>NC_064822.1:20021822-22521822 GCF_024166365.1 Elephas maximus indicus
TTTTGAAAATTGATGGTGTTCTGTCTATGACCGTCTCCCACTATCTCTTATTACAAAGCAACAGGAGCTTGTATTCAAGATTGGTGGTGTTTTTCTATATATTGTACCTTGGAGAACAACCACTAGTAAAATTCTAGCCAAAGTCATGCAGTATTGTAAGTCCCAATTAAAATCGCCTCCAGAGACTCCTTTGTTTCTTCCTTATTATAGCAGGAGAATTCTCACTGTGGTAAATGTACGTTCAGCTGATGGTTTTAAGTTCATATCTGAGATGATTCTATGTAATACACGAACTGAATCCCACCCAAACCCAGTGCCGTCGAGTCGGTTCCGACTCATAGCGACCCATGAAGTGAATAGGGTTAGTTTTTTTTTTTTTAAGATGATAACTCTTCTGGTTGATATCCTTTAAAGGATATTATTTTTTCACTTCTATTCTTCAAATTAAAAATTGTTTTGTGCTAATAGGTATTTTGTGATTTATTTTAATATGGACTTGATGTAACTTATTTCATAGCTTAACTTTTCATGAATCGTAAATTAACCTAGAATTAATTCTGAAAACAGGTTTGGCAACATTTTTCTAATAAATTTTGTGATTATTCCGATATCTTAGTATAAAGTCCAAAAGAACAATTTTGGGGAAGATTGTTGGTAATTGTGATATATTTTAAAGCTAGCGACAGAAGTGAGAATATGACTAGGTTCCAAACTGCGCTTCCCTGCTTGCTAGCCCTGTGACCCTTGGTATCTTACTGCAACCCAAGTCTTAGTGGCGTCGCCTGTAAAATCCTGGTACTAGTATCCGTCTCATAGGGTTGTAGTGAGCCCTGGTACTAGTATCCGTCTCATAGGGTTGTAGTGAGCCCTGGCGCTAGTATCCGTCTTATAGGGTTGTAGTGAGCCCTGGTACTAGTATCCATCTCATAGGGTCTTAGTGAGCCCTGGCGCTAGTATCCGTCTGATAGGGTTGTAGTGAGCCCTGGTACTAGTATCCGTCTCACAGGGTTGTAGTGAGCCCTGGCGCTAGTATCCGTCTGATAGGGTTGTAGTGAGCCCTGGTACTAGTATCCGTCTCATAGGGTTGTAGTGAGCACGTTATGGCCTCATCTGTAAAATGCTGATACTGATACCAATCTCACAGGGTAGTAACGAACGCTTAATGAGGTAGTGCATATGTTGGCCATCACCATTGCAGATGGCATAGATATGGGGAAGGCAGGCTTTAAAGACACACAAACTGCAGGCCTCTAATAAGTTATATGATTTTATTTGAAAGGCAATTTATTTGAGCTGATTGACTCATTTGTGGGTCCATTGCATTCCAGGCAGTGCAGATACTCTAGGGTGGCCCTGTGTCAGGGGGTTTGAGGAAAGCTGCTGACTGCTTGAGTCACTTGTGATTTCCATAATTGAGGTCAGTCCCATGTCAAATGGAAATGAAATATTTATAGTATGAGTTCATGGGGGAAGAGTAAAAATGACCCCTCCTTTTTTTTTTTTTTTTAAACATTTTAACCCCTAGAAATGTTAAATCATTAATTTTTACCTTATGATACTTAGGTGGCATTTTATGGACATAAGAGAAACAGTCATTCCACGCATATTAGCAGTCCTCCTTGTTTTATTTTCTGAGGGAGAGTTTTGAGACCTCATGATTTTACTGAGTGGCCAGCTTGAGAAATTACAAGCTCGGTGTGAAATCTTTTCCTGTTCTTAGCCCAGTTTACAGAGAGGAAATGAGATGGTTTTTGGGAAACTGGTGATGAATGTTAAATGAAACTTGACTTGTAATTGCATTTTTAGTTAATAAGACATATGGCTTCCCTAGGTGTTAGGTTTACAAAAGTTAAATATCTTTCTTTGTATTGGTGTAATGTGATGAGAGAAAATGACCCATGAAAAGTGCAACGCCTATAGTTTGAGGCTTGATGGTTTCCAGACTGTCCTGTATGGGTGTCTGTGTGTAGGAGCCCGTTTGATAAGTTTTCTGAGAAACTTAAGCAGCTATTTAATAGTAACTCTTCCTCTTATAAACCATTTACCACTTACTGTCTGCATCGTTGAGTCGATAAGCTTTTCTTTTTAGCTTCTCTACCTAATCCGCTCTCTCACCTGCCTTCACTCCTGCTTCTGGGACCCTGCTGCCCTAAATTCTTTTTCTGAAATAATTTTTTTTGTGTGTGTTTTAGATTAAAGTTTACACAGAAAATTGGTTCCACTTTAACAATTTTTACACAAATTGTTCTGTGCCATTGGTTACAGTTTGCACAATATATCAGTGTTCTGATTATTTCCATTCTGGTTGTTCTGTTTTCATTGGTCTAACTTCCCTTCCCCTCCTTGCATTCTCATCTTTGCTTTTGGGTTTATATTAACCCTTTGGTCTCATAGTTAATTCTTTAAGGAAGCACATTACTCACGGGTGATAACTGTTTACTTTATAAACCAATCTATTACTTGGCTGAAAAGTGACCTGCAGAAATAGCTTCAATTCCAAGTTAAAAGTGTTATCTTAGGGTGATAGTCTTGGGGGTTCCTCTAGTCTCTATCTGTCCAGTAGGTCTGGCCTATTTTAGCAATTTGAGCTTTGAATTTTTCTCCCATTCTACCTGGGGCCTTCTGTTGTATCCCTGGTCAGAACAGTTGGTAGTGGTAGCTGGGCACCATCTAATTCTTCTGATCTCAGGTTAGAAAAGGCCGGGGTTCATGTGGGCTGTTAGTCCTGTGGACTAGATTCTTCTTTGAGCCTTTGATTTCCTTCATTCTCTTTTGCTCCGTACAAGTAGAGACCAATTTTTTTTAGATGGCCGCTCATAAGCTTTTAAGACCCCAGATGCTACTCACCAAACTAGCATGTAGAACGTGATCTTTATGAACTGTGTTATGCCGGTTGACTGAGTTATCCCCTGAGATTATGGTCCCAAGCCTTTTAACCCAGTAAGCCAATCCCCTGAGTTGTTTGTATATGTCTAGGGAGGCTCTGTAACTCTGCCCCCTCTGCATTTTGTTATATATGTGGCTATATATGCAGTACACACAAATGTGTGCATACATATGGGTCACTGGTCTTCTATCTCTAGGATATATTCCTACAAGTGGAATTGCTGGATTGTAAGGTATTTCTATTTCTAGCTTTTTGAGGAAGCACCATACCATTCTCCATAGTGGTTATACCATTTTACGGTCCCACCAGCAATGTATCAGAGTTTCATTCCCCCCCACAACCATATCAGCATTTGTTTTCTGTTTTTTTGATCATGGCCATTTTTATAGGGGTGAGATGGTATATCATTATATTTTTAATTTGCATCTCTCTCATGGCTAATGATCGCAGACATCTTCTCGTGTATTTCTTGGCCATGTGAATATCCTCTTTGGTGAAGTGTCTGTTCATGTTCTTTGCCCAAGTTTTGATTGGATTGTTTGTCTTTTTGGTATTGTGCCCTAACCTCTTCACAGTTTGGTGTATTCTTTTTTTTTTTCTTAATTTTTAAAAATCTTTATTGTGCTTTAAATGAAAGTTTACAAATCGAGTCAGTCTCTCATACAAAAATTTATATACACCTTGGTATATATCTCTAGTTGCTCTCCCTCTAATGAGACAGCACACTCCTTCTCTCCACCCTGTATTCCCTGTGTCCATTCAGCCAGCTCCTATCTCTCTCTGCCTTCTCATCTCCCATCCAGACAGGAGCTGCCCACATAGTCTCATGTGTCTACTTGAGCCAAGAAGTTCACTCCTCACCAGTATCATTTTCTGTCTTATAGTCCAGTCCAATCCCTGCCTGAAGAGTTGGCTTTGGGAATGGTTCTGGTCTTGGGCTAACAGAAGGTCTGGGGACCATGACCTCCGGGGTCCTTCTAGTCTCAGTCAGACCGTTACATCTGGTCTTTTTATGAGAATTTGGAGTCTGTATCTCACTGCTCTCCTGCTCCTTCAGGAGTTCCCTGTTGTGTTCCCTGTCAGGGCAGTCATCGGTTATAGCTGGGCACCATATAGTTTTTCTGGTCTCAGGCTGATGTAGTCTCTGATTTATGTGTCCCTTTCTGTCTCTTGGGCTCATAATTACCTTGTGTCTTTGGTGTTCTTCATTTTTCTTTGTTTCAGGCAGGTTGAGACCAATTGATGCATCTTAGATGGCTGCTTGCTAGCGTTTAAGACCCCAGATGCCACTCACCAAAGTGGGATGCAGAATGTTTTCTTAATATATTTTCTTATGCCAGTTGACCTAGGTGTCCCCTGCAAACCATGGTCCCTAAGCCCCTGCCCCTGCTACTCTGGCCTTCAAAGTGTTTGGTTTATTCATGAAACTTCTTTGCTTTTGGTTTAGTCCAGTTGTGCCGACCTCTCTTGTATTGTGTGTTGTCTTCCCTTTCACCTAAAATAGTTCTTTTCTACTATCGAAATAGTGAATACTTCTCTTTGTCTCTCCCTCCCCTGTCTCGTAACCATCAAAGAATATTTTCTTCTCTGTTTAAACTATTTCTTGAGTTCTTATAATAGTGGTCTCCTACAATATTTGTCCTTTTGCAAGTGACTAATTTCACTCAGCATAATGCCTTCCAGATTCCTCCATGTTATGAAATGTTTCATGGATTCATCATTGTTCTTTATCTATGCCTATTCCCTTGTGTAAATGTACCATAATTTATCCATTTGTCTGTGGATGGGCACTTTGGTTGCTTCCATCTTTTTGCTATTGTAAACAGTGCTGCAGTGAACATGGGTGTGCATTTATCTGTTGCTGTAAAGGCTCTTAATTCTCTAGGATATATTCCAAGGAGTGGAATTGCTGCGTCATGTGGTAGTTCTATTTCTAACTTTTTAAGGAAGCACCAAATCGATATCCAAAGTGGTTGTACCATTTTACATTTCCACCAGCAGCGTATAAGCGTTCCAGTCTCTCCACAACCTCTCCGATATTTATTATTTTGTGTTTTTTGGATTAATGCCAGCCTTGTTGGAGTGAGATGAAATCTCATTGTAGTTTTGATTTGCATTTCTCTGATGGCGAATGATCGTGAAAATTCCCTCATGTATCTGTTAGCTGCCTGAATGTCTTCTTTAGTGAAGTGCCTGTTCATATCTTTTGCCCATTTTTTAATTGCGTTATTTGTCTTTTTGTAGTTTTTGCAGTATCATGTAGATTTTAGAGATCAGATGCTGATTGGAAATGTCATGGCTAAAAACTTTTTCCTAGTTTGTAGGTTATCTTTTTACTCTTTTGGTGAAGTCTTTGGATGAGCATAGGTGTTTGATTTTTAGGAGCTCCCAGTTATCTAGTTTCTCTTCTGGTGTTTGTGCATTGTTAGTAATGTTTTGTATACTGTTTATGCCATGAATTAGGGCTCCTAATGTTGTCCTTATTTTTACTTCTATGATCTTTATCATTTGAGATTTTATACTTAGGTCTTTAATCCATTTTGAGTTATTTTTTGTGTGTGGTGTGGGTGTGAGATATGGGCCTTGTTTCAGTTTCTTGCAGATGGATATCCAGTCATGTCAGCACCATTTGTTAAAGAGACTGTCTTTTCCGCATTTAATAAACTTTGGGCATTTGTCAAATATCAGCTGCTCATATGTGGATGGTGGTATATTCTTAATTCTAAAAGCAAAAATAAAAACATAATCAGGACTCCAAAGGCAGGTATTATTGACTTGTAGAACTGGAAGAAGATTTGCCTCCCACCTTCTTTAGAGATGAGCAGAGAGATGCTGGCTCATGTGCAATCAGAAGTTGTGTGGGGGTAGGAGGTGAACAGTAGAAACTGTTTCTCTAAGACGATTGTTTTGGTGGGCTTTTATCTTGGGAACTTTTCCTCTTTCAACAGCAGAAAATGTCTAGTAACAACTGGTTAGAAATAGCTTCTCAGCTTATGATGGGTTATCTGTTCTCCCTTATTGTCATGTTGTCCCTCCCCCACCTCTCCTTATCCATCGCTCCCTCTCATTTTCATTGTTTGGGAGGGGCTGTGTATGAAGCAGAGAAAACAACATGCCATTTAAGTGTTCTCCAAATGTTTAAATACTACAGAGTTTGGTATATTTGAAGTAAGATCTTCCTCCTGAATGAATTTAGTAGGGAGTTAAGGAGAGTGTTAAGTAAGCTTTGTCCTCTGTTGTAGCTTGCTGACAGTTCAAAGGGAGGTGTCTAATCATGTCACGAAAGGAGTGGACACTATAGATGGACACCAAATAACAAAGTTTGTTTGTTTTAACAAGGTCAGTGGGTCCATTTTAAAAATATCGACTTAGTTCTTGGGCTTATAACAAGCAGTTTTTTTTTTTTTTTTTTGCACTGTTAAGAGAGAGAGCTGAACTTGTATTTCACTATCTGAATGGTATCCAGGACTTGTTCCACTGGAAAAGGTGATGTGTTTTGGTAGGGGTCAGGTTGCAGGCTTTAAAACTATTTGACTTGTGTCAACTAATTTCCTAAAAACACATATGCTAGGTAACAACATTCCTGATTAGCTAAAATATTTAAAAAAAAACCCACAAAATATTTCAAAAGGACATGTTAAATTGTTTTATTTAAAGACAGTCACAACTGTGCTGTTGCTTCTTGAATAAAATGCCTGTTGAATAGGGCAAGGTTCATGCATTTTTTTCTTACCTGAATATTTGATTTTTGTTATTGTTGATACTTACATGGGTGTGTAGTTAATAGGATTTAAAAACAAAATTTTAGCATCTATAAAATGTAGTGCAGTAGAATAATCCTCTGTAGAGAAGACTCTGTGGTCAGCACTGGAAGGATTTAGGGCCATCTACTCCAGCTCCACTCCTTTTCAGGAAAGGGGAGAGGTGGGGAGATTTTAATGTGGTCACAAAGAGAGTGGCAAAGCGAGCACCAGCATCCTGGCCTGCACACTTCTCACTCTTTGCTCACAGCTGCTCTCCTTCCATGTATTAATGGATAATATCTAAAAGCCCTGCGTGATTCCTGCAGGGGTGCCTGGCTGTGATCATCAGTGTGCCTTAGGCCGCTGTCATGGATTGAATTGTGTCCCCAAAAATATGTGTCAACTTGGCTAGGCCATGATTCCTGGTATTGTGTGGTTGTCCTCCATTTTGTGACCTATGTAGTTTTCCTATATGTTGTAAATCCTAATCTCTGCCTGTGGTTAATGAGGCAAGATTAGGCTGTGTTAAAGAGAATTAGGGTGGGATGTAACACCCTTAACTTAGGTCTCAGCTCTGAATCCATGTAAGGGCAGTTTCCCTGGGGTATAGCCTGCATCACCTTTTATCTTACAAGAGATAAAAGAGAGAAGCAAGCAGAGAGATAGGGACCTCATACCATTAAGAAAGAAGCACTGGGTGCAGAATGTGTCCTTTGGACCTGGGGTCCCTGTGCTGAGAAGCCCCTAGACCCAAGGGAAGATCGATGACAAGGACCTTTCCTCAGAGCTGACACGGAGAGAAAGCCTTTCCCAGGAGCTAGCATCCTGAATTCAGACTTTAGCCTCCTAAACTGTGAGATAATAAATTTCTGTTTGTTAAAGCCATCCACTTGTGGTATTTCTGTTATAGCAGCACTAGAGAACTAAGACAGCTCCCAAGATCCCTGTGTTTTTGGTTCAGGAGAATATTATTCAGTGATTTTTGTTGTTGTTTTTGTTGGAGGGGGTAATACATAGGGTAAAATTTGTTTTCTCTAAGCTTCATGTTACACATTTAATATTTCTGCATCAGGTATTTTCCTCCTAATTGTAATAATAATGATAATAGTAATAGACATTGTTTGCATTTATTGAGAGCTTTCTGTGGCCAGGTACTGGGCCAAGCATTTTACATACATTTAAGCTCAATCTTAAGAGCAACCTGATGGAGTAAGTAGTGCTGTTCCTGTTTTACTTACATAGAACATGAGGCTTAGAGATTAATCAGCTTGTCCATGTCATCCGGCTAAGCAACGGAGATGGGTTTCCAACAGTAGCATAAGCCTGCAGCCTTTAAACTAACTTGTTACAGTGTTATGTAGATGTTGAAATTTGTGTATTTAAAATTCACTAGGGGAACTTGCTATTTAAAGGGATCTTAACTGCAAAACTTAGGTAAAGTGAAGAACCTTTACATAGAGCAATTAATTAATTACCTTTTATATTTTATGTAGGTGCTAACCAAGCTCCGTCAGGGATACTTTATTCCATATAAACTCTTCCTTTGTTATTCCCTAATAGGCATCCTGTAAATGCCTTTTCTACTAGTAGCGAGGCCCACCTCAGTCCTGTGCGCTTCGGTGGTACGCCGTTCAAGTGGCCACGCGGCTGTCCATGGTGGGGCTGTGGTATTACTGCAATCAAGTTTTATTATTTGGCTCTTAAATAATGCATATGATTACATTTCAGAGGAGCATTTTGATCACTTATAATAGAAAACATAAAGTCATTTGTTTTATTTTAAATATTAAGCAGTTTCCTCCAAAGTTTTATCCTTCCTCTGAAGTTAAGGAAGGAAAGACTGCATTGCTCTTCACTTCAAAGTCCTGGACATGGCTTCTTGGCCCAGTCAGTGTCTCTAAGGTTAAAGGTACCCGTGGGCTCTCCCCGCCTCTCCACTGGTAGAAGAGTACTTCTCAGCACTGCGCCAAACATCTCACTTACAGCCAAATACGTAACGAAATACGCATTTCCTTCTCTATTGTCGATGATTTCTTTTTTAAAAATTTTATTATGTTTTAGGTGCAAATTAGTTTTTCATTAAAAAATTTAAACGCAAACCATTTTGTGACATTGGTTGCAATTACAGCCATGTGTCAGCACTCTCCTTCTTTCTCTTTTCACCGTGGGTTCAATTGACGTCTAATTGTTGCAATTAAAAAAATTTCTAAGTACATTTGAAAGTTTGATTAGCAGTTTTGTCAGGTAAATTTCCTTGTTTGTTGTATTCCCAGAAACTCGTTTATATTTCCCGAATACTTTGTGTCCTTCCGTTTTCAATAGTGGCTATTTTTAGTGAACATTTTATTTATAGTATTCTGTTGACATAATAGCAATATCTTGTTTAGAAAGTTGCCTCTTACAAATACATAAAATCATGGACTATTTCTCTTCAGCTTAATTCAGGAAATCTGAACCCTTGTGTTTGATGAGCGGCTGGATGGTGGATGTCTGTTTTGTAGTGGAGAACTTTACTTTGGCATTTGAATTGTGTTCCATTTTATGTGGCTATTGGAAAAGTTGATTCTGAAGAGTTGAAGCTGCTCTCTTCCTGGGACATTTGTCTGTTTCCCTAGAAAATAAAAAAAATAATCTGACAGAATTCTGTGATTTACGAAGTTCATTGGAGTTTATTAAATAAGAGGCTTTGTCTCAAAGGTCAAAACATGAGAACAAGTTTCTTTTCTGATTTTTTCAAAGAACACTTACTTATTGCTAAGCAGCCTTCTGTGTGTTTACTGCATTAGGAAACAAGTGATCTTTTATGGTCAAGCCAGACCTCTCTGGGAAAATGGTTTCACATTTTCACCTGTGTTTCTGTCACTAGCAGGATTCATGAAAAGCAAACAAACAAAACCCCAGACCTGTTTGTATCCTTGTTTGAGTAAAGTAGAACCCAGAGCACGTCTCTGGAGGGCAGAATGTGTGTATTTAGGGCCAAGAATAGGACAGCAGTGAAGCATTGTCTGGCTAGCATGGGACAGCCCAAGGTGGAAAAAAAAAGTTGTTTCCTACATAGTTGATGAAATGTGGCAAGATTTTGGACCTTTGCAACCACGTGGAGCAGAAGCAATCATTTCATTGAGGGCCACTGGGTGTATGCATGTTCACTTAGTTATAACAACTCTGTGAAATAGGTTTTAACCCCAGATGAGAAAACTGGGACTTAATAGTGTTTTTTTTAGGAGAATTGTCTGAGGAAAGGGAACTCGGAATAATGTTACTTCAAAGTAAGCATCTGGTTTTCTCTTACTTCCTTATCACAACTTTTGCCTGTTATCACTTAATAAATTGGACGTTGTCATCCATCAGAAAATGTGTTTATTTGTACTGATGAGGTTTATCATAGAGTAGTTCCTGTGTTGTGTTCTTTGTCGCTATGTAGCAAAATCCTAATACTGCTAATATAAAAAAAAAAAAAAAAAAAAAAAAAAAAAATACTGCTAATATACATAGTTCAAAATAAACATAGCATCAGTGTTAAAATAAAAAAATGACACATAAGTTCATTTTTAGGTAGTATACGGAAGTATAAAAGTATTATACTAAGGATATAAGAAAGGTGGATAGTTTCTAAGTAAATAGGGGAAAATGAAAGCTTTGTGTAAAATATCTCCAAATTTGGAATTTGAGAGTAAGATGACTCGAATTTCAGAGTATTTGTCTGTAGTCGGTTAAAGTAGATTTTTAAGTTAGTACTTTCAGCTTGCCATTTCTTTGGGAATTTCACTTTTGATTGACTATTGCTAGGATATGATGGTTTTTCAGAACAAAAGGACAGTGTCTCAAAAATAAATTTCAGGTTCTACTTTTAGAGAAATAAGTTTCTTGCAACTTTTAAAAAGATAATTTTCCTAATCTCTTTTCTTGAAGAGTTTAAAAAAAAAAACCAAAAACCTAGGTTTAGTTTTATCCAAGTCACCTTATTACATCATCAAGTTTTTCTCACAGGTGTTCAGACTATTTTGCCATTTATGCTTATTTAGCTTCCATGCTTAATAAAATAGACAAGGTGATAGCAAAACTTGGAAACAGGTAGTGGGTGATGGTTGCACAACGTGATGGATTTAATGTCACTGATGTTGAAGTGACAAATGTCTAGTTATATGTATTTTTACCACACAACAAAATGAACAGCTAGGTTTTAGTACCTTGAATGGATGGGGTTTGTTTTATTTAATTTTTTTAGGGAGCTGCCGTGATGATGATAGGATTGCAGACTCTCCTCACTTTAGTCATTTTTTTCCTTTGACAAACTTTGAGTTCTCACTATGCACCAAGCATGGTATTGGTGGCTTAGGGGAATGGGTGGAGTTTGTTTTATTTTATTTTTTTAGTGAGCTGCTGTGATGATAGGATTGCAGACTCTCCTCCCTTCGGTCATTTTTTTCCTTTGACAAACTTTGAGTTCTCACTATGCACCAAGCATGGTGTTGGTGGCTTAGGGGACACAGATGAACACAAGGTTCTTTAATTCAGGAAACTCTGAGCCCCCACCTCCACACACACAGCTCGACGACTGCCTAGTGTGACACAGTATAAATGACAGTTGCACAAACTGTCATAAGTGCTTAGAGAAGGGGGCTTGATTTGAATATGATTTTTAAATTTGCTTTTGCTTTTCTAATTTCTGGTTATAATCCTGATGCTTTCTTCCTTTTTTAAAATCATTGCTAACTCCGGCCAATCAATAACAAACTATGTATTCTAGATCTAGTGATTTATTCATTTGGAGGCTGTTCTCCTTGTTAGGTTCCATTAATATGTCAAAAGATGGTTACATTTTACGTTGTCAAACAATTATTAAATACAAGTGGATGGCATCCTTCCTGGAATCTGCTCATTTCTGAAATGTAAGCACATTATCTTCTGCTGATAGGCACACTCAGGGTGCAAGAATGATTAGTTCAAATTTTAACATCTTGAGCAAGGTCAGAAATTTGCACAAGAATGAAAAATAATATAGATCAAACACGAGCTAATGAATTTTATGTTGTTATTGTTGTTAGGTGCTGTCAGTCGGTTCCAACTCATAGTGACCCTGCGTACAACAGAATGAAACACTGCTCGGTCCTGTACCATCCTCACAGTTGTTGTTATGCTTGAGCCCATTGTTGCGAGTCTTCCTCTTTTTTGCTGGCCTTCTACTTTACCAAGCATGATGTCCTTCTCCAGGGACTGATCCCCCCTGATGGTATGTCCAAAGTATGTAAGACATAGCCTCGCCATCCTTGCTTCTAAGCAGCATTCTGGCTGTACTTCCAAGACAGACCTGTTCGTTCTTTTGGCCGTCCACAGTATATCCAGTATTCTTCGCCAACACCACAATTCAAAGGCGTCAGTTCTTCTTCTGTCTTCCTTATTCATTATCCAGGTTTCACATACATATGATGCGATCGAAAGTACCATTGGTTGGGTCAGGTGCACCTTAGTCTTCAAGGTGACATCTTTGCTTTTCAGCACTTTAAAGAAGTCTTTTGCAGCAGATTTGCCTAAGGCAATACACCTTTTGATTTCTTGACCGCTCCTTCCATGGGTGTTGATTTGTGGATCCAAGTGAAATGAAATCTTTGACAGCTTCAGCCTTTTCTCCATTTATCATGATGTTGTTTATTGGTCCAGTTGCAAGGATTGATTTTTGTTTTCTTTATGTTGAGGTATAATCCATACTGAAGGCTGTGGTCTTTGATCTGCATCAGTAAGTCCTTCAAGTCTTTCTCACTTTCAGCAAGCAAGGTTGTGTTATCTGCATATTGCAGGTTGTTAATAAGTTGTCCTCCAATCCTGATGCCCCGTTCTTCTTTGTACAGTCCAGCTTCTTGAATTATTTGCTCAGCATACAGATTGAATAGGTATGGTGAAAGGATACAACCCTGATGCACACCTTTCGCGGCTTTAACCACGCAGTATCCCCTTGTTCTGTCTGAACAGCTGCCTCTTGATCTATGTACAGGTTTCTCAAGAGCACAATTAAGTGTTTTGGAATTCCCATTCTTCGCAATGTTATCCATAATTTGTTTTTAATGAATTTTTAAATGAATTTTATATATTAAGTAAATGAGATGTGGACATTAACTGGGGACCAGGCTCTATTGGTGACATTCTCTTCTATCATGTTTATTATTATTTAATCTGAATAATAGCCTCTGGTTTTCTTAAACTGAGGAAAGAGTGTACTGGAACATTCATCCTGTTGCTTACTGTGTGCCAAGCTTTGTGTTGGGTAATTTACACGCTGTCAGGTTGGTTCCGACTCAGCAACCCTACGTGACAGAGCAGAACTGCCCCATAGAATGTCCTGGGGTGAAATCTTTACTGGAGCAGATGGCTAGGTCTTTTTCTGTCTTGGAGAGGCTGGTGGTTTGAACCTCTTGACCTTTCAGGTAGCCTCCAAGGGCGTTACCCCACTACCAACTCATTTAATTCTCACAGCAGTCTTATGAAGTAGGCTTTGTTATCGAAGACCCTTCAGAAGAGAAAGCTGAGGCTTCGGGAGGTTAAGACTCTGTGGACGTTCTCACAGCCAGCCAGTGGCACATCACCATTTGAACCTGGCCAGTTCCACTGATTGTGGTGCACGGAACTACTTCTTAACACTGCCTTTGCACACACAGTTGTCAGGTCAGTTATAGTTAATACACTTAATACTCAAGTGTGATTTAATCCGTGGTGAGTCACAATTTACTTTACAGCATTATCATGGCTCAAGATCATAGTTATGAATAAAACTACCTTCATTGTGTGGATGTGTGGAAGTACAAGGAACTGTTTCAGCAAACATTTATTGGGGATTTAACAAGTGTTTCACACTCTGCTAGGTGCTAAAATATTTTAAATAGAATAGCATAGTAAGGTAGCGTCTTGGGCCAATAGACATACATAGTAATTTTAAAATCTACATTATTTTTTTATTAGACGAATGTGAATTCTTAGGTCATAACATGTGCTGGCAGCGGGGTGCACAACTCTTCTGAGCAGTGTTGGAAGCGAGCACTGTCAGCTTCCAGAAATAGCATCCTTGTTAGGGGTGGGGGATACTTGCCATAATAAAAATGCAAAATCATTAAAATCCCATATATAAGGTGTGGCTGATAAAAACGTGAACTTACCTTCACCAGGGTAGAGAGGAAGAATGGATAAAGAGATTATATCTCACTGTCACACATTTCTGAAAATGGCCCTGGAAGTTGACGCATTTCTGACCCTAAATTGAGATTCCTTAGGGACTGAGAACCTGCTGGCTGCCACACACATCCCATTCATTCATTATCAGGTTGTAGGTGACATGCGCTGTGCAGGCCCTCCCGTGAGTCATCCTGCTTCCTGGGGAAAGTAGCACCTGACTGGTAGTTGTTCACAGGTATGAGATGATGAAGGTGTTCCATTTACTTAGGTGTCTTTACAGTTGTTCCATTTCCTTTTTTTGTGTTTTTTTTTGTCCGGGAATGGTTTTTCTATTCAAGCTTGGGCTCTTTTCTCATCTCAGATTGCATGTTTAAAAGACATGTGTTATTTTATGATTTTTGGTGACACAGAGCTGTATTATTGTAAGAGTCACATTTGCCCATTGGAAGGAGGAGCTGACCCACCGAGACTCTGCTACTTTAGTATCTGGATCTCTCTTAAGGAGGGCTTACTGTTCCTATTTCCACAGTCCCTCCTCCCTTTTCTCTTCTTTTATAGTCCTGGAATAGTCCTAACTCTACTCAATTGCTATCTTTAGCTCCCTTTCCCACACTTAAGGAGCCCTGGTGGTGTAGTGGTTAAGCACTTGATTGCTAACTGAAGGGTTGGCAGTTTGAACCCTCCCGTGGCTCTGAGGAAGAAAGATGTGGCAGTCGGCTCCCATACAGATTTACAGCCTTGGAAACCCTGTGGGGCAGTTCTGCTCGTCCTGTAGGGTCGCTATGAGTTGGAACTGAATCGATGGCAATGAATTTGGTTTTTTTCCATTCTTTAAAAAAAGAAAGGAAAAACTGGGCTGCCTCAACCAGTCAAAAGAAATTTGCCCACAGTTACAGTTGCTGTGGTAGGTGCTATCTAGCCAGTTCCAACTCATAGTGACCCTGTGTACAATAGAATGAAACACTGCCCAGTCCTGTGCCGTCCTCACGATGTTGTTACGCTTGAGTCCGTTGTTGCAGTCACTGTGTCAATCCATCTCAGTTATAGTTAGTGCTAATTGTTGCTGATATTTGAAAATACCAGTTTATATGTCCCTCAAATGAGAACTTTATTTTTCATAAAATAATCACAAAGTGTCTTGTTAATCAAATGTCTTACATATCTGTTAATAAATTGCACTCACAATAAACTTTGATGTCATCTGAGTAATTTTTGGAGTTTCAGATTAGCATTTGCAACATTATACTCTAGAGTTTTTTTAATGAGGTATAGTTGAGACCCTTATAATACTAGATGAATTGGGCCCTTTTAGTTCCATTCTTATTTGTATTTACCTTTAAACCATGGCTAGTAAACTGGTGATTGTTGTTATTGTTAGTTGCCATTGAATCTGTTCCGATTCGTGGCAGTCGAAAATGTAAAGAGTAGAACTGCTCCATAGAGTTTTCAAGGCAGGTTGCCAGGCCTTACTTTGGAGGTGTCCCTGGGTGGGTTTGAACTGCCAGCATCCAAGTGAATAGTCCACTGCTTGACCCTTTGCTCTGCCCAGGGGCTCCTAGATAACATCTCTTTCTAAGCAGCAAGCTAAACCTGTTCTTTCTTGACCTTCCCTCCACCTCCCCATACATGGAACCCATCCAAGCCTTGATGGTGAAAACAAAGAATTGACATGTTGAATTAAATAAATTTCATGGCTTTCTTTTGAGACAAATTGAATCCTATTGCTTAAGCCAAATAAGTCTGAGTAGAAGCCTACATATATAAAGCAGTGACTACTGAGAGACCATTGAGCAAATGTATGTAAGTATGAGACATGTAGAAGTTTCACCGTGCTTTGCCTGCATGAAACCTATGGTCTTGTAGCAAACCTCAGATGATACCTGTGGCTTTGAGTGTCTGAGAAGGACTGTGTCTATCCCACACTCTGACTTTGGAGTTTTATGAGAAAAACCTCTGTGGTTGCACCAGATAATTTTTGTGTTTGTGAGCAACAGCTTAATAACCGTAGTATTGGGGAAGACTCTTTTTAGACAATTAGTGCTTTGTGAAAAGAGTATCAGTTGTTTTTCCTGTCAAGAAGACTGCACAAGTGTTAGCTGTTTTCTCCTGGATTATTGCCTGTTGGGATGATCCAGCATGGTTACCAATGCATTTTTTCCTGTTTCCCGGATCACAAGGTTGAGTTTGAATCAGGGTGCTTCTCTGTCACATGTCATGTGGGGCTGTCTGCAGAGGAGCTGTTTACTGTGTCAATCTGACCGTTGTTTGAAATACTGCTTCCCCACACGTATTCTACTGAATTTTTACCCATCTATATTCGTGTGTACCTAAAGCAATGGAATAAATGTTTTTAGTAAACAATATCGAATCCCCATTTATTCTTGATTATTTAGTTGTGGAAGGATAGTAGTGGAATTTATCTTGCTAAAATGTGTGCAGAATGCACACAATCTTAATAAGTAAAATGACCGATTTATTAGAGTAAATTATAGATGTTTGTATAGAAAAGAGACAAAGCTTTATTGCTGAAAGCAGCAGTTCTCTTTATTGATGTAAGTAAAATTTGAATTTATTACTGAACATCTAGTGATGTCACACTGTGATGTAACTGAGAATGAGAAAAGTTAAAAAAAAATTTTTTTATCTGCCATGATGGTGTCATAGAATATACTCTGCCGGATATATGACTTTTGATATTTGTTTGTCCTAATTTAAAGTGGAGGCTAAACTCAAAGTTTGAGTGGAAGACAGAATAAAATTTCCCCACTGATGGGAATTACCTGTCCTTCAGTGAGGGCCATTCATGAGTCAGAAATCCATAGCACAGAACAGATTTCTAGAAATAGCTTCTTGTTATTTTCAGACCAAGGCATTTACTCATGTTGTTAAAATTTATGTGCTTTGCAGCAGCATCTTTGGAGCATGGAAGTGGTACCTTTCATTTATGGGTCGGCTGTATTGTGTTCTGAAACTTTATCTTATGCCTTATTCAGTTGTTGGATATTATGGAGATTCATTCATAGAACGTTTATGGAGATAAGTTGATTCTTTAAGTCCTTCCTCTGCTCCGCGAGGTCTTCGTCTTCCTAGCTATTTACTTAGTCTAGCACTGGACAAAGTAGGCTACAGACTGCCTTGCCTCCTTGAGGGCGGTGGCTCTTCAGACTTCTAGTGGGGCAATGAATGGGTCATTCCCTCCTTTGGTGCCATCTGTTCTCTGTTCATTTATATCTGGCCTATGATCTTTTGGGTCTTTATGCAAAAAATGCATATAAGTATCAGACATCTAGAAGTTTTACCAGAGTACTCGCTATTTAGTCTAGGGACTTACTTAAATCCACTCCATTTTAAACCTTTGTCCATAAAACATTTACTGTTTCAGAGTGTGTATAATATATGTATTTAAACTGACATTCTTTACAAACGTGTTACTTTACAAAGTGTCAAATAATGTAAAAAAATTTTTTCCTTTCAGTTAAAAAAAAAAAAAATTCTCAGAAGATGATAAAACTCCTTTTTTGGGGGGAGGGTGGAAGCTGTATACTGAAAAAGCGTTACCAACACAAGGCTTGCAAAACTTGCCATTGTGACCTATTATTTTAAAAATAAATATGAAAGGTGCCAAAATGGTCTTGTTTTTCTTGTCAAACTATTTAGAAGTAAAAGTATTGTTTTTTCTTGCCAATGTGATGTTAGTGTGGTGTCAGTTACTGTGATTGTCACCACTGGCAGGCAGCCGTTCACAAAAACAACTGACCCAAGATAGCACAAGAGGCAGTTACCATGGCTCTGAAATAACCGTTCACGGTGCTCGCTGGAACGGGAACACGAAGGTCAGAGATGGAACCCCCTGCCCCAAAGGAGCGGAGGAGTTTTTGTGGAAGTCAGGCTGCCTAGTTAACACTGATACAATGGCAGAGCTTGGTGTTCTGTGGAGGTTGGTGAAAAGAAGGGGGATGGTTACTAAGAATGAACAGAAAGTTTGGGCGTGTTAGCAAAACTTGCTTCACGTATTACCAGGTAACCTTACCTGTTGGTGTCTCCACAGTCCTTTTGATACTACTTGAAGCTTTGGTGTGTAAACGAGAAAATAAGAGAGAGATTGACCAAGGCTCTAACCACAAAACCAAACCTATTGCTATGGAGTCCGTTCCAGCTGATAGCGACGCTGTAAAACAGAGTAGCCCCATAGGGTTTCCAAGGAGCAGCATTTAAACATAGGGCTTCCAAGGATTAGGATTTAAACTGCTGACCTTTTGGTTAGCAGCCAAGCATTTAACCACTGTGCCCCCAGGGCTCCCAGTAAAGCTGGTGAGTCCCCATTATTGCCCATTGTTACCAAACAGGAAAAAAAAAAAAAAAAAACCATTGCTGTCCAGTCGATTCTGACTCATAGCAACCCTATTGGACAGAGTAGAAATGTCCCATAGGGTTTCCAAGGAGGAGCTAGTAGATTTGAACTGCTGACCTTTTGGTTAGCAGCTGTAGCTCTTTATAACCACTGCACCACCAGGGCTCTGTTCTGGTTGGACTCAAACAAGTGTAATATAAGGGCTCTTGTTAAAGAGGAAAATGTTCTTAGAGCCTCAGGGTGATTTAAATTATTTTATTATAATACTTATATTACAAATATGAAATCAAGTATATATTCTATAAAACTTACAGCTCTTCTGTAACTATAAATCCAGAGCAATCTACAAGTTAAATAACAAAACTGTATAATCTATAAAGTTCAAATGAACATTAATTTGAAAGATGTTTTGGTGGAACTAAATAGCCACTGTCATCATAAATGTGCTGCTGTCTACCGCCATGATGGTTCCATTCTCCTGTCAGTCTTTTGTGTTGGAGATCTCTTGAACCCATGTTGTTACAGCTTGCTGACGCAGAGCATGTTTATATAAATTTTTAAGAATAATCATTGAGATTAAAACCCAAAATGCAAAAAAAAAAAAAAAATCCTACAGTAAACTTGTTGGACCCTGAAGATACATGTGCTGACTCAGCTTGGAAAACCCTGATCCAAGGCAAAGGAAGTAAGGGTAAGTGGGGAACAGGAAGAAGCTGAGAGTGGGGAGGTAAAAGAAAAGGGTGGGGGAGGATAGGAAAAGAGAAGGCAAAGAAAAGAAGGTGAGAGAAAGGGAAAAGATTTGTATCTGTGGAAATGAATGTCAGTTAATACAGTGCCAGAGGAGCCCTGCCTACTCAGTGGTTTAAGCACTTGGCTGCCAACTGAATGGTCAGTGGTTCAAACCCAACAGCCGCTCTGAGGGAGAAAGATGTGACGACCTGCTTTTGTAAAAACTACATCTTGGAAACCCTGTAGGGCAGTTCTGCTGTGAGTCAAAATGGACTTGGCGGCGATGGGTTTGAAATACAGTGCCATTGACAATTGCGTCAGGTATGCCGCAGTTCACCTCTTCACGAAAGGATAGCTTAAGATGACAAGCTTTTAAGAGGGGCGAAGGGAGGACAATGCTGATTATAACTTTTCATATGTCAAATGGGTACTGTTCTAGATATTCAACATATATAAATCTGTCATACTAAAGAGATTATTGTTGTTCATAATTGTCATTATGTCAGATTGGAAAGAAAAGCACTCCTCCTTTCAGATTCTTTTTATTTTATGATATTTGTCATGGGCTAGTTGAGTGATTTCTCCATGGAAATTTTAGGGATTAATAACATCTCTCAATATTATAATTTTACAGAGTGATTCGACAGTTTCAGATTTGTTAGTTGTTGGTGGAAAAAAAATCTTATCAATGTTTTGTTAGGCTAATGCAGGCCCAGTGTGCAAAACTACAACCGTGGCAGAACATCATGATTTGAGTGATGACTTTGTTGAGTTTTGATAAATGTTTTGTACTGTAAAAGTAATAGCCTTGTATCCATTAGAGCTCAATAAGGAGTAACGTGTTTTTGTTGTAATGCAGTAAACTTAAAGTATAAATGAAACTTAATGAGACACTTGTATTCTTTCTTTGGATGGAATATTTTACTGATATTAATTAGCAGTTGCTTGATTGCCTAGTATGTCCAAGGCAGTGTTCTGGGTGCGGGGAAGGAACTTCTGCCTATCATTTCCAATGGATTTATGTAGATAGGTCACTACCTTCAACAAACTTTAATCAGTTAGGTGGTGCAGCACAGGAATATTATGAGAACACATGTAATAAAGTCAGTAAGATGTATAAATTAGAGCTGTAGCTCTTCCAGTGGTATCCGAGAAACCTTTTGGCTAAAGTAGTGTTTGATCTGGGCATTGAAAGATGATTAAGGTTTGGATACGTGGAAAAGGGCAATTTTTCTAGGCTGTGGGAAACACATAAAGACAGGAAATGGGGAAATGCAGATTGTGTTTTGGGAACGGTAAGTGATTCAGATTGGCTTGAGAGTAGAATTCCCATTACAGATTAATGGAAGTTAAGCCTGGAAATGTGGCACAATGTAGTGGTTGCAACTAAAGTCTTAGAACTCAGAAATGGCCGTGGAATCCCATTTGGAAACTACATGGCTTCATAGTTTACTTAACCTTTTAAAAGGGTCTGGGTTTTTAAAAACTCAGTTCCTTGTCTATAGAACGGCACAGTAAAACACACTTCAGGGTTTTCTGTGAAGGTTAAATGAGATGATACATATAATGTTTTTTTTTGTTTTCCTTTCTGACACATAATAAACTCAGTAAACGGCAGCGGCTTTTAATGGCAATAATAAGTTGGGACCAAACGATGAAGAGCCTTGTAGTAGCACCAAAGGCATCGCTAGAAGTCTTTGGTCGTAGAAGTTAATTTAGTATCAAAGTGGCGTTTAATACACATTGGTCATTAGAATGCAAAGTCTGTTGAATTTGGGAAAGGCAAGGAGTGTGAGACCTCTGAAGAGGCTATGGAAATAATCCAGGGATGATGAACTGATCACATACTAAAAGTAAGACGTGCTGAGGAAGTGTAAAGAGGGAGGGGGTGCAGAAACATTATAGTTTCCTCATTGCCAAGATCTATTGACTTACGGACATAAGAAGATGTGGAAGCAGAAAGAAGCCTAGATTTCTCCAAAAGTTTGTCTAGAAGAATGGTGCTGTGGTAACATATTTAAATAGGTAAAGGTTACCTTGTAGCACTCGCTCCTTTACTTTCTGGGTACTCTCTCCTCCCAAGTCCTGCCTTCTTGGGATGAACCTCTGGGTTCATCTGTGCATCAGAAGTTACCTGACTACCGCCATTACAGGAGGCCTTGATAGTGAACAGCCTTACATATCAAAGAAATGATTTTACACTTATGGGTTCAGTGGTGTAAATCACGGCTTCAGACCTCTTCTTCTTGGTTCATTTGGTGAACAGGAACTGTAACCAGAACAGGAAAAATTACTGGTCAAAGCCCTGCTAGAAACTTAATCTCTTTCTTAGAAAACAAGAGGCAGTGTATACGTTGCATAGCAACTAATTCTCTTGCCCGTTGGATTTTGTGCAGAGTCAGAAACAGTGGTGTCCTGCTCCAAGATGGTTGCCAGTTGCGCTGCTCCAAATATATGTTGCCCTTCACAGTCCTGGCAGTAATCCAGTCTCATGCACTAAGCTCCTAAAAGGGCTGTCTGTGTCCCTTTTGAGTCTCCCATTCCAGGGCTTTGACCTGTAATTTTTCCCCCTCCAGTTATGGTTCCAGATCACCCAAAATTAAAATATTCAGATTTGTTCTGGTTTTGCTTCATTGGCCATGACTGGTTCGAAGACCTGGTTTAAATAAGAACTCTCTCCATTTTATTTTGCAGTGAATAAATGTGAGAAAATTTTCTTACAGTAAATTGTATTTGAATCTATCCTTTCCAATTTTTCCACTTTCAACTAGTCACTATGAGAGGCCAAAACATGCTTTTTATCTATCTATCTATCTGTCTATCTGTCTGTCTGTCTGTCTATCTATCATCTATCTATTCTATCATTTGACTTTTCACATAGGAAATCAGCTATTCTATTGTTACACATCATTTGGTACCTCAAATTGTACTACTACCTAGATTAAGTACCTCCCTTGTTTTGATTTTTTACAAAAATCACGTCTATTTTAAGTATTCCATTGAGGGTATTCAAAAGCGTGTACTATGGTCCTGAATAGTCCTAAAATGTCAGTTTTTAAAACATCAGTCAGGCTGTTTTATAGGAACACTTTGTGGCAAAATGCTAGAGCTGGAGCCAGCAAACTTTTTCAGTAAGGGAGCAAATAATAAATGATTTTTGCTTTGTGGGCCATGTAGAACTCTGTTGTGTATTCCTCTTTGCTTTTTATGTATTTATTTTTTACAACCCTTTAAAAATGTAAAAATCATTTTTAGGTTACTGGATTAGACTTGGTGGCCATGGATTGCAGATCCTTGACTGCTAGAGCATTTTACTGAAAAGTTTGAAATTTTATTACACTATGAACAAGATTTACAAATGAACACTTCGTTTCTTCATTACTTCAGCTAACAGTTACCCTAATGCTGAAATTTATCTTAAAAAAATTTTTTTTAAGCCCTCTCTTCCTTTTTTGCATGCCTTAGTACTTCTCAGCAAATAGTTCATGCTGCTGCTGATTTTTATACTGTTACAGGCCAACTAAGATATATGCCTTGATATCTTAATTTTATTACTTCTCTAGAGAATAATTCTCTGAGATTGGTCTTATATTTGGTATTTGCAAAAAAAAGATTCTAGTAGATGGCTAGTTTTGATCCACAACAATTTTATAGACCTTTTTTTCCCTAAAACCATGTCACTGAGAATTCTAACCCATTTTCATCTACTAATCTTGTGTGATTAGTTTATACTTTGGCTACCACATGAATCTATTAAACTTGTGCAGAAAATACTTCTTCCAGTTCAGAACGTTAGCCCTCCTTTCGCAAGTGAATTATTATTGCTATTCATACTCCTTTAGAGTTTCTAAAATAAAATAAAACGGCAAGCAGATACTTTTGCAGTTTCCCACTCTCTCCCTGCCTTCCTCTACATCACACCCAAATGTGGAAAACTTATTTAAAGTGTGCTGTATTGACTGCTAGAAGCCCTGGTGACTCAGTAGTTAAGCTCTCGGCTGCTAAGTGAAAGGTTGGTGGTTTGAACCTACCATCCAGTCTCCGGGAGAAAGATGGCCTGCTTCTGTAAAGATTGGAAACCCTGTGGGGCAATTCTGCTCTGACCTGTAGGGTCACTATGAGTTGAAATTGACTTGGTGGCAATGGGTGGTGACTGTTCCCTCCCAGTGAACTCCTGAGTTCATCACAAAGGGCGTTCGTTAGTTGTACTTGGCTAGCAGGCAGTTGTTTGGCTTCAGCTTACACATATGCTTCCTCTTCCCCCTCACCTCAGAGGCTGAATAACAGGGCCATTAAGTGTTAGCTCTGGGATTATAGCAGCTCATGAAGTTATCGCTTTACAGAGACTGCCAAAATTGTGTTTGATCCTCATTGCAATACCATGAGTAGGTACTGTTACTGTCAAGTCTCACATAAAAACTGAAGCTCAGAAAGATTTTAGTGATGTGCCCAAGGTCACATCTTTAGCTAGTGGTGAAACTAGGACTAGAACCAAGCTCTAAGCTTCAATCAAACACCTTTTTGTTTCTATCGTGCTGCTGCTCAAAGCGTGTAAGCCAAGCTGAAGATAATTTACCAGAAATATTCAGGTGATTCAGGAAGCATTTGTTTTTTTTTTTTAAACCTGCTAGTTGTTTATTTCTCTAAGCATCGCTACAAAGCTAGGAGTAAATATATTCTTTTTTAAAGTTTGTTTAAGGCAAATGTGTTTTTTTTTTTTTAAATTGTGCTTTAGGTGAAAGTATTTACAGTGCAAATTAGTTTCTCATTCAAAATTTACACACAGATTGTTTTGTGACGTTGGTTGCAATCCCCGCAATGTGTTAGCGCTCTCCCTCTTTCCCTGTACAGCCTGGGTTCTCTGTATTCATTCGTCCAGTATTCCTGCTTTCTTGTCTTTGCTTTTGGGCAGGTATTGCCCATTTGGTCGGATATACCTGATTGAATTAAGAATAAGAAGCACGTTCCTCACATGTGTTATTGTTTGTTTTATAGGCCTGTCTAATCTTTGGCTGAAAGGTGAACTTTGGGCGTGGCTTCAGTTCTGAGTTAGCAGGGTATCTGGGGCCATAGTCTCAGGGGTTTCTCCATTCTCTGTCAAACCAGTAAGTCTGGTCTTTATTTTACTTTATTTTTTATTGTGCTTTAAGTGAAAGTTTACAAAGCAAGTCAGTCTCTCATATAAAAACTTACATACACCTTGCTGTATTCTCTTAGCTGTTGTTCCTATAATGTGACAGCACACTCCTCCTCTCCACCCTGTATTCCCTGTGTCCATTCACCCAGCTCCTGTCCCTCTCTACCCTCTCATCTCCCCTCCAGACAGGAGCTGCCTGCATAGTCTCATGTGTCTACTTGAGCCAAGAAGCTCACTCCTCAGCAGCATCATTTTCTGTCTTATAGTTCAGTCCAATCCCTGTCTGAAGAGTTGGCTTTGGGAATGGTTCTAGTCTTGGGCTAACAGAAGGTCTGGGGACCATGACCTCCAGGGTCCCTCTACTCTCAGTCAGACCATTAAGTCTGGTCTTTTTACAGGAATTTGAGGTCTACATCCCACTGTTTTTCCACTCCATCAGGGATTCTCTGTCGTGTTCCCTGTTAGGGCAGTCATTGGTTGTAGCCAGGTACCATCTAGTTCTTCTGGTCTCAGGCTGACGTAGTCTCTGGTTTGTGTGGCTCTTTCTGTCTCTTGGGCTCATAATTACCTTGTGTCTTTGGTGTTCTTCATTCTCCTTTGCTCCAGATGGGTTGAGACCAATTGATGCATCTTAAATCGCTGCTTGCTAGCGTTTAAGACCCCTAGTCCTGGTCTCTTTTTGTGTATTTGAATTTTGTTCTACACTTTCCTCCTGCTCTGGTTGGGACCCTCTCTTGTGATCCTTGTTAGAGCAGTTGGTGGTGGTAGCCAGGCACCATTTAGTTCTGGGCTCAGACTGGTGGAGACTATGGTTCATGTGGTCCATTAGTCCTTTGAACTAATATTTTCCTGTGTCTTTGGTTTTCTTCATTCTCCTTTGCTCTGGATGGGATGGAATCAATAGATGTAGCTTAGATGGCTGCTCATAAGCTTTTAAGATTCCAGATGCTACTCACCAAAGTAGGCTATAGAACATTTTCTTTATGAACTATGTGATGCTAATTGACTTAGATGTCCCCTAAGAGCATAGTCCCCAGCCATTAGCCGCAGTTACTTGGTCTGTTAAGGTGTTTGGATGTGTCTGGGAAACTTCTATGACTGCCTTGCTCAAGTTGTGCTGACTTCCCCTATATTATATGTTGTCTTTCCCTTCACCAAAGTTATACTTGTCTACTATCTAGTTAGTGATTTCCCCTCCCTCATAACCATCTGCAGTATGATGGATTGCTTTTGTATGGCCTTTCTCACCATGGTTTTGTCAGCTCCTGCCCAGGTAAATACTGTTAACGTAATTGTGGCCCATCAAGGGGATTGGATAGCTTGCTAATAATGCAAATAAATTTCATGGCACCCTTGTGGGGGTGGGATCATGGAGATAGGGTCTGTGGAACCCTAACAAGGGGACTGGTCAGTTTTGCCATCCCAGAGGTGAGAGGAAAGGATCTTACCACCACCAAGAAAGAAGAGCCAAGAGTGGAGTGTGTCTTTGGGGGGCCCGGATCTCTGTGCCTAGAAGCTCCTGGCTCTAGGAGATGGAGAGAGAGAGAATATAACACAGAAGTTGGTAAGAAGCAGCAGCAGAGAAATGGCAGCAGCAGAACAAGGAGACTGGCAGGAGATGGCCTGACCCACAGAGGGAGAAAGCTGAGTGCCTTTGAACAGGAGGCTTGCTTGCAGAATAGGGTGCCTCCAAGCATTCAGTGGAGCTAGGTTGCCAACCCACGGAGCTAGAGCAGAGCGCCTTTGGGCCAAGGCTTACTGGTGGAGTGGTGTGCCTTGGGGCACTTATTGGCAGGGGCTAAAAGAGCTTTGGAAACCTGGTGGCATAGTGTTTAAGAGCTACAGCTGCTAACCAAAAGGTTAGCAGTTCGAATCTACCAGGCGCTCCTTGGAAATTCTAGGGGCAGTTCTGCTCTGTCCTACTGGGTCACTATGAGTCAGAATCGACTCGATGGCAGTGGGTTTTGAAAAGAGCTTTGTAACATTTGCCTGAGCAGGGTAGAGGCCAAAGGCCAGAGAGAGAGAGGTGTGCCTGTGGCATGTCTGAGAAGAGGCTGCCCTGATGGAAGAATTGTATCCTCAGCGTTCCTGAACCTGAATTGTAACATGTTACTTCCCTAATAACTCTCATAACTGTGAGTGTGGTCTGTGTGTTCTGTGCGGCCCTTGCAGTGAATTATCTAACTCGGAGAAGTAGTGAGTACTCTGGGAGGGACGGCAGGTGTCAGAATTGGTAAAGATGTTAGAGAGAGGAGGCATATCTGACCTCTGTCTCATAGGAATCAAGGACTCAAGGACACAAGGCTTGTGAAACGGGAGTGGAGGTGATGTATGGGGCTAGGTGGGAGGGAGAAAGAAGAGAAAGCAAAAAAGCAATAAAATAAAATAATGCTGGCACAGCTGCTGGAGCTTGTGGGTGGAGGTGGCCCTGAGTGTACCAGGATGGTGGGGGGTGGGGGGGTCCTTGCTTCTACTCACCAGAAGAGTGAAGGGTGGGAAAGTGTGTTTCTTTGGTTACTGGCTGCTGTGTCTCCTGTTGGGAGCTTTGTGACTTCACTTTCTTGCTATACTTCCTGTTCAGGGTCGTTGCTGCTGGCTGTGTTCCAAGATGACCATGCTGTGCCCTGTTAGTTGGCAGGGGACCTGCACTCCATATCTCTCCTTGTTCTTTCTCTTCATTCAGTTTCTTCTTCCACTCAGTGTTTGATCTAGTTCTTTATCCCTTTGCTTGATGCTTAGGGTTCTAGGATTGACGTTTGTATCTGTTTTACTTAGTTTTCAGGTCTTTGCTGCAGAGGCACTACCTAGAAGTTTTTTTGCTTAAGAGAAACAACTACCCAGTTAATTATCTACTGTGTTTCTCCCACTTGTGTGAATATTATCTAGGCTAGTGGTTTTCAAACTTCAGCAGGCGTCATAATCACCTGGAGGAGTTTGTTTGGACATAGATGTCTGTCTGCTTCTGCCTCCAGAGTTTCTGATACATAGTGGATCTGGGATGGGGCCTGAAGAGTTGCATTTCTCACAAGTCCACATGTGATGCTGAGAAACTGATCCAGGCTCCGTGAAGCCTAGCGTGTGTTAAAGTCTAGCTTCTGATTGCTGTTTACTCAGAATTATTTTCTCTTCTGAATAGGGCAGTCTGTCACCAGGACATCATTAACCGCTGGAACATTAGTTCTCAGGTCTCAGTCATCATTTCATGGTTTATGGAATGTTGCTGTGTGCCATCGAATTGATTCTGACCCATAGCAACCCTATCTGACAGGGTCAAACTGCCCCATACGGTTTCCTAGGCTGTCATCTGGAGCAGATCACCAGGTCTTTTGTAGGAGTCCCCTGAGTCTTGATCCAGAGACAGTCTGTGAGGTAGAAGGAGATCTCTCTGACAGGAACACCTGAGGTATGGAGAGGCCACACATATTTTCTCATCTTGGACTTGGATAGCATATTAAATGTTTTGTCAGAGGTACCTCAGGCAATCACGGGTGTCGCTGTGGTTAGTGCACCAAGTTCTAAGATCATCTGTTAACCTGACACTTCTTTAGATGAAGAGTGAAAAATCATAGGCCGTTACTGAGCTCATGATTAAGTCCAGGATGCTGGTGGTTTCTTTAAGAACATTGCCTCTGTAGTGAGATATTCAGGGAATTTGAGCTGAGGAGTTGTTACAAAGGCGCTTGTCGTCAGTGGTGCATTGGCAGTTGCTGCCGATGTGCCGGTGGCTTATGGAACCTTACTAGAGACTGCAGCTGAAACCAGCAGGTGCACAGGTGGGGACACCTGCCCCCTCAGCGTAGGGTGTCTTTTTGCTTTCCGAATGTGTAAGCTTTCAAGTCAAATGAACTGTAAAAATAACAGCTGAGCCAGTGTGTTAGTACTTTTTATTTTTGGTATGAAAGGCAACTCTAAAAGTAAAAGGGTTTGGTTGTGTCTTCTGTTGGCTAACATGATTCATGTCTCATATGAACAGATAAATAGTAGTACAGCCTTTTAAAGAATAATGTGCACATTTTCACTGTAGAGTAAGTGAAAAAGCATAGGATTCCTGACAAAGTATACTTTTAATAAATTTTAGTCATTATTATAGCTTTAAAATAGGGAAATTACATTATAGGTCTTCATACACACTAAGATATAAATTACATTTTTTGGACTGAGGATTTTAATATAAGAAAGTCCTAAAAGAAGGTATGGATTTAAAAAGTCTTCTTCCCTTAAAATTTGTACCAGTTTTGAAAAAGGCGTTTATTTTCTGATGTGGTTTAGAATCTGCTCCATTCTCCATCGTAAAGTCCCAAAGGGGTCAGAATGAGGTCTGCACATGCGGTACGCAGGCAGTACACCAAAGCAGGCGGCAGCAGGAGACTGCAGGCATGTGGATTTAAAAAAGCAACAAAGACACAGCTCTTCTCTTAAATGAATGTTCTATTTTCCTGATGTATAATAAATACTGACAAGTAGTTTCTTCCCTTATTCAGATTCTGCACTGTTTTTATTAAGTTATTGTACTTTCAAATACTTCCAAGCAGTGTGCCAAAGTTGAGTGAGTATAACTCATATGTTTAAATTTTCGTTACTAAGTTTATGTCACTCTTTATAGCCATACTTCTGTTCTCTCAGGTTGTGAAAAACTCTACAAGTTTGAAAAACTCTGTTTGCTGATATGCTGTTAGAAACTAAACCTGCATGTAGCAAATGAGAAAAATCACAATTTTATACCTTACTACTTTAGCACATGTGAACTCTATGGTTTTAAATTCTAGGTGTAATGGAATAGTAGTCTCTGGAAGATGTCTTCTCTTAAGAATGGAAAAACTTTGTAATCCTCATATGCTTTGTTTAAAAAGCAGAATCATGATGGAAAAGAGTCTTCTTGAGCTGATTCTGGTTGAGGATAAATTCATTTCATGTCAAACGTATAGTTTTTGAAAGTTGGAGTGATTACTTTGCATTACTTTGTGTGTATGTTTAACAGTAGGAACTCAGGCACTGTCTTGTATTGTTAGGACCGAAAGATCCTTTTCTAGCAATTAGTCAAGGAGCCCTGGTGGCGCAGTGGTTATGCACTAGGCTGTTAACTGAAAGGTTGGTGGTTTGAACCCATGAGATGCTCCTCAGGAGAAAGATGTGGCACTCTGCTTCCCTGAAGATTTACAGGCTTGGAAACCCTTTGGGGCAGCTGTACTCTATCCTATAGGGTCGTCATGAGTCAGAATCAACTCGATGGTAATGGATTTGTTTTTTTGGAATGTATATCTTAAGAGGAACCCTGGTGGCACAGTGGTTAAACACTCAGCTGCTAACCAAAAGGCCAGTGGCTTGAGCCCACCAGCTGCTCCTCAGGAGAAAGATGTGGCCGTCTGTTTCCCTAAAGCTTTATAGTCTTGGAAACCCTGTGGGGCAGTTCTGCTCTGTTGTCTAGGGTCACTCGGAGTCAGAATCAATTCGACAGCAGTGGGTGTGGTTTTTTGGACAGGGTGGCTATGAGTCGGAATTGACTTGATGGCAGTGGGGTGTTGCCCCCTCAACAGAGTTAAAATTTTTGAAAGATTATGTCAGTTCTAGCATGTTCTTTTTATACATATATACACACTCTAGTGTGATGCTTTGCACAAAGATGATGTTCAGTGACTATTTAATGCCTGTTTTATTGCTAGAACTGACATAATCTTCCACAGGACATGATGCTGTTAGGGGGCTGGGTCCAGGATTGAGCACGACTCAGCTGCTCAGCTGTGAGAATTTTAATTTGAGGTTCCTAACTTCTTCTTTCTGGGTAGTAGGGATAGAATCCTGGTGTATTATACAGCTAGTGCCATATGGCGAACTGATTGTTTTCTTCTTTGAGCAGAACAAGGGAAATTTATGGCGGTAAGGGGACCAAAAAGATTTTTTTCTATTCATTCTAGAAAAAACTTTATTTAGTCTTGCCATGTTTTACGGTAGAAAACTGAACTCTTAGAATTGTAGTGCTAGGTTAAAGGGAAAGGTCGAGAAAAGGACTGACTTCTCTTGTCTGGTTGTGTGAGTCTTCCAAGAAGTCAGGTTGAACTAATACTTGTTGTTTTCTAGTTTTTGTCCTTATGTTTGTGGATTCTTCATATGAGAAATGTCAAAAACAAATAGGCAGATATATCCATAGTGTTTGGCCCAAATAATGACTATTTTTTTATAGCACCTACTATGTGTCAGGCACTGTTCTAAGTGCTTTAGATATATTGACTCATTTACTCTTTATAAAAGCCCTGTGAAGTAAGAAAGTACTGTTATCTTCATTTCACAGATGAGGAGACAGGCTAAAATAGTTGTCACTTGCACAAGATTACAAATCTGGAATTACAAAGCTGGAATTTTAGCACATAACTCAGATGCCGTTACAAATAAGCAGAACTCACTGAGATTTGAACATAAGGGTTATTATGAGCAGTTGTTCTGTATGCATATCCTATTGCCATCGAGTCAATTCTGACTCATAGTGACCCTATAGCACAGAGTAGAACTGCCCCATAGGGTTTCCAAGGAGCACCTGGTGGATTTGAACTGCCGAGCTTTTGGTTAGCAGCCTTAGCACTTAACCACTATGCTACCAGGGTTTCCTGTACGCATGTAGGGAGACTATTTTGATTCTAGAAAAAAACAAATGGCTCAAATGAGGTACAGTAAGGCTTATAAAGAGGAGGGAGAAATATAGAAGATCAACCATTGGCTAATCTTAACATGTTAAACCCCGTCCTCTTTTACTGACATCAGTTGACATCAGATCCCAAGATGGTCTCCACCCCTCCGCTTAACCAATCTCTTGAAATTCACATTTAGTAAGCCTGGCTTTGAACAGGAAAGAAAGGATTTGCAACTTTGGGTGAAAGAAAAGTCACTGGCAGATTAATTTTGATCAGAAATTTCTTTAAAGTGAGTATTTAGTTTTGTGGGTAAGAAAGTAAGAAAACCCGCAAATCAAAGCAAGCTATCTGTTACTGATTTCTCTTTGACAATGCCTTTAGCCACGATGCTGTACAGTATCTTAGCATGTTGCCTTGGGCTTGAGCTTTCAGCCACAATAATACATGAAACACAATGGTTTTCAAGACATTGGGCATCAAGGAGTGAAAGCAGTGGTCCCTGAGGGAAATGAAACAAATGAAGTGAGCCCTTTAGCTACCCACCCTTCTGCCTGGAGGGAGTTTCCAGGCCAGGGTGCAGGGAGAGGGAACCCAGGCAGAACCTGGTGGACCAGTGATTGAGGAGGTGAAGTTGATGAGGGAGACCAGGATGGGTAGGGCTTGCTGGACAGTGTAATGGAGAGGAGAGAGCTGTATAAACTCTGGAGATCTGTGGAGTGTCCCTCTTGGTTATTCTATGTAAAACTGATCAGGAAATGCGTGTGTGAGGACAATTCCTAAAGCTGGGGAAGGAACTACCTGAAAAGATTAGAGGAAGCAGCAATAGAAGCTCATAGAATCCTAGGAATAGTGCCTGTTCCCACAAGCCAAACTGGAAACCTCATAATCTTTGTGGCATTGTATAGACTACTCAGAAGGGTAAGTAATAATTAACTTCAGACTAAATGCTATTCTGTCCCTGCTTAACAAATTTTAAAAACAAAACCTGAAAGGATTAGACTATTTACAAATAACTGAGTCCCAGAACAATGCTCAAAAATACTTAATACAAATATCCATCACCCAACAAGGTAAAATTTACAATGTCTTATAGCCAATAAAAATAGTTAGGCATGCAAAGAAGCAGAGAAATAGAACCTGTAATGAAAAAAAAAGAGACCCAGAGCTGACACACATGCCGCAATTAGGAGACAAGGATGTGAAAACAGTTATAACTATATTTCATATATTTAAAAATGTAGAAGAAAGATGAACTCTCCAGAGATATGGAAGATGACAGGTGTTAACAAATACTGACATCGGTACCCAATCATATGGTCTTGAACGTGTTGATTACTTAGAAATCATTTATGGAAATTGTGCATGTGCCTTCTCTTGATAGTTGCCTTTTAGCGTGTCATTACATGGGAAATTAATCACGTGTAATTGTAGTGGTTAAGTGCTATGGCAGCTAACCAAAGGGTCGGCAGTTCGAATCTGCCAGGCGCTTCTTGGAAACTCTATGGGGCAGTTCTACTCTGTCCTATAGGGTCGCTATGAGTCAGAATCGACTTGACGGCACTGGGTTTTTTTTAATTTAAGGGTATATTGAAGGTACTCATTTAAACAGTGAAATGGATTAAAACAATTGTAGTAAAATATAGTTACCATTTTAACCATTTTTAAGTGAACAATTCAGTGACATTAATTACTTTCATCATCTTGTGAAACCATCACCACTGTCCATTTCCAAAAGTTTTACATCGCCCCAGGCAGAAAGTCCATTCCCCTTTAAGCAGTAACACTCTGTGCCTGTCTTCTTCCAGCCCCTGGTAACCACTAGTAACCTTTTGTCTGTGTGAGCTAGCCTATCCTAGATATTTCATATAAGTGGGATCATATGATAGTTGTCCTTTGTGTTTGGCTTATTTCACTTATCATAATGCTGACTCTTTTAACCATTTAAAAATTGTTCTTAGCTATGGGCCATACGAAAACAGGAGGTAGACTGGATTTGGCCTGCAGGCCGCAGTTTGTTCACCCCTGAGTTTAATTATTTTTGAGAAATCTACTTTGAACATGCCTTGTGTTGTCATTCTCCTGGAGATTAACCTCACCTAGTTTGGTAAATTCTATTATTAGTTTTCTCTTTACATGTGCGTGAAATATAACTGCTGTTGGCAGAGTCTTTTTAGGATTTGGGAAATTTGGAAATAGGATTATTACTATTAAGGAACAGATATAAAACATGTACTGCTTTCATTCTTTCTGAATACTTAAGTATTCTTCATCTGTGATATAGAATAGAATTATCAGAGAAGAAAAAATGAGAACAAAGTCCCTGGGTGGTGCAAAGGGTTAACATACTCACCTACTAACCACAAGCTAGTGTTTGGAGTTTACCCATAAGTGCCTAAGAGGAAAGGCCTGGCAGTCTACTTCCAAAAAACCAGCTATTTAAAACTATGACACATATGGCATTGCCATGAGTTAGAGTATGCTTGACCAGTACTGGTAAAATTGAGACATTTTAATTTCTGAATCTTTGGGAAGGTTAACTTAAAATAATGGTATATACGGAATTAAAAGCCTGAGCATGAATATCTACTAAAAAGTGGAACTGAGGTGGAGCCAACATGGCCCCATAGAAAGAAGCACCATGCCGTCCCTCCATAGCAAAGACCCCAAAAAACTAAGTAAAACAGAGACAGATGTCAATCCTGGAACCCTAAGTATCAAATGAAGAGATAAAGAACTCAGCCATACACTGAATGCAGTAAGAAACTGACAGAGAAGAGAAAGCAAGGAGAGATACTTGCACAGGTCCCCTGTCAGTTAACGCAGCATGGATTCGCCATCTTGGACTCCTGTTGGAGATCAGCAGACAGGGAGTATGTGAAAGCAGCTTCACAGAGCTCCCAGCAGGAGATAGAGCACCCGGTGGGAAAGCAATATATGCTTTCAGCTGGCTGGGAAGAGCAGGGTCATGCTGCTTGGATTTGCCCCACCCACACTGGAGATCAGCAGACAGGGAGTATAGGAAAGCAGCTTTACAGAGCTTCCAGCAGGAGAAATAGAGCACCTGCTAACCAGCAATACACCTTTCCCACTGCCCCCAACCCATCCTTCTCCCCCTGGCTCAACCTCTTTTCCCCACCCCCCGCCACTGGCTGCAGTCTCTTAGCCAGGAGGCATGGGCTCTGGCCCTGTGCCACTAGGATTCGCCTTGCCCCCACTGGTCGGCTCCATCAGTGCCATTTTTTTGTTGCTGGTGTTGCTTTTTTGGTTTCATTTGGTTTCCTCCCTGCCTGTCACCACCACTCCCTCCTTTCTCTCAAACACCTGGCTTTGTATGCCAGTTTTCTTTTTGTTTTCCAGGCTTAGGAGCCCCTTCTATCCAGGCTGTACTGCCTGGCTTGGGAGCCACTTTCTCTGTCTGGGCAGCTGCATTGGTGAGACCCCTGGGGACTTTTTTTTTTTTCCTGATTTTTATTTTTTTCTTTCTTTTTCTGTCTTTTTGTTTTACTCTGTTTTTCAGTTTCTTGTGTCTCCACTCCATGGCAAAGCTTTGGTTTTGGCTCCTGTTTCTTTCTGCTTTCTCATACCCATCTTAGCTAACCACATCACAACCTTCCCCTGCTTTTTTCCTACCTGTACTCTGCGCAGAACATCACACCCCTGAGCAGCACGGCCTACCAGAACCTGCTCTGTCTGATTCCCCGCCTGCCCTGACAGTCCTAGTACGTGCCACAAACAACCCATCCCAGACCCTCCCCTTAAGCTGGACCTGTCCTGCTGCACCATAGCTGAGTGACTGACCCTGCCCATTGGAAAAGGAGGTGAAAAATATTGTGCCCGCAAACAACAAACAATGCACAGCCTGCCTGCTCAGATAGACCTGTTCCACTGCTGTCGAGTTGATTCCAACTCATAGCGACCCTGTAGGACAGAGTAGAACTGCCCCACAGAGTTTCCAAGGAGCGCCTGGCAGATTAGAACTGCCCACCTTTTGGTTAGCAGGCAGAACACTTAACCACTACGCCACCAGGGTTTCCTGCTCAGATATAAACAAATAAAAATGAAGGATGAAAAAACAAATCGACAATCAATAAATGAATAACTACTGAATGTTCTGAAGACAGTGGACAATATCAAAACATATTAAAAAACAGGACAGATGGTTCCAGTAGGCATCCAAAATGAAACACCAGATCACTTTCCAGTAGAAGAAAAGGCACTAGAACTACCTGATAGGGAATTCAGATCTTTAATGTTCAGAGCTAGCCAAGAGTTGAAGCAAAAAGACAAAAATGAGAAAGAAATAGACGTATGCATAGAAAAGGCAGACAAATACATGGAAAATACAGATAAAAAATGCAAGAATTCCGGAAAATAATACAGGAACAAAATGCCAAAATAAATTCACAACTAGAATCATACTAAAACAACAAGTAGAAATCCAAAAGGTAAACAACAAGATTTAAGAAATGGACAGAAGGGCTGAGAAGCAGGTTTGAAGCAATGGGAAGACAGGATCAGTGAAACTTAACACAAACACCGGGATACAACTCTGGGGAAATATTAGAAAAAAGAACGAAGAAAAATGAAGAAACCCCGAGAATGATGTGGGATACAATACAATCAAAAGCAAAAATTTACGAGTCATCGGAGTTCTAGAACAGGGGGAGAAGACGAAAAACACAGAGAGGATCATTGAAGAACTGCTGATAGAAAACGTCCCTAAGTATCAAGAAAGATGAAAAGCTGACCATCTAAGGTGCTCAATGAACCCCATATAGGACAGACCCTAAAAAAATCACCAAGGCATATTGTAATCACACTCGCTAAAACCAAAGACAAGGAAAGAATTCTGAGAGCAGCCCGAGAAAAACGAAAAGTCACATAACTCTCATGGTCATTGTTGAGAACCTTGGGAAAGCAAAAAACAAAATAACAACAACAAGAAACTTTTGAGTAACAAAAGATGTAACAGATTTCCTGCAGTGAAGCTTATGCATTTTTCTTAAAGAAGTTACCTTCTGGAAATTTCTCAACATAATAGAGGGCATCTGTGCAAAACCAATGGCCAACATCATTCTTAACAGAGAGAGGCTGAAAACATTCCCCTTGAGAACAGGAACGAGGCAAGGATGCCCTTTATCAGCACTCCTATTTAACATTGTGCTGGAAGTTCTACCTAGAGCGATAAAGCAAGAAAAAAATAAAGGGCATCCAGATTGGTAATGAAGGTGTAAAGCTGCCCCTATTTACGGATGATACTATACATAGAAACCCAAAAGACTCCATGAGAATACTACTGGAACTGATAGAAAGATTCAGCAGAGTTGCAGGATAGAAGATAAACATACAAAAAATCAGTTGGATTCCTCTACACCAATAAAGAGAACGATGAAAAGGAAATCACGAAAACAGTACCATTTATAATAGTCCCTAAAAAAATAAAATACTTAGGAATAAATCTAACCAGGGATGTAAAGGACCTATACAAAGAAAACTACAAAATACTACTGCAAGAAACCAAAAGAGATCTATATAAATGGAGAAACATACCATGCTCATGGATAGGTAGACTCAACATTGTGAAAATGACAGTTCTACTCAGAGCGATTTATAAATACAGTGCAATCCCGATCCAAATACCAACAACATTCTTTAAAGAGATGGAAAAACTTATCGTTAACTTTATATGGAAAGGGAAGTAGTCCTGGATAAGTAAAGCACTATTGAAGAAGAATAAAGCAGGAGGACTCACACTACCTGACCTTATAACGTACTATACAGCTCTGGTAGTCAAAACAGCCTGGTATTGGTACAATGACAGATACATTGACCAATGGAACAGAATTGAGAACCCAGATATAAATCCATCCACCTATGGTCACCTGATCTTTGACAAGGGCCCAAAGTCCATCAAATGGTGAAAAGACAAATGGTGCTGGCAAAACTGGATATCCATCTGCAAGAAAATGAAACAGGACCCCATTCCTCACACCATATACAAAAACTAATTCAAATGGATCAAAGACCTAGATATAAAGCTAAAAACTATGAAGTTCATAGAAGAAAAAGTAGGATCAACACTAGAGGCCCTAAAACACAGCATTAACAGGATACAAATCACAACCAACAACACACCAACTCCACAAGATAATCTAGATAACTGGGATCCTCTAAAAATTAAACACTTATGCTCACGAAAAGACTTCACCAAAAGAGTAAAAAGAGAACCTACAGACTGGGAAAAAATTTTTGGCTATTACAAATCAGAGAAATGTCTAATCTCTAAAATCTACAAGAAAATCCAACACCTCTACAACAAAAAGACAAATAATCCAGTTAAAAAATGGGCAAAGGAAATGAACAGGCACTTCACCAAAGAAGACGCTCAAGTGGCCAACAAACACATAAGGAAATGCTATGATCACTAGCCATTAGAGAAATGCAAATCAAAACCACAGTGAGATGCCATCTCACCCCAGCATACTGGTTGACTCATAGTGACCCTATAGGACAGAGCAGAACTGCCCCATAGAGTTTCCAAGGAGCGCCTAGCGGATTTGAACTGCCGACATTTAGTTAGCAGCTGTAGCACTACGCCACCAGGGTTTCCAGCATACTGGTAGGAATCAAAAAAGCAGGAAATAACAAATGTTGGAGAGGCTGCAGGGAGATTGGAAGTCTTATGCACTGCTGGTGGGAATGTAAAATGATGCAACCGTTTTGGAAAATGATATGGCGCTTCCTTAGAAAGCTAGAAATAGAAATACCATATGATCCAGCAATCCCACTCCTAGGAATATATCCTAGAAAAATAAGCGTCGTCACAGGAATAGACATATGCACACTCACGTTTGTTGCAGCATTGTTCACAATAGCAAAAAATGGAAACAACCTAGATGCCCATCAGTGGATGAATGGATAAACAAACTGTGGTACATACACACAAGTAGTATTATCCAACAGTAAAGAACAATGATGAATCTGTGAAGCATCTCATAACATGGTTGAATCTGGAGGGCATTATGCTGAGTGAAATAAGTCCATCACGAAAGAACAAATATTGTGCAAGACCACTGCTATAAAAACTCATGAAAAGGATTACACACAAAAAGAAACAATCTTTGATGGTTACGAGAGAGAGGACGGGTGGGGATAGAAAAACACTAAATAGGCAATAGATAAACGGCAACTTTGGTGAAGGGTAAGACAGCACCACTTGTCCAAGGCAAGGTCGTGTAAGCTCCATAGACACATCCAGTGTTCCTGAGGGACCAGATTGCTGGGTGAGGGCTGTGGGGACCATGGTCTCAGGGAACATCTAGCTCAATTGGCATAACATAGTTTATAAAGAAAATGTTCTACATTCTTCTTTGGTGAGTAGTGTCTGGGGTCTTAAAAGCCTGTGAGTGGCCATCTAGGACACTACACTGGTCTCGCCCCTTCGGGAGCAAGGGAGAATGAAGAATACTAAAGATATAAGGGAAAGATTAGTCCAGAAGACTAATGGACCACAACTACCACAGCCTCCACCAGACTGAGTCCAGTACAACTAGATGGTGCCTGGCTACCACCACTGACTGCTCTGACAGGGATCACAATAGAGGGTTCCTGACAGAGATGGAGACAAACGTAGAACAAAATTCTAACTCACACAAAAAAGACCAGACTTACTGGCCTGACAGAGACTGAAGAAACCCTCAGAGTATGGCCCCCAGACACCCTTTTATCTCAGTAATGAGGCCACTCCTGAGGTTCACCCTTCAGCCAAAGATTGGAGAGGCTCACAAAACAAAATGAGACTGAAGGTGCACATCTGATCAGGGGCAAGAACTAGAAGTCAGGAGGAACAGGAAAGCTTGTCATAGGGAACCCAAGGTTGAGAAGGGCGAGTGTTGAGATGTCGTGGGATTGTTAGCCAGGGTCATAAAACAATATGTCTTCTGTTTAATGAGAAACTAGTTCGTTCTGTAAACGTTCTTCTAAAGTACAATTAAAAAAAAAAAGTGACCTTCTGAACCACCGGTCAAGCTTTTGGTTATTTTAGAATTGTAATAATCTTGATTATCTAGCAGCTCTGCCTGAAGCATATTGAGAGTAGCAACTGGGAAAAGCACAAGACTTACCTGGTGGGGCAAGCCTTCAGACAGCAGCAAGAAGCACCAGCTGTTCACCTAAGGCAGCGCAGGCAGACACACAGAGACCTTCCGTCAAGGTGGAGAGGTCTCAGTAACCGCCGAGGGCTTCTGTGCTGCAGCATGGTGACATGACTTTCACCCGGGTGACTGTGAAATCATCTTAGTCTCTAGAAAAGGAGTCAGAAGGTATCTAAGAAGGGGGAACTGTCTATTTCTGAAATGTTTGCATCTCGAGTAGTAGTTAAAAAACTATTTTTGTGGAATTTCTCCTCCTTTTTGATAAATGAGGAGCCTTCCTTTCCCAACAGACCAAGTTATGAATTTTTGGTGGAACTAAAAGCAAAAGCAAGGTATTTTAGTTACCTGACTGAAAAGATTTCCTCCAAAGTGTGATGGCCATCTAGTCTAGACCAGTTCCAAGGAAACTGTGCCGTTGAAGGGAAAGGTCTGCCCTGAGCCCAAGCTTAGGGCGAGAAGAGCCCAGGTGCAGTCAGAGGTTTCCTGCTATCAGGTCGATCACCAATTAATTATCCCTGTGCTGTGAGTGCTTCCATTGTGATTCTTTGAGGAAGAAACTTAGGATGTAGCAAAAGAAAAAAAAAAGTTGACGGATATTCTTTGATGTTGATTAAGTTTGGGAGCTTTATTATTCAGATCTTGAAAATTAGAAGCCCTAGTAGGTTAGGCTTAACTGTAGACTGTATTGAGTATCATCTGTGGAAGAAGACCTCTTTCCAGAGGTCTGAATCTCCTTTACCAGAGGCTGATAATCAATCCTACTTTGAGAGATTCCTGGACAGCAGAGTATTTGCGCCCGTCTGTCAACTGTGAGCCTTCTCCTCCAAGAAAATGAACACATACACAAGTTCACAAAGTGTTTATTTTGTTGCTGGTAACCAGTGTGGTAATGAATGTTTTCTTAAATTAATTGATCATTTTGGAAGCCAGTCAGTTTTTCAAGTATGCTAGTTATTGAATTTATCAGCGTAGGGAAAAAGTTTACTTTGAAACCAGCCTGAGAACCAGTGGCATATCAGTCAAACAAACAATAAAGGAAACCCATTTTAGCAAGATTGTTTCAAGTGTTTATTACCAAGGAGCCTAAGGTATTTATAAAGATGTCTGCATGCTGATACATTAAGTGCTTCAAGAACTTTCATCCTGATTGACTCTTAATTAACTGTGAGGAATTCTCTTTGAAAAATAACATTTATCTGACTCAGGTATCACCATGGGTTTTTTTGTTTCTGCCACTGAACGTGTTTTTAATGTTGATTTTATGTCATCTCTTCCCTCTGTGAATTCCTCCTCCATTTTGTGATACTTCATGTAGGTACTGCAGTGCCTTTGTGTATGTGTGTTCTTTTCCCAATAGGTTGTGATCTCAAGGAAGCCTCATGAGGTCCTTTCATGTGTAATTTCCAGCCCCTAAGATTATAATTATCTCAGACTTCCAGGAAACGTTGAGCTAGACCTCAGATAGGACCAATAGCAGACATTGATGCTGGAGAAGAATGAGGAGAATAGGGGAGAGGAAAATTCAAACAAGGCTAGAAATAACATATGTCTCAAGTTAGCACACTAACTGGTTAAATGGGTAGCTGTTTTCCCCTGAGTTAGCTAGACTTCAAAATGGTATACCCTGATTAAGAGACCTCAATACTTTTGACTCCTGCAGAGACCAGGACCATCCACTGTCTTCCCTGGGGTGAGTTGTGAGGGGAGTCACTTTAAGGTATAAAGGTTTATGCTTTTGATGTGTCTTACCTGAGCTGAACACAAGGAGGGACACTGAGAGGAAGGCTCCTGTAAGCCACTTACCAGGCAGATGTTGGGATGTCTCCTTGGTTGGCGGTCTCTAGAGGGAGTGTTGCCATGAGTTGGAATCGACTTGATGACAACTAGTTACTGGTTACAGGGAGGTGGTGGTAGGGCCTGGGGGTTTGTGGAACTCCTGCCTTCTCCAAACTGCACAGAGGAATCGCAGCTTTTCATCAGCTGCTGAATAACCATCAAGAACCATATATAGTTTTTGATGTTTTTAATAGGAAGAAAGGTGCTAGTTAATCAGCTATGTTGGCAGGCTTTACAGATTCAAAGCTCAGGGGTAGTATCTTTTATTTTTGGATAATATATTCCTTCCTGAACTATCAAAAAAAAAAAAAAAAGAAATTCCAGTGGATGATACTGATGCCTTTAACCGGAGCGAGGTATTTGCATTATGTTTACCACTCCCCTTTTCTGGTGCTTTCCTCAAAGTTTCCATCGTAAAGTCCAGGCATTCTAGGCCACGTCTGTTTTTCCCAGTTAGACACGTACTCTCCAGGATCAGCTTATTTAGGATCAAGTGTTCAAGCACTTCTTTCATTGTTGAAATTATTCATCTAAGACATATAATTGCCTCAGAGCTTTTGATTAGTATGAACTAGTGCCGCCGCAACAAAACTGATTATAATTTTAGTGCAAAAGAGAAAATCCACTTTTAATTAGCTTATGTGGCCTTATATAGGCAAATATAGAATTCCCATTAACTTCTTCAAAATCTTGACATTCTCTTTTAGACTGATTGTTGGAAACCACTCACATGGCCCAACCACTTAAATCTTATTTTACAGAGGAGGACATTGAGATACATGGAGGCTGAGTGACTTAGGGTCGCATTGAAGGCCCTTGGCAGATCTGAGTTTTTTGTCTCCTTCCTACTCCTTCCATTACATCATTAGTTAGCCATCGTGGGGTAGTAGGGGCTGAACTTTAGCTGACAAAGTGAATCAACTGACATTTTTTATTATTTTATCCCAATGTTGCCTCAGTTAACTTGGAAAAATAAACATATTCCAGAAATAGATTAAAATTAGGGGCTAACCTTGCATTGTAATGGAATTCTTTGTTCTGAAAGAATGCTTTATGTAGAGACCACTCTTTGTAGAGAAATCTCACGGAATTTTAAGGCGGGAAAGACCTAACACTGTTGTTGTTGTACAGATAAGTGTGTTGTAAAATATCTGATTTAAAGTGTTAATTTATACATACCTTATCAGGAACACATTCTTAGGTATTATATTCATATTGAAGAAATAGTATTAACAAGCAATGGAAGAGCCTGACTCGTGGCGATTCCTTCAGCAGATTTACTGACTCATTGCTGTATGCTGAGCAGACTGGTTCCTGCCTTTGACCTTTGCACTCGTCCTTTCTGTTTCCCTATATGCTGTGTCCCTGATGTTTGAATCTTGAGGTGTTTGTCTTCAAATTTAGTCAACTCAGAGTTTTCCTTGACTACTTCAAGGTTGTTACCTTGTATAGTACACCCTATTTTAACTCTTACTGGTTATGGTGTGGTGGTTCGAGGTAGAATTCTCACTTTTTAGGCAAGAGGCCTGGGTTTGATTCCAGACCAATGCACAGCTATCACCTGTCACCCGTGCCTCAGTGGAGGCTTGTGTGTTGGTTGATGCTGAACAGGTTTCAGCGGAGCTTCCAGAGTTAGATGAACAAGGAAGAAAGGTCTGGTGCTCTACTTCTGAAAATGAGCCAGTGAAAGGCTCTGGATCACAAAGGCTGTGCATGGGGCTGCCCTGAGTCCCACTCAGTGGCAGCTAACACCAATGGTTATCAGTATCTGATATTTTTGTTTATTGTTTTCTCTCCTGACTAGCCCTTTTCTTCTACTAGAATGAAAGCTCCATGAGAGCCAAGGCAATATCGCTCCTGTTTATCCTGTAAACCGTGACTGATTCATAAGGTGTGTTCAGTGTATTTACTGAAGGAAAGACCAATGAAAGATTATTTTTAGGTGAGATAGAAATTGTTTTGGCTATCCAGAACTCTTTCTTTGAACTATGGATTTGCTTGTCTTGAGGCTGTTCTGTTTCTTCTGTGCTTATAATCATAACCAAATTATGAACTGAGGATTTTTTTTTAATGAAGTGTGTGTCTTTGTGTGTGTTTGGGTGAAAGGAACACTCACTTTTGGAATAATGTAGTTGATGGAAAGGTGGAAAAAACAGTACATTTCACAGAGGAGAGTGCCTTGTAAATACTATGTGGAGGATGTGTAGAAAAAACACTTAAATGTTTTCATAAACGCTGAGCCAAACACTGAAAACTTACGGGAATTAAGTACAAATAAATAGCAGTACCAAGAATTTTTTCATAAAGGATCATTTTTACAAAACATTAATAATCAATTCCAATTTTGTAAGTCGCTGGAAAATGGATTCTCTTGAAAACAGCGTTGAGGAACTAATTTATCTCATGGAATTAGCATTTGTGACTTCCTGTTGTCATCCATTTAACACTGGCAAATGGTTTAATTTACATGCAGGCATTGATTATATGTGCAGATGGTATATTAAGTTGTTTAGAATATGCCCACAGTTGCCAACTTTCAGGCATATTCAGGTCAATATTCTACACTTAACTGAACATCTTTATAGTTTGGTGTGAAGAATGTCATATCTATTGGCAAAGCCACGCTCAGTAGATGCAGACAGGAGACTTCTTTGCATACAGAATGAATGATGTATTTATTTGAGGAGGAGGTCACTAATGAAGGTGTCTAGCTTTGAGAGAGAGGGAGAGAGAGAGAAAGAAATTCTTTGTCTAGTGTTTGCAGCTTGCCTTTACTACCACACAGATTCCTGATCTTCCATCTAGATGTTTACAGATTTTAGGGCTCGTGAAAGGTACGCCTTTCCTGTCCACAAATCTCATGCAGAGCAGAATGACTACCTCAGTGTTTGGCACATAGCACTCAAATGCCATCTAATTTTTCTTATGTTTAGTATGATGTAACGGTGTATATGGCAGCAAAATGCATAATTTTTATAATTTATAGACAATTATATGATGAAAAAGTAAAAGCGGGATACTATCTTAATCTAAAAAATACTAGGCACGTTAGTTCTTTTTAGTCATTTTTATTGCTTTTAATTCTGGTGTGTGTCAACATAGTGATACAGCTCTGGTGGTTATCATGCCAGCTCTCAGTCATCATCCTGCAATGGAGAGGAGGTGCCACTAGGCAGTATCCCCACTCCACCTCCATCCCACTGACACACATGGACACACAGACACACACACAGGCGCACACACAGGTAAATAGTAGCACAGCCCCAGACATTCACACTTCCCAGCTGGGCCTTTTGAACAGTTGGCTGGGGAATTAGAGGAAAAGGGGCCCTGTGACTATAGAAATACAGAGACTTAAAACGTGAGCTACTTTTGCACCTCGTTTTCTATTTTAATCTAAATACAAAAGGCAAGTGTCAAAACAAAATTAATGTTAATTACACTCTGTAGTGCCCCAGAGTTTGCCTGGTTCCTTTCTGTCAGAGTTCCAGTGGTTTCAAGTGTCTTGGCCTGAAACCATTGGTATTTTTGGCTTCTCTTCTACCAAACATTTAGAAGTACTACAAGATGAATAAAGGAAACATTTAATTCTAAACTCTCTGATAAAAATTTCAAAATCATTTTTAATAAAATATTTTCAAGTTTTCCATAGATAGTTCTTGATTTAATAAATATTTATGGCCAGCTTCTGTGCTGTTTGCTGGAAACGCAGTGGGGAAGAAGGCGCAGACTGTTCTGAAAGCAGTCACCATCCTGAGGGGCAGGTTGGGAAGAGCCTGGGGAATTGTATGTTGTGTGCTGAGGAAGTTTTTGGTGCTGAGGGAGCTCAGAGGAGGGGACCCAGCCAGTCCTGGTAATGGTGGGTTCAAGAATCCTTCATAGTAGAGCTGGTCTCTCAATCCTGAAAGATTACTAGGAGTTTGATAATGGAAGACATGCCCTCCTAAGAAGCTGGGACTTTATCTGAATACAATGATGTATTTGTTTTCGTAATAACACAAACATAAAAGGATAAAGAAGGAAACAAAACCTAAAAACCAGCCACTCAAAGGTAGTAATGTTTTGGTGTATACATCTATATACACATAGACATGTGCCTTGCCATATTGGATCATATGGTATACAGTGGATCATGATTTTTCATAAATTGTGAATTTACCCACTTGCTAAAATGTATTTATAACCCCAGAATCCATCCTTGTGGTCATTTTGGGCGTGTGCATGCTCACAGTGGTGAAAAATTTGAGTTGTTCAAAGCGCAGGCTCCCAGCAGAGGCCAAACAGTCTGGCATGGTATTTACGAGTTCACTGTTCGCAGGACTTAAAGAACATAACTACTGTGAATAATGAGAATTGACTGTATTTGCATCCTGCTTTTTTTTCACATAAGTATTATATTACAAGTGAGAACATGTCTCTGAATATTCTTTGGGGGAAAAAAAAGAATCTGGCAGCCTCTGAGGTACTGAGAGAAATGCAGTACTGCCAGTACATAGAGAGCTAGATGAGAGTGATTTGGGATGAGACGTGAAAGGTAGGCGTAGGACAGGCACTGCCGTTCCTCATAGCCCATGTGTTCTATCTGTTGTTATCTATTGTTGCATAACTGTTACCACAAAACTTAGTGGCTTAAACCAACAAATATTTATCATATCACAGTTTCTCCAAGTCACCCACTCAGGGGCAGCTGAGCTGGATGGTTCTGGCTCAGAGTCTCCTGAGTTGCAGTCATCCGAAGGCTTGACTGGGGCTGGAGGATCTCATTCCAAGATGACGCACTCACATGGCTGTTGACCGGACCTGGCTGGGCCTCCTGGGCCTCTCCACAGGGATGCCGGATGTGTCCTTACCACATGACAGCAAGAAGTGTGAGAGCTAGCTTGTATAGCCTAGTCTTTGAAGTCACATAGCAACACCTCTGCCATATTTTATTAACCGCATAAACCAACCCTGATACAGTACGAATGGAGCTGTACGAGGGTGTGAGCATAGGAGGGTGGGATCATTGGAGGCCCTCTTGGAGCTCTTTATTATATAAAGGATTTTGGATACTATCTTAAAGTTGAGTTAAGCCCCTAAGTGTTTAAGGCAGAGAAATGACATCATCTGGCTGTGATATGGAGAATGGATTAGAAGGGAGACAAAAGTAGGTATGGGTTTGGGTAATAACTATAAAAATCAGGGTCATGGTTACTTACAGGGAGAGGAAAAAGGTTGTGATTGGGTTGGGGCACATAGACTGGCTTCTGGGTTGGGTTGTAAAGTTCTATTTCTTGACTTGATGGTGGCTCAAAGTGTGTTCACCTTAAAATGATCCATTAAGGAATGTGTTTGGGGAATTTTTCTGTATTTTGTTATTTTTTACAATAAGTGTTTTTTTTTTTTTTTTTTTTCGAAGTGGGTGTGAGGCTATCAGTTAGGAGGGTATTCTGGTGACCTGGCAGCAGACGGTAATGTCCTGAACTGAAATAGTGGCCTTGGAAATGGTGGGATGTAGGTAGCTTTGAGACAGATGTAGGTGCTCTGATGGACGGACTGGATGACATTAGATGGAGGGAGAGAGATGTAGGTGCCCTGATGGACAGGCTAGGTGACATTAGATGGAGGGAGAGAGATATAGGTGCCCTGATGGACGGGCTGGATGACATTAGACGGAGGGAGAGAGATGTAGGTGCCCTGATGGACGGGCTGGATGACATTAGATGGAGGGAGAGAGATGTAGGTGCCCTGATGGATGAACTGGATGACATTAGATGGAGAGAGAGAGATGTAGGTGCCCTGATGGACGGGCTGGATGACATTAGATGGAGGGAGAGAGATGTAGGTGCCCTGATGGACGAACTGGATGACATCGATGGAGAGAGAGAGATGTAGGTGCCCTGATGGACGGGCTGGATGACATTAGATGGAGGGAGAGAGATGTAGGTGCCCTGATGGACGAACTGGATGACATCGATGGAGAGAGAGAGATGTAGGTGCCCTGATGGGCGGACTGGATGACATGAGATGGAGAGAGAGAGATGTAGGTGCCCTGATGGACGGACTGGATGACATTAGATGGAAGGAGAAGGAGGAGACAAGACTGCCAAGTTGGAGGCCTGAGAAACAATCACATGTATACAATGCGTGTTGTTGATTCCATCTCATGGCAACCCTGTGACAGAGTAGAACTGCCCTGTAGGGTTTCTAAGCAGTGGTCTTTACAGGAGCAGATCACCAGGTCATTCTCCTGTGAAGCTGCTAGGAACGCGCCACCCTTCGGTTGTCAGCTGAGTGTTTAACTGTTGCAGCATGAGGCCACCTTAAAGAATGGGTAAAAGAGGGGACGCCAACTGAGAAAATGGAGACATTCTTTTCTCTCAAAGGTTAACATTTTCATCTGTGCTCTGCATCAGAAGGCAGAGGTGGGGTTGGCGAGGGGAGTGTGATGGCTTAGAAGCCAAGCTCATCCACGTGTATTGCTGGAAGGAGGGCGTGGTCAGAGGTGTCAGATGCTATGGAGAGGTTAAGCAAATAACTGCAAGGATCCGTTAGATTTAGTGACATGTTATTTCTGTATTTAATTATTTTGCATATCTGGAAACTGAAAATAAATATAAATGAATAGAAATAAGAATGGAAAAGAATAAATATGGAAGGGATGCAATGAAAAGGGTGAAAGCAAATGTTTTAGAAGGGAAGTTATAGATGCTGAGTTGGTTTGTTAGAAGTAAGTGTGTTGCAGTTATGTTAACAGAAAAGAGGCATTAAATGAGAGTCATTCCTAAGGTGTGCAAGTATACTCAAAGAGCTAAAACTCAGAGAGGAGTGAGGTTTCTCTCCAAAGCCACCCTGCTACCCCGCTAGGTTATCCTGTGTTGTAACATTTCCTGTTTCTGCACATGTTCTTTATTCGTGTTGATTTCCAGGAACAAGGTAGGAGAGTTTCCTTCGATGCCAGATTGCCTAGCTTTCAGGATGTACTCATTTACTCTCCCGAGATCTTCTGAGGTTTTAATGTAATCATTGCTTCCTGTGAAGCAGGCATCTTTTGTTTGCCCTCTCCCCAGCTTATACAGGGATGATTATACTGTAAGCAGTAGTTTAACTGTCAACTAGTGTTTAGGTGTAAAAGCATTCCAGAATTTTAATGAAAAACAGTATTAGGGCCGTAACTGTATTTGTGATACCTGATTGGAAAAAAGTCCTTTAAAATTAGCTTTGTGAGGAAGGGAATAGCTACGATAAAGTGGTAAAAATAAAAATAAAGAAAATGTGAATTTGAGGATAATTGTTCTCAAGTTAGACTGTAAGAAATGAGCCTAAGAAGAATCTGGGAAAGACAGAGAAAGTAAGAAAGAAAACTGCCTTTCACTAATGAATCATTCTAGTTTTCTTAGATCTTTTCCTTTGGCTGATTTTACCTACTTTTTATTCTGTGGAGGGAATGTTAAAGCTCTCATTTGCATGCTGATAATGCCAGTGGACTGTAATTGATTTTCTCTGCACACTGGTATTAAACTCTGACGTATGTTTTTGTTGTGTGTAAATGTCTTCTTTGATTTCTAAACTCCGTGAAGGCAGGTCCCAAGTGTTTCTCTACAACACCTAGAGAGCATTTTCTGCATGGTGTAGCCATAGAAATTCTGAGGTCAGCTCCTTGATTGGTAGAATTCACAGTACCATGTATCCTTCAACTTGACTTTGCAGTGTCCTCGTGACTGTGTCACTTAGTCCCTTGTCACTTGGCATTGTGATTTAGTAGTCGTAACCAGTAATGCCGCCAGAGGAGAGGTGGCGGGGGTCCAAGACAGGGCACAGTTCACTCAGTGCGATACTTTGTTGAATTCCTTTGTAATCACATCTTAAAATTAAAGACAGGAAAAGACGCATTAAAATAACTCAGTAATTAAGTGTATCCATTTTGGGTCCTGTTAGAGGTGCGCAATCTTTTTAGTTTCCTGGGGGAAAATTTAACTGTTATCTGAAAGGAATAGGAGCCAAAAGTAAATAGTATAGTCCCAAGTAGGAGGAGGTAACTTGAATGAGGAAAATGAGAGGGCTGAGTATGGACCTGCTTTCCAAAGCTGAGTTTTATATACTCAGTTTTGAAATTACAGCCAGCTCTGACACTGATCTTTGAGTGACTACAGCGTGAGCCTGTGGCTTAGAGTTGTAATGCCAGGCCACTCTTTCTGTGCTTTGCTTCTCTGTTCTTGAAATAATTGGCTGACTCAGCTAAGAAATTTTTACACGTTTTGCTCTAAGTTATATGGCTAAACTGGATAAGGAAACCATCATGGAAGTAGTCTAGGAGTGAAAAATATTAGCTCATTCAGTCGTTGTCTGAAATGGATCGTTTCATGAGTGACAGGTAACAATATCTTAAAAACACTGGAGCTGAGAACACAGGCTTCCGTAATTATCAGCAGCAACCGGGACAACTTGATGGGGAGCTGTGAGAGCAGATTCTTGGGTTTCTGTCACTTTTCTTATCACCCTGTCCAGATCACTTAACCTCTTCGGATCTAGGTTTCCTCATGTGTAAAAAGCATGGGGTTTGATTCAGACAGTGACTTTCACCCTTTAAAACTGATAAGCCACTATTTATTAAAGAGCCTTGTATCAGCAATAGTAGTAATAAAAACATGCTTTTGTTTTCTTTTCAGTATACATTCATTAGGGGCCTAAGAAAGGAACCCTGGTGGCACAGTGGTAAAGCACTCTGCTGCTAACCAAAAGGTCGGCTGTTCAAACCCAGCAGTGTCTCCGAGGGAGAAAAGACTTGGTGATCTGTTCCTGTAAAGATTACTGCCTAGGAAACCCTGTGGGGCAGTTCTACTCTGTCCTATAGGGTCGCTATGAGTTGGAATTGACTCGGCAGCACACAACAACATATTTTGCTAGCATCCGTATAACAGTAGCAGGCTAACTTGTAAGTGGAGTAAAATCAAATCCCAGGACTTGTGTGCAGGACCGGTGTTTGCCGTAGGACCTTGCCCTCTTGGGTCTCTCTCCTTAGCTCCTGTGGCCAGTGTATGCCCCGCTCCTGGCTCCTTAAATCAGTACACGCTGATGTTCCCCCCTCATGATGGCTTCCCAGAGCACAAAGTCCATAAAAAAAAAAAAGTCCATACCTCTGTGAAAGTACTGAGAACATTGTTGGGGGGAGAAGGGAACACATATTTGTCCTTTTGCAGACTTAGCTCTTCAGAGGCCAAGGCCCTTGTCTTCCTTGTCTCAGAATTCTCAATGCCTCGCAGAGACACCTGCCATGTAGTAAGTGGTCAGTAGATGAGTTCTGAATGAATGAATGAATGAGTCTGTCAGTGAATTATTCTTTTCTAGCGAAGCAAGATTTTAGATATTTCCCCATGGTGTCAGTTAATAAATGTAGTATTCATTTTGCACAGCCCTTACTGTGAATGCAAGAAGTATAATAATTCTTTCCATCAGCGAGCCTGCTTTCTAACTGGGGGCAAACCATGTGCATGTGACAGACTATTAAGAGATAAGTACAGCATGACTCAGAAATACACGAAATATTACCAGACAGCTCATGGTGATGTGATAAGAGTATAGAACATTGGATTCCAGGCCAGATTATTGCAGTCACCCAAAGTATTTTTGAAAATTAGCAATCACTTGAACCCTGATACCTATTAAATAAGAATCTCTGAAACTATGGCCTGGAAATTAGTGTTTAAGAAAAAGGGGGAAAAAACATAAACAAAACCTCCTCAGGTGACTTTGAAATAATTTTACTGTGGTAAAATATATATAAAACAGATTTTTCCATTTTAACCTTTTTTATTCTGCAATTCAGTGGCATTAGTTATATTCACAATGTTGTGTAACTATGTATTTCCAAATTTTTCATCACCCCAAACAGAAACTCTGTATCCATTAAACAGTAACTTTCCCCCCACTCTCACCCCCCACCCCAGGGCCCCTGTAACCTCTAATCTCCTGTCTGTCTCATGCAATTGTCTGTTCTAGCTATTTCATATAAGTGGGATCATATAGTATTTGTCCCTTTGGATCTGACTTCACACAGCATTCTTGTTGTCAAGGTTCATCCATGTTATAGCATGTATCAGGACTTCATTCTTTTTTATGGCTAAATAATAGTCCATGGTATTCGTCAGGTGATTTTGTTCTGCCACACTCAAAGGATCTATGAATGAATTTAAAATTATTTGGGATGTAAAAAGCCATTGCTGATCTGTGAGAACTCTAAATTCTTATTCGTTATTTAGGATGACGTGCATTTCAAATTTATTAGTTTTAGTATAAATTGCCAGCTTATTTTGGAGGAGGGTTGTAGAGATTTTTTATTCTGTATAAAATGTATCAATATATATCATTAAATGAGGCCACAAGCAGGAGTTAGAAAACCAGGGGCAAACTCTGTGATTTCAGTGTATTCTATTCTCTTTATACTCCATGTCGTTCTCATTATTAAAGAATCTGTCTTTATTACACCCCTACGCATGATAGCGTTCAGGCTAAACATGCTTTAACAAGGAAACTTAACAATTACAGACATTTTAAGGAAAAGGCAAACCTCTAGTTCATATATATATTAATTAAAAATAACAACACCAAAAACAAAACAAAACAAACAAACAAAAAAACCCAAACCAGTGGCCGTTGAGTTGATTCCAGCTCCTGCTTACCCCATGTGTGTCAGAGTAGAACTATGCTCAATAGGGTTTTCAGTGGCTGGTATTTTGGAAGTAGATCACCAGACCCTTCTTCCAAGGTGCCTCTGGGTGGACTCAAACTGCCAACCTTTTGGTTGGCAGTTGAGCACATTCATAGTTAGCCCTACCAACGGAGTTCAATTAAATAAAATGTGGGGTGAATTAACCTAGTCGCATGAAGTCTTAAGTATCAAAGAGTTAGATGGAAGTAGGGAAGCCTTACGTGTGGAAGAGTAGGAGACCAGTCCCCTAGTATCTGGGACCTAGCTGAAGGTAGGGACGGAGCTGGTGCGAGGGTTTGTATGCAGCCTTTGAGAAAATGAGTGACTGGGAAAAGGACATGTGAGCAGCATGGTCCTCCATGGCCAGTGATACTCAGACTTATCAAAGGCTCCCAAAATTGGAGGCAGAAATAGAGTTGTGAGCTGAGCCCCAGTCTCCGTGTGTTCTCCCAGCAGCGAGCAGGGCTGTGTGGCTTTAGTCCACTCACACCACTTTACGTGCTTTGGGACATAGGTGTCACAATTCCAAAGGGTTTCTTTATCTGAAAACCGAGATTCTTAGGCCTGTATTGCTCCCCTGAAGATTTTTGTATAACTTAAATAAGTTAGTTGATACGACAGAGCTCCATAAATTGTTGGTGCTTTAGGCACATTTCTGCTTCAGGGTCTTTGCTGTTCCTTCTCGCTGGAATACTTTTTATCCAGGTGTTTGCATAACACACTTCCTCAGGTCTTTTTACTTGAAAGATCACCTCAACGGAGATTTTCTCTGACAACTCTATTTGAAATCGCCCACTTATATTTTTCCTTATGACACCTGTTACATTTGTCACCATCTTTATTGTTATTAGTTAATTGTGACTCGTGGTGACCCCATATGAACAGAGTAAAACTGCTCAAGGCTGTGATGTTTCAGAAGCAGATTGCCAGGCCTATCTTCCAAGGCCCTCTAACAGACTATGTGTCTTACTTATTTTGTTTAATGTCTTTCTTCCCTAATTAGATTGTAAGTTGCATGAGGGCAGGGATTTTTGCCTCTTGTTCACTGCCACCTCCCCAGTACCTAGAGCAGGACATGGTGGATAGTAGGTGCTCAGTGAGCCACTGATGCTCAGGTGAGTGAGTGAATATTAGGATAACCAAACCTCTCTCAGTGTCCACTGTCCCAGGCAGGACAACTCTGTGCCCTTCTTCACAAAGCAAGGAAGGGCTGTGTTAAACTGCACTGCCCATTTCTGAGATGTAGCAGCCACAAGGTGGGCAGTGTATACTAGGTCTGAAGATGTGTGGAGAGGGGCTAAGTAAAACACGACACCATGTGGATTGTACAGCCACAGTACAAGCAGCAGACTGCTCTGTTGATGTTAACTTCCAGGAAACTTGAAGGATGAACTGAGTGTTAGTAACGACTATAAATACTCTCTACACTCTTTATGGAGTGAGGTTTTGTAGGCAAGCAGAGCAGTGACATTTCCTCTCCTCTTGCCCACCCCCAAAATCTTGGAATATTTGAGAGGTGTAGGGGTGGGGGGATGAGGAAGTGGGAGAGTGTGCTTTGATTAGCCACAGAGAGGAAATTCACCTTTGAAATATTTTTGTTTCAGTGTACTTATACAGTGCTAAACCTGTTGCAGCCGAGTCTATTCTGACTCATAGTGACCCGATAGGACAGAGTAGAACTGCCCCATAGAGTTTCCAAGGAGCACCTGGTGGATTTGAACTGCTGATCTTTTTGGTGAGCAGCCAAGCTCTTAACCACTGTGCCACCAGGGTAGGACCTTTTTAATACTGACTAGAGGTCAAAAAGAGAAGGGTTAATTGTGAAGGTTTTGAGCGTGTGGCCATGAATAAACATGACGCAGCATTACTGATGCATATGTGGTTAGGACAGGAGGTCCCACCGGCAGCAGCTGGTGCCATTGCATAACACAAGCAGCGGACGGTGCCATTGCATAACACAAGGCCAGAGCGTGCCATGCCCTCTCTCACCACCCAGCTTTCTTCCTTTGACCTTGAGCTGCATTTCTTGTTCCTGTTTCTTCATCTGAAAAGTGATGGGAATAATACCCATCTTTTGGATTGTATTGTAGCTTAATTGGTTAAAAGAAGAAGAAACACAATACTTTTGTTCCAACTGAATAAAAGTAATGAAATTGTTACATAAGATAATATTTGATGAAAGGTTCTCTTGTGTAATTCAACTTATTAGTGCCTTGTTTAATAAAACAATATATACATTTATCTTAAAGAGCCACGTCATAGAAGGAGCTAAATTGACCAGTTCTTTTTTTTTTTTTTTGTCAAGTTTATTATTTCTGCCTGAGCCCCGGCTTGGCCTTTCCATAGTCAGTATCCCCTGCTCCCCGCCACACACATGCACGCACACTTCAGCCTCTTCTCCCGTGGACTCTCTCAGTTTCCTGGTCAGGTAAAGTACATGAAGGGTCACAGCTGTAATTAATTTCCTGTTTATATTCAGCTTAAAATGTGCATTCTGTACAGTTATGCAACCACAGTAATAACAACCAAAAATATGTGTGTGATTACGTAGGTAGATGTGTGTGCAGGGAGGCACATGTGGGTATATTCGTGTGCATGTAGAAGTATGTATGTACGTATTTGAGTGTGTTGCATATATATATATATATATATATATATATTCATGTATATAATAAATCACATGGGATACTTCCTAGACATAACCCAATACCTCGTGAGGTTGCTTACTGGGTTTGAAGGCATAGGACCATAGTCTCTTGGGACAGCTCGGTCAATTGGCATAACATAGTTTATTTGTTTATTCATTTATTTTTGAGAAAGTATATAACCATTCATTCCAAGAAAATAATGAGAAAACACTACTTTAACATTTTTGTTGGTGTAAAACTTACAAGGTATAAATTCTGTCAGTTTTGTTACGAATTTTATGAAATCTTAGCCTATTTTACTGGTACTAAAATTTAGAAGACCAGCAGATGGCATATTAAAGAAAATCCCATTAAACACTTCTCAGAAATTACACAAATAGACTTGTTGTGTTGGAAATGATATTGAGAACTAATGGGAAGCAAACATAGGTTCTGGTCTTCTTCAGTGACCAGATTACTTACTAATGTTGGTAAGGAATTAAGCATGTATCACTATATTTTCCTGGCTATTTTTTTCTTTCCATGGATTTCAATTCCTGCCTTTGTTTTTACCTCTTTGAGAAGAAAAGTAGAAAACCCACTTTTTTTTTTTTTTTGGCAGAATTATCTTTACTGAAGTGATGTGATTATAAACATGACTGAATTTGCTCCTTTGAAGACATTGCTCATGAATTTATTACTTGGTGTCTAAATAAAGTCTCATTTGACACATTTTTTTCTGGGTTCAGAGTAAGGAAGTATTACATTAAGGAAAAATTCTTACAAACGTTTTGCAACTTGGGCATAACATAGTTTTTAAAGTTTATGTATTACATTCTAGTTTGGTGAATAGCATCTGGGGTTTTAAAAGCTTATGAGTGGCCATCTAAGATAGAACTATTGGTCTCTACTGCTCTGGAGAAAAAGAGAAAGAAGGAAACCAAAGACTCAAAGAAGAAACTAGTCTACAGGACTCATAGTCTACACTAATCATGGCATCATCTATCCTGAGACCAGAAGAACTAGATGGTGCCAGACTACCACTACCAACTCTTCTGACCAGCGACTCAATAAATGGTCCCGGTTAGAATGGGAGAAAAATGTAGAACAAAACTTGAATCTTAAAAAAGGCCAGACTTACTGGACTGGTAGAAGCTATTGCCCTGAGATACCTTTTGAACTTGGAACTGAAACCACTTCAGGAGGTCATCTTTCAGCTGTCTCATACAATAAACAATATCACCTGTGAGTAATGTACTCCCTTAAACAATCAATGTATGAGACTGAATGTTCAACTTTTACCCTAAAGCGAAGATGAGAGTGTAAGGGGGGAGCAGGGAAGCTAGATTAATGGAAACTGAACAACCAGAGTGGAAATAATGAGAACGCTGACACATTATGAAAAATGTAACCAAAGTTGCTGAACAATAGGTATAGAAATTGTTCAGTGGAAACCTAGTTTGCTGTGTAAACTATCAGCAAAAATAGAGTAAAATATGATTAAAAAAAAGTGGGAAGAAACAAAAAAACTGAAGATGCCATTTTGGGCAGTAATATCAATAAGGCAAGAAAAATAAAAACTGTTAAAAATTAAAAAATATAAAATGTAGATTCGAGTTCGTGGATCTGGGGTGGGGGCCACATTCTGCATTTCTAAGAAGCTTTCAGGTGACTCTGATGCTGTCTGTCTTTGCACCATACTTTCAGGGTGCAGAAGAAGAGTTAGGAGCCAGGAAGCCGTTTATAAGAGATGATGTTGCTGAAATCACACAACCTTATGGAAATATGGCAAAACACATAAAGTAGTTATAAGAATTAAATACCAGCTTAAATAAACATTTATTGGAGTGAGATGAAAACCTCTAGTGTACAGTAAATGTTGGTTGAATCTGATATTACAGTACGCACTTTTACTGGTCAGTATTCTTTTTTATTAATTATCCTTTGGGCATTCTTGAATGTTATTAGGAAATTAAGAAGAATGATGTTCAGATTTTACTCCAGATCACTTAAATTTGAATCTCTGAGGCTTAAGTGTAGACATTAGCATTTTTATTTTTATTTTTTTTTAAAGTTTCCCAGGTGATTCTTACGTGCAGCCAAGACTAAGTACCGACCACTGTCTTAAAGTTTTATATTCCTTTATCTTATTCTTCATTAATCACCTTTTTGTTACTTAGAAGTAGACCGAGCTGTGAGTGATAGAAACCCCCAAATACGAGAGGCTTAAAGAGGATAGAAGTTTCTCGCTCATATAAAGATAGACATCAGCAGTGGTCCAGGTTTCCAACTTGATGCTCTGCAGTTTTCCACATGAGTTTCCACTTCATGGTCTGAAATGACTGCTCCAGAGCTGACCATGAAGTCTACATTTGAGCCAGCAGGAATGGAATAAAGTGAAGCAGGCATACCCCTTTCCGGAGCTCATTCCCCAGAAGCTTAACACACTATTATGTCATTTCTGCTTTATATAGCCCATCAGCCAGAATTTAGTCCCGTGGTCAGGCCTGACTGCACCGGAGCAGGGACTGCAGTGCCCTGCTAAAACTTGGAAATTCTGTTAGAGGAAATCTGGTGACCATCTTTAGTTAGCAGGGTGTTACAGTTTTAAGTTAAAAAGGCATTACTTTGAGATGTAATTTATATACTATAAAATTTGCCATTTTAAATCATGCAGTTCAGTGTTTGTATATTCATAAAGTTATCTAGTTATCATTACTGTCTCCTTCCAGAGCACTTCCATCACCCTGAAAGGAACCCTTGTACCATTCTCCTTTCCCCAGCCACCTGCCAGTAGACTTTCTACTTTCTATCCTATGGACTTGCCTTTTCTGGACATTTCATATCAGTGGAATCTTATAATATGTGACCTTTTGTGTCTGGATTCTTTGTCTTAGCATAGTGTTCTCAAAATCTGTCCATGGTGTAGCATTTATCAGGACTTCAATCTTTTTTTTTTTTTTGTGGCTGAGTAATATTCCATTGTATGGATATACCACATTTTGTTCATTCATCCATCGATGGACATGTAAGTTGTTCCCACTTTTGGGCTGTCATAAATAATCTTGCTGTGAACATTTGGTTAAAGTATGTGTACGCATGCTTTCAGTTCTCTTGATCATATCACTAGGATTGGAATTGCTGGGTCATACGGCCACTGGATGTTTTATCTTTTGAAGAGCTGCCAGACTGTCTTCCACAGCAGCAGCATCATTTTACATTCCCACTGGCAATGTGTGAGGGTTCCAGTTTCTCCACATTCTCACCAACACTTTTTCTGTTTTTGTAGATTATAGCCATCCTAGCAGGTGTGAAGTGGTATCTCATTATAGAGCTGATGTACTTTTAAAAAATAACTCCAGACTGCTGATTTAGAGAAGAGGGGAGGAGAGGTTGGAATAAAGAAGGGAAAATAGTTGTTTTCAGTTCATCTCTGGAATGATATTGCCACAGGATTTGACCTTTGTCATCCATTGTGTTGCTAAAGACTGCAGGTGCCAAGGGAAATGGCTGGGGGGTGGGCAGCGGGGTGATAATATGCAAGAATTCTGTCAGGCAGGTAATTAAAAACTGCCCTGGGAGACACCCCGCAAATTTCACATTCCTTTTTTGTTGTGGAATGCCATTTAAAGGCAGAAATGGCATTCACCTCGTGTCCCCGCCAGCTTTGCACCTGTTCTGTGCTGGGGAAGTTATTTGAGAAAGCCTGGTGAGGGGAGTGAATTCCATGGTGTCCTCAGAGCCTCCTCAGCCCAGGAAAACCAGCCATAGTCTTTCTTCAGGAGTCTGAAGGAAAAGCGCTGCTAATAGTTCCCTCAGTGAGCTCTGCTTTCTGTCTCACTTGCTCTGTGGGAAGAAGAGTCTCAGGTGAGTCCCAAAAACCCACTGCTGTCGAGTCGATTCCAGGATTGCTATGAGTCAGGTAAGTCCAGGCCTATGTAAATTGGGTTATGTTTTAAGGTGCTTTGGTTATAAAATATTTTTCCCTTGTGTAGTATGTGTCACATCCTAGGTGGAGGCTCTCCTGTAAATCACACTTCAGACCAGCTTTACACTGGGGAGGGCAGAATTCGTGTAGATAAGAGTGTCAGGACTGAAATGAAAAGATGAGGAAGCAAAATGATATCAGGATGAATTGAGATGGTTTGCCAAGGAATTTTCTTAAATTTTGTTTATTAAATCTGTATTGTCAGACTGGGGTGATATACTTGTAACCCTGCAAGGCAGACACTATGTAGAATCTTTGAATAAGCATAATTAAAAACAAGCTTTAATGACAAGAACACTTATGAAATGAGTCTTTAGTGCTACAAGTAGTGCACTCTGGCATTTTATCCTCTGTCCAGTTAACTGTAAACTTCGTAGATTTGAAGAAAAATTATTCATTTGCCCTGGTTTGATGAGCACTGCCCAGTGCCCCCCTTTATGGTATGGCACTTTGTGGGCAAGGTTGTCTTGAGCAGAGTCGTGCACACGGCATCATTAGCAGACAGGAAGTTCTAAAAATTTGCCTCTAGGTTCCTGGGTCTTGTTGTTCTTTTGCTTTTTTCCTGAGTTTAGAAAATTAGAATCTGGGAGTTGGAAGGGGACCTTGCAAGTCCTTCAGCCCGTGCAGAGATCTGCTGGCCTGTAGGTGGTCTCCCTATTCCATTGTTGGATACCACCTGGAAGTGCTCTGTCCCCTGAGGCTGCTCAGTCTTATAAAACCGACCTGTGGTTACCAAGTTCTTTCCTTTGCAGAGCCCCAAGTCTGGCTCCCTGTAACTTCTTTGCTCTGCCTTTGAAACAGTATAGAACAAATCCACTCTTCAGTCGAGAACACTCCACATATTTGAAGACAGCTATTCTATCCTATCTTCCTTCAGTCTTCCCTTCCCCAAACAAATGCTGATTTTCTTCAGCCATTTAGTATATGACGTGAATTCTTGACCACTCACTGGCTTCATCTGTCTCTAGGCAAAATATCTGCAAGGCACGTTTATCTATAAAATACCCCCATGTTTAATATTCATTATCTTGTATTTATTCAGAGTGCCATTTAAGGATGCTTTTTTAATGAGAGAGGCTAAAGACATGGACCCTTGAGCTAGGCTTGTCAGTTGCTGTCGAGTCGATTCCGACTTGTGGACATCCTGTGTGTGCAGAGTAGAACTGTGCACCATAGGGTTTTTAAGGCTGCGACCTTTTGGAAGCAGATCACCAGGCCTGTCTTACAAGGTGCCTCTGGATGGTTTTGAACTGCCATCCTTTTGACAAGTAGTTGAGCGCCTAACTATTTGTACCACCAGGGGCTTCTATGAGCCAGACTGCCTGGGTTCATATATCAACTCGGTGACTTTTGGCAACTTATTTAATCTTTCTGGATCTTAGTTTACTCATCCATAAAATGGGAATACTCTTAGTACCTACCTCATATGGTTATTGTGATGATTAAATGAGATGACATTAAAAGTAACAGTCATTCCTCCGTATCCGAGGGGAATTGGATCCAGGACCCACTTTGGATACCAAATTCCTCGGATGTCCAGGTCCTTTATATAAAATGATGTATTTGCATATAATCTACGCACATCCTTCCATATACTTTAAATCATCTTTAGATTACTTATGATACCTAGTACAATGTAAATGCTGTGTAAAATGGTCTTTTTTTTTCCCCCTGAATATTTTCCATTGCGGTTCATTGAATCCATGGATGCAGAGCCTGCAGATACAGAGGGCTGAGGGCTGACTGTGCATAGAACAGTCCCTGGCAATACTGTGTTAAATGAAAATCCACGGAAACCCAGTAGTTTCCAAATCGAGAATCTTCCATGTTAATCACTATTAAGCACAGAATAAAGTTTCTTCTTGTTCCTTCTTTATTCTTATCACAGTAAACTTGATTTTCTGTTTGCTAGTGTAAGTATGGGAGATTCTGTCTCAGCTGGGCTGTGGCACGGGTTTTTTTCTGAGGCTCTTCCTTTGCTCATATCTTCCATCGCCTTGCCTAGGGAATGATCCCCCATGTTTATGGAAATCCCTTCTACCCTGGATGTGATGTCCAGTTCACATCAATCCTTTTGGGAGACAAGCAGGGATTACTAGGTTGTTATTAAGGACACAATATACAGAGGCACAGTAAGGAACCCTGTAAGTGTAACAGAAGTCTAAAATACAAAGAAAAGAAAGTTTCATGACATTTATCTTAGAATACCTAAAAATGTTGCAAGTAGCACTATGGACTCTTTGGCTATTGAGAGTTCAAAGAATACAAATAAAATTGAAAAATAAATGCAGTGGTCACCCTTAAGACAGTAGAAAAAATTGACCATAGTAAATTATAGTATAATCAAATTGCTTTTGAGGCCTGGGTAAGTGCCATAAATTTTTCAAACAATCTGTTTGTAATCACCGACTAGGGCACAAGGTGGTGAGTTGCCAACATTCTTGTTTTGTGAAAAGGAAATCAGGCCAGATCAATTTAACTTCCTTCTGTGATAAAGTGGCATTTTATAAAGGAGAAAGCAAAAAGATAAAATCCATCCAGACTTCGCTAAGCATTTTGATAGTGTCCAGCATGACATTGCTATCTGCAAGGCAGGAAGATAAAACCTGCGCTGTCACCTTCCACGCTGTGACACGACATGGGCAGCCACGTCCCTGTGTACATTTGTTCCCTCCTTCTGTGGTGACCCTGTCAGCATGTGAGTGATTTATGGAGTGTCAGTATTCACGAACTGTGAGTGCTAGAGATAGAGTCCCATAACCCATGGATTCTCCCCATCTGTGTGCCCAGGATTGTACAATTATTTAAAGAAATTTGTTAATGGTGTTCCTCTTACTGACAAATGCAGTTGTAAACCTCTCTTTATAATTCTTGCTGGGGATGGAATTAAACTTCTGTTAACATTCAACTTGACAGTGATGGGTTTGGTAAATGTTAATTTAAACAGGTGATTTCTTATATGTGTACTGGTAACTAAATGATACTTGTCCTCAAGGTCCTTCTAACTGTGTTCTTCGCCAAGTGACTTAACCTGTCCTCTTCTGTGAGATGGGGGTAGTAAGATTTTTTGTGCTGCTTAAATGAGTTAATATATGTAAAGCATTTAGAATAGGCCTGGCACATAGTAAGGACTGTGGTAGCTGCTGTTGGTATTGTTGTTGTTACTCCTTCTGGTTGGGAAAGCTCAGCATATGTTACTTAAGTACATTTTTAAAGTTAAGTAATAAAACCACTGACTCCCTGTGTGTCAGAGTAGAACTGTGCTCCAAGGGATTTTCATTGGCTGATTTTTCAGAAGTAGATTGCCAGGCGTTTCTTCCAAGATGCTTTTGGGTAGACTCAAACCACCAACCTTTTGGTTAGCAGCTGAGCAAGTTAACTGTTCACACCACCCAGGAATTCCAGTGTTAAGTAAATGTAAATGTAAAAGGTGCCACAAGAAGAAAGTGAAATCACTTATGACTATGACGTCTTCTGAAGGACTGATATGAACTGAATCTTAAAATTTTAAGAGATTTTCATAAAAATGGGAGATGGTTCTCTAGCAAGGGATGGGAGATAGGAGCAGAGGTAGAGCGTCAGAAAGAAATTGGCACAATTGTCCATGCTCTGTGTAATATTATGGCAGGATTTAAGGGGAATAAAAAAAAATTAAAAAAAAAAAAAATTTTTTTTTTTTTATTCCCCTTAAATCCTGCCATAGAATAGTAGGAAATAATGTAGGAAGGCTGTTAAGCAACAACCATGTTCAGAAGGACTTGAAAGACCATGTTCTTTTTCCTTTAAGCAGTAGGTTGAAGGTTTTAAATATCGGAGTGATATGTTCCCAGCATTGTTTTAGGAAGTGCAAAGTAAGGGAACTCCAGAACACTTAATTGTGCTCAGGAGGAGCCTGTGCATAGACCAAGAGGCAGTTGTTTGAACAGGGCAAGGGGATACTGCATGATTTAGAATCAGGAAAGGTATGTGTCAGGGTCTTGTCCTTTCACCATGCTTATTCAATCTGTATGCTGAGAAAATAATCCGAGAAAGGGCTATACGAGGAAGAATGGGGGATCATGATTGGAGGAAGGACTCATTACCAACCTGCGTTATGCAGATGACACAACCTTATTTCCCGAAACTGAAGAGGACTTGAAGCACTTACTGATGAAGATCAAAGACCACAGCCTTCAGTATGGATTATACCTCAACATAAAACAAAAACCCTCACCACTGGACCAGTAAGCAACATCATGATTTACGGAGAAAATATTGAAGTTGACAAGGATTTCGTTTTACTTGGGTCCTCAATCAACAGCCATGGAAGCAGCAGTCAAGAAATCAATTGACGTATTACATTGGGCAGATCTGCTGCAAACGACCTCTGTAAAGTGTTGAAAAGCAAAGTTGTCACTTTGAGGACTAAGATGTGCCTGACCCAAACCATATTTTCAGTTGCCTCCTATGCATGGGAAAGCTGGACAATGAATGAGGACAACCTAAAAAGAATGGATGCCATTGAATCGTGCAGTTGGCAAAGAATATTGAATATACATGGTTTGCCAGCAGAACCAACAAATCTGTCTTGGAGTAAATACAACCAGAACGTTCAGTAGAAGCGAGGATGATGAGACCTCATCTCACGTACTTTGGACATGTTATCAGTAGGGACCAGTCCCTAGAGAAGAACATCATGCTTGATAAGGTAGAGAGTCGGTGAGAAACAGGAGTATCCTCAACGAGATGAATTGCCACAGTTGCTGCAATACAAAGCTTAAACATAGCAACAATTGTGATGATAGCACAGGATCAGGCCGTGTTTAAGTTCTGTAGGGTCGCTATGAATCAGAACTAATTTGATGACACCTAAAAGAACCATATAGTTGGTTTATAAAGCACAGATAGTCTTTTTTTTTTTTTGTAACTTTAGCTTTCGAACTAATTAGCTTGAAAACTTTTTGAAATGGAGGTCACTGCTTTACAGTGTTGCCTGATTTCGTAAATACTATTTACCTCTGTTTCCCTTTTACTTTTCTAACTACCCCCATGCCAGGATCAGTCCTATCAAATGTTGACTTTTTTTTAAATTGTACTTTAGATGAAAGTTTACAGAACAAATTCATTTCTCATTAAATAGTACACATATTGTTTTATGACATTGGTTAACAATCCCACGATATGTCAACACTCTCCCTTCTCAAACTTGGGTTCTCTATTACCAGCTTTCCTGTCCCCTCCTGCCTTCTAGTCCATGCCTTTGGGCTCGTGTGCCCCTTTAGTCTCATTTTGTTTTATGGGCTTGTCTGATCTTTGGCTTAAGGGTTAACCTCAGGAGTAACTTCATTACTGAGCTAAAAGGATGTCCAGGAACCAAACCTTCGGGTTTCTCCAGTCTCTATCAGGCCAGTAAGTCTGGTCTTTTTTTGTGAGTTAGAATTTTGTTCTACGTTTTTCTCCAGCTCTGTCCGCGACCCTCTATTGTGATTCCTGTCAGAGCACTTAGTAGTGGTAACTGGGCACCATCTAGTTGTACTGGACTCAGTCTGGTGGAGGCTGTGGTAGATGTGGTTCATTAGTCCCTTGGACTAATCTTTACCTTGCGTCTTTAGTTTTCTTCATTCTTCCTTGCTTCTGAAGGGATGAGACCAGTGGTGTATCTTAGATGGCTACTCACAGGCTTTTAAGACCCCAGATGCTACTCACCAAAGTAGAGCGTAGAACATTTTCTTTATAAGCTATCTTATGCCAGTTGAGCTAGATGTTCTCTGGGACCATGGATCCACAGCCCTCAGCCGAGCAACTCCGGGAGTTTCGATGTGTCTATGGAGCTTCCATGACCTTGCCATGTACAAGTTGTCCTGGATTCCCCAGTATTACCCTTCACCAAAGTTACCACTTATCTATTATCTTCTTAGTGTTTTTACATCCCCACCCTCCCCTCCCTTCTAATCATCAAAAATTGTTTCTTTTTGTGTGTAAACCTTTTCATGAGTTTTTATAGTAGTAGTCTCATACAATATTGGTCCTTTTGTGATTGACCTACATCCCTCAGCATAAGGCCCTCCAGATTCATCCATGTTATGAGATGCTTCACAGATTCATCATTGTTCTTTATCGTTGCATAGTACTCCATTGTGTGTATGTACCATAGTTTGTTTATCCATTCATCTGTTAAGGGGCATTTAGGTTGTTTCCATCTTTTTGCTATATCGTGAACAGTGCTGCGGTGAACGTGAGTGTGCATATGTCTATTCATGTGACGACTCTGATTTCTCTAGGATATATTGCTAGGAGTGGGATTGCTGGATCGTATGGTATTTCTATTTTTAGCTTTCTAAGGAAGCACCATATCATTTTCCAAAATGGTTGTACCATTATTCATTCCCACCAGCAGTGCATAAGAGTTCCAGTCTCCCTGCAGCCTCTCCAGCATTTATTTTCTGTTTTTTTGACTACTGCCAGTAATGTTGGGGTGAGATGGTGTCTCATAGTGGTTTTGATTTGTACTTCTCTTAATGGCTAGTGACCTCGAGCATTTCCTTATGTGTCCGTTAGCTGCTTGAATGCCTTCTTTGTTGAAGCATCTGTTCATTTCCTTTGCCCATTTTTTAATTGGATTGTTTGTCTTTTTGTTGTAGAGGTGTTGGATTTCTTGTGGATTTTAGAGGTTAGACCTTTGTCTGATTTGTAATAGCCAAAAGTTTTTTCCCAGTTTGTAGGTTCTTATTTTACTCTTTGGTGAAGTCTTTCGATGAGTATAAGTGTTTAATTTGTAGAAAATCCCAGTTATCTAGCTTATCGTCTGGAGCTTGTTGTTAATTATGGTTTGTATCTTGTTAATGCTGCATTTTAGGGCCTCTAGTTTTTTTAGTATTGATCCTATTTTTTCTTCTATGATTTTTATAGTTTTGGGTTTTATATTTAGGTCTTTGATCCATTTTGAATTAGTTTTTGTGTATGGTGTGAGGTATGGGTCCTGTTTCCTTGTTTTGCAGATGGCATCCTGTTTTGCCAGCACCATTTGTTAAAAGGACTGTCTTTTCCCAGTTTGATGGACTTTGGGCCTTTTTCGAAGATTGGGTAGTCATAAGTGGGTGGAATTACATCTCAGTTCTTAGTTCTGTTCCGTTGGTCGATGTATCTGTCCCTGTACCAGTACCAGGCTGTTTTGACTACCGTAGCTGTATAGTAGGTTCTGAGGTCAGATAGTGCAAGTCCTCCTACTTTATTCTTCTTTAATAGTGCTTTACTTAACCAGGGCCTGTTCCCTTTCCATATAAAACTAATGATTAGTTTTCCTATCTCTTTAAAGAATGTTTTTTCGTATTTGGGTTGGAATTGCATTGTATTTATAGATTACTTTTGAGTAGAATTGACATTTTCACAATGTTAAATCTATCCATGAGCATGGTATATTTTTCCGTTTATGTAGATCTATTTTGGTTTCTTGTAGTAGTGTTTTGTAATTTTCTTTGTACAGGTCATTTACATCCCTGGTTAGTAGTGGTAGCTGGGCACCATCTAGTTGTACTAGACTCAGTCTGATGGAGGTTGTGGAAGATGTGGTCTGTTAGTCCCTTGGACTCATCTTTACCTTGTGTCTGTAGTTTTCTTCATTCTTCCTTGCTTCTGAAGGAATGAGACCAGTGGTGTGTCTTAGATGGCCGCTCACAGGCTTTTTAGACCTGGTTAGATTTATTTCTAAGTATTTTATTTTTTTAGGGACTATTATTTTGTGTGTTTTATAAATAGTATTGTTTTCCTGATATCCTTTTCGTCATTCTTGGTGTATAGGAATCCAGCTGATTTTTGTATGTTTATCTTGTATCATGTTACTCTGCTCAATCTTTCTATTAGTTTCAGTAGTTTTCTCATGTAGTCTTCTGGGTTTTCTATGTATTATATCATATCTGCAAGTAGGGACAATTTAATTTCTTCATTACCAATTTGGATGCCTTTATTTCCTTTTTTTCCCTTATTGCTCTAACTAGGATTTCCAGCACAATGATAAATAGGAGTGGTGATAAAAGGCATCCATGTTTTGTTTCTGTTCTCAAGGGGAATGTTTTCAGCCTCTGTCCATTAAGAATGATGTAGGCTATTGGTTTTGTATAAATGGCCTTTATTAACGTTGAGGAATTTCCATTCTATACCTATTTTATTGAGAGTTTTTATCAGAAAAGCGTGTTGGACTTTGTCGAATTCTTTTTCTGCATCGATTGAGATGACCATGTGATTCTTTTCTTTCCTTTTATTTAGGTTGTGGTTTATGTTCATCGATTTTCTAATGTTGAACCATCCTTGCATAGATGGTATGAATCCTGCTTGGTCGTGGTGTATCATTTTTTTTTTTTTTTTTAAATAATGATTCTGAATTCTCTTGGCCAGAATTTTGTTGAGAATTTTTGCATCTATATTCATGAGAGATATTGGTCTGTAATTTTCTTTGCCTGGTTTTGGTATCTGTTTTGCTAACTTCATAGAATGAATTTGGAAGTATTGCTTCCTTTTCTGCATCCTGAAATAGTTTAAGTAGTACTGGCATAAATTGTTCTCTGAATGTTTGGTAGAATTTTCCAGTGAATGCATCTAGGTCAGGGCTTTATTTTGTTGGGATTTTCAGCATCATTTTGTGGTAGTTTAGGTAGGTAGTGTGTTTCTAGAAATTTGTCCATTTCCTCTAGGTTTTCAAATTTGTTGTAGTTTTTCATAATACTGTGTTTTGACGTTTTTCATTTCAGTTTTGTGTGTTGGAATGTCCCGTTTTTCATTTCGTATTTGGGTTATCTGTGTCCTCTCCTGTTTTTCTTTTGTCAGTTTGGCCAGCAGTTTGTTGATTTTGTTGATCCTTTCATAGAACCAACTTTTGGTTTTGTTGATTCTTTCTATTGTTATTTCTATTCTATATTTCATTTATATCTGCTCTGATCTATATTATTTCGTTTCTTCAGTCGTCGTGGGATTCTTTTGCTGTTCCCTTTCTACTTGTTCAAGTTGTATAGCTAATTTTTGATTTTGTCCCTTTCTTCTTTTTTGATGTGTGCATCTATTGCTATAAATTGTTCTCAGAGGACTACCTTTGCTGTGTCCTAAAGGTTTCCTTATGATGTGTTTTCATTCTTGTTTGATTCTAGGAATTTTTTGGTTCCATCTTTGATTTCCTGTATTATCTAGTGATTTTGAAGGAGGGTGTTACTCAGTTTCCATGTAATTGATTTTTTTTCCCTTGCTCTTCCTGTTGTTAATTTCTACTTCCATGGCGTTGTGATCAGAGAAGATAGTTTGTATTATCTCAGTGTTTTGGATTTTGGTGAGGGTTATTTTGCAGTCTAAGATGTCTAGTCTGTTTTGGAGAATGTTCTATGTGTGTTGGAAAAGAATGTGTACTTTGCAGCTGCTTGGTGGAGTGTTCTGTATATGTCTACGACGTCAAGTTGGCTGATGTGGCCTTTAGCTCATCTGTGTTTTTGTTGAGTTTCTTTCTAGATGTTCTGTCCTTCACTGAGAGTGGTGTGTTGAAGTCTCTTACTATTATCATGGAACTGTCAAATTCTCTTTTCAGTGCTGTTCAAGAGTTTGTTTTATATATTTTGGTGTGCTGTCATTGGGTGGGTGGATGTCTGTTATAGTTATGCCTTCATGATGGGTCATCACTTTTATCATTAGATAATGGCCTTCTTTCTCTTTTATAGTGGATTTTGTTTTAAAGTCTGTTTTATCTGAGGTTAGTATTGCCGCTCCTCTTTTTTGGTAGCTGTTTGCTTCACATATTTTTTTCCATCCTTTGATTTTTAATAAACTTACATTTTCATTTCTAAGGTGTGTCTCTTGAAGACAGCATATTGATGGATCCTTTTTGTTTTAATCCAATCTGTCACTCTTCTGTCTTTATGGGTGCGTTTAGGCCATGTACGTTCATCGTAATTACTGATAGATGAGAGTTTATTGCTATCATTTTGTAGCACTTTTTTTTAGTGGTGCTGATGTTTTCTTTATTTCTCTTACTGTCCTGTGCTGAATTCCTTTTGTTTGTGGATTTTTTTCCATTCCTTTTTGTAGATTTTGTTTTTACGGAGACTTTATGGTTTTCTTCTTCATTTTGATGAGTAGGTTTGTTAACTTTCTTTGTCGTTGCCTTGAATTTACCCTTAATATTCCAAGGTTTGAACCAGCCTTTTACCACATGCTAGTGCCTTCTTCTCCAATAGGAAGTTCTATACCTACACCATTTTTTCCCTCTTTTATTGTCCTGATGTTGTTGTCATTGGCAGATCAACTGCTCTGATTCCCTATTGTAAATCTTTTCATATTGAATAGTCCTTAAGAGTGCATTTCATAGGTTGGTATCTGGCTGGTGTAATCTTGTGTCCTAGATTCAGGCTATGGTCTGATGTTGTTTGTTCTCAGACCAAAGGGCTCCCTTTAATAATTCTTGTAAGTTTGGTTTGGTTTTTACATATTCCCTTATTTTCTGTTTATCTGGAAATGTCCTAATTTCACCATCATATTTGAATGAGAATTTTGCAGGATATGTTACCCTTGGTTGGCAGTTTTTTTCCTTCAAGGTTTTACATATGTTATCCCATTGCTTTCTTGCCTGCATGGTTTGTGCGGAGTACTCAGAGCTTAGTGTTATTGTTTCCCTTCTATATGTGACTTTTCATTTTCTTGAGCTACTCTCAGGATTCTTTCTCTGTCTTGGTTTTAGCAAGTGTGATTGTGATACTCCTTGGTGATTTTCTTTTGGGGTCTATTCTATATAGGGTTCGTTGAGCCTCTTGGATGGTCAGCTTTTCATCTTTCATGATATTAGGGAAGTTTTCTGTGAGCCATTCTTCAGCAATCCTCTCTGTGTTTTCCTTTTTTTCCCCCTCTGGAATTCTGATCACTTGAAAATTTTTGCTTTTGATTTTATCTCACATCTTTCTCAGGGTTCCTTCATTTATCTTCATTCTTTTCTCTAGTTTTTTCCCCAGACAAAGTGGTATCCAAGTATTTGTCTTCCATTTTGCCGATCCTGTCTTCCATTGTTTCAGACCTGCTGCTCAGACCTTCAGTGACACTGTCCCTTTCTGAAGTCTTGTTATTTATCTCTTAGATTTCTAATTGTTGCTTTTGTATGATTTCTAGTTCTGAATTTATTTTGACATTTTGTTCCTGTATTTTCCTGAATTCTTCCATTGTTTGTATTTTCCATGATTTTGTCTGCCTTTTCCATGAATTCGTCTATTTTTCCCTCATTTTTGTCTGCTTTTTCTTTAACTCTTGTATATCTCTGAATATTGCAGATTTGAATTCACTGTCGGGTAGTTCTAGTGCCTTTTTTTCTACTGGAATGTTATCTGATATTTTATTTTGGACACCTACTGGAACCATCCTGTCTTGTTTTTTTACGTTTTGATATTGTATGGTGTGCTTGGGATATTCGGTAGTAACTTTCTTTGTTTATTGATTGTAGATTTGTTTGTTTCATCCTGCATTTTTTTTTTTTTGTGTGTGTGTGTCTTAGCAGGTGGATTTTGTGTTGTTTTTTGCTCATCTGTGGGCACGATACTTTTTTCATTTCCTTTTCCAATGAGCAGTGCTAGCCTCTTAGCTATGGTTCAGCTGAAGGTGGGTGGCTTGGATGGGTTGTGTGTGGCACATACTGAGGGCGACTGAGTAGGCTGGCATTCAGTGCGGGGCAGGTTCCAGTAGGCTGTGCCTGTGCTTTTTGGGTGTGTGATGTTCAGCGAATGGTGCAGATAAGCAGGTGGGAAGGGGGAAATTGTAATGTGTGGAGATAAATTGGGTATGGGAAGGACAAGAGAGAGGAGAGCGATGCAGAAGGCAAGAAGAAAAAAAGGTGCTGAGGGAGCCTGCCATTTGAATGGAGAGATGAGAAACTAAGAAATGAAGAAAAACAAAAAGAGAAAAAAAAAATGCCCCTAGGCATCCCATTGGTGACTGGGAAGTGCCTCCCAGGTCTTAGAATCCAGCCCGTCGAGGTGGGGTGGAGATTGCACATAGCGCCAGGTTTTCAGGAGATAGGAAAAGAAGGAAAGTAGAGAGATGAGAAAATGAGCAATGTAGAAAAACAAAAAGGGAAAAAGAGAAAATAAATTAATAAGTAAGAAAGAGAAAAATTCTTTGAGGGATTCCACAGGTGCAGCAGCACGGCCTGGGGATGTGGGTCCCAAGCCGTTCAGTACAGCCCCCCATAACAGGCAAAGATGTCACAGCTGCAGGTATTCAGGAGACAGGAAAAGAAGGTAAGTAGAGAGAGATGAGAAACCTAGAAATTAAGAGTAACAACAACAAAAAAAAAGAGACCCCAGGGATCCCACTAGTGTGGCGGTGTGCACTGGGAAAGCAGATCTTCAGCTGAGTGGTGCTTCACAGCCTGTTAAGAGGAAGCAAAGATGGTACTTGGAGCCAGGTGTTTGAGTAAAAGGATGGGGAAGAGGTGAGAGACTGGGAAGAAATGAAAAGAAGCTGAAAAAAGCAACGTCAGTAACAAAGAATTGATGCTGAAGGAGCTGACCAGTGTCACCAGGTTGAATGCAAGCGGTGCAGATATGGTGCCTTCTGGCCGAGTGAACTCAGTCTGCTGGGAAGCGGTGGAGGCCCAGCATTGGGAAGGAGGGTGGGGGTGGGAAAGCATATATCGCTGGTTACTGATTGCTCTGTCTCCTGCTGGGAGCTCCGTGAAGCTGCCTTCTTGTAACCCCCGTTCGCCGATTTCTGACAGGAGTCCAAGGTGGCGAATCTGTGCTGCATTAGCTGATAAGGGACCTCCACTCTGTATCTCTCCCCGCTTTTTGTTCTTCGTTAGTTTCTTATTCCATTTGGTGCTTGCCTGAGTTCTTTCTCTCTTCATTTGGCACTTAGGGTTCCAGGATTCATATTGTCTTGGTTTTACTTAGTTTTCTGGGTCTTTGCTGTGGAGGGACAATGTGGTGCTTCTGTCTGTAGTGCAATGTTGGCTCGTGTACCTAAATGCCAATGTTTTTTGAATGCTGTGAATATCAAGAGAGATTATTGAGGTATGTATGATTATGTAGAAGACTTGGTGTTGGATGATTTTCTTATAAGTATCAAATTTTTCCTTATGTTTCTCATTTACCAAAATTTAATATTTGATTTTTTGATACACAGTGATGTCCTCATCCTAATCTTTAAGTAAGATTGTTGGTTTTAGGTACAAGGGAACATAAACATAATTATGGGAGAAAATATTGTTAAATCTAAAAAACTACTAGCAAAGCCATGAACTGTGAAGCCAGAGCAATCTGGGAAATGGCTTGTGGAAAAAAAATTAAAGCAGATAATAAAGTATTGATGAGAATGTAACCTCAGTTTTGGACATCATGGGTGAAGAGGTCATGGCTTACAGTTTTCAGACATGTGTTTTTACATTTATTTTTATTTTCTTTGTTGCCTTTTGAATTAGTTGATCGGAGTTCACATGGTTTTTAAAAAATTACCCAGTATAATTACATTAAGTATGATCTTGGGGGTATTTGTGTAAATCCTTTGTTATAATTCTATACGTATTTAAAAAATCCAAAATAGGTAATGATATTGTCGATATCTCTAGTTGCCATTGAGATAGCTCCAACTCAGAAGGACCTTATGTATAAAAGGATGAAACATCGTTTCATCCTGTACCATCTTTATGATTGTTGGTGTGTTTCACCCCATTGTTGTGGCTGTTTCAGTGTGTCTTATTGAGAGTCTCTGTCTTTTTTGCTGACCCTCTGTTTTACCAGCGTGATAGCCTTTTCTGGTAATTGGTCTTTCCTAAGAAAGTAGTCAAAGTAAACAACATGAAGTCTTACTATCCTTGCTTCTAGGGAGTGTTCTGGCTGTACTTCCTCCAAGATAGATTTGTTTGCTCTTTTGACAGTCCACGGTGTATTTAGTGTTCTTCACCAACATCAAAATTCAAATACTCCAATTCTTATGTCTTCCTTTTTCACTGGCTAGCTTTTTCATGCATGTGAGGCTATTAAAATACCATGGGTTGGGTCAGGCGCTCCTTAATCATCCAAGTTGACTCTCTTGCTTTTTTTTTTTTTTAAGTAATTTATTTTTTGAGACTATAAATAGCAGAACTTGAATCAATTCAGCAATTTCTACATGTACCGTTCAGTGAAATTGATTCTTTGAATTGTGCAACCATTCTCACCCTCCTTTTCTGAGTTGCCTCTGCCATTTACATAAACTCAGTGTTCCCTAAGTTTCCTGTGTAATCTTTCAAGCTGCTTTTGTCAATTTTATCCCATATAGTTCTTAAAAGAGCATAATGATCAAGGCAGACATTCTTTACTAGTTGAGCTAAACTATGGTTTTAAGAAGACTTCAAGGGTATTTTTTGATACAAGGTTTAAAGATTATCTCAGGGCAGTAGTTTCAGGGGTTCATCCATCCTCCATGGCTCCAGAGAGAGTGGATTTCATAAGAATTTGAAATTCTGTTCTACATTTTCCTCCCTTTGATCAGAATTCTTTTATAGAATATTGTGATCGAAATATTGAGTAGTGGTAGCTGGACACCGTCCAGTTCTCCTGGTGTCATGGCAAAGGAGGCAGTTGTTCATGCAGACAATTAGCCACACATTCATTTCCTCACTGTATTCCTGACTCTCCTTTTTTTGTTGCTCCAGGCAAATAGAGACCAATGGTTGTATCTTGGATGGCCCCTTACAAGTTTTTAAGACCCCAGGTACTACGCAGTGAACTCGGAGGTAGAACAGAAGCCCTAACCATGTGATGAGGCCAGTTAACTGGGATGTCCAATGAAACCATGACCCTAAACCTCCAAACCAAGGAACCAAATCTTATGAGATGTTTGGCTGTACATAAGCAACCTCAGCAGCTACTCTTTTTCTTTGTTGTTGTTGTAGTAAATATAGCTATCACACAACTTTTTCCACTTTAGGTTTTTAGAGGTGTATAACTTGTTGACAGCAATTACATTAATCAGCTTTGCAATCCTACTGACATCCTTGTTTTTTAAAGTAATAATAATTGCTGTAATTTACATGTCTCCATATGTGCCAGTCTCTGTGCTGGGCTCTATATATCACAACCTTACAGGGAAAATATTATCCTCACTTTAAAGACTGAAGTGATTTTTTCAGGGCTTCACAGGAAATGATGAGGCTGTTATTCTCAAGCAGGTTTGTGTGACGTTAAAGCTTGCTGTCTTTGCCTCCGTCCTGTTGTAGTCTTGTGTCCCAGGAAGTTCCCACTCTTAGCTTGTGTTTTCCCCCTGAAGTCTAACTTGACTTTGCCCAATTTTTGTAATTAGCTGGAACACGTTTCCTAATGATTTTTGCTTTATTCTGCTCTTTGGAAGGTGATTGTTTAGTGAAAATCCATGGTCCTAGGCTCCCTAGCCACCACCAGCTGATGCTTTGAAATTTCAGCAGTGGAGTGGAGAGTCTGCCCTGCATGTTAGGAATCCTGGGTTCTAGAACCATCGCTATTACTGCACTGTGACTTTACCTCTGTTCCCTCATCTGGAAACAGTAATGGGAAGGACACAGAAGGAGCTCTGGGGATACAAAGATGAAAACTCATGGTCCCTGCTCTCTTGAGCCACTTGCAGTTACGGGTTGCATGAATTACTTAAAAATATTTTTAATAATTTACAGCCTCTCCTAACAATGATGTATTTTGTATAAATGGCATGTAGACTGTGGTAATATTTTATCAAACCAAAATCGAAATAACAACTGATATCATTGTGAAGATGTTACCTTCTCCAAGAAGTATTTCCTACCTGCCATCGATGGAAATGACCACTTTCTCTTAATCTTATAATTCTTTTGAGGTTCTTTTGTATCCTGCATTGTGGTATAGTTATAGGTGTTCGTGTGTCTGTATGTTATTGTACATAATACTAATATATATATTATTATAATTACATAACATAATATATGTAGTATATAACCTTATGTATATAACATGTTATAGACTTAATTTATAAAACATATAACGTATATTTATAAAATATGTATAATATACTATAAAAAACTCATTGCTGTCGAGTTGATTTTGACTCACAGTGATCCAGTAGAACAGAATAGAACTTCCCCATAGGGTTTCTAAGGAGTGGCTGGTGGATTCAAAATGCTGACCTTTTGATTAGCAGCTGAGCTCTTAACCACTGTGTACCAGGGCTTAATTATGTATGATACATATATATTATATAATATAGCTTATTTCCTATGCTGTGTATTTCTTGAAGGTATGGACTAAGTCTCACTCATCAGATTCCATAATATTCAGTGCACATACTCAAAAGATGCTTGTTTGATGTATGAATGAACAAATGGGAAAAGGGAAGGGGTGACTTAAAATTTTATGTGAATTTTAAATGGATTCTGCAAATTAAAAATGTTTTAAGTCTAACTTTTGGAGGCCTCTGAATAAACTTAATTTTTACATGTAGTAGGTAAAGATTTACACAACTGAAGATGTGATTTTGTGGTTTTAGGTTCACTAAATAAATAACCTGGGAAACTTAGTAGTGGCGCCTGCATTGTTAGAAGTTAGTTTCTGCAGATTGGCATGAGTTATAGGTTACTGTGATGAACACAGAATACTGCTTAGTATATTATAACCACCCTGGCATAAGTCCTGTCTCTGTTGCTTGGGCTTTTCCCAAATTCTTTACATAAACTGACTGTGTTTTCAGCTAGCCATTGCTTGACATCCATGAGTAAATCAGGAGCAGGGATGGATGAAAGTGTACCAGTTCTCACAATTCCTATGCCCACAACCCACAGAACACACAGGGGTGTTGGTAGTGTGGGCCTGAAACTGGGGATTTCCACGACCAGGCTCTTCGTGTCCCCGTTGCTCAAGAAGACTAGGGGTAGAGGCAAAGCAGTGAACTTTTTGCCTGAAAACGGATCCTAGCTCCGTGTTGCAGGAACACGCAGAGTCTTCTGAGCAGCACCAATAAAGCAGGACATTTGTTTCCTTCGGTGCGGCAGTTCACGTAACAGCTATGGCGCATGCATGGTTTCTAGTCTGTGGAACATATGGAAGCTCCTGCAGTGCACATTTCCTAAGGTCTGTCCACTTCATACAGACCAACTGGAGCCTGGGCCGATTTGGAACGTTTTGTTACCTTCTTTATTTAGGAAATAAAGTAGATCAATATAATTACTTTGGAATACTTAATATACTAGAATTCTTAAATACTTAACATATCAGAATAATAAGAAAGGGCATTTTTTTCCCACTCTGTTTCTAAAGCAAAAGCATAAACAACATTTTTACTTGACAGGAACCTTACCGTGTTTCTGAAAAGCCAGTGAGCACTCTTCCTAAAGTAGGTTCATCTGTTCCTTTGCCTACATTCTTTTAAAATCCTGTTTACATGTCTGCCATCTTGATGTGATAGATTGTAAAAAATTATTTTTCTACTGGAACTTCATGGTGCTTTCCTTGTAAATGCTGAAATAGAAGGTATGGGCAGTAAATCTCAAAAAATTAGCTGTATCTCTTGGTCTTTACAGAACGGCTATTGACAATTTCTGTCTGTTAACAACAGAGTGCATCACCATAGCAACTATCAGCAGATTGCGTGACTGAACGAAGATCCTGAAAGGTTTAGTGCAGCGTTTCCCAGAGATTTAGTATGAAAAGCAATCATTGTGTGATTAGAAAGGTTATTCCCTCTAGTTCTTGAGTGTGGCTGTTCCTGGATGAAGTAGGAGCTGCAGCAGCATCTTTGACAATTTTGGACTGGAGGTCTCTTCCTGAACAACACACATGATCAGTGTGTCTTAAAGAATGGACAGTAATTCAGGGAGACCTTGAAGACTCCAGCCAACCAGTCAACTAGATGCCATCAATTCTGACTCATGGTGACCCTTGTGTGCAGAGCAGAACTGTTCTCCACAGGGTTTTCAAGATCGTGACCTTTTGGAAGCAGATTACCAGGCCTTCCTTCTGAGGCATCTCTGGGTGGGTTTGAAGTGCCAGCCTTTGCTTAGTGGCTGGGCTCTTAACCTTTCGCACCACCTGGGGACTCCTTTGAAGACTCCAGGGACTACATTTCAGTCTAGTGGTCTGTTGAGGTGAACCCCAACCCTGGGACTGAAGAAGCCAGAGTTGCTATCAGTGTTCCACTGAGAGATCTTTGGGCTTAATTTTTTTAGGTTATTAATTAACTTATTCATTTACCCTTTATTTAGGGTACTAACCCTTTCGTAGGATGTTGGCAGGATGAATGTCTGCACAGCTCTAAGGATTTTGAGTCCTTTAATATTTTTGCTGAGTGTTACGCTTGGTAATGAATCTGTCCTAACTTTTCTCTGTGGCTCAGGGAGAACAGGAATGCCTGAATTTTCCCAGGAGATGTTCTGATCAGCTCAAACTGAACTTTAGTAAATCAGTTACCATTCTGGGTGTTCCATAAAAGTTTGAAAGTCACACAGTGAATTCTGCGTAGTGATTTTGATTTCTTTCTTTCTTTTTTTTAACGTGGTATGGGCTTAGCAAATGTTAATGGATGAATATCGTGGCTCATCACTTTTTGTGGGCCTGTCTTGGATGTTTGAGTGCTTGAGTTTCCTTCCAGCATCTTGAACAGTTCAGGTCAGCAGCAGGTAGGAGCACTGAGGTGTGGCCATTGTAAACCAAGGCCTGTTTGTCTCCTAAGGTGTCTGTAAAGGAGTATGAGATTTGGCTTCAGAGAACCCAGCTCCTCTGCTGTAGAAAGTTGAGTGCAGACAAAGACCATGTGCCTAGCTACAGTTCTTTCTCCTCTTGGCCGTGACTCATGGGTGGGTGCGAGGAGTATTAGCGCTGTACCCGGAGGCTGAGCCAGTGCTTGGAGCCCTTTGCCCGCCCTGGCCCTGCCTTGGTCTGCAGCGTTCCAGGGAAACTGGGCCTGTCCTTCAGCTACAGTGGACTCGGCACATGCTGTGGACCAGTACTGTCAGCAGACAAGGGGATGGAGTGCTGTAGTGTAGGTGCTGGTGGTTTTGAATTTTAATGCCAGAGTTGAGAAAGCCCTCTGAGCTCGTGATATCTGAGTTAAGACCTGATCTTGAGGGAAGTGAATGAGTCTTGAGAATGTGTGGGAGAAGCTCATTTCAGGCAGAGGAAACAACAGCCTGTACCTGAGTCATTATTGTCCCTGAGGTGGTGGAGGGGGTAGAGGAGGGGATCATGTAGGACCTTGGAAGCCATTGGTAGATTTTGAGTAGAGGTCTCAAGGCTATGCTGTCTGTTCTTTTTGGTACTGGCTGGGGGATTGGAGTAGCATTAAGATCATCTTTGGCTCTCATTCTTCTTCCTTTCCTGTTACCAAATGTCCTATGGATATATATATATATATATATATATATATATATATATATATATATATATATATAGCTACTCTGGTAACTACCCTGAATTTTAGATAGGATTTTTTAAAAAATTGGAAGGGAGGGGGCTGGAGATTTGATTTTGCTTTTGACGTTATACCGCCCTTAAGTGTGGTAGTGGAATGTAGATTCTCTAGATATTTGGTTATACAGAAAGGGAACAAGTTTCAAGAGAAGAAATCAATAGATCTGATAGCACTGATTATTTTTCATGTGAAGATTGCAAACATCTACATTAAACAAAGTGTTAGTAGCTTCAATGTATAGAGTATTGAGATAGCCCAGCACTGTGGTGTTCAGTACAGATTCCTGCAGTGATGGGAATGTAATGTCTGTGCTATTCAGTTCAGGGGTAGGTGAACACTAGCCAATGTGGCTGTTGAATGCTTAAAATGTACTTAGCCTGAATGAGGAACTGTACTTTTAATTTAAATTTATATAGTCACATGTCGCTAGTGGCTACTGTTATGGATAACACAGTTCTGGAAGATAAACTTTTTGTCTAGATTATCTTACAGTATTAGTGTCTCAGTTGTCTAGTGCTGCTATAACAGAAATAGCACAAGTGGATGGCTTTAACAAAGAGAAATTTATTCTTTCACAGTCTCGTAGGCTAGAAGTCCAAATTCAGAGTATCAGCTCCAGAGGAAGGTTATCTCTCTTCTTTTGGCTCTGGGAGAAGGTCCTGTTAATCAATCTTCCCCAGTTGAGGAGCTTCTCAGCGGAGGAACCACAGGTCTAAAGGACAACACACTATTCTCCTGGTTCTTGTTTCTTGGTGATATGAGTCCCCCATGTCTCTTTTCTTGCTTCCCTTTCCTTTTATATCTTGTAAGATAAAAGGTGATACAGGCCACACCCCAGGGAAAATCCCTTTACATTGGATCAGGGATGTTACCTGAATAAGGGTATGACATTCCACCCTAATCCTCTTTAACATAATCTAATCTTGCCTCATTAACCATAGGCAGAGATTAGGATTTACAACACATAGGAGAATTACTTCAATCACAAAATGGAGGACAACCACACAATAGTGGGAATCATGGCCTAACCAAATTGACACATATTTTTGGGGAGCATAGTTCAGTCCATGACAATTAAGTTAGGTGACTTCTTATTTTTAAGCAACACTTGTCCCTATTGGTGCTTTTACTACAAAAAAGCAGTAATGGGTTACCCAGTGTCCTAGCTGGGCTTTAGTGGACTAAGGTTTGGTGATTGGTTGTATATGTTAATGACTGGTATTATGCACAGATATTTAATTTAATGGGTAGATTCTGGACTTTGCTGTAAGATTTGGGGCAGGATAAAGGTATACAGAGTGAAAAGTGGAAAGCAGACACAGCTGTGTGGCCTGCTTGTTTCTAGCCCACACACCCAGAAGGAGGTCACCTTTGCCGTGCAGTCTTCACTCATATTCTCTGCCTGGTGCTGGCCCTTTTCTGTGAATATCACGTGGCATTTAATCATAGACTGCTCGTATTACCTCTTCTCTAGTGGTTTTGGGATATCATATAAACTGTTTAGCTTCATTTTTCTTTTCATGTGCCGTGTCTTGCCTGTACTAGCAGAGACAGTTTTTTTTAAAGTAGGGTCTGTGTCTGCATTATGTGTGTGTGTAGGTATATCATGCATTCTTAACCAAAGTAATTATTGGCTCCTTAAAACCATTTGCTGTCCAGTCAGTGGCAGCTCCTGGCAGCTCCATCTGTGTCAGAGCAGAACTGTGCCCCGCCCCATAGGGTTTTCAATGGCTACGATCTTTCCGAAGCAGGTTGCCAGGCCTTTCTTCTGAAGCCTCTCTGGGTGGATTCCAACCATCAATCTTCCGGTTAGTAGCCAAGCACTTAACCATTTGTGCCACCCAGGGACTCCTTAATTGGCTCTTAGGGGACAAAAAACTCTTTGATATAATGGTTTGTGCCCCTTCAAAGGGCTCTAGTACGTAAACAGATATGCAGTGTATCTGTGGTACTCAAATTTCCCAGGAGTGGGGTTATTAGGAAAAAATCAGTCTAAAAAAGCTCCTTGTGGGGTGGACAGTAATAGAAAATTAGTTTATAATATATCAGTTGATTTGCTAAAGGTGAATTTTAAATTTGGGGGATTGCTTAAGCCATTGCTTGTTGGTATTTCTTGACTACTTTCTTCATTTCTATCCAGTGTAAATTAAAATTGAACAGTTTTTTAAAAAAAATCAACTAAATAGAATATATATTCTTTTTCATTCACATTTGGGTGGAGATTGGACTAAGTGATCTGTAAGTACCCTTCTATTTTTAATCTTAAACAGTTTTTTTCTTTACTCATATTCATTTTATTGGAGATGAGTTGAGCTACTGGGTATTTTTTTCCTATCAGCGTACTGTTCTTTGGTCTCGGAAGTGTGCTATATTTGTACTGTGCTTTAAATGTTCACAATGGTTCTAAATTACTACTTCTCTTTTAAAGTTAGGTATAACATTTTAATTAAAATGTCATCCATAAATCAGGCTCTGACAGCCTCTCCACAGTCTGAGGGACTTGGGAGGACAGCACTATCATCTCATTCCCTGGACGCCGTCCTCAAGTCCTTGTTTAATTGTGCCCTTTTCCTAAATGTCCTCCCATCTTGTGCTCTGTCGTGGTCTCGGAGCCTTGGATGTTTCACAGAACGTGGCCTGTGCAGAAGTAGAGCATATCCTTCCTTCCTTCTCAGCAGTCAGTTCTCTGGGTCTTCAACTTGAGAAACACATATTATAGAAGCATTGTTATTTTCACCATTTTATAAATAAGAATACCGAGATCCAGAGACCCGGATGTGATCGTGTGCTCGTCTGACAGGCTCTGGAAATAGTCTTTACAGTCATTCACATTACCACCAGGTAACCAGTTGCTTTTAAGTCAGTTGCAACTCATGGCAACCCCATGTGTGTCAGAGTACAACTGAGCTCCATAGGGTTTTCAGTGGCTGGTTTTTCAGAAGTAGATCACCAGGCCTTTCTTCAAAAGCACTTCTAGGTGGATTCTAACTTCCAGGCTTTCAGTTAGCAGCCAAGCATGTTTACTGGTTGTACCACCCAGGGACCCCCTATGTATTGATGGCTCCTCTTTTTAGCATGGATTTTAATGCCCTGCCCGGTTCTTCCCACCTCCCCTTCTAGCTCTTTCCACTGTAACCCTCCCTGTTGTTTCACCCACCCTACTGTTCCTTTAACGAACTGTACACTGTCACACAGCTCTGTGTTTGCTGATGTAGTTCTCTGAGCTTGGGGCACACTTGTCTTCCATTTCCACCTGTGGGTATCTCGTTCATCCTTTAAAATGACTTAACATGTCAAGACGCTTTCACTATCAGAACTGATACTGTATAGTAGTCATTGTTTGTGTAATCTGCTGTAATTTTATAGTTTACAAAGTGCTTTCACATTATATTGGCTCATTTGATCAGGATCAGCTTTTGAGGCAAGCAATAGGGTGTTGCCTCTTGTTTCTGCTCCTGTACCAATGTGCATGAACGATTATTGGAAGCAACTTTTCATTTCAGTACATGGCGTGTGAATTTGTGTACCCCTCTGGGAAAGCTGCTTGAGAACAGACACCCCTTGTGCAAAACAAGGGCTTAATGTGTTTCTTGAGTTGAAGCCACAGAGAACTTAGCTAAATCTGTGTGAAAGTGCCTTGTAAATGCTAAAGTAGTATCAAGTGTTAGCTCATGAGACCTAGACTGCTTATTGCCTCCGGTATCCATTCTGTCTGTCTTCTTTAGTAATAAGAAATCTGAATATTTGATGGGTACATTGCTGCCCAGCCACAAAATAGCATTCCATTTCCTTGCCCCACCTTACAGCGAGCTGTGCCAAGTGATAAAGATTTGGCTAGTGTGTAAGTCCCAGTATTGTTTTCTAGTTCTAGGAGGTCTTCCATCCTCTGCCTAAAAAAGCCAGCACAGCCTGGGGATGGTAGAATTGTGGGCTGAGAGGAGTCTCCCGAGTTTTACAGTGTGAGTGAGAAATGAATGTCAGCATTGTTTATGCCACTGGAATTTTGAGGTGTTCTATTCTTAGCAGCTGAGCCTAGTTCTAGTGGATCCAGGTCATACAACATAGTAATGATTAATTCATTGAAAAAATTGAGTCAATACTGGTCCTAATTAGTAAAAAGCTTGTTAATAAAATTAACAAAAAGTAATTTCAAGGATGGGTTTTGAAATTTAAGCTAATGAGTGTTGGTAGGAAGGAGGTCTTTAGAGGCTTGCTTTAATAAAGAACAGGAATGATGAATAGCTTACATGTGTTCATAATTAGCTCAATGTACATGAGTGTTTCCATGCAAAAACAGTTTGCTGTACAAATGCATAATTCTCTCACAGCTCTTGACAAGAGTTTTTTATTTATAGATTATGTTCTTTTTATTGACAAGTTATGGGTCATTCTCAGCTCTGTCTGACTGACCGTAAATTACACGACACTGTATTAATGAGCATTTTCTCTGGTTTAAGTGCTGTGTCTTGGTGATTTACAATTTTGAGTGAGTCTGGCTATAAACAGTAAATAGTTCTTGACTTTGGATAAATCTTACCCTTTACCCATCATTGAACTAAAAGATGAATTAATGGAAAATCTAGGGCTGTAATTGTGGTATTTACTTTCCTGGCATAGCTGCTTATGTTGTGTTTAGACCAGCAGTTCTCAAAGTGTGGTCTGTGGCTATCCCCTAGGCCCTTGTAGGGTGTTCATGAGGTCAGAAAATGTTTTATAATAATTCGAAGATGTGATTTGCCTTTCTCACTGTGAACATTTACACTGATGATGTGTAGGGTGGTCGGTAAGTGCTGGCGCCTTAGGGGGAAAAAGGGGTGGCACCAGGGGTTGCTGGACTCTTTACGGTCAAATATTCTCAGGAGAAAAAAAAAGCCAGTTTCACTTTGGAATACTCTTGATGAAACAGTAAACGTATACGTTTATTAAATCTTAACACTCGACCGCACGTCTCTTTAATATTTTCTGTGATGAAATGGAAAGTATGCATAGGGTACTTCTGCCAAGTACCAAAGTAGAATGGTTATCTCAAGTGCAAGTACTTGTGCAGTTGTTTGAATTTTGAGCTGAACTAGCCGTGTTTTTCATTGAATCCTATTTTTAATTTCAAAGAATTGCTTAGTTATGGCTATTCAGACTTGGGTATTTGTATACGTTTTCTCAAAACTTAGCGAATTGAGTCTTTTGCTTTAAGGAAAACAGTTTATGTTATTTGTTCCCAGTGATAAAATTCTGAACTTTTAAGTGAAAATTAGAATTCTGGAGAACTTACATCCACCACCATTTCTGATGATATTAATAGATGTGATTTTTGATGTTATATGATGGAATGTGTCAACATTTGGAAGCTAATGCGTAACTCAGTGAACCGGTATTTTCTACATGATCAATGAGTGATTATAAAATCATGTATTAGTAAACAAGCCATTCAAAGTTCATGGTGGACCAATCAATTTAAAAGGAGAAATGAGTATGAAGAATTCATCAGTATGATTTCAGATCTCACATTCCAAACAACTTTTAAGAAAGTACCACTTGTTAATACAATTTAAGTGTAGCATCAAAGAATTACTAAAACTATCTGAAAAACCTTCCTTTTCCAACTACGTATCAATGTGAGGCCAGATTTTCTTCATCATACTTCAGCCAGAACTACATACTGCAACAGGCTGGATGCAGAAGCAGATGCGAGAATCCTGCTATCTTGTGTTGAGCCAGGCATTGGAGATTTGCCACGTCTCATTATTTTTTATAAAGCTTTTTTTTTTTTTTTAAGAATGTGTTGTTCATTATCTTGTAATGAACTTACTGTTTTAAAATGAATTAACACAGAAATATTTAGGTTTTCTCAGTTATAATTTCTAATATGGTAAATATTGGTAGATATAATCCACAGACAAGCTTTTGGTAATCTTCAGTGATTTTTGATAGTGTAAAGGGTTCCCGAGACCCAAACGTTTGAAAACCACTGGCGTAGACGATATCTTTGTCCACTATTCTTTAATATATCTCCTAACCCGTTGCTGGGGAAATGGTTGAAAGGATAACTTTTTTCCTTTTACAATTCAGAATATTACATATCTTGGACACATCTTGGTCAAGAGTGCTTCTTTTAGTCTTGGAAAGGTCATTTATGGTAAAGAGTTTACTGTTGAATATGGTTTGGAAAATACCATATAATAACCAAACCAAACCATTTAAGGCTCACTTTTACTTAGATTACACTGTAAAACAGTGCAGAGAGCCCAGCAATTAACCTGAACGGGAATTTTCAGTATGAGAAATTCAACTTTGCAAATAAAAGTTCGTCAGTACCTGGAGAACTTTGCTTTAAATTTATTAAATTTTCTAAGGGATAAAAATAAAGAGCCAAAACAGTCTTGAAAAAGAACAAAATTGGAGGACTCACACTTCTTGACTTCAAGACTTACTACAAAGCTACAATCAAGACTGTATAGTACTAACATATTATTATACGTATTATAGACATATTGCTTAGTCATAGAGGTTTGAGATTCCAGATATAAAGCCATACATGTACACTCAGTTGAGTTTTGACAAAGGTGCCAAATTGTTCAATAAGGAAAGAATAGCCTTGAACAGTCAATGCTGAGACAACTAGGTGTTAACATTTAGAAGAGTGAATTTGGATCTCTGCCTCTCATCATGCACAAAAATTAACTCGAAATGAATCAGAAACCTAAGTGTAAGAGCTAAACCTCTTAGAAGAAAACATAGGTATGATTCTTCATAACTTTGGGTTAGGCAGTGCGTTCTTTGATATGATGCTTAAAGTGCAAGCACCCAAAGAAAAAAACATAAATTGAACATCAACATTAAAAAGTTTATGTCCAAAGGACACTGTTAAGAAAATGAAAAGACAACCCACAGAATGGGAGAGAAGATTTGCAAATCATGTATCTGATAAGGAGCTGTTATTATATATAAAGACTTTTTATAATTCAAAAATAAAAGGACAAACAACCCAATTCAAAATGGACAAAGGATCTGAATAGACATTTCTCTAAAGAACATATACAAATGGACAATAAAAGGATGAAAAGATACTCCATATCATTAGTTATCTGGGACATGCAAGTCAAAACTACAGTGGGATACTACTTCATACCCACTAGGATGACTGTGTAATAGACGAGGATGTGAGGAAAGTGGACCCCTCATACAATTCAATAGCAATGTAAAATGGTGCAGTTGTTTTGGAAGTTTGGCAGTTCCTCAGAAAGTTAAACACTGACCCAGCAATTCCATATGTCCAAGATAATTGAAAACTTAGGTTCATAGAAAAACTTGTCCGTCAACGTTCCTAGCAGCATTGTTTATAAGCATTATTTATAAAAAGTAGAAACAACTCAAGTGTCCATCAGCTGATGAAGGGATAAACAAAATGTGGAATATCCACACGATGGACTATTATTCAGCCATAAAAAGGCATGAAGCACTGATACGTGCTATAACGTGGGTGAACCTTGAAAACATGATGTCAAATGAAAGAAGCCAGACACACAAGGCCATTTATTGTATGATTCCTTTTAGAATAGGTAAGCCTATAGGGAGCTGGAGGAAGGCAGAGATGGGGAGTGACTGGTAATTGCTGTGGGGTTTCTTTTTGGGGTGATGAAAGTGTTCTGGAACTAGAAAGTAATGTTGGTTGTACAACCTCGTGACTGCACTAAAATCCACTGAGTTGTACATGTTAAAAGGATGAATTTTATGGATGTGAATTATATCTCAATTAAAAAAAATTAAAGAATCTCTTTGCAGTGTTGATCTTCTAGAATCACATTTAAAAATCATTTAACTTGTTCCTTTTTGATAGGACCTTAGACTATATATTTGAGCATACTAGACACCACGAACATACTGTATGTTATAGCCCATGTTATTAATTGCTATATCACATAACTTACTATTCTTCTATGTACACAAAAAAAACTGACATAAATACCAGCTGAATACTGTGCAAAAGAAATTGTGTCTTTCCCAGATGGTCTTTAGTAGTGCGGCAAGAAATGTGGTCATAGTGCATTAGTTTCATCTCCATGGCAACAGGAGTGTGGCACATTTAATCGTTTAGCTCTCTACCGCAGTGTTCGTAACAGGCTTACCCATCTATGTGTGGGTTCTGAGCCTTTGTATATTCTTTCAACTGATGTAAGTATTGACACTTACATAATTACTCACTCAGAAATGTGCACAAGTCTGGTGAAAGCAGGTGTTTTGAAAGAGGATGGGCAAGTGGGAAACATGACTTCAAAGAAAGGCAATATTTGTAACAACTTGAGGTGTAAGAAGGGCATTTGAGAATGTAATCCTTCAGAAGACTGGCAGTTCTAACCAGCCTAAACAGGTGTTTTGTTGTATCGGTGGGGTGAGTTACCATTGCTCCTAACACCATGCATGCTAATACTGCTGTCATTATTGTGGGTCAGCATTTATTGAGCATAAGAAACATTGTTCACAATGTTTGCCCTTTGCTTAATGGAGTGTCTCTGTTGATGTAAGGTTCCTCAGATTGGAGCTTTGATTTTCTAAAAAGGATGGTTTAGTGTAGGGGCAGCCACACTCTCCTGCTTGATTTCCTGTGGTCCTTTCCTGTGTTGGCAAGGGCATTGGTAGTGATGAGGGGAGTTAAAGTAGGACTTCTGAGGTACTGTACTGAACCAGAGTTTGGCTTTATGCAGGGTACCTAAATCCATGTAGACATACATGTGTGGTTATCTGCTGATACTTAGAAATGGGCATATCAGGAGGGGCCAGTCCTTAGAGAAGGACATCATGCTTGGTAAAGTGAGGGTTAGCGAAAGAGAGGAAGACCCTCAACGAGATGGATTGACAGAGTGGCTGCAACAATGGGCTGAAACAGCAACGATTGGGAGGATGGCGCAGGATCATGCAGTGTGTTGTTCTCTCACACACGGGGTCGCGATGAGTCGGAATGGACTCCACAGCAGTAACAACAGCAACAACAGCGGATCCGCTTGCTGGCCTCCTTCAGTGATGCTAGCGTTTCGTAAGTATCCAAGGTAATTTCAGTGCAGCTAGTCAGTGGATTATACATTGAGGGAAAACTGATTTATGGGGTTGAGCTCAGTATGGTATTATCAGCTACACTATAATGATTTGTAACCTGGCTGATGATCAGAATCATCTGGGGCACTTTTTTTTTTTTTTTAGTGAGCGGGTGTGATGGGCCAGATCCTGTGTTAAATTCTTTTTTAATTTTTATTGTGCTTTAGGTGGAGGTTTACACATCAAGTCAGCCTCTCATACAAAAATTTTGCTATATACTCCTATTTGCTCTCCCCCTAATGAGACAGCACACTCCTTCCCTCCACTCTCTGTTTTCATGTCCATTCGGCTAGCTTCTGTCCCCTCTGCCTTCTCATCTTCCCTCAAACAGGAGCTGCCCATATAGTCTCATGTGTCTACTTGATCTAAGAAGCTCCCTCCTCACTGGTATCATTTTCTATCCCATGGTTCTGTCCAATCCCCATCTGAAGGGTTGGCTCTGGGAATGGTTCCTGTCTTGGGCTAACAGAAGTTCTGGGGACCATGAACACCGGGGTCCTTCTAGTCTCAGTCAGACCATTAAGCCTGGTCTTTTTATGAGAATTTGAGGTCTGCATCCCACTGCTCTCCTGCTCCCTCGGGGGTTCTCTGTTGTGTTCCCTGTCAGGGCAGTCATTGGTTATAGCTGGTCACATCTAGTTCTTCTGGTCTGGTTGGTGTAGTCTCTGGTTTATGTGGCCCTTTCTGTCTCTTGGGCTCATAATCACCTTGTGTCTTTCGTGTTCTTCATTCTGCTTTGCTCCATGTGGGTTGAGACCAACTGATTTTTTAGATGGCAACTTGCTAGTGTTTAAGACCCCAGACACCACCCTCCAAAGTGGGATGCAGAATGTTTTCTTAATAGATTTTATTATGTCGATTGACCTAGATGTCCCCTAAAACCACGGCCGCCAAACCCCCACCCCTGCTAGGCTGGCCTTTGAAGCATTCAGTTTATCCCGGACAGTTCTGTGCTTTTGGTTTAGTCCAGTTGTGCTGACCTCGCGTGTATTGTGTGTTGTCTTTCCCTTCACCTAAAATAGTTCTTGTCTACTATCTAATTAGTGATACCCCTCTCCCTCCCTCTCTCGTAACCATCAAAGAATATGTTCTTCTCTGTTTAAACTCTTTCTTGAGTTCTTATAATAGTGATCTCGTACAATATTTGTCCTTTGGAACTGACTAATTTCGCTCAGCATAATGCCTTCCAGATTCCTCCATATTGTGAAATGTTTCACGGATTCCTCATTGTCGATGTGTTGTATTCCATTGTGTGAATATACCATAATTTATCCATTCATCCCTTGATGGCACCTTGGTTGCCTCCATCTTTTTCGTATTGTAAACAATGCTGCAGTGAGCACGGGTGTGCATAAATGTGTTTGTGTAAAGGCTCTTGTTTCTCTAGGATATATTCCAACGAGTGGGATTGCTAGATCATATGGTAGTCCTATTTCTAGCTTTTTAAGGAAGCGCCAAATTGATTTCCAAAGTGATTGTACCATTATATACTCCCACCAGCAGTGTGTGAGTGTTCCAGCCTCTCCACAACCTCTTCAACATTTATTATTTTGTGTTTTTTGGATGAATGCGAGCCTTGTTGGAGTGAGATGGAATCTCATTGTAGTTTTGATTTGCATTTCTCTAATGGCACATGATCGTGAGCATTTCCTCCTGTATCTGTTAGCTGCCTGAACGTCTTCTTTAGTGAAGTGCCTGTTCATGTCCTTTGCCTGTTTTTTAAATGGGTTATTTGTCTTTTTGTAGTTGAGTTTTTGGAGTATCATGCAGATTTTAGAAATCAGATGCTGATCGGAAATGTCATACCTAGAAACTTTTTCCCAGTCTGTAGGTAATCTTTTTACTCTTTTGGTGAAGTCTTTAGATGAGCATAGGTGTTTGATTTTTAGGAGCTCCCAGTTATCTAGTTTCTCTTCTGGTGTTTGGGCATTGTTAGTAATGTTTCGTATACTGTTTATGCCATGAATTAGGGCTCCTAATGTTGTCCCTATGTTTTCTTCCATAATCTTTATCGTTTTAGATTCTATATTTAGGTCTTTGATCCATTTTGAGTTAGTTTTTGTGCATGGTGTGAGGTATGGGTCTTGTTTCATTTTTTTGCAGATGGATATCCAGTTATGCCAGCACCATTTGTTAAGGAGTCTGTCATTTCCTTATTTAACTGACTTTGGGCCTTTGTCAAATACCAGCTGCTCGTATGTGGATGGATTTATGTGCAGATTCTCAATTCTGTTCCATTGGTCTGTGTATCTGTTGTTGTACCAGTACCAGGCTGTTTTGACTACTGTGGCTGTATAATAGGTTCTAAAATCAGGTAGAGTGAGGCCTCCCACTTTGTTCTTCTTTTTCAGTAATGCTTTACTTACTGGGATGCTTTTAAAAGAAGGCATATTTTTGGCGTTACCCAGAATCTTAATCTCTAGGAGCTGCAGCTTTGCAATTTTTGTTGTTTACGAAATGCTCTACAGTTCCTTCTAATGCTCAACCTGGTGAGGCAGCTCCTGCTCTACCCAGTAAAATGACCAGTGAGCATGACGGATTGCTATTCTCAATATCAGCGTTAGGCAGTATGGTGAGAAAATCCAGGCTTAGATGGATTGAGCAGTTGGAGGAAGATGATGGTCAGGCTACATTAGCAGAATGATACTTGTGCTCCGGTCTTCAACTGGAAAAATCTCCTTTTGTGTTAGTGAGGAAGCAGTGGTTGCTTTTGAAAATTCATGTATGCAATAAATTTACCTAATACCTCTTGGCGGTTCTCGCATTTATGTATGTCAGCATCAAACCTGCCATCGATATCTTTCCTATAAATTAGAATATAAATGAGTTACAGTCTGCTTATAGTTTAATTAGGCAGATTTTTTGGTGCAGCTTTGCTTAAGTCTAAACTTAGCAATCTAAATCTAAACTTAGTTTAGGAGGCTAGAAGTCCACATTCAGGGTACCAGCTCTAGGGGAAGGCTTTCCCTCTCTGTGGGCTCCGGGGGACAGTCCTTGTCTCCCTTCAGCTTCTTCATCCTAAATTATTGTAATATCTGTGCATGTTTTCCTTCTTAGGACTTTAGAATTGTCTTTTTTTTTTTTTTTTAAAGAAATAACACATCCTAGTGATTGTAATACATTTAATCGTTAAGTTTCACAATAGTTTTTAAATCGTTTGTGACAAAAATGCTAATTTTAAAAATAATCAGTTTTTGTGCTGTTGAGAACAACAAAGTTAGAACACTTCTCCCCCAGATAGGTTGTTTAAAAAAAGTGTTATTTGGCTTTGGAGTACTTTTATTTCTTTTTAATTACTTTTAATGAAAATACTAAAGTTACTTTGTGTTTCCTGAGCGTGGGTTGTCCAGCAGTGGGTGGATTGGGAATGCTGGGAGCAATGAAGCTGTTGTATGATTACCAAAATATGGTCATGAGCCACTGCCCTGGTGACTCCTGCTCTTGAAACCACCTGTCTTTGAAACAGTTTTTTGTCTTTTTTTTCCTTATTGTAGTGAAAATATACACACCAAACCACTTGCGAGCGCCACTTGCACCTTTACAATTCAATGCTAGAAAAGTGCTGCTGTGAACGTTGGTGACAGGTTTCTGTTTGCGTTCCTGCCTTCACTTCTTCTGGGTGTATACCTAGGATTGGGATTACTGGGTCATATGGTATTTCTATGTTCAACTTTTTAAGGAAGTGCCAAATTGTTTTCTACAATGGCTGTACCATTTTACATTCTCACCAACAGTGTATGAGGGTACCAGTTTCTCCACAACCTAATACTTGTTTTTTGTTGTTTTGGTCATTTTTGTTCCAGTGAAGGTGAGCTGATATCTCATTTGCAGTTTTGATTTGCATGTCCCAGTGGCCCTGGTGGTGCAGCTGGTAACCAAAAGGTCAGCGGTTGGAACCCTCAAGCCACTCCACAGGAGAAAGGTGCGGCAGTCTGCTTCCCTGAAGATTACAGCCTTGGAAGCCCTATGGGGCAATTCTACTCTGTACTACAGGGTTGCTGTGAGTCAGAATTGACTCAATGGCTATGGGTTTGGTTTTTGGTTTAGTGGTTAATGGAAGGAGCCCTAATTTTGCAGTGGTTATGTTACCCAAAGCAGGTCCTGCCGTGTGCGGCTTCTCCCCAATAAAGATACACCGAGACGAGGCGGGAGGAAGAGGTGTTATTGCAAGCACACAGGCAAGGAGCAAGGAGGTGTACACCTCAGATCAAGCTCTCAGAACAAAGGGAACTCAAATCAAGCTCCTTTTCTCCCAAGGAAGTACCTTCAAATTATGGACCACATACGTTATCATGGCCGGCAGGAGTAGTAAAACAAATTGCATTTTTTTCCTCTGGCATGTAGGCTAGTAAACAGTGTTTGACTGGCTTGAGCTTTGAGGACGGTGGACAGGGGGCAGGTTCCACTTGGTCTGAGCAGATCCCAGCTGAGCCACACCCAGTGCTGTCACTTTGTTTGCTAATGGACAAGAGGAGCAGGTCTTGCTTGACAGTGGCCAAGCAGTTCCTGGCTGTGCTGGCAATCGCTAAAGTGCTCAGCTGCTAACCAAAAGGTCAGCAGGTTCTAAGCCTGCAGCAGGACTGTGGGAAAAGGATGTGGCAGTCTGTTTCTGTAAAGTTTACAACCTTGGAAACCCTATAGGACAGTTCTCCTCTGTCCTGTAGGGTTCTTGTGAGTCAGAATTGACTTGACGGCATACAACAACAACAATGGCTAATGATGTTAAACATCTTTTCATGTGCTTGTTGGTCATTTGAATATTGTCTTTGGTGAACTGTCTATTCTTAAAGTCCTTTACCCGTTTTTTGTTTGGGTTGTTTGTCTTTTCGTTGGTAACCAATAGAAATTTTACATGGCACTGGGTTTATATATATATATAGCCCCTATCTGACATGTGGTTCCTAAACATTTTCTTCCAGTCTGTAGGTTGTCTTTTCACTTTGTTGGTAAAGTCCCTTGATGTACAAAAGTATTTAATTTTTATGAGGTGTCCCTTCTATTTTGTCTGTTTTCGTGAGGTAAAAAATTACTGAAGAAAGTTATCAGTTTTCTTCATGATGGTTTCCCAATGCTAGAAGGAGGAACACTGAAAGAATTAGCTTTCTTTCTACATTGTGACAGCTCTGAGAAGAAAACAGGAAAAGAAGTAACATTTGTTGAGTGATGCAGTGTTCTAGACTCAATGGCACGAAACAACAGGTTAAGGGCCACTCTCCTTGAATCCTGGGGTATGTCTAGTCTTATTTCTGTCTCCCTGGGCTTAGGAGGACCAGAGTTGATGTTCAGTGAGTCAGGGGGCAGGGGGCGGGGTAGTGTTCTATCAGAGAGATGAAGGGACAAGTACACCTGGCCACACACAGCTGTAGTTTGCCAGTTAGCCTAATGAACAGCCATTGGTTGTATTTGTGTTTTTGGGCAGGGAACATGTGGAACCAGAATGAGTATCAGCAGTGGTGGCCAAATTAAGACCTCGTGAATATTAAGTGATCATATATATTCAGTGTATACTTGATATTTCATATCCAGGTGCGTTGTGAATATTAGGTATCTTTTAATCTTTTCATCCCGTCTATCTGTTTAACGCAGTCATGTTCTATTTGCTATATGTTTATCCTCTGACTTCTGCCTGTGTCTAACAGACCATTTGCTTATAGCCACTTATTTATACCTAAAACACATTAAAAGGTTTAACTGGTGTTTAACTACCTACAAACTTATTCATCTTTTATAATAGTATCAAGTATTTTCAAGAGCAAATACACCTTACAGGAAGGAAGAAATTGCAGATGGTTGTTAAGGATTATGTTTTAAGTAGGCTTTTCTAATAATAGATGGAAAGAGAGGGAGGGCTCAGGATCTTTGGGTTTGCAGAAATTCTTCAGGTTTGTTCTCTTGTTTTTAAATGGGTGAAATATGAGCAACTTTATATGGAGAAAACTCCAGTAGAAAGGAAATGCTGAAAATACAAGAAATAGTCAGTTGACTGTAAATTCCCTGAGGGGCTCTGTGGATTTATTGGGCTCGATGGCTTTCTTGGTGCGAATAAGACACATGTCTTCAAACCCGTGCCCGGGAGAATCATGTGAGGCTGACGTGGTCATTGTATAAATCCCAAACTGAAGAATCTTGCTTTCTTTGGAAAATTCCTTTCCAAATACAAAATAGCTGTTAATTAATTTCTAATGTTCAAGGAGATTTAGAATTCAAATATTTATTTGTTGATTTTAAAATACATGCATTTTTCTAACATTCTTCCTGTACTTATAAATATGAAATGTGCTGCTTCCTTTATTTTTACAATGTCTTTGTTGTGATAGCAGCAGTAGCAGCTGGTGCACTTCTGCTTGATTCCCACTTACGGCTAAAACACAAGCTTCTAGAAACAACGTGGGAAGACCAAGTGGACAAGTGGTTATATGCAAGTTGCTCTTTTGAACATCTAGTTTTGTTTTTTTTTCCTGAAGAATCTGTTGTGGTGTCAAACATTTTACTATACAGTCTCCAGAACATTTTTGTGGTATGTATTATTATACCATGATTAGCTTTGAAATTGTATTTTTCCATATTACAGGTCTGCTTCATCCTATTAACTTACAGCTTTTTTTCCAAACTACTGGTTATTTCACTTTAAAAACCGAAATACCTCTTTTACAGTGTGACCTTTTCTATAAGACTTCAGTTTTTAAAAATGGATTTGTTTCCAGTAACATTGGGATTGTTGGGTAATTGGACAAAATTAAATTTAGTTATTTTCATTGTATTTTACATAAAAATAAATTTCAGCAGGATTAGTTTTTTTTTCTAAAAACAAGTTAAACTACAGAACACTAACAGAAATGACAAGCACGTATCAAATCTCTGGACCAGGAAGGAGTTCCAAATAATATATGAAGGAACATAATTTCTAAATAAAAGATTAGCTAGATTTATTACATGAAAACTTTAAAAGCATCTATATTTTCAAGTAAACCCATTGCCATCGAGTCAATTCCGACTCATAGCGACCCTAGAGTAGAACCGCCCCATAGAGTTTCCAGGGAGCACCTGGTAGATTTGAACTGCTGACCTTTTGGTTAGCAGCCATAGCTCTTAACCACTATGGAAACCACCAGGGTTTCCATATTTTCAAATTCAAGCAAAATAGAATTAAAAAAATGGAGCAATGGGCTAAAGGTTAATATGGTTGGTTAATACATGAAGGGTTGTATTCTAATTAGTAAGAAATACCATAAAACTCCAAGAATGTACAAATAATTCAGAACAAATAATTCACAAATGAGGCAATACAGCAGATGAACAAATACGCAGAAAACCATGTTTCTCTTATTAGTAATCATATAGATGTAAATTAACAGTGATATGCTACTTGGGAAACCCTTTGACTTCTCTGATTAGCACATTTTTCAGAATCACATTACCCACTGCCATTGTGTCAATTCTGACTCATAGTGACCCTATAGGACAGAGTAGAACTGCCCCGTAGGGTTTCCAAGGCTGTAATCTTTACGGAAGCAGACTGCCACATCTTTCTCCCACAGAGTGGCTTGTTCGTTCAAATCATCAACCTTCTCATTAGCAGCTGAGTGCTTTAACCACTGTACCACCAGGGCTCCTAGAAGTAGAAGTTGGTACTTCTTTTGTAAAAAAATTAATTAGGAGTTAGAACCTTACAATGTTTGTATTCCTTTCCGGGCAACCTGAGGTTCTTAGATATATACGTGAGGTTCTTTAGTTAGACTAGGGAACCAAGACAAAACAAAAGGCTGAACAACATCGAGTTACATCTGTGAGCCCAGCAGGCAGTCCTGAGAATGTCAGCTTCTTAACTTTTTGTTGTTGTTGCTGTTAGGTGCAGTCAAGTCGGTTCAGACTCATAGCGACCCTGTGTAAAACAGAATGAAACACTACCCGGTCCTGCGCCATCATTACAATTGTTGTTATGCTTGAGCTCATTGTTGCAGCCACTGTGTCAGCCCGCCTCATTGAGGGCCTTCCTCTTTTCTGCTGACCCTGTACTTTACCAAGCATGATGTCCTTCTCCAGGGACTGATCCCTCCTGACAACATGTCCAAAGTATGTAAGACACAGTCTTGAGATCCTTGCTTCTAAGGAGCATTCTGGTTGTACTTCTTCTAAGACAGATTTGTTCGTTCTTTTGGCAGTCCATATTCAACATTCCTCTCCAGCATCACAATTCAAAGGCATCAATTCTTCTTTGGTCTTCCTTATTCATTGTCCAGCTTTCACATGCATATGATGTGATTGAAAATACCATGGCTTGGGTCAGGCACACCTTAGTCTTCAAGGTGACATCTTTGCTCTTCCACACTTTGAAGAGGTCCTTTGCAGCAGATTTAACTAACGTAATGCATCGTTTGACTTCTTCACTGCTGATTCCATGGCTGTTGATTGTGGATCCAAGTAAAATGAAACCCTTGACAACTTCAATCTTTTCTTCATTTATCATAATATTGCTCATTGGTCCAGTTGTGAGGATTTTTGTTTTCTTTATGTTGAGGTGTAATCCATACTGAAGCCTGTGGACTTTGATCTTCATTAGTAAGTGCTTTAAGATCTTAGCTTTAAGACCTTTTAAGTAATTGTTACCTTCTGTGTACTGTGTGGGATTAGGCTGGAAGAGAGTCTATGGTTCCAGCACTTGGCCCTTGCCAGATGTTGAAAATTTTCAGTGGGCATTTGCTATCCTCAGAGGATACACAGACTGCAAACAAAATGGCTTAACATTTTTAAAGAAATTCGTAGACGAGAGATGCTTGTTACGCTATTAAGGGAAACTTTGGTATTAGAGTACTGTGGCGGATTCAAGTCGTGGTTCAACCCTTTACTAATCGTGTGCCTTGTGAAGTTACTGAGACTACCCGTGTCTGGTTCTTCACCTGACCTTCGCTCACTTTGTCACATTCGCCTGACGAAAGACCAGACCTGTTAAAATGGGGATAATGCATGCGGCACAGGGTAGTATGAAAATTAAGTGAGTTCCTGAACAGAGAATGGCTAGAGCAGGGCTGGGCTCATACTAAGCCACCCAAAACTAAAACCCATTGCCACTGAGTCGATTCAGAGTAGATCTGTCTCATAGGGTTTCTAAGGCTGTAATCTTTACAGAAGCAGACTGCCACGTCTTTCTCCTACTGAGCAGTTGGTGGGTTTGAACTGCTGACCTTTCTTTCAGTTAGCAGCTGAGCGCTTAACCATTGTGCAACTAGAGCTCCTCTATACTAAGCCAGATAAGTGTAATTGTTAGTTTTATTATTTGAAGCTTCCTTGGGCATTAGGGAGCTACTCAGAGAGAATGAGAATATGCTTGAAAGGACCCGAGTCTCTCCCAGGGTGGTAGTTCTTCTTTGTTAACAGTAGGTATTTTAGAAACAGTTGTATGAGATCATTTAAGTGGAGAGTGTGGCCCCTGAGAACTTAGACATATATAGTCCAAAAAAAGCAATAGACTGTTCCTCAAGTAAGGCCCAGAGTAGCCATGGGTGAGTCTTACAATTACTCTTTTGACTTCTTCCCTCACGTGATTGTTCATAGAGGTGACTTAGGTATCAAGCTCACCCCCACTTCATTTGCTTCCCCTACCCTAATTGAAAGGAAACCCTGATGGCGTAGTGGTTAAAAGCTATGGCTGCTAACAAAAAGGTTGGCTGTTTAAATCCACCAGGTGCTCCTTGGAAGCCATATGGGGCAGTTCTACCCTGTCCTGTAGGGTTGCTATGAGTCGGAATTGACTTGACGGCAGTGGGTTTGGGTTTGGGACCCTAACTGAGGCAAATCAAACTGTAACAGAGGATGGCCTTGACCTTATACCTGTTTGAGTTCTTTCAGGCTACCTGGTGGGGCATTTAATAAAGATTTATTGAGGGTAGACATTGACTAAGGCACAACATTGATACGAAGATATAGAGTTTTTTTTTTGATCGTCTGTTATTATTTTGTTATTATTACAAAGTGAGTGGTATTATCATGACATGTATAATACATTCTGGAGAAAACAAAGAAAGAAAGGAAATATGTATTAATAATTTTTAAATGGTGCCTTTGAAATGCTTCAAAATAGAAAATATGGGTATGGTAACTCGAGAAAAAGAAGACAGTTTGAGATCTTCACCTTCCCTCTTTGGATTTAACACGCTTTCTCTTTTTTATCCAATAAAACCTCTTTGCTGGGAGGAATGTTTAATTGGTTAAAACTGAGTCATAGATTAGACTTCCAGAAAAACCCCATGCCTCTTTATTTTCTTTCGTGATGGCTTTTCTCCACTTTACCTCCACGATTAGCATTATAGCTACCTGTAGATGAGCTACCTGTTTTAGTGTCCATCTGAAAATATTGTTTGCTCACAGTCAGTGCCTCAAGATGGAAATTTACATGAGAAGTTGGATAGAAATATTGAAATTATGGCACATGCACGTGTGCCTCACACACGCACGTTTTGTACTTTGACTGAAGGCTTCAGTTCTAAGAATGTACCATTGTAGCAAGGGCTGCACGAGGTACTACACTTCCCGGAGTTAATACCAACAATTCTCTGAGCAAACCTATGACCTGGTTTTAAATATTGTGTACAGAAGTTTGAATGAGGGTTTGATCCAGGTGACCATTCACCACATAATACTTCCAGTATTCTTGCATCACACTATCACATTTTGTCTTATAGTTAAAAATGGTGACAATGAATTAATAGAAATACAAGAATTAAGGGAAATTCGTGGTCAACTGTAAAGTAATGTGTTGGTTTCATATTAAATTTCATCACTTATTTTTAGATGCCCCATATCACTATAGAGTGGTAACATAGTAACCATTTTTATATTAAAATAAAATATATAAGAAAAAATACAGATGTATAAGAAGGCACGTCCCACATCATTGCAAACCATTCATACTATTTGCCTCATGGTGAAGTATCTGTTCTAGGAGACATTCTAAACGTTGATAGTTTCAATATTCATTTAGTTAAATGTTCTTAAGGAATTTAGATCAGGTGTTTGGCATGAGTACATCAGTGTCGATGGTTTATTTTGGCATCAACAGTTTTCTTAGCTCCTTTCTTATAACTGGTTTTCAGTTTCTTTTCTGATCAGGTGAGGACACACTCTGTAGGTAGAGTAACACCTGGGCAAGGCGCAACTAGTGAATGAGCGCTCCACTTTGGCAGAGGTTGCTGGACTCTTTTTCTTGGGAACCAGCTAAAACCAAAAGGTAGACTGACCATTCTTGAGACTGTAAGCTGGGCTCCACGAAGTCCTTGGGATTCTGAAGAAGTGCTTCCTCGATTGTTCTGGTGGTACAGTGGTACATAGTTTCTACCTTCCTACAACCAGAAACTTAAAAAAAAATTGTAGACTGGCCTTCTAAGAGTGTAATTTAAAGTCATTGATTGTTCCACGGGGGAAAATATTGTGAGTTGAAATAACAATCTGAAGTCATATGGCCGGCCTCTAAGTGGTAGATAAGGAGTTAGAATTCAGTCTCAAACAACAGGGTTATGTCTTCTTTCTATTACAGCACTATTTGATCCACAACTGAAAACTCAGAATTTAAGTCTCAAAATAATTGAGACACTGTCACTTGGTAAAACACCCATAGAGTGTTTGAGTTTTTCAAAAAGAGTAAAAGCAAACTTTTTTCATGATAGAGACCCCGAGATGCAGTGACTTACAAAGGTGTTTATTTCTCTGTAACATGAAGTCCGGTGGTGCGTGTGCAGCTGGATGGTAGGAGCTGGTCGATCTGCGTATTTTCTGAGTCATCCAGGGACCCAGACTCCTTCTATCTTGTTGCTGTGCCGGCTGCTTCAGCTCCTGCGTCAGGTCCAGCCAGAAGAAAGGAGAGAAAGGGGAGTGGGAACATGCCTACTCTTTAAGAGCACAATGTGAATGTTGTACTTGTCAGTTCTGTTCACATCCAATTGATCAATTCTTTATCACAAGGCCGCATTTAATCACAAGAAAGATCGGTAAATGTCATCCTTGTTCCGGGAGACCATGTGCCCAGCTAAAATGTAAGGTTTCTATTACTCAAAGAAAAGGAGAATGGATATTGGGGAGTGGGTAATTAGCAGCCTTATTTGCAACATGTCAGTACAATAGATTTACTCATCCTACTTGATTATTGATCTGGTTTGTTGCAAATGCAATACAAATAACGGCTTTGCTTTTTGAAATGTTTGGAGCCTTATGTCTCAAAGCATCTTCTTTGCCTGAAGTTTTATAGAAATTACAATCTCTTATCTCAGCCAGTTTCTGGTTGCACCCTAATTTCCCCAAAACCGCATGCACCAAATGTCAGACCAAGAATTCTTCACACATAAATTGCCAGGTTCTCTTTGATTGGACTGACCTCGTAGAAACCACCTTTCTGATGTTCCTGGCATTCCCAAACTCTATGCCACATTTCACTCCTTTTCTGGCACAAAGGTATGTTTCATGGTGACGACAGCTTCCATTTGGGAAGCGCCTGAAGTGTTGGGCACCACTTGGTTACCAACACATTCAGTACCCTGTTTCTTTGCAGTTGTAGTAATAACTGTTTTTTTTGTTTTGAACTCATAATGGTGTCTCACTTCTTTAGCCCCTTCACACACAGTGGTTGGCCTTCATACCAGCTTGGGAGTCACTTCCCTTGCTCTTCTCTTGTTTTTTCTCCTCTTTTCTTTGGCTTCAAGTTCTGATAACAACAGGGATTGTGAAAATAAGGACTTGGTGATTCTTCTGTAAATAAAGCCAGAATCCTAACAAGTTAAAGTTGTTTGGCTCCAGGAGTCCAGAAAACCATTTTGAATCTAAGCCATAGCAAATAACCAAAGAACTAGACCCTTCTAGCACTCAGCTTGATACCTGAGAAATGTATTAGTTTCTAACACTTTTTAATCTATTGTGGCATGTCATATCTAATCGTGGGAAGCAGAGTTGCACTGTGGAATAAAATACCATACAGAGTAGCAAGTCAAGAGATTTTCTGAGTTGTCATTAGAACATGAGCTATCATTTGGCCTGGCAGAGACACTCAACCTCAGCTGACAGTCGTTATCTGACAATAAAAACACAAACCAAACCCATTTCTTTGGAGTCAATTCCGACTCATAGTGACCCTACAGGACAGAGTAGAACTGCCCCCATAGGGTTTCCAAGGAGCAGCTGGGGGATTTGAACTGCTGACCTTTTGGTGAGCAGCCAAGCTCTTAACCACTGTGCCACGAGGGCTCCATCTGACATGTAGGAACTAAAAACGCATTGCATTGTTTACAAAGTTTGCCAATATTCAAGTATAACTGATATCATTAGAGATTGAATAGGAGTGTTTGGGGGAGGAGGGAGGGAGTCCATATTAAGGCCTGGCCTAATGCTGACAACCATGCAGTCCTGAATTAGGAGTTTATTGTGTTTCTTAGGAAAGAAATGTGGCTAACCCCTTCTTGCCATAGCAGAGAGAACATAACAGTTCAAAACAGTAGCAACAAAAATCTTTAAAGATAGAACTTAAGAGGTTCAGTGACTTGTCTCAGGCTAATGGAAGAAATAAAACCCAGTGGAGCCAAATCTTCTTGACCCTGTTTAGTACCCTTCCTGCCCCAGTATACTTGTCTAACCTTTCTCCTTTTAGTTAGTGTTTATATTCTTTCTTCTTTTTCCTCTTATCTCCCTTCTGAATTACGTAGTCAGCTCCTTTATACCTAAACATCAGTAAACTAGGCTTCTATATGTTGAAAAATAACACATGTCTTTTAGGATAAAAAGCGACAGTGAAACAAACAGGCAAATGCATCAACAGTGAGTACGGTGATTTCTTCTGGTAGTGAATATTTAGATGTGCGTGAAGTACCGGTGGGATCCTCTTCTTTTCTCCTGTCTTCTTAATTGCTCCTTTCTTCTTCTAGACATAGAAAGTATAAGCTCTGTAAGTTAGAATTAAAAATCTAAAGAAATAAAAAAGTTTTAATTAGGCAGCATGACATGTAAAGGCCTGCTCCATAAATGCTCATTTTACAAGTGAGTGTGTTGTGTAGAGACAAGAGCAAAGACTTGCCAGTGACAAAGCCTGGGTGTGTATTCTACACCTGCTGCTTTCTGTCTGTAAAATGGGAATAGTAATACAGCGTTGTTGTCGTTAGGTGCCTTCAAGTCAGTTCTGACTTAGGGCAACCCTACAGACAGAGTGGAAACCCTGGTGGTGTAGTGGTTAAGTGCTACAGCTGCTAACCAAAAGGTCAGCAGTTCAAATCCACCAGGCACTCCTTGGAAACTCAATGGGGTAGTTCTACTCTGCCCTATGGGGTTGCTATGAGTCGGAATCGACTCGAAGGCAGTGGGTTTTTTTGACTTATAGACAGAGTAGAAGTGCCCCATAGGGTTTTCTAGTTTGTAGTCTTTATGGGGGAAACCCTGGTTGCATAGTGGTTAAGTGCTACGGTTGTTAACCAAAGTGTTGGCAGTTCGAATCCGCCAGGCGCTCCTTGGAAACTCTTTGGGGCAGTTCTACCCCGTCCAATATGGTCGCTATGAGTCAGAATCGACTTGACGGCACTGGGTTTGGTTTTGGTTTTAATCTTTACAGGAACAGATCATCAGGGCTTGTCTTCTGTGAAGCCACCAGATGAATCTGAACTGCCAACCTTTTGCTTAGCAGCTGCACTTAACCATTGTGAATACACACTAGTAATATGTAACACGGTGAACAGAAAAGAGTTATTGTCCTGTGTGCATATTTATAGACAGTACAAATATTTGTGGAACTGAATTGATCTGGCCTGTGTTCCCAGAGAGCTCAGAATTGAATTCGACTTTGACAGGTTTTAGGTCACGGCAGGCAACCTTGTGTAGTGTGAGTCGTTGTTGGTTCAGCCCAGTCTTCATAAAGGCGTACCTTTTGGCATCTAGTTGGTTCTGACTCATATGACAACTACATGTGTTACAAAATAGAACTGCTCCGTAGGTTTTTCTTGGTTGTAATGTTTGTGGAAGCAAATCACCAGACCTTCCTTTCATGGTACCATTGGGTGGTGGGTTCAAACCACCAACCATTCAGTTAGTAGTCCAGTGCAAACCATTGGTGCTACCTGGGGACCTCATAAAGGTATTCACGTGACAAATTTGCACATCTCCAAAGCTATTGGAAATGTGAATGTGTTAATTAGGTTTTATATCCATTGGGAAATATAGGAAGCTATGCAGTGAAAGGAAATCCTGGTGGCATAGTGGTTAAGAACTAGGCTGCTAACCAAAAGGTCGGCAGTTCAGATCCACCAGGCGTTCCTTGGAAACTCTGTGGGGCAGTTCTGCTCTGTCCTCTAGGGTCGCTATGAGTTGGGATTGACTGGATGGCAGCGGGTTCAGTTTTTTAGGTTTTTATGCAGTGAAATAAGAATCACTGAGTTGCCTTTATGTGCGGGCACAGGGACAGTCTAAGCATAGTGAACACAATTGGAGAAAACATACATATGACCTGTACTGAAACTGTCTGCAGCTGTGAACTCTGTTTTCCTCGTCCAGCCCACCGTTGGGAAATATCAATGCAGTAGCGCTTTTTGAACTCTTGGGGGTGCACACGTGGTTCTTGCTTTTGTGGCAGCCACAACCACACTGTGGAGCCAAAGCAGGCACTCATGCAAGAGACGACATGACAGGCAGCTGCCGCTGGGGGCTCACCTGAGTGAGAGAAACAATGGATTTAATAGAGTCCGCCCTCATTTGCTGCAGGAGACAGCATGCACCTGTTGTTGATGTTTTGTTAACGTCCACTTTCTATGCACTACCTCCTAACTCAAAGGTAGTTGTTCAACAAATACGCAAAGTGCCTCTCCAGTAAAAAGGTCATACCAAACCAAAAACCCACTGCCATCGAGTCGATTCCGACTCATAGCACCCCTTTAGGATAGAGTAGAACTGCCCCGTAGAGTTTCCAGGGAGCACCAGGTGAACCCAGACTGCGTACCTCTTGGTTAGCAGTTGTAGCACTTAACTACTGCGCCACAGAATGTTAACTACAGTGGCTTTTCAAGGTTAATAAAATTAGTTCATGTGGAGCAATTCTTAGTGCTTGTATTTCCACAGTGTGTTCTTGTTTAATTGTGATACTGTGTCAAGCTCTGGTGCACTGAAGTCTAAGGATGCTTTAAGAAAGAGACTGCAACGTGGTAGCTTCAAGGACACACAAGTTTTTCTCTCCTACAAGCCACTCAAAGAGGGGGTGTTCCAGGTTATCCAGGGACCCAGATTTCTTCCAAGTCACTGCTCTGTGTTCCCTGGACATTGTCGTCATTCGTGTGATCGAAGCTGGGTGCCTGCCACACCTGGGTCACAGCTGGCGGGCAGAGGGACAAGGGCGTGGATGGTCTTAGTCTGTCATGTCTGTCTTTCCTTAGCCTGTCCCTATGTCCAGACTGTCTTGATGCATAGGGCTCAAGGGGAACGTAGGACCCGTACTCAACATTTTAATGTCACATGACCATTGTTTACTTAATTTATATGATTTACTTCCAGGGGGCTAGGGAATGAATTTTAGTCATCTGTGTTGGAAGACAGCAACAGTAGATTTTGGTGGACAACTAGAAGTGTCCACAGCAGCAGACATAGTGAATGAGAATGAGAGAGAAAGATGGATTAAGCAACTAAATTTCACCTTTTTCTTTTGAAGTAGATCTTATTTCTTCATTGATTTTCTCCCGGGGCTAACCATCTTCTTGATCTTACAATAACATCCTGTATCCTTTAGCCAACATTTATGCCTATTTTAGAAATGTTGCAAATTGGTGTGTATTTCTCAATCTGGGTTAACCATTGCGTTTTGTATCAGTGTGTATTTATGCATTCTCTGTGGCTATCTGTTATTCTTTAACACATTTAAGAGAATTCTATTATTTGGAAATTAACTTCTGATAAACCCTTGCTGCTGTTTGAACTTTGGAGATCGTGAGTAGAAAGAAGAGAATTAAAATCATATATTTTTGCCTTTATTTTAAAATGTACTGCCCCCAAAGATCACACCAGAGGTACAAAGTTTATAAATTAAAAAAAAAAAAAATCAGTGGCAGGAATCAAGGTTAAAAGATTTCTGGATGTTTCTAGCCAATCAGCAGTGCTTCCTGATCTATCATGTGCAACAAGACAATATGTCCAGAATTGTGGAAAAAGTGGAGATTTATAAGGCCAAGGGCTTACTTACCATAGGTTAGGGAGAAAAAAAATATGCATAAAAGAAAACCACATGAGAGTTTACTGTCCTTGCCATGACACAGAAGTCACTTTAAAACGGAGTTTAAGGAGTGCATGAAGGCCTAGAAGGTGGAACAGGCTGAAGGCCAAACAAGAATGACTGAAGGCTACAGAGAGCACAGAGGACAGGCACACAGTGATGGCTGTAAGACTGGACGTAGACAAGCGGAGGGCATCATAGGGAAAGTGTCAACAAGTCCCATGATCAGAGTGCTTTATTATTTACAGAGCCCCTGGAAAAATAAAACAGACTAATTGCCATTGAGTCAATTCCAACTCATGATGACCCCAGGTGTGCGTAGTAGAACGGTGTTCCATAGGGTTTTCAATGGCCGATTTTTTCGGAAGTAGATCGGCAGACCTTTCTTTTGAGGGGCCTGTGGGTGGACTTGCCTACCAACCTTTTGGTTAGCATCTGACACACATTCACTATTTGTTCCACCCAGGAATGTCTTAAAAATTTCTGTCTCTGCAGAATATGAGGTAGTAATTTACTTTAGAGACCCTTCTTATGTCAGGGAGATAATGTGACTGATCAGATTTGAAATCTTATCTGGTGGTGGTTTATGTTAGATGGTTTTCTTTGATAGCCTCTACTTGTAGTTAGATGTATGTCTAGGTTACTGTTTAGTAATAAAATATTTTCCTGTCTTCATTCGTATGTACATGAATATATATATTCTTTTTCTAAACCCCACTTTCAAACCTGAGTAGTGACTGTCTTGATTCGCATCCTCCTACACTTTTGGTTTTGCACAGTACATATCAGTTTTTGGAAACAGAAGTTGGTCTACAGTCACTTCTGGAAGCAGTTGGTCGCTCAGAATAGCACCAGCTACATGGCCATATGAGAGCATGAGGAATCTGCCGGTCAAGGCCTTCCTGTAGCTGGAAGCTGCTGAACCACATGTCCTAACATGGTAAATTCAGGTGGATGTCTTTGGAAGGACCCGATGCCTAGTGCCGGGGAATCATACTGAAGGAGGAGGGGAGTGCCCAGAATATCTCCACGTAACATGTTTTGGGAACTAAGGAGAAGAGCCAAGATAAGCCTCAGATGGAGAATGGACATGTCATCGTGACAGCTGCCTGGGGAATACCAGGCATCGTATTAGCTCTGATATGACCCTGTGGTCAACACAGCATTTTTAAAGCTTCTGTGGGATCCCCTTAACCCTATTCATCGGGTTCTTAAAATTGTTAGGCTTCCCTGGGCGGGAATATTTAGGCCCTAAGCTAAAAAGTAGTGGTGTAAATTGTTATGGTTCTTGATATAAGGTTTAAAAAAAGAAACAAAGCTATGCAAATAATTCAAAGCAATTACTGTTTTCTCATTCAAGGATTTGTTCTTTTGTTTCTTAATTAAAAGCATTAGAGAATGAAAACTGGTTTGCCTCAGTCAGTGGTGTTTCAGGCGCTCTGTCAATTTTTAGCTAAGTGCAGAAAGGGATCTCCTAGCTGAGATGTGGGCACTTTATTTAGGATATGATTCGAGGGGCATTTGAGAAGCCTGCAGGTTCAAAATGACTGCCTCCAACCTTCTCACCCCGCCTCCTTTCTTGATCAGCATCTTCCAGGCTGCAGACCCTTTCTGTCTTTAAATTGCCTTCATTGGAAGTTTGTTGGGAGCTTAAGATGGAGTGAAAATGTGAATGCCAGAGAATCAGACAGATAATGAAATCAGGCAAATAATAGATCAGGTCTGGGGTCAGGGAGGTGAAAATAGTGGTGGTCCGAAAGTCCCTTCTACTGTGTGACCAGCACCCCACACGGAAACTCTGCCAATTAGTTTATGCAGTAACACCCCTTCTAGTGAGGTCACCTTTGACTCAGTGAGTCAAATGGGCCCCCCTTCCAGGAGCATCTCAGAAACAAAGGCTGTTAATGTTGAATCTTTTCTGAAAGAGAAACCTAAACATGCCATTACTTAAATGAGAGAGCTGGACTCTTGAGTGCAGTTTCACCATGGGATAAGCTGATGAGATTTGTCTCTAAGTATTAAACATACTTCCGCATTGCCCTGGTGTCGCGTTGACTGGTTTTAAAGCCCTGAGGGGAGCCCTGGTGGCGCAGTGGTTAAAGGGCTCAGCTCCTAAGCAGAGGTTGGCAGTTCCACCTCACTAGCCGCTCCGCAGGAGAAATATGAGGCAGTCTGCTTTTGCAAAGCCTGCTTGGGAACCCTGTGGGCCTTCGTACTCTGTCCTGTAGGGTGGTTATGGGTCTGAGTCAAGTCGAAGGCTTGGATTGAAGGCACTGATGCTTTAACTTTAGAATCAGATGTGAGTTGTAAAGATTAAATAGGGAATTTGAGCTCAAAGATTTGTGAAAATGCTGAAGTCCATGCATTTATCTGTAAATGTTCAAGTTGCATTTGTGGAAATATTTAAAGCTCCAGGATTTATATTGAACATTTTCTTAATTTTGTAAGATTCGTATGTAATACTTCTATTTAATTAACAGATGTCAGAGGGCTTAAACTTTGAGGAATGCCTGGATTCTCTGAATTTAATACTTTTCACTTAATATGTTATCACAACTAAATGTAGACAACACGTGCCCAATAAACATATTGATTAAATTACATGTATATCACACAAAATACTCTTAATACACAGATAGAGGCAATGTATTAACAAATCATGGAAGTAGAATCAATGCTCCATATTGTCTGAAAAGGCAAAAATTAAAAAAGCTAAAGCTTTTGTAATTTTCTGCTTATTTGCCCAGATATAAAAGTTTGATGGTTAGAAAGATTGTAAAGTTGATGTGGTCTTTGACCATGCCAAGGCTCTGAGACCTCAGGGGTTCAGTGATGACAAAGGAGCGTAGTAGTAGATGATGTGGGAACGTCTCATGGGATAGCATGTTCTAGTCTGCAAGAGTGAATGTGGAAAGGAGAAACTGACTTTCTTGTACAAGACCCATACTGTTTAAATTGGCATGTGTATCTTTATGTAAGGAGTGCTTATTCTCAGGAAGCACAAGTGGAAACATTATTTTGTAAAGCAGAAATCATTTTAAATGTATTTCTGATTTTTTCCCTTTCTCATTTTATTTTAATCTCTAATGATTTTATGTGTGTAATATGTACAAGTCCTAGAAAAATATAAACATATTACAGTTGTTTGAAGCTGTGTATTACTATTACTTAGAAATCATATTTAATGTTTCAGTATTACTTCTGGAAACCCTGGTGGCATAATGGTTAAGACCTAACCAAAAGGTTGGCAGTTCGAATCCACCAGGCGCTCCTTGGAAACTCTATGGGGCAGTTCTACTCTGTCCTGTAGGGTCGCTATAGTTAGTAATTGACTCGATGGTAGTGGGTGGGTATTACTTCTGATAATTTTGTAATATATCTCAGTGTTTTAAATTGTGTAGTTGAATTTATAGCGTGATCACCTGATGCTATGCTTTGCTCATTGAAGGTCCTGTATAAAAATAAAAACCTACGGCATGGGAGTGGGGAGGAAGGCCTCGTGTCAGCCAGTGGACCATCCCCGATCTTGTGGCCCAGGGAATATTAAGTGCGGATTAGCTTAGGCCTGGGTTACCTGAACCAATTACGATGGCAGGGGAAGGGAATTATCTTGGATCTGAAGCATTTGGGCTGCGTGAGGGATGAGTATTGAAGAAAAATCTGGATACTATTAACAAACCAGAAGGGGAAATAGGTACTGGATGAGCAACTTTTAAAAGACCACAAATAGCTCCACGGTGGTTTTTTTTACTTTGTAGGCCAAGTGATAACTGTTGAAGTAAGGCCAAATAGTGAAATATTCTTTACACAAATTAGCTGGCTCACTTAGAATGGGTTGATCTAAAAGGTTTCTAATGACTTTTTTTTTTTAATCCTAATAATTGCGGTTCTAAAGGGCAAGGAGAGAAGAAAAAGTTGTTCCAATCAAGAAATTTTATGTAATGGGAGGGGGTCCATTCTTGCAACATGCAAGGATTTTAATCAAACAAAAAAAAGCATTCTGGAGAGGAATAATCCTGTCTATAGGATAGTGAATGTCATCCGATTTGTATACTCCTAATTTACTAACTCCGTGTTGAGCTTTTCACCAAACGCAGTCCTTTAGGAAACGGTGCCATGATTCTGGCCTAAGCCAAGAATTGCCACTGAACATCAGATGAAGCCAGTGTTGTAAGCTCATACACCTTGCTCCAGTTTCTCCACCTCATCTCCAATACCCATTATTTTCCATTTTTATTATGTTTTTTATTCTAGCCATCCTAGTGGGTGTGAGGTGGTATCTCATTGTAGTTTTGATTCGCATTTCTCTAATGACTAATGAAGGACCCCTGGTGGTACAGTGGTTAAGTGCTGGGCTGCTGACTGAAAGGCTCACGGTTCAAACCCACCAGTGGCTCTAAAGAAGAAAAGACCTGGTGATCTGCTCCCATAAAGATTTACAGCCTAGGAAACCCAATGGCGCAGTTCTACTCTGTCATATAGAGTCCCTATGGATTGAAATTGTCTCGACAGCACACAAAACCAACGACTAACGATGGTGAGCATCTTTTCGTATGCTTGGTGGCCATTTGAATATCTTCTTTGATGAATGTCTTTTCAAGTCCTTTGCTCATTTTTCAATTGAGTTATTTGACTTTTTTGTTAAGTTGTAGGAGTTCTTTGTATATTCTGGATATGAAATCCTTATCAGATACATGGTTCCCACAATTTTTTTCCTGGTCTGTAGGTTGTCTTTTTGTTGATAAAGTTTTTTGATGAACAAAAGTTTTTAATTTTTATGAGATCTCATTTATCTATTTTGTCTTTTGTTGCTTGTGCATTTTGTAAATTTATTCGTAGGTACTTTCTTGTTTTAGATGCTATTTAAATGGAATTGTTTCCTTAATTTGATTTTCTGCTTGCTCATTGCTGATGTATAGAAACCTGATTTCTGTGTCTTGACGTTGTACCCTGCCGCTTGGCTGAATTCATTTGTTGGCTCTGATAGCTTTCTTTTATATATAGGATGGTGTCATCTGAAAAAAGCAGGTGTTTTACATCCTCCTTCCCGATTTGAATACCTTTTATTTCCCTAATTGTTCTGGGTGGGCACACTGTTTTCATTACTGCAGCTTTAGAGTACCTCTTGAAATTGGGAAATGTGAGTCCTCCTACATTGTTTTTCTTTTTTCAAGATTTTTTTGGCTACTCAGGGCAATAAAGTGACCTTTTATATTAGCACAGCTAGGGGCTCCTTGGAAACCCTGGTGGTGTAGTAGTTAAGAGCTACCTTTGGCAACCAAAAAGCTGGCAGTTTGAATCCACTGGGTGCTCCACTTTATGGGGCAGTTCTACTCTGTCCTGTAGGGTCACTATGAGTCCGAATCAACTCTACAGCAGCGGGGCAGGTAAGATAAATTCAGTGTAATGTAGGTGTGTTTGCAAGCTGTCAATCAAAAGAAAGAGGATATCCCTTTGCCAGTGACAAATTAGTTCAGATTATTTTATTAAAAATCTGATGAAAAATAATGAACGTCATTCTGTAAAATCATTGAAAAGTTCATTTAGAAAGCATCTACATTTTACTTTGCCTAATTTCTCTCCCTCCTCCTTGTAGCCTGGGTGTAATGAGGAGTTATTTTTGTCATAATCATCCAGAAACTTTTATTGGACATGGTTCTGTTCAGGCAGTGTGTCAGAAGGAGGTATACGACGTGATGCTGTCTTCATGGAGGTTTTAGACTAGCTGTGAAGATGAGTCTGGGAAGTGTCGTGGGTGTTTGGTAGGAAAGGAGCTGAGGCAATGCAAGATTTACCACATTTCCCCTCACCTCCCTCCCGCTCTTTTTTTTTTTAGATTACATCTTTGAAATTAAGACACGTTCTCTAGTTGACAGATGCCGTTGTTTAATTGGCACCATGTTTTTGTTCTTGGTGGTAGGTAAACGACTGTACATTTACTGTGGATGGGAAGATTAGATTTGATGGATGTAGTAGATAAGCAAAGAGGGCATGAAAGGTGTTTCAAGGGAAACAGATGGCCTTGGCAAGTTGAGGGTCATCGTGTCATAGCACGTGGGTTGTAGTGTATAGGCGTGGGAAGGGGGATTAGCGTCAGGCTGTAGCACAGAAGCCACATGTAGCAGCGGGATAGAACAGTTGTGGGCAGAGCCCAGCATTATAGTTCTTCAGTTAAATCAGCCATCAGCAAGCATTTGACTAGCCCACCAGAACCAGAACTTCTGTATTCTTCTTTTAAATTCCCTAAGATCAGGAAAATACTGTAGCGGGGATGAATTATTATTTCTAACTTTTTTTTTTTAACAACCATCCCTAGGAAATGTTCTAGACAACTCTTTCTAGATTGGTGATAACGTTGGACCTGGAAATTGGGTCCATGCTGATCGTTGCTTGAGGGTTGAAGGCATAGTGGGAATTTTGGATCTGTCTGGATGTGGGGTTTTAGGAGCTCAGTTCAGGGGATCACCTGAGATGCAGGTCTAGTGAGGAACAGACTCCTGCCTGAAGGGTGAGGTGAAGTATTCACCTAGGGAAATGACACCCTCTAGAGTTAACTGTCATTCTGTGGACTTCAGCTTGCTTTCTTAGACTCTTAGGTTAGAATTAAAATATGGTTTCCATTTTACATGTAGGGTGCATTGAAGATACTGTATACCTACTTATTCAGAGACCCAGAGTGCTTGATGGAGTTTATTTCTAGGAAAAAGTTTGTCTCTAGGCCAGTAGCTATACTTTTTATGGACAGAAGATCATTGGGTGGCCCATGTTTACTTTTTTGTCTGAGTTGTTAAAAAACCTAAAACCATTTTTTTTTTTTTCTTAATTAGGGAAATATCCCATCTCAAGTGTACCTACTGCCTCTACTTCCTCTATTTCTCTTCCTTTGACATACTGAATTAATATAATTGTTCTTGTTAGGTGCTGTCAAGTCGATTCTGACTCAGAACAACTGTGTGTACAACAGAAGGAAACACTGCCCTGTCCTGTGCCGTCCTCAAAATCACTGCAGTATTGGAGCCCATTGTTGGAGCCACTGTGTAAACCCATCTTGTTAAGGGTCTTCTTTTTTGCTCACTCTCTGCCTTACCAATCATGATGTCCTTCTCCAGAGACATATAATTAACTGAGATTAATTCCAAATTGCTTCTCATTCTTTTGGAATAAGTAAATTGATAAGCTTGTATTGCCTGTTTAACCAGAAGTCCAGGGATGTCCTTATAGGTCTGGTGGATTCTAACAGCTACAGGGAGGGATGGAGATGACCAGGACCAGCGTCTGTGCTGTGTTGTACCTTTATGCATGTTTCCCATGTCTATTTTGTCCTGTTCCACATATATGTTGTCAGGAGTGTATTACTGCTAACCAGCCAATATTTTGAGTTCTGCGAGGTAGAAGTACTTGAAGCTAAAGAATTATTGGCAATCAATTTTGGGATGTGCAGCTGACTTTACACAGGAATAAGGGACAGTTACAGGTTACAAGTAAGTGAATCTCGCCTGGCATTTTCACATGCAGGAAATAGAGTCCTAACCAAAAAAAAAAAAAAACAAAAACAAACCCAGTGTCATCGAGTCGATTCCGACTTATAGCGACCCTATAGGACAGAGTAGAACTATACCATAGAGTTTCTAAGGAGCACCTGGTGGATTTGAACTGCTGACCCTTTGGTTAGCAGCCGTAGCACTTAACCACTGTGCCACCAGGGTTTCCAAATAGAGTCCTACTGTTTAAAAATTTATTTCTTAAAAGCAAGGGATCATCTTCTTTCAAATTGAATCTTGTAAAGAGCCCACAAATGTAAAATAGATAAAAGTGGAAACTGTGGCAAACTGGGGCCTAGAACCTATTCGGTCGGTCTTCTCTGGACTCCCTGAGGCACCTCTGAAGAACCCTGGCCTCCTTGGAGCACAGGTTGTAAACCACTGGCCCAGTGCATGCTGCCCATTTGCCCAGTGCACAGTGAGGTCCAGGTATATTAATTGACACACTCGGTGAAGGACCCGGGCTGAACACACATTTTCCACCACCTATACCGATGCATTCACCTGGGGGGGAATAAATGTGTTTAAAGTGTTTTAAGTCTTAATTAACGTTTTAGGGTCTTAACCAATTTCAGAGGAAAGTAGGTATGTATACAGGTTACCATCTTTTGATGCCCGTCTTAAACTGGCAGCAGCATCACTTCCTCCTGGCCAGTCCTGCCACCAACGGGACCGGGAGGAAGACTACCTTCATGCCTATGTGAGTCATCCACTGACAGCCAGAGAGGAGAGTAGGTAGTAGACCCCGTTATCGCTGATTGTAGACTCAGCACTGCCGCATTGGGTTTCCAAGACTGTCATCTTTACAGAAGCAGACTGCCACATCCTTCTCCCTGGGAGTGGCTGCTGGGTTTGAACCACCAACCTTTTGGTTAGCAGCTGAGTGCTTAACCACTGTACCACCAGATCCCCTTAAAAGTTGATCTACCAAAAGTGGGGCTGTTAATTTTGTGTTAGTATGTCCCAGGCCTTCCTTTTCATTGCTGGTGAATGTTTACCATTGTGTGTAGAGAGGGAATGGACCTTTCTTTATGTCGCACTGGTAACTATAGCAGTATGATCCTTTGTAGGAAGTTCACAGCTTTTTTGAAAGCTGATTTCTTTCTTTTTTTTTTTTTAGATATCCTGATATCTTTTTAAATGAGCTTCACTTAACAAAAACTAGCCTACATATGAAAGTCAGTCTTGAACTATACAAGGAGATGGATATGTTTCAGCTGAGTAAATAATAACTTTTTGTATGTTAAAAATGTCAGCCAAAAATTACCTCAAGTGTTTTATTCTTCTGTTTTGCAATTTATATCCACTTATGGTTATTATTTCAGTAGTAATATTTTTGTGATAGTTTTAATTATGAACAAATTACTTTCAAAATTCAGGTGCATTTATAATACTTTAAATAAGTAAATGGATTACATTATTTGTTAACTTTTCCTGAGACATTTTGCATAGTTTTATAATTAATGTTTATCTCTTTGCCAGAAATCAGTTCATTTTTTTTAAAATAGCAAAAACCTGAGATGAAACGTTCCTTTCCATTAAATGACATTTTACTGTGTGTGTGACTTGTAAATGTGAGAACGAGATAGTCTCGTGTCTTTTGGCATAATTATTGCTTAATAGTTATAATGCTGAATGTTAAACTTATAGAATGACTTGTTTCTTTGGAAATTAGTATTTGCATGTTCACCAGTGGGGAACTGTTAAAAATATGGATTTGAAAAAAATTACATTGTATTTAGTTAGTCTGTATAGAAAGAAGATGTTAAAAAACCTCTTGCTTTTTGCTAAAACTGTTGGAATCAACTTGATGGTAATGGGTTTGGTTTTTTAGGGGTGGCTGCTTAGGTGCAGAAATGAGGTCATCACAGTTACTTAAAATCTCCACTCTCTCACTTCCACAATCAGAAGAAACACTCCTGAGCCAACACAGGAGTCTACAGTTCTTACATTTACCGATGCTTGGGCGGTGAGTGTTGACACTTACCTAGGAGCCCGCAGAGCCTAGGCTGAGGCCGATGAAAGCAGGGAGATGAGTGTGGCATAGGATGATGAGGACTGGGGCAGAGTCTGGGAAGAACGTGTCAGTCATCAGGAGAGATGATAGTGAGAAAAGAGAGTACTGGTGACAAAGTGATGGAAAAGAAGCAACATTATTTTTAAGAGTTGGTGTAAGGAAGAAATTAGAAAAAACTAGTTGCTGTCAAGTTGACTGTCGCGGTGACTCCATGTGTGTCAGAGTAGAACTGTAGTGGTTGATTTTTCAGGAGCAGATCGTCAGATCTTCTGAGGTTCCCCTGGCTGGACTTAAACCTCCGGTCTTTCAGTTAGCAGCTGAGAACTTCAACCGCTTGCACCATCCAGGGCCCTTTGTGAGAAGGTGAAGGGAAATGCCGTAAAGGTTCACCCCTGGGCCCTGGAGGGTTTCTGGGATGAAGCTGTTGTCTAGAGGGAAGTTGTAGAAGGAGGTGGTTAGGTGCAGGAACAGGTTTGAATTCTGGCTGTGGCTCAGACCTTCAAAACTCTCTCTGGTGGGTATTAATAATAACTACGTCATAGGGTTGTTGTGAAGATTAAGTGAACAAAGGTATGAAAGATGCTTAGAAGTGTGCCTGACACAAAGTAAGCAGTGTGTTAGCTGTTGCTGATATTACCATTGTTATTGGGTCCTATCAAGTTGAGTAACACGTGATGGGTTCAGTTTATTAAATCGGGCCAGGGATATGTGTTGCCATGCCTTAAACAAACTTAACGCGTTGAATGAAAATCCATATTTAGTTAGCACTCTGAGTGAGATGATTTTTAAGGAAAGGTATTGTTGTAAGATTCCTATAAATATGCTTTCCTGGCTAGGATATTTCAGTAGAATAAAACTTAATGAAATCATGTCGTTCACCTGTATTGGCGGTTCTCTGTGTCAGGGATCAAATATCCATCACCCAGAGCGAATTGAGGCAAACCAAACTCTGTGTTCATACCAATGTGGTTAATATTCACATTATACGTGCCCATATGCAGAAAATAAAAGGTCTTTCTGGCAGAAAAAGTCGGGGAACTGGAGGATATGTTAATTTCTGATTGTTTGGAAATTTGTGGTTTCCATATATTAATATGTTACACCTGAATTTTTGTGTGTTTGAGCCTGTGTACTTTTCAAACCGTTTTTCTTCTTGGGGGCAGTATACAGTGTGGCACTTAGCTATAACTTTTAGGACAGGCCAGATGGGAAATGAAATTCTGTCTTTATTATCAGTGTTTGCAACTGATTGTATAGAAATTTTTTTTTGAAAGTTCCGGTTAGGTCATTTTACTTCACAGAATTTTCAAAGCTATCATACAAATGAACGTGCCAGTTATAATCGTGAGTAACACGGGTTTTATTTTCCTGTGGTGAATATTTTATTATAAACATTTGCATGAACACTGAACATTGGAGGGAGGGCTGGCAGTGATTTTTCTGCTTTTCATTCCCTCTTGAGTTATGTTTAACGACTGTTACTTTTGTTAACGTGGGAAAGGCGTAGTGCAAAGCGCGAATTATCTGGAGTGAAGACTAATTTCTCTTACGACTTCTTAACCTTCGGCTGAAACCCCTGCACAGGTATCTGTTGTTTCTAAGCGGAGACTTCCATTCTCAAGGGAAGCGCACACAAATGTACCAGAAAAACGATTTTAACAAAACTAACATTTTAGCTCACGTACGGTCCAACGGATTTCATTTGCAAAGTTGAAACTTTTTTCTTGTAAGTCACCAATTCGGTGGCTTTTTGTTTATGTCATTAATTCCGTAACTTTACACACACACACACGCACTTTCTTTTGCCCTAAACTAATTACAAATTCCAGATTTGGTGACTAAAAATGTAATATTAATTTAGTTGTATTACTCCTGAATGAAAAACACCCAATGTGGGTAAAATATTGGATACATTGTTATAAGAAAGTACAACGTGGAATGCTCTTAAAATACGTGTGTTTTTAAGATGTAACTTGATTAGTAGTTTTGATCTATATTTTTTAAAACTGTGAGTCTTAAGGAATTTAGGGTACTGCAGATGTGTGTGTATGTGTATGCATGTTGAGTGTCTTTTGTCTTTTCCTTAAACAGAGAAAAAAATCAGCTCTCTTCTCTAGTTGTGTTAATAGTATAACCCATTGCTGTCAAGTTGATTCTGACTCATAGGGACCCTATAGGACAGAGTAGAACTGACTCCAGGGAGTGGCTGATGAGTTCAAACTGCGAACCTTTTGGTTAGTAGCCGAGCTCTTAACCACTGTGCCACCCGGGCTCCAGTTAATAGTATAAAGCCATTTTTTTCTTCCACGATTGGAAGTCAAGTTTTAACCTTTGTAAATTTAATTGACCATAATACTATCATCGATCATATGCCTCTAGGACAAAAACAAACATACCCAGAAACAAATGAACAAAATTTAAAATGTCAATTCCACATGCCTTAGGAAGGCAAATATTTACAAACAGAAAATGTAAAAGGGCCCGTTCAGAGCAGTTGGCAGGAAAGCACTGGGGAAAGAAATCTGGGACTTATCCTAATATCATTATTGATGGTGGATGTTCTGAGTGGATAATTGCATTGTGACCCCAGGGCCTCATAGGAAGCCCAAGAAACCAGACCGGGGACCCCCATATCTATCAGTAGGCAAGACATGTAAAATCTACGGCAGTAGACAGAAGTACTGTAAGACATTTACTGTATATTGTTGTGGCATAGAGGTTCAAACCAGGTTTAACTTGTGTTTATAATTAAACACACACACACACACACACGCACACACACACACAGCAGTACCTATTACATAAGTCCTCTGGTACGCATTGCAGTCTCTGTATGTCACCTATAGTGCCTCTTCTCTCAGCCATTCATCAGGGGCCAGAGGCACCCTGCCTTTAGAAGCATGAAAACTGTTTAAAGCACTCACATGTTTCTGTGACTTTAATATTTGTTTGCCATTTACGGAAATCAGTTTCTTCACTTCTAGCTGATTCTTCTGGACTTAATGTTCTTAAAATAGAAAATACCATATTTTTTGTATTAAGAATGACGTCAGTGATAAATCTTGTCGTATAACAGCACAGCTGCCTCCTAGAATGCCGATCTAACGATGGAACAGCGCTTTAATGCCACGTGAGCGTGTTCGCGCTGCCAGGTAACTGCTGGGGACGAGGCTGGTCTCTAGAGCCCCTCCTCTTCATATCATCTGAACTGGAAGAACTAAAAGAAACTTACTGTGTATTGCCGTGGCATTGAGGTTAAAACCACGTTTTAGTTGTTTTTTATGATTTTAAAAATCTGCTAGTGACTTATCCGCCACCAGCACCCCCACTTACCGTTGAATTGACTCTGACTCGTGGCGCTCCCTGTGTGTCAGAGGAGAACTGTGCTCCATAGGGTTTTCTGTGGGTCGAGTTATAGGGAGTAGATCACTAGGCCGTTCTTCGGAGGTGCCTCTGGGTAGACTCAAACATCCAGCCTTTCGGTTAGCAGCCAAATGTGTTAACCGTTTCTATATCCTTAAATACATATTATATTTTATAATTTTTTAAATTGTACTTTAGATGAAGGTTCATAGTACAAACTAATTTCTCATCAAACATATTGTTACATAGTACACATATTGTTCTGTGACACTGGTTAACAACCTCACGACATGTCAACTTTCTACCTTCTCAACTGTGGGTTCCCAGTCACCAGCTTTCCTGTCCCCTTCTGCTTTCTTGGCCTTGCCCCTGGGCTGGTGTGCCCCTTTAGTCTCCTGTTGTTTTATGGCCCTGTCCAATCTTTGGCTGGCGGGGAACCTCAGGAGTGACTTCATTACTGAGCTGAAAGAGTGTCCGAGGGTCATACTCTCAGGGTTTCTCCAGTCTCTGTCAGGCCAGCAAGTTTGGTCTTTCTTTTTGATTTAGAATTCTGTTCTGCATTTTTCTCTAGCCCTGTCTGGGACCCTCTATTATGATCCCTGTTAGAGTAGTCAGTGGTGGTAGCCGGCCACCATCTAGTTGTACTGGCCTCAGTCCAGAGGCTGTGGTAGCTGTGGTCTGTTAGTCCTTTGGACTAATCTTTCGCTTGTGTCTTTAGTTTTCTTCATTCTTCCTTGCTCTCGAAGGGGTGAGACCAATGGAGCATCCTACATGGCTGCTCATAGGCTTTTAAGACCCTAGACACCACATTTTATACTTTTTTAAGGCAATTTAATGTATGTTATCCAGTTTGGTTCTCCCTGCAAGGAGCCTGAAAGTGGTATCTTAATTTTTTGATGAGGAACTGAGCCTTGGAATGGTTTAGTGACTTTGGAAGATGACATTCCTGGTAAGAGGATGGGCAGGCATCTGAATCCATCTTTCACTAAACCACCTTCTGTGCAGAACCTACAGTTCCAAGTCTTATGAAACGGAGAAAATTAAGAACCTGGAAGTTTTTTTTTTTTTTTTTTAAATAAAGATAAATACTATGCTTACTCTCTTTTGATGTTCTTTTTCTGTGTTTAAATAGCATTGTAGGAAAAAGCAGTAGTAGCACATTTGTAAGTAGTATTTTTGGGTATTTTACTTTGAATCTAAGATTAAGATTCTTTAGTAACAGCACTTTTCCTTAAAAAAAAAAAAAAAGGGCAGCACAATTTCTCATATGTAACTGTTAAATCTGCCAGCCCCCAGGGTTACCTACCCATACCTGTTGCTGTTGAGTTGATTCTGACTCATAGTGACCCTATAGGACAGAGTAGAGCTGCTCCAGAGAGTTTCAAGGAGCACGGGGTGGATTCGAACTGCTGATGTTTTCAATAGCAGCTGTAGCACTTAACCATTATGCCACCAGGGTTTCCAAAAAACTGTTGCCATCAAGTTGATTCTGACTCATAGTGACCCTCTGGGACAGAGTAGAACTGCCCCTTAGGATCTCCAAGGAGTGGCTGGTGTACTTGAACGGCCAACTGTTTAGTTAGCAGCCATAGTTCTTAACTGCTGCACAATCAGGGCTCCCCAGAATTACCTAAGACAGCTAAAATCAGTTCTGCAGCAGTTGAAGTGGTTGTAACTAAGACGTTTCAAATGGGACCACACTCATATGTGTGTAAGTGCTTTATAGGCAGTGAAGCACCGTATGAATTGTATGGCACCATTGTGATTGCAACCTTTTAGGAAAATGCAGTAGTTTCATCGTGTGATAAAGCTCTGGTGCAGATTGCTCTCTACCGCCCCCTGGTGGCCAACAGCGATAACCTTCTACAGGACGCATAGCGTGGTCCTAGAGTTCTAAGTGGGTGGTGTAGGTTGCCTCACAGTTGATTCTGAGAATGTTTAGGGTCAGGCAAATCCAAATCCAAAAGATAATGGTTTTCAGAAACAGCTGTATGTGTGTGCATTGAGAATGGTAATAAACATTTAAATACATCTTCAAACTGCTTGGACAGAGCAAGTTGGTCTAGAAGGGTAGTAGATTTAATTAAGCTACGATTAATATCCTTAGGAAAATACTAGGTTTTGAAGAAGTAGGTCTGGAGGGAATAGGAATGGAAAATATGGTGGTTTTGGACCTCAGCATCACTGAGGGACATCTTGGTCATTCTGCATTGCCTCATCAGAGTCTCACTGTTGGGTCAATTTAGATCAACGTCATTGACCTTTACGGAAGTTTCCTCAGAGTAGATCAGTGATGGTGTATTTAAATCTACAGGTACACCAAGGCATGTAGAAACATTCAGCTGTTATTCATACCACATTAAGATGTAATTGCTTGCTTTTTCATTGGCGTTTTTTTCTCCTAGACTTTTGTCGGTATAACAACGGAAGAGTTTTTGTTCAATTTACCCTTATTGCTCAGGCAACTCCCCTTTTATAAATGTCACACCACAGCATAGCCTTGTGATGGCACGGTGATTTTTGTTAGTGATGTATTGCCAGGCCTGTCTTGCATGCTTATAATACAGAATAGAATAGAATATTCTCTACAGCAGCGAGAAGAAGCTGAAGAAGGGAAATGACGTTATCTGTTGACGTACAGCAACACTCCAGCAGTTAAGTAGTACATGTATATTCAGGTTAAATATGAAGCTTAGAAGAATCTTAAGTAAAATCAGTGATTTGAAAAAGCAAAACAAAGCAAACCAGGCTTTGTGAGACTATAGAACACGGAGGTTGAGCTCCTGGATTTTGGAGATGGCAGATGCAGATTTACAGTCTGGTTTGATCACTTAGCCCCCCAAGCCTTGCTTTCCTCATCTGTAAGTTGGGGATGACAACAGCGATGCTCACCTCGAGTGGCGTCACTAGGGTGGTGTCACCCAGTGCAGTAACTCATGGTGTGCCCCCCCCACCTCCTCTCCTACCAGGCCACACAGAATTCTTAGGAGTGTTTTTTATACTAATGTTATCTAAATCATAATTCTGTTATATCACTCCTTTTCCTTTAACTACTTTATTCTCAAAAAAGTGGTTGACATAGATTCACAAATACTGATTACCTCAATATCGTAGGTAAAACAGCAGAAAATGTGACAGGATCGGTGACTATAAAAGCACCGGCTGCAATAAAAACAATAGGGTGTTGCTTGTAGTGTGTGTGGCTGGAACCACGTGACTCAGAGCACCGCTGCAAGTGGGTAATAATGACAGCTCTGACCAGAGCACATTTGAAGGCTCAGAAAGAAAAGTAGCATAGAGTTTTAGTCTTGTAGGTATGTTGATACATGTAAGCTGGGCCTGGAGCCCTGGTGGCGCAGTGGTTGAGAGTTCAGCTGCTAACCAAAAGGTCAGCACTTCTAATCCACCAGCCTCTCCTTGGAAGCTCTGTGGGTCAGTTCTACTCTGTCTGTATAGGGTCGCTATCGGTTGGCATAGACTTGATGGGAACAGGCTTGGTTTTTAAGCTGGGCTTTTGAAAAAATTTTTTCTTGTTATAATTAACTACAGGGGTTTTTTTATTAGAAAAATAGTAAATTTCTGCTGAAACACTGCACAGAAATTTCGTAGACAGTCATTTTGATGTCACCTTCTCTGGCAGTGTCACCCGGTGTGGTCTGCACCCCCTGAGTCTCCTTAGTGACACTCCTGCTCACCTTGTGGATTTGTGTTGCTGTTGAACCTACCCAGTGCATGTCAAGTAGTAAGCAGAGTGTCTGCACCGTAGTTAAGAATTCAGTAAGTATCAGTTATCATCATTGCTCTAAAGACACTCCCCGAGAAAATGATCGCCACAGATATACCTGTTAGTTATATTGCTGAATATTAAGAGCGAATTTGGCTTTTGATTTGTCTGATGCACTACAAAGCCAGAGTTCGTTGCAGTATCTCCCAGTGCTGAGCTGCGGTAGAAGTGCTGCATTGGTTTCCTTCCTGTTCCTTTTGCTGTGGTGAAATCAAGAACGCCTTTCCTAGGAAACGTTTCTCCTCTAGCCACTTAGTAAAAGGAAGATGGAATGCCCACGTGGGACCCATCTGAGATGTATGTTGGGAGTATTACATGAGAGCAGGCATAACTATGTGTTTCTCTCTGAGCTTAGTGGAGTTGTAAGGTGTGCTGGCTGCTCTCTCCAGGTGGCCCTGTGCCATCTAGCTGCCACTCTGCACCACTCACTGCAGCACCGCCCCCCCAGGTCTGTCTGTCTTCTGTGATGCGTTCAGCCCTCCCTTCCTATCAATAGTGCCTGCCCTCCTGGCCCATTATCTCACATTACTGATGTTTGCAAGCTGATAGTTAATTAACCTGGTGATCTGTTATGATATGCTAATGGCTGCTGAGATGTTAATCCAACTCCTCTTGTTTTTGTGTTGTACTGCTTCTGTGGATGATACCATCACTCAGAGAAGTGAATCTAATGAAGCGAGTCTGTAATAACCATTGAACTGGGGAGTCAGCTCAGTATTTCCCACAGCTCTTATTGCAGTGATTATATATAAAAATCCTTTACCACTGAGTCCATTCCAGCTCATGGTGACCGTATGGGACAGAGCAGAACTGCCCCATAGGGTTTCCAAGGAGCAGCTGGTGTATTTGAGCTGCTGACCTTTGGCACTTAACCACTGCGCCACCAAGGCCCCATGATTATATATAGTTGGTGCATAATAAATGCCTTTGGATTGAATTGATTAGAAATCTACCTAGTGTAGACCTGTCTTGACTGACCAGGTGTATCCTGATGAATATATTTTAACCGTTGATTTGTAGGTGTGCATGTGAGTGCCATTTGCAGAACTTCCCCTTCCAAGTAGTGGAGTACAGTGTGTGAGAGGAGTGGGAAGGTGTGGGTTGGAAAAGTGGTATTGCATCTGCTTGTGCTCTTTCTTGTAGTGAGAGTATAAGGAAGACGTGGTCTTAGAGTCCCACTTTCCCCAGGCAAGGAATCCAGGTTGTTGTTAGCTGCCTGTCATCCAGTCTAAACAAAGAAAAAACCCTTTGCCATGGAGTCAGTTGTGACTCATAGCAACCCTATAGGACAGACTAGAACTACCCCACGGGATTTCCAAGGCTGTGGTTAAGAGCTTGGCTGCTAACCAAAAGGTTGGCAGTTTGAATCTACTGGCTGCTCCTTGGAAACCCTATGGGGCAGTTCTACTCTGGCCTATAGGGTTGCTATGAGTCAGAATTGACTCAACAGCAATGGGTTTATTTTAGAATCTTTATGGAAGTGGACTTCCACATCTTTGTTCCTTAGAGCCACTGGTGGGTTTGAACAACCAGCCTTTCAGTTAGCAGCCAAGCACTTAACCACTGTGCCACTAGGGCACCTTCTGTTCAGTCTAACCAAAACCAGATGCACTGTCATCAAATTGGTTCCAACTCATAGTGACCCTGTAGGACAGAGTAGAACTGCCCCACAGGGTTTCCATGGAGTAGCTGGTGGATTTGATCTGCCGATCTTTTGGTTAGCAGCAGAGCTCTTAACCACTGCACACCCATCTAAGGAGGTTAAACAGAGAACTGGCTAGGCTTCCTCTTCTATCTGAATGTGCCCGTTTGGATCCTTCTTCCCCATCTGAATGAGAGGGTGTTACTCTGCTCTGTCTCCTAGAGTTCTGAAGATGTCAGGTCACATCTATCAGCTTTAATGTTTGTAGTCGTTGGTTCATTCAGCAAATGGGGGAAGTAAGCTAAAGTTGGTTTGAATTCCCACCTTTAGAAACTGACTCCATTATTAGGTGCTGGTGAGGTGATAGAAGGTCACTGGGTGGCACCGACACTTTGCGCTTGACTGCTTTTACAAAAGATTTAGCAGTTCAGACACCCCCCGTCCCGGGGTCATCCATGGAAGCTTGGCAATCTGCTTCCTTAGAGATTCTAGCCAAAAAAAAAAAAAAAAAAAACTCTGTGGAGCAGTTCTACTCTGTAACACATGGCATCACCATGAGTCGGAACTGACTTGACAGCGATGGGTCTGGCTTTTGGTTTTGAGGTGATAGACACTCATCTTGTTTTATGTCAAGGAGAAGCATGCAAGAAGAGAAAGAGCATGGACTTTGAGTCCTGGGAAAGGCCTGGGTTTGAATCCCAGCTACACCACATGCTTGCTGTTCTTTAATTTCTCTGAACATCAGTTTTCTTATCTGTAAGACAAACAGCATTACATAATTCTAAAGATGTTAATGCGCATGAAAACGCCTAGCCCAGTGAAACTGCTCGGTGAATACAGGCTTTCCTTTTCTTTCCTCTTTGCGTCCCACTTGTAAATCAGTATCTGTGGGTGTTGCTAGTAAGTTTACAGAGTTGGAAAAAGCTGAAGAGGGAAAATGGAATGCTGAAGAAGGGCAGTGAAGGAAGAGACTAATAAAACCCACGGACAGTCATCTCAGAGGACGGTGGGTGGCACCCATCCTCTGCCTGTTTGAAAACACACCCATGGTTTTACAGTGAAGTATCCAGAGGATCCTTCCCCAGAAATACCATGAGCTGTCTTTTTCCTATTCCTATCTGGATTTTCACAAAGGATCCTGGAGTGAGATGTTTCAGAGTATATGAAGTTGGGTAAAGGGCAGAGTGAGACATTTAAGCATCACAGATATTCTTCTGTGTCCTATAGCAAGGCTACAGGCACCAGGTAAAAACTAAACCCATTGCCCTCAAGTTGATTCCAACTCATAGTGTCCCTATAGGACAGAGCAGAGCTGCCCCATATGGTTTCCAAGGAGCTACTGGTGGATGTCGACTGCTGACCTTTTGGTTAGCAGCTGAGCTCTTCGCTGCACCAACAGGCACCAGGTAAAAAAAGCAAAACCAAACCCTTTGCCGTCAAGTTGATTCCAACTCATAATGGCCCTATAGGATACAGTAGAACTGCCCCATGGGGTTTCCGAGGAGTGCCTGGTGAATTCAAACTGTCAACATTTTGGTTAGCAGCTGTAGCTCTTAACTACTACACCAGCAGGGTTTCTGGCCCTAAATGTGGGATGATTGGATCTGAGCAGCTCTCCAACTTGATTGTTGGAGTGGAACAGGACTTTTGAATGACATGTTCTCCAAATCATAAGGCTTTGGTCAGTAGCCTGTGGTCTTCTGTCTCTGCCCTCCCCCCCTCCACTGTTTTTTTTTGTCTTCCGAGAAGGTATGTCCAGAACAACTGCAGTCCTGGATTAAACTTGATGGTATCAACAAATTAGCAAAACCAGAGCCTCTGCGTATTTTGCATATCTTGGCAACTGTTAACTGGAAGGACTTCAAGAGTAATATAAGATATATAAGCTATGACAAAATCGCTCTTTCAGGACACTGTTTGAAATGAGGGCAGTTTTGAAACAGTGCACCAGAACCAACATCTGTGGCATTCCTTCTTGGCCAAAATAAATGGGATTTTAATTTTAAGTATCATCCCATTATGCGTAGCCTTTAACTGTCAATCATTCCTCTGTCTTTCTCTCCACTGACTACCTACTGGACAAGCTGTGTACCTAGCTCTCTCCTGGACCCTATGGGTGATCTTTTCTAGAAAGAGCTTAAAGGCTCATAGGGAATTCTAAACATACGCCACATAGCAGCGATGACAGAATAGTAGTTATCATTTATAGAGTGCCTGCCCTCTGCCAGATGCTGTGCTACTTTTAGATTTGTTACCTCAGTTAATCCCTACAGTGCCTTGTTAGGTAAGTACTATTAAGGTCATCAAAGTCCCCTTTTATATGTTAGGAAATTGAGGCTTAGAGAAATTAACTGTGGGGAGGAAAAAGACAGGCAAGAGAGAATGGAGGAAGAGGACACACACCTATAAGGTGGCAGGTGGAGATAGGCATGCAGGTGCTCTGACTCCAGAGCAGTTAAATATGATGTGTGCCTAAATGACAGATGAACACAGCAAATACCCGGTTTCAGATGCAGTGAAGACTGTGTGGTGTATGGAGTGACTGCACAGGGCTTAGGGGACAGCGGAACCTGACCTAGACGGGTAAGACTTGTATGTTCTCCAGAAAAGAGAGCTTTTTGGTTTTGGATGGCACGGTGACTGAATTCAGGGCAGTGAGAAAAAAAGCCTTGGTGGCAAGGAAGAGTTTCTCTGGAGATGCGGCAGCACAGGTAGAAGTCAGGAAGTCAGGAAGTCTGAGCAGGACTGATCGCTGAAAGCTGTGTGAGGAGGCTAATCAGCCCTGTGTGCAGGATGGATCTCAGGCCTGGGAAGTGAAGGTTGGCCAGAGGCAGTGGAGTATGCTGGGAAGAGCACCCAAGACCTGCTGTAGATTCATGAAACCTGCCTACAGGAAAGGGTTGCTTTTCATGCTGTTCTTTTAAAACCTGGGCCAATCATTTAAACTTGGGAGCCTCAGTTTCTGCTAAGGAGCAATTTTCTCTGTGTGAAGTAAACATAAAGTGCCTTTACAGTTAGCCAGTTGCCCAAGGCAGGTGTAATCCATGTTGGGCAAATCTGGAAGAATGATCATTCACTTGCTGTTTGAGAAGGTAGGGCAGTGAAACAGAAATGCTACTGATTTATGTCTGATATAACAGGGTGTAATGTTTTAATAGAAAATTATTCTAGATATCATCATTGCTTGTTATTAATATCCCAAGAGACATGGGGAAACTGTAAATAGCTGAGTTGGGGATTACAGCGTTGGCTGCTTCTATGGAGCTTTGCTGACGTGTACTGAGTCTCTCGGAATTATCTGCAGCTGGTGGGCTGCCTTTTGCTAAAGCTGAAATCAAGTAGTCAAGTTGCAATCATTTAGGCGAAGACCAGTCTCTGATTTCTTAAAAGTCATAGAAATTTTAGTACATTGTCTTTCACTGGGAGAGTTATATATGGATTATGGACTGGGTTCTGGGGTTCCAGGCTAGGTCTGCCATGAACTAGCTATGATTTTAGACTGTTAGTCCTCACCTGTTCGGGTGTCAGTTTACCTGAACAGAAAATGAGGGGGTTGAGGTTGAAACTCTCTAATCCAACACTTTCTCTGTACTAAAATGATTGTATATTTATAAATACACAGATACACATACATTTCTTTCAAAGGAAGAAGAGCTTTGGGGAAATATCTAAAGATTGTAAATTGTCAAGAAGTTAGTCCTGATATTTTGACGCTTGGTTCATTGCCTACATTTATGAACACTCTACATTTCTGATAGTGTATGACTTGATAGGCTTGGAGAGGATCATTGGGGAGTGAGTAAGCTCATTTCCTTGGGGTCAAGTGAGAACTTTAAGCAGCCCACAAGCTCCTCTAAGCTTCTGGGGATCCTGGTGGTGGCCAGCAAGTGTTAATGCACCCCTGGAAGGGCGCTGGGTGGGGTGGTGCCACCGAGAGCTGTGAGTGGTTTATGTACTCACCCCGTGTAAGCACAAGCAGTCTCAGAGAGAAGTAGTGGTTTGGTTTATGTGTATTCTCCTCGTAGTGCAGCTTTATTCTTTCTGGGGAAGAGCGGTAAAGAAGACGTCTCGTAAAGCAGGAGTGCCGGGTTGCCATGCCAGCTGGGGGCAGCTGAGGCTAGTGACCTCTCAGCAGCAGTGGAGGCAGCTGGGTGTGGCTGCTAACACGCCTATTCTAAAAGGCAAGTTTAGCCCCTGGAAATGCAACCTGCCCAGTTACATCTCTCTTAACCGTCCCTAATCTATAGGGTGTAGGATTGCTGTGAGTTGGAGTCAAAAGGCTTGGTTTTTTAAAAATCTGTACTCTGGAGCCCTGATGACACAGTAGCTAAGAGCTCAGCTACTAACCAAGAGGTTGGCAGTTCACATCCACCAGCTAGCTAGCTGCTCCTTGGAAACCCTGTGGGTCAGTGCTACTGTGTAATGGGTTTGGTTTTTTTGGTTTTAATCGTACCTGAGCTGTGGTTGTGCAGTGCTTAAGTGCTCGGCTGCTAGCCAAATGGTTGATGGTTTGAACCCACCAGCAGGTCTGCAGAAGAAAGATGTGGCAACCTGCTTCCATAAAGATTACAGCCTTGAAAACCCTATGGAATTGACTCAACAGCACTGGGTTTGGGTTTTGGGTTTCGATCAGTACCCTCTCAGTAGTAATACCAAGGTGATTATTTTTTCTGTTACTTCAGCATATTACCAAGTCCCTTAGTTAGTCACAAGGTAAAATTCAGTATACTTCGTAAGCATGCTGTGGAGTGAGTCTGGTCACTCAGTGTGCCCAGTTGGGCAGTAGGCACAGCAGAGGCCCAGAGTGGTGAGTCATTCGTGATACTCTGCCCAATGACCACAGACTGAACTTCGAACCCTGGGAGCCATTTTGAAAATGGAGCTTTCAGACCCAGGGAGGCTCAAGAAAGAGAGTGGATGGCACCAAAACAGTCACCATAGCTTCTGGAACTTGAATTAAGGAGGGCATATCTGCTGATGGCAAGCCTGTGGCGTTACCTTTTACTCATGAAAATGAAGCAGAGGCCTTAGAGAGTTTAATAAGCTTTGGTGCTACTTTAATTCTCTCCTGTAGGATGTCTGTCACTGTAGAAGAGCCTTAGCCAATAGACAGTGTAGTACTGAGAAGTGGTAATCAGATTTGAGCCCAAGCAGCCCCAGAGTGAATTGGGGCCCCACATAGGATTTAAAGATAATTTCTTTTGCTTAAATTGTAATGTCTTTAAGGGTGCAGGACTGTTTCTCTTTGTCTTGTTATGAAGTTAGTAGCGGGAGATCTGGATTTTAATCCTAGTATTATCATTGTCTCTGTAATTATCAGAAAGTCAGTTTCTCTGAACCTATCTCAACTGTCCAAAAAGTGATTCCTATTTCCTCCCATATTCAAGGTTTCCTGTTTCTGGGCCCATTCTTCATAAAATAACCTGTCGCCATGGAGTTGATTCCAACTCATGATGACCCCATGTGTTACACGTAGAACTGCTCTGTAGGTGTTCTTGGCTATAATCTTTATGGAAACAGATCACTGGGCCTTTCTTCTGCAGCACTGTTGGATGGATTCAAACCTCCAACCTTTAGACGAGTGGTCAAGCACAGTTTTTGCCACCCAGGGACCTTCCTCATAAAACAGACACTGTAAACTATGTGATTCTTACACGTCCATTCCCATTATGTCTAAATTTGACCTTAATCTTCTTAGACTGAAAACACAAAGTATTCATTAGAATAGTTCCATTTTCAAATGAAATGTACTTCCATTAAAAAAAATCTAATTTTATACATGAGGAAATGCTCACGATCATTAGCCATTAGAGAAATGCAAATCAAAAGCACAGTGAGATTTCATCTCACTCCAACAAGGCTGGCATTAATCCAAAAAACACAAAACAATAAATGTTGGAGAGGCTGTGGGGAGATTGGAATACTTATACACTGCTGGTGGGAATGTAAATAGACCTACCATACGATCCAGCAAGTCCATTCCTTGGAGTATATCCTAGAGAAATAAGAGCCTTTACACGGACAGATAAATTCACACCCATGTTCATAGCAGCACTGTTTACAATAGCAAAAAGATGGAAGCAACCAAGGTGCCCATCAACGGATGAATGGATAAATTATGGTATATTCACATAATGGAATACTATGCATTGATAAAGAACAGTGATGAATCTGTGAAACATTTCATAACATGGAAGAATCTGGAAGGCATTATGCTGAGTGAAATTAGTTGCAAAAATATTGTGTAAGACCACTATTATAAGAACTCGAGAAATAGTTTAAACAGAGAAGAAAATATTCTTTGACGGTTACAGAGCGGGGAGGGAGGGAGGGTGGGAGAGGAGTATTCGCTAATTAGTTGATAAGAACTAGTATAGGTGACAGGAAAGACAACACACAATACAGGCAAGGTCAGCACAACTGGACTAAACCAAAAGCAAAGAAGTTTCCGGAATAAACTGAATGCTTTGAAGGCCAGTGGGGGGCAGGGGGGGGGGTTGGGGGACCATGGTTTCAGGGGACATCTAAGTCAATTGGCATAATAAAATCTGTTAAGAAAACATTCTGCATCCCACCTTAGAGAGAGGCATCTGGGGTCTTAAATGCTAGCAAGTGGCCATCTAAGATGCATCAATTGGCCTCAGCCCACCTAGATCAAAGGAAAATCAGGATCACCAAGGACACAAGGTAATTACGAGCCCAAGAGACAGAAAGGGCCACATAAACCAGAGACTACATCATCCTGAGACCAGAAGAGCTAGTTGGTGCCCGGGTACAACCGATGACTGCCCTGACAGGGAACACAACAGAGAACCCCTGAGGGAGCAGGAGAGCAGTGGGATGCAGACCCCAAATTCTTGTAAAAAGACTGGACTTAATGGTCTGACTGAGACTAGAAGGACCCCGGTGGTCATGGCCCCCAGACCTTCTGTTGACCCAGGACAGGAACCATTCCCAAAGCCAACTCTTCAGACAGGGATTGGACTGGACAGTGGATTGGAGAGGGATGCTAGTAAGGAGTGAGCTTCTTAGATCGGGTGGACACTTGAGACTATGTTGGCATCTCCTGCCTGGAGGGGAGATGAGAAGGGTGGAGGGGGTTAGAAGCTCGTGAAATGGACACGAAAAGAGAGAGTGGAGAGAGTAGGCTGTCTCATTAGGGGGAGAGTAATTGGGAGTGTGTAGCAAGGTGTATATGGGTCTTTGTGTGAGAGACTGACTTGATTTGTAAACTTTCACTTAAAGCACAATAAAATTAAAAAAAAAAAAAAATCTAAATTTTAGAGTAGTCTGAGGTTTCCAGAACGGTTGTGAAGATTGTACAGGGAGTTCCCATGTATCCCATATTCAGCTTCTCCTGTCGTTACGATCTTAAATTTTTAGTGGTCTTACATTATTAAATGGCACATTGTTCACAACTAAGAAGCCACAATTAATAATTATTATTAGCTGAATTCCATACTGTATTCAGATTTCCTTAGTTTTTATCTAATGTCTTTTTTTTTATGTTCTAGGGTCCCATGTCTCCTGAGGGGCCTGAAGACAGTGACAGTTCCTCAGACTGTTTTTGATGACTTTGACAGTTTTGAAGAGTATTAGTCAGGTGTTTTGTAGAATGTCCCTTGGTTGGGTTTTGTCTGATGTTTTGCTCATGATTAGACTAGAGTCATGTGTTTTGGGAAGGAAGACCACTAAAACCAATGCCATTCTCTTCACACCATATTAAGGGTATGACTTGATACACTTGACTTACCACTGCCTGTGTTAATATTTGTCAGATTAGTATTGTTGACGTTTGTCAGATTTCTCCACTTAAAGTAACCCTTTTTCTTTCCCTTTCCATACTGCAGTCTTTATTATGAAGTTAAACGAAGTCTTTCCATGTGATCTAGAAATTGAATTCCTTGGTATTTACTCAACTGATTTGCAAACTTACGGCCACACTAAAACATTCACACAAGAATGTTTATAGAATTTTGTTCATAAACACCCAAAACTGGTCAAGATATTCTTCAGTAAGAATGGATAAACTGTAATCCATCCATAGAACAGGATACCGTTCAGCAATGAAAAGGAATGAGCTCTGTAACCACACAGAAACATGGATTAATCTCAAATGCGCATTGCTAAGTGAAGAAGCCAGTCTGAAAAGGCTGCGTATTATATGATTACAATTATGCGATGTTGTCATAACATACATGACATTTTGCAAAAGACAAGAATATGGAGACTATAAAGAGATCAGTGCATTTCCATTTTTTAAAAAATAGCCTTTGCTTTGACTTCTAAGTCATTGTATTTTGAGCCGTAAGCCTGGCTGTGCATGAGGAGAGGTGTTGAGAATTAGAAGAAACTGGAGTTAAAGTAACATAAATGATTCAAGTTAACGACAACTTTGTATATCCTTTGTGACTTCTGGAATACAAGTTAACGTTAAACTCAGAGTGAAATAATAAAATCCTTAATTATCCTTTGCCCAAAGAATTGTATTATTATTTTTGAGAACCATGGCCTGCTCTCACCTCTTATATCTTCCTTGTGTTTCATTCCTGTAAGCCTCCATTTGTACTTGGATAGTCTAAGAGCTAAAATTGCACGTGAACAAGCAAACAAATGCCAAAAATCTGAACTCCGTCATTTTCCCCAGACCTTCACTTCTTTAAAAACATGGATCTCTTATATCCTATTCCTTATTTGGAGCCCTTGGTGACACAGTGATTAAGAGAAAGATCAACAGTTTGAATCCACCAGCCGCTCCTTGGAAACCCTATGGGTCAGTTCTGCCCTGTCCTGTAGGGTCGCTATGAGTTGGAATTGACTTGAAGGCAACAAGTTTGTTTTTCTCATATATTCTGGAAGGTATGCCACAGCTCAAGCTGTGTCAGTTCAGCTTATTTGGTTAAAGCATGGTACAGAGGAGACTAATTCTGACTCTGACTTACCTTTAACCTTTGAAAGAGGAAAACCCCTATTTAAAAGCTGTACCCCATGCCTTTTAAGCAGGTGTTTCTCAGACCTGTGATCTGTGAGCGTGGTTCTTGGGGCTGGCACAGTACACACTACAGCTCCTGGAAAAGACAGCTGCGCGTGTCTGTGGACACTTGTGTGCATATGTGCACCATAGCAGAGCCCATGGGAGGACGTTCATTTTTTTTTTTTTTCTGTAGATGGAGGGATGCAAGACTAGTGGAAATAATTACTCACCTGGTAATATGAACCACAGAATGTGAGTGAATCTGTCAGCTAATTGTACTGAGTGCCCACCATGACAGATTTCTGGGTTAGAGCCATTGGGGCTTGACAGTGAAAATAGTTGAGATGTAGAAATAAATGCATAACCATTGTTAATGCTGATGAGATCAGGGTAACTTGATTTGGGGGTTTGAAGCTGATCAGCTTTCAGAGATGAGGACCAGAGGCACAGGGAGGTGAGCTTCTCAGTTAGTGCGGTCCCCTAGCTGGACGAGCAGGGGATGAAGACTTCACTCCGTGATTCTTGTCTACCCCATCCCACCACATTGTCACCTCAGAAGTTACGGAAAATTTTCAGAGAAAGTTTTGTGAAGAAGTTACATTTTAAGTAGTATTATTTAAAATAATTTGAAGATGGATATAAATTTAGTGTGAGAATAGATAGGGCGCTTTGGACAGAATCAGGTGTTAGGGACAACTGGCAGTAGGGGTGGAAGACACCGACTGAGGTCTGCTGGGATACAGGATGGCTAGGGAAACTGTCTGGGTGGCACTTGTAACAGAGCTCCAGGTTCATTCAGTTTTGCTTTCCTCTGGGGAGCTGAATAAAGGAATAACATAGTGATAATGGTATTTTAGGAAGACGGTTAATTTCAGAGTGTGGCTGTTGCTGTTTTAATGTTGAGTACAGATCTTCAAACCTGTTGCTGTTGAGTTGACCCTGACTCATGGTGACTTCACATGTGTCAGAGTAGGACTGTGCTCCACTGGGTTTTCAGTGGCTGATTTTCTGGAAGTAGATCACCAGGCCTTTTTTCCAGGGCACCTCTGGGTGGACTCCATCCTTTAGCCTTTTGGTTAGCAGCCAAGTGTGTTAACCGTTTGTACCATCCGGGGACTGAGTGCAGCTCTTAGAGGACGTGTCAATAACTGGACGCCCCTTACCATTCAGCACCCCCATGGACCTGAGCTCCTTAGAGACTGCATAGGCCAGGGAGAAAAACACGTGGCTGGAGCAAGCTCAGTCTGAACCTGGCTCAGACGGTTACTCGCTTTCTGATTACGGACACATCAAATACCCGGAGCCTAAGACAGGTTATGGTACTGACCCATGCATGGTTGATGTCAGATTACTGTAGACACATGTAAGATGCCTGACCCTCCGTAAACGGCCGTTATAATCATTAGCCTCATGTGTTTAGTACATGTTTGTTGAATTGACTTTGTTGTGATTGACATTCAGCATTCATTCATTTATTCGACGTTTGTTTTTATTGAGTGTTTATCATGTGTTAGCTCTGGGAACACAGAGAGGAGTGAGCACCCATCTTTAATCCCTCTGTGCCTTAGGTTCCGTATCTGTAAAGTGGGGCATTAATAGTGCCTCCAGCTAGTGTTGCCAGGAGGGTTAAATAAGTCGATACGTGAAGTGCACGTAGAAGTGCCTGGGGAGGCCTGTGTGGGGACGGTGGTGGTGCTTTTATCACTAACCTCCCTGTAGCTTTTCATGTATTAAAAAACTTGTGACACTCTGACACTGACAACGCATTTTCTTTCAAATTTAAAGTTAATGTTTTTCCTTGATAGGGAGTGCTCTTCCTCTGCACATAATTAAAGCACAGAAGGACCTCAAGTTAACCCAGCCGCAGAGAGCTGTGTGTTTGGAGTCAGACTGACCTAGATTTGAATCTCTGTTCTCCCACTAACTAGTTGTGTGGCTTTCCTCTTTGAGTCTCAGTTTTCTCGCTGTAAAGTAAGAATGCTAACAAGTACCATACAGGAGTGTTGTGAGAATCAAAATAACATACAGTAAGCTCTCACATTGCACTTACTGTTTTCTGTATAGGATATATCAGGGTACAGAGGAGAATGAAGTCCAAGTGTCCAGCAGTAGAATTTTATGTAGCCACTAACAGTGAATATTAGGTGCTCACTGGTAAGTACGCTTGATCTAAAGTAATCTCAGATGTTTAGGATGTAAAGACCATGACTTTCAGATGAATCGTTGTAACTCTAGCTGCTATAACAAACAAATCCAGTATTTTAGCTTGTTGAGGCGTTCATGGTCTTTTTCTTTATGTGACTTCGTATTGACTGTTGTCTCCGAGCCATCTATAAGTTATTGTGTTAGTTTATTTTATGTTTGCTTACTGTGTCGTAGCTTCTTGCTTTGTTTTGTTTTGTCTTGATATGCCCAAATGTGTTGGTTGAGTGAGGTAGCTTGATTATTTTCACCTTTGGAGCCCTGACGTCCTGTCCCCAGATGGCTAAAGCTGTTATCAGGTATATCAGTCTAGGAGTCCGTTCACTTTTCTTGTATGAATTCAGCTCAGGTATCCAGGTAGTAGCTGATCATCAAGTGTGTGGTACAGGCTCTTTCCTGCAGTCTTAGAGGGGCAGGGGTGATTGGTGTAGGTACCGGTATCTGGCTGCAGCAGGGGGTCACACTCTGAACAGGGCAGGGGGCTGAGAATCGTCCCCCATGTGTCTCTGAGAAAAGCATGTCCCTGTTCCCTAGAGCATACAGGTGGGTGGGTTCTGCAGACGTACCATGGGCACCCAGTGTTTTTGGTTGTAAGGACTGGGAGGTGCCAGTTATCCTTGGGCGCCTGTCGCGGGTGGCTCTGTCACCTGAGTGGAGCCACCAGTCCTTAGGCCCCTGATGTGGGTAGGTGAGGACCCTGCTTAATAGACAAAGCAGTGTCAAACATCAAACACCCACGTCTCCACTGCACAGCTGAAACAGTTGTAGTCTGCCAGCAAGGGCTTATTCTCCTGAAATAGGCCCACACAGGTCCATGCAGAGGGGAAAGGTAATCAAAGTCCATAGACCGTTTATGCCTGGACAGGAGCTGCTTCTCTCCTGAGCTCCCCAGGTTAGTGGAGCTGGCAAATTATCTTTTGCCCCAGTTGCAAATTTATTCCTTCTCCAAGGCTGGGAGGATGGCTCTAGGCAGTCAACAGGGCCTATCTCAGGCCCAGGGAAATCAGCCGTTGAAACCGGCTTTGGGTGGGGGGTGGTGGAGGGGAGGTAAAATATACGCAAGTACTTAGCTTTTGCTGAGAGCGGCGTTCTTCTTTGGTTCCGGAGGTGTGAGTAGGCTGTGTGGCTGGCTGCTTCTCCTTGAGGAAACTGTGGCCGAACGCTAGTACCAGCCCGCCGCCTCTCCTGGGAATGGTGCGTGAGGGCTCCCCACGATTCAGGTCCAGTTACTCCTCTCCGCTTCTGAACCATCTCTTCCTCCCCTTGCCCTTCAGTTCATTTTCTAAGCTTGTCTTTAGATGTTCAGGGCCCCTAGCTTGTCATAAATATACTCATTCCACTTGTTTTTTTGGGTCTTTGTTGTAAAGAGGGCTCGCCGGAGGCGTCTGTCTATTCTGCCATCTTGGCTCCGCCTCTCAAATGCAGTATTTTAATGGCCTAACTCAGACATTTACTTTTCCCTCATATATAATCCCGTGTGGAATTCCTGGTCAGTGGGTGACCACTGATGACCAGACACCTTATGTTTTGTGGCTCTGTCCTTCAGGGATCCTGCTCTTCTTCATTCAGCCAGCAGATGGGGAAAGGGAGGGTGAAGGAGGCACATGGGCCTTTTAGCCACCTTGGCTAAGAAGTAATGTTGTCACTTATCCACTGATGGTGAAATGTAACTGCAAGAAGCTGGAAGTGTCATCTAACTGCGCACCCAGAAAGAGGAGAAAACAGGTTTTGTGACTGGCTGAAAGTCTCCGCCACAAGTAGAGAGGAGATTTGAGATATCTCAACCTGCTCGAGATTCTTAATGGGCCTATAAAATTGAAGACAGGTGAAGGCATTTTATGTTTTTTGTGGTTGTTGGCTCAAGGATGGCAGTAGTTAGGGCTGGGTACGGAGAGGGGATGAGATTGATTGGTTTCCTTTTTGAAGAGTACACATTGTGTGCTTTAAATAGCATTGACCATATGTGTCTGTTCTACCAAAATGAGAATCTCTTTTGGAGTATGAAATTATGTTTAGTGTCATGTTGAGTTTTATAATGGAAACCCTGGTGGCGTGGTGGTTAAGTGCTACAGCTACTAACCAAAAGGTTGGCAGTTTAAATCTGCCAGGCACTCCTTGGAAACTCTACGGGGCAGTTCTACTCTGTCCTATAGGGTTGTTATGAGTCAGAATCGACTCAACGGCAGTGGGCTTGGTTTTTTTTTTTTGGTTTGGTCCATTTCTCAAGGAGCCCTGGTGGAGCAGTGCTTAAGTGCTTATCTGCCAACCAAAAGGTCAACGGTTCGAACCCACCAGCTGCCCTGCAGGAGAACGATGTGGCAGTCTGCTTCCGTAAAGATGACAGCCTTTGAATCCCCATTGGGGCAGCTGTTCTCTGTCCTGTAGGGTCACCATGAGTTGGAATCGACTCTACTGCAAACGGTTTAGTGGGTCCGTTTCTCAGGAGAATCGTGATTTAAGGACTTAATGACAAGATTTTCCTAAAACCAAAAAAAAAAAACCAACCAGGAGATAAAAACGTGTAGATTTTAAACCGTGCTTCCTCATCCATTGTTGCATTTCCTTTGGTCTCTTTGTTCCTTATCTTTTGCCTTCTCTGTCATTACCTCCTTTTGGAGCACTTAGTATTTTTACATACAGCTGTTTTTTATAAGCACTTTCCACATCATTTTTCTCCTCAAAAGCACAAATTACTATAATTGGCGCTTGACTCTAGAGATGGGAAAAAAGGTTCCTGATGCAAAGAAATGTTGAACTTTGAATACTGATTTCACTGCACATCAACCCGTAGTCCAGAATTTAGTGTCTGTCGCTCTGTTCTTGAACATCTTTCTGAAATCATTTCTTAATATTATGCCTTCAAACATGTGTTTTTAAGTAGTGTATGTATATATACACATGTGTGTGCTCGTGCTTTCTCCCAAGGGGCTGGCGAGTGGTTTCTGTGCTGTAGGGTTGTTTCTGTGGCTGTAGGGTTGTTTCTGTGGCTGTAGGGTTGTTTCTGTGGCTGTAGGGTTGTTTCTGTGGCTGTAGGGTTGTTTCTGTGGCTGTAGGGTTGTTTCTGTGGCTGTAGGGTTGTTTCTGTGGCTGTAGGGTTGTTTCTGTGGCTGTAGGGTTGTTTCTGTGGCTGTAGGTTTCTCTTCTGCTATTGCTTGGTTAGCATGAGTGTGTGGAATAACCAGTCAGGTTTCAAGATACACCCACTGCTTTTCTTTTTCATGTGCCCAAACTTTATGGTTTCCCAATGTCCCATGGTTCACAAAATAATTATTATGGGACTGGGTTAATGAAATATTTTAATCATTTTGAAGTGTGAATTACCTTTTTCACTGTCCTCCTCTTTTCTCATGAAGTTACTGACTCCTGGGCTCTGTAGCCAAACTGCCTAAGTGTGAGTCAGCCTCGTCTTTGCCTGAGACAGAATTTGAAACGGGTGCCTCGTTAGATATGAGTCGGAATCGACTCGAGAGCGGTGGGCTTGGGCTTGGGCCTGGGCCTCATTATTAGATATTTTTAAATGATTATAGTGTTTTGTTAACTATCTTGTCTTGAAAATTTGTCTAGAGGTTGATATATTTAAATGATTCAAAGAGGATAATTTTTTTTAAAACCATCAAATTTGTTAGCTGTATAGACACACCTGCACATGTTTTTTTTTCTCTCCGGGCTTTTAAAGGTCTTTTAATTTTAGTAGCAAACCTTAAAAGACTCCACTGTACCCGAAGATGGAGGCAGGAAACAGGTCCTGCTGTGGTTTCTTTCAGGCTCACATTCCTCTGCAGGTAGCTCCGAGCTTGTCTGCTTTTGGTAGCTCTTATACACTTTCAGTTACGTTAACACTTAAAACCTGCATTCAGGAGATAAAGGAATTTAGAGTATAGGCTGGAATGTTATCCATAATTCTCTCTCCAACCTATCTCGAATCCCAGTGAATCAGGCACTGAAATAAATTTTATGAGTGTATCTGAATATCTTCCAGAAATAATGTATATGAAAAGTGTTTTGAAACATGCAAACTAGTATACAAATATAAGGTAGCTTTATGAATGATAATAATCATCCAGTTAGGCCCCCAGACCTGCAATTGAAAAAATGTCACGATTCCTTTTTCAGTTTTTTTCTGTTCACCCATGTTCCTAATCTCTCGCTAACGTGTGCTCACTGCTAAACAGATGCTACTTCAGAACTCGGGTTTTCTCAGCTCCCCTGCGTCTCTGAAAAGAAACTGCCATCAGTACTTGTTTCTCTTTGAAGTGATTTTTTTACAGCTGGGTGTGGAAAGGGCAGAGGAGCAGGAAAAGCTGTATATTCTCAGGGTGGGCAGGGTGTCGTTTGACAAAGCATATTTATACTTATATTGTTGGCACAATACACAGCACAGAAAGTAGAACTTGACAAAATTTTTTCTTGGCTGGGGGTTTGGAGCGAGAGAACATGGGGCAAGGGACTAATAGATTAAAAGGGTTGAGAAGCGATGCCTGGGATTATACTCCAACTTGAAATCTTTCACTTTCCTGTGTTTTCCACAGCAGTGTCTTTTGGATTCCCAAGATGGCTCATGTTTTTGTGGCTGCATATTGTTGGGAAGGGAGTGTTACCATCTCCATATTTATGAAGTGTCAAATATTAGTCGTTTTCTTAAAAAATTTGGGATTCGCGTGCTCCCTGCAGCACTACTAAACATGCTACCAATCTTCTGTTCATGTAAGATGTGTTTTCTTTTACCAAGATAATTGCAGTTCCGGCAAGGCAATTGGCAATTTAACAGAGTCACGTATGTATAGACTGCTAGAATGTGCACGATCTCCTCAGGGCCGGGACAGGAGTTTATTCATCTGTGTGCTCCTCCAGGGTCTTATCAATCGTGCTTTCTAAATTGTTGAATGGATGAAGGATTGTGTCAAATCTAGCTTGGATTATTCACATGGTTTACAAAGAAATATATAAAAATGGCTCTGAGTGCTAAGAAATGGAAAATTTAAAGAGCTTACTTTTCAGTACAATTTGGAGGGTTTGCCACTCCAAAAAGGTGCTAGGCAAATAAAAGGTGTGATGTTTTAGTCATTTTGGTTTGTTGCTTATTTTTAATATGAAAATGAAAAGAACCAGGTTAGCTGTCACTTTTTATTATATTTAGTCCCATGCTTTCGTTTAAAAAAGAAAAAAGAAAATGCGGTAAATTATTTAGTCGCAAAGTGAGATAACACAAAGTACCAGAAAAATAATCTCATTCCATTATCCATAATTTAAATAATAGGAGTTTTGGAGTGTTTTTCTCTAAATTAGCATCCTGTGACTTTAAGACCATATTTTTATTCACTTTATACTAAGTTGATACTAGTGTGGGGATGGTAGGATGAAATGAAGTCGCCGTTGCAATCTGGTGGCATAATAACCTGTTGTATTTTCACTCACAAAACGTGAAGGCTGTTCACGCGTGGGGTTGTTCAGTGGTAAGAAGGGAATGCCTTATGTCTGGGGACTGCTCCCCTGCCCACCTGCATTAGAGGCGTTGAGATAGAAGCAGCTTCTGACCTGAAAGACTTTATCATCTCGTGTGTGGGAGCAGTTCTCTGCCGGAGTGTCAGAGAGCCTCCGTAGATGATTGCCTTCCTCGTGTGTCTGTTTTAGCGTGCCTTTTGTTTTCCACAGAGTGATTTTTGCCCAAGCAGTGATTTTGTACATTATGAGCATTTAGCTCAAGGGGATCTTAGGGAAAAATATTCCTTGTGGCTCTTTCACACTCTCTAATGGCAAGCAGTTGGGTGGAATAGTCTGGGTACTTCAATGAGATATGAAGGGCGAGTAACTTCCTGTGTAGTCTCTTCATTCACAAGATAAGCCAATTTTATCAGTTACCCAGAAGTCAAAAGAAGTTGACTTTTGAGTTAAGCATGGTCAGGAAGCTGCAGCTTAGTTTTGGGGTAGAAGCATCCCTTTGGAAATGTGCCTTTTGATTTGGAATTGAAGTAAGAATAGTCAGGAAATGTAGGGGAAGTTCCAGTAACGGGTTTAGACAGAAATTCTGTTATGGACCCCAGAGTTTATTTAGGTGTTTGTAAAACCTTGATGAAAACTGTGGTGGGGGAGGCGGGGGAGCGGGTGGCGGGTGGGGACTAGATAGATAGGTAAGACTTTCTTGAAAGCAGTTAAAAGTTACGTTAAAAAATGCAGACCCTTTGAAACCAAAATTGGTTTGTATTTAGAAACCTTGATAGAACTCGTTTGTCCTTTCATTACTAACATGAGTATAATATGAAAACAAAACAAACAAAAAAATAAAATGCAGAACTAAGTTGCTATATAGAAACCCATCAAAATGTTACCCAGTTTTTTCATCTAAAGTATGTTAAGAGTTAGAGAAATATTTCTGCCTTTCACTGAAATTGTTTTTTTCTCTTTCATCTGTGCATGAGCCATAGTTAGTGCCTCTCAATTTTAGGGCTGTCTCTTCCCCGGGAGCTCCCGTGGGAGCCTTTTCCTTGGCTAGTTAGTGGTGCTCTAAGTGAGATACCCAAGCAATCCTTGCGTGGTTTCCTGCTGGGTTTTAAAATCTGTGCCTTGTAACCATGATGCCATTTCTATTTCTCCCAACTTTATTTTTGTTTTTTTTAATTAACGTGTAGAAACATTGACTTTTTTCAGGGTGTGTACTGTTAATTTTAACACACGTGTAGTTCATGTAGCCGCCACCACCAAGAGCATACAGGGGAGCACCAGCACCTCCCAGAGCTCCCCTGCCCTCTTTTGCGGTCACCCCTCTCACCCCGGAACCCTGCAGCCTAGGTCCTTTCTCCATTTCTGTGGCTTTGTGTTTTTGAGACTGCCATGTAAATGAAATTATACAGTAAGGAACGTTTTGAGACTGGCTTCTTTCACCCGGCATAATGCTGAACTATCAATAGTTCATTTCTTTTTGTTGCTTAATTGTATTCCATTGTAATGTTGTATCGCTTTGTTTATCCTTCATCCCCCCCCCCCAGGACATTTATGTGTTTTCAGTTTTTGGTAATTATGTATAGAGCTGCTGTAAACATTGTGTCAGGGTTTTCATTTCTCCAAAGTAAACTCCTCTAAGAGTAGGATTACTGGGTCAAATGGAAAGTGTGTGCTTTTCTTAGTTACCTTGTGTGGCTGTAACAGAAATACCACACGTGGATGGCTTTAACAGATGTATTCTCTCACAGTCTAGGATGCTAGAAGTCCAGATTCAGGGTGCCAGCTCTAGGGGAAGGATTTCTCTCTCTGTTGGTTCTGGGGGAAGGTCCTTGTCATCAGTCGTCCCCTGGTCTAGGAACTTCACAATGCAGGGGACCCCCCCCAACCACGTCCAAAGGACATGCTCCCTTCCTAGTTCTTCATTCTTGGTGGTAGGAGGTCATTTTCCTATCTGCTCGATTCTCTTTTGTATCTCAAAAGAGATAGATTGAGTCCTGCCTCATTAACATAACTGCCTCTAATCCTGCCTCATTAACGTCGTAGAGGTAGGATTTACAATACGTAGGGAAATCACATCAAATCACAAAATTGAGGACAACCACACATTACTGGGAATCATGGCCTAGTCAAGTTGACACACATTTTGAGAGGATACAATTCATTCCATAACAGTGATTAAGAAGCTGCAAAACTGTGTTCCAGGGCGGCTCTAACAGGTTGCATTCCCAGCGGCGATGGAGGAGCGTTGCAATTGCTTTTCAAACCAGCACTTGTTATTGTCAGGGTTTTTACTTTAGCCATTCTGATGTGTGTGTCATAGTATCTCATTGTGCTTTTAATGCCTGTCTGTAATGGCTAATGATGTCAAATAGTTTTTATTTTTCTTATTTGCAGACCATTTGTCCACTTTAGTGAATTGTCTGTTCAAGTCTTTGCCAATTTTTTAACTGGAATATTTGTTTTTTAGTGTTGAGTTTTCACAGTTCTTTGTGTATTCTGGCCACAAGGTCTTTGCTGGATGACTGATTTGAAAATATTCTATCTCAGTCAGTAGCTTGCTTTTTTATTTTCTCAGCAGTGCCTCTCAGAACAATTTTTAAAAGATTTTGATAAAGTCCAATTTATTTTTTCTTTTATGGCTCATAATTTTAGCATTGTATTTAAAAACTCTTCACCTAATGAAAGTCATGAAGATATTCCTGTTTTCTTCTAAAAGTTTTATAGTTTCATGTTTTACCATTAAATCTATGATCTATTTGAGTTAATTTTTGTACCTGGTATGAAGTTTAAGTTGAGGATTTCCCCCCACCCTCAACCCCCCAACCCCACATTGTGGGTATCCAATTATTTCATCATTATTTGTTTAAATGACTGTCTTTTCTCAATCTGAATGACTTTATTCCTTTATCAAAAATCATTTGGCCATGTTTGTATGTGTCTATTTCTGGACTTTATTTCTTGCAAAGCAGTAGATGAATGGAACAGAACAGAGTCCAGAGTTTTGTTGATTCTTTGTTGTAAAAATCAATAATAAAGCAGAGATTTGTTTGTAATTTCCTCTTCCTCTAATAATGCATCAGTTAGCATACCAAAACCAGTTGCCATCTAGTCAATTATGACTCATAGTGACCCTATAGGACAGAGTAGAACTTCCCCATAGAGTTTCCGAGGCTGTAATTTTTATGGAAGCAGACTGCCACATTTTCCTCCCCCAGAGCAGCTGGTGGGTTCTAACTGCTGACCCCTTTGGTTAGCAGCAGAGCACTTATCCACTGTGCCACCAGGGCTCCTTCTCAGTTGGTATACGCTTGTGTATGTTATGTTTTATTATTTGCCTTTTGAATAAAATGTATTATTCATAATTACCATTTAAGAAAAGTCGAGCAAAATTTTTAGAAAGGATAATATTTCTAGAAAAGTTTGTATTATTATAACAAAAAAAATTTTTTTTATAGGTATTATTTAATAAGCAGTGACTTCATCAAAAAATTTCAGGCGCACATTACGTGCTGGGAATTGTCAAGCTGTTCTATTCCCAACAGCTTAGGTTGGAGTAGTTTTGACTTTGCACATGAATCTGTGCAGAGGAGGCCTCAGAATGTTTTCTTGAGGAATTCCTGTGGCTCATTGATCTCACAAATAGCAGTAACAATTGTACTGACTTACCTAAAATAACTTTAACTTATTATACACGTCTTTCTGGTACGTCATTTGCCCCACAAGAAAAAAAAAACAAAACACATTTTTAAAATTAACTGGCAAGTCTTTTCAGGATTGAACCATTACATTAGGGAGCAGGTTTTCAGAAAATGAAAGATGATATAAAAATCTTGGCATATTCTCTATCTTGAAACATGTAACAAGGAGAGAATTTCTAGACATTCTTATCTTTCTGATAGAACTTTTGTCTAGCTCCAATTTTATTTTCCATTACATGCCCCGAAAGGACAATTTGTTTAAGAAAATCATTGGAAGAATTAATTTTGGAATTACTGTCTTTTGTTCCCAACTTTTAAAAAGTTATAGAAGTTAAAACATAACTGTTACGTAACCTTTCACTCAGCAAACATTTAGTGATGCGAACCGTGTCTATTTCTTCTACTACTGTACTCTGTAAAAATTAATATTTTGGGGATGAATGAATGTGTGAAAAAAGAAAATTTAGACTCATTTGCGTAGCATTCGGTATATTTCAGATAAAGTGTAGGCAAGAGTTTGAAGTTCGTGAAACAACTGAAAGTGTTGTACTTAGCCATTTTAGTTTTGGTTCTGTATTGTCACTATTAGCTGCTGTCAATCATTTTAGAAAGGTTGGAGCTTTGTGATCTATAGGGTTTTCACTGGCTGATTTCTGGAAGTAGATCATCAGGCCTTTCTTCCTAGCCCATCTTAGCCTTGGAGTTCTGCGCAAACCTGCCCAGCATCATGGCAACACACAAGCCACCAAGACACATGGGTGGTGGCTGCGCTTCAGGTGGATTGGCCTGGAGTTGAACCCTGGTCTCCTGTATGGTAGGCGAGGATTTTACCCCTGAACCACCACTGCTCTCAGTACAGTATTAGGCAGCAGTAATTTCAATATTAAGCAGCAGTAATTTTCTCATATTTAAATTTTCGAAAGGTTAGAGTGACCCTTTGAATACGGTGTTTTAGAATATAAAAGTAGATGGCTGTGGTGACTACACGTTTCAAGGGAAGAACATTAATTAAAGGATGCTTTGGCTCACTTCACCACACCTTTGTAAGGCAGACTGCTCACCAGGCATCTCTCAGCTACCTCAGGGGATCTGATTACAGGACATGCAGTGTGTGGCTACAGCGACAGGACACTCTTGCTGGTTCTGGCTTAGAGAACAAGCAAGAGTATGGACGTACCTTTTACCCTGATGACTGACAGGTGGGGTGCTGGTGTGTGGTAAGTTAGTACATCTTACTGTCAGATGTTACCCAGTGTGTGGAGAGGCAGAAGAGGGGCCAGCCTAAACACAAACCTCACATAAAGATTTGTTGTGATTTGTTGCTCTGCACTTGCTGGAACCCCCACCCCCAGTTTTATTCCTGGGCCTTCAGTTACTCCCGTTGGCCCTGTTTGCCCTAGGTCTCTACCTGAGCAAATCTGGCCATCACGGAGTTGAAATCTCACCATCATTCTCCAGCTGTGATGTTATCAGTTTCCATGGGCAGTCAGTCTCTGGTCAGCACTTACGTTGTTATAAAGTTTGAGGGTTTAGTGTATCAGAGTTTTCTTTAAGGATGGTGTTAACCATTTGGTGAACGATAACAGGAAATTCCGGGTGCCCTTTAGTAAAGTTATCATTAAAGCCCAGCACTTAACAAAGGATGATCAATATGAATGCTTGATTAGTGGTGTCAGTACTTAAACCAACGAATGGTGTGCAGGATAAATGTCTAACGATCTAGCCGTTGAGGATGTAGGTAGTATTGTATCCATTGAGCAATCCATTTACAGTATACTTCAAAAGGAATCAAGAAAGTTATGGAGGGTCTGTTTAGGAAAAAGAATTGTTGTTAGGTGCCGTCAAGTCAGTTCTGACTCATAGCGACCCTGTGTACGACAGAATGAAACACTTCCCAGTGCTGCACCGTCCTCACAGTCGTTGCTGCATTTGAGCCCATTGTTTCAGCCACTGTGTCAGTCCCTCATGTTGAAGGTCTTTTTTCCACCAGCCCTCTACTTTACCAAGCACGATGTCCTTCTCCAGGGACGGGTCCCTCCTGATAATATACCCAAAGTATGTGAGATGAAGTCTCGCCATCCTTGCTTCTAAGAACTATTAGGACTAAATTTTTCAGAGTTAGTACGGCATGAAAACAAGTGGTTGAGAATAATCGAAGCAAGAAGTCCTTCTCAATACAGTTGACAGTTACTGCTCATGTTGGTAAGAACGTCTCAATCTGCAGATAAATAGTACAATTGAACCTTAATAAGCATTTAGAGTTTTTTGAGATTTTGTTATTAACTATGAATTAAGTGATTGGATTTAACAAAAGCTCCTATTTTCTTTAACTGAGTTGCACAACGGAAGATTTTCAAGCTTTGGCTTTTTATTGGAGTAGAACACGAGTTAGGACTGAGCGTGTCATGAGGCACTGTGTAGACTGACGGAAGCTTGAATACTCAGGCAGGCTGAGTACTATGAGACTTGAGGTTTAGCTACTTTCTTAATCAAGAAATTTAGTTGAGAAGGGATAGGCAGAAATTGAATTACAGGTAAATGAAATTTGACTCAAACAGTGGGTAGAGTGTACTTCTAACAAGTCTGCTAAAGAAAGAATCTTGGAACCTGTAGCAACAAGAAAGACAATGTTTGGTTTTTTTATTCACAAATTTTTTTTTTCTGAACTTTGTGCAAAGGCAAATTGGAACACAAAGACAAAAAAAATTCATGCTCAGTGTAACTAGAGAATAAAATTTCCTTATGCAAGAATCTCACATTCCAGCTATCTGAGAGGAAGGATTTGACAAGTTAATTTGTCCATTCTCTTACCTAAGTTTCCTCCTAAAATCTTCCCCATGCTCTAAGGTAGGGTCTACCTCTGATGCTTTCAGAAACACAACATACAAAACTTCATGGCATTTGGACAGTCAGTCACCTTTTGTGTAGTCCACATAGGGCATGAGATGTGGAGCCAGCCTGGCTGTGTTAGTCGCAAAAACAGAGGGTTAGAGTTACACAGAGACAGTGATATGCCGGAGCAGCTTATACAGGCTCCCAGAGTTGATTGTCCACATCTCTTCCATACTGAGGTTGATGACATTTCACTGGCAATTCACAAGTGTCCATGATGGGAATATTTATCAGGTGTCCCTCCCCCATTGAATCAACTGTTAAACAGTTATGGACAACAATGTTTTTTGACTGTTCATCTGAGGCAGATGCCATGACTGGCCTTAGCTATATAATATTGTGGTGGAATAAAAGCTTGCCAAGGGTAGGAGTAAGAATTAAGCAAGTCTTACCTGGTACCTCCTTACGTAATCCAGGCAGCTGATAATAAGAGAGATTTGGTTTATCCAAAAGTGTTCTAGACAGTTACAAGCCTTGCAATCCAAAGAGGTTCAGAAAGTTGTGAGCTTTTTCCTTTGGTTGATACATCTCCTGTAAGAGCCAAGAATCATTTCTTTTTTAAAAAATTGTTTTAATTGTACTTTAGATGAAGGTTTACCGAGCAAATTAGTTTCTCACTAAACAATTAATACATATATTGTTTTCTGACATTGGTTGCCAGCCTCATGATGTGTCAGCACTCTCTCCTTCTTGACCTTGGGTTTCCCATTACCAGCTTTCCTGTCCCCTTCTGTCTTCTCGTCCTTGCCCCTGGGCTGGTGTGCCCATTTAGTCTCATTTTGTGTTAGGGACCTGTCTAATCTTTGAAGGGTGAACCTCAGGAGTGACTTCAGTACTGAGTTAAAAGGGTTCCGGGGGCTATACCTTCGGGGTTTTTCCAATCTCTGTCAGATTAGTAAGTCCGGTCTTTGTGAGTTAGAATTTTGTTTTACATTTTTCTCAAGCTCTGTCTGGGACCCTCTATTGTGATCTCTTTCAGACAAGTCATTGGTGGTACCTGGGCACCATCTAGTTGTGCTGGACTCAGTCTGGTGAAGGCTGTGATAGTTGTGGTCCATTAGTCCTTTGGACGAATATTTCTCTTGAGTTTTTGGTTTTCTTCACTCTTTCTTGTTCCAGACTGGGTGGGACTGGTGGGGTATCTTAGATGGCCACTCACGAGCTTTTAAGACCCCAGACACTACTCAACAAAGTAGAATGTAGAACATTTTCTTTATAAACTAGGTTATGCCACTTGAACCAGGCATCTCCAAAGACCATGGTCCCAAGCCCTCAGCCGAGTAACTTGGTCCCTCGGGGAGTTTGGATATGCGTAGGAAGCTTCTCTGACCTTGCCTTGGTCAAGTTGTGCTGACTTCCCCAGTATTGTGTACTGTCTTACCGTTCACCAAAGTTACTGCCTATCTGTTGTCTAGTTAGTGTGTTTCCTTCTCCATTACTGCCCACCCCTCTTTCATAACCATCAAAAATTTTTTCTTTCTGTGTGTAAACCTTTCCATGAGTTTTTTAATAGTGGTCTCATACAGTATTTGTCCTTTTGTGATTGATTTATTTCATTCAGTATAATGCCCTCCAGATTTCATCCAAGTTGTGAGATGTTTCACAGATTCATCCTTGTTCTTTATCATTGTGTATTACTCCATTGTGTGCATGTACCGCAGTTTGTCGATTCTTCTGTTGATCGGCAGTTAGGTGGTTTCAACCTTTTTGCTATCATGAATAATGCTGCATTGAACATGGGTGTGCATATTTCTTTTCATGTGACAGTTATTTCTCTAAGATATATTACAGGAGTGTAATAGCTGGATTGTGTGATATTTCTAGCTTTCTAAGGAATCGCCATATCATTTTCCAAAATGGTTGTGCCATTTTGTATTCCCACCAGCAGTACATGAGTTCCAGTCTCCCTGCAGCCCCTCCAACATTTGTTATTTTCTATTCTTTTTTGATTCATGCCAGTAATGTTGGAGTGAGATGGGATCTCATTGTAGTTTTGATTTGCATTTCTCTAATGGCTAGTGATCACGAGCATTTCCTCGTGTGTCTGTTAGCTGCCTGAATGTCTTCTTTAAAGTGTCTTCATATCCTTTGCTCATTTTTTAATTGGATTATTTGTCTTTTTGTTTTAGAGGTGTTGAATTTTCCTATAGATTTTAGAGATTAGACTTTTATTGGATTTGTCATAGCTAAATTTTTTTTTTCCCAGTCTGTAGGTTCTCTTTTTACTCTTTTGATGAAGTCTTTTGATGTGCATAAGTGTTTAATTTTTAGAAGATCCCAGTTATCTAGCTCATCTTCTGGAATTTGTGTGTGATGAGTTATGGTTTGTATCCTGTTAATGCCATGTATTAGGGTTTCTAGTGTTGACCTTATTTTTTTTTCTATGACCTTTGTAGTTTTTGACTTTATATTTAGGTCTTTGATCCATTTTGAGCTTGTTTTTGTGTATGGTGTGAGGTATGAGTCCTGTTTCATTTTTTTGCAGATGGCATCCAGTTTCACCAGCACCGTTTGTTAAAAAGACTGTCTTTTCTTCCATTTACTGGACTTCTGGCCTTTTTAGAATATCAGGTGACCATAAAAAATGGATGGATTTACATCTGGATTCTCTGTTCTGTTCCATTGGTGAATGTGTCTGTCCTTGTACCTGTACTAGGCTATTTTGACTACCGTAGCTGTATAGTAGGTTCTGAGGTCAGGTAATGTGAGTCCTCCTACTTTATTCCTCCTCTTCAATAGTGCTTTACTTATCTGGGGCCTCTTCCCTGTCCATATAAGGTTAATGATTAGTTTTTCCATCTCGTTAAGGAATGCTGTTGGTGTTTGGATCAGGACTGCATTGTATTTATAGATTGCTTTGAGTAGAACTGTCATTTTCCCAGTATTGACTCTGCCTATCCATGAGCATGGCATGTTTTTCCATTTGTATAGGTCTCTTTTGGTTTCTTGCAATAGTGTTTTGTAGTTTTCTTTGCCTAGGTCTTTTATACCCCTGGTTAGATTTATTCCTAAGTATTTTATTTTTTTTTAGGGGCTATTATAAATGGTATTGTTTTCCTAATTTCCTTTTCCTAGTTCTCTTTATTCATGTATAGGAATCCAAGTGATTTTTGTATATTTAATCTTGTATCCTGCTACTCTAACGAATCTTTTTATTAGTTCCAGTAGTTCTCTTGCGGAGTCTTAGGGGTTCTCTATGTATAGTGTCATATCATCTGCAAATAGGGACAGTTTTACTTCTTCCTAACCAATTTAGATGCACTTTATTGCTTTTTCTTGCCTTATTGCTCTAGCTGTTACTTTCAGCACAATATTAAATAGGAGTGGTGATAAAGAGCATTCTTGTATTGTTAAGAATGATGTTGACTGTTGGCTTTGAATAGATGCCCTTTATTATGTTGAAGAATTTCCCTTCTATACCTATTTTATTGAGAGTTTTTATCAGGAATGGGTGTTGCACTTTATCGAACGCCTTTTCTGAGTTGATTGAGATGATCATGTGATATAAGAATCATTTCTTGCATACAGCTCACCTGCGTCTGTCTTCTTCCTTTGCCTGTCTTCCTTAATGAATTAAGAAGTGATTATAGGTAATAACTGTAGTAGCAACAATAGCATTATGACCACAATGAAAGCTGCTTGGGAAATAAATTGACTGAATAGCATGATGTTGGAAAAAATTAAGTATTTAAAAAATGTTTTACAGATACCTTTCCTATCCCAACCTATTCCAAAATAACTCATTTTGTGGAAGGTATATTTCATGATTCCACCTCCAAAATACGACAGTTGCCTCAAGAAATTCCACCTCTGCCTTCCTTTTTGTTTGCTAGGGCTCTTTTGCCTGCAAGGAAGAACCAGCCAGGATATATCCCCTAAGGACTGTATTATAATGAAGCCACTCTCTTTGTATCATGAGGAAATGATAGAATAATATCGGATACCTACCTAGCCACGTATTTGGCTTATCCAGATCTGCATAACTAATTGACATGTCTTGTAAGATTGATCTTTATTAAGTAAAGTAAGTTCTAAAGGATAAACATTTGGGGTAAGATGGTGTTTTTTTAATTGCAGCACGAAACAGATTTTACAAGTTAAGTATGACTGGTTTCCCCTCTTTTCCCTGTCCAGAGAAATATTCTTATTGTAGATGAATATTCATTCTGACGTTGGTAGAAAGAGAAACAGCTGCTGCACTCAAATAGCCAGAAAGTCCTGCTGCCTAACTGGATGGGTGTGGGAAGAGATGAAATGTTCGTTTTCTTCCCCCTTGCCTACTGAGTTTGGAAAAATCTACAGAATCTACTTTAGAATCTTTTATTTTTTTCCCTTGTGTGAAAGCTTCATTTACTTGAAAAAGCTTTAAATTCTTTCCACACAGACCAATATTCAAATCTATAAATAGAGAGTTTCTTTGGGGGAAGGAAAAGTATTTAAGACAAGGTTTTTAAATTTATTTTTTACTTTAAACTGCCACTTAAACTGAATGTGCTAGAAATTTTTTTTTAAACGGATAAAATTTTTATGGATGTGTATGTGTTCATTTGAGTATTTTATCATAAATAAGGGTAATTTTTTTTTGGGTCATCCAAGTGACACATTTTAGTTGATTTTCTCCTAAAATATGGTCAGTGCAATGTCATGTGAAAATTACTATAAAGTGTAATTTTAAATGTTCTTAATGATCTCAGGATAAAATGCCTGTTGCAGCTCAAAATGAAGACAATTTTTTGACCTTGTTTTACCTGAAATAAGTAAAAGAGTCCTATTATTTTTCGAGAGTTGAAAAGGCAGGTTATGGTGGCTAGATCACCTCCACAGCCCTCCCCCCACAACAAAATTTATAGGAAAATGATCCTTAGGACTTTCAGGCTTTGAGTCTGTGACTGTATAGATAACCATTTTTCCCAGGTATTCATTTATTTTTGTACTTTTGTCTCCATGATGATGGGATGGAGGGTTATTTTTGTACTTTTGTCTCCATGATCTTGGGATGGAGGGTATTCTTATTGATAAAGAAGGTAAAGTGTGAATGAAGCTGGTATTAGCAGAGCCTGGACAGCAACAAGCCTGGTACGTCCTTGCATGTCATCCATGTGACATGCTGACTGTCCCTTCAAGTGATGGGACTGCTGTACCTTATTACAGAGCTCATCGGTGGCCGTGAATAATCAGAGAGATGGGTGAACCAGGCCACGTCCCCTGTCACTCATGTGAGTGGCGAGAAGAAATGCCAGAAGGGCCTGAATGCCAGCTGCATGCATCAATGCTTCTCTGGGAAATTCTTTATCCTGTCAGCAACAGGTGGATCTTCCTGGTGTGCATAAATAAGGAGGAAATTGGATTTTCATTTTTAAGGAAAGAAAGATTTGGTTGTCTCTGGCAATGGAGAATTTGTTAGGCAAACTTTGTGAGGCTCTGGTTTTGGTAGCTGATGTCTCAAAGGACAAATGGCCTTAGACACCTAATATGAGAAAAAACACCAAGGTACCATGTAGTCCCAGTGCAGACGAAAGTATGGCTTTGCGTTCAAATCCAGAAACTTAAAAATCATGGACCTCTCTGAAAATATCTTACTAGGCTACATTAAAATTAGTTTATTTCCATAAGCCCCATTTTCATCTCTTCATTCTTCCCTCACTGATTCTTTCAAGAACCCACAGTGAATCCCCACTGTAAATTTTTTCATATTGGAATTCCTCGGGGCTGTCTAATCCTTCTCTGTTGCATAGCCCTTCATCTGCTTTGTTAGTATTATACTTTGCCCTGTTTCAGCTGAACTGGACAACTTGTGGGCCTTCTGATGGATCTTGCTAATACTGCCTCTGTCCTTTCCACATACTGTTTTCTCCCCTTTCAGCCCTCTATTTGACACCCCAGAGTCTCAATTCTTCCTTCTCAGCCAGCTTTCCCCCCCCTTGGTCCTCTCTGCACCCCTCTTTTTATTGCACAGCATGTCCAGACTTTGTAGGTGAGAGTCTAGCATGCTCACTTTACAAATGAGGAAACTGAGGGCCACAGAGGTATGCTCTGGCTGGGCTCACAGGTCCTCATCCAGGCCTGGTGTCTTCTCCACCATGCTCTGCTCCTTGGTATGCTGCTACTATACTTATTGTTAGCTTAGGTGAAGTCAGGGCCTCGGCCACCCATTCATACCCCAAGCAAGTGGTTCAGAGGAGGTGTGATCTGGAAAGACCTGGTGGAGCTGAAAGAGGACAAGCCCACCCGCCAATGAACTAGAATTGATCTGGAGTTTTGCCTTTTCTTTGTTTTCTCTAAGAACGTAAACATGGAGGTTCAGTATGGACACGTGCTGTATCAAAAGTGGCCATGATCATTTATAATTGTGCCAAGAAAAATGAAGTATTTAGGTCTGAATCTAACAAAAACACATACAGGTTCTGTGTGAAGAAAATGATAAGGTGCTGATGAAGGAAATCAAAGAAGGCCTAAATACCTAGAGTGACTTTCTGTGCTCATGGATTGGAAGACTTGACACAGTAAAGATGTCAGTTCTCCCTTAAATCTTTAACACAATTGCTGTCAAGTTATAAGCAAAGATTTTTATAGATATCACAAGCAAATTCTAAAATGTATGTGGAAAGGGAAAGGCCGTAGAATAGCCAAAACAGTTTTTTTTTTTAAAAAGAGGACAAAGTGTGAGGAATCACCCTTCTCTGTGTTAAGGCTTACCATTCACTGTCAGTGATCAAGACAGCAGACGAGTAGACCTAGTTCAGTACAACGAACAGAGAACTAGATGCACATAAATATGCCCAGTTAATTTGTGACAGAGGAGCAGAATCATTCGGTGGAGGAGGGTTAGCCCTGATAAATGATACGGAGGAATTGGACATCCATAGGCATAAATAAATAAAAGATTCTTGACCTAAAGCCTGCGCCTTATACAAAAATTAACTCAAAATGGATCACACCTGTAAATGTAAAAAGTAAAACTATAACATTACCAGGAAAAAGCATAGAAAACCTTTGAGACCTAGGACTATACAGAGTTCTTAGACAAATTGATAACATGGACAACTTCTGCTCTGTGAATGACCCTGTACACCCAGTGCTGGTGAGGATGCAGAAACTCTGGATCACACATAGATTGTTACTGGGAACGTAAAATGGTACAGTCTGGCACGTCCTCTTAAAACCGGAAATGGACTTACCGTACAATCCAGCAATTGCTTTCTTGAATGTTTATTCCAGAGAAGTGAAAATTAAATCTTCACACCGAAGCTTGAGCACTGATGTTCATAGCAGCGTTGCTTGTAACAGCCCTAAACTGGAAACTAGCCAGATGACCTTCACGGGACAATGGTTAAACAAATTGTAGTACCTTCATACCCTGGAATTCTGCTGAGTAATGAAGAGGAACCAACTCTTGGTACATGAAACAACTTGGCTAAACCTCAAGGAAATTGTGCTGTGTGAAAAAAGTCAATCTCAATATGATACATACAGTGCCATTTGTGAAATAACGTAATTATGGAGATGGAGAGCTTATTAGTGCTTGCTAGGGAAAAAAAAAAATTTTTTTTTTTTTAGGGGCTAGGGATGGGGGTTGCGTGTGAGTATAGAGGAGTAGCATGGGTAATCTTGTGATAGTAAAGTCGGGTATCTTGATTGTGGTGGTGTTTACATGGAACTACACATGTGATGACGTTGTGTGGTACTATATAAACACCCACGCCATACACACCAGTGCATGCGTAACTGGTGAAATCTGAGATTGTACCAAATGTCAGTTTTCTGGGCTCAATATTGTACTAGAGTGTGCAAGATATTAACATTGGGGGAGGCTGGGGGAAAGGGTGCATGGTACCACCCTGGACGTTCCTTTGCAACTTCCTGTGAATCTGAAATTATTTCAAAATTAAAAGTTTTTTTAAAAAAGTGGCATGGATTTAGATAAATAGTTCCATGATGGAGAAGAGTTTAAAGAGGTTCATGGGCTCCAAAAATGTCAAGAGCCAGATTATGGAAGCGTCAAGACCAGTTTATCCCTAAAAGCTGCTCCCCAACCCCAAAGGTAACTCTGTTTGGTAGCTTTTCCCCTAGGGATCGAAAAAGCTAGCCACAGCCTTTTCCTAGGGGTGGGGTTGGAGGAGTTCCCCGTACCCTACATGGAGATGGTATCGAGATATTTATAGTAGTTTTTTTTTTTTTTTCCTTTTGCTACTGAAGTTTTCACAGAGCTATCTAACTGTGCCAGCTGTTGGGGCCATGGCCTCTCTCCCTCTCCTCTCAGTAAAAACACTGTTGTTTATATAATAGAAGCTGTACCTCTTACCCTGAGTAGGATCCCTGAGAAGTGGTGGTACTGTGTGGTTTGGTTGTGTTTTGTTTTCGTCTTTGAGGATTTTTCTTGGAACTTATGTTTCTGAATTACCCTGGAATTCTTTGACAGAAGGTACCCAGCTTATCTGATTACTCATTTATGAAATCTCTCTTTCAACTTCTCTTTATTTTTGATGTTGCATTCTGGGCAATTTAGGCAGCCTCTTGGAATGCCTTTGATTTATTGATGTTACAATAAAAAAGCTGCCTTACAAAGGGCTATAACTGTTGAGTACAGTTACTTAAATGATTCTTAAAACATTTAAAGTCAAACTGTATGGATGAGTGTGTGTTTGTAAAATATAAAGATATTTATATATATATTTGTTGTTCTTTTTTTTAAAAAAAAATTTTATTGTGCTTTAAGTGAAAGTTGACAAATCAAGTCAGTCTCTCACACAAAAACCTATATACACCTTGCTACATACTCCCAACTGCTGTCCCCTCAATGAGAGAGCCCGCTCCCTCCCTCCACTCTGTTTTCCTGTCCACTCTGCCAGCCTCAAACCCCCTCTACCCTGTCATCTCCCCTCCAGACAGGAGATGCCAACATAGCCTCAAGTGTCCACCTGATCCAAGAAGCTCATTTCTCACCAGCATCCCTCGCCATCCCATTGTCCAGTCTAATCCCTGTCTGAAGAGTTGGCTTTAGGAATGGTTCCTGCACTGGGCCAACATAAGATCTGGGGGCCGTGACCACTGGGGTCCTTCTAGTATCAGTCAGACCATTAAGTCTGGTCTTTTTACTAGAATCTGGCGCCTGCATCCCACTGCTCTCCTGTTCCCTCAGGGGTTCTCTGTTGTGTTTCCTATCAGAGAAGTCATCAGTTGTAGCCAGGCACCATCTAGTTCTGGTCTCAGGCTGATGTAGTCTCTGGTTTATGTGGCTCTTTCTCTCTCGGGCTTGTAATTACCTTGTGTCACTGGTTTTCATTCTCCTTTGATCCAGGTGGGTTGAGACCAGTTGATGCATCTTAGATGGTCACTTGCTAGCATTTAAGACCCCAGATGCCACTCTCCAAAGTGGGATGCAGAATGTTTTCTTAATAGATTTTATTATGCCAATTGACTTAGATGTCCCCTGAAACCATGATCTCTAACCCCCCACCCCTACTACGCTGGCCTCCGAAGCATTCAGTTTATTCCGGAAACTTCTTTGCTATTGGTTCTGTCCAGTTGTGCTGACCTCACCTGTATTGTGTGTTGTCTTTCCCGTCACCTAGTTTAGTTCTTAATCTACTATCTAACTAGTGAATACCCCTCTCCCACCCTCTCTCCCTCCCCTCTCTCGTAACCATCAAAGAATATTTTCTTCTCTGTTTGAACTATTTCTCCAGTTCTTATAATAGTGGTCTTATACAATATCTGACCTTTTGCAACAGACTAATTTCACTCAGCATAATGCCTTCCAGATTCCTCCATGTTATGAAATGTTTCACAGGTTCCTCACTGTTCTTTATCAATGGGTAGTATTCCATTGTGTGAATATACCATAATTTCTTTATCCATTCATCCATTGATGGGCACCTTGGTGGCTTCCATCTTTTTGCTATTGTAAACACTGTGGCAGTGAACATGGATGTCCATGTACCTGTTCGTGTAAAGCCTCTTATTTCCCTAGGATATAGTCCAAGGAGTGGGATTGCTGGATTGTACTGTAGCTCTATTTCTAGCTTTTTAAGGAAGCGTCAAATTGATTTCCAAAGTGGTTGTACCATTTTACATTCCCACCAGCAGTGTGTGAATGTTCCAGCCTCTCCACAACCTCTCCAACATTGATTATTTTGTGTTTTTTGGATTAATGTGAGCCTTGTTGGAGTGACATGGAATCTCATTGTTTTGATTTGCATTTCTCTAATGTCTAATGATCGTGAGCATTTCCTCATGTATCTGTTAGCTACGTGAATGTCTTCTTTAGTGAAGTGTCTGTTCATATCTTTTGCCCATTTTTTTAATTGGTTATTTGTCTTTTTGTGTTGAGTTTTTGCAGTATCATGTAGATTTTAGAGATCAGGTGCTAATCAGAAGTATCATAGCTAAAAACTTTCTCCCAGCCTGTAGGTAATCTTTTTACTCTTTTGGTGAAGTCTTTGGATGAGCATAGGTGTTTGATTTTTAGGAGCTCCCAGTTATCTAGTTTCTCTTCTGCATTGTTAGTAATGTTTTGTATATTGTTTATGCCATCATTAGGGCTCCTAACGTCCCTGTTTTTTCTTCCATGATCTTTATCGTTTTAGATTTTATTTTTTATATATTTTTGAGAATGTATATTTTATTTTTGTTTAAATTTGTGTTTTAAAATATATAATTTTATATCTATATGTATTATATATCTATATGTATGTATCTGTCTCTCTATATAGTATGTGTAAAAATAGGACCTTATTGGCTTTGGACGCTTAGCACATTAATGCTCTTACATAAATAGTAGCTGTCAGGTTTTGTTTATGAAGACATTGTTTCCTTAGTGTTTATATTTCTGAATTGGAATGAACTTTTGTATTCACTATTGCTAGGCCATTCCTTCCTGTTGTAAAATTGATTAGATCTTTGGGAAATGGAGCAGTTTTCTCATTTTTCCTCTGATGCAGCTCTCAAGAGGGAGCACTTTTTGATACAGAGGCAGCTTACTGGGATGCAGCTTTCATGACCATTACAGATCTTTCGTTCCCCACTTCCCATGTCTCCCTGCAGCTGTGATATACTGTCCCCTGACCACTTGACCTCAGACTGTCCCAGTGGGACTATTTGGAATCCTAGAAGTGACAAGGACATCCTTTGTTTCTCCAAGTTGTCCTTCCTGGTACTTCAGCAGATGGCTTTGATATTCTACCCAATGCCAGTGACGTTTAGAAATTTCCCACTTTGGGGAAAGGTGGGAAGAGGGAAAGTGCTAGCATCATACTTTGTTGCCTTCAAGCTGGGTTCATGTCAGGTGCTTATCCTTGATGAGTCTGTTACCTTATATGTGAAATGAGAAGAATAATCATCTACTGTATGGAATCTGTAAGATCTAAATGAAATATTTATTAGTAAAGTACCTAGTAAGATCCCTGACTTGTTGTACTCAGTACATACTCTTTACTTTCACCCCTACCTCCATTCTCTGTGCTGTAGTTCCTTCCCAATCGAAAGGATAAAATTCTGACCATGTTTCCCTCTCTCTCTCTTTATAGGGATATGTTAAGGTGGGAGGCTGAGAGGCTCACTGACAAAGATTTATGAGGTTGGAGATGTGATCCACGAATACAGCCAATAAAAAAGGGCCAAGCTAGCCTGGATCCTGTTCCCACTTCAGTTTCTAAATTTCTAGTTAGAAATAATGAAAGGCAGTGCCCATTGTTCACATCGTGTCCCCTTCTCATTTCCTCTCTCACCAAGAGAAAGTAAATACAGCCTCCCAGTAAAACCAGCTCACTGGTAAGATGTAAGATCTGCAACGTTGAGAATCAGTATCTTAGAAATGGAAGTAGATTTATTTTAACATTTACGTGGTCTTCCCTAGAGCTATCTTCTTACAAAGGGGTTTTTCCTCTCTTTTTTGTCTGAAAGAGAGAGTTATAAATCTTGGAAAATACTGAAGAAGTTATGCTTGTTTGTTTAAAGGGTTTTTAGCAAGCTATTAAAGCAGTTTTGCCTGAAAGCTACGTGTTTGCATTTTCTGGACCGATTAGTGAGGGTGGCCATGGGTGGTGTCTGGCAGTGACCTTGTCTAGTGCCACTGTCTGCCTGTGTTGCCAGCTACTCAAGTCAAAGACCTCACGGACGGAGCAGGATGTGGGCAGTGCAGCACCAATTCACCATCAAACTTATAAAGCCTCTCTCTGCTTAGTACTCACAGCACGCTTTAAGAACTTCTCGAAATTTTAAAAAATTCTACTGTAATTCTTATTTTTTAGATGTTCAGGAACAATTCAGACCCCAGGAACTTCTAGGACCAGGATTGTGTTTCTTTAATATTAGAAGCTTATTTTTTAGTCTGTTGCAGAGTAGTCGGAACTTTTTTTTCTCTCTCACTCTTATTATCTGTTTGTTTAGAATATAATGAGCTTTAAACGAGTTATTTTCTTTAATCCTGCCTGTAGTTAGAGTTCTCGAGATACCAAAGAAAAAAGCTATAGGGAACACATACAATATTAAACACAACAACAACAAAAGCAGAGTAAACCTTAAGTGATATTATCTGGGGACCTGACTGGTGTTGAGTGTTACTGTGGCATATTAAAAACATACCATTTTCTGTTCGTACCATTAACTAAAGGTTTTAAGGAACTTTATGATAATTCGCAGAAACATAAAAATCCCAAATTGCATTAACCTGTCTTTCTTGAGAATATTTTCCCTTCATAGTGTACATTTGAATAAGCAACTTTTTCTGATTTTATAACCCTGTTGTAGGTTTTACCTATTTCCTGATCACTTTGTTTAAAATATTCTTATGGGATTTAAATTTGAGTTTTACATTGGCAATATGACACAAACATGCAAAGTTAAGCAATGATAAATACAACAGTACAAATAACAGCAAGGGCAAAACATAATTAATTGTTCAGTGATATGACCAGTGGTAGAAGATGCGGCCAGAGAAGGCAGGCAGGCAGGGACCAGGTCCTGACAACCCTGAGGGCCATGTCGATGCGCTTGGTCTGCATCCTGGGGGCAGCGAGGACCATCTCTCCGTTTCTTGGTGAGACGGCTCTGGCAGCTGTCTGGACAGAGCGAGAGCTGGAGCAGGCTGCTTTGCGCTGAGGATCGCTGGGCTTGGGGAGTGTTGGTGGGGAGAAAAGGAAAGTGAATGGATTCTTAGGAGGTAGAGATTTTGAGTTTCTTCAGAATTTGTGACATATCTGTAATATATCTTGCTTTGGCCTCACCTTCCCTGAATGACCGTAGTCCTTTAGCTGCACAGTATGTCTTACCATTTAGTACTTGTTAATATATTGTCGATCATTTGCTCAGTTTGTTTTTACAGGTCTCCCCAGTCAGCTTGTCAGATCTTCTAGAGCAACAGCCATACCTTACACCTGTCTTGGGTGTCTCTTTGTATCTATCACAAATTTGAATAGGCAGTAGATATTGAGTAAGTACTTGTTGAATTTTTAAAATACGTTTCTTTATATGCTTCATGCTTTCTGAGACATTTCATAAACTATGTATTGGATCTTTTCAACTCCGGTAGAAAGTAAATAGGTATTATTAACCGTATTTTGTAAATGAGAAAAATGAGAGCCTGAGAAGTTAACTCACTCGCCCAAGGGTCCCACAGTTAATTGTGTCCCAAGTGACACAATTGTTACTCTTGTTCCACCCAACACAGGTGAATGATGTATGCAGGTGCTTGTCCCACACGTTACAGATTTCTTCCTAGGGAAAAGAAAACCCTATCACAGAGCTAAAAAAATGAGTCTCCAGCAGCTGAAAGAGGAGAGTGCCTTTAAGGGAGCCCCCTAAGCCTTATAAAGGAATAGGCTTAGGAGAGCACCATTATGAAGGCTCCTGACAGCCATAAAATTCCAAACATGGGAATGATTGCTTTTGTTATATAAAGCATTCGTTACAGCATCAAATAATAAAAGAAACTCCTGACACTAAGAATGGAAACCATTACAGTTACACTGGCGTGTTTACTTTGAACTAATCCTAGCCATAGAAGCAGTTCTGTAGCTCACACATCTTGTTCCTGAGAAGCACTGGAGTGCCTGGAGAACATTTGGCTCCCCAGGTTTTCGCATCTAAGCCAGACAGCCATAGAGCAGCTGGCTCTGGGAGTTTTCCCTTTGGGTCTGCGTTTGCCAGAACGCGACCAAAACAGAGAGGCAGAGGAGCTAAGATATTGACTTAACTTTTTGTGTTTTCTGGCCCCCCCCCCCCTTTTTTTTTCCATTTTAAGTCTCAGTTTTTGGCTTGAAACTGGGCTATGATATAACCGAGAAGAAGAATTCTTCCTCTTGGGGAGGGAGGGAAGGATGATCCCTTCTGTCTCTGAGTCTTAGCCGCTAACCCTGTTCTGGCAGTTTTGCTTTACTTGCATTTTCGTTTTAAATCTATGACTTGTCTGTAAATCTCTTTGTAACATAACATATGGCAACTTTAAACTGATTTCTACTGCTGAAATTTTAATTCTTGTGGAAGTTCTTTGCGTGAGAATAGTAACATAAATAGCATTTTTCATAAAGTGTTTCAAAAGATCACTTTTATTTTCTCCTCACTGAGGTTATAATTTCTGCACTTACCTTTTGCCATGCATTCTTATCCCTAAAAATGAAAAGAGAATTAAGGAGATGGGTATGTTGTGTACTGAAGCGTGGTAAGCATGTTCTTTGGAATTTTGTATGGAGAGTCTCTAAGCAAGGAATTATGTGATTCATGTGTTTTAATGTTAGCAAAATTCTTTAAACACAGCATCTAAGAGGCTCCTCCAGTTGACTGAACTTGGCTTTCAAGGGAAAATGAGCTACAAATATACTTGGATGTTATTACTTGCGCTTCCAACGGGAAGGACTGTAAATTAACTGTAGTTACTGTAATCCATGGACTGTACCTTGTGGAATAATTAATGTAAAATAAAATCTTGATTACAGATGTGGTTTCTAGAAGTGTTTCCTCTTTTGTAGCTTTTCTGCCTCTAGTTTACATAGTTATACCCTGAAGACCATGTGCTTATTATAGATCGAAGGGGGGCAGAGAAAAGGAGCAGCCAATTTATCTTTCTGCCTGAATTGACTTAAAATAAAGGAGAAACACCTATGTACTGTCAGAGCTGTGTTTCCATAGTGAGATCATGTAATCAACTTGTAGGTCAAGACTTTAGCGGAAACCAAGGAGGCATTCTGAGTGGATGATAATTGTATATAAAGCAAGCCATCTGTCCCTCTAGCTGTCTGTTGGTCTATCTGTCCATCCATCCTTTTTATTGTGTTAGCACACACACCAAAAAAACCCTTATTGGTTGCCTCAGAATCAAGGGCAGAACCTAAAAGCCCCATTTCAGAAAGTTTGCTTGTATAAATTTACAGTAAGAGTTTGCCGTAGATAATCTATTGGACCTCTGTCTACCAGGCATTAAAAATAACTGGATTTTGTTTATGAAAAAGAAGATGTTGAGAGGTTATTTTTAGCCCTGATGCTTGGGAGGGAGGGGTAAATAAACCTTGCTTGTCCCAGTGGTTTCTTGCCGTGGACGTTTGATGCCTTTGGATAATGTAGAAATCAAGCTGCTTTCTTACACACCTTAATAGTAGAAGCATTGATACCCCTGCCCTTTCCGCCACATAGTCACGAGAAAATTAACTGATTACGTTATGTTTACCCTGATTATAAATGCAGCTTCTTTCCAGTCGTTAATTTGAAAGTTGCTGTGTGGTCAGGGATAGGCATTTGTGTTTATTGCTAGGTTATGTGACTAAATTCATTAGCCTACAGTTTCCTAATTTGTAAAATAGCCGAAAAAAAGGACTCAGTTCTGTAGCACATTGTTCCTTCCATTAAGGCTTTATAATCTAGTTTTAAAGATAAACCACTTGTATGTATTACAAAAATAAAAAATAACCATCCAAGGCATCATGAGAAAAGCACCAAAATGATTTGTATGGAATTCCGTGCCATGAGAGTCCAAAGGCTAGAGACAGCATTGCCAGCGGGGCACGATCTGGGAGAGTAAAGTAGGAAGTGGGATCTGAAGTTGTCCTTAAAAGAGGATGATATCCTAAGTAGGCTAGAGAACTGGGGAGGCTGGGGAATACATGAGCAAAGCCAAGAAAACCAAACTCTTGTTCTGTGGGCAGTGACTGGATCGGTCTTGGCTGGAGTGGAAGACTCTAGGCATGGTTTCAGTGGAAAAAGTTGTGGAGTTGGCCAGACTTTGTTCCTTTCTTAGACTTGTAGTCCAGGGCAAAAAATATAAATAACATTGATGCCTTCATTTCTTAACCTACAGTGTAAATTATTACGAGGATAAAAAGAGATTACTTAGATTATTTAGGATGGGTTGGCAGATTTTCCTGGAAAGGACCAGATAGTAAACTTTGTTGCTTTTGTGGGCAGTTTGGTCTCAGTTGCAGCTTCTCAACTCTGCCAGTTGTAGTACTTAAGCAGTCATAGATAACCCATAACGCATAAACAAATGAGTCTGGCTGCGTTATCATAAACTATATTTCCAAAACCAGTCCAGTAGTCTGGATTTGGCTCGCAGGCCTTAGTTTGCCCTCTACTGATTTGGGGTAAAGTTGTGGCACTTAGAAGTTACTCAGTAAATGTTATCTCCCGTTCCCTCCTCTAGGTTTTGAGAGATGATAGTAATCTGGGATTTCTTAAAGTCTTAGCTAAAAATTCTCTGTGAGCTCATTTATTAGTAGGCTCAATGTAGTGACCAAACTAGATAAAATTCCTGCTTGGATGCATAAAGTCCTCCCCTTTTCCAGATTTACGTTTGGGTCTGTGATGTAAGGAACACGACAGAAAGTACCTTGTTACAGATCAAGAACCAAACCATTGCTGTCGAGTCGATTCAGACTTGTAGCGACCCTGTGGGACAGAGTAGAATTGCCCCATAGGGTTTCCAAGGAATGCCTGGTAGATTCAAACTGCCAGCCTTTTGGTTGGCAGCTGCAGCTCTTAACTACTATGCCACCAGGGTTTCTGATATTTTCCCCTCTAAAGAGAAATGGCACCTGGCAACAACAACAACAAAAAGAGAATTACAGGGAAGGTATTTATTTTCCTTTATTTTTAAGGTCTTAACAATTTGAGCTTTCCAAAATTAGACAAAATTCAAGTTGCAACAGTTAAAGGAAACTAATAAAGTTAAACCCAAACATTGGGTTTAGAAAATAATGTGAAATGAGACTAGGCTTTACCAGCACTAGGACTTAATTGGGAAACCCTGGTGGAATAGTGGTTAAGAGCTATGGCTGCTAACCAAAAGGTCCGTAGTTTGAATCCACCAGGCACTCCTTGGAACTCCCACAGTCTAGAACTAACCCATAGGGTTTCCAAAGCTGTAATCTGTAGGGAAGCAGACTGCCACACCTTTCTCCTGCAGAGCAGCGGTGGGTTGGAACTACCGACCTTTCAGTTAGCAGCCGAGTGGCAACCACTGCGCCAGCAGGGCTCCTTAGGGGAGACCGATAGCAGCTGCCGGTTCAGAGCTTCCCAGAGGAGTGTGAGACTGACTGGAAAGGTAGTTTCTGTTCTGCTGTCTGCCAGCGGAATGATCCACCTTTTTCTGCAAGCAAGTGTGGGGAAGCTTCAGTTGGCTAGAACCTGCCCGAAACAGCCCTGAGATTTGCTCCCTCTCCCTCTCCCACTTTCTGATAGTCCACCTCAAGCGTCGTTAAATAGGGAAGCCTAATAGTGTCTACCCAGTGACGTCTTACCATGATTAATGGCAGTTTAGTCTAATAACTTGACAGAACCTCTAGACTTTGGCGATTTTCTTCTTCCTGCAGATTTTGTTTTTAAATCATGTTTTCTCAGAGCAAAATGTTTTCCTTTTCTAATATTATAGATGAGGTCTGTAGAGAGAAAGAAAAGGGGTAAAGTGTGAAAGGAAACATCACAGTTTTCCTTTTGCATCATAAAAAAACATCATAGCAGTAACTTATTACCTTGTTTTTCTAACAAATGACAGTGGGATTTTGGTGTGCACACGTGTGTGTGTGTTTAAGAGTTGGGACATCATTTTTAAAAAGGAGGGTTTTAATGGGACGTACCCAAAAGCAGTTGAGTAGCCTTCGTGATGAGTAGCAAATGGATGTAGCAGTAGAGTGCATGGCAGATGAAAAGGGCTGAGGCGGCAGCATTTAAGGTTAGTACAATTCCATTCATTAGCGGTGGTCAGCTAGTGTATATTTAGCATCAGAAATGTTTTCAGTTGATGGTGTGACGCACATTGATTGTGGCTTCGTGTTTAAGAAATAGCCCTACGTCACACAGAGCTAGACAGGAACCCGTACAGTAATGTAGACAGTCATCAAGTACTGAGGCCAAGCTATGCAGTGCTTTATAGGCTGATTATTAGATTTAGTAAGTATACAGCACTAGAGAAAACAAGCCTACTAATTTTTGTAGAAATCGTATCTTTTCATTTGCTACATTTTTTTATTGAAGCTTGGATTTTTAGCTTTTTGCAGAGTGATGCTTTTTGATCAAAATACAAGAAAAAAATTTAACAGATTTCCAGACAAACTCAAGGGCAGAGTCAATATTCTGTGTATGTTAGAGCTTATAACTGGAAAAAGCTGTTGTTGTATGTTAATAAAGATTGTATTGTGTCATGTACTTAGTGGCTTAGCATTTAGGGTAAACATCCTTTTTTAGTGATTAACTCCTTTTGCCTTCTATATCCAAATCATTGCCTTTAACGTTTTTGTTTTAACAATAGCATTGTTCTCACATATTTTCTATTTCATTAGGTCCTAATGTTACTTTGTTTTATTTAACATTTCGTTTGATATTAGTTAGTTATTTTTTCAAGAATACCATAGCAATTTAAATTCTTTGTGACCTACACGCCTGATTAGAAAAAAATCTCATTAATGAAGAAGATGCTAATCAGTAATGGAGTTGGCCAGCTGTCTCCGGCCTAAACATTCTACGTAATCTGTTGTTGATTAAGTTAATGAAAGCGTGGTGCAGACTGTGAAAGCTTCCAGTGACAGCAGATGGGAAGAAGATTGAAGGGATCTAATTCTGGACTGTATCAGAGACTAAACCAAGCATGCAGGGGCCAGGGACATGCATATGCTTTATCAAATGATTTTATGTAACTTAAACATTGGGTTTTTTGTTTGAAGGCGGGAGAAGAAGTCAAGGTGAATGAATGTACAGTGCTGTCTTTTTAAATTATAAACAAAGGTGCAAGCAGTCTTAACTGTATGTCTTACTAGACCATTGAGTGGTCAGCTCCGTCCATTCAGATTGTTCTGAATTCCTCTTTCCTTTTCTTGCAGGTGACATCACACAAAAAGGATATGAAAAGAAGAGGTCAAAATTAATTGGAGCGTATCTGCCACAACCTCCAAGTATGTAAACCTTGATTAATAGCATAAGTCACCTAGCTTTAAGAGTTGACTGCAACATGTAGGAGGCAAATTGAAGAGAAACGACTGAGACCAAATGACTGTTGAGTCTCAAATCTGCATGAGGATCACACATTTATCTGTGAACTAGGCACATCTAATTCCGTTGTCTTATCATACATGTATTTTGTGTATGTAGAAGGCACATATAATTTTTTTGCAAATTTGCATAATTTAATAGGCATTTCATTTACAGATGCAGAGCAATAATATGTTTGATTACTTTTGGAATGCTATAACCATAAAAAACATGAGAGGATTTTTGATTTAAACATGACTTTTGGTTGGGTGAGTTAAGCATTATAGCTATGTATTACAGTTTAAATTAATTGAAGGTTTTGACTAATGTCCCAGGGGGCCAAATCTTGAAATCTAGAAAATGGTATAATATTGTACCTGGCATTATGAAATGATAAAAGTTGGTTATGTGTTAAATGTAGTGGTAAAACATGTACTATCTATTCTCATCCAAAGTGCAAAATCTGTTTCATTCTAGCATTTCACTGTGCAAGTTCATAGAACCTTTTTGCACTTGAGTTAGGTTCTATAAATTTCAAGAAAAGGAAAAGAGTACTAGACTAAATTTCTAATACCTTGGTTCTAATGTGAGCTCAGTTAGGTTTGAAAGTGACCTTGAAATTTTGCTAAGCAATAGGAATGATTTAAAGCTAATGCAATTTATTCCCACCCCCCACCAAGGAAAGAAGATAGTAACATAAATTTTAAGGCTCTTAAACTCTGTAATTTTCATAGCACTGTTGAAACAAAACTTTAAAAACTCTACTCAGATGCTATAAAAAGTTTAAATATGCACGTATATACACATGTACACATGTGCGCACGCGCCCCTCAATCCCGTGACCTCTCCTGCTATCCCGAGGCTTTGACATACCCGGTAGTGCTCTGTTACATGGTAAGGAGAGTTTCATCGAGCCCATGTTGCAGGAAATTTAATTTGTGTGTTGAGTTTCTGCTGTGTTTGTAGTTTTTGTTTTGATTTTCTATGTGTATCTTCCCTTGATTATAAGAAAGTTAAAGATGGGCTTGTTTTAATAGCTTTTACCTAGCTGAGGCACTGGATTTTTTTGTTGTCTGGCTTACAAAAGGAAGAAACCTGCTCTGTAGGCATGAGGAAAAAATCATTGGGTTTGACTGAAACCCGTGTGTGAAAAGGCTTTAGGAGCAAATGTTGGGGGCAGATAATTAGACAGTGGTCTTTTTTCCCTCCTTTTCCTTCTTTCTCTCTTCTAACAGAATCACCACGATGATCATCTTAATATTCCCGTCACTTGCTGAATTCATTTCTGCAGGTGCACCTGCAGGTTTTTGGAAGAAGGCTGGTGGGGCCAGTTATAGGCTGTTGACATTAGTGGATTTTAATTTCTGTGCCTTACCAAACAAAAGTGAAACAGAAGCAGTTCCTCGCTTTCCCAGAAGACAGTTCTTGAGCCGCAGCTTTGCTAAGAACCTGATTGACCCCAATGTTGGCTGGGGGCCGATGACCTGGCCTGTGTTGTGTGGTCCCTTTGGTGTTACATGTGCTGTTCTGCATGGGGTCGGCAGCTCTGCTCAGTGCTGTAACAAATTTTAAAAAAACTAAAATTTGAATTAATTAGTTTTTTTTCAACTTGTTACAGCAGCGAATGGAGCTGCCGTGGTTCGGTGTAGACTGCAGCACAGTGAAGGAGCCACGAGAAGAATGCTCCGCTCTGCCAACATCGGAGTGTGTGACATCCGAGAAGCAGCGGCCAGAGAGCGGGTGGCCAGCACCACAGGAAACCGGCCTCTGTTTTACTTTCGTTTCGGTGAGCTCTACTTTACTGAGAGAGAGAGAAAGAAACCTGCTGGCAGGGATACGTATTTGAAAATTGACAGCCTACATAACATTATCCTATATAAAATGGTAGTGTTAGCAGTGGTAGGATTGTGTTTTGAGCCCCACATTTTTCAAAAGAGATCCTGTGACTTAACCAGGGTCACAGTGCTTTTTAATTGCAGAGCCTGTTCTAGAACGCAGAGTCATGGTCATCCTAGTATCTCAGATCCCAGTTCTGTTTTTATTATAATCTTTACCCTGTTTTTATAACCCTTTTCCATAGTTGAGCACCACTTATAAGGCACTTCAGAAAAAGAATGCATGACAAATTAGAAAATTATTCTTAAAGCTACTGATCTTCTACTAACTTTTGTCTTATAGTCAAAGACCTAGGTAAAGGATGGACTATTCAATCTTGGCTTTCTGAGGCCTGTTAAAAGGAGTAAATTTGAGATCTGCAGCTCTGTAATATCCCTATCTTCAAAGAGCAAAGCCATGGATTTTCGAAACAGAAAAATCAAACCAGTTAGTCCTAGAGTGTACTCTTAAAGGTAATGACCCTATTCAGAGCTTAAAATTACTTTGGTGGATACTATTTTGAATTTCCAGCCTTCTGGTTAGCAGCTCAGTGCAGTAACCATTTTCACCACACCAAAAGATTTGAAAGTTTGCATCACACAAAAAGATGGAAGGTTCAGGTTCACCCAGAGGTGCCTCAGAAGAAAGGCCTGGTGATCTTCTGAAAAATCACCCATTGAAAATCCTGTGGAGCACAGTTCTACTCTGACACACGTGGGGTTGCCATGAGTCGTAATCGACTCAGCGGCAGCTGGTTGAGGACTCCCAGTCTTGTCCCTGAGCTTTTGTGTATATTCCTTCCGTATAAGCCAGCTTGCTGATGGTTACAGTGGCCTTGCCAAGACAAAGAATGGAGGGATTGATGAGTAGATGGCAGAGTTGAGTGTTATCTGTAAGGTTCATTTAAGAATGTATGTAAGCAGTACATATCTGATTAAAGTTGACGAAAGTAGAGCTTGTTTGGGAATGTTTATATGTTGACCTCTTGGACCACCCCCCAGTTTCCATTAAGAAGTAGAAGAGAAAACTGTCAACCAAGAATACTATACCCAGTAAAACTATTCTTCAAGAATGAGGGTGAAATTAAAACATTCCCAAACAAACAGAAGCTGAGAGAGTTCATATCCACCAGGCCAGCCCTACAAAAAATACTAACAGGAGTTGTGTAGATGGAAGGGAAGAGACACTAGAAAGTAATTCAAAGCTATATATAAAAAGAAAGATCCCTAATAAAGTGAAATGCATGGACAAGGATAAGGGCTAGTAAAGGTATTCATGCTTGATAATTCTAAATGTTTTGTCCTTCATGTTTTTAATAACAGATATATAAAAGGCAAGGATAAAATTACGTTACAGGGTTTATGAAACACAAAGACAAAATAGTATAACAACAACAAAAAGGGGGGCAGAGGAATGGTATAGATATAGAATTTCTTAAGTTACTGAAGTTAAGTTGATACTGACTTACCCTAGAATGTTATAAATACGAACTCTTAAATGTAATATTCATGGTAACCACTAAGAAAATATATAAAAAACATACACAAAAGGAAAAGAGAAGGTTGCCAAAGAGGCTCATTACAATAAACCAACAGAACACAAAAGCAGGCAGTACTAAAGGACAAAGACAAAGAAAGCTTAAGACACACAAAAAACAACAAAATCACAGAAGTCACTTATCAGTAATTACAGTGAATGTAAATGGACTAAATGGTCCAATCAAAAGGCAGAGAGTGGTTCAACTGTATACTGTTTACAAGAGACATACCTTAAACCTAAGGACACAAATAGGTTGACAGCGAAAGAGTGGAAAAAAATATTCCACGCAAATAATAACCAAAAGAGAGGTGGGGTGGCGATCTTAATATCAGGCAAAGTATACTTGAAGACAAAAATCTGTCAGAAGAGGTAAAGATGGACATTATTTATAGTGATAAAACCAGACAATCAAACCCACTGCCATCGGGTTGATTTCAACTCAAAGTGATGCTACAGGACAGAGTAGAATTGCCCCATAGGGTTTCCCAAGTGGTCGATCTTTACAGAAGCAGACAGCCACATCTTTCTCCCACAGAGTGGCTGGTGATTTCAAACCCCGAGCCTTTCAGTTAGCAGCTAAGAGCTTTAACCACTGTGCTACCAGGGATCCTCTATAATGATAAAAGGTCAGTTAATCAAGAAGATTTAACAATTGTAAATATATTTTTACTCAACATTGGGGCACCTAAATATATAAAGCAAATACTGATAGAATTGAGGGAAGAAATAGTGCTACAATAATAATTGGAGACTTTATGCCACTTTCAATACTGGACAGAAGATCTAGAAAGAAGATCAACAAGGAAACAGAGGACCTAAATGACACTATAGACCAACTAGACTTAACAGACATATATAGAACACTAACCCCAAAACAGCACAATATACATTATACTCCAGTGCACATGGATCATTCTCCAGGATGGACCACATTTAGGTGACATGTCAAATCTTGATAAATTTAAAAGGATTGAAATCATACAAAGTGTTTTCTCTGACCATAATGAAGTAAAGCTAAAAATCAGTTACAGAAAAAAACCTGGAAAATACACAAACATATGAAAATTAAACAACATGCTATTAAACTACCAATGGGTCAAGAAAGAAATCAAAAGAGAAATCACAAATTGCTTAGAGTCAAATGAAAATGAAAACATGACATACCAAAACTTATGGGGTACACACTTTGGTGAGTGTCATTTGGGGTCTTAAACGCTAGCAAGTGACCATCTAAGATGCATCAATTGGTCTCAACCCACCTGGAGCAAAGGAGAATGAAGGACACCAAAGGCACAAGGTAATTACGAGCCCAAGAGGCAGAAAGGGCAGCATAAATCAAAGATTACATCAGCGTGAGGCCAGAAGAACTAGATGGTACCCGGCTGCACCCAATGACTGCCATGACAGGGAACACAACAGAGAATCCCTGATGGAGCAGGAAAACAGTAGGATGCAGACCTCAAATTCTTGTAAAAAGACCAGACTTAATAGTCTGAGACTAGAAGGACCCCAGAGGTCATCATCCCCAGACCTTCTGTTAGCCCAAGACTGGCACCATTCCGAAAGCCAATGCTTCAGACAGGAATTGGACTGGACTGTAAGTCAGAATATGATACTGGTGAGGAGTGAGCTCCTTGGACACATGAGACTGTGGGCAGCTCCTGTCTGGAGGGGAGATGAGAAGGCAAAGGGGGACAGAAGCTGGCTGAATGGACACAGGGAATACAGGATGGAGAGGAGGAGTGTGCTGTCTTGTTAGGGGGAGAGCAGCTAGGAGTGCATAGCAAAGTGTATATAAATTTTTGTATGAGAGACTGACTTGATTTGCAAGCTTTCGCTTAAAACACAATAAAAAAAGGAAAGAAAAAAAAAAAACTTATGGGATGCAGCAAAGGCAGTGCTCCCAGGAAAAAATGATACCAGTAAATGCCTACAAAAATAAGAAGGATCTCAAATTACCAGTCTAACTTGACAACTCTGGGAACTAGAAAAAGAAGAGCAAATTAAGTCTAAACCTACCAGAAGAAAGGAAATAACAAAAATCGGAGCAGATAAAAAAATAAAAAACAGGAAAACAATAGAATCTGTAAAACCAAAAGTTGGTTCTTTGAAAAGATCAATAAAACTGACAAACCTTTAACTAGACTGAAAACAGAAAAAAATAAAAGATCGAAATAACCAAAGTAAAAAACTGAAAGAGGGGACATTACAACTGACGTGATAGAAATAAAGAGAATTTTGACAGAATGTTGTGAACAACTGTATGGCAACAAACTGGATAACCTAGATGAAATGGACACATTCTTAGAAGTACACAGCCTATCCAGATGGACTCAAGAGGAAACAGAAGTCTCACCAGACCCATTAACAAGTGAAGAGATTGAATCAGTGATCAAAAACCTCCCAATGACAACAACAAAAAAAGTCCTGGGTCATATGGCTTCACTGGGAATTCTACCAAACATTTAGAGAAGAATTGACACTAATAATTGTTTAAACTCTTCCAAAAGATAAAGAAAGAAAGAATACTCTCTAATTTATTCTATGAAGCAAACATAACCCTGATACCCAAACCAGAGAAAGACACCACAAGAAAACTACAGTTTAATATCTCTTATGAATATAGACGTAAAAGTCCTCAACGAAATACTAGTGAACAGAATCCAGCAGCATATTAAAAGAGTCATACACCACAAATTTATTCCAAGTGGAATTTATTCCAAGAATGCAGGGATGATTCAACATTAGAAAATCAATCAGTGTAATACACCACATCAGTAGAACAAAGGAAAAGACCCACATGATCATCTCTGTGGATGCAGAAAAAAACATTTGATAAAACACAAACCCTTTTTGGATGAAAACTCTAAAGAAGATTGGAATAGAAGGGAAATTCCTCAATATGATTCAGGGCATATATGAAAAGCCAACAACCGACATTATACTTAATGGAGAAGGACTGAGAACTTTGCCCTTGAAGTCAGGAACAAGGCAAGGGTGCTCACTCTCACTGCTTCTATTCAGTATTGTATTAGAAGTCCTAGCCAGAGCAGTAAGTCAAGAAAAAAATAAAAGCTATCCAGATTGGAAAAGAAGTAAAAATATTTCTATTTGTGGATGATATGATCCCGAGCATAAATATTGAAAATCCCAGAGAGTCCGCAAGAAAACTGCTAGAGCTAATAGAGAAATTTAGCAAAGTTGCAGGGTACAAGATCAACAAATAAAAATCAGTTGGTTTCTAAACACCAGCAATGAGAAATCTGAAAGGTAAATTAGATAATTCCATTTACAATAGCATTTAAGAGAATATAATATCTAGGAATAAATCTAACCAGAGATGTGAAGGACTAATACAATTCAAACACTAAAAAACTGCTGGAAGAGTTTAAAGAAGACATAAATGAATGGAAAAAACATTCCATGTTCATGGATTGAAAGCCTTAATATTGTTAAGATGTTAATACTACCTGAAGTGATCCATAGATTCAGTGCAATCCTGATCAAAATAATACAGCCGTCTTTACAGAGTTAGAAAAATCAATCCTCAACTTTATATGGAATGGCAAGAGGCCTTGAATAGCTAAAACAAGAGAAGAACAAAGTAGGAGGGCTGCACTTCCTGATTTCAAAACGTACTGTACAGTTACAGTAACCCAGACAGCCTAGTACTGGTATAACAAAAGACGCATAGACCTATGGAGTAGAATTGAGAGTCCAGAAATAAACGCATACGTCTATGGTCTTTTTGACAAGGGCGCCAGGTCCATTCATTGGGGAAGAAGAGTCTCTTTGATAAATGCTGCTGGAAAAATTAGATTTCCACATGGAGAAAAATGAAACAGGATCTATGCCTCAACCTGTACACAAAAAACAAATTCAAAAGGGATTAAGGAACTAAATGTGCAAACTAAAACCATAAAATTCTTAGAAGAAAAAGTAGGGGCAATGCTGTCAGGCCTAGCTTTCAGCAGTGGTTTACCTTAGACAATAACAAAAACACAAACAGCAAAAGACAAAAAAATTAAAACTTTTTGTTCATCAGAAGACCTTACCAAAAAAGTGAAAAGATGAGCTACCGACTGGGAGATCAGAAACCATATATCCGACAAGAATTCTAATAATCTGAATATATATAAAGCTTTGACAACTAACAACAAAAGGACAAATAACTCAATCTTTAAATGAGCAAGGGACTTGAATAGGTATTTCACCAAAGAGGACTTTCAAATGGCTATCAAACATATGAAAAGATACTCTGCGTCATTAGCCATTGGAAAGATGTAAATCAGAACCACAGCGAGATACCATTCCACTCCTACCGGGATGGCTAAGATTAAAAACAAAAAACAAAATATCAAATGTTGAGGAGGATGTGAGGAAATTGGAACCCTTATCTATTGCTGGTGGAAATGCAAAATGGTACAGTCATTGTGGAAAACTGTGGTGGTTCCTCAAAACATTAAAAACAGAACTACCATATAACGCAGTAATTTCATTCCTAGGTATGTACCCAAAACACTTCCGGGACTCAGAGACTTGTACGTCAGTGTTCGCTGCAGCAGTATTCACAATAGTCAAAAAGTGGAAACAACCTAAATGTCCATCAGCAGGTGAATGGATAAACAAAATGTGGTACAAATGTACAATGGAATACTACTCAGCCTGTAGGAGAAATAAAGTCTTGATACATGCTACAGTATGGATGATGCTTGAAGATATTATGCTGAGTGAAATAAGCCAATCACAAAAGGACAAATATTGTATGACCTCACTTACATAAAAAGACAAGAAAAGGCAGAAGTATAGAGACCAAAGTTTATTAGTGGTTACCAGGGGAGGGAGGGGGAAAGGGGAGTTAACAGTGATGGAAAAATCACATCGATTAAGGGTGGAATTGTACGACCAATTATTGTAATTACTGTTAGTATGCTGTGTACCTACAAAGAGTTGAATTGGTAAAAGTTGTATGATATACTTACAACAATGACCAAAAAAAAAAAAAAAGAGCAGCTGTTGAAGCTCATAGGATTTGGTTCTTGGTTTGGAGATTTGGAGATTTAAGGTTATGGTTTCATGGGACATCCCAGTTAATTGGCCTATTAATGTATTTAGTGTTGCTTTTCTACCTCCTAGTTCGTTGCATACTGCCTGGGGTCTTAAAGGTTGCAAGCCACCATCTAAGGCTCAGCAATTGATTTGTATTCACCTGTAGCAACAGAAAGAAGAAGAGTCAGGAATGGGAGGAGGATATGGAATGTGTGGCAAACTGCCTCCATGAACAACTGTCTCCTTTGCCAGGAGACCAGAAGAACTGGATGGTGCCTGGCTACCATTGCTGAACATTTTGATCTAAGATTCCATAGAAAAATCCTGATCAAAAAGGGGAAAATGTAGAACAGAATTGCAAGTTCTTGTAGACTCTAGACTTTCTGGAGCCATGGGGGTGGAGGAACCCCTGAAACTATTGTCCTGAGATAACCCTTACATTTGTAAACCAAAAATATCCCCTGAAGTCGTCTTAAAAACAAACCATAGTTTAGCTTAACTGTTAACGAAGGTCTGCCTTGAGCTTTATGGTCTTTGAGGAACTATCTATATGGGATCAACTTGACAACAGCAACTCTGAAGGTTAGGCAGGAACCTTAGGGGAGGCAGTTGAGTTTGTGTTAATGGGGGAGGAACAACTTAGAAAAGGAGGGTGAGAAGGGTTGTAATTAATGTCACTATATTGTATATGTAGAAACTGTCAAATTGGTGTATGTTTTGTTGTGTCTCAGCAGCAACAACAAAATGAAAATTTAGGAAAAAAAAAAAGCAGAAAAGCCCAGTTCAGTTTCACACAGGATTTCAGGACAGGTTGTCCTGTTTCAGCATCAGGGGATGTTGTTGCCAACACGAGATTGCCTCAGCTACTTTTGCAGCCATTGTTATGGCTAATCCTTATTTCTGCGAAGTCACTGCAGAATGAACAGTCATTTATCAGATGTGACTTTGTTTTCTGGGAAGCAGTAAGTGGAATCAGTATTTTTAAATCAGAGAGGTTTTTTCTTCACTGGCCCAACTCTGGAAATAATTCTTCTTGTACCAGATCTTCATGAAAAAAGTCTTCTTTTTCAGTCATTCCTGTTCTGCCATGGTTTTTTTTGTATGAGGAGTTTGTGTTTTGATGAACTTTACTTTTTTTTAAGCATTATTTTTATTTATCAAAGAAAATATTAAGACTTATTCCAGAAAGTATTCTAAAAGTGTTTCCGAGATGCTGTTTGGGACAAATGGTTATGGTTGAGAACTGCATTCAGCAAATATTGACAGCTTGAATCGAAGCCACCCAACAGTAGTCCCTTCCCTGGGGAAGCATTCAGGAAGCAACTTTACTTCCTAGCCTTACATTGCCCTTTAGACAAAGTGAGAGACTCTGCTACAGAAATATCTGGTAATAATGACTCAGGTACCAACAGGAAGACGCATTGTCTTTGGTGAGAGCTGAATGGTTTCCTAAATCTTGATGAAGACCGTAGCTGATTCATACTTCTGAAGTGTGCCAGAAGCGAGGAAAGAAAAAAATGAAAATTATGTAGTTAATGAAGGAAGAGGTCAGAAAGAATATATTGCGTTTTGAAAACCATTTTTCAAAGAGAAACTATTATGTAGGAGAACTTGCTATTCATTTGGTACTTGCTGTCTCTCAGGTTTTTGGTTATGTAATGACTCTTTCAAGTTTGTACTTCATTAATCTCTAAATCTGATTAAACTTGCAAAAATAGAAAATAAAATCTATCTTGAGAGCATAGTGTCAGCTTTTATAATTGAGTCTTTACTGCTTTTATGACATAGGTCAGGGTAATATAAAGTAGGAAAATCTTAATGTTACCATAAATAGTGAAACTTTACTTGCCCAGATACAGTCTCCCGTTCTTAAAACATGTATATCAACTAGATTTTATTTTTTACGTGATTTCCCATGAAATGATTTTTAGATGTGAGCAGTTTCTATAGATGTAGTATTCTTCTCAGAGCTCAGCCAGGCACCTTTCTACTCAGCTACCAGTCACCCAGATTTACTTGTAGCTGAGTAGTGTTGAAAGTTCGGCTAATGTGCAAGTCTGTCCTTTTGTCCTTCCTGCTCCATATAAATCGGCTATAGGATCAAGATGAACAGCCTTCTATGAGAAGAGGGCTGTATTTGGGTTTGGTGTGAATTTATCAGCCCACATGTTGTTTTGGCTGAACAACAGAATGACACCACACTTGAACATAGATGCGTTGTTTTGGGAGGGCATTCACAGACTGCACCGTTACGTTGTTGGAACTGTTCAGCAGTCCTGGCCTTTTTGCAGTTCCTTGAATTCTTCACGCTACTGGAATTGCTCAGGGTTTTCATGCTGCTTTCCATCTTAGGGATTCTGCAGGGCTGTGCCCTTTGCTTGCAGTGCTCTTAGCCCAGCTGTACCTGCTTATCTCTTAAAGCTCAGTTCAGATGTCACTTCTACAAGGGTTTCTTCCACGATCCCTCAGATTAGGACAGGTTCTCCTGTTCTACCTCAATGATATCCTACTTCTGAAATACTTAGCACAGTTGTACTTGAATAGCCGTTATTTAATGATACCACCCCAGCCCCACCGGTGGTAATATAAGCTGCCTTTTCCCCCGAGCCTCGTGCACATGGTGAGTGAACGTTCAGCAATTACTTGTTGAAGGGATGAACAAGATAGACAGGACGGTGCTGCCCCACTCCTGGACAGATCAGAAGGCTGCAGTGCAGGCTCATTAGATAACTTGTGTATGGTTGGTAAGAGGAGCAGTGGGGTGGTGGCTGATATGTTCCTCGCCACCGCCATGCGAGCTCCCACCCCACTGGAACTCACAGTGAGGGGCACGGATAGCAAGGCTCCTTTGTCCCCTTTAGGTATAATTTTTTACTTGCATTGAGTGAGCAAAAGAGCACTTACATAATTGGCCCAGCCTAGGGTAAATTCCAAAACAGTCAACTTAATATTCAGATCTGTGTAATGCCTTGAACCAACCAACATAAAGCATTTACTGCTTCAGGTACCTCCTGTCTGTGTTCACGATCCTATTTTGACCTCTGATTTGGGTAATTTTGATGGCAGGTGGTAACATGTAAGTGCTCATCATTGTTTCCATTTCTGAGATGTCAGAGGATAACATGATTTGGAACCTCAGCACATTCTAATCAGTTACATTTTGTTTTATTATTATTATTTTAGAACTTGGCTCAAAACCCTGGTATTCCATGTTATAACTAGAGATATGCTTTCCTGACATGAATTCTGTTACCTGCAGTGACTCACTTTGGCCGTTTCATGTGGCTAACAAGGAGAGAACTTGAAATCTAGTCACAGGTTCTTCTTCTGGGTTTCAAGATTTATGAGGCAGAAGCTTACATGTAAAGCTTGTTGGCTGAATTTAGCATTGGTGAAGTTTGCTGTTGTTAATTTGGTCTCATAGAAATGTAGAACTTTCTTATCTTATATTTAAGGATCTAAACCTGAATCGCCCCTGGCTGTTGCAAACACCTAATGGGTTGGGTTACTAACTGAAAAGTTAGAGGTTGGAGAGCACCCAGAGAACCTGGCAGTCTACGTCTGAGAAATCAGCCATGGAAAACCCGACAGAGGACAGTTCTAATCTGACACACATGGGGTCGCCAAGAGTCGGAATTGACTTCACGGCAACTGGTTGTTTTTAAACCTGAGTCAAATGCCATTTTGTTCTATTTTCCTTAGAAAATAAAGATGGCCTGACTTACGTGTGCGTTTTATTGATGTATTCTGATTCTTTATTCTAACAGCTGCTGGGCTTCTCTGGTGGCAGTTGCGCGATTTGATCTATATTTTTATTCTGCCTCAAGAACATTAAAATCTCCCTCATTTCTGCTGTGACTGAAGCACAGTGTGTTCCCCTTGTTATGGATGCTGTGTCTGCTGGTGCAGTTGCCCTCTTCCTAGCCTGGGCTTTGGGGAAAGATGCCTCCGCAGGCTGTTTCATTAGCTGAAGGAGCTGTGCGGTGCCAGAGCTATTCTCTTGCCTTCGTCAATACCGTGTGCTTGTGGTAGATGTGTAGGATGCAAGGGTGAATCCAGAATGTGAGAAAGAAAAGCATTTAAATCCATATTGCCTGTCTGTGTTTGAGCATGAACTCTTTCAGATTGAATAGCTACAGGAAATGAACTTTCCATCAGCAAAAGGCAAATTACCTGCATCCTAGGTAAGCCATGTTCTTGATCAGTAATACCAAATTTGCTTCTTTCTGTTACCTAAGAAATATTACATCACATGCAGGTGTTGGTTTGATCAGATAAATTTCCTGCTAGTTTTTAGTGGTATTTAATGGGTCAGGTTTCTTGTTGCCAGTATCAGTAATTAAAAGGGAACAAAGCTAAACCTGCTTTCATTTAATATTTCTGGAATTCGAGCAGTGTTGGGTACAGACTCACTGTGTGTATCCACCTGAAAGGCAAGAATGGTGTCTACCAAGGTACTGACTTATATAGTTTTGTGAAAAATCTGTAATAATTTTAAGAAAAAGGCAGAAACTTGAATCCCCAATCCTGACACTGTAGATTCATTGGTTTCTGAAGTTGTCTTAACAACTGAACACAGACAGGTTGTCAGGACATGAGAAATTGGGCTCCCAAATGGATGTACGACATGTAAAGGGTTCTCTTCAAACTCTTCTAGTTTCAGATCTTTCACAAGTTTTAAATTCACAAGTCCCTGATCAAATTAAATTTTTATGATAGAAAAAGGGTTATTAAGCAAATTTACACTGATTTATGGCCAAAGATCTATGTTAATTGTGGTTGAAATGGAAATAACAATGACAGTTAAATAAGTCTGTGGTTAGTATGGTTGGGGTAGGTGGTAAGGTGTTTATGATGAGATTAAATTGTTTCTGTTTTGTGGTGTTCTCATCTGGGTCAGTACAGAGCAGATGGAGTAAATACATCTGTAGGTACAAGGATTGTACTGTTTACCTTCCATCAGAATCCTTGACTGTACTTATTTAAAAAGTAAGTGCTGGTATAATGCTGCCTTGTGAAAAAGTGAGTATAGTTAGGCGCTAGAAGAGAATGGGCCTGTGTTCAGAAATTGTTTTTGTACAGACCTGAGATATGGAAAAAACCCCTAGGAGTTGCACAGGGTACATAAAGTGTGATTTCACCTTCCCAAGAGCCTGTGATGCCTGGTAAGCTTCTGCCGAGCCCTTGGAGCCACAGTGCATGGTGCACTTGTTTGTATGTGCACGGGAGGAAGACCAGGAGAAACTGGAGGTACAGGGAGTGTCCTCGCAACTGGATAATTTAGATAATGTAGGCAATGTCTGTACCCCCCTCCCAAACTCACATGAAAACTGAGGTTTAGAGGCAAAATGCTTTGTCCAGGGTTGCACAACCATTGGGGGCAGTGGTGGTTCGGTGGTAGGATTCTCACCTTCAGTGCAGGAGACCCAGGTTCAAATTCAGGCAGATGCTCCTCAAGTGCAGCCCCGACTCCTCCGTCAGTGGAGGCTTGCATGGTGCTGTGATGCTGAAGGGCCTCCAGACTGTAATGGACTAGGAGGAAAAGTCTGGTGATCTACTTCCAAAATTAGCCAGTGAAAACCCTATAGACTATAATGGTATGATCTGCAGCTGATCATGGGGATGGCACAGGACCAGGCAGCGTTTCTTTCCATTGTGCACGGGGTTGCCATGAGCCAGGAGCGACTCCACAACAGCTAACAACAACAACAACAACAACAACACACAGCTAGTGAAAATAAAACCAGAATTGGGATCAAGATCTTCGTTTCAAATCCTTTTTTATTTATCTTCCACATATTCCTCATAGTTTATTTTTTAAAAATATTTTGAAAACCAAGATTTTCAGTGCATTTCTCATGCTATCTCACTTTAGAAATCCTTATTTTTTTTCCCTTGAAACATTAAACATCCTGCATTTACCAAGTGTTGTCTGTATTGCAAGATCTCCTGATCTGTGGTGCATCGTTGTGTTATAGGGCTACACAGGTTGGCGCGTGCTTACCTTATTCTTAGGGTTGATACGAGGATTATCATATTTTCTAGTATCTCTTATACCATAGTATTAAATGCTGCATTTATTTGATAATCTGAAATTGATGGGTTGTTTAGGTCACAGAACAGTTTTCTTTGGGGAATCTTTTCTTGACCATGTAATAAATTGAAGTTCTAATACAAATGGATTGTTAGTCTGCTTTCTCTTCTTTTGCGTTTAAAAAAGTTTTTTGCAGGCGGGGGAGCATTTGAAGGAGTGAGAATAATAATAGGACAGGGCAAAAATTTAGGATAGTGAATATTTCGATTTGGAACAAAGACTTGAGCATCCCTAGAGGAAGATGAGACTGGAAAGGAAGATGGTGTAAAATATTGGAAGGAGCCTTAAATGCAGGTGAAAGGAGTTCGGGGCTTTGTTCCACGGTCATCAGGATGCAGAGAAATGAAATAAACCAGCCTCAGCTTGGACTGATTTGGGGAGAGTGCCACCCAGGAGGCTAGTGACAGAGGCTGTGGTGGCTCCAAGAGTGAGGAAGAGGCCCTGGGAGCCCCTGCAAGCTCAGCAGTGGATGCCAAGTAGTTGAGAATGTAACACCTGCGTGGTGCCACGTAGCCACATACTGAGGCATTATTACGTTTTTAAACTTGAGGATAAATAGTAGGTTGGGGAAAGAGAAGAGTCTAAGGTGTTTTAGATATTTCGAGCCATGGAGAGTTGGAGCGTGGTATACAGAATTTTGGTAGCCGTGAGAAGGTGCCATCGGTTTGACTGAGAAGGGCGAGTGTCAGTTTTGTTCTTTCTCTGCCTGTCTTTGCTTTTCCATTTTTCCTCCTTTAATGTCCTTCTTCTGTTGGGGAGCTTTGTTTATAGTCCCATAATAATTCTAGGAAAAATAAAGATATCACTGAAATTGTCATAATTAAATTGAGTTGTACGAGGCATCGATACCATTCATTCACTCAAAAATACTTCACGAGTTACGTCCTATAAGCTTTGGCGTAGTCTGCCTGAGATTAAATTCTAGATATGTGCTGAGTTTCCTCAGAAGTGAAATGGCAGTAATAATAGTACCTATCTCATGGTTTTTGTTTTAGCAAATGAAATGAGTTAATAAATGTAAAGTGCTTAGATTAGTGGTATAAAAGTTTTAGATATTATTATTCTCTCTTTATAGATGGGAAATTGAGACTAGCAAGGTTAAGGGACTTGCCCAAGGTCAGAAAGTCAACAAGGGGAAGCCAGAATTTAATTCCAGAGCTTTCTGACTCCATAAGCCCATTGCCGCCAAGTCGATTCTGACTCATAGCGACCCTATAGGACAGAATAGAACTGCCCCCATAGGATTTCTAAGGAGCAGCTAGTGGATTCCAGCTGCTGACCTTTTGGTTAGCAGCCTAGCCCTTAACCACTGCACCACCAGGGCTCCTTTCTGACCTTAGAGACAAGATTTTAGCTGTACTGCCTTTTTTTCTCTCTCAGATCACGTCAGATCTAGAATTAATTCGGAGCTTAGCACAGTGGCCAGCACATAAGTACTTAATAATGTTTGGGGGAAGAAGGGATTCAGTCTTTGTCATTTTCTTGCCTGAGGAGAGTTAATCACTTTGTCCTCCTGGCTCCCGAGTGTTTTTAGATCACGACCGTTTCTCCTTCCAGACGCCCTACATTCACAGTGAGTGACCCTGTTTGCCTCTCTTAACCTTCACCCATATTGTGTGTTAGAGACTTCTGGTCTTTCCGGAGGGCTAGTTTTCAATTGAGGTTTCCCAAACTAAAAAAATTATGAATGTGAGACCTCAACAATGCTGAATACTAACCTATTGTTATGTATTTTACTAATTATTCTTACCAGTGTTACCAAGAATGAATCCATTCCAGCAGCAGTGTTTTGTTAATCGATGGTAACGAAGAAAGGCTCTGTGATCACCCCTGGGTCCTTCTGTGGTAACAAGCAGAACTCTGTTGTCGAGTTGCCTGTTGGACTGAGCGCTTTTCTTTTCAGAACATATCTTTAAGCTACCTCAAATTTCATTCAGAATGAAGTCAGATAAAAAAATGACTGAAATATGCACACTCATGTTTTAGCTTCTTTTAATGTCCTATTACTATTGACCTGTTGATGCTCTTCTTTTTGCCTAGTCCTATTCATTCCTTTTTAAAAACTTGTAAACTTTGTAGTTCACCCTGTGGGAATAAGTGTTCATGGGGTTTGTGTGCAAAATTAGCATTCTGAGGATAGTTGTGTAAGATCTGAGAACTAACCAAGCAGTAACCTACAACTGCATGGTGTACTGTCTGTAGGTGTAATTATTATGACTGTGCCTTTCCCTGCAAAAAAAAAAGCATATGGCCTTTGAGATACCAAGATGCTAAGGTTGAAGGTAATTCCAGGAGGCATATTTAAATGAACTAGGTAGATTAGTGAGATTGAAAGCTAGACATTAAAAAAAAAACAAAAAACAAGCCACCGATTAAACTCGGCAGCTTGCAAATAAAATAGAAGCTTGAAACTACCTTTTTCTCACCTTTCTAAAACGGCGCTAAGATGATGGTAAAGGGATAAAGTAGAAACTTAGACAAGTTTTTATAATATGTAAAGTAGATGACTTGTGATACTTTTTTATCAAAATGGCTAAAGCCAGTAGATGAAGATGCTGATAAAAACCATCTGGTCGGAGCAGGACTTGGAAACAGGCTCCTTAGGTTCCAACCTCTGCTGAGAGTTTGCATTTCTAACGGGTTCCCAGGTGATGCTAATGCTGTTGGTTAGGGACCAATTCTGAGAACCACTAGTAGAACTCACATAAGAATCACCTGGGGATCTTGTTAAACTGTAGATTCTGATTCAGTATATCTGGGGTGGAAATGCAGATTCTCAGCAGGGGGTTCCAACCACAGCAAACCAGTTTGAAGCCCTGGATTGGAGGCAGTGGGTACCCTGGGGGTAGGATAAGGCATGGGGCCAAAAGAAGACATGGGATCTACCAAACAGGTGATGCAGGTTTTCTCTACTCCTGCCACAGATGTTTATTCTCTGGAGAAAGTTTACTAGCAGGGCTCCAGATGTGGGGACACTGGGTGATGCTGAAGTTCACTACACATACTGAAAGCTGAAACAGTGCCTGCCCTGGAATGATGAAATTGCTGTGTTTATTCACAGGGCAGAAGATTGGAGATACTTCCTTTGGGGAAACGGAATAGCCCAGATTAAAGACTTATTGGAAACAGATTTGGTTACTCTACCTTCCCCAAGGTTGGGGGCAGAAAGTGTCTTGCAGCTCCTTCAATGGAGATAAAGAAGGACTGTAAGAGTCGATAAAGGATAAAGGAAAAAATTACGAAGATTTTATATAAAGCTTGTAGAATCAGAGTGACATTTAACTTCTCAACAACAGTGGGAACTAAAAGGCAATGAACAAAAATTTTCACATGGAATTCTGTATTTAGCCAAACTATCAATTATGTTAGAGTAAGGATTTAAAAAAGACATTTTCAGACATGCAGAGTCTGAAAGTAGTCTTTCTCTTTCACCCGTTCTCAGAAAGCTACTCAAGTGTGCTCCTTTAAAATAAGAGTGAAGGAAGAAGGATGACATTAAGAAATAGAGGAAACAAATGACTTAACACAAGCAAAAGCAAGTCCCAGGATGAAGGCAAGGGAAATCTCTTGTGACAATTGTGCAGCAGTTTTAGAAACTAACCAGCCAAGATGAGAGCAGGGGGGTCGTTAAGGAAAAGTACAGTTCAACTAAAAAGTGATCATCAGATGTCAGTGTTCGACCACCAGGAAGAAAAGTAGTGGGGAAGGAGTGTTTTCACTTCTGCTGGAGTATTTTGAAAGAATTAGCAAGAGATACATTGAGAGTCAAGGTAATGAAAAATAAAATGATGCAAATACTAACTCCAGAATAATAAAAAAAAGTATGAGATAGAAAACTAGTCAGAACATGAGACTGACTGCAGAAAAGAAAAAAATGTACATATCATAATAATGATGTTGGCAATGGCTATGGTGTCTAAAATTGACAACGAAATTAAGATTATAAATTTATATTTCTAAATATGAATGTAAATACCATGTAACTACTGTTTTTCATTTTGAGACTTATAATACACTTTGGCTTACTAAATGAAGAATTTATGGACTCAAGCAAGGTAACTTTAGATCTATGAATGAGAGATGTAATTTTAAATTTTCTCAAGAATTTATATAACTGTCTATATACTTATTATATAAAAATGATCATAACTTGATTCTGTCTTGGACTCCATTTTTCTTAATTCTCAAGATTTCAATTGTGGCTTAATTTGTGTCTGTTTCCGTGATGCAGTAGATACATGTGATGTGAAGAAGCCTGGCGTTTCTCTCTGTGATGCAGTAGACACATAGGATGTGAAGGAGAGTACCCTGGTGTTTCTTTCCGTGATGCGGTGGACACGTAGGATGTGAAGGAGCGTATCCTGGTGTTTCTCTCCGTGATGCAGTAGACACGTAGGATGTGAAGGAGCGTATCCTGGTGTTTCTCTCCGTGATGCAGTAGACACGTAGGATGTGAAGGAGCGTATCCTGGTGTTTCTCTCCGTGATGCAGTAGACACGTAGGATGTGAAGGAGCGTATCCTGGTGTTTCTCTCCGTGATGCAGTAGACACGTAGGATGTGAAGGAGCGTATCCTGGTGTTTCTCTCCGTGATGCAGTAGACACGTAGGATGTGAAGGAGCGTATCCTGGTGTTTCTCTCCGTGATGCAGTAGACACGTAGGATGTGAAGGAGCGTATCCTGGTGTTTCTCTCCGTGATGCAGTAGACACGTAGGATGTGAAGGAGCGTATCCTGGTGTTTCTTTCCGTGATCTGGTGGACACATGTGATGTGAAGGAGCATATCCTGGTGTTTCTTTCTGTGCTTTGGTGGACACGTGGGATGTGAAGGAGCGTATTCTGGTGTTTCTTTCCATGATGCAGTAGACACGTAGGATATGAAGGAGTGTATCCTGGTGTTTCTTTCCATGATGCAGTAGACACGTGGGATATGAAGGAGCATATCCTGGTGTTTCTTTCCATGATGCAGTAGACACGTGGGATATGAAGGAGCATATCCCGGTGTTTCTTTTTGTGATCCAGTGAACATGTGGGTTGTGAAGGAGCATATCCTGGTGTTTCTTTCCATGATGCAGTAGACACGTATGATGTCAAGGAGCGTATCCTGGCGTTTCTGAAGACTGCAGTGTTGGGACAGGAGTGACCTCGCCTGCAATGGCATCTCTCTTGCAGCTTACCTCCCTTCTTCCCCAGCCTGGAAAGTTTCTGACTTTCTCTCACCCTGTTGTATTGGCTGGGGTACTCCTTGTGCCCCCATTAGCTTTCCCAGGTGCTACTCTAACTTTGCTGTGGGAGTACAGTGAGTCAGGGCTTTATTTTACCAAACAATTTGTTCCACAAAATAAATTAACTCCAGCTACCAAGTAAATTCTCACCCTTATTTTTTCTTCTCTTAAATTCAGGAGTGGATCAAGCTTTGCCTCAAGAACGTCGAACTCCTGTTACTCCTTCCTCCTCCTCTCGCTATCACCGCCGAAGGTCCTCAGGGTCACGGGATGAACGCTACCGGTCGGGTAAGGCAATAAATGAGGAAGTGAGGTCAATAATATTTTAGTTTGTGACCATGGTGTTCATATAACTATGGGTGCATGTTTCCAAGGTGCTGTATGAGGCAAAACTATAGTAAGTTTGAATTTTCTGTTCCTTATCTGTGTGATCCAGAGATGACTACATACAAATATACCCTTTATGGTAGGTGTTATAATCCAGGAAATAATAGCTCTTTTCACATTTTTAAAGACAGTGTTATGTGCTATTTAGGATTTCATAGTAATTTTCAAAAACAGAATCTCTCATGAGCTAAATTTTGCTGATTTTTTTAGGTGTCACTGTTTAACAATTTAGTTTTACTTTTTGTTGTCTTGCTTACCTGTGTAGTTTTTCTCTTCTCTTTCAACCTCAGTGATCTCTGTTTTTCAGGTGTAGTTCTCAATGGAGAATCAAAGTCCTTACTGTTTTATGTATTCCATGTATATTATTTCTTTTTTTGTTGTATGATGCTGTCTACTAAGAATGCTATCTTAGCAATTTAGTTTTCTTGCGGTCATCATCCGGGCTCAGCCAGCTTAAATTTCTTTCATTAAGTTAGCAACAGGAAACTTACACTGTGATTATTTTAATTAACTTTTGAGGGTATTTTTCCAACATCCAGGTTAAAATTGCTTTTTCCTGCTTCCCTACCTACAAATTTTTGAGAGAAAATTAATCCGTAAGTTCTGTTGTCTTTGATTCTAGGACACCACTTCAGAGTATGCACAGATTGCTGATAATGGTGTTCGGATAGCACTTTATATTTTGCAGAGTACTTTTCACAGACATTATCTCATTTAATTTTTATAACAAATGGGTGAAATAGTTCTTATTGTCTCATATTGCAGAAGAGGAAACTGAGGCTAAGCTAGATGTATGTAATCTCCCCAGTTCATACAAGTGGTTGGGCGGGTGAGAGTCTCACGGTATCAAGTTTAATGAAGCTATGCATTAAAACAGGCTTATGTGATAAACCGCCCACCACATCCTCCTAAGCTGCTGTCTGCCTGACTTCCTGGCTCTGCTTTTCTTTCTAAAAGTGAGAAAAGGGGAAAACAGATTTTATGGCATTGGGATTCATTTGTATAAGGAAGAAGAAATGTACTTAAGAAAGGAAAAGCTTAGCCCTACTTCTCTGATGTTTCTCCTGCCTTTTTGGCAGCTGTCAGAAGGCCTTTGATGCCTACGGAAATATCTGTGAATGGAATGAAAGAAGTATTTTGTTTCCAAACCTGCCCCTGTAATTTTCAGAACTGTTTTAACACCCAACACGTATCAAGAGCTCATATTACTCATTTAGGCATCTGAGAGGCTCCTTTTGAATAATTAGGAGGGTAAAGGCGTACATTTACGTGCCTTCAACTTACTATAAAATGCTTTTATAACTCCCTTTTCTTGAATACCACCACTGTGCCAGTATTTTATATGGAAACCCTGGTGGTGCAGTGGTTAAGAGCTACACACACATAGATGTATTGACACACGTATAAACACTATCATCAGTATCTTCAGTTCTCACAGAAACTAGTTAGCTGTTCTTGTTTCCATTTAACAGATGAGAAAATTAAAGTTTGGGGAGGTTATGTGACTGTAAAGACCTTACAATGAGTTGCTTAACAAAATAGGATGCGAGTCTAGCTCTGCTGGCCTGTAATCTCAGTTCTTACCACATAGAAGATTCTGTCTCATGTCAGTTTCTAACTTCTAACTTTCTGCCGTTAAATATTTTAAGCGAAATTTTAGATAGAAATTAAGTCGCAGCACGGTCTAATTCCCACATTTATATCTTCCCTAATGATGTTGATGGAGAGGAGAAGAGGATAAACTGTATGTTTATACCACCGTTTGACATGTGTTGTTTGCCTGAAGTCCTCGTAGTTATTCTAGGAGACAGGTAGGGCAGGTTGTGGTTCTATACCATTTTTCTTTTTAATGGAAGCCTGAGAGAGGTTAGCAGTGTGGGAAGCAGTGATCCCCTGAACTCAGATACATTCTCCGCTCACCTATACAACATTACCTTCCCTAGTAGAGAGCAAGAGAGGATGCGAGCAAGAAGCAGCTTAGTGGAATGGGGTGGTGGCTGAGTAGAATAATGGAGGGCAATTTAAAAAGGTTTATATATATTTTTTTAGTGCTAGCTCAAAAGAAACATTGCAGATACAGTGCTCTGAAAAGGAAAATGCTATTGTTAGTTTAGATTCCATCGAGTCCCTCTGATACATGGGGACCTTTTGTGTGTTTAAGAGAATGAAATGTTGCCCAGTCCTGCACTGTCTTCATAATCGTTGGTATGCTCTAATCCATTGTTGCAACCATCATGTGTTTTGACTGCCTTCCAACCTAGGGGATTCATCTTCCAGAACCATATCAGATAATGTTCTGTTGTGATCTATGTTGTGATTTCATTGGCTAATTTTCGGCAGATTTTATGGCATTGGGAGTCATTCGTATAAGGAAGAAGAAATGTATTTAAGAAAGGAAAAGCCTAGCCCTGCTTCTCTGATGTTTCTCCTGCTTTTTTGGCAGCTGTCAGAAGGCCTTTGATTGCAGGCCTTCTTCCTAGGCTGTCTTAGTCTACTCAAACCTGTCTACCATGCGTAACTCTGCTGGTATTTGAAATATTGGAGGCATCTTGTCAACATCATGTCAACACGCAAGCCACCTCAGTAGACAAGCTGATAGACCAGTGGTGGACTGACAGCCCTACTTTAGAATCACTACTCATTCTCCATTAACGTAATTGTGAGTTAGAGAAAAAAGCCCATCTTTTAAGAGAAAGATTCGCAGTCTGTTTTGGAGAAAGATGGTACAATTATTATTAATCTTTTTCAATTAGAATCTCAGACTCGGACATAACAGGTTGGGACTCTTCTGCTGTTTGGGGTGAAGCCACTGCTTCATTCCAAAAAGCTCCTGTCATTGTGGTCACATTTCCTGCGGGCATTTCTCCTGGCTGTGTCTGACCCACTTCCAAACCACCTTGCCTACTTCCTCTATCTCTTTCTGGCTTTCTCTTACTTGGTTACTCTTCCTGCCCCGTTGTTCAGATCAGCCTTTCACTGTGGGCTGACCTGTGGCTTCCAGCCCCCACATCACCAATGGCTGCCAGCTTTGGCCCTCCTCTGGCTTCAGGCCTCAGCACAAAGACTAGTTCAGACCGCTCAGGTGGCCAGCTCAGGCTCCTACAACCTTGCGAATCTGGTGTCCTTGGTTGTCCCCGCAGAAAGGGTTGATGAGGCATTCTTTAAGTGTCTGCTCTGTACCGGGTTCCGTACTAGAGAGCTACAGAAAAAATTAGACAGTCACACCCTCAAGAGGTTCAGAGTCTGAAGGAGGAGCCAGATGAGTGAACCATTAGTTACAATGTGTACAGTGTAATAGATGCTATTTATTCAGTAGTGTGCTACGGCTTCTAGCCTTCCTCTGTGTTGTCTGTTCTCCACATAGCAGCCAGAGTGGCCTTTTGAAGCATTTGCTAGGTCGTCTACTTAAATGTTCTCATAGCTCCCCATTTCTGTCAAGAGTAAAGATCAGAGTCCTCCCAATGGCCCAGAGGGCACATGATCTGGCATTTTTTTTAAACTGTGCTTTAAGTGAAAGTTTACACATTAAGTCAGTCTCTCACACAAAAACTTACATACACCTTGGTACATACTCCCAATTGCTTCCCCCCAATGAGACAGCCTGCTTCCTCCCTCCACTCTCTCATTTTGTGTCCATTTCATCAGCTTCTAACCCCCTCTACCCTCTCATCTCCCCTCCAGACAAAAGCTGCCCACATACTCTCAAGTGTCCACCTGATCCAAGAAGCTCACTCCTCACCAGCATCCCTCTCCAACCCATTGTCCAGTCCAATCCCAGTCTGAAGAGTTGACTTTGGGAATGGTTCCTGTCCTGGGGCAACAGAAGGTCTGGGGGCCATGAACACTGGGGTCCTTCTAGTCTCAGTCAGACCGTTAAGTCTGGTCTTATGAGAATTTGGGGTCTGCATCCCACTGCTCTCCTGTTCCCTCAGGGGTTCTCTGTGTATTCCCTGTCAGGGCAGTCAACAGTTATAGCAGGACACCATCTAGCTCTTCTGGTCTCAGGATGATGTAGTCTCTGGTTTATGTGGCCCTTTCTGTTTCTTGGGCTCGTAAATACCTTGTGTCCCTGGTGTTCTTCATTCTCCTTTGATCCAGGTGGGTTGAGTCCAATTGATGCATCTTAGGTAGCCACTTGCTAGCATTTAAGACCCCAGACGCCACTCTTCAAAGTGGGATGCAGATTGTTTTCTTAATAGATTTCATTATGCCAACTGACTTAGATGTCCCCTGAAACCATGATCCTCAAGCTCCTGCCCCAGCTATACTGGCTTTTGAAGCATTCAGTTTATTTAGGAAACTTCTTTGCTTTTGGTTTAGTCCAGTTGTGCTGACCTCCCGGTATTGTGTGTTGTCTTTCCCGTCACTTAAACTAGGTCTTATCTACTATCTAATTAGTGAATACCCCACTCCCAACCTCCCTTTCACCCCCATCACATGTCCCCCTTCTCGTAACCATCAAAGAATACGTTCTTCTCTGTTTAAACTATTTCTCCAGTTCTTATAATAGTGGTCTTATACAATATTTGTCCTTTTGCAATGGACTAATTTCACTCTGCATAATGCCTTCTAGATTCTTCCATGTTATGAAATGTTTCACAGATTCATCACTGTTCTTTATCAATGTGTAGTATTCCATTGTGTGACTATGCCATTATTTATCCATTCATCCATTGATGGGTACCTTGGTTGTTTCTATCTTTTTGCTATTGTAAACAGTGTTGTAATGAATATGGGTATGCATATATCTGTTCGTGTAAAGCCTTTTATTTCTATAGGATATATTCCAAGGAGTGGGATTGCTGGATCGTATGGTAGTTCTATTTCTAGCTTTTTAAGGAAGCACCAAATCGATTTCCAAAGTGGTGTACCGTTTTACATTCCCACCAGCAGTGTATAAGTGCTCTAATCTCTCCACAGCCTCTCCAACATTTATTATTTTGTGTTTTTTGGATTAATGCCAACCTTGTTGGAGTGAGATGAAATTTCATTGTAGCTTTGATTTGCATTTCTCTAATGGCTAATGATCGTGAGCATTTCCTCATGTATCTGTTAGCTACCTGAATGTTTTCTTTAGTGAAATGTCTGTTCATATCTTTTGCCCATTTTTTAATTGGGTTGTCTTTTTGTAGTTGAGTTTTTACAGTATCATGTAGATTTTAGAGATCGGGCACTGATTGGAAATGTCGTAGCTAAGAACTTTTACCCAGTCTGTAGGTAATCTTTTTACTCTTTTGGTGAAGTCTTTGGATGAGAATAGGTGTTTAATTTTTAGGAGCTCCAGTTATCCAGTTTTTCTTCTGCATTGTAAGTAATGTTTTGTATACTGTTTATGCCATGTTTTAGGGCTCCTAACATTCTTCCTACTCTATCTTCCATGATCTTTATTGGTTTAGATTTTATATTTAGGTCTTTGATCCATTTTCAGTTCGTTCTTGTGCGTGGAGTGACGTATGGGGTCTTGTTCCATTATTTTGCAGATGGATGTCCAGTTATGCTGGCACCATTTGTTAAAAAGACTGCTTTTCCCCATTTAACTGTTTTGGGGCCTTTGACAAATATCAGCTGCTCATATGTGGATGGATTTATGTCTGGATTCTCAATTCTGTTCCACTGGTCTATGTATCTGTTGTTATACCAATACCAGGCTGTTTTGACTGCTGTGGCGATATAATAGGCTCTAAAATCAGGTAAAGTAAGGCCTCCCACCTTGTTCTTTTTTAGTAATGCCTTGTCCGTGGCCTCTTTCTCTTCCATATGAAGTTGGTGATTTTTTTTCTCCACCTCATTAAAGAATGTTGTTGGAATTTGGATCAGAATTGCATTAAATCTTTAGATCGCTTTTGGTTGAGTAGAGATTTTTATAATTGTAAGTGTTCCTATCCATGAGCAAGGTATGTTTTTCCACTTATGTAGGTCTCTCTTGGTTTCTTGCAGAAGTGTTTTGTAGTTTTCTTTGTATTTTTTTTTTTTTTTTTTTGTAGAAGTCTTTTACATCTCTGATAAGATTTATTCCTAAGTATTTTATCTTCTTGGGGGCTACTGTAAATGGTATTGATTTGGTGATTTCCTCTTTGATGTTCTTTTTGTTGGTGTAGAGGAATCCAACTGATTTCTGTATGTTTATTTTGTATCCTGGTACTCTGCTGAGCTCTTCTATTAGTTTCAGTAGTTTTCTGGAGGATTCCTTAGGGTTTTTTATGTATAAGATCATGTTATCTGCAAAGAGAGATACTTTTACTTCCTTCTTGCCAATCTGGATGCCCTTTATTTCTTTATCTAGCCTAATTGTTCTGGCTAAGCCTCCAGCACAATGTTGAATAAGAGCAGTGATAAAGGGCATCCTTGTTTGGTTCTCAGTCTGAAGGGGAATGCTTTCAGGCTCTCTGCATTTAGGAAGATGTTGACTGTTGGCTTTGTATAAATGCCCTTTATTATGTTGAGGAATTTTCCTTCAATTCCTATTTTGCTGAGAGTTTATAGCATGAATGGGTGTTGAATTTCGTCAAATGCCTTTTCTGCATCAATTGATAAAATCATGTGATTCTTCTTTTCTGTTTATGTGATGGGTTACATTAATTACTTTTATGCTGTTGAACCATCCCTGCATACCTGGTATGAATCCCACTTAGCCATGGTGAATTATTTTTTTTGATGTTGAGTTCTATTGGCTAGAATTTAGTTGAGGATTTTTGCATCTAAGTTCATGAGGCATATAGGTCTGTAATTTTCTTTTTTTGTGGTGTCTTTACCTAGTTTTGGTATAATGGATATGCTGGCTTTATAGAATGAATTTGGTAGTATTCCATCCTTTTTTGTGGTCTGAAATACCTTTAGTGGTAGTGGTGTTAACTCTTCTCCGAAAGTTTGTTAGAACTCTGCAGTGAAGCCATCAGGGCCAGGGCTTTTTTTTTGTTGGGAGTTTTTTGATTTCCTTTTTAATCTGTTCTTTTGTTATGGGTCTATTTAGTTGTTCTAGCTCTGTTTGTGTTAGTTTAGGTAGGTAGTGTGTTTCTAGGTATTCATACATTTCTTTTGGATTTTCGAATTTGTTAGAGCACAGTTTTTCATATTAACCTGATATGATTCTTTTAATTTTGGTTGGGTCTGTTGTAATATCTCCCATCTCATTTCTTCTTCAGGTTATTTGCTTTCTCTGCTGTTTTTCTTTTGTCAGTTTGGCCAATGGTTTATCAATTTTGTTGATTTTTTTCAAAGGACCAGCTTTTGGTCTTGTTAATTCTTTCAGTTGTTTTTCTGTCTTCTGTTTCATTTAGTTCTGCTCTGATTTTTATTATTTGTTTTCTTCTGGTGCCTGAGGGTTTCTTTTGTTGCTCTCTTTCTGTTTGTTCAAATTGTAGGGATAATTCCTTGATTTTGGCCTTTTCTTCTTTTTGTATGTGTGCATTTATTGACATAAATTGACCTGTGAGCACTGCTTTCGCTGTGTCCCAAAGATTCTGATAGAAAATGTTTTCATTCTCATTGGATTCTATGGATTTCTTTATTCCATCCTTAATGTCTGCTATAATCCAGTCTTTTTTGAACAGGGTGTAGTTCAGTTTCCATGTGTTTGATTTCTTTTCCCTGCTTTTTCTGTTATTGATTCCCACTTTTATGGCCTATGGTCAGAGAAGATGCTTTGTAATATTTCCTTGTTTTGGATTCTGCTAAGGCTTGCTTTATGACCTAATATGTGGTCTGTTCTAGAGAATGTTCCATGTACACTAGAAAAGAAAGTATAGTTGGTTGCTGTTGGGTGGAGTGTTCTGTATAGGTCTATGAGGTCAAGTTGGTTGATTGTGGCATTTAGATCTTCCGTGTCTTTATTGAGCTTCTTTCTGGATGTTCTGTCCATCACCGAAAGTGGTGTGTTGAAGTCTCCTACTATTATTGTGGAGCTGTCTATCTCACTTTACAATGCTGATAGTTTGTTTTATATATCTTGCAGCCCTCTCATTGGGTGTGTAAATATTTAATATCGTTATAGCTTCTTGGTATATTGTCCCTTTAACCATTATATAGCATCCTTCCTTATCCTTTACGATGGGTTTAAGTTTAAAGTCTGTTTTGTCAGAAATTAATATTGCTACTCCTGCTCTTTTTTGATTGTTGTTTGCTTGATATATTTTTTTCCATTCTTTGACTTTTGGTTTGTTTGTGTCTCTAAGTCCAAGGTGTGTCTCTTGTAGGGAGCATATAGACGGATCAGGTTTTTTAATGCATTCTACCGCTCTGTCTCTTTATTGCTGCATTTAGTCCATTTACATTCAGTGTAATTATGGATAGGTACGAATTTAGTGCTATCATTTTGATGTCTTCTTTTGTGCATTGTTGACAGTTTCTTTGTCCCACTTAATTTTATGTGCTTAGTAGATTATATATTGTCCTTTTCTCATATTCATTGTTGTTGGTTTTATTTTTGCTGAGTCTTTATTTTTTTCTTGTATTTTATTTTGATGTATAGGGTAGTTCGTCTCTTTTGTTGTTACCTCATTATTTACCCGTATTTTTCTAAATTTAATCCTAACTTTTATTTCTTTGTATCGCCATATCTTCCTCTTCATATGGTAGATGTATGACTACATTTCTTAGCCCATCTTTATTGTTTTAATGTTGTTTTCTTTTACGTAGTAATGTCACTGTTACCTTTTTGAGCTTTTTTTTAAATCTTGCTTTGTTTTTTTGATTTCCGTATCTGGGTTGACTTCTGATTGCTCTGCCCAGTGTTCTAGTCTTGGATTGATACCTGATATTACTGACTTTGTAACCAAAGAACTCTCTTTAGTATTTCTTGTAGTTTTCGTTTTGTTTTTACAATTCTCTAAACTTCTTTTTATCTGTAAATGTCCTGATTTCATCTTCATATTTGAGAGACAGTTTTCCTGGATATATGATTCTTAGTTGGTGGTTTTTTTCCTTCAGTTTTTTAAATCAGTCATCCCTTTGCCTTATTGCGTGCATGGTTACTGCAAAGTAGTCCAAGCTTATTCTTTTTGGCTGTCTTTTGTAGGGGACTTTTCATTTATCCTTAGCTGCTCATAAAATTCTCTCTTTATCTTTGGTTTTTGCAAATTTGATTATAATATGTCTTGGTGACTTTCTTGTAACTTCTACCTTATGTGGAGTTTGATGAGCATCTTGGATAGGTATCTTCTCATCTTTCACAATATCAGGGAAGTTTTCTACCAACAAATCCTCAACAATTCTCTCTTATTTTCTGTTATCCCTCCCTGTTCTGGTACTCCAGTCACTCGTAGGTTATTTCTCTTGATAGAGTCCCACATGATTCTTAAGGTTTCTTCATTTTTAAAAATTCTTTTATCTTATTTTCCTTCAAATGTATTAGTGCCATGTGATCTATCTTCAAGTTCAGAAATTCTGCCTTCCACTTGCTCAGTTCTGCTCCCCTGACTTTCTATTGATTTGTCTCTTCTGTAATTTTATTGTTAATCTTCTGAATTTCTGATTGCTGTCTATGGATTTTTCCAGCTTATTAAAGTTTTCATTATGTTCCTGAGTAATCTTTTTAATTTCTTCAATTATTTTATCTGTGTGTTCCTTGGCTCGTTCTGTGTATTGCCTCATTTCCTTCCTGATTTCTTGAAGTATTCTGTATATTAACCTTTTGTATTATGCCTCTAGTTATTCTGGGAATGCACTTTCATCTAGAAGATCCCTTGATTCTTTATTTTGAGAGCTTGTTGAGGCAATCATGGTCTGTTTCTTCGTGTGACTTGATATTGACTGTTGTCTCCGGGCCATCTATAAGTTATTGTATTAGTTTATTTTATGTTTACTTACTGTGTCATAGCTTCTTGGTTTGTTTTGTTTTGATATGCCCAATTGGGTTGCTTGAGTGAGCTAGCGTGATTATTTTTGCCTTTGGAGCTCTGACGTCCTGTCCCCAGATTGTTAGAGCTGTTATCAGGTATATCAGTCTAGGAGTCCATTCACTTTTCTTGTGTGAATTCAGCTCAGGTGTCCAGGTAGCTGATCATCAAGTATGTGGTACAGGCTCTGTCCTACAGTCTTAGAGGGGCAGGGGTGATTTTTGTAGGTACCCGTATCTGGTTGTAGCAGGGGTCACACTCTGAATAAGGCATGGGGCTGAGAATCATCCCCTATGTGTCTCTGAGGAAAGCATGTCTGTGATCCCTAGAGCGTACAGGTGGGTGGGTTCTGTAGATGGACCATGGGCACCCAATGTTTTTGGTTTTAAGAACTGGGAGTTACCAGTTATCCTTGGACCCCTGTCTTGAGTGGCTGGGTGACTTGAGTGGAGCTACTAGTCCTTAGGCCCCTCATGTGGGTAGGTGAGGTCCCTGTTTAATAGCAAAGCAATGTCAAACTGCAAACACCCATCTCCTTGCCACACAGCCGAAACGGTTGTAGTCTCCCAACAAGGGCCTATTGTCCTGAAATAGGCCCATACAGGTCCATGCAGAGGGGAAAGCTACTCAAAGTGCACAGACTGTTTTTGCCTGGTCAGGAGCTGCTTTTGTCCTGAGCTCTCCTGGTTAATGAAGCTGCCAAGTTACCTTTTTCTGCAATTGCAAATTTTTTGCTTCTCTATGGCCGGGAGGATGGCTCTAGGCACTCAACAGGGCCTATCTCAGGCCCAGGGATTTCAACCGCTGAGGCCAGTTTGGCGGGGGGTAGGTGCGGTATAATATACGGAAGTTCTTAGCTTTTGCCAAGAGCACCATAAAAGCGCCATTCTCTGGTTCCGGAGTTTGAGCAGACTGTGTGGTTGGCTGCTTCTCCCTGAGGAAACTGCTGCCGAGCTCTAGTATCAGCCCACAGCCGCCACCCCTGGGAATGGTGCCTTAGGGCTCCCGGGAATTCCTCTCTGCTGCTGAATGGTCTCTCTCTCCCTGCCCTTCAGTTAGTTTTTTAAGCTTGCCTTTGATGCTTGGGGCTTCTAGCTTGTCATAAATATACTCCTTTCACTCATTTCTTTTGGTCTTTGTTGTAAAGAGGGCTTGCTGGAAGTGTCTGTTTATTCCGCCATCTGGGCTCTGCCCCCTGATCTGGCTTCTTTACTTCTGGGACCTGAGCTTTCGCTATTCCCGTTGCTTACTCTTTTGCAGCCACATGGGCTTCTTTGGTGTCTTTTGGACCCAGAGGATATCACGGCTGTAGGGCCTTTACATGACCTATCTATTGTCTTCTCCAGTGAGAATGTAAGGTTTACAAGGGTCTTTGTTTTATTCATTTATGAATGCCAAACTCGTAAAATAGAACCTGGTTAATATTTTTGGAAGGAATGAGGGAAGGAAGATGAGGTTGTATGGGACATTTGGGGAAGGCCGAGAAATGAGGCAGAAGGGGTCAGATTATAAGGTATCTCGTACACTATGCTCAAAAATTTGGACTTGACCCTGAAGGTGATAGTGCGCTTCTGGGAATTTTTAAGCAAAGGCATGACAGAAACAGATTTCGGGTTTGAAGATGACTTTGATAGCATTGTTGAGCATGGATTAATAGTGGATTGTAGGTGGAGTTAGGATTTTATTGGAGGAATCTGAAAGACACTCATGTACCTTAGAGATTTGCTGTATATTTAGAATCAATTATTAATCAGTGATAGTGAGATTTGTAAACCCTGGTGGTGTAGTGGTTAAGTGCTACGGCTGCTAATTAAGGGTTTGCAGTTCAAATCCGCCAGGCACTCCTTGGAAACTCTATGGGGCAGTTCTACTCAGCTCTATAGGGCTGTTATGAGTCGGAATTGACTTGATTGCACTGAGTTTGGGTTTTTTTTGTTTTTTGGTTTAGTGAGATTTGTCATATGTTAGGGAGATCATAGCAATAGGACCGTAAGGCTGAGTTAACGTAGGGGTATGTGAGAAGAAGTCAAGGATGACACCTTAGATGTCTAAATTGGAGTCTCTGATTCTGCATCTACTTGGACACCTTCAGAGAACTAAGGTTCCTGTTTGCAGGTTAAAAATGGTTAAATTTGCCTCAGCTATCCACTTAATGGAAACCCTGGTAGCGTAGTGGTTAAGAACTATGGCTGCTAACCATAAGGGCAGCAGTTTGAATCCACCAGGCACCTCTTGGAAACCTTATGGAGTAGTCCTGCTCTGTCTTATAGGGTCTCTGTGAGTTGGAATCTACTCAACAGCAATGAGTTTGGTTAATTTACTTACTTTACCCATTTACTGGGGCCCTGGTGGCACAGTGGTTAAAAGCTCAGTTGCTAACCAATGGTTGGTAGTTCAAATCCACCAGTTGCTCCTTGGAAACCCTGTGGGGGTAGTTCTCTGTTCTGTAGGGTCACATATATAGAGGATATTGTGGAAAATTGTATAGACATATGTTAAATTGTCAGATTTATGGTAAATGCTGTTACTCCATAAATACTATTTTGATGTAAAAAAGTTTTGTACTCATATTCATTTTCTATAAATAAGGACTTCTTAATTTGCATGTGGAACAAACATGGCCATATAATCTTTTCATATGCTTGTGAAATCTCAGTTGGCCTTCTTATCTTCTGTACCCATTGACACTGTAGAACCCTCTAGCCGACCCCTTACATCCGTCATGACAACCACTCTAAAGAAAAGCTACAGAGGGCCTGTGGATCGGTACTAGGCTTCATTTGATAGTCTCACTTAGCAACTTGTTCTTTGCTGTTTCCTGTTGTTAAAAGGATCTAGTCAGAAGTTTTCATGGTTTCAGTAATATGCTGATAAAGGTATGTATCTGAGGAGCTTATTTTAGTCTCTGTGCCAGTGTGAACAATTCAGAATATTCTGGTTTGTTTTCTCCTAAACTAGTGTCTTAGTTATCTAGTGTTGGCTATAACAGAAATGTCATAAGCGGATGGCTTTAACAAAGAAAAACTTATTTCCTCGCAGTAAAGTAGGCTAAAAGTCCAAATTCAGGGCATCAGGTTCAGGGGAAGGCTTTCTTTCTCTGTCCGCCTTCTCATCAATGTTCCCCCCGGGCTAAGAGCTTCTTCAGCAGGGACCCTGACTCCAAAGGACATGCTCTGTTCCCCGTGCTTCTTTCTTGTTGGTATGAGGTCCCCCTGTCTTTCTGTCTTTATATCTCAAGAGATTGCCTCAAAACGCAGTCCATTCCTGTAGGCTGAGTCCTGCCTCACTAATACAACTGCTGCCCGTCCTCCCTCATTAACATCATAGAGGCAAGATTTACAACATACAGGAAAATCACACAATACCCAGAATCATGGCCCAGCCCAACTGATATATTTTTGGGGGGACATAATTCAGTCCATGACAACTAGTATGGGAGATATAAGATGTTCAAAACAAAATGTTTTGTGGCTCCTCAAGAGACTTGGCTTTATAAAATTTTTGACCACATTAAGCTGTAGTAGAGTCACTGTGGTTGCTTCAGTGACCACATTATAAAATATAGCAACCAAGAAGTAATTCTCTATCTCTCTGTTAATTGGCCTAGTTAGCAATCAGTCTAGTCACTCATATAGCCTCAAATTTAATCTCCCTTGATTATACTTTTTTTTTCATTTGATTTCTAAACCCATGGCATTACATTGTACTGTACTTTTACTAGAATTCTTTATAATAACATTCTTCTCTTTTCCATTTGAATAGCTTTCTTTAAAAAGTTGATTTGGAAGGTGAATGAATGAATTAATAGGCATTTATTGGGCAGCTAGAATATGTCAAACTGTACATCTAGGCACTTTATTACCTTTATTTGATAAAGTCTAAATTAGAGCTTAAAAAAATTGTTTTTTATATCATCATTCTCCCAACCAAAAGTGGTAGAGAAGAAAACCTTGAGATTTATGTCATTCCCGTTCTAACCAAAACTAACAGTGACATGGAGGAGTATTAAAATTAAAATCCAGCATACTGTTTCCTAATATTTTTATAATTACTGTTTTGTTTTTTTCTAAACTTAAAAACGATTTTAAAAATCCTACCTCATATTATGTATGTATGCATGCATGCATGGACACCTGCAGCTACCTTTTTAATGGTCAGGATTTCTAATCTCAACCTTGTACTCATTTGAAGGTAGACTATGATAGAACCATTGTGGTTCTGTAGGACAGTGACTCTTAAAATATAGTCCAGTTCTTCTGAGGTTGTCAGTATTGTTTGTAGAGTAATACTAACACATTATTTGCCTTTTTTCAGTCTCATTCCTCATTAATGTACAGTAGATTTTTCCAGGGGGTACATGATATCTGATGTTATCATTCTTGCTTATGTTTTTAAAGAAGTTCTTAGTTTACTTTCTTATACAGTAAATATCAAAAGATATAAACCCATAAGCAAAAGATTTTAAAAATATTTAGCAATTTTTAAAAGTTTAAAGCATTCATTGGGTAAAAGAGTTTGAGAACCATTTCTATAAGATTTTTTTACTTTGATTTTTTAAAAAGTTGACACAATAAGAAACAGGAACCTGTGCATATGAACCCATCCCCTTAAAGCTGATTTTATGCTGATGATCGAGCTTAAGGTCTGAGTAACAGTGTCTAGTTTCTGGAAATAAAGACTTGTATCCTAGTATTTATTCATACATTTATTTAATCATTCATTCAACAAATGCGCAAGTAATTTTGTGTACTGAGCAGTCTTCAGTGTAGGTGAGACAAAAATGTAGAAAATATTGCACTTGCTACTAAGTTCACCCTCTAGTAAGTTCTTCCTTGACGCTAATATTTAATTTTCTAGATTGAGGAGCTTGTCTTACCCTTGTCACCTTGGATGTAATGATTTACATTATGTGGTTCCTAACTCTGTGAGCTGTTTTCTCTCTGAGCAACTCACTTTTTTCATTTGTTGGTTTATTCATAAACAAGAGAATAACATTACAGTAGATGGGATGGGCTAGGAGAGAAGACTGTGTGTAGAGCAGCTAGGTCAGACTGGGTTGTCACCTAAATCTTTCTTGTGACGGTGACAGGCTCCATTTGTGTAGAGCTGTACAGTCCAACATGATAATAAGTAGCCACTTAGGGCTTTTAATTTAGTTAAAATTAAGTAAGCTTAAAAATTCCATTCATCTTTTGCACTAGCTGTATGGTAAGATGAGTGACTACCATACTGGACCATGCAGATATATAGACCATTGCTGTTATAGCAGAAAGTTGTGCTGCACAGCACTGCTGCAGATCCAGGGTTGTGAAGAGCAGGAAAGGAGGAGGAAGATACATTGAAGACAGATCATGAAGTTATGCTTATCCAAAATGAAAGAAAAGAAATTTAATCCTGAAATCTGTTTCTACTCATTTTAACAGAGAAGATGACATGGTCAGATTTGTGTTTTAGAAATTTCAGTCTAGCAGAAATACATTACATAGATTGCCTGAGTTGGGGTGGCTTTCTGGCTGAAAGCAGGGCTATGTAAAGAGACTGTTGCATTGCAGATGAAAAAAAGGTGAGGAATAAACTGTGGGATCCAGCAAAAAATGGTACTGGTGTTTACATTTATTAGATTAGAAGAGATCCAAAAAAATTGATGAAATATGTATTGAAGAAGTTATGAAAGAAAAATAGATGAAGCTTAAAGAAAGGATAAAGGAGAAATAATAAAGAAGATAAAATTAAGTAGAAAACAAAGATAACATTTAGGGGAGCAACAAAGACAAAAGAAGGTTCTTTGAAAATACTAATAACATTGAAAAACATCCCATGAAAATGACTGGAGAAAAATGAGAGAAAATAAAAATAAGTGATATGAGAAATAAAAAGTAGAACATTACTACAGATAACAAGAGGGAAAAAAAGGTAATCAGAATACTTTGAATAAGCATTTACCAGTAAATTAGAAAACGTAGTAAATGGACATATTCCTATTTGGAAACTTAAGAAGAAATGAAAAATTGAGTCACCATATGACCGTTAAATAAATGGTAACAGTAGCTAAGAATCTTTCCACACAGAATTATATCAGGCTCAGATGGCTTTATTTTTAAATTATGCCCAACTTTCAAGAAATCAACCTGTTTGGTTCAATACAAACAATTTGAGAAAAAAAAGAAAGGTATACTTTCCAGTTCATTTCCAGAAGGAGGCTGATAACAATAATACGGGACAGTCTGAGAAAGGACCTAACAACAACAACAACATGATAAAGAAAATTGTAGGATATTATCTATATAGAAACCCAAAAATAATCTGCAGATTTTTTGTTGTTGTTAGGTGCTATCAAGTCTGTTCTGACTCATAATGAACCTATGTAAAACAGAATGAAATGCTTTGTGGTCCTGGGCCATCCTCACAATCGTTGGTGTGTTTGAGCCCTTTGTTGCAGCCACTGTCAGTCCATCTCCGTGAGGGTCCTCCTCTTTTTCACTGACCCTCCACTTTATCAGGCATGATGCCCTTCTCCAGGAACTGGTCTCTCCTGATAACATATGTAAAGTACGTGAAAAGAAGTCTTGCTGTCCTTGCTTCTAAGGAAAATTCTGGATATACTTCTTTTAAGACCAATTTGTTCATTCTTCTGGCAGTCCATGGTGTGTTCATTATTCTTTGCCAACACCATAATTCAAAGGTATCAATTATTTGATCTTTCTTATTCATTGTCCAGCTTTTGCATGCATATGAAGCGATTGGAAATACCCTGGCTTGGGTCAAACCACGCCTTAGTCCTGAAGGTGATGCCTTCGCTTTTTAACACTCGAAAGACGTCTTTTGCAGCAGATATGCCCAATGCAGCATGTCGTCTGATTCCTTGATGGCTGCGTCCACAGGCGTTGATTGTGGATCCAAGTAAAACCAAGTCCTTCACAGCTTCAGTCTTTTCTCTATTACTTATTAGAATTAATGAGTTTAGCAAAATGACTCAATGTGATCTCAGTAAACAGAAATCGATCATAATTCTATACACTAGCAACAAAAGGAAAGATGTAATTTTTTTAAAAAAGCTCTATTTATACTAACAATAAAAACTTTAATGCATAATAAAGAGAAAACTCTCACAAAAGATGTACAAGAGACCTTTATGATGAAAATTATAGAATTGTATATGAAAGATGTTAATAGAGGCAAAAATAAAGGGATATAGCTAGATGATAGGCAGGAAACCATGATATTGTAAAGATGCCAGTTCTCCCAATACATTTGCAATTCTAATTTAAACAGTTTCTACAGGATTTTTAAAAATAGAATTTAACGAACTAATTGTAGAATTTATATGGAAGAGCCAAAGGTTAAGAAAAGGCAAAACGCAGTATCTTGCCCATCAGTAGTAAAGAGGAAGGACCTATGACGCGTGCAACAACATGGAGAAGTCTCAGAAACATCAGGCTAATTGAAAGAAGCAGACATAAATGCCTCATGTTATGTAATTCCGTTATATGAAATTCTAGAAAAAGCAGAACTGTCATGACAGCCAATAAGTCGGTACTTGTCCGGAGCTGTGGGTAAGGAGATGCTTCAGGGAACTTTTGGGGGATGATGAAACTATTCTATATCATGGCTGAGATGGTGGTTAAATGACTTAAACATTTGTTAAAACTGATTAAAATGTACACTTAACGTTGGGAAGTTTTATAGTGTTTAAATTATGCCTCAATAAAGCTGATAAAAAGGGAGGGTAAATGAATGAAAACACTAATCAAAGGTAATCATTACCTGTAAAATGACCATGGGAACATAGCAAATAAATGAATTCCAGACATGTTAAGAACTCAAATGTAGAAGACTTGAGAACTGCTTTGATGTGGGGGAAGAGAGAGTTAGTTAGGAATTTTGCCCAGCTTTCCTGCTTTAGGGAGCTGGTTGTTGGTGACAGTATTCATTGAAATAGGAAATAAAATGACAAATTCAGTTTGGAATGTATAAGAAGTCTGAGGTGTTCATGGGACACCCAGATAGATCTGTTCATGAGCCAATGGCTATATCGTGGCTCAGAAATAGTATAAATTTGCTATATTAACAAAACACAAAATATTATAGTAAATATTAAGGATATGATTATGTTGAATTACCATATAGTAGGGGAGATTCTGGCAGAGTGCCGTATCACAAACTTTATTGCAAAAGCAATGTCGGCATTCTCTGTTGCTCTTTTTTTAAGATAATGCCAAAGATAACTTTAGAATGTGGCATAGCTTCCAGCATCACAGCTATGATGCTGGAAGTTATGCCACCGGTGTCCAGATCCCAACAGGGTCACCCATGGTGAACAGGTTTCAGATGAGCTTTCAGACTAAGACAGACTAGAAAGAAGGACCCGACAGTCTACTTCTGAAAAGAATGAGCCAGTGAAAACCTTATGAATAGTGGAGGAACATTGTCTGATACGCTTCTGGAAGATGAGCCCCCCAGGTTGAAGGCACGCAAAGATGGCTGGGGAGGAGCTGCTTCCTCAGTGTAGAGTCGACCTTAAGAGCATGGATGGAGTCAAGTTTTTGGGACCTTCATTTGCTGATGTGGCATGACTCAAAATGAAAAGAAACAGTAGCAACCATCCATTAATAATCAGAACCTGGAATACATGAAGTACGAATCTAGGAAAATCGTCAGAAATGAAATGGAACTCATAAACATCGATATCCTAGGCATTAGTGAACCGAAATGGACTGGTACTGGCAATTTTGAATTGGACAAGCATATAGTCTACTGTGCCTGGAATGACAACTTGAAGAGGAATGGCGTTGCATTCATTATCAAAAAGAACATTTCAAAATCTGTCCTGAAGTACAATGCTGTCAGTGATAGGATAATATCCATACGCCTACAAGGAAGACAAGTTAATATGACTGTTCAAATTTATGCACCAACCACTAGGGCCAAAGATGAAGAAATAGAAGATTTTTATCAGCTGCTGCAGTCTGAAATTAATCGAACATGCAATCAAGATGCATTGATAATTACTGGAGATTGGAATGCATAAGTTGGAAACAAAGAAGAAGGATCAGTAGTTGGAAAATATGGCCTTGGTGATAGGAACCATGCCGGAGATCAGGTGATAGAGTTTTGCAAGACCAGCAACTTCTTCATTGCAAATAACCTTTTTTCACCAACATAAACGGCGACTATACACATGGACATCACCAGATGGAATATGCAGGAATGAGATCAACTACATCTGGGAAAGATGATGGAAAACTTCAATATCATCAGTCAGAACAAGGCCAGGAGCCAACTGTGGAACATACTATCAATTGCTCATATGCAAAATCAAGTTGAAGCTGAAGAAAATTAGAACAAGTCCATGAGAACCAAAGTACGACCTAGAGTATATCCCACATGAATTTAGAGACCATCTCAAGAATAGATTTGATGCATTGAATGCTAATGACCAAAAGAGTTGTGGAATGACATCAAGGACATCATACGTGAAGAAAATAAGAAGTCATTAAAAAGACAAGCAAGAAAGAAAAGACCAAAATGGATGTCAGAAGAGACTCTGAAACCTGCTTCTTGAACATGGAGTAGCTAAAGAAAAAGGAAGAAATGATGAAGTAAAAGAACTGAACAGACGATTTCAAAGGGCAACTCAAGAAGATAAAATAAAGTTTCTAATGACATGTGCAAGGAGCTGGAGATAGAAAACAAAAAGGGACGAACGTGCTCGGCGTTTCTCAAGCTGAAAGAACTGAAGGAAAAATTCAAGCCTTGAGTTGCAGTAGTGAAGGATTCCATGGGGAAAATATTAAACGACGCAGGAAGCATTAAAAGAAGATGAAAAGGATACGCAGAGTTATTATGCCAGAAAGAATTGGTCAGCGTTCATCCATTTCAAGAGGTAGCATATGATCAGGAACCAATGGTACTGAAGGAAGAATTCCGGGCTGCACTGAAGGCATTGGCGGAAAACAAGGCCTCAGGAATTGACGGAATATCAACTGAGATGTTTCAACAAACACGCAGCACTGGACGCGTTCACTCATCTATGCCAAGAAATTTAGAAGACAGCTAACTGACCAGCTGACTGGAAGAGATCCATGTTTATGCCTGCTCCCAAGAAGGGTGATCCAACTGAATGCAGAAATTATAGAACAATATCATTACCATCACATGCAAGTAAGATTTTGCTGAAGATCATTCAAAAGCAGCTGCAGCAGTATGTCATCAGGGAACTGCCAGAAATTCAGGCCGTATTCAGAAGAGGATGTGGAAGCGGGGATAACATAGCTGATGTCAGATGGATCCTGGCTGAAAGCAGAAAATACCAGAAAGATGTTTACCTGTGTTTTATTGACTGTGCAAAGGCGTTCGACTGTGTGGATCATAACAAAGTATGGATAACATTGCGGAGAATGGGAATTCCAGAACACTTAATTGTGCTCATGAAGAGCCTGTGCATAGCTCAAGAGGCAGTTGTTCGGAGAGAACAAGGGGATCCCGAGTGGTCTAAAGTCAGGAAAGGTGTGCATCAGGGTTGTATCCTTTCACCATACCTATTCAATCTGTATTCTGAGCAAATAATCCAAGAAGCTGCACTGTATGAAGAAGAACTGGGCATCAGGATTGGAGGAAGACTCTTTAACAACTTGCATTATGCAGATGAGACAACCTTGCTTGCTGAAAATGAAGAGGACTTGAAGCACTTACTGATGAAGATGAAAGACCACAGCCTTCAGTGTGGATTACACCTCAACATAAAGAAAACAAAAATCCTCACAACTGGACCAATGAGCAACATCATGATAAACGGAGAAAAGATTGAAGTTGTCAAGGATTTCATTTTGCTTGGATCCACAATCAGCAGCAATCTGGAAATCATAAGACGCATTGTGTTGGGCAAATCTGCTGCGAAGAAACTCTTTAAAGTGTTGAAAAGCAAAGATATCACCTTGAAGACTAAGGTGTGCCTGACCCAAGCCATGATATTTTCAGTCGCATCATATGCATGTGAAAGCCGGGTGATGAATAAAGAAGACCGAAGAAGAATTGATGACTTTGAATTGTGGTGTTAGTGAAAAATATTGAATACACTATGGACTGCCAAAAGAAAGAAAAAACCTGTCTTGGAAGAAGTACAACCAGAGTGCTCCTTAAAAGCAAGGACGTGAGACTTCCTCTTTCATACTTTGGACATGTTAGCAGGTAGGGTCAGTCCCTGGAGAACACATCATGTTTGGTAAAGTATAAGATCACCAAGAAAGGGAAGACCCTCAGTGAGATGGATTGACACAGTGGCTGCAACACTGGGCTCAAGCATAACGGTTGTGAGCATGGCGTAGGGCTTGGCAACATTTCGTTCTGTTGTACGTAGGATCTCTATGAGTCGGAACAGACTTGATGGCACCTAACAGCAACAAACAACTTTAGAATTTCAAATATAATGACATAAAATACCAAATTGCTTAGTTTCGTCTTCGAATAGTTTTTAAGTTATGGAAGTAAAAATTTTTATTGTAGAAAATTTGGGAAATTACACAGAAATTAGTAATTAACAGTGACTTCCAAACACTCAGCAAACTGACACATGCTTTTACTTAACTACATTAATTTGTATTAATTAAACTACATTAATTAATCTCTCAAGTTCTTAGAATTGAGAGATGAGATGGAATTGAAGCAGCAAATTGCTGAAAACCAAATGATTGACACTGGCCTTATAATGCCCCGTTACATGCCCCACCTCTAATCAAAAAAAAAATCCTCAGTGGAACATTCATTCTGCCTTGCCATTAATTGTCTTCTTGCCTTTACTCTGTTGTCACCATTTTACTGAGCTCCCCATACCTCTGCTGCTCTGTGCATATTTTACCCAAAAAAACACAAGAGCAAAATAAACCCTTGAGGGAATAGAACATAGATGGTCCCATATTGTGACGATAAAAGGTAGCAGTAGCTACTGTCAGAAAATAAGGAAGTTTGTCCTCAGTTAACCTTTTGGCACGAATCTGGTTTTCTTCCCTTTGTCTTTTTTCTCAGGGTTAAGAGGTTACATTAATAATGAGTAGTATCATAGTGGTACAGTGCTTAAGAGCTTGGCTGCTAACCAAAAAGGTCAGCAGTTCGAATCTACTAGCCACTCCTTGGAAACCCTCTGGGGCAGTTCTGCTGTGTCCTGTAGGGTCTCTATGAGTCAGAATCCACTCGATGGCAATGGGTAATCTGGCTCAAGAACCTGTGATCTCTATTGCTGTGCTCTTAGGGAAGAAAGTAATCTTCCTGGAGAAACCACCTTCTTCTGCTGATTGTTATTTTTGGAGTTGGACAGCTGTTCCCTCACAGTACATATGTAAGTATTGGTAATTGTTCATTGTGAACTCCATAAGAATAGCAGGGGTTCTATAAAACTGATTGTGATTTTTTTATGACTTCAGGAGAGAAAAGTAAAAGCAAAAAAAAAAAAAAAAATCTTTCTGAAGATTTAAATGCATATACATTGACAATATTCTACAATAATAATAACAGCCATAATGAGATCAGGCATAATGGATGATAGTTATATCTTTCTCCAAGGGGCTTAAAGACTGATTATTTATACTTACATTCCCCAAGTAGTCCATTGCTTGCTGTATCTCAGGACACCAGTTTCTTCCAGGGTAAATGATGTTTCTGTCTATTTAAAGAAACCAAAAGGAAAGTGGAGTTTCTTATTTAGGGTATTAAGAACGTATATCTGTCAGGCCTCATTTAAACCTTTCAACACTGGAAGTCAAAATAAGGGGGCAGTGTACAAGGAAGGACCTGGGTCTTGAGTGATTGTTCTTGGGATTTACCTTCAAGGCACTAAATCAGATATTGTGGGGTGACTGGCTGGGTATATTGTTCAGTGGGTCATATACAGAGATGATAAAAGTTGTTGTCTGTGTTTTTGTTACACACTTGTTTATAGGCCCACCCTGTGGTCTGTGATATAGGTCCTTGGGATAAACATTCATGTTACCTAAATGAGTGCAGAATGCTGTGCTTCACTGTGATGCCACTCTGAGAACTTGATGTAGTCCGTGGGTGCTGAGAGTACAAGGGCGGACAGCGACCTCATTACTTTGGACTTTGTCAGAGGACTTTAGTAACTAGAGAAGGTTCTGCAGTTTATCAAACCCACTGTACCAAACCCACTGTCTTAGAATATTAGTAAAGGCAACTCTCAGTATTCAGGAGCTCTGATAGCACAGTGGTTAAGCACTTGGCTACTAACTGAAAGGCCAGCAGTTCGAACCCATCAACCACTCCAGGGGAGAAAGATGTGGCAGTTTGCTTCTGTAAACATTACAGCCTTGTGAAACCCTATAGGGCAGTTCTACTCTTTCCTATAGGGTCGTCATGAGCCGGAATTGACTTGACAGCAGTGAGTTTATCTTTATTGAGTGCTTACTTTATGACAGGTACCTAATGGCTTGGTATGTCTATTTTATCCTACATAATCCTCACAGCAATCCTAACGTTGTTGTTGTTGTTAGGTGCCATTGAGTCGGTTTCGACTCATAGTAACCCTGTGCACAATGGAACGAAACACTGCCGGACCCTGAGCGATCCTCAGAATTGTTGCTGTGCTTGAGCCCATTGTTGAAGCCTCTGTGTCAGTCCATCTAGTTGAGAGTCTTCCTCTTTTTTGCTGACCCTCTACTTTACCACGTATGATGTCCTTCTCCAGGGACTGGTCCCTCCTGATAACATGTCCAAAGTATGTAAGATGTGGTCTTGCCATCCTTGCTTCTAAGGAGCTTTCTCGTACTTCTACCAAGACAGATTTGTTCGTTCTTTTGGCAGTCTGTGGTATACTCAATATTCTTCACCAACACCACAACTTAAAAGGCGTCAATTCTTCTTCAGTCTTCCTTTTTAATCATCCAGCTTTTGCATATATATGAAGCGATTGAAAACGCCATGGGTTGGGTCAGATGCACCTTTGTCCTCAAGGTGACATCTTTGCTTTTTCAACATTTTAAAGAGGTCCTTCATGCAGATTTGCCCAATGCAATGGGTCTTTTGATTTCTTGACTGCTGTTTCTATGGGTGTTGGTTGTGGTTCCAAGTAAAATGAAATCCTTTACAACCTCAGTCTTTTCTCCGTTTATCATGATGCTGCTTATTGGTCCAGTTGTGAGGCTTTTGTTTTCTTTATGTTGAGGTGTAATCCATACTGAAGGCTGTGGTCTTTGATCTTCATTAGTAAGTGCTTCAAGTCTTCCTCACTTTCAGCAAGCAAGGTTTTGTCATCTGCATAATGCAGGTTGTTAATGAGTCTTCCTCGAATCTGATGCCCCGCTCTTCTTCGTATAGTCCAGCTTTTCAGATTATTTGCTCAGCATACAGATTGAATAGGTATGGTGAAAGGATACAACCCTTACCCACACCTTTCCTCACTTTAACCATGCAGTGTCCCCTTGTTCTGTTGAACAATTGCCTCTCAATCCATGTACAGATTCTTCATGAGCACAATTAAGTGTTCCGGAATACCCATTCTCCTGCAGCGTTAACCATAACTTGTTATGATCCACACTGGTGAATGCCTTAGCATAGTCAATAAAACATAATATTCCATTAAACTTCTATCTGGTATTTTTTGCTTTCAGCCAGGATCCATCTGATATCAGCAATGATATCCCTGGTTCCACATCCTCTTCTAAATCTAACTTGAATTTTTGGCAGTTCCCTGTCGATACACTGTTGCAGCTGCTTTTGAATGATTCTTAGCAAAATTTTACTTGCATGTGATATTAATGGCATCGTTCAATAATTTCCACATTTTGTTGGATCGCTTTTCTTGGGAATAGGCATAAATATGGATCTCTTTCAGTCAGTCGGCCAGGTAGCTGCCTTCCATATATCTTGGCATAGACGAGTGAGCACCTCCAGTGCTGCATCTGTTTGTTGAAACATCTCAACTGATATTCCATCGATTCCTGGAAACTTGTTTTTCGTCGATGCCTTCAGTGCAGCTTGTACTTCTTCCTTCCGTATCATTGGTTCCTGATCATATGTTACCTCGTAAAATGGTTGAACGTCAACCAACCCTAACATGTTGTTCTCATTTTACAGACAAAGTGAAGCTTAGAGGGACTAAAAAATTTATTCAGTTTATATAGCTAGTATGTGGCAGAGTCAGGATTCTGATGCTAAGTTGATACTCACAATCTAATATTCTAATGTCTCCCCCAAAATATGGAAGCATTTTTTATTGCTAGATCCCTTGCTAGCTCCCTGTCAGTACAACATAATCTCAGCTCATGGACCTAAGTGGGAAGAACAGCTTTGAATGTCTCTTTGAGGAGGCAGTAGATGGAGAAATTGTCGGATGTCAGAGAATAGGGTGGAGTCCATCTTTCAATCCAGTTGGAGAAGAGGAGACTGAGTGGGCTTACAAACTAATCATCCACAGTGATTATTTAAGGAAGGCGTGTTTTGAAATAGAGGAAGACATAATGAATGGCTAAATAATTCTTAGGCTGTGGGAAGGTAATAGCATTAAGCTTTTAATAAACTCTTGTAAGAAGCGCTAACGTTTTCTGTTTCTCCAGCGCTGTATGACATGTCAGGCGACATTGTTTTCAGTAGTTTCTTAAATTCCACAGAAAAAATATCTTTTTGTACACCAATTTGTCTAACACTGTAAAGAAATGCCAAATAAATTCTTTAGTAGCAGTAATATTCTATTTATTCAGTGGTACATGAACCTGACCCTAAATATCCCCTTTCTCTTTGTAGATGGATGCCTTTTGTTTGTTAAAATGAAAGGCCTAAACTGAATAAATTATAAACTGCAACTACAGAGAAAGGAAGGAGACATGCAAGAGAGATTTACTTAGTTTTGTATAATATTGCCAAATATACCTGTTATTCATTTATTGCCTCTCAGCTCCAAAGTCCACCCCTTCTTCGCCTGCTCTGAAACAATGTATCTGGACCCTTTAAATATTTTTCCTTTGCTAGCTGGCATGATGTTAAGCTGTTGGCGGAGGGTGTTAGAGGGACACTGTGGAAGAGTTTTTACTCCTTGGTACGGTGTCCTTGTACCACAGGCCCTGCAGAGCAAAGAGCTTCTCTAGAACCTGAGTCCTGTATTGTGTGGCAGCCAGCAGCATGTCTGAGCATCCCCCTGGTTAGTTTTGTCATGGAGTTCTACAGTGAGACACCACCCTACCCCATTAGAAGGCAGATTTCACAAAGTTCTGCTGCCATGGCACCACAGGGACTTCCTTACAATTTGATAGGCTTTGGCTTAACCTTTCAGCAAGGTGTACCTCAGCCCTGGAGGGCCTTTTCCGTGAGCACTCCATTTTACGCAGGGGTGGTTGCTGTTCCTTGTATCTTCTATTCTTGTGTTCTTCAGAGCTCTCTTTATTTTAGTAGTCAATCCCTTATTCCTTCGGTTCTTTCTTAGAGTTAATAATTACTTGTATTAAACTTTCCCTGTTGAGATTACTGGAAACCCTGGCAGCATAGTGGTTAAGTGCTACGGCTGCTAACCGAGAGGCTGGCAGTTCAAATCTGCCAGGTGCTCCTTGGAAACTCTATGGGGCAGTTCTACTCTGTCCTATAGGGTCGCTATGAGTCGGAATTGACTGGACGGCCGTGGGTTTGGTTGAGATTACCGTGTGGTTTCTGCCATGTGATTGGATCCACACTGATACACCAGACAATTTAGTTGAAATGATATAAAGTAGATCATGATTCCTCTTAAAATAAGTAAGTATTATTTGAATATTAGACCTTAAATAGGGTACCTCAGTCTTTTCCTTGTATGCGATCACTTAGGATACTTTCTCGTCAAATATGCACTAATGGGAAAAATCTAAGACAACTACTTCCTTAAAAGAAGTTATTAAAATGACTTGTTTGAGTCAAAATGAAATGTTTAGGAGTGAATGCTGTGGTAATGGAAGAATGTTGTTTGTTTGTTTGTTTTACCTACATAAATACCTTGTGGATTAAATACCATTTGACCATGAAAACGTTGTAATAGGATAAAAACATTTTCTTTATGTAGGTATATTGGGGAAGACTTTTTGTCAGTTCATAACTGCATTTTAACAGGTATTACTTTGTGTATGGAAGCAGAGAATGAAAAATATATCAAAGCCCAAAGACCTAGGTTGTGAAGGAGGTTAGAACACAGGGAGGAATAGTGAAGCGTGAAGGGAACTATGCAGAACATCAGGAGACTTAGTCAGAAATAACGTTATAAGGAAACAGTTTTCCTCACAGAGGTAACTGTATTTGAAATGGGCACATTTGTTTGTAATTATGAGCTATGAAATGAAACTAGACAGCTGGAGTTGTGGCTGGGAAAGTTCAATTGTGTTTGGCCAGTGATATATATAAATTATACCCTATCAAAGATGCCCACAGCCCCTGCTTTGTTAATTGGATCCAGATGTTGGGGGCAGGCAGAAGCAGTGGCTGTGATCCTGAGTGTATAAGGAGAGAAGGAGGAAAATCAAATAAATATAGTGAACTTTTAACACTTCCTCTTTATCCATGTCCAAAATCACCTGCCCTTCAAAGCTTGTTCCTGCTGCTCAAAGTCAGAAGCTGTGAGGAGATCCTTTGAAGAATGCTGACCCATCCTCTATCACCGTTACCCTTCTGAGGAGGAGCCTGACAGGCTGATTATTTGAAGGGCTTGTCTTAAAGGAAGATGGAAGGTTTGTAAGATCAGGGTGGCATTATTGCTACCTAGAGAAAAATAATAAACACTGGTGAAAGAATGTGTATGCATACTAGTGAAAAGAGCCCAGGCCTTATCTTGATGTGAATTGAACAGTAGAGGCCTGACTAGTAGGTAATACTGACCGTTAGGTAATACTTGGTCCCCATCTACTTTCTTAGCCCACTTTTTAAAATGTTTTATATTAGGGACACAGAGGACTTAGCAACTATTCTTGCTTGAAACAACAACAAAAAAGACCTTTCACATCGCGTCTAAGGTAGTTTTGACTAGCCATTAAAAACGCACAAGTTTTACAGTGAAACTGCAAATTGAATTCATCTTCTACCACTAACTGTGTATGTTATCTCGTTCAAGTTTTTAAAAAATTTTTTGTTGTGCTTTAGGTGAAAGTTTACAGTGCAAATTAGTTTCTTATCCAGAAGTTTATATACAGATTGTATTGTGACATTACCTGCAGTCCCTGTGTTGTGTCAGCACTCTTCTCCCTTCCACCCGGGGTTCCCGCTGTCTACTTGTCCAGTTTTCCTGTCTCTGCTTTTGGGCAGGTGTCGCCCATTTAGTCTTGTAGAGTTGATTAAAGAGAACATTCCTCACTTGTATTATTGTTTATTTTACAGGCCTGTCTAACCTGTGGCTGAAAGGTAAACTTTAGGAGTGGCTTCAGTTCTGAGTTAGCGGGGTGTCCAGGGGCCATAGTCTCTGGGGTCCCTTCAGTTTCTGTCAGACCACTATGTCTGCTCTTTTTTTGTGATTTTGAATGTTGTTCTACCTTTTTCTCCCACTCTGTCCAGGACCCTCTATTGTGATCACTGTCAGAGCAGTCAGTGGTGTTAGCTGGCCACTGTTTAGTTCTTCTGAGATCAGGCTTGTGGAGACTGTGGTTCTTGTGGTCCATTAGTCCTTTGGACTCATATTTCCCCTGTGTCTTTGGTTTTCTTCATTCTCCTTTGCTCCAGATGGGATGGAACCAATAGGTGTATTTTAGATGGCAGCTTAAAGGCTTTTAAGACCCCAAAGATAGCAAACGACCATGTAAGATGGCATCAAGTGGTCCCAACCCACCTGGAGCAAAGGAAGATGAAGAACACCAAAGACATAAGGAAAATAACAGCCCAAGAGGCAGAAAAAGGGCCACCTAAACCAGAGACTCCATCAGCCCGAGACCAGAAGAACTAGATGGTACCTGGCTACCACCAATGACTGCCCTTACAGGGAACACAACAGAGAGTCCCTGATGGAGGGGAAGAAAAGTAGGGTGCAGAACTCAAATTCTGGTAAAAAGACCACACTTGATAGTCTGACTGAGACTGGAGGGACCCCAGAAGACATGGCCCCCAGACTCTCTGTCAGCCCAGAAGTAAAACCATCCCCGAAGCCAATTCTTCAGACAAAGACATGAAATGTTACTGGTGAAGAGTGTGATTATCAGTTGAAGTAGATACATGAGACTAAATGCGCAGCTTGTGTCTGGAGGCAAAATGAGATGGCAGAGGGGGACAGAAGCTGGCTGAGTGGACACAGGAAATACAGGCTGAAGAGGAGTGTGCTGTCACATTGTAGGAAGAGCAACTAGGGTCACATAAGAATGTGTGTATAAGTTTTTGTATGAGAAACTGACTTGAATTGTAAACTTTGACTGAAAGCACAAAAACAAAACAAAAAAAAAGCTTTTAAGACCCCAGATGCTACTCACCAAAGTAGGATGTACAACATTTTCTCTATGAACTGTGTTATGCCAGTTGACAAAGATGTTCCCCAAGATCATGGTCCCCATCCCTAAGCCCCAGTAACTCAGTCCCTCAAAGTGTTTGGATGTATCTGGAAAGCTTCTATGACTTTGCCTTGGTCAAGTTGTGCTGACTTCCCCTACATTGTATGTCTTTCCCTTCACCAAAATTAATTCTTCTCTACTATCTAGTTAGTGATTTCTTCTCCCACTCCTCCCCTCCCTCATAACCATCAAAGACTGATTTTTTTCTGTGTGTAAACTTTTTCTTGAGTTTTGATAATAGTGGTCTCATACAATATTTTACTTTTTGTGGACGGCTTATTTCACTCAGCATAATGCCCACATGTCTGTCAGTTTGTTGTACTGTGGGGGCTTGCGTGTTGCTGTGATGCTGGAAGCTATGCCACTGGTATGCAGATACCAGCATGGTCACCGATGGAGTACAGGTTTCACCTGAGCTTCCAGACTAAGACAGACTAGGAAGAAGGACCTGGCAGTCTACTTCTGAAAAGCATTAGCCAGTGAAAACCTTATGAATAGCAGCAGAACATTGTCTGATACAGTGCTGGAAGATGAGCCCCCAGGTTGAAAGGCACTCAAAAGATGCCTGGGGAAGAGCCGCCTCCTCAAAGTAGAGTCAGCCTTAATGATGTGGTTAGAGTAGAGCTTTCGGGACCTTCATTTGCTGATGTGGCATGACTCAAAAGGAGAAGAAACAGCTGCAAACATCCAGTGATTGTCGGGACCTGGAATGTACGAAGTATGAATCTAGGAAAACTGGAAATGGTCAAAAATGAAATGAAATGCATCAACATTGATATCCTAGGCATTAGTGAGCTGAAATGGACTGGTATTGGCCATTTTGAATTGGACAATCATATAGTCTACTATGCTGGGAATGGCAATTTGAAGAGAATGGTGTTGCATTCATCATCAAAAAGAACATTTTAAGATCTGTCCTATCCTGTCAGTGATAGGATAATATCCATATGCCCACAATGAAGACCAGTTAATATGACTGTTATTCAAATTTATGCACCAACCACTAGGCCCGAAGATGAAGAAATAGAAGATTTTTATCAGCTGCTACAGTCTGAAATTGATTGAACATGCAGTCAAGATGCATTGATAATTACTGGTGATTAGAATCTGAAAGTCGGAAAAAAGAAGGATTAGTAGTTGGAAAATATGGCCTTGGTGATAGAAACAATGCCAGAGATTGAATGATAGAATTTTCCAAGACCAACGACTTCTTCACCACAAATACCTTCTTTCACCGACATAAACGGCGACTATACACATGGACCTCACCAGATGGAACACACGGAAATCAAATCGACTACATCTGTGGAAAGACACAATGGAAAAGCTCAGTATCATCAGTCAGAACAAGGCCGGGGCGGACTGTGGAACAGACCATCAATTGCTCATATGCAAGTTCAAGTTGAAACTGAAGAAAATCAGAGCAAGTCCATGAGAGCCAATATATGACCTTGAGTTTATCCCACCTGAATATAGAGACCACCTGAAGGATAGATTTGACACATTGAACACTAGTGACTGAAAACCAGACGAGTTGTGGAATGAGTGTGGGTTGCACTTCAACATAAAACAAAAATCGTCACAACTGGACCAATGAGCAACATCATGATAAACAGAGAAAAGATTGAAGTTGTTAAGGATTTCTTTTTACTTGGATCTTCAATCAACAGCCATGGAAGCAACAGTCAAGAAAGCAAAAGACACATTGCATTGGGTAAATCTGCTGCAAAGGACCTCTTTAAAGTGCTGAAGAGCAAAGATGTCACCTTGAAGACTAAGATGTGCCTGACCCAAGCCATGGTGTTTTTAATCCCCACAAATGCATGTGAAAGCTGGACAATGAATAAGGAAGACCGAAGAACTGATGCCTTTGAATTGTGGTGTTGGCGAAGGATATTGAATATAACATGGACTGCCAAAAGAAGGAACAAATCTGTCTTTAGAAGAAGTACAACCAGAATGCTTCTTAGAAGCAAGGGTGGTGAGACTGCATCTTACATACACTTTGGACATGTTGTTAGGAGGGATCAGTCCCGGGAGAAGGACATCATGCTTGGCAGAGTACAGGGTCAGTGGAAAAGAGGAAGACCCTCAATGAAGTGGATTGACCCAGTGGCTGCAACAATGAGCTCAAGCATAACAACGATTATAAGGATGACACAGGACCGGGCAGTGTTTTGTTATGTTGTGCATGGGCTCGCTTTGAGTCAGAACCGACTCAATGGCACCTAACAACAACAACACAATTCCCTCCAGATTAATCTATGTTGTGAGATGCTTTGCGGATTCATCATTGTTCTTTATCATTGCGTAATATTCCATTGTGTGTATGTATTATAATTTGTTTATCCATTCATCTGTTGATGGGCACTTAGATTGTTTCCACCTTTTTGCTGCAGTGAACATGGGTGTGCATGTGTGTTTGTACCAGGGCTCTCATTTCTCTAAGGTGTATTCCATGCAGTGGGGTTGCTGGATTGTATGTTATCTCTATTTCTGGCTTTTTAAGGAGACGCCATATCGTTTTCCACAGTGGCTGTACCATTTTATACTCCCACTAGCAGTGCATAATAATTCCAGTCTTCTTGCAACCTCTCCAACATTTGTTATTTTCTATTTTTTTAATTTGTGCCAGCCTTGTTGGGGTGAGATGGTATCTCAGTAGTTTTGATTTACATTTCTCCAGTGGATAGCGATTGTGAGCATTTCCTCATGTGTCTGTTAGCAGCCTGAATGTCTTCTATTCCAATTTTTAATTGTATTATTTGTATTTTCATTGTTGAGGTGTTAAGTATTTTATAGATTTTACAGATTAAACCCTTGTCAGATATGTTGAAGCCAAAAGTTTTTTCCCAGTCTGTAGGTTCTCTTTACTCTTTTGGTGAAGTCTTTTGATAAGCATAAATGTTTAACTTTTAGGAACTCCCAGTTATCTTTTTTATCTTCTGATGTTTGTGCATTGTTAGTTATGGTTCGTGTTGTATTTATGCCATGTATTAGGGTCCCTAACGTTTTCCTGATTTTTCCTCAGTGATCGTTATTGTTTTAGGTTTTACATTTAGGTCTTTGATCCAGTTTGAGTTAGGTTTTATGTATGGTGTGAAGTATGGGTCCTCTTTCATTTTTTTTACAGATGGACATCCAGTTTTGCCAGCACCATTTGTTAAAGAGACTGTCTTTTCACCGTTTAATGGATTTTTGGCACTTGGTCAAGTAACAGCTGCCTGTAGGTAGATGGGAATCCTGGTGGCACAGTGTTTAAGTGTTCGGCTGCGAGCCAGAAGATCAGCAGCTTGAATCCACCAGCTGCTCCTTGGAAACCCTGTGGGGCAGTTCTGCTCTATCCTGTAGGGTCTCTCTGAGTTAGAATCGACTCAGCGGCAACATAGATGGGTGGATGGATTAACATCTGGGTTCTCAGTTCTGTTCTATTGGCCTGTGTGTCTCTTGTTGCACTAGTTCCAGGCTGTTTTGACTACCATAGCTGTGTATTAGGGTCTAGGATCAGGTAGTGTGAGACCTTCACTTTGTTCTTCTTCAATAATGCTTTACTAATCCGGGGCCTCTTCCTTTACCATATAAAGTTGGTGATTAGTTTCTCCATCTTGTTAAAGAATGGTGTTGGAATTTGGATTGAGATTGCATTATATCTGTGGATTGTTTTGGGTAGTATTGACATTTTAAAAATGTTTAGTCTTCCTATCCATGAGCATGGTATAGTTTTCCATACCTTTTGGTTTCTTGCAATAGTGTTTTGTAGTTTTCTTTGTATAGGTGTTTTACCTCCCTGGTTAGATTTATTCCTAAGTATTTTATCTTTTGGGGAGCTCATTCAAGCTTTTTTTTTTTAATCTTACACTTCATTTTGTCAACTGTAACATACTAGTAAACCAGTTGCTGTTGAGTTGACTCTGACTTATGATGACCACATGTGGGTCGGAGTAGAACTTTGGCCCACAGGGTTTTCAATGGCTGAGTTTTTGGAAATAGATCACCAGGCCTTTTCTTCCAGGGTGCTACTGGGTGAACTCAAACCTCCAACCTTTGTCAAATATCAGCTGCCTGTAGGTAGATGGGAATCCTGGTGGCACAGTGTTTAAGTGTTCGGCTGCTAGCCAGAAGGTCGGCAGTTTGTTAACAGCTGAGCACGTTAACAGTTTATACCACCTGTTGCATCTGTAACATTGTTAGGTGCCATCAAGCCAGTTCTGATTCATACCGACCCTGTGCGCAACAGAATGAAACAGTGCCTGGTCCTGCGTCATCCCCACAGCCATTACCATGCTTGAGCCCATTGTTGCAGCTACTGTGTCAATCTCATTGAGGGTCTTCTTCTTTTTTGCTGACCCTTTATTTTACCAAGCATGATGTCCTTCTTCAGGGACTGATCCCTCCTGATAACATGTCCAAAATATGTTAGATGTAGTCTCGCCATCCTTGTTCCTAAGGAGCATTCTGGCTCTCCTTCTTCCAAAGCAGATTTGTTCCTTCTTTGGGCAGTCCATAATAAATTCAGTACTCTTTGCCAGCACCACAGTTCAAAGGCATCAGTTTTTTTTTTTTTTTTTGGTCTTCCTTATTCATCATTCAGTTTTTGCACACATATGAGGCGATTGAAAAACCATGGCTTGGGTCAGGTGCACTTTAGTCTTTGAGATTACATTTTTGCTTTTCAACACTTTAAAGAGGTCTTTTGCAGCAGATTTGCCGAATACAACGTGTCATTTGGTTTCTTGACTGCTGTTTCCATGGATGTCGATTGCAGATCCAAGTAAAGCAAAATCCTTGACAACTTCTGTGGTTTTTTCCGTTTATCATTATGTTGCTTACTAGTCCAATTGTGAGGGTTTTTGTTGTCTTTTTGTTGAGGTGTAATCCACATTGAAGGCTGTGATCTTCGATCCTCATCAGTAAGTGCTCGAAGTCCTCCTCACTTCCAGCAAGCAAGGTTGTGTCATCTGCATAATGCAGGTTGTTAACGAGTCTTCCTCCAATCCTGATGCCCTGTTCTTCTTCATATAGTCCAGCTTCTGGGATTACTTGCTCAGCATATAGATTGAAGAGGCATGGTGAAAGGATACAACCCTGACACACACATTTCCTGACTTTAAAGCACGCAGCATCCCCTTGTTCTGCTCCAGCGACTGCCTCTTGATTTATGTACAGGTTCCTCATGAGCACAATTAAGTGTTCTTGAGTTCCCGTTCTTTGCAATGTTATCCATAATTTGTTATGATCCATGCAGTTGAATGCCTTTGCATAGTCAATAAATAAAACACAGGTAAACATCATTCTGGTATCCCCTGCTTTCAGCCAGGATCCATCTGACATCAGCAATGATATCTCTGGTTCCACATCCTCTTCTGAGTCCAGCTTGAATATCTGGCAGTTCACTATCGATGTACTGCTGCAACTGCTTTTGAATGATCTTCAGCAAGATCTTTTCAGGAGAAAAGATTGAAGTTGTCAAGGATTTCATTTTGCTTGGATCCACAATCAACACCCATGGAAGCAGCAGACAGAACACCAAATGATGCTTTGCACTGGGCAAATCTGCTGCAAAAGATCTCTTTAAAGTGTTAAAATGCAAAGATGTTACCTTCAAGACTAAGGTGCCCCTGACCCAAGCCATATTATTTTCAATTGCTAGACAATGAATAAGGAAGATCGAAGAAGAATGGATGCCTTTGAATTACGGTGTTGTCGAAGGATAATGAATATACCATGGACTACCCGAAGAATGAACAAAGCTGTCTTGGAGAAGGTACAGCCAGAATGCTCCTTAGAAGCAAGGATGGCGAGACTTCATCTTACATACTTTGGACATATTATCAGGAGGATTCAGTCACTGGAGAGGACTGATATTTTGTAGAGTAAAGGGTCAGTGAAAAAGAGGAAGACCCTCAACAAGATGAACTGACAGTGATTGTAAGATGAGCTCAAAGTTAACAATGATTGTGAGGATGGTGCAGGACGGGTTCTGTTGTATGTAAGGTCTCTATGAGTTGGAACTGACTCGACGGCACCCAGCAACAATGGCAGGTTTTATATATTTGCTTTTTCTCTATCTGCCTTGCTCTTATTGTCTCCTTGGAATCTCAAATTAAAATCTTTTCCTGATAGAATTTACATCAAACTGTCACTTTCCAGCCTTTTCATATGCAGCCTGAAATATCTTTGGTCACTATTTGTTACTTATGTCTGTTGATACTTAGGGTTATCAGAAAAATAACAGTTTTCTATCCCATAAAACTTAAGTATGCAGCTTTAGGACCAGATCGTTTTTTCCTGGTATGTAGTTTTATCTTTTTAAACCCATTTGTATTTCAGATCTTCATTGGAATTCATGGCATTATCTGCGTGCTGTGACGGGCAGATTTTGGTAATGTCTTTTGTAGTCTGTGAAGGCTCATTAAAGAGAGGTGGTGACACTTGGTATGTACGTTGACTCTTCGTCAGCTTGCTCAGTACCTTCTTATAAATGAGGACATTTCTACTTTTCATTATGTCCCTTTCACAGCCTCTTACCAAGTTTCTAATTCATGTGACTTGGTAAAAACTGTATCCGGGACATTTATAATTAAGCTTTTGTGAAACACTTAATCAAATGCTTTAATGCATTCCAAATGCATAACAGCTGCTGAATTATATTCAGAGACTGGTTTTGTGAAAATGATGCTGAGGGTTACTGGAAGATTTGTTTTATAGCAACCTATAAAGTATTACTGTATTTTTCTAAAAGTTTTTAGTTTGATGAACTCTTGCAGTATTGATCTGAACTTTAAGCTAAATTCTCCATTTAACAGAATTGCAAAATTTTTCTTTATTTTCATTTAATATGCCTTTTCTGGTTTTATTATCTGTTCATTCAATTCTAACTGCTTTCATTGCATCCTAGACATTCATAGCTGGCCAGGGATCATCATTGTGGACTCACTTAGAATTATGTTCCCCTTTGCCTAGTGGAGCCCTGGTGGTGCAATGCTAACCAAAAGGTCGACAGTTCGAATCCACCATCTGCTCTTTGGAAACCCTATGAGGCAGTTCTGTCCTGTGGACTAGCTGTGATTCAGAATGGACTCAACGGCAACGGGTCTGGTTTTGGTGTTGCACTGTAGTCAGATCTTATCTCTGTAGCCTCTCCTCATTTTCCTGTTGGATGTTGACCCTCTCTCTATTACATCTGCAGCCAACATGAAGATCCAACCTCTTAGGCTCAGCTTTTTCATGGTCTTGACCGGTATCTGTGTGGGGTGTTTTCTTCCCAGTAGGGGAGCTAGAATTGCTACTGAGCTTTGTTGAGGGAAACAAACAGGAGAAACAAAGTTAAAGAAGCAGGGGAGTCACACAGTGACAGTGATCTGGTCTCCCCCCCACCAGGTCAGCCTCACATTTCAGAACCTCTTTCCGAACAGGTTTGTCTGTCTAGGTGCTGGTTTAGGTGTTCTCTGTCCAACATTCCAGACATATTTTGGGATAATAGAAATAAATGGTTTAACACATGGAGGTAAATTCTGAGTCAGACATTTTATTCAAAGTTGCAGAGAATGGAATGTTTTTTGCCATAATTACACTGAGAGGCTAATCTGCTATAGGGAGTTTTTCTTTTTCTGTCTTTGCCTTGTTTTAATTGGATTAACCTTATTAAATGATCTTTAATAATAAGAAAATAGAGTATACTTTTGGAGGAGGGGGACTATTTTACTTAATATTGAACACTGGTTAAATATACAGTCTCATGGAATCTTAGGGTACTGTTTATAGCTTTTTTTTTTTTTTTTTTACATTTATAACGCCATCGTTCTGTGTTTAAAATATATTTCCAGGTTGTCTTTTTGAAAGGAATTAGTTAGCAACTTAGTTTCTTAATTAGTTTAGGTATTGTTTTCGCTGTATAATCAACAGCCCCAAGTCTCAGTTGAGGCTTGCATGCCAAACCTTGCTTTCTTGCTGACATTACCTGAGGGTAGCAGCTCTGGTGTCTCTGCTGCAGGCTCTGGGTAAACTGGCCCTCTTTTTTAATTGTGGGCAGAAGCCTGAAGGAGCAGGCCCTGTCTAGGTCATACTGGTCTCTTAGTATAATTTATTCTTCTTCTACTATTTTCTCTCAATTTTATGACATGTATTTAGAAGACTTGACTATAGGGCTAGCAATTTTGAAATGTCGTTTATATTTATGAAAAAATACCACATCGCTGTAAGATGTAACTTTCCTATCTCTCCTTTCCACAATGATCTTTTAAGGTTAAAAATGTAACTTTTATGTGATCGCAAAAGTAATTTATGCTGAAGCCAAGAACTGCAAGTAATGAACAAAAAAATTTTGTAATTTCATCATCCTTAAATACCTACTCTTAATATTTTGAGGTAATTCTTTCTTTTTTTTTTTAAATAAAATTAATCTTAACCCTAGCATTTAAACAATATTGACCAAACCATAATCAGATAGGAAATAAAGAAAAAAAAAAGAAAAGAATACCAAGATTGGCAAAAAAGAAGACCATACATATAACAGAGGTTATAAAACCTATAAAAACGTTAAGAAAAATTAGATATCCTTTTATTTTTTCTTTAACTGTGATGGTGGTGGTTTGTTTTGCTTTTACCCTGAGAGGTCAGATTATTCTGGATATTAAAGGACAGTAGTTTAATATATAAATATACAGTTTTGATGTGCAATAGAAACCCCGTACCCAAGTCCTACCTTTAATAGGTCAAGCATGGAGTTAGGAGTTGTGGCTGTGGTTTGCAAAACGTTGGTCTTTGGAAGAAGCTGCCCTGAAGATAGATGAGGAGGTAAATCTCCATCAGACTTAAGTGATCAGTTCAGGCCTGTGGGGAGTTTTTCCGCTCTCGACAGTGTAGCCCTGTTTCTAATGCGATACTGAAGGAATAGGGAAGAGAAAAGGGTGTTGTTTTCACTAGCCACCATGGATGGGAAAAGGGGAGGAAAATGCTCACCTCCACTCAGTGTGCAGCGACTGGGTTATAAAACTTATTCCACCAACCTGAGAAGTTAGCTGGCTCAGTTTAATACATGGTATTAATTTACCATTTATGGTGTATACTTATAAAGATTTTGCAACATGTAAGTGACAAGGCAACCTGACTTTTTTCTTTTGCTTTTTTTAAGAAACTCCTTTTGTTTTACTTGCCTCCGTTGAAACAACACATTTTATTTGTTGCAGATATGTGCTTTGGTTGTTACAGAGCAGCTGTAGAAATGTCTGCAGGCATGTTTCCTGTTTCTCTCAGGAAACTATTCTAGGGAAGTGGTTCATTTTCTAAGATGCTTGTTAGACTTCTATTTACTTTGGGGAATCTGGCATATGTTGTAAACAATGAGTGATGTGGGACCCAGTGGTTTGGCTGCTGTGTGAGCACCTGATGCGCTTTGTCCTTTTTGCTGCCAGTAAGAGATATCTTGGAAAGACTGGGGGCTTAGTGGTTAAGTGCTATAGCTGCTAACCAAAAGACCGGGAGTTCAAATCCACCAGGTGCTCCTTGGAAACCCTATCGGGCAGTTCTGCTCTGTCCTTTAAGGTTGCAATGTGTCGGAATTGACTTGACAGCAACGAGTTTGATTTTTGTTTTTGGTTTAAGAGATAGCTGAGTCGCTAAGAAAATGGACATCATGGTGGTCTTTGTGGTCTTCACTGAACAGCAGCATAATTGAAATTTCCTCTTTTGTTTTAGATGTTCATACTGAAGCCGTTCAGGCAGCTCTTGCTAAACACAAAGAAAGAAAGATGGCAGTGCCTATGCCTTCCAAACGCAGGTCTTTGGTTGTGCAGACCTCAATGGACGCCTACACACCTCCAGGTAAGCAGCAGGCATTGCCTTTGCCTATTAACACCCAGAAGTGTGTCATTAGAACTCATTGATTGCTGCCCTAAGCAGTCATTTTAACTTGTAAATAATGGTGTGAACCCAAAACCCAGATAGAATACATACTCTAAATTTGGGAGGAAAATTAATATTATTATGTATATACCTGCATAAATTCCTATTTTAAACTTTTCATTGAGACTCATAAATATGGTAATAAAATACTTGTAAAGTCAAAGTTTCATGAGTTTTACTTCTTCATGTAACAAGAATTGTACTTTCATGGTACAAACTGAAATTGTATTTTTCTTCTCTTTAGGCTGTTGAATGTTTATTCTCAGTGCCTTTAAAATATAGATATGCTGTGTTGTGTTGTTCAATAAACCAAATGAATTGAAAAATCTAAGGACTAATGTTAATCAGGGGTCCTCAAATGTTTTCTGTGAAGTCCCTGACAGTATTTTAGGCTTTGTGGGGCCATAGGATCTCTACGGCAACTATTCAACTCTGCTATCGTAGCACTAAAGCAGCCATAGACAGTATGTAAGAGAATGGGTGTAGTTGTGTTACAATAAAATTTTACGTACAGAAAGAGGGATGGGCTGGAGTTGGCCCCTCGACCATCCGACCCCAAATCTAAATGGTTGAATGTAATATCCCATTTACATCTCTGTTATATAATACTGTTTTTATTTAATCCTGGACTTTGCATAAATACCTAAGTTCCCTACTCTACTGTGCCCCCAAAATTGTAATCTCTATTTCATGATCTTCAAAACCAAAGTGAAACAGAAAGTTAAATTATCCAGATACCTATTAAAAACATGAAAAGGTGAACCCGCTTACTCGAGGTTTTGTTTCTGTGGTTTCGATTCCAACACTATTTTATGTCATTGTTGCGACTCTGACTTTTGCATAGACCTACGTGACCTAGCATACACTTTGGACAGCTTTAAATGCCATCGTTTTTTCCCCCACCAGAGAACCTTAGTGTACAATAGGACAGTTGAATGTATGCAACACTTTTTGGAGTATGTTGATATTTGGAAGTTTAGACCTGAGTGTTTGCAAGCAGTGAAGATACAGAAGCATGTACCTCAACCATAAATGTGATCAAGTATACACCAGTATTACTGCAAACAATGCTAAATATTCAACTTTACATGCCTTTGAAAGTGAACGTACTAAGCTTTATAAGGCAAACTTTATTTTTTTTTTGTTTTGTTTGGTTTTTGATCTGCAGACAATCCTCCAAATGTTCTTCCTCTCAAGAATACAATATTTCACTAGTCCAGAGAGTTCTTTTTGCTCATTTGCTTTCTTAGTCTTCTTTCATTCTTTATGCTGATCCACAAAACATAATTTGGAACTATTTAAAAATCAGCATAATTAATATGCCAAATTGTATTGGTCTGTTTAGTTTGTGGTCATGATTCACCAGAATTTATAACGTAAAAATAAATTATTTTAGGTGTATTATGTGTGTAACACAACAGAATGGTCTTACAAGAGTAACAAACCCACTTACAATTTTGTTTAGACAAATCTTTGGAATTAGGCAATATTTAGAAAGATAGATGTTTTTCTGAATCCTTTTTTTATTATGGTACCAAAAACCCATTGCTGTTGAGTCGATTCCTACTCATAATGACCCTATAGGCCAGAGTAGAACTGCCCCATAGGGTTTTCGGGGACTAGCTGGTAGATTTGAGCTGCCAACTTTTGGGTTAGCAGACAAGCTCTTAACCACTGTGCCACCAGGGCCCCATATTATCAGAAAGATGAGTTCAGTGTGCAAGAATCAATGCGATTTTGTTGTTTCTATGCTTATTTCACATAGAATTTATCCATTGAAAAATATTATGTCATACATGACGAACTTTTAGAAAACTAAGCCTTATTTGACAAATATCTTTATAAAGGATAAAAAAAATTATTGGAAATGTGAAACATTTGCATTTATTATTTGGCTAGCATTTTCTTGCACTGCATATAATACAGTTTGTAAACTGTCGTTCAGGAGTCCTAGTGGTAGTATCACATGGGATAATTTTGTACAGTGATAAATGTCAACACCATCATCATAAAACATCTTCATTCACAGTCTACGGGTAGCCCTCGACTTACGACAGGGTTCCATTCCAGCAACTCTGTCTTAAGTCGGTTTGACTAAGCCAAATACATATTTTTAAAAAAGTTTTCATTATTATTGCCTTTTATTATCAATATCTTTATAAATCAGGCAGTGTTTTGAACAGTAAATTATAAAATTGAACATCTGTGAGTGAACGTCTGAGGATAGCATCAGCAAATTACACACTGCGACATATTACTAATGATAAGATGTACCAAAAAAAATACAGACGGTCCTAAGTGTGGTTTGTCATAACTCGAATACGTCGTAAGTCAGAGACTATGTTTGTGCTTAACAGTATTTTGAACAGTCTTCTATTGGAGAAACTTTCTTTTAGCTTTCATGTGTAAAAAAAAATATAAGAATAGTTTACCAAGACTGTTGCTTCTAGTAATAATGGAGTAACTGGTTACCAGACTAACCTGTCCATTATAAACAAGTATAAAATGGCATCAAAGGAATGTGAGCTGTTTTTAGGCTGTGAACTATAGGCAGTACAAGACTGTCATACCTGAGAGAAGGAAAACTTACAAAATAAGCCCCACAATTCCCAAGTTGTCTGCCTGGGGAAAATTTTCCGACCATGGCACAAAGAGTTGGAGTCTGATCAAAGCACAGCAATCCTACTAAGTTGAGGAGGCAGAGATCAGGTGAAAGGGCTGAAATCTACTATAGATTGAACATCAGAGAGGACAGCTCTACAGAGCAAAAAGAACACTGCTGAGAAGGAACCCCAGAAGTCTTTGCATCCTGAGGACTCTGTCCTGTCACAATAGAGAGATCTCCTTAATACCTTTTTAGCACGCCTGGCACCCAGCTGAGACATGAAAAAGGCTGCGCTTCAGGAACAAGGACCGCACACTAGAATTACACTTACTGCAGACCTACATTAAGAAGACCTAAAACCAAGCCCCAACAGAATGCACAGGGGAGTTGGAGTTTGAAGGTTGAGTCTTGCCAATTTAGGGGACCATGGGAAGCACCTTCGCCTTTTCACAAATCTACACTAACAAAGAATAAATCCAACCCCACTCAAGTTCACGATGATCAATCAGGAATTGAACTGACTGCTAAAATAACAATCAGAAAGCTTCAGAGGGAGATGACAGAATTCAAAGTCTTCTCACACATTATCAAAAATGTCTAGTATTCAGTAAATAATCACTACATATACAAAGAAACAGGAAAAAATGTAATCTGTGGTCAAGAAAAAAGTAGGCAACAGAATGAACACAAGCCGCCCTCTACTGTGCTGTCAAAAGTTACTAACGACATGTGGCTGTTAAGTATATGAAATGTGGCTACTGTGAGTTGTATTTACTGTAAGTGTGAAACATACCAGATTTCAGAGACTTAATATGAAAAAAAGGAAGTATTTCTTTAATAATTTTTGTTTATTACATGTTGACTGATATTTTTAGTTAAATAAGAATATTAAAATTTATTATGCTTATTTCTTTATATAATTTGGTTTCTTCCCAAAGTATTATGAGGAGCAAAATGGTGTCTTTGTCTGAGATTGTAATGCCAAAATAAGCTTTTTATAACATAATTATTTAATGTGTTTTTAGATGAAAAAATTGTTATACTAAAAAAAAGATTATTTGAAAATTGGTATAACTTTTCAAGAATATTTAAAGCATTAACAGAGCACTTATTATGTGAGATAAATTTGTATTTGCAACAGAAGACTGAAGAGGAATTGAGATTTGGGCGTGTCTCTGCTCCAATAGGTAGCAAATCACATCTCTTTTTTACACACCACACAGATACCTCTTCTGGTTCAGAAGATGAAGGCTCTGTACAGGGTGATTCCCAGGGAACACCCACCTCCAGCCAAGGCAGCATCAACATGGAGCACTGGATCAGCCAAGCCATCCATGGCTCTACCACATCCACAACGTCCTCCTCCTCCACGCAAAGTGGTGGAAGTGGCGCCGCCCACAGGCTGGCCGACGTCATGGCGCAGACACACATAGGTAAGTATACCAGCTTGGGGTGCTTTTCTACATACTTCTTTATATGCACTTTATTCTGCTGTTGGTGTCTAAGTGACCGGTGAGGAGCCACATACTTTTTTGTTTGTGTACTTCTCCATTAATGTCATATATGTAGATTCATAATGCATTCATAAAGGAATGCATTCTAGCTCATCAGGGAAAGTTACAACCATTTCTGTTGATATATTGTCATCTTCTCACTTATGTTGCATTGTGCTCCTAAATGAAATTTTAGTAGTGCTGATAAATAAGACAGGGAATTTTAAAGCAGTGTTGCCATTATTTTGGGAATCATGTAGGCAAGTAAAGATAAACCAGCAGTGCTTTACACGGTTTTTCACCATGGGTATTTAGGTGGTTTGTCTGTTAGCTCATGTTGCTTTGTAGGTAGGTTCTGTCATGAGTGGGCTTTTCTAGATTGGAAAAAGTGCAGTATTAGGAAGGATTTTCCTGAGTTGCTTGAAGGTGGCATAAAATAAGGAATTAAGTAAGAATTATTCGAGGAAGAGGTCAGGGTTTGTTTGTAAGTGTGCCTGTATGAAACTGGAATGAGTAAGCTCCATGGTTTTCTGCCTCCACTTTGACCCCTCTTCCTCTGTCGCTCAATAATGGTCTATGAAAGGGAGCAGTATGGTGTCTGCTTCTGTTTTTATCCATGTTCGGCCATGAGTTAAGATTTTCAAACATTTCAATAATAAAACTTTTGCATAAAACCAACCGCATGATAAGTTATTTGTTTGAATATAGTGCCAAGATAGAGCGCTACGCTCTTGTCATTAAAATAGCAATGTGGAGAAAGGGTGGTTACCGAACCCCAAAGGAGGCATGCTGTTTACTGTATGTCGTAGTCCTATAGATCCTCCCAGCCATTGCTGAATGTGCTCCTAAATACTCTGGGAAACCTTACATCTGAGAAAATGTAAACTTAGAAAACAGGTAAATATAACAGAAGAGTTACATATTCTACAAATACCTTGGACTCCCAGATTATTTCTTTCTAGATCATTAACTATTTTACAGAGAGTCAAAGTAGTTTCAAACTGATATTTTAGGAGTATGTCTCAATAGTGCTCAGTCAGAATGAAGTTAAAAGTGTGTCTGCCTTTTAATATCAGAAATGTGATGTCTGTTGGCAAAGATTCAGGCAATAAGGCCATCTGGATCTAGTCTGTTCTTCCATCAACTAGTGATGGTGTCTTCAGGGTTCACTCACCTTCTCTCTGCTTTTGTCTGAAAGTTTGAAAATGAGGGGGAGCAGTGATAATGCCTTTATCTTGTACGTCTCTTAACTCCCCTGAGTGAAAACGGGAGAATAGGAATACTTCTCAATTTTTTTTAAAGTGATATTCAAATGTAAAGTGGTATTGTCATTAAATTTCAATTTAATACATTTTAAGGAACATATACACTGGTTATTGTTGCTAATAACCTCTATTTGAAATCACGGTAAGCTAATAATTTAACAGAAATATACGGCCGTTAAATATTTTTAGAGAACAGATTTTTTCTTGTGTGCGTTGGAGCTGTATGTAGTGGCCAAGGCTCTGTCGGTGTGCTTCCCGCACTAGACTGGTAGGATACACAGATAATGTCCACAGCTTCTGCCACTTACCCCAGTCTTAAAAACATTTGTATTGTGCTCTCAGCTCATGTTTAAGGTAGTGCTCAGAATCTTATCAAGAGGAACACAAATTTATGAACAAATTAATCACTGCACGTGATTGTCCCTTTGTGAGTTTACTTACACTAGGAATACTGGAGGGTTTACCTGAACTATAAAAAGTGGCATTACTCACGTATGTCAGGTCTCAATTTAACCTAAATATAGCTTTTGAGTTTGTGACCATTTCTGTAATTTTTAATTTGGCACAAAGATAAGTTCCTGGAATATCTGTGTATTTTCTCTAAATATGAAGAAAATTTTGGAGAGAAAAAGTAGCAAAATAATAAAACTGGATGAGAAAAGGACAATTAAAATAATTCATCCCTGTGGCAAAACAAAAGTAAAAAAAGAGAGGTGCTGACAGCATTTGGACTACCACTGAGATCCTCAAAAGCTACTAATAAGAAAATGGTACCTGTGTGTGTGTGTTTTAAGGAATTTAGGGCAAAACACTGACTTGTATTTGCAAATCCTTCATGATGTGATACTTAGGCAGTGTAGTTTTCCACAAAGGGGTAAAAGTCTCCTGGGCCGTGAGAGTTGGTCACAGCATGGGCTACTCCTGTTACTTGCTTGTTGAAGAAAAATCTGAAGTCTTCTGTGAACTTTTCGTTATGCCCACACTTAAATAGCTACACCTTACATGTATCTAAATAGTCAAACCCATTTTGTGTAACATGCAAAATCCCACCCTTTTTTTCCCCCTGCTGTTCTGCTTGCGTTCAAACCTAGCATGGTGTGCTTGTTGCCTTCATACTAAGAGCACTGATGGGGGGCCTCCAAGACATTGTTCATCTTGAGGACGCTAAGTACACCTTTCCTGAAACTAAGATGTGTACCTTTGTAGTGCCACTGTGACAACTCCCTTGTCACAGATAGAAGAATACATTGACTTCAGTGCAGACTCTGTCCATAGCCAGAGCTAGAATCTTTTTTGATTATCTGAAAATATTTATTAAGGACCGTTGTACATGTAATATTCATAAGACAATTAGAAAAGTAAGTATTAATACCACTAAAATATTTTTATCAGTATCAGAAGCTGAGGAGCATAACTTAGAATAATCAGTAGATTTCATGGAATACTTTTGAACTTCAAGGAGGTATGTTTCTAAAAAGCATTGAGAGTAAAAAAAAAAAAATTATTTGCCTACATAGAAATGGAGAAATTGAAGAGAAGCGATATTAGTATTTTTTTAGAGTAAGAAATAAGAACAAAGCAAATAGTTAACATTATTGTCCATTCAGAATAAAATTTTTTATATTTAGGAAATTAAATGTCTTTTATATTAGCTATTCTCTTCATTTTCTAACTACAAATACCTGTTAAAGTCTCTGTAATCTTTGGTTAGTGTACAGATCGAAAGACATTGTCAGATGCAGGTTTTATCAGCATATGTTGGGGTACATTTTCATAGCCAGATATCCATAGAAATAATTTCTGTTCGCAGAGTATTTTAGAATTCACTTGATGTTAACGCTGCTTTTAGTTTCTGCCGTTTGTCTCAACAAACAGATTTTCAGCAGCTTTCTTACATCTGTCCCTGCTAAGAAGATAGGAAGTGAAAAGGTGATCATATGTGCTAAACAGTGCATTCATCATACATACTTGTAACATAATTATTCTCAAACCTGGCAATTGAATGTGTTGATTTTAGATTCTACTTTGCTAAGGAATTTATTAGGAGTACCTGAAAAATGGCTGCAGTTGTAACAAATTACCCTAATTTATTTATGTGTAATCATCCAAAGTATTGGGGAATTCTTTTATAATCTCTCTATTGATATTTTGCAAACATTTACAAACAGTTTTTAAAATATCAAACACATATTGAAGATGGTGATGTTGGCAAAACCTGTGCGCTTCGTACTGGCCCCTGCTTTTGGCTGGAGTCTGCCTGCTATCCCCTCTCTGTCCTAACTGGGACATTGTTGCAACTAGGAGCTTCATAATTTTAGAGTAGAAGTCAGCAAGCTTTTCCAGTAAAGGGGCCAGAGAGTAAATATTTTAGGTTTGTAGGCTGTATGATCTCTGTTGCAACTACTCAGCTGTACTGTTGGAGCACAAAACCCGCCACAGACAGTATGTGAAATAAAGGGCACGGCTGTGTTCCAGTAAAACTCTTACAGTGGGGATTGTTAATTCACCCCAGTGCCATCGGGGAAGAGCTGAGTGCTTCACCTGAGTGTGCATCCACCATTATTAACAAGCTGGTAGCACAGCTCCTAGTGCTGATTTCTAATCCTGCATCATCACATTTAATTGGTAATAAAACTGAGATCTACAGAAACATACTCCCTGAAATTGATCATATGTGTCACCATTTATCTTTTTACATCACTTTATCAGAGGTCTTGACAACTTAATTCCTTTCCAGCTCAAAATGTCTCTGTATCTTTATCTGTTGTTTCCTTTTTCTGAGAACGAATGCGTGCTCCTCCAGTCAAGGTTTATCCTTTCATCTTCTTTCCTAATTCCAGTTTCTCCCACTCCAGCTGAATGGAATCTGCTGTCTCAGTGTTCCCTTTTCTTATTTGCTTCCTCCTCTTGCACTCAACGGCATTGGGTTTGGTTTTTTGGTTTTCATCTTTCCCCCATTAGTGTGTGTGGTTTTGGTGTTGTTGGCCACTCAGTCCTTCCTCTGAGCTTCCACGACACTACCTAGCCTAGTTCTCCTTTCCTGATGGTGTTTTCTTCTGGTGGCTCATCTTTCTCTTCTTCTTCCCGTCCTGTCTCTCTCTACTCTTGTTCATTTCATCCATTTTCACAGCTCAGAAAGTTTACCTTCTCTTTCATGACTTAGATGTCTACATTTCCAGCAGTGAAATCTTTTACCAGTTCCACATTTCAAACTGCTTATTGAACATCGGCCTCATTGGCCTCAAGTTGTTCCTTGAGATCAGTTTGTCTAAAAAGGACTTTGTTGGTTTTTCTAAGACCTCCCGTTTTCTATTAATGATGTCTGCTACTCCGAGATACCTGGGCTCAAAACCTCAATCATCTTGAGTCTTTATCATTCCCTGGGCCTTCAGCTTCCCCAGTGTGTCTTAAAAATGCTCCTGCTTTCAATCTCTGCTACCACTACACTGATTCCAGACCGCATTACCTCTCAGCTGTGCTGTTACAATACCTGCTCATCCCACATTTCTCTTCCATTCAAGCTGCCCTTTACCTCACTGCCCTCTCTGTATTGCTAAAGCACCTATCTGATCCTATCTCTTTTTCAAAGAACAGCAACAACAACACAATGCTTTTTGGATTTTCACCTTCTGAAACTGCCTCTTTTTTTTTTTTTTGGATTTTATACTTAAAATCAAAGTAATGATTTTTGAGCCCAGAAGTTTCCCAACCCTTCATCTGTTACCCTGTCTCCCTCTGCTCTGCAGAAATACCTCATTAACCTACTTATTACACCTTAATGCACAAATAGAAATACATTAATTGATTTACATATCTTTTTCTGATGTTTAAATGCATTTAACTCAGAAAGCCATAATGTAGTCATTCACAACTTTATGCAGGTTTCACAGATTATTTCTTGAAACTCTGAGGGGACAGGACCAACATACAAGGGAAAAACAGTAACGAGAGGAAAGTCTGGGGACCTGAATGAAAGGGAGCCTGAAACAATAATAGCAATAACCACTGGTTAATTGCAGGATATCAGGGTACTGTATAGCTTATTGGACATTTTCTTCAGCTACAACAAGAAATAAATAATAGTCTTATTTTACAGACAGGACAACTGAGGCTTAGAAAAGTTGACATTATTGTCCAAGGTCATATAACTAATAAGTGGTTGAGCTGGGAATCAAACAAAGATCTGTTAGACTTTGACGCTCTCCCTCTTAACCACTTAGCAGTTTTCCTTTTCACTTGGTGCTTTGTTTTAGTGTGGTCCTTATTGTTACAAAAGGGAAAGAGAGCTCTATTTCAGACAGTTAAATTTTGAATAAACAATAAAGATTTCAGAGTTCCCTGTAACAATCGCATAGAATTTTAGTCTGTACAGGTTCTTGATAATTGTAGACTTTCATCATGAATTTGAATTTGAGGGTATAAAAATCAAGATGCTATTGTACAAAGTTAAATACTTCTAACATTAGGAAATACTACTTATGATTGTCTATCAGACAATATCACATCTTTAGTGGCATAAACGTGGGGGGGAAACATTCCTAGATCTGAGAAGATGTGAGATCCTGCTCATGTCAACCCTGACTCACAGAACTGTGGCTGAGAGAAATGTTTGATGTCGAACTGCCAGGCTCATTGCTAACCATCTCTTGGCTTAGCCTTTAAATGATTTATCTGAAAGTTCAAAAAGCAACTGTGACTCACTATTAGAACTATATATATACACACACACACATAGACACATAATGTGTGTATTTGCATATATATAAAGTAGAAAAATTAATGTGTAGAAGACAAAGTTAAACTAAGTGTATTCTGTCCTGGATAATTATTTATTATTTTTAAAGGAATGGTTATTAAAGGAGTAAGATAGCTGCTTGGATATGCTAAATATATTATTTTTTGAATCCTAACATAATTACACATCTAGATGATTTCTTAATTGTATTGTTATATGTCACATTTATTTGGATGAGACACCAGTGTAACTTTCCTATTTAGGGTACATTCCGTTATAGTCAGCGAAAGTAGATTTCACTCCAGTGAAACTAAGCAGGAAAGTCTAATGCCTTTTCTTCTGCTTAGTTACATAAGGAAGAAGGCAGTACCACAGTGAGTATTCAAGCCATTCAGGTGTTCAGCAGCAAAACCAAGCATAAGGGATCTGCCATCTGTATACCACATACTCCCACCCAGGCATCTGTCCGTTTATTGTACTGTGACGTCTTGCATGTTGAAAGCAATGCCACTGGTATTCAAATACCAGGAGGGTCACCCATGGTGGAGCTTCCAAACTAACACAGACTAGGAAGAGTGACCTGGTGGTCTACTCCTGAAAAAAGTTGGCCACTGAAAACCTTATGAATAGCAGCAGAGCATTGTCTGAGACAGTGCCAGAAAACAAGCCCCTCAGGTTGGAAGGCACTCAAAATACGACTGAGGAAGAGCTGCCCCCTCAAAGTAGAATGGACCTCAGTGACCAATGGAGTCAAGCTTTCAGGACCTTCATTTGCTGGTGTGGCACAACTCAAAATGAGAAGAAACAGATGTAAAAATCCATTGATAACCAGAACATGGAATGTACGAAGTATGAATCTAGAAAAATTGGAAATCATCAAAAAATGAAATGGAACTAATAAAGATCGATAGCGTAGGCATTAGTGAGCTGAAATGGACTGGTATTGGCCATTTTGAATTGGATAATCATATGATCTACTATACTGGGAATGACAGATTGAAGAGTAAAGACATCACATTCATCGTCAAAAAGATCATTTCAAGATCTATCCTGAAGTACAAGGTTGTCAGTGATAGGATAGTATCCATATGCCTACAAGGAAGACCGGTTAATACGACTGTTATTCAAATTTGCACGCTAACCACTAATGCCGAAGATAAAGAATTTGAAGATTTTTACGAACTTCTGCAGTCTGAAATTGGTCAAAATTTGCAGTCAGGATGCATTGACAGTTACTGGTAATTGGAATGCAAAAGTTGGAAACAAGAAAGATTGGTAGTTGGAAAATACGGCCTTGGTGATAGAACTAATGCCAGAGATCAAGGATAGGATTTTGCAAGACCAACAACTTCTTCACTGCAAATACTGTTTTTCAACAACATAACCACTATGCACTTGGCACTCACTGGATGGAATGCACAGGAATCCAGTCGACTACATCTATGGAAAGAGACAATGGAAAAGCTCAATATCATCAATCAGAACAAGGCCAGAGGCCAACTGTGGAACAATCAGTTGCTCACATGCAAGCTCAAGGTGAAGCTGAAGAAAATTAAAACAAGCCCATGAGAGCCAAAGTATGACCTTGAGTATATCCCACCTGAATTTAGAGACCATCTCAAGAATAGATTTGATGCACTGAACACTATGACCGAAGGCAGAGGAGTTGTGGAATGACATCAAGGACACCATAAATGAACAAAGCAAGAAGTCACTAAAAAGACAGGAGAGAACAAATTAGGTTATCTAAAGTACAATAAAAAAAGTTGCTTGGAGGTGGAGGGAGGATATTGACTACGAAGAGGCACAAAGGGACTTTGAGAGGTGATATAAATGTTCACCACCACCCATCTATCAGTTTGTCATACTGTGGTGGCTTGCATGTTGCTATGATGCTGGAAGCTATGCCACCAGTACTTCAAATATCAGCAAGATCACCTGTGGTGAACAGGTTTCAGTGTAGCTTCTAGACTAAGACAGACCAGGAAGAAAGGGCTGGCAATCTACTTCCAAAAATTAGCCAGTGAAAACCTTATGAATCACAAAAAAAATATTGCCTGGCACAGTGCTGGAAGATGAATCCCCTAGGTTGGAAGACACTATGTAATAGCTGCAACAGTGGACTCAAAGATACCAACAGTCATGAAGATGGCCTGGGACCAGGCAAAATTCATTCTGTTATATGTAGGATTGCCGTAAGTTGAATTTGATTCAACAGCAGCTAACAACAACAATAAATGTTCTACAGATTAATTATGGCGGTAGTTATATACCTGTGTACACTTGTCAAGTTCATAAGCAGAGTGAATTTTATTGATTTTAAAGTGAATAAACGTGATTTTAAAAGTTAAGAGGAGATGATTAGCTCTACTTGTACCCAAAAACCAAACCCATTGCCATCGAGTCAATTCCGACTCATAGTGACCCCTATACGGCACAGCAGAACTGTCCCATGGGGTTTCCAAGGAGTGCCTGGTGGATTCAAACTGCTGACCTTTTGGTTAGTAGCTGGACTCTTAACCACTATGCAGCCAGGGGTTTGAAGAGAATAAATAAACAAACAAGAAAGAAAGACAGGAAGGACAGAAAGGACCAAGATGAATATCAGAAGAGACTCTGAAGCTCACTCTTGAATGTCAAGTAGCTAAAGTGAACAGAAGAATTGATGAAGTGAAAGAACTGAACAGATTTCAAAGGGCAACTTGAGAAGACAAAATAAAGTATTATAATGAAATGCGCAAAGGCCTGGAGTTAGAAAACCAAAAGGGAAAAATGCTCGGTATTTTTCATGCTGAAAGAACTGAAGAAAAAATTCAAGCCTCAAGTTGCAGTTTTGAAGGGTTCTATGGGAAAAATATTGAACCACATGGGAAGCATCAAAAGAAGATGGAAGGAATACGCAGAATCACTGTACCCAAAAGAACTGGTCGACGTTCAGCCATGTCAGAAGTGAGCATATGATCAAGAATCAATGGTATTGAAGGAAGAAGTGCAAGTTGTGCTGAACACACTGGCGAAAATCAAGGCTCCAGGAATTGACAGAATACTAATTGAAATGTTTCGACGATCAGATGCACTACTGGAAGTGCTCACTTCTCTGTGCCAAGAAATTTTAGAAGACAGCTACTTGGCCAGCTGACTAGAAGAGATCCATATTTATGCCTATTCCAAAGAAAGGCGATCCAACAGAATGTGGAAATTATTGAACAATATCATTAATATCACACACAAGTAAAATTTTGCTGAAGATCATTCAAAAGTATTTGCAGCAGTACATCGACAGGAAGTGCCAGAAATTCAAACCTGATTCGGAAGAGGACATAGAACAAGGAATATCATTGCTGATATCAGATGGATCTTGGCTGAAAGCAGAGAATAACAGAAAAAAGGTCTACCTGTGTTTTATTGACTATTCAAAGGCATTCAACTTTATGGATCATAACAAATTATGGATAACATGGCAAAGAATGGGAATTCTAGAACACTTAATTATGTTCATTAAAAAAAAATTTTTTTTTTTTTTTTTTTCCATGAGGAACCTGTAAATAGACCAAGACGCAGTCATTCATACAGAACAAGGGGATACTGCATGGTTTAAAGTTGAGAAAGGTGTGTGTCAGGTTTGTATCCTTTCACCATACTTAGTCTGTATGCTGAGAAAATAATCTGAGAAGCTGGACGAGAAGAATAGGACAGGATTGGAGGACGACTTATTAACAACCTGTGTTATGCAGATAACACAGTCTTGCTTGCTGAAAGTGAAGAGGACTTGAAGCACTTACTGATGAAGGTCAAAGACTACAGCCATCAGAGTGTATTATATCTCAAAATAAAGAAAACAAAAATCTTCACAGCTGGGCCAGTAAGCAACATCATGACAAATAGAGAAAAGATTGAAGTTGTCATTTTACTTGGATCCACAATCAACACCCATGGAAGCAGCAGTCAGGAAATCAAAAGAAATATTGCATTGGGCAAATCTGCTGCAAAAGACCTCTTTACAGTGTTGAAAAGCAAAGATGTCACTTTGAGGACCAAGGTGCACCTGACCCAAGCCAGGGTATTTTCAATTGTGTCATATGTATGCGGAAGCTGGGCAGTGTATAAGGAGGACTGAATAAGAGTTGATGCCTTTGAATTATGGTGTTGGTGAAGAATACTGAATATACCACAGACTGCCTGAAGAACAAACAAATCTGTCTTGGAAGAAATACAGCCGGGGTGCTCCTTGGAAGTGAGGATGGCAGGACTTCATATCAGGTACTCTGGGCATGCTATCAGGAGGACCAGTCCCTGAAGAAGGGAATTATGCTTCGTAAAGTAGAGGGTCAGTGAAAAAAAGCAAGACCTTCAAGGAGATGGATTGACACAGTGGCTGCAGCAGTGGGTTCAAACATAGCAGCAATTGTGAGGATGGTGCAGGACCGGCCAGTGTTCCGTTCTGTCATACATAGGGTCGCCATGAGTTGGAACTGACTCGATGGCACCTAACAACAACAGCATATTGTGTTCACACACAAGTGGATGTTCTTTCCAGATTGCTTTATCCATGAGTCTTCTTTTATCTAGATTAAACATCAAAATTCTACAGTTGTGTTTTGCTTGGGGATTTTTGTTTCATAGAAACCAAGTTTAATCATCTTGTACTGTTGTAATTCTGATGAATGAGTTGGGCCTGAGTTTTGTAGTGATTTTGTAACCTCCCCACATACCAAAAGTAGAACCTGTGGAGAAATCATTGCAGACTAGACACCTGAGTAATATGAGTCTAGCAATTAGGCAAATTCTGTCCCCCTGCTTTGTTAGTCTCCACATTCTCATCACGATACCTGATTTGACATCAGGCCTAGAGGGCACAGATATGTCATCTGCTGGGAAACTGGAGCAGCTAGGCAACAAAGGTGGTCTGATTTGGCTGTGTCACGGGCACCCCATTTACAGGTAGGCCCATATTTTGCTTTTTTCTTCAAAGTGAACACGGGCTATCAAATTAAGTGTATGAAACTAGGGATTGGACATTTTTAATGTATGAAAGTTTAGGAAATTCACATCAATCAGCTGGAAGTTCCTTTGAGTTGTTTTACTTATTGTCCATTGTCAGTTAATGGATTACAAGCACACTGCTTTCTGCATATTAGAAGTACTTTTGGGAGTGTAAAAATAATTAGCAAGAGTTAAAAGTGGGATCTATCACCATTGGACCGTCCGTTCGTACAGTTAGAATTAAAGAATGTTTCTTTTCAGCCGGCATTACAACCAGAGGCATTCATTTTATCACTGTTTGTCAAGTATTCATTAATTTATTCATTCACTTGTTCATTCATTCTTTCAGCTATTCATCCAACAATTTTTGAGCGCATATAACGTGCTAGACAGTAGGCTAGGTGGCATTGTAGCTTCAGCATTAAGAAAAAAAGAGAGAGAGAAAAAAAAGAACGTTGCTGTCAAATAGATTCCGACTCATGGTGACCCCTGCACTACAGAGTAGAACTGCCCCGTAGGGTTTTCTTGGCCGTAATCTGTGCAGAAGCATATCCTCAGACTTTTTTACCACAGCACCACTGGGTGGGTTTGAACCACCAACCATTTGGTTAGTAGTCAAGTGCAAAACATTTGTGGCACCCAGGGACGCTTTTCAGCATAATCGAAAAACGCAACCCACTGCAGTCAAAGTGATTCCAACTCATAGCAACCCCATAGGGTTTCCAAGGCTGTAAATCTATGTGGAAGCAGACTGCCTCATCTTTCTCCCTCGGAGCCACTGGGCGTTTCAAAACACCAATCTTTTGGTTCAAAGTCATTTGCTTTAACCACTGCACCACCAGGTCTCCTTTTTTAGCATAATAGTAGAATATTGTATAACAATACCCAACAAGGAGTCAGAGAAAGCCAGAGACTTGTAAAAACAGATGATTAGAAAGGCATCAAATCAAGGAAGCAAATAGGATTACTAAGGCAGAGTTCAACAGGAAAGACCAACCGGTACCCTGAAATTGGTCATGACCAGGATATGGCTGTAAAAACGGGATGGATCATGTTGGCACAATTAAAAACCCAAGAGCTAGGGGGAGGATGTGAAAGAGTGACATGGGTACCCCTGGTAAGATTGGAGTCAGAACAACTAGCAGATGCCTTATAAAGAGATGATTTAATTACATTGCCTTCTAACCTACCTTTTGTGAGTATCTTGAATTCCAGATTCTTATGGAAGCCATGTCAACTGCTGAGAGCAGTAGTAATGCAGGGATAGATGAGACAGAACCTGGTCACTGGGGAAGCTCACGGAAGTAGTGGGAAAGCAGATGTAAGGGGATAGCCGTAGAGCCGAGCTGGTCAAGGGGAGACCAGGAAAGCCTTCAGAGTGGAGATGACACTCGTCTTGAAAAAAGCAATGAGAAATTGACCTAAAGAACAGTGGGCAATCTTCCTCAAAAGATACAAACTCTGTGTAAGAGTTCTCAATATTCAGAATGTTCCTGATGCCTGTGGCCTTTTTGGCATTATACCTGGGGCAGGTGAGCAGTTTAAACCTCTGAACCTACACCTTCAGCCTGACTCAACCTTTTCATATCTATCAACAGGTATTTCTTAAGCATCTGTTACACACAAGGCTCTTTTAAATACCCCTGAAAAGATAGGTAACCTACTTAAGTACTCGGAGTCCTGATCTTTATCAGCATAGGGCAGAGTGTGTCAGTGCGGTGGCAGAGTTCTCCCTGGCCCCCTAACAGAGGCCAGCTGCTGGGTGTATGATCCCACAGTGACGGCATATTCAAGGAGCTTGAAAAGAAGAGGGAGGGGACATGATATAAATAAACTTGGAAAACACTTTGAAGTCACCCAGCTGTCACTGTTTCTATTTTTTAATCACCAGATGCATTGGAATCATTATTTTTCCCCAACTTCAAAGTAGAAACACTGCAGTATTCTTACCACCCAACACAAAACCTGACTGGATATCCCCGATGATGTAGCCTTGGTGTAACTTAAACACTCAGCTCATTCTGAATAAATGTGAAATGCAAGGCACTCACAGATGAGCTGCCTTTGTTTAAGGTGCCTGATGTGAATGTTCGCTCATCCTGCTTTAGCGTCGGTTGTATTTGGGTTTGAAATATGTGCACCAGTGAGGGAAGAAGTTTCAGAGAATTACCCTGTTTCGAAAAATAAAATGAAGCTAACGTGGCGAAATGACGATAGGGGTGGATGAGAGGAGTGAATACAATTTCTAAAATGTTAAAGAAACAGTTCGAATTGGTCTCCTCTTTCTCGCTTGCACTTCCTCTTGTCTGATAGAGCACCCTGCCCTTTATTTACCTCCCTCCACTTGATACTCGAGGTCCACTTAGATTTTTTTCCCCCAGCTCCTCTCTTCATCCCTTTCACATCACTCTATCCTTTTTGGGGGCTAAGATCCAAGATTGCTCTTAAGGATACTCTAAGGAAAGGGAGATGAGAAGTGGGAAACTCAATTTCTGCTGAATGAATGGTCTATATTTAGGGCACTGATGCTTATTATGGGGTGCTGTTCGGGATTGCAGCCATTTAATAGCACATCGGCATTTAGAATCTCCTCATTCAGCACGTGTGTACCTAATAAGAAGAAGATTTGAGTGCTTATGTGTATTTATTTTTCTCTCACTCTCATCTATAAAGTAGATGTTATTATTGTCTCTATTTTACTGAAAAGGAAAGTGAAGCATAGAAAGCTTAGGTGAGTTGTCTAAGGTGACCCAGCTGGTAAACGATAGAGCAAGGAAGAGTGCCTCATACCTACTGGGTCAGTTTGCCTGGGAATGAGGTGTTCCCAGGGTAGACCCAGGAACACTGGAACAACTGGTCACCCTAGGGTGCTACGGTTTGAACTTTACCTAACCTAGGAATGCAGATTAATACCTCCCCAAGCCTAAATTCAATATCATAATTCAATATCATATGAGATTGTATACGTAATACCTGCAAACTCACTTCTATATGTATTTTTGGCAGCTGTCCTGATTTCTTTTCCACTTGAATTACAAATGGTTATGCTTCATTCTGTTGCACATAGGGTTGCTGTGAGTTAGAACCGACTCGACAGCACCTAATACAACAACAGTGTTAGAAAAATAGCAAATTTAGGGGTTGGGAATTAAAAAGGGAAGTGAAGCAAAGGGGATAATAGAAGTTTTTGCAATGAAGCCTTGGAATTACAAAGAAGGAAAGAAAAATGAAAGTCAGTTTGGACCTTAACTTGTATTCTTCTGGGCTCTGAGGGGTGGGGAGGGGATCAATGAATCGGAGTCATTAAATCAGAAGGGTTTGGAACAATAGGAAGTGGGCTCTTTTAACAACACAAGTGATATTATCTCATTGAACGCACAGGGGAAGATGTTCTTGAAAACGTTCTGTCGCATAAGGATTAGTGATTGACAGTTCACTGTGTAGTATTCATTTAAGACATAAAATGCAATTGATAGAGGCTCTTTGGCATGCTATCCTTAATACCTTATTTAATAAATATAAAAATCATACTTTCCCCGTGTAACTATTTAAGTACTTGACTCTATCACTGATGAATGCTGTAGGGAGAAGGCTCCTATTATCTTGTGCGTAGAATGGCACCTGTTACATTTTTGTAAACAAATGTGCTTCAATCACCTGTTCAATATTATTCACACTAAAACAAATAATAAAATAGCCAATATTTCTCGAATGCTGCAACTTATGTTACAAAGCAATATGTGTATTAATCGTTTAATGAGAAACTAACTTGCTGTTTAAACCTTCACCTAAAGCACACACACACAAAAAAAAGTCCTAAGAAATTTGCATGTGTTAACTCATTTTATCCTCCAGCAATGCTAGAAAGCAGCAGCTGTTATTCTCATTTTACAGATGAGGAAACTGAGGCACAGAGACGTTAAAACACTTCTCAAGATCTCTAGGAATGTGCAGGTCTGGAACTCAAAGCTTAGACCCCAAAGCTGAGCTCTTAACTGCCTCTACTATGATAAAAAAAAATTTTTTTTTTTTAAGATGAAATACTCTCTGCCATGAACAAACGCATAACTCATACTATCTTTCTATTGGTTGGTTGCTTCAGTACATCATTGTAGTCACAATACTGCAGTAATTCATTAATGTGGCTCCGTTTAACGAAATTGTATCTGCAACTTTACCTAACTGTTCCGTTTGGAGCATTACAAGTTATCTTAAAGATCAATATCACAATTCATCTCTATACTGAGATTTTTGTAGTAGGTTTAGATTCAGGGTAATCTTTTTATCTGATGCTATGCAAAAGACTAAATACATGCTTCTCTGTGTGGCATTTTATGGTTTGATACAAGCTTTGACGCCCTGTCACTTACTTAGCCTTCAGAACTCTGTCCTGGTTACCAGTGAGCTTTACAATTTGCTTCTTTACAGAAAATCATTCCGCGCCTCCTGACGTAACCACTTACACCTCAGAACACTCAATACAAGTGGAAAGGCCACAAGGCTCGACAGCATCGCGGACGGCACCGAAATACGGCAATGCCGAGCTCATGGAGACTGGGGATGGTATGTCTCAGAGCAAGTCCTCTCCTCCTTTGTAAACTCTAGTCTCTGCTGCGCCCCTTGCAGTGCCCATGACTGGCACGTTTCTCGTAGGTGCTCTGTAGATTCACATAGAATCTAATTTATCAGGTTTTTTATGAAGCTCCCATGTAAGGAGGCAAATCACGAGAATTGCAGATTGTCTCCAAGCTGTTCCTTGTAGGAAAAATGTTAATGTTGCGGAAATGTAGTCATGAGAACAACAACTTTTCTGAGATTCTGGCTTTTTTTTTCTAATGAATAAATAATGTTGGTTCAACAATTAAGAAATTAGAGTATAAGTGTTAAGACCAGGAAAGATTCTGTGAAACGGCAAGATGACATTAAATGCAAATTGGTCAAATTGACAGATATGATCAAAGCCCCAGAGTTACCCCATTCCACAGGCTATCCAGTTAACGTATTGGAAACCACTCCACTTCCCACATGATTGATTTTCCTCGAGTGCCTTTCAGTTTCAGTGTTTGCTTTAGTTTTCCCGCTGAATTCATTATTTGTTAAATCAGTCGTCGTTGTTATTCTTATCCTCAGTTTAATACCTCTCTTGTCTTTGAAATCCATCATCCTTGCCTCTGTTCCCCAGGTAGGTACGAATCGTGTCTTGTCTAGTCCAGTGCTCCTCAGTGTGTGGAGACCTGCTGTATCGGAATCATCTGGGGCTCTTGTCAAAATTCAGGTTCTGGGCCACACCCTGGCAGTAATGAATCTGAAGCTCTAGGAGGTGGCTCCTAGGATGGTTCTTACACGTTCTAAACTAAGTTGGAGAATGACTCGTCTTCTGAAATGATCTCTGATTCGTTTGGACCCAAATAAGTGGGATTGTTTAACGGAAAGCATTATGTTTCGTTATCAAGAATCCTGGAATGTATATTTTTCTATATTTTCAAAAATTTAAATATTTAATTTTAAAGTCTCCATTCTGAAAGTGCCCACAAAGCATTTTTAGACCTTCTGCCGAGATATTTTTATTTGGTAAAAAGTTATCCTTGAATTCTGTCACAAGTCTTCCAGACAGTGCAGTGGAGAGAACAGCCACTCTGCCTCTGGAATTACTAAGGGGAGGAACCTGAACTGGCCATTGTTCCTCAGACTCTGCCGTAAACGCCCAAAGCCCGTCTTTACTGGGTGAATGTTTCCCAGTGCCTTTCAGCAGGAATAAAACTTGCCTTACATAGGACATGCGTTTGATCTGGCTAAGATTGACAACTAGCTGGTCCTCTCTCTTGTTCATTGATTTGGATTATTACTTTAAAAATTTCATGACTTTTTCAATTATTGATTTACTTATTCAGTTTTTAAAATGATGTCACAATCACTGCTGTATGTAATAAGTTTATTCTGACATTGGGGTTATTTTTGTCAGTACCTGTGGATAAATATATGGTAGTAGTCTGTGGTATATAAAAATATGAATTTAAAGATTTTAATTGCTGGGCTTCTAAGGTGTACTGCCAAAATATTCCCTGAAGTGACTGGAACACTGAAGGGCATGTATTGATGCCACTGCCTTTATGGGTGAGAGGAAAGGGTGATGGTAAACCCTGAATTCATCACCTTCAGCCTCTCACTGAGGATCACCCTTGCATTCCTCAGGGCGTGTTTGGCAGCAGGAGTTAGTTGTCCGCTAGTGATCTGTAGTCCAGATGCTGAATGCCCCATTTGTCTTTTACAAAACACCGACTGCGGCTGTGCCACCACCATCTTCTTCCTGGCCTCAGTGAGGAAGAACACTGGTTTTAAGAGAGACATGGACTTGGGGGGAGGAATGACTCCAGCAGTTCTCTGACTCCGGTCGAGAAAGAGGCACCTGCTACTCTTTGTAGTCGACAAGTTCTGTTTTACAAATTAGGGGTGAGATCAAGCCCAATACGTTGTCCAGAGGCTTTTCCCAACAGAGCCAATAGAACAGCACATCTTCTAAGTTAGAATATAGAAATGTTTCTGCTGTACCCCTGCTCTTTCTCTGTTTAACATCAAGGCCCCTGTATTATGCATCCATCTGTTCAGGGGACTGTACATACTGGGTAAAGCCATCATTTAGGCCTCTGAGGTGGTACACAGTCATAAAGATATCAGCCTTCTCTTGGCAACCCTGTGGAGGGGGGGCAGGCATCGAGCTCTGGTCTCACGGCCATTTGCATTGTGGTAGCTTGTTCAAAATGTGATAGTGCCTAAAATCACTTCGTATAACCCACGGTTCCTATTTTTCAGGAGTACCAGTAAGTAGCCGAGTATCAGCAAAAATCCAACAGCTTGTCAATACCCTCAAAAGGCCTAAACGACCACCATTACGGGAATTCTTTGTTGATGACTTTGAAGAATTATTAGAAGGTAAAAGAAACCCTTTACCCTACCCTTTTTTTATTCTGATGTTACCATGACCCCATAAACTATATTGATATATTCTTTTCTACCAAAGGCTATTATATTTTTTTAAGGACAGTGAACTTGGCATTCACAAAGATGACAGGAATCTCCATAAGAGAATGTAGGTACTGCTCCCCGGTGTTCACTTTGAAGGTGCTGGTGCAGTTGGATAAACATCCACAAGCAATGATTTGTTACGTTACCCTCAGCAGAATGTCATTTTGTTCTGTGAGCTAGGACTCCCTTCAAAAGCTCCATAAAACTACAGAAATGCAAGGAAGTCATACAAAGCTCTAGCTAGCAGCAGAATGGTTCCCTCTGAGTCCGTGTGTGCAAGCGATACAGAGTGAACCACAGTGAAATCGTCTCCTCTTCCCGGCCCTCCTTCTCAGAGCAGGGGCCTAGTGTCTTAAACCATGAGTGCTTGCAAGCCTGCAGGTCTTTTAAAACAAAATAAAAATCTGTTTATTATATCAAACCCAAATTACTTATTTTGTTGTTCTCTATACCACAAGTAAGAAGTGGCTGATTTTATTACCAGCAGGTAGAAGTTGTCAATAATGAGCTGTAAGACAGAAACCTTTTCCAAAAGTGGGAGAAATAATTTTTTTTTTTTTTACCTGTCTTAGCTAAGGATTGAGCAGACTGTATTTTATTATGAAGCATTTACTTCCATTTTACTCAATAAAATATGTTCTATATGTTTGTTCATAGTAGTTATAGCAAATTTAAATTTACATCTCCATATTTAAGGGCAAAATATGATTTAGCAAAATTTGAGCTCTTTGGAGTCTAAAATTATTAGTGTATGTTGATAATTGGTGTTTTGAACATAGAGGCTTGAATTCTAGACTCTTGACATGTTTCTAAAATAAATCACCTGTTGTCAGTTTCTGAGTGTATTCAGCTATAACTAAGTTCCCCATCCTGACATTGTCTTGGGAATATGAAGGATTAAGTGCTTCTTTGAAATCCATGAGGCTAGTGTACGGATCACAATTCTGATTTTAGAGAAGCATATAGCCATGCTTTTTGCCATCTAATAACTCTAAGCCTTAAGCATAAACCTCTTAGTGTCTTTAAAAAGAATTTTAAAAGTAATTGTGTTCTTATAAATGTATTTTTTTGAAAACTTTTTGTATTCAAATTAGTTCAACAACCAGATCCAAACCAACCAAAGCCAGAAGGAGCCCAGATGTTGGCAATGCGTGGGGAGCAGCTGGGCGTGGTGACCAACTGGCCACCATCTCTGGAAGCTGCGTTACAGCGATGGGGGACCATTTCACCCAAGGCCCCCTGTTTAACCACTATGGACACGAATGGAAAACCACTGTACATCCTAACTTATGGTAATTATATGCGATTATATTTATGTTTTCTTTATACCTGTACTGTTCTAACTCTTTTATACATTTTACCAGTGTTTTTCTAATAACTTTGGGGGGCCTTTTCTTTCCCTCAGTGCTCAAATGGAGGTCTTTTCTCTCCTTTGTCTTCTGCCTTTTTGCCCTCATATACATCCAGAACTTTATTAAATATAAAAAGGTATGAAGACTTCTAACTTCAGCATCCAGCATAATGGCTGAGATATAGTAATTTTTCTTTTTTTCTTCTTCTAAATTTTATCTGCAAAACGTACACTGGTTCAGCAGTTTCTACATGTGCAATTTAATGACAGTGGTTATGTTCTTCGAGCTGTGCAACCATTCTCACCCCCTCTTTCCTGAGTTGTTCCTCCCCCATTAACATGAACTCACTGCCCCCTAAGGTTCCTATCTAATCTTTCTAGTTGCTGTTGTCAATTTGATCCCACATAGATAGTTCTTAAAAGAGCATGATGCTCAAGGCAGGTCTTTGTTAATAGTTAAGCTAAGCTATTGTTTGGCTTTAAGATGACTCTAGGGGGATATTTTTGGTTTAAAGGTTATCTCAGGGCAATAGTTTCAGGGGTTTATCCCGCCTCCATGGCTCCAGAAATTCTGTTCTGCAATTTTTCCCTTTTAATCAGGATTCTTCTATGGAATCTTTGATCAGTCTGTTCAGTAATGGTAGCCAGGCACCATCCAGTTCTTCTGGTCTCATACCAAAGGAGGTAGTTGTTCATGGAAGCAATTAGCCACATGTTCCATATCCTCCCCCTATTCCTGACTCTCCTTCTTTTGTTGTTCCAGGTGAATAGAGACCAATTGTTGTGCCTTGGATGGCTGCTTGCAAGCTTTTAAGACCCCAGGCACTACCCAATGAACTAGGAAATAGGACAGAAGCACTAAGCATGTTATTAGGCCAATTAACTGGGATGTCTAATGAAACCATGACCCTAAACCTCCCATGAGGTGTTTGGTGTTGTACATAAGCAGCCTTAGCAGCTACTCTTTTTTTTGGTTGTTGTTGAAAATATATCTATCACAGAACTTTTGCCAGTTCAACTTTTTATGGGTATACAACTTACTGACAGCAATTAAAATAATCGGCTCTGTAACCCTGTCCTCAATCAGTGTGATTTTTCCATCACTGTTAACCCTCCTTTTCCTCCTCCCTCCTACCCCTGGTAACCACTAATTAACTTTGTTCTCTGTACATTTGCCTTGTCTTGCCTTGATACATGCTGCGGTATGGATGCCACTTGAAGATATTATGCTGAGTGAAATTAGCCAATCACAAAAGGACAAATATTGTATGGCCTCAATTATGTAGTAATTTCTTAATTATGTATTTGTGTGTAAAATTTATTTTTAATTAGGGGTGATCTAGAACAACTCAGTACTTTGAGGTCTAAGATTCTGAATTTTATGTGACTCTTACGCTGTATTTAAAAAAAAAAACAAACTCATTGCCATCGAGTCGATTCTGACTCATAGCAACTTTATAGAACAGAGTAGATCTGCCCCATAGGGTGAATTTGAGCTGCCAACTTTTTGGTTAGCAGCTGAATGCTTAACCACTGATCCTACAGATCTCTATATTTTTGAAGACCCGGTTCAAAAGTTACTTCTTAAGCTGAAACATTCTCCAGTTCCCCATCTGGAAGTGTTTGCTCTTCTCTCTGTATTCCTAAGTTGCTCTGTGTGTGCTTCTTACGGTAATTTATCACAGTTCCTTGAATTATAATTAATTGTGTTTTTTTTTTTTTTCCTCCATGAGAAGCGAGTAAGTTACTTAATAATAAGAACTATATCTTATGTTTTAATAATTCAGTGAGGTAATATTATGTCTCCAGCTAAATACCTATTAATGACTGAAATGAATTATTTCATTCTCCTGTCAACTCTATGAAGTAGGTCTTATTTGTATCCTTATTTTACAGATGAGGAAAAAGAAGTTTATTTTCATTTATAACTCTAAAAGAGCCTAACGATTATTCAGTTAATGATGACTTCACATTTGGGAAATTAAACTCTCACCTCTTATACAAGGGAACTGTATTAAAATAACTACTTTTCTTATAATAAATTATTAAAAAAAAAATTACCTGTATAGGGAGAAAGACTGGCCTTATTAAACGTCAAGAAATCATTCCTTAAGTATCTGAGAAACCTGTTTATAGATTTAGAAAAGCAAACATATGTACATTGATTTTATTTAGAATAAAGTAGTACTTTGGTCATCAAGATTGATAACTTTCTACTGATTCTATAAATAGCAATGTCCATAGCTCACTGGTTTTATGTTCATCCTAGAGCAGAGGCTCTAATGAAGCAAAATTATTTTTTGATGACTCAATTAAACAGAAGTAGCTGAAGATCAGTACACCCAAATTTCAGGTACACCTAACCTCTTTAATTTGTAAACCGAGACAAGATGTTTTGGTGACCGGGAGTCTTCCTTTCATTACTTCTGTGAGATGGAAGCTTTCTGCCACTTAAGTTATCAGAACGGAAAATCTCTTGCTTGGTACACACTGCGAATTTGCAAATGAGTACTGTATGGTATATTTTCTTCAGGGAGTGCGTTTGAAACATTTTTATGAATTTTAATAACACGTTTTAGCAGTTGAAAAGTTGGCATTTATTTCTTGATAATACCTGCACAGAAAGCACTGATGGGCAGACTAGGGCTGTCTTTGTGTTCCGTAGACTAAATCAAACTCTGTTAGACCTGAAATTGACCCATTTTACTCATTGTGATCAAAACGCATTGAGTTCATTTCAACTAGGTTATGACTCTGAAGTTATGTACCTAAAATAATTTCATTCCAGTTGTCATAAATATATTCTTCAAAAGAATCAGAAGAAACCTTAGCTTTAAAATCGGCTCACTGAGCCTAGAGGGGACAGTTTGTTGAAACCCTCAGTTTACAATTTACCACTTAGATTCATGGACTGTACTAAGAGGATTAAGTATGGAATTTGTGTTACAAAAGGATATTTAAGTTATTTGAAGTAGAAGATGAGAGTACTTTATTATGTCAAACTTAAATGTTTCATTCAGCCAGCTAAATAACCTATAAGATACCAACAGGAAAGAATTGTTCTGCCTTGAGGAAAGGAAGAAAAATGAGAAACGAGAGGAGAGAGAAGGAAAAACCTTGAGGGATTCAGTAACCACGTTCTTACCTCTAGGGCCGATGAGGCAACTGAATGTCTTTGTACATAATCGTTTTTAAAATTTTAACTAAATTGACTTGCCTACTGCTTTTTAAAATGGTTGTCTGAAGTTTGTCATTTTTTTTCTCTGAAGTATCTGGTCAGTGGAGGTGAAATGTGTAAAACCAAGGATGTTATAAGTCAGTTTGAGTAGAGTAGAAAAGGGGTATGGGCCTTTAAGGAGGGTCATGTGTCAGGCATTGTGCTTAGGGCCTTAAGGTAGACCGTTATCTCAGGTACACTATTATCTCAGCAAAAAATTTTGCGGTAGGTATAATCACTACCTTGGAGGTAAGTACAATACGTTCAGAAATGTTAAAGAGAAAAAAAAAGTTAGAAAACCTAAATAAACTTCCCCAAGCCTTTGCCCTGCAGACCTTAGATTCCAATCCAGATCTGTCTGACTCCAAGCTCGTCTTCTTTACAACATTCTGTCTTTAGAGCAGACTTTTTCTGTCCAGAGAAGTGTCCAGTTCATGAAGCATTTAGGGTAGTCGTCTGGGGAGAACAATTTGCCACTTATCTCAGTTTGCAAATGTTGTTTCTCTACCTAAGACGTCAACTCCTGTATGAATCCAGATGACTTCCATGGGTGAATGAACGTGTCACCTCTAAAACCATTCGGAATGCTTCTTGAATATGAAATTGATTTCCCACAATTTGCAAAGAACAGTTTATCCTAAAAGATTTAAAAATTAATTCAGAAGTGTTATTTGGATTTTTATTTCTCCATTTCACAGAGTAAATGAATATCAACTTTTTGATTTTCAGAACAGTATATAGGCAAATTGTATTATAGGTAGCTTTTCCAATACATGTTGTCATTGGTTTGCTCTGATATAACTTGACCTCTTTATAGCTATATACCTCATTGCCATCAAGTCGATTCTGACCCAGAGCAATCCAACAGGACAGAGTAGAACTTTCCCATAGTGTTCCCAAGGAGTGGCTGGTAGATTCCAACTGCTGACCTTTTGGTTAGCAGCTGTAGCTGTTAAGCACTGTGCCACCAGGGCTCCTTAGAGGTATATATAGAATATATCAGTCTATATAACACTGATTAACCATCAGTGTTACTGGGTTCAGACAACCAAACAAGGATCCTGGCTAATTTTCTGGAACAGATAATATTTATACCAGCTGGTGGTTGCTGCTTTCTTTAGAAGTTTTTGTACTGTAATGTTTTAAGAAGACATCTCTATTTGCCTTGAAGGAAAAAGAAATAAAAACAACAACATTGCCCTTTGCTATCCATACCTTGCAAGCATTGTATTTAGAAAAACCAAACCAGTTGTCTCAATTTATTCTGACTCACGGCAGCCCCACCGGAGCCAGAGTAGCTCTGTGCTCCATAGAGGTTTTCAGTTGCTGGTTCTTCAGAAGTAGATTGCTAGGCTTTTCTTCTAAGCTTCCTCTCAGTGGACTCGAACCTTTAACCTCTCAGTTAGCAGTTGAGTGCTTAACTGTTTGCACCACCTGTTGTTTTTAGACATTGATCAGTGATTAATCAATGATTAATGTCTTGATCATTGATCACAAATTAATATGGCTGTCTGTTCTGGCCTATATGTATTTGGCCTAACATTTTATTCAAATAAAAAAATAGCTACGATACTATGTACTATGAAACCAAAATTACCCATTGCTGTCGAGTCAATTCTGACTCATAGCAACCTTATAGGACAGAATAGAACTGCCCCATAGGGTTTCCAGGGCTGTAATCTTTACGAAAGCGGACTGCCACGTCTTTCTCCCAAGGAGCGGCCGGTGGGTTCGCAGCCAAGCACTTTATGCACCACACCACCAATTCTCCTTACTATGTCCTGTAATATACAATATGCTACTATCCTATACATCATAACATCAGAATTCTTTTAGACAAGCATGAAAACTTTTCAAAACAAGATCATGTTTATCTCATTTGATCCTTAAGGGGATACAGTGAGATCCCTGGAGCAGGTGCTACCATCCCTTTTTGGCAGGGGAGGAATGTATGTGCCACCATGACTGTTCATCTACTTAGATCTAAGATTCTGTGTGTACACTCTGTGAAACTGAGATTCTTCAGCAAGTAAATGGTTGTTAATGGTCAATTCCAGTTGTCTTCTCTATTTTTTTGAATTCAAAATATCCATCTAGATCTGAAATAAGGATTCTAAATCCAGTCTGTGTGGAAACTGTAACCCTCACTAATACCACAGTGTGACATATTTCATTTATAATACTTAGATGTTTTTCCTCTCAGCCTTGAATTTTTACTACAGGTTGTTTTGGCATTATTCTGTCTTAGATCCATGGAATATCTGTGTCTTCTATTTCTTTTTTATAGTTCCAATAGTATTGGGTATGTTGGTGGATTTCAGATTTTTTTTCTAATAAAAAATTCAGTGTTTTTAAAGATGGGAAAATATGATCTAATCATGTTTTACCTGACTTCAAACATTATCAAACCAAACTGGTTAAGAGCCCAGCCCAGTCCTTGGTGTCGCACAAATCTGGGTTGAGATTCTTGCTCTGTCCCTTGTTAACTCAGGTCCCTGTGTCTTAGTTTCTGTCTTCTTGTAGACATTGCAGTAAAAAAGAGCTGTGGAAAAGATACAGTGAGGCAGTACGTATGAAGTTTTTTGTGTTGTACTAGCACCCATTAGAACTGAGTGAATGTTTACCATCCTTGATTTGTTGTTGCTAGTGATATATGTTCATAATTTTTGTTTAGTATCGAGTCATTTTTGATACTGTGCCTATTCGAAGAAATATTTTGTCATGTTATACTCTTTCACAAATTAAATTTTGAATACAGTAAATTTATAAGTCATAATTTGTAATTGGATTTGAGTTTATATTAAGTTTGTATCATACCTAATATTGCTTTCCTAGACTGACAGAAAGATTTGTAGAAATATTACTTTATTGTTATTGTTGTTGGTAGGTGCCATTGAGTCAGTTCCAAAACATAGTGAACCTACTACATACAGCAGAACAAAACATTGCCCAGCTCTGTGTCATCCTCACAATCCTTGATATGTTGGAGCCCATTTTTGCAGCCAGTGTCAGTTTATCTTGTTGAGGGTCATCCACTGTTTTGCTGACCCTCTACTTTACTAAGCATGATATCTTTTTCAGGGAATGGTCCCTCCTGACAACATGTCCAAAGTCTCACCATCCTCAGTTCTAGGAACATTCAGGCTGTACTTCTTCCAAGACAGATTTGTTCGTTCTTCTGCCGGTCCATGGGATACTCAGTATTTATCACCAACACCATAATTCAAGTGCATCATTCTTCATCAGCTTCCCTATTCATTGTCCAGCTTTTGCGTGCATATGAGGCTATTGAAAATACTATGGCTTGAGTCAGGCACACCTTAGTCATCAAAATGACATCTTTTTTATTTAATACTTGATAGAGGACTTTTGCAGCAAATTTGTCCAATGCAATATGTCCTTTGATTTTTTGACTGCTGCTTCCATGGGCATTGATCGTGGATCCAGGTAAAATGAAATCCTTGACAACTTTGTATTTTCTCCATTTACCATGATGTTGCTTATTGCTCCAGTTGTGAGGATTTTTGTTTTCCATATGTTGAGGTGTAATTCATACTGAATTCTGTAGTCTTTGATCTTCATCAGCTAGTGCTTCAAGCCCTCTTTGCTTTCAGCGTACAAGGTTGTGTTGTCTGCATTTTGCAGGTTCTTACTGAGTCTTCCCCTGATCCTGATGACATGTTCTTCATATAGTCCAGCTTCTCAGATTATTTGCTCAGCATACAAATTGAATAAGTATGGGGAAAGGATACAACCCTGACGTACACCTTTCTGACTTTAAATCTGGAAGTATCCCTTTGTTCAGTTCAAACGACTGCCTCTTCGTCTAAGTACAAGTTCCACATTAACTGAATTAAGTGTTCTGAAATTCCCATTCTTCCCAATGCTATCCATGATTTGTTAGGATCCACAGTTGAATTCCTTTGCATAGTTGATAAAACACAGGTAAACATCCTTCTGATATTCTCTCCTTTCAGCTAGGATCCGTCTGATATCAGCAATGATATCTCTGGTTCCACATCCTTTTCTGAATCTAGCTTGAATTTCTAGCAGTCACTTATCAATGTATTGCTGCAACCCCTTCTGAATTATCTTCAGTAGAATTTTTCTTTCATGTGATATTAATGATATTGTTAAGTACTTTCCGCATTTGGTTGGCTTAGCTTTCTGTGGAATAGGCATAAATATGGATCTCTTCCAGTCGGTTGGCCAGGTAGCTGTCTTGAAAATTTCTTGGCCTAGAGCTCATTCCAGCATTGCATTCATTTGTTGAAACATCTCAATTGGTATTCTGTCAGTTCCTGGAGTCTTTTGCCAATGCCTTCAGTGCAACTTGGACTTCTTTCAGTACCGTTGGTTCTTGATCATATGCTAACTCTTGAAATGGTTGAATGTCAACCAACTCTTTTTGGTACAGTAGCTCTGTGTATTCCTTCCATCTTCTTCATGTTTTGTCATTCAACATTTTGCCCATAGAATCCTTCAGTGTTGCAAGTAGAGGCTTTAATTTTTTCTTCATTTCTTTCAGCTTGAGAAATGCTGACCATGTTCTTCCCTTTTGGTTTTCTAACTCCAGATCTTTGCACATGTCATTGTAATACTTTACTTTGTCTTCTCTAGCCGTGCTTTGAAATCTTCTGCTCAGCTCTTTTACTTCTTCATTTCTTCCTTTTGCTTTAACTACTTTATGTTCAAGAGCAAGTTTCAAAGTCTCTTCTGACATCTCTAAAACCCATTGCTGTCAAGTCGATTCTGACTCATAGCAACCCTCTAGGACAGAGTAGAATTGCCTCATAGAGTTTACGAGGAGCTCCTGGTGGATTTGAACTGCCAACTGTGCCACCAGAGTTTCCATTTCTGACATCCGTTTTGGTTTTTTCTTTCTTTCCTGTCTTTTTAATGACGTCTTGCTTTCTTCATGTGCGATGTCCTTGATATCATTCCACAACTAGTCTGGTCTTCGGTTGTTACTGTTCAGAGCATCAAATCTATTCTTGAGATGGTTTCTAAATTCAGGTGGGATACACTCAAGGTCGTACTTTGTCTCTCATGGACTTGTTTTAATTTTCTTTAGCTTCAACTCGAACTTTCACGTGAACAGTTGATGGTCTGTTCCATAGTCAGTGCCTGGCCATGTTCTGACTGATGATAAATCCTCTCTTCCCACAGATGTAGTCGATTTGATTCCTGTGTGTTCCTTTCGGTGCATTCCAGATGTATAGCCAGCGTTTATGTTGTTGAAAAAAAAGCTGTTTGCAATGAAGAAGTCCTTGGCCTTGCAAAATTCTATCATGCGATCTCTGGAGTTGTTTCTGTCACCAAGGCCATATTTTGCAACTACCAATCCTTCTTGTTTGTTTCCAACTTTGCATTCCAGTCATCAGTAAATATGTCTTGATTGCATGTTTGATCAATTTCAGACTGTAGAAGTTAGTAAAAATATTCAGTTTCTTCATCTTTGGCATTAGTGATTGGCATGTAGATTTGAATAACAGTCATATTAACTGGTCTTATTTGTAAGCATGCAGATATTATCCTATCTCTGACAACATTGTACTTCAGGTTAGATCTTGAAATGTTATTTATAATGGTGAATATGAAGCCTTTCTTCTTCAAGTTGTCATTCCCTGCATAGTAGACCATGTGATTGTCCAGTTCAAAATGTGCAATACAAGCCCATTTCATCCCACTAATGCTTAGGATGTTGATTTTTATGCATTCCATTTAATTTTTGACGACTTCGAGTTTTCCTAGATTCACGCTTTGTACATTCCAAGTTCTGATTATTAATGGATGTTTGCAACTTTTTCTACTCACTTTGAGTCATACCACTTCAGTACATGAAGCACTGAAAGCTTGACTCCATCCATGTTATTAAGGTTGACTCTACTTTGAGGAGGCAGCTCTTCCCCAGTCAGATTTTGAGTGTCGTCCAACTGGTGGCACAGTGGTTAAGAGATCGGCTACTAACCAAAAGGTTGGCAGTTCAAATCTACCAGCCTCTCCTTAGAATCCAATGGGGCAGTTCTTCTCTGTTCTGTAGGGTTGCTATGAGTGGGAATTGACTTGACTGCAACAGGTTTGGTTTTTTTGTTTCCAACCTGAGGGGCTCATCTTCTGGCACTGTATCAGATGGCGTTCCACTACTATTTATAAGGTTTTCACTGGACAGTTTTTTCAGAAGTAGACCGCCAAGTTCTTCTTCCTACTCTGTTTTAGTCTGGAAGTTCAACTGAAAACTGTCCACCATGTTGGTAATTTTGCTGGTGTGTGAAATACCGGTGGCATAACTTCCAGCATTGCAGCAACATGCAAGCCACCAGGGTACAACAAATGACAGATGTGTGGTGGATTAGTTTATTAGACCGACAGAAATACTTATCTGAGTAAGAAAAGTGGCTTCTCACTTCCAAGATAATCTGAGTTTCTTCTTTTTTTTAGAACTTTTAATAGGAGCCACTGAATGCAGAGAGAGTAAATGACCATTAGGGTGACCAATTTATTTCTGTGATACATTATATTTTTGTTACAGAAATAAATGGATCTGAAAGAAAATATTTGGTTTGAATATGAAAATTTTACCATTTTTTAAATGTGTTTGGAGTTAAAACAAGAAATTGATATAAAAGTAGTGGTCATTATGCTAATAAGTTAGTGGATTTTATGGCTCGAAATTAATGCTTTCCGAAAGGAATGGTAGTCAAAGAAGGTATATCTAAACTCTTTGACGTACATCATTCGGAAGAAGCAAAATCTTGTTTCCAAAATACTTTTTCAGAAAAAAAGAGCAAGCTTTTTTAAAATGCTTCATTCAATACAGTTAACGCAGATGGTAAACACTTTGCGAGTAGTTAACTGTACCAGACAGATTCTTTCCCCCTTGTTCCAGGAATAAGGGGATGTGGAGAAAGCAGGCAATTCTCACATTCTGCTTTAGCTTTGCAGAAAGACTAGCTCAATGACTAAAAGACCAGAATGACTCCTCTTACATCTGTCAGCGCGTGTGAGGTTAGATTAGCTTTATTATTGTTTTGTTTTTATGACATCAATATACTTCCCATTTGCAGGTAAGAAACAAAGAAATGTATCCCAGCATCAACAGTCGGTCAAAGCCAGATGTTATATTGAATAGTGGAACATAAGTAGGGTCCGGCCTTTGTGGGGATGAGATATTCCTGGAGGCACCAGCTGTAAACTCAAAGCAATTATCCTGTGCATGGAGGTTTCATTGGCAGAAATAGGATTTAGGTTCAAGAGCATAGCCTCTTTGTTTTTATAGCTTCACTGGGTAATTTTAGATGGATATAGGAGTATGTCACTTATGATGAGGCATAAGTTTTATTTCTTTTCTTTCTTTTAAATATGCTCTTGGAAGTAGAGCACATTTATTCAGCCTAAAAGATGGAATACTTTTCTGTGTAACCCTCATCAGCTTTGGTCAAATTCTGCCTCAAAGATAATTGTATACTTGGAATTGCTGCTCCTTAACTGTTGGTAGTTCCAAGGCCTACCTGTCTGTATACTGGGACATTCTGGGACCAGCCTGTATGCATCATGAGTGCACGCATTCATTCTTTCAACCATCAAGCATTTATTAAGACTTATTAATCATTTACTATGTATTGGCATGGTACTGGGGCTTGGGAATACAAAGATAGGTATGACATCATTCCCAAGGGGCTTTTAATCTATATTAGAAGTATAGCCCTTCTTCTAATGATGGAATGTTGAACAGAATAGTGGCTAATTCCTTCCTCTTCTTGCAAGTTTAAGGCAAATTTGAGGTGTAAGACAAAGACTGAATGCTATATACGAAATTTGGGCTATATGTGTCTACACCAAAGCGTTTCAACTCCTGCTTTTAAATTGTTTACATTTCATTTTGGTCATCTATATAAGTAAAATGCTGTAGGTCAGATTTGGTTTTTACTTGTTCAAGGATACATTTCAAAATGTAAAATTGCAGCTCATCAGGACATAAAATGAAAATGTTGACTAATACAATGAAAACCATAGAAAAGCACTATGTAGGGACACTTTAAAATAAATGAGCATTTAATGAGTACATTTTGCTGAAGGACTCAGAAAAGTTAAGTAAATGAGATTTGTTCTGTTACCTAGTAACTTGATATTATTGAATGACTATAATATTTAAAGTATTGTAGCTTCCCTTCAACCGTATAATTTAACTTCTTGAAAAGTCCTGTTGTTGTTGTTAGGTGCTGTCGAGTCAGTTCCAACTCATAGCAACTCTGTATATGACAGAACGAAACACTGCCTGATCCTGCGCCATCCTCACAGTCATTATGCTTGAGCCCATTATTGCAGCCTCTTTGTCAGTCCATCCTGTTGACGGTCTTCCTGTTTTTCGCTGACCCTCTACTTTATCAAGCATGATGTCCTTTTCCAGGGACTGATCCCTCCTGGTAACATGTCCAAAGTACATGGAATGAAGTCTTGCCATCCTTGCATCTAAGAAGCATTCTGGCTGTACTTCTTCCAAGACAGATTTGTTCGTTCTTTAGGCAGTCCATGGTTCAGTATTCTTCGCCAACCTCATAATTCAAAGACATCTGTTCTTCTTTGGTCTTCTTTATTCATGGTCCAGCTTTCAACATGCATGTGAAGCGAATGAAACCACCATGGTTTAGGTCAAGCGCGCCTTCGTTTTCAAGGTAATATCTTTGCTTTTTAACACTTTCAAGAGGTCTTTTTCGGCAAATTTGATTTCATGACTCTTGCTTCCATGGGTATTGATTGTAGATCCAAGTAAAATCAAATCTTTGACAGCTTCAGTATTTTCTCTGTTGATCGTGGTGTTGCTTATTGGTCCAGTTGTGAGGATTTTTGTTTTCTTTATGTTGAAGTGTAATCCGTACTGAAGGCTGTGGTCTTTGATCTTCATCAGTATAGATGCTTCAAGTCCTCTTCACTTTCAGTCCTAGGGTAGCAGAATTCCCAGCCGAGAAACTTAGGATTTTTAATAGACAGTATAGATGGTGAATGAAGATTGTAAACAAACAAAAAAAATCTTTGTTTTCCATTTACTAATTTAAATTTCAAAGGACATACTAAAGAGTACCCATGTTGTTATTGTGTGCCATGGAATCTATCCTACTCATAGGGACCCTATAGGACAGGGTAGAACTGCCCCAAAGGATTTCCTAGGCTATAATCTTTAAGGAAACAGATCACCAGGTCTTTTCTCCCTCGGAGTAGCTGGTGTGTTCGAACTGCCGATCTTTCAGTTAGCAGCCCAGTGTTTAATCATTGAGCTAAACAGTACCCATGACATTTCATAATCTTAAATTAATAAAAATAAATAGTACTATACAACTAATTTCCCTTACTCAGTAGAATCTTTTCAGTATCTTTCTCCTCTATCTCCTCTCTGGCTATAGTGAGATATCTGTAAATTCATTTTGCTTTGTTGCAGTGTGATTTTTCTATCAAGCAAATGCTTATTTATTCTTTTTCCTCTTTTTGCTTTATAACTGGGCTCCTGCTTCCAGATATCCTAAGGGATTTAGATTCTTGAGCTAGAAAAGCATTGGGCAGACTTTATACACACTTCTTTTTGCTTTGTTGAGGATGTGGTTCTGAAACTCCCACACATTTCCAGGTTTTATAGCCATGGTGCTCCAGCCTAGCTCTATGTTCAAGGTACTTGCCATAAGCCCCTCTTTACTTACCTGTCTGCCTGGTTACAGTTATATTCTCTGGACAATTGCCTATTCCTCATTAAATTCCAAGTGAAATGAAAATTAATTTCAATTTGAGTAATATTTACATCATTTTCACATCTTCTCTAACTTAAATGAGCAATTGAATGTATTCTTTCCTTTTCTGTTTGAAAAATAACAAGTGTATTTCTAGAATTTTGTCAAAAGTATAGTACTGTGTTTTGTTCTTTTCAAACTATTTATTGTCAGTTGACTTTTCTATGAATTTATGGTGACGTTGACTTTAGGTTTCCAAGCTCAGAAGGAAGTTGGAACTCCAGCAAAATATAATGGTGGTAATTGTTAGATTGTGTTGATTTGCTCACTTACAACAAATCGATTTTTTCAGTTACAACCAATTGATTGTAATTGTTCAACTCTAATAGTTCCCTAATATTGTTCACATTAAAGAGATCTGAAGAGACAAAATAATTTTGTTTTTATTAGTAAAGTCTCCCTGAATTATTTCTAATGGGCTGATGATATTTTTAGGGAAAAAAAAAAAAATACATTTCTCCCACCCCAACAGATACCAAATGACTGTGAAGTGGCCAGTCTTGAGGACTGCATTGTTGATGAGGGGACACTTAAAGAGTTGGGAATGAATAAAATTCCATATCTAGTAATTCGTTTAAGTACTCAAGAAGTGTGCTAAAAGGCATATTATAATTTTATCCTCTATTATAGCATGCTTATGACAAAACACGCAAGAAGTGTGTTGAGCACATACCATGTACCAGAAATTGTCCTAGAAATGAGAGGCCTCAAAGATGATTAAGGCATTTTCTTTGCCCACCAAATACTAAGAAGACAAGTTGATAAATCCTGTGGTAGATATACAGTAATAACATTAATTTCAGTAGCTATAAAATAAATACAAAATAAAACAAATTAAGGGTGGTGGTTTTTACTTTTTTCAAAATGTAATAAAAAAATTTTTTTTTTTTAATTTGGCTTTTACATTTAAAATGGAAAAAAGATTTAAACAGTTATTGCATTTATAGGAAACATTTTATTTAACTTTTTTGTGCTACTGTTACACTAATACAACTTCTAAGGCCTTGAGTACTTCTGAAAAGCTCTTTGAAGCTTAGGTGGCTGAGACTAGGTTGTAAAAGGCCTTTATGTATTCTAGAACTTTTATTACGTTTTAGAGTCATTTATACTTCAGCTCAGACTATTCAGACCAACACCTGGACAATGCTGAGGAATTGCCTGGCGCCGAGATGAAGACAGGGACTTGAAATCTTCAAATTCTTCATGGTGTATTGTTTTTTATCAAATCTCTCTCTCTCTCCCTATTCCTGTTTTTAATCCTGCTTTGTGGTAATTTTTCTAGAATTCAAAATGTTAACAGTACTCAAATTTAAAATAATCCTACAATTATTCCTGATAAGGAATTTACAGTAATCCTTATCAAGGTTCAGGGATTCAACTCTAAAACACTTAGGTTAAGAAAGTTCAAAGGTGAGAAATTTTGGACTTGGGAAAGAAAGGAAATCAGTCAAGTGTTTGAATGAACCTATAAAACCTGTTTTCAGTCGTCTTTGCATTGACTACAATCGTCTAAGAAGGGATGTATTAATAAAGGAAATGTGTTGTTTTGCACAACTTAAAACAGCATCAGTAGCTACTGCTATATGGAGTCCTCCCATGTTTTATGCTCTAAAAGTCCTCCCCCCACAGTTTCTGTGATAATAATGACAACCTTCTATGGCTTTGCTGTAGGTCTTTGCACACTAAGAGAAGTTCTGTTGTTGGGGTACCTCATCAAATGTTCAACCTTCTCTGATGGGATGAGGTTGCTAGCTTTTGTTTCCCATCTTAATCGCAGGGACACAGAATGACTTGAATGCTTAAAATGAAAAAAAAATTTAAAAAAAACCTTTGGGTAAACTTTGTCAGTTCTGCTGAGAGAATTTCTTAAGGACCCCTCATCCCCAGTTTCCGTGGCTGAATACTAGCTCAACTAATGATAACCTTGTAATAATACAAGTATCATCAGCTTCCTCCCTCACATAGATAAAATCAGAAGACAGTCCTAAAGCTTGGTTTTTATTTTTCCTCATTTTTCTTCTCTCTCCTGAAGTTTTGTTTTTAAAAAGTCTATTCTTCACTGACTTGGAACATTTTCTATTCTTTTTTTTAAAATTTTACTTTAAATGAAGATTTACAGAACAAACTAGCTTCTCATTGAACAGTTAGTGCACATTGTTTTATGACATTGGTTAACAACCCCATGACATGTCAACACTCTCCCTTCTCTATCTTGGGTTCCCTGTTATCAGCTTTCCTGTCCCCTCCTGCCTTCTAGTCCTTGCCCCTGGGCTGGTGGCCCCCTTTAGTCTCGTTTTGTTTTATGGGGCTGTCTAATCTTTGGCTTAAGGGTGAAGCTCGGGAGTGACTTCATTACTGAGCTAAAAGGGTGTCCAGAGGCCATACTCTCGGGATTTCTCCAGCCTCTGTCAGGCCAGTAAACCTGATCTTTTTTTGTGAGTTAGAATTTTGTTCTACATTTTTCTCCAGCTCTGGCTGGGACCCTCTATTGTGATCCCTGTCAGAGCAGTCGGTGGTAGCCAGGCACCAACTAGTTGTACTGGACTCAGTCTGGTGGAGGCCGTGGTAGTTGTGGTCCGTTAGTCCTCTGGACTAGTCTTTCTTTCCCTTGTATGTTTAGTTTTCTTCACTCTTCCTTGCTTCTGAAGGAGCAAGACCAGTGGGATTTCTTAGATGGCTGCTCACAGGCTTTTTAAGACCCCAGATGCTACTCAGCAAAATAAAATGTAGAACATTTTCTTTGTAAACCATGTTATGCCAGTCGAGCTGCATGTTCCCCGAGACCATGGCCCCCACAGTCCCTAGCCCAGTAATTCAGAACATTTTCCATTCTGACTACCTGGTTCCCATTTCCGTTATTGTCTCTAACGAGTTACTTGTGGCTCACATATACAAGAAACAAATAGATGCATGTGATATAATTTCATTTGGAGAGGTAATATCTGTAGTTTAATGTATACATATATGCATAACTGAAGATCTGTGAGTATGATAGTCCAATTAATTGCCTTTGTGATTTGTATTGCTAGGCAAACTGTGGACAAGAAGTATGAAGGTTGCTTACAACATTCTACATAAATTAGGTACAAAACAAGAACCTATGGTGCGACCTGGAGATAGGGTAAGTGCAATTTAAAGTGTTGGATTTTCAAAATGCATAGTCTTATGTCAAAAATATACCTACCATTTCAGATTCCAGAGGTTAGCTTTTCCTAATAATAATCCTGCTAAGTAAAGCTTTCTTAGCATTTACTGTGAAACAGGAGTGGTTACCTGCAGTTTGTTCTTTAATCTTTACGGCAACTCAGGGAACTAAGTTTTAGTGTTTCTCCCCTTTTATATACAGAAGGATGCTCAGGCTTAGAGAGGTTAATATCAAATCATTAGATGAGGTTCTATAACCAGTAAATGTCATAGAAGTCTGTCAAACTCCAAAGCCAGTGATCTTAACCACTGTCATAGAAATAGTGTCGTGGGCCTGGCCACCAGGATAATTATAATTAAAGCTTTCTTTTTATATAAACATTAGATGGTAAGAGAGACATGCTTGGCAGCAAATTGTTGTCACTGTTCCTTTCTCAGTGTTAAATTTCTTGATACAGGCTCCCGTCTTTCATTGGAAAGCTATTTTTTATTTTATTTTTACTGCAATCTGGTATGTTACAGAGGACCAGTATTAGTATTTCCATTTTAATAGTAGACCCAGAACAGGTAAGAATGTTGTCCAAGCTTTATATACCAATTTAGATGTGGGGCTAGATATAGAACCCAGTTTCTTGTCTTCAAATACAGTACCTTTTTTACTACATGCTATTATATATCTTAGAGACCCCAAGACTGGGTTATCCTACCTGCATGCGAAGAACCCCATATGAATTCTTTAAAGATGTTTGAGCACCATAGACCAATGAGAACATGAGCTGTGGTTTACTTGAGATATTACATATACACGGGCCATGGGAATTTTTAAAGGTTTCTGCCAGCTGTAGGATTCTGTGATTAAGTGTGATTCTTTCTATTTTTGGATAAGACTGACTCTAGCTTATGAATGGCAATTTCAGAGCAGTGTTTTCCTTATCTGTAAGTTGGCCCACAGTCTTAGTAGTGTAGTTTCTTAAAAATTTCATTCTTAGTAAGACTCCAATCAGAACTCAATGCCTGTGAGTCAGTTCTGATGCATAGTGACCCAGATTCTTGAAATTCCTGTACAATAATCATTGCGTAATAAACTGCCTGTGCTCAACTGAGATGTTAGGAAGACTGTGGAGGCACAGTTGTGATAGAATAAAATATGTAATGAGATTTTCAACAAAGGACGGCTTGGCTTTTTATGGGGGCTACTTTTCAAAATTTTTCCTTGAACTGTTCATATGGTTAGCATCTGGTACTTATGTATGAATAATTATTAAATAAGCACATGTAATTACAGTGTTTAATTGATAGCAACCTGCTATTGCAATAAACGGATTCTCATTCTCTTTGAAAATTATTTTTTAATAAAATACGGTTTTCCCCAAAATAATGAGCAGGTCCCTAGCATAAAATTATAGGACTTTTCGCGTGGGTGACTTCTGTTAGTGCAATTTGGAGATTACATTCATGCGCTTTAGAAAAGATATTTATAATATCTAAAACTAAGATATTATAGTTGGAGCTATGGAAGATGTAAAGATGATCACATGTGAAGCCTGTCCTCAGGAAGCGTGAAGTGCTAAAACAGATGTAAAGGCATATTAATAATAGCTTCTGTGTAAATTGGAAAGTGTTAAAGGACCCCATAAGAGGTCTTAAGAGAGACACAGAACTGTTTGGGAAGGATAAATGTCTTTTTCATTTGGGGGAGCCACTGGGAATCTGAGAAGGCCTCTGGGAGGTGAGGTAAGCATGTCCACTCTTGGTCAGGTAGCTGCAGATAGTGTGAAAAAGGAAGTCAGATGGGAAGGTCTGTGGTGGGCCAAAGAAGGAAAAGGCTGTTCACCTGAACCATAGAGCTGGGCATATGAAGATCAGTGGAAGGGGAGTGGACAAGGTGTTTGGGAAGCAGTTTGCCATGAAAGGCCTTAACGCAGACCTCAGCAGTGTGTCTCTCAGCTCCTGATTTGGTGATGGCTGTTCTGCTCTAAGGATAATGTGGCATAATGAAGTGTCAAGGGAATACATAAAAAAAAAATTATTAAAGGAAACTGACACCGCAGGGTTTATAAAAATTCTGCATCTATATATTTTTCCAGTATTGCACTGTGATTACTCCAGAGTCTAACAATAAAACATGATTTGTGGCTGATTCAGATATATAAGGAAACCTTAATAAGAATGATGTAAGTGCAGATGCCTCATCCTTAAAGCAAATTGTAAAAAAACAAAACAAATAACAAACCTTGCAGTTTAGAGTCTAAAAGAGCACTGCCTCAATGACAGTGAAATTAAATGCTTATTGTGGCTGAGTGACAGACAGGATTCCATCATATAAATACCTCACACAAGATTTCTGGCTTTGAAACCTAGTGACATCTCATCATCTGAAATTAATACTGAGCTCTCTTGTACTAACAATATTCCGGTTAGGTTTTAATATAAAGTAAGACACGTGGCTTTGCCACTTTAATTATCTAAAAACTTTTGTGGTTAATTTTTTTTTCCTTATCAAAACAATGCAAAGGATATGTATAATAATACATTTTAAAACAAGTTCAGAAGCTTTTTTTTTTTTTTTCCCTTAGTGAATTTTGACCTTTATTTTGAAGTAAATGTATTACCCCAAGTTTAAATACACCCAGTACCCTGGGCGTACCTTTATTTTAAATATATTCCCCCAAGTTTAGGAATGCCATATAGGAAGGAAATCTACATAGGATCCAAAACTTCGTTTTGTTTCCACCAGCTATTTATGTTGCAAAATTGTCAGCATGGTGGAATTTAAGATAGGGCCTGCTCCTCAGTACCATCTGAATCTCTTGGCCAACCTGCTTGTTCTGGGAAATTAGACTGTCTTATTTAGCTGTGCTTGGTAGAATCAATAACTTACAGTTAGAAAATTTTGAAAAAAAATTAATTAAATTCCAGAATGTAGTAATGCAATAATAATACATGGTTTCTAAATCATAGTTTTTATGTACTTATGAAAACATGCCAGAGGTAACTGTCCCTAAGGAAGAATAGCTCTAATGCTGAAGCAGCAAATGAGAGGAACTTAGGTTAAAAATAGAAGCAGAGTTCTGCAGAGCATAATGGAGAACCCAGAAATAGGATTGTCTATTAAAACTTTATGTCATAAATGAAGCTTTCTAAAACTAGAGACTGAGGAAGGATTACTTAATAAGTAACTTTGGGTAGCAACGGAGCAAGGTTGTATATACATTGAATTAGCTACACAGCAAATACTAAAATTAATTCCAGACCAATTAAATGGTTCACAATTTTAGAAGTCTAGGGAAATTGGATGAAATATTTGTTAAACAATTGGTGATAACATAAAAGTTTGGCAAATTTTCATATAAACATTAAATATCTGCACAAATAAAAAAAGAGCACCTAAGTTTTATGCCAGCATCCATTCTTATTTAAACTTTTAACCCCAGTGCCTGTGGAAGATGAAGTCCTTTTATGGTATCTTAAAAAGCAGAATACAGCATGTAACATGTTAACATATTGGGAACCTTTTAATGTTAAGATTTGTTTTCATAGTGGTGTGTCTCTCTCCTCTGCTTCCCGGGTTCTGTCTGTTTCAGGTAGCACTGGTATTTCCTAACAACGACCCTGCTGCTTTCATGGTAGCATTTTACGGCTGCCTGCTCGCTGAAGTCGTTCCCGTCCCCATTGAAGTGCCACTCACGAGAAAGGTAAAGAATACTTCATTTCCTTAAAGCCTATTAAAGAGAAACCACAGGTTCTGTAGTAATTGCATGTTCTGTTATGAGGCAGACTGCAGTTTTGAAAGTGGGTTTTCATCTCAGCTGGAGATGGATCCAGATGCAGTGAAAATTTTTTCATTGTTTCTGAGACTCAGTAAAGGCAACAGCATAGCACAGCTTAACTGCAGTCACCAGGAGCGACTTCTCAGAGGCAGGCTTATGTTTATTTAGTAACAGAACATTGAGCCGAATAATCTCAGTCAGTAAAGTGACTGAGTATCTTGTTTCTTGGTATCATGTACTATATGATATCAGGGCTACAAATCCAGGTTAGTGATGGATTTCTCTCTCTCTCTCTCTTTCCGTCTTCCTTCTTTCCTTTCTCCCTCCCTCCTTTCCTTCCATCCTTGTTTTCGTAGTGGTGGTTGTTGGTTTTGTTCAGATGTTTTGATGTTATCAAGTCCCAGGCAAAGGCTTCACACATGATATGTCGTATCTTATTCTATAATTATAATAAACAACTGAACTTTCTATTAGAATTACAGTGTAGTCCAGTAAAAGGAAATGAATACTATACATATACTAAACAACAACAACAAAAAAAATCAAACTCATTGCCATTGAGTTGATTCCAACTCATAGCAACCCTACAGGACAGAGTAGAACTGCCCCGTAGGGTTTCCAAGGCTGTAATCTTTACAGAAGCAGACTGCCACACCGTTCTTCTGCAGAGTGGCTGGTGAGTTCAAACTGCCACCCTTTTTAGTTAGCAAATGAACACTTAACCACTGTGCCACCAGGGCTCTTTATACGTCACTACATATCAATATAAATTTCTTAACCATGTGAATGATTTGTTCATTTGTAATGCAGAGGGTTGGAATTGACTCAGTAGCAACTGGATTGGTGGTTTGGTTTTTTAATGCAGAGTTACAGTAACTTTAAAATCAAAAGGTCAAGGGAGGGAGGAAACTTCAGTAGAGCTGTTACTGCTGCAAACTGAGGGCAGTGTGATCTTTTAGACAGGAGGTGGAACAGCCGTGGAGGACAGATCTTGTTCCAGGTCTGCCACTGTATAACCTCGGACAGTATACTTAAATTATCTAGGCATCATTTACACATCTTTTAGAGCAAATTGTGTGGTATGACTCTTATAGTTCCAAAATGGGATGATTACATGGAGCCCAGACTAAGAGAGTTTCCAAAGCAACTTTCAGCTGTTTTGTGGCTACTCTATTAGAATGTGTTGATTTAATATTTAGGCGACCTTCTGCCTCCACTAAGAATATATCGTGCCTAATGCTTCATGGAAACACTGGTGTCATAGTGGTTAAGTGCTATGGCTGCTAACCAAAGGGTCAGCAGTTCGAATCCGCCAGGCGCTCCTTGGAAACTCTAAGGGGCAGTTCTGTTCTGTCCTATAGTGTCGCTATGAGTTGGAATCGACTCGATGGCACTGGGTTTGGTTTGGTTTGGTAATGGTTCATGGCCTATCCAGGTTGTACAGTTACTTTTCAAACTGTGCTCCTTGGAGGAAAGAGGAGAGGTCATGGGATTCCTTTTGAAAATGGAGGGGAAATGATTGCTGGTTTAGTTTCCTGTTTACAAAACCAAAGAATTCCCTACTTGGCTGCCCCAGGTCTACAGGGGCCTCTTGGTCTGTTCACAGGCATGTGCTAGGCGGGGCTTTAGGTCATCTGAGAAGAAGAGAGAAGCCTGCAGCTCCCCTTCCCTCAGAACCCCCGCCCCCCTCAAATAGGAGTGAGACGCAGTGTGGGCTCTCTCGTGTGCATTGATGCTTAGAGGGAGAGCCCTGATTTTAGCGTGGGTTTGCTGCCAGTGCTCCCGAAGCAGATTAACCAGTTACCAGTTGCCATCAAGTTGATTTCAACTCATGGTGACCCCGTGAGAATCAGAGTAGAACTGTGCTCCAAAGGGTTTTCAATAACAGATTTTTTTTTTTAATAATTTTTATTGTGCTTTAAGTGAAAGTTTACAAATCAAGTTAATCTCTCACACAAAAACCTGTATACACCCTGCTACACACTCCCAATTACTCTCCCTCTCCCTCCACTCTCTTTTCATGTCCATTTCGCCAGCTTCTAACCCCCTCCACCCTCTCATTTCCCCTCCAGGTAGGAGATGCCATCATAGTCTCAAGTGTCCACCTGATCCAAGAAGCTCACTCCTCACCAGCATCCCTCTCCAAACCATTGTCCAGTCCAATCCATGTCTGAAGAGTTGGCTTCAGGAATGGGTCCTATCCTGGGCCAACAGAAGATCTGGGGGCCTTGACCACCGGGGTCCTTCTAGTCTCAGTCAGACCATTAAATCTGGTCTTATGAGATCAATAACAGATTTTTTGAGAGTTGATCTCTAAGCTGTTCTTCCAAAATGCCTCTGGGTCTACTCGAACCTCCAACCTTTCGGTTAGCAGCCAGAGACTGAGTGCAGATTAAAAACCCCCTTTAAAGTGCTTCCTCATTTGCCTGAGTTCTGTGATCTTCACAATACTTGAGAACAAACATTGGACAGATTTGGAAATTTACTGAACCTGATAGCTGTGCTCTCCTGGATTATGTTTCTAGTTAACCCTAATCTTAAAATCTGATAAGGAGGAGTGTGGTGTTCCTCTTTGATTTACATTCAAGTCAAGGGATATAGTCTCTGTCCCTTTGCCGTTGAGGTGATTCCGACTCATAGTGACTCTATAGGACAGAGTAGAACTGCTCCACAGGGTTCCCAGGGAGCAGCTGGTAGATTTGAAACACCGATCTCTTGGTTAGCAGCCGAGCTCTTAACCACTGTGCCACCAGGGCTCCAGAGGCTCTCTAGAGGGGGAAAAAAAAGACTACTTTTCCAGGTTCTTATGTTCCCTAAGCAATAGTATCAAAATTATAATTTGGAGAAATTTATAGGCTAATAAGCATGTAGAGGCTAGACCTAAGCCAGTGGTTCAATACATCCACACAAAAATATTTACTATTGTTATTAGTAATAATGATATGGCATATGTTTTAACAATTATTTATCTTTTGACCATCAAATATATTGTTTAGATTTGTCTATTTTAAATTTATAGCCTGGTGTCTTCCAAGGCAGGGCCAGTTCTCACAATAAAATCATTTGGATGCACAAGAAGGGAAATGATAATTTCCTGAGTGGTGTACCTGTGCCACATTCTAATTGACACAAGTGTCATACTATTACCTGAAAAGGTAGAGGCAAAATTTCAAATACCTCTGATACAGAAATATAAAAAAAAAAAAATCAACCTGGTAGTCATTGGGCCATGATATCATTCATGTTAACACATTTTTAAGATGCCTTGACGTCATTAATTTAAGAATTTTTGGGGTTGTGAGCAATAGAGATGTAAAAGTTAATTTTAAATGTACTAGAAGCCTTTCTAATTCTGGGTAAATGTTAAATTATAGCAGTAGTAACTGATAGAAGGGAAAGTGCTTTGTCATTGTGGGTAAATGTTAAATTATAGCAGTAGTAACTGATAGAAGGGAAAGTGTCATTGTGGTATGCTTTATTCAGTCACACTAGGACCAGGCAATCCTGTTTGCTAAGCAGAAGCCTGAGCGCTCTGAGGGGAGTCAGCTGGTTTAATGTGTGCAGTGCGGGAATTAGAGTGGAAACTTTGCATTGGAATGGTTTGTGAAAAGCCACAGAAGGAGCTCTTTTGCTTGGTCAGAACACGGTGGATGTGGCTTGTGATAGCAGTGGGATTAAGAACTGCATGGAAGCCATCCCAGCATGGTCAGGATTTTCCATTTACATCTTGTCAGTTTTTTGGTGACTCTTCTACAATGTCTTAGGTATTGTAGGCTGCAGCTTGCACAGGGGGTGAGGATGATGGGAAGCCAGGAGTGACCACCTGTTCTGTAGGTCAGGCCCCTCCCAGGACATAGGAAAACAGGGAAGCATCGCCATGTGTGTCACGGAGAGAGTTTCCACTCAGGGGCCTCCAGTACTTGTCACTGTCCTGCTGGGGGACCAAGTCTCCCACAGGATTCAGGAGAAAAAGGCGCTCACATTTTCTTCTCACCTTGACTTCATGAGAACTTTTTTGATGGGAAAACATAACCATAAGATTACTTTGCTTATTAATGTTTCAGATAGTACAGGAAGCTGTGTATTGTGCCTCTGATACTGTAACATGGATTATAATGTCTCACTAGTCACCAATTCCAAATGGGATAAGATGTGCATGTGACCATAGATGGTGAAGGATGGGAATCTCCATAGTTCCTCTGTCTTCCCATTCTGTGGCTGCTGGAATTAGCTGAAAATAAAGGGACCGAAGAGAACCAAGTTTTCTGAATCTTAAACATTGCTTAATAAACCTAACTGCTGAGCAGCTTAGCCACCACGTACCTCTATTTATTCTGTTCCGATTCCTAGGGTGAGAGGAAAACTTATTTTCCCTTGTTGTTAGCTGCCATTGACTTGACCCCAACTCAGGGTGACACAGCGCACAATGGTACGAAACACTGCCCGCTTCTTTGCCATCCTCCTTACTGGTTACAGATCAGACCGTAGTGATCCACGGGGTTTTCATTGGCTGATTTTTGGAACCAGAGCTCCAGGCCTTTCTTCCTATTCTGTCTTAGTCTGGAAGCTCTGCTGAAACTTGTTCAGCATCATAGCAACACAGGGGTAGTGGCAGAGTACCCTGCTGGGAAAGAGAGAATCCTACAACCAAACCATCAAGTTGCAAACAGTTAAAATACTTGGGTGCTAACCAAAAGGTAGGTGATTCACGTCCACCTAGAGGTACTGCCAAAGAAAGGCCTGGTGATCTAATTTCCAAAAATTCAACCATTGAAAACCCTATGGAAGAGGCAGGGCCAAGATGGCTGACTAGGTAGAAGCTACCTCGGATCCCTCTTGCAACAAAGACTCGGAAAAACAAGTGAATCGATCACATACATGACAATCTACGAACCCTGACCATCAAACACATATCTAAAGAGTTGACCTGAGTGACAGAGACTGAGAACGAACAACCACAGGGAAGCAGCGACTGTTTTCAGAACCTGGAGCCAGAGTCCCAGCCAGGAAACCTTGGCGCCGGGCTTTGGACTGGGCGCAGGGGAGCTGAGCACAGCATCCTGAGGTGGCGCAAACACGGGACACAGCCCTAGCCCCCAGAAGTGACCTCGGGGGAAGCCCAGCCAATGCACGCAGGCAGCGCAGCGACGCGGCTGACAGGACGAGAGTTCACCGGGAGGCACCATTTGGTTTTGGAGCCTGGAGTGTGGCGTCCCAGCCAGGGAACCTTGGCACTGGGCTTTGGACTGGGAGCGGAGGAACTGACCACGGCTTCTGAGACAGCACAAGCACAGGACGCGGGCCTGACCCTCGGGGGCAATCTCTCCCCAGCCCCAGAGCACACAGTCAACACGCCCCTCGGGAATCTCAGCTAAAACAGTCATCCCAAGCAAGATAGGTAACTTTGTCTGTATTCAGGGGTGCTACTCTCTCCTATTTATCTGAACCCTCCCCCCGCTTCCCAGGCGGCGTCATTAACATTGGAATTTCCTGAGCCACAGAGTGAAGTGCGCTGTGGTTTTTCTTTCTTTTTTCTTTTTTTTTTTTTGGTCTTTTCCTAACCCATTCTCCTGGCCTGAGAGAAGCAGCTACAAAAAACCCAGGGACCAAAAATCCTTCCCTAATTGGACTAAAAACACAGAACCAGCTCCAGCCAAACATATGTGATCCACAGTCTTGAGCTTTCATCCCTACAGGGAACAAGGTGGCTATTATAATGCAAAGGCAATTCTGATAGGCATCTGACTGTAATTGTTTTAGCGGATTACTGGAAAGACAAGTTTCCCAGGTCCAGTATCTCTGCGTGTTCAACAGAGCCCTCACTGACCCACAATGGGGAACTGAGGGCTGAAGCTCCCCCCAGACCACCTAGCCTCCTGCCTTAGGGGTCTAAGCAGGGTGACACCTACCAATCTGTAGAGGTACTTGCATTGGGGCCTAAGGTACAGCTGCAGAGCCCACCCACAAAAGTGCTTTAGGAATAGAGACACAGCTACCTCACTAGCAGTTGGGGGAAGCCTGTCAGCATCCTGCCCCCCCTGAAGTGTGAACCCCTGCTGCTACTAGAATCTGGTGCACACAACTATCACCACTACTTCTCTAGGTGGATAGGTGACAGTCTGCACCACACACTTGATGACCCAAAATCAGATTCTACTCAAGAATAGTGAATGGACTCTTAGGCTTGTACATCTGGTAACAGCCCAAACCAGCTGGTAATAGGACATAAGTGATTCAAGGGCTACAGCAATCAAGACAGCACAATCTAGTAGCCCATCTACATATATTGAAAGAAAACAAAACAAGATAAGACTCAGTGAGCAAATATAGAAAAAATCACTACAATATCTTACAGATGGCTCAGAGACAGCAGTCGATATCAAACCACATAAAGAAGCAGACCATAATTGCTTCTACAACTCCCCATACTAAAGAATCAAAATCTTTCCCAAATGAAGATACAATCCTGGAATTGTCAGATACAGAATATAAAAAACTAATTTACAGAATGCTTGAAGACATCAGGGATGACCTCAGAAATGAAATAAGGCAATCTACAGAAAAAGCCAAGGAACACACTGATAAAGGAGTTGAAGAACTAAAAAAGATTATTCAAGAACATAGTGGAAAAATTAATAAGCTTCAAGAACCCATAGAGAGGCAGCATTCAGAAATCCAAAAGATTAACAGTAAAATTACAGAATTAGACAACTCAATAGAAAGTCAGAGGAGCAGACTCAAGCAATTGGAATGCAGGCTGGGGGATGTGGAGGACAAGGGAATTGACACCAATATAGCTAAAAAAAATCAGATAAAAGAATTTAAAAAAATGAAGAAACCGTACGAATCATGTGGGACTCTATCAAGAAGAATAACTTGCGTGTGACTGGAGTCCCAGAACAGGGAGGGATAACAGAAAATACAGAGAGAATAGTTGAAGATCTATTGGTAGAAAATTTCCCTGACATCATGAAAGACGAAAGGATATTCATCCAAGATGCTCATGGAACCCCATTTAAGATTGATCCAAAAAGGAAATCACCAAGACATATTATCATGAAACTTGCCAAAACCAAAGATAAAGACAAAATTTTAAAAGCAGCCAGGAATAAAAGAAAGCTCTCCTCCAAAGGAGAATCAATAAGAATAAGTTCAGACTACTCAGCAGAAACCATGCAGTCAAGAAGGCGATGGGATGACATATATAGAGCACTGAAGGAGAAAAACTGCCAGCCAAGGATCATATATCGAGCAAAACTGTCTCTGAAATATGAAGGCGAAATTAAAACATTTACAGATAAACAGAAGCTTGGAGAATTTTCAAAAACCAAACCAGAGCTACAAGAAATACTAAAGGAAATTGTTTCGTCAGAAAACCAATAATATCAGATACCAGCACAACATAAGGTCACAGAACAGGACATCCTGATATCAACTCAAATAGGGAAATCACAAAAACAAATTAAGATTAATTTTAAAAAGAAAGAAAATGCTGAAAACAGGGAATCATTGAAGTCAATATGTAAAAGATCACAATAATCAAAAAGAGAGACTAAATACAGGTGGCATAGAACTGCCATACGGAGAGCGATACAAGGTGATATAGGACAATACAAGTTAGGTTTTTACTCAGAAAAATAGGGGTAAATATTAAGGTAACCACAAGAGGTATAACAACTCCATAACTCAAAATAAAAACCAGGAAAAACGTAACGACTCAGCAAACATAAAGTCAAATACTATGAAAATGAGGAACACACAATTCACAAAGAAAAACATCTCAGCACAAAAAAGTAAGTGGAAAAATGAAATTGTCAACAACACAGATAAAAAGGCATCAAAATGACAGCACTAAACACATACTTATCTATAATTACGCTGAATGTAAATGGACTAAACGCTCCAATAAAGAGACAGAGAGTCTCGGACTGGATAAAGACACACGATCCGTCTATATGCTGCCTACAAGAGACACACCTTAGACTTAGAGACACAAACAAACTAAAACTGAAAGGATGGAAAAAAATAAGCAAACAACAAGCAAAAAAGAGCAGGAGTAGCAATATTAATTTCTGACAAAATAGACTTTAAAGTTAAATCTACCACAAAGAATAAAAAAGGACACTACATAATGCTTAAAGGGACAATTGACCAGGAAGATATAACCATATTAAATATTTATGCACCCAATGACAGGGCTGCAAGATACATAAACCAAACTTCAACAGAACTGAAAAGTGAGATAGACACCTCCACAATTATAGTAGGAGACTTCAACACACCACTTTCGGAGAAGGACAGGACTTCCAGTAAGAAGCTCAATAGAGACACGGAAGACCTAATTGCTACAATCAACCAACTTGACCTCATAGACTTATATAGAACTCTCCACCCAACTGCTGCAAAGTATACTTTTTTTTCCAGCGCACATGGAACATTCTCTAGAATAGACCACATATTAGGTCATAAAACAAACCTTTACAGAATCCAAAACATCGAAATATTACAAAGCATCTTCTCAGACCGCAAGGCCGTAAAAGTGGAAATCAATAACAGAAATTTAGGGAAAAGAAATCAAATACTTGGAAACTGAACAATACCCTCCTGAAAAAAGATTGGGTTATAGAAGACATTAAGGAGGGAATAAAGAAATTCATAGAATGCAACAAGAATGAAAACACTCCCTATCAAAACCTCTGGAACACAGCAAAAGCAGTGCTCAGAGGTCAATTTATATCGATAAATGCACACATACAAAAAGAAGAAAGAGCCAGAATCAGAGAACTGTCCCTAAAACTTGAACAAATGGAAAGTGAGCAACAAAAGAATCCATCAGGCACCAGAAGAAAACAAATAATAAAAATTAGAGCTGAACTATGAGTTAGAGAACAGAAAAACAATTGAAAGAATTAACAAACCCAAAAGCTGGTTCTTTGAAAAAAATTAACAAAATTGATAAACCATTGGCCAGACTGACTAAAGAAATACAGGAAAGGAAACAAATAACCCGAATAAGAAACGAGATGGGCCACATCACAACAGACCCAACTGAAATTAAAAGAATCATATGAGATTATTATAAAAAGTTGTATACTAACAAATTTGCAAACCTAGAAGAAATGGATGAATTCCTAGAAAAACACTACCTACCTAAATTAACACAATCAGAAATAGAACAACTAAACAGACCCATAACAAAAAAAGAGATTGAAACGGTAATCAAAAAACTCCCAACAAAAAAATCCCTGGCCCAGACGGCTTTACTGCAGTGTTCTGCCAAACTTTCAGAGAAGAGTTAACACCACTACTACTAAAGGTATTTCAAAGCATAGAAAATGATGGAATACTACCTAACTCATTCTATGAAGCCACCATTTCCCTGATACCAAAACCAGGTAAAGACATCACAAAAAAAGAAAATTACAGACTTATATCCCTCATGAACATAGATGCAAAAATCCTCAATAAAATTCTAGCCAATAGAATTCAACAACATATCAAAAAAACAATCCACCACGACTAAGTGGGATTTATACCAGGTATGCAAAGTTGGTTTAATATTAGAAAAACCATTAATGTAATCCACCATATAAATAAAACAAAGACAAAAACCACATGATCTTATCAATTGATGCAGAAAAGGCATTTGATGAGGTCCAACACCCATTCATGATAAAAACTCTCAGCAAAATAGGAATTGAAGGAAAATTCCTCAGTATAATAAAGGGCATCTATACAAAGCCAACAGCCAACAGCCAACATCACTCTAAATGGAGAGAGCCTGAAAGCATTTCCGTTGAGAACGGGAACCAGACAAGGATGCCCTTTATCACCGCTCTTATTCAACGTTGTGCTAGAGGTCCTAGCCAGAGCAGTTAGGCTAGACAAAGAAATAAAGGGCATCCGGATTGGCAAGGAGGAAGTAAAATTATCTCTATTTGCAGATGACATTATCTTATACACAGAAAACCCCAAGGAATCCTCCAGAAAACTACTGAAACTCATAGAAGAGTTTGGCAGAGACTCAGGTTATAAGATAAACATACAAAAATCACTTGGATTCCTCTACATCAACAAAAAGAACATCGAAGAGGAAATCACCAAATCAATACCATTCACAGTAACCCCCAAGAAGATAAAATACTTAGGAATAAATCTTACCAAAGATGTAAAAGACCTATACAAAGAAAACTACAAAGTACTAGTGCAAGAAACTAAAAAGGACCTACATAAGTGGAAAAACATACCTTGCTCATGGATAGGAAGACTTAACATAATAAAAATATCTATTCTACCAAAAGCCATCTATACATACAGTGCACTTCCAATCCAAATTCTAATGACATTTTTTTAATGTGATGGAGAAAAAAATCGCCAACTTCATATGGAGGGGAAAGAAGCCCCGGATAAGTAAAGCATTACTGAAAAAGAAGAAGAAAGTGGGTAGCCTCACCCTACCTGATTTTAGAACATATTACACAGCTACAGTAGTCAAAACAGCCTGGTACTGGTACAACAACAGGCACATAGACCAATGGAACAGAATTGAGAACCCAGATATAAATCCATCCACATATGAGCAGCTGATATTTGACAAAGGCCCAGTGTCAGTTAATTGGGGGAAAAGATAGTCTTTTTAACAAATGGTGCTGGCATAACTGGATATCCATTTGCAAAAAAATGAAAGAAGACCCATACCTCGCACCGTGCACAAAATCTAACTCCAAGTGGATCAAAGACCTAAACATAAAAACTAAAACAATAAAGATCATGGAAGAAAAAATAGGGACAACATTAGAAGCCCTAATACAAGGCATAAACAGAATACAAAACATTACCAAAAATGACGAAGAGAAACCAGATAACTGGGAGCTCCTAAAAATCAAGCACCTATGCTCATCTAAAGACTTCATCAAAAGAGTAAAAAGACCACCTACAGAACAAAATGGTCACGAAAGGAGAGACTGGAAGGAGGTAGCGGGCTGACTCATTAGGGGGAGAGTAAGTGGGAGTATGGAGTAAGGTGTATATAAGCTTATGTGTGATAGACTGACTTGATTTGTAAACTTTAACTTCAAGCACAATAAAAATTATTAAAAAAAAAAAAAAACCCTATGGAGCACTGTTCTAATATAACACAGGTGGGATCAGAATCAACTTGACAACTACTGGTTACTAGTTATATTTTCCCTTAAGGGACTCATAGCAGGAGAAATTGGTGTTCCTGTGTTCGTTTGGCTAAGGAGTGAAGATTGGGAAGGTGGATCCAGCAACATGTCCCTATGTGCGTCATTGCAGAACTGGAAAACGTAAAATCTGCCCTTAAACCCTCTCCTTTAAGATGATTGAGCTTGTCTCTTGATGCCAAACTGTCACCAGAGCGGACTTGTCAACCTTTTAAGATAGGCTAAGCCCAAATTTCCCTCTGAGGAGTGCAGGCCTCTGACCGCATCGTATTTAGATCCGGATGGGAAAACGATGCCACTGCAAAGAAACAGTAGGTCTGTAAAATGAGGCGTGGAATCATAGGTACCTAAGTATAACAGGAACGCAGAGGCAGGATGGTCAGAGGAGTCAGGAGAGTGTGCAGGGCCTGGCTTGTCATCCTGGGGCTTTTCTGTGTGCGCCTGAGCAGCAGCAGGGCAGCTGGGGCGCAGAGGGGACAGCTGCTTCCCAGTGGTAACTTCAGGGGGAGGTCTCTCCTAGATCTATGGAAATTATCTTTGCTTTCCTTAGGATTCTACAGACATAATTTGTTTGCTTTAATAAAGGCTTTATGTCCTTTTAAAATGAAATATCTCTTGAAGGAATGATATTAATGTCTTGTCAGATATTTACAGCTTTATATGACGGTTATATGATACCTCTACCTCAGGAGCTCATTTTGAAAGACAAAACTAGTAGAGAGCGTGGAGACCTTGAGAGCCAGAGTGAAGGAAAGAAAGGGAGAGAGCTGTCGAAGAAAGGAGTGGCTACTGCCCAGCCTTGAGGAGAGCTGCTCCAGGATGAAAACTCTTCGAGCTGTAGTATATACTGGCATCATGATTATACGACTGATGTCTAGTGGAGGGGGGAAGGTGCATGTGTATGTCCATGTGTGTGGTGAGCTTGAGTGTGTATGTGTGTGTGGCATGCACGAGTACATGTCCGTACGTGTGTGTGGTGTACGTGTGTATGTCCGTGTGTGTGGTGAGTGTGTGTATGTACCTGTGTGTGGTGAGCATGAGTACATGCATGTCCGTGTGTGTGGTGTGCGTGAATTTGCATGTCCATGTGTGTGGTGTGTGTATATGTCCATGTGTGTGGTGAGTGGTGTATGTACGTGTGTGTGGTGTGTGTGAATACGTGTATGTACATGTGTGTGGTGTGCGTATGTATGTATGGTGAGCATGAGTACGTGTATGTACTTGTGTGTGGGGTGCATGAGTATGTGTATGTACGTGTGTGTGGTGTGCATGAGTGTATGTCCGTGTGTGGGGTGTGTGTGTCCATGTGTGTGGTGAGTGTGAGTGTGTATGTCCATGTGTGTGGTAAGCTCAAGTGTATGTACGTGTGTGTGGTGTGCGTGTGTATGTACGTGTGTGGGGTGTGTGTACATACGTGTATGTGGTGTGCGTGAGTGTATGTACGTGTGTGTGGTAAGCTCAAGTGTATGTACGTGTGTGTGGTGTGCATGAGTGTATGTACGCGTGTGTGGTGTGCCTGTGTATGTACGTGTGTGTGGTGTGCGTTAGTGTGTATGTACGTGTGTGTGGTGTGTGTGTGTGTGTATGTGTGTGCGGTGTGCGTGGGTGCGTATGTACGTGTGTGTGGTGTGCATGAGTGTGTACATACTTGTGTGTGGTGTGTGTATGTACGTGTGTGGTGTGCGTGAGTGTGCATGTACGTGTGTGTGGTGTGCGTGAGTGTGTATGTACGTGTGTGGTGAGTGTGAGTACGTGTAGTTATTGGAGGTGATAGGAGAAACAGGATTGGCCAAATGATCAGTGTTGGGTGATGAGTACGTGGGATTTCTTTCTACTCTTTGTGTGTGTTTGAAAATTGCCATTAGAAATAAAAAGTAAAATTAATTAGCAAAAGACCAATAAATTAATTGGCACATTTTATCTTTGTATCGGTAAGGGCGATCATCTTGTCTCAAATTTCCTCAGTCTAGGCTGGTTTCACCACCATAATCACCTTTACACTTACTATTAGTGCGCTGTATTTCGGGGTGATTCTGCAGAGTAGTGCATTTCAAGTCAACTTTCCGTTACGGTACGTATTTGGCTTAGGCTCCTGAGAGCCAGCAAACCGTTGTCAGCACTTTGAGTAGGCAAGGAATGAAACTGGATGGCCACAAATCCAAAATGAGATCATGAGAGATGACTTTCATGAACTTACTTTACATTTATTAGAGAGAAAATCCTTTTTATGAAGGTGATTGATGCATTCTGACGGAGAGGCTTGGATAGGGTGGGATATGTGATGATATAATGGCATTAATCCCAAGATTAACGTGACTCGTCGGGAAGTTACAGACTAGCTGCTTCTAAGGAGAGATTTTCTAGAAAGTGGCATAATTAGCCAACTCTTTGTTATCGAAGAAAGATTAAAGTGAGAGAAACGTTTGAACTCAAGTTTGGTCCGGTTTTTCTTAAAAAGCAAAAATGAGTCGTTAAAGAGATTTTTGTTTTGTTTCGTTTTTTGATAGAGGAATTGTCAGCATTCCTGGACTTCAGAGTACTTGAGGGAGGTATGAGCATGCCTTTCCCCAGCTGAAGAGTGCGAACACTTGTATTTGCCCTTACCCCTTAACGTTACCAAAGTAGGAACAACTTATATGCCAGAAATACGCGTCTTGGTGGGGAGGGGGGGAAAAGCATATAGGAAATGACTTTATGGCCAGAGTATGCATACAGGGAAGATTTATCCTATTTACATTCTTCCTGAGATGAAATGCCTAATTCCTGGAGTGGATTTCATATCAAGTTTAGCAATTTTAGCCAGACTGGAGGTAGATGTAATCTTTTTTTCAAAAGAACAGAACTGAAATCTAGATGTCTATCATGGAATGAATACCATTGCAGCTAGTATAGGGGTACAGCCAGACAGAATCATCCTAAGGATGACTTTTATCAAGTAATGAGCTCCATGAAAGACTGAATTTCCCTTTGCCTTGGGTACCAGCATGCTCAGGGTTTCATTCATTCAGCAATTATTTGCTGAGAGTGTCTGTATATATACAAGGCTCTGTGCTAGACGCTGGGTTCAATAGCTTCTCTTGCATTTATTTAATTACAGATGTGTAGTTTCCAGCTGTGCAGGAGACTACAGGGTGCTCTGAGAGCATGTGGGGGGGGGTGGTGTTTAAGCTGGGGAGGGTGTGGGAGTACGCAGAGTCATTTTTGAAAAGCCAACATTTGACTAGAGCTCTGAAGGATGGGTAGGAGTTTTGTAGGTGCCAGGGATGAGGAGCTCATTGCAGGCAGAGGGGAGAGCAGGTGTGAAGACTAAATTTCATGCTAACTTGCAACATTGTGTTTGTGAGTCCTCTCCTTCCAATGTGGCTCCGAATCTCTTATATTCTAAGAGTTTTTTGTATATGTGACTTTACCGTTTTAGGAGTTAGATTATTAAAAGAGAGCTATCAGGGAAGGCAGTGCTTATTCCCTCGGAAGATGAAGGTCAGAGTATTGTACCTCCTCTTTGGCACCTGAGAAAACTGGGGTGGCTTGGCCTCCTTTGAAGCACCATCGACCCTGTGGGTCAGGCCAAGATGGTTTTATCATGTGGTGTTCTCTCTCCTGCAGAACATGAGCCATCCCACTGGGATAGCATGATGTTTCTGGAGAATTTACATTGTTAGCAAAAAAAAAAAAAAAACTTACCGAAAGCAGTAGCTCTGAGTAACTCAGACTCTCAGTCATCTCAGGGTCTTCTTGTAGACAGTTACAGTGTGTGCCTCCTGACTTCAGCCCCACAAACTTACGCTCATAAAAGAAACTCCTTTGTGCCGCTACAGCTGATGCCATTTACAGATTCTCTGTTCACTCACCTTTGCATAGTCATGATATTTGGTAATGTGATACATAAATTCATGGTCAGGTAGCTGATTCCCCATTAAAATGTACTTATTATATCTTTATTTGAAAAAATTATCGCCTGAAGGGAAAGTACAATGAGATGTCCCCGAAATACAGGACATTGCTGTCTGCTGAGCCCCCTACATCCTCCTTCCCCTCAGGATTGTGTGAGGTGTGCACGTTGGATGTCAACAGGCCAGTGGTCCCGTGGGTCCATGAGTTACCCTCAAATGCCCCGTCTAGATTGAGAATTCCACTTAAAGAAGTATATTTTTCGGTGTAAATTTAACTCTACAATAAGGAAAGCATGAAGTGAACATTGAAAAAACTATGGTTTTGAAATGCTAATGCTGAATTCACCGAGGTAAAAGTGCCACAGCTTTCTTTAATATATTTTCCATTACTGAGGCACAGATGAGCCCGAGAGTTGGTAGGCCTCTGGTCCCACCCATGTGGTTAGCCAGGTTATGGTGGGTTCATGCCCTGGTTCACACAGGCAGCTGAGGACCCAGTAGGGTAACCTTCCGCTGCAGGCGATGACCTCTCAGTCCTAGGAATGCTTTTTGTTTGGGGGCTTTCATTTCATTTTCTGAGTCAGCAGATTATAAAACAACAAAGCTGACATGACTGACAGGCAGTAGAGAGAGCTAGGTGAGCCCTTCTGACTGCTTGTCTGTCTTACCAGGGGGCGAATTGTGGGAACACCTCACCACAGCAGAGCCACACAGGGGGTGTAGCTACACTATCTGAGGATAGCTTAGATGTCACACTTGCAAGTCAGGGGTTAGTTGGTAATTTGGTAACTTCCTGTCCTTTAGAATCCGGTCCCTCGTGGTGCAGTGGTTAAACGTTTGGCTCTTAAACAAAAGGTCAGCAGTTAGAATTCACCAGCTGCTCCTTGGAAACCCTATGGGGCAGTTCTACTCTGTCATATAGGGTCACTACAAGTCACAATTGACTCGACGGCAGCAGAAGCCCTTTACACGTCACCAGAGTCAATGTGCCAGTTATTTCATTTAGACGTGGCATACAGCCTCAGGATGAGGAAAAAAGTCACCTGGGTCTTGATTTTTTTGGTTAAGAATGGCTTATGCCTTGTATGCCAGTTGTGATCATGTACTTGAAGGATTTTGCTTTGAGTATTTTGAAAATGAAGTACTTGGTCTTAGTATATTAGGTACTTCTTAAAGTTTTCTTGGACATTTCCTGTTCTCTGCTGCGATTATGTTTATCACATTTACAATCATAGTCTTTTTGTGTGTGTGTGTGTTTTAATTGAAAGTTTACAGTTCAAGTCAGTTTCTCATACAGAAACTTATACACACATTGTTATGTGTCCCTAGTTGCTCTCCCTACAATGTGACAGCACACTCCTCCTCTCCACCCTGTATTCCCCGTGTCCGTTCAACCAGCTCCTGTCCCCCTCTGCTTTCTCATTGCGCCTCCAGACAGGAGCTACCCACATAGTCTCATGTGTCTACTTGAGCTAAGAAGCTCACTCCTCAACAATAGTCCAGTCAGATCTTTGTCTGAAGAGTTGGCTTCTGGAATGGTTTTAGTTTTGGGCTAACAGAGTCTGGGGGCCATGACCTCTGGGGTCCCTCCAGTCTCAGTCAGACCATTAAGTCTAGTCTTTTTACTAGAATTTGAGGTCTGCATCCCACTTTTCTCCTGCTCCATCAGGGGTTCTCTGTTGTGTTCCCTGTCAGGGCAGTGATGGGTGGTAGCCAGGTACTATCTAGTTCTTCTGGTCTTGGGCTGATGGAGTCTCTGGATTATGTGGCCCTTTCTGTCACTTGGCTCATATTTTCCTTGTGCCTTTGGTGTTGTTCATTCTGCTTTGCTCAAGTTGAGACAAATAGATGCATCTTAGAGGTCTGCTTGCTAAATTTTAAGACCCCAGACGCCACTCACCAAAGTGGGATGCAGAACATTTTCTTAATATACTTTGTTATGCCAGTTGACCTAGATGTCCCCTGAAATCATGGTCCTCAGACCCCCGCCCCTGCTACTCTGTCCCTCGAAGGGTTTGGTTGTATTCAGGAAACTTCTTAGCTTTTGGTTTAGCCCAGTTGTGCTGACCTCCTCTGTATTGTGTGTTGTCTTTCCCTTCACCTAAAATAATTCTTGTCTACTATCTAATTAGTAAATACCCCTCTCCCTCCCTCCCCACCCTCATCACCATCAAACAGTGCTTTCTTATGTGTTTAAACCTTTCCTTGAGTTCTTGTAATAGTGGGCTCATACAATAATTGTCCTTTTGTGACTGACTAATTTCGGTAAGCATAATGCCTTCCAGATTCCTCCATGTTATGAGATGTTTCATGGATTAATTCTTGTTCTTTATTGTTGCGTAGTATTCCATTGTGTGAATACACCATAATTTATTTATCTATTCATCTGCTGATGGGCACCTAGGTTTTTTCCATCCTTTGCTATTGTAAACAGTGCTGCAACGAACATGGGTGTGTGCATGTATCTATTCGTGTGAGGGCTCTTATTTCTCTAGGACATGTTCCGAGGTGTGGAACTGCTGGATCCTATGGTAGTCCTATTTCTAGCTTTTTAAGGAAGCACCAGATGAGTCTCCAAAGTGGATGTACCATTTTACATTCCCACCAGCAGTGTATACGAGTTTCAGTCCCTCTACAACCTGTCCAACATTGATTATTTTGTGTTTTTTGGATTAATGCCAGCCTTGTTGGGGTGAGGTGGTATCTCATTGTAGTTTTGATTTGCATTTCTGTAATGGCTTAAGATTGTGAGCAGTTCCTCATGTATATGTTAGCTCCCTGAATGTCTTCTTTGATGAAGTGCCTGTTCATATCCTTTGCCCACTTTTTAATTGGGTTATTTGTCTTTTTGTTGCTGCGGTTTTGCAGTATCTTGTAGATTTTAGAGATAAGATGCTGATCGGATTTGTAGTAGCCAAAAATTTTTTCCAGTCTGTAGTTTGTCTTTTTTGGTGAAGTCTTTGGATGAGCATAAGTGTTTGATTTTTAGGAGTTCCCAGTTATCTGCTTCCTCTTCTGGTGTTTGTATACTGTTAGTAGTGTTTCATATACTGTTTATGCCATGTATTAGGGCTTCTAGTGTTGTCCCTTTTTTTTCTCCCATGATCTTTATCGTTTTAGATTTTATATTTAGGTCTTTGATCCATTTTGGGTTAGTTTTTGTGCAGGGTGTGAGGTTTGGGTCTTGTTCCACTTTTTTTTCCAGATGCATATCCAGTTAATGCCAGCACCATTTGTTAAAGAAACTGTCTTCTCCCCATTTAATGGACTTTGGGCCTTTGTAAATATCAGCTGCTCATGGGTGGATGAATTTATGTCTGGATTCTCAGTTCCATTGGTCTGTGTATCTGTTCTTGTACAAGTACCAGGTTGTTTTGAATACTGTAGCCATATAATATGTTCTAAAATCAGTTAGTATGAGTCCTCTTTTTTCAGTAATGCTCTACTTATCTGGGGCCTCTTCCCTTTCCATATGAAGCCTGTGATTTGTTTCTCCATCCCATTAGAAAATGCCATTGGAATTTGGATCAGGATAGCATTGTATCTATACATTACTTTGGGTAGAATAGACATTTTCACAGTGTTCATAAGCAGGGTATGTTTTTCCACTTCTGTAGGTCTCTTGGTTTCTTGCAGTAGTGTCTTTTTTTGGTAGTGTCTACCTGGTTTTGGTATCAGGGTTATGCTGACTTCATAGAATGAATTTGGGAGTATTCCATCCTTTTCTATGCTCTGAAATACCTTTACCAGTAGTGGTGTTAACTCTTCTCTGAAAGTTTGGTAGAATTCTCTTGTGAAGCCATCAGGGCCAGGGTTTTTTGTTGTTGTTGTTGGGAGTTTTTAAATTACCTTTTCAGTCTCTTCTTTTGTCGGGTTTATTCTGTTTGTGTTAGTTTAGATAGGTAGTGTGTTTCTAGAAATTTGTCCATTTCCTCTAGGTTTTCAAATTTGTTAGATTACAGTTTTTCACAGTGTTCTGTTATGATTCTTTTGATTTCAGTTGGGTCTGTTGTAATATTGCCCATCTCATTTCTCACTTGGTTTATTTGCTTCCTGTCCTTTTTTTTTTTTTTTTTGTCAGTTTGGCCAACGGTTTATTGCGTTTGTTGATCTTTTCAAAGAACCAGCTTTCAGTCTTGTTAACTCTTTCAGTTGTTTTTCTGTTCTCTATTTCATTTAATTTTGCTCTAATTTTTATTATTTGCTTTCTTTTTGTGCCTGAGGGCTTCTTTTGCTGCTCTCTTTCTGTTTGTTCGAGTTGTAGGGATAATTTTTTGATTTTGGCCCTTTTTTCTTTTTGATGTGTGTATTTATTGCTATAAATTGACCTCTGAGCACTGCTTTTGCAGTGTCCCAAAGGGTTTAGGTGTTTTCATTTTCATTTGATTGTATGAATTTCTTTATTCTGTCCTTAATTTCTTCTATAATTCGTAGTTGTTGAGCAAGGCATTCTTCAGTTTCTGTGTGTTTGATTTTTTTGTTGTTGTTGTTCCTTGCTTTTTCTGTTACTAATTTCTACTTTTATTGCTTTATGGTCAGAAAAGATGTTTGGTAATATTTTGGTGTTTTTGATCTCTTAAGACTTGCTTTATGGCCTAATATGTGGTCTATTCTGGAGAACGTTTTATGAGCATTGGAAAAGAAGGTATACTTGGCTGCTGTTGGGTGGAGTGTTCTGTATGTGTCTGTGAGGTCAGGTTGGCTGATTGTAGCCTTTAGATTTTCCGTGTCTTTATTGAGCTTCTTTCTGGATGTTCTGTCCTTTGCTGAAAGTGGTGTGTTGAAGTCTCCTGCTACTGTTGGGGAGCTGTCTATCTCTCTTTTCAGTGCTGTTAGAGATTGTTTTATGTATTTTGGAGCCCGGTCTTGGGGTGCATAAATATTTATTATGGTTATTTCATCCTGGTATATTGACCCTTAATCATTATATAATGTCCTTCCTTACCCTTTGTGGTGGATTTTACTTTAAAGTCTCTTTTATCAGAAATTAATATTGTCACTTCTCTTATTTTGATGGTTGTTTTCTTGATGTATTTTTTTCCATCCTTTGAGTTTTAGTTAGTGTCTTCAGGTCTAAGGTTTGTCTCTTATAGGCAGTGTATAGATGGATCATGGTTTTTTAATCCATTCTGCCACTCACCGTCTCTTTATTGGTGTGTTTAGTCCGTTTACATTCAGCATAATTATTGATAGGTATGAATTTAGTGCTGTCATTTTGATGTCTTTTTTTTTTTTTTTTTGGGATGTGTTGTTGACAGTGTCTTTATTCCACTTAATTTTCTGTGCTGAGTAGTTTTTCTTTATACATTGTCTTTTCCTGTTTTTCATTGTTGTTGCTTTTGTATTTGATGAGTCTTTATGTTTTTCTGTTTTTTTATTTTGGTGTGTAATGTTGTTAGTTTCCTTTGTTCTTACTTTAATATTTACCCCTGTTTTTCTAAGTTTAAATCAAACTTCTGTTTCTTTATATTGCCTCGACCTACTCTCCATATGGAAGATCTATGATTGCATTATTTTTTAGTCCCTCTTTTTTGATTTAGCGTTGTCCTCTTTTACATAATGACATCTCTGTTTCCCTGTATTGAGCATTTTAGCTTGATTTATTTTTGTGATTTCCTTATTTCGTTTGATATCTGGTTGCTCTATTCTGTGTGCTAGTATTGAGTTGTTATCTGATGTTACTGGTTTTCTAACCGGGGGGCTCCCTTTAGTATTTCTTGTTATTTTGGTTTGGTTTTTGCAACCCCCTAAACTTTTGTTTATCTGGAAATGTCCTAATTTCACCTTCATATTTGAGAGACAGTTTTGCTGGTATGTAAATCCAGGCTGGCAATTGTTTTCCTTCAAGGCTTTATGTATGTCATCCCATTGCCTTCTTGCCTGCATGGTTTCTGCTGAGTAGTCCAAGCTTAGTCTTACTGACTCTCCTTTGTAGGTGACTTTTCATTTATCCCTAGCTGCTCTTAAAATTCTCTCTTTTTCTTTGGTTTTGGCAAGTTTGATTTTGTCTTGGTGACTTTCTTTTGGGATCTACCTTGTTTTGGGTGCAGTGAACATCTTGGATAGATATCTTCTCATCTTTCACGATATCAGGGAAGTTTTCTGCCAACAGGCCTTCAACAATTCCCTTGTATTTTCTGTTACCCCACCTTTTCTGGTACTCCAAGCACTCATAGGTTATTCCTTTTGATAGAGTTCCACATAATTATTAGGGTGTCTTCATTTTTTTTTAATTCTTTTATCTGATTTTTCCTCAAATACGTTGGTGTCAAGTGCTTTATCTTCAGCCTCCCTAATTCTGACTTCCACTTCCTCAATTCTGCTCCTATGACTTTATATTGAGTTGTCTAATTCTGAAATTTTGTTGTTAATCTTCTGAATTCCTGTTTGCCGTCTCTCCATGGATTCTTGCAGCCTATTAAATTAGTCCTTATGTGCTTCTCTATCTTCTTAAGTTCCTCTAATGCTATGTTTGTGTATTCCTTGGCTTGTCCTGTGTATTGCCTGATCTTCTTCCTGATGTCTTGAAGAGGTCTGTGTATTAATGTTTTGTATTCTACCTCTGGTAGTTCTGGGAAGTTCTCCCCATCCAGAAGATGTCTTGATTCTCTGTTTTGGGAGCTTGCTGATGCCATCATGGTCTGCCTCTTGATGTAATTTGGTATTGACTGTTGTCTCTAAGCCATCAATAAGTTATTATATTTATTTATTTATTTCATGTTTGCTTACTGTGTCCTAGCTTCTTGTTTTGTTTTGTTATGCCAAAATAGGTTACTTGAGTGAGCTAGTTTGATTGTTGGCACCTTTGAAGCTCTAATGTCTTGTCACCAGGTGGTTAGAGCTGTTACCAGGTAGGAGTCTGTTTACTTTTCCTGTATGGATTCAACTGAGATGTCTAGGTAGTCAGTCACCAAGTGTGTAGTGCAGTCTCTCACCTACAGTCTCAGATGAGCAGGGGTGATTGGTGTAGGCAGAGGTGTCTGGCTACAGTGGGGTGTCATGCACTGATCAAGGCAGGGGACTGACAACCATCCCTGAATGTCTGTGAGGAAAGTGTATCCCTGTTCCCTAGGACACCTACGCAGGTGGGTTTTGCAGCCGAACTGTGGGCATCCAAGGCTGTTGTCTGTAAGGACTGGGAGGCACCACTTATCCTCGGATCCCTGTCGAAGGTGGCTAAGTGGCATGTGTGAAGCTACCAGTCATCTGGCCCCTGATATGGGTAGGCGAGGACCCTGCTTAATAGGCAGAGCAGCATCAGACATCACAAACCTGCCTCTCCATCATATAGCTGAAACAGTTGAGGTTAGACTTAAGGTGTATACCCTGTTATACTGTGCTAATGAGGGCTGATGCTGCTGAAATGGGCCCACATGGGTCTAAGCAGGGATGAAAGGCATTCAAAATCAGCTGACCCCTTACGCCTGTGCCCAGGCAAAGGAGCTGTTTCTGCCCTAGGTTCCCGGGTTAGGGGAGTAAGCAGATCGTTTCCTGTTTGTTAATTTGTACCTTCTCCAAGGCTGGGAGGATGGCTTAGGGCACACGACAGGTCCTACTTCCAGCCCAGGGAGAGCAGCTATCACTGATGCTGGCTTGGATCTGGTATAGAGCAAGGAGTGACCAGTTAAATGGAAGAGGGTTTTTTCCAAAGGGGTGCTTTTTGATCCACACGGTAGATTAAACGCAAGTACTTATGTTTTACGGAGAGCACAGTTTTCACTGATTTTGGAGGCGTGAGTGAACACTCTGCTGCTTGGTCTCTTCTGATATGGAAGACATGTCCCAAACACCACTGCGTGCCTCACTGTGCTTACACCAGCGCATCTGGCCTGCGGGGTTCCAGTTGCCACCAGGTCAAAACTGGAAAGTCCTCGCTGCATCTGAACCGTCTCCCCCTCCCCCTTCCACTCAGTCCAATTCCTCAACTTTGCCTTTGACGTTCAGGGCTCCTAGATTGTCATATACAATCGATTCACTTGTTTTTTTGGGTCTTTGTTGTAAGACGGACCACCAGAAGTATCTGCCTAGTCCGCCATCTTGGGCTCGTCTCCTCCACAATCATCGTCTTACGGAACTGGAAGAAAATATGATAGCAGCCATTAGACTTAGCTAAATGCCAGTCATTTACATATACTGTTCTAATTTGTGGAAACCCTGGTGGCTGAGTGGTTAAGTGCTACGGCTGCTAACCAAGAGGTCGGCAGTTCAAATCCACCAGACACTCCTTGGAAACTCTATGGGGCAGTTTTACTCTCCTATAGGGTTGCTTTGAGTCGGAATCCACTTGATGGCAGTGGTTTTTGGTTCTAATTTGTCACTCACGACAATCCTATGGGATAGCTATTGTTTTTACTCCCATTTTACACATGAGGAAAGTAAGGCCAAGCAAGATAACCAATCTGTTCAAGGTCACATAGCTAGCAAGTAGCAAGGCTAGAATGTGTTCGTAGTTTTGCAGACTTCATAGTCCCTGTCCTGAGATATAGTTGTTCAGGAGGAAAAGGGCTTAGAGAGCGGAGTTCACTTTCCCAATACGTAAGGGCTAGGTAGTTTTTTTTTTTTTTTGCCTGGTATGGAGCCCTAATCCTGGATTCCTTACTATCTTCTCTTTGTTGCCTTCTCTCAGGATGCCGGAAGCCAACAGATAGGTTTCTTGCTTGGTAGCTGTGGAGTTACAGTAGCCTTGACTAGTGATGCTTGCCATAAAGGACTACCAAAAAGCCCAACAGGAGAGATACCACAGTTTAAAGGTAAGCCAAAGAGCTCTTGAGAAGTTGCTACTTCTCCTAAGTTTTTTATAAAGAGACTGGCTCTTTATTACCGGAAAAGTATACTATATTGCATCAATTCCAAGGCACACATTTTTTCACATTTAACATTTCTGAAATGGGGACAGGTCTTACAATCTGTGGGTGACATAACGTAATTGATGGTGGTTTACAGTGTTCTTTTTGTTGATGTTGTCTTAGATTTGATGAAATATGGAAATACCAAAGATTCAATCTAGCTTGAAGTGTTGTTCAAAAGTATGGCACGTAAATGGAAATAACTTTTTTTCAAGGCTTTAAAAAAGTGTTTGCGTATGTACTTTCTGAGTGCTTATTTAAAAGTAATTTGTCATTTATCTTCCAGGTTGGCCAAAGCTATTATGGTTTGTAACAGAGTCTAAACATCTCTCTAAACCTCCTCGAGATTGGTTTCCTCACATTAAGGATGCAAATAACGACACTGCTTATATTGAGGTAAGTCTGCATGATCTACTCCCATTGGACCTGAGTGTGTAGTTTGGGAATTGAGTAACCTGCATTTGTGGTGGTTACACGAACTCCGTAATGAAGGAACTCAGAGCATCTTAAATGAGTAAGACACACTGATAGATGTGTACTAATTACTTTATTGCCTCTCAATGCCACTTTCCCATACGTTTTCTGTCTCATTTTAGTATAAAACGTGTAAGGATGGAAGTGTACTTGGGGTGACTGTGACAAGAATTGCGCTGCTAACTCACTGCCAAGCCCTTACACAAGCATGTGGCTACACAGAAGGTATGGACAGATCTCCTCTTCCCTGCAGCAGTGCTGAGCTATGTTTTCTGTGAGACCGTGACTCCTTGTGATGGTGGTTCTGGGAAATGTTGTGTTGGCTGGGGATGTCTCAGTGAAGAAAGCATGTTATTTCTGGTAGTGACAGTGAAAATAGTATTAAGCTTGTGCCTAATTCAATGAAATGTGAAATTGTTGACTTTTTTTGTTAGTTAATACCCCGGGTGCTCAACCCTGGCTATACATTAAACAGATTTATAGCCAAGGAGCTTTAAAAAAAATGCCTCACTTCCACCCGCTCCATAGCAATTGAATTGGATCCCCTGTGGATGGTGTCATGAGGTCCTGGGTGGTAGGCTACCACTGCTGAGAACAACTGATTTTCACCCATATATTTTCTTTCCCCTGCATAGGATGGTTATGGACGGAGACAGAGAGTGGCCAGGAAATAACTGTGCTCATAGCATGCATTGGGTACATTACAGGAAGGGTCAGACCACATAACTCCTAAGTACCTTCTGGTTTGAGGTTTCTGTGACCCAGTTCCTGTGTTGTAAACATGGGACCCTCTGCACTGGCCTCACTTTCTGGTACTGCACATGCTGTTGGTGACTCTCTGCCATTCCACTTTAGAATGAGGTGCTTTGGCTTTTTTTCTTTCTACTTCTTGTTCATTTTCTTTCTTCCCCCATGCTTCTGGTCATCTCTCTTCTTAAAATAACACATTTGTCTTGTGGAAATATTCAGTAATATCTGGTCCCTGGACTAGCTTACCAGACCCGACCTTCTAGCCACCATCCTCATCTTATTTGTCAGTGTGTTTGCATTTTTCATGCAAACATTTCTTACAACCTAACAACCTGTGTTCCTTGCTATGATTTCTTGAAGGTCTAGGACTGTCACTTATGGGGGTTGAGGGGGGAATATATATATTCACTCCTTGTTTCTCTACTTAAAAAATACTTACACAAAGTAGAATATAGGTTGTTTCCTTTGAGAATATTTATTTTTAAAGTCCCTCTGCATGTCCATCTTCATGTTTTCACTTTTGAAGGGGAAGTAAGGGTCAGGCTACTAAGCCTTTGACAAGCCATGCCAGAAAGAACAAGTAAGAATAAAAGGTGTGGCGTTGACAGATGCCAAGGGAGCCCAGGGTCAGGTAGCATCACAGCGTGAGGGCAATGACTGAAGTGCAAGACCTGGTTGACAAGGCTTCATAAGAAAGTTTTGCATTATTCCTGGCTGGATCTCTGGCTTTCTTCCACATTCTGTAATAGGAATTGTTTTCAACTGTATATTTTCAGCTTGGAGCCAATACACCCAGGTGAAAACACTGTTTTTCTTTCTCTTCCCCTTTTTAGAGGTTTTTTTTCTTTCTCTTTTTCCTCTACAATTCTTGGATCTTCTTCCAGCCACATCTTTCCATGTTCCCTATGCTTCCTTTACTATCCCAGCACCAGCTTTGAACACTTGTAATACAGTGTGGGCCAGTGCATCTGCTGAGCATTTATATCCCCCTCAGATACAGGGCATGTTAGATTAAAGCTGTTTCCCCTTCCTGGGAGACACATGAAGGAAATGAAAAAAAGTGGGAGTGAGGTCAGAAGATAAGTATACAAGAGGGAAAGGAATAGTCTTTTTTTAAGTGATGTGGTGTGGACAGCTTTTGCCTTTTCCTTAAATGACAGAACATTGGTAAGGAAACAACTTTTAGAAGGCTAGCCAGCATTGTGAAATGGATCTGATTGGAGGCTGCAGAGTTTCCACAAAGATGCGGGGAAATGATGTCTTTCTAAGCTCTTTTACTGCCCCTGATGTTATATCGGATTTTGTTTGCACTTTGGTCTGTGCTGACTTTAATTAGTAAACATCTTTTCTGTATTTTTACTGCACAGCTGAAACAATTGTCAATGTATTAGATTTCAAGAAGGATGTTGGCCTCTGGCATGGAATTCTTACAGTAAGTATGACTTCTTCCCTCCTCTCCCCTTCCCCAACTGTGTAATATTTACATATGAATGTGTTCAGTATTATAATAGAATTATGATTTGTATGCAGCGTGGGTAATTCCTTTCCTGCCACGTGGCTGTTTTTGTTGTTAGATGCTGTCGAGTCGATTCTACTCATAGCGACCCCATGCACAACAGAACGAAACACTGCCCAGTTCCACACTATCCTCACAATTGTTGCTGTGTTTGAGCCCATCATTGCAGTCACTGTGTCAATCTATCTCATTGAGGGTCTTCCTCTTTTTCCTTAACCCTCTATTTTACCAAGCATAATTCCTTCTCCAGAGACTGATCCCTCCTGATAACATGTCCAAAGTATGTGAGATGAAGTTTTGTCATCCTTGCTCCTAATGAGCATTCTGGCTGTACTTTGTCCAAGTTCGTTTTTCCGGCAGTTCATGGTGTATTCAATATTCTTCGCTGACACCATAATTCAAAGGCAGCAATTCTTCATCGGTCTTCATTATTCATTGTCCAGCTTTTGTGTGCATATGATGCTATTGAAAATACCATGGGTGAGGTCAGGTGCACCTTAGTCCTCAAAATGCAAAACTTCTTTGCTTTTCAACACTTTAAAGGGATCTTTTGCAGCAGATTTGCCCAATGAAATGAGTTGTTTGATTTCTTGGTTGCTGCTTCCATGGGCATTAATTGTGGATCCAAGTAAAATGAGATTCTTGACAACTTAAGTCTTTTCTCCGTTTATCATTACCTTGCTTTTTGGTCCAGTTTTGAGGATTTTTGTTTTCTTTATGTTAAAGTGTATGTAATCCATACTGAAGCCTGTGGTCTTTGATCTTCATCAGTAAGTGCTTTAAGTCCTCTTCACTTTCAGCAAGGAAGGTTGTGTCATCTGCATAACAAAGGTTGTTAATGAGTCTTCCTCCAATCCTGATACTCTGTTCTTTTTCATATAGTCCATTTTCTCGGATTGTTTGCCCAGCATACAGATCGAATAAGCATGGTGAAAGGATACAACCCTCACACACTCAAAAATCATCATTGTTTAGAAGGCTCAGATAATGTAGCTTCCAGTTGCAACCTGTCTAGTTTCAGCAGCTACTTGTTTGAGTCCTTAAACTCATGCACTGAGGTTACAGCAGCATTGTTATTATTGCCGTTGTGTTAGGTGCCATCAAGTCGTTTTTGACTCATAGTGACCCCATGTGACAGAGTAGAACTGCCCCATCCAGTTTTCTTGGCTGTAGTCTTTATGAAAGCAGATCACCAGGTCCTTTTCCCTCTGTCCCACTGGGATTCACACTGCCAACCTTAACAGCTGAGTGCTAAACCCTTTGCACCACTAGGGCTCCTTAAACCCAGTGCCATCATGTCAAGTCCGACTCATAGCGACCCTATAGGACAGAGTAGAACCGCCCCATAGAGTTTCTAAGGAGTGCCTGGCGGATTCAAACTGCGGTCCGTTTGGTTAGCAGCCCACCAGGGTTTCCTTAGGGTAGCCTTTTTAAGGCTAATAGAGAGTTCAGTATCTTTCTTCCCCCACTTTGGGCATTTAAAATTTCACAGTAATGTCATCTACATTTTGTTTATGTTTTGTTCACTGTCCCACTCATCGGATTTAGCTAAAGTGTTCTTGTTATTCCTTCCTATGAGTCAGAGTTTATGAGTATTTAGAGAATCTGCAGTTCTCCCATACTATAGGAGAGAAATAACAAATATTCCCTTCAGGATGAAAATTCAACGTGCATTGTAAAGAATGTGTGTCATGTTAATTCCGCTTGGTAAGTGATGACAGTACCAGGCTGTAGGCCATTTTAATGGAGAACTATCCCCTTTGTTTCTTTAAGGTAGGCTCAGCATTTTAAAAGGTGTGTGTAGCATAACTGCTCTGAATCTCCTTATGTCTGTTTTATATGTGGTAATTTTCACTTGCTGTTTTTCTTTTTAATAGTTGTATGCTGAAACTTTTTATGTTTTCTGAAGTAGAAGATTCTAGTAATGTTTTACGTGAACGATAAGAACATAAATATAGAAAGTTGGATTTTGTTGTTTCTTGGCGAGGCAGAATTAAAATGAGTAAGAGGCTGCAAGTGCGGCATATGCCTAATGTTTGAGCTTCTAAAACCAGCACCAGCCCACTTCTTTCCGTTAATACCAAAAAACAAAACCAAACCCATTGCCGCTGAGTTGATTTCGATTCATAGTGACCCTATATGACAAAGTAGAACTGCTCTATGGAGTTTTCAAGGAATGGCTGGTAGATTCCAACTGCCAGCCTTTTGGTTAGCAGCGGAGCTCTTAGCCACTGTGCCATAGTTCATTTCTTTAATTCAGTGTTATTAGCTGTTAAGAAAGACATAGATGTGTATTTACAAATGCCCACACATGGGTAGTGTGGTGGTGCAGTGGAAAGAACACTCTGCCGCCATGCCACCATTTAGTAGTGGTAGCAACTCTAATAGTAACAATAATAGCAGCTTTCTGTTAGAAGGTTTCCATTATTAGAAACTAGCCTTGAATTCCAGCCCTCCCATTTATAATTTTTTGACTTTAGGTAAGTCACGCAGTGCCTGTGCTCAAGAAACATTTGTTGGCTGATGAATTAATGAATCAAAATAACCTTCATATCTCTGAAACTCAGTTTTCCTATCTCTAGATGAGATTAGTAATACCTATTTTTTTATCCAGCATGATTGCTGTGAGAATTATGTGGCCTAATGTTTAATAAGCACCCATTACACCTACGTGTTTATTTGTTTCAATTATCACATCCTTAGTAACAGAAAATTGCTATCGTTACTGTCAGAGTTATCATGGTTTTTAAAGATGACCAGGTTTTTGGTTATAGAATTATCCATGACAATCCGGCTGTCAAGTTGTTTGTAATATCATCTCCTCTGCTTAAGTTACTTTCGTGTTCATGTTGTCACCTTGTTTGTTTGTGTCCCTGTGAGTTACTACCTGTAGCCATTAGTAGTTCGTGAGTCTCTTGTGCCACCTTCTAGACCAGTTGCCATTGAATCAGCTCTGACTCATGGCAGCCTCATGTGTGTCAGAGTAGAAGTGTGTGCTCCATAGGGCTTTCAGTGGCTGAGTTTTCAGAAGCGAGTCACCAGGCCTTTCTTCCAAGGTGCCTCTGGGTAGACTAGAACCTCCAACTTTTAAGTTAGCAGCTGGGCGTGTTAATTGTTGGGAGCACTCAAGGACTCCTGCATTTTCTAGAGCAAGGAAAACCTTTGATTAGATAGCAGTTCCCAGTCTCTTATGGCATCAGTCTGAAGGATGCTCTTGTCTTCCCCCAGCAGAGAATGGGGAGGAAGCCAGGGGTGAGTGGAGGTGTTCACCAGGGAAGATAGAGGTGCATTCTGGTCAGCTGGCTGACCTTCCTCCTAGAAAGGTAGACCTTTTCATTTTGATTTAGAGCTTCTTGAATTGAATCATTGGCTCTACATACGGGTCCTGTGTCCTCTCACTCTACCTCCACCCTTACTGCATATGAGAATACCACGTGCTAAAAGCCAGATAGAAAGATTTTGTTACAGTCCCTATAGCTTCATTCAGCTCCACTTGTACAGTGTGTCCTCTGATGACTTAGTAGTTGTATAAGTCCCAACTACAGCAGGTAGGTTGTAACCATCTAAATATTTGCTTGTCACTTTTACGGAAAAGAAGACTTTCGAGGCCTGATCTACGTAAGCAAATCTCGCTGGAAGACTGAGAGTGACTGAGACAAACTTTCCACTACTCCTTCACATCGTAGTGTAGCATTTAATTCAGGAAGTTTACTTTATGAAGTGAAATTTTAGCATAATATGCTAGACCCAGTTACACTTCAAGAATGTGAAAGGCTGTTGAAAAAATCATTCATGGTCATTCAGCTAAAGATTTTATTTTAAAAGAGGACCCGGACTTAAATACTTGAATTCCATCAGGAACAGTTTAGGAAAGGCAAAAGCAGAGAAGACTAGATAACCTTTAGAAGTCATTTTCACTTTAAGATTCTTTTAAAGGATTGTACCAGGATTCGTATTCTGATAGCATGGCACCTCATAAGTATCAGTAGTCCACTCACGCTCCAAATACTTGGTGGTTTAATAAGCCCCTTCTCATGACCTTGCCTCACTTACTTTGGACATGTCATCAGAAAAAAACAATCGCGAGAAAAGGACATGTTTGGTAAAGTAGAGGGTCAGGGAGAACAAAGGAAACCATCAACAAGATGGATTGGCGCAGTAGCCACAGCAATAGACTCAAATATACCAACGATCATGAAGATGGCACAGGACGGGCAACGTTTCATTCTGCTATACATACGGTCACTGTGAGTAGGAACTGACTTGATGGCAACTAAGAGCAGCAACATGTTTCTCACCTGAAGTACCTAGTGGAAACCTCGCGTGTCCATTTTCTTCTGCCTGTTGGGCCTTGGCTGTGTGTTTTGCACACGGTGGAGGAGATAGCCTTTTCCTGCTGTATTAGTATATTGTAGGCAATGTGTTTACATCTGTGTGTTCATTTTATTCTGATTTCAGAGTGTCATGAACATGATGCATGTAATCAGCATCCCGTACTCTTTAATGAAGGTGAACCCTCTGTCCTGGATACAGAAGGTCTGCCAGTACAAAGGTAAGGCTGACACACTCAGGTGGTCCGCAGGGTCTTCTGACAGTTGTTTTGGTGACGCGTAGATTTATGTGCAGTGAACATCACCTAAGATTATTTACCATTCACTTAGTATCTGATGGGGGCACGTATGCACTTACTACTTTCTGCTTTTCTTTTTAGCAAAAGTGGCTTGTGTAAAATCAAGGGACATGCACTGGGCACTAGTAGCACACAGAGATCAAAGAGACATCAACCTCTCCTCTCTCCGAATGTTAATAGTGGCTGACGGCGCGAATCCCTGTAAGTGATGTTTATATTGTTAGCTTAAAAGGTGGACAGGCAGGCAGGCAGGCAGGTGGGCAGTAGAGGTCCTCATTTTCCGGGTTATCTTTCATTCTTCGTGCTTTGATTTTTACTTTTTTAGTCTTTATCTTAGTTAAGAGGTAGGGCCTTAATGATCAAACAGTATTATATAGCCTTTAGGTGCATGGTGAAGAACGCAGTAGTTAAGAGCATGGAGTTGGGAGACACGCACCCCTGGGGTCAAGTTCTGGCTCTTCTACTCCCTGATGCTATAGAGAAAGTTGCTAACTTTAATCCTCTGATTCCTGAGCTGTGTAATGATACCTAAATCTAAGGTTTCGTTAGAATTAAATAAAGGAATCCCTATATTAGTTCCTTGGCATGAATGAAGTGCTCAAAAGAGGTTAACTGTTACTATTTTATATTCTTTACAGTTTACTTGATCAAGAAATTAATTTGTCATTTTTAATGAAATTTGGTTATCAAATCTTACAACAGAGTACCCACATAAAATAAATTATAGTTCCACCAAATATTATTAATGCACCTTGAGAAATATTTCAGTAAATTGAACACAAACCCACCTAACTTGTTTTGTGAGCCTCTCTTCTCACAAAGAATGAAGAAAGTAAAGCCTAAAGCGAGGTGTTTGTTTTAAACTGAACATGAAAGTTTTGTTTCCGACCACGTTGCAGATTGTGCAGTACATGCGTTTGTAGATGAAAAAAAAAAAGCAGCATATAATTCTTAAGGAAAGCCTGATACACAAAAGCGGACTTGCCAACAGATAAATTAGCATTCCTTTTTAAAATGATTCTTCGATTTATAAAATAATTCCATAAATCATGAGTTATTTTAACACAAAATTGTAACTCTGCAGAATCCCATGCTTTGCATAAAGAAAGAATACTTGCATTTGGAAGTGTAGTAATTGGATCTCCTCATTCAGGTTAACATAGAGGGTAGTTTTCGTCATCTACTTTAGATTTGCCCGTTTCATGGAATGTGCATACTGAAAATGATAACAAGTCTGAGAGAAAGTTATTAATGTTAAGTTTATCAGTCCACATAAATATTTTGGGTATAAAAGTTGTATTTTTAAAAAATTCTTGAGTGTTCTATCCTTTTTGCTGCAAGTTTGAGAATACTGTCATCTTTCATTGTAACTTAAGTGATAAATTATTTTAAATGAAGTGTTTTTCAGTGTAGCATAAATGATAAATTATATTTAACTAAAGTTGCCTGGCAGCAACTAACAAGAACCCCCGTGTTATAGATTGAATTGTGTCCCCCCAAAATGTGTGTCGATTTGATTAGGTCATGATTCCCCGTACAGTGTGGTGGTCCACCATTTTGCCCTCTGATGTGATTATCCTATGTGTTGTAAATCCTACCCCTATGATATTAATGAGGCAGGATTAGAGGCAGTTATGTTAATGAAGCAGGACTCAGGCTACAAAACTGGGTTGTATCTTGAGTCAATCTCTTTCGAGATACAAAAGAGGGAAGGCAGCAGAGAGACAGGGGGACCTCATACCACCAAGAAAGTAGTGCTAGGAGCAGAGCGAGTTCTTTGGACCCAGGGTCCCTGTGTTAAGAAGCTCCTGGACCGGAGGAAGAACTGACAGAGAGAAAGCCCTCTCCTAGAGCTGGTACCCAGAATTGGACTTCTAACCTCCTAAACTGTGAGGAATAAATTTCTGTTTTTCAAAGCCATCCACTTGTGGTATTTCTGTTATAGCAGCACTAGGTAACTAAGATACCCCGGTATGCCTTAATTCTGTGTTTAAAAATATTTTATTGAGTATTTTTGAATACTTTGTATTGCTTCGCCTGTCTGACTATTTTCCCTGTCTTTGGCTTTTTCACTCCAGGGTCTATTTCTTCTTGTGATGCATTTCTCAATGTCTTCCAAAGTAAAGGCCTGCGTCAGGAGGTCATCTGTCCTTGTGCCAGCTCCCCAGAGGCTCTCACCGTGGCTATCCGAAGGTACTGGGTTGCATTAATTAAAATGGGCAGCCTACAAAGCAGTCGTAATTAAGGAGCAAAGGGAGACCTGGAGATCTTATCATAGTCAGTGCTTATATGAGGATAAAAACGAGATCAATAACCTTTTCAAGATGAGCATTTTTTCTTTATATCCTAGATGTTTAGATACATTAGTTAGAAAACACTTTTCAACCTCTACAGTTTCACTGTGATTCTGGAGTAAGTGAAAACCTGTCTGGACGTATGGTGGACAGTAAGTGCTATCTTGCCTGTTTGCAGAGGACTTGGGTTTTCACTGGCTTGTGTCAGCCTCAGGTTTCATTGAGGGTGGAATATAGATAACTGCTGGCTAAAGTTAGCCGCGTAGGAAAGCACACGCTCTCCAACATGCCGTTTTCACACCATCCTCATTTCCTGCCCTCTGGAACACTGCACGTATTGCACTTTCAAAGACCCTGATTTTCCTGAGCTTTTGAGTAGCTTGCCAGCACATCAAAGGGATCTGTGGTCTGTGATGAGCAGATTTTCCCCCTCACGGACGTTAGGTTTTCTGGGTGCTTCTGCGACACCTCAGCATTATCCCCAGCGTCCCTGGTCTTAAGTCCCTCACCATCACAGCCTGCCGCAGAGCAGTACAGTCCTGGGGAAGGAAGTTGTTTGGAAGGTGTAAACTATTATTCTACCCAGGTGAGACCATGGAAAGTGTTGAACACAGTCAGTAGTCTCAGAACTATTTGATCAGCAGCAGCCGCAGCATTACTTAGCGTCACGTGTCAGCTGTTCATTCAGCTCTCGACTATGTGCGCTAATGTTGTGGTTGTGTGCCGGCAAGGCAGGTTTACACTCTTAGTCACCCCATATGACAGAGTAGAGCTGCCCCATAGGATTTTCTAGGCTGTAGTGTTCACAGGAGCAGGTTACCAGGTCTTTCCCCCCAAGGAGCGGCTGGGTGGGTTTAAACTCCCCACCTTTTCAGTTAGCAGCTGAGCACTCAACTGTTGTGCCACCACAGCTCCTTCTATACTAATAGACGAAATAGTTGTATAATCTAGATAATTGAACCTTGTAACATGGCTCAATTTTCAGTATCTTTAAGTTCTACATCTAATATTTCGTGTCACCCCATCCTATGAATGGATGCCATAGAAAATTCAGTGAATGGGTCCTGCTCTGTATTACTGAGAGATTTGGCTTCCCAGAAATATTCACTAGAAGAGTTTCCTTAAATAAGAAGCTTTCTGATGTGTTTAGATGTTTGTTGATGTAAGATTCATTGGGCCGCTTGACCAATATTCTGAGAAATGGAAAACCTTGAAGTATCAGAAGCAACTTTTACTTTTGATTGAACCCACAATTAAAAGTCTGTAACGTAATTTAAACTGATGAGGAGTTGTACCATTGACCAGAATTCAATATTCGTTTTTAAGAAGGATGGCCTGCGAGCCTAATAACAAGAGGTGTGCTATGAATCATTTTCTGACGTTTATGCCTGACCTTGGAGTACAAAGTGCACCCAGGGTTGTGGTAACAAATTTATTGTCACAGTTATGTTTTTCAGAGATCAATAAAAAAAAAAAAAAAATGTGTCTAGTTTGAACGCTTACTAGTGGAGGCCAAGATGATAGAGTTTCAAGAAGCTGGGTGGGTGCCAAAAGAGTCAGGAGTTCTAGGTTTGAGCCCAGCCTTGCTCGTGGTTACCATGTGATTCTGGACAAGTCACTTGTCAAAAAATGAGAGAAGTGGACTCCCCCAGAATGAGGGAATTAGACTCAGTAATCTCAATTCCCTTCCAACTATAAATTTTTAAGATTCTGCAGCTCTGTAAGGTAACACTAGAATTACACAGTCGCTGTAGACAATTCTTAAAATTAATGATTCACAGATGTAGAAAATTCAGAGTTGTTATAATCACATGATTTAATTATTTGCTTTTTGTAAAAACAACTCAGTATGATTAAGGTCAGTAGTATGGGTTATGCCAGGGTTGATTGGCAGAGAGAGAAAGGGTTAGCAAAGGAGAAAAATTGCCCAAGATTAAAATTTAGGACCAGTAATAGGCAAATTAAGCAGGAGCTGTTTACTGAGTGTGCTGTGTGGGCTCTGCAAGAAAAAGTGATCCTGGGCCATGGGCTGGGGGCAGGGGGCTCAGGCGCAAACCAATCATCAGCCAACAAAACAAATAAATACAAGTAACAGGAAAGAGTTTCTGTTTACGGATTGGTGGTTGCCAGGGACTCGGGGAGGAACTGCTTAATGGGTGGGGGTGTTATTTCAGAGAGGGGGAGATGTTTGGGAACTGGGTAGAGATCATGGTTGCACAGCCTTGCGGATGCACTGAGTGCTGTGGAGTTAGTCACTTTAAGATGATTGATTTTATGTTATGTGAATTTCACCCCAATGAATTTTTTGAGTTCATACAATCATAAATTGACTAGGAATGGTAGTTTCAAAATTATGGCAAAGATATAACACTCTTTTAGGTAATAAGCAATATGGATTAAATAAACCTCTAGGTATCATTCCTTATGGGAGTTTGAAATGGTAGACTTTGATCAGGGCCCCCTCTAGTAAGCTGTAATTACATTTATTATAGATATTTATCACAGGAGATTCAGTCGCTTAAGAAAAAGTAGCTGAGTTTGTCACCTCTCCTGGCCTTTGAATACAACATACTTCTGTTTGCTGGGCCTTACTTGAACCTTTGCTTACCCTCCTAGTCACGCACTGAACGTGGCTCTCACACCGCCATACGCTGCAGAACCTCGTCACCTGTTTCACAGATAACCACTGGAAAGACCTTGAGCCAGAATAGGGGCAGTGGCTAAAAATAGCCAAAAACCCTTGTTAAGTCACTTCAGCTTTTAATGTCTCAGCTGTTGATTACCATTAGCGTTGCCAGTGTAAGCCGTGAATTGGGCGGCAGTTTTTTCGCCATAGGCCTTGGAGTTGTGAGAGATTGTTACCAAAGAAGGTTCAGGATACCACCTATCAGGAAGTAACGCTGTTCGTCTTCATTACCATGTGTTTTAAGTAGTGCTTAGCCATACAGCGAAGCCCAAGCCCATGAGTGATGCAAACAGTCAACGCATTCACTGCTAAGAGGTTAGAGGTCCTAGTCTACCCAGAGATACCTCATAAGAAAGGCCTGACAACCTGCTTCCAAAAAATCAGCCATTGTAAATCCTCTGACACACACGGGGTCACCATGAGTCAGAATTGACTCGATGGCAACTGGTGTTTAACCATACAGAAAATAAAATACATGGTGTTATCACCTTGGCTGGATTTTTTGCCTAGATGACCTTACTGGCAAAATCTCCTCTGGTTTGTGCAAATTCAGTTTATTTTTTCTCTGAAGCTGAACTGTCATTAAAGGCAATGGGTTAAAAAGGAAAAGGTTTGTGACTGGGAGAAGGACAGTGTCAGTTTCTAGCACTGAACTGGTTTTCACACTTAGAAGAAATATGACCCTGAGCGAAGCACTAAACCTTTCTGGGCCTCATTTGTAAAATAAATAGGTTATTCTACGTGGTCACCAATGTTCTGGCTGTCTCTAAAGTCCTCTGGATTTAAGATTCTGTTCGTGCATGCGTGACCTAACAAGCAAAACATTTCATCATCCTCAAGAATTTTTATTCACCTTGTTTGCACTTCACAAACATTTGGCCCTTCATATACTTGACAACTCCCACAAAACTAACTACTCTTCCTAGTCTCTGTTACCGATAGAGCTGTAGACATGGTTACTGAGAGGGTCTTCACCAGGCACGCCAGGTAACAGACACCTGGTATGTAGTGGGTGTTACTTCCCTCTGTTCCATAGCCATCACATCGTGGAGCTACAGTACCCGGAAACAGTATACTAGCATAATTTTTTTAGGCTTGAAATGTGCATGGAAAGAAGAAAATAATGTGAAAGTTACATTAAAAATATAATAAGACTAAACAGATGTTGTAAGAGGTATAACTTCCTGCCGGGGGTCAGTTTATCATCAGGTATTTACTGAGAATCCATAAGGCACATAGCCCCATATTCTCTAGAAATAGAGTGAAAATTAGGCATAACCCTTGTGTCTAGTGAGTGTGTGATTGTAAAATAATGAGTTTAGCTTTCTTGCCTGGGTTTTAGAGCACAGATTTTTTTACTTGATTGTCTCAATTGATAGAATTTTTTTTTTTTAAGTCAGTCTCCACCTGCAAGCTATGACTAAATTACTGCCATCCAAAATCCAATTGATACAGTCTCTATAAATGATTGGGCTTTGGATTTTTATCCAGGTTTCATGGAATTTTCTTTAATGACTATAAAATGAGCATAGCCAAAAGTTGTATGCTGAACTTTTCACAGCACAGCAGTCCCTGTGTGCTTTCCTTTTGAGATTCTGTAAAAACGGCGTGGGGCTGGTGTCTGACCTCCTCTAACTTCACATGGGACAAGGAGAATCAATACTAACAGCCCAAGGCTGATTCCTATGAGGTGGATGTCAGACATGCCACCTCTCTCCGCCGTCTTTACCAATTCTGACACCACCATCCTACAGCACTCTCTACTTTTTTGCCTTCTTCCATAGTTCATTGCAATGGCCACACAGAACTCACAGGCCATATTCACAATTATGGGGTTAGTTAGGGAAGTAACGTTACATACAATTCAGGCTCAGGAACACTTAAGGATACAGTTCTTCCATTAGAATAGCCTCTTTCCAGCCATGCTTGCAGGTATGCCTCTCCCTGGCCCTAGGCCTCTGCTCGAAGGCACTCAGCTTACTCTCTCCATGGGCCAGGCCCACTGCACCATCTCCTGCTGCCAGGTCTCTACTGGCACTGCTTCTCACCATCTTAAGGGTTACGGCTCACTTTCTGTCTTGCGCTCCTACTTCCAGGAGCTTCTCAGCACAGGGATCCTGGGCCCAAAGGACGTGCTGCCTCCTGGCTGTTCTACCTTGGTGGTGGTGGGATTCTCTCTTTTTTACCTCCGGGTGGCTCATTTCAAGCCCAGCAGATGGCAGAACTGACCAGTCCCTTTGGTGGGCCACAATTACCCTATCACACAGTCTTGTCCAATTGCTGCGGGGGAGGGGGGGGCAGGGGGCGGGGTTACAAGATCATGGCTAGAAAGGCCATGTAAAAGCGATCTGTGACGCTGCAGGTTTCCTGTATCTTCCCTCCTAGAAGAGGAGTGGCCCACATTTGCTGTCTTAGCAGATACATGTTGCTGCTTCCCACCACTTCCTTCGATGGGGTCAGGGAGATAGACAGCATTCCTCCTTTCCACGGCTTTTAGCCCAGCTCACCACTCCCAGCAGCCCTGGCATAAGGCAGGCAGCCTGGGTTTAGCAAGTTTAATCCTGGAGCCCTTCATTAGGGGTTTGCTCACTCCTTCACATTATTCCCAAGAGGTCTAGGAGGCCTATAGATAAATAGGGTCTGGTTGCTGGCCCTGATGTTCCAAACAAGACCCTGTACCAGTGACCTTTGCAGTAAACCAGAAAACAAAGGTGGACGCATCCCACAGGGTTCATCTAATTTTCGAGAACATTTGATTTAATAAAACACTATATAGTTAGAACGTGGTAGGATACTATAGAGTATTAAATTCCTATCCCCTTCTCCTCTAATGCCTCTTTATTCATTCCTATCTAAAGTTTTTCACCATAAGCATACATTAACTCCACTTTGATATAGGAAGTATCGATATAAAATTGCTCTTGCTATCAGTTTGCCTATAAAGAATGTGCTGTAAGCTCTTTTGTTCTTTTGTTTTCCCCTTCTTCCTCTGCTTTCTAACTTGTCTCTGAATCCATATTATCGACTTATTCATTCAGCAAATGTTTATTGAATGCTTTTTGCATGCATTCAGTGCTGAGGATACCACAAAAAGCAAAGCCAGAAAGTACCCACTCAAAGAGGACATCTTGAGGGAAGACCACATAAACAATCTATTAGAGAAATGGAAAGAGAATTTTAGCAAGGGTTAATATTTGCTTTATTGCTTTTATGGGGCAAAATAAAAAGAATAGAGTATATCCTTAACTCAGATCAGCAAACCGTCTGCCACCTGTTTTTATAAATAAAGATTTATTGGAACATGGCCATATCCATTGGTTACTATATCACATGTGGCTACTTTTGCACTGTAACAACAAAGCTGAGTAGTTTCTGTCAAAACCGATGTGGCCCATAAAGCATAACACACGTGCTATCCGGACCTTTATAAAAAAGCGTGCCAATGTTGTTAGGTGCCATGGAGTCAGTTCCAACTCATAGTGACATTATGTGCTACAGAACAAAACACTGCCCAGTCCTGAGTCATTCTCACAGTCGTTGTTATGTTCGAACCCATTGTTGCAGCCACTGTGTTAATCCATCTCGTCTAGGGTCTTCCTATTTTTTGCTGACCCTCTACTTTACCAAGCATGATGTCCTTCTCCAGGGACTGGTCCCTTCTGATAACATGTCCAAATTATGTGAGACAAAGTCTCACCAACCTCCCTTCTAAGGAGCATTCTGGCTGGACTTCTTCTAAGACAGGTTTGTTCATTCTTCTGGCAGTCCATATTCTTTGCCAACACCATAATTCAAAGGCATCAATTCTTCTTAGGTCTTCTTTATTCATGGTCCAACTTTTGCATGCTAATGAGATAATTGAAAACACCATGGCTTTGGTCAGTCCCACCTTAGTCCTTAAAGTGACATCTTCATTTTTCAACACTTTAAAGAGGTCTTTTGCAGCAGGTTTGCCCAATACAATGTCGTTTGATTTCTTGACTGCTACTTCAATGGGCGTTGATTGTGGATCCAAGTAAAACGAAATCCTTGACCACTTCAGTCTTTTCTCCGTTTATCATGATGTTGCTTATTGGTCCAATTATGAGAATTTTTGTTTTTGTTTTTTATGTTAAGGTATAATCCATACTGAAGGCTGTAGTCTTTGATCATCATTAGTTAGTGCTTCAAGTTCTCTTTCAGGAAGCAAGATTGTTTCTTCCACATATCGCAGGTTGTTGACGAGTCTTCCTCCAATCCTGATGCCACGTTCTTCTTCATATAGTCCAGCTTCTCAGGGTATTTGCTCAGCACACAGATTGAATAAGTATGGTGAAAGGATAGAACCCTGACACACACCTTTCCTGATTTTAGACCAGGAAGTATCCCCTTGTTCTGTTTGAACTACTGGCCCTTGGTCTGTGTACAGGTTCCGCGTGAGCACAATTAAGTATTCTGGAATTCCTGTTCTTCACAATGTTATCCATAATTTGTTATGACCCACACAGTCAAATGCCTTTGTGTAGTCAATAAAGCACATGTAGACATCTTACTGGTAGTCTCTGCTTTCAACCAAGATCCATCTGACATCAGCAACGATTATCTCGCATTCCAAGTCCTCTTCTGATTCTGGCTTGAATATTTGGCAGTTTTCGTTTGATGTACTGCTGCAACAGTTTTTTAAATTATCTTCAGCAAAATTTTACTTGCATGTAGTATCAATGATTGATAATTTCCACATTCTGTCATAGCACCTTTCTTTGTAATGTGTGTAAATATGGATCTCTTGCAGTCCGTTGGCCAGGTAGCTATCTTCCAAATTTCTTGGCGTAGATGAGTGAGCACCTCTAGCACTGCATCCGTTTGTTGGAACATCTCAGTTGGTGTTTTGTCAATTCCTGACGCCATAAAAAAATAAGTGAACTAACTAAACTTAAAACTGTCAGCTGTATAGTCCTGGTTTGGCATTTTGAATAAACTGGGTAAGGTTAATTTCATTCCTTTTCCTTATAAACCATTGATTAATAGGCAAATGGTTTATATAGTAGCTAGCTCTTTCCATGAAAAAGCAATGTATAATCGAAAGTTGTATTAACATAAAGAAATTTTTCTCTTGTGATTTTTTTAAACCTGTAGTTATAATTCTTATTCTGTGTTCTGGTCTTCGGACTCTATATTCTGGCCTTTGGTAATTCATCTGAACTTTTTTTTTTTTTTTAATGAAGACACTGTTTTCCTCAGAAATCTAATGGTTGGCCTGTCATATTCTATTTGAGTCTTTATCCTCAGTAGTTTACCCGCATAACTTTTTAAAATCTTTTAAAAATCAAAGAGAATCCATGTTAACACAATTTTAGAATATATAAATGAGAATCAGAAATAACTAAGGCTATTTTAACCTGTTTTACCACAGGAGCCATTACAGTCTTAGGTAGTCCATGGTTGTAAGCCTGTGTCCAAAGCCAAGATTCACAGAGTCAGTTACCTTCCTGTGTCTCTGGTAACAGACAGTGGGATCGTTCAGGTGTGCTTGCCTACTGAGAGACTGAGGGAGAGAAAATGACCAGCCTTCTCAGAGTCCTCAGACTGCCACTAGGTTATAGCCATTCTTCTGAGTTATCCTGCTCCTTGCGGAAGAAACCTTGGAGGTTTAAAAAGTTTCTGCTTATAAAGCCTTCAAGCTTCCAGGTTGCCTACTTTGAAATGAAGAATAGAAAAACTGCAATGGAGTCCTTTTGGACAGCTTTTATTTTTTATTAGCATGCTAAAGAGATGGTGTGGCCTAGTGTATGTTCTAAGGACTGTGTCTTGATCCTGTGTGTCTCATGGACACATGAAATGGCAGTGACCTCTTCCATTTGGCTCCTGCATGAAATAAGAAGGGGCTGTGACAAATACATAGGGAAAAATACAGCTTTAATTCTGAACCATGTTTGTTGCTTCGTTACTGACTTCATGGTTTTAGCAAAATAATGATAACTTATGGGAAATATCCTTGTAAGTACATTTAAAAGTATTGAGTTTTTTAAAAACAGTTTTGTTCATTTAAAACACTCACTAGCACCCTAAATGCCACTCTTTTCACCTTCCTTCCTGGATTTCAAAATCATAAATACCTGTAAACGAATTCAAAATGGGGGTATTTTTGAAATTTTGAATAAAATCGCCTTAGAGATAATTAAAATGAAGAAGCTGACTGTAGGTGTTGTTACAAATTGTGCTATATAGTTTTTTAAAAAACTGAGAATTTATTTCCTGATAGTGCTTCAGGTGGTTTTAGGCTGAATGATTCCACGTAGCAGAGAAGTACTATGGCTCTGTAGAAGCACAGTGCCTTCAAATAGCACATTTCTGCCTGGAGCGTTTCAGTAAGAAGAATTCTTTTGCTTTGTTGAAATAAAATATGAAAAAACAATTGCTTGGTGACTGGCCCTAACAAACGCAGTAAATTTGCACAGTGATGAAAAGTTGACACAGTAATTAATACTCCAGTACGCCCCTTTAGAACTCATTTGTTTTTTTTTTTGTTGTTGTTGTTGTTTTTAATTTTTATTGTGCTTTAAGTGAAAGTTTACAAATCAAATCAGTCTCTCATACAAAAATTTGCACACGCCTTGCTATGTACTCCTAATTGCTCTCCCTCTAATGAGACAGCATACTCCTTCCTTCCTCTCTCTATTTTCATGTCCGTTCAGCCAGCTTCTGACCCCTTCTGCCCTCCCATTTCCCTTCCCCACAGGAGATGCCAACATAGTCTCATGTGTCTACTTGATCCAAGAAGCTCACTCTTCATCAGTATCATTTTCTATCCCATTGTCCTGTCCAATCCCTGTCTGAAGAGTTGGCTTTGGGAATGGTTCCTGTGTTGGGCTAACAGAAGGTCTGGAACCACTGGGGTCCATCCAGTCTCAGTGAGACTATTAAGTCTGGTCTTGTTACGAGAATATGGGGTCTGCATCCCACTGCTCTCCTCCCTCGGGTTCTCTTTTCTGTTCCCTGTCAGAGCAGTCATTGGTTGTAGCCGGGTACCATCTAGTTCTTCTGGTCTCAGGCTGATGTAGTCTCTGGTTTATGTGTCCCTTTCTATCTTTTGGGCTCGTAATTACCTTGTGTCCTTGGTATTCTTCATTTTCCTTTGCTCCAGATGGTTTGAGACCAGTGGATGCATCTTAGATGGCAGTCTGCTAGCGTTTAAGACCCCAGACGCCACTCTCCAAAGTGGGATGCAGAATATTATCTTAATAGATTTTCTTATGCCAATTGACTTAGATGTCCCTTGAAACCATGGTCCCCAAACCCCCGCCCTGCTATACTGGCCTTCAAAGCGTTCAGTTTATTCAGGAGACCTCTTTGCTTTTGGTTTAGTCCAGTTGTGCTGATCTCTCCTATATTGTTTGTTGTCTTTCCCTTCACCTAAAACAGTTCTTATCTACTGTCTAATTAGTGAAAACCTCCTTTCCTTCCTCCCTGCCCTTCTTGTAACCATCAAAGAATATTTTCTTCTTTGTTTAAACTATTTCTCGAGTTCTTATCATAGTGGTCTTATACAATATTTGTCCTTTTGCAGCTGACTGATTTCTCTCAGCATAATGCCTTCCAGATTCCTCCATGTTATGAAATGTTTCATGGATTTATCATTGTTCTTTATCAATGCGTAGTATTCCATTGTATGAATGTACCATAATTTATCCATTCATCCATTTATTATGGGCACCTTGGTTGCTTCCATCTTTTTGCTGTTGTGAACAGTGTTGCATTGAACATGGGCGTGCATATATCTGTTTGTGTAAAGGCTCTTGTTTCTCTAGGATATATTCCCAAGAGTGGGATTGCTGGATCATATGGTAGTTCTATTTCTAGCTTTTTAAGGAAGTGCCAAATCAATTTCCATAGTGGTTGTACCATTTTACATTCCCACCAGCAGTATGTAAGTGTTCCAGTCTCTCCACAACCTCTCCAATATTGATTATTTTGTGTTTTTTGGATTAATGCGAGCCTTGTTGGAGTGAGATGGAATCTCATTGTAGTTTCATTTGTTTTTTGATGTGACTTGGAATCACAGCCTGCATGCCATCAGTGCTCTGTCAGAAAAGCATTTGTGGATCATATGGACAGGCTGCATTGCAAGACTTCCTGGTCAGCAAAGCGCTGTAGGTGTTTGCAGGGTGTTAATTACCTTGCATCTGCCCCGTACTTTTTAGATTTAAAGAAGTGCTTTTAAATGTTTGCTTTTTGATTTTCACAACCACCTTGCCCATAGAAAAGACCGATGATTAGATTTATTTGACTTACTAATTGTGTCACTTTGGACCAGTTAACCTCTGATTATACCCCAATTTTTCAACTGTAAATTAGGACACTAATACCTATGCCACATGCGTTACCAGGTGGTTGTGAGTTTGGATCATGGGGCCAACCTGCTAGCTTGCAGAGTCTCTGAGCCTATAACCGTGTATCTAGCACACTCTCCCCCAGCTGTCCCCCACCCCAGGCTTCATAGCTTTTCACTGTCCATGAAAAGTAGGCAGCCCCAGGTGAGATCCGGAGTCAGCCAGGACCAGACACTGGTTTCACCTTTTAGACTTTGGCTGCTGTGTTGGTCGCCTGGGCGTTGAGTGTAGGAGGCACAGAGGATGTGACTTTTAATTTAAATGTAAATATAAATATTCGTTATTTGCTTTTATTTTAACGCTTTTAATTAAAAAAAAAAAAAAAAAAAACCATTGCCGTCTGTCAATTCCGACTCATAGCGACCCTATAGGACTGCCCCATAGAGTTTCCAAGGAGCACTTGGTAGATTCGAACTGTGGACTTTTTGGTTAGAAACTGTAGCTCTTAACCACTATGTCCACCACTCCTACTGCCCGGGGCCAGCCAGTGTCACCTGTTACCTGGATTACTGCAAGATCTTAAGTGGTCTCCTCGCTTGTACCCTTGACTACTTCTCCACCCACCTCCATTCTTAACACAGCAACCAGGGTGATTAGTTAAAATGTAAATCAGATCCAGTTGTTAGCCTGGCCAGAGCTTCTTGATTGCACCCCCCACCCCGACCCCCGTAGAAGCCGGAACCTGCAGTGGTCCTTCTTGTCCTCTGACCTGTCCTCCTGCCACTCTCTTCTTGCTTACTTGGATGTAGCCACGCTCACCTGCTTGGTGTTCTTGCGGTGACCCAAGCGTGTTCCCTCTGCCTGGAATATTCTTCCCCAGACAGCAGACTGCCACCTTGCTTGGGGCTTTGCTTCAGGGCACCTAACCACAGCATTTGAAACTGGGGTGCTCCTCTCTAAACTTGTGTGGCTCATTACCCTGCTATATTTTTCTTCTTTCTATAGCATTCATCAGCTTCTCAGGTGCAGTATAATGTGCTGGCTTATTACATATATATATATTTTTAATCTGTCTTCACCACCAGGGAAACCCTGGGGTGGCATAGTGGTTAAGTGCTACGGCTGCTAACCAAAAGGTCGGCAGGTCAAATCCACCAGGCGCTCCTTGGAAACTCTATGGGGCAGTTCTGCTCTGTCCTATAGGGTCACTGTGAGTCGGAATGGACTCCACGGCAGTGGGTTTTTTGGTTTCTTTACCACCAGAATATAAATTTCCCCACAGACATCTTTATCTGTCCCTTAGCTGACTAGAATACCAAATCAAAAAACCAAACCCAAACCCATTGTTGTCAATTCCAACTCATAGCGGCCCTATAATAAAAATATAATAGTGCCTGATAAATAGTTGCTACCTAATAAATATTTTTAAATAAATGAGTGAAAGAAAAATTCAGAAGTATATATAAAGTAAAACTTCTCATCACTTATATCTGACAGTTCTACACAACTTGCCTGAATTAGATGCTGTTACCAGTCAGGCTTTTTCCTGTACATTTGTGTACATGGTATATCCATGCACCACTACCAGTTGCCATCAAGTTAACTCCAACTCATGGTGACCCATGTGTGCAGAGTACAAGTGTGCTTCATTTGGCTTTCAATGACTGATCTTTCAGAAGTAGATCACCAGGCCATTCTTCTGGGGCACCCCTGGGTGGACTTGAACCTCCAACCTTTCGGTTAGCAGCCAAGTACATTAACCGTTTGCACCAATCAGGGACTCTGTATTTATGCATATATGTGGGCTATTATATAGTTTGTGTTTTATAGAAATGGAGTCATGTGGTTTTGTTTTCCTGTTTGTTTTAATTTCACTTGAAGGTCTAGGTGATGCTGATAGCCTAACAGTAGAAAGGCTGTGTGCCATTATTTTCCCCCTTTAATAACCCACATGAAGGCGAAGGCTGGTCCAGAGAAAGCTGGCACTCTCAAGAGCGAAGCAGCTGGAGGTCTTGGGCAGGAGCCTGAGATTCCGTCTATAGTCATGGTCTGTGTGGCAAGAGGAGTTGCAAGAGTGTTGAAAAAGCTAATTTCTTCTCACAGGAGCAAACTCCAGACTGTAACGTATATAAAGGATGCCTGCAACCAACTGGACTTCCAAGAGCAGCATGTGGTTTTTATTGTAAATGTAAAAATTGTTAGAGCTGTGGATGGGCAAGAATTTGACCATAACGTAGATATAAAAAAATGTAGTATGACAAGTCTTCCACCACCTCACCTGACTTTATGCAGATGGCACATTTACATTACAATTACCCACAGCCCCAGAGCCCTTGTGAACCACCCTGAGGGTGCTGAGTTGTTGCCTGATGCAGTGCACCTGCCTGCTGTCCTGGACAGGTGCCTGCACGCCCTTCCTCCAGGGCTGTGGCTGTGCCATGTCTTCTCGGTGTTGCCATTTTTCTGACTAGTATAATCAGAGTATTTTTCCTGAATAAATCAAGGGACAGGAGTAGGGGAAAAACACAGCTGAAAGGGTAAAAAAAAAAAAGTAGAATTGAAGTATTCTAAGTAAAATTAGGACTAATAGGTTAATCAAAGATGCAAAATAATACACTCAGTTAAGACTTCATGTGTTGAGTTGGCTTTCCTATGCCTTGATCACATTCTTCTGTCATTTCAAAAAGTTGCTAACATTTAATTATTAGATATGTGACACGTATTTGAACTCTTAACTCTGGTGATTATATGAGAGCGTACTCTCTGTAATTAGCTGCTGCACTCCGGCGATCTGAGTGCAGGAGGGTAAAGTTAGGTGACCGAGACGCCCTGTGTCAGCATCTTCAGGGGAGAAAGAATGCTCATCTGTCTTTTGATCAGAATCTATTTCTTTCGTTGTCCTTGCTTCTTACATGTTTGTTTTTAAGTCGTATGCTAATAAATTTGATGAAAACAGCACTCGCTATGGCATCTTTATGAGCATACTTGCACTGTAGGTTGGTGGTCTGTAGCGTAAGTCAAAGGGAGAAATTCCTCCTCAACTGAAGCTTCACATGAATTACCATGTTCCACAGAAAGGTTGGGTCAGATGCTTAATTCTGAAATGTTCCTGAAAAATGAACAAGCGCTCTTGAACCCCTGCTGCGCTCTTGCCTTTGGTGCTGACTTTCTTTTCTGACACACACCAAGGACCTGAAGTGAGTTTTCCAAGGGTAAGAGGTCAGAGTTAGGCTATTAAGTAAAAATAGCTCTGATGTGTTCTGTGAAAGCCATTTTGAATGGAGATCCAGGAAAGGCTAATCCTCATTCCTTGCGTTTGGGTTTTGGTATGAGGACCGAAATGGACACTTTGTTCCATGTCTTCATAAGCTTAGTGTGGAAGGCATTACAGTTCTCACTTTTTTTTTTATTATTATTTACAGAATATTTTTAAAGAAAGTGTTTGGCTGCTACATTGTCCTATTTCATTGCCAAAACAAGGTCTGTAGAAGACTACTCTTCATTTAAAGGGTTTGAAGATTGACATTTTCCTTGACTTTGTTTTCTAAGCTTTGTGTCCAGTTTTAACAATCTTCCAGGGACAGCTTGTTCTGTCTTTGTAATGAATCAGAGATTGAACTTCCAGTAAATAGCTCTGTGCAAATCATTGCTCACTTGGCTTTCTGTCGACTTAATTAAACATGATACTCAATTATTGTCCATGGTTGTCACTAAAGATAAAATTGCAGATACATTTCTTTCGATTACTGTTTTTAGAACTTCTAACCCTCTCTGGAACACACATCACTTTGGGATTTTTTTCTGTAAAAAAATAAAAATAATGTTTATAAATCAGGAAGCTGAATTAGTAACAGAGAAGCTGTTTAGATGGTCTATCAGGGTAAGATCTGTGGATCCCAGCAGGGCTGCATGAGTACAGCTGTGTGCGGGAGCATGCAGGGCTTCTCAAAGCCAGTGTCCTTCCAGATTGGAGGGTATTGTGCCTGACTAGTTGGTTCCCATGCCCTGATTGTTCAATATTTTAATGTCACTCCTCTTGTAAACAGCATAAAATGCCTCTAACTTACACAAAAGAGAATCACTGGAAATTTGAAGTATCCTGCTTGAAAAAATGGGCATGATCCACAGTGCTTTGGAAAGCCAGTGCCACCTAGAACCTTGGTGATGAAGGAGTAGGGAGAGGAGCAGGCTGGTGCATGGGCGCCCACTGCCCTGACTTTGCCCACCTCCCAGCACTCCTGCCAGAGACCACGTCTGACCCCTTTTGCTTTCAGAGAGGCAGGCCACCACCAGACTTACCCTCCCATCATATTACCCTCAGTAGAAGAAAGGTGGTTCTCCAGAAGGAAATTAAGGTCATCTTAAAAAACGATTAGTATTCATACATTGTTGTTGTTTCTAATTACCATTGAGCCGGCTCTGACTCACAGTGACCTTATGTATAACAGAACGTACCTTTGCCTGGTCTTGTGCCTTCTCCATGATCTTTGATATATTTGAGTTCCTTGTTGTGGCTGTTGGGTCAGTCCATCTCGCTGAGGGTTTTCCTCATTTGCACTGACTCTACCAAACGTAATATTCTTTTCTAGGGATTCATCTTTCCTGATGTTGTATCCAAAGTAAGCAAGATGGAATCTTAGCATCCCTACTTCTAAGGAACATTCTGATTGTACTTCTTCTAAGACAGACTTGTTTGTTCTCTTGTTAGTCCATGGTCTAGTCAGTATTCTTCACCAGCACCACAATTCAGATGCATCAGTTCTTCTTCTGACTTTCTTATTCATTGTCCAGCTTCCATGTGCACATAAAGACAATGGGTTGGGTCAGGCACACTGTAGTCAACAAAGTGATGTCTTTGCTTTTTAGAACTTTAAAGAGGTCTGTTGTAGCGTATTTACCCAGTGCAGTATGTCATTTGATTTCTTGACTGCTACTTCCATGGGTGTAGATTGCTAAGTATGTTGTAGAAGGTTTAATTTTTTTTTTTTTTTTAAATAACATGAGTCAGAGAACATGAAGCAACAAGGGAAGAGAGACATGTCGTCTGTGTTCATACATATAATTAAGTAGTGGCGAAAATCCCTGTTTTTCATTAATTAAGTCCTTGGGTACCACGCTGGCTTCCTTTGTACTCCTTGTTTTTTACTTGGGTATGTATTCTCCTTTCTTTTTCTGTTTAAACCTGCACCCATCTCATTATTAGTCTTTTTTTTTTTTTTGTCATTATGACATATTATTTTTATTTGTTAGTTCCCCTTTTTCTTTCAGGATTAGTTGTGGAGTAGAAAAATGTTGGTGAAATTTGGATGCGTAGTGCCTAAACTTGTCCGTAAAATTACACAAAGTGGCAGTTTACAGAACGAAAATTGGGAAGTTATTTTCTGGTTCCCAGTATCTACAGATGGCTCTCTTATTCTGTCTCCAGCTCAAGAAGATAGATGAGAGAATTACCTTTTGAGAGCCATGTCACCATTGGTTGAACTAATTTTAAAAAACACTTTTTTTTTTTGGCTTTCTTAAGTACAAGACACTATTTCTATACCTTGATGCTTTATCGGTGTAAGGGTAATAATTGCATAAAACAGTAATTAAAACAGCAATTTTGGAGAATAATACATTTACCACCACCCTCCCACCATAATTGTTTTCCATTTTGAAAATATCTAACCCAAAAGTTGGCATGCTGGAAGAAAACAAGAAGACAGCCAGCAGGTGAAACTACACTGTATAATGCCCATCCAATTCAGCGGTTTCTGCCCAAGGCAGTGACTAGAGATCTAGAGTTAAAAAAAAAAAAAAAAAATTAACACAAATGTGTGAGTTGAAGTGAGGTTTTTAAGAATATTTTTGATTGCCCAAAAAAGTCAGACGTGGAGATCCATAATCTCCTTTTTAAACTGTAAGAAGCTAAATTAAAATATATTGCTTGTAATAATAAGTTAGATAAAATTTTAAATGTTCTGTAAGAAAATACTTGGAGATGATAATCGTTTTATCTAAATGAAAACATGGCTTAATTCATAGAAATGAGGAGCAGCGTAACTGTATTAAGAATTGAAGAGCTTAAATTCGGTTAATAATTGCTCATATCTAGTGAGGAAGCATAGTGGTCAAGAAGCGTGTTTTGAAGTCAGTCTGCCAGGTTCCAGTTCCAGCTCTTGACTCTCCTTGCTCTTCTGCATACAAGCATTGTAACCTTGGGCACATGCTTAATCCTTCTGCCCTAGCTTCCTTATTTGTAAAATGAGAGTGATAATTGTACCCACATCATAAGGTAGTGTGAACATTAAATGAGTTAAGTATATATGAGCCACTTGAAAATATGCCTAGTACATAGTAAGAATTTAACATTAACTGCTGTTATTGTTTGTGTGTGTATGTATTTGTATAATTCTCTGTTACATATAAATAGTGACACCTCTGAGAGCCAGAACTCATCGGGACTGCCTTGTTTTCTGCGTCTTGCAAGTTTTCTGCCTTTGGCAGGGTGGTCTTTTCCATTGTTTGTTTTAGTGGGAAATATTTGAGTTTTCCTTCTTTGATGGTTTTCTGCCTTATACAGGTTCCGACTTCCGTAGGTTTTCCTGTACTATAAGGAGTATTGTTAGCGGAGGGAATCCTTTGCTCTTTCTAAGCTGAGAATTACTAAATGGAGACTGTGAAGGGATTGAAGGACCTTTATTTTCCCACTTGCAAAAGGATTCAGTGACTGACATGGAATTAAAGCTCTCCAAATGTAGTTGCTGTTTACCCTATTAAATCCTGGAAATGAAAATCATTGTAACTGCTTGCTATTTACTTGACTCCATTTGTTTGTGTTAATGCATATATGAGCCTGCCGGGCTCTGTTTGGTGTCAGTAGTAGCAAACCATAGATGGTATTAATTAAAATTGATAGTAGCAATTTCCTCAGGTGTTACACCAGCATGATTAGCTTAAGGTGTACCTTACGTTTTACGGAGACTGGCAATAACATGACCAGTAAATAGTGGATGCAGCCTGTCTTCGGTGGAAACCATTTGCTATGGCGTACATCTGTATGAAGCAGGCTGCCAAGCTTGAGTGTACACCTTTCTTCTTTCACCTGTCTTGATTTCTGTCTTAATGAGTACATCCATTTTGCTTGTAATTGCAATATTGGCCATACCTTACGTTCCTGAAAATTGCTGAGATAATTCACTTTTTTTTAATTGTGGTAAAAATATATATAACAAAACATTTGCCAATTCAGCAGTTTTTACATGTACAATTCAGTGACATTGATTATGTTCATCATGTGCAGCTCTCACCACTACCCATTCCGAGATCATTCTACCACCGTTAACAGAAACTCTGTGCCCCCCAAGCAGTGAATCCCTCTTTCCCCCTCTGTCCCAACCTGGTCTCTCTACATCAGTCCATTTCATATAAATGAGATCATACAGTATTTGTCACTTTGTGGTTAGACTTACTTCACTCAGCATAGTGTTTTCAAGCTTCATCTATTTTGTAGCGTGTATCAGGACATCATTTCTCTTTATGATTGAGTAATATTTCATTGTATGTATGTACCATATCTTGTTTATCCATTTATCTATTAGTGGACATTTAGGCACATTTTGGCTATTGTGAATAGTGCGGCAGTGAACGTTGGTGTACAGGTTTCTGTTTGCATTCCTGCTTGCAGTTCTTTTGGGTATATACCTAGGATTGGAATTGCTGGGTCGTATGGCATAAAAAAAAAAAAAAAAATTTTTTTTTTTTTTTTATGGTAGTTGGAGATGATTCACTCTGTAAGTTATGTTCTAGATGAGACATGTAAGGTGCATAGTCATGAATACACCATTTTCATCTTAGAATTCAGTATGGAAGCTGATAAATGGGCCTATGGCCCTGTTAGCCGTTATTTAATTTACTGTTATTATTAAAATAAATGTTTCTTAAATCCTGGTAAATTCTGCTTATTCAGATTATTTTATCTACCCAGACTCGTAATATCCTAGAAAGGTAATAATGGACATATAGATAATCTAAACTTGATTGTAATCAAGGGAATGCCAACTGAAGCAAAGAGGAATGGTGGTTTACTGATCAAATTAGGAATAATTTTGAAGTTTGATTATCAGTGTTGCTAAGAATATGCGGAGAGTCACTGTTGAGAGGCAGGTTAGCACCGTGGTTCAAAGCACAGATTCTGAAACCAGTCTGAATTTGACTCCTGGCTCTGCTCCACGGCTGTGACCCTGGACAGTAAATAATCTCTCTTTGTCTGTTTCCTTGTCTGTAAAATGGAGAGAAAATTGTTCCTGTCTCACAGGGGTGTTAGAAAGAATAAATTAATTCATATGTATAAAATACTTGGACAGCATATAGCATATAAGCAATGCTGTATAATGTATGGAGCCCTCATGGCACACTGGTTAAGAGCTCTGCTGCTAACCAGAAGGTCGGCAGTTCGAATCTACCAGCTGCTCCATAGAAACCCTATGGGGCAGTTCTACTCTGTCCTATAGGGTCACTATGAGTTGAAATCAACTCGAGGACAAAGGGTTTGTATTATGTATATTAAATGAAAAACAGTGATAATACTTTTATATACTACTACTGGGAATAAAAATAATACAATCTTTTCAGAAAGTGTTTTGTCTTTATCAAAATTTTAATTGTATATACTTTCTGATCCTTCTATTCCATTTCTCAGTGTGTGTCCTACATAATAATTTCCAACTGTACAAAAATTAAATGAAATAAAGTAAATGATTTACTAACTACCATGTGGCAGTTAAGACATATAAATGCATTGGTGTGTATGTGTGCACATATATATGCGTATACACACGTGGAAAGATCTACAAGATATATAGTGAAAAAGCAAATTGCAGAAAAATATGTATTGTGATTCTAATTTTCCTTGAAAATAAATATATCTGTATCTGTACATATTTTTGTATGTAAGTACATATTATAGAACCTGGAATTTTATATTTAGAAGTGTTGATAGTGGTTCCCTGCGGGGCAGGGGTTTTCACTGGCTAATGCTTTTTGGAAGTAGACTGCCAGATCCTTCTTCCTAGTCAGTCTTATTCTGGAAACTCAGCTGAAACCTGTCCTCCGTGGGTGACCCTGCTGGTATCTGAATACCGGTGCCACAGCTTCCAGCATCACAGCAACACACAAGCCCTCACAGTACGACAGACTGACAGAATGAATGAATAGCAGTGGAACGTTGTCTGATATAGTGCTGGAACATGATCCCCCAGGTTGGAAGGCACTCAAACGAGGGCTGGGGAAGAGCTGCCTCCTCAAAGTAGAGTCGACCTTAATGACGTGGATGGAGTAAAGCTTCCAGGACCTTCATTTGCTGATGTGGCATCACTCAATATGAGCAGAAACAGCTGCAAACATCCATTAATAATTGGAACCTGGAATGTATAAAGTATGAATCTAGGAAAATTGGAAATCGTCAAAAATGAAATGGAATGCATGAACATCGATATCCTAGGCATTAGTGAGCTGAAATGGAATGGTATAGGCCATTTTGAATTGGGACAGTCATACAGTCTACTATGCTGGGAATGACAGCTTGAAGACGGAAAGTGTTGCATTCATTGTCAAAAAGAACATTTCAAGATCTATCCTGAGGTACAACACTGTCAGTGATAGGATAATATCCATATGCCTACAAAGAAGACCAGTTAATAGAACTATTATTCAAATTTATGCACCAGCCACTAAGGCCAAAGGTGAAGAAATGGAAGATTTCTATCAGCTTCTGCAGTCTGAAATTGATCGAACGTGCAATCACGATGCATTGATAATTACTGGTGATTGGAATACAAAAGTTAGAAACAAAGAAGAAGGATTGGTAGTTGGAAAACATGGCCTTGGTGATAGAAACAATGCTGGAGATTGAATGATAGAATTTTGCAAGACCAAAAACTTCTCCATCGCAAATACCTTCTTTCACCAACATAAACAGCGACTATACACACGGACCTAACCAGATGGAACACACAGGAATCAAATCAGCTATATCTGTGGAAAGAGATGATGGAAAAGCCCAGTATCATCACTCAGAACAAGACCAGAGGCCAACTGTGGAACAGACCATCAATTGCTCATAGGGAAGTTCAAGCTGAAACTGAAGAATATCAGAACAATTACACAAGAGCCAAAATACAATCTTGAGTATATCCCACCTGAATTTAGAGACCACCTCAAGAATAGATTTGACACATTGAACACTAGGGACCGAAGACCAAACGATTTGTGGAATGACATCATACGAGAAGAAAGCAAGAGGTCACTGAAAAGATGGAAAGAAAGAAAAGACCAAGATGGATGTCAGAGGAGACTTGGTAACGTGCACACGAACATCAAGCAGCTAAAGCAAAAGGAAGAAATGATGAAGTAAAAGAAAAGAACAGAAGATTTCAAATAGTGGCTCGAGAAGACAAAGTAAAGTATTACAATGACATGTGCAAAGAGCTGGAGACAGAAAACCAAAAGGGAAGAACACACTTGGTGTTTCTCAAGCTGAAAGACCTGAAGAAAAAATTCAAGCCTGAAGTTGCAATAGTGAAGGATTCTATGGGGAAAATATTAAACGACACAGGAACCATCAAAAGAAGATGGAAAGAATACACAGAGTCATTACACCAAAAAGAATTAGTCGATATTCAACCATTTCAAAAGGTGGCATATGATCAGGAACCGATGGTACTGAGGGAACAGTCCAAGCTGCTTGGAAGGCATTGGCGAAAAACAAGGCTCCAGGAATTGATGGAATATCAATTGAGATGTTTCAACAAACAGATGCAGCACTGAGTTGCTCACTTGTCTATGCCAAGAAACATGGATGACAGCTTCCTGGTTAACTGACTGGAAGAGGTCCATATTTATGCTTATTCCCAAGAAAGGTGATCCAACCGAATGTGGAAATTATAGAACAATATCACACGCAAGCAAGATTTTGCTGAAGATCATTCAAAAGCGGCTGTAGCAGTATATCAACAGGGAACTGCCAGAACTTCAGGCTGGTTTCAGAAGAGGACGTGGAACGAGGGATATCATTGCTGATGTCAGATGGATCCTGGCTGAAAGCAGAGAATACCAGAAGGATGTTTACCTGTGTTTTATTGACTATGCAAAGGCATTCGACTGTGTGGATCTTAACAAACTATGGATAACACTGCGAAGAACAGGAATTCCAGAACACTTAATTGTGCTCATGAAGAACCTTTACATATATCAAGAGGCAGTTATTCGGACAGAACAAGGGGATACTGAGTGTCTTAAAGTCAGGAAGGGTGTGTGTCAGGGTTGTATCCTTTCAGCATACCTATTCAATCTGTACGCTGAGCAAATCCGAGAAGCTGGACTATATGAAGAAGAACAGGGCATCAGGATTGGAGGAAGGCTCATGAACAACCTACGTTATGCAGATGACACAACCTTGATTGCTGACAGTGGAAAGGACTCGAAGCACTTACTAATGAAGATCAAAGACCACAACCTTCAGTATGGATTGTACCTCAACATAAAGAAAACAAAAATCCTCACAACTGGACCAACGAGCAACATCATGATAAACAGAGAAAAGATTGAAGTTGTCAAGGATTTCATTTTACTTGGATCCACAATCAACAGCCATGGAAGCAGGAGTCAAGAAATAAAGAGATGCATTGCATTGGGCAAATGTGCTGCAAAAGTAAAGATGTCACCTTGAAGACTAAGGTGCGCCTGACCCAAGCCATGGTATTTTCAATAGCATCATATGCATGTGAAAGCTGGACAATGAATAAGGAAGACCAAAGAAGAATTGACACCTTTGAATTGTGCTGTTGCCAGAGAATATTGAATATACCACGGACTGCCAAAAGAACGAACAAATTTGTCTTGGAAGAAGTAGAAACAGAATCCTCCCTGGAATCAAGAATGGTTAGACTGCGTCTTACGTACTTTGGACATGTTATCAGGAGGGGTTGGTCCCTGGAGAAGGACATCATGCTTGGCAAAGTAGAGGGTCAGTGGAAAAGAGGAAGGCCCTCAACAAGGTGGATTGACACAGTGGCTGCAACAGTGAGCTCAAGCATAGCAACGATTGTGAGGATGACACAGGACCTGGCATTGTTTTGTGCTGTTGTGCCTAGGGTCACTATGAGTCAGAACCGACTCATCAGCACCTAACAACAACATGGGGCAGGGAGTAGGATTAGAGAGAGGATGAAGGATAAATAGGAACTTTCGCTTTTTGCTATACATTCCTATACGGTATTTGAATTGTTCATGCTAAGAACATACACGTGTTACTCAGATCATTTGTTTTTAAATGTCATAAAAGGAAAATGGGGCAGTGAATGAGGGGGTGCTTGATGTCCTAAGGCTGGAGGAAGGGAAATGTCGGGAGTGAGACTGGATTCTCTGCAGGTCCTAGGCAGGCAGGGCCCTGGGTTTGAAGCCCACCAAGCCCCACCACTTACTGGCAGTGCGGACTTAGGCAAGTCAGACAGCATTTCTGTGCTTCAGTTTTCTGATCTGTAAAATGGGGAACATCGTAGTTTTTGTGTAGGCTTTTGTATTGGAAGAATCAATATGTGTGAAGAACTTAGCACAGTCTAGTGCCTGAAGATTGTTGACTGAGCATCAGGCTTGGTCGTCAGGAGGGAGGTGGTTGTCAGCAGGACCAGGTCTTGCGGAAAAGTCAAGAGAATGGAACCAGGAGTACCATTTTTGTTTTGTTTTGGTGATGAAGTCTCTAGTGCTGTGGAGTATGGACACTGTGTCTGCAGGAATTTATTTGCTTCTAGCATGCTCTTTTTGCAGGGAGAAAAACAACCTAGGAGTCTGGGGTTTCTCTGGCTACAAGAAACTCTATATAAATATATACTGGTAGGTGAAGTTGACACCAGCTGGTATCATCAGTTTACATTTTAAGTGAGTATGTCCAGTCTCCCATAAGTATAATTTTATGAACATAATTGAAAATTTTCTATAACGCAGTTTATAATGTAAGGCATTTAACTACGTCTTGTTTCTCATTACTGTTATTATATAGAAGAGACAATCCTGTAACTAAAACAACAAACCGTGCATCACCGGATCTAAGCAGTGCTGTTCCGTCACCACGGCTCAGGGTTCTTAAATCTTCAGACTTTCCTGTTGAGATGTCTCGGGGCTAGACCAGCGTTTTTCTTTTCATTTGGCTTTTTAAAATAAAGCATAAGTATACTTTTAATTTCTAAGATAGTAAAGTTTATGTAATTTGTGAATTTCACGTTGCGTCTTTGCGGAGGATTATGGGTAGGGTAAGGAGGTGAGAGCCCCAGTGGTGCAGTAGTTAAGCGTTCAGCTGCTAACTGAGAGATTGGGGGTTTGAACCCACCAGCCACTCTGCAGGAGAAAGATGTGACAGTCACTTCAGTAAAGAGTATAACCTTGGAAACCCTATGAGGTGTTTCTAGTCTGTCATACAGGATCAGTGTGAGTTGGAATTGGCTCAATGGTGATGGGTTTTTTTTTTTTTTTTTTTTTTTTTTTTTTTTTTAAGGAAGTGGTGGTGCAGGGTAGGACTGTTGCAGGACTCCTGTGTTTTCATTTCAACACTTTGACTCATTAGGGCCTGTTGGAGTAGAAAAGCCAGGGATAACATGCGTTCCAGTGTTCTGAACTCGTCATTTTCAGGTGGTTTAAGAGGGGCTTTATTATTCGGGCAGACTTGCCTGTTTTACCTAGTTAACTCCCCTTTTTGATTGTTACAAATAGAATAATTACTTCTATTTCTATACAGTTTTTTTTAATACCTTTTTAATTGTGTTAAAACATAACAAAATTTGCCATTTTAATCATTTTTAAGTGTATGCTTCAGTGATATTACATTAACAGTGTTGTACAACCACCCCCACTATTTGCTTCCACACTTTTTCATCACCCCAAACAGAAACTCTGTGCCCACTAAGCAGTAACCCTATTACCCCTCCCTCCAGCCCACGCAAACCGCTAACCTACTTTCCGTCCCTGTGCATTTACCTAATCTAGGTATTTCATACAAGTGGGATCATACGATATTTGTCCTTTGTGTCTGACTTACGTAGCATAATGTTTTCAGTGTTCATCCACATGGTAGCAGGTATTAGAACTTCATTCCTTTTATTGGTTGAATATTATTCCATTGTCTGTATATACCACAGCAGCTGCACCATTTTACATTCACACCAGCAGTGCATGAGGGTGCTAGTACTACACATCCCTGCCAGCACTTGTTATTTTCCATTTTTTAATGTAATTGCCATCCATTGTTGAACTGCCAGCCTTTTTGGTTAGCAGCCATAGCATGCTGTAGCTCTTAACCACTGCACCATCAGGGCTCCGTTGTTATTATTAGTTGCCATCAAGTCAGTTCTAACTCATGACAACCCCATGTGTGCAGAGTAGAATTGGTCTGTAGGGTTTTCAAGGCTGTGACCTTTCGGAGGCAGATCACCAGGCCTTACACAAACCTTTCAGTTTAGTAGTTCAGCACTTAACCATTAGCACCACCCAGGAGCTCCTTAATAGCCATCCTAGTAGATGTGAAGTGGTACCCTGTTGTGGTTTGGATTTGCAGTTCTCTAATGATGTGCATGTTGTCCATTTGCATATCTTCTTTAGAAAAATACCTGTTCAAGTCTTTTGCCCATTTTTAATTGGACTGTTTTTCTTTTTGTTGTTGAGTTGTAGGAGTTCTTTATATGTTCTGGACATTAAACTCTTATCAGATAATATTATTTCTAAATATTTCCTCCTGTTCTGTAGGGTTTTTCCCCCTACATTTTTTAATAATGTCCTTTGTTGCACAATTTTATACTTTCTCTTAAATGCACCACCTACTTGAGTCAAATGAGGCCTTTTGTGAATTTTAACTTTTATGTCTCCCCATTTATGTTTTTAGGGTTTTATAAACCTTCATAATGTTTTAAATTTAAAAGCGAATTTCTGTTTATATCCCATTTTTCAGATCCTAAAACGACATCAGAGATTAATAAATGGAAGATTACTGAAATAAGTGTGATGTTTACCTAATTGTAGCCTGTCACTTAACTACACATTGAAGACTCTTTAGCTTACAGGGATAAAATCCACGATCTTCTCGTCTTAAATTCATGTATTGATTCACTAATTTGGTCAACACGTATTTATTGCTAGACACTATTCCGGGAGCTAGGGTACAGCAGTGAGTAAAACAAAAACTGCTGCCCTCAGAAAGTGTAGATTCCGATGGAAGAGATGTCATAGGTGCAGTATGTCCGATAATTGGAGTGCTAGGAGGGGCTGCTGTTATTTAAGGAGTCACCTGAGAAGTTGCATATTTAAGCTGACACATGAAGGCAGTGTGGGAGAGACCCTGTGGGTATCTGTGAGGAGAACATTCTAGGTAGAGGAAGGACAAGTGGGAAACCCTTGAGGTGGGAGTGAACCAGGGTATTTGAGGAAGAGCGAAGGCCTGAATGCTGGTGTGGAATGAGCTCGAGAGAGAATAGAGATGACCCTTGGAGGTGTCAGAGAGGACTAAAAGACAGGAGCTTCGTGGGCAGCAGAGAAGACAGATTGGTAAGGCAGTGGTATTTGGAAAACTGTGTTTTACCTAAAAATGTGACTTTGAGGACTAAGGTGCACCTGACCCAAAGCCATGCCATTTTCAGTCGTCTCATATGCATTCAAAAGCCGGACAATGAATAAGGAAGACCGAACGAGAATTAATGCCTTCGAATTATGATGTTGGCAAAGAATATCAAATATACCATGGGCTGCCAGAAGAGTGAACAAATCTGTCTCGGAAGAAATACAGCCAGAATGCTCCTTAGAAGCGAGGATGGCGATGCTTCATCTCGAGTACTTTGGACATCTTGTCAGGAGGGACCAGTCCCTGGAGAAGGATATCACGCTTGGTAAAGTAGAGGGTCAGCGAAAAAGAGGAAGACCCTCAACAAGATGGATTGACACAGTGGCCGCAACGATGGGCTCAAACATAGCAACAGTTTTGAGAATGGCATAGGACCAGGCAGTGTTTCATTCTGTTGTATTTAGGATTGCTATGAGTCAAAACGGACTCGATGGCACCTAACAACAACAACAATACTTTGTCCAGACACCCATATCTCAGAAGCATTTTACAGCATGTTGATCATCCAAGTGATTTCTCTTAAAACTTGGCAGCCAGAATGGTACAGCATATATCTTATTTTAAATTCATACATAAAATCGAGCAAGAGCCTACAGTGTGTGTACCCAGAGTTCCTATAATTTCTGTTCATTGATGTTGTCTGTGTTCTCAGAGATGTACTCTCCCTTTTTAGCCATTTGTAAGACTGGAAACATCAGTCCTTGCACAGAAAGTGGGGGGAGAGAGAGTGAATGAATGAATGAATGAATGAATGAGTCTTTGGTAGAGGCACATAAGAAGGAGGGGCATGCTGTGAGAGGAACACTGGGGTGTCTTTAATGTTGTAAAGGCGTTTGTAAAATATTCTGCTTTGAGAGCACGGAAACAGAAAGAGCAAACTCACTAACATAAACAGAGAAAACAAGTACTCTTAAAAGTGCTAAGTACTCTCATTAGTTAAGAACAGTGCGTGAAGGTGTGGCAACAACTTCTGTTTTCAGAAGGTGTCGGGACCCTACAGGTGGCTGCCTGTCCGTCTCCCCCCTGCCAGCACACATGCATACTTATGGTTATGATGGACATACACACTTACATAGATAAGGTTATACGGTTACATATGGTTCTATATATTGAGATAAAAATTGCTGTTACAGGCCCACAGACGACAGCAACCAGCCCCCGGGCCGGGGCGTTCTCTCCATGCATGGGCTGACCTATGGCGTCATCCGAGTGGACTCCGAAGAGAAGCTGTCTGTCCTCACTGTACAGGATGTTGGCCTGGTGATGCCTGGAGGTAAGTACCTACCCAGGGAAGTCCTTGGGAAGCAGACAGGGTGGAATCTTCTAGACGAAAGAGTTTGAAGTCAGAAATGACAACCCTTTGTCCCCATGGATTAATCAACTATTGTATGTGTCCTGATCCTCTAATAGGATCTCTGAGATTGAGCATTTATTTCCCACTTTAGGTGTGTCTTCCCATTCTTCTAAAGCATTCATGAAGCTTCAGCAACTTAGGGTAATGCTTCCACTCTGTAAAACCCAGAACGTGCAAGAAAAAGAACTTCCTGATGGAGAAGGGCATTTGTGTCATTTTGTACAACTCTGGCTCCAGGACCTGTCTTCCCTAAGGAAGCAGCACTGAGCAGCTCTCCCGCCTTGTCCTGGCAGTCAGGGAGCTTTTTCTCCTTCAACATGGAAGGAACAGGCTTTCAGACATGCAGCCAAGCTGGGACCCTCGAGCAAGACCGCTAAAGCACTGAAGTCTCGTAACAAATGTGTATGAGATATTTTTTTAAAAAGTGTGTGAAGTGTGAAAATGGAGTAATCTGAATCTAGATAATTGTTCAAAAATTTAACTATTAAAAAAACATAAATTTAAAAACTCTTTTTTAATCCCCTTTTTAAAAAGTCACAGAAACCCATCTTTAGAAAATACATGAGGAGAATTGCCATGGGTGTAAGGGCCCTCTGCCTGTGATGCCCTGCCGTCGGTCACCACAGTGAGGCAGTAGGGCTCCATGAAGCCCTGTTTAAAAACTAGTGAGTTAGCACTAGGAGATCGGCCTGCTTTCTCACTTGCACAGTGATTTTGCTTGGTTCCTGTCTTTCTCCACCTAGTAAATAAATGCTTCAGCATTTAGGCTTCTCACTATCTAGCTCCAAAACAGAGCCAAGTTCCCTTCCTCAGGCCAGGTTTCCCCCTCAAAATGCAAAAGTTTCAAAATCTTGTTTCCAGCCATTAGAGACAACCAAAAGAATCCGGTGTTTCCTTTCAACAGTATGTTGAACTATATAAATGAATATACACATAATATACCCACACACACGTGTGTGTGTGTGTGTATGTTCCTTTTTACTGTTTCTTGTTTTTTTATTTAACGTTAACGGTAGAGTACCAAATATACCTTCCTGTCTTCTGCCTAGAACCTCTTGTCAGCAGTACGTGAGTTCACTCCTTCTTTTTAAGATGGTGCAGTGTTAGAGTAATTTATGTGAGCAGTCTCCACTGGGGTTATTTCTAATCTTTTGCTGTTCAGCAGTGCTGCAGAGAATGACATTGTCTACACTTCACCCTGCACATGTGTGAGAATTATCTGTTGGAAAAAATGGGATTTCTGTTTTGAAGGGAATATGCCATGTAATGTTGACAGATGGTGCTAAGTTGTCTTTTGAAGAGTTAATACTTCTTCCAGCAATGGATGAAAGTACCCCTTTTTCTATTCCCTTGCCCCAAGTGTATTTCCAGGCTTTTTTATTTTACAATATGATGGGTAAAGAATATCCCAGTGTAATTTTGATTTCAGTTTGTCTTATTAGGAGTGTCTTATTTGTCTTATTAGGAGTGAGGTTGGACACCTTTTCTTACATTTCAGCTGGTTTTGTTTCTAGACATCGTGCTTCTTGTGGCTTCTAACTGTAATGGGGGGAAGGTGGGCAGTGTTGACTGGAAGTTTTAGGCTTTTCTTTCTAACCAGCTCAGCTATTGTTAAATGAGCTCACTGGGCTGAAACCACCCGTCTGTCGAAACTCCAGGCTCTTGGGTCGCTGTTCACATATGTAACTGGCAGTGGTGGTACATAAAGGTCAGGTACATGTCATAAAAGGAGGCAAGGTGTTCATGCTGCAGACTGGTGAGAACCTAGTGTCATCAAATTATGAGCTACAAGTGTTCCGTTGCTGAAGCAGTCAACAACCCATACTCTCTGAAGGACCTGCCTCAACAGTAAATTTCAGGTCAAAGATTAAGAGTTCTTTAGGCCATTTGAGACATAAATATTGCTTTAAATTTAGAAAATCTGTGAAAGACTTTAAAGCAAGTATTTTGTGCTTCTTAATTTGTAAAATTCAAGTTGCTTTCTGTAAATTGCATGCCTTTTGATGCTGCTTTGTGCATGGTATTTGTGCGACAAATGACCCTCAGCTTCATTCCAAGTATATTCCTCACATCTAAATAGCAGAAAATGTTATCGCCTGAAATATAATTTATACATTAACATTAAAGCAATTATCTATTCATAACTATGACATTTTGGAAGCCCTGGTGGCGTAGTGGTTAAGTGCTACGGCTGCTAACCAAAGGGTCGACAGTTTGAATCCCGCCAGGCACTCCTTGGAAATTCTCTGGGGCAGTTCTACTCTGTCCTGTAGGGTCGCTATGAGTCAGAATCGACTCGACGGCTCTGGGTTTGGTTTTTTGGGGGTTTTTTATGACATTTTACATTTGTTGCAACATGAAAAATCATGACTCCTTTCAGGGAAAATGAGTACCCGGTGCACTGTTACACCTGGGGTTTTGTTCTACGTATGATTTCTATGAACTATATTCTTGCTCATATTCTCGCTCCTTCTCTCATGTCCTCTGCTCTTTCTTGTTTCACTTTTAGCCATCATGTGTTCCGTGAAGCCAGATGGAGTTCCTCAGCTGTGTAGGACAGATGAAATTGGAGAGCTGTGCGTGTGTGCCATTGCTACAGGCACGTCCTATTACGGCCTCTCAGGCATGACCAAGAACACCTTTGAGGTAGGTTGATGGAAAGAGTCTGTCCATGGTCTTCATACAACCATTTCTAGGTGCATAGTAGTAGCCATGAAATAGAAGATTGTAATTTTAAATAAATCATATGCATATTTATTAAAATGGTTGCACTTCCTCCTCCCATATTTTGTAGTTTTCAGTAAATTTGGTTAATCTCCATTGCTTTGACTTTGTAATCAGTGTCAAAAAAGAATAACTGCAGTTTACTAAAAATGGACCTTTTTAATTTATTATTATTTTCACTTCTACCTGTTTAGTAAAAGTATGCCTTTTCATGAACTATTCTGTTGAGTGCTGTGTGAACACTGAGTGGTTTGTAAATCTGAGGGCAGAAACCATGTATGTACTCAGAGTTCCCAGCAGGGATATTCAGCATGGGTACTAAGTACCTGACTGATAGATGAATAAAGGAACACACTCATGCTGTCCCAGACCCATAAGGACCTTCAGCTAGATGACACTTGGCCAGACCTGAGCCCAGTGAGTAACTTGAACACACATATACATTAAATAATTATCCAAACAGTATGAGCAAGTATATGTGTGCGCGTGCTCCTATGATGGAGACTAAACAAAGACATTAAGGGAGTTGTGTTCACAGGGCCAAACTTCAGTGTATTTCTCAAAAATTTTACCACGTGATACCTGACAGTAGTAACAACACAATATTTGATTAAGTTATGCGTAAGAAAATACAAATTTCTTGGGGATAAAATTTTAATATGTTTAGTAACTTTGAATGTGATTGAACAGATATGTTAGGGTGCCTTATTCATGGCAGCCTTTGGAATGTGGGATTTGCCAGCTTTGTGAATACATATTCAAATTTCTAAAATAACCCTTATACGAGAGCTAAACGTAAGGCTAAATAAAAATCACAGCTCCTGTTCTGTCTGTTCTATGCTGGTTTATCTGGAGGAAAACAGGTTTAGAGTTTGCACTCATTTGATTTGTTTCTTTTACATTTTTATGTTTTTCTTTTCAGTGTAGTTCCAATAAGAAAAAAATAACAAATAATGTTTTAATAAATAGGGATCAGTCATTTTACAACTCACATGCTATTTAAAATGTGCACTGATTCTCCATTTATCGCTTTTGTGCGATAAACAAAAGAATGAATTAGCATTTATTAGTATATCGTAATGATTTCTGGGGTATTGTAAGAATGAAACACGTGTAAGGTGCCCATATAATTATAAGAGGTGTAGGAACAAATGACTATTAGCTGAAGGAGTGGGGTGGGATGGGGAATTACTCTTTTTAACTGTTTATGAAGCTTTTCGGCAAATAGAATTTGCCTTGGCCTGTTTCTGTAGAAGTATTACTGAAGATAATGAGACAGAGTTAAAGAAAAGCAGATTTCAGTTCACATTTTTTTTATAAGGAGGAGTGGTACAAGATTTAAATGATTAGATGAACTTTGTATATTTTTTATACGATCCTTAAATAAATACTAACAAACAGAATTATGGGGGAGAAAGATTCTGGTGTTAGTAATTCAGTGCCTTAAGTCTTTATAAATTTTGCATTTAGAACATAGATGTTTATATCAGAGCTGCCCGTAGCATGAAGGATGGGTTTTCCTTTATTAAAATCATTTATCTGTTGACTCAAGGCCCCCACTTTTTCAGAAATCTGGAAGATCACCTCACTATATTGCCTGATAGACTAAGCGTAACTGTCCTTGCATGCTGACCAGAGTCTTCTAAATGAGAGCTTAATTTACCAAGCAAAAAAGTAACAGGGCTTGGAACCAGGAGACTCAGGTCTTCCCGCTCTTTCTGCCACTGATTCTATGAACGATCTCTGGCAGGTCTCCTACTCAGTCTCTACTTCCTCATTTGTAAAATGGATTAAATGCCCTTCAAAGGTATTCTATCTATCTAAGTTTATTTACCTCATTTTTCTGTACAAAAGAATAATAGCAGCTTACAACAGAAGACACATACAATGAAGTTGTAAATATTAAAAGCAGCAGAGTAATAGAATCAAGAAAAAGAATAAATTATTAACCATTTTATACTGACCTTTCTGGCAGCCAGATAAAAAGGAAAGCACAAAGTAGAATAGTCTCATTATCAAGAGAAATAGAAAGCATATTAAGTCATCCATGCCCAAAAAATTTTCTTAGCGTCGAATTCTGAAAGACAGTCTATTAAGCAGTTCTTATACAGGTAGTCCCCAACTTATGACGTATTTGAGTTATGACTAACCACACTTAGGACAGTTTTGTCATTGTTGTTGTTACTGTTGTTTTACATCTTGTTGTTGTTTTACGTCTTTGTCTTTACATCAACCCTGCATACAGTGTTGTAGCAGGTAATGTGCTGATGTTAGCATTCTCCAGTGTTGACTCACAGATGTTCAGTGTTGTGATTTACTGATCAGAACGCTACCTACTAGCAGGCTATGGCCTGGTCTACAGTGAAACCTGTGTCAGTGTCAGTGCAGGGAGTCATGACAGGTAGAGATTTGGGCAGTGTTCAACTCTAATGACACATGGCAGTTGAACTGTGCATGTGCCCAACAGCCATTATGACTCTGACTTCGTTGTTATGACACTTCCGCCAACAAGTAAAAATGGGATTTATAAAGATACTGATAATAAAAGGCAATAATAATGATAAGAAAAAAAAGAGGTGTTCAACTTCTGTCAGAACCAGCTTACCACAGAGTCATTGGAACGGAACCCTTTCATAAATCGGGGACCACCTGTATAGAGAATGACAGAGTATTAAATCTGTTCGAAATAACATGTGGTATTCTTAAAGCCTTCACGAAAAAAAGGAAGAGAATTCCATCAAAGGACAATTGAAGGAAAATGGTTCCATAAGGGAACAAATGAGTTTGGTTCTAATATATATATTGATAGACTATTTAGACGAGCCTTGGTGGTGCAGATGGCTAGGCACTCAGTTGCTACCCCAAAGGCTGGTAGTTTGAACCCACCTAGCCACAACCCAGCAGAAAGATCTGGTGATTTGTTCCCATAAAGATTACAACCTAGGAAACCCTGTGGGGCAGTTCAGCTCTGTTATATGGGGTCAGTATGAGTCAAAATCAACTCAACAGTGCCTGATAACAATGCCATAGTGGATTAGCTTCATCCAGGGGTGGAATGTAGAATGGTTAATGGTGGTTACTAAAATAGAATTCTCAAGGTAGTGCTCTTGGGTCAAAGCAAAGATAGACTGTCTCTGCTTGGAGGTAGACAGATCTTAAGAAACATTAGAATTTTCCTCAATTCTGGATCTGCTCCAGCATAAGAATAACTGACCATTTTATAATATTACGTCATAAAACATGACAAAAACAAATTCTACCAGGTCTGGTATCATGGCTGTAGAAAAAGCTTGGTAGTAGTCTTGGTAGATTATTTCATTCTGAAAACCCTGGTTTTTAGGTACAGACATCAGAATGAGTTTGCAATACAAGTTACCTATAGAAAACGGAATTGTTTTCATAATATTTTAATATAGGATAATTTGATTTGGGGGGATGTCTGCCAAAAGTATTAGTTCTAGTGTAGTTCTTGAACATTCATTTTGCAGTGGCTTAAAATCTATTAATGACATTCCTACTTTATGATAAAATCATGTTAGCATTCAGGTAGAAACCTATCCTCTTGCTTCATATTGTAGAGAATTGCATTTAGTTCATCCAAAAGTAATGCCAAATTACAAAAGGTAAGTTAAAATTAAAAATAGCAGTTTGAAAACATGGCCTTCCTTATCCTGGTATTCGTAACAGGGTATTAGCTGGAGAGCAGCTGTGCCTTTGAAAGGTGCTGTTAGACATGCAAAGCACAATCCATCTGCAGGTGATGAGAGGAAAGCCAGGAGGGCGCTCAGTTGCTGCTGGGGTTGGTGATGCTGCCGTCAAGCTTTAAGGGCATGTCCCACCAGTGACTGGGACTGTGGTCATGAGGGAGCAAGTACTGTGGTTTTCCTACTGAGGGGAATTTTACTTTGAATCAAGCGTTCAATAGTTCTGACACCAAAAGATCTTCACCAGAGCCAAATAATTTTCTACAGAATTTTTTGATGCACCTGCCTTAGACTAATTTCTTGAAATTTGGTTTGGAGAAAACTTCATGTGATTTGGAGTTTGTAGTGAAACCATTCTTCCCAGCTAAGAGCATTATGATTACATATTCTAAAAACAAGACATTTCACCAGGAACTTTCTCCTTTTGGAAATGTTTGTCAGGTGAGTTACGATAGGAGGAGTTACTGAACTCCAGCCTAAGTGCCTCACATTTAAAGCAATTCTTCTGCAGGTATCAGTCTGAACAGGTAGGAATCTTTACTTACCCAACTTTAAAAAATAAAAAGACAAGACCACACTCTGTTATTTTATAAATTATTAGAACCAACAGACAGTAGGCCAACTCATTTCTGAAGGTTTTCAGACAGCTAAGTAGGGATGCTGTAGAGGAGGGTTTTTTTTTGTTGTTGTTGTTGGATGGAACTGTGAGCTAGAGGCCTTTTTAACATCAGTCTCTTATTCTCTGATATTATTGAAGAGTGTGTCATACTACCAGCTCATGTAAGGTGTGGAAACACTAAATGTGTTTTTGTTTGTTCGTTTTTAAGACAAGACAGTCAGTCCTTGGGAGGCAAAAAGGTGTATATTAAATAATTTTTTTTTTCTGGAGTTCTTCTCTCTTGTTCTTATGAACTAATCTTTTAAATAATTTTATTTGGCAGAAGTCAAATACTGTGTTTTCTGACTAATACCCTTGTAGGTCACCAGTAAGATGAGAGGAAGGGCTGTCCTCACTTAAAGGCTTATATGTTTTCCTCCTAGGTATTTCCTATGACAAGTTCAGGGGCTCCGATTAGTGAATACCCTTTCATAAGAACAGGCTTGCTGGGATTTGTTGGTCCTGGAGGACTTGTCTTTGTGGTGGGTAAAATGGATGGTTTGATGGTGGTCAGTGGACGAAGACACAATGCTGATGACATTGTGGCAACAGCGTTGGCAGTGGAACCAATGAAATTTGTCTACAGAGGAAGGTCAGTCTCATTTGTCTTTTAAGTATGCGTTTTTTTAATAGATGATGCTTTTTTAATATAATTATGAAGAATTTAAACTTGAATTAATTCCTCAAACTTATGTGACTCAGTTTCCCCTTATGTAAAATGAAGCTGTTAGATTCAATAATGTTTGGGATTCTTTTTCATTCTAAATATACATAATTTTATAGAAATTTCTTGAGCCCCATAAGTATGTTATTGTTAATGTCCCCTCTGAATTAAATTTAAAAAGCAATTGCATTTTTTAATTAATAACTGCAATAAAGAAAAAAAGGCCAGATATTCATTTTCGTGGAGACTAGAAGACCCAAAGGTTGAGCTGTAGACCTACACAGAAAAAAATGATGCTCAGTTACTTACTGGCTCTCCGTGGCGCTCTTCTCCCTGTTGGTATTCCTATCTTGTCTGTCGCATAAAGCTCAGTAAACATTAGTTAAATTACTACAACTCCTGAGTTTTTTGCTCATTGGATGGAAGTTATAAACTGAGTAAGAATCTTAAGTTTGTCAAGCTAATGAGAATAGGGGAAAGTAAACACTTAGACATAACATTGCCACTTTGAATCATTTTTAAAACTACAGCCTATTTGTGAAAAGGGGCATAATGAAGTCATCAAGTTGTCACAATTCTGTGCTTACCCTAAAAACCAGACATATTTACAAAAAACCTTTAGTTCTCAAACAGAAAAATTCGACTGATACGGAAAGAATTCCTTCAGAGGTGCAAACTCAAGATGTGAACTCTACGGTTTTCTAATATTCAGCAGTTCTGATATTTATATACTGACTCCTCCTTTCTGTACCAAGGGTATAAAACTTGTCACCAAAACTTATGGGCTACTGTAGGCAGCCTCAGCGTAAAATATGGGTGATTTTGCCTCGGCAGCATCTTTAGGCTTCCCCTTCCCCACCACCTCCCCAAAGATATTCTTATTACATTAATAAGTTTTTTTTTTTTTTTTAATTTTTATTGTGCTTTAAGTGAAAGTTTACAAATCAAGTCAGTCTCTCAAGTGTGTGGGAGTTTGAAATTGCAGTTTGCCTTTTTGAAGTGGTGGTTAGAGCTGTGATCATCTGAGCTATGCACTGAATAGTGGTTATGAGAATTCTGTATTGAAGAAACACATCTCTGTGAGCACCATCTGCAGGGTGTGCTCACTTGGTGCTCTCCTCGTCTGTTCCTGCAGAATAGCTGTGTTCTCGGTGACTGTCCTTCATGACGAGAGGATAGTCATTGTTGCAGAGCAGAGACCAGACTCCACGGAGGAGGACAGCTTTCAGTGGATGAGCAGAGTTCTACAGGTGATCTTCTTCTGCCTCTGAAGCTTTTCTTCCTCTTTCTTATTTTCACCTTCCCTCTTTCATCTGCTAAGGTTATTGCCTGACCTTTATCAGCTGTGTTTTGTCCAGATGGTATTCCTTTTATTTTCACTCCATCTGATCAGAAATTACATCAAGTGGGAGACTTTTATTTTTCATTCCAGGAAACTAGCTAATAGATCAAGGTTGGGGATCTGAAGTTTGCAACACTAGTTCCTACCATTCATATTGGAAAAGTCACAAGCAAAGGTTTTTTTGTTAGGATGTTGTGAATGTATTCTCTTTTCTCCAAAATTTCTTTTTTATTGTTTGTGGTATTCCACAAGTCCTAGGTAAATTATTCAGTTTTACGTTTTTACTATTGACCTCACTTTAAGTAAGACAGTGCATTCTCTTACCTTGATATTTTTACACTGGGAACACCGTGGGTGCTGCACGTATTTTTCCATGCTGTAGACAATACTTTGTACCATATAAGCATTTAGTGAATGCTTGTTTATAATATCTATTATAACATGATTATATATTTTTTAATTTTCTAGGCAATTGATAGTATACATCAAGTTGGAGTTTATTGCCTGGCCTTGGTTCCAGCAAACACCCTTCCCAAAACCCCCCTTGGTGGAATACATTTGTCAGAAACGAAGCAGCTTTTCCTGGAAGGTTCACTCCACCCCTGCAATGTCTTGATGTGTCCACATACGTGTGTCACAAACTTACCTAAACCTAGACAAAAGCAGCCAGGTATGTTTTAACGCCCTGGTAAGTCTGTGTACAGTCTTGAATTGACCATCTAGAATTACAGTTCATCAGCATCGCATTGTTAAGACTGTCAGCAGTTCTCGGCCTTTTTCTGCCTCCGTGCTATTCACGTGATCTACGTACCACACATAAGTAAAGCTACTCATTACAAACCATGTTTTTCTACCCAAGGAGATAAAGTCCATTCAGGGCAAGGAGTATGGTGAACATTTGAGTTGAAAGAGTTGTTAGTTTCTTGAGCCTCAGTCTTCTCACTGTGATATCAAACACTTGACTCAGAGTTAAGCCATCTAGATTCAATTTTTATACAGTTGCTAACTGTGTGACCTTTGGCAAGGAACAAAACCTCTCAGTGTCATAGCTTCCTTACATACAAAATGAGAATAATCCTCACTTGCATATTTCATGTGGCTGTCATAGGAATCAATGCAGATAACGTATGTGAAAGCCCTTTGAAGTATATGACGAATTGTACAAATGGAAGATAATGTTGTTTTTGAAGTTGTTGTATAGTAAACGTTTGCCTAGTGCCTCATTGTTTAGGGCGCACATTATTTCTGTTTTCTGACTTGACTCTCATGGCAACTATATCAAGCATGCTCTTTAAGGTTAGGCCAAATATCAGTGAAAGGGAAATTATAGCAAGAATATACTGGATCATGAGGAAGGAACTGTTCAGTATAGTAAAGGAGGGGCCCAGGGCCTTCAGCACTGAAATGTACAAAAGATTTCATAATACCCAGGACAGAAGCTCAGGCTGGGATGATAATGATGATGGCATTAGGCATGCTACAGGCTAGCCAGTGTTCTAAGCACTTTATATGTATTAATTTGTTTAATCCTCCTGACAGCCCTGTGATATAGGATAGTACTAATGACATAAGATCCCCATTTTACAAATAAGGAGAGTGAGCCACAGGGAGGTTAAGTCATTTATTTAAGGTGATACTGCCAGAATGTGCTAGAAACAGAATTGTGGCCCAGGATGTCGGGCTCCTTAAGTGGTAAGTCTGTGCCCTTAACCTCAACTATGTTGATCTTACCCCAAACTCTAGTTTCTTAAACTGGATCAGTTTGCTACCATTTCATAAAGAATGACATTATTGGGCAGAATTTTATACCAGACCCTGAGGTGGTTGGCATTTTGTATCCTGGGCTCACAGGTGAGTGGCACACGCCTCACAGTAAACATATTAACCAATCTGAAAAAATCCAGTTTGGCCACTCTGTGGTTGTGGCAGGCTCTGAGGTTTCATAGATTCCGCCTGAAGCCTCCCCAGTAAGCAGCCTTGTAGATGAAATAGTAAAGGTAAGGAAGCTGATGCTTAGAGAAGTGTGATCATCCCAAGTATGCATAGCTTCTCAATCGCAGGGAGAAAACTTGAATTCAAACCTTCTGACTCTAAACCCTTTGCTTTTTACCTCTATACAACTCAAAACCCTTTGCCATCAAGTCAATTCCTACTCATAGTGACCCTACAGGACAGAGCAGAACTGCCCCATGGAGTTTCCAAGGAGTGCCTGGTGGATTCGAACTGCCAACCTTTTGATTAGCAGACATAGTTCCTAACCACTACACCACCAGGGTTTCCACCTCTATACAACTCAAAGATTTTTTTCCACGGTAGTCAGAATGTAATTTATACATAAGAGTATATATTTTTTTCACTCTTAAAGAATGCAGAAAGTCATCATGTTTCGACTTCCTAGGCAAATTAGATTTACATGTATCACTGCTTTTTCATTTCTGAGCTATTTCTGTTTTAAAAAATTATTTTCCTATACTCTAGATGTTCTTAGCTAGTATCCTTCTTGCGTTTCTTTTCTCCTCTCACCTTTATTTTATCCTCTCAATCCCTGGTTTGTGTGATTGCTGTAGTTCGATGTAGAGTGGGAGAGAAGGATCCACTTCTGTCAACTGTGTGGGTACAGTGGCGTTAGTGAGCCACTGAAAAACGCAGAGCATAACACTGCAGTGAGCATAACGAAAAGATGAAAAATCACCTCTTTGTCCATATTATCTGAGAACGTAAACCACATTGGGAATGATATAACTACAATTGCTCTATCTAGTCATGTTCGTTTCTGCAATACTACAGTTTGTAGTAGTGTGGGGACTCACCACGGTATCCTGAGTATAAAGTGGGAAGTGACTGGATCAGGCAGCAGCTCCTCTCCTCTACTTGTATCAATCCATGATCACAGACGCTCTTGACCCAGGGACCCAGGCAGCCAGCCAGTGGTTCCCAGTACAAAGGCATGAATGCGAATTCCTGACAGTTCAGTAGTTTGTGTAGGCAGGATCCAGGACAGAGTGTTTATGATATGTAGAATGATTTGCAGATCTGTGATATGGTTTCATAGCTTCAGGGCTCAGTTAAACTGTCAAATGTCAAGACACCCAATGAAAGAGAACTGTAATAAAATGAGAGAGCAAATGCCACTCATTATGCTCCGAAGATCTGAGCTGGCAGGGGGCCTGAACAGTCTTCTTTATTAGAGGTTGAGTGCTGAAAGGATTGCCCTGGAGGGTTGGTACCTTGCTGCTCTAATACAATAATAAGTGAAGTTTTATGTGATTTTGGTAACTTTAAAGAACAACAAAATTAAAAAAAAAAAAAGAAGTCCTATCTGTAAGATAGTTGATGTTCCGTCTGTTTTCATTAAATGCTGAGAAGTCATGCAATTCTATCTCTTCATAAAACTGTTTTTCAATAAATATTAAATGACAGCTGTGGTGAAATAGAAAAAGACTTATGTGAAGTATGAGTAACCAAACCAAACCTGTTGCTGTTGAGTCAATTCTGACTCATAGCGACCCTGTGGGACAGAGTAGGACGGCCCCAGAGGGTCTCCAAGGAGTGGCTGATAGGTTTGAATACCAGCCTTCTAGTTGGCAGCGGAGCTCTTATCCACTGTGCCACCAGGTCTCCTGGGGTACCAGTAGATGTTCTTAATTGTGCTGATAACCTGGAATGTAACATTAGACAAATCACATTTTCTCTAGGCCTCGGTTTCCACAGATGTAAATGAAGGAATTGTACTGGATGATTTCTAAGGCCCCTTTGGAATAAACATTTATGACTGTAAACGACTATCCATTATTGGCAGCCAACACAAACGTTTTTTTGAGGCCATTTATGTGTAACTGTGTTGTTAAATGCTTGAAACAGACCCTCTAAAATTTAAATATTTTATAGAAAACCTAGCTGAATTTTTACTTGGTAAATTAGTATTCATTTAGCTAGCAACAGAGCGTACTATGAGAATATCTTACTTGAGCACAAAAATGTTGAACCCATTAGTTGGGCTGGTAACAATATTGTCAATATTATAAAAATAGGCACAACTTCACAGCTTTAAAATTCCCTGGAGTATATTTTATCAGAATAGCTGGAGAAGAATCCCACCAGGCCAGCATGAGGATTAGGCCTCGGAGACCTCCAGTGCCACAGAGAGGAGAAATGTTACCCCTAGTTCAGGATTATGTATCTTGCTGCTGCCTTTTAGGTAAAATTTCTGTCTGTGTCCCCTGCATCAATTTGTCGAGAATGGTATGGTGGGAGTTCAGTAATGCTAGTGATAAATTTGCTGACTTAAGGGTTTATAAATCTATAAGGGGAGTGTAGGACAAGAAAGAATGAATGTGAACTCCAAATACCTGTGTTTTGGGGTCTGTCTCCATTTTATGTTTTTCACATTGTAAGAGAGGTGATAACCCCGTGGGAGTGTTTCATACACGCCCACCTCACTGCACCTAGGGAGAGAAATCATCAGGTCTTGGTTAAGGACAGATTTTAAAAATGAGGTACAGCAAGAAAGTGTCCTGTTTCCTAGCAACAGTTGGAAAAAACAAGTTCATAAGCCTAGGTGAAGTTCAAGGCACCCAAGGTCTCAAAGGTTGCATTCAGATAACATAAGCAGAAGTAAATGTTTAGTAAAGGAAGACTTGACCCAAGGATGGAGAGGCACAAGATGAGGGACTGTGAAAGCCTGGTGTCCCCAAAATACTGCTTTCCCTACCCTAGTATGAATTCTTTTTTTTTTTTTAATTGTGCTTTAGGTAAAAGTTTACAGTTCAAGTTAATTTTTCATACGGAAACTTATACACATAGTTGTTAGGTGACATTAGTTGCAGTCCCCACAATGTAACAGCACACTCTCCCTTTCCACCCCAGGTTTCTTGTGTCCATTCAACTAGTTCTGTCAGTTCCTGCTTTCTCATCCTGTCTCTGAACAGGAGCTGCCCATTTGGTCTCATGTATCTGCTTGAACTAAGGAGCACACTCTCCACGAGTATTATTTTATGTTTTATAGTCCAGTCTAATCTTTGTCTGAAGAGTGGACTTCAGGAATGGTTTTAGTCCTGGGTTATTAGAGTGTCCGGGGGCCGTGGCTTCGGGGGTTCCTCCAGTCTTGGTCAGACCAGTAAGTCTGATGTTTTTACATGTATCTGAGCTCTGCTCTGTGCTTTTCTCCACCTCTGTCAGGGACTGTCTGTTGTGTTCCCAGTTGGGGCAGTCATTGATGATGATAGCCAGGCACCAACTAGTTCTTCTGGTCTCAGGCTGATAGAGTCTTTGGTTTTATGTGGCCCTTTTATCTCCTGGGCTAATATTTTCCTTGTGTCTTTGGTATTCTTCATTCTCCTTTGTTCCAAGAAGGATGGGATGGCTGCTCGCAAGCGTTTAAGACCCCAGATGCCGCTCATCAAAGTGGGATGCGGAACATTTTTTTCATAAACTTTGCTATGCTAATTGACCAAGATGTCCCCCAAAACCTAGTTTGAATTCTTAAAGATATTATTGATAAGCCTTCGAAGAAATTTAGGCTAATTTCTAAGTTGGCTCCTTAAAACAAGCATTTTCCCCAGCCAGGCCTAAATCACCAAGGAGAATGTTAAGATATTTTATCAACAGATACTAAAGATAGAAAGGTAATAATTAATAAGCAAAGATGCAGGGTACAAGGGTATTTAATTATCCATGCAAAAGCAGTTAACTCATACGTGCCGTTTCACAGTGGCACCCTTATTCACTTCAGCTTGTATTCTGTTACCAAATTTCCTTTTTGGTCTGTTAAATATGACAGACTATTCCTCTTTCATAGTCGTTTTATTAAGAAGTAAGGAAAGGTAGTTTGCTCACAGCTACCAAACATAAAAAATAAGGATATACATTCAAAGTGATTTAGCTGAGTACATTTAGTATAGTCTCATGATTATACAGAAACCATCATCAGGGTTCAAACTGCCAAAAACCAAAGATACCAAAAAGCCCAGAAATGTGTGTCATTGGCTACCCTAATCCATAGTTTCTGCCCTGTCTCGAAACACCCTGCGTTCCTCCACGTAGCTGTGAGAATTTAAATATTTCATGGCAAACCAAGTTCAGTATGGACAGCAATGTATCTGTAGAGAAGAATGGCTGGTCCTGTTTTCACTTTGACAGCCTACTGAACGTCACTCAGCTACCTTGTACTGTGCATTGTCGTTTCATTGAGTTTATACTTGGAGCCCAGGATGATTGTTAGGGTGGTTGTTGTGGTTAAGTGTACACATTATAAGCCTTGTTCTGTGCTGCCACACTCTTAAACCTGTATCGTAAAAACCTTTGTTTTCTTTTGATATGTGATCAATTTGCTTAACTACAGGCATACAGCTTTTTATGTGTAATCGGTAATGTATCACATGTCCTCATTTATAAACATGTAACTTGACCTTCATCAAAAGTTTAATAAGAATTTGACTTGATCGTTGTCGTCTTCAACTTGTGTTTTAGTGAACCAAGGATTAAATAAAAATTGGTCGCGTTATCTGTGTTATTTTATATAGCAATTCTTTTGGTAATCATCCTTTCACTCTTCCTTTCTTCCTGTCCTTGTCTGTCTCTGTGTCACACACCCACACACACACACACACACGTGTTCTCACATACTCACGTAATGGGATGTTCTCCTGGTACTTCTGTCCTTTTCCTATTAAATGTGTGTATCTTAATGTGTATGTATTTAATGAAAAGAAAGTGTCGGTAATGCTATCTTGAGGGAGCAGGAGGGTACCTAGTGTTTTTTGCAGCCACGTGTTTTGAAAACATTTCTGTGGTTCTTTAAGAAACTTCTTTCTTTCATAGAGGAAAAAAAAAGCTTTCAGAAAAGATTTTATCTGCCTTTCTCTTTCAAAATGTTTCAGCAAACTGAGAAAAGAGATTTGGGGGTCAAGTGAATAACAATGGAGTAAAAAACCACTTTGATTTTACAGTAGCCTTTTGGCCTATTCTTTTACCTTTGCCCTGGGCCTGGCAGATAACCTAAAGCCTTTTCAGTCAGTGGGATATATGGAGAAGTGCTTCCGTGTCCTATCCCTCCAACAGTATTGCTCCCTGAATTTATCTCAGGAAGTATTTATAAACAATGTACAGTGTTACAGTGTTTACTCTCAGTGATGTATAATAATCCCAGGGAACAAGAGCGCATATAATCCAGAAGGCCTTTACATAGCAATGAAACACATTTGTCTTCTGTATTATTGTTTTTTATAATCACTGATGTGAAAATATGTTAGCATCTCCTGAGTTTACACTAACTGAGAAATGAGGGCAATGAGACTTGAAAAATAATAGGGGAATTTGGCATGTGATAAAAATACTGTTTTTATATATAACTCTTAAGGAGCCCTTGTAGCACAAATGGTTGAGTACTCGGCTGCTAACCAGAGGTTGGCCATTTGAACCCACCCAGTGGCTCCATGGGAGAAACACCTGGTGATCTGCTTCTATAACGACTGCAGCCAAGAAAACCCCGTGGGACCGTTCCAGTCTCACACGGGTCGCCACCAGACGGCATCCAACAATAATATACAGCCCTCAGTCAAGGCTTGCCTTTATTACCCATCATCATTCTAGCAATTTCTTTGAAACCCTCTTCTAATAAGATTTATTTAAAGTGAGGTCTCTCAGAGGATTTGCCAAGAATGCACACTTTATCAAGGTGGGAAGCCCTGTTTTAAGGTAGTTAGGTTCACATTTTCGTTTTCATTACTTGTATGCCACTGTTTCCTCCTAGAAATTGGTCCTGCCTCTGTGATGGTGGGCAACCTCGTCTCCGGGAAGAGAATCGCCCAGGCTAGCGGCAGAGACCTTGGTCAAATTGAAGACAATGATCAGGCCCGGAAGGTAAGCAGCTGAGAGAGTAGACCTCAATACCGTGTTCCTCTTCAGCACCATCTAGCTAGAATGCTGCGTTACGGAAGTGGCCATTTTCCCTTAGTTTCCTAATTCTGCCAATTCGCTATATACTATTGATCTCTTGAGCCTTTGTTAATCTTCTCTTCCTACCTAATCTCTTGATCCAGGAAGAGACATCCCTAGTAATTTTGTATGATAAATATGTTTATTCGTGTGTACAATGTTTTAGAAAATGTCACAGAGAAAAGTGGGTGTGGCATATGATAGTCCTACAATTAGCAATTCTAATCCTTGTCCTGTCTTAGGGTTCCCCAGAGCCACTTGTTCCTCGTTATCCCCACCAGCCCTGATTTGAACCAAAAACTGCCTCACAGCTACCTTGGTATGAGGTTTCAGTCCTTGGGCTTTGGAGTACAAGAAAACATCAGTTCAAAACCCAGGTCTCGGAGCTAGACATCTTTAAAGCAGATTTAGGAGCAGTAGGAGAAATCCTCAAACCCTGTTCCACAACACACATCACACAAATTGTCATGTGTGGGTATGGGTCCCCACTGTTACCCTTCATCCTTGAGAACTCTAAGACTGACCAAAACTGGTCCCATTTTCCCACAGCCAAGATACGGTCCTATTCTATATTTAGAGCTATTAGGCAATGTGACAAAAATCAACAATTTAAAATAATACCACTTTGGTAATATATAGTGATAGGTGAATTCAGTGCACTTCCCCACCTACTTGATAAAATGGGTTAAATGTTACACATGGATGTTTCTTGTATCATGACACTAACACTGTATAAGAAATAGGGCTGTCCTTTTTACTCTGTGTTGAATCAATTCAATGCATTCAGTCTGGATAATTTACAATACTGTTTAATGGCATTGGGGATTTACTATTCTAGAAGCATAGCAAATTTAATAGATCCCTTTTTAAAAAAACAGAATAGAGCTGATTCTCCCATTGCAGCCCACAGAATTTAACATTGCACCTTCTGGAAGCTCTGCAAGAAAGACTTTTCTGTATTGGCTGCTCCTGTCAGTCATATCAGAAATGGAGTTCTCCCATCCTGGGGCAGACTTTCAGAAAACTTCCCGTTACCAGGAGCACACCAAGGACCTTAGATTGTGAGTTTGTAAACCAGGCGTAATGAATCCAAACTCCAGGAAAAAATTGTAAGCACTTGCTTATTCTGTTGATTATACTTGTCAAGGATTTTAGTTGGAGGTGTGTCATCCTTTCTCTGTGGTGTTTTGGTGGAGAGGCAAAGCATTTTTAAGCATTTACAAAGCATGCAGGCAGGCTGTGTTGATATAGATACTGAGATTACACCAGCCCAAACTACAGTGGTTTGAACCTAATAAATGTGTTTGTTTTCAGTTCCTGTTTCTCTCAGAAGTTCTGCAGTGGAGAGCTCAGACCACCCCCGACCATGTCCTCTATACGCTGCTCAACTGTAGGGTGAGACGTGCTGAGTCCTATTTTATGATCCTTATTGTATTCCCATGGGATTTTTTTTTTTTTTTTGCTATTTTGACTAATGAAACTTTCTCACTTAAGGATTGAAGGATTCTTTTTTTTTTTTTTTTAATGATTTGTGTATTTATATATACCTAGAACGTAACCCTGGTGGTACAAGGGTTAAGCACTTAGTTGCTAGTTGAAAGGTTGGCAGCTTGAACCTGCCCAGTGGCTCTGTGGGAGAAAAGACTTGGCAATCTTCTCCCATAAAGATTACAACCTAGAAAACCCTATGGGGAAGTTCTACACTGGCGCATGGAGTCATTATGAGTCAAAAATCGACTTGATGGCACCTAACAACAACAACATTCGTGTATCATGTATGTGTGTATTTTAACAACACTGTTTGTAATATCTCCCCAAAAAGTAGAGTGATGAATGATACATACAGCAAGGAACAACTGCAGATCTATGAGATGTTTATGTTTTTATTGTTATTACTGTATTAATATTTTATAAGGAAAAAAGAGAAAACTTTCTCTTTTTTACAAGAGATTATGTATTAATCACAAATCCAGAAATGAAAATTGTTTCTATCTTGTAAGTATGTTTAGAGTTGATGTCCCATATTGCACATAGAGAACCAATCTCATCAAGCGTTGCTGCCTAGCAGTACTTAACGTAAGGCCATAAGTATACTAACAGATAGCACTAACAATAAAAATTAAATACGGAAGTCTTAATATGCGTGTTCACTTTCCTTTTTCTTGTAGAAATGTAGCCAGAAAAGAGGACTAAACTGTAGGGCTCGCTGGAGCGAGATAGTGGCATAGGCAACCGCATTCTCCTGTCTCCCCACAAAAACACCGGGAAAAAAGTAGAAACTGGCAGAATCAGCAGAGGCAGAACTTGGGAAACCAATCAGAGGGTTACAGCAAGTAAAAAACCTGAAAACCCATTACCGTTGAGTCAATTCCAACTCAGTATGACCCTATAGGATGGAGTAGAACTGCCCCACAGGGTTTCCAAGGAGCAGTTGGTGGATTTGAACTGCCAACTTTCTGATTATCAGCAAACTCTTAACCACTACGCCACTAGGGCTCCTCTAGGCGAATGCTAAATCAAGAAAAAGGTGACATATAAATGTTAGCAAAGCTTTGGTTTTCTAGCGCCTGGGCCCACACTCCCAGAGAGAGAGCCTGGCCTCGGGCTCTAGACAGAACTGAGAAGACTGTATTCCCCAGCCATTGGGTGTGTGTTCTAACTGCCTGGGGAAGGCCTGAAAGCTGAAGTGAGGTGCTTATCTTGATTTGGACTATATTGGAGCTTGTGCAGGGCTGAGGGTCAGAAGCCAGCTACCTAAGCCTATGACCGGGTATAGCCATTTAGGGCTAAAGAGTACAATGAAGTAGTAATATAGGCCCCGGAAAGCTAGGAGAGATTGGGGAGTTTTTTTGGATAGCAGAGCTTTCAAAAACATCACCAATACTGGAAAACTGAGACAGCAACACACGTGCCCAGGGCAAGAGAATGCCCAGAAATTAGCTGACAAAACCCTACACTTTCACCTTGAACTGATCTTTGGCTCATCGTAAGCCTAGCTAAGTGTTGAGGGAAAGTCCCGATACAGAACTAATTTGCAATGATAGGGAGAGATTTAATTTTTAAGTTTGTTTTTCCCCCTGGTGTTCAAGTAAATCTCTGTCAAGATGCTAGCTGAACACAAACTAAGAAATGTGTCTTCAGTACACATATCCAAGAAAATAATCTTTGCAGTAGTAGTTAGGGGAAGTCACTAAACAAATGGATGACTATAGTCATCAACATTTTTTGTTATGAACATGGACAGGAAGATGGAATATAAAGATGTCAGTTATTCACAGGAATATATAGATTTAATGCAGTTTCAATCAAAATCAGAACCTTTTTTTTTTTGGTGAACTAGACAAGCTGATTCAAAATTTTAAATGAGAATGTACAAGAAAAGATAAGACACCTATGAAGATGAAACAGAGGATGGGTGGACTCACACCCTACCACGCAGCAGAACTTATTATAAAGTATGGTAATTAGCCACCACCTGTCTGTCATATTGTGTGGCTTGTGTGTTGCTATGATACTGGAATCCATGCCACAGGTATTTCAAATACTGGTAGGGTCACCTGTAGTGAGCAGGTTTTAGCGGAGCTTCCAGACTAAGGTAGACCAGGAAGAAAGGGCTGCCAATCTGCTTTAGAAAATTAGCCAATAAAAACCTTTGGATTACAGTAGAACATTGTCTTACTGCTTGCTTTGGACGGAGGGATCAATCACTGGAGGAGGACATCATGTTTGGTGAAGTGGAGGGCCAGCAAGGGCAAGGAAAACACCTGGTGAGTTGGATTGGCACAGTAGCTGCAACAGTGGACTGAAACATACCAGTGATCGTGAGGATGATGTGGGACTGGGCAACATTTCATTCAGTTAGCAGCTTTTCTTAATTATATCAAACATCATATGAAATGTGAAACACTATACATACAGTTTAAGGTATTTCACAGGCCTCTTTTGGCATGGCAAATGGACTTCATGCTCTGAGTAAAGATTTATCTACTGAAGCTTTGAAACAACTCAGGTAGTTTAGTTTGCTGCAGAGGCTGTGAGACGCTGACGAGCACGGTGAGGGCCTGCACAGCCTGGAATGACAGGAAAAAGCAAGTTTACCCAAGATCAGTAAGAGCTATTACAACTAAATGCAAGTATGTGCTCAGTGCTGTGTTTGGGCAGCAGGGACAGCGCTGGAACTGGATAGGACAGCCCAAATGTTGAGTCCAGGTGGTGATAGAGCTTGGACCCCCCCCCCCCATAAGAGCTTGGATACTCACAAATTCCAGTTTCCAATAGCTTTAAAAGAGACAATAGCAACTAAATAAAAAGAAAAAGCAAACTGGGGAAGAATAAGACTCTGATTTCTAGAGTTACCACAATATTCAAATATCCTGTTTCAACAACACCAACAAAATTATCACAAGACATACAAAAAAAACAGGAAAGGATGGCCCATTTAAAAGAACAAAATAAAGATGACAGAAACCATTCCTATGGAAATCCAGATAATGGACTTACTAGACACAGACTTTAAAACAACAATATTAAATTTGCTCAGAGAATGACAGGAAAGCTCAAAGAACTAAAGGAAATCAGGAAAATGATAAAGGAACAAAACAAGAATATCAATGAAGAGACAGAAATTTTAACAAGAAACCAAAAAGAAATACTGGCAGTAAAAAGTAAAGTAACTGAAATGAAGAATTCACCAAAGGGGCTCAAAAGCAGGTGTGAGCTTGCAGAAGAAAGAATCAGTGAACTGGCAGGTATGACATTTGAGATTATCGAGTCTGAGAGCCAAAGAGAAAAGGATCAAGAAGAGAAATAGATCCTAAGGGATTTGTGGGACACTAAGCAGACCATGAAGCCCCAGTGGTACAGCGGTTAAGAGTTACAGCTGCTAACCAAAAGGTTTGAATCCACCAGCTGCTCCTTGGAAACTCTATGAGGTAGTTCTGCTCTTTCCTATAGGGTCGCTATGAGTCCATCTTCTGTTGCCAGGTCTCTGCTTCTGGGTCTTTCCTGCTGGTCTCTCCTTCCTTGGTAGTGGTGGGCTCTTCCCTTCTGCTCCGGAATTGGCTCTCTTTTAAGGCAAAACTGACCAATCCCTTTCGTAGGCCATAATTACCCTATTACACAGTCCCACCCAAATACCTGGGCGGGAGATGTAAGATCGTGGCTAGAAAGGACACACACAAAAGTAATTAATTACACCACAGGGGAGAAAGAGTATTTGAAGAAGTATCAGCAGAAAACACCCCAAATACACATCCAAGAAGCTCAGTAAATTTCAAGTAGGATAAACTCAAAGAAGCCACACCAAGAGGCATTATAACTATACTCTCAAAAACCAAGGATAAAAAGAGAACCTTGAAAGTAGCAAGAGAGAAGCAAATTGTCACATACAAAAACCAAAACCCAAACCCAGTGCCATCGAGTCAATTCCGACTCATAGCAACCCTATAGGACAGAGTAGAACTGCCCCCATAGAGTTTCCAAGGAGCGCCTGGCGGATTTGAACTGCCGACCCTTTGGTTAGCAGCCGTAGCACTTAACAACTACGCCACCAGGGTTTCCTGTCACATACAAGGGCTCCTCAAAAAGACTAAACATTGATTTCTCCTCAGAAACTACAGAGGCCAGAAGTCAGTGGAATGATGTATTTAAAGTGATAGGGAAAAAAAATGCCAACCAATGATTCTATATTCAGCAAAACTGTCCTTCAAAAACGAGGGCAAAATTAAGACATTCCCAGATAAGCAGAAGCTGAGGAAATTTGTTCCTCTAAGACCTACCCAACAAAATATGCTGCAGGGGATCCTTGTGTTAAAATGCTACAGGGAGTCCTTCCAGTTAAAAATAAAGGAGAAATAAACAGTAATTTGAAGCTTTATGAATTAAAAAAGACCTCTAGTAAAGGTAATTTCGTGAGTAAATATAAAGAACAATTTTATGGTATTTTTGTGTTGTACCTCTACTTGCCATGCCCTATATAATTTAAAAGATAAATGCTTAAGAAATAATTATAAATCTATGCTAATGGGTACACAATATATAAATGTAATTTGTGACAGTAACACAAAGGAGGAATTGTGTAGGAACAGAGTTATTGTATGTTATTGATCTTAAATTAGTACTAATTTAAATTAGGTTGTTAATAATTTACAATGATAAATGTAATCCCCTTGATATCCACAAAGAAAATATCTAAAATATGTATACAAAAGAAAATAAGAAGGAAATTGAAATGGTTCACTGCAAAAAATTAACTAAACACAAAAGTAGTCAGTATTAGAAGAAGTGAGGGACAAAAAAGCCATCATACACTGAAAACAACAAAATGGCAGAAGCAAGTCCTTCCTTATCAGTAAGTTATTAATTTAGATTTAAATAGATTAAGCTCTCCAACTAAAAGGCGGAGATCAGCAGAACAGATAAGAACATAATAAAACTGTATGCTGTCTGCAAGAGACCCACGTAAATCCAAATACACTGGATTGAATATAAAAGAATGAAAAAAATATTCCATGCATATAGTGGCCAAAAGAGAGTTGGGTGGCTATATTAATATCAAACGAATAGGCTTTTAGTCAAAACCTTTTAAAACACACAAAGAAGGTTGTCATATAATGATAAAAGTTTCAATTCATCAAGAAGAGATAACAGTTATAAATATGTAACCAAAAGGTTGGTGGTTGAAACTGCCAACCACTCCGTGGGAGAAAAATCTGCTCCCATGAGGATTACACCCCAGGAAACCATGTGGGGCGGTTCTGTTTTGTGTTACGGGATTGTTATGATTCGGAATTGACTTGATGGCACACAACAACAACATGCGCCTAATAACAGAGGCCTAAAATGTATTAACAGACTTGATGGCAGGAAATTGACAGTTCTACAATAATAGCTAGAGACTTCAATTTACCACTTTCAATAATCTAGGGAAAAGATCAATAAGGAAATAGAGCATTTAACACTATAAACCAACTAGATCTAACAGACGTATCTAGAGCATTCCACTCAACAGCAGCATAATACACATTCTTCTTGAGTAACATGGATCATTCTCCAGGATAGATATGTTAGCTCACAAAAAAATGTGTCAGTCAATTTAAAAAGATTAGAATCATACAGAGTATCTTTCCTGACCACAATGGAATGAAACAGGAAATCAAGGACAGAAGGAAAACTGGAAATTCACAAATATGTGAGAATTAACATATTGTTAAACAACCAATAGGTCAATGAAGAAATCACAAGGAAAATTAGAAATTACTTAGAGAAAAATAAAAACAAAAGCACAACATTCCAAAACATGGGATACTGTGAAGGCAGTGTTCAGAGGGAAATTTATAACTCTAAATGCCTACCTTAAAAAAAGAAGAAATATCTCATGTCAGTAACCTAACTTAAGAGCAAAATAAGACCTAAGCTATCAGAATGAAGGAAATAATAAAGACCAGAGCAGAAATAATTGAAATAGAGAATAGAAAAACAATAGAGAGAAAGAACCAGAAGATGGTTCTTTGTAAAGTTCAATAAAGTTGACAAATCTTAGCTAGGCTTAAAAAGATAAAAAGAAGATTCAAGTAACTAAAATCAGAAATATAAGTGGTGACATTTCTACCAACCCTACTGAAATAAAAGTAATTATAGTACTCTGAACAATTGTACACTAACAAATTAAGTAACATAACTGGAATGGACAAATTGCTAGAAACAAAAAAATTACCTAAATTAACTCAAGAAGAAATAGAAAATCTAGACACTAATAACAAGGGAAGAAATTGAATCTTTGTAATCAGAAATCTCCCAACAAAGAAAGGTACAGGGCCAGAGGACTTCGCTGCTGAATTTTATCAAACGTTTAAAGGAGAATCAACACCAACTCTTCTTGAACTCTTCCAGAAAAATAGAAGAGGAGGGAACACTTCTGAACTCATTCTGTGAGACCAGCATTACCCTGATACCAAAGGCAGACAAAGATACCACAAGAAAACCACAGACCAATATCTCTTATGAGCATAGATGCAGAAATCTCAACAAAATACTAGGAAACCGAATTCAAGATCATTTAAAAGGGTTTTACACCATGACCAAGTAGAATTTACCCTAGAGTTGCAGAAGTGGTTCAACATGAGAAAAACAGTGTAGCACACTACATTAATAGAACAAAGGAAAAGAACTACATGATCATTTCAATCGATGCAGAAAAGGAATTTGACAAAATCTAAAAGTCTTTTATGATAAAAACACTCAGCAAACTAGGAAAAGAAGGCAAAATTCTCAACATGATAAAGAACATTTATGAAAAATCCACAATTAACATACTAAATGGAGGAAAACTGAGAGCATTCTGTCTATGACCAGGAACAAGACAAGGGTGCCCACTTCTACAACTGCTGTTGAACAATGTACTAGAAGCTGTAGCCAGAAAAATCAGTCAAGGAAAAGTTATCATCCAAAACAGAAAAGAAGTAAAATCTATTTGAAGACGATATGATCCTGTATATAGAAAATCCCAAAGAATCCCCAAGAAAGCTAGTAGAGCTAATAAAGGAACTCAACAAAGTTGCAGTATACAAGATCAACACACGAAAATCAGTTATGTTTCTGTATATCAGCAATGAATTACCTTAATAGGTGCGGTGTGGTGGATCACTTTTGTGTGTGGCCTTTCTGGCCATGGTCTTATAACTCCCACCCAAATGATTGGGTGGATCTGTGCATATATGGTAATTGTGGCCCACCAAAGGTATTGGTCAGTTTTGTCATCCAGCAGGGCTTGAAATGAGCTGCCCGGGGGAGTCGGGAGAGAGAAGACCCCACCACCACCAAGGAAGAGCAGGCAGGAGCCAGCACGTCTTTTGGACCCGGGACCCTGGCACTAGAAGCTCCTGGATCCAGGAGACAAGAGAGTGAGCTATAACCCTGAAGATGGTGAGAAGTGGTGGCAGAAGAGACCTGACAGGAGAGACTTGGAAGCAGAGAACCGGCAGCAGGAGATGGCGCAGGGGAATTCCCAACCCACGGAGAGAGAAAGCTAAGTGCCTTTGGGTTAGAGGCTTAGGGCCAGGGAGAAGCATGCCTGTGAGCACGGTTGGGAAGAAGCTGTCCTGATGGAAGAACTGTATCCTAAGTGTTCCTGAGCCTGAATTGTAGCCTGTTACTTCCCTAATTAACCCTGTAATCATATTGACTGCGAGTTCTTTGTGGCCATTGCAATGGATTATCAAACCCAGTAGAGAGTGCTGTGGGAGGGATAGTTGGTGTCAGAGTTGGTAAAGATGGCGGAGAGAGGAGACATGTTTGACCTCCACCTCATAGCAATCAGCCTTGGGCTGTTAATCTTGATTCTCCTTCCCCGTTGTGAAGTTAGAGGAGGTCAGACACTCCCCTCATGCCATTTTTACAATAGGAAATAAAACAATTCCATTTACAATGCATCTAAAAGAGTAAAATACCTAGGAATAAATTTATCCAAGGAGGTGAAAGATGTATACAGTGAAAAGTATAAAACATTTCTGAAAGGAATGAAAAAACAAAATAAATAGAAAGATATCCCATATTCATTGATTGGAAGATATAATATTGTTAAGATGTCACTTCCACCCAAAGCAATCTGCAGATTCAACACAATCCCTATCAAAATTCCAAGAACCTTTTTTGCAGAAATGGAAAAGCCAATCATCATAAAAATGTTAATATAGAATTGCAAGGGGTCCTTAATAGCCAAAACAATCTTGAAATAGAAGAACGAAGTACAATGACTCATGCGTCCTGATTTCAAAACGTGTTATAAAGCTACTGTAATCAAAACAGTTTGGTAGGATAGACATACAGACCGCTGAAATAGGATTTGAATACAGAAATAGACACATACACATATGGCCAGTTATTTCCAAGAGGGTACAAGTCTATTCAATGGGGAAAAACAGTCTTTTCAATAAATGATGCTGAGACAACTGGATCACCATATGCAGAAGAATGAAGCTGGATCTACACCTCACATCATATGCAAAAATTAACTCAAAATAGATCAAAAGCCTACAAATAAGAACTAAAACCTTCGGTTTTTAGAAGAAAATATAAGGGTAAAGCCTCAAGACCTTGTTTTTGACAGTGAATTTTTAGATAAGACTCCAAAACATGAGCAACAAATGAAAAAATAAATTACACTTCGTCAAAATGAAAAACTTGTGCATCAAAGAACTGTATCAACACAGAGACAGGCTACAGGCTGGGAGACAGTGTTTGGGAGCCGTGTATCAGGTAAGAGTTTAACACCCAGAGTGTATAAAGAACTACAACTCAATAACAAAAAAACAGTCCAATTAAAAAGTGGGCTAGGACTTGAGTAGGCATTTCTCCAAAGAAGATATACGAATGGTCAATAAGCACACGTTAAAAGATACTCAGTGCTGCTAGTTATTAGGAAAATGCACATTAAAACCACAATGAGATACAGCTTCACACCCATTAGGGTGACTGTTACCAGAAAAATAGAAAATAACAGATGTTTGCAAGCTTGTGGAGAAATTGGAAATCTCAACCACTGTTGGTGGGGATGTAAAGTGGTGTAGCCACTGTGGAAAACAGGCAGTTCCACCAAAAGTTGGAATTACCATAAAAAAAAAAAAGTACATGACTCAGTAATTCCTCTCCTAGGTATAAACCCAAAAGACTTGAGAGCAGGGATTCAAACAGAGACTTGTACACCAGTGTCCATTGCAGTATTATCCACAATAGCTAAAAAGTGGGACAATCATATGTCAGATGAATGGATAAACAAAATGTGGTATATTCATACAATGGAATATTACTCAACCACAGACAAATTAAGTTCTGATACGTGCTACCACATGGATGAACCTTGAAAACGTTATGCTGAGTGAAATCAGTCAGACACAAATGATTCCATTTATGTGAAATATCTAAGTAGGCAAATGCACAGAGACAAAAGTTTATTAGTGGTGACCAGGGACTGGGGACAGACACTTAAAAATGGTTAAAATGGCAAGATTTTTGTTGTTGTCGTTGTTATATATTTTACCACATTTTTTTTTTTTTTTTTTTGATGTAGGCCTTAGCAATTATAAGGCACTTCCAAATATCCCCTGGTGAGGGTTGTAGGGGTGGGAGAGCAGGGGAGGGAAATGCCTGGAGGGCAGGTGGCTAGTGTGTATCTTCCAACCACATTTGTAACATTGTACACAGCAGTTGTACTTCTATAGGAATTTTGTCCAAGGAAATACAGTATTCCAAAAAAGAAAAAAAAAACTTTACACTCAGAGATGTTCTTACCAAGTATTACTTATAACACTAGAAAAATTAGAAATGCCTTAAATATCCAAAAAATAAGATTGACTAAATTAATTTAAATATTCATAGTTTACTATATTTTTCAGCAATTAAATATCATGTTTTAGAAGAATATTTCGTTGCATGGGGAACTCTGAACAGATGATAAAACATGATATATAATTCAAATATTGTTTTCCAGTTGGAAACACAAATTTTTTTGTGTGTATGAACAGAGAAAGACTAAATGAAATGTACCAAAATATTAGCAAAGTATTATTTGGGGGGATGAGTTTTGTGGTACTTTTCTATGTTCTCAAGTTTATGTAGTGAGCATGCACTACACTTATAGTTAGAAAAAAATAGTTTTTTGAAGTATGATGGCTTAGAGTCGCTTAAAATCAAAATTGTAGTGCACGGAAGTGTCTCATAGCTTAAAGTAGAAGACTGACTACAGGTCAAGCAATTGACAGCAATAACATTTATTCACTGAAGCTCTAATTTGTATACTCAGGTATCAGACCATTTTTCCAAGCAATTTATTTATGTAAATAACCTCTCCTCCTCCTCCTCCTTCTCAGTCATCCACCCAGTGCCATCAAGCCGATTCTGACTCACAACGAACCTGTAAGACAGAGTAGAACTGCACCACAGGGTTCCCAAGGCTGTAAATCTTCACAGAAACAGACTGCCACACCTTTTTCCCGTAGACTGGCTGGTGGGTTCAAACGTGGACCATTTGGTTAGCAGCCAAGCACCTTAACCACTGTGCCACCTCAGACATAGCATGTGCGTATGATCCTGAAATGGTTATGTATGCTGAGTTGGTCACACTAGTCAGTTTATTCATTGTATCTGCTCAAAACCGTTCCCCAGAGTCTGAAGAAATAGTTGCCAATTCATTGGACTTCTTTATATAGAAAATCGTCACTTTTTACCAATTACTATTTTGACTTTTTTTGATATTTTGATATCATGTTTGATAGAGGGCCAGTGAGAATGAGAGAAACCCTCAGTGAGATGAATTGACACAGTAGCTGCAATAATGGACTCGAACATACCCATGATAATGAAGATGACACAGGACCGGGCAGTGTTTAGTTCTGTTATACATAAGGTCTCCATGAGTTGGAGCCAATTTAGCAGCATCTAACAACAAATTTTGCCAGTATTCTTATTTAGCATTGTCTAATGAAGTTCTTCTTTCCCTTTGACTTAACCTTTACCTTCATTTGACGTTTTCTGCTGCTATTTAGGCTCACAAAACCGAGCCAAACCAAACCAGTTGTCATTGAGTCAACTTTGACTCACGGTGACCCCATGTGTTTCAGAGCAGAACTGTGTTCCGTAGGGTTTTCAATGACTGTAATCTTATGGAAATAGATCTCTAGGCCTTTTTTCCACCATGCACCATCCTTTTGGTTACTAGTTGAGTGCTTAACTGTTTGTACCACCTAGGGATGCAATTCATGCTCACAACCGCACAGTAATAAAAGTCATAGCATAGACCTAGGATTTTTTGAAGCCCCATATGGTTACCATGAGTCCGTGTATATGAGATTATGCCTGCCTTGTATGTTCCGTCTCTTTTCTGCATTGGACCCTTCCTGAACCTATAAATACAGATAAATTCCCCTTTGCTAGCATAGTTGACCTGTTCTCCTTCCTCTGCTTCTGTGACAGGTCATAATTCCTCTTTAGTCACTCCCTGACTTTTCTTGTGCTCTGAAGGTAGCATTTCTTCTAGAGACTGTTCGTGCCTCTGTTCTTTCTCCATAGTTTCCTGAGTCTCCTGAGACTCCGGTGTCACCTCCACAGTGATGACTCAGATCTACAGTCCTAGCCGCAGCCTCTGTCTCACATGCTAGTCGTCTCAGCGTGTACCATCTCAGATCCCTTCAGCTAAACGTGTTTTCTCCCTGTGTTTATATGGTGTCTTCCATAAACTGTAAGCAGCTTAAAAGCAAAAGTCACATCGGAATCATCTTTTTAAACCTTCCCCAGCATTGCCTGATATTTGCAGAGTGGATGAATGTCTGTTCCCAAACTATCTGCAAGTATAAATAGGTAGCTTAAAAAGTAGTAAATCCTCCAGTTCTGCAAAGATTTCGGAATGATTTTGCATGTGTTCATAGACAATACGTCCCATTGGTGGGAGGAAGATAGAGATATTCTAACTAAATGTAATATTGGGAAGTAGGAATGTGAAGGAGACCTGCCAGATTGCTGGAGTGATGCCAGAGCACTAGGCTCGATGTACAGCCTGCCAGTCCCCGTGTGACCTTCCTGCGCCCATGTGCTCATAATCCCTGTGGTCATAGTCATTTGCTATAGTCAGACACTGGATCTTTTGGAAAATTGTGTTTACTGGACATGACTGAAGCACCCTAAAATGGACTTCTCATTAGAAACATTAGAGAAAATCAGGTGAGGCTGGCTGGTGAGAATCAAAGACATGAATGAATTTGTTTTAGGCTGTCGTGGAGAAAGCACAGCCCAAGGAGACCCTTGCCTTTTAGATGTGACCTGCTGTTCCCCACGGCTGTCTTGTTATGGAGACAGTTCTCTTTTAAACTATCTGAAGGATCATAATAGCAGTTTGAGCTGTAGGTTATTCTTCTAAAAGGGCCAAGGCCAAGCATCTGCATTAGTCCTTGTCTTAGTTACCTAGTGCTGCTTTAACAACTGCCACAAGTGGGTGGCTTTTACAAACAAATTTATTTTCTCACAGTTGAGGAGTCTAGAAGTTTGAATCCAGGGCACCAGCTCTAGCGGAAGATTTTCCCTCTTTGTCTGCTCTGGGGATAGGTCCTTATGTCTTTTCAGCTTCTGTTCCTTGGTTCCTTGGCAATTTTCATAATGGCATGGCATCTGTCTTCCCCCTTCTGTGTTTCTTTGCTTCTGTGCCTAATTCGCTCTTTTTATGTCTCAAAAGTGATTGATTTTAGACACATCCTACACTGATATGGCATCATTAACATAGCAGAAAACCCTATTCCCAGATGGGATTACATCCACAGGTATAGGGGTTAGGATTTACAACATATATTTTTTGGGGGGGACTCAATTCAATCCATAACAGTTCCCCACCCTCCACTACCTCATACAGTTGTCGGGTGCCATCACGTCGGCTCTTAAGCACAGTGACCCTGTGCAAAACAGAAGGAAACACCATCCAGTCCTGCGCCATCCTCACAACCGTTGCTGTGTTTGAGCCCATTGTTGCAGCCACTGTGTCACTCCATCTTATCAAGGGTCTTCTCTTTTTCACTGACCCTCTACCAAGCATGATATCCTTCTCCAGGGACCTCGTATATACATTTATAAAAAAAGCCCCAAGTATTATTTTTATGATTATTATACTGTGATTTCTACTTAAAGCAACCTTCTAGCCCAGCACTGTCCGTACAGTAGAAACGTAACACAAGCCACATGCATAATTTTAACTTTTTCAGAAGCAGCATTTTAAAACGTAAAAAGAAACAGGTGAGATTCATTTAATATATTTAATTTTACTCAGTATTTCCAACATACAGTTTCACCTGTGGCAACAGCCACATTTTACCTGCTCAGTAGCCACACACGGCTAGTGACAACTGCGTGAACACCGCAGTCAGGTTTATTATGAGCACCACCACTTCCCCCACTCTCCTTGATCGTAGACTCTTCTAAAATGATTGAACCCTTGGCCCACAGGCATGAGCGATGCTTCCTGTTTGTTGCAAGAAGGGTGTTTGTTCATAGGCTGTCCTCCACGGCCAGTGTAATAAATTGGGACGTGTTCTTGTGCAAGCTTTATAGTAGGAAGCAAATCATGGAAAACTTATATTTTGGGGACTTGTTTACATATAGAAGAGCATCTGTTATTTATTTTTTAAAGCAGAAACAACAGCCAGCTCTTTCTGTTTAACCTACTGTTTTTTATTAGCTGCATTAGAAGTATGCTGCAGTAATGGCGTGTTAACTGTGCTAGTTCCCATCACTGAGATTTTTCTCCCCAGTGCTTTACATCTACAGAATATTTAGTTGCTTCTTCCCAAGTGCCCACAAAGTAAGCCAGTGGCATTTTTTTAAACTTTAATTTTTTTACCTTCCGAAGTTGAAATTAAGGTGAATGCAATTCACGATTGTTTTCTTATGGGGACTTGTTGCTCCCAGATAATTCATTAATTCACTCCCCAGAAAAGGAGGGTTGGTGTTTTCCTTAGTAATTCACCATGTGAATCAGGGAAGACACAGATTCTTTGGTGAAGAAGAGATTGTTTTCAGTGCCACAGCCAACTCGTGTAATGTTTTTTGCTTTCGTTGCAGTAACTTCTTCAGAATTTAAAATATAAATCCCATTTGACTTTTTATTCATTGCTTAATAGTTTTCCAGTTTTTATTTAATTTAACGTAAAACTTTAAAATGGTAACAGATGTACGTTCCTGGCAACTGAAATTTTTTGTCTTTAGAATAGGTATTCAGTGGGTGGGTTACCCTGCATCACCATTCTGTCAAAATACCTCCTAAGATTTCTTTTAATAAAGGTCAGCCGTAGTGAACTGATTTTGCTGTAACTTCCTATCAGGCGTGTTGGTTTCTGTATGGAAAACTCCAGCTTTCCCTCACAAGTGCTGATGAGAATGCCAGGTGAATTACACTGTGGGTCTGGAGCCACTTGTGTGTAACATTTTTTTTTTTTCTTAGCAACTAGTACTTTGGAAAATGGAATGTGTAACTGAAAATCAGTGGTATTTCTCTTGAGGTAAAAGTTTGTATTGAGATTACCAAAGAACGAGTGGTGATGAACCATGCCATAGGAGTTCGCTGTGGTGTGTGTCACATTGTAGACTTACTGTATGGTGGAGTCATGTCATAAGTATTTCACCCTATACAGATTCAACCTTGCCATCTGGGGCAAAGAGAAAAAGAAAGAAAAATATGATTAAAATGGTGTGGGCATTCGGGCCTGCCAAACCACTCCATGAGTAAATACCGCAGTGTCCTGGGTGAGGGTAAGAGAGAAGGTGACCTGCATCGGCAGTTCCACTCCCTGGTTCTCGTTCCCCCATTCTTTCCCAGTGTAAGCACCTTGTCTGGCTGAGAGTAACTCCATTGTTCAAACAGGAACATTTTTCATCCAACATGTCCTTTAAATGCAAGACAATCACTGCATCTAGTGGTCAGCCAATACACGGCTTCCATTTCTGCCTGTGGAGGAAAACCTGATTGTGGCGGACTTAATATGAAACAGGATGCCTCGCTCCAGCACAGTCCTAAGGACTTTTTGCAGACGATTTTGATTAACTGCCCATCACACTACATGCTGATTTGAGAGCCTAACACCCTCCCAGGTGCCACTCCTCCACACCAGTGTTCCAGAGTGTGACTTGAGGATTTCCTGTTTGTTATTGGATTAACCATTGAAAGTGGCAAACAGCCTTGTGAAAAGTATCTCTCAGAAGGCTGCATGCGGATTAAACTTCGTGTTTTTAAGTGAATGGAAATTTTCTTGAACCAGGGTGTAAAAATATTTTGAAATACACTCTTGGCTGCTGATTGTGAGTCACCCAAGCCTCTCAAATCTCATGACCCCTGAAAATGAAATGTTTTGTCTTTAGAGTAGGGATTGTCCTCTGGCAGAAAAGCTGATTATTGATAGAGGATTAGCTTCTCCTTTCCAGAAGATGGGGGGAAAAATGTGTTCCAGAAGCTGAATGGAGAATACTTGTTTCAGATAGCATTGTGTGAAGACAGGCATACTGTAGCACTGGGCAACAGGGTGGGTGAGTGAACCCTAGGTAACAGGAAGAGCTGCCTCAATGGGAAGAGAAGGATGAGCCAGTACTCACAGCATTTCTTGATGCCATGGCAACCCCAAATAATGAGACGTAATCCATTTTATTTAGTAATGGTGAGCCATGTGCTACTTTCCAGTTAAAAAAACCGGCCACACCCAAGACAGCTAACCTGTCTTTCCAGATACCAAGTGTAGCCATGAATGGGGTCTCCCCACCACCACCAATTTGGCCTCACAATCAGCTTTGCTTTGGATCTTTGCTACGTCTTCACTTTGAAGAGCCCGAAGTACACTGGAGTACAGTCGTTTTCTTGGGTTTCGCTGAGTGAATGCACTTAGAACGGCTTGCTTTTGAAGACTGCCAAATTTTAACTTTTTGGTTTGTTTTCTTTGACTCCTGTATAACATTTAAAAAAAAAAAAATTTTTTTTTTTTTTTTTTGTATAACATAGATCTTTTTTTTAACCTCTCATTGTCATGTTCTCTCTTGCTCTTCCACTCTGTGTATCTGTTTCTATTTTCTTGTTTTTTTACCTTATGTAAGGGGAAAAGTAATAAAGGAAAATGTGTGTGAAGCGAAGACTCAGTGCATAGAAATGTAAGCTAAATCTCTCCTCCTTGCAAGAAACTGAGTGACAACTTTGGGGGAGTAGGAGTCTGAAGACCTGACTTGGCAACTAATTGGGAAATTTCTCACAAGTTCCCCCCTCCGTTGTATCCCCTGGTTCTCTGTGTCTGAAGGAAGGAGCTGTTAAGGTGTTGGGAGCCTCCCAGAGCTAGATATGATAATCAGTTTGTTTTGTGAAACTTTCGGTAAAATCGGGTGCTGGTAGTTTTATGTTGACACATTATAAAATATTCTCTTACATGCCCACCAGATTCCCCTGACATGACCATGTCACTAAGATCACCACTGTTCCTGAATAGCCCCAAAGAACTCTGGTCACTTTTATCCTTAAAATGCTTTCCTTATTCCATATGATTGACTCCATACTGCACTTTACCAATTGGACATCTTTCTCTATGCTTACCACTAGGATTCAGAACACCTACCTGTGTTTGCGTCAAATCTCTGATTCTCTGCTAACTAACTTCTTCTGTTTTTCCCCACCAACATTCTCTTCTTTGACCACCTACTTAAATAAAAATTATTTAGCCCAGACTGGCAATGATCATTTTTCAGCCTCTGGAGTCTAAGCAGTTTTTAAGTAGCTTATTTCATTACACTTGCGTATTGGTGCAGGTGAGCTGTGATTGTAAAGTGTATCCTCAGGAAAAACTTTTTGTTAAGTTTGTGTTTATCATTTACAATGTATTCATAGTTTTGTTTGCATTTCCTAAGAGTGACTCCCATACTATTCGGATGTTTCTTAGTACTTATTTTGCTACTGATTTTCCCCAGCAACCATTTCTTAAGGCACTTTTCAATCCAAATGTGTTTTCGGGTGTTTGAAAAATCTACATGCAATTGAGTTTGACAGCTAGCTTTTTTTTTTTTCCTTTTTGACTGGTGCTTTTTTCTTTTTTTTTTTGTTCTTGTTTTCTTAGTTTTTTGCCTTTTGAAATGATCTTTTTATTTAAAAAACTTTTTAAATGAATCTTATTTATTAAAGTATGAGTCCTATAGATTTATATTAATTCTTACTGCCCATACTACACTGTAAGTCCCAAAGTCACTAAGTTGAGATATATAATCTCAGCTTTTTTTTTTTTTTTTTAAGTTCAGGTAATTAATTTTTAAAGTGTTTTTATTATCCCTAATATACCCAGGTGCCTCTTCAGTGTTTTAGCATGGCCCCGTTTATCCTAACCAGATCAATCTCAGTGTTTATCTCATAAGTACACACTGATGCTCAGAGAGGAAAGAAACAATTTATTGATCAGGGAAACCTTAAGTTCTTAGTGGATTGAAAGGGGAGTGACTGCTAATTATTGTTGTTAGTTGCCGTCAAGTTTATTCTGACTCATGGTGATCCCGTGTATGCAGAGCAGAACTGTTCTATAGGGTTTTCAAGGCTGTGACCTTTCAGAAGCAGATTGCCAGGCCTGTCTTCTTAGGCACCTCTGGGTAGGTTCGAACCACCAATCTTTTGGTTAGCAGTCAAGCACTTAACCGTTTGCACCAGAGGAAACCTAAGGGCATGAGATTTTGGGGTGGGTGTGATGAAAATATTCTAAAATTATGGTGATGGTTGTGTAACTCTGTGAATATACTAAAAATCATTGAATTAAACATTTTAAATAAGTGACTTGTATGTGAATTATATCTCAATAAAGATGTTATTTTAAAAAATTCTTACTGAACCCCTTGTCCTTCTAATATTCAGGGTACAATAGCAAACTCATTGACTTGTGTCCAGCTTCATAAACGAGCTGAGAAGATAGCCGTGATGCTGATGGAACGAGGGCACTTGCAAGATGGAGATCACGTTGCTTTAGTCTACCCACCAGGTAAAAAAACGTGGCTTATGTTGAACCCCAGAGAGATCCAGTCAGAGCCCCTAGAGGAAAAAAAAAAAAAAAAAAGAGGCCCTTATTGCACAGTGGTACATGATGAACAGACTGGCTGCATTAGCACAGCACATTTACACTATATCCAGTTTGATTCTAACTGGGTTCCTGTGTGTCTAGTTACAGCCACATAGAGGGAACATGCTGCGTACTTTTAGAGGCTTAAATAAAGTAACTTTTTACGAAGCCTTTTGTACCCAAATTTGTTTTATTAGATATCTGATACAGTTCATTTAATTGATCATGGTTAAATTTTTAACTACTGAATTGGTAATCATGAAGTCAAGTAATTCCTTATAGAAATTACACTCCTGGCCATCGTTGGCATCTCATGCCTGAAATAACAGACCATACAAAAGTGATTACTGAAGCTTCACAAAACCCCGCAGGGACCGAACAAGGAGTTTGTTAGAGGGCTTCGTTGCTCACTTAACCTTCTCATTTATTCCGTAATAGTATTTACGTTAACAGGGATGATCAGCTTTTGTTTCATGTAAAAATGTTTGTTTTCTCCCTTGTGTAGGAATAGACCTGATTGCAGCATTTTATGGCTGCCTGTATGCAGGCTGTGTCCCAATAACAGTCCGCCCTCCACATCCACAGAACATCGCAACAACGTTACCTACTGTAAAGATGATCGTGGAGGTAACAAAGACCTGGAAATGTCCCCTCGATCTGAGCGCTGAGCTTGTAGATCCGTTATTCCGTGTTCACTCTGGTGGACGTAGACTATGAAATCTTCTAGTGAAGGGTGCTGGCTGTGTGTGTGGGCCATGGGAGTATGTGTGTGCCTGCCTGTGGAGTCACACAGTAGGACATATGGTCTCTGCCTTCAGGGAGCTTGTAATCTAGTTCTAGAACCAAGATTTAAATTTCTGTACGGAATTAAGGGCCAAGTGGTATAACAACTACTCCGGCAGCTTCAAATTTAAGGTACCCTAGGGAAAGCAAAAGGAGCCCTGGTGACACAGTGGTTAAAGTGCTCAGCTGCTAACCAAAAGGTCAGCAGTTCAAACCCAGCAGCTGCTTCATGGAAGAAGACGTATCATTCTACTTCCGTAAAGATTACAGCCTTGGGAACCCTACGGGGGCAGTTCTGGCATTACTAATATTACTGTGAGCTACTGCACCAAACCCAGCTGAGCTAACCAAACCAAGTAAAAATGAAATACTTTTAAAAAAGGTTTTCCTTAAGTTTTAGGAGTTTCCTTATCTTTTTTGAAACTATAGATTTGTTGGGGTTTTTGTTGTTGTGGTGGTTGTTTTGTTTTTACTCATGGGGAAGCATGAGAGGGTTATGATCTTCTCCCCTCACCCCCCATCCTTAGAGGAGAACCACAAGAGACAAAATGATTTGGGAATAGAGAATAATACCAATGTTCTGCCCCCAAAGTTAGACTTCATATAATTGTGTTGGAGTACTTTCATGATGATGGCTACTCCTGTTAGAAAATGTTTGTTATATACCTGGACATATGTGACACATCTAACAGATACAATAGAACATAAAAATTAACAGAGCTAATGGTGAGAGCCCTGGTGGTGCAGTGGTTAAAGCTTTCAACTGCTAACTGAAAGGTCAGCGGCTTCATGGGAGAAAGTTGTGCAGTCTGCTTCTACAGACATTTACAGCAGTGGAAACTCTATGGAGTTGCTATGAGTTGAAATCGACTCGACGGCGATGGGTTTAATGGTGAGCACAGTTAGTTTAGATGCTTTTCTGAGTGTGATCAGAACACTGTGGAACCTACTTAGCCAGGGAAACTTCGGAGCACATGTACAGGTTTCTCATTCCCCCTTTACTTCATCCGTGTGCTCCCGTAATCAGCTTCCTAGCTGTCTTGTGCCTCAGCTTTCCCAGGACTGTCTTTAAAGAAGAAACACTATTCATGGTAATCTGATTTGCTTATCCAGAGCTCCATTTAATGTGTGCCTGATGAGCACTCAATCAGTACTTTCATCTGTGGCTTACGTTCATTCACTACGTCACGTGGACTTCAGTGTACCTACTTTGTTCTCCGACCCTCAGGTGAGTCGCTCGGCCTGTTTAATGACAACACAGCTAATATGTAAATTGTTACGGTCCAGAGAGGCAGCAGCAGCTGTAGACGTCAGGACATGGCCCCCCATACTGGACACAGGTATGTATTTGAACTGGTTAGATCTGGTTGGAAACTGGATAAGTTTGCATTGGAAGTTTGTTTGCTTATATATATTTTTAATTAGATCAGACACACTGATAGCTTTGTTTTTATCTCTAGATGATTTGCCAAAGAAGCGGCCTGCCCAGATCTACAAGCCTTCTAACCCAGATACACTAGCTTATCTTGATTTTAGCGTATCCACAACTGGGATGCTAGCTGGAGTAAAGGTGAGAAACAGACAGTCATCATAATCACAGTGACACACAGTTGGCAAGCACGCCTCTGTTGTCAGTTTGTATTTTCATGTGCAATATGATTCTGGTAGGTACTCTCACTGAAACCTGAAGAGCTATAAATGAAGCTAAGCTTCAGTCAAGCTATTAAATGTACATCTGCTTCAGTTTTTCTATCTGAATTAGCCAACTCGAATGACAGATTCTCTGCAAACATTCCCATTATTTTTTCTGTGAACAAAGCCTTGCTAACCCATGATAGATCACTGCATACGTGCTGCGTGCTTGCTGGTTCCCAGCTCTAGTATTCTGCCTTTGGTGAAGCTCTGTACACTGAGGCTGCTTTCTGTTTTAGTTTGGAGCCCTATTGTAACCTGCCAGAGGGCTGTCCATTACGACTGCAGTGATCCTTGTTCCTAGCAAAGAATGGAGCTACTGCATATGCCATCCAGAATTACGGCCCGTAAAGCTTAGGGCACGTCCTCACGGAGGTTCAACACGGAGCCGTTGGATTCTTCTGTAGCCACAAGAAGCCATTTTCCTAGTATTTCTGACTTCTGGGGTCTGCGTGATGAGTTTGCATTCTTTTCTTTGTTTAGTTTTCATAGTGTATCTACATTTTTTTAATCTACATTTTAGTAGAATTTGCGCTAGTGTAACAAGGTACAATAAAAAACAAAATACTTTTCAAGAGCTATTTAAAAGAAACAAACATGTATTTTCAGACCAAGATGAGTTAGTTACTAGAGCACTGAATTAGCTTTGAGCCTCCTGCTGTCATACCCCCAAGGGAAACACTTAACTTTGGATCAGAGCATTTTCCTGTCTATGGAAGGGTCCTGTGTTATTAAATCTGGATTCAGTAAAGATATTTTTACACAAAGCAGGGATACATAAAACAGAAATAATGTACCCTAAGTTTGTTACTTTCGGATGATTCAACTTAAGTATAAAACCAAAAAAACCAAACCAGTTACCATTGAGTCCGCTCCAACTCATGGCAACTGCATGTGTTGCACAGTAGAACTGCTCCATAGGGTTTTTAAGGCTGTGACCTTTTGGAAGCAGATCACCAGGCCTTTCTTCTGAGGCACATCTGGGGGGGTTGGAACTGCCAACCTTATGGTTTGGTTAGTACCCAAGTGCTTAACCATTTGTGCCACCCAGGACTCCTTAATCTAAGTATAAATACACCAACCTGTTGCTCTCCAGTTGATTCCAACTCATAGCAACCCTATAGGACAGAGTACAGCTGCCCCATAGGGTTTCCAAGGAGTGGCTGGTAGGTTTGAAATGCCAGCCTTTTGGTTAACACCCTGTGCTCTTAACCACTGTGCCACCAGGCTTCCTAATCTAAGTATAACCAAAAAACCAAAACCCGATGCCGTCAAGCCGATTCTGATTCATAGTGACCCTTATAGGATAGAGTAAAATTGCCCCCATAGGGCTGGTGGATTTAACACTGCCAACCTTTTGGTTAGCAGCTGAACTCTTAACCACTGTGCCACCAGGGCTCCTAGAAAAGCCAGAGAGATAACTAGAATTTCTCTCAGAGTTATAAAAGTTTATCTTAAACTTTTGGCCATTTGACTTTTTTGATAAATACCTGAAGTAAAATATACTGTGATACTGAGTAATGAAAAATCCATGTGGTTAAAATACTAAGAGATAAAAGGTAAGCTGAAATCTTCTGGCTGAAAGTCTCTTCCTGATGGAAATCTCTCCTACCTCTGTGCCTCGTAGATTACAGAGGTAACCACTCTACTCAGAAATACATTTTGATTTAATTTCAGCTCTTGGACAAAAATATTACTGAGAGTTCAGTTACTACCATAGAAGTTAGAAGAGACAACTTTGTCCAGTAAACTGTTTACCATAGTGGGCACTATCAAATGCCTGATTTTGAGTAAAACCCATGAGGTGTGTGTTTTTATGTTTAATTTAAATTTTATAATACTACCTGCTTAAAAGTGTGGATTTGAACTCAGAAGGTTTCCTAACAGGTCACAAATATACATTTCCTTGAGAACAACAAGAAAGTCATAGAGAAGACCCAAGTAACATCTACAGTTTACTTTAGATTAATCACCTTATGGATTTCCCCACAGGCTATTTTAAAACCCATGGTGGCTTTCCCATGCTACCGAATATTCTTCTGGAACACCTTTCCTGCTCACTCTCACTTATGTGTGCAGTTGATGTGTGCCCAGGGAATGGACATTAATTTTAACATCAGCCAGAGCAAAACTGCACTAGAAGGTAAATCTGCCCAAGACAAGTCACACCACGCATTCCAGAAATAAATACAGTTGGCCTCATCCTTAATTCCTCTACATTGACCTGTCTGTTCTCCATGTCTCTTTTAGAATAGATTATTAGTTTGTTGTTTTGGGCTTCTGGAAAACTAATTCCTCATCTAAGTCTGAGTTTGTCTTGATAAGAATTGGAGATTTGTCTTAATAGGAGGCTCTAGAAAAATACTGTATTTGGGTTTTTTGGTTTCTAATGTTGGCGGGGTCCAAGATTGAATGAGTTTAGAAATTAGACATGCAGCTTTCTTAGCTACTTGTTTCCTACCCTGTTACCATTCTTGTTACGTGTCAAAACCTGTCATCTCTTATTCATCGTTCAAGACCCAGGAGCACTTCTTTCTTTCTGCCGTCTTTACACTCTGTGCACACAAAGTACCCACAGATACTGCAGTTATCTGCCATGTCTCTGAATTTCCCACTAGATTGTAAACTCCTTGAGGGCAGAGGCCACACTTTCTTTCTATATCCCTAGCTCCTAACACAACATAACAAGCACTCGGTATATTTATGTTTGCAGAGCTGAGCTGAAGAACTGTTCTCAAGATGCAAAGAGTGCCTTGCACAGAGGAAAGGATTCAGTAAAGATTTGTTTTAGTTGCTAAGCTCAGTATACAGGTAATTTGGATAGTTAGGATTTTATTAACTCCTAATCCTGGGAGGCAAGAGGTTGTAGGGATATTTATTAAGTCCAGCCTCATTTTTCTTTTAAACAAGTATTGTAGCTTTGAAAGCAGCCTAAAAAGAACTACTTTTGTTTTATATTCTAGAATAATTCTTCATTTTCATGTCTGAATTCAGTAAATGTCCATGATGGAACCTTATTTGGGACAGAACTTGCAACGAGGATCCAGTGTTTTCACAGTGGAAAGTTCCCACCCCTCCCTGACCCCCTGGTGTCTACCACCTGTCTTGGTGGAGTGATTCATGAGCCTTTCCCAGGCATTTGGCTGAGCATCCCTGATTATCACAGTGTTCCGCGCTGCTTCCCATTTAATGTTGTACGAAACGCTGCTTCAAATTCACTTGCAACATGTTTGAAAACCACTTGTGAAATTTGGTGAAGTTTTCTGTCCTTTTTTACTTTCTTTTTCCACTTAGGTATGATTGGCTAAGAAGTGTCTATAAGAAAATTAATTTTATTAGATACATGTTACAGTACTTTAAAATAATGCACGTGGTGACTAGAGTGGGAGTATTACTGGAATTGGAGAAGGGGAGAGAAGAGGGAAGCTCTTTGGTGTATAGTTTTAATTAAGGTGCTGAGATTGGATTTTGATCACCCTCAAAGTACTAGTCTGTCCGAGGGTCAGGTGTTAGAAGGCCTGTGTTCTAATTACAGCACTAATTTGTGCGACTTTAAAAAAACTCTTTAACTCCTCAGAGCATCCATTTTCTAATCAATAAAGTGAGGAGTGAGTCATTCAACATGTATTAGGACCGCTTATTGTATGACAGGTACTGTGTTGGGCCCAGGAGATGTAAAATGAATGAGACGTGGTACCTACCTAGGAGAGGTGAACATAGAAGGTAATGTCATTCCTACCTACTTTACAGGGTTGTTGTAGGGGTTGCACTAGAATCTCTTTATGTCCTAAGCTGGTATTCAAATGCAAGATAATCATTATTTCAACTGCTAGAACTTACTAGGTCCTGGAGGACCAAGAAGTTTTGAGTGTGGTTTCCTCATTGAAAGCTGGAAGACTAATGAGCCCATCAGCAGCCCATCTCTCCTAGCACAGCATGACCCAGACCTGGCCACAGCTGCCCCAGGTCCTAAAGACATCTAGGTGCACTGGGTGTTAGACACTGTGGCATTGTAACAGCGGCCTTGTTGTCTTACAGATGTCTCATGCAGCCACCAGTGCCTTTTGCCGTTCCATTAAGTTGCAGTGTGAGCTTTATCCCTCCAGAGAAGTGGCTATCTGTTTGGACCCTTACTGTGGACTTGGATTTGTCCTCTGGTGCCTCTGCAGGTGAGATTTCTCTTAATATCTTTTTTAAAAAGAAAACGCTTTCCAGGCCATTTACAGAGACTGTGCTACTATCTTGGCCAGCTAGGCAGCCCTGAGGACATGAGGTCATCACCTCCAGAAAGCATGACCTGGAGCTGAATGCAACAACCCTGCCTCTTTGGGGTTCTTCTTACTGACCCTGAATGGCACAGACCTTGCCTCTTTGGGATTCTCCTTACTAACCCTGAATGGCGCAGACCTTGCATCTTTGGGTTTCTCCTTACTGACCCTGCTGTTAGGCATAGAGTAGGTATACCTGTGTGGTATTACGATTTCTGCAGCATCTCGAAAAATTAGTCTCAATGAAGTTTTGGTGAAATCTACAGAGACAATAGCCTTCAGGGACAGTTTGAGGATTAGTCTATTGCTAATCGATATTTCTTTAAATCAGAGGCTTTGGGATTCCTTCTTATGCCTTAAAAATCTCACATTTATTCCTGGCCTAGAATTTTCACTGGATCCATGGACATTACAGGCTTTCCCTGACTTTTATGTGGAGGCGGGTGTCCAGCTGAAGGAAGTCCAGGGACAGGCCCCATGAGGGCTGAGACTCTGTATTGTCCACTGCTGTAGCCAGCAGCCAGCCCAATGCCAGGTCCTAGCAAGTGCTAGGCAAATATATATGGAATGACTGAGTAGAGATAAGTGGATGTTTATTGGCACATTATTTTCTGATAATACATATGATATATGTTCATTATAGAAATTTTAGAAACTCCAGTATCGTATAAAGGAGAAAATAATGCTGCTAATAATCATAGTACTCTGTGGTCCCCCAAAATATCCACTATTGCACAATGGTTAAGAGCTACAGCTGCTGACCACCAGCTAACCACCAGCCGCTCCTTGGAAACTGTGGGGCAGTTCTATTCTGTCCTATAGGGTCGCTATGAGTCAGAATTGACTTGACAGTGATGGGTTTTTGGTATTCACATAGTGGTATATAGTCTTTCAGATTGTATTTTCTAACATGGCATACTATTTTTTATTATCAACCTTTTCAGACATATACAAGTATATAAAGAATAGGAAGCCTTGGTGGTGCAATGGTTAAAACACTTGGCTGCTAACCTAAAGGGCAGCAGTTTGAACCCACCAGCTGTTCCATGGGAGAAAGATGTGACAGTCAGCTTCCATAAACATTACAGCCTTGGAAACCCTGTGGGGCAGTTTCACTCTGTTCTGTAGGGTCACTATGAGTTGAAATTGACTCAGTGACAACGGGTTGTAAAGAGTGGTTCTTTAAACACTCTTACCCATCTTCACCTTCAACGAGTATCAATATTTTGCCAGTTTTTTTCTATCTACCCCTTACCTTTTTTTTCCTGTTGTCTTTTTAATGAAGTATATTTTAAAGCAAATGCTGGACATGGTATGACTTTATCCATAAATATTTAAGCATGCGTACAGTCTTATAAGTAAATATACATGCATATAAAACTGGGATATTGCAGCATGAAATTGGTTATAATTTTCTTTTTTCTTAATAATCTTTAGTAAACATTTTCTTATGTCTTTTAAAACAGTTATTTCTTATACATTCATAATATTCAGTAATGGTAAATTGGATTAAAATCCTATATTTTTGGAAAACAAAGGCATTCTAATTGGGACAATTAACTGTTTTGAGAAAGCAAATATAATCGAATAATTGGAATATTGTAATTTTTGTCTCAATCCAAAATGCAATAGAATTGTATTTTTTTTCTTGGGAAATAGTTTAGAATATTCCATTTCAAAAATAAGGCCAAAGTGACTAGATATATTTGACCAACCTAGGAAGAAATGCAGAAGCCAATTCACAACTATGGATTTTATAAGAAAGTTGTCTGTTTCGTTTGGCAAAGTGTACCAGTAAAGCAAAAGCCAGTGAATGTAGTACTTTCTGCTTCTGCAGGCTCAGCAAGCCTAAAGTCACGTGAAAGCAAAAGGGAAAGACTTGACTGGTACCCACTCCCATTATACACCTGGTCTCCAGTTCTCAAATGCTTAAACCCCTTGAAAAAGCCACAGAGAAGGTCAATGTCTGCTTTATTTCCTTTTGACAAAAATAATTAAACTTTGCCCTAGAGAAATAAAGAAAGAAATGGAAACTGGTCCAAAGGCCCTTTGTCACGTTACCTGAAGAATAATTTTCCATCCTAAGGTCCAGTTTAAAGTAGATTTTGTGAGTCATGGTAATTTAAAAAAAAAAAAATTTTTTTTAGCCGGTGTGTTTCTCCCGTATTCAATTTTGAAAATTTAAAAATGATACTGACCACACGAAAGAATTGGTGTTACTATCATAATATAGCAATTAAATACGCCAATTTCCTGTGATTTTTTTTTTTCCTAGGTAGAAAAATTTACTTAAACTTTAGACGATGATTTACTTAGGATATTTCATTATAATGTATGACATCTATTAATATTTATTGGTAGTAGTAAACAAGTAAAAGAATAAAACCATTAAAAATGTAGTTTTGGGAAACACTTCATTATTTTAAATTCACACTTGGCTGCCCTTAGGGCTTGTTGCCTCTCCCCTGACAGCAGCCTTCTGTCTCCGCAGTGTGTACTCAGGACACCAGTCCATTTTGATCCCGCCTTCAGAGCTGGAAACCAACCCTGCTTTGTGGCTTCTTGCTGTGAGTCAGTATAAAGTCCGGGATACGTTTTGCTCCTATTCTGTGATGGAACTTTGCACCAAGGGGCTGGGCTCACAAACAGAATCACTCAAGGTAAGGAGCTCCGTCTGCCCAATCTCCTAGAGTGTCCAGAGGAAGACATTTGTTAACTCTATTAGAGACTATCAGTGCACAGGGTACAAAGGTTCTATGAAAATACATTATTGGAAGGGCATAGAAAAATGATTTAGTGAAGTTAAAATAATGCTTTACAAAAGCTGAGGTATAATCTACTATCACCTGAAGTTTACAAGATTATTTTCATATGACGACATTGTTCTATAACTCGTGTTTTTTTCCTTTGCACAAAATAGAATTAACAGGTCTGAGTATAAAATATTTTATTGATGTCTCTAATTCTACTAAGCCTACTTGAAAGATCCTAATTTTCTTTTTTATTTGTTCAGTGACATAAGTTCTTTAATGAAATTAACTTTGTTCTGGCGTTGGTGTGTAAGTTGGTAAGTTTGAATTTAGCCACTTTTTTTTTTATTCCTTGAAGACTCTGATTTTTAGGTCTGGACTCTAACCAAAATTCATTGTAAAATGAAGAGTTTTTTGTTTTCTTTTTTAAAAAATAGTTACCATTATATGAGAATAATAGTATTTCCCTCCATTTAAACTAGGACAATCTGATAGTGTATTTCCATGGTAAATTATGTAGTCCTTAATTATAAGTTAGTAAAGGCAAGAATAATCATGGAATCTGTTGTGATTATATTGCAATGTATTAGTCAACGTTTATATGTCTGAATGTATGACTGACGACTTGTGTATACAGATATACATGTAGATACATTCTTGTTTGTGTGAGACATATATATGTGTGTGTGTATATATGTGCACACATTATATGCATACAAATAGTGATGCAATATATTTCTCTCTCATGCTTTTTGTTTTCCTATTCAGACTTAATACAGTAAGCCTGAACAGGAAAACATAATGCAAGATAACTTTGGTATTAAGCTGTACAAATATATGTATTGTTACTTGAAGTTACATATTTATACAGGAAAATTAATTTATAAACCACTGTTAGTCATGTCCACCTATATTTATCATAGAAGAATTGAGTATGGTTCATGAACATTCCCTCTATGAGCATACGTAATAAATAACCAAAATGTGATAATAGTAACGTACTTAAGCAATTAAGCACTTTAAATATGGATTTGTTCAATCTTTACAACTACTCTTTGAAATAGGAACCATTATTGTTTCCATTGTAAAGATGAAGAAACTATAGAAATATTAGGCAACTTGCCCAAGCTCTCACATTTTGCAAATTTTGGAACCAAATTTTGAATCTCTGGCTCTCTGAAACCCCATACGCTATTGCCTCTTGAAACATATACATGTAAATACATAATTGTATTACCCAGAATTGAAGTTACTGCTAGCTATATGAAATTGTATTTATACAATTGTATATGTATTTATATACAAAAACGTTTACGTTACCTCCGCCATTTGGGAACCTTGTCGGTTGTCTTTGTGCTGGTACCACCTTGAAAGATGTGGAAAGAGCTAGATCGTTTTCTGTTTGGGTAGTTACACTCTTTATACTTCTCATTTCCATTTCAGAAGGTGTCGTGGCTCACTGCTTGCCTTTATGTTTAAATGAGATGCTTATCACTAACTTTTTTTCCCTCAGCAATACTCAGGAAGTCCCAGCTTTTCCCTCCGAGAGTGTGGTGCCTAACTCATTTCAGTTCCTTCTGTGATTTTTGCTGTTTGGCTCAGGTGACTTAATTTGGTCCAGAAATTGAGATGTGCCAATAGTGTGCTTACCATAAAAACTGAGGTGTGCTCAGTCATGAGAATGTATCTGTGACCTCCTAAGTCTCATAGGATATGAAACGGAGAGTTGTCTGTATGAAGTTGTGCAAAAATTTTACTTTTCTACTGCTATAGTTTTTTAAAAATAAGTTCTTTTTTTTTGTTTTTTTACTTCTCTCCGATGTGTGTTCTTGTGTATACATGCTTGTAGGAATACAAACAAATGCTTCTTTTCCTCTTTCCAAACTCTGTCCGTTCATTGTTTTCTTCAGGATATTGGTTTTCCTCATCTAGATTCTTGCTGTTGCTTCTTACTATTATTTAAAATACATATTTAATGACGTCCTTGATTATTTGAATGTTTGTGTAAATTTATTTTTACATAGCTATCCTGGAACAGTTTAATGACATGGGCACATGGAACCCTGGAAATGAATAGCTGTGTTGAGTTTTCTGTTGTTTGTGTGGGATTCTAAGTTAAGGAACTCCCAAGTTATATGGAAGGTTGACTTGTTATCTCTCTATTTCTAGGCAAGAGGGCTAGACTTGTCTCGTGTACGGACGTGCGTAGTTGTGGCAGAAGAACGGCCTCGGATAGCACTCACACAATCCTTTTCCAAATTGTTTAAAGACCTGGGCCTCCACCCACGGGCCGTTAGCACCTCATTTGGCTGTAGAGTGAACCTGGCAATTTGCTTACAGGTGAGTTTCATTGATATAAGTACCTGAGTCAGCGATGAGAGTAACTTTCAAGTGACAGGTATACAGCTCAGACTTGCATTTCCTGGGCATGTTTTATTTGGTTGATGCTTAGCTACTTTTAAGAGAGTATATTTTAATCAAATGCATGTGATTGGTAAATACTTGTTTCATTATTTTTTTAGTTATGATCTGCATTTGTCAGTAGCCATTATTCATAAGTTGCATTCATAGCACTTATTCTGTCCTGGAACATTTTAACTGTCATCACAGGAGCAGCAGTGTGTCCAGACAACTACCGTCAGGCTTTTGAAAGATTAGATACTAGATAGGTGTTTCATTGTAGCAAGAAATCTTGTCCTAGAAATCGTGAGTCTCCCATACATGGAAGATAGTTTCTGTTGGAAAAAGTGAATTCCATTAAGCAGGCTGGGGAATGTGCTGCTGTAATAGCAATACAGAAACAATGACAACTGTATTTCTGTGACTTGGGTGTGAGGAAATGCCTGCAAGCTAGCCATACATAAACTGTGGCTAAAAAATGTTCTTTTCTTTCTTTTTCTTCATTAGCCCCCTTTCCTACCTTCTTCATCATCTGTGTCCTTTTTTAACATGTAACTTGAGATACACCAATCCCTGGAGAAGGTCATTTTGCCAGATTAGGCATGTCTGAAAGGAAGGAAAAGGAAAGCTTTCCCGAGTGATCTTACATCACTTCATCTAGAGCCAGCCACCCCAGGGCACAGTTGCCTAGTTTGTTCATATGGTACATTGAAAGAATACAGTCTTTATCGACACCAGTTGCTCTCCATGTGCTGCAAAGGAGAGCTAGACAACACCGTTGATGGGCATCGTCACCACTGTTCCCCCTTCCCGCCCTTTCAGGGCACAATCCCCAAGGAGGCTTGCTGAAGGTGACCTTTCTTCTCCCCAGTGATGTAGGTGCTTGTGAGGTAGCCGTTGACTATGTGAGAGGAAGTAACATCCGCCTCCCCTTCTCACAATGACCAGTCTGACGAGGTCACTTCAGAAAAATTAGCTATAAAAAGTTGATAAATTTTTTATCTGACTGTTTCTTGCTTCTATTTTTCTTCTCTTTGAATTAGCTCCATTTTTTAAAAAATGGAAACTACCAAATTCCGCTCAAGAGTCAGTAAAAACTTTGTTCTGTGATTGAATTTAATTCTTTTTTCTAAGAGATAACCTGAAGAATTTCTCTTTCTTAAGCTAGTTTTTTAAATGTTTCTAGCCTTCTGTTACATTAGGAGAAATGGAAAATGTAGAAATCTATTTCTTCAATTAATTTTAGCAATAGGATATTGTAACATTTCCCTTCATCTGGTAGGTAATTGGGACGCCCCACTCAAGAATAAACCAGAAATTCATGAGAGACAGGCATTTGACAATCATGACATTTCTCTTCTTTTTTTTTTTTTTTCTCTCAACCATAATTTGAGGTGCTATAGAAAATCTGTTTTGTCATTGGGGGATTTACAGAGAAGAACATAGAACAGATTCCATATTATCGTAATAACAATTAGCACCTCTCCACTTCAGAACAGCTGACAAAAGAAGTTCTATAACACTTTATTATACAAAATTAAAAATTTTGTAGATAAAAGGAATACAGTACATATATTTATCTTCCTATTTAATTACTTTTTCATTTATTCTATCACCTATCTCTAAAAATGTTTTCAGATAGTTTACAAGGAGAGAATACATTAAGTAGAAAATAAAATACACTAAGAATAAGTCAAAAGATGTAAGTGAAAGAGAAACAAGGGTAAGAAATTGGTATGGAGCCCAGAACAAAGTTAGTGTCTTAGAGGTTTGCCAGTAAGCCCCTGAAATGTGAGCTCCATAAAGGGAGAGATTTTCCAAATGTTTTATTCGTTGCTGTATCATCAGCACCTAGAATAGTACCTGCCACTTTATAAATATTTACTACATATGTATTGTATAAATGTTGAATAAATGGATTCCTGTATTCTTAACGGAGTCCCTGAATGGAGCAAATGACAGTGGGGTGGTGTCACCCAGTGCACTAACTCAGGTTCCCACCCCTCACCAGGGACCTCTTCCCATAGCAGACCACACAGAATCCTTAGTAATGTTTCCCATACTAATGCTACCTTTAAATCATAATTCCCATATATCATCCTTCTTTTCCTTTAATTACTACTTTACTCTCAAAAAAGTTATCGACATAGGTTCACAAATATTAATTACCACAATATCGTAGGTAAAACACCAGAAAATGGGACAAAATCAGTGACTATAAAAGTACCCACTGCAATGAAAACAACAGCGTGTGCCTGTAGGTATGTTGATACATGTAAGCTGGGCTTACAAAAAATCTTTTTGTTGTTATAATTAACTGTAGGGATATTTTTATAAAAAATAATAAATTTCCTGTTGAAACACTGCACAAAATTTTATAGACAGTCATTTTGGTGTTACTTCCTCTGACAGGGTCACCCGGTACGTTTCGCAGCCCCTTAGTGATGCCACCGGCAAATGGTTAGCACACCCAACTGCTAATTGACAGGTTACTGGTTTGAGTCCACCCAGAGGTATCTCAGAAGAAAAGACTTGTAAACAGCTTCTGAAAAATCAGCCACTGAAATAGAGCACAATAATTCTACTCTTGACACACCATGGGGTCACCATGAGTTGGTTTCGACTGATTTGTTTTATATATATATACACTTAATAGGCTTTCCTTTTATAGAAAACAGTTCTGTCAAGATGACTATTCAATCAGAAATTAACATTGTCAGTCATATGGTGTCTTTTGCAGTCTCTGAAGCATTTCGAAGCACTTTTGTACATTCTTTTTCCTACTTGTTTGCTTTATCCTCAACTTTCAGCCAGCTAACTCCTTTTCTGAATGGTTAATATTAGAAAACTGTTGAATATATCAAAGTGCTGATGGTAGAGGTGAACCAACTACATTAAAGTACATTCAGATATGGAAATGCAGGTCTGCAATCCCTTAACAAAACTCTTGGGGTCAGATGTGTTTCAGAATTAAGTTTTTTTTTTTTTTTTTTTGGCTTTTTGGCTTTTTGGAAGGTAGTAGAGCACTTTTCCATGTAATATGTAACATCCCCAATGAGCTATGGGGCAGCACCCTGTAATAGTGTGCATTTGTCTTCCCACAGCTCAGAAGTATGATCCAGTTACTACTTTAAGTAGACTCTTGTCAGTCCAGATCAGATTTTACCATAAACGAATTCAAAACAAAGTCCTTGTCTTCAGTGAACAGTTCCCATAATAGATGGGATGGACAGTAAGCATATAAATAATTTTTTCAGCAAGTGAATAAAATGCTCCTGGGAAGGATAAAATTAGTAAGAGGATGAAGGGTGACGTGGACACAGGTGTGGCAATTTTCGACAAAGGTGGTCAAGGAGGTGACATTTTAGCAAAGTACCGAGTAAAGTGATAGAACTGTGCAAAAATTTAAGTGAAAAAGGCAACAAACGCAAAAGCTTTGAGACAGGAGCTGGCCATCAAAAATATTTTTATTAATTTGGAAAATTTAAAATGTATGATGATATCATCAAATAAACAGCAGGCATAACCTATGCTCTAGAGGGCAGAAACCCTATACCTTTTGCTCTTTTATTTCTACAGGACTTGGCACATGGTAAGTGCCTAATAAAGATTTTTTAAATGTATTAACTAAAACTGAACTTTTATAAATGTTTAGACAAAGAAATAAGGACTATAACCTAAAAATTTTCTGTATTTTTTACAGATTGAATTTTTTTTTTAAACAAAGGAATATTTTTTATTTTAGAGGGAAAAAAACAAAAAAGAAATAAGCCAATAAATAAATGATAACACCCATAATTCCACCTGCCCAGAGATAAAAAAACCAAAAAGCCAAACTCGTTGCCATCGTCAGTTCTGACTCATAGCGCCCATATGACCCAGAGGTAGTCAGCATTAATTCCCAGATTTAAAAAAAATCACACACACATAAAAACTAAGATATCCCCTAAATTTCAAAATTCTGTACGTAAATGCTTACAAGCATTGAAGAAATTAAACAGTTTTCCCTCAGCACACCAGACTTACCGGTATATGTTAAGTCGGTGATTGGCAATATCATTTTCAGTTGATTCATTGTTTTTTGACAGAATTGTTCTCTCAATTAGATTCTCTGTTACCCATGTTCAGTGCACATCAGTTTTACTGTAAGTATTGTAGTTGAGGAAACAATGGCTGGGTTTTTCTCTCAGTGAGATTGGTGTTAGCCAAGGGCAGGATGTCATCCAGTCAAGAAGTGGAGCCTCATCCAGGTGTTCTAGGGTTTAAAACTGTTTTTATAGGGCTAATGGGTATCACTTTTTAAAGGATTCCCTAGTCTTTGGGGAAGGCTGGATTGCACAGTTCACAAATTTTTGTTGCTGCAGAACCTGAAGGTCTTCAGTGTGCTCGTGTGCAGTGTAAGTCCTCAGGGACAGAAGTCATGCGTGTTGCTGACAGATTGGACACAGTGATGAGCACTTTTAAAAACATATCTGATCTATGGAATTTTTTAATTCCATATAAATTAGGGGTTCGTTTGTTACTTTCCAAAAATTGTCTTCATTGATGGCACTCTGGCCTTTTTGTGATCCAGTCTCAAGCATCTTGCTCTCCCCTTTCTAATATTTTATACTAAATTACTTTCTCTACTTTGTATATATTTCATGCTTTTACTCCTTAATACCTTGATTCAAGCTATCCTCTGCCTGAAATAGGCAATCAACTATGTGAATCATTACAACCTGTGGATAAAATTGTGAAAAATGGGTATTCTAGAACACTTAATTGTATTCATGAGGAACCTGTACATAGACCAAGAGGCAGTCATGCAAACAGAATAAGGGGATACTGAGTGGTTCAAAATCAGGAAAGATGTGTGTCAGGGTTGTATCCTTTCACCATACTTATTCAATCTGTATGCTGTGAAATAGTGCAAGATGCAGGACTATGTGAAGAAAAACAGGGCATCAGAATTGGAGGAAGACTTATTAACAACCTGTGATATGCAGATGACACAACCTTGCTTGCTGAAAGTAAAGAGGACTTGAAATGCTTACTGATGAAGTTGAAAGACCACAGCCTTCAGTATGGATCACACCTCAACATAAAACAAAAATTCTCACAACTGGACTAATAAGCAACATCATGATAAATGAAAAAAAGATTGAGGGTGTCCAGGATTTCATTTTACTTGGATCTACTATCAACACCCATGGAAGCAGCAGTCAAGAAGTCAAATGACACATTGCACTGGGCAGATCTACTACAAAAGACCTGTTTAAAGTGTTGAAAAGCAAAGATGTCATTTTGGGGACCAAGGAGCACCTGACCAAGCCATGGTCTTTTCAGTGACCTCATATGCATATGAAAGCTAGACAATGAATAAAGAAGACTGAAGAAGAATTAATGCCTTTGAATTATGGTGTTGGCAAAGAATGTTGTATATATATATCATAGACTGCCAGAAGAATGAACAAATCTGTCTCAGAAGAAGTACAGCCAGAATGCTTCCTGGAATCAAGGGTGGAGACACTTCATCTCACGTGCTTTAGACGTGTTATCAGGAGGGACCATTCCCTGGAGAAGGACATCATGCTTGGTAAAGTAGAAGATCATCAAAAAAGACCCTTAGTGAGATGGACTGACACAGTGACTGCAACAGTGGGTTCAAACACAACAACAGTTGTGAGGATGGTTCAGGATCATGCAGTGTTTTATCTTGTTTTGTGACACAACAGATACCACCATATGTCAAAAATCTACTTCAAGATCCAGCATTAATTCTCTTTCCTCTACAAGGCCTTCCCCTGAATTTCCATAGCATTTCATCTCTTGTACTTTCTCAGCACTTTCTAGCTCAATTATTTATATAAAATAATTTTGACCCTTCTACCTCGTAACTATGTTAGGGAATGCAGTTTTATTTGTGAATCTTCCTCAGTGTCTAGTACAGTGTCTCGCACATTTACATAGTCACTTCATGAAGCTGAATAAGTTTTGTGGAAGTGCTGAAATTTGATTCATTTAACTGCTAATCTTGTTCACATTAGAGAAATTAAATGTACACTTACTTGATCAGAGTCAAGTTGCTGCGTATAGTAAGGTACATGACAACTGAATTTTCTCTGGAATGAGCCTGTGGTGTGAATCTCTATCAGTTAAAACTTCGTGTCATCATTTGTAAGTCTTAAGCTTCCAACAGCATTTCCATCTTAAACCGCAAGTTCAGGGCCTGCACCTTAAGAAAAGAGACCCACACTCCCAAAGCCTTCTTGAAAAAATATATTGGACCTCTCACTTCCAGATAGCATCCAGGTAGATCTTCCCCCAACTTATTAAACTTTAGTTTTCATTTTAAAATGGAAGATATTGAGGCCCAGAGAAGTTAATTGAACTTGTGCTAATTCACAAAACCTAGAAAGTAACAGAGGGAGGCTTGGGGGCATGGTGGGTAAGCGCTCGGCTGCTAAGTGAAAGATTGGTTATTCAAACCCAGCAGTGGATCAGTGGAAGAAAGATGTGGCCATCTGCTTCAGTAAAGAGTCCAGCCTTGGGAATCCTGTGGGGAAGATCTACTCTGTCCTACAGGGTCGCTGTAAGTCAGAATCGACTCGACGGCAGGGGGTTCAGGTTTGGTCTTTGAGGAAGTAACAAAATCAAGGTCAGATTCAGGTGGTGACTACGGGAAGTAACTCAACCATGAAGGTCAGTGTTTGTACAAATGGCTGTCAGAAAAAGAAGTCATCACTTTCTAAGCTGAATGCAGTATAAAATCTAAGCAGGGCAATATTAATGAAATCTGATATAACCTTGCCAGGTAACCAATTGCCAATTCTATGTTGTGATTTATTATCCAAGTGAAATAATAGCTTTGTAAGCTAAGTATATACAAAATTCACCTGCTTGCAGGCAGAACGGCAGTGCATTCCATTTTAACTGCTTCCTTTCCCTCAGCGTTTTAAATCAGACTTGCTGTTTCAGTATGCAGTCTTCTACTGACCTCGTAGCATAGTTCAAAAGACATTTGTGTCTGTGTGTGCAGGGTGTTGTTCCTGGGAGCCTTCTTCAGCCATTGTTGTGCTGTGTGTGGGGAAGACAGCAGGAATGAAATCCCTGGTGGCACACCAGAATAGTGTTACAAATACTCTATGATACCTGCTTTTATGTGCTGTTAATATAACAGACAATCATGGAAATTGACAAATATAAAATTGTGAAATATACACATATGCAAATTGACAGATATAAAATTTGAAATCTTAAGAGATAATCACAAAAATGCTGTTGTTGTTAGGTGTCATCAAGTCGATTCTGACTCATAGCAAGCTATATGTACAACAGAACGAAAATACTGCCGGGTCCTGCGCAATCCTCACATCATTACTGTGTTTGACCCCATTGTTGTAGCCACTGTGTCAGTCTATTTCGTTGAGGGTCTTCCTCCTTTTCGATGTCCCTCTGTCTTACAAAGCATGATGTCCTTTCTAGGAACTGGTCCCCCCAATAACATATCCAGAGTACATGAGACGAAGTCTCGCCATCCTCGCTTCCAGGGAGCACTCTGGCTGTACTTCTTCCAAGACAGATTTGTTCGTTTTTCTGGCAGTCCATAGTATATTCAGTATTCTTCACCAACACCATAATCTGAAGGCATCAATTCTTTGGTCTTCTTTATTCATTGACCAGCTGTCACGTGCATATGAGGCGATTGAAAATATCATGACTTGGGTCAGGCACACGTTAGTCCTCAAGATGACATCTTTGCTTTTCAACACTTTTAAGAACTGTTTTGCAGCATATTTACCCAATGCAATACGTTCTTTGATTTCTTGACTGCTGCTTCCGTGAGTGTTGATTATGAATCCAAGTAAGATGAAATCCTTGACAATCCATTTATCATGATGGTGCTTATTGGTCTGGTTGTGAGGATTTTTGTTTTCGTTATGTTGAGGTGTAATCTATACTGAAGGCTGTGGTCTTTGATCTTCGTCAGTAAGTGTTTCAAGTCCTTTTCACTTTCAGTAAGCAAGGTTGTATCATCTGCGTATTGCAGGTTGTTAATAAGTCTTCCATCGGTCCTGATGCCGCGTATTTCTTCATATAGTCCAGCTTCTCGGAATATTTGCTCAGCATACAGATTGAATAAGTACGGTGAAAGGATACAGCCCTTACACATATTTTTCCTGATTTTAAACCACACAATATCCCCTTATTCTGTTTGAAGTACTGCCTCTTGGTCTATGTACAGCTTCCTCACGAGCACAATTAAGTGTTTCTGGAATTCCCATTCTTTGCAATGTTATGCATAATTTCTTATGATCTAAACAGTCAAATGCTTTTGCATAGTCAGTAAAACACAGGTAAACATCTTTCTCATGTTCTCTGCTTTTAGCCAAGATCTATCTGAAGTCAGCAATGATATCCCTTGTTCTGTGTCCTCTTCTGAATCCTGCTTGAATTTCTGGCAGTTCCCTGTTGATGTACTGCTGCAACCGTTTTTTGAATTATTTTCAGCAAAATTTTACTTGTGTGTGGTATTCATAATACTGTTTGATAATTTCCACATTCTGTTGGATCACCTTTTTTTGAAATGGGCACAAATTTGGATCTCTTCTAGTTGGTTGGCTAGGTAGCTGTCTTCCAAATTTCTCAACATACATGAGTGAGTACCTCTAGTGCTGCATCCATTTGTTGAAACATCTCAGTTGATTCTGTCAGTTCCTGAAGGCTTGTTTTTTGCCAGTGCCTTTTCTTTTTTTTTCAGTACAGCTTGGATTTCTTTCTTCAGTACCATTAGTTCCTGATCATATGCTGCCTCCTGAAATGTTTGAACATAAACCAAATTTTTTTTGACACAGTGACTCTGTGTATCCCTTCTGTCTTCTTTTGACACTTCCTGCGTCATTCAATATTTTGCCCATAGAATTCTTCAGTATTGCAACTCGAGCCTTGAATTTTTTCTTCAGTTCCTTTAGCTTAAGAATGCCAAGGATATTCTTCCCTTTTGGTTTTCTAACTCCAGGTCTTTGGACATTTCTTTATAGCACTTTATTTTGTCTTCTAGAGCCGTCCCTTGAAATCTTCTAGTCAGCTCTTCTACTTCATTATTTCTTCCTTTTGCTTTAGCTATCATACGTTCAAGAGCAAGTTTCAGAATCTCCCCATCCATTTTGGTCTTTTCTTTCTTCCCTGCCTTTTTATGACCTCTTGGCTTCTTCGTGTATGATGTCCTTGATGTCATCCCACAACTCATCTGCTCTTTAGTCATTAATGCTCAGTGCATCAAATCTGTTCTTGAAATGATCTCCAAATTCAGGTGGTATATACTCAAGGTCATATTTTGGTTCCTGTGGCTTTATTTTAATTTTTTTCTTTTTCACTTCAGCTTTCATAGGATCCATTGATGGTCTGTTCCACAGCTGGCCCTTGGCCTTGTTCTGGCTGATGATACTAAGCTTTTCCATCGTGTCTTACACAGAGGTAGTCTACTTGATTCTTGTGTTTTCTATCCAGTGAGGTCCACGTGTATGGTTGCCACTTATGTTGTTTAAAAAAAAAAAAAGGTGTTTGCAATGGATAAGACATTGATCTTGCAAAATTCTATCATGCAGCCTCTGGTGTTTTTTTCTGTCACCAAGGTCATATTTTCCAACTACAGATCCTTCTCCATTTCCAGCTTTTGCATTCCAATCACCAATAATTATCGATGCATTTGGTTGCACGTTTGATCGATTTCAAACTGCAGAAGTTGGTAAAAATCTTCAATTTCCTTATCTTTGGCGTTAGTGGTTGTTACATAAATTTGAATAATAGTCGTATTAACTCGTCTTCCTCGTAGGCATACACTATCACTGACAGCGTTGTATTTCAGGATGGATCTTGAGATGTTCTTTTTGACAATAATGCAATGCCATTTCTCTTCAGTTTTTCATTCCTGATATAGTAGACCTATGATTATCTGATTCGTAATGTCCAATGCCTGTTCATTTCAGCCTTCCAATGCCTAAAATATCAGTCTTTATGCATTCTAATTCATTTTTGCTGACTTCCAATTTTCCTAGACTCATACTTCGTACATTCTGCTTTCTGAGTATTAACGGATGTTTGCAATTGTTTCTTCTCATTTTGAATCACACCATGTTAGCAGATGAAGGTCTCGAAAGCTTGACTCCATCCACATCATTAAGGTTGACTCTACTTTGAGGAGGCACCTCTTCCCCGGTTGTATTTTGAGTGCCTTCCAACGTGAGGGGCTCACTTCCGACACTGTATTAGACAGTGTTGTGCTGCTATTCGTAACGGTTTTCACTGGCCAATTTTTTCAGAAGTAGACTGCCAGGTCCTTTTTCCTAGCCAGTCTTAGTCTGGAAGCTCTGCTGAAACCTGTCCACCATGGGTGGCTGTGCTGTTATTTGAAATACCAGTGGCATAACTTCCAGCATCACATCAACACACAAGCCACCACAGTACGACAAACTGTCAGATGTGGCGAATCATAAAAATACACAAATATAAATTTGGGACAATCTTAATTTTTGTCATGCTGTTCTTTCAGCTAGTGTATCTTTGAAATTGAATGATTTTTTTTAACCCATTTGCCATTTTAAAAGAGGAATTTCCTGCAATAATTTTTTTTGCATTGTCCCTTTGAGCTCCTGTGGCAGAGCTCTATGCTAAAGGAATGGATTCATAAAATGAAATATGGATAACTTTGAATTTACATAAAATATAGTTATGTTGTAGACGCTCTGCAGAAGAAAGAAATTTGGAAGTATAAACCACTTGTCATATTCAGGAATGACACTTTCCAGAATCTTTAGCCATAAAAATGACTTTAATTTTAAAGCAGTTTCAATTTGTTGAATTTATGATAAAAGTGAACATTAGAAAGATCAATTTATGACGTAAGTGTTTAAATAGACTTAACATCAATTTCTCTTAGCACTGTTAAGCAGTGTCGCTTGTTTTTTAACCTCTGCTAAAGAAGGTACTGCCCACAGCCACAATTAATGTTGTCAGAAATACAAGCTGACAGGTTTTTGATGGTATTTGATTTAGAAATTTAGTTCATTTTAAGAGAAAAATTATCATCCTTCTATTCAGCAGAGGAAGAAAGGGGGAAAAATGAAGTTTTCTGTTTTCCAAAAGATACTTCAATTGTTAGGAAAAATTCTTAAAGCAACCTCATACAGAAACTTTGGTCTTTATTATATAGAAAAATAATAACCAATTTTTCTGATAGGAAAGCTTTATTATAAATAGCTGTGTGGAGTTAAATCAATAGTGACAGTCATAGTCAACCTTGTATCTTGAAATTCACACAATGAAAAAGAAATACAGCCACCCTGATATGAGAAGTAGAGTCATTGGTGTTGAAAAGAAAAAGGAGGAAGGCTCAGAGGGCAGTATAAATCTCAAGTAATTATCAAAGTAAAATTAATAGTTATAATAAATCTTTCATTAATTTGAACTCTCAATTCACTTTTTTTTCCCTCTGCACTGCTTTTAGCTGAAGGAAGTAAAAGTAAATAAGGGGCTGCCAGGAACTTTTTATGCTCTAGAGAATTAATCACATTCAGTTAAAACTTTTACATCTTCTCTTGCTGATATATATTGTTCAAGATAATGAGAATTAAAATTTGAGATCATGAACCTTATATTCTCAATTACCCAGTATGTCAGCATTCTAATTTATAAGCAACAGAAACTTCTTTTGGCAATCAATTTCAATAAAAATAATTTATTAAAATGTAGGTCTCAGAATTGCCAAGAGGGTTGGAGGACCTGGGGTTGTGCAGCCAGGGACAGTGGCTAGATTGATGCTACAGAGCTGTTCTACAGATTACCAAGTACGCTACACAGGGAGTGGAAGAGGAGAACTGAGCCAAATCTCTCTGAGGTCCTCTCTGCATTATATTTGATTTGCAAGGCTTGGGGTAGAGCAGCAGGGTGGAGAAAGCTGGCGTGATACTGATGTGATACTGGAGAGAAAAGAGAACATTCCAGTCACCCAAACAGCTGATAGATGAACGATAAAGCAGAAAGAGCTCTCCCACTGTTTTGAAAGCTGGTCTCTAGTATGTAAAACATAAAAAGATACTCATAGTTTCATCAGTGCTCAGATATAGTTCTGATCCTGCCAACATGGAACTGAATCTGACTAAAACAGCAGCAAAACCCAGACCACACTCTACTACAGAATAGACTTACTCAGACCCCAAACCAGCAACCTGACAGGGGAAAGAGTGTATCCTTTTCAGTCTATTCTTTTAAAGACATTGTTTGCTATACAATCAAGATTAAAAGACATGCAAAATAGCAAGAAAATATGACATATGTCATGCAAAGAAATAATCGGTAGTATAGATATGCTGGAATTATCAGACAAAAAAAAAAAAAAAAACCCAAACCCATTGCCGTCAAGTGGATTTCGACTCAGAGCAACCGTATGTGACAGCGTAAAATGGCTCCCTAGGGTTTCCAAGGCTGTATACATCTTTAGAAGCAGACTTCCACATCTTTCTCCCGTGAATTATCAGACAAGGACTTTAAAATAACTAATTAATATCTTAAAAGATCTAGTTGAAAAGGTAGAAAATATGCATGAAGAAATGAGGGATACCAGCAGAGAAATGGAAACTCTAAAAAGAATCAAAGGATATGCTAGGAATGAAAGCTACAGTATTAGAAAAAAAAAAGTTCCTCTTATGTGGCTTAATAGCAGACTGAACACAGAAAAAAAAAAAGGATCAATGAGTAGCTTGAAGTCAGATTAAAAGAAATTATCTAAACTAAAACACAGAGTGAAAATAAAATGGAACAGAGTATCTGAAATAGGTAGTCTAACATACATGTAATAGGTGTCCCAGAAGAAGGAGGAGAGAGAGAATGGGACAGAAGAACAATTTGAAAACATAATAGCCAAGGTTGTTAAAAGATACCAACCTATGGATTCAAGAATCTCAGTGAACACCAAGAAGAATGCTGAAAGCCAAATCTAAAAGACATTCTTTAAGCAGTAGAGAAAAAAATGTACATTATCTACAGGGGAATAGTAATAAAAATGACACTGAGTGCTCATCAAAATGATGAGACCCAGAATACGGTGGAATGATGGACTATTATAAATCATGCAAATTGTAATCTGTACAGTAACCACCAAAAAATTAACACAAAGAAAGTAGAAGAGATGAAATGCACTACTAAAAATATTCTGTTTACCAAAATAAAAGGTAGGTTAGGAAGAACAAAAGGGACAAATGAAAAACGAATAGCCAATTATATAATTACATTAAGAGTAAATTAACTAAACACTGCAATTAAAAGGCACAGATTATGAAACGGAATAAAAAAGACCCAACCATCAGCTGTTTGCAAGAAATGCACTTTAAAGATACTGACAGGTTAAAAGTAAATTGATAGGAAAATATATACCATGCAAACTCTAAGCATAAGAAGTCTGGTGTGGTTTATTAGTAACAAAAATACTAGAAATAAAGGAGTATTGCCAAAGACAAAGAGGTACATTTGATGAAAGAATTAATTTAATAAAGCATAAAAATCGTAAATGCATTTGCACCCAAAAACTGAGCCTCAAAATACATGGAGAAAAAACTGAAAGAACTGAAATAGGAAAGAAACAAACTCACAATTATAGTATGAGATTTTAGCACCACTTTCTCAGTGATTGATAAAATAAATAAAAAGAAAAAAGTCAATGTAGATTTGAACAATACTATGACCGAACTTGATGTAACTGACGTTTAAAAAACGCTATACCCAATATCTGTAGAATTGACATTTTCCCAACTATACACAAAACATTCCCTAAGATCAAATGTTAGGCTGTAAACTAAGTCTCAATGAGTATTAAATGTCTGCAGTCACATAGAGTATGTTCTCATAATAATGGAATTAAGTTAGAAATCAATAAGTTATCCAGAAAATTCCCACGTATTTCTAAATTAAATAACACACTTGTAAATAAGAGAAGAAACAACAAGGAATATGAGACAATATTTTAAATGAATTGTTAATCAAATTTTGTTGGCTGCAACTAAACCAGTGCTTAGCAATAAATGTTTATAGTAGAAAAGAGGAAAAGTGTAAAAATCTATTATTTAAAAATATAGAAATATGTATAATATAGCAAATATTAAAGAGAAAATTAAACCCAAAATAGAAGAAAGAGAATAATAAAAATAAAAGAGCAAATGAATAAAATAGAAAATGGTCAAGCACTTGGGAAAGTCAACCAAGTTAAAAACTGATTCTTTAAAAAAAAAATTTTTTTTTGATAAACCATTAGCAAGACGATTACCAAAAGAAGAGATAGATAGGCTGGTGGTACCAAGTGCTGGCAAGGACCAGGACAACTTGAAGCCTGTATATTGTTGGAAATTTGGAATGACAGAACCACTTTGTGCAGTTTTTTGCACGGTTGGAAATGGTCTTACCATATGACCCAGCAATTCCTTTTCTGGTATTAACTCAAGAGAAATGAAAATGTATGTCCTCCCAGGGACCTGCATACAAATGTTTAAAACTGCTTTGCCCATCATCATGGAGAATTGTAAACAACTGAGTTGTCTAACAACTGGAGAATGTATGGGCAAGTTATAATATATCCGTGCAGTGTGATGTTATTCAGCAATGGAAAGGAATAGACTGTTTATACATGGAACAACATGAGTGGATCTCAGGTATATTTTACTGAGTAAAGGGACCAGACAAAGGGCTGCATACTGTATGAATCCTTTTATATGGTACCCTGGATAAGGCAAAACTATAGGCACAAAAGTCAGATTAGGGTTGCCAGGTGCAGAGGGTCAGGGAGAAAATTGACTGCAAAGGGGCAGAAAGGAACTTTTTGAGGTGGTAATTTTTTTTCTTAATAAGTTGATTTTGGTGCTGTTATATGACTGTGTACCTTTGTCAAATTCAGTCAAACTGTACACTAAGGGTAAATTTTACAGTAGGTAAACTATTGCTAAATAAACCTGATTTAAAGAGAGAAAGAGAAAAAAAAACACAAATTATGAGTCTTAGGAATAGAGATTCTAATTTTAGCAAGGATGGAGTAACAGGAGCCAGATCCCTGAGTGCGATATGTGAGAAAAACAAGGTTAGCCCTATGATTTCCTCAGCTCACTATCTTGAGATAGTTTCCAGGCCATGACACAAGGAAGGGGAACTGAGGCAAAGCCCAATGAACTCCTTGAGTTGAGGAAATGGAGCTGAGAGTCTGAGGAGACAAAGGTGGCTAAAGTTCACGGGACAGAATACCAGAGAGGAAAGAACTCCACAGAGATAACTTTGGAAATCCGAAGAGCCTTCTTAGAATGTGTAGCTGAGTACTGATCATCCTATGCATGTTAGGAAACTTCCAAAAGCCAGAGAAAGAACCAACTGAAAGGATTAGAGGGAAACGGTGCTTGATGCTCACACCGTGCTAGGAATAGTGCCTGTTTCCACCAGCCAGACTGAAAACCTAGTACTTCATGAGAGCACTGTTCTGGTCCCACCTAGCAAATCTTGAAAGTAAGACCTAAAAGCATCAAACTTTCCAGATAACTTGACTGTATCTCAAAACAAAGCTCAAGAGTATTCACAGAAATACACAATTATTGAGCAACCAACAAGGTCACATTTACATTGTCTAACATACAATCGAAAATTACCAGGCATACAAGGAAGCAGGTAAATATTATTCACAGTAATAAGAAAAATCAGTAATTCAAAACTGAACCAGAATTGGTACAGATGTTAAGACAGGGACACTAAAATAGTTATTTTAACTGTACGTACTCCAGATACTCAAAAAGTTAAGAAGAGGAATGGAATGTTAAAAAATAAAAATATTAAACCCAGATTGAACTTCTAGAGATAAAAAGTACAATGTACAGATGAAAAATAAATGGGATGGGATCAGTGGCAGAAAAAAAGATTCGTGAACTGGAAGATCTGCCAGTGGAAACTTTCCAAAATAAAACACAGGAAAAAAAAAGAATTTTTAAAAATGGGAAGAGGATCAGTAAACCGTGGGTCAACTTCAATAAACTTAATATACATAGAATTATATTCACCAAAGTAAGGGGAGACAGGTCCAGAAAAAAATAAACAAATAATGGCCAATAATTTTTCAAATTTGATGAAAATTATAATCCCACAGATCTCAAAGGTCAGAGAACTCCAAGCACAACATGAAAACTACTCCAAGGCACATCTTAATCAAATTGTTCAAAACCAGTGATAAAAAAAAAATCTTAAAAGTAGCCAAAGGAAAAACAAATTACACACAGAGCAACAAACATAAGGGTGACTTCAAATTCTTGTCAGAAATAATGCAGGTGAGAAGACATGGAGAACATCTTTAGGTACTGGAAGGGGGGAAAAAACTCTCAAGGTAGAATTTCAAACTCAGTGAACATAGCTTTTAAGAACAAAGATAGAAGAGGCAGGGCAAAGATGGCAGAGTAGTCAGACACTTCCTGTGGTCCCTCTTACAACAAAGACCCCAAAAAAAAAAAAAGTAAATTGATTGTATATGATAATCTAGGTGTCCTGAACATCAAAGGCAAAGTTGAGGAATTGGACTCAGCAACAGGGAGAGGGAGAGACAGTTCAGAAACAGCGAGGAGTTGCCAGACCTGACCCTGCAGAAACCGGCACCACACAGGCCGGATCCACTGGCACAAGTGCAGTGAGGCAAGCAGTGGCATTCAGGACACGTTTTCTACAGTGGGAAAGACTGAATGGCAGAGAGTCTACTCAGGCCTCCAGAATCAGCAAAAACCAGCACTTAATCAGCAAAAGATAAGTACATGCGTCTAACCTACCGCACAGATCGAAAAATGCCCCTTTGGAAAAAACCACTCTCCCACTGACCTGCAACCTTTCCGCTCTGCACTGGGTCCCAGCCAGCTACATCCCCTGGACCAGAAGACAGACTGGTCACATGTCCTGAGCCTGTCTCCCAGCCTTGGAGAGGGAACAAATTAACAAACAGGGAAAAAATAATCTGCAGGCTCCCCTAAGCCAAACTCCTTTACCTAGGCACAGGCAAAAGGGGTCCAAGGACTTTGAATGCCTTTCACCCCTGCATAGACCTGTATGGGTGCATTTCAACAGTCTAGGCCCTCATTAGCACAGTACAACAGGGTATATACCTGAAGTCTAACTTTAGCTGTATGGTGGAGATGCAGGTTTATGACATTTCAAACCTCTCTGCCTATTAATCAGGGTCCTCACTCACCCACATCAAGGGCCTGAGGACTGGTGGCCCCACCCATGCCACCTAGCCACCCATGACAGGGGTCCAAGAATAAGTGGGGCCTCCCAGTACTTACAGCCAACAGCATTGGATGCCCATAGTCTGGCTGCAAAACCCACCCACCTATGCATTCTAGGGAACAGGGACACGCTTTCCTCACGGATACTCAGTATCGGTTGTCAGCCCTTGGCCTTGCTCACCATGTGACCCCTACTGCAGCCAGATACCTGTACCTACACCAATCACCCCTGCTTGTCTAGGACTGTAGGTGAGAGCCTGCACCACACACTTGGTGACCAACTACCTGGACACCTGAGCTGAATCCATACAAGAAAATGAAAGGACTCGTGGGCTCACACACCTAGTAACAGCTCTAATCACTTGGTGAGAGGATTATAGGGTTTCAAAGCACCAATAATCAAACTAGTTCACTTGAGCAGCCAGTTTGGGCATATCAAAACAAAACAAAACAAGAAGCTAGGACACAGTAAGCAAACATAAAATAAATAAATACAATAAATTACTGATGGCACGGAGACAACAGTCAATATCAAGTAACATAAAGAGGCAGACCATGATGACTTCAGCATGCTCTGAAAATAATCAAGAAATCTTCCAGTTGAAGAGAACTTTCTGGAATTACCAGAGGTAGAATACAAAAGACTAATATACAGAACTCTTCAAGAGATCAGGAAGGAGATCAGGCAAAATGCAGAACAGGCGAAGGAGCACACAGACGAAGCAATAGAGGAACTTAAGAAGATTAGAGAAGAGCATAATGACAAATTTAATAGGTTGCAAGAATCCATAGACAGCAAACAGAAATCCAGAAGATTAATGATAAATGTTCAAAATTAGACAATGGAAAGTCTTAAGAGCAGAGTTGAGGCAATGGAAGTCAGAATTAGTGAGACTGAAGATAAAGCACTTGACATCAGTATATTTGAGGAAAAATCAAATAAAAGAATTTAGAAAAAAGAAGAAAACCTAAAAATTATATGGGACTCTATTAAGAGTAATAACCCAAGAGTGATTGGACTACGAGAACAGAAAATACAGAGAGACTTGTTAAAGATTTGTTGGCAGAAAACTTCCCTAATATCGTGAAAGAAAAGAAGATATCTATCCAAGATGCTTATCAAACCCCACACAAGGTAGACTCCAAAAGAAAGCCACCAAGACATTATAATCAAACTTGCCAAAACCAAAGATAGAGAATTTTAAAAGCAGCTAGGGGTAAACGAAAAGTCACCTACAAAGGAGAGTCAATAAGACTAAGCTCAGGCTACTCAACAGAAACCATGCAGGCAAGAAGGCAATGGAATGACATACATAAAGCCTTGAAGGAAAAACAGTTGCCAGCCAAGAATCATATATCCAGCAAAACTCTCTCTGAAATATGAAGGCAAAATTAGGACATTTCCAGATAAACAGAAGTTTCAGGAATTTGCAAAAACCAAGCCAGAATTACAAGAAATAGTAAAGGGAGTCCGCTGGTTAGAAAATCAGTAACATCGGATAACAACCAAAGACTAGAACACAGGACAGAACAACCAGATATCAACTCAGATGGGGAAATCTCAAAATAAATCAAAGCTAAAATGCTCAAAACAGGAAAACAGAGACCTCATTATGTAAAAGATGACAACATTAAAACAAAAAAGAGAGATTAAAAAACGTAGTCCTAGGTCTTTCACATGGAGAGGAAGTCAAAGCAATATAAAGAAATAAAAGACTGGTTTAAACTTGGAAAAATAGGGGTAAATATTAAGGTAACCACAAAGGAAGCTAACAATCCTACCCATCAAAATAAAAAAACAAGAAAAACATACTCAGCAAATAAAAAATCAACAACAATGAAAAAGAGGAAAAGAAAATATATAAAGAAAAACTCAGCACAGAAAATTAAGTGCAACAAAGAAACTCAAAAAAATACAAAAAAAAAAAAAAGGCACACTAAACTCACACCTATCAATAATTACACTAAATATAAATGGACCGAATGCACCAATAAAGAGACAGTGGCAGAATGGATAAAAAAACACATCTGTCTATATGCTGCCTACCAGAGACACACCTTAGACTTAAAGACATCAACAAACGAAAACTCAAAGGATGGAGAAAAAAAAAATACATCAAGCAAAGAACAATCAAAAAAGCAGGAGCAGGAGTATTAATTTTTGAGAAGATAGACTTTAAAGTAAAATCCACCACAAAGGATAAGGAAGGACACTATATAATGATTAAAAGGTCAGTACACCAGGAGGACATAACCATAATAGGTATTTACACATCCAATGACAGGGCTCCAAAATACATAAAACAAACTCTAACAGCATTGATAAGAGAGATAGACAGCTCCACAATAGTAGTAGGAGACTTCAGCATACCACTTTTGGTGAAAGACAGAACATCCAGAAAGAAGCTCAATAAAGACACGTAAGATCTAAATGCCACAATCAACCAACTAGACCTCCTAGACATAGAGAACACTCCACCCAACAGGAGCCAAGTATACTTTCTTTTCCAACGCACATGGAACATTCTCCAGACTAGACCACATATTAGGCCATAAAGCAAGCCTTAACACAATGCAAAACATTACAAAGCATCTTTTCTGATCATAAAGCCATAGAAGTAGAAATCGATAACAGAAAAAACAAGGAAAAAAAATCAAACACATGGAAACTGACAACCCCTTGCTCAAAAACTACTGGGTTATACAATAAATTAAAGATGGAATAAAGAAATTTCATAGAAACAAAGAAGAAAACACATCATACCAGAACCTTTGCAACACAGCAAAAGCAGTGCTCAGAGGTCAGCATATAACAATAACTGCATATATCCAAAAAGAAGAAAGGGCCAAAATCAGAACATGAATCCTACAACTGGAACAAATAGAGAACAGCAAAAGAACCCTTGGGGCACTAGAAGAAAGCAAATAATAAAAATTAGAGCAAAATTAAATGAAATAGAGAATAGAAAAAAATTGAAAGAGTTAACAAGACCAAAAGCTGGTTCTTTGAAAAGGTCAACAAAATCAATAAACCACTGGTCAAACTGACAACAGAAAAACAGGAGAGGAAGCAGATAACCCAAATAAGAGATGAGATGTATGATACCACAGCAGACCAAACGGAAGCTAAAAGAATCATAACAGAATACTATGAAAAATTGCACTCTAACAAATTTTTAAAAATCTAGACGAAATGGACAAATTTCTAGAAACATACTACCTACCTAAACTTAACAAAAACAGGTAGAACAACTAAATGAACCAGTAACAAAGAAGAGATTGAAAAGTTAATTTAAAAACTCCCAACTAAAAAAAAGCAGTGGCCCTGACAGCTTCACTGGAGAATTCTACCAAACTCTCAGAGAAGAGTTAACACCACTACTACTAAAGGTATTTCAGAGCATAAAAAAGAGTGGAATACACCCACTCATTCTATGAAGGCAGCATAACCCTGATACAAAAGCAAGTAAAGACACCACGGGCGGGTGGGGGACGGGATTGGGGAATTACAGACCAATAATCTGCATGAACTTAGACACAAAAATCCTCAACAAAATTCTAGCCAGTAGAATTCAACAACATATCAAAAAATAATTCACCATGGCCAAGTGGGATTCATACCAGGTATGCAAGGATTGTTGAACATTAGAGAAACACTCAATGTAATCCATCACATAAATAAAACAAAAAACAAGAACCACATGATCTTATCGATTGATGTAGAAAAGTCATTTGACAAAGTCCAACACCCACTCATGATAAAAACTTTCAGCAAAATAGGAACAGAAGGGAAATTCCTCAATATAATAAAGGGCATTTATACAAAGCCAACAGCCAACATCATCCCAAATGGAGAGAGTCTGAAAGCATTCTGCCTTGAGAACAGGAACCAGTCAAGGATGCCCTTTATCATCACTCTTATTCAACATTGTGCTGGAGGTCCTAGCCAGAGCAATTAGGCTAGAAAAAGACGTAAATGGCATCCAAATTGGATGCAGTAAAAGTATGTCTATTTGCAGATGATATGATCTTATACACAGAAAACCCTAAGGATTCCATAAAAAAACTGCTGGAACTAATAGAAGAGTTCAGCAAAGTATCGGGATACAAGCTAAACATACAAACATCGGTTGGATTCCTCCACACCAACAGAGAACTTTGAAGAGGAAATCACCAAATCAATACCATTTACAGTAGTCCCCAAGAAGATAAAATACATAGGAATAAATCTAACCAGAGATGGAAAAGAGCTATACAAAGGAAACTACACAACACCATTGCAGGAAACCAAAAGAGACCCACATAAGTGGAAAAACATACTTTGCTCATGGATAGGAAGACTCAACATTGTGAAAATGTCTATTCTACCCAAAGGGATCTATAAATACAATGCAATCCCAATCCAAATTCCAGTGGCATTTTTTAATGAGATGGAAAAACAAATCACCAACTTCATATGGAAAGGGAAGAGGCCCATTTTCAGTAAAACATTACTGAAAAAGAAGAACAGAGCAGGAGGCCTAACACTACTTGATTTTAGAACCTATTATACCACCGCAGTAGCCAGAACAGCTTGGTACTGGTACAACAGATACGTAGACCAATAGGACAAAATTGAGTATCCAGACATAGATTCATCCACATATGAGCAGGTCCAAAATCCATTAATTGGGGAAAAGACAGTCTCTTTAACAAAATGGTGCTGGCATAACTGCATGTCCATCTGCAAAAATGAAACAGGTCCCATACTTCACATCTCCTGCACAAAAACTAACTCAAAGTGGATCAAAGACCTAAATATAAAATCTAAAACAATAAAGATCATGGAATAAAAATTACGTGGCATAAACAGTATACAAAACATTACTAACAATGCACAAATACCAGAAGAGAAACTAGATAACTGGGGGATCCAAAAAATCAAACACTTTGGCTCATCCAAAGACTTCACCAAAAGAGTAAAAAGACAACCTACAGACCAGGAAGATACTTTTGGCTAAGACAAATCTGGTCAGCGTCTCATCTCTGAAATCTATAAGATACTCTAAAACCTCAACAACAAAAAGACAAATAACCCTATTAAAAAATGGGCAAAGGCATATGAACAGGTACTTCACCAAAGAAGGCATTCAGGTTGCTAACAGATGTAAGAGGAAATACTCAACGATCATCAGCTGTTAGAAAAATGCAAATCAGCACTACAATAAGATACCACCTCACCCCAAGAAAGCTAGAATTAATCCAAAATACAAAATAATAAATGCTGGAGATGTGGTGGGAATGTAAAATGGTACAACCACTTTTGAAATCGATTTGGCACTTTTCCTTAAAAAGCTAGAAATAGAACTACCATACGATCCAGTAATCCCACTCCTTGGAATATATCCTAGAGAAATAAGAGCGCTCAGACGAATAGATACATGCACACCCATGTTCATTGCAGCACTGTTTACGATAGCAAAAAGATGGAAACAGTCTAGGTGCCCGTCATCGGATGAATGGATAAACAAATTATGTTATATTCGTACAACGGAACACTACGCGATAAAGAGCAATGATGAGTCCATGAAATATAACATGGAGAACTCAAGAAAAGTTTTAAACACAGAACAAAATATTATTTGATGGTTATGAGGGTGTGGAGGGAGGGAGAGGGGCACTCACTAACTAGATAGTAGACAAGAATTATTTTAGGTGAAAGGAAGGACAACACACAATACAGAGGAAATCAGCACACCTGGACCAATCTAAAAACTAAGAAGTTTCCTGAATACAACCAAACACCTCAAGGGACAGAGTAGCAGGGGCAGGGGTCTGGGTATCATGGTTTCAGGGGATATCTAGGTGAATTGGCATAACAAAAAGTGTATTAAGAAAACTTTCTGAATCCCACTTAGGTGAGTGGCATCTGGGGTATAAAAAGCTAGCAAGTGGCCATCTAAGATGCATCAATTGGTCTCAACCCACCTGGGGCAAATGGGAATGAAGAACACCAAAGACACAAGGAAACTCTGGGCCCAAGAGACAGAAAGGACCACAAAAACCAGAGACTCCATCAGCCTGTGACTGGAAGAACTAGGTAGTGCCCAGCTACCACTAATGACTGCTCTGACAGGGAACACAACAGGGAATCCCTGATGGAGCATGAGAAAAGCAGGATATAGATCTTGAATTCTAGTAAAACGACCAGACTTAGTGGTCTGACTGATACTGAAGGGACCCCAGAGGACATGGCCCCGGACTCTCTTTTAGCCCGAAACAAACCATTCCCTAAGCCAGCTGTTCCAACAGAGATTAGACTGGCCTATGATACTGGTGAGGAGTGTGCTTCTTAGCTCAAGTAGACACAGGAGACTAAGTGGGCAGGTCCTGTCCAGAGGTGAGACAAGAAGGCAGAGGGGTAACAGGAGCTGGTTGGACGGACACGGGAAATACAGGGTGAAGAGGAAGAATGTGCTGTCATATTTAGGGAGAGCAACTAGGGTTACATAACAATGTATGTATAAGTTTTTGTATTAGAAACTTGAATTGTAAACTTTCAATTAACGCACAATAAAAAAGAGAAAAAAGAACAAAGGTAATAACTATTGGTCTCTACTCATCTGGAGCACAAGAGAAGGAAACTAAACTCTCAGAAAAGAAACTAGTGTATAGGACTAATAGCCTACACAGACCATGGCCTCACCTACCTTGAGATGAGAACTAGGTGGTGTCTGAGTACCACTACCAACTACTCTGACCAGGGACACAATAGATGGTCCCAGATAAAATGGGGGAAAAATGTAGAACAAAGTTCAGATTTTTTAAAAAAGGCCAGACTTATTGAACCATCAGGGACTAGGGGAACCCCTGAGCCTACCACCCTGAGATACCCTTCAAACTTTGAACTGAAACTACTCCCAGAGGTCATTTTTCAGCTAAATAACAGATTGGCCCATAAAGTAAATATCATTCATGAGTACTGTGCATCTTTTAAAAAACATCTATGTGAGACCAAACAATCAACATTTATCCTAAAGTGAAATGAGAAGGTAAGGGGGGACGTGGAAACTAGGTTAATGGAAATGGGACTCCCAAAAGGAATGAATGAGAATGTTGACACATTGTAAAAAATATAACCAATGTCCTCGAACAAGTTATATAGAAATCGTTAAGTGGGAACCTAATTTGCTGTGTAAACTTTCAGTGAAAATACAGTGTTATTAAAAAAGAAAAACTTTCAGGCCATACAAAAGCTGAAAAATTTTATCACCAGGAGACCCACACTATATAAGTGCTAATGGAAACCCTTCCTGCAGGAGGAAAATGATAATAAATTGTAATCTGGGCCAACATAAAAGAATGAATAACACTAGATATGACAGCTACATCAATAATCATATATTTTTTCTTATTATTTAAACATCTTTAAATTCCAAAATACTTTCAACTGCTTATATACAGAAAGCTTGTAGCTGATCTCGTAATTAATGTTCAAACTTTGAAAGTTTTTACCATAAAATCAGGAATATCAGCATTGTAGTAGCAGTTCTAGACAAGAAATATAATGACAAGTTTTCTCTGTTTATTTGGAAACAAAACTTGTCATCATTTGCAGAAGATCTGATTGTGTATGTAAAACCCTCTGTGGAATCTGCAAAAAACTACAGATGCTAATGTGTGAAATTAACAATGGCAAAATATACAAGGTTAATACACAAAAACTAATTGTGTTTCTATGTAGTAGCAAAGAATAACTGGAAAATTAATTTTTTTTTAAATACCTATTATGCATTTTTTTTATTATGCATACTCTTCACTTATCAACTCTCTGGTTATCTGACATTTCACATTTATGACAGTAGTGAAAAATCTACCATTCGACTGTTTTGCGCATTGATTATACGCCTGACAGTAACACACACCAGGGTGCGAGGTGAAGGTAACTCTGGCAGTGATGGTTATGTGTCACCTTGGCTGAGATGATTCTCAGTGGTTTGGCAGTTATGTAATGATGTAGGCATCTTCCATTTTTGTGATCTGATGTTGTCATAGTCCATTTTTGCGTAACGTCAATTTTTGTGTAACAACCCAGTCTTTGAAACCAAACCGTGTCGCTAAGTGAGTAGTGGGTGTGTAATATTATCAAGAAACCTCAAATATCTAAAATAAATTTAATGAAAGTTATATACTGAAAATCATAAAACGTTTCTGAGAGAAATTAAAGAAGCCTTAAATGAAGAGATTCCTCCTATTCATGAAGTGGAAGAGTCAATATTGTTAAGATGTGTTTTCTGCCCAAATTAATCAGCAAATACAATGCATTCCCAATCAAAATCCAGCTGGCTTTTCTGAAGAAATTGACAAGACAATTCTAAAGTTTTTATGGAATTTCAAAGAATCTAGAATAACCAGTCTTGAAAGCGAGGAACGTTGTTAGAAGGCTTACACTACCTAATTTTAAGATTTACTATAAAGCTACATGAATCGAGACACAATGTGTTACTGGTATCAGGAAAGATCAATGTTTCGTTGAAACAGGAAAAAAAAATCTAGAGATTGGTCTACCATGGCACTCATGGCATTCAATGAGATAGGAATGCTTTTTTGGCAAATGGTTTAGGAACAACTGAAGATTTTTATGGGAAAAAAAACTTTGATCCTTTCCTTATACACAAAAATTAATTTAAGATGGAGCAAAGACCTAAATGTTTATGATAAAGCTGCTAGAATAAAGCTCGAAGAAGGAAGTATAAAGGAATATCTTCATGACTTCGGGATAAGCAAAGATTTCTTAGGATATAAAAAACGCTGACCATAATTTTTATAATGATAAATTGTATTTCATCAAAATTAATTTTAATTAAGACATTTTAGATAATTGATAGGAAAAGCACAGACTGAAAATATATATTTGTAATACGTGAATATGGCAAAAGACTTCTATCCAGAATGCGTATTTAAAAAACTCCTACAAATCAGCAATTAAAAGACAGCCTGACAAAAAATATGGGCAAAAAACTTGAAAAGAGGTGTCGTAAAAGAAGATATACAAATGACGAGTGCATGAAATGGTGTTCAACAACATTGTTAGTCATCAGGAAACTGTAAATTAAAATCATATGGTGAAACCATTTCTCACTCATCAGAGTGGCTAAAGTCAAAAACCCTGACAGTACTAAGTGTTGATGAGTATGTGGAACAACTAGAACTCATTCATTGCTGGTGGGAGTACATAACTGTATAGTCACTTTGGAGAATGATTTGACAGTTTCTTATAAAGTTAAACACATACCAACCCTATGAACTAACATTTCTAGCTAAGAGAACTTATTCATGTTGGTTTTTGGTCTGACTCCCATCCTCATAACAAGAAAGTAGATGAAAAACTGAAAATTTATAATTTTTCTTAGATTCTTCAGAGAACTGAGGTTATCGGGGAATCTACAGCCCTAAAAACTGTAGATACGGAAGATACAGAGAATCACAGCTTGCTGGCAGAAGAAACTGCACTGGAGACAGTATTTAGTAGGAATACTTAAAGGGTAATTGACTAATTGCTGGAGACTGAAGGTGGTCTAGCTTTAGAGAGAAAAACTCCTGGAGGTCATACCCTGAGGGCTGGCCAGCATTCGTGAGCTTTACCTCCGGGTACCCCACCAGGTCCTCACTGTGAACATGGGAGAAAAATCCTCTCATGCTCTTGGCCAGGAGTGGGGATAAGTGAAACCATTTTAAAATAACGCCTAGGTGGCTCTGTTCTCCGGAACAGTGGCCTGCCCTCAAGGGAAACTTTTACCAGAGTTTCAGTGTAGGTTTTAATGGAGCCAGCTGGCAAGGGGGAAGAGAAGTACCCAGCTCCAACCCCTCCAGCTTTTCTATCTGACCTAAGGGGTGGAAAAAAAAAACTAAGACCTGAGAAGCACTTGTCAGGGTCACAGCCCTGGTGTACAGGCTCGCTAAAAGACTATGATGGTTGAAGTTGTATGTCAGCTTGGCTGGACCATGATTTCTCAGTGTTTTGGCAGTCATGATGTAGTTTGGCTGTCATATAATGATGTAATTACCTCCATTATGAGATCTGCTATGAACAGCCAATCAGTTGAAAGGGAGTTTCCTTGGGGGCGTGACCCGCATCCAATATATGTGGACTTTCTGGCAAAGCTCGCTGGCTTTTGCTCTGCCCTGGATCCTGCATTTGGCTCGTCAGCATCTCACCTCCACTTCTTGGGACGTGGGCTAGCAGCCTTCTGTCTTGTCTGTGGATCTTGAGTTCGTCAGCCCCTGCAGGGGAAGCCTCCAGCCTGATGCCTGACTCACAAATTTGGGACTTGCCTCTATAACTGTGTAAGCCATTTCCTTGAGATAAATCTCTTTCTCTCTCTCTCTCTCTCTATATATGTAATATATATATAGTTTTTGTGTTAGGCTGAGTTCTCTAGAGAAGTATATATACACTTCACTGGTTTTGTTTCTCTAGAGCACCCAGCCTAAGACAAATACTGAGATCGAATTTTAGTGTTAGAGGACACCTCCCCTCCCACCCACATTTTGCCATCATGTCAATGGGGCTTCTGTATAATAACAGGAGATTACAGCTGAAAAGAGCTGCATGGCTCAGACCCTAGTTAAGAGGGAAGCTCATAGATAGTCCTACCTAACAGAAGAGACAAAAACAAAGATACTAGATTTTGCTGATGTTTTTTAACATCTGGCTTAATAAAAGGCAGCTGGGTTTTCATATCTGCTTCTGCACTTAATCTGTTGCCATATGTTGTTTTGACTTAAAGTATAGGGGAAAAAAAAGTCAGCCTTACACAGAGAGGTAGTAGTTAGGAAAGAAAGGAGTTCTTTAATACCTGTTTTAGATACTTGAGGATGTTCTTCTTTGATAACACCAAAATTCAATAAGTGATAGTTTATTCAAAGTTGTACTCTGTTTCATTAAAATACATTGGCCTGAGTCGCACTTTGAATGGATCTTTTACCCATGTTGTAATAGCATATATTGGTCATTTGGTAACTGAGTGATACATATTTTTAAAATGTTGACCCGTTTTATTGTATAATATATTTTTTTAAAATTTTGCTGGTATCACCACCAGTCTCATGAGAAATGTCTTCAGTATTGGGAAGTTGTCAAGCATACAGTGATGGATCAGAATTTCCAGATATACTAATTGTCACTTGAAAGCTCAAGTTTTGTCATTGGCAACAAATACTGTGAGTTGTTTTCCTTGAAGTAACAGACTCATTTCATTCATTTTGAAGAAACTATTCACCAAATACCCAAGTTTGTATGTCAGTAATTCTTTCAAGTAAAAATGGAGTTTCATGAAAAGAGCAGCAAGTTCAACTCGTGACTGGATCCCATGCACTTTTCCTGAAGACAAACATCCTACTTTTTCATATGCAGCTGAAGTGCTTTATGCTTACTTCCCAGTTCGTCACACGGAATATTAAAAAGATGTCTAGAGTCGAGATTTTAGCTTCATGTCTTTATTGCATAGTGGTTAAGTGCTACAGCTGTTAAGCAAGAGGTCAGCAGTTCGAATCTGCCAGACACTCCTTGGAAACTCTACGGGGCAGTTCTACTCTGTCCTGTAGAGTCACTATGAGTCGGAATCAACTCGACGGCACTGGGTTTTGGTTTTTTGGGGGTCGTTATTGCTTCATCAAGAGCATTTGTAAGGGTAGCTGTTCTTTTGTTTGCGACAATTGCCTGGTGCTGAAGAGTACACAGGTCCGATCTGGTCCCATCACCTTGATTCATTCTTCGGCACCTGCATTTTTACCCACCACCACCAAGGCATCATTAGTGCAAATGCCAACACAGTGAGAAAGGCTAATTCATGCCTTAGAATTATTATGAAATTAGTTTTGACTTTGTGGATCTCCTGAATGGGCCCAAGGGATTCCAGGGGCCTATAGACCACTCTTTGAGAACCACTGCTTAAAACTGTGCCTGTAGAGGCAGAAAAGTGACTTGCTTTTTAAGTTTAAATTGAGAAACTATTAAGATTTTCTCTTTAACCCTCAGATAATTAGTACACTAAACCAACAAGTCATTACACCCATTCGGCATGCCTTCAGGTTGATCTGAAGTTCAAATTTAATTTAATTTCCAAAATAAATATGCACCAAAAAAGAGTGTGGGAGTCAGTTGGGTAAGGAGATCAGAGTACCAAAATCAAGGAGTAAATGGGATTTAGTGGCACACTGCTGTAATTGCTAACTGGGAGGACCCAGGGGTTTCTTACGTCTGTCTCAAAGTTAATTCCTGCCACTCTTCTTAAACTTTTTACTTCCTAGATGATTTAAGAGATTTGACATATTTTGATCACTTTTAAGTAACCAGATATGTGAATGAAGTGGTGAAATAACCTTGTCACGAAAGAAATTTCTTTGGCTTTAAGCCATTAATAGCATTTTAAATGATCTTTTCTTGTCTTGGAGCTCTGGTGGCACAGTGATGTAAGAGCTCAGCTGCTAACCAAAAAAGGTCAGCAGTTCAGGTCTACCAGCCGCTCCTTAGAAACCCAGTGGGTCAGTTCTACTCCGTCCTATAGAGTTGCTATGAGTCGGAATCAACTCGACGACAACGGGTTTATTGTCTTGCTAACTCTGCAGTTCTTTAAGGTGAATTCATTAAATTTCATGGTTTCTAAACATGATTTTAAGTTAAAAGATGGAGAAGAGGAAAAAGTTATGACGCTAGTAAAAAGTTCAAAATTTATACTATTCTAAAACACATTGGCTCCTTGTCACCTGCAGCACCAAATCTAAAACCCAAGTCACCCATCCTGATCTGATCCTAAAGTGCTCTCTTCAGACCTCATGTCCTACGCTTCTTCCAGAGTGTGCTTTCCACCAGCCATGCCAAACACTCGCTGCTCCCCAACGCCTGTTTATCCAGATGACTGTACATGATCCTAGTCTGACCTCACAGCCCTTCTTCTTCTGGTGCACTCGTCTTTCAAAACCGAGTTTGATTGTTGGTTTCTCTGTGGTGGTGGTTGTCGTTGTTAGGTGCCATCGAGTTGATTCCGACTTATAGCGACCCTATGCACAGCAGAACGAAACACTGCCCAGTGCTGCGCCATCCTTACAGTCGTTATGCTTGAGCCCATTGTTGCAGCCACTGTGTCAGTCCACCTCGTTGAGGGTCTTCCTATTTTCTGCTGACCCTGTACTTTGCCAAGCATGATGTCCTTCTCCAGGGACTGATCCCACCTGACAACATGTCCAAAGTATGTAACACGCAGTCTTGCCATCCTTGCTTCTAAGGAGCATTCTGGTTATACTTCTTCCAAGACAGATTTGTTCTTTCTTTTGGCAGTCTGTGGTATATTCAGTATTCTTCGCCAACACCACAATTCAAAGGCATCAATTCTTCTTCGGTCTTCCTTATTCATTGTCCAACTTTCACATGCATATGATGCTATCAAAAATACCATGGCTTCGGTCCGGTTCACCTTAGTCTTCAAGGTGACATCTTTGCTCTTCAACACTTTAAAGAGGTCCTTTGCAGTAGATTTACACAATGCAACGCGTCTTTTGATTTCTTGACTCCTGCTTCCGTGGCTGTTGACTGTGGATCCAAGTAAAATGAAATCCTTGACAACTTCAATCTTTTCTCCGTTTATCATGATGTTGCTCATTGGTCCAGTTGTGAGGATTTTTGTTTTCTTTATGTTGAGGTGTAATCCATACTGAAGGCTGTGGTCTTTGATCTTCATTAGTAAGTGCTTCAAGTCCTCTTCACTTTCAGCAAGCAAGGTTGTATCATCTGCATGACGCAAGTTGTTAATAAGTCTTCCTCCAATCCTGATGCCCCATTCTTCTTCATATAGTCCAGCTTCTCGATTTATTTGCTCAGCATGCAGATTCAATAGGCATGGTGAAAAAATACAACCCTGACGCACACCTTTCCTGACTTTAAACCAATCAGTATCCCCTTGTTCTATCCAAACAACTGCCTCTTAATCGTTGTAAAGGTTCCTCATGAGCACAATTAAGTGTTCTGGAATTCCCATTCTTCTCAATGTTATCCATAATTTGTTATGATCCGCACAGTCGAATGCCTTTGCACAGTCAGTAAAACACAGGTAAACATCCTTCTGGTATTCTCTGCTTTCAGCCAGGATCTATCGGACATCAGCAATGATATACCTGGTTCTACGTCCTCTTCTGAAACCGACCTGAATTTCTGGCAGTTCCCTGCCAATATACTGCAGCAGCCGTTTTTGAATGATTCCAAGTAAAATTTTGCTGTAAATCATTACCTGTGGTGCAGTCCCTAAATTCCCCACTCTAGTTATGTGCTGCCCTGAGGGTGGTGCAAATCAAATGATGGCACGTCTCATAATTTACAAGCCTATTTCTTCTACCACATGGAAGCCAGACACTGCCTATTTCATGTTTGTATCTTCCATTTCTGCCACAAAATCTTCATGTGGTAGTCCCTTTATAAATGTTGAAATAAGGAATGAGTAAGACAGTAAATTTCCTTTGGTAGGTAAGTACTGTGTTGGTAATATTAGAGTGACTTGTTAATCAGAGGCTGTGTCAAGTAGAAGAAGTAAACATCTTGGTAAAGCTCATCTCCCCCCTTAGAGAGACTACCGTCTTGGTCTTTTCAAATCCGTCTCACCTCTGTAATGAAGTATTTTAGCTTCTTTTAATAACCAGATGTTAATGGGATTTTATAGCTAGGAAGAAAAGAGCCATCCTGTTCAAACTGCCAAGATAAGCCGGCTGGTTTGTGACAGCCGCTATTCCTGTGCTTTATCTGTTGAGTGAGTGCCCATTCTATGCCACATCTTGGCACTAGCCTCTGGGGAGGCAGTAAAATGGAAGCAAAAACAGGCATGAACGTGCCCTGTGCCCTGTACCACTTAAGTACTAGCGGGACAGGCAGACGTGAATCAAAGATTGTACAAATGAAAATGTCCAGCAGTGTTAAATGCCCTGAGTGCAAAACAGGGAGATTTAGCCTATGGAAGACTTCTCCAAGAAAATGCTGATTTGTACTGAGTTCTGAAAGATGAGTTAGATGTAGGAAGATAGAAAGGAGGAAGAGTAGTCTACCAGTTGCCATCCTGTCAACCCCAATTCATGGCAACCACATGTGTGTCAGAATAGAACGTTGCTCCATAGAGTTTTCAATGGCTGATTTTTTGCAAGTAGATTGCCAGCCTTTCTTCCAGGGCACCTCTACGTGGACACTAAAAACCTTCATCCTTTCAGTTAGCAGCTGAATATGTTAACTGTTTGTACCAGGAGCATTCTAGTTAGGGGAACTGCAAGGAAAAAGACCTGTGACCAAGGAAACATTATAATTTCAAAATCCAGTTTGGCCAGAACAGAGAGCAAGGGGGAGGAAGCAGATGGGAAATGACACTGAAGAGGCGGGCAGGTAAGGGCCAGTGAGGGGCCCTATGATGGCATTTCATCCTTTTTCTAGCATCAGTGGGAATTCATTACCAGGTTTGGGCGGGGGTGTGTTACAATCAATTTGGCAGTTTGAAAAGGTCACTCAGAGTGCATTAGCGAGGCTCTTCAAAGGCAGCGCCGTTTCCAGAACGCCAAGCGTTTCACATGAATAGACAAATTCTTTTAGAAATTTGAGTACAGAGTAGTAGTCAAATGTTATGGCATTTTCCCTTTTAATCTGAAGATTGTAGTTAGTGTTGCGATGCCTCACGCAGGCTGTCTTGACTGCTCAGACATCTAGAACATCAGATATACCCGGTATCAATAGTAGCGGTTTCCGTTTTCTTTACTTCACACATTTATACTTAGGAAGTTTTCAACTCTAAACTTAAGGAGTTATGCACTGGCACTAGCTGCGCTAATACTGTAGTATGTGACTTACAACTCAGTTGTAGTTACAGCAAGGTACTGCGCTAGATTTTCTAGTGTTGGTGTTGGCTGCATACCTTCAGCTGAGACTTAAATACATTCATTCATTAAACACTTAATACCTGGGACCTGGGAACTCTTTCATATCAATCAGGAAAATAATTTTTTAGTATAAATATCTCTAACATATATGTAACATTTTTTATTATGAAATTCCATTTTAAAGTGAATTGTGTTTTCTCATTAACTTGTGACTTCAGAAATGCTTTATTTTCACTTACGAATAAGCTTTAGTTGAAGTGGATAACTTTGTTTTACTCTTGGTCCTTTTTGCAAGAGTGTGATGATCTTTAAACATTTAAGGGCACTTAAATGCATTAAGAAACTCTGGCTTGCACTATTTGGTCAAGTAAAGATTTTGTTAAATTCACACTCCCTAAACTGTATCTCCAAAATTCATATTTTTTAGGTATCTTTGAAATTTGGAAACATCTGTATTTTATCTCCCTCCTCATTTATTCTTTTCTATTAATTCAGTAAACCTACTCTGTCCCAGACACTGTATTCATCCACACATATACAAGATACAAAATTAGTTCCCAGGCATAAATATGTTCTTTTCTGAGATACTACCTTGAACCATTATAACCAAATTTAAGAGCTAGAATAATTTAGAGAAAACATTGACTGAGTTTTGTTCCAGCTGATATTTAGGTATCAAGGAATTATGAAGAAGGGGATTATTTGAATCATTGCATTCAGCTTGGATTTGCCCAGTAAAATACCTGTGTACCTTCAAAACACACATACCTCTATTACAGTTTTTTCCTTCATGTACTATCTCTGTTTCTTAAAAATGAGGACACTGAAAGAGAGCAGTAACCACCAGGTACCATAATGAAGGAAGTAACTGAAAGGAGAATGGAATCATAATTTTACAAATCTTGAACTTTTTCCATTTTTTTTTTTTTTATATAGACTTGGCTCCATTTTGAGTGGTGGTAGTGTTTCAGTCTGGCTTTGTTTGTTACCAAATCGCAGCTCAAAGAAAGCTAGTTAAGAGCTCCTTCTGTATTGTTTTGGTTGTTGTGTCTGGAGTTTGCAAAGTAATCATGATTACAGGAAATGTGGATCGTCAGTAGGCCATACATACATCCTACTCCACAAAGATCAGTTGTGCATCCATTCAGGTGCTGATGGGATAACTTCTGCTTGTCCTACTTTTCTAGGAAGAGTTGGAAAAGATACCTAAAGGCCCTAGGGGAAAAATGCATTGTATCAAAGGAATTTGCCCTAGTTACTTTGTAGAGATTTCTTTTTTCAGTATTACTGATGTAGATAAGTTAAAATGGGTAGCAAGTTGTTAGCTAAAACACAGAAGATGCAGAAGAAGAGGAAATGAAAGTTGAAGTGCCTCTGTTTGGGGGAAACCAGCTCCTAGGAGCAGAAGCTGTGATGATTGCCAGAGGACACTCATTAGAGTCAAAGTCACTACTATACTGGTTAGCAGTTAGAGGATACTGAACTAGACTATGTAGGAGCCTAATGTTTGGATCATTAATGTTTCAAACTTACTTAATGTCTCCTTTCTTTTACCTCTTCATCTTATAGAGGAATAGGACTATATGAATTAATTTTAGATATAAAAGTTTCAAGGCTTGCTACCATCATTGTCATCAGAACCTTGGAGCTGTTTCAGCGAAGGAATGGTCAACAGATTGAGCCAATAAAATTCATACTCCCTACTTCCCAGAGAGCCCTGGTGGTGCAGTGGTTAAGAACTCAGCTGCTAACCTAAAGAGCGACAGTTGGAATTCACCTGCCACTCCTGGGAAGCCCTGTGGGGCAACTCTGCTCTGTCCTGTAGTGTCTCTGTGAGTCGGAATTGACTCGACAGCAATTTTGGGTTTTACTTCCCAGAAAAAAAGAAAATTTAAATATACGTGTGTATATATATATATATGTGTATACATATGACTAAACTATCAGTGATAACATTGCCCTTATGTATTGAAAAAATACTTAGCTCTATGTGTCCATGGAGCCCTGGTGGCACAGCGGTTAAGAGCTCAGCTGCTAACCAAAAGATCAGCAGTTCAAATCCATCAGCTACTCCTTGGAAACCCTGTGGGGCAGCTCTAATGTGTCCTATAGGGTTGCTATGAGTCGAGATCAACTCGACGGCAACGGGTTTGGTTTTGGTTTTATGTATCCATGGTTAGTCATCTATTACTCTCTTCTGTTGCTCTGTGATATGTTGACATCTTTTTACGTTTTTTTTAGCCTTTAATGGTAGTGATTAATTTTAACAATTTCCATATTTGATGTTGGTTTTGATCTTTTTATTTTGTTCCCTGCCTTTTGCATTCCCCTCCCTGACCCTCTTTCTTCATCCCATTTTTAATTGTTGGGTTGTTTTGTTTATGTGTCTCTGTGTGTATTTTTATTTTTGGTTTCTGTTGGTCTGGTGTTCTCTCCTTTCTCCTTCTTGCTCCTGACCTCGTGTGCTATAGCCTCACAGGCTGTGGAAGCTGGCCGAGCAGGTAGGGGACTCTCCATTCACTCCATACCAGTACCTTCCCTACCTACCATCTTACCGGCTTCCAGCGGTGGGACAGACTAGAAGTTGAGTGCAGAGATTGATTGAGGGGTTACTCTGGACCCTGTGATGTGAGAGTACAGATGGCCCAGGGTGATGTAATTTTCTCAGACCTCTTCAAACAGTTCACTCTTACGACTAATGTTTTACTTCCATTGTACATAACCAGTGGTTTGCTTCATCTCTGTTTTATGTCGTTGTCCACTCTTAGTGACCTGTTTTATGATTTGTTTATTTTTTTAATTGGCCTTCTATTATTATGTGTTTTCCATTACTCAGAACATCAAACCAATTCTCCACTCGGCACTAGTCTGTAACACAGCTCTGTGGAATAGTCCTAGAGTTAGAAAGAATGCTCTTTGTGTTGTACTATCATTTTAAGCTTCCACCTAGAGGCTAATTTGCATGTGCTGTTCTTTGTCTTGGTGGTGGGATACTAATGGTCAGGATTATTAAGTGGTACAGTATATTTTTAATGGATTTGTCTTTATTTTTGCTTTTTTCTTATTTTTAAACATTCCTTTGGTACAAGATTAGGGTCCGCTTCTGAAGACTTTCAGTATATCTCTACATAGACATTCTGAAGGGCTCCCTTATTTTTTGGCAGATTTGCTTTAGGTTTCACCTATTCCACGCAAGGAATTATATTGCCTTCCCAGGACACTTATGTAGGATTTTGGTTTGTAGCATAGGTGTAATGACACTGCTCTTAACGTGGACAGAGCTTCCTGGTCAAAAGTCACCCTGGCGTATCTTTTTAAAGGATTTATGCCAAGAAGATAAGATTTCTGGCCCCCTGTGTTAAATAAATAGATAGCCGAAGAGCACAAAGACCTGGCCAGCTGACGGGGGGTAAACATGGAACATCCCGTACCTAAGTCACTGCCTGAGGTTGTAGGGGAAACTAAGGACAAGTAAAACTGAAAGGAACAAAACAGTGGTCTCTAGTCCCCTCCTCCTTAATCTGTACCGGTTCGTGTCATGTTCTGCTTCGATATCTTGAGCTCTAAATATATACATTTTTGGATGCATGTAGTAAAAGTTTCTCAGCAAGCGATGCTTCATATCCTTGACACCTGCTTCTGCCAGCCAACCGTTTTCTGAACCATTACAGCCTCCGTTTATTTATCAAAATGTGTGGCATGTTTCTCTTGTTTCTTACTTTGATTTATGTGACTGATATTCAAGCTATGTGAAAGTCCAGTATTATTTTAATAAAATGTTCCCTTTGGAGTCTTGATTATCAAACTGAAAGTTAACAGATATCTTGGAGAGCTATGGTTTTAGTACTTTTAATTTTCTTTCAGCTTGAGATTTTATCAAAGAAATACTTCATTGCTCGTAGAAAGCGCAAGAGCCGAATTGTTTTCCCCTCCAACTTGAATTAACCACAGTCTGTCGTTGCTTACAGGGGACCTCTGGACCTGACCCAACCACTGTGTATGTTGATATGAGAGCCCTGAGACATGACAGGTATGATTGGCTTGTAATTTTTTTTTTCTTGTCGTCTAGCATCCCCATACCCATTAGAAAAAGAAGTTAGAATGTTTATCTGCTCAAAGTGTAATTACTTGGTGACTAAAACTATAGGGTTAGGCCAGGTAATGTTCCTTTATCCAGGACCAGAATGGTAGAACTTAAACATTTCTCCACGTTCTGATCTGTTTTCTTAACATATCCTTGGAAACTCTATGGGGCGGTCCTACTCTGTCCTATAGGGTCACAGTGAGTCGGAATTGACTTGACGGCATTGGGTGGTGGGACTCGATAAGACAATAATTTTTTGTTTTGAGATGCAAGTGAAAACTCAGTTGTACAATAGCTAGCTGTGATGAGAGTTGTTTTATGTAACAGTCTAACCTTAAGACAGGCACGTGATTCTTCTCCCTGGACGTTTTCCTTAGGCATCACGTTGCACTTCATAAACATCCTATCCACATTTCTTCACACGAATTGAAATTTTTTTTGTAAAGAAGTGTACGTGAAAAATTAAGATGGAAGTCAAGTTACCTTTTCTGTGCAGCTTCTTAAGTGGCCTTTGGGCAAGAATAAAAGGTAGAGTTTTTTGGGGGATTTATAAGAGAGCCTCAAGGAAGGAAAAAAGATGGGGATGAAAACAAGGAGCAAAGACCATTAGAGGAATTTCTGCCCTAACAAGTTGAGCCTATTAAAATGCTTAAGTGGGAAGACAGGATTTTATTGTTTTTACTGTAGAATTTTCCCATTGAAATAGATCATTTGCATTTCAGAAATTATAGAGGTGTTGTTCACATGATGTGATTAACAGTAAGAACATTCCCTAATATGTGGTGTCTTCTTTCATAAATTATTAGCAGGTACTCAGTGAAGGTGTTGCTATGTGCCAGACACTATGTTAGTTACTTTGCTTTTTTTTTTTTTTCGTTTGTTCACCTGACAGCATTATATCATTGTGCTCATTTAGCATATGGAAAAATAGAGTAGGAGTGGTTTAAATAGTCAGTATGGAGACTTGGATGCCCATCCCTGTTCTGACCGAGTTAATAGCCTGCATGTGTTCCACGACAGGAACTGCTGGTTTGCTGCGTATGTAAGTGTGTTGTGGGGCGGGGTCGTGGTGGCGAGGAGGGGTACAGAATCCTGCCAGCAACACTTTTTAAGTTGAACTCGGGTGCCTTTAGGTAGGATGTGGACTCTCCGCTTAATCTCTGTGATTTCATTCCCTAGTGTCATACATCAGTGGTTCTCAACAGGGTGATTACGCGCCCCTGAAGCAGACATTTAAGGATCCCTGTGCAGTACAAACAGTTGAGCACTTGAATAATTGCTGAAAGGTTGGCAGTTTAAACACACCCAGAGATGCCTTGGTAGACAGGCCTGGTGATCTGCTTCCAAAAGGTCACAGCCTTGAAAACCTTATGAAGCAGTTCTCCTCTGATACACATGGCATCGCCATGAGTCAGAATCGATTCAAGGACAACTAACAACAACAGGCGGGTATTTGGTAATATCAAAAATGGAGACTTTTTTGATTGATGCAGGGGTACTACTGATATCAAGGAGGTAGAGACCAAGGATGCTGCTAAACAGCCTGCAGCTCACAGGAGAGCCCTCAGCAACAAATGACCAATGTGTCAATAACCAAAACCACTGTGCCACTAGGGCTCCTACATGTCAGTAGCTGCAGTCATTTACCCATGTCACACTTACAGGTGGCCTACCTGGCCCCTGAAAACATTTATGTGTATAACCCTGTCCAGAAGAACTGCTTGTACTACAGTTGGCAAACCATAGAAGGTTAGAAGTCATCTAGTTAAAGCCCCTCATTTCACAGACGGGCAGGTTGAGGCCAGAGAGAAGTACTAACCTACCCAAGAGTACCCAGCTGTACTGTAGCAAGTTCAGTATGAAACATTTTCAGAATTTGGAAACTTGTCTGTAAAGAGATTAAATAACTTCGTGCAGAGGCATACAACTTTCCAAATAATTTTTACAAGAAGTAAAATAGATTGGTTTTAAACCCCTGAACTTTATGAAAAGGGGAACAATGGCATATCAAATAATACCCATATGAATGACATTTATGCAATTCTGTCTATGACCTGGTCCTCAAATACATGAAGAACAAATATTCTAAGACAATATGGATACAAACTGCTGACCTCTGGGACATGAGAGGATAGATTTCAGACTTAAGCTGACGAATCTATAGGAATAGTGATCATAAGAGGCTAATTTACCAATTTTTTTTTTTTTGTATTATGAGTGTCCTGGGATATTGGGAAAGGTTGAGAGTAGGATTCCTCCCTCCTGGAAAAGGACAGAAGCATCTGAGGAACTCCTTTTTGCCAATTTCTTGGCCTACCTTTTGACTGTCCTCAATGGTGGCACATCTGCCTATTGAAAAAGGATATGATTTGGGAAGACTGAGATGAATATAGAATCAGTATAATGTATGACAATGGGTTTTTGGGTTAATGTATGACTGGAGTAATGAACGTTCAGTATCAGGTCAATAACTTTGTACTAGAAAGAGTCAGGACACCTGAGTCTCGTATAAGCTTCCTTTGTGTTTTACTAATTCTTTGACCTTGGCCAAGTCAGCGAACCCTTTTAAGTGAAAGTTTTGTCCTATTCTTTAAAATAATCTATAACTCATATGCTCTGACTAGTTCACCAGCTCATCATAAAAAACATCTGAAATAGAAGTAAAAGTGCTTTGTAAACTGGAAATTGCTATGCAATTATATTTTATTAAAAATAGCTGTCAATAATTTCATTGATCGTTATAATTAATAAAAATGTTAATTATTGTTGGAGTGATTCAAGTAGTAGGCACTGTACACACAACTCAGCCATTGCTTAAGACATGTTAGACATTTCTCTGTGTCTCCCGCCATTTGAGCCTTCTCATAAAAACTTTTTCAGGATCATACTTTGCACATCTTATTCTTTGGTTTGATCCAAAATGGTCTAAGACTGCATCAACCATCCTAATCACAAGAGTTGGGTCTGAATGATTTTTAACTATTTATAAAAGCCAAATTTTCTTAATTGGCATGTTCGCTTCCTTTGAAGGTGTTTTGAAGAGTATGTGGATGGTTCTAAGAACAGCTCCCCAAGAAGAGTGGCCCAAATGTTCTAAAAGACCTTGGAATAAGCATTTGACCACACACCTCTCAGCCCACCTCCCCTGCAAAGGCTACTATTTTGAAAAGGCTCAGGCTCATTCAGCAAGCTCTTATGTGTACACACACACTCTTAGACTTTTAGCCAATCACTTTTTTAGTTGTATCTTAAACACAGAATTAGGAATTAGTCATCCAGCATTGAACTTCCTTGAATAAACATAGAAGGATTTATTACGTGGGCAGTTCTGTAAAATGGCCATTTGGCAGAATGATATTGAAGTCATTAAAGTTTTTACTGCCCTCATTTTTTTTTAAACAGTGCATAGCATGTGAAAACACACGACCAAACACCTACACACACACACTCACAAGTGTACACACGTATGCTCACACACACTAACACTGTGTAGACACTTGTCAAGCTGCTGGAGTGTAGTATTTTAAGACTCACAATGCAGTAGTGAAATGCTAAGCCAGCATCCCTAGAGACAGCTGGCACCACACTCAACAGAAACACAATCCCACCTAAGCTCCCATCTCTGTTGAATCTTTCTGTAGTAGGGCGGCTGTTTGTATGGCTCAGACTGCCTCATTTTGTCTGTTGGGGCTCCTCAGGCCCATCTTCCCTTGGCCCTTGCCTCGGCTATAGAAATGGGAGACTGGATCCAACTCTTCCTCTGGACTCTTTCCCCAAACGTAAGGCCTTGTGGCGAAGGCAAAAAGCAAAGAGATTGGAGGTGAGGAAGATGATCCTTTAAGCAGCAAGCTTTTCCTTCCAGAAAGACTGTAATTTTTGCGAGTTTCGTTGGCTGCTCTTGCTTTGTCACTATTGTTCATGCTTTTTCCCCTTATATTCTATGTTCTCTCTCTTGCTGTCCAAGGAGAGACAGGGAATGGTAGCTTGAAGGGGAAGTTCATCAAGCACACACAAAAAAATGTTTTGAGTAGACTTTATCATCTTCCTTTTTTTCAGAATTTGACTTAGAAAAAACAAAGCAAACAAAAGCAACAGCATGCAGTCTGCTCTGCAACATTGTGTAAGCGCTTCTTTTAGTGTGGGTTCTGTCCCCAACACTGCCCTCGTACCGTCTCACAGTCGCCAAGTAGGCAATTTGGTGGACACCCTTTGCCAAGCCTTCTTGAAATGTGTTCACGGCACTCTAATGTCTTGAAATGTTCGTTTGTTCTCTTCCCTCTCGGGCTCCCTTGCTCTCACTCTCTATTTTTTTTAATTTTCTAGGTATTAGGTGAAAGTTTACAGTACGGATCGGTTACTCAAAAATGTGTACACAAATTGGTTTGTGACATTGGTTGCCATCACCGCAATCTGTCAGCACTCTCTCCCTTACTCTTTTGGCCCCAGGTTCTCTGTGTCCAGTCATCCAGTTTTCCTGTCCCTTCCTGCCTCCTTGTCTCTGATTTGGGAAGGTGTTGCCCGCTTGGGCTTGTATGCTTGATTGAACTAAGAAGCACGTTCCTCCTGTGCATTATTGTTTGTTTTATAGGCCTGTCTAATCTTCGGCTGAAAGGTGGACTTCAGGAGTGGGTTCAATTTAAGTTAGCAGGGTGTCCGGGGGCCACAGTCTCGGGGGCACCTGCAGTCTCTGTCAGACCAGTAAGCCTGGTCTTTTTTTGTGAATTTGAATTTTGTTCTACATTTTTCTCCTGTTCTACCCAGAACCCTCTATTGTGATGCCTGTCAGAGCAGTTGGTGGTTGTAGCCAGGCACCATCTGGTTCTTCTGGGCTCAGGCTGGTGGAGACTGTGGTTCATGTGGTACATTAGTCCTTTGGACTAAAATTTCCCTTGTGTGTTTGCATTTCTTCATCCTCCTTTGCTCCAAATTGGATGGGACCAATAGATGTATTTGAGGTGGCTGCTTGCAAACTTTTAAGACCCCAGATGCTACTCACCAAAGTAGATTATAGAACATTTTCCTTATGAACTGTGTTATGCCAGTTGACCTAGATATCCCCCGAGACCTAGTCCCTAGCCCTCAGCCCCAGTAAGTCAGTCCCTCAAGGTGTTTTGGATATGTCTAGGAAGCTTCTATGGCTTTTCCTTGGTCAAGTTGTGCTGACTCCTACTGTGTGTTGTCTTTCCCTTCACTAAAGTTAACGTTTATCTACTATCTACTTCCTGATTTCCCCTCCCTATCCATCCCCGCCCTCGTAACTATCAGAGATTGTTTTTCTGTTTGTGTAAACCTTTTCTTGGATTTTTGTAATAGTGGTCTCATACAACATTCAATTTTTTGTGATTGACTTGTTTCACTCAGCATGATGCCCTCCAGATTCATCCATGTTATGAAATGTTTCAGGGATTCATCATTGTTATCATCACCTACTATTCCATTGTGTTTATGTATCATAAATTGTTTATCCATTCATCTGTTGATGGGCACTTAAGTTGTTTCCATCTTTTTGCTGTTGTGAATAATGATGCAGTGAACATGGGTATGCATATGTCTACTCATGTGACAGCTCTTATTTCTCTAAGGTATAGTCCTTGCAGTTGGATTGCTGGATCGTATGTCCTATAGGGTTGCTATGAGTTGGAATCAACTCGATGGCACTGGGTTTTTTTGGGTTTTATGATATTTCTATTTCTAGCTTTTTAAGGAGGCTCTATATTGTTTTTCATAGTGGTTGTACCATTTTACATTTCCACCAGCAGTGCATAAGAGTTCCAGTCTCCCTGCAACCTCTCCAAGTTTTGTCATTTTCTCTGACTAGTACCAGTAATGTCAGGACGAGATGGTATCTCATTGTAGTTTTGACTCACTTTTCCCTATTGGCTAATGATCACAAGCATTTCTTCATGTGTCTGTTAGCCACCTGAATGCCTTCTTTATTGAGGTGACTATTTATATTGTTTGCCCATTTCTTAATTGGATAATTTGTCTTTTTGTTATTAAGGTATTGAAGTATTCTATCAATTTGAGAGATTAGACCCTTGCCTGAATACATATTCTCTATCTATAGGTTCTCTTTTTACTTTTTTGGTGAAGTCTTTTGATATGCATAAGTGTGTAATTTTTAGGAGCTCCTGGTTATCTAGTTTATGTTATCGTGTTTGTGCATTGTTAATTATGGTTCGTATTGAAAATATGCTGTGTATTAGGGCCCCTAGCCTTGTCCCTGTTTTTTGTTCCGTGATCTTTATCGTTTTAGGTTTTACATTTAGGTTTTTGATCCATTTTGAGTTAGTTTTCGTGTATGGTGTGGGATATGGGTCCTGTTTCTTTTTTTTACAAATGGACACCTAGTTTTGCCAACACTATTTGTTTAAAACACTGTCTTTTCCCCCATTTAATGGACTTTGGTCTTTTTTCAAAGATCAGCTGACCATAGTTGGATGAATTTACATCTGGGTTCTTGATGCTGTTCTATTGGTCTCTGTGTCTATCATTGTACCAGTACCAAACTGTTTTGACTACCACAGCTATATAGTAGGTTCTGAGATCAGGTAGTGTTAGGCCTCCTACTTTGTTCTTTTTCTTCAATATTGCTTATCCGGGGCTTCTTTCCTTTCCTTTCCATATTGGTGATTAGTTTTTCCATGTCCTTAAACAATGCTGTTGGTATGTGGATTGGGATTGCATCATATCTGTAGATCACTTTGAGTAGGATTGATATATTCACAATGTTGAGTCTTCCTATCCATGAGCATGGTATGTTTTTCCATTTATGTGGGTCTCTCTTGGTTCTTGTAAAAGTACTTGGCTTCTTGCAATAGTGTTCTGTAGTTTTCTTTGTAGAGGTCTTTTGTATCCCTGGTAAGATTTATTCCTAAGTATTTTATCTTTTTAGGGGTATTACAAATGATGTTGTTTTCCTGATTTCCTTTTAGAAGTTGTCTTTCTTGGTGTATAAGAATCCAAGTGATTTATCTGTGTTGATCTTGTATCCTGCTTCTCTGCTGAATCTTTTTATTAGTCCCAGTAGTTGTGGAATCTTTGGGGTTCTCTATGTATAGAATCATATCATCTGCAAATACAGATAGTTTTAGTTCTTTCTTTCCCATCTGAATGGCCTCTATTTCTTTTTCTTGCCTTATTCCTCTAGCTAGGACTTCCAGCACAGTGTTATATAGGAGTGGTGGTAAAGGGCATCCTTGTCTTGTTCCCATTCTTGGGAGGAACGTTTTCAGCCTCTCTCCATTAAGAATGATGTTAGCTGTTGATTTGTATAGATGCCTTTATTATGTTGAGGAATTTCCCTTTTATACCTGTGTAATTGAGAGTTTTTATCAGGTATGGGTGTTGGACTTTAACGATTGCCTTTTCTGCATCAATTGAGATATCATGTGATTCTTTTCTTTTGTTCTATTTATGTGGTGGGTTATGTTGATTGATTTTATAATGTTGGACCATCCTTGCATACCTGGTATGAATCCCACTTGGTCATGGTGTATTATTTTTTTGATATGTTGCTGAATTCTGTTGGCTAGAATTTTGTTGAGAATTTTTGCATCTATATTCATGAGGGATACTGGTCTATAATTTTCTTTTTGTGTGTCTTTGCCTAGCTTTGCTATCAAGGTTATGCTGGCTTCATAAAATGATTCAGGACTATTAGTTCCTTTACTATGCTCTGAAATAGTTTTGAGTAGTATTGGTGTGAGCTCTTTGGATGTTTGATAGAATTCTCTAGCAAAGCCATCAGGCCAGAGTTTGTTGTTGTTGTTGGGAGTTTTTTCACTTACTTCTTCAATCTCTTCTCTCATTATGGATCTCTTCAGACTTTCTATCTCAGTTTGTGTTACTTTAGGTAGGTATTGTGTTTCGAGAAATTTGTCCCATTTCCTCTGGGTTCTCAAATTTGTTGGAGTACAATTTTTCATAGTATCCTGTTATGATCCTTTTTGTTTCAGTTGAGTCAGTTGTAGTGTCCCCCATCTCGTTTCTTATTTGGTTTATGTGCTTCCTGCCCTGTTTCTCTTTTGTCAGTTTGGCCAGTGGTTTGTCAATTTTGTTGATCTTTTCAAAGAACCAACTTTTGGTCTTGTTGATTCCTTCTTTTTTTCTGTTCTCTATTTTATTTATTTCTGCTCCAATCTTTATTATCTCCTTTCTTCTGGTGGCTGTGGGCCTCTTTTGCTGTTCTCTTTCTATTTATTCAAATTATAGGGCTAGCATTTTTATTTTGGCCTGTTCTTTTATTGATGTGTGTGCTTGTTGCTATAAATTGACCTCTGAACACTCCCTTTGCTGTGTCTTAAAGGTTTTGGCATGATATGTTTTCATTCTTATTTGATTTTAGGAATTTTTTGATTCCTTCTTTGATTTCTTCTATTACCCAGTTGTTTTTAAGCAAGATGTTGTTCAGTTTCCATGTATTTGACTCTTTTTCCTTGATCTTCCTGTTATTGATTTCTACTTCCATGGTGCTGTGATCAGAGAATGCTTTATATTATTTTGATGTTTTGGATTTTATTTAGATTGCTTTGTAGCCTAAAACATGGTCTATTCTAGAAAATGTTCCATGTGCCTTTGAAAAGAATGTATACTTTGCTGCTGTTGGGTGGAGTGTTCTATATGTATCTATGAGGTCAAGTTGGTTGATTGTGGCCTTTGGATCTTCTGTATCTTTGTTGAGTTCCTTTCTAGATGTTCTGTCCTTTACCAAGAGTGGTGTGTTGAGGTCTCCTCCTATAATTGTGGAATTATCCATTTCTCTGTTTACTGCTGTTAGAGTTTGTTTTATGTATTTTGGAACTCTTATTGGCTACATAGATATTTATTAAGGCTATGTCTTCTTGGCCAGTCGTCCCTTTTATCATTATATAATGTCCTTCCTTATCTTTTATGGTGGATTTTGCCTTAAAGTTTATCTGAGATTAGTATTGCCACTCCTGCCCTTTTTTGGTTAGTGTTTGCTTGATATATTTTTTCTGCCCTTTGATTTTTAATATATTTATGTCTTTGTGTCTAAGGTGTGCCTCATGTAGACAGCATATTGATGGATCCTGCTTTTCCATCCATTCTACCACTCTGTCTCTTTACAGGTGCATTTAACCCATGTATATTCAGTGTGATTACTGATGGGTACAAGTTTATTGCTGTCATTTTGTGTGTGTGTGTTGTTGACGTTTTCTTTGTTCCTCTTACTTTACCATGCTGAGTTCCTTATGTAGATTTTCTTTAGTTCTCTTTTGTTATTATAGATTTAGTATTTACGAAAATCAAAATGTTATAAATCAAATCTTGTATTTTTTTTTATTCTGATGAGTAGGTTTGTTAACTTTCTTTGTGGTTACCTTGAAATTTGAACCAGTCCTTTGTTACTTGATATCATTTTGACTTCCCCTCCATTTGAAAGTTCTGTACCTACACCATTTATTCCCTTTTTTATTGTTTTTATATTGTCATCATTTGCAGATTGCCATCTCTGTTTCTCTATTTCCAGTCTTTTATCTTTTTTATTATTATTATTGAGAGTTCTTTATGTAGGTTAGTATCTGGCTGATGCTGGCCCGTGTCCTAGACTCTGGTTGTTTCTAATGTTGTTGGTTCTCTAACCAAAGGATTCACTTTAATATTTCTTCCAAGTTTGGTTTGGTTACTATGAATTCTCTTAATTTCCGTTTGTCTGGAAATGTCCTAATTTTACTACTGTGTTTGAGAGAGACTTTTTCAGGATATATTATCCTATGTCATCCCATCACCTTCTTGCCTGCATACTTTCTGCTGAGTAATCAGAACTTAGTCTTTTTGTTTCCCCTTTGTTAGTAACTTTTCATTTGTATTGAACCGTTCTCAGCATTCTTTCTTTATCTTTGATTTTGCCAGGTGTGATTATGATATGTCTCAGTGACTTTCTTTTGAGGTCTTTCCTATACGGGGTTCTTTTATCTTCTTTGATGGTCAGCTTTTTTTCTTTTTTTTTGATATTTGGGAAGTTTTCTGCCAGCAAATATTCAACAATCGTTTTGTGTTTTCCATTTTTCTCCTGAGCTGGAGTTCCAAAACTCCAATCATGTGTAAATTTTTGCTCTTGATTGTGTCCTACGTAAGTCTTAGGTTTTCTTCATTTTTCTTCATTCTTTTTTCTTACTTTTCCTCAAACAAATTGGTGTCTGTGGATTTGTCTTTAAGCTCGCTGATTCTGCCTTCCATTGTTTCAGATTTGCTCTTAAAACATTCTATTGAATTGTCCATTTCTGAAATTTTGTTGTTTACCATTTGGATTTCTAGTTGGTGTTTTTTATGATTTGTAATTGTTTATTGATTTTGATGTTTTGCTCTTGTATTATTTTCCAAAATTCTTCTATTGCTTTGTCTCTGTTTTCCTTGATTTAAACTGTTTTTCTTGGTTTTGTCTGTGTTTTCAATGATCTCTTTCCTAATCTCTTGGATAGCCCTTAATATTAGTCTTTTGAATTCCGTTTCAGATAGTTCTACTGCCTTTTATTCTACCAGAAGGTCATCTGATTCTTTATTTTGATCACTCACCGAAGCAACCTTGCCCTGCTTTTTTCTAGCCATGGCAGCACAGCAGGGGTTGGTGGGGAGGGGGGTGGTATATAGGGCTAGGCGGTGTGGAGAATGAAAAGAGAAAGAAAAAAAAAGGTAGCTGGTGGGTAGTTTCAGGGTGGACCTGTGTTCCAGCACAAAGGGAGGGACGTAGCATATGGGGCTAGGTGGGAGGTAGAAAGAAAAGAAGGGAATAAAAGAGAAAAGAATACAATGAATGGCTGTGTAGTGGGGGCAGGGATACCTAGGGCAGTGGCAATCCAGTGCACTGGTGGCACTCTATCCACATTGGTGCAGCAGGGGTCAGAGGGAAGGGAAGAGGCAACCTTTGAGGCAGAGTGGGAGGAGGAAACAAAGTAAAAGAGAAAAAGAAATGACCGCGGCAGCGGGAATCAGTTAGTGGGGGTGGGGCAGACCCAGGGCTAGGTGGGAGGGGGAAAGAAAAGAAAGAACAGAAATAGAAAAAATGGCATGGTGAGAGCTAGCGGGTGTGGGTGGGGCAGACATGGGGTGCTGTGGTGCAGTGAGGGTTAGTGGGAACGGGGAGGAAGTGGCATAAGGGGCTAGGTGGGAGAGAGAAAAAAGAAAAGGAAAAAGAAAAAAGTGGTGGCATGGTGGGGGCTGGTCAGTGGGGATGGGGCAGAGCTGGGGTCCAGTGGGAAGGGAGAGGATGTGACATACTGCGCTTGGTGGTAGGGAGAAAAGAAAAAAAAATGCTGTGGTGGGGGCTGCAGGCGAGGGCGAGGCACACCTGGGGCAGCAGTGGTCCAGTGCACTGCTGGCTCTCTAGCTGCAGCACTGCAGTGGGGTCTGGCAGGGAGGAGAGGGGAGGTAATATACAGGGCTAGGTGGGAGGGAGAAAAGGAAGAAAAAAAAATAATTAAAAAGCTAGCTGTGCAGTAGGGGCCAGCAAGTGGGTGTAGGGTGGACCCAAGGGCTGTTGGTAAAGGAGGGTGGTGGCTTACGGGGGTAAGTGGGAGGGGGAAAGAATATACAGAGAAAAATGGCAATGCATTAGGAGCTGGTGGGTGGAGGCAGGGTAGACCCAGGTGGCCTTGGGCCAGTGGCTCTTTAGCTGCAGCAGTGCAGCGTGGCCCGGTGGGAAGGGGAGTAACTGGCATACAGGGCTAGCGAGGTGGAGAAAGAAAAGGAAGAAGGGGGGAAAAGGGCATAGTGGGTGGAGGCGGGGCAGACTCGGGGTAGCAGTGGTCTGGTGGCTCTTTAGCCATGAGGCATGGCTTGGCCTGATGGGAAGGGGTAGAGGTGTGGTACAGAGCTGGGTGGGAGAGAGAAAAGGAAGAAAGGTAGGGAAAATGGTGTGGTAGAAGCCAGCGGGTAGGTTTAGGGCAGACCCAGGGTAGCGGCGAGCCAGTGGCTCTCTAGCCAAGGTGGCGCAGTATGGCTCGGTGGGTAGGGTTAGAGGTGGCATACAGGCCAAAAAGGTTAGGGCTGGGAAAGTACGTTACTGTGGTTACCAGGTGCTCTGTCTCCTCTTGGGAGCTACGTGAAGTTGCCTCCCCATACTCTTTGTCTGGGGTTGTTGGCTTGCTTTGCTCCAAGGTGGTGACACTGTCCATATTAGTTGGCAGGGGATCTCCACTCCATATTTCTCCTTGTTCCCTGTTTTTCATCGTTTTCTTCTTCCATTTGTCATTTGATCTAGTTCTTTATCCCTTCATCTGATGCTTAGGGTTCCAGGATTGATGTTTGGATCTGTTTTACTTAGTTTTTCAGGCCTTTGCTGCTGAGGGACAGCATAATGTGTCTGTCTGTGGCATCATGTGGGCTCCACCTCCACGCTCTTGTTCTTGCTCCCACTCTCTCTCTTTCACTTTTATTTCTCAACACTGGTTTCTGGTGTCACTTGACCTGTGATTATAGACATTCCCTAAGATTCTGTCCTTGACTCTGATCCTGAACTTGCCCATTCTCCCTGACTGGCTGCAGTGCTGCTTCCTTCCCTGCATCTCTAGGCAGAGCCCGGCCTCTTTAGGCACACTCAGAGACTCCACACAGGTGGCCCATCAGCCCCCTCCCCATCTCGCTGCTCCCCCATTCTTTCCTGTGTCTGATGATGCCACCACCATTCTTCCTGCCTCCCAGGCAGAAATTCTCAGTTATCTTTATCTTTCCCTTATCTATTAGGAACAAAGCAAATATCTACAGTCCCCTAAACCTCTCCATCATCCTACACTGCAGCCAGCTATGCTCCTTACCAGCCACTGAATGGTATTTTGCCCTTTGTGCCGTTCCCGTTTCTCACCGGTTCTGTTGAAATTCTCCTCATTCGTTAAAGTCCAACTCAAATATCATGTTCTCCACGAAGCCTCCCCCTAATAATAGCCTCACCTTTAAAACTCCAGCATCACCTTCTGCCTTTATCAGCATGTTTTAAAATGTGCCTTAGGATACAGCTAATGTGATATAGTGGCTCAGGAGTCAATCAGATCAAGGTTCAAATCTCATCTCCACCTTAAGTCTTTGGAGAAGATCATTAGTCTCTAGAATTCTCACTTTCTCCATGCTTAAAATGAACACAATAAAACCATCTTTTCAAGATATTTGTGAGAATTAAATAAAAGAATGCTGTGATGTGCTAGGCCTGGGGTATTTCCAGGATGGCGATAGGTGATGCCACTCTCTCACGGAGTAACACCTACCTCTTCAGTCCCCACAGCACCTGGGGAAAGGGAAGTGCTTGCAAAGGGAAAGTGTCCTGTCATTGTTTAACCCAGGAAAGAAAAGGGAACTCAAGCTGTTTGAGTCCCTTTCCAAGGCTGGCCGTGGGAGTGAAGCAAGTAGCTACAGATAACAGGAAATGGCAGGTGAAACAGGAGAGCCTTTTAAAAATATTGACCTTATTTCTTTCTTGTCACTCTTCCTATTAAAAAAAATGGAGTATTGTCTTCTAACTTCAGTTTGTATTAAGATCCTGTCATAAGGATTAATTACTTTTCCTGTTTCTTTAGTGGTATATTCACTTGGGAGCCCCAAGGCACCTGTCCAATTATCACTTAATTAACCTGGAGATTGTTAATTTGTCAATATGAGTGTGCAGTTTCCCTGAGAGAGAAACAGGGAGAGATTATGTGTGCTCCTGTGTGAGAGACACAGAGAGAAAAAAGGGTAGGAAGGAGAAGCACCATTGGGGAAGCACATGATCAAAAAGGTTGCATAAATAGATTGGATTAATCATTTCTGCTTAATTTTCTGCCTCTTTTTTTAAATAACTTTTTCCCAAGAACCACAGTGTTTGAGATTTGGTAACTTTCATTTGCAGCCAGTTGCCATGGAGAGCATTTCTGCCTCACGTAATGGAATACATGAGGATACATATTCTCCCTGCTTCTGGAATAAATTTAGTTCCCACATGCACAAGGGGGGAAAATGATAAAAACTGTTTTGAGACTATTTGAAAGTGACTGTTAGTTTTTTAAATATTCTGTATAATATTCTTATTTAAAATGAATTGAGTCTCCTCAATCACTTCCGGTTTGATCTTGTCTTAAGCACGTGGGCTTTTCAGACTTGAACTAGGAAAGAAAAACATATTTTTTTCTGCATTTAAGCAAATAGTTGTAGCAGTTTTTTTAATTTTATAAATACACTGTTAGTGTAAAGGCCTAGTATAAAAGCTTTGTTAGCTTCCTCACTGCTTATAATTCATTCACACTGCTTGTAAAGTCATGATTAAAGGGTTTAATAAATGTAATCTCACAAAGGCTTACGTAGTATATTAATTCCTGGTCAGTGATTATCAAAGGAGGAAGACCTGGAGAGAAGTAGGCATAGAATAAAAGAGCATTAAGTGGACGAGATTTAATCAGCAGCAAGATGGGAAGAAATAGCAGAGAGATAAAGACAAAACAAGTAAAAGTGTGACCCTCCTCTTGGTCAATTCTTGGCTCTGGTTGTATGAAATGAGAATGCTGCAGATAGGAGCTCGGGTTCTCCATTTCATCTTCGATCAGTTAATCATGGCCTCTTAGCAGAGTGGAACACAACTCAAAGTGGAGTTTGTGCTCCTTTCCTAAATATTTTTTTGTTCAACTCCTAATTTCTTGTCTCACAACAGTTAGATTACTATGGCCAATAAGTATGCTCAGGGGCAGTCTCCTTGCTATATTTGTTGTACTTGTCTTATCATTGCCTATCACACCCTGCCTCTCCCATCTCTCTGTGCTGAGAGCTGGGTTACAGGGAGGTCCGTCTGGTAGGAGTGAGTGTAATCTATTACATTAGATTGGATCAGCCTCAGAACCCAATCTTCCTGGCTCAAAGTCCAATTTTACCACTTCGAGTTGTGTGACTCTGAGCACATTTTCCTCTCTGTGCCTCAGATTCCCTATCTGTAAAATGGTGATATTACCTACCTCATAGAATTGTTATGAGGATTAAATGATATATATAAAGTGCTTGGGACAATGTCTGGCATACTGTAAGCCTCGATACATGTTAGCTATTATTATTTATGGAGTCATGGTAGCACAGTGGTTAAGTACTTGGGTGCTAACCAAAAGGTCAGCTGTTCGAAACCGTATGGTGCAGTTCTGCTTCATCCTGTAGGGTCACCATGAGTTGAAATTGACTCAGCGGCAATGGGTTTTTTCAGGGGTGTCTTAGTCATCTAGTGCGGCTATAACAGAGATACCACAAGTGGATGGTTTTAACAAAGAGAAATTTATTCTCTTATTGTCTAGTAAGTTACAAGTCCAAATTCAGGGCGTTAGCTCCAGGGGAAGGCTTTCTCTCTCTGTTGGCTCTGGAGGATGGTCCTTGTCATCAATCTTCCCTTGGTCTGGGAGCATCTCAGCACAGGAACCTCAGTTCCAAAGGACGCACTCTACTCCCAGCACTGCTTTCTTGGTGGTATGAGGTCCCTGTGTCTCTCTTCTCAATTCTCTCTTTTATATCTCAAAAGAGATTAGCTTAAGACACTACCTAATCTTGTAGACCTCGTCAATATAATTGCCGCTAATCCATCTCATTTCCTCTTAGTGATAGGATTTACAACACATAGGGAAATCACATAAAATCGTGGATAATCACATAACACTGGGACTCATGGCCCACCTAAGTTGACAGATATTTTGGGGGGCATAGTTCAATCCATGACAGGTGGTTTGGTTATTATTTATATATTTGCTTTTTCATCTTTATTATTATTATATATTCTGCCTTTTTTACTTCTGGCTATCTTCAGGTATGAACACAGTCTTCTAATTCATTTCTTAGCCCAACTTAGTATCTAGTACATAATCAGAGCTTAATAGATAGGGAATGGAGTATGGTTTTTGTGAGTTCCTTAAATAATACTTACGGGGTGTACGTGAAAATCAGATAACTTTTCCAAGTGCTTAGTTTGGCTTCCAACCTTCCTTGATGTATGATTAAAAATACATAATTCCCATTTCTCTGTGTTTCTCCCTCTTCAGAGCCCAAAACTGTATAATCAACTTCTCAAAATCTGTCCTTGAACTGAGCACCTGTGGAAGAAGAAAGCCACTGTGGGAGGAGAATCATGGCAGCCATCAAGGGGCTAATGGGGAACGTAGAGATGAGCTTGCTTTTTGAGGGAACCACTGACTTGTTCGAAGAGGTGGGGCTCATGGGTTACAGCCCTGAACCAAAGAGTTTTTTTTTTAGGATGTGAGAGAGACAGGCTCTTTACCTTAATATTTTTATCTTTGATTTTTTTTTTTTTTTTTTATCCTGTATCCCATAGAGACTGTATACACATTTTAAACTCATGGTTATTTTTACATTGCTATTTTTAGTCTTTACATCGCATTCTCTCCTATTACCTCTCACACTTAATCCTGTCAGGAAATCCTGGAAGAAAGTGGGAAAAGCCATGGACTGAGGAGCCAAGACCTGAATACTGATCTAGTTCTGCCACTAACTAGTAGTGTGACCTTAAGCCAAGTCACTTAACCTTCCAGGGCCTCAGTTTATCATCTCTTAAATGAGGAAATTACAGAAGCAAATTTCCAATTTCCTGCCCCTCCCCTCTAGAATCTATTAGCCTACCTGCAGCTGTCCTCCCTATGATCTATGCTCATATCGAATGTCAACTTCTGCACTTAGTCCCTGGATTATTGGTGCAAGATCTTTGATCTGACTTTTATCCCTTCTGTCCCCCACATCATTAGTTTTTTCTTTTCTCCTGAAGTTTTTCCATCTGCATATAAACACGATGTAGCAAATGCCACTACAAAAAAAAAAAAAAAGCCGTCTTTGACTCTTCTTAGCTACTACCCCATTTCTGTGCTCTCCTTTATAGCAAAACACTTTTCAAAGGTTTATCTGTACTGACCTCTTGCTTTTTCATGAAGCCTGAAGCTGTATCTCTCTCTGCCTCTACTGAAAATATGCCTGTCAGGTTCCCTGTGACATACCTCTTGCCAAATCTAACTTTGAATTCTCAGTCCTCATCACGCTCTGCCCTAGCAGCCTTTGACGCAGTTGACCTCACTCTCCTATACCTGAGACCCTTTCTGCACTTAGCTTTAGGGACACACTGATCGTTCTTCCTCAGCCTCTTGGTTGATCCTCCTCTGCCCAACTTGTAAATGTTTCTGAATGACTGGGTGTTTTTTCAGTCCCTCCTGCAATTTAAAAATTTGATGAGTTTTGAGTAAATGTTTTTAGTCTGCTGGAACATTTAGATTCTTCTGAGAAATTGTTTTCCTATCTTAATGAGAAGGGCATTGTGCAAATTGTAAGAAATTCAAGTTGCTCTCGTGGAACCATGAGGATCCTGCTAAAGGCAGGTTTGAGTGTTTGGGATGTATGCTGTTTTTCAAGTCGAATATATACCACTCAGTAATGCTGCCTAAAAGGGGGGTTTCTTTTGCTGTTTGTATAAAAATGTGAAACAACGTAACACTTTGCGGAACCCACAAACCCACCTGAAGATCGTTGTTGTTGTTAGCACCGTCGAGTTGCTTCTGACTCAAAGCAACCCTCTGTACAACAGAACGAAACACTGCCCGCTCCTGCACCATCTTGATGATTGTTGTTATGCTTGAGCCTATTGTTACAGCCGCTGTGTCAATCCGTCTTGTTGAGGGTCTTCTTCTTTTTCACTGACCCTCTACTTTACCGAGCATGATGTCCGTCTCCAGGGACTGGTTCCTCCTGATAACATGTCCAAAGTATGTGAGACGAAGTCTCGCCATCCTTTCTTCTAAGGAGCATTCTGGCTGCACTTCTCCCAAGACAGATTTGTTATTTGTTTTGGCAGTCTGTGATATATTCAGTATTCTTCACCAACACCATAATTCAGAGGCATCAGTGCTTTTTCAGTCTTACTTATTCGTTGTCCAGCTTTTGCATCCATGTGAGGTGATTGAAAACACCATGGTTTATTAGATTAGGAGCACATTAATCCTTAAAGTGACACCTTTGCTTTTTAACACTTTAAAGAGATCTTTTGCAGCAGATTTGCCCAATGCAATGAGTTGTTTGCTTTTTTGACTGCTGCTTCCGTGGACGTTGATTGTAGACCCAAGTAAAATGAAATCCTTGACAATTTCAATCTTTTCTCCATTTATCATGATGTTGCTTATTGGTTCAGTTGTGAGGATTTTTGTTTCCTTCATGTGGAGGTATAATCGATACTGAAGGCTGATAGTCTTTGATCTTCATCAATAAGTGCCTCAAGTTCTCATCACTTTCAGCAAGAACATCAATTGCTGATATGCAAGTTTGAGTTGAAGCTGAAGAAAATTAGAACAAGCCCACGAGAGCCAAAGTGTGACCTTGAGTATATGGACCTTAGAGACTATCTCGAGAATAGATTTGATGCATCAAGAACTAATGACCAGAGACCAGACAAGTTGTGGAATGACATCAGGGACATCATACATGAAGAAAGCAAGAGATGATTAAAAAGAAAGAAAAGACCAAAATGAATGTCAGAAGAGACTCGAAACTTGCTCTTCAACGTAGAGTAGCTAAAGTGAACAAAAGAAATGAAGTGAAAGCTAAACAGATTTCAAAGAGTGGCTCAAAAAGACAAAGTAAAGTATTATAATGACATGTGTAAAGAACCCGGAGTTTGGAAACCAAAAAGGAACAATACGGTCAGCATTTCTCAAGCTGAAAGAACTGAAGAAAAAATTCAAGTCTCGAGTTGCAATAGTGAAGGATGGGGAAAACACTGAATGATGCAGGACACGTCAAAAGAAGATGGAAGGAGTACACAGAGTCACTGTACCAGAAAGAATTGTTTCACATTCAACCATTTCAGGAGGTAGCATATGATCAAGAACCGATGGTACTGAAGGAAGAAGTCCAAGCTGCACTAAAGACACTGGCAAAAAAAAAACAAGACTCCAGGGATTGACAGAATACCAACTGAGATGTTTCAACAAACGGACACAGCGCTGGAAGTGCTCACTTGTCTGTGCCAAGCCAACCAACTGAAAGAGATTGATATTAATGCCGATTCCAAAGAAAGGTGGTCCAACCAAATGCAGAAATTATCAAACAGTGTCGTTAGTATCATACCCAAAACCCAGTGCCATCGAGTCGATTCATACACGAGTAGAATTTTGCTGAAGATCATTTCAAAAGCGGTTGAAACAGTACATTGACAGGTATCTGCCAGAAATTCAAGCCAGATTCAGAAGAGGACGTGGATTGAGGGCTATCATTGCTAATATCACATGGATCATAGCTGAAAGCAGAGAATACCAGAAAGATATTTACCTGTATTTTATTGATTATACAAAGACATTCGACTGTGTGGATCATAACAAATTGTGGATAACGTTGTGAAGAATGAGAATTCCAGAACACTTAATTGTGCTCATCAGGAAACTGTGCATAGATCAAGAGGCCGTTGTTTGAACAGAACAAGGGGATACTGTGTGGTTTAAAGTCAGGAAAGGTGTATGTCAGGCTTATATCCTTTCATACTTATTCAGTCTGTATGCTGAGCAAATAATCCAAGAAGCTGTAGTATATGAAGAAGAACGTGGCATTAGGATTGAAAGAAGACTCATTAACAACCTGTGTTATGCAGATGATACAGCCTTGCTTGCTGAAAGTGAAGAGGAACGTGAAGATAGCAGTTGCAAATAACTCAGCCCCAACAGCTCTAAGCCTGCCTTCACCATTAGAAGCCCAGTCATGCCTCTCTCAATGAAGAAAGAGCTTCTTTTCTTCAACTGCCCATAGTGCTGCCTACTAGGTGCCACCAGGCACAATCCTCTTGCACCTCTAGAAACCTCTTCAAACCTGTTCTTTCCTGCAGAGTGGAAGTGAGGGAGCTCTTTCTTTTTCTTTTGACTTGAGTACATTTCTGTGCCAGGGACTGTTCTAGTTACTACCAAACCAAAAACCAAACCCATTGCTGTTGGGTTGATTCTGACTTACAGCAACCATAGGAAAAAGAGACTAGAATTTGAGTAAGGGGACCTGGGGTTTGAGACTGGGCTCCACTAGTATTGTGACTTTTGTCAAATCACTTCAATGAACCATTGTTTCTTCATCCATGAAAGAGGGGTTTAGAGTATGATCTTTCACTTCCCTTCCAACTTTGGTCTGCCATAGTTCTTGCCCTTTATTTCTGTTTTCTGTGATTGCAAATAATGTACTTTATTTTCCCCTCTATTATTGGCTTCTTCTGTAACATAATTTTCTCATATCAGCTTTGTTCCTTATAGTCTGAATGTAGGCTTGTGAAAGGAGACTTTCCCTAGGTTAAATTCATCCCAGCATTCGCAAGGGGCATAGTTTTAGTGTCCATTTAGCTATAGGTAGAGAAACAAATAGGAGATGGCTCGTGTTATATCTTAATTGTGGGCATATAATGGAAATTTGGGTACAAATTGACTGCTGCAGTAAACCCTGCAAAAGCCAGAACCTGTGTAAGGCAGAAACCTGTCAGAGAAGGAAGACTCAAATATTTTGCACTAATAGAGAGTGATAGAAAAGTAGTAAGAGTGCACCCTGTCAAAGGCAAAAACTTGCGAGATCCAGAAAAACAAGGCAGTCCTGTTGAGTTCCAGCTTTCACAGGTTTCACTGTATTTACAGAATTATTAGGGGTAATTCACACCCACTTAGGGCCTTTGTGAGTATTACCAATCAGTCTATTTAGCTATCCTAACTGAATAATGTTGAGACTTTACATTCTTTATATTACCACATTGTAGTATGGGTAGTCATTTCTACTTCTGTATGTTGTCACATATCATTCAGGGATTTATTTCTAAAGACAACAGGCAAAGGAGGAATTGTGCATAGTCAGTATTACCCTTGATAGTCCTTTAGAAGAATGTACTTCATTAAGGACTAAATCAACAAGCTCTAGTTAGTTTTTCCTTCAGTGTTGAAATAGATCTCTGTTTCTTCCATTGAGCACCAGATGAAGCACTTGGTTTGGGGCCCCGTTATATGAATCTCTCTGAATGCTAGAATCACACTTACTAAAGAGTGATGCCCACACTGTGATGGGCACAAGACCCCCATCTCAACTTCAAGTAGACTGGGGCTTGTCATGTAGAATGGTGGATAGAATTACCCACATTATTTAATTTCTTTTTCTCCCTTCTGAGCATAAAAGTTAAATTCACATAAGTTGAATGTTTTAATGTGGCAATGCTATAGTTTTTCCCTAGCACCTAAACAGTAACGAGCACTATGTAGACCCTCACCAAATATCCAATGTCAGAGTTCTCCAAGTAACCTATATTAGTCTTCAGATAGATTTGTTTCCCCTCTTTGCCCTGATCCATGATTTTTACTTCTAACCGAAGAAGCCACGTATAGCTTATACACTGGGCCATATCGTGCTACTGTCTCTGAAAAGAAGGGTGTACTTGGCTGGGAGGTAGATGAGGTTGTATTTCCCGCAGTACCTACACTTGGGAAATATCAGGTTAGTTCACTTCCTGGGAGTTAGGAAAGCCTTAAAGAGCTCATAAATAAAGCTTTTGGACATTTTTGCATAGGCTGTTTCTTAGAGAAACATGGCTGAGGGACTCTGGCCAAAATCCTAAAGACATGGGGTGTACAGTTTCAATTTAAGGCAGTTAAAATGGTATAGCTACAAATGCATACATTAAAAAACAAAACATTTAAAGTGAATGAGCCACGGGTTAAATTCAAGAAGCTATTTAAAGACCTCAGAATAAACCATTAGAAGGTAATATATAAAGAGCAGAAATTAATAAAATAAAAGGCAAATTAAAAAAACAAAAGCTGGTTCTTTGAAAGTATCAGTGAAGTAAGTAAACTACAGCATGATCAAGACAAAGAAGGTACAAATAATGTTAAAAATGAAAAATTCAGTAGAGATCAAATTCAGCTTACGGAAAATGAAAATAGTTAACATCTTGACTGGATTTTTTTTTGTGCCACCAGTTTATTCATTCAAGCTTATCCAGAAGACTTCCACTGAGAAGACTGGAGCATGAAACTCAAATTTCTTTTTTTTTTAAAAAAAAAAAAAGGCCAGACTTACTGCACCAGTAGAGACTAGGTGAACCTCCAAAATTACCGCCCTGGGACACCCTTTAAACTTGGAACTCAAACCACTTTTAGAGGTTAACTTTCAGCCAAATGACAGATTGGCTTGTAAAACAAATAAGGTTACCTGTCAGTGCCGTCCTTCTCTAAATAATCATCTAAATGAAAGCAAATGGTAACCTATTTCCCTAGACCAAAGACAAGAGGGTAAGGGAGGACAGGCAGGGTAGATTAAGGGAAACAGGACAACTAGAATGGAAATAATGAGAAAGCTGATAACATTGTGAAAAACATATCTAATGTCACCGAACAATATGTATAGAAATTGTTAAATGAGAACTTAATTATCTATGTAAACTTTCACCAAAGGCACAGGTTGGTCAAAACCAGAACTGTTAGTAGCAGAAAACACACTTAAAGAAAAAAAGTAATAAGTAAAAAGAAAAGAAAGCAGGAAGAGTGATATTCATAACAGACAAGTGGAATTAAAAACATCAAATTGGTTTAAGAGAGACGTTAAGTACATAAGTGGCAATATTTCAAAGAAGGTATAATAGTCATAAACCCAAATGCACAAACAACATGGCAGCTAAATATAGAAAACAAAATCCATTAGAAATCCAATAAGAAATAAGAGAAACTGACTGGTTTGGTAGAGAGAATAAAGCAAGAGCATGGAGGATTTAAATGATAAAATGATTTTTAAAAATATGATAAAAGTGATGTACAATAACTGAGTAAACTATGAATTAATGAATTTGTAAATGGTAAGCATATATATGCATGAATGAAAAAATGGTTTGTTCATGAATGAATAAATAAATGCATGAATTCATGCATGAATGCAAGAATAAACAAAATCATGAATGGAAAAAAAAAGATCTCCATTGAATCCCCTAAATTATGGATACAGATAAAATACAGGATGGCCAGTTAAATTTGATTTTCAGATAAACAATATTTTTTTAGTATAAGTATATCCCACATATACATGGGATGTACTAGTACTAAAACATTTACTTGTTTATCTGAAATTCAAATGTAACTGGTTGTCCTACATTTTTATTACTAAATCAGGCATCCTACTCTAAAGTCATGTGTCAGTTCTCCTCAGAGTCACTTTTGTCACTGAGGCTTTTGACATCTATTTAATTAGTCCATCTTTGACAGTAGAGGGATTTGTTTCATCTGCCAAAGACAGGTCTGCTTGTTCTGTGAGGGGAAAGTCAAAATTTACATACTTGTCTTTGAAATCTCCCACTGCAGGTTGTTGCTGATATTTTAAAATTTGTCTTTCTAGACAAAGTCTGAAGACTGCTTTCTTGGCTCCTCAGTGTAAGGTGGTAGCTGCCTCTGTTGTCACATTGGTTAAAGAGAGCCTTCCTGGAACTTGCTGTACAAGAAGTCAGATCTAGTGCTTAAAAAAAAAAAAAAAGTGCTTACTGACTTCTAAAAGCCTTTTCAGGGGGCAGGAGGACAGAGCACTTGGTGTGTGTTACCTCTCACTCCACCACTGAAACAAACAAGAAAAAAAAAGAAATTAGCTGTTCAGTCAGTTTGACTCATGGCGACCCCATGTGTGTCAGAATAGACTGTGTGCCATAGGGTTTTCAGTGGCTGATTTTTCAGAAGTACATTGCCAGGCCTTTCTTTTGAGGCACCTCTGGGTGGACTTGAACTTCCAGCCTTTTGGTTAGCACCCTAGCACATTAACCATTTGCACCACTTTATCAGTAGCCATTGAATCAATTCCGACTTCTGGCACCTGTGTGTGTGACGCTCCTGGGACGGCCAGTGTGCTCGTTCCCTTGCAAACCTGGTGTTTCTTTTGTAAAGCGGCAGCTCAGGAGACTGATGCTCAGCATGGCTAACAGAAAAAGCAAGGAAGGAGACAAGACTGGGAGCAACAATCAGATTGATTTGAAGGTGGCAGGGCAGGTTGGTTCTGTGGTGCAATTTAAGATTAAGACGTGCCTCTTAAACTAATGAAAGCCTGTTGTGAATGGCAATGGAGGCAGTGAAGGAAGAGCCTGGCATTAGATAGTAGGTTCTTCTGTTGGCAGGGAAGGAGATTAGATTCCTGTTTGCTGGACGGCTAATCGATGAGATAGACATACCCACGCAGGTAGAAAAGGAGCACAAAGATACAATTGGTGTGTTCCAGTAGCCAACAGAAGGTGTCTACTGAAAAGGTAACAGGCCTTTTTATTTCAGCACTCTGTTTATACAAACAAGAATACATTCTCAATTAGAAAACTACAGTTCGGTTCTAGTTTACACTGTATGCTATACTAGTTTCTCTAGTTTTTCCTTTTCCTCATTCTTTTATTGTATGTGAAATACTTGTCTGTTCACAAGTATATTGCATTTTTTTAAATTAAATGACCAATAATATACTTTGATAGATACCAAGTGGAGATAGGGTAAGGAAAAAATATGTAGTATTGTGAGAAACACCCTCTTTCTTCATTAGTGACACATTCATTCAACTTTTTTTTTCTTTTTTTTTATTTTGCTTTAAGTGAAAGTTTACAGTTCGTCAGTTTCTCATATGAAAACTTAGACACCCATTATTATTTGACCCTAGTTACCCTCCCTACAATGTGACAGCATGCTCTTCTCTCCACCTATATTTCCCATGTCCATTCAACTAGCTCTTGTCCCCCTCTGCCTCCTCATCTCCCCTCCAGACAGGAGCTGCCCACATAGTCTCGTGTGTCTACTTAAGCTACGATCTAGGGCTTACTGATTCCTCACCAATATCATTTTATGTCTCATAGTCCAGTCTAATCTTTGTCTGAAGAGTTGGCTTCGGGAATGGTTTTAGTTTTGCGCTAACAGAGAGTCTGGGGGCTATGTCCTCTGGGGTTGCTCCAACCTCAGTCAGACCATTAAGCCTGGTCTATTTGCTAGAGTTTGAGTTCTGCATCCCACTTTTCTCCTACTCCATCAAGGATTCTCTGCTGTATTCCCTGTCAGGCACCACCTTGTTTTTCTGGTCTCCAGTTGATGGCATCTCTGGATTATGTGGCCCTTTCTGTCTCTTGAGCTCATAGTTTCCTTGTGTCTTTGGTATTGTTATTCTCCTTTGCTCCAGGTGGGTTGAGACCAGTTGCTGCATCTTATATGACCACTTGCTAGCTTTTAAGACCCTAGACACTACTCACCAAAGTGGGATGTGGAACGTTTTCTTAATACCTTTTGTTATGCCAGTTGACCTAGGTGTTCTCTGAAACCATGATCCCCAGACCCCCACCCCTGCTACTGTGTCCCTCAAAGTGTTTGGTTGTATTCAGCAAAGTTCTAAGCTTTTGGTTTAGTCCAATTTTGCTGACTTCCCCTGTATTGTGTATTGTCCTTCCTTTCACCTAATTCTTGTGTACTATCTAGTTAGTGAATTCCCCTCTCCCTTCCTCCCCACCCTCGTGACTATCAAAGAATGTTTTCTTCTGTGTTTACACCTTTTCTTGAGTTCTTATAATAGTGGCCTTGTACCGTATTTGTCCTTTTGTGACTGACTAATTTCACTCAGCATAATGCCTTCCAGGCTCCTCCATGTTACGAGATGTTTCACGGATTCATCATTGTTCTTTATCATTGTATAGGATTCCATTGTGTGAATATGCCATAATTTGTTTATCCATTCATCCATTGATGGTCACCTGGGTTGTTTCCATCTTTTTGCTATTGTAAACAGTGCTACAGTGAACATGGGTTTGCATATATCTGTTCGTGTGAGGGTTCTTATTTCTCTAGGATATGTTCCAAGGAGTGGAATTGCTGGATCATATGGTAGTTCTATTTCTAGCTTTTTAAGGAAGCACCAAATCGATATCCAAAGTGGATGTACCATTTTACATGCCCACCAGCGATGTATAAATGTTCCAGTCTCTCCACAACCTCTCCAACATTTATTATTTTGTGTTTTTTGGATTAAATCTAGCCTTGTTGGAGTGAGATGGAATCTCATTGTAGTTTTGATTTGCATGTCTCTAATGGCTAATGATCATGAGCGTTTCCTCATGTATGTGTTAGCTACCTGAGTGTCGTCTTTGGTGAAGTGTCTGTTCATACCCTTTGCCCATTTTGTAATTGGGTTGTCTTTTTGTTGTTGAGGTTTTGCAGTATTTTGTAGATTTTAGAGATTAGACACTGACCAGATTTGTCGTAGTAGCCAAAATTTTCTTTCCCAGTCTGTAGGTTGTCTTTTTACCCTTTTAGTGAAGTCTTTGGATGAGCACAAGTGTTTGATTTTTAGGAGCTCCACGTTATCTACTTTCTCTTCTGGCATTTCTGCATTCTTAGTAATGTTTTGTACACTGTTTATGCTGTGTATTAGGGCTCCTAGTGTTGCCCATATTTTTTCTTCCAGAATCTTTACCATTTTACTTTCTATATTTAGATCTTTGATCCATTTTGAGTTAGTTTTTGTGCATGGTGTAAGGTATGGGTCTTGTTTCATTTTTTGCACATGGATATCCAGTTATGCCAGCACCATTTGTTAAAGAGGCTGTCTTTTCCCCAGTTAACAGATTTTGGGCCTTTGTCAAATATCAGATGCTCATAAGTGGATGAATGCATGTCTGGATTCTCAATTCTGTTCCATTGGTCTATGTATCGGTTGTTGTATCAGTACCAAGCTGTTTTGCCTACTGTGGTGGTATAATAGGTTCTAAAATTAGGTAGCGTGAGGCCTCCCACTTTGTTTTTCTTTTTCAGTAAAACTTTACTTATCTGGGCGCCTCTTCCCTTTCCATATGAAGTTGGTGATTTCTTTCTCCATCTCATTAAAAAGTGCCATTGAAATTTGGATTGGGGCTGCATTGTATCACTTTGGGTAGAATAGGCATTTTCACAATGTTGAGTCTTCCTATCCACAAGCAAGGTATGTTTTTCCACTCATGTAGGTCTCTTTTGGTTCCTTGCAGTAGTTGTCTTGTTTTCTTTGAATAGATCTCTGGTTAGATTTATTCCTAAGTATTTTATCTTCTTGAGGACTATTGTAAATGGTATTGATTTGGTGATTTCCTCCTCAACGTTGGTGTAGAGGACTCTAACTGATGTTTGTATGTTTATCTTGTATCCTGATACTTTGCTAAACTCTTTCATTCAACTTTTATCTCATGTCTTAATAAGTTATTTTGGTCTCACTCTTAACAACAGAGTAATCACCACAGCAGAAATCCTTGTATACCTTGTCTGATTGGAGAATTTTAGTGTTTTTCATTCATCACTATAAAACCAAGGACAATTTAATAACTTTTTGGTGTATAGCTATGTATGTACGGCAGTCTGCCTTTTAGAAGTGGCAAGTTATTTGAAAAGACATGAATCCTAGATAATTTTTTTCCTTTCAAATATAACATCTTTTTTTTTTTTTTTTTAGTATCCTTTTTATAGAGAAAGAATTGACTGCTTGTGCAGACTGTAAGCCATAACTACTGGGGGAGGGGGTAACTCAGCACTGCCCTGGCAGTCTGTTGTCAGTGCCCTGTTCCTTTGTCAGGGGTGCTGAGGACTGCAGGTGCCCTGGCTTGGGGCTGGGCTTATAACAAACTTCACAAAAGGATGACTCCACTTCAGCCCCTGTGGCTCTATTCCTGCTCTTTATGTTGAAGTTATACATTACTTTCTCCTTCACCTCAGTCTTCCCAACCATTTCCCAGGAGAACTGCAAGCTAGAAGAAAGGGAAAAAAAAGGCTTACCAATATTTTAAATGACATTCTCTTTCATTATGGTATGCTGGAAATTCCTGCAGGAAGTGCTGAAGAATTAACAGTTTCAAAACAAAAGCCAGAGGGGCAGGTGAACATCATGTGCCTCCAGATAGGGTAGTCTGAGAACGACACAGGATCACCTACGTAGTACTTCAGCTGATTCCAGTCATGGGAAAATGATATATAAAATAGATGTAAGTTTTTATATATATAAAATGATTTTAAATGAGAGTTTTTAAAGTCTGGGGCTGTGTACTATAAAGATGTCAGTGTCATAAAAGAGACTTTGGAAATGTGCCCAATTAAAGGAAGCTAAAGAGACATGACAACAAAATGCAAAACCTGATCCTAGCCTGGATCCTGTTACAAAGGGGAAAATACTATTAAGGACATTATGGGGTTATTTGACACAGTTGGGCTACAGACGTCCCTGGGTAAAGCAAATGGTTTGTGCTTAGCTACTAACCGAAAAGTAAGCAGTTTGAACCAACCCAGTGACACCATGGAAGAAAGGCCTAGTGATCTGCTACCCCCATGGGTGAGAGAGGCAGTGAAGGGGTGAAGTCAAGCCCACATCTCCAACAGGAAGAAAACAATGCAGAACTCTTACCAAACCTGAGGAGAAAAGACTGACAGAGTAGTCTAGATTTGAGACAGAAGGTAGAAGGGGGGAATATCTTAGAGAAGAAAATATAAGTTAAATTTGTATTTTATAAGACAAAAGGCACACAGCGATCGTCTGGCATTTCATTAATATGATGCTATTATGTTAAAAAATATTCTTGCTGTTTTGTCTCTCATCCCACATTTTTGAGTGCAGGTACCTGTTTTGGGGCTTTTTCACAGTAGAGACCTTGTGCTCCAGTGATTGGCCTGGTATCCAAGTTCTCTTGATTTTCCTGGTGGAGGCCGTTTGTGGCAGCATCTAGGCTATCATGTGCTGCAAGCTGTAGCTTTTGTTGGGTGCTGATTTCCAGGGAGGAACCTCCTTAGAAATAATGGTGCTTTTTGGTGTATTTTGTTGCTTACATTAGCGTTTTTAGACGTATGAACATGGTATCTGAATACTGATTTTTTTCTTTTCGATTTTAATGGCCTTCTCATGTTTCACTGGGAGCAAAGGAAATAGCAAGTTGTTGTTAAAATCCAAACTTTGACATAAAACTTAAAGATAAACTATCTTCTTTTCTACTTACCTCGGCTGCCAGCAAGCTGAGAACTAAATTCGATCACAATGCCTATATTAATTAACCTCAGTTTTTGGAATATTTAATTTCCCCTCCATTTTATGGGATTAAAAAAAATTGTTGTTGAAATGGTCTTACTATATTAGATATTTCAGATGCTTCAAATTATTTTTGGAAGAAGATGAGGCATAAATTTTTAGTTAAAAGTTTTGGTCTGTACCTTAAGGGGCAGTGAATTCTCAGAAAAGGAGGGTGAGAATAGTTGTACAACTCGAAGAATGTCATCAGTGTGTCACTAAATGGCACATGTAGAAACTGTCAAATTGGTGTTTGTTTTGCTGTGTGTATTTTCAACAACAGCAACAAAAATAAGTAAAATTATATTTTAAAAAAGAAGTTTTGAGTTGTTTTTTAGCAGCACATCCTTAATGCCAGCAGTGGCGTGCTTGGTTACAGACAGTTGGATAGAAGTTGACTTTTGCCTGAGTGGATTATCCTGGGCTCTGCCTATTCCTCTCTGCTGCTATAATGCCACATTATATAGTAGTTACTGAAAAATGCTCGCCAAGCCTGAAGATGCAGGTGACATACAAGGTTAACCCTCCAGGGCATGAGTGACCCCGGGCTGAAGTGTGAGTTGGAATGCACCTGCCCCTGATTTTAGAACTGTGCTCTGGTGTGCAGGGACAGGGAGAGAAGCAGGGACAGCTACTGGGAAGCTATTGAATGGGACAGTGAGGACGGATGCCCTTCTTGCCTCACTCCCTCCATCCGGATTGCTCCCTGCACTGTGTTTGCTGTGCCACACAACAAAGGAGCCATTTGTTCAAGGGCTCCAGCTGTAAGCATTCTGAAGTGACTGTATTTCTAACAGTAGCAATGATGGTGCTATGTTAGTACCATTCTACTAGGGCAGTTAATGTAATTTTGTTTCTCAATTGCTATAAATAAGCCTCCAGCAGCCAGTGGTTTTGATAGACATTCTACCAACCAATGGAATAATAGGCTACCCACATGGGAGCAGCAGTCAGGAGCCTACTTCTTCCCAGGAGGGACCAGCAAGGGAATGCACTGACCTTCCTTTCCAAGCACTCTGACGCTTTAGGCTTCGACAGGCTCCTTTCCCCGTCTGCTGAGAATCACAGTTCACAGATTGACTTTGGGTAGAGGCAGGAGACATTGGCTTCTGTCAGCTTCAAGGGATCCTGCAGAGCACTGGAAAGAACACTAGACTAGGAGCCAGGTGCCCTGACTCCACCTAGCCAAGCCGTGAAGAACTTCATGTCTAAATAGCACCTTGCCACCCTTTGGAAGCATTCCTGGAGGTCAGAATATATGGTTCCAGAAAAACCAAAAACCACATCCACTGCCCTCAAGTCGATTCTGACTCATAGCGACCCTATAGGACAGAGAAGAACTGTCCAATAGAGTTTCCAAGGACCACCTGGCGGATTTCAACTGCCGACCTCTTGGTTAGCAGCCATAGCACTTAACCACTACGCCACCAGGGTTTCCATGGTTCCAGAAAGCACTTCAAAAAGAAAGAAAAACTTAAAGACAGAAAGGCCTCTTACTATAATGATCGTGGATACCTGTGCACCTCTTTGGTGTTGCTCTGATAAGGGTTCAGTAGCTTTAGTCTTTCAGGAAGTTGCTTCGAATGAAACAGATGGCTAAACTCAAGTCATGTGAGAGCAACTGGAGGGTGGAGGACAAGTCAGAGATTGCATGACTAGTGGCAGGTTTCCCTCACATCTCTGCTCTCTGTGGGCACTGGTTTTTTTTTTTTTTTTTTTAGTGAAAGCCTAAACTTCAAGTTGGCATAACAGCCTTTTAGGAGGGAAAAACATTTTCTTTTTGAAGCCCAGGATTTGTACTTGAATTGAAAATGTAAAGGAGTAAAGGATCAGGAATGAGACAGAGGCCAAGCCTGAAGACTTTATTTAGACACTTAAACAGTTAAATTGTAGGCTGGTGTGAAAAATTAGATCTGATACATACACTGGTTAAGCTTATGCACTGTAGTTAAAAATAGACTAGGGGAGAAAAAAAAAAGGGGGAGGGGGTTATTTCTCAACTCCTGGAGCCCCTTCAGTTGGCAGTAATGCACATTGGTAGGCAGCAAGAGAAGAGGCGATAAAATTCCAGTTCCTTGAATTGACAGTTTTAATTGACTCCTGAGTTGTTTCAAACAGGTTCTGTCTGCACTGGCTTGAGTGGCAGGTACGTTGCCCTGAGAGATGATCTCTGTTATATACTCAGTCTTGGCATAATCACTTTTTGAAGACAAGACTCCTTTTATTTCTTCTCTGGATCCACACTGACTCGATCCATACTCAGTAACTCAAGGCATGCTTTGCTGGCTGGACAGAGCCAAGCCGTAACTGTACAGTAAACTGAGCTTCACTTGGGAGTATGTCTTCTCTGTGCATTTTCTTCTCTTATAGAGCCTCTTCCCACCCTTCAGTCTGGCTCCCAGGGTTCTCAGAGAGCCTCTTAGACAACCACTGCCCTTGAAGCAAAGGCCTTTGCTACCTTCCCCTCCAGCCATCCCACCTCTCAGTTCTGTAGCTTTGATTGTAAGCCTTCTAAGCTTGTTCTCATGGAGCAGGTATTCGTAATGACAACATCCATTTATAACATACAGACTTTGGACAAGGCACTGTGCTGGGCTCTTTATACTCATGGCCCTAATAACGTACTGTCCCCAGCTTGAGAAAGTAAATGGCCATGGCAAGGTTTTTTGGTGAAAATACACACAGCCAAAGACACACCATTTCAACAGTTTCTAAATATAAATTTCAGTGACATTGATTACATTCTTCAAGTTGTGCTATCATTCCCTTTGTCCTTTTCCAAATTATTCTACCACCATTAACATAAATTCACTGCTCCCTAAGCCTCCCATCGAGCCTTTCAAGTTGCTGTTGTCTGTTTGATCTCATGTAGATAATTCTTCCAAAGCATGGTGTTCAAGGCAGGCATACTTTGCTAATTAAGATAAACTATCTTTGGTTCAAAGAAGACTTCAAGTGTAGCTTTGGTTTAAGTTTTAAAGTTCAAAGATTACCTCGAGGCAGTAGTTTCAGGGATTCATCCAGCCTCAATGGCTTCAGAAAATCTGAATTCCATTGATAATTTTAAATTTTGTTCCACAGTTTCCACCTTTTGATCAGGATTCTTCTATAGAGTCTGATCAAAATGTTCAATAATAGCATCCAGGGATTATTCAGTTCATCTGGCCTTATGGCAAAGGAGGCAGTTGTTCATGGAGGCAAACAACCACACTTTCCATTTCCTCTTCTGATTTCCACAACAGGGTTTTGAACCTAGGTCTTAACTCAGAGCCCACCCTCTTTTTCACCATGATTTTTTTTTATACTACTACTTCTGTTAACAGCTGATGGTAGCATAAAGTGTTGTCCTCCCAGAATGAATTTTATTTTCATTTATTTCTATGAGTAATTTGCACATTAAGGATTTTAGTCCTTTGATATATTGCCAATATATTCCCCGGTTTGTCATATATCTCTGGCCTTTCTATAAGGGTTGTTTTTTTTTTCTTTTTGCTGTGTGGACGTTTTTGGTTTTTTTGTAGACCGAGGGCGTTCTTATGTGGCATTTAATAACAGGATCTGCAGCTTTTTCATTGAGGACCAGCCCTGAGTGATTTTAGCACCCCACGCCTGCCTGCACACAAAGCACTAAAAATGTACACTTTTTAATATTGATCAGAGAAAAAATTCTTAACACTACGTATTCCTTGTTTTCCACGTTTCAGATAAGATTAGATTCTCAACTGAGATTTTCTATCTCTCTTCCCTTCTCTGGGATGAGGTTAAATAAAAGGGAAGGCCAGTAGACAAGATAAAACCTGAAGGAAGGAAAAAAAAAAAAACCCTGATGGAAGGAAGAAGGTGAAAGAAGGAGCTACTAGTCAGAGAGCAAAGTCCTGGCTGGGTGTGGGCGTGTCAGGAGAGGGCCCTGCCTCAGGTTTAGAAGAACATTACCTATTGTCTCATTTCCTTTCTCCTGCCCCCCATACTGGTTGGGCACTGGCTGAGGCAGAAAACTTGAGGGAAGGTGTAGGGAAGGAAAACCATGAGAGCTGGACTGCCTGAGGCGCCAGATCACACTGATCTGTGCCTCATCCAGGATGAGGATGATGTTAAGTGCCATTGAGTCAGTTCTGACTCATGGCGACCTTAAATGTTCAGAGTAGAACTGCACTCCCTAGAGTTTTCAAGGTTGTGACCTTTCGGAAGCAGATCACCAGCCCTTCCAAGGCATCTCTGGGTGGGTTTGAACTGCCAACCTTTCAGTGAGTAGTCCAGTGCATAACCATTTGCACCACCCAGGGACTCATCATCCAGGGATACTTGCCCATTATTTCCTCCTGTCCAGTAGCGTTGTTTAGCAAATTATCCCAGTGTGCCTTATCTCAAGACATCTCAATAATAGCAAAACAGTCAGAGGTGCCTGGCATGGCAACCCCACGTGTGTCAGAGTAGGGTTTTCAATAGCTGGTTTTTTGGGAAGTAGATTGTCAGGCCTTTCTTCCAAAGTTTTAATAATAACCTACTCTAAATTAGCATAATGCAACCTGGGTCCTAAAAGACCTCTAGTTTCTCATAGTTTACATTAATGCAGCCAGTAATATATTTTTGAAGGTTAATAGGATTAAGTCTGTTGGCATATTCTAGAAGAGCTTGAATACTTTTATGATCCAGGTTGGTTTTCCTTGATAGCCCTCATGTGCAACTGTTAGCATCCAGGTTTTTCTTTAATAAAAATACCATAAATTTTCGTGGTTAGCATCTGTTCCAAAATTGCTACAGTAAGTTCTTCTACCTCATCACATTACTGCTGAAGCTCTTCAGCTGTCTCTGCTCTCCAGTATCTCCTCCCTGTTCCCGTGCTGTGGAGAAAACGTTAGTCCCCCACCCTCACAGACTGTGCTTTTCTGAAGCAGTAGCAGAGGTTCTGTCACAGACTAGATGAGGAGCAGAGCATCCTATTGACTAAAAGTTAAAAGTTTTTCATTGCTGAGTGCTCAGCATCATGGGCTTGGCCAGAGGGACATGGTGCTCCTGGCTGCAGACGGCACTTGACCAAGCAATAATAATCTGTTCACCAGTTGCCATGGAGTCGACTTCAACTCATGGGACCCCACGTGTGTCAGAGCAGAACTGTGCTCCATAGAGTTTTCAATGGCTGGTTTTTCAGAAGTAGATCACCAGGCCTTTCTTCCAAGGCACCTCTGGGTGGACTCGAACCTCCAGTCTTTCAGTTAGCAGCAGTACGTTAACCATTTGTACCACCTGGGACCCTACTATAGTAGCTGTGAGCACCTGTGAGGCCCTGCCTGCAGCCAAGCTTCCACCAAGGTCCCTTCCGCGTTTATTGACACCGTGTCTGGCACACGCGGTATTGCTTGTATTAATAACGTTGTTCACACAGCACTTAGAGCCAGCACGTGTTCAATAACAGGAGCCTCCAAGCTACCAAAGGATCAGCCGTGTACCACAGAGGACGTAGGGAAGACATCTGGCCTTTTACTGGAGTTCATCCCACTGAAGGCTGCAGGCCTGGTCCTTAGCAAAAGCTCAGAGTCTTTCCTTGGTGCCTTCCATCTTCAGCCTCTCCCCTCTCCTTATTTCTCTCACTTCAGCAACATGTGTCAGTTATAGAGGAAGATCTTGTACTTAATGCATGAGAGTGGGTTATCCCCACAATCCCAATTCCAAATCACCTGCTAAGAACCCTCTTCTGTCCCTGTGGGTAAGGCTGGCCCAGGAAGGGAGCTTGTTCCCTCCCTTCTCATCTGGAACTCATTCTCTTCTCTGTCCCAGTTTTCAAGCATTTTCTCCTTCACTTTATTTCATTTAAATAAAAATTGCCTTTTAGATGAGTGAACAGCAATATATTCTAGTTATGTGATAGAAATGTAGAGCGTAATACCAAAAAACCAAATCAAACCCACTGCCATCGAGTTGATTCTGACTCATAGCGACCCTATAGGACAGAGTAGAACTGCCCCATAGGGTTTCCAAGGAGCGCCTGGGGAATTCAAACTGCCAACTTTTTTGGTTAGCAGCCATAGCTCTTAACCATTACACCACCAGGGTTTCCACGAAACTGGTAAGAGACCATAAATATTAAAAATAATGCAACTGAGAAAGACTGTTAGCTAGCTCTGGTTGTGATCAGCAGTTATGTCCTTGGCAGTTATTAAGATAAAATTACCATAAAGTATTTCTTAAATTAAAAAAGTTTCTTTTCTAAAAGGAAGTTTTGCTATCTGAATTGGCCAGTCCTGTGTGCATTGAGCTCTGCCATCACGCATCGCAGAAACAGTTTGATGGACAAGGTCCATGCTGCCACAGCTGCGTATTGCCTTCCCAATCATATGTGTGTGCCCTGTGCATAGACCGAGGTGTGAGCCCTTGTAGACAGATACCACCATCACTGCATGGTGCGGTTTCATCCTCATTTTTTTCCTTTTTGGCCAATATGAAGTTGAATCTTGGTTACTTTAAATGCAGAATCACTGTTCCAATTACTTTACTGTTTTTGTAAATGTGACTCAAGATCTTCATTTCAGATTTCATTCCATTTCCACTAGCCTGGGAGCGCTCCCTTGAACCAACGTTTCCCGTTTCCTGAGGATTACCAGTTATATGTATTGCTAGGTTTAAAAGCTGTAATTGGCCCTAATCTCTCCAACCTGGTATCTGAATTAGAGCATTTCCAAACAGACACTGTTGGTCCCTGGGCTCTAAGATGGATCATTCTCTGGGGAGCACAATGTAAGCAGCCATTGCTGGTCACACCCCTCTCCTCTGCACCCCTCATGGTTGTACTCTTGCCATCTTGTCCTACCAGTACAGAGTTGCACTCTGCTATCTGATAGCATTTTCTTAGACTTCTAAACTATCTTTCCGAGATACAATGTTCACCAACAAAATTAACATTCCCTAACCTAAAGGTCAGTAGTTTAAATCCACCAGCCACTCCTTGGAAGCCCTATGGGGCAGTTCTACCCTGTCCTATAGGGTCATTGTGAGTCGGAATTGACTGGACAGCAGTGGGTTGTTTTTTCTCCTAACAGCCAACCAGGTACATGACCAAATACTGATAGTTAAGAAAGAGAGTTGTTGGTACAGGAAACATATTTACTAATATCTTCTGTTTCTATGTTTACAGAGTCCGCTTAGTGGAAAGAGGGTCTCCTCATAGTTTGCCCCTAATGGAATCAGGAAAAGTAAGTATTAAAGGAAGAAATCTGTGACTCTCTGTATGTGTGAGCATGAATGTGTATGCTTTGAAATTCTAAGAAATGTGTTTTATAGACTTTTTTTTCCAAAAAGATTTTCTTGAAAGTAATATATCCAGACTAGGTTTGAGCATGAGTACAGAAACTCAAAATAGTAGTGTTTTAAACAAGTTAGAAACTTAATTTTTTTCTCATGTGAAGGAACTCTCCTCCATGGAATCACCAGGGATTCTAGCTCCTTCTGTCTTATTCTATTCTACTTGGCCTCCATTCCCAAGGTCATCTCAGGGTCTAAGATGGATGTTCCAGCTCCAACCATCATTTCCACATTCCAACCACCAGAAGGAGAAACAGAAAAAGGAGGAGGAGATAAAAAGTGCAAACCCTAAGGGAGGATCCCATAAGCTGCTGTACTCACACCTTATAACATTGGCCAAAATTTAGTCACATGTTCACATTCAGCTGAAAGGAAAATTTACAAATACCATATTGATCCTGAATATCTGTGGGTCTAGCTAAAAATCAAGTAGCCCTGGTGGCACAGTGATTAAAGCTCTTGGCTACTAACTGAAAGGTTGGCCGTTCAAACCCACTGGCTGCTTTGAGAGAGAAAAAGACTTGGTAAATATTTCAGCCTAGGAAACCCTGTGGGACAATTCTACTATGTCCTATAGGGTCACTATGAGTCGGAATCAACTCGAGAGCACACAACAACAAAAACAGCTAGAAATCAGGCTATTACTTTGGAAATAGACAAAGAATGGGTATCAGGGGACAGCTAGTAGTTTCTGACACAGTGGTTGCTTTTTATAGAACTACAGGACAGGAAACCCATTTAAACTGATATGAAGATGTAAAAATTTTTGGTCCCAGTTATCTCAGTTGCTCCCTGAATGGAGGTCAGACTCTAAAAGCATTTCATGTTGCTTCAGGACCTTTTGTCATCTGTGTCTACATAACTAAAAATAAGAATTTTTCTTACTGATTCAGTTCTAATAATGTGAAATAGTACTCATCCCCCAGATTCTGGCAGAATTCTAGTCAACCACAAAGACCAGTTTCTGAAGTCTCACTTCAAACTTAGGTACAGGATTACTGTGTTCCAAGAGTTTTTGTGTTTTGACCATGTTTCAGATGTTTTGTCTTATTTCAACCATATAGTATTACAGTAGCTGACCTGAGACAGATGGTAATCTAGATTTCTAGAATGAGATTTACTTTTACTTCCTTATATATGGACTGTCAGTAGAATTTGGAACATTTTCTAAGCTAAACTTGCTTTAAGAAGGAGGTGTTTAATATCAACATCCATTATAATCAAAGATGCTTATCTATAGGAAAAAATTCGCCGGTAGACTGAGTTGCAAATACAATGGAGAAGAGATGGGAATCTGTCACTGCAGACGTTCTGATTATAAATAAAACACTAGAGCGTATCGGCAGTGGATGCTAAGCCTTTTACTTCTGGCCAACACAAAAGCACCGTACTTGTCCCTTCAGCTCTCTGATAGAACATCTGCCCCCTCCTCACCCCCCGACTCATTGAACGTCAACTCTGGTCCTCCTAATTCCAGAAAGACAGACATATCGCAGGATTCAAGGAGAATGGTCCTTATCCTGTTGTTGTTGAGTGCCACTGAGTCTAGAACATTGCATCACTCAACAAATGTTACTTCTCTTCCCATTTTCTTCTCAGAGTTGTCACAATGTAGAAAGAAAGCTAATTCTTTCAGTGTTCCTCCTTCTAGCATTGGGAAGCCATCATGAAGAAAATTGATAATTTTTTTCAATAATTGGTTACATCACAAAAAAGACAAAATAGATGGGACACTTCATAAAAATTAAGTACTTCTGTACATCAAAGGACTTCATCAATAAAGTGAAAAGACAACCTACAGACTAGGAGAAAATGTTCAGGAACCACATGTCAGATAAGGGCCTGATATTTTATATATATATATATATATATATATGGAAACCCTGGTGGCATAGTGTTTAAGTGCTAGGGCTGCTAACCATAAGGGTCAGCAGTTCGAATCTGCCAGGCGCTTCTTGGAAACTCTATGGGGCAGTTCTATTCTGTCCTACAGGGTTACTATGAGTTGGAGTAGAGTCGAAGGCAACGGGTTGGTTGGTTGGTATATATATAACTTCTACCACTTACCAACAAAAAGACAAACAACCCAGTCAAAAAGTGGGTAAAGGACTTGAAAAGATAGTTCAGCAAAGACAATATTCAAATGACCAACAAGCACAGGAAAAGATGTTCAACATCATTAGCCATTGTTGTTGTTGTATGCCATCAAGTCAATTCTGACTCATAGGTACCCTACAGGACAGGGTAAAACTGCCCCATAGGGTTTCCAAGGCTGTGATCTTTACAGAAGCAGACTGCCAAATCTTTCTCCCGTGGAGCATTTGGTGGGTTTGAGCTGCTGACCTATTGGTTAGCAGCTGAGCTCTTAAATCATTTTGCCCTACTGGGTTGTTTTTAACTCCATAATCAAGCCTGAGAACTTCATTGCCTGACTTCCTTAGTTTCCTGACTGCTACAGCCTCACCTTTCATTCATGCTTTCGGCCATGACGAGAGGCACAGTGTTCAATTTAAGGAAAATAAATTAATTGAAATAATCAAAAATTCATTTTTTATATACATCAGGCTATGTCAAATAAGTTATATCATTTATCATGTTTTTGTTTAAAACCCTGAAGCACAGGTTATATACCATTGTAGTAAAAATTACAATGAAAATGTAAGCATTGTGCTATAATTATGTAATGCTATTTTTACTTACTGCCATATTACTTTCTGAAAGATTTTAGAAAGGAAACTAGACAAATGCCATAAGGATAAGATTAAGGTTCATTTTTGCATACTATCTCCCTGTCTTTCTGTTCACTGACTAGAGTTCTCTTCTTTCTAAAACAGATACTTCCAGGGGTTCGGATCATAATTGCTAATCCAGAAACAAAAGGACCTCTGGGGGACTCACATCTTGGTGAGGTAAGTTCCAGAATGTTTTCTGTAAAATATAGCCTCAAAGATCAAATTTATTTTTCTGTTACATGACTTCTTTTGTCCCTGAAACCAATAAAAACAACTCACATATTGAGCAGCTAAGATACTTCACTGGTCTCTTCCCGAAACAAAAATACAAGGGAAAGATTAGTCCAAAGGACTAATGGACCACATCGACCATGGCCTCTACCAGACTGAGTCTAGTACAGCTAGATGGTGCCCAGCTACCATCACTGACTGCTCTGACAGGGATCACAATAGAGGATCCCAGATACAGCTGGAGAAAAATATAGAACAAAATTATAACTCACAAAAAAAGATCAGGCTTACTGGCCTGACAGAGGCTGGAGAAACCCCAAGAGTATGGCCCCCAGACACCCTTTTAGCTCAGTAATGAAGTCACTCCCGAGGTTCACCCTTCAGCCAAAGATTAGATAGGCACATAAAACAAAACGAGACTAAAGGGGGACAATAGCCCAGGGGCAAGGACTTGAAGGCAGGAGGGGACAGGAAAGCTGGTAATACGGAACCCAAGGTCAAGAAGGGAGAGTGTTGACATGTCGTGAGGTTGTTAACCAATGTCATAAAATAATATGTGTACTAATTGTTTAATGAGAAACTAGTTCTATAAACTTCATCTTTAAAGTACAATAAAAAAAAATTTTTTTTTCTCATATCATTGATCCTCAATGCAAGTTCTGGTTAAATTGGGTAAGTAATGAATGATTAGAAAATACCTTAATGTAAGCTTTATTACTTACACGGGTCTTTGAAAGCTCAGAATTACAAAACGAAATTTAAGGAAGAATCAGATTCTCTTCAAAGAATTCAGAAAAGATAGAAAACTTACTTAACGTATGTGGACTGAGTATCCTTATTTCTCAGCTCTTGATTTAATTCATCTTCCCTTTGTTTTTTCATGTGCCTTCCCCCACTGCTCGGAATTTCATCAGGAAAAAGATAAAGGCTACAAAGGGAATAATGATACAGCTTAGAATCACAACAGCATCAATAAATGGTAGCAAACATATTAGAAAAATAAGAGTTGTATATTTATTTCAGGTCAGAAGATGAACAGTGGCACTTTATAGTTTTGCCTCATTATCTTAATGTTGAGACCCCACCCTGGTTGAATCCATCTCCCTGCACACCCTGCCCATGTGCTAGCTTCCAAATGTGGCTGGAGAAGACACATAAGCATGCTGCCAGGTCTTACCTTAAGCCCCCGACCTCTAGTCTCATATAGACCCTTAGTGCTGTTCAGCAATCCTGCCCCATTCTGGGCAAGTCACTCTCCCACTTTCTAGACTAAGTATGTCACACCTTATTGTTTCTCCTCAAGCCTCCAATTCTTTCTCCCCATCCTTTGATCTCAGCTAATCAACTTGTTTCTCCCACTGAGGAAGTAGAAGCTATCAGGAAAAAAAAACATCTACTAATCCCATCACCAGATGTCTCAACTGACTTGCCTTGTGCCAGTATATTTTATCTGGTCTCCCGTTATCCTGTCTAAGTCCAGACCTTCCGTTGTGCATGAGGTTGAATCCCCTCTTGCCTAGCCAAGTACCTCTTTTCTGCAGTCCACACCTATCCTATCTCAGCAGGTTTTCCTCTTTACTGAATTATTCTTACCAGCACACAAACATGTAACTGAAATCTTACTAAAAACAGCAACACCAACATTTCCTTGGTCCAGCAACCCCTCTGGCTGTCATCCCATTTCTCTATTCCAAAAGAGTCGTCTGTACCAAATATTGACTGTCTCTTTTGCTTTTCTCTGTTGCACTCACTTCAGTCACGCTGTCGCCCTCACTACTACATCCAGACAGCTCTAGTCAAGGTTACGAATGACTTTGTTGTTGTTGTTGTTGTTGTTAGGTGCTGTTGAGTCAGTTCTGACTCTTAGGGACCCTGCATACCACAGAGCAAAACATGGGTCTTGAGCCATCCTTGCAGTCTTTACTCTGCTTGAGCCCATCCTTGCAGCCGCTGTGTCAGTCCATCTCATTGAGGTCTTCCTTTCTTTCACTGACCCTCCACTTTACAAAGCATGATGTCCTTCTCCAGGTAGTGGTCCTTACTGATAACATGTCTGTCCAAAGTACACAAAACAAAGTCTTACCATCCATACTTCTAAGGAGCATTCTGGCTGTACTTCTTCAAAGACAGATTTATTCGTTCTGGCAGGCCATGGTATTTCAGTATTCTTCCCTAACACAATAATTCAAAGGCATCAATTCTTCTTTGGTCTTCCTTATTCGTTGTACAGCTGTTGCATGCTGTGATGGTTATGGTAGTATGTTGACATGGCTGGACCATGATTCTGTGGTTTGGCAGTTATGATGTAGTTTGGCAGCTATATAATGATATAATCACCTCCATAATGAGATCTAAGTGGCCAGTCAGTTGAAAGGGTGTCTCCTTGGGGGTGTGGCCTACATCCAATATATGTGGACTTTCTGGCAAAGCTTGTTGGCTGTTGCTCACTCTGGATCCTGCATCTGGCCTCCTGCTTGAGCTAGCAGCTTGCCTGCAGATCTTGGGATTCGTCAGCCTCTGTAACCTGTGAGCCAGTGGTCTGCTATTTTACTGGCCAATCTTGGGTTCAACAGGCCCTGCAGCTACATGAATCAGGAGAAGCCTCCAGTCTGACCCACGGATTTGAGACTTTCCAGCCTCTACAACCAAGTGAGCCATTTCCTTGATATAAATCTCCCTCCCTCTCCCTCTCTTTCTCTCTTTCTTGTTCTCTCTCTCTGGTTCTTTTATTTATGTGGTGGCTTATGATGGTTGATTTTCTAATGCTGAACCCTCCTTGTATACCTGGTATGAATCCTACTTGGTTGCGGTGTATTATTTTTTTTTTGATAGAATAATGAAATTCTATTGGCTAGAATTTTGTTGAAAATTTTTATGTCTACATTCATGACATGTTTTGGTTTGTAATTTTTATGTGTGTGTGTGGTGTCTTTGTCTGGTTTTGGTATCAGGGTTATGCTGGCTTCATAGAATGAATTCAGAGGTATTCCTTCCTTTACTGTGTTCAGAAATAGTTTGAGAAGTACTGGTGTAAGCTCTTCTATGAAGGTTTGGAAGAAGTCTCCACTGAAGCCATCTGGGCCAGGGCTTTTCTTGTTGGGAGTTTTTTTTATTACCTTTCCAATCTCTTCTCTTGTTATGGGTCTGTTCAGGCTTCGAACATAGTTTTGTGTTAGGTTGGGTAGGTAGTATGTTTCTAGAAATTTGTCCATTTCCTCTAGGTTTTCAAATTTGTTATAGTTTTTCATAGTACTCTGATCCTTTTTATTTCATTTGAGTCTGTTGTAATGTCCCCCATTTCATTTATTTGGGTTATATGCATCCTCTCCTGTTTTTCTTTTGTCAACGTGGCCAGGGGTTTGTTGATTTTGTTGATCCTTTCTTATAACTAACTTTTGGTTTTGTTGATGCTTTCTACTCTATTTCATTTATTTCTGCTCTTTATTATTTCTTCTGGTATCTGTGGGATTCTTTTGCCGTTCCCTTTCTACTTGTTCAAGTAGTGTAGCTGATGTTTTGATTTTATCCCATTCTTCTTTTTTGATGTGTACATCTATTGCTGTGAGTTGGCCTCTGAACACTGCCTTCGCTCTGTCCCAAAGGCTTTGGTATGATGCGCATCATTCTCATTTGATTCTAGGAACTTTTTGATTCCATCTATTATCCGGTAGTTTTTAAGCTGTATTATTCAGTTTCCATGTGATTTTTTTTCCTTGCCGTTCCTGCTGTAAATTTCTACTCTGATAGCATTGTAGTCAGAGAAGATACTTTGTATTATGTCAACATTTTGGATGTCGTCGAGGGTTGCTCTGTGGCCTAAGATGTGGTCTATTCTGGAGAACTTTCCATGTGTGTTGGAAAAGAATGTGTACTTTCGACCTGTTGGATGGAGTGTTCTGTATATGTCTATGAAGTCGAGTTGGCTGATTGTGGCCTTTAGATCTTCTGTATCTTTGTTGAGTTTCTTTCTAGATGTTCTGCCCTTTACCGAGAGTAATGTGTTTAAGTCTCCTACTATTATTGTGGAACTGTCAATTTCTCTTTTCAGTGCTGTTGGAGTTTAATGTATTTTGGAGTCTTCTCACTGCATGTGTAGACATTTATTATGGTTATGTCTTCATGATGGGTTGTCCCTTTAATCATTATATAATGGTCTTCTTTGTCTTTTCTGTTGGGATTTTGTTTTAAAGTCTATTTTATCTGGGATTAATATTGTCACTCTTGCCCTTTTTTGGTAGCTGTTCGCTTGATAAATTTTTTCCCATCCTTTGAGTTTTTATAAATTTCTGTCTTTGTTTCTAAGGTGTGTTTCTTATAGACAACATATTGCTGGATCCTGTTTTGTTATCCATTCTGTCACCCTATGTCTCTTTTTAGGTGCATTTAGGCCATTTATATTCAGTGTAATTATTGATGGGTATGAGTTTATCGCTGCCATTTTGTAGTACTTCTTTTTATTTATTTATTTATTTTTGGTGCTGCTGAGGTTTTCTTTGTTCCTATTACTCTCCTGTGCTGAATTCCTTTTGTTTGTGGATTTTTTGTTTTCATTTCTTTTGTTTTTGTAGATTTTGTGTTTACTGAGATGTTATGTTATTCTTCTTTATTTTGATGAGTAGTTCTGTTAACTTGCTTTGTGGTTACCTTAAATTTACCCTTATCTTGCTAAGTTTCAACCAGTCTTTTATTACTTAGTATTGCTTTGCCTTCCTCTCTATTAGAAAGTTCTATCCGTACACCATTTATTCCCTCTTTTATTGTCTTAACGTTGTTGTTATTTACAGATTAACCTGTCCAGTTTCCTGTTGTAAATCTTTTAGTTTTGATTAATCCTTGAGAGTTCATTTTTACTTTGGTATCTGGCTGGCGCACTCTTGTATCTTAGATTCAGGCTGTTGTCTGATGTTTGTTCTCAAACTGAAGGGACTCCCTTTAATAATTCTTGTAAATTTGGTTTAATTTCTGTTTATCCAGAAGTGTTCTTAATTTCACGAGCATATTTGAATGTTTTTTTTCTTTTTTTATTGTGCTTTAACTGAAAGTTTACAATTCAAGTCAGTTTCTCATACAAAAACTCACACATTGTTACGTGACCCTGGTTGCTGTCCCTGTAATGAGACAGCACACGCCTCCTTTCCACCCTGGATTTCCCGTGTCCGTTCAACCAGCTCCTGTCCCCCTGTGCTTTCTCATCTTGCCTCCAGACAATAGCTGGCCACATAGTCTCCTGTGTTCACTTGAGCTAAGAAGCACACTCCTCACCAGTATCATTTCATGTCTCATAGTCCAGTCTAATCTTTGTCTGAAGAGTTGGCTTTGGGAATGGTTTTAGTTTTGGGCTAACAGAGAGTCCAGGGGCCATGTCCACTGGGGTCCCTCCAGTCTGGGCCTTTCTACAGGAATTTGAGATCTGCATCCCACTTTTCTCTGCTCCATCAGGGATTCTGTGTTGTGGACCCTGTCAGGGTAGTCACTGGTGGTAGGCAGGCACCATCTGGTTCTTCCAGTCTCAGGCTGATGGAGTCTCTGGTTTATGTGGCCCTTTCTGTCTCTTGGCTCATGTTTTCTTTGTGTCTTTGGTGTTCTTCATTCTCCTTTGCTCCAGGTAGGTTGAAACCAATTGATGCATCTTAGATGGCTGCTTGCTAGCTTTTAAAACCCTAGACACCACTCACCAAAGTGGGATGCAGAACGTTTTCTTAGTACACTTTGTTAATGCCAATTGACCAGCTGTCCCCTGAAACCATGGTCCCCAGACCACCGTCCCCCCCCCACCCCCCCACCCCCCGTCCCTCAAAGTGTTTTGGTTGTATTCAGGGTGCTGACTTCCCTTGTATTGCATGTTGTCCTTCCCTTCACCTAATTCTTATCTATTATGTAGTAAGTGAATTTCCCCCTCCTTCCCCACCCTCGTAACCATCAGAGAATGTTTTCTTCTGTGTTTAAACCTATTCTTGAGTTCTTATAATAGTGGTCTTATATAATATTTGCCCTTTTGTGACTGACTAATTTCACTCAGCGTAATGCCTTCCAGATTCCTCCATGTTATGAGATGTTTCATGGATTCATCGTTGTTCTTTATCATTGCATAGTATTCCATTGTGTGAATATACCATAATTTGTTTCTCCATTCATCTGTTGATAGGCACCTTCATTGTTTCCATCTTTTTGCCATTGTAAACAGTGCTGCAGTGAACATGGGTGTGTATATATCTATTCACGTGAGGGTTCTTATTTCTCTAGGATGTATTCCAAGGAGTGGGATGGCTAGATCATATTGTAGTTCTAGTTCTAGCATTTTAAGGAAGCACCAAATTGATTTCCAAAGTGGTTGTACTATTTTCAATTCCCGCCAGCAGTGTATAAGTGTTCCAATCTCTCCACAACCTCTCCAACATTTATTACTTTGTGTTGGGGTGAGATGGTATCTCACTGTAGTTGTGATTTGCATTTCTCTCACAGCTAATGATCATGAGCATTTCCTCATGTATCTGTTAGCTGCCTGAATGTCTTCTTTAGTGAAGTGTCTGTTCATATCCTTTGCCCATTTTTTAATTGGGTTATTTGTCTTTGTTGAATTGGAGTTTTGCAGGATATACTATTGACTGGGAATTTTTTATTTCAAGTTTTTATATGTGTCATCCCATTGCCTTCTTCCTTGCGTGGTTTCTGCTGAGTACTCAGAACTTAGTCTTATTGTTTCCCCTCTGTATGTGACTTTCTGTATTTCTCAAGCTGCTCTCAGAATTCTCTCTTTGTCTTTGTTTTTAACGAGTGTGATTATGATATGCCTTGGTGGTTTTCTTTTGGGGTCTATCTTATATGGGGTTGTTGAGCTTACTGGATGGTCAGCTTTTCATCTTTCATGATATTAGGAAAGTTTTCAGTTAGCAGTTCTTCAGCAATCCTGTCTGTGTTTTCCATGTTCTCCCCGTTCTGGAACTCCAATCACTCGCAAATTTTTGCTTTCAATTGTAGCCCACATTATTTTCAAGGTTTCTTCAGTCCCTTTTCTGATTTGTCACCAAAGTGGTATCCAAGTATTGGTCTTCAATTCCATTGATCCTGTCTTCCATCGTTTTAAACCGGCTCCTCAGACCTGTGACACTATTTCTGAAATCTTGTTGTTTATCTTTTGAATTTCTAATTACTGTTTTTGTATGATTTCTAGTTGTGAATTTATTTTGACGTTTTTTTCCTGTATTATTTTCTTGAGTTCTTCCATTGTTTTTTTCTGATCTTTCCATGATTCTTTCTGCCTTTTTCATGATTTTGTCTATTTTTTCCTCATTTTTTGTCTACTTTTTCCTTTAACTCTTGGATAGCTCTGAATATTAGAGACTTGAATTCCCTATCATGTAGTTCCAGTGCCTTTTCTTCTACTGGGACATCATCTGGTAGTTTGTTTTGGACGCCTGCTGGAACCACCCTGTCCTGTTTCCTTACATGTTTTAATGTTTTCTGCTGTCTTCAGGACATTCAGTAGTTATTTTCTTCATTTTTTGATTGCAGATTTGTTTCATCCTGCTCTTTTATTTGGTTATGTCTGAGCAGGCAGGCTGTGCATTCTTCATTGTTTACTTGTCTGTGGGAACGATGCTTCTCACCACCTTGTCCAATGGGCAGGACCAGTGGCTCAGCTATGGTGCAGCAGGGCAGGTCCAGCTGAAGGGGAGGGGCTGGAACGGGTTATTTGTGGCACGTAATGGGGCTGCCAGGGTGGGGCCAGGGGTCAGTGCAGGGCAGGTTCCAGTAGACCATGCCTGTGCAATGTTCAGCACATAGTGCAGATAGGCAGGAAGGAGGGCAGAGGTTGTGATATGTGAGCTAAGTAGGTATGGGAAAGAAGAGAGAAACAGGAGCCAAAAAAAGAAGTGCTGAGGGAGCCTACCACTGGAGTGGCGCAGACCTGGGGAAGCCACGTGTCAGTGGCTTTCTAGCCAGGCAGTGAGGCACAGCCAGTCAAGAAGGGACACATACACCACATGCAGCTAGATGAGTGGGAGAAAGGAACAGAAGGAAAGGAGAGAGAGATAAGAAGCTAGATTTAAAAAAAGAGGGAAAGACATACACGGCTAGGTGATTGGGGGAAAAGGAATGTAGACAGAGACAAGAAACCAAGAGAAGGAAAAAAAGAAAAAAAGATGCCAGGTAGTTGGGAGAAAGGAAAGGAAGGGCGGTGGAGAGAGACAAGAAACCAAGAAAAAAAAAAAAATGCCCCAACAGAGAGCCCACCAGAAGCGGGTCCCCAGCTGAGCGGGTGCTGCACAGCACCTTCAGAAGGAGTAGAGATGGCACACGGCACCAGGTGTTTAGGTGAAGGGTAAAGAAAGGAGGTAGAGAGAGACAAGAAACTGAGGAAAAAAGAAAAAAGACAGAAAATAAAAATGCTGCAAGGGAGCCCACCGGAAGTGGGTCCCCACCTGATCAGCCCTGCACAGCCTTTCAGGAAGGAGCAGAGATAGCACATAGCAGCAAGTGTTCAGGAGAAGGATAAGGAGGATGGCGTCCCAGTAGAAGAAAAGGCACTGGAACTACATGATAGGGAATTCAGATCTCTAATATTCAGAGCTATCCAAGAGTTAAAGGAAAAAGTAGACAAAAATGAGGAAAAAATAGACAAAATCATGAAAAAGGCAGAAAGAATCATGGAAAGATCAGAAAAAACAATGGAAGAACTCAAGAAAATAATACAGGAAAAAAAACGTCAAAATAAATTCACAACTAGAAATCATACAAAAACAGTAATTAGAAATTCAAAAGATAAACAACGAGATTTCAGAAATAGTGTCACAGGTCTGAGGAGCCGGTTTAAAATGATGGAAGACAGGATCAATGGAATTGAAGACCAATACTTGGATACCACTTTGATGACATCAGAAAAGGGACTGAAGAAACCTTGAGTTTTCTAGGGAGACAAGAAAAGAAGAAGAAAGTAAAGAAGAAAAAAAAAAATGCCCCAAGGGAGACCACCGGAAGCAAATCTGAAGCTGAGTGGCACTGTACAGCCTATCAGGAAGGGGCGGAGATGGGACACGGCACCAGGTGTTCAGGAGAAGGGTAAGGAAGGAAAGTAGAGGGAGATGAGAAATCAAGAAAAGGAGAAAGAAAATAAAAATAAAAAGATGCTCCAAGGGAGATCACTGGTGTGGGGCAAACCAGCAAAGTGGCTCCCCAGCGGTACGGCACTGCACAGTGCCATGTAGAAGGAGCAGATGTGGCATATGGCACCAGATGTTCAGGAGTAAAGAAAGGAAGGATGGTAGAGAGAGACAGGAAATCAAGGAAAGAAAAAAAGTACCCTAGGGAGCCCACTGGCTTGGCAGCGCCAACCAGGGAAGTGCGTTCCCAAGCTGCTAGGCACCGCAGAGCCTGTCTAGAAGGGGTGGATATGGTACACAGTGCCAGGTACTCAGGAGACAGGAAAAGAAGGAGAGATGAGAAGCTGAGAAATGAAGGAAAAAAGAAAAAAAATTTTTTTGAAAATGCCCCCAGGGATCCCACCAGCGACCAGGGAAGTGGCTCCCAGGCCTTGGCACAGCTCATCTCAAAGGGGCAGAGATGGCAGTCAGTACCAGGTATTCAGGAGACAGGAAAAGAAGGAAAGTAGAGACAAGAAACCAAGAAATAAATAAAAAGAGAAAAATGGCCCCAGGGATCCCACCAGCATGGCAGCATGGACGGGGGAAGTTGTTCTCCAGCCAAGCTGCACTTCACAGCCTGTCAAGAATCGAAGATAGTGCATGGTGCTAGGTTTTTCAGAGAAAGGAAGGGAAGGAGGTGAGAGAGAAGGAAGCAACCAAAACAAGCTGAAAAAAGCAACAAAGAAATGGCACTGAAGGAGCTGGCCAGCATGAGTGGGGTGAATCCAAGAGTCACGGAGCCAGTGCCTGCCCAGGCATGCAACCGTGGCCCACCAGGAAGCGGCAGAGGGCAAGTGGGGAGAAAGTAGAAAAGTGTGTATCACTGGTTACCAGGTGCTCTGTCTCCTGCTGGAAGCTCTGTGAAGCTGCCTTCCCATACTCCCTGTCCACTGATCTCTGACAGGAGTCCAAGATGGCAAATCTGTGATGCATCAGCTTATACGGGTCCTCCACTCCTTAGCTCTCCTCACTGTGTTCTCTGTGAGTTTCTTAGTCCACTCGGTGCTTGGTTGAGTTCTTTATCTCTTCATTTGACATTTAGGGTTCCAGGATTGACATTTGTCTCTGATTTACTTAGTTTTTCAGGTCTTTGCTGTAAAGGGAGGGCGTGGTGCTTGTGTCTATAGCACCATGTTGGCTCTGCCTCTTGGTTGGTCCTACTTTCGCTAGAAGAATGGGGAAAGAGATAAGCTTAGGGCTTCAGAGTCAAACCTTCAGAGCTGATTTTGCCAAAAGCCAAATCCAGAATCTTAAGAATGGCTGAATTATAATACCAAGCGAATTCCCAACCTCAAGTGCTGTCTGAAGTTAAAGTGAGGGCACTGATTGGGACGAAATGGGACCCTGAAATTTGAAATGGAGACATATGGGGAAATAATCAGGAAGGTGGGGACACTGATCCCCTAAATTCTGTTTAATCACTCCTGGCAACAGAACTAGACCTTTCACTCCCATTTGAAGAGATTACTCCATCTTTCTCTGCCAAGCCACCCTCCCCAGTAAAACCATTAGGTCCTCTACCCCCATCTGATGAGATTAACTCAGCTGTTTCTAAAAAGCCTTTGAGTCATTGCCTGGAGAATCACGGGAGGCAAATGCCTTACAAGACAATGCTGAATGTTCTCAGAACACATCCGCACCATCCATTTTGGCTCCTAGATGTATAACTAGACTTAGGTCCCAGTGAGCCACAAAAGGTGAAGCACAAAGTATGACCCAGGAGGAGGTTCACTACACTCAAAAAGAACTGCTTAACTTATCTAATATGTATGAACAGAAACCTGGAAAATATGTGTGGGAATGGCTGTTAAGGGTGTGGGATATTGGTGCAAGGAGCAAAAAGGTGGATCAGTCTCAGTTCATTGGTATAGGCCCAGTAAGCATATATTCTTCATTCAGTGTTTCAGCTCAGGAGGTTAGGAAAGGATCTAATAGTTTATTAGGTTGGATCACCGAAGCGTGGATTAAGCGGTGGCCTACACTAAGTGAAGTTGAAGTGCGAGACCTGCTTGGTATACTATAGAAGAATGTATCCAAAGGCTTAGGGAAATTGACATGTTAGAGTGCATTTATCAGGTCAGAATCACAGACCCACACATGGAGTGCTCAGAGGACATACCTTTTACCACAACACTGAGGAACAAATTGGTGAAGGGAGCCCCAGCATCCTTGAAGACTGCTGTGATTGCTATTTTATGTGAGTCAGATTTGATAGTGGGACAACAAAGTACAAAGCAATAATCAGAGTAGTCTGACTTGTGAATTTATGGCTTTGGCTACTTAGTAATGATGTCCCTAGGAATGAAACAAATCAGAAATCTGCTAAATAATTACTTGATCCGTACAACCAGAAGAATTCTAGGTCAAGTGAACGGCAGTCTAAGTCGAATCGCCAGAATAGAGAACCATGGCCCCTCAGTCAATTCCCAGAATTGAGCAGGTTTACAGACCCACAACCCCTTGAGTGAACAAACAGGAAGCCAGGCACCCTTAAAGAAGGACCCCACTACACTACCAAAAACTTTACACTATTAATCTTTTTCCCAGCCCTCCCCAAGGGATCTGTGGCCTTTTATGAGACTGACTGTTCATTGGGGAAAAGAAAATAATCAGACTGGGGATTACTGAATACTGGCTCTGAACTGACACTAATTCCCGTAGACCCAAAACGTTACTTCGGCCCACCATTCAGAGTGGGGGTATATGGAGGTCAGGTTATTAATGGAGTATTAGCAGATGTCCGTCTCACATTAGGTCCAGTGGGATTCTGAACACATCCTGTAGTGATTTCTCCAGTTCCAGAATACATAATTGGAATAGATATACTCAGCAACCAGCAGAACCCCTACATTAGATTCATGACAAGTGGAGTAACGGCTATTAGGGTAGGAAAGCCAAGTGGAAGCCATTAGAACTGCCCCTCCCTAGGAAAATAGTAAACCAAAAGCAATACCAAATTTCTGGCGGAATTACAGAGATTACTGCCACCATCAAGGACTTGAAGACTGCAGGGATGGTGATTCTCACCACATCCCCATTTAACTCACCTATTTGGCCTGTGCCAAAAAACAGATAAGTCTTGGAGAACGACAGTGAATTATCATAAACTTAAGCAGGTGGTGACTCTAATTGCAGCTGCTGTTCTAGATGTGATATCATTGCTTGCACAAATTAATATATCTCCTGGTACCTGCTATGCACCTTTTGATCTGGCTAATGCCTTTTCCTTCATACCTGTTTCGAAGGACCACCAGAAGCAATTTCCCTTCACCTGGCAAGGCCTGAAATACACCTTTGGTGTCCTACCTCAGGGGTGTATCAATTCTCCAGCCCTGTGTCATAATTTAGTCCACCAGGACCTCAATCGCCTTCCCCTTCCATAAGACATCACACTGGTCCATTACACTGATGACATTATGCTGATTGGTCCTAGAAGGAAGAAGTGTCAATTACTCTGGACTTACTGGTAAAACATTTGCGTGCTAGAGGGTGGGAAATAAATCTGAAAAAAATTCAGACACCTCCCAACTCAGTGAAATTTCTAGGGGTCCAGTGTTGTGGGGCATGCAGAGATACTCCTTGTAAAGTGAAGGATAAGTTATTGCGTCTGGCACCTCCCATAACCAAAAAAAGAGGGACAACACCTAGTGGGCCTTTTTGGATTTTGGAGGCAACATGTCCCTCATTTGAGAGTGATACTCCAGCCTATTTGTCAAGTGACTCAAAAAGCTGCTAGTTTTGAGTGGGGCCCAGAACAAGAGAAGGCTCTGCAACAGATTCAGGCTGCCATGCAAGCCACTCTGCCACGTGGACCATATGAGCCGGCTCAACGAATGGTGCTGAAGGTATTAGTGACAGATAGAGATGCTATTTGGAGCCTTTGGCAAGCCCCTATTTGTGAATCACAGTGCAGACCCTTAAGATTTTAGAGCAAAGCCCTGCCATCCTCTGCAGGAAACTACTCTCCTTTTGAGAAACAGCTTTTGGCTTGTTGCTGGGCCTTGGTAGAGACTAAAGGCTTAACCATGGGCCACCAAGTCATCACATGGCCTGAGCTGCCTATTATGAACTAGGTGTTGTCTGACCCACAGAGCTATAAAGTCAGATGTGCACAGCAGCACACCATCATTAACTGAAAGTTATATATACGAGATCAGGCCCAAGCAGGACCTGAAGGCACAAGTAATTTCCATGGGGAAGTGGCCCAAATGCCCATAGCCTTCACTCTTGTCACATTACCTTCCCTCTCCCAATCTTCGCCAGTAGCCTCATGGGGAGTTCCTGATGATCAGTTGACTAAGGAAGAGAGAACTCAGGCCTGGTTCACAGATGGTTCTGTGTGATATACAGGCACCACTCAAAAGTGGACAGCAGCAGCATTACAGCCCCTTTCTGGGACCTCCCTGAAGGACAGTGGTGAAGGGAAGTCATCCCAACGGACAAAACTTTGAGCAGTATACCTGTTGTTCACTTTGTTTGGAAGGAGAAATGGCCAGATTTGCAATTGTATGCTAATTCATGGGCTGTAGCCAGTAGTTTGGTTGGATGGTCAGGGACCTAGAAGGAACGGATTGGAAAATTGGTGGCAAGGAGTTAGGAGGAAGAGGTATGTGGATAGACCTCTCTGAATGGGCCAAAAAGTGACGATATTTGTGCCTCATGTGAATACTCACTAAAGGGTGACCTCAGCAGAGGAGGATACTAACAATCAAGTGGATAGGATGATGCGTTCTATGGAAACCAGTCATCCTTTCCTCAGCCACTCCTGTCACTGCCCAGTGCTCTCATCAACAAAGTGGCCAGGGTGATAGGAATGGAGGTTTCGTATTGGCTTAGCAACATAGACGTCCACTCACCAAGACTGACTTGGCTACAGCCACTGCCGAGTGCCCAATTTGCCAGCAGCAGAGACCAACACTGAGTCCCCAGTATGGCAGCAACCCTTGAGGTGATCAGCCAGCAGTGGCAGGTTGATTACATTGGTGCTCTTCCATCATGGAAAGGGCAGTGTTTTGTTTTTACTGGAATAGACACTTACTCTGAATATGGCTTTGCCTACCCTGCATGCAATGCTTCTGCCAAAACTACCATTCATGGACTTACATAATGCCTTATCTACCATCATGATATCCCACACAGCATTGCTTCAGATCAGGGGACTCACTTCACAGCAAATGAAGTGCAGCAATGGGCCCATGATCATGGAATACACTGATCTTATCATGTTCCCTATCTTCCTGAAGCAGCTGGCTTGATAGAATGATGGAATGGCCTTCTAAACATACAGTTACAGTGGCAGCTAGGTGGCAATATGCAGAGTTGGGGAAGTGTTTTCCAGGAGGCTGTATATGCTGTAAACCAGCATGCAGTATGTGTTGCTGTTTCTCCCATAGCTAGGATTCATGGGTCCAGGAATCCAGTAGTGGAAATGGGAGTGGCACTCACTGTTACCCCAATGGCAAAATTTTTGCTTCCTGTCTGCACTGCCTTATGCTCTGCAGGTCTAGAGGTCTTAGTTCCAAAAGGAAGACTACTCCCACCTGGAGACACGTCCATCACTGATTCCATCGAACTGGAAGTTAAGGATGCCACCTGGCTGCTTTGGGCTCCTTAATTCCTCTAAATCAACAGGCAAAGAAAGGAATTACCATATTGCCTGGTGTGATTGATTTTGATTAGGTAGCGGAAATTGGATTGATCTTACATAATGGAGAAAAAGAAAAGTATGTCTGGAATGCAGGAGATCCCTTAGGGCACCTCTTAGTACTACCATGCCCTGTAATTAAAGTCAGTGGAAAACTATAGCAACCCAGTTTCAGCATTCAGGAATGAAGGTTTGGGTTACCCCACCGGGAGAAGAACCATGACCAACGGAGGTGTTTGCTGAGGGCCAAGGGAATACAGAATGGATAGTGGAAGAAGGTAGTTCTAAATACAGTTCGACCATGTGAGCAGTTGCAGAAATGATGACTGTAATATTTTTGAGTATTTCTTACTTGTGTGTATCAAATATCGTTCTCTTATAAAATGTAAGATCTAAATAGGATTAGTGCATTTTCGGTTGTATGTGTGTTAGTTATATTATGTAAAACACAAGCATGACTTTATAATTGCCTTTATTCAGAGCTTATGTATGGTTTGAGATGTACAGAGGTGTCAGGTTGGCATGGTGTGGACTGTGATCATTAAGGTTGTGTGTCAACTTGGCTGGGCTATGATTCTCAGTGGTTTGGCAGTTATGAGGTAGTTTGGTAGTCATATAATGATATAATTACTTCCATGATGAAATCTGAAATAATGTGATGACCTCCATGATGAGATCTGTGAGCAGCCATTAGCTGAAAGGGAGTTGGCTTGGGAATGTGGCCTGCATCCAATATTAGGTGGACTTTCTGGTAAGACTCAGGGGCTTTTGCTCACTCTGGTCCTGCAGCTGGCTCGTCTAAACTCCATTTCTTGAGATTTGAGCTAGCAGCTTACCTGCAGATCTTGGAATTTGTTAGCCTCAGTAGTTTGTGAGCCAGCAGCCTGCCATTTTATCTGCCAGTCTTGAGATTTGTTGGCTTCCAAAGCCTGTGAGCCAGAGGCCTGTTGTCTGACCTGCCGATTTGGGGTTTGCCAGCCCCTGCACCTGTGTGAGTCAGAAGCTTCCAGCCTGACCCATGGACTTCCCAGCCTCTACAACTGCATGGACCATTTCCTTGATATAAATTTCTCTCTCTCACTCCTTCTCTCTCCCTCTCTCTCTCCCTCTCCCCCTCTCTCTGTCTCTCCCCCGCTCCGTGTGTGTGTGTGTGTGTGTAGATGCTTCACTGGTTTTGCTTTCCTAGAGAACCCAGCCTAAGGCAAACATTGTAAAGAGGTCTTTTGCAGCAGATTTGCCCAATGCAACATGTCATTTGATTTCTTGACTGCTGCTTCCATGGACGTTGATTGTGGATCCAGATGAAATCCTTGACAACTTCAGTATTTTCTCCTGATATAATGATGTTGTGTATTGGTCCAGTTGTGAGAATTTTTGTTTTCTTCCCTTTGAGGTGTGATCCATATTGAAGACTGTAGTCTTTGATCTTCATCAGTAAGTGTTTCAAGTCCTCCTTGCTTTTCTTTTTTTTGCTTTCAGCAAGCGAGGTTGTGTCATCTGCATAATGCAGGTTGTTAATGAGCCTTCCTCTAATCCTCATGCCTCATTTCTCTTCATGTAGTTCAGCTTCTCGGATTATTTGCTCAGCATACAGATTGAATAAGTACAGCGAAAGGATACAACGCTGATGCACACCTTTCCTGACTTTAAACAATGCAGTATCCCCTTGTTCTGTTTGAACAATTGCCTTTTGGTCTATGTACAGGTTCCTGATGAACACAATTAAGTGTTCTGGAATTCCCATTCTTCACAATGTTATCCATAATTTGTTATGATCTACACAGTTGAATGGTTTTGCATAGTCAATAAAATATAGGTAAATATCTTTCTGGCATTTTTCTCTGCTTTCAGCCGAGGTCCATCTGACTGACATCAGCAATGATATCTCTCATTCTGTGTCCTGTCCTGAATCTGCCTTGAATTTCTGGCAGTTCCCTATTGAGGTACTGCCACAACCACTTTTGAATAATCTTCAGCAAAATTTTACTTGCATATAATATAAATGATACTGTTTGATAATTTCCACATTCAGTCAGATCACCTGTCTTTGGAATGAGGCACAAATATGCATCTTTTTCAATTTGCTTGGCATAGATGAGTGAGCACCTCCAGCGCTGCATCTGTTTGTTGAAACATCTCAATTGGTATTAATTCCTGGAGCCTTGTTTTTTTACCATGCCTTCAGTGCAGCTTGGATGTCTTTCTTCAGCACCATCAGCTCTTGATTTTATGCCACCTCCTGAAATGGTTGAATGTTCACCAGTTCCGTTTGCTACACTGTGAATTCTTTCCATCTTCTTTTTACGCTTCCTGCATTGTTCAATATTTTACCCACTGAGTCTTTCAGTATTGCAAGTCGAGGCTTGAATTTTTTCTTCAGCCTTTTCAGCTTCAGAAATGCCAAGCATGTTCTTCTTTTGGTTTTCAAACTCCAGGTCTTCGCATATTTCATTATAATATTTTAGTTTGTGTTCCCTAGCTGCACTTTGTAATCTTCTGTTCAGCTCTTTTACTTTATCATTTCTTTCATTCACTTTAGCTGCCGTACATTCAAGAGCAAGTTTCAGATTCTTTTCTGACATCAATTTTGGCGTTTTCTGTCATCCCTGTCTTTTTAATGATCTTTTGTTTTCTTCATGTGTGATGTCCTCGATGTCATCCCACAACTTGTCTGGTCTTTAGTAATTAGTGTTCAGTGCATCAAATCTGAGATGGTCTCTAAATTCAGGTGAGATATGCTCAAGGTCATATTTTGGCTCCCCTGAACTTGTTTCAGTTTTCTTCAGTTTCAACTTAAAGTTGAATATGAGCAGTTGGTGGTCTGCTCCACATTCAGCCTCTGGCCTTGTTCTGACTAATGATACTGAGTTTCTCCATTGTTGTTTTCCACAGATGTAGTCGATTTGATCCCTGTGTGTTCCATTTGGTGAGGTCCATGTGTATAAAAAATAGTCACCCTTTATGTTATTGAAAAAGTCATTGGTCTTGCAGTGACTTACATGTTGCTAAATCCAAAGGATAATGCTCAGTTGCCTTTTTCAACACGTTTGCCACCTTTGACACAATTGGTCACTCCTATCTTAGTTATCTAGTACTGCTATAACAGAAATACCACAAGTAGATGGCTTTAACAAACAGAAATTTATTTTCTCACAGTCTGGTAGGCTAGAAGTCCAAATTGAGGGCATCAGCTCCAGGGGAAGGCTTTTTCTCTCTGTCGGCTCTGGAGGAAGGTCCTTCTCATCAGTTTTCCCCTGAACTAGGAGCTTCTCTGCACAGGAACCTTGGGTCCAAAGGCTTTCTTGGTGTTATGAGGTCCCCCCCGTCTCTGCTCACTTCCCTCTTTTATATCTCAGAAAAGACTGTCTCAAGACAAAATCCAATCTTATAGATTAACTGCTGCCTATCCTACCTCATTAACATCATAGAGGTAGAATTTACAACACATAGGAAAATCACATCAGATGACAAAATGGTGGACAATCACACAATACTTGGAATCATGGCCTAGCCAAATCGATACACGTATTTTGGGGGCACACGATTCAATCCATGACACCCTCCTTTTTTAGTACTTTCTTCCTTTCACCTTCAGAACCCCATTCTCTTTTTGATTCTTTTATTTCACTGGCCTCTCTTTTTTTGTTTTCTCTGCTAGCTCCTCCTTATCTTTCCAGCCTCAGATGTTGGCATGCACTAGGGTCAATCCTCAGACCTTTCTCTTCCCTGTTCTTCATTCCTGAATTAGCCCAGTGATTCCCATGGCTTTACATACCATCTATACTCTGATGACTGCCAGATGTATGTCTCCAACCCTAACTCCTCCCTGAACTCCAGACACCTGTTAAGTTGAAATTCTCTAACTTTACATGCACAAAACGAAATTCTTGGTCTCCTCCCCTGCCCCTGTAAAGGCTGGCCATCCCACTTTCCCATCTCAGTAAATGGCAGCTCCTCTGTGCTGGTTGCCTAGGCAGAAACCCTTATGGTCATCCTCTACTGCCCCTTCTCTTCAGGCCTTAAATCCAGTCCATCAGCCAATCCTATCATGTTACCTCTTTTGAAATATATCCGGAAGGTAAAGCTTCTCACCTTCAGCTCTCTCATCCTAGTCAAAACTACTATAATTTCCTGCAAGATTACTGCAAAAGTAACCTCCAGTATGACTTTACTGCTTTTGTCCTTATCCCTGGTAGTCTGTTTTTCACATAGAACCCTGTGTGATCGTTTTAAAATATAAAATAGACCAACCACATCGCTCTGTATTTGAAAATCTCCCGTCCTTCCACCTCACTGGTAGTGAAGCACCAAACCCTTAATATGACCTACAGCATCGTATATATTTGGCCCCAATCCATTTCTGCCCATATCTCCTGTCACTCTCTAGGCTCCCCCCTCCAATCGCCATCCACTGGCCACACTGCCCTCTTTGCCGCTTCTAAGAATGCAGAGAGTGCTTCCACTCCAGAGCCTTTCCCTGTGACAGGAACACTGTTCTGCAGACTCTCTGTGTGGCTACCCTCTCTCAGCCCCCTTAGGACTCTGCTTTATAAAGAGCTCCTCTCTGCTGCCTACCCTCATGTAGCTCTCTAGGTCCTTTTTCTTCACAGCACATATTACCACCTGGCAAGAGCTCATTGTTTACTGTGTCTCCTCACAAAATGTGAGCTCTGGGAGGAGTGACACATATAGTAACCCTAACACATGCAAATGTGTGAATAAATGATGAATGGATGAGTCTTAATCAGTTCTTACTTCCCAAACTCCTTTTCTCTTTCAATACTTTTTGGCTTATCACTCAAGCCTCTCAGTCTTATGGAAAGATCAGAACTGAGATGATACAACTCTATACAGATTTTATTAGGAATTTCTTTGAAATAAAATTGCTGGGCCGAAGAGGATTCACCGTAAGTTGATTCCGACTCATAGCGACCATATAGGACAGGGTAGAACTGTCCCATAGGTTTTCCAAGGCACAGCTGGTAGATTTGAACTGCCGACCTTTTGGTTAGCAACCAAGCAATTAACCACTGCACCACCAGGACTCGTTTAGATGTAGAACCTGCTTTCTCTGGGTGCTTGAGGAGGATCCTGACTTGTGTCCCTGTCAGATGGCCACACTATTGAGCAGCTAGAGCAGAGTGCTAGGGAAGATGTAGTGCCAACCCCAAACCCACTTCACTCATCAAACCCACAGTCAGGCCACAGAACTGGTGAAATTTCCAAGGTGATTTTCTTATGGGGAATGTGTCTTGATAAGGAAATGTTTTGTTTTAGGGATCAGAGACAGTTGTCATTACCTTTATTTGATCTCGTATCTTCTTTTCATGTTTTACATGTTCATTCATTCAGCAGGTATTTACTAAGCACCTGCTGTATTCGGTGCTCAGGGAACTAGGGAGACAATGCCAAACAAGCCAGTGTCTCTGACTTCAAGGGACTTGACAGTTTTTCATTGTAAATAAAATAATGAGAACAAGTAAGCCCAGAAAGACCCTGACTATTCTGATCCTCACCATTGTTCACACATAATTGCATGCAATCCTAATGAATATCCTAGGTATTTTATTTGCTTGATTATTTCCTCTAGAATTTTCCATGGCTCTGTATAATCTGCATGTTCATTTTGAGTCAGCATACCAATTTAGGCTATCCATTTCCCAATTGTCAAACATTCAAGTATTTTTGTTTCCCATTTTTTGTTGTGATGTGCCTTTTCCCCTTAGATTTTGTTTTTCAATATATTTCAAAAAATATGCTAATCAGATAAAAGGATATGATAAGTTTTAAAGCTTTTTACATTTTTCCAGATTGCTTTTTAGAAATAATCATTACATTTTGAAAAGTACAAGGAAACTAGGGCAACTTTGCTCATATGATATGTTTGTTAAAAAGCTATTAAAAAAAATTTATTGGCTTTAATAAATTTCCAGAATGGGTGATGAGTTGGTTGGTTGGTTGGTTGGTTGGTTTGCCATAAGTTTGGTGTTTAGTACCTTTATTTCAGTAAACTTCGTGGGCCTGTGTATATCTCCCCAGAAACCTGAATGAGATTAACTTTATCTTGCTCTTTTTGTCCACAGAAACTTTTAACATCACTGAGTATATTTTGAATTGTAAAAGTAATTTCAAACCCTCTTCCCTGGCGATAGTCTCAAGTGAATTTACATCCAGTTATATTTTGCTTCCTTAACAGATTTGGGTTCACAGCGCTCACAATGCCAGTGGTTATTTTACAATTTATGGAGATGAGTCCCTCCAATCAGATCACTTCAACTCAAGATTAAGTTTTGGAGACACCCAGACTGTCTGGGCACGGACTGGCTACTTGGGGTTCCTGAGGAGAACTGAGCTTACAGATGCAAATGGAGGTGAGAGTTTGCAGGCTGATTCCAGGCCACCAACCCTCCTGGCCCCTCAGCCCTTGAAGGGGGAGAAAGGTCAGGCTCCCCTAGACGCTGAAAGCATGTCTGTGGTTGGGGGTAGTCAAACCCAGGAGAACATAGGGGTATCCTTGCTGCTCACCAGCCTGAAAATAGCTGAGTTTAAAAATGAGGAACATCAAGTGCCAAATGTGTCCATTTAGCTTACATACTAAAAAAAACTCTATTCTCATAAGATTTAAAACCAGGGGGGCCCTTCACTTAGTAGAATCAGGGCTTCTAAACACAGACTTCTGTGATTTCCCAGCAGGGTGCCTGTAGGTGAGAGCTTGCTGAGTCTTACGCACCACCACTGATCACCTGCCACTCCCACCCTAGACCCCTCAGAAATGAAAATGAGAGCAGCACCCCAGGAGAGCAGCTGAGAGCACTTCTGCTCCAGCCGCCAGTCCACCACCTTCTCCTCCACCTAGAGCCCTGTGCCCAGCCCCATCCCTGCACTCTGGGAGTGACACTGCTGCCCTCTGCTGGGGACTGTGTCTCCACTGGTCGGGGAGCCAGGGAGGCTGTGAGGCTGCCTTCCCTGGGCACTGGAGCCTTGGATAGTAAGGGGGCGCCTCTCCTAGTACGTTCAGCCCCAGCACCTAATATTGGCTTTGGGACTGTTAGGGTGAGCCCTGTTGCGGAGACGCTGCCTGTTTATTACTGAGGAGCTGTCAAGTCAGGGCTATGAATGTTTCTTAAAACCAAAACATGAGAGCATGCTCTTACACCCAATTTCTCTGCTGATTCCGTAGTCCATTCTCACTCTCCTTCGTTCCACTAAAATTAGAGGCAGGACTTGAATATTTCACATGGGTAGTAGCTGAGATTCTTTAGTGATACCCTGGCATTCTAAAACCCCAGCAAGATGGGTTTCCAAGCATCAGCAAGGTTCACTAACATGCATGCGGAATTGCTTAGTGGAAGCTAAATTAACCTGACTGAACAGGGACCAAATTTAGGGAAAAAATTACAAAAACATTTTAACATAATATTTCAAATTCAGGAAAATGATAGACTATTTGACAGGAACTTGCTCTCTGGGGCTCGGGTGGAGAGCTAAATTTAGAGATACGAAAGTTGGTAATAAATTGCTGCTCCCCAGGGAGGGGCCCTTCATGTGAAGCACTGGGGGAAAGGCAGCTGTTGCTTTCATCGCCTTTCTGGTCCCCTGGAAGATGTATGCCCTCCGCAGGCTGGTCAATGCCACCCGTGAATGGATGCACCTTGTGTTTTCTGACTTCTTCAATTGGAAAAGATGTGTTTTCTGGTATTAGGTTATTTACGCCAATCATTTCTTTCAAAGTTGCCCTGGTGTACTTAGTGCCCTAAAGATTAAGGACACACTTCCTCACTGTTAAGGACCAACTGCATGTCATCATTACTCTAAAGTTTGCATTACTGATAAAAATAAACCTCTTCAATTCCTGTGAAGAGCATTATCAGAAACTATGCTTTTCCCACACGTGCATGGAATTAATAACCTAGTTAAGAACACAGAGGGACCTGGGTTTAATTCTGGCTGTGCTACTTCCTAACTATGCGACCTTAGCAGGTGAAATCCCCATGGTTAGCCGCTGTCCTCTTCTGTAGACACTGTCAGGGTAACGTGGTTGCCTGCCAACCTGCATACTCAGGTACTGCCTCACTGCTCTTGATGGCTGTGGGACCATGTGTTCTCAGTGTATAGACACTGATCGGAAGTGAGATCCATTTCTTGCCCTTGGTTCTGAGGACGCAGAGGGAATGTCCCATATGTGCGGACAAGCACTCCACAGGGAGAGAGCACAGTACCACAGGCCCTATTACTCTGCAGAGCTTTTCTTGCCAGAGACAGCTAGCTATCCCTAGCTCAGTGGTACCTTGGCTTTGCATCTGTCTCACTCAGGGATAGTTTGAATCATTTTTTTTTTTAAAGGGGCTTGAGCAGCATTGCAGTGAAGGCTCATGCACGTGTGTTTTCTCTTCCCTTTCTTGTAAACAGAGCGCCATGATGCCCTCTATGTTGTGGGTGCACTAGATGAAGCCATGGAGTTGCGAGGGATGAGGTATCACCCAATAGACATCGAGACCTCTGTCATCAGGGCCCACAAAAGTGTTACAGAATGGTGAGTAGCAAGTGTTGGGGCGGGGGGCGCTGTGTGTACACAGAGTGGTGATAGTGCTGGTACAGAGTGGGGCGCTATAGAGGGTGTGGGGGGTGTGTGTACACAGAGTGGTGGTGGTGCTGGTACAGAGTGGGGTGCTATAGAGAGTGTGGGGGGCTGTGTGTACACAGAGTGGTGGTGGTGGTGGTACAGAGTGGGGTGCTATAGAGGGTGTAGGGGGCTGTGTGTACACAGAGTGGTGGTGGTGCCAGTACAGAGTGGGGTGCTATAGAGAGTGTGAGGTGGCTGTGTTGGAGCAGTGGCAGCCCTGGTACAGAGTGGGGTGGTATACAGAGGTTGTGGTGGAGGAGGGAGGGTTTGATAGGATAGGTAAGGGAATGGGAGTAAGCTTTTAATTGTAATCCTTTATCTTCAGGGAGTTAATAACAACAGCGAAAGGGCGTCCCTGGCAAAGAGTTAGTGTATCATACTTTACCTACAACTGATATAGTTTTATTACAGTGGAGACTACTTCATAACATTTTCCAGGAGGCCAAGGTTTTGTTTGTGTTTGTCTTTCAGTTTAAAAAGCATGACATAGGAAAAATAATAATAAAATGCACACATATATAGAAAGGCAGACAAAATATGATATTCTGATTGTCAATTTGAGAACTTTAAAAATGAATGTGATAGTTGGGAAAATCTTAGCTGAAAACAGGGGCAACATCATGGCCAAGCTTCACTAGAGACACTTTCGAAGGAAGATATGTTTGAATTAAACCCAACCGAACAATAGCAAGATACCTTTTATAGGTTCTCCAGTGGGTAGTGTGGCCACTGTGCAGGTTTGGGGCCCATAATGAGGTCTCTCAGCACAGAGAAGTACTTCAGGCATTTGAGGTCGAGGCTGTGTCTTCCCCTCTGGCCCTTTTAATCTGCTCTAAAGTGCTGAGTATGCTAATGGTGCTTTGCAAATAATGGCAGCAAGGTTGGTGATAGGGCAGCTGCTCTATGTTTTCTGTGCAGCACGCTTACTGTGTTACAGCACGCCCCATCAGTAATGTGAGGGCCTGCAGGCTGGACAGGGGTGTTGCTCTGAGCTGAATCAGCCCATGCTGATAACTTTCTCAGGCTCACACAGTGCCTTTATATTTAATTAAGAATTAAGAGTGACTCAGCATCACTAGGTTTAGATTTGTTCATTCATTTGGTAATAGCCAAAGTACTCAAAAGGGCACCAAGTCCCTTTTCTGGCAAAGAGACCTAATGAAACTGATCTCAAGGTTTAGGTCAGGATCCTTAAGGGAAGTACATTCTGAAATCTCTTACGGGCTGTTTGTCTTGGCTGAATGCATTGCCTCTGAGATCGTTCATTGCTTCTTGTAAGCTAATTGGTTTGCAGTGGGTAGGCTGGTACATAGTGCCATTTGCTGAACCTGAACATTGAGTACTTGGCAGAATGTAAGGGATAGAGTTTGTATGTCCATGAATTGACCTGTGCTTCAGACTGGCCAAGTCCCTATTCACCCTAAAACTAAATTCCTCAAATTGTCAATGTTGCTTCTCTAATTGGGTGTGGAGGACAGAAATGGATCAATCAACAAGAGCCCTAGAAAGATGCCAGCCCAGAAGTGGGGCAGAGGGCCTACCCCAGGTTACATCCAACCAAAAAACCAAACCAGTTGCCATTTTGTCAATTCCAACTCGTGGCGACCCCGTGTGTTTCAGAGAACTATGCTCCATGAGGTTTTCAGCGGCTGGTTTGTTGGAAGTGCCTTCCAAGGCACCTCTAGGTGGACTCAGACCTCCAACCTTTTGGCTGGTAACCCAGCACATTAACACTCTTCACCACCCAGGGACTCCAGTCTCCATCTAAAAAAAAAAAAAACTAGGTTGCTATAAATACTAGTTCCAATCTTTCATTTGTTTATTTTTAAGGAAATAATTTTAATTAGCTTTTATTGCCTCCTTCAGGTATTTTCCATCTAGTTGGAAAACGACTTCTCACTGTAAAGTTCTGTTTTTAAGGTTCACGGCCTCCCGTGTGCCACTCTATGGATTTCTAGTCAGTGTTTCTAGTTTTTACCTTAAGCATGACTTGTCATTACCTGCTGTGTGGCCACTAGCCTGGTGCATCCATCAGATGCTTAGTGTAGGGAGTTGGACTCGCCTTTGTTCTGCTGGAATGCCCTGAAGAAGAAAAGCTAATGGATTTTCTTCTGATGGACTTCCAGTACGTTTGAAACTATTCATCTATGACCTGTTTTGTTGTTTTTATTTTTAATCACTGAAAAGTTCTTCACTAAGTCCATTTAGCCAAATATCTTCCTTTCCAGCACTTCACCATTAATTACTTCATACCAAGAAATATGGGTGCTCTCGTATTATGAATGCCACACAGTGTGGCTCTTTCACTGTCGCATAATTCTGGCTAGCCACATCTTTTCATTTCTTACAGCTGAGTTTTATTAGCCCGAGTGTATGAAGAATGTCACCTCTTCCTTCCCATTGTGAAGAAGGTTCTGTGTACAAACCAGCATCTGAGCTTCCTGGAGAAGCCAGGGCTAACAGTAAAGCAAACATGCTTTGACCTACTCAACTAAATACAGAAATCGAGCTTATTCCTGATACTGTCAAACTATGTCATAAATTTCAAATGCTATAATAAAATAATACCAAATATGGCTGAGAGGCTTATCTAATCTCTGACATTACACTATGGACTCACTTGGGCCAGGTATGGCAAGGTTTTAATATCACAAAGAACACAACATCTTCTTGGGAACAGTTTTTCACAGCATTATTGCCATGTGTATACACACTTCTCACAAAGCAAAACTCAGGTCTTTTTAATACATTCGCCAATATTTCTCTTTCATTTTAATGTATATATTAGCCATACTGAAAAAGTCTGCATTTTTGTCTGGTAGACTTACTCTCACACTTGTAGAAAACAGTAGTGAGTCTTCCCCAGTACCTCCTGGCTTACAGGTTGGATGGAACCCTCTGTGTGTCTGGCATCAGGGAGCAGGTCCCCACCAGCCCACTGAGGAGAACACTGATGACCTCCATCCATCCCCCACTGCCCTGCAATCCCTTTTGGCCTCTGCAGCCAAGGAGACCCATGGACACCAGGGGCAGTGAGTTACAGCCTTTGTGTCTTGTCAGACATCAGTGTCCTTAAATGACCATTAAACAAAAGTCCAACTCTATAAGGTTAATGTTGCTTAAAATATAAGGCACTGGGCTTAAGCACTGGCAAACTGATCAGACTAAATACTACTACTGGATCCCAAATAAAACATACTTTTGGATGAACTGTTAGCTTGAAGAGGTAAAGAAATCTGAAAGAATTGCCTCCCATGTGAGTTAGCTATTACTGTATTACCGGTCACCCCAACACTCAGTACTTAAAACAGTAATCATTGATTGTTGCTTCCGTGGCTACAGATTGGCTGGGTTTTGTGTCTGGGTGTCTGCTTCCAAGTGCAGGCCTTCAGGTAGCTGGAGGGCACTGTCAGGCCTTGGTGACTGGAGCTGCTCTTCTCTGCCTGTGTCTTATCCTCCCCAGGACCAGAGGGCTCATCCAGGCTTGTCCCTCCCGTGGTAATGGCAGAGGCGCGACAGGACAAGCCCAGACTTAAGCACTTTTCAAGCCTCTGCCTGCATCCCCTTTGCTGGCATCCACTGACTGAGTGACAAGACCAATCCCAGGTCCAAGGGCAGGGGAATATCCACCACCTCTAGTGGGAAGGTCTCCACAGTTACATGGCAGAGTATACCAATTAAGAGAGGAGTGAAGATTAAGGCTCATAATGCATAGTACACACACACCACACCCATCCAACAGAACCACAACAGAGCAGGAGCTAGAAATAGGAGGAATGGGGTTGCTTTGAGGGCAAATACTGAGGGCTGCACAGCACCCTGTGACTGGAGTATGCACCGTCCAGTCAGCAGCAAGGAGGCAGAGCTGAACCACAGACTCCTGACCCAACCAGGACTCTCTAAGAAGGTAAAAGTGATCCTCTGCTCCCACAGAAGTATGAATTTACAAACATCAGAAAGCACGTGAAAAAGCAAGCCAATGTAAGAGAACCCATTGACGTCAAGTCAATTCGGACTGATAGCAACCCTGTAGGACAGAGTAGAAGTGCCCCGTAGGGTTTCCAAAGAGCACCCGGTGGATTCGAATTGCCGACCTTTTGGTTAGAAGCTGTAGCGCTTAACCACTATGCCACCAGGGTTTCCCCATACGAGAAGGAAAGTAGAAAATGCCAACAACAGATTTATTATCACCAGAATACCACTGTATGGAATGTTCAGTCACTTAAAGGAGACGGAATCACAAAGATGAGCAGGCCACAAAAAAAATTTTTTTCACGAAATGCTTGCAATCATTAGCCGTTGGAGAAATGCAGATCAAAACTACAATGAGATATGATCTCACTCCAAGAAAGCAGGCAGTAATCCAAAACACACAAAATAATAAGTGTTGGAGACGTTGTGGAGGGACTGAAACACTTACACACTGCTGGTGGGAATATAAAATGGTACAACCACTTTGAAAATTGATTTGGCGTTTCCTTAAAAAGCTAGAAATAGAACTACCATACGATCCAGCAATCCCACTCCTTGGAATATATCCTAGAGAAATAAGAGCCTTTACATGAACAGGTACGTGCATATCTGTGTTCACTGCAGCAGTGTTTACAGTAGCAAAAAGATGGAAGCAACCAAGGTGCCCATCAACGGGTGAATGTATAAGTAAGTTATGGTGTATAAGAACTCGAGAAAAAGTTTAAACAGAAGAAAATATTCTTTGATGGTTACAAGGGTGGGCAGGGAAGGAGGGAGAGGGGTATTCACTACTTAGATAATAACCAAACCAAACCAAACCCACTGCCGTCGAGTCGATTCTTAATAGACAAGAACTATTTTCGGTGAAAGGAAAGACAACACACAATACAGGAGAGGTCAGCACAACTGGACTAAACCAAAAGCAAAGATGTTTCCTGAATAAACTGAATGCTTTGAAGGCCAGAGCAGCAGGGGCGGGGGTCTGGTGACCATGGTTTCAGGGGACATCTAGGGCAATTGGCATAATAAAATCTATTAAAACATTCTGCATCCCACTTTGGAGAGCGGCGTCTGGAGCCTTAAACACTAGCAAGTGGCCACCTAAGATGTATCAATTGGTCTCAGCCCAGCTGGAGCAAAGGAGAATGAAGAACACCAAAGACACAAGGTAATTATGAGCCCAAGAGACAGAAAGGGCCGCATAAACCAGAGACTACATCAGCCTGAGACCAGAAGAACTAGATGGTGCCCGGGTACAAGCGATGACTGCCCTGACAGGGAACACGACAGAGAATCCCTGATGGAGCAGGAGAGCAGTAGCAGACCTCAAATTCTCGTAAAAAGACCAGATGTAATGGTCTGACCGAGCCTAGAAGGACCCTGGAGGTCATGTCCTCCAGACCTTCTGTTAACCCAAGACTGGAACTATTACAAAGCCAACTCTTCAGACACGGATTGGACTGGACTATAAGATAGAAAATGATACTGCTGAGGAATGAGCTTCTTGGATCAAGTAAACACAGGAGACTATGTGGGCAGCTTCTGTCTGGAGGGGAGATGAGAAGGCAGAGGGGGGCAGAGTTCTGGCTGAAGGACACTGGGAATAGAGGGTGGAGAGAACGAGTGTGCTGTCTTAGGGGGAGAGCAACTAAAACATAGCAAGGTGTATATAAATTTTTGTGTGAGAAACTGATTTGATTTGTAAACTTTCACTTAAAGCACAATAAAAAAATTTTTTTTCAAGGGTGATTGGGCAGATCTAAGAAAGAACCAGATGGAACTTTTTGAGGATAATATATAATTGTTAAATAAAAAAAGCTTACAATATAATGATGGTTTTTCTCTCTTCTAGTGCTGTGTTTACCTGGACGAATTTGTTGGTGGTTGTGGTGGAGCTTGATGGGTCAGAGCAAGAAGCCTTAGACCTCGTTCCCTTGGTGACCAATGTGGTTCTAGAAGAACACTACCTGATTGTAGGAGTGGTGGTTGTGGTGGACATCGGTGTCATTCCTATCAACTCCCGTGGAGAGAAACAGCGTATGCACCTGCGAGACGGATTCTTGGCCGACCAGCTAGATCCCATCTACGTGGCCTACAACATGTAGTCTTGTCTCCTTGGCTTCCATGGACTTCCCTACAGATGTAAACATTTTTCTCAGTGTCCACTAAAATTGTGCAGATACGAGGGCAACATTCACCAGAATGGAACCTTTTGTCATTGTGATGGTGATGATGATGACAACTTTTCACAGCAGTCATGACTGGCATGGAAATGAAATGTGAAATGTGAATTTACCACTAAATTTAGCTCAGAAGGACTTTGGGATTACTGCCTTCAGTTTGTTGGAAAAGCCCGTTTCAAAAACTTTTTCTTTCCTTTTTTTAATTATTGAATAATAAGTGCTTTCTTCGTAAATGTGGCATTGTATTTTGTTAAGCCGAAATAGCAATTAAAAAAAAAAAATATTCTGCCCTCCAGATGGGTTCTTTTAAACAATTTATGTAGTGTGACAAACAGTTGTTTTCTCCGTTTTAATGTGTCCTGAAATCTTAATGACATGGATCTGTTACTAATTTAAGCCATTGCTAGATCTCACCCTTTTAGGAAAGTTTGTTGAGGTACGAGAAGACCTTCCAAATAGCACCTTCCAATTAGATTTTAGCAGCTTTCTTTGTCAGAAATGTGCTGAAGAAACAAAGGCTAGTATATGGCCTTTGATGTTAGCATAGAATGAGAAGAAATTATAAATAAGGTGTATTTCGGCAATTATCTTGCAGATATCTTTGTACTAAACTAAAAAAGATAAAATAAGTTAACTTCTTCATATGTAATTATGTACAAAACGTTTAATTTATTTTGATCTCTTTAGAAGTATAAAAGAGAAAAAAACATTCAAGAATATTAAAGTCTTGTAATGTTTGCTAATATAAAAAAGTGTTGTATTATCTTGCGTGGATAGTATCACAACAAATATATATATATGAAATATAAATTCACTAATGAAAAAAGGAGATTTTAAAGTTTAAAATGCAGAACTTGTCACTTGCATGGTGTCCCCTCCACTGTACTGTAGATAATTGAGTGATTTACTCACATACACTTTGCTGACGAAAGCAATCACAGATTGCTAGTAGCCCTGTCTACAAGGCTCTAGATACCAGAGACCAGCAAGTGAAATTATTGCCATCTCAAAGATGGTAAAGGGATTTAAGGGTAAATGTGCACTAATTTTTTTTTTTTTTTTTCTCCTTTGCTGTGGGGGCAACAATGAATGAGTTTTTGCTGGCATGTGCTTACTACATTTGATAGACTTTAGGAAAGGCCGGTTGGTGAATAGCACTGTTTTCTTACCTGCAAGAATTTGTTGCACAATATTTTCATTATTTTGGTCCTTGGTGTGAGAAGGAATGATATGATGTGGTCATTTGCACTAGGGTGCATTGACTCCCCCTCCCCCCATGGCCACGGTGTGAAGTGGACACAACACCCAGAACAGCTGTGAGGGAAAAGACTCGTATAGGTGGTCGTCATCTCATCTTAACAACCAACCAGCTATGTGTAAACCTCTGGTCTCTGGGGTTACCTAGCCTTGACCATGAGCCAGATCCCCAGGGAACTGACCTGCCCGGTGATTCCTAACAAAGGCTCCCGACTAGAGTAAGAAAGCACGCCTCAAAGCTGCCTTCATCTTAACCAGCTGTGGATAAACACATCCCTAGTTTCTGTTTCTGCTGCCGCTGTCTCTCTTGCACCCTGTTTAATTTTCAGAGCTCATCTGTCCACTTCTAAACTGAATTGGCCTGTCCGTGTCCCACCAAGAAGGAGGTATCAGCAATCCGCGAGTGATTCATTTTCTAATTGCCCAGTGTGATGCTGCAGTGGCTCTCGTTCCTACATATGCATGACTAAGATTATTGCTGGGCAAAATGTAGATCCTTTCTTCATTATATCATAGGCAATGTCTTTGTCTGCCTTCGCTGTATGCAGCCAGCAGAAAGCCCTTTGCTAAAAAAAAAAAAAGTTTTGTTTGACTTCTAAGATCCAAGGCTGATTGTTTTGAAATGTTTTTTAAGAGGCACATTTCTTTTTTATTTTTCTGCATGTATGGTGCATCCTCCATCTCCACAAGTCAGTTGATTTTTTAAATATGGTTTGACTTCATGTACTGTGTATACATATTTCTCTACCTGCTTCAGACACACATTCCTACCGTCTTCTGCTTCCTAAGAGGAAAGAACCCCACTGCACACAGGGAAGACGTTTTTGTACACACTCACCCTGTTTAAGGGAATGTTGATTTGGTTTCAGGTCAGATACTGACTAGGAAACATAACTGCAGTGTGCAGGAGAACTTAGGAGGTCCAGCCAATGTCAGGAAGCAAAACCCACGTAGATGTCACTTCAGACATACTTCTAACCTTCACCGTATCAACTTCACATTCAAGGGAGGGAAACGCTGCACTGCAGTCGGTAACAGATCTCTTCTGCATCCTGTCATCTCTGATGTTAGCATGTAGGTTCAAAAGACTTGGTGGACTGGGATTGAAGTTTCGCTGTGCAAGAAAAAGGGAAAGGAGACGCTAAAGTACCACCAGTTTCAGCAATAAAGGATCGTTCTGTATTAGAAACTGTACTGTAGATAAATCATTCATGAGAATGTATAAAATGTTTGTCTTGTGACCTTGTGCTTTTGAAGTCAGACAAAACCGTGTAATCAACTTGCACAAAGAGAGGGTACACAATGAACATTTAAACACAAACCTAATCAAACAGGAGCAGATTCCTCATGGTGCTTGTTTATTATATATATTTAATCCTGCTTGACACTTTACCCAAGGGAAAACAGTCCCTTTTATCAGTTGAATGTTAGCAGCGTTATTTCATAGAGTGTGGTGACTGGTTAGAGAAATTCATGTACTCAACCAATCACAGTTTCAAACGAAATTTTTATGTGCAAAGGACAGCAACCTTCTTGTATGTTAAACCACCAGTACGCTTTGTACATCTGTGATAACGCCTGTTTTATATTCAAATGAACAAATAAAAGCTTTTATTTTTGTTGCTCTGAAAATAGCAGTTTCTTAATTGGTCCCCTGGAAAAATGTATGGGGCAGCTTCAATCCCAGGAAGGACAGTGACTCCTACAGTAAAATGTATCTGACTCTGTTTACATAACTTGTTGCATAACTTACTAGTGACTTACTAGTACAGATAATCATACTTGGAACAATGTTGAAATTTTGATGTGGGCATTTATTGCTAAAGAAATTCCTATGGCAACAAATGTTTTTGTGAAATGTTTTTTTAATTCTTTTAAATATATCTGAATATATTTGTTCACATTTTGCTGCAAGTGTACACATTATTGATAGCTTTTGGGACAGAGTAAGCATGAGTCCTCTGCAAATACCTTCCACCAGATGAATTCCAAGGAAGCTTTCCCAGTTCGGGAAGTAGGTCTCGCTGACTGTTCCAGCCCAAATTGACTTTATTCGTTAGACAAGCAAAAGCCATATTCTTTGCCCAAGATCTGAGAATTTTTGTGGTTTTTGTCTTTTGGGAAGCAGTAGCTGCCTAACTGCCCTTAGGCCTAGGAGGTTATCTACACATGAAAGGAAGTAGAACTCAAATCTACAGGCCGGAAACCACCGGGCTTAATCTAAGTGCCTTTGCTGTAGAGTTCCACGTGTCTCCCCTGTCTTTCCTTCCAGACAGCCCCATGCCAAGTGACAGGCAATGCTTTGGGTGTATGAACATGGATGGCATGTATAAGACCAGTCTGTGGTTGCACCGAATTAAAATATGGCCAAGAAGGGACTAACTCTCCACAGGCCCCCAGTTTCTCAGATGGCTGGCTCAACAAGGGCTGGTTAAATACAAACAAGGTAGTAACCAAGGGAATCGCTCCCACACTGGCCTACTTTAGACATTGTGTGCTTGTGTGTAAAGTTTTCTACTGTGATAGCATGTTCTTCATCCTCCAGGGCCTCTAGCACAATGCCGAGTTTTGGGAGACAACCGCTGGTCATTTGGTTGGTGGCTTATAATGCTCTGTCTTTCGGACCCTCTGTGACTTCTCAAGCACTAAGATTGGGCGCCTTGAAAGAAGTGATGAGACTGCTGTAGAGAGAAGTTCCTGGCCAAAAAGAGTATTTCCTTAACTTCCCCAGCTGCTATGATGCCCAACTTCAACTTACTGAATTTTTGGTCTAGAACTCACTGTTCCTAATACTCACTAGCATGTTAAACATTTTTTTTTTCTACCATAAGTCAAGAAAGTCCTCTCCTTCTGAAATGAGAGCTTCAAATTAATGTCATAATTAGTTCCCTTAGGCAAGATATATTACAATCATATCTGGCTCAAATCTAGTGGACACTCTCAACTGCTACCTATAACTTTTTCAGTCTTTAAGGTTAATTCTGTGAACAAATAAGTGGTCAAAACCAAGGGCAACCTGATTCCGATTGGCCCTGCTACTCATGTGGTCTGCCATCTTGTGATGATGGCATCTTGAATTGGTTGACAATATCAGCTCACCCTGGCTTGCTTGAGAAGTCTGATGTGAATTTCTCCCATGCCAAAGTGACAATTCAGCTTCTGCACACCCCTAACACACAGTCCTAACTATTCCTTCCCCACCTCACCAAACTGGACTCAGGCTTTCAAGGGTGAAATGAGTTTTTATCTAAACTCTCATCATGCTGTGGCCAATTCAGTCTCATATTTAGTACTGGCATCTAAGGGAAAAGTTTGTGGAACTAAAAAGGGACCAAGCAGGTCTCCATCACTGCCTCAGAGACTTCGGTTTCTTATCTACACCAACTACTAAGACCTCTAGGCAAATAACTTCTTTAAATTGACAGCCTTACTCAGACCTAGAGTCCAGTCTTGGTTCTTACCTGGGCTTAGCCCTGCCCAGGCGAAAGCAGGGAACTGAGAGGAGGCAGAGAGGTAAAGCATCATAAGAAGTCAGGTGACCTGGTATTGTGTGGATAACATGTTTTTCTTCATTTCCTTCACTCTCCACCCTCTATGATGGGGAGTGTACCAGATACCACATTCTAGGTGCATCTATCCTCTCAGAGGTGTGCAGAACCCAGATACAGCTATCAGTATGTCAGGAGGATTAGAATGCCCTGTGAAATGGTAAAGTTGAAAAAATTGAAAGTGGGAAGAGAAAATAAAAGCATGGTGCCATCTGCCCCTTTTGGAAGAGGGGATTCTGAATGCCTGGGAGGCTTGGTGTGTTGAGGAAGAGGGCCAAATTTACTTCACCTCTACTTCTTACATTACCTTGTTCCCTGACACTGTATTGACTTGTATTCATTATCTCTTTATGGGCCTAGCTTCCTTCTTGGTTGAGTTACTGGAAAATAGGGTGTATTTTACCCTTCTCTGCATCCCTAATGCCTAGCACAGTGCTTGGCGTATATTCCATAAACTCATGCTAAAAGGACAGAGTGGAATGAATGGCCGCTGTTATGGAAGAGGTGTAAAGCCTTCCTGGTAGATGGACAATGTAAAATAATAGGTAATAGGCAGCAACTGAAAACATGGTAGATATTATTTTAATTTCACAATACAGAAGATGCCAATGTTAATCCTTGATAGCCATCCAGGCCTTGTTGCTAAACGTATTATAATAACTCACTGCTAGGGTCCTAATAGGAAACCCTGCTGGAGTAGTGGTTAAGTGCCACGGCTGCTAACCAAAAGGTTGGCAGTTTGAATCTGCCAGGCGCTCCTTGGAAATTCTATGGGGCAGTTCTACCCTGTCCTATAGGGTCACTATGAGTTGGAATTGACTCGACAGCAGTGGGTTTGGTTTGGTTTTTTTAGGGTTTTAATATCCCTGTGATTTGGCAAATCGCATAAATACCAGAAAGGGGATTAAGAATGAGAAGGCAAAAAGGGGAAGAAGGAGTTATTGTTGTTGTTAGTCAAGTCAGTTCCCCCACTCATAACAACCATATATACAACCAAACGAAATACTGCCTAGTCCTATGCCACCCTCACAATCATTATGCTTGAATTTGTTGTTCGCGGCCACTGTGTCAATCCATCTCCTCGAGGGTCTTCCTATTTTTTGCTGACCCTCTACTTTGTCGAGCATGATATCCTTCTCCAGGGACTGGTCCCTGCTGATAACATGTCCAAACTATGTGAGACATAGTCTTGCCATCCTCGTTTCTAAGGAGCATTCTGGCTGTACTTCTTCCAAGACATATTTTTCCATTCTTTTGGCAGTCCATGGTAGATTCAATATTGTTCACCAAAACCATAGCTAAAGGCATCAATTCTCCTTCAATCTTCCTTATTCATTGCCCAGCTTTTGCATGCATATGAGGGGACTGAAAACATCATGCCTTGGGTCAGACACACCTTAGTCCTCAAAGTGACATCTTTGCTCTTCGACACTTTAAAGGGGTCTTTTGCATCAGATTTGACCAATGCAACGTGTCGTTTGGTTTGACTGCTGCTTCCATGCGTGTTAATTGTGGATCCAAATACAACTGAAATCCTTGACAACGTCAATCCTTCTCTGTTTATCATGATGTTGCTTATTGGTCTAGTTGTGAGGACTTTTGTTTTCTTTATGTTGAGGTGTAATCCATATTGAAGGCTGTAGTTTTCGATCTCTATCAGTAAGTACATCAAGTCCTCTTCACTTTCAATAAGCAAGTTTGTGTCATCTACATAACACAGGTTGTTAATGAGTCTTCTTCTAATCATTATGCCCTGTCATTCTACAGTCCAGCTTCTCAGGTTATTTGCTCAACATACAGATTGAATAAGTATAGTGAAAGGATACAACCCTGACACACACCTCCTGATTTTAAACCACACCGTATCCCCTTGTTCGGTTAGAACAACTGTCTCTTGATCTATGTACATGTTCCTGATGAGCACAATTAAGTGTTCTGGAATTCCTGCTCTTCTCAATGTTATCCATAAATTGTTATGCTCCACACAGTCCAATGCCTTTGCATAGTCAATAAAACACAGGTAAACATCTTTCTGGTATTCTCTGCTTTCACCAGGATCCACCTGACATCAGCAATGATATCCCTGGTTCCATGTCCTCTTCTGAATCCGGCTTGAATTTCTGGCTGTTCCATGTCGAAGTACTGCTGCAGCTGCTTTTGAATAATCTTCAGCAAAATTTTACTTGCATGTAATATAAATGATATTGTTTGATAATTTCCACATTCAGTTGGATCACCCTTCTTTGGAATAGGCATAAATATGGATCTCTTCCAGTCGGTTGGCCAGGTAGCTGTCTTCCAAATTTTCCAGCACTGGATCTGTTTGTTGACACATCTCAATTGGTATTCTGTCAATTCCTGGAGCCTTATTTTTCGCCAATGCCTTCAGTGCAGCTTGGACCTCTTCCTTCAGTACCATTGATTCCTGATCATATGATACTTCCTGAAATGGTTGAACAGTGACCAAATCTTTTTGGTACAGTGACTCTGTATATTCCTTCCAACTTCTTTTGATGATTCCTGTGTCATTTAATATTTTTCCCATAGAATCCTTCAATATTGCAACTCAAGGCTTGATTTTTTCTTCTGTTCTTTCAGCTTGAGAAATGCCAAGCATGTTCTTCCCTTTTGATTTTCTAACTCCAGGTCTTCTCATGTCATTATAATACTTTACTTTGTCTTCTTGAGCAGCCCTTTGAAATCTTCTGTTCAGCTCTTTTACTTCATCATTTCTTCCATTTGCTTTAGCTACTCGACATTCATGAGCAAGTTTCAGAGCCTCTTCTGACAGGCATTTTGGTCTTTCCTGTCTTTTTAATGACCTCTTGCTTTCTTCATGGATGATGATGTTCTTGATGTCATTCCACAACTCCTCTGTCTTCGGTCATTAGTGTTCAACGCATCAAGTCAATTCTTGAGATGGTCTCTAAATTTAGGTGGGATATACTCAAGGTCATACTTTGGCTCTCATGGACTTGTTCTAATTTTCTTCAGCTTCAAATTGAACTTGCATATGAGCAATTGATCGTCTGTTCTGCAGTCGAATCCTGCCCTCGTTCTGACTGATAAGCTTTTTCATCATCTCTTTCCACAAGTGTAAGTCGATGTGATTCCTGTGTATTCTACATGTACACATGTACATGTACAGTCGCTGTTTATGTTGTAGAAAAAAAGACATTTGCAATGAAGAAGTTCTCGCAAAATTCTATCATGCAATCTCCAAAATCATTTCTATCACCAAAGTCATATTTTCCAACTACTGATCCTTCTTTGTTTCCAACTTTCACCAGTAATTATCAATGCATCTTGATTGCATGTTCAATCAATTTCAAACTGCTGAAGTTGGTAAAAATCTTCAATTTCTTCATCTTTGGCCTTAGTGGTTGGTGCATAAATTTGAATAATAGTCATATTAACTGGTCTTCCCTGTAGGCGTATCAATATTACCCTATTACTGGCAGCAATGTACTTCAGGATACATCTTGAAATGTTCTTTTTGATGATGAATACAAAGCCTTTCCTTTTCAATTTGTATTCTCAGCATAGTAGACCATTTGATTGTTCCAATTCAAAATGGCCAATACCAGTTCATTTCAGCTCATTAATACCCAGGATATCAATGTTTGTACATTCCATTTCATTTTTGATGATTTCCAATTTTCCTAGATTCATACTTTGCTCATTCCACATTCTGATTATTAATGGATGTTTGCAGCTGTTGCTTCTCATTTTGGGTCATGCCACATCAACAAATGTAGGTACCCAAAGCTTGACTCCATCCACGTCACTAAGGTCAACTCTACTTTGAGGAGGCTGCCCTTCCCTAGTCGCCTTTTGAGTGCCTGCCACCCTGTGGGGTTCATCTTCCAGAACTATATCAGATTATGTTCCAAAATTATTTTCACTGGCTAATTCTTTTCAGAAATAGACCGCCAGGTCCTTTTTCCTAGCCTGTGTTAGTCTGGAACCTCAGCTGAAACCTGTCCACCATGGGTGACCCTGCTGGTATTTGAGTACCAATGGCATAGCTTCCAGCATCACAGCAACACACTAGCACCACAGTACAACAAACTGACAAACATGTTAGGGCAGGGGGAGCTAGTAATCAATTATTTGTTTAATGAACAGATAATGTATTCAAAGATAATAGCACATTGTTAGCTGTGCAGGCCTTTTTATTAATCTACTAATTTACTCCTTGAATGTTCCAAAAAGGTATTTCAAGAGGTTTAGAAAAATCCACGAAGTGATAAAGTAGTACAAATTAAAAGTGGGACAAGAAAATAAGGTGCATTATAGATAAAGAATGGAACTAGGTCTAAAGCTAAAAGACAACATCAGAGTGCATGAGCCTGACTCAATGCTGTCTATCACATGCTTTAGGCAGTACATACTGGAAGGGGAAAACGTTCTCAATTTTTTGCTACAAAGTGGAGGAAATATCATGAGCCACAGAGCCTGATATCATGGGGTAGTTCACCTAGATTGATTTGTCCTCGCATCTGTACACCAGGGCTAAACCTTAAGAGGACTTCGGCTTTCAGGGACCTTCTCCTTAGGGCCCACCTTGGCATCTGCACACCAACACCAGGATAAGAACCCGAACCAATTTAGAACATAGACATGACCAGCAATGTCCTTCTACAGCTAAATGGTGCCAGGCTGCTTATTTTGTATATCTTTAAAAAAAAAAATATTGAGCACCTGCTATGTGAATCACATTTTTCTTGCAGTAGAATCAGAGGTATAATGTAAAGACTTTAAAAAAAATACACCTTGCTCTTAGCAAATCATCCATCTATTAGGGTAGATGGATTTGTACACAAATGATGCAGGGTAATGAACTACCAAGAGGGACAAGGGCCTGGCTAAGAAAAGTACAGGGAATGAGCTGGAGATGGAAGTGACTGTGACACTGGAGTTGCCACAGACAGGCCTTTCTAAAACCTTACCTGACGCTCAAGAGACAAAAGGGCCACATAAACCAGAGACTCCATCAGCCTAAGACCAGAACTAGATCGTGCCAGGCTGTCACCAATGACCACCCTGACAGGGAACACAACAGAGAATCCCTGACAAAGCAGAAGAAAAGTGTGGTGCAGAGCTCAAATTCACATAAAGAGACCAGACTTAATGGTCTGACTGAGGCTAGAAGAACCACAGACACAGTCCCCAGACTCTGTGTTAACCCAGAACTAAAGCCATTCCTGAAGCCAACTCTTCAGACAAAGATTAGACTGGACTATAAAACCTAAAATAATACTCTTGAAGAGTGTGCTTCTTAGTTGAAGTAGATAAAAAAAAAAAAAAAAAAAAATAGATACACAAGACTAAATAGGCAGCCTCTGTCTGGAGCTGGGATGAGAAGACGAAAAGGGACAGAAGCTGGTTCAATGGACACGGGAAATACAGGGTGGAAGGAAGGAGTGCTCAGTCACATTATAGGGATAGCAACTAGGGTCACATAATAATATGTGTATAAATTTTTGTGTGAGAAATTAACTTGAGCTGTAAACATTTACATAAAGCACAATAAAAAAAAAAAGAAAACCTTACCAGAGGCTTTGTTATGAATTGAATTGTGTCCCCAAAAAACATGTTGTAAATTCTAACCCATATACTTGTGTATGTAATCCCATTTGAAAATAGGGTTTTCTTTGTTATGTTAATGTAGCCAAATATTTTCAAGGTATAAAAGGAGCAGATTAGGCACAGAAGCAAGGAAGCACAAATGGAGAATGATTGATGGCCACATGGAGATCAAAAAGGAATAAAGGAAGAGAAGCTGAAAGAGATAACGATTTTCCTCCTGAGCAGACTGGGAAAGCCTTACCCTGAATTCAGACTTTTTACCTCCTAAAGTGTGAGAAAATTTTGTTCGTTAAAGCCACCCAGTTGTGGTATTTCTGTTACAGCAGCACTAGAAAGCTAAGGCAGGCCTCCTGGAACCTCTGAACTCATGCCTACCCTTTCCTATTTGCTCAGGAATTTAGAAACATAGAATCTCAGGGGTAGATGTGACTCCTGGCTCCATATGAGGCTGAACTTGTTCCTGCAACATCCCGAAGGGTTCTCCAGCCTCTCTACCAGAATCTCAGCCCCCACTTGGCCACCAGATGCCAGTGACACAGACCCAGGGCAAAGCAATCTACAGATCCCTAAAGAACAGCTTAGGACACTGCAAATAGTTTATCTTAGAATCAAGGAAGAAGGCTATTTTCTTATTATTGTGAAAAATAGGATACGAACCAAGTGTCCGATGAGGCTGAAGAAGTAAGATTTCCTTGTCAAGGTTTTGAAGGGAAAACATATACTCAGTGGTTCTAGCTGCAGCCCTCATTTTTTTCCCCTGCAAAAACTCCAGTAACAATGGCCTGATGTGGATACAGGCAAATCCGATTCAGTTACCACATTGAGGGTTGGGATCCAGTGGGGGTTTCATGGGCAAAGTAAAAGTGGTGTTCCTCCTGTCCCAGTACCAATTAATAAAACATTTCTTAGTCTCCTCTCTCTGAGAAACCTCTCAAGCCTTCTGTGGACCAAGTAATCAATAATTCATAGGCTATAGAACTTCTCTTTCTCAACTTCATAGCCATTTCACTGCTCGTTTGACTACTCACCATGGTGTAAGTAGAGGTGAGTAAAACTTGTAAAACCCATCTAAAAATTTCGGAAATTATATGTGGATTCAAGCAGTCTCAGCGATGCTGAGTATCAGTAATACCTTTTACCTTGGCACAAGTTCTAATCCTATCTCAACCACTTGATTATAAATTCCATCACAGCAAGGACTATATCACATTGAGGTCTACCGCACTCCAGGTTTTAGTCAATATTGTTAAGTGTCATCTTGAAAGTAGATTTTAGTGCCACTTAATTATGACGCATAGAGGCCAGATGCTTTCTTTTGAGTTAAAGTACTAAGTTTTTCTATCTATAATTTGGTTTGCGAAGGGTGTTCTCCTAGGCTCTTGATGCTCAAAATGTGCTCCTCAGACCAGAAGCATCTGTATCAGCTTGGGAGCTTGGTAGAAATTCAGACTCTCAGGCCCCACCCCAGACCCACTGAATCATAATTTGTATTTTAGAAAGATCACTTGGTAAATTCTATGCACATTAAAGTTTGAAAAGCACTGCCCTAGGCCATGCCCTGGCTGCCCACATTGTAGCTATGGTGGTGAAGTAAAAAATAGAGCCGTGTTGGATGCTGCAGCAAGAAGGGCCATAGCTGCTGCCCACTCCCTAGTTTGCCTTGGGGTATTTTTGCAAAGGGCTAAAATGTACGCACTCATCTTGTTGAGTGATGCTTGGCAAGCCACTGACTCACTACTATGCTTTTCTTGATCCAGGTGTGAGATAAAGTCATTACCACCACAGTTTCTGTCCCTCAGCCCCCACGGAACAATGTTAGATATAATAAAGCTGAACTGAGAGTTATCAGATGAGATGTCCATTGAGGGCTCAGCTGTCCTCTGCAGAGGATAAATAGCGTCAGAAGACTGAGAATCACATACGCTGCTTCTTGTGTAATCTTTGACCAAACCCAACCCATTTCCATCAAATCAATTCTGATTCATAGTGACCCTACAGGACAGAGAAGAACTGCCCTATAGAGTTTCCAAGGGGAAGCTGGTAGATTCAAACTCCTGACCTTTTGGTTAGCAGCCATAGCTCTTAACCACTGTGTCACTAGGGCTCCAATCTCTGACCAGTGCAAGGCAAACACAGAATTCTCAAATACAAAGTTTTCCCCACCTGAAAGAGTAGTTACTAACTGCTGACATATACATAAGGCTGTATCAAGTCAATATAACCCAGTTGATCATTTTTAGGGGGTTTATAAATCTAAATCAAGTAAAAGTATGTTGTCCATATTGTCAGTCACTATGTTTCCTGGAGACGGAAATGGACTTCTAAAGATGAGGCTGGATGGTATTAATGGGCATTAGGGATTGTTTTGGTCAAGATGAAACCATCATTAGGGCCTAATTCCACCAGTAACAGCACACAATGATTATCCTTAGTGATAGCTCCAGCTTGGGTTAACCCAGAAAATTGCTAGCCTTCTAAGGCAGGGGTAAAAAAACTTTCTGAAAAAGATCCAGACAGTAAATGTTTTAGGCTTTGCAAGACATATGGTCTCTGTCGCAACTGCTCAACTCCACTTAACAAATATTTGAGCACCCAACTACTGGGAAACCAAAACCAAACCCATTGCCGTCAAGTAGAGTCCGACTTATGGCAACCCTATAGGACAGAGTAGAACTGCCCCACAGGGTTTCCAAGAAGTGTCTTGTGGATTCGAACTGCAGACTTTTGGTTAGCAGCCGAGCTCTTAGCCACCGTGCCACTTAGGGCTCCAAGTAGTGGTAGTTGTTGGGATATACCAACCAAACCAAACCCATTGCCATCAAGTCTATTCTGACTCATAGCGACCCTACAGGACAGAGTAGAACTGCCCTATAGGGTTTGCAAGGCTGTAATCCTTATGCAAGCAGACTGCTACATCTTTCTCCCTAAGAATGGCTGGTGCTAACCAAACTGCTGACTTTTTGGTTAGCAGCCAAGTGCTTAACGACTACACCACCAGGGCTCCTTTGCTGGGATATAGTTGTGAAGAAAATCACATGGTTCCTCTGAGCTTCTAAGTCCAGCAGAGCCTTGGAGGCAGCAATTATAAGAAAAAGCACTCTACTGTTTAAGTCAAAGCGACACAGGTTCTAGTCTTGGTTCTGCCACAAAGGGGAAAGCACTTAGTCTATTCTGTCTATAAAATGAAAGGATGAGACTAGATGATCTCAAAAATCTCATCCCCCCCCACATACTGTATTATGTCTTTAGATTTATCTGCTAATTAAAATATGATTATCATGTTGATGACTAATCCATTTTAAGAACATTTTCCCCAACCCTCAAGAAGCTTAAAGTCTAGTGTTAACACTACTCCTAATATCTACCGCCAGTTCCTTATGGAACACCCCTGAGGAGCTAGAACTCCACAGAGAGGAACTAACTTTTTTTATTTCTCAAAGTAAAGCCAGAGAATAATTGAGGACACTCTTTGGATTGTTTGGGGGCATAGTTATATTTGTGCTTAAAGGACAATGTGTGCTCTCCCCATCAGGTTAGTAGAGCTCTCAGTAGGTCAAGAAGGCAAGAGCAACATAGGTCCTCTCTCTCTTCTTTCTCTCAGCCAACAGTCTTTCTTCCTTAACTTAGGAGTAAAGGTGCTCGCTGTTTTGTATTGAACAGAATAATCCAGTGCTTTAAGTTCCTGAAAAAAAAAAACAAAAAAACACAATTCCCAGAATTGCTTTAAATTTCTGATTAAAAGTCTATCAGCAGAGGCAAGCACATTTCTTTTTAGTTTCAAATTCTAACAAATACTTAAGTATATGTAAGGAACCAGTAGAAGTCCCAGGGTGGTGTAAATGGTTAAACTCCAGACTACTAACCAAAAGGTTTGTGGCTCAAACCCACACAGAGACACCGTGGAAGTAAAGCTTGGTGACCTGCTTCTGAAAAGTCAGTTTTGAAAACCCTATGGAGCAGTTCTACTCTGCATACTTGGGGGTCGCCATCAGTTGGATTCAGCTCCAATGAAACTAACAACAACAACAAAGAAACACTTGAGAAGAAGCTACTTAAAGGGACCCTATGATCCTTTTGTAGCTGTAAGAGCTACAGCTGCTAATCAAAAGGTTGGCAGTTCAAATCCACCAGGCACCCCTCGGAAACTCTATGAGGCAGTTCTACTCTGTCCTATAGGGTCACTATGAATCAGAATCGAACCCACAGCAACAGTTTAATGGGTGATACTTTTGTAATGTGGATAATTAAAATCTCTATTTGATCCATTGGGTCCCTGGGTGGTGCAAGTAGTTAAGTGCTTAACTACTAGCTGAAAGGTTGACCATTCAAACTCACTTGGAGGCACATCCAGAGACAGGCCTCGCCATCTACTCTTGAAAGGTCCAAACCCACAGCCTTGAAAATTCTATACAGTAGTTCTACTCCACACACTTGGGGTTGCCAAGAATCAGATTCAACTTGATGGCAACTAACAACAGTAACAATGATTTGACCTGTTAAAAGTCAAGTAAAATATTCAGGTACTAGCATATTAAATATTTTAATTATGTAAAACGGTGACCTAGGAGGGTGGGGATAAAATCAAAAGAGGCATCCGACCTAAAGTAAAATGGCCGAGCTAATGTAATCAGTGTAACCTTTCACACAAATTCAAATCCTGTTGCTTAGGAACTGAAACAGGCTGCTCAGCTCTTGAACAGAACCTGTGCCATTTTTCCTTTCCCTAGCCTGTCTCTGTCTCCAAGTATGATTTTACTGTTAACTCCCCTAAAAGTTAAATGTTAACTAATGTTTCCCCTAAAAAAAACCCAGTGTCGTCAGTTTGAATGTCGAATGTTTCCCCTAAAAAAACAAGTGATATCAATCTAAGCCTGTCAAACAGGAGGAAGGATGGCACCAGCCACCCCCTGGGCTGATGAGATAATGGCAAGAAAAAAAAAATCAACATGTTTGAAATATGACCACCAAAACCAAACAGAAAGAAAATGGACATTCCACAAGTTCTTAAAACCCATGTCCCCCTTTCCCTATAAAACCCCAACTAGACTGCAGTTCCTTGAGACAGACAGCTGTGGGAGGAGGTCATTCCCCTCTGTCTCCATATACTGGTATACATATAATAAAACTCTTGCTACCCACCTCACCCCTGTCTCAAGAATTGGCTGTTTGTGGCAGGCGGCTCTAACTCACAAAATTGCGGTAACAGAACCAACACTATCATTAAGGAAATGATTTTCTTTGTGGTCAGGCTAAGAATGTGGATACTACATGTCCTGGGGTCTGTAACCAAACCATATGGAAATTCTTTGTTTCAGACCTCCCCAGGAGGTCTTATGCTCTGGGCGAAGTAATGTTTAACAACCTGTTCCCCACAGTATTCATCATGCCATCATCATGCCATTGTTTTGTGACAGTCATGAGACCCCCTCTGTGACCACATACCTTGCAATTATGTCCTTTAGCCAATCAGTATATTCCAGCTGTATTAATATAACTAATAATGTTAAAAATCACACTTTGCTTTGTCCCACCTTTGATTGACCTCAGTTGCTGTAACCGATCAGAATATTGTGTTTCGCATTTCCTCCTACAGCGCTATAACTCTGTGTGATTGGATCCCTTGGATCCGTGAGCTTCACATGAGGTTTCCACAAACCCCATTCGAATGATATATTGACTCCAATAAATCACTTTGATTTTAATTTCATAGAGTTGGAGAGTCTGTTCTCCACAACAATATCAATAGATAGATCCTTCTTCCCCATCACCACCCAAATTCTGAAGCCAGCATCTATGTTTTGCCAGTCTGTTTCCTCTTCCAGATTCTTCTGTTAATAAAATTCTGAACGTTGAACCATGGGCTTCAGTGGCTCCCTGATGTTCAGAGACTAAGGACAACAAATCACTGCAGTAGCACTTAACGAGCTCCTACCATGTTTAAAACATTTAACTTGGGATGGGAAAAGGGTTTCAGGGGGCACAAAGTTAGCAAGGATACAGGCATTAACAATCTAGTTACTCAGGTGGCTGCTAAACTGCATTCCTGCCCTCACAAGAGGGCAGGCTATATTGGGGCTTCAGATCAAAACTGTTTGACTAGGATTAACCACTTCCTTACTCTTTACATTGTTTTAACTTCAGGGAAATTCTGCAGACGAGAGTCACAAACAAGTCCCAGGAAAACCAGCGCCAGACCACCAGACATGTGCAGATAGATAGGAAAAATCATGCCAAGGAACCAAAAGACTCATGTCAAGGAATGAAAAGTCACCAGACCTAAGTCATCTGCAATAGCCAAGCCCATTTCAGAAGCAAAGGGTCCATCAGTCACTTCCTGCCCATTCCCAGCCCTGTTCCACAGCGAATAATCAGCAAGGAATTGTGAATATGTATATCTTCCTGATTCTGCTTACTATAAGGACCCCATAAAGGCTGGCTCCCACCCAGTTTCAGAGAGCTGCCTTGGTGACTAGAGTCCCAGCTTGCTCCTTTACTTGGCTAACTAAATAAATGCTTTCACTTTGCCTTAACAGCCATGTCTATTTTCTGTTCAGAGAGGCTTCATCAAGTGGGGAACTGGACCTGACCTGATCTTAGTCCAGGCAGTTACATTATGGAGATAAAACATGCATCCACAAGAAATCGACTTCCACAAAGTAATATGAAGGTGTCAAGGCCTCTCAGGTTAGGAATGGTTTTATCAGGGAAGGGGAAAAAAGAGAAAAATATTGTTTTTACCTGATGCTAATTAACATGTCACCATTTAGAGCCTGGGCTACTACGTACTCGTTGCTATGGAGTTGATTCCAACTCATAGTGACCCTATGGGACAGAGTAGAATTGCCCCATAGGTTTTCCAAGGCTGTAATGTTTATGGGAGCAGGCTGCCACATCTTTCTCCCATGGAGTGGCGGGTGGGTTCAAACCACTGAATACTGAAACACTGTGCCACCAGGCCTCCTTACCCTAGGCTATTAGGAAAATCCAAATCATCAATTTTTTTTAATTTAATATTTTGAATAGGTAATCCAATCACATAGTTCAAATATGGAAACTATATGAAGAGGTATTCATTGAGAAGACATGTTCCCAATCTTGTTCCTGTCTGCCCATTCCTCTTAGCCAACAACAGATAACCATTTTTATCAATTGCTGGTTTATCTTTTCAGTGTGTGAATGCTTTATGCAGATACAATTATGAATACATATTCTTACCCCCTACTCCATTCTAACCAAAAGGCAGTGTACTATATACTCTATTCTGCAACTTGCTTTCTTTAAAGTTTAATTTATCTTGGAGATCTACATTTTTTTAAATAGTATTCCATTGTTTGGGAGCATAAACACAAAAAAGAAGGAAACCAAACCTGGTGCCATGGAGTGGATTCTGACTCATAGTGACCCTACAGGTCAGAGCAGAACTGCCCCATAGGGTTTTCGAGGAGAGCTGGCGGATTCAAAATGCCAACCTTCTGGTTAGCAGCCAAGTTCTCAACGACTGCAGCACCACGGCGCATCACGTTGTTGTTGTTTTTGTTTTGTGCCATCGAGTCAGTTCCAACTCATAGCGACCCTAAGCACAACAGAACAAAACACTGCCCAGTCCTGTGCCATCCTTACAATCGTTGTTATGCTTGAGCTCATTGTTGCAGCCTCTGTGTCAATCCACCTCGTTGAGGGTCTTCTTCCTTTCCGCTGACCCTATACTTTGCCAAGCATGATGTCCTTCTCCAGGGACTGGTCCCTCCTGACAACATGTCCAAAGTATGTAAGACACAGTCTCGCCATCCTTGCTTCTAAGGACCACTCTGGTTGTACTTCTTCTAAGACAGATTTGTTCATTCTTTTGGCAGTCCTTGGTATATTCAATATTCTTTGCCAACACCACAATTCAAAGTTGTCAATTCTTCTTTGGTCTTCCTTATTCATTGTCTAGCTTTCATATGTATATGATGAGATTGAAAATACCATGGCTTGGGTCAGGTGCACCTTAGTCTTCAAGGTGACATCTTTGCTCTTCAACACTTTAAAGAGGTCCTTTGCAGCAGATTTACCCAGTGAAATGCATCTCTTGATTTCTTGACTGCTGCTTCCATGGCTGTTGATTGTGGATCCAAGTAAAATGAAATCCTTGACAACTTCAATCTTTTCTCCATTTATCATAATGTTGCTCATTGGTCCAGTTGCGAGGATTTTTGTTTTCTTTATGTTTTTGTTTTTTTTTATTTTGAGGTGCAATCTATACTGAAGGCTGTGGTCTTTGATCTTCATTAGTAAGTGGTTCAAGTCTTCTTCACTTTCAGCAAGGAAGGCTGTTTCATCTGCATAACGCAGGTTGTTAATGAGTCTTCCTCCAATCCTGATGCCCTGTTCTTCTTCATATAGTCCAGCTCCTCCTATTATTGCTCAGCATACAGATTGAATAGGTATGGTGAAAGAATACAACCCTGATGCACACCTTTTCTGGCTTTAAACCAAACAGTATCCCCTTGTTCTGTCAGAACAACTGACTTTTGATCTACGTAAAGGTTCCTCATGAGGACAATTAAGTGTTCTGAAATTCCCATTCTTCAAAAAGTTACCCATAATTTGTTATAATCCACACAGTCGAATGCCTTTGCTTAGTCAATAAAACACAGGTAAGCATCTTTCTGGTACTCCCTGCTTTCAGCCAGGGTCCATCTGACATCAGCAATGATATCCCTGGTTCTATGTCCTCTTCTGAAACCGGCCTGAATTTCTGGCAGTTCCCTGTCGATATACTGCTGCAGCCATTTCCGAATGACCTTCAGCAAAATTTTGCTTGCGTGTGATATTGATATTGTTCTATAGTTTCCATATTCAGTTGGATCACCTTTCTTGGGAATAGGCATAAATATGGATCTCTTCCAGTCAGTTGGCCAGGTGAGTAAGCAGATGAGTAAGCACCTCCAGTGCTGCATCTGTTTGTTGAAACATCTCAATTGATATTCCATCAATTCCTGGAGCTTTGTTTTTTGCCAATGCCTTCAGAGCAGCTTGGGCTTCTTCCTTCAATACCATCGATTCCTGATTGTATGCTACCTCTTGAAATGTAGAGTTGACTTTAATGAGCCAGTGCCTTCAGAGCCGCTTGGACTTCTTCCTTCAGTACCATTGGTTCCTGATCATATGTTACCTCTTGAAAAGTAGAGCTGGTCTTAATGACGTGGATGGAGTAAAGCTTTCGGGACCTTCATTTGCTGATGTAGCATGACTTAAAATGAGAAGAAACAGCTGCAAACATCCATTAATAATTGGAACCTGGGATGTATAAAGTATGAATCTAGGAAAATTGGAAATTATCAAAAATGAAATGGAATGCATAAACATCAATATCTTAGGCATTAGTGAGCTGAAATGGACTGGTATTGGCCATTTTGAATCAGACAATTATATAGTCTACTATGCTGGGAATGACAACTTGAAGAGGAATGGCATTGCATTCATCGTCAAAAGGAACATTTCAAGATCTATCCTGAAGTACAACACTGTCAGGGATTGGATAATATCCATACACCTACAAGGAAGACCAGTTAATATGACTATTATTCAAATTTATGCACCAACCACTAGGGCCAAAGATGAAGAAATAGAAGATTTTTATCAGCTGCTGCAGTCTGAAATTCATCGAACATGCAGTCAAGATGCATTGATAACTACTAGTGATTGGAATACAAAAGTTGGAAACAAAGAAGAAGGATCAGTAGCTGGAAAATATGGCCTTCGTGATGGAAACAATGCTGGAGATTGAATGATAGAATTTTGCAAGACCAACGACTTCTTCATTGCAAATACCTTCTTTCACCAACATGAACGGCGACAATACACATGGACCTCACCAGATGGAACACACAGAAATCAAATTGACTACATCTGTGGAAAGAGACAATGGAAAAGCTCAATATCGTCAGTCAGAACAAGGCCAGGGGCCAGCTGTGGAACAGACCATCAATTGCTCCATCAATGCAAGTTCAAGCTGAAACTGAAGAAAATCAGAGCAAGTCCAAGAGAGCCAAAATATGACCTTGAGTATATCCCACCTGAATTTAGAGATCATCTGAAGAACAGATTTGATGCATTGAACACTAGTGACTGAAGACAAGACGAGTTGTGGAACGACATCAAGGATGTCACCCATGAAGAAAGCAAGAGGTCACTGGAAAGACAGGAAAGAAAAAAAGACCAAGATGGATGTCAGAGGAGACTCTGAAATTTGCCCTTGAATGTCGAGCAGCTAAAACAAAAGGAAGAATTGATGAAGTAAAAGAACTGAAGGCGTCTCGAGAAGACAAAAGAAAGTATTATAATAACATGTGAAAAGAGCTGGAGATGGAAAACCAAAAGGGAAGAACATGCTCAGTGTTTCTCAAGCTGCAAGAACTGAAGAAAAAATTCAAGCCTCCAGTTGCAATAGTGAAGGATTCTATGGAGAAAATATTAAAAGACGCAGGAAGCATCAAAAGAAGATGGAAGGAATATGCAGAGTCATTATACCAAAAAGAATTAGTCTATGTTCAACCATTTCAAGAGGGGAGCATCATAGTCCTTGTTAATGGAGATGTGGTTTTTTCCAATCAACTCTGTTATTACAAACAACAGTTCATCTCCTATGTGGGCAAGTATATGTGATGGATACATTGCCAGAAGTGTGATTAATGAGCCAAAAGGTAAAAAACCCAAAAAACTCATTGCTGTTGTGTTGATTCTGACTCATAGTGACCCTATAAGACAGAGTAGAACTGCCCTGGGGAGCTTCCAAGGAGTGATTGGGGATTGGAACTGCTGACTTTTGGTTAAGCACTTAACCACTACGCCACCAGTGTTTCCCCAAAAGGTACGCCTGTAATTTTGATAGACATTGGCAGAGGACACTCCATAGTGGTTGTATCATTCTGTATTCTTACCAGTACCATCTCACTGAGAAAGTGTTGTACTCTTACATTTTTGCCAATATGATACGTGAGAAATGGTATTGGTAGTTTTAACTTGGATTTCTCTTATTTAAAAATTTTTAATTTAAATTAAATATTTTAAAATACCATTTGCATTTCTCTTTCTGTGAACTGTTTATTCATGTCCCTTCATCTTGAATTGTTGAACCTGTCAGGGGATATTGTGAAATATTTCTAAATGGAAAAAAAAAAAAAAAAGATTAGTGGGTGTCCTGTCTGGATTATTCATCTCAGTTATCTCTGTCCTTTATTTTCTTTGAGTTATTTCATAAGTCTGTAAATTGTAGAAAACTGATAGGAATGCAAATTATTCTTGGGCATAGAAATGCAAATTGTGTCCCATGGGTACAATTGATTACTGCCCTGTGAATAAACCTGTTTCACACCTATCTGTAAATTCATTTCAGAATTCCTTATTTTCCATATATGTGTTCTTGAAATACTCCTTGATTCAGTTGTGACATCTTACTGATTCCCTCATTAATGAATTAAATAAAATCTTTAACACATGTTAATTTTATATCAGTATGAGAGTCATGATTAGATCTTATTTTAAAAATTATATTTTTTAAACTGTGGTAAAATATATATGTAACAAAACATTTGCCAACGCAACAATTTTTACAGGTATGATTCAGTGCTTTTGACTATGTCTTCATGTTGTGTAACTTAAAATGATCTTTTAAGGGACCTTTTCTTCTTGATTGCTATGAGTTCTGTTTATTAAGGAGGTTAGCCCTTTATCTGTGATGAGTTGCAATGTTTTTTCTGACCTTTTGTCTTTTTTTGTTACTTTTTTTGCCACATAAAATTGTTTTTTTCTTAATGTAGTTGAATTTGTACAACTTTTATGGCTTCTAGAGTTTGAATCATGTTTGAACACAGTGTTTTTAACCCACATGATTTCTACTGCTCAGTTTTATATGTTTCTTTTTGTTTTCCATTTTTTTAAAACTAAGGATCAAGAGATAGTCATCTGATAACTAGTTTGTCATTGACTATTCATGGAAGGCTTGCCTTAGGCATGTTGTAGAAAAACCAAGCTGATTGCCCTGTTATAAAAACCCAGTTATACTACTTAATAATACAAGACCAGAGAAGATTCTGCTTTGAATTTTGATTGTGCTTATATATATATATAACACATATATATATACACACACACACACACATTCAGCTGCTAACCAAAAGGCTGGCAGTTAGACTCCACTCGGCACCCGTTGGAAACCCTATGGCACAGTTCTATTCTGTCCTCTAGGGTCGCTAGTAGTTGGAATTCAGTATATCTATATATATATCTATATATCTTGTGTCTTATGGTTCACTCAAACAGAATTCTTTGGTGGAAAGGAGGTAGGGAAGAGAAGTTGTAGACTACTTCCATTAGAGATGGATTTTAGTTTACTCCTAGCTTCACTTCTATGGATGGGAAATTCAAAAATCTGTAAAACATGGCTCCTGCCTGAAAGAACTAGCATCTTTCTGGGAAACCAAGTAAGAACACACATGCATTAAGACAGTATACCATTAATGCCAAATAAGAGAAGCAGATCATAAGTGCTACATGGATTCAGAAAGAAAAAAAATGGTTTAAGAAAAGCTCTATAAAAACAAAACAGTAGGTTATGGAAGGTTGGGGCGTGGGGGTATATCACTATCAGAGCCCCACAGAAGTCTTTAGAGCATTTGGCTTTGGTTCAAACTGTTTCAGAAAACAGGGTTAAACTTGTAAGGACTAAAAAAAAAAAAATTTTTTTTTTTTTTTTTTGGACAGACCTGGGAAAAGGACGGCTTCCAAACAGTTAAGGGACCTGATAAGGCTGCCCGAAAACATTGATAAAATTGGATATTTCACTTAACCAGTTGCTCTTCCCTTGTGTTCCATTATGAACAGATGGGTTCAGCTAGCCCTAAAGGCAGTTAGATCAGCCCTCCTAAATTGTGATTTCTTCTTTGAAATGCAGTGTTTTTGAAAAATCAAACAATATTTATTCCAGGCCAACTTCAAGACCTTCACCCTTCCTCTTTCCCTTTCCTCATCCCTTCTCCTGAGCACGTCTTCTCAATGTTCAGGCTCCAACTCACTTCCCGGGTAGGTCCGGAAGAGGACCAGGCCTGCCTGAGGAGGCTAAGTTACTCTGACGGCCACAAAAGAAGCCCTCCCCGACCCGGGGCCCTCCCGTGGGGAGCTGGAGACCACAGGCCCACAGGCCGCGCGGCCAGAGCGCCTGCTGGCTGCGTCAAGCGCCCGCCAGAGGGCACCGGAAGTGCTTGGGCGCCGTGGGAAGCCCCAGGTGGCTCCAGGCAGAGCAGGCCCCGGTGGCGGGAAGGCCGCGGCGGCTGAGGTGGAGCCCTGGTGCGCCTGGGCGGCCTCCGCGGGTGAGGAGGCGAAGCCATGGAAGCCCCCGGTGAGCATTCGGGTGACACCCTGGGGAGCCCGGTTCGGAAGTCCGGTTGCTCTGAGGAGGGCGACAGAGAGGCCTTTGCCTTTGGTGCCTGACCCCAGGGCCGCCTGGTTCTGGCGGGTAGTCGGGCGAGCGTGGGCCTGTGTCGGTCTGCAGCGCCCAGGCCGGACTGGGTGTTCTAGTCAAGCCTTAAGTGTTTTCCCTGAAATCCCCAAAGTTAGTGGATTTTCTTGGTGGCTAAAAAAAAAAAAAATTTTTTTTTTTAAGAGTGTGGGTAGGCGTGAGGTTAAGTTCCTCCTCAGGGCTGAACCACTCTAGACCGAGCATCTGCCGTGAGCACCCGGAGGACTGGCTGAAGGAGGTTGAAGGGAGCCAGCGGTGGGCAAGTAGAGGCCCCGGGAACCGTCCCCGCGGGGGGCCGGGGGGCTGGGGGCCATGTGGACCCTCGTCCCCAACAGAGGAGGGGTGCCATGACACCGGACGTTCTTTACGACTCCGGAAGGCTTACTCCAGACTCTCGTAAAATCCCCAAAAAAGTGCTTGGATTATTTATAACAAGAGCCCTAACTCTTTGGCCTCAAATTTGAACACAAATTGCAGAATTTACAAACCAATTCCAAAATGTATGGTCCTCTTCACTCTGCCATTAACAGATATTCAGCTGTTAGAATTCATAAACGAAAACCAAACCCATTGCCGTCAGGTCGCTTCCAACTCTTAGCGAGCCGGTAGGACAGAGTAGAACTGCCCCATACGGTTTCCAGATCTGTAAAACTTTATCAAAGTAGACTGCTACATCTTTCTCTCGTAGAGCATCTGGTGGAACTGCCGACCTTTTATTTCCAAGCCCAGCGCTTAACCACTGCACCCCCAGGGCTCCTTAGAATTCATAAACCAACCAAAACCACACCCAGTGCGGTCGAGTCAATTCCAACTCATAGTGACCCTATAGGACAGAGCAGAGCTGCCCCATAGAGTTTCCAAGGAGCGCCTGGAGGATTCAAACTGCTGACCCTTTAGTTAGCAGCCGTAGCGCTTAACCACTGTGCCACCAGGGTTTCCAGAATTCATAAAAGGCTATATAAATTCAGAATCTTAATGTTTCTTAGTACTTTATGGCCTTAGGCTATTGTTCTCTTCAAAATGAGGTGTAACAGTGGATTGACACTTTTTAAAAAAGCTTATTCTACTCTCTGGTTACACTTTATTTAAAAAAAAAAATTAAGGGACTAGAGGGGGCCATAGGTGGCACAAAACAGTTAAGCCCTTGACTACTAATCAGAAGGCCTGGCTATCTGCTTCCTAAAGGTGACAGCCTTGAAAACTCTTTGGAGCACAGTTCTACTGTGCAACACATAGGGTTGCCATGAGTCAAAACCAACTGTTCAGCAACTGATTAGGTTTGGTTTTTAAGGGAACAGAGGCTGACACACACACATATACATGCGTATTTATGTATGTACATAAATACATAAATTCGGATTGAAAAAATATATGTAAGAAGTGAATTAGACTTTTCTCAAATGCCGACGTAGCCCTGTCTGCTTATATTGGAAGGATACATAAACTGAGGCTGGAATTGCCTCTGAGCAGGGGAAATGGCTGGTATTTTCACAAAAAATCATTTCCACCCTTTGAATTTTCTATCAATTTAAACCCTAAATAAAAGATAATTTTTTAAAAATCCCAGTGTTGTAGAAAATTTCCAGCTTTGGTTACTCTCTAGTAGCCATTCTTGTTAGATTATAAGTATGTTCTTCTTCTTGACCTAAACATACCTTCCTTAAACTGTTTTTCTTCTCACTTTCGGTTTGAATCCTGCCAGAGGAGCCTCTGAAGAAAGGCTTGGCAATCTATTTTGGAAAAATCACAGTCATTGAAAGCCATATGGAGTGCAGTTCTGCTCCGAAATACATGGGGTTGCCATGAATTGGAATTGACTCAAAGGCAATGGGTTTGGTTTTAATTTTCACCAGCAAACTTCTCAAGAGCATAGTCTTCTATAGTCTTCACTTCGTCACCTTGTCTCCTGTAGTTACACCACGAGTTATCCCTTAGTTATTCTGTCATGTCGTCATTCTTATTCCCAAGAGCTTCTGTTGGCTTCCATAGCCCATAAGCAGGTCAAATCTCTCATTACTTAAAAAAAAAACACAAAAAAACTCTCCCATAACTTTTAACCCCACAGCCTTCTCTAGCTAACACATTTGCTTTTCTTTTATAACTTTCCTTCCTGATTTGAAAAATAATAATGTTCATTTTAAAAATATAAAGAAGAAAAATGAATCATCCATAGTGAATATTGTTTCCTCTGTCTGGACTTCCATTTTCTTTCTTCTCCGGCTAACTCCTGCTCATCCTTCAAGATTATGTGGAAGTTTTTTAAGCCTTCCCTAATTCTTTCCCTTCTGACTTTTTGTTTGCTTGCATGTGCGTGCTCTCTTAATCCTATCTAACCTGTAGTCCTGTATTTTTTCTTCTGGTTTGTAACTAGAAACTTATATTTACTTGATTGACTCCCTCACTAGAATGAAAGTTCCCTGGAGGAAACAAATGTATCTGCTCTTGTTATTGTGTACGCAGCATCTAATACAGTTCTTGGCACATAGTAAGAGCACAATGAACGAATGAATGAAGCTTACCACTGTGTCCTCTGAATTTTCTTAGCATTCTATACCATCAATTATATTCTGCCTTGTTCCTGGAGGGCAGGGACTATTTCTTATCATTGCATCATAGCAAGACTTTATTAAGCCACCTTAATAGGCAAGGGACTGTAGAAATGGGAACAAGATGCTATTAACAAGTTATATAACTTTGAGCAGTCACTTACCCCCTGTGGCTCTCAGTTTTCTCTCCAGTATGCAGTTAAGGAGTTGTACTAGATGAGTTTTCAGACTGCCCTTTAGAGCTGTAAGGATTCTTAGGATCCCTCTGCAGAGCTGCCAGACTGAACTGTCAGCTTGGAACTTGCTGACTACGTGGTTTCTGAGCTGTCAAATCTGAGGCTCTGAAACAGACCAAGACTGTATCCTCGAGAAGCTCATACTCAAATTCTGGCAAGAACTGAATAATTTTTTCTTTTCAACTCCTGGGTACAAAGTTGTTATTATTATTAGCTGCTGTCCAGTCGGCCCTGACTCGTGGCAACCCCGTATGTTACAGAATAGAATTGCTCCATAGGATTTTCTTTACAGAAGCAGATCGCCAGGCCTTTCTTCTGCAGAACTGCTGGGTGTGTTGAAACTGCCAGCAAACCACTTGTGCTACCCAGGTTCCCTCTAATACATATTTATTTAATAACTCAGGTGCTGGTCTTGTATGCTGTCAAGTAGATTCTGACTCATAGTGACCCTATCAGACAGAGTAAAACTGGTTTCCTAGACTGAAATTTTTATGGAAGCAGATCACCAGGTCTTTTCTCCCGGGGAGCCGCTGGGTGGGTTTGAACCACTGGCCTTTTGATGAGCAGCCAAGTGCTTAACCATTGTGCCACGAGGGCTCCTTTTGGTGCTAATAGGGATGTGACTTTGGCTAAGACAAACCTCTGGTGAAGGTGGCTGTGGAACGTGGAGCTCCTGAAATGTGGCTAGTCTGAACTGAGGTGTGCTGTAACGGGTCGGAATCAACTCCACAGCAGCGGGTTTGGTTTTTTTTTTTTAAGTGTAAAACACACACTGGATTTTGAAGACCTAATACAAAAAAAATATAAAATATATCAATTATAATTCTTACATACATATTGAAATAATATTTTTGATGTTAGGTTAAGTAAACTATATCATTAAAATTAATTTCACCTGATCCTTTTTTTTTTTTAATGTGGCTATTAAAAAATTTGGACTCCCTGAGTGGTGCAAATGGTTAAGCACTCCGCTACTAACCAAAAGGCTGGGGTTTGAATCCATCCAGAGGTGCTTTGGAAAGAAGGTTTCCAAAAGATCACAGCCACTGAAAACCCTATGGAGCGTAGTTCTACTCTGACACGCGTGGACTTGTCATGAGTCCAAACAGACTCAACAGCAACTGGTTTGGTTTTTAATTAGAAAATTTTAAATTACATACATTCTTTACATTATATATTTTCATTTGACAGCACAGCTTTATGAGATGTAAAATTTAGTGCAGTAGTATTTAGCCTTTCTGAAGTTACATACTCTTTAAGACATTGTCTCTTAGGTGTGGTCCCCAAACCAGTGATGTCAGTATTATTTGGAGTTATTAGAAATGGCAGAATAGGAGCCCCCCACAACCTACTAAATCAGATTCTGCATTTTTAAATACATCCCCAGATGATGTGTGTGCACACAGAAGTTTGAGAGGCTCTGATGTAGATTACAGTAACAGGACCCCACTTGTCTCCCTAGCCATCACACTTTTACCTCTCCAGTGTCTCTGGATCAGGAATTCTTAACCTGAGGGACCTGGACACTTTGCGACTTGGGGGCTACAGATGGGCCTTAGCAATCTGTAGAATCCTAAAATGTTATGCAAGCTATTTTATATATGTGCATTCTTCAGGAAAGGGGCCACTGCTTTTATGTTGTTGAAGCAGCTCTCAAAAGTACGGCATCAGCATCACCTAGGAAATTGTTAGCAAAGCAAATTCTCTACTGAGTCAGAAACTCCGGTGGAGGGGTCCAGCAGCCTGTTCTAACAAGCCCTTCAGGTGATCCTGACAAATTCCTGAATTAGATACTGAAGGCAAAGGAAAGGGAGAAACCACTGACTGCATTATGGTCTAATCTGAGTGACTGGGTGTGTGATGCTGCCTCGGTTGGAGAAGCGGTGTGATGGATACACTGATGATGTACTGGCATCTGAGTCAAGAAATGGGCTTTGTAGTCAGACAAGCCTGACTTTGAGAGTCAGCTCTGTCGCTTATCAGCTGGATAGGTCTGGGCAAGTTATTCAATCTTTCTAAACCTGTCAATCCTATCTAAACCTGTCTGAAGCAGTGAAACCTACGTTATTACTTTGCTATGCTAATTGCAAATTATTCCTTCCTGTTTACTAAAAGAAAACCTTTTCCACACAAGAATTGTATTTCAAGATGTTTCAAGTACTGGAAAGTTGCAAACTGCATTTTATTTCCTAATCCACTTCACTAATTTGAACTAGTCTGCCCGCAGTTACAGAAGCTATATTGTCACTTCACTTTGATTTAATCACTTTACCACATCTCCCTAGACTCTGCCCTTTGTTTCATTTGAATAACGACTGTTTTAATGATAGTCACATAGACTTTTCTTTATACTTGTTTATCGGTTTAAATATTTTTAATTTAAAAAGCTATTTTAGAACACAATTCTGAATAACGTTCAGAATTAGTTGTCTCATAGAGTGATTTTTAAAATGAGAACCAGAAAATCTGTTGCTTAGAAAAATGGATCTAGCAAAACAAAGACAAAATCAGGATGATTAGAATGGTACTAGTACTACGGTTGAAAACGTTAGAATCCTACAGTAATTGGACTTCAGTATTCAGACCTCAGGAGCCCTGGTGGCACAGTGGTTAAGAGCTCGACTGCTAACCAAAAGGTCAGCAGTTCGAATCCACCAGCCACTCCTTGGAAACCCTACGGGACATTTCTACTGTTCTATAGGGTCACTATGAGTCGAAATCAACTCTGACTGCAATGGCTATATGCCTACAGGACATGAATGATGAAAACTACAGAATACCAAGTACAGCCCCCAGAGTTAACTTTTTTTTTTAAATTAAATGTTTGGGCTCTGGCACTAAAACCTGAAATTGGTAAACTAAAGCCTAAATACAGCTAGCCTAAGAAAAAGGTAATTCTTTGTATTGCTCACACATCCTGACAGATTTTCAAAGTATGCTTTTCAGAACGCCTTCAAAGGGCTCAGCTAGGGATGGAGGAACTGAGGAATGGGTAGGCTGCTCCAGAGCCCCCCATCCCAGAAAGCCCACTGGATTGACATGTCCTGGGACTGGAGTTCCCTTTAAACTGGGATATGAGTACGGTCCAATAAATGGCATAAATATATACATACTTGCACAAGCCACACTTAATTTCTCAGTTCTACAAGAAAATTTCCACAATATAAGCATGTCTACCCTCTAAATCCCTATGTTCCAGTTTCTTCATGTAGTTTGTCAGGCAGGTGTCTCATATTTGCATCTAAGTGAGTATTCACTGCCATACCAACAAGTAAATAAAAAGCAGGCTGAGCCTCAGCTGGTTTCCAGTTAAGACTGTCCTCAGTCCTCAACAGTACAGAAGCCAGGCTGACTTTCCTCTAAGTATATTTAACCTCTGAGTAATCAAAAGATGACAGTGCATCAGTTTTTCTGGCTGATGTGCCATCATCATTGATATGCAGTAATCATTCTCTCATTTTTAAATCATGGTACAGTCTTTCTGAGAACTCATTAAAGTGAATTCAATTTAAATAATGTTTAAGCGAATGAATTTTACTTAGTACATTGATTTTATATAAACGTAAATAGTTACCAATACCCAAAGTACATGATCAACATTTAGCTACAGTTGTAATTAGTCTGGTACAGGGGACCGGGCTAAATTAACAATTTATTAAAGCCGGTTTTTTTTTTTTTAAATACATTTATTAACCAATGTTAACACATTAAATGAATCTATATATTGCTAGTCAGAGCAGCTTACAAAATGCCAGAATGCATCATAGAACTGGACAGCCACAATGAGTAATTACAATGTGCATAGTGGCTAAGCTCAACACCTTAATATAGCTTTATGATTTGCAGAAATTTTTTTAATAATGATTCCTAAAACAATCAATTGTAATTTTACGTAAAACTTTTACAAAACCAGGCCACAATCTCTTTTAATTTTTTTTGTTTGTTTTTAACACACAGTTTTCACGCTGTAGTAACTTGGAAATGTGCAACCGTGTCAACAGAGACAAAAAAGCCAAAGTAACATGAATCTTACTTTCATGCAGCTATCAGTTAAATATTACATACTCTGGAATGATTTTACACCAAAAATATTTCCACAATAACTTGCTCTCATAGGGGTGGATCGAAGTTTTAAAAGTTGAAAAGCAATCAGAGAAGGTTAACTTTTCTTGGTTATAATGTATTATGATTCAGTCAGTACCACAACTCTGTGGCAGCATGAGGAATTACCCAGCAGCAAGGAGGGGCTGATCGTTCCGAGTTACTGCGTAATTTAGGTACATCGTTTGAAATGTCATTACTACAAAGTATTGTGCACCATTTGGCAGTAGCTTGTCAATTAACTTGTGTCACCACCATCTGCAAAAGTATCAGGATTGGATAGATTATTTCACAGAAGACTTAGTTACATTTTTATGTTTAGAGTGACCCTGACAAACCTAGAGAAAACTTTTTTAAAGGTTTTTCTCCTGATTCTTTCACTTCCATTGTGTGTAATTGCTTTAATAAATATCAAAGATCTAAATAAATATTTACAAATTATTTCTCTAACCTCAAAAAATAACTAAATGATAAATGGAAATTTGACTTGGTCTAAGATCAGTCAGCTTTTGAAAAAACTTAAATTGTGAGATTTTTTTTTAAAAAAAGTAATTTAACTTTTCCTGGCTGTATTTTATATATCTATGTATAAAAAAAAATCATTATTCAACTATCGATCCATTCCTATTGGTAATGCTTCTTAATCCAGACATTCCGCAAAATACAGACTTTTTACAAATCACGGCATCTTTAATACAAGAAAAGTAACATGCATTATTCTTCATTCTGTGTACACTGATGGAGTTCATGAATAGGCAGTGCCCCATTACTACAAACATAACGGCTTCTGTGAAACCTAAGTGCTTTCTTTCCTTTCGGTATTAACTTACAGTATACTAGGTGACACCAGATAATAGGCAGTCAGATGATATTTGGGGAGGGGGAGGGAAGCATTAAAGAAATTTGAATGCCTCATCTATAATTTCACGTATGGATAAAGGTAGTTTTTGGCTTTTTATTTTAATTTCTTGTCTATTTTGTTACAAGCACTCATGTTAGGACAAAGGTGAAATGTGCAAACTTTAAAATTTAAATATTCATTTTCTCTAAGATCCAGCTCAGTAAAAGATTACCCCAGTTCCCTGCAATTTTACACTACAAGATCAAAGCTAATAATTTGTTATAAAAGTTATATATTGAAAAGAAATAATGAAAAACACAATTGGGAAATATTTAAGAAAAAATATGCAGGACTAGCACCTGCTGTGTCAACCCTGTTCCCTAATTCAATCATAATACCCACTGGCATACCCAACAGATAATGCCTTTAAACAGTAAATCAAGCTGAACAAAACCAGCTCAACAAGGTTAAGAAATAAATGTTACATCAAGGTAGTATGTTTTGTTTCTGAAACAGTTCCGTAGTTCTTACATTCAGATCTATTTTAAATGCTTCTTTGTTAAACTCAACTGTTGTTTTTCTTTTAAAGATCTGTTGTTTAAAGGTTAAAATCTCTGTAAAACCTAAAAATGTTTTAAAATTTGCTGAAAATGCAACAGATTCTCAATTAACATTTATTTAAAATAATACCCTCCGCTGATGTTACTTTGACCTCCTGAAAAACTCTGGAGGAGCATTAACAAAAGATTTAAACTACTGTGCAAAATTTCTTCACGAAAAGTGTTTAAAGGCTGGTGCAAAATGGGAAGCAAATTCTAAACAATTTTGGCTTCTTGGAAACAAAAACCGCTGTGTCTGGGAATAGTAATCATTGGGCATGATTCTCCAGGAAGAATCCGGCTTTCATCTTTTCCGGCGACAGGTACGTTTGTGTTCCGCATGCCAGTGCTCCTGCTGACACTTGATTGAGCAGTACGATGTGTTCCAGCAACAGTGGTACATGGCTTCCTCTTCACAGTTGTAGCACTGCAGACAGCAAATAGAAGGAAGTTTCATGATTTGGGATTGAACGTCACAGAAAGTGGTTAAAACTGTAGACTTCTGAAGTCATGCTTTTAAAGATATTATTAGGATTGTGACATTTTATGCCTGATTCAACTTAAACTAGAATCCCCGAGAACATTAAAATATGTTTTACATACTGAGCAGAATGAAAAGGAAAAAAATGACAGAAATGACTAAAGCTGAAGCAAGTGTTCAGTATCAGCACATTCTAGCTTACCTGTAACGCCAATTATTTTTCATCTCTATTAGGTCATTCTCCGCGGCACACCAACATTGATAATTTCTTGCTCTTTTTTTGCTCTTGACCTCACATCTCTTTTCAGCCATCGCTCCCATATCTCTGCTCCCCTTCACAAGTTCCTTGAAATAATTGTCTATACTTGCTATTTCTAATTCTCCTCCCACTCTTTCTTAAACTTATGAAGTCTTTCACCCCTTCCATTCCACTGAATATGCTATTATCAAGGTCACTTAACAGCCTCAAATCCAGTGGTCAAGTCCCAGTCTTTATCTTATTTGGAAATGTCTGGGGAGGGGTGCTACTGGCTTCTAGTGGTTAGAACCCAGGGATGCTGGTAAACATCCCACAAGGTACAGGAGAGCCCCCCGCCCTGAAACAAAGAATTTTTCGGTCCAAACATCAATAGTACTGAGATTGAGAAGCCCTAATCTAAACAAAGAATGCACATAATTTGGTCAATTGATTGGGCATGGAAGAAAATGGTGAAAAATTCAAAGCTAAGGTTTTAAGCTAAAGAACAGTGGTATCATTGACACCCAGAAGTGAGGATGAGCAGGTGTGGGCAAAGAAGATGAGTGGCTGAGTATTGGACACTGTCTTGGCCATCTAGTGCTGCTATAACAGAAATACCACAAGTGGATGGCTTTAACAAGGAGAAGTTTATTCTCTCATAGTCCATAGGCTAGAGGTTCGAATTCAGAGTGCCAGTTTCAGGCGAAGGCTTTCTCTCTCTCTCTCAGCTCTGAAGGAAGGTCCTTGTGATGCATCGGCCTTCCCTTGGTCTGGGAGCATCCCAGCGCAGGAACCTCAGGTCCAAGTGACGTCACTCCGTTCCCAGTGCTGCTTTCTTGGTGGTATGAGGTTCCCAACTCTGTCTGCTTCCCTTTCATCTCTTTGAAGATAAAAGGTGGTACAGGCCACACTTGAGGGAAACTCCCTTTACACTGGATCAGGGATGTGACCTGGGTAGAGGTGGTGTCACAACCCCACCCTAATCCTCTTTAACATAAAATTATAATGACAAAATGGAGGACAACCACACAATACGGGGAATCATGGCCCAGCCAAACTTACACACATATTTTTGGGGGGACATAATTCAGTCTGTGATAGACACTAAACACTTGAAATGGGTCAGTAAAGATATTTAAGTTCTATAGATAGACAGATGGATAGATAATGGATTTTATCGTTGATTTAGTTTGCATTTATCCCTTTCTTTGTGTGTATATTTCAAGGATATACTGTTCTTACTCTGTTTCTCTAGATTGTGTCTCAACATCCACTTTTTTGGCATCTGACATTTACATGCTTTCTGTCCTACAATACTGTATGTCTCTTAAATTATTTCTACATATTCTATCACTACTTGAAATAATGTGGTAAGTGGAAAAAGTTTAGGATTTGGAGTCCCAGTTTAGGTACAGTCCTAGCTCCACCAACTAAGTGTTGAATCTCATAAGCCTCAAATTCCTTACCTAAAGAATGGGTATAGCAATAACAATCTCAGCTATTTTACAAATGGTAACCAGTTAACCAGTTGCCATTAAGTCAAAAATTCAACCCATGGTGACCCCGTGCGTGTCAGAGTAAAGCTTCATAGGATTTTCAATGGCTGATTTTTCAAAGGAAGATTGCCATGTCTTTCTGAGGACCTCTGGGTAGACTCAAACCTACAACCTCCTGGTTAGCCTCTGAACACATTAACCGTTTGTACTACCCAGGGACTTCTCATAAATGGTAAAGTGCTGTAAGAAGCAGTTTTAAAACCCCCCCAAAAAACAAACCGTTGCTGTCGAGTCGATTCATAGTGACCATATAGGTCAGAGCAGAACTGCCCCATAGAGTTTCCAGGGAGCGCCTGGTGGATTTGAACTGCTGATCATCTTGGTTAGCAGCTGTAGCTCTTAGCCACTATGCCACCAGGGTTTCTGCTAAAGAAGCAGTATTAGAATTCTTTATTATAGGCTCCACTTCCCATTTCCTGATTGTTTAGTACACTTATGGAGATATCTTTTCATAAATCTATGTCCTTTTCTGCCTTGGGTAGTCAGTGCATGAAGTTAAAATTATTGTAGACATGGTCTTAGGGCATTCTGCTTCTGCGGCTATCTTTATCATACCTTAATTCTCATCTAGTGATACTTCTTTACTCCTCAATTTTCCTCTCAAGTTGTCTTCATATATTTTTCTAAATTACATGCTAAGGTTCCTTTTCTTGCCAAATCTTACATCAGAATTTTTATTTATTTATATCTGGGGAATATGTGTAAGAATGGCTATTAATGATGTTGGATAACAGCGCAAGGAACATGAAGTTGGACCAGGCTGAATTTATTGACTTATGGGCCCACTAAGCACAGATTCTTCAGTGTTTCACCTTGAGAGGTTAGAAAAAGAACTAATAGTTTATTTGGTTGGTTCACTGAAGTATGTATTAAGCAGAGGCCTATACTAAATCAAGTTTAAATGCCAGACCTGCCTTGGTATACTACAGAAGAAGTTAACTGAAGGCTTAGGGAAACTGGTGTATTAGAATGGATTTATCAGGTTGAACCCACAAACCCACCCATGGAGAACCCAGAAGACAAACCTTTTACGACAACAGTGAGGAACAAATTTGTGAAGGTAGTCCCAGCATCCTTGAAGACTGCTGTGATTGCTATTTTATATAAGTCAGATTTGACAGTGGGAACTGCCCTAACTGAATTCAGACACCTAGTTTTATTGGGGCTGATTGGACCCCAGGTGGTAGGGGCCAAGTGGCAGCACTTAATTGACAAAGACAAGGTGGGCATGGTCACCATATCAGCGCACTCAAAGCAGTAATCAGAAAAGTCTGACTCATATGGACTTGTGGCATTGGCTACTTAGTCATGGTGTCTCTAGGAGTGAAAGAGGTGGCAAATCTAAATATTTACTTGATCTGTACAAGCAGGAGAATTCTAGGTCAAGTGAACCACAGTCTAACTTGAATTGTCAGAAAAGAGTTACAGCCCCTCAATCAATACCCAGAATTGAGTCAGTTTACAAAGCTACAATCCTTGAATGAAGGGGAGGCAAGGTCCCCTTGAGGAAGGATCCTACTACACTGCCAAAAATTTATGTTAAGCTTTCTCATAGCCTTCCTCAAAGGGATCTTTGGCTTTTCAGGAGAATGACTGTTCTTTGGAGAAAAGAAAATAATCAGACTTTTCTGATTATTGGATACTAGCTCTGAACTAATTCCAGGAGACCTAAAATGTTACTGTGGCCCACCAGTCAGAGTGGGGGGTGTATGGAGGTCAGGTTATTAATGGGACTTAGGTGATGTCTGCCTCACAGTGGACCCCCAAACCTATCCTGTAGTGGTTTCTCCAGTTCCAGAATGCGTAAGTAGAACAGATATACTCAGCAACTGACAACACCCCCATGCTGGGTCTCTGGCATGTGAAGTAAGGGCTATTATGGTAGCAAAGGCCCAGTGGAAGCCATTAGAGCTGCCCCTACCTGGGAAAATGGTAAACCAAAAGCAATGCCACATTCTTGGAGGGGACTGCAGAGATTACTGCCACCATCAAGGACTTGAGGATGCAGGGGTGGTGATTCCCACCACATCCCCATTCAACTCGCCCATCTGGTCTGTGCAGAAAACAGATGGATCTTGGAGAATGACAGTGGATTATTATAATCTTAACCAGGTGGTGACTCCAATTGCAGCTTCTGTTCCCCATGTGGTTTCATTGCTTGAGCAAATTAATACATTTCATGGTACCTGGCATGCAGCTATTGATCTGGCTAATGCCTTTTTCTTCATACCTGTTTCGAAGGACCACCAGAAGCAGCTTGCCTTCACCTGGCAAGGCCAACAATATACCTTCACTGTCCTAGCTCAGGGGTATATCAATTCTCCAGCTCTATGTCATAATCTAGTCTGCAGGGACCTTGATCGCCTTTCCCTCCCACAAGACATCACATTGGTCCATTACACTGATGACACTATGCTGATTGGACGTAGTAAGGAAGAGTATCAATGACTCTGGACTTACTGGTAAGACATTTGTATTCTAGAAAAAAAAAAATTCTAGAGGATGAGAAATTAACCTGAAAAAAACTCAGGCACCTACCACTTCAGGGAAATTTCTAAGGGTCTAGTGGTGTGGGGCATGTCAAGATATTCCTGCTAAACAAAGGTAAATTGTTGCATCTGGCCTCTCCTACACTAAAAAAAGAGGCACCATGCCTACTGGGCCCCTCTGGATTTTGAAGGCAATATATCCCTCATTTGGGTGTGATATTCCGGCCTATTTGTCAGGTCACTCAAAAGACTGCTAGATTTCAATGGGTCCCAGAACAAGGGAAAGCTCTGCAACAGGTTGTTTACTGTGCAAGTGGCTCAGCCCCTTGGGCCACATGATCCAGCTGATCCAGTGGTGCTCAAAGGTCCGTGGCAGATAGAGATGTTGTTTGGAGTCTTTGGCAGGCCCTATTGGTCAATCACAGGGCAGACCTTTAGGATTTTGGAACAAAGCACTGCCATCCTCTGCAGATAACTAGTCTCATTTTAAGAAACAGCTTTTGGCTAGTTACTGGGCCTTAGTAGAGACTGAACGCTTAACCATTGGCAACCAAGTCATCATGCAGCCTGAGCTGCCCATCATGAACTGGGTGTTGTCTGACCCACAGAGTCATAAAGTCAGATGTGTGTAGCAGCACTTCATCATTAAATGAAGCAGTATATATGAGATTGGGCCTGAGCAATACCTGAAGGCACAAGTAAGTTACATGAATAACTGGCTCAAATGCCCAGGGTCTCCACTTCTGTCACATTACCTTCTCTCTCCCAGTCTGCACCTATGGCCTCATGGGGAGTTCCTTATGATCATTTCACTGAGGAAGAGAAAACTCACGCCTGGGGTACAGATCGTTCTGTGTGATATGGAGGCACTGCTTGAAAGTGGACAGTGGCAGTAATGCGGCCCTTTCTGGGACCTCCCTGAAGGACAGTGGTGAAGGGCAGGACTTTGAGCACTGCACCTGGTTGTTCACTTTGGAAAGAAATCCCCAGGTGTGTGATCGTATACTGATTCTTGGAGTGTGGCCAGTGGTTTGGCTGGATGGGCAGGGACTTAGAAGGAACATGACTGGAAAATTGGTGATAAGGATTTATGCGGCTATGTGGATAGACCTCTCTGAATGAGCCAAAGAAGTGACCTCGTTAGATGGGCGTTTTAACAATTAAGTGGATAGGATGATGCGTTCTGTGGGTACCAGTCAGCCTGTTTCCCCAGCTGCTCCTCTCATTGCCCAATAGGCTCATGAACAAAGTGGCCATGGTGGCAGGGGTGGAGGTTATGTATAGGCTCAGCAACATGGACTTCCACTCACCAGGGCCGACGTGGCTACAGCCACTGCTGAGTGCCCAATCTGCCAGCAACAGAGACCAACGCTGAGTTCTCGATATGGCACCATCCCTTGAGGTGATCAGCCAGCAACCCGGTGGCAAGTTGATTACATTGGACTGCTTCCATCATGGAATGGGAAGCCTTTTGCCCTTAACTGGAATAGACATTTACTCTGGATATGGATTTGCCTTCCCTTCATGTAATGCTTCTTCCAAAACTACTATCCATGGACTTACAGAATGCCTTCTCCACCATCATGGTATCCCACACAGCATTGCCTTGGATCAAGGAACTCACTTCACAGCAAATGAAGTGCGACAGTAGGCCCATGTTCGTGGAATTCAATGGTCTTACCATGTTCCCCATCATGCTCAAGCAGCTGGCTTGACCGAACGGTGGAACGGCCTCCTAAAGACACAGTTACAGTGCCAGCTAGGCGGGAATAGCTTGCAAGGTTGGGGCAGTGTTCTCTAGGAGGCTATATATGCTCTAAACCAGCGTCCAATATATGGTGCTGTTTTTCCCATAGCCGGATTCATAGGTCCAGGAATCAAGGGGGTGGAAATGGGAGTAGCACCACTCACTATTGCCCCTAATGACCCACTCACAAGATTTTTGCTTCCTGTCCCCCTGACCTTATGCTCTGCAGGTCTAGACATCTTAGTTCCAAAGGGAGGAATGCTCCCACCTGGAGACACATCACTGATTCCACTGACCTGGAAGCTAAGAATGCCACCTGGCCACTTTGGACTCCTTATGCCTCTGGATCAACAGACAAAGAGGGGAGTTCCCATACTGGCTGGTGTGATTGATCCTGATCAAGGGGAAATCAGACTGATGTTACATAATGGAGGTAAAAAAGAGTATGTCAGGAATGCAGGAGATCACTTAGGGCGTCTCTTGGTACTACCATGCCCTGTGATTAAAGTCAATGGAAAACTATAGCAACCCAAATCTGACATGGCCACTAATGGGCCAGACCCTTCAGGAATGAAGGTTTGGGTCACATCGCCAAAGTACCACAACCAGCTAAGGGTAAAGGGAATACGGAATGGGTGGTAGAAGAAGGCAGTTCTAAATACCAGCTATGACCACGTGACTAGTTGCAGAAACAAGTACTGTAATTGTTATGAGTATTTCTTCCTTGTTTTGTTATACTACGTGTATGTGTGCACACACACACACACACACACACACACACACAGCAATTATTTTTGTTTTTTTCCCTCCCTTATCCCATTACTTATTATAAAACATAAGATGCAAACAGGGCTAGTGCGTTTTTGGTTGTACATGTGTTAGTTGTTTCACATTAGGCTCAAGTATGACTTTATCTATTACAGATTATGTATGGTTTCAGGGAATGTGTACAGGTGCCAAGGTGACATGGGGAGGACTGTGATGGTTAATGCATATGTCATAGCTAGGCCATGATTCTTAGTATTATGTAATTATTCTCCATTTTGTGATCTGATCTAAAGGGAGTTTCCTCGTGGGTGTGGCCTGCATCCAGTATATATTGATGTTCTGGCAAAGCTCAATCGCTGTGGATCCTGCATCCGACTTGTCATCCTCTGACCTCCGGTTCTTGGGATGTGAGCCTTCCACCTGATCTGCCAATTTTGGGTTTGTCAACCCCTTCAACCACATGAATCAGGAAAAGCCTCCAGCCTGATTCCTGACTCACAAATTTGGGACTTGCCAGCATCCACAACTGCATGAGCCATTTCCTTGAAATAATTCTCTGTATATATTTATATATATTTATAGGTATATGCTTCACTGGTTTTAATCCTCTGGAGAACTCAGCCTAAGACACTCAGTAATATGGGACCTGAGGTCAGATATTATAGGATTTGTAATGAAAAATCTTCAAGTTGTAAATTTCACATTTCATCTTATTTCAGGAATAATTTTAGCATATGCTACATATCCCTTTCTGAATTGATTTTAATTATACCTGTGGTACATTTGCAGAAATCAGTTGATAAAAAAATACTGATATTTACCCACTGTTTTTTCTTGGTCTGAGAAATTAGTTGTTTGTGCTGTGTTGCTAGCTTCTTAATTTCTTCTACAAATTCTTCTTTACACTTTTCCTTTACTTGCTTACATTTTCTGTCCATCTCACCCTGCATATTGGCTACAGCTTTATTTACAGCTTGTCTTTTTTCTTCTTCCATTTCAGAACGCAACTGAAATTAAAAAAGTTAAACCACAATATGTCATCTCAATCACTTAAATAAAACCACTTTAATACATATTTTCTTCTCAAATGATGTAACTATTTCATTAAGATGTGTAAAAAAATTTAGATAAGAAAAATTATCCTTATTAATTGAAATAGTATAAAAGATATAGGTTTAATTAAATTCCTAGTTGTAAAAAGCTGCTATCTGGTTAATGCATAAATAAGAGACCCTAATAAATCACTACGGGAAATGCTGTTCATTCATTCTGCCCAGGTTTCAGAAAGCAACATGCTTTATGTACCAGGTGGGATGCTTTACCTTTTCTAGAGCTTCTCGCACAACTCTTTCAGTTTCTCGCTTGTGATCAGATTTCATTCGGTCTTTAAAGTCATTGAAAATTTTGGTGTATTTGTCATGGCACATGCTTTGACACACTCCATCATTAGTGGTCTGAGTGCTTCGATGCAGCATTCTTGGAGAAGAGGCACTTAACTTCTTGGTCTGAGTTGAAACTGAAACTTTTTCGATTTGCTGAGGCATTGTGGGAATTTCCTGGCTAGAACTTACTGCTTCAGTTTCAGGCTCTGGTTCCTACAGAGTAAGAAAAGTGCTTAGACCTAAAACAAAGCAATATAATTTACCAGTACAAGGACAAGCTCCATTAGGGTGACAATATATGACATATACACATAGCCATGTGATACGCTGCTGTGGAAAACATGGAATTAACAGTTATAATAATTCCAAACAGGAATTTACAATTTCATTACATATTATTATTATTTTTTTTGCTTTTAAAATACACCAAAAAATTTATCATACAGAATATAAAATCATTATAAACAACTTATAATTCACTTTTGTGGACTAGATTCATTAATAAATCTCCTAAGATCCTATACCACTTCTCACTGAATATGTGTTTGGACTATGCCCGTGGTTTTAAAACATGCATGAATCATATCATTAAGTATGGCCAGGCTTAGCCATAGTTTCCACCAGTTTTTAAATGTTGATTTAGTGATTAGGTCCTTTATTTTTAATAATGCTGTGGAAGAAAATAGGGTTCCCAAGAAATGTAGCACTGTAAAGCAAAGTGCCCATCCCATTTAGCCAAACTTTGGTTGGTAGTTGTTAAATTAAGATGGAGATTTTCAGCATGTGTTTGTTATCCTAGAGATAGTAGATAATGACAGGAAAGCCCAGGAAACTGGCTTCAGACTTGACTGATATTATTTGAATGATGGCAACTGCATTTCACAAGTATCCACCAGGTGTGACTGTCTTGACCATGACTTTAAAAATATTTCCTGTTTCAATTGCCACTTGGACACTCAAGGTCAGGGCAACTTACTTCTTTTTTGGGTTCCACACTCTGATTACGTCGTCCTTTCTTTGCTCTTGGTTCCTGAGTGACCTTCAGCTGTGGGCATTATAAAAGTAATAGCATATTATTCCAGATATTAAGAAATACTTCTCTGCTGAAAAGACTAGTAATGGACCCACAGGTGAGGAGTAAGGAAATTTGCTCACTTTTTCCATTAGCTCTTTCAAACCACTTAGTTGACCACTTACTTAATTACCTATCCTGGCAACTGATGGCTTTATGAAATGAGCAGCGTACTTAGGCTCTTCTCACTGGTAGGGTCAGGCTCAAGGCTGCTGATGGTTTTATATTTATGTATTTGAATTGGGCTTGATTTAGCACAGCACTTTACAAATGTTTATATGAAAGGGAAGGAAAAATGTCAGAATCTGTTCATTACAGTGAGGAGTGTACACTAAACAATTTTCACATTTAAAAACAATAATTAATAAATAGTTTTATTGAGACACAACTTACCTGCTCATTACTGGTAGAAGAGATACTGGATTCTGCCTCTTCCTCACCTCGGTCTTCGTTCTTAGACTTCCAAAATCTTCCTTCACGAAGGAAACGTTGATGCAATTCAAGTTCATCACATGCTTTTTTCCAGCCCATACTGCGCTTCACATGCAACCGATGAATGTTGACTGTGATATCTTGTATGTTTTCAGAAGGAATCCAGGCCCTGTGAAAAATGTTTAAAGGTATAGTTAGAAATTTCCAAATTGGTAGGAAAAGGTGTACAAATAAGGGTACTGAGTAGACTGTACCTAGTGTAAAGTACTGTTTGTGGCAATTCTAATCTGATCTGTTAATTATGCCTTGAAAAAACAAACTCTTACCAAGCAGAAAATAGTTAAGGCATTTATTTTTTGCAACCATCAAAGCAAAGTTCTCAGAATTGAAGTGACTCACAAATACCTGTTAACTGTTCATTATTTTCTTTAATCTGCTTAGCTGCTCATAGTTCATATTTACATTCTTCATAAGTCCTTTTTAAAAATACTATTTACCAATTTGGTAAATTAGTAGGCCCATCTATCTATCTGCAAATTAGCACTACAGAATCATTTGAAAATGCCCAGTAATTTTCATGAGATACATACATTTATCTATATAAAATGAGGGTAACTATAAAATATTACCCAGTGACTTTTATTTATAACGCGCCCCTATTCATTATTAGATAAACCATGATTAATGAATAGAGAAGTGTTTGGATTTAACTTAGTATCAGTCTAGCATGTTGTATCAATTCAACATTGTATTTCTGTATACCACTGGAAGGCACTACAGAGAATATAAAGGTGAATTAGAATCTATTTGATCATGAGTTCTACTGCCACATTTTACAGCTGAAGGAGATGTTGCCCACATGGATTAAGGTAAACTATTAATTAGTGGCTGGAATCTAGTTAGGGCTTAGGTCTCCTAATTCCTAGAAGACTTCTATATACATTACCTCTGCCTTTAAGGAATTTATGATTTTCTCAAAAAGAACTAAGAAAATAATTATAATGCAATGCAGCATGCAGTAGAGGTGATTCTAGGGTGCTGTAAAGAGGAAGGGGTTTTCATTTGATTGTGGGTGGTTAGATGGCTTCATTTGGGCCTGGTCTTGAAAGATGAGGAAGATCTAGACGGGACCATATAAGGGGAGAAATTCCAGGCAAAGGGAATGTCACAAACGAGATAGAAACTGTAGGGACGACCGAGCAACAGCTAATAAGACATCTTCTAGAGCATCAGGTACAAGTTGAGTTACAGCACTATAAAATGTATCAATTTAGAGATGGACAGTTTCTGCATAGAGACTAAATCGTTTCAGTAAAATTTTCCAGAAAACAGGAAGCTTAGGAAAATAATTTTCCAGTTACATTTAGGAAAGTAACTCTGGAAATGTAATTTTATATTTTAATTCTATCTTAAGGTGACAAACTAAGGAATCAAGCAGATTAGCTCAAATATTCTTTTAAATATTTTCTGCTAGTATACTGAATAACATAAAACACTAACTCATATTATTAATAAAATATCACTCATGGTTACAGATACTATAAAGCTGTTTGGAAATTGATGAAAAAAAATTTTTTAAGCATAAATTCCGGATTATCAGATTGTTTTTTCCTATCTGTATGGATTTAAGAAATAACTGAATTCATGGTTTTCTAAGTTAACTGTGTTTTAGTTAATGAAACAAACTAAACTGAATCAAACCTTTCCCCTGTTCTTTGCATATCTGCATTACAATTGCTAACAAGTTACTGAGTATTCACTGTTTCAAGGATTGTGTTTAGGTCTTTATATGTAATTTTTTTTTTTAACCTTAAGAAAATCCTTATGAGGTAGGTACTATTGAGACCCTTATTTTAACAGGTGAGGAAACTAAGGCTCAGAGAGATTAAATACCCCACCCAAGATTAGAGAAGCAGCAGTAGATGTTTAAGCCAGGACATATACTTGGTTAATCTACCAACTCTACCTACTGCTTCCCCTCTCCATTTAGAGATGAAGTGTCTACATGGAGACTACTCCTAATCCACCTGTTAATCCACCGGTTGCCACACTGCCTGGCTTGATGAGAAATTAAAATCAAATGAATATGATGCATTAAGCATGTAATATTCAAAGCTAATAACTTGATAATCATATAATTAAAATATTATTTCATATTAGATTATTTTATCATGACATTATTTAATGTTTCTTGACATGATAGGAATCTCAGCTAAATGTGTACCTATCTACGAAAGAACAGAACTACTTTTTTGGAATTTCATAGTATTCCTAGGTTTCATGTAACTAAACTTCTATTTGAATTAAGTGAAGATTAAGTAAAAATTTGTTATTTTGTTATGGAGTGGAATAAAGTCTCTCAATTTGCAGCTTCTCTTACAGTAATGATATCTGCATAAGACTTTACCATTTGGACATGGTAGAAGACATGGACTGTTAACAGTGATTATTTTATTTTTCTATTTTATTTATTTTGTTGTTGAGAATACACATCAGTTCAACAGTTTCTATGCATACAATTCAGTGACAATGGTGACTATTTTTTTGTTAATTTAAATCCTTGCAAGGTATGACTTTTAGATCAAGTAGGTTTTTTTTGTTTTTTTTTTTTTGCCATTTTTCCCCCTATTGAAAGATTTCGTGGTGGCATTCATGTTAACTGTGTTACATGAACCAAATAAACCACATGTGGATTCTAATATGGCTTGATGAGACTCAGCAACTTCTAACAGTACACAAAACATGAATTCACATTTTTAAAATCATTTCTATTAGTGACATTATTTAGGACAACACTTTAGACTTTCTGATCTTCAATGTTCAATAAAGGTTAAGGTCTTCACATCAGAATGGAGGTAGTTGGAATTTTGTAGTTGTATAGTTTTTTTTTTTTTATTTATAGCATTCCTTATAAGAGATACCTAACTACGTAAAATATAATAGAAAGGTTTTTACTCTTGGGGGACATACATTCTTATTTCATGAAAATGTAAATATGTTTTTTTTTTTTTATTTATAGCATTCCTTATAAGAGATACCTAACTACGTAAAATATAATAGAAAGGTTTTTACTCTTGGGGGACATACATTGTTATTTCATGAAAATGTAAATATGTAAGTCGCACTGTATACATCTCCCCAGCAACAGAAAATTTTACATCTAAATTAGAAAAAATGCCTTGTGGTTGTACACATATAATTCTTATGCACACTTAAGGTATTTATATACATTCTTAGACCACAAGGTTGACACTCTCTTCTACTCCCTAACCAATAATTTTTGTCTGTGGCTCTAACAGGGCCTTAAATTACCTGTAATATTATTACAACCTTACGAAAAGGACACATTCTGAGAACGCTTCTACCTCACTGCCACTATGAATTCACTCTCAGTACAAACACATTTCTGAGGTTCGACAACTGTCAGTTATTGAAAATGTCCTCAGTTTAGTAAATGTCTGAAAAATATCTAGAAATACAGTTTATAGAAATCATTGTTAGCTGCATAATTTAAGTTTTGTGCTGACTTTGTTTCTTCAACTTAAAACAAATTTCAGAATTTCTGATGGAGAAATCATCAGGACATTGATAAAGGTGTGATTTACCCCTCTCTTAAAGACTTCTTGAGAAGCAGTGCTGTGATTTCTTTGCACATGGGATTCATGAATTACCTCTGGTGGTGGTGACCAAAGAAGCGAACGTCAACTTGATTGTCCTCTTTCTGCATGACTTTGGCTGGCCAAAACCCAAAACCTTTCATTTTAGCCCAAACCAGCTCATGGTTAGGTATCTGGAAACAAAATGTTTTACCTTGTTATATTACTTTTAAAGTATTAAATGCAAATACACCATTAATATTGCACTACTCAGTTAAATATAATCTATTATTTTGAAAATAATTCTTTTCTAACTCCTAAACAAACTGAACTTTTTTTTTCTGGGGTTGGTTGATTTTGTTTTCAGGAAAAACACTAAAAATTCAAATCTGGATAAAAGTAGCAATGTGAACCTTTATTTCTCAGAGGAGACAGGAAAAATATTATCTCTCTATATAGCTTATTGTACTTTGGAATAAGGCAGACCCTGAAGCCAAGGGCCATGTTAAATAATAGTGGCAAACAGAACTCCCCAATTTGTTTCATAAACTATATAGTCCAGGGACTAGCAGATTAGCACCACCTGAACAAAATTAGCTTGTTAGAAATGGGAGAATTCTAGGCCCTAGACCAGACCTGAGTCCTGGAGTGGTGCAAATGGTTAGTATGCACAGCTGCTAACCAAAAAGGTTAGAGGTTAAGTCTACCCAGAGGTGCCTCAGAAGAAGGGCCTGGTGATCTGCTTCTGAAAAATCAGCCATTGAAAATCCTGTGAAGCACAGTTCTACTCTTGACATACATGGGGTCACCATGAGTCAGAATCCACTCAATGGCAAATGGAGTCCAGATCTACTAAATCAGAAATCTGCATTTTAACAAGCATAGTAAGTTTTCAGAAGCACTGTTCTGAGAGTGGTTTCCTTCAGGTAGCCTCTGAGGCCCAAGTTTTCAGAAGCACTGTTCTGAGACTGGTTTCCTTCAGGTAGCCTCTGAGGCCTAAGTTTTCAGAAGCACTGTTCTGAGACTGGTTTCTCTCAGGTAGCCTCTGAGGCCTAAGTTTTCAGAAGCACTGTTCTAGACTGGTTTCCTTCAGGTAGCCTCTGAGGCCTAAGTTTTCAGAAGCACTGTTCTGAGAGTGGTTTCCTTCAGGTAGCCTCTGAGGCCTAAGTTTTCAGAAGCACTGTTCTAAGACTGGTTTCTCTCAGGTAGCCTCTGAGGCCTAAGTTTTCAGAAGCACTGTTCTAGACTGGTTTCCTTCAGGTAGCCTCTGAGGCCTAAGTTTTCAGAAGCACTGTTCTGAGAGTGGTTTCCTTCAGGTAGCCTCTGAGGCCTAAGTTTTCAGAAGCACTGTTCTGAGAGTGGTTTCCTTCAGGTAGCCTCTGAGGCCTAAGTTTTCAGAAGCACTGTTCTGAGAGTGGTTTCCTTCAGGTAGCCTCTGAGGCCTAAATTTTCAGAAGCACTGTTCTGAGAGTGGTTTCCTTCAGGTAGCCCCTGAGGCCTAAGTTTTCAGAAGCACTGTTCTGAGAGTGGTTTCCTTCAGGTAGCCTCTGAGGCCTAAGTTTTCAGAAGCACTGTTCTGAGAGTGGTTTCCTTCAGGTAGCCTCTGAGGCCTAAGTTTTCAGAAGCACTGTTCTGAGAGTGGTTTCCTTCAGGTAGCCTCTGAGGCCTAAGTTTTCAGAAGCACTGTTCTGAGAGTGGTTTCCTTCAGGTAGCCTCTGAGGCCTAAGTTTTCAGAAGCACTGTTCTGAGAGTGGTTTCCTTCAGGTAGCCTCTGAGGCCTAAGTTTTCAGAAGCACTGTTCTGAGAGTGGTTTCCTTCAGGTAGCCTCTGAGGCCTAAGTTTTCAGAAGCACTGTTCTGAGAGTGGTTTCCTTCAGGTAGCCTCTGAGGCCTAAGTTTTCAGAAGCACTGTTCTGAGAGTGGTTTCCTTCAGGTAGCCTCTGAGGCCTAAGTTTTCAGAAGCACTGTTCTGAGAGTGGTTTCCTTCAGGTAGCCTCTGAGGCTTAAGTTTTCAGAAGCACTGTTCTGAGACTGGTTTCTCTCAGGTAGCCTCTGAGGCCTAGTGTCATTTGGGACTGAAGATCTGGAAGACTCACGTGCTTCTTTTCAGCACTCTTCTGGAAATTGTCATCTCAGGGGAAATTTTAGGGCTGGAGCCCCATCATTGCTGTGGGTATAGACAAAGCCTTAGACTTCTTGTGAAAGAATGAGAGAAAAAGCCAAAATTCACTTTATTCTTTATTATAAAACCCAAAGCTTATTCTTATTTAAGGTCCTCATTTTAAAACCAGAAATGGTTGACAATTCCATTATTTTTCCAATGTTTCAGCTGTTTATATGCATTAAAACAATATATATTATGATAAGAGCCTTTAGGTGGCACAAATGGTTAAGCTCTTGGCTACCAGCTGGAAGGCTGGCAGTTCAAACCCACCCAGAAGTGCCTTGGAAGACAGGCCTGGTAATCTGCTTCTGAGAGGTCACAGCTTTGAAAACCTTATGGAGCAAATCTACTCTGTATACATGGGATCACCGTGAGTCAGAGCTGACAGCAATGAACAATAGCAACAACAATACTCTGATATAAAGAAATCTATTTAGGGAGGACTGTAACTTTAAACAAATTGGAAATAAACTTCCTTAGAGTAGTATGTTACACACTTAAGAAAAAACAGAAATTAACAAAATTTCACATACACAAGGATAGCAGAACCAATTGTCAGGACGAGCATTAGACAAATAGAAGCAATTCTTGCAAAGCTGTAGTTCATCCAACTGAAAAAGAAATACAACTATTTTAGCCTATATAAAACATACATGTAATTAAGCTATATTACATATGCTTATGTAAATTAACATTTTTATTAATATACAGCCTTGAATTTTATTCCTTATATAATCTTTTTTGCTCACATAACCTTAAATTTTTAATTTTTCAATGGATAATGCTAGAAGAACCTGTCACTTTCCTATTAAAACTATTTCTACAGCCTCAGTTTACACTTAAAATATAATACAGATTCCTTACAAGGCCTGGTGTGGTCTAATCCTTGCCTTACTTTCCAGCCTCATTTGGTACCTTCTCCTTGTTTAGCTCTCAGCTTATGTACGTTAGTTCCTCAAAAAGGCAATCCTGATAAACCTATATAAAACATCCACTACCAACAGCAGCAATTGTTATGTTGCCTCATTCCCCATTTTAGTCCCTTGCTTATTTTCTTTCATGACCTTTTTACAACTGGTGAAGAAAGGAATTTTGTCTGTTTCTTTTTTCCCCCCAGCCTCCCTCGTCATAATGTAGCTCCATAAGGAGGAAGCTTATGACTTGTTCACCTTTTTTTTCTTTCTAACACATTTCCTGGCACATAATAGACAATTAAGTATCAGCTGAATGAGTAAGAACAAAAGTCAAATTTGGGATAAATTAAAGCTTTTTATATAAACAGATTTTTTTTAAAAGGATAGTTACAAGTGTTTCAAATGAGAATGACCATAAAAAAATTCCTTAAATATATATTTCATTTATTATATAAACTTCATTTTTTGTTTGTTTGTTTGTTTTTTACCTGTGTAGTCGAGTATGGACTCAAATCTGAATACTTCATTCAAAGAGGGCACATTTCTTGAGTGTCTGTCCAGGGCAACACATGTACATGCATTACCTAACTAATCCAACACCTCTTCAGGATTGTTACAGGTAAGGAAATAGAAAGTTTCCTTGTGCAAGTTACTTAGTAACTAAATCTAACTCCTGGGATTTCTCCGAGTAGGTTTGCCAGAAAAAAAAAAGTTTTTTTTTTTTTTTTTTGCTGTATTTACATTATTTCCTATGTATTTCAAACATGAAAAATAAGATTACAAGTAAAGGTAATGGCATAATTTAAGTATATGTAAGAAACTAAAATCCTAAAAATAAATTTAGATTATAGCAAGAGTTTAATTATTAGGCATAAATAGTACCTCATGACATGTGTCTTTATATAGCATCCTTGCTATGTCAGCTTGCTCACTGTCTGCTGTAATTAAAAATAGATATTACTTAATACCAATAATCTAGAAACACAAGACTATCAAAATTAACACTATCATTTAATTTTCTGTTAGTTTAGCAAAAGTGGATATAAACTATTTCTAACCAAAATATGTATTTTAAATGAAGTTCAGGCAACAACAAAAAATTCTATAGGCATCTTTTATATTTGACATAACCATTACTTCTCTAGATTAAAAAAAAAAAAGTTGCTATCGAGTCAATTCCGACCTTCTTACCTTTCAATGATGGGATATTAATGGGGAAACGAGAACTAATCAAAGCACTCATAAAAAAGTGTCTCAACTGAGACAAATATGTATAAGACTGTAAAGAATCATAGTATTTTCATCATTTAGTGTATGACAGTTGTGCCTTTGTCCAGTGAATTCTATAAGCTATAATGACATCACCAAATGTTCTTAATAGTTTAAACCCTAGTATCATGACTTACAGCTCATTAAGGTGTTAATTTTTAAAATTTAGTGTTTTAGAAAAGATATTTCTCAACATGCAATGTAAATGGTATTTGAACACACACACAAAAGAAAAAAAAAATTCAACCTCCATAGAAAATCACTGTGTTGTGGAGAAGCAGTTGAGCATCAGCTTTGAACTCTTCATAACTTCGGTATTTCCCTTCATTCACTTTCTGTAGAGGGCAAAAAACAGGCGAAAGAGTTACTGGTGAAAGTACTTTTCTGCATTATGTTACCAAGTTCGCATATGGGATACAACAGAGTTTTTCCAGGATGCCATTAGGATTACTGCTGTACTAGAGTACTGACAGACAGAAAATATGGGTAAAAGAAATCAACAACTCCATTTGTTTGAATATTACAGTACAATGAAGGGTGGCAGATCACTTAGCAGCAGCTACCATTGTGCTCTGTCTTAATTTACTGAAGTGAATTTTCAGCTTAAACATCTCATTTTGCAATAGCGATGAAAGCTACTGCTAAGTCTTGTAAATAATGGACTCTTTAAATATACGCATGTTTGATTAAGCCCTAACTACCTATCTACCGTGCTTTATAACATAGAGACTAAAGACTGAAAAATAGGATTTTTAGCCTCTCCAACAGTTTACCATAACTGCCAAGAAGACGTATTTGTAAAACTGAATTAGGACTACGTGTTATTTGGAAAAATGAAAAAATAGAGTTCTAACAACAACAACATGTGTTCCTCTGTATATCAAGGTAATGCCAAGATTTCTTTGATACTACAGTGATACATGACAAGGATTTCCCTGATTGAGTTCTCTGTAGCTTTGGCTTTGGCTGCCAAAGAGAAGGATTATGAAGGCAATCTTAGGGAGTTTCACTGGGCAAAAATTTTGGAAGTGGGATATGATAACATTAGCTAGAAGAAGCAAGGAGGCATTTTCTTACCCTGGTTATACACTTAGGGAATTGGCCTGGAAAAAAGCTTGGACTGCTAAAGCCTATAAGGAATAATTAAGAACTCAGCGATCCTTTTTCTATTCCCTGCCTTTGCTCATGCAGTTTCATCTTGAGGAATGGCAGCTTCCTGGTTGAAATCCTCCAAGACCCAGTTCAATTGCCATTTCTTCTAGGAAGTCCTTCCAGATTCTCCCAATTGGAATTACCTGATTCCAGTGTGGCATCTAGAGTCACATGGGTTATTTACAAATATTGACACATGAGTTCTACCCCTGACTGTCTGATTTTATTGGTCTATGGCAAAGTTTGGTATTGTTTAAAAGTTCTTCCAGAATGATTCCAGGATGCAACCAGGTTGAGAAAAACTTCACAGCATTCCCAAAGCACTTTGTTTTGACTTTTTTTTTTTTGCAGTTACTGTGGCCTGTGTTTTGGTGTATATTTAGTCTGAGCATAAAAATCATGTGTTCCTTTTTATTTTACTTACAGTGCTTTTGCTCATTGTAGGCACTTGGTAATAGACACATTGCCAAGATACCATTAATCCAGCCAGTGTTAACCAAGTCTCCAAGGATCAGATGGGCCTGAGCTACAATTTAGGAGAAAGGTCTATAATCTGGGGGTAGGAGGTACAATGAAAATTACTGTTTTTGTTCCAGGATTTGCTAGCCACTTTGAAGGAACAACCTTCATTTACCCATTTTTTTTTTTTTTACACTGAAATAATAGACCCTTAGACCTTCTCAGCTACTAAGGTGATAAGGAAACTTACAAGACGATTTAAAATTATTCCCCTGGTCTTCCAATAGTCCATCACGATTAACTATAAACTTCAAAAATATCAAAACGATACACGAAGTACAAAACTAGTAATTATGGCAATCTTGGCTAGAAACAGTCTAAATCTTCTGTTGCATTTTATAGTAATTTATATAATTAAATATTAACAAACTCATTAAGATTCCTCTGCCATAGTGGGCAAGATTAAGAATGTTAAAAAAATGAAAACTGTTGATGAAAAATCTTTATGTATTTTGTTCATGTTCATGCCATTATTTCCCAAAACTCTAGATCATTTCTATATTGTCATTTTTACCTGAGAGAAACCTTTATGAACTACTGCTAAAACTAGAAATCTATGTCCAGAAATGAATTATCTACATCTGAGATATTAAATTGACCAGGCTACAAGAAATTTTCTTTAATCAAGTATCAAGAATCCATAGGTTTTTTTTTGCAAATGTTTTGTTATACATATTTTTATCACAATAAAACTGTTAAAAAATACTATAGGTGGCTTAACACCAGGCCTTTTACTAGATGACACCTAATTTGAATTAGAGTAAGTACAGGAAATTTAAAACAGAGTAATTCCTCATTTGGAGGTTTTACTTTTATTAAGAAAATGAGGAAAAGCACACACTGAAGGAAACATTAACAACCAGAATTATTGCTTGTTAAATTATTCTTTAATTTGATAATTAAGAAACCATATTTGAAGTAGAAATAAAAGGAACTGACTTTACCTCTTGTATGGTGGGAACATCAACCGCTGAATGCACCAGCCTCCTGTACATTGGATGTTTATTGTCTTTCCCCTTTTTATTAAGATCTATAGCCTAAGAGATTGTTAGATAAGTCAATTTAAATGTGGCTAAAGAAACACAGATAAAATACCAATTTCTAAAACTCAAGATATTTTCTACTTCTGAAGATAAATCTTAGCAAGAAGTACTTTAACTGTTTAATGCAGTATTAAGGTTTTGGTAGAAAGGAGAGTTATTTTGGAAATTTCTATATCATTTTAAATACTATCAGTCAATGATAATGTTCATTCCAAGAAATTTAATTAAAAAATTTAAATGCTTCTAATCTAAGGTGGCAAAAACAAAGACAAAACAAAATGATCTGTAAGTCTTTTACAGAACTATTTACTGCGCAAAGCAATAGGATAGCAGTAGTTTTCATACTTCAAAAAACCAAACCAATCCCGCTGCTGTCGAGTCGATTCCGACTCATAGTGACCCTACAGGACAGAGTAGAACTGCCCCTGCCCCATAGTGTTTCCAAGGAGCAGCTGGTGGATTCGAACTGCTGACCTTCTGGTTAGCAGCTGTAGCTCTTAACCACCACACCTCTAGGGTTTCCTCATATTTCATATATACCTGTTGCTTCTCAGTCATTAACTTTTTAAGAATGAACCAAAGTAAAATATATTTTGGGAGATTTTCAAAGATTCCTCGGCAGGACTCACCCGCTCCTTCATGCGGGAGACAATGAATCTCAGGTATGTGCTCATCTCCTGTTTGTTTGTATTTTTCTTCTTAATGCTCTGTTAAAAAAAAGAAAAGGCCAAATATAAAATCTGATAATTTATATGTCTATATTCAGGTAAAAGACTTACATATATGAAAGATTATATATAGTACTCAAACATTTTATTTAAAGATACACTATTTCCAACATATTTGATAGAAGAAATCCTTGAAGTTTGCATACCAAAATTGCATTTAATATAACAAATAGAGAATTAAAAATACTATGTTGTGCTTGAAAGAATACCTTAGAGAATTGTTTTCTCTTTTCTTGGTATTTTAAAACTTCAACTAATTCTCAGATGAAAAAAAATAACACAGCATGGAGAATAACTTATTTTACAAAAAAATCAATAGCTAAAGTCCTTTAGGGGCCATCTTAAATTAGCAATATCCAATGGTGAATTTTAATACATTATTCTTTGTTAAAAAGGTTAAGAATCTGTGTCATTTATGAGTTATGTACAGTGCACCTATACACCCTGACATACTTATTTTAAAGTGTTATGTATTTATCCAGTAATAACTCCTATTTCTATTAGTGTGGCCTTAAAGTTAATTCGGTTCTTCAAGTTATCACTCAGAAAATCTAACTTCACTTGAAGAAAAAAAGATAGGTTTCTACTTTTTTTCCCTATCATTTCTAGACAAGTAGGAAACAAGGACAGATGTTATTATTTACTTAGTCAAGGTCTAAAGACATAACCATCCAGACATTCATTACAATGGTCAAAGGAAAGCAAAGGCAAATTGTTAGTGAATGTAATTAGACCATAACTCGGAGGAACTGAGTAGATTTTTGGCCACTATTTAATGTATGTTTTAACTTTCTCAGTCCACTAGATTGTGATACTCCACCCAATGGTATGATTACTTCCCAAAGAAACTGATACTCAGGAAGTCATTTTAATATGCTAAATACAGTAAAAAGTAAACATTTCTCATATAACAAAGAATTCTTTAGCTAGAACTTAAGATAACTGATTATATATACACACATAACATTAAAATATCTGAATAAGAAGTGGAAAGGCATTTTATTATCTGAAAACTTAATTTTATTTCATGTTTAACGTGCTATCTTCTTTCTACTTTTCACCTGGATTCTTTGTCAATGCATTATCATAGCCAATATTTATCTCTCTATTCAGCTTTAGTTTATGACTTGTACACACAGCTTAATTTATGCAAACTACAGAACAGTTTTTCTCAATCGTGGCCATGCACCAGAGACACTGATAGATCCTTTTATGAAATGCAGTTGGGCTTTACCCCTGAGCATCTGAGTTGGCATTTCTGGGGTAGGGCCTGTGACCTGTACCTGATTATTCATTTATTTGTTAATTCCGTGGGTGGTTGGACGTGTGGCCAAGACTGATACCAACAGTATAGATCTGGAGTTTAAAATACAGTGAAATTTACTAGATGCCAGATTTATAATCCTTGGCAGGTGAGGGGTATACACAGAAATATTTTTTTCCTTTCCGCACTCAAAGTTAGTCTAAGTACTTTGCTCTGTTAGCTTCTATTTTTCGAGCCTTAGAAAATACAGAAATCAAATGTTTCCCTATAGGAAAAATTATGCACGGATAGAATCAGAATTAATATCACTGTAGCTAAAATGTTCTTTGAAATAAAAACTATTGAAACACTTTGAAACAGTCTGGAAAAACCCTATTTTACATGGCTTAGATTCAGGTAACTCGTGTACTAACTTGTTCAGGTATCTGCTTTAAATAAAGGTCTATTTTCAGTTCCTGCTTTCTTTCAGTGGAGATTACATGGATATTACATATTCTTGCCATGATTTAATTTTGGTTTTCGTCTGTTTAAAGTGTTTAAGTGAATTGCTAATTTAGTATAACTATGTGCAGCAACTTTTTTCTTCTTCCTTTTTAGAAAGCTTCTGAAAGCATACAACTCATGTTGAGGGCCTTAATTTCACAAAACTAAATGGTAAAATAGAGGGTGAAAATCTGGCTTTGTATTATGATAATCTAGCCATAACAACGATTGTGAGGACGTTCCATTCTGTTGTACGTAGGGTTGCTATGATTCGGAACTGACTTGACAGCCCGTACAGTCTAGCCAGGCTGCTAGATAATCTCTGTTCATTTAAGTGCAATTAGAAGTGGTGACCTGAGCCTGGAAAAAATGACTATTTCTGCAAAGTGTAAAAGGAAGCAAGGAAGGATGGAATGACTTCCATAGTTAAATGAATATAGTCCACACCATTCTTCATAGCTTTAGCTAATAGAACACTGTCCAAAACTCCTTTAAAGTACTATCTTCGTATACTAGTCCAGGAAAGTCTTATACCTCGTTTAACAAAGTGCTGCTCAGATTTGGATATCCTAGTTCAGCGTGTATCAATTCAGGTTGCACATTAGAACCACCCGAACAGATTTTTAAAAACACCAATGTCCATTATATACAGTTCTAGAATGGGCAAAATTCCTCTATGATGGAAAATGATCAGGATGAAGGCTGTCTGAGGGAGGAGGGTGAGAGTGAGGATTTACTGGCCAGGGGCATGAAAGGACTTTCTGTGGTGATGGTAATGTTCTGTATTTTGATGGGATTTGGGTTGCATAGGTGTATGTACTCCTCTGATTCATCAAATGGCACACTTAACACGCATGTCACTGTGATGTAACTTTTACCTACCAATGTCTGTGTGTGACCCCCCGAGATTCTGATAAAGTTGGTTTTGGGGTGGGGCCTGGGCATCCGTAGTTGTAAAACCTCCCGGGTGTTTCTAATATGCAGTCATGATTGAGAAACTCTGCCCTAGCTTCATAAAAGAGACTTTGTAATTAGTACAAATATGTGCAGGCAAACCACAGAGGAGTACTTCAGATTTTAACCTTCTCTGCTGTACTGAGAAAGTCTAAAGTGGTACATTTTTAAAAATTATTTTTTAAAGTGATCTTGAGGTTTTATTTTTTTTAAATCCTCACCAGATCTAGTATGACTCTCAGTCTACTTACACATACAAATAAGAGTCTGTCCCTTTTATTACATATGCCAGAAAGTGCTGTGGTGGTTATATTTCTGAGTACTTGTTGGTCCTTTTCAGTTACTGTACAGGGTCGCTATGAGTCAGAATTGACTCAACAGTGATGGGTTTGAGGTTTTTTTTTTTTTTTTCCAGTTACTGTAGTTATAAACTTCAAGTATTTTGATTGTATACAAGGATTAACCAAAAGACGTTTCACAGCCAAAGGGTATTTTGTTGAAAGTCTCTATGTTCTGTGCTTATTTTTATTCTTTAATTGCTACCTAATACATCTTTTCCGGTTACAAATATGGGATTCTCTTGAAAATGTAGGGCAAGAGAAGACAATATAAAGCTATTCTCAATAATTTAACTATATATAATAGGAAATGCAAGTAGTGAATGATGACCCCTGGAGTTACGCAATACACAATCTGTGCAGCCATAAGGTGGCTGGATGACTAGACTTCAGGCTGTTCGAGGCTATGCCAAAGAGTTTGACAGTAATCTGCTTCCTCAAATTCATAGCCTGAGAAGCTTTCTTAGTGAACTGAAGCGAACAAAAGAAAGGGCCTTGAACAGAAGCAAAATCTCTCCCAATAATTTATAGGGACAAAACATTTGCTATAATATACTTTCACATTTGATAGACTTGTGAGTTTTCTTGAATGCATTTTTTTTCTAACGCTTTCCAGTTATAATTTAGAGATTTAATATTTCACAAGAGAAATCAACAGAGCATGCTGCTTCTGTCCCAGGGTTGCACTGTAAGAACCCTGGGGAATTTCTCAAGTAACAAATTGTGGAGCTGCCTTATGCATGAAGTTCAAAGCCAAGTGTTTTAGTTGATGTCTGTTAGCCAAACCAAGACATTAGAGTTTGAGAACAAGCTACTATAAAAAAAAAAAAAGTAGTAGCTTCTAATGTAAACACTATTTTGTTTGTAACACAATTAAGAAGACAGATCTTGATAACACGGTCAAAAAAACAAAACTAATGCTCCTGAATATCTGCAGATTGTTTCAGATCCAATTCTTTCTCAGACTTTGAAGAATTACACCTGTTCTGTACTTGGCAGACCTCAGGATTCTTCAGTAAAGGCTAACCTGTAACAGTGTGCTGGTCAGCATCCATCGTAATAAAAACCAATAAGTATTAGTAACTGTTTATATTACCTGGAAGTGTATGGAAGTGAATTTGATCAACATCTACACATAATCAAGTAAGATGCTGTCTACTCCATAGCCAGAGTTGTTGCAACCATTTTAAAATGGCAGTAATCATATAGCTGAAAGCTGTAATGTAAACATGTATATTTATGAATATCTACTAAAGTTAAGATATTCATAAATAGATTATAGATAATTGAAGGGTTGCCTTCTGTTACTTTAAAGGAAAAATAATTGAAGATCTTGGACATCTTCTTGAGAGAGGGATTCTTAAGCCGGTTACAAATAATTGCTGCGCTACTTCAAATGAAAGGAATCTAGGTAAAAATCACAGATAAACATGAATAAAAAACTTCAGCCACACACCCAGTGCCTTAGAATGTCTGGCTGAAGAGGTATTAGCAACCTTTGATCTTGTCAAGTTTATCCACAGGTGACTATTGATAATGAGGCCATTATATGAAGGAACATTCAGGATTAAGTTTATTGATCTGGAATTTTCAGTTCTTCCTAGAAACCCAGCTCTTCAGTTGTAGAAACATATCTTGGTAGAGAATGAACTGGTGGAACTGTCTTAGAAAGCCCTTTATTGTTTCAGTACACTGAGTATCCAAAAGAAAGAAGTGCAAAACCAGAAATTCGGATTTTTTTTCTTAAATAATATTTTTATGCTACTAGAGTTTATTCAAGTCCTCAAGTCTGTAATCAACTTTATTCTTTAAACAAGACAAGGGCTTCAGACTTTTTTGGGGATTCTCGATACCCATAATGTTCTTCTCACAACAGACAAGATCAGAGGTCAGAAAACGTTTTCTGTAATGGGCTAGATAATATCTTAAGCTTTGCGACCATACAACCATATAGCCTCTGTTGCAACTACTTAACTCTGTGCTTGTAATGCACATGCAGTCATAAATAATACATAAATGCATGAGTGTGACTGTTTTAATTAAACTTCGGACACTGAAATTTGAATTTTCTATAATTTTCTCATGTCACAAAACATCCTTCCTCTTTTGATTTTTCTTAACCATAAAGATGTTTATGGTTAAGAAAACCATTCTTAGTCTGTGGTTGGTATACAAAAGCAGGTGGTAAGCTTGATTAGGTTTACTGGCCATAGTTTGCCAACACCTGGACTAGATTATAAATTCTGTGAAAGCAGAGACCATGATACTCTCATTCACTGTTCTTCTGCCAGGCTCTTGTACAATAGCTGGCACATAGTAAATCCTCAATAAATATTATTTGAATTGAACTGATGGCAGTCAGTACTAGCCCACTTCATTGCCTACTAGAAAAACCATTCCATGTAGTTGAACTTAACAATATGAAGATCTTTCCAAGATTTAAAAGTTATTTAGACCCTGGGTTAGCATACTGACAAATATAAACCATTTTATTTACTTCTGACATCTGAAGTAAGTAAACTTATTTACTTGACTTTGGCAATGTCACTGCCAAAACCCAAACCAAACCCACTACCGTGGAGTAGACGCCAACTCACAGCAACCCTATAGGACAGAGTGGAACTGCCCCATAGAGTTTCCAAGGCTGTAAGCTTTATAGAAGCAGACTGCCATATCTTTCTCCTGTGGAGCGGCTGGTGGGTTCAAGCCACCCACATTTTGGTTAGCAGCCAAGTGCTTAACCACTGTGCCCCCAGCGCTCCTTGTCATTGCCAGATGACGCCTACATGTCAGCATCACTGATCACTTTTCACCCCCCAGTCCTGATACACTGAAATCAATCTTGTCTACAAGACTACAAGAGCAGGTCCCAAATTACAGTAAATCACACCTGGCGCAAATATTAACAGTTTTACTCACTTTTCATAATGCTGGATAAATCACATTTGCTTACATGAGATTCCATTCAGTTCCATCCTAAATCTCGCACAATAAACCCAGCAATAGTTACCTGCATTCTAACAATAGCTTCTGATAATAGTTTTTGTTTTGTTTAGTTCTAACTCAAGTTACAGGAATTTAAATTTATGTTTAAGAACCTCCTCTAAGTTGTCACAAATATGCTTTCTTACTCACAGGTAAAAGTTGGAACTCACAGGATAATTCAAACTACTGAAACTATTTTGAAGTTGGTTTTTGGAGTATATTGGCAAATCAGCTTTCCTCCCACGGCACTCCATAGTCAATAAATTAATCCTACAGAATTCCTAACCGTGTTTCAGGACCTGCTCATCCAAATTTACAAGAACAGCACTGAGTGCTACTCTAGCTGTATCTGTACTTACTAATCATTACAAAATCAACGTTTGCTCTCTAACTGAAGGTGGCGGGGTTTGATTAAGGTCAAGAGTTCATATATTATCATCTTTGTAGGCATCTAGTTTAAGGTGACTTAACAACTATTAAAGCATCTTCTCTAAAGTGGTTGCTATAGGCCACAAAGCTGATGGTTAAAGAAAAATATCTAGTATTTCTAAATCCACTACACCCAGAGATTCGCAGAGAAATTGTTAAAATAGTATATTATTATAATATATAGAAAGGGGTGTTATGCATATCAGGAATTTTATAGTTCAGTATTAGTGCACTTTTTGGGTAACTTTAAGTTACTTCATGGTTTACTATAGGGATTTGGGAGCAGGAAAGGAAAGCTCAGAATAATTTCATGGAACACAGGTTTTGTACCAGTTTCTTCCTTCCCCTTCTACATAACACTAGCCTTTAAAGAACAAAATTCAAAACGCAGAGGCAGCATGTATTCCTCACTGGAATAGCTTTTCTGTTCTTTTCTGAAAGTAACTTAAATGTCTGTCTTTTGGGGCCCTAGTCTGAGTATCATTTGTCCTTTGCATAATTAGACTTCCATTCAGCCAACGGGAATACTAGGCTACTTCTGACCCCTCTCTTTACCACTCTCTTCATTTTGCATTGTGGAGACAAGAAAAGGAAACTGCATTTTGTACATATTTTCAGCTTATTAATATTGGAAGCACTAAACGATCTATTTATCTAAATTAAACCTTAACCATTCTGATGCAGGAACCATCCCAATTATTATCTCCTTAATCCTTTATAGTTAAAAATAAAAGATAAAGTTCAATTAAGATTCTAAACAAGTTACTGAAAGAAACATCACAAAGAGCAAAAGCACTACCATCCAATACATTCCACACTCATATCCAAGGATTTTGGAATACAACATTGTTAAATTCACCATGGAAGGCAACGCAGAAAATACGTAAACTTTTTTTCTTGCATAGGTGGGTCCCGGTAGTTTTAAAAAGAGATTAGATACAAATCTCTGAAAATCTTTTGGCCTTATCAGCGTTCCCATTACTTTTTCCTCTACTTGCTTGATCTTGTGATGAGCAGCAAAACTGCCTTATAAAAGTAACCATCTTAGACAAAGGTCTTTTATAAAATTAATTTTCTACGTTTGTTATGTGACCCAGTTGTCTTTAAAAACTGTAAAAATAATTGATTAAAGTGCTTATTAGGGGGGAAAAGCTTACATTTTATTTAAAAATAAAATCTCCATTCTAGCTTTGTTAATATGTGTCTTGTAGGTAAACATGCTTACTTTTAGGGTGAGACTATTAATACATTTTCCTCATTAATGAAGGAAGACTAACCAGAAAGTAAGACTATAATTTTATAGTAGATACAGAATAAGGAATTTATGTTCAAAGTATTTCCATTTAGCATTTGGTCCCATTTTCATTCTATATATTAAATGAGTATTCTCCCTACTTTTAGAATTTAAAAAAGCTGTACTGCCTACTTACTCCAAACAAGGAAAGCTGGATTCAGAGGTAAGTTTCCATGTCCAGTTTCAAGAAATAGTTTTCATGATTTTTCCTGTAGCTACCTGAACAACAAAAAGCCACAGTGCAAAGACTCAAACAGAACTTTTCTGGAACTAAGTTAACATTGACAACTCAGTATGTACCCAGTTGACAAAACTCTTGGTAGAGTCCTAATGGCTGATTTAGTTTTGGTTTAGTTTCAGTAGACCAGTTTCAGTTCCTTGATTTTCAGTTTATCTGCCTACCGGATATGCTATAACCCATGTGGGAGGGGGAGGGAGTACAGGAAGCTTAAAATCTAATTTAAAAGTTAATTTAAAATGCTTCTGTAGACTTATTTCTCCATCTATTTTTAAAGTATCAAGGTTACTATATGTACTTTTATTCTAAATATTTTTAAAAGAAGCTGCAGTAGTAAGGATATTTTAGGAGCAGCTCTTATTAGTGAAGTACGATTAAGTGGCTCTCTTCCTACAATTTCAGGAGATGCCTAATAGTCAAGAATAAGAGTCAGAATTAAGTGCTATAAATTTAGTAGAGCCTTTTGGATTAGCTGTAGAAACAAAGTATTTGGAAATTATTAATAAAATTTTCCCATATAGATTCTTCCTTTCTTTATCTACATTTTCTTGTGTTTGTTTTATTAGTGAGCTAAGTTCATTCATCATACAATTTATATATCAACATGTATTTTAAAATTTGTGATCCTTAAACAGAGAAAAATACCATCTGAAATATTTGTGAGGGGATTGGTATTTTCTAGTTTTTAAAGATATACTGGAATAATATGTACCGTATCATTACCTTAAATAAGTCAGTTTTTCTTTTGTGACTTAAACTGATTCTGTCATTTAAAAGTCACAGTAAGTATATAAAAATGGGATGTAAACTGAACCAAAGTTTGTAAAATAATTTGAGATTCTTAGAAGATACTACAGGATACTAATATAAACTTTATTTTACAGCAAACAATTTTCAAAATCTAAGATAAAAATCTTTAGATGGCTTTCACTTGAGCAACGTTTCATATCAGAGCCCCAAATATATAAAACTAGTATATCACTGTTATCTTTCCATTCTAATATTCTACATTCTTCACTTATTCTAAAGGCTTATCATACAAAATTTAGATCCCTACATTCTGCTTCCTCATGATACATTTTAGTCAAAATATAAAAATCTCATTTATCTGAATTTAAATGGAACAGTAACATGAATCTACAATCTCCTCTAAATTATGAAAAGAAGATTAATTTATGTAAGGCATATGCACATATTAAAAAAAGATGGAAGAAATAGGGGTTACTTGCAAAATATGTCTCCAAACTATTAAGCTGGCAAGTGCTGATTATTTATATTGTTTGAAAAATCTACACACTTTATATGTGTTGCTACAGGTTTTGTTTAAGTTAATCTTCTGACTTTAATGAGGCATCTAGATTCAGAATAAATGTGGCACTTTCAGCTATTATATCCACTAATATATGCAGGGCAGCGTTCGGTGTAGAACCTGCTGTGCACACCAGGGGCAGGAGGGCAGTGGGGAGTTAAACTGTTCTATATCATTCCTTTAGAATTCTTCCAATTTTTTTTTTTTTATATATCATTCCTTTAGAATTCTTCCAAGTCATAACTATAGCTTGATGGGGAGAACAAATGCTAGGCCACTGATGAGGCCAACATTTTACACCAAAAGATGCTTGTGTTGGAGTAACACAGGCATATAGAATATGAATGTTCTAAAATGGCACCAGTAGAGTAGCCACTTGTCCCATTTCAAACGCTCAGTACTGGCTACCATATTGAACAGCACAGATATAGAACATTCCCATCACTGCAGAGTTGCTTTGGACAGCACTGCTCTAAAATGCACTGCCATACCCAACCCATCTACATATGGTTTCTAATAATAGACTACCTCGCCCATGTATTGAAAACAAAAATTCCAGTAGTTATCACTCAAATACTATCATGATTTTCACCAGCAGGCTTGTAATAAGTAGGCTTGTAGTACACACATATACACAAACACACACCCACACACACCCCTGCCTTCTATTACCATGGTACCAAAGACTAAAATGACTTAGTAATTTGCAAGCTATATATATATATATATACACATATGTATATATATATGTGTATATATATATCTTATCGGACATGGCAATATGAAAGCCGCCTTTGACAGATGAATTTTCAATGCAGTGTTATTGACCAGAGCAAAAAGGTAGAAACAACGTCAGTGTGTATCAATGCAGACCTGGCTAAATAAATTATGGTACGCTCTTTTAAAATCATGATATGTAGACAAGTATTTACCAATATGCGAAGATGACTGGGACGCTGCTCAGTGGGAAGTACACTGGCTGCATCACATAATTTATGTAAAGTTATACAGATATGTAAATATGTACACACATACCCACATGCATGGGGAGAGGTCTGAATATTCACATACTGTGTGGCAGGGTTTCTGGGAATTTTATTTTTCTTCTTTATCCTCTTGTAAGTTATTTGTGTTTTTTTTTACAGCAAACTTAAAAAAATTTTTTTTTAAATCCTTTTTTATTTCCTTAAATTAATGATAGCTTTCAGTAACAAGTGTGAAACTAAACAATACTCACATTTTTTCCCCCAAAACAAAATGCTAACTTGATATTCACAGGCTACTTTATAATAACAATCTACTATGTCTGTAAAGTGAAAGCTTAATTAAAATCTAGTATGTCTGTAAAGTGAAAGTTTAATTACCTTTCTAGAAAGGCAGACATTCCAAAGAAATATCCTCAGGGTTTTGAGATTCTTGAGTTTTATTACAAAAACTGATAAAATTATTTTAAATTGATAAAAAATTTCCACATTGCCCTCTTAAAATATTTCAGAACTGGACATATGAGATAAAGCTGCTTGAGTTGAATTAGTTAACACATTTGATAGTTGGGTGGCATTTTTCAGTGTTGTAAAGGATAGTGGTTATGTAAGAATGAAATACTCTTTTAAGCAACACAAAATATTAGAGAGGGGCTTTCTTCTTACTGGGATAAATATAAATGTAACAACATTTGCCAATTCAACAATTTCTACATGTTCAGTTCAGAGACACTGATTACGTTCATCGTGTTGTGCGACCATCACCACTGTCAGTTTCCAGTGTATTCCACCACCATTCACAGAAACTCAGTGCCAGAAAGGGGCTTATTTTTAATCTTCAATTTTAGCTCCTAATGGTTAGCTTCCATCTACTGTTTTTTTAATTGGACTCTGGTATCGTCAAAATTTCTTACTAGTGTATCTTTCCAAAAATTAATTAAAAAGAAAAGATAGAAAAGTAAGGTATTCTGATTTGGTACCAAAGTTGCTGAATTTCATTCTAATAGTCCAAGAATATTTAGATCTGGTTAGTAGCTCCCATGTTAGATTATAAAAAATAGTCTTACTCAAAGTTTTGACACTTTGTTTAAAAAAAACAAATCAACCAAAAACTTCACCTCGACAATATAAAAAAATCCATCAGAACTGCAATGTTATCCCCTTCTCCAGGAAAGGAATTGTTAGCATTTCCTATATTGTTCTTGAACATAACTATTAAAACACTAAAAAAGATGTAATATAGAAATAACTGTTTCTTTTGATGTTTTTAAAGCTCAAGCTAAAATCCCTCATCCTCAACCTAGAAAACAAGCTTTTTTGAGCCCTACAAAAAAGTAGCTATAAAATAAGCATTTAAATTAAGATTTTGTATTGACTCACAGCATCATTTCGGTAAGCTTAATTATATCACAGTGTGAATATATATAGCTTGAAAAAGACAAAAGAAAATCAAAGAAAAGAAATAGGATAAGCCAGGTTCCACTTTGACTGTCATGTTTCTGCGTGAGCAAGTAACACTCTGCAGTCTAGATACAGGGATGGATGGATTAGATAGAGAGACAGACAGACAGACAGATATAGATTAAAGAGTATAGCAAACAAATATAGAAAATGGAATCAGACAACTTGATAATGAATTCTGATAAAGAAGTACTACACATTTTATGCAAAGGTATAGTTGTTCGCTTTCCATTCTTAATATAATCCATGCTCTAAAATCCTAGTGTTTTCATTTAAATTCTTTACTGTCAAAATTAGAACTAAATATTTTGTACTTCCTAAATTCCTATGATTCCATTTTATGCCTTAATTTGATCAGTGACACTGCCTCTCTCTTATCTTTCTCTTTTGTATTTTTACTACCTTAATGCTCTTGTTCTTAAGATCTTACTAATTCTTTACTTCCTGTGGGTAAAATGTAAAATCCAAATCCATGAGGGCATAAAACATGAACATTATAATGCAGTGCCTTTGCTCGAAATGATGAATACTTACACTGCTGATTACGCTAATTTCTCACAGACCTCGTAAAGTCTCTTAGATGAAGCTCGCAACTTAGGGGTTTATCATGACGTATCAAGCATGTAGGCATCTGACTGATAAATCACCATTAAACACTTCTTTTTTTAAGACTGTTCCACCTGTCTTTTGTCTATCTACCTATGTGAATATGTATTGTAGTGCCAGTAAGATTAAATATATTTAGGCAATACAAAACTAGTTACTAAGGGAATGCTAAGAATGTATACTGTATTTTGCTCCATCACGCTGGCAGGGAAGTTTCTGACTAATGTCAAAGAGGGGGAAAAATTACAATGACAAAACTTTTTTTGGAAGAGTATATGAGCATTTAAGTTACTCAAGTATTACAAAGCATATTTACAAACTGAGCTCATGAATAATCTGGACAATTTGCATGGTTCCAAGTAAATATTCTAATAATTAAAAGTAGGAAACAATACAAGTTGCAATCAAATAATTCCTCATTTATCACCATCAATGCCATATTTAATGTAGGATTTCATTACACATCACTCATTTACACAGACATACCACATTCTGCAACCAACAGCCACAGCATATATAATTTTTAATGGGGAAAGTGAATGAAAATAATTGTGGAAAGTACCTATTTACCTACCAGACTAATTCATTTTGTTTTAAATAAAGGAATTCAAATTCTTTATACACAATTGCCCCATTCCTCCACCCTCCAAATAAAAAAATAAGCAAAAATAAACTAATTTATGATATGACAAAAAAGGGCAGCATTGGATATAAACATGGATATAAAATGGGAAATAGATATAGAATGCTTCCAACAATGTGCCTTTGCTAACTGTGTTTTTTGAATAGCATAAATTTTGTGGTTTATTATAAAGTACTTATTGAACAACCTTGGTATGGCATAGTATTTCTTGATTTCTAAAGGCTATACATTAGTTACATAGTCCAGACTATGTAACTAATATACATTAGTTACATAGTCCAGAGTGTATTTGTATGTGATTAAAACTTTCTAAAATCTATATAGATAAAAAAAATATATATATAGATAGTACCCTGAAATATGTGATGTGTTCTGGGATATCCATTTATGAGTGCTCTGTTCATCATTGTCATTTCAGTAGATAACCCCCACCCTCCAGTACTTTATCCATGAACCTGGCAAGACCACCTGGGATATCTTTGTGAAGCTATTATTAATTAATTTCAACCCTCTAACCAGCACATTAAAGCTCATAGGTACTCACCCTGCAAACTGGGCACTGCCAGTGACTACTGCTGTCTCTAAGCCTGAACTCATCAGACAAACACTTGGAATGATACACACGAAAACACAGGTCACATATCAACACCTCTCCAGGCAAATGGCATTCAAAACAATACCAGTCATGATTTTCTGTTTCCCAGTCCTACAAAAAATACAAAATAATTTGGTATGATATTTTGTCAGTATCTGCAATGACTAAGAACAAAATTGAAACTAAAGTCCATCAGAAGTTAGGCATTATATACAAAATTAACATTTATGGTATTAAAACAAGAGGGAACAAAATACTTAGAAATTTACTGTAAGTTTTAAATTCTCTCCTAAACAATATTAATATTCAGAGATATCTTAAGATGATCTGATAACAAAACCAGTCCAAAATGAAATAAGTCCAAATCCAATCCCAGTTCTAACATTATCTTTCATTTTTTAAACCACCTATGGAGTAATTTCTCCAGTAAAGTGAAGACCCCAAACCAACCTAGAGCTTAGTGTTTCAAATAGAGACTATTTTGTTCTGCTCTGTTTGTCTGATTGTTTTTAATATAAGCACTTAGCACAAGATGGGAACAGAAATAATAATAATAAATGGTGATGCTCAGTATTCCTTATTCTTATCTTCTCATCCATGGTATCGGATGCTTTATTGAAAATAATCATTAATCAGAATGTCCATGTTCTGATAGGCTGTCAAGTTTTCAGGGTCTGTTGAATTTAGAAAAATAAATTGAAAATGTGAAACTGAAAGTTTAATCACATTCTCCAATGGACATTACCATAAAAAGCAAAAAAGAAAGTAGGCTTATTTTCTTATTGGGGCTATTCCTAGAGATAAAAGAACAGGACTGCAGTGACACACCTTTTTTGTTACACCTTTTTGTACAAATAGTACTATCTAGATATAAGCAGAAAGACTGTTATGAGCTCTAATAATTTAGAATTCACTCCTCATAAACATCACCCTTTGAAATCAATAAAAAATACCTGTGTTAAGAGTGATGGATTAATTTTCAGCCTTATTTTGTAGATATAGTAGTCTAATGAACAAGGGTAAAATCCATGTTTAGTATAATCAAGACCGCTTCCAATGGGGCTCCTGCTATTCTAACCTTGGGATCCACCATCACTGTTCTTTTTAAAAATCACTATCTATACTGTTTCCATGGCTAAGCGGCTTTCTGCTTTTGTCTGATGGCAACACTCTTCCAATGAATGGGTTTCTATATAGGCATTCATTTAGCAAGCAGTGATTTTTTTAAAAATCCTAACGGTTCAAATTTATCACTGCTTGACTATATCTGAGTGTCAGTTTCCACTCCTTCAAAAAGGAAGAGATTTGAGATTTAATAATGTTCCAAAATTCAGGTCTTCCAACCCACATCCAGAATCATGGCTAAAAGTACATCAGTAAATTCTCTATAACCATAAACTTTCTGGTTTGCTTTTTATTAAGAAATTGGTGGTCTTTATCAACAAAAGTTAAAAAGAAAGAGAAAAGGCATGACCATTTTTAGTTATCTGCTGCAGATGTATATATGACTCACACTGGTGGAATAATTTCAGTTGGACTGCTTAGAAATCATAAGATACTGGTCTGGCATTAAGACCCTAATCTGTGCATATTAGAAAAAAAAATCTAGCCCAATTTTGACATAGTAGCAACATATAGACTGATATATGTGTATGTGGTGCTTAGCTTTATTAAAGTAACAGTCATTGGTATATCCCTTTCAGATTGCTTATATGTAACCTGCATTTTAGCTATTTCTATTTCTGTATTAATAATTGCTGAAAAGTTAGGTTTCAGCGGAGATGATACCTTGTTCTATTTTTAATTGAAAAAAGTCTTTCCAAATCTAAAACAAAGTATTTCTGAATATTTTCCTCATATGACTCATTATTAATAATAGAAACTGCCATCTTTCATTTGAATTTTTTTTTTAATATTCCTTTCTATAATTCATTTCCATGTGACGATCAAATGTAGTTATTTGGTTAATTAAGAAAAGGAAGCAAGAGTGTATAATTTAGTGCACAGCTCTGAGCTCTCCATATTCTCTCCTACATTTTTCCATCCCTCCCCTCTCCCCACCCACCCATGAAATGAACACAAAAATGGAGCTTTCTTCTGTGGGGTGTTTAATTCTAGACCTAGTTTTCCAAAACAATTACAGAAATGAATGTAAACTCAAATGAAGTAAAAGGAGAGAAACATTTGGATATATGTTTATATGATGGCATATAACTAACTCCATTCTCTGATTCTTATAGGCTGGGAAATGTATATACATTGTTCATTCTTTTAATTGTGGCAATAAACCCATTGCTGTTGAGTCAATTCTGACCCGTAGTGGCCCTACAGGGCAGAGTAGAACTGCCCTATACGGTTTCCAAGGCTGTAATCTTTACGGGAGCAGACTCCACGTCTTTCTCCCACAGCAGCTGGTGGGTTTGAACCGCCGAGCTGTTTACGATACAATACCAGAAGTATGCAAAAGCCAGGTGCAAACGTTATCAGATTCTGAATCCAGGAAACATTTTTCTGAGGTATAAATAATATGGACATGTTTATTATAGGCAGAGTTGCCTACAACTTGTCTTTTAGTAAATAGAATTTATTTATATAGCGCTTTAGACTAATAGTCAATAAGATACGCCAACAAGCTAAGTTTGCATTTTCACTGGGTTCCACCAGATGTCATCGGCTACTCTAGACACAACCTGATTAAGAGTGTAATACGTGAAATGCCATTTCTAATACAAGAAAACTGTTTAAAAAGCAAACCTACTAGCACAAAATTCAAAACTAGAAGCAATATAAAGATAGTATGGTTTTAACAGACGATTTTAGTAAGAGTTAACTAAGCTAGCCTAAAGTAAGACAGAAATGTAATACAAAAAAAAAAAAAAAAAGGCAGAATTAGAGTAAAAGAACATAGTGCAAAATTAGTTCACCTTGTTTGGGGTTGCTGTCCTGGAGAAAGGCTGCATACTGTAGGCCTTTCAAAATAAAAACAAAATAATCTTGGTCTCTCTACTGTAACTTTGCTCAATATCAGGCAATACACAGGACTAAAGGGATTTCACACATGGTCAGACTGTTTATTATTTGCTATATAACTTTTTGCACATGATATCAATTGATAATCTATTAATGTGCTAATCATTAATGAAAAGACAGTAGCATGCAAACTCAAGATTTGTCACTAGTTTAAAAGGAAAGTTTTCACTGTAACATGAAAGCTACAAATGGACATTAGAGAAGCTCTCTCTCAAGGAATTCATATGTCATGAATCCTAAGATGATGTTAGAAAAATATTTTACTCACAAATAAATTTAGTGACATTAATATAAATTTACACAAGATTTATATGTCTTATTGATCTGAAATTGGTTCAACCTGGACTAAAAACAAATTGGGAGTGATGGATGTGAAAGTAGTAAACTCAGTACTTCACCGTAAGTATAAAATTTATACAGGCTGTCTTTAGAACCTAGTAGAAAAAAATCCACTATCTAGCAGCAGTCTATTTATCTAACTCTCTGTCACTCATTCATACTATTTGGTTAAGACTACCAACTCTGGAGCCAGACTGGTTCAGATCCCAGCTCTGGCACCCATTAGCTATGTAACCTTGGACCAAATCTTTAGCTTCTCTGTGTGCCATTTTCTACCTGTAAAATGAACAAAATAATAGTACCTAGTTTTCTTAGGATCAAATGAGTTAATATGTATATCTCATTGCTGATGAGTCAAATATGACTCACATCAACCCTACAGGTCAGAGTAAAACTGCCCCATAGGGTTTCCAAGGAGCGGCTGGTGGATTCAAACTGCTGACTCTTTGGTTAGCAGCTAAATTCTTTATCCACTGCAACACCAGGGCTCCAAAAGAAAAGTGCCTAGCACAATGTAGGAAGTCAGTGAATGTTAGCTATTATTACTGAGATTATCTACCTATTTGCTACAATGCACTGACCAAGTCACAAAATGATATATTTATAATTATACATGTGTGGTGTGTGTATTTCTTTTCCAGGCACTTTAAAATTCTGTATCTCCTTTGATTCTCACAACACAACACTTCTGTAAGTTAAATAAAGCAGGAAATATTAGCTCATTTAGAGATAAAGTGAAACCCAGTCATGTAGCAAGAGGAGTTCATAGTCATGTAGCAAGGTAAGTAAGTGGAAACCTGGAACTAAAGCCTTCCAAATTATACTCCACCCTGATCAATAATTCAAAAGAGATTTTAATTTTTAAAACAATTTTCTATTTCTACCTAATGAGCAGATAAATATTATACTACAGATATATATGTTGGATTTGGTATTTTAATGTAGATACAATGTAAAATTATTTACAATTCCAGATTTTGGTTAATTCTGTTAAAAAATTCCATGAATCTTTAGAAGGTAAGAATTTGATGATTACGTATCTCCAGTAATTTTAAATATTTATTTTTTAAAATAAATGTATTGCAATATTGTTCAGGGAAAGAAAAGACAGGAGAAAGAAAAAAGGAAGAACACACACATACACACACACACACACACACACACACACACACACACACACACTCAATATAAGCTTAAAAGAGTATAGCAGGATAGTATGACCCAACAACATACTATTGAATAAAGTGGAAATTCTTTACCAAAGCAAGAATAATTTCTGAATATTTCAGTGTGTATATTATAGTTTGAATATATACAGAACAAAAGTATAATTGGTTTCTTGTGAATTAATAATCACTTAATACTTAACAGTTTACTTATTAAATTATTATTCATATTTTTATGTGGGCATTTGGAAGGAATACATGGTTCTGCACATAATTAACATAAATAGAATAAAATATATTTCACTTTAAAAAATCATCAGTATCCTAGGGGCATCAAATCTGGCATTTAGGGTATTTAAAACATATGATTTAACTTATGACAACTTAAGTAAGAAAAAGGAAAAGATCTAACTTTTTAAAGAATTTTTACTGTATTAAGTTATATTCATGAAAGAGGTTTGAGAGACTCAAGCTCAGTTTGAGTTTAACAGGCCTCTCTTAATATTAGTTTTCTTAAGAACCAAGCAGGGAGCCACTTCTTGTCATGGTTGCTTATGGTGTTATTTTTAAACAATATGGTCATAAATTCCACTCCTACCTCCTATCTAAATGATGTCAGCCTAACTGAATTTCATGAAATATATAAATCAAAACTTTTTTTAGACTGGGTGTTCTGGGTTGGAAGAAGCAGATGATGATTGGAATAAAAGGTGTCTAGTTTACCCTTCTCTTTTTTTTTAAATGAAGATTTAAGCCCATTTGCTATGAGTCGGAACCAGCTCAAGGGCATTCAACAACTACAACAACAATCCCTAACAAAAAGAGTCCTGGTGACACAATAGTTAAGCACTTGGCTGCTAATCAAAAGGCTAACAGTTTGAACCCACCCAGCAGCCCAATGGAAGAAAGACCTGGCAAGCTGCTCCCATGAAGAAAAAACCCTATGGAGCAGTTCCACTTTGTCCCATGGAGTCACTATGAGTTGAAATTGACTCGTGGGCACCTAACAATAACAATCCCCAAAATCTCTCTAAAAAACTACAAAATGTATTTTCCTTAATTATACTTTTTAAACACTGTCAAAAATCTTAAAGCAAAGAGTACAGAGTTAATTTCACCTTTGGGTTTTTTCATTTTAAAAGATGCCTTTTAGGCCTAGTATGAATAGTATGAAATCCAGGTTAACAGGCAGTACAAACTAGATTATGTTAAAAGAAAGTACTTAAAGCAGAAGGACGTAATAGCCAAGACCTGAGTGTATGTTTACATTTCCTTGAACCACAAGCAACAAAACAAACTAGTAGAAGGATCTTAATAGAAAATGGAAGCTATGGTTTCTATCTTTGTACTGATATGAAATATGAAAGAAAAAAATGAGACCCTAAATTTATATTTGGCAGGTAAATAAAGGGAGTAGTTTTATAGATGTTATTTTTTTATATTTTTAAGTCATCCTAAATACTGATGACCGAATTATTTAACATCATATTAACAGTATCCTGTCAAATAATAGGGGTAGAGTCATAGTTTTGTGCAGGGACCATGAATAAAGTTGAAAGTCACCAAATAAATAATATTAACTGCCTCAATTTCAAAACACATTTGATATGTTTTACTTGCAAATGATCCATAACTCAAGGTTACCTCTTCTATTATAATAAATAATCCTGTAAGATCTTCCTGGGCTGAAATAAGCTCTTCAAAATTCTTTTAAAATAGTTAGAAAATAATCACCATCGTAGTGAGCACCTTATGAATTGAGAGTTTAACTCACAAGCTGAGATAAATTGATACTTATTACAACGGAAACTACTAAATACGAAACTTAAGTCCAGCAAACGGCAAAACTGTGCCCAAGAAATAGACTTCTCAACTTGTAAGAATAAAGGCGGTGAAACATCGTGAAGAAATAAGGATTGAATCTAGCCATTCATTTATTTTTCCTTGAGGAAGCAGATGATGAACCCACTGAGGACATGTAACATTTCTTAAAAAAAAAAAAAGCCTTGATACAATAAAATGTTGGTCAGACATCACAAAGTTTCACTCTGTGCCTTGGTCTATAATATAATCTCAAAAGCTATGAAAACCTTTTTCTGTTTACCTTTAAAAGAATTATTTGGATCCTATGAGTAAATGTTAATGCCTTACTAATCTGGAAGTTTAAGATGTCTATAGAAAATTTACAAGAGTGTTTTCTAGGTTTACCAAACTTGTCATTTTAAAAATCCACTGGTACACATGGTTTTGTTTATTGGCTAATATTTAAGCAAACCATTTTAAATTGGGAGTGTCCTCATTTTTAATAATTACTTTTTTCATTCTACCATCTCAAATGGACATATTATTTTAAATATATCTTAATCAGCACTAAGATGCTTATCTATTACCTAATTTGACCATGGTTTTTCCAAATGAATTATCTCATACATAGAGGTGAAAATGGTGGTAGAGACCAGCATCTCAAATGCCTAAAAATAATTCTAATCTAATAGAAGGAACCACAACATAATGGGGCCCACAGCCCTTCACTTACAATATACAGGCCCCCACTTGTACATAACTATATACTCACATATTATTATAGCTATTAGTTTTTATTACACAATCACTGGATTTAATAAAAAATATTTAAGGTATGTATTTTTTTCAATTTTAACAAATTTTTAAAAATAAGCACTGGAAAAAGTATAGCAGTGGTGGAATAAAAATGTGACACAAACACTTCGGCTTTTAAAATTCCATCCACTGCTGCCGAGTGGCATAAAGAATGCCACACTCTTGTCTCCCTTCATTTCTTAACCTAATTGTGGAAGCGAAGACAAGTAGAGCCCAGTCTCTTTACCAAAACAAACTATTTCAGAGGCTATAACTTGTGGGACTTAGTAAGAGAAATAAGAATTCTCCTCCTACCTCTGAGACCATAGCTACTATTTTTAGAGGTTACAGAAGGAAAAGAAGAGCTTTACTGCTGGTTTTTAAAATGACAGAATTGCCTGAGTAAAGAATATTTATAACTTTGACTTAAAGGCTGAAAAACAAATAACCAAAAACACCCTAACACCCTATGCCTTTCCTTCTTGAGGCCTTGACTTTTTTCTCTCTTGATAGTGAATCAGAAAGCCAACCAGATGTGTAGTAACGTGAATCTTTCGATATAATAATTCAGTTTTAGAGGCATCAAAATGATCACACCATATACAAGGTGGTAAAACAATAAAGGACGGAGCCCCAGACACAAATGCTGACACGCAGGACTGTCACAGACCATAGAATGCATTTGTGCAAATTAGAAAAGGTGCCCATGTCGAAAGACACCCTTGTTATATACTGATTCTGTTAGAATAAGACACTTTACTGCAGTTATGCTAGAAAACCATTGAGTAAATATACAAGTTTCCAACATCTATGATGTGAATGAAGGAGCCCTGGTGGCTCAGTGGTTAAGTGCTCAGCTGCTAACTAAAAGGTTGGTGGTTTGAACTCACCCAATGGCTCCACAGGGGAAAGACCTGGTGATCTGCTCCTATAGAGGTTACACCAAGAAAACCCTATGGGGCAGTTCTACTCTATTACATGGGGTCACTATGAGTCGGAATTGGCTTGGTGGCACACAACAGCAACAACATGTGAATGGTACTTCCTAAGTTGTGCGATTCACAATTGGCACAACCAGCTGCAGGGGCCATGGAGTGAATAAAGATACATGAAGCTGACTGGGTATAAGATGCTGTGTTGTGACCAGGTATAACATATGTTTAATTATATATCCTTCTAGAATACTATCAGGGCATAAAAACTACACAGTCCCTCGGGGGCTAAGTGGTTCTGGCAGCCACAGGAATGAGATACACATACGATTTTATAGTTACACGGCAAACAAAGATCCCGTGTCTTAAAGGAAAACCTCTTTACAAACCTCCTTGTGTTTGAACATAAAGGTTGAAAAGTAAAAAGACCGTAATGAGAAGTTGCTTATATGGTTAGTAAGAAATTTGTGTACTTTGTTATACTATATATAAGAATTTCTCAGTTCAAGCATATTTATTCACTGGCCAAAAACTTGCTTTGAATACACAGTTATATGCTTTAGATAGATAATCTCACTTAATCCCTAAAACAGTCAAATGAATTAGGTATTAATGTCCCCATTTTACAGCTGAGGATTGAGGATCAGGGCTTAAGAAATTTCCTCAAGGTCACACAACTAAATAAATGCCTGAGATGGGATTGGAATACTTGTCTACAGGAACATACCAACACCTTACCTCTTTTTATTGTACTACATTGCCTCTGAATTTTTAATATTTACATATTTTATAAACTAGACACATTTGATATACCCAATTGTGCTCATATTACATGTGTATAGCTAGTGTAAAAATCTTTGTGAATAAGAACCAACCAGAATTAATAACCTGTATACTTGCTATTTAATCTACATATAAGATTTCACCTAAAAAAAAAAAGTTGATGCTATAAATATATGCACTAATGACATGTAAAAAAATACAATATAGAATCTAATATAGTGATGAATGCATAATAAACTTATAACCGTTTGTTGAATTAAACTGAACAAAGAAAACTCCAATTTGAGGAGAAGAAAGCCTATGGAAAAGTACAAATCTAACAAGTAAGGATAAATAAAATAACAGAGAAGCAAAAGGACAAAGGCACATACGTCAGTGAAATGAAAAGGCAATGGACAATATGTCACATTGATAAATCAGCTGTGAGTGGGTTTTATGAAAAAATGTACACATGATCCATGAACCAAAATCGTGTGGATTAGGTCGCACTTACTATTGGTTAGGAAACCCTGGTGGCGTAGTGGTTAAGTGCTACAGCTGCTAACCAAGAGGTCAGCAGTTCAAACCCACCAGGCACTCCTTGGAAGCTCTATGGTGCAGTTCTACTCTCTTCTATAGGGTCGCTATGAGCTAGAATTGACTCGACGGCAGTGGGTTTGGTTTTTTTTGTCTGGTACTTATTGGTTAATTCCTAGGCAAATTTCAGAAATTATCAATATAGTCTTCTATACTAAGTCTCTAAGTTTCCAAGTGGTTCAAGGTTAGAAATTTTATATTATCTGGATTATTTCTTTAGGATTATTTGGATACATAATAGAGTATCAAGTATTCAATGGCCCTTTCTTTAAATGTCTGATAACAGATAGACATCACTTGGCATTGTTTTACTACGTCTTGGGTCAAAAGTTTCTTCTTTGACAACAAAGCTTCGCTTTTGTTTAAGGAAAGTTATCAGAAAAATTGTTCTGATACATTTTCCCTTAACTTTTTCGAGAACATTTCTACTCCACAAACCAAATGATACTGTGAAAATAAACATTTTTCTTTCATGTTTTCTGTTTGTGGAATACATGAATTTTCTTTCCTGAAGCTGTGAAGGCACAGTTTAAACTGACAAAAACAGTGTTAAAACTCAACAACTTTCCTAATTTTATAACTTATGACAACAGCTGCTTCTGTGAACCAGCTCACTACCATAAATTGTGTCCATCAGTTTACTGCTCTCAGGCCTGATAAGGACATACAAGCAGTCCCCCGGTTATGAACGAAATCTCCTCCTAATGTGTCTTTAAGTTGAATTTGTAGGTAAGTGGGAACAAGCGCACACGGTTCTTCTTTAGCCTTACGTTACAGCAAGAAAATGTCAGAGGCTTTTCAGTGATTTAAAAGCTGCATGTGCCGCAAGTGAAGGTGACTGTGATGAAGAATTTGTTGTGACCAGGGGCTGGTTCAGTCCTTTCAGAGTGAGGCAGATTTATGTGACGTAAAGGGCAAGAACAAGTTTTCTGTAAGTCAGAAGTCCGTAACCAGGGACTTACTGTACTACAGTGTTTGCTGGCTCAATGCCTGTAGAGCCAGAAAAGGAAATACAATTCAAGTTTTTAGAAAATTTTTTCCACAAAGAAACAATTTTTCAGTTTTTTTTAAATCACTTTTACTGGGTTTATACCTTTTAGAGTTTAGAGAACTCATGATAAAACACTCCCAAAATACCTAGTTTACTAAATCCACTCCTTTAAAAAACTGAAAATAAATAAATAACATCTCTTATATTTGAAACCTATCACCTTAAATGATGTTCCTCTGCAAAAAATTAATACATTCCTATTAAGCTTTTAGAAATATCGAAAGCAACTAAAGTAGAAAGAAACATTACACATGAAACCCATCTTTATGTAAGAAAATGCACTTCTATTTGTGCCACTGGGTACAAAATTACATACTGAAAGAAATTAGATGATTAAAATAACTTAAAAGAGGAGTGAAAATAAGAAGTAGGTAAAAATATAAAAAGAATTAACTTTTTGTCTTCCCTACTTGATTTTTGATCTAATCTGAAAAAACATTGCTGTAATCAGTAGTCAATTAAGACATTGGCTAGGGAAGTCTAACAATTGAAACCTGTATACTTTGCAACAAAATTCCAATTCAAACTTGTCTCTAGGTTCTGATATAACTCCAACCTAAAACGAAATTTTTCCGAAAGAAGACAGTTTATTCCCTTCAGTCTGTCTGGAAGATACCAAGATTATCTTGTGTAGAAACATTTTTTTACTAAAATCTATTGAAGAAAATACTTAGTAACACCATTATTTATAATAGGTTGTAAAGGGTTTTTATTTGTTTTATCTTACTTTTTTAGATTCTTTTTTTTTTTTTTGGATTCAAGGTAACACAAAGAAAGAAGGCTCTTTTTAAAAGCAAGTTAACTCCTAAAGAATCAGTGAGGAAAGTATCCATTCTACTAGTGTAAATACTTCATGTTCATAAAAAAAAAAAGTGAAATATTATTAAACTCCTGAAAACAAATTTCTATGGGTTGTATCTAAATAATACTCAAAAACTGAAAGTTAGCCATCTCCAAATATCAAATTAAATATACTTACAATCTCATCTCCTGGCAACCAATATCCTTCTTGTTCAATACCAGCTTTTGAACCTTTGCAGCCCACCGTTAGAGTTTCAACAATAAGACCATCTTTCACAGCTAAGCTCAGCTGACGGGTGGTCTCTTTTGGATGCATACCGTGGACTCGAGACATATACCTGAGCACAGAGGAAAAGCAAACGTAAAAAAAATCCTCAGTAGTAAAAACTAAATATGAGCAAAAATAAGAAAATGGTGGTGATTCATTTCCCCTTCATTATTACTTGTACTTATGGGGGTACTGCTAATAAAAAAAAGGGGGGGTGAGGGTAGGGGGAAGAGGCCGGAATACTTTATCATGGGGTTTCATCCCTAAATTTTGTTCTGTTTGTTTAGAGCAATAGTTGGTGCAAAATAGTCCCAACCCAGCGAATATAAATCACTTAACAGATTTTAGTAAAAAATCCCATTTAGTTCTAGCCTCTGCAATAATTACCACTAACTTCTATTCTGCAGGTTGTAAATTTAGGATTTTATTATTTCCAACCATTGGTGTTTAGGATATAAAATAATTTTACTCATCATTTAGGAAATGAACATCAAAGGAAAGAAACAGGAATTAGGTGAGTATTTGTCAACATACAAGAAAAGCAAGAATGCACATCATGATCAACAAGGCAAAACTGTGATTTCCAGTGAATTACACTTCGGACTCAATCACTGAAACTTAAAAGGTGTTCACTGACTCACAGTTAAATGGCATTTTTTTTAACATACAAAAAATGTAATATTTTAAACACACTCTGAAACACAGAGAATAATATTGCAGACTTCTTTGTACTCACCAATTATATTTAATTCATGTTAACATTCTGGCATATTTGCTTCATATCTTTTTCTTTTTTAAAGAAATAAAATGTTATGAGTATAAGTGAATTGGTGGCATTTTCACATTATCATCCAATCAACACTGATACACACACACACACCCCCCCCAATAAACTACTAAATACCAGAGTCCTTTGGATATACAGGCAAAACAATATTGTGACAAATCAGGCTGGCCTCAGACTCCTGCAGAGAAACATTCCATGCTAGAAAAGGGTAGTAAAGTGTATCAAGTCCTTGAGGAAATAAAGTAGGACCTAAAAATTTTATATCCAATTAATCTGATATTCAAAGCATCAAAGCAAATAACAATTTTGAAAATGTAAGAACTCAGCACTGAAGAGCCTTCTAAACTCAGAGGATGAACTTCAACAAAGAAAACTAGTAAACCTTGGCAAAGAAGTTCTGGTGGCACAGTGGTTAAATGCTTGGCTGCTAACTGAAAGGCTGGTGGTTCGAACCCATCAGCCACTTAATGGGAGAAAAGATCTGGAGATCTGCTCCCACATTAAGATTACAACATACGAAATCCTGTGGAGCAATTCTACTCTGCCCTGTACGGTTGCTGTGAGTTGGAATAGACTGTGGCACCCAACAACAAGAACGACAAACCGTGGCGAAGGGCTAACAATGAGCATTCAGTGCAGTTAAATGATGAAGGGCTGAGATTAAAAGAAATACGGGGATTATGGTTATAGGACAGAACATAAATGTTAATCCTGAAAATGTAAGCATGATATAATTAACAAATGGGCTATGTGAGGAGGAGGTTTATTAATTCTGTCATGTTTTCTGACTGATAGTCAAAAGATTGAAAGGTGATTAATCATGTAGAGGAATAAATATATTTTGAAATATAAAGGTCAACAGTAAAAAAATAATCAGCTAAACTTTGGAAAGTAAGGATGGTATATGCAGAAAAATGAAAATGTACTAGTTTAATTTTTTCACTGTTCATAATAGGGAGCCAATAGAAATTACATTAGAAATAAAGCATACTCCAAGTTTCTAAAGATAACCCCTAGAAAAAAAAAACACAAACCTTCTAAATTATGTGAAGAAACATATACAAAACATTATGAAGTGAAACATAAAAACAAAGGAAACAATAAAAACAAAGTATATCAAATATGACGAGACAGCCAAAACCAAACAGGCTGGTCTATATTAAGTGCTAATTGACTAAGCTCAACTATTACAAGAAAAAGACAGATAGGATCACATGCACGAAAAAATATGCTTCATACAGGAGACAAATAAAGTGACTTAGAAGTCTTGGAAAAAGAATGAACAAAGGCATACCATAAAAATATAATCCAAACAAATCAGGGATCAAGATTGTAATTTATAAGATTTTGAATCCCTGACCCAAAAAAAAAAAAGGTTTTAAAGACAAACCAGGGCACAGATACTTAGAATGCAAAAACTGTAAGAAATAAAGGAGATATTGACAGAGATACAGAATTGTTAGGTGTAGTTCAGTTGATTGCGACTCGTACCAACCCTATGTACCATCCTCATGATCATTGTTATGCTTGAGCCCATTGTTGCAGGCACTGTGTCAATCCATCTCATTGACGGTCTTCATCTTTTTTACTGACCCTCCACTTTACCAAGCACAAAGAGTTAGGAGATTTTAATTCAGTTCTCTCAGTCCACAAAATATCTACGGCACATGGATATAGAAGACCCAATAAATAAGATACATCTAGTTGATTTAGTCTGATCCCCACCCCTCCAAAAAAAATAAACCTTAGTGAAGGTCCAAGGAATATTCATGAACAATGGTGATAAAATCAGCCACAAGGATGAACTTCATAGATTTCAAAAGTGTACAGACCTTTGCTAATCACAGTGAAATTAAATAAGATGTAACAAGAAAGTTAGAAAACTCTCAAATAATCATTGGGTCAAAAAGATTATCTAAAAATTGCAAGATACTAAAAACAATAATAAAACAGCTAAAGTACTAGTTAAAAAAAGTCATTGAACTATTTTTGTTCATAATATCACATGCAAGCAAATTTTGCTGAAGATAATTCAAAAGTTTAAGTTGGATTCAGAAGAGAACTTGGAACGAGGAGTATCACTGCTGATGTCAGATTAATCTTGGCTGAAAGCAATGAATACCAGAAATATGTTTACCTGTGTTTTGTTGACTGCACAAAGGCATTCCACTGTATAGACATAAGAAATTATGAATAGCATTACAAAGAATGGGAATTCTGGAACACTTAATTGTGCTCATGAAAAACCTGTACATAGACCAAGAGGCAGTTGTTTGGATAGAACGAGGGGATACAGCATGGTTTAAAATCAGAAAAGGTGTGCATCAGGCATGTATCCTTTCACCATAGTTATTCAGTCTGTATGCTAAGCAAATAATCCAAGAAACTGGACTATATGAAGAAGAATACAGCATCAGGATCGAAGGAAGAGTAGTTCACAACCTGTGAGATGCAGATGACACAATCTTGCTTGCCAAAAGTGAAGAGAACTTGAAGCCCTTACTGATAAAGGTCAAAGATTGTAGTCTTCAGTATGGATTACACCTCAGTGTAAAAAAGCAAAAATCTTCACAACAGGACCGATAAGCAACAATATATGGATAAACAATCCAATACATCTATCCAATACATGGATAAACAATCAACGCCCATGGAAGCAGTAGTCAAGAAATCAAACAACATATTGCATTGGGAAACCTGCAAAAGACTGCTTTAAAATCTAATGAAGCACCAATCTTCAACCTTATGTAGAGTGGCAAGAGGCCCCGAATAGCTAAAGCAATGTTGAAAGAGAAGAATAAAGTAGGAAGGCTCACGCCTCCTGAGTTTAAAACATATTTTCAGCTACAGGAATGAAAACAGCCTGCTAGTAGTATAACAATAGACACACAGCCAAATGGGATAGAATTGAGAGTCCAGAAATAAACCCACACATCTGTGTTCAACTGATTTATGACAAGGTTCCTACGTCCATTCAATGGGGAAAGAAGAGTCTCTTCAACAAATGCTGCTGGAAAATTGGATTTCCACATGCAGAAAAATGAAACAGGATCCATGCCTCACACCACACATGAAAACAAATTCAAAATGGATTAAGGACCTAAATGTAAAAACTAAAACCATAAAATTCTTTTTAAAAAATTTTTTTATTGTGCCTTAAGTGAAAGTTGACAGTTAAAGTTAGTTTCTCACACAAAAATTTATACACACATTGTTATGTGACCATAGTTGCTCTCCCTATAAGGTGACAGCACACTCCTCCTTTCCACCCCAGATTTCCTGTGTCCGTTCAACCAGCTCCTGTCCCATTTTGCCTTCTCATCTCACCTTTGGACAGGAGCTGCCTAAAACCATAAAATTCTTAAGAGAAAACACAGGGGCTTAGCTTTTAAAAATGGACCATCGAATATAGTAACAAAAGTACAAACAGCAAAAGACAAAATAAGTAAATGGGGCTCCATAAAAATTAAAAACTTTTGTTCATCAAAAGACTTTACCAAAAATGTGAAAAGACAAGCCACTGATTAGAAGAATATGTTCAGAAGATGTATATCCAATAAGATTCTAATAACCAAAATACATATAAAACTTCGACAACTTAACAACAAAAAGACAAATAACCCAATTATAAAATGGGCAAAGGGCTGGAATAGGCATTTCACTGAAGAGGACATTCAGAAGGCCACCAAACATATGAAAAGATGCTCAAAGTCATGAGCTATCAGAAAGATATAAACCAAAACCACAATGAAATACCATAGGAGCCCTGGTGGCGCAATGGTTAAGAAGCGTGGCTGCTAACCAAAAGATCAGCAGTTCAAGTCCACCAGCCACTCCTTGGAAACTCTATGGGGCAGTTCTACTCTGTCCTATAGGGTCGTTATGAGTCATAGTTGACTCAACGGCAACAGGTTTTGGTTTAGGAAGGCTGAGATTAAAAAAAAAAAAAAAAAAGAAATTCATAAAACAATAAATGTTGGAAGGATGTGGGGATATTGGAACCCTTATCCACTGCTGCTGGGAATACAAAATGGTACAACCGTTGTGGAAAACAGTGTGGCATTTCCTCAAAACACTAAAAATAGAATTATATGACCCAGCATTCCACTCCTAGGTATATACCCAAAAGACTTGAAAGCAGAGACTCAAACAGATGCTTGTACCCTAGTGTTCACTGCAGCACTATTCACAACAGCCAAAAGGTGGAAACAACTTAAATGCCCATCAACAGATGAATAGACATACAAAATTTGGTACATACATAACAATGGAGTACTACTCAGACAGTAAGAGTAATGAAGTCTTGATATATGCTACACTATGGATGGAGCTTGAAGACATTATACTGAGTAAAATAAGTCGATCACAAAAGGACGAATATTGTATGACCTCACTTATATATAAAAACACAAGAACAGACAAATATATAGAGTCCAAAGTTTATTAGTGGTTACCAAGGGTGGGAGGAAAGGTGGAAGGGGGAGTTATTGCTCATGGAGTAATGAGCTTCTGTTTATGGTGATGGAAATATACATTAAGAGTAAAATTGCACCAAAAAACAAAACCAAACCTATTACTGTCGAGTCAATTCTGACTCATGGTGACCCTACAGAACAGAGTGCAGCTGCCCCATAGGGTTTCTAAGGAGTGGCTGGTGGATTCAAACTGCCGACCTATTGGTTAGCAGCCAAGCTCTTAACCACTGTGCCATCAGGGCTCCGATTATTTTTACTGCTGTCAGTAAGTTGTACACCTGTAAAAAACTGAATTGGCAAAAGTTGTGTGATAGACATATTTACAACCAAAAAAATAAAAGAGTAGCTGCTGAGGCTATTTATGTATTCCAAATACCTCACAGGATCTGGCTCTTTGGTTTGGAAGTTTAACAACAAACAAACAACCCATTGCTGTCAAGTAGATTCTGACTCAGAGCGACCCTACAGGACAGAGTAGAACTGCCCCATATGGTTTCCAAGGAGCACCTGGTAGATTCGAACTGCTGACCTTTTGATTAGCAGCCGTAGATCTTACCCATTATGCCACGAGGGTTTCCAAACAAACTCACTGATAGTCAACTCTATAGGACAGGGTAGCACTGCCCCATACGGTTTCAAGGAGCAGCTGGTGGATTCGAACTGCCATCCTTTTGGTTAGCAGTCATAGCTCTTAACCACTAAGCCACCAGGGGTTGCAGGTAAAATCCATTGCTGTCAAGTCGATTGCAACTCATAGTGACCCTATAGGAAACCCTGGTGGCATAGTGGTTAAGAACTATGGCTGTTAATTCAGCAGTTTGAATCCACCAGGCTCTCCTTCCTTGGAAGTTCAGGGTTATGTTTTCATAGGACATCCCAGTCAACTGACCTAATAACGTGTTTAGTGCTTCTGTTTTACTTCCTTGTTCGTTGCATAGTTTCTAGGATCTTAAAAGCTTGCAAACAGACATCCAAGGCACAACACTTGGTCTCTATGTGCCTGGAGCAACAGAGGAAGAAGGAGAGTCAGGAATAGGAGGAGGAAATGGAATGTGTGGCTAATTGCCTCCACGAACAACTGTCTCCTTTGCCATGAGACCAGAAGAACTGGACGGTGCTCGGCTACCATTACTGAACATTTTGATAAAAGAGTCTTTGGAAGAATCCTAATCAAAGGTGGAAGATGCAGAACAGAAGGACTCTAGACTTTCGGGAGGCATGGTGGCTAGAGGAGCCCCTTAGACTGTTGCCCTGAGATAATCTTTGAACCTTAAACCAAAAATATCCCTTGAAGTCTTCTTAAAACCAAACAATAGTTTAGCTCAATTAGTAATAAAAATGTCTGCCTTGAGCATTATGCTCTTTTAAGAACTATCTATATGGGATTAAACTGAAAATAGCAACTCAAAAGATTAGATAGGAACCTTAGTGAGCAGTGAGTTTACATAATGGAGGAGAAAAAAAGGAGGGTAAGAATGGTTGCACAATTTGAAGAACATAACCAGTGTCACTGAATTGTACACAAAGAAACTACAGAATTGATGTATGTTTTGCTGCATACATTTTCAACAACAAAATAAAATAAAAATCTTAAAAAGCAAAGATTTTGCTTTGATGACTAAGGTGCACCTGTCCCAAGCCATGTATTTTCAGTCGCTTCATATCATGTGAAAGCTGGACAGTGAAAAAGAAAGGCCAAATAAGAGTTAACACATTTGAATTATAGTGTTGATGAAGAATACTGAATACACCTTGGACTGCCAAAAGAATGAACAAATCTATCTTGGAGGAAGTACAGACATAATACTCCTTAGAAATGAGGATGGTGAGACTTTGTCTCATGAACTCTGGACATATTATCAGGAGGGACCAGTCCCTGGAGAAGGACATCACACTTGGTACAGTAGAGGGTCAGTGAAAAAGAGGAGAAGGAAGACCCTCAAGGAGATGGACTGACATAGTGGCTGCAACAGTGAGCTCAAACATAGCAGTACTGTGAGGATGGTGCTAGACCAGGCTACATTTCATTCTGTTATACATAGGTCACCATGAGTTGGAGTTGACTCAATGGCTCCTAAGAACATTTTTGTTCAAGGGCTCCTTCTTAGGGTTAACTTAAAGTTATCATTAGCTATTCTAATCAAGAATGAAGGCGCAAACACAGAAAAAAAATAGAATACGTAAAAAGGCCAATTTCCAAAGAAATAGAAAAAATTGACAAAGAGTTTCTACAGAAAAACACCAGTTAGGGACATATTCACAAGGTACCTCTAGCAAATCTTTAATGATTATATAACTTGCAATGGCATTTAAACTCTTCCAGTACCTAATAAAGAACACAAGGAATCTAGCATAATGATAACAAAATTCTACAAAAATACAGGAAAAAAAAAAAATTAGTGTCCCATGGGAATACTGATAAAATTCCCCAATAAAATATCTGAAAATGTAGAATCTAATATTAAATATTAATACAAATTAATGAATATTTACACACTAATACACTTAAGTATTAAAAGAATATATTTTTATACCAAGTGTTTTATTCCTAGAATTGAAGGACTTAACATTAGGAAATTGATATAATTCACCCCATTAATCAAAAGTGAAAAATCATGAAGATTTCTACAGATGTTGAAAAGGTATTTAATAAGATTCAACAACCAGCCCCTAACAAAATAAAAAAAAAGTAAATACTTCTTTAACCTCATCAGAAATATTCAAATATGTCTACTACTACCACTTTTCTTCAACATTCTTCAGAAAGTAAAAACCACCACAGTTGAAACAGAGAAAGAAGTGAGGTGTGAAAGTTGGTACGGAGTTAAAATGATCATTATTTGAAGATCATGTATCTAGAAAGCCCAAAAGAATCAAGTGATATGCCATTTTAAATAATGAAATAATTCAATAAATTCTTTGGGTACAAATTAATATGCTAAAATTAACAGTGTTCATATACACAAACCACAAAACCAGTTAGGAGATGTAAAAGAAATGACCTCAATTATTTATAACAGCAATAAGAAAGATAAAATACCTAATAATAAATAAAAGAAATGAAACCGTCTGTGTAAGGGCAATTCTGAAATGTTATGACACAAAGGAAGTCTTGAATAAATGGAAAGATATGTGTAATATTTGGAAGGAAGACAACGTAAATTCAAACTGCCTCTAAAAGAGCTTAAATACCAATACAAAGTAGACAAAGCTAATTCTAAAGTTCTGTAGGGAATTAAACAAGAATTACCCAAGAAAATTCTCTGAGTAATATCAAGCATATTATAGTGCCAAAGTAATTAAAATACTGTGGTCCCAGTACATGAATAAACAGACAAAACATAAATTCCAGAAACAGACACAAATGTATAAGGGGATTTTGATGATGATAAAGGTGGTTTTCAAATTAGTGGGGGACAGACTGATTGGTCAAAAGTGGTTTTGGGATAACTGGTTCACTACTGGGGGGAAAAAGATGACTCCAACCTTAGTCTGCACCCATAAATAAATTCTATATAGATCAAATTTAAATATCAGAAACAAAACCACAAAATTATTAAAAACATTGGAAGAGCAATCATGGTGTGAGAAAAACCTTTCTAAGTATGAAACAAAAGCCAGAAAAAAAAAAAAAGTTAATAAATTTACACAAAATCAGCACTTTCTCTATAGAAAAAAAACAGCATACAATTAAAATACAAGTGATAAACTTGGAAACACATCACAAAAGACCTAACTTCCTTAATATAAAAAGAACTCCTAATATTTAATAAGGAATCCTGGTGGCGCAATGGTTAAGCATTTGGCTGCTAATGGAAAGGTTGGAAGTTCGAACCCACCTAGCGGCTCTGCAGGAGAAAGACCTGGCAATCTGCTCCTATAAAGATTTCAGCTGAGAAAACCCTATGGGGCATTTATCTCTACTGACACATGGGGTCATCATGAATTGCAAATGGACTCGACAGCACCTAACAACGTTTAATAAAAAAAAAAAAAAAATGAGATAACATTTTCATCTGTCAGATTCATGAAGACAAAAAGTCTGACAAAACTACATTTGTTGGACTGGGTTGGAAGGGAATACATTGCTGGTGTACTATAAGTTAGTACTATTCCTGTGGAGATCAATTTGTGAATACCTATCAAAAACAGAAATGTACCCCCGGACACCCTTCAACCCAGTAATGAAGTCACTCCTGAGGTTCCCCCGCCCCATCCAAAGACAGGACAGGCCCATAAAACAGGACGAGACTAAAGGGGCACACCAGCTCTGGGGCAAGGACTAGAAGGCAGGAGGGGACAGGAAAGCTGGTAGTAGGGAACCTAGGGTCGAGAAGGGAGAGTGCTGACATGTCATGGGGTTGGCAACCAACGTCATAAAATATGTGTACTGTTTAATGACAAACTAGTTCTGTAAACTTTCATCTAAAGTACAATAAAAATAAAAAAAAGAAAAAATATTAAAAAAAAAATACACACTCTTTGACCTAACAATACTTCATCAAGAAATTTATCTCACAGATATACTTAAACTCGTTGCCGTCGAGTTGATTCCAACTCATAGTGACCCAATAGGACAGAGTAGAGCTGCCTTTTAGGTTACCAGGGAGTGGCTGGTGGGGTTGAACTGCAGACCTTTTGGTAGCAGCTGAGCTCTTAACGACTGCACCACCAGGGCTCCTAGATATACTTAGGCATGTATGAAATAATATATGTACACGCAAGAAAACTCACATTAGCGTTGTTGGCAACAAGACAAGGTTATAAATAATCTAAATGTACATTTTAGGGGACTGATTAATTTATAATACAATCATACGAAGGATTACTATATAGTCATTACAAGAAGGAATATCCCTGGGTGGCACAAATGATTTGCACCCCATAGGTGAGCTAACTTAAAGGTGGGCAGTTCAAACCCACCCAGTGGCATCTCAGAGGACAGGCCTGGTGATCCGCTTCCATAAAGATTACTGGCTAGAAAACCCCATCAAGCAGTTCTACTCTGTAACACATGAGGTTGCCTTGAGTTGGAACTGACTCAACAGCATCGGGTTTCACTGGGTTTTTGTAGGTGTTAAACTGGCATAAGGAGTCCTTGAGTGGTGCAAAAAGTTATGTGGTTGACTACTAACCGAAAGGTTGTGGTTCAGACTTACCCAGAGGTGCCTCGGAAGACAGGTCTGGCAATCTGATTCTTAAAAGCCATAGTCTTGAAAACCCTATTGCAGGATTACTCTGTACACATAGGGTTGCCATGAGTCTCAACAGCAACTAACAACAGCATGGACTCAACAGCAACTAACAACAACAAAATGACAAAAACCCTAAGGTATAGTATGCAAAAAAAAAAAAAAAAGGTCTAAGATACTACAATTTCTCTAAAATGTTACATAATTATACTAGCATAGGGAAACCCTGGTAGCACAGTGGTTAAGAGCTATGTCTGCTAACCAAAAAGTTGGCAGTTCGAATCCTCCAGGCGCTCCTTGGAAACTGTATGGGGCAGTTCTACTGTGTCCTATAGGGTCACTATGAGTCGGAATCGACTCAACTGCAACGGGTTTGGTTTGGTTGGATATTTGTATATGCACAGAATAACTCTAGAGGTATATTCAAGAAACTGTTAAGTTACCTCCAAGGAGAAATGAGTGGCTGGGGAGGGCAGGAGTAGGAGGAAGACATGTTTTCACAGTACACTCTTTTGAATTCTATGCATCTATTAAATACCAAAATTTTACTTTAAAAAAGCAGCTATGATTTACAATACCACCAGCAATGTTTGAAAGTTCCTTTCCCCCCATGTAAGTTTGTCAACCATGGGAAAGAAAGTTCCCCCTTCTTGCTTTTCAAAATTACCTTGGCTCTTGTTGGTCCTTTACTCATCCATAATAATTTTAGAATCAGATTGCCAAGATCCATGAAAAACACTGTTGGGATTTTGACTAAATTGAGGAGAGTAATCATCATTGCAATATTAAGTCTTTGCACTAGTGAGTTTGGTACACTGCCCATTTATCCATAGGTTCTTCTATATCTTTAATAAAGCTTTATCCACAAAATTCTTGCATATGGAGAAAAACTATAAAGCTTTATTAAGATAAACAGATATTTTCCTAAATAATTTATTTTTATTCTTTTGAAAAAAAGGACTTAATTTTCTATAATATTTTCTGGTTGATTGTTGTCGATACGTATTGAGCAATCTTGTTCTCTCTCTTATTAGTTACAAGTTTGTCTGTAAAGTCTATAGGACATGTTTTTTTCTTATTTCACTGACTAAGGACTTCTAGTAAAATGCCCATCAGAGATGGTAATAGTGGGTAATCTTGTCTTGTTTCAGATTTTACAGGGCATTTTTTAAAAAAAAATAGTTTAACATTAAACAATACTTGCTGAAGGTTTTGGGGAGACAAATTTTATTAATATAAATTGATAAATATAAATACAAGTATGATGTTTGCTACAGGATATATGGAGCCCTGGTGGTGCAGTGTTTAAGGGCTTGACTGCTAACCAAAAGGTTGGCAGTTCAAATCCACCGCTTCTTGGAAACCCTATGGGGCATGTCTACTCTCCTTTGGGGTCGCTAGGAGTTGGAATCAATTCAACGGCAATGGGGCAATAGGATATATTGGTAGATAACTTTTATTAAGGAAATTCCTTTCCAGTCCTAGTTGGCTAATTTTTAAAAAATAAGAACAGGCATTACGTTTTATAATCTCTTGATACATTTTTATCCACTGAATTTCACCGCACAAATAGCTTTAGAGCATGGATTAAGGCAGTGAAGAATGCGGTTGAGCTTTTCTCTCTCTTCAGTAATAAGCATGTTGGGATCAACCTCCTGAGTTTAAAGACAATTTAAGTCAGTTAAAACAATATATTCTGGTCGTTTGGCTCTCTATCTTTGGCCTGGGAAAGACCACAAAACAGTACACAATAAAGCACAGGGTGGAATCAGCGAGCCTTTTATCTGGATCAGGAGAGGCTATGGCTGGCTGAGGGATTAGTCCTAAGGAGTGGGGCAGAACAGTGCTTTCTTCTACTACCATCACACCCTGAGACTGTAACTGCTGTGAGCTCATGATTTTTGTTTGCTGAATGAAAAGTCTGAGTTTAGGCAAATTAGGATAAAGAGTAAGTGATCTCATATACTGTATAAGGCTAACATGTGTATTTATTACTTTTAATAGTTGTTATATTTGAATTTTTTCAAATAAGTGCTACTTATTTCCCTTTAAGGCCTAAGAATCACTGAATCTATTTGGTGATCTATTTACAGTGGGGTAGAAAAGACTGGGTTAGAAAAGTTTAGACGGCACTGCTCTAGCCCCAACAAATGGGAGCAGATAACAGATTAAGTTAGATCAGTGCCTTGCATAAAACTGGTACTCAAAAAATACTTACTGAATATATAAATGAATATAAGAGAATTTCAATGTGATTTTTCAACTATTTATTTTGAATTATTTATAGACTTGTAGAACCAAACCAAAACCAAACCCAGTGTCGTCGAGTTGATTCCGACTCATAGTGACCCTACAGGACAGAGCAGAACTGCCCCATGGAGTTTCCAGGGAGCGCCTGGCGGATTTGAACTGCCAACCCTTTGGTTAGCATCCACAGCACTTAACCACTACGCCACCAGGGTTTCCAGACTTGCAGAAGCGTTGGAAAAATAGTACAGAGGGTTCCCATATACCCTTCCTCTAGCTTCCCCCAACATTACTATCTTACACAACCACAGCAGCTATCAAAACTGAGAAATTAACATTAGTACAATGTTACTACAACGGTATTATTAACTAAACTATCAACTTTACTCAGGTTTCACCAGTTTTTCACCAGTCTGCTCCAGTGTCCAATCCAGGACTTTCCAATATGTGATTTTATTAACATAAAAAAAAAATTAAATAGGTGATGCCATTAAAAATGACCTAATAAGGAAGAAAAACGAGTAAAGACTAAACCTGCCTAATATTAATTATTATAACATACTCTATTGGGACAGAGGAAATAATGAAGTTAGTAGGAAACGTGATTACAGCTGACGTGAAGTTCCAACGATTAAACCCGTGTGGTATGATGCAAAATAAAAAGCAAACATTAATGCAAAAGATCAGAATATCTACAAACAGGTCCCAACACACGAAAATCTCAATGTGAGAGGTAAGCATTACAAAAGAAGGAAAAAGACAACAATATTTAGCAAGTGATGGTGGGATAACTAATGACAATCCAAATAAAAAATCATTCAGATTTATATCTTCTTTACATTTTGAATGAGTTAAAAGTTTAAATATAGTAAAAAAGTAAGAATAAATTAGAACACTATCAACTCTGAATTATAACAATGGAAGAAACAAAAGACAGATTTGAACACACTAAGATTGAAAAACAGAAAACTAAAACAGGAAAACATGATTTAGGAAAAATGTGTCAAATATGAGAAAAGTTTCATACATACCCACTAACCCAGCTGATATGCTACAAATACTCTTCTTATGTGGTCTGTGCAAGAAATGTAAACTTAGCAGAGCGACGTAAGCCCTTTGGTATAATACTTACTGTGACACAAATCACCAAGTATCAAGAAAAACAAGCTCCTAAAGTAAAGCCTAAACTTGATGAATTCCTTACTTTTATTCTATTTAAAAAAAAAAAAGTTCTTAAAAAGCGAGTTCAAAGAGGTAGATTCTCATCTATTTTTCTTAAAAAGTAAAGAGGGAAGAATTGAACCAGAACACTGGATGTTAAATGAATAGAGTGATTTTGAAACAGTTAAAGGTGACATCATCTTATCGAGCATTACAGGCTATTTTTTTTGACAAGGCTTAAGATTGTCTTCAGTTAATTATAAAATTCTGAGAAAGTGAGTGATTGGGTGATTTATACTTGATACCTCAAATATAATAAAAGTCCTAATTCATTATTCATTTCCTAAAGTCTAATATTTATCAAATATTGACACAGCTTTATTTCATGTAAAAAACTTATGTTAATGACTCAGGTTAAGGTCATTCCTTGTCTCTGATTTTTCTATGTTCTGCTTAATCCATCAAAAGACACAAAACAGCAATTCTAGTTTGAGTACATTTACAGTGATATCTAGTCTCCTATTTCAATTTTGCTTAACAGCATAAATCATGAGCTACTGTATAAATTTCTAATATTTAAATATTATATTCAGTTTCTCTGAACTTTTTTTTATACTTTAGATGAAGGTTTACACAATAAACTAGTTTCTCATTAAACGGTAGACATACTGTTTTATGACACTGGTTAACAACCCTACAACATGTCAATACTCTCCCTTTTCAACCCTTGGTTCCCTATTACCAGCTTTCCTGTTCCCTCCTGCCTTCCAGTCCCTGCTCCAGGGCCGGTGAGCCCCTTTAGTCTTATTTTGTTCCATGGGCCTGTTCAGTCTTTGGCTTAAGGGTGAACCTCAGGAGTGACCTCATTACTGAGTTGAAAGGGTGTCCAGGGGCTATACTCTAAGGGTTTCTCCGGTCTCTGGCAGGCCAGCAAGTCTGGTCTTTCTTTTTTACTGAAAATTTTGTTCTACATTTTTCTCCTGCTCTGTCCAGGACCATGTATTGTGATCCCTGTCAGAGCAGTCAGTGGTGGTAGCCGGACACCATCTCGTTGTACTGGACTCAGTCTGGTGGACGCCATGGTAGGTGTGGTCCATTAGTCCTTTGGACTAATCTTTCCCTCGTGTCTTTAGTTTTCTTCATTCTTCCTTGCTCCCGAAGGGGTGAGACCAGTGGAGTGTCCTAGATGGGCGCTCACAAGCTTTTAAGACCACCAGACGCTACTCACCAAAGCAGAATGTAGAACATTTTCTTTATAAGCTGTGTTATGCCAATTGAGCTTAATGTTCCCCAAGACCATGGTCTCACAGCCCTCACCCCAGCAGTTTGGTCCCTCAGAGAGTTTGGATGTGTCTGTGGAGCTTCTGGAAACCCTGGTGGTGCAGTGGTTAAGTGCTACAGCTGCTAACCAAAGGGTCGGCAGTTCAAATCCGCCAGGCTCTCCTTGGAAACCCTATGGGGCAGTTCTACTCTGTCCTATAGGGTCGCTATGAGTTGGAATCGACTCGACGGCACTGGTTTTGGTTTTTTGGTATGGAGATTCCATGGCCTTGCCATGGACAAGTTGTGCTGGCTTCTCCAGTATTGTATACTGTCTAACCCTTCACTGAAGTTACCACTTATCGATTGTTTATTGTTTTTCCATCCCCACTCCTCCCCTCCCCTCCCTCATAACCATCAAAGATTGTTTCTTTTTGTGTGTAAACCTTTTCATGAGTTTTTCCAGTAGTGGTCTCACACACTATTTGTCCTTTGTGATTGACTTATTTCACTCAGCATAATGTCCTCCAGATTCATCCATGTTATGAGATGCTTCACAGATTCATCGCTCTTCATTATTGTTGCATAAAACTTCACTGTGTGTATGTGCCACAGCTTGTTTACCCATTCATCCGTTCACCTTTCAGCCAAAGACTGATGGGCATCTAGGTTGTCTCCATGTTTTTGCTATTGTGAACAATGCTGCAATGAATATGGTGTGCACAAATCTATTCGTGTGACAACTCTAATTTTTCTAGGATATATTCCTAGGACTGGGATTGCTGGATCATAAGGTATTTCTATTTCTAAATTTCTGAGAACGTGCCATATCGTTTTCCAAAATGGTTGTATCATTTTGCATTCCCACTAGGAGTGCATAAGAGTTCCGATCTCCCCACAGCCTCTCCGACATTTGTTATTTGCTGTTTTTTTGATTCATGCCAATGCTGGGATGAGATGGTATCTCACTGTGCTTTTGATTTGCATTTCTCTGATGGCTAGAAATCGTGAGCATTTCCTCAGGTGTCTGTTGACAGCCTGAATGTCTTCTTTGGTGAAGTGTCTGTTCATTTCCTTTGCCCATTTTTGAACTGAATTATTTCTCTTTTTGTTGTAGAGGTGTTGGATTATCTTGTAGATTTTAGAGATTAGACCTTTGTCTGAGTCTTAATAGACAAAAATTTTTTCCCAGTCTGTAGGTTCTCTTTTCAGTCTTTTGGTAAAGACTTTTAATGAGCATACATGTTTAATATTTAGAGGATCCCAGTTATCTACCTTATCCTCTGGAGCTTGTGTATTGTTAGTTGTGGTTTTTATCCTGTTAATGCCGTGTATTAGGGCCTCTAGTGTTGATCCTATTTTTTCTTCTACGAACTTCATAGTTTTTGGCTTTATATTTAGATCTTTGATCCACTTTGAGTTAATTTCTGTATATGGTGTGAGGTATGGGCCTGTTTCATTTTTTTTTGCAGGTAGACATCCCATTTTGCCAACACCATTTGTTAAAAAGACTGTCTTTTCCTCATTTGATGGGCTTTGGGCCCTTGTCAAAGATCAGGTGACCACAGGTGGATGAATTTACATCTGGGTTCTCAATTCTGTTCCATTGGTCAATGCATCTGTTGTTGTACCAGTACCACGCTGTTTTGACTACCGTAGCTGTATAGTAGGCTCTGAGGTCAGGTAGTGGGAGTGCTCCTACTTTATTCCTCTTCAATATTGCTTTACCTATCCGGGGCTTCTTCCCTTTCCATATAAAGTTAATGATAAGTTTTTCCATCTCTTTACAGAATGTTGTTGGTATCTGGATTGGTATTTCACTGTAAATTGCTTTGGGTAGAATTGTCATTTTCACAATGTTGAGTCTACGTATCCATGAGCATGATATGTTTTGCTATTTATTTAGATCTCTTTCGGTTTCTTGCAGTGGTGTTTTGTAGTTTTCTTTGTATAAGTCTTTTACATCCCTGGTTAGATTTATTTCCAAGCATTTTATTTTTTTAGGGGCTATTATAAATGGTATTGTTTTCCTGATTTCCCTTTCATTGTTCTCTTTATTGGTGTATAGGGATCCAACTGATTGTTGTATGTTTATCTTGTATCCTGTTACTCCAATGAATCTTTCTATTAGTTCCAGTAGTTTTCTCGTGGAGTCTTTTGAATTTTCTAAGTATAGTATCATACCATCTGCAAATAGAGACAGCTAAACTTCTTTCTTACCAATTTGGGTGCACTTTATTTTTGTTTCTTGCCTTATTGTTGTGGCTAGGGCTTCCAACACAATGTGAAATACGAGTGGTGATAAAGGGCATCCTTCTTTTGTTCCTGTTCTCAAGGGGAATGTTTTCAGCCTCTCTCCATTAAGAATGAAGTGGGCCATTGGTTTTGCACAGATGCCCTTTATTATGTTGAGGAATTTCCCTTCTGTACCTATTTTATTCAAAGTTTTTATCAGGAATGGGTGTTGGGCTTTGTTGAATGCCTCTTCTGTGTCAATTGAGATGATCATGTGATTCTTTCCTTTTATTTATTTGGTGGATTACGTTGTTTTTCTAATGTTGAACCATCCTTGTATACCTGGTATGAATCCTACTTGGTCTGTGGTGTATTACATTTTTGAAATGATACTGAATTCTAATGGCTAGAATTTTTTGAGAATTTCTGCATTTATGTTCATGAGAGATATTGGTCTGTAATTTTTTTTTTTGTGGTGTCTTTGCCTGGTTTTGGTATCAGGGTTATGCTGGCTTCATAGAGTGAATTTGGAAGTATCCCTTCCTTTTCAATGTTCTGAAATAGTTTGAGTAGTACTGGTGTAAGCTCTTCTCTGAATGTGGGGGAGAATTCTCCAGTGTAGCCATCTGGGCCAGGGCACTTTTTTGTTTGTTGGGAATTTTTTTTTTTTTTTTATTACCTTTTCAATCTCTTCTCTTGCTATGGGTCTGTTCAAATTTTCAACATCATTTTGTGTTAGTTTGGATAGGTAGTGTGTCTCTAGAAATTTGTCCATTTCCTCTAGGTTTCCACATTTGGTGGAGTATAGTTTTTCATAGTGCTCTTTTATGATCCTTATCTCAGTTGGGTCTGTTGTAATGTCCCCCATTTCATTTCTTACTTGAGCTATTTATATCCTCTTCAGTTTCTCTTTTGTCAGTTTGGCCAGTGGTTTGTCGATTTTGTTGATCGTTTCAAAGAATCAACTTTTGGTTTTGTTTTTTCTATTGTTTTTCTCTTCTCTATTTCATTTATTTCTGCTCTGATCTTTATTACTGCCTTTGTTCTAGTGGCTGTGGGTTTCTTTTGCTGTTCTGTATTTGTTCAAGTTGTGTAGCTAATATTTTGATTTTGTCCCTTCTTTTTTAATATGTGCATATCTAATGTTATAAGTTGACCTCTGAGGGCTGCCTTTGCTGTGTCCCAAAGATTTTCGTGCGATGTGTTTTAATTTTCGTTTGATTCTAGGAATTTTTTGATTCCATCTCTGATTTCGTATATTGCCCAGTGGTTTTTAAGCACGGTGTTATTCAGTTTTCATATAAGTGATAGTTTTCTTAACTCTTCCTGTTGTTAATTTCTACTTTGATGGCATTGTGGCCAGAGAAGATACTTTGTATTATCTCAGTGTTTTGGGTATTGTTGAGGGTTGCTCTGTGGCCTAAGACAGGGTCTATTCTGGAAAATGTTCCACGTGCCTTGGAAAAGAATTGTGTTCTTTGCAGCTGTTGGGTGGAGTGTTCTATGTATGCCTGTGAGGTCCAGTTGGCTAACTGTCCTCTTTAGCGCTTTTGTATCTTTGTAGAGTTTCTTTATAGATGTTCTGTTCTTTACCAAGAGTGGTATGTTGAACTTTCCTACTATTATTATGTATTTGTCAATTTCTCTTTTCACTGCTGTTAAAGTTTATGTATTTTGGAGCCCTGTCATTGGGTACATAGATGTTTACTATGGTTAAGTCTTCAGGAAAGATCATCCCTTTAATCGTTATATAGTACCTTTCTTTGTCTTTTATGGTGGATATTGTTTTAAAGTCTATTTTATCTGAGATTAGTATTACCACTCCTGCTCTTTTTTGGTAGTTATTTACTTGATATATTTTTTCCATCCTTTGACTTTTAATAAATTTACATCTTTGTTTCTAAGGTGTGTCTCTTGTAGACAGCATATTGATGGATCCTGTTTTTTTAATGCATTCTATCACTCTGTATCTTTATGGGTTAATTTAAGCCAATTACGTTCAGTGTAATTATATACAGGTGTGAGTTTTTTGCTGTCATTTTTTAAGGTTTTTTTTTTGTGTGTGTGTGTGTGTGTGTGTGTGTGTGGTGCCAACATTTTCTTTGTTCCTCTTATTCTCCTGTGCTGGGTTTCTTTTGTTTGTGGATTTCTTTTTCATTTGTTTTTGTAGATTTTGTTTTTATTGAGACTTTGATTTTCTTCTTTATTTTGATGAGTAGGTTTGTTAACTTTATTTGTAGTTACCTTGAAATTTACCCTCATCTTCCTAGGTTTGAACCAGTCTATCATTACTTGGTATTGCCTTGTCTTCCTCTCCAATTGAAAGTTTTATACCTATGTCATTTATTCCCTCTTTTATTTTTCTGACATTCTTGTCATTTATAGATTAACCTCTCTGGTTCCCTGTTGCAGTTCTTTTGGTTTTGGATTGTTCTTGAGAGTTCATTTGCTAGGGTGGTATCTAAAAAAAAAAAAAAAAATCTAGCTTGTACAATCTTGCATCCTGATTTAGGCTATGGTCAGATGTTGTTTGTTCTCAGACTGAAGGCCTTCCTTTAATAATTCTTTTAAGTTTGGTTTGGGTTTTACATATTCCCTTAATTACTTTTTATCTGGATATGTCCTAATTTCACAATCGTATTTGAAAGAAAGTTTTGCAGGATATACTATTCTTGGTTGGTAGTTTTTTTCTTTCAAGGGTTTATATATGTCATCTATTTACCTTCTTGCTGCATGGTTTCTGCCAAATAATCAGAGCCTAGTCTTATTGTTTCTCCTCTATATGTGACTTTTAGTTTCTCTCGAGATGCTCTCAGGATTTTTTCTTTGTCTTTGGTTTTAGAGAGTGTGATTACAATATGCCTTGGTCTTTTTCTTTTGGGGTCTATCCTATATAGGGTTTGTTGAGCTTCCTGCATGGTCAGCTTTCATCTCTCAAGATACTAGGGAGGTTTTCTGTTAGCAATTCTTAAATGAGCCTCTCTTTGTTTTCCATTTTCTCCCCGTTTGGGAACTGCAATCACTCGCGTATTTTTCTTTTGATTGTATCCTACATAATTTTCAGGGCTTCTTTATTTTTCTTTGTTCTCTTTTTCTGATTTTTCCTCAAACAGAGTTGTATCCAAGTATTTGTCTTTAGTTTCACTGATCATCTCATCATTTGAAGCCTGCTGCTCAGCACTTCTATGACACTGTCCTTTTCTGAAATCTTGTCATTTATCTTTTGGATTTCTAACTGCTGTTTTTGTACAATTTCTAGTTGTGAATTTATTTTGGTATTTTGTTCCTTTATTATTTTCCTGAATTCTTCCATTTTTCTCTGCCTTTTCCATAAGTTTGTCTATTTTTTCCTCGCTTTTTTCTGCTTTTTGCTTCAACTATCGGATTGCCCTGAATATTAGAGATTTGAATTTCATGTCAGGTAGTTCTAGTGTTTCTTCTTCTACTGGAAAGTCAACTGGTGTTTTATTTTTGATGCCTACTGGAACCATCCTGTCTTTTTTTTCTTATGTTTTGATATTGTCTGCTGTCTTCGGGACATTCAGTAGTAATTTTCTTCATTTCTTGATTGTGTAGATTTGTTTCATCCCGCTTTTTTGTTTTACTTGGTTATGTCTGAGCAGGTGGGTTGTGCATCCTTTGTTGTCTGCTTGTCTGTAGTCATGATATTTTCCACCTCCTTGTCCAATGGGCATGGCCACTCAGCTGTGGTGCAGCCAGCAGGGCAGGTTCAACTGAAGGGAAAGGGCTAGGATGGGTTGTTTGTGGCACGTACTAGGGCTGACAGAAATCAGTGGTGGGCAGGTTCCGGTAGGCCATGCCTGTGCTGCTTGGGGGTGTGCTATTCAATGCATGGTGCAGGCAGGCAGGAAAGTGGGGGGAGTTGTGATGTGTGGAGGTAATATGGGTATGGGAAAGAAAAGAGAGAGGAGAGAGAAACAGGAGCCAAAAGCAAAGGAAAAAAAAAAGTGTTAAGAGAGCTTGCCATTGGCATGGAGAGATGAGAAACTGAGAAATGGCAAACAGTAAAAAGGAAAAAAAAATAGATAGGGAAAAAGAAAAAAATACCAAAACCAAACCCATTGCCGTTGAGTGGATTCTGACTCATAGCGACCCTATAGGACAGAGTAGAACTGTCCCACAGAGTTTCCAAGGAGCACTTGGTGGATTTGAACTGCTAACCTTTTAGTTAGCAGCTGTAGCACTTAACCACTAAGCCACCAGGGTTTCCAGAAAAAAATAATTACATAAAAATTTGGGAAAAAGAAAAGCCCCAGGGGTCCCACCTATGGGGCTGCACAGATTGCGGGAGTGGCTCCTAAGCTGTGCAGTGCAGCCTGCCATGAAAATAAAAAGAAAACAAAGAAACAAACAAAACAGAAGAAAGCAAAACAAAAAAATCCCCAGCGATCCCACTAGCATGGTGTCACAGGCTGGGGGCATGGTTCCCCATTGAGGAGCACTTCACAGCCTTTCAAGAAGAAGCAAAGATGGCAAATGGAGCCAGGTGTTTGAGAGAAAGGTGGACATGGTGGGAGGCTCGGAAGAAACCAAAAGAAACGGAAAAAAGCAACAGCAGCAACAGACAAGTAGCACTCAGGGAGCTGGCCAGTGTGGGTGGGGTGAATCCAAGAGGCCTGGAGCCAAAGCAATTGCCTCTTGGCCAAGAGACTACTGCTGGCGGGTGGGAAAACATGTATCACTGGTTATCAGGTGCTCTGTCTCCTGCTTGGAGCTCTGTGAAGGTGTTTTCCCTTCCTCCCTGTCTGCTGATCTCCAACAAGAGTGCAAGATGGTGAATTCGTGCTGCATTAGTTGATAGGGGACCTACGCACATATCTCTCCTTGCTCTCTGTTCTCTGTCAGTTTCTCATTCCATTCGGTGTTTGGCTGATTATTTCTTCATTTGACACTTTGGGTTCCAGATATGATGCTTGTCTCTGCTTTGCTTAGTTTTTTGGGTCCTTGCTGTAGAGGAATGGCGTGGTGCTTCTGTCTATGGTGCCATATTCCCTGAGCTTTTTCAATAATTTTTGTTTTTCTTTTCTTCCATTGTATTTATCTCCATTCCTGTAATTTTCATCCCAATGTTTGGAGCACTGGAGTACTCCCTTTTCTCCTAGGATACTACTTTTCAACTGTTGCTGAGCACTCTAGTGCATCCAAACAACATGCTTCAAAACCCTAAGCTGCTTCATTTCCCCTGAGGTAATTCTACATATTCCAAGACAAAAAAAAACATAGTTAATGGCAACAGCCATTGCTTATTTAACATTTTTATGAAAGTTAAAAAAAATTTCATATTTGGTATGATAAAAGCAGTTTTATGGACACATAAAATGTTGTTTATGTTAATTAAAAATTCTGAAAATTTGGAGACTGTGTTTTTAAGTCAATCTTCAAGAGTCATAATTTCCTCAAAGTAACTGTAATTCTGATTCAATCTCAGAAACTTCCCAATATGATGTAATGATACAAAAATCACTATAGGTTCAAGAATAATGTAGTTGTTTAATATCTGAAATTGCAATAGTTGAAAAAAGAGCACAATCAACTGCTATCATTTTGCATGCACTTTATCATATAATGGTAACTTTCATTAAAATTGCCTTTGAAATCACAGACTAACTACTCAGATGCAGGACTAGACTGCCACCTAAGAAGAGCTTTGCAAGAATATAAAATAGTTAACTTTATGAAAACCTCAGGGATAAATTTCTTTCAGGTTTGAGTACTATCAGAAATAGCTATGGTTCGCCTTAGCAACTGATTTGCTTTATGGACAGTATTAAAATTTTGACAGTTTCCGTTTATGTTAGCTACTAGAAAACTGAAAGGCAAATTTTAACATATCCATGATTATGAACACATATTTATAACACATTCATGAAAAATTACCTTATATTAGTTTTATTTCTGGTTCTCGTTCTCTTTCATGTCCTAGATTTCTCATTTCTCTTTTCCTCATCTTTCTCATGCCCTTCTAACATATATTACCTATTTTATATTTCTTTCTGATTGTTCCCAAAATATTTTTGGAACAAATGAATTTCAAATAAACTGTGATACTATGTATATTTATTTGACACACATATATGCACAAAATGTACACATACACATGAATTAAAAACCATCCATCTTCCATTCTTCTTTTGTGATGAAAGGAAAACCATGTTTCCTGATGTCTCGTTTATGTGTTATATCAGGAAAATTATCAATAGTGTCCCCATTTATTCTTTTCCCAATTATGGATATTCTCTTTCTTCATTCCCCAGCAGTTGAAGATAGAATCAATGTTTTGAAATTAAATAGGACGTTTAAAAAATTACATTAAAATTAAATTCCATTATTTAAAATGTTATATATTTTTCTTTTTGTGTTCACTTACTAGACCTAAACCGAATCTAGTTTTATTTTGTACAGTGCTTAGTGTATTATTAGTACACAATCTATGTTAATGGCATTGTACATCAGAATTTCAATGATTAGCAAATTTTATGATGCATCAACTTCTAATTTTATTTAATGGATTTTTAAAAAAAAAAATTATGTAATTAAAAATCAGAACATTACATCTTTCAAATTACATAAACTTTAAAAATTTACATAGTGAAGCCTGTGAGAGCCAGAACTTGACAGCACTTGCCTTGTTTTTCAGGGTTTTGCAAGTTTTCAGCATTTGACAAGGTGCAGTCTTACTACTTTTCTATTGATTTCTATTAATGGAAAATATCTGAGTTTTTCCTTCTCTGTCAGGTTTCCACCAGGCTTTAATGTATTTTCATTTTTTAACTCGATTATGAAGAATGGTCACAGTGAAATCCTATACTTTATCAAATTTATTGGAGAAAAAGTAACTAAAAACAAAATAACGGCTTTCTTTTTCAAATTTTTTATAAAATGCCTTTTAGCAATACTTTTACTGAAGAGAATTTTATTCAGAAATAATGCTGAGCAGAATACACTTTCTATAATATTAATAGGAATGTTTAGCACAGTACAGCATGCAAATAGTACAATTTCCATGCAATTAAGGTATCATTTTTAGTGTGATAGTCTGGCATAAAATAGTCTTCAGTAGAAGAAAAGAGAAATAACTAAAAAAGAATGGCTGACTTAAATGATGATATTTAACGTTAGTCTACATTTAAATTAAAATAAAAGCAAGTTTAATGAATGAACTGGTTACCTAAAACAGAAGTGAAATGGATGGTCAGTATGCCTGAATAAGATCAGATATTTGTATCCTAGAATAGATGGAAGGCTTTGGTGACAGTACTACAGTCTTTAGAGGCAGAGTAACTAATCCTTCTCATTTATATGAGGAGGAACCAGTCCCTGGAGAAAGAGATCATGCTTGGTAGAGGGTCAGCGAAAAAGAGGAAGACCCTCAACAAGATGGACTGACACAGCGGCTGCAACAATCGGCTCAAACAGCAATGATTGTGAAGATGGCACAGGACCAGGCAGTATTTCAACCTGTTGTACATGGAGTTGCTAGGAGTCGGAACCAACTCAACGGCACCTAACAACAGCAACCTGTATATGTTTCAGTTGCTCACCACCCTTCTTTATCACTTATTTTCCCCAACAAACTTTTATATCTCCCATTCACTTTTTTTGGTTCAGAATTTTTAATTTGGAAAGTACATACACAAAGAAGTATAAAATATATATTGACAGCTGAAGAATAACAAAGACCAGTTAAACTGCCACCGAGGTTAAGAAAGAAAACACAGAACAATTCTGAAAAAAGCTTCTTTCATACAATCCTCCTAAATGGCACCCACCACCACTTACAAGTTCCTTAATTTTGTGTGAACCATCCCTCCTTTGTCTTCATGCTTTTGTGTCCTGTGTATACATATGCCTAAAAACATCTCATTTAGTAAAAAGTTGAATTGGCAGAACTTCTGTGGTAGATATATTTACAACAATGACAAAAAAAGGAGTAGCTGCTGAGGCTGTTTATGTATACCCAGCACCTCATGAGATCTGGTTCCTTGGTTTGGAGGTTTAGGGTCATGGTTTCATGGGACATCCCAGTTAACTGGCCAAATAATGCGTTTAGTTCTTCTGTTCTGCCTCCTAGTTCACTGGGTAGTGCCTGGGATCTTAAAAGCTTACAAGTGGCCATTCTAGGTACAACAATTGGTCTCTATTCACCTGGAGCAACAGAGTAAGAGTCAAGAGTAGGAGGAGAAGGATATGGAATGTGTGGCTAACTGCCTCCATGAACAGCTGCCTCCTTTATCATGACACCAGAAGAACTGGATGGTGCCCAGCTACTATTACTGAACATTTTGATGAAAGATTCTTTCCAAGAATCCTGATCAAAAGGAAGGAAATGCAGAACAGAATTTCAAATTCTCAAGGACTCTAGACTTTCCAGCACCATGGATGGTAGATGAACCCCAGAAGTATTGCCCTGAGATGATCTTTAAGCCTTAAATCAAAACTATCCCCTGAAGTCATCTTAAAACCAAACAATACTTTAGCTTAACTAGTAATAAAAAGATCAGCCTTGAGAATTCAGCTCTTTTAAGAACTATCCACATAGGCTCAAATTGACAACAGCAACTGGGAAGATTGGATAGGAATCTTAGGAGGCAGTGATTTCATGTTAATAAAAAAAAAAACAACTCACAGAAAAGCGACAATGTTGCACAACTGAAAGAATGTAATCCATTTCACTAAATTATACATGTAGAAACTGTCGAATATGTTTTGCTATGTATAATCTCAACAATGAAATAAAATATAGAAAAAAAAGGAATCATTTGATAACCAGAATGGAATTAATAAGAATGCTGACACATTGTGAAAAATGTAATCAATGTCACTGAATTGTTTGTGTAGAAATTGTTAAATGGGAACCAAATTTGCTATGTAGGCTCTCATCAAAAACAATAAAATACTATTAAAAAAAAATGCTGTTTAGTGTTGCCTGTTTTTTGAATTTTATGTACATAGAATCATATTGCTTTTTTTTTTTTTGGTCATCTGGTTCCTTTCTTCAATATCGTGTTTTTAAAATTTATCTACATTATGTGTGGCCAGAGTTTATTCTTCCCATGGTATTGTTGTTAGTTGTTGTGAAGTTGGCTCCAACTTATGGCAACATGTGTAACAAAATGAAAGGCAGCCCAGTCATGCACCATCTTCAAGATCATTGATGTGTTTGAGTCAACTTTTCCGGCTATTGTGTCAGTCCATCTCACTGAGGGCTTCCCCTGTATAATAAATAGTGTGTTATATGAACATATTGCTATCCATTCAACTGCTGAAGATCATCTGCACGGTTTCCAGTTTCTGGCTGTTGTCATTGCCCTATAGTTTCTTCCCCCCACAAATTAAGCATTATTTTTACTTTGTACAGTTTGGGTTTTTTTACAGTTAATGCTTGTTTAATTTCACCTTTATATTTAGCAAAATATCCTTGCTCCCTATTCATTCTTGGATTTCAGAACTTTGATTTGATCATTTTTTTCACTCTTGATGTAAATCACTGTGAATTTCTTTTATATAGGGGCTTTTGGAAATAAACTCAGCCTTTGCTTGTCTGAAGTCTTTATTTCAGCCTCTTCCTTCAAGTAAATAATTCTAGGTTGACAATTATTTTCTCTTAACACACATTGAAACTATTATTCCACAGTCATTTGGATTCCTATGTTGCAGTTAAGAAGTTAGTTGTCAGTTTAACTACCATACTTGTATAAGCGATGTCTGTATATATGTATATATATATATACATATATATATTTGCTTACATCTAAGATCTTTTGTTTCTCTCTCGTGAATCTTTTGTTTCACTCATGAATTTTGAAGTTTTCACTAAGATATGGCCAAATGTGGATTTCTTTTTAATTTGTTCTGTTTGGAATTCACTGGGATCCCTGGATCTATGCATTAATATTTTTCAACAGTTCCAGAAAACTCCTAGCCATTATCTCTATAAATATTGGCTCTTGCCAGTTCCTTTTATTATTCCCTTCTGGAACTCCTGAACACCAACTGGTCATGTGTAAAAAGTATATCATGGCCAACTCTGATTAATCCCAGGATTATAGTTAAACATTCAAAAATCAATCAATATAATTTAACATATCAACAAAACTGAAAACTCCTCCCATAATCTTCCCTATATATATTGGAAACCCTGGTGGCGCAGTGGTTAAAAAGTTCAGCTGTTAACCAAGAGGTCGGCAGATTGAATCCACCAGGCGCTCCTTGGAAACCCTACGGGGGCAGTTCTACTCTGACCTATAGGGTTGCTATGACTCGGAATTGACTCGATGGCAATGGGTTTTATATCACATAAAAAGTCTTTGGCAAAATTTTACGCCCATTCATGATTAAAAAACAAATAAAAAAAAACCCAACAGCAAACTTGGAACAGAGAAGAAAGGTAATGGTAGTGATAAAAGATTGAATGTGCTGGCCAGTACAATAAAACAAGGAAAAGAAATAGGCAGATTGAGTGGAAAGGAAGAAGTAAAACTGTCTTTATTCATGGACGACATGATCAAAAGTAGAATTAAAACTGCTTGTAGGAAGACATCATTAAGAAAATGAAAAGGCAAGTAAAATACTGGAAAATTATTCACAAGACATGTATGTGTCAGAGAAGTGGTGTCCAGAATATATTAAGAGTTCTTACAACTCTTTAATAATAATAATAAAAAAACTCAGTAAAAAAGGGCAAAGGATTTGAACACTTTATAAAAGAGGATATACAAATGGCCAGTAAGCACACTAAAAGATACTCATTAGTATATACCATTAGTCATCAGGGAAATGCAAATTAAACCACAATGAATTGCCACCATAAACCCACCAGAATGGCCCAAATTAAAAAGACCAACAGTACCAAGTGTTGGAGACAATGTGGAGAAATTGGAACTCTCTTATTGTTTGTGAAAATGTAAAATAATACAATCACTTTGGATAACATTTTTGCCATTTTTCACAAAGTTAAACATATTTATCATATGATCTAGCAACTCCAACCTTAGGTATATATTCAAACATAAACATGTGTTCACACCAACAGTTGTACATGAATACACACTTGTGTATGTTAGCTTTTATTATAACAGCTCCAAAATGGAAACAACCCAAATACCTATCCGCAAGTGAACGGATTAAAAAAAGAAAAAAAAGTGGCATATTCATATAAATAATACTCAACAATGAAAAGCAATGAACTACTAATAGATTCAGCAAATCAATCTCAAAAACAAGCTCATCAAGAAAAGCTAATCATAAAATATAACATATTGTATGATTCCAGTTATATGAAATTCTGGAACGAGCAAAGCTAATCATTGTGAAAGGAAACAGTTCAGTGATTGCCTGGGGCTGTGGACTGACCACAAAGGAATACTAGGGAAATTTCTGAGACGATGAACACTTTCTGTATCTTGACTGCAATGCTGGTTATAAGAGTGTATTTACCTTACAGATGAAGAAAGGAAAATTACATCCTCAAAAAAACAAACAAACAAAAACAAAGCGAGTTAGTGGCAAAGCTGATTTGTCATCTAGTCTAGTTTAAAGATTTTATGTTTTCTGTTGGAAAGACAAGCTGGCTATAGGAAAATAACCTACACTCAGTCAACATTCAACAAATATTGCTAAATAGTGCTGAGTGAATATTATGTGCCAGTCACTATTTCAAGGCGCTTGGGATACACCAATTCACAAAACAGGAAAAGATGCTTACCCTGTAATGCTTGCAGGGGGTCAGGAAGAGCAGTCAAAGAATGACACCGCTAATATATAATTAAACTATATCATATGCTAAAGGATCCCTAAACTTTCTCCCCAAAAGTTTTTGACTCTAGAGGTTAAATTCTGAAGAAGTAGGCAGACCTACTATAGAGAGAAAAATAAGATTAGATCCTTACCTACCACCACACACACACACACACACACACACACACACACACAAGATTACTCTAGATGGACTAAAGACCCAACCATGAAAGGTAAAACTATTGTTAATTAAAAAACAAAACAAAACAAAATGTAGGAGAATATTCTTGTGGCTGTCTTAAGAAGGAACTCTTAAAATTTCAAAAGCACAAAGCAAGCTAAAAAAAAAAAAACATTGAATTTGATCACATAAAAATTAAAAATTTCTGTTTGATAAAGAACACTATGGAAAAAGTTAATAACCAAACAGAATGAGAAAATATCCTTATAAAGCATGAAACCATCAAGGGAATTAATGTCTATAATAAACAACAGTTTCCACAAATCAACTGAAAAAGACCAAAACCACAAAAGAAAAATGGACATAGAATAGGCATACAGAAAAGGAAAGCCCCAAACCTTGTAACAACACCCAGAGCTGCTGAAACTCATGAGTACAGAAATGCAAATTAAAACATCCATCCAAGTGACGAAAACTGACCAACCGAACAACCTCAAGTGCGCGCAGATATGTAGAGAGACAAAAGCATCATGCACTGCTACTGAAAATGCCTTTCTTGAGAGGTTAGTCAGATCAAGTGTAGGTGTATGCTGTGATCACAAAATTCTGTGCTGGGTATGTGCAACAATGAGTTCCTTACACCCATCAAAAAGGAAACATTGTTATTTGCGGTTAGTGAGGCTTTGGAGCAATGCACCATTATTTGAGTCAGAAGGAAACTGGAGATAAACTGAGTTTCCATTCTAATGAAATAATCCAAAGCATGGAAAAAAGCTATAATGCAAAAAGATAACAAACACAGTGAAAAAACTGGAAACAACCAAGTTATCCAAGAATATAACAATGACAGCATGGTGATAAAAAAGGAAGATGATAATACCCACAGGATTGTATTAAGAGCTAGATGAGGTAATGAACACAAAGTGCTTAACCTAGTGCCTAGTACTACTTAATAAGTTTTAAATAATGGTTCCTGCTATTTATTATTTACCCCTCCAAGCCTTCACCTCATTTATATGTGTAACTGGGATCTTTGTATAATCTCTTAAACTTGTTAAGAGACTTTAATAGATGATAAATGCAGGCAACGTGAAAGCACAGTGGAAAAAGCATGGCCTCTGAAGTCACACAGTTCTTGGTTCAAATACCAGCTCTACAACTTAGTAGGTCTGTGACCTTGGACAAGTTACTTAACCTCTCTGCACTCAATTTCCAAATCTATAAAATAAAATTAGTAAAATCCACCCCATGTGGTTGTTTTGAGGGTAAATAAAATAATGTGAACCATACAATAAATGTTCATTTGTAATAAATGTTCATTTGCCTTGCTCCTTCTCCCTCCTCCCACCTAAAGTGTATGATGGTATATTGCACAACCATTACGAATAAGTTATGGTCATATGTTAACTATGTACAATGTGGGAAAAGGTTAACTTATATTGAGACTAAAATATGATTGGAAAGAAATAAATCAAGAGTACCTTACTCGAATCTGGGTAGAGAAATTATATGTGGTTGTTTTCTGCTCTCTATTTTCTAAGTATTCTGTACTTTGGTTATACAACTTTAAGAAATAAACCAAAATATTTTTAAAAATAATGAACAATGTTCTGCTACCAGGTGTTTTGGAGATGGATAGGAATACGGCAAATACTTTATTTTAAAACTGCACTCAACAAAAAGTAATAAACTTCAAAACCTGAACAGAATCTTAAGGATCCTTCGACAATGAATTTATTTAAATTTAAAAAAATATATTCGGAAGAAGTAGGTTCTTCTTAATTTTAACACTTAACCTAGGACAGATAATATTCATCTATAAAACGGGGATAGTTTTAACCTCACAGAGTTGTTGTGAGGATTAAACGAGATAATATGGAGGCAGTTCAAACCCACCCAGCCACTGCACTAGAGAAAAGACCTGGAGATCTGCTTCCATAAAGATTACAGCCAAGAAAACCATATGGGGCAGTTCTACTCTGTCACACGGGGTCACTATGACTCGGAATCGGCTCGACAGCATCCAACAATAACTGCCATACCATGCAGATGACAGTGTTTTGAAAACCTCAAAGTCCGCAAACATACAAATACAAATTCATTAAATATCAAAAGGAAACATTTAATGCGTTTAATGGTTAGGAGCCTGGACTGATATCAGATAGACCTATATTCAAACTCCAGTTCTGCCACTGACAACCTGTGAGGCTTTACGCAATTTATTTCACCTTACTTAAGCTTCATTATCTTCATCTGTGAAATGTGGATAATGACAAGATACCTCATAGGTTCTTGTGAAAATTAAATAAGATAAATCATATAAAGCACAGTGCAATGCCACATAATGACTCATGATGTTCCAATTATTATAATCCTCCTTGAAAGCCTTCTTCATATAATAAAACACATCTGAATATTTATTATTAAGGAAACTTTTTTTTAGTGCTTGGTCCCAGCTACTGTGCTTCACACTAAGATCCAAAACCAGGGAAGATATCTTCCCTACACTTAAGGTGCTCATCATCAGCAAAGGAAGAAATGTTTCTTAAGGATCATAAAAAGATGTAATAAATGATAAAATCAAATCTATAGGAGTGAAAAGAAGAGTGACAGATTGGTTATAGTGAGGAATGTATTAAGCTCTCAAAGGAGATGACATTTGAGTTGGATTTTGAAAGAATGGGTATGATATTCTCCATTAATGAAATAAAGAAAATTAATACAAAATAAAGAATCTGTAGAGGGTCAGAGAATTGAGAATAGTCTAGTCAGATGGAACATGGGGTAGGGAGAGGCTAGATACGAAGAAAGAAAAGTTAGGACCTAATGATGAAGGGCTTTGCACGAATGCCTTACTCAGGCATTTGGACTTTATACACAATGAGGAATCAAAATAAAGAACAAAATCAGACCTAAAACTTAGAGAAATAACGAATAAGATATGAGGACAGGATTGGAATGGCAAAGGTTCGAGGCCAAAAAAACTAAAACTCATTACATGCAAAGACATAGTCTAAGTGAGAGTTGTGAGGCTTGAAGCAGGATCATGGCACAGAGAATAGAGAATGAAGCAATGGGGTCTGGAGGAAGAGGGGAAGAAGATTCAGGAGACATTTAGGTTTCAGTGGGAAAGAACATGCTGACTGGTAGGATGCTGGTGTGAAGGAAATCAATGGAACAGATACGTTCAGCTAAGTCACCTGATAGATGCTGATACTTTCAATCAAGTTAGGGAGACAGGAAAGGCATGCGTTTGGGGAAGAAAACATTATATCCAGTTTGGGGTACGGTGCATTTGGGATATTCGCAGGCATTCAAGCAGAGGTATTGGAAATACTTGTCTGGAGCTCTAGACTACAAATATATATACAAATAGATATAGAATTAATCGATATGTAAGTGAAGAATAAATAAGATTACACAATAAAACAACAACTTAATTTTCCTTTGCTTTTTCCAAATTCACCTAACTTTGTCCAAATACAGGAAATATTTTCTAACTATGGGGTACTAGAATTAGATGAACAACTGTAATTTTATGCGATTTTTATTCTTTAAAATTTTATAGCACTATTATATCTTCTAGAAGTCCTGGTGGCACAGTAGTTAAAGTGCTTGGCTGATAACCAAAAGGTTGGCAGTTTGAACCCACCAGTTGCTCTGCAGGAGAAAGATGTGGCAGTCTTCCTCCATAAAGATTACAGCCTTGGAAACCCTATGGGGGCAGTTCTACTCTGTCCTATAGGGTCGCTGTGAGTTGGAACAGCCTCGACAGCAACGGGTTTAGTTTTCACGGTTTTTTAAAAATTATATCTTCTATGATTTTTTTTCTCATACAAAAATCAATACATTGTTATGTGACCTTAGTTGCTCTCCCTAAAATGTGACAGCACACTCCTCCTTTCCACCCCAGATTTCCCGTGTCCATTCAACCAGCTCCTGTCCCTTTCTGCCTTCTCATCTCACCTCCAGACAGGAGCTGCCCACACAGTCTCATCTGTCCACTTGAGCTAAGAAGCACACTCTTCACGAGTATCATTTCATGTCTTATAGTCCAGTCTAATCTTTGTCTGAAGAGCTGGCTTCGGGAATGGTTTTAGTTTGGGCTAACAGAGAGTCTGGGGGCCATGTCTTCCGGGGTCCCTCCAATCTGGTCTTTTTACTAGAATCTGAGTTCTGTACCCCACTTTTCTTCTGCTCCATCAGGGACTTGATTTTTAACTCTTGATTAAACAATCCATATCTCCATCCTATTAAAGTTTCCTTCATCATTTTAAGGAACTCTCTGTGCATCTTCTTAGTTGTACTTTTTTTTAATTCAATGACAATAACTACATACTTTATCCTACATTGGATGAGAAAGGCCCTAATTTTATACTAAAAAGAAGGACGTTTGATTTTTTGTTTCCATCCACTGATAAAGGACTTCCCACCCATTATTCCATTAGACTATAAAATGAGAACGGGAGCCCTGGTGGCACAGTGGTTAACAGCTTGGCTGCTAACCAGAAGGTCGGGAGTTCAAATCTACCGGGTGCTTCTTGGAAACCCTATGGGGGCAGTTCTACTCTGTCCTATAAAACTGCTATGAGTTGGAATCGACATAAGATGAGAAAGCAAAAACAGCAGCCAGGGCAGTTTCAAAAGCTATAAACTAAATATATGGCTTGAAGTTAAAAAACGGAAAGAAGTAGAAATACGTAATTTAATAAAGCAGCACTGCCTCTATTGAATTTTTTGTTTTATACTACCAGAATGGCTATAATCATTGAGTCATTCACTAAAAAGACAAAAACAAAAATGTACTGTGTACCTAGCAGTATTCTTGAAAATATGAAGCAGATGGTAAGATCTTTAAGAGAAATTTACACATTTATTTATTTCAGCAAGTACTTACTGAATGACTACTATGTCCCAAATAGTATCAGAGATACAATTCGGCTTACAATCTGGTGTAAATGTTCTATGAGAAAAAGTGCAGTAATTGTTACTCTGACACCAACATTATGAAGAAACACAGCTACCAAGACCAGGGGATGAGGGAGACTGCTGCCATAGCACAGGAAGGAACGCACACAGGGATACAGAAGAGCAGAAACTCAAGAGATATTTAAGAGACCAATTTAGCTGGAGATAAGAAAAAATAAAAAAAGGTAAGTATATTTTACTTTTACCATTTCCATATCCAAAAAACATTCACTATTCCCCTCTAGCTACAGGATAAAACTCTCAATTCTGGCATTAAACGCCCTCCGTAGTTTGACCTTATCTTCCTTTCCGTTAAAATCCTACACAATCCCTCTACTTGATCCAGATACCCTATGCCCTTTTTCCTGGACTTGCCATGAACTTGCCCTACCTCTCTCATTAAACCCACCCACTGCCGTCGAGTCGATTCCAACTCATAGTGACCCTATAGGACAGAGTAGAACTGCCCCATAGAGTTTCCAAGGACTGCCTAGCAGATTTGAACTGCCGACTTTTTGGTTAGCAGCCATAGCACTTAACCACTACACCCCCAGGGTTTCCACGTCTCTCATTACTAGGCTTTTACTCTTCTCTCTGCCTACTGAAATCCCACCCAACTTCCAAGGCACTACCAATTCCATATCCACCTTAAAGGCTTTCCTGACCCTCTCGAAGTAACTCTCCCCAGCCAATTAGGGCTGACAGCGTAATTTGTTAATTAATATATTTTTTACTCAGATGGTCTTGAATCATTTCTGTCTTGTGATACCTTTCATATTATTTGGCACTATTGTTTGGTTTTTTACTGGCTATTTATACTATTATGTGTCTCGTCTACGTTTCCTTCACAGAACTGCAGAGAAATGCCAAACATGAAAACAACAATCCTAGGCAAGATGAGTGCCATAAGAATCTGGCATACTAGAAAAAAAATCACTGGGCACTATTGTTATTCAGAATCAGCTGATTCTCCTATAATGCAGTTATTATGTAAAATAAAATAAGGTAAAATTATGATAGTGGTAAAGTATGCCTGCCAATGTGCTATCAAAATAAAATATGTGTAAGACAGAATAGAAATTGAAATGGGAATATAGTTAGTAATTCTGTGAAGAATCCTTGGGATTACATATACAGTATAATCTTAGCTGGTAGCTTTTAAAACTAATTTCCAAAGAGGTATAACTCAGGCAATGGCCATTCTCCTCGTCAATAAAGCTAATGAGGGAACAGGAATTGACAGAAGAGAAATATCAAAATTATAACTTAAATAAACAGCCCCTGGAAATCCTGGGTTTCATAAAGTTAAGTTCTAATAAGTAAACAAAGAAATAATGTGTACCTAGCTGTAACTTCAAAGTCATCCTACACATGAAGAGGACTTACAGTTTGGGCTTATGTATATCTGCACCAACAGGAAGAGCTCCAGGAGAACTCAGAAATTTCAATGCCAAACATGTCACAAGAGGTCAGAAGTCACATTTTCTAACTGGGTTTTGACCCTAAAGTAAGCAATACATGTAATTAATTGATGCCCTAATTTGCAACGTTAACTTGATTGGGACTAGTCTAACAATCCAATGTTCAGTAATTGTTTTTAATCATGCTAGTCACAAAGACGATAACCTCTAGAAACACAAAAACAAAATAACTGAAGGTAGGAAGGAAACATAAAGATTATCTAGTTCAATTGTTCTTTCCAATAGTCAAGAGAAAGTAAGTCAGCCTCTCTCATAGAGACTAATAAAAAGTCTGTATTTATACAGACTTTAAACTATCTTATAACTATTACTTAGAATAACTATAAAACTCTAATATCATGTTATAATTACCCAAATTAGGTGTGAATAATTTGTTTGAATTAAAGTGAAGGAAGTAATGCATGTAACTTATTTTTATTTGATATTAAAATATAGATGACATTTATAAAAATAACATAATGAATAATGAATCATTCTGGGAATCTTAGTGACTGAAAGTTTAAATTTCCCTTTTATTGCTGATTTTTTGTTATATGACTCTACCTCGCTTTGCTCCTTGGTTTAAAATCTGTACAATAAGGGCTAACGTCATGATCTTAAGCATAACAATATTTTATAATATTTGTTTTATATATAAATGTTAAATAACCAAATATTTCATACAGTTTTAATTTCATGACACTTAAGTTTTATAAAATTGATGAATTCATATGTGTTATTATAGTTTTTTTATTATAGTTTAGCATGTATAGACATTTAAAATAAAAAGAGAGGCTACTCCCCCATGTTATCCCTGCAGATAATGCTAAACTAACTACTGTACTTTCTTTTTTATGATAAAATGATTTATTTCTCTTAATTTTATGATGATTAAACATCACAAAACATCCTCCAGTTTCTAAAAATGAGTAAATGTAAAAAGTTTTTACTGAGAAGCCACAAGCTATTTGTGCTTATTTAGCTCCCAAATGAGGACACCTACAGAATTTATATTATCATTAAGTCAGATTTATAAATGTGAGCTTTTAAATCAGAGGGGACAGCTTAACCATTAATTAAAAATCGAGCAATCCCATATATGTATTTGTATTTCAAATAGCCTCTCCCGGAGTAAAACTTTTCATACCAAAATAATAGAATTTGTTAAAGAAGTTTCTCTTAGTTGTATTTAAAATATTCAATAAATCTCAGCAGCGATTCTCTATAGTACCTTTTCTACTACTGGAGCCCTGGTGGCATAACGGTTAAGAGCTCAGCTGCTAACCAAAAGGCTGGCAGTTCGAATCCACCAGCCGCTCCTTCGAAACCGTATGGGGCAGTTCTCCTCTGTCCTATAGGATCCCTATGAGTCAGAATCGATCCGACAGCAATGAGTTTGGTTTTAATTTTTTCTACAACTATCTTGGACAACACTAATAGTTTTTTTTTTAAAAAGAAGAAAGATTAAAAGAAAGTGGCTTAAAACAACAACAACAAAAAAAAAAAACGGCTCAGGACTCTCTTTCCTGGAAAGGTACAAGGACCACTAATGGGGATACTACGGGTGTTAGTGAGCCCTGGTGGCGCAGTGGTTAAGTGCTAGGCTGCTAATCGAGAGGATGGCCGTTCAAACCCACGAGCTGCACTGCGGGAAAGATTTGGCAGTCCGCTTCCATAAAGATTTACAGCCTTGGAAACCCTACAGAGCAATTCTACTCTGTCCTATACAGGGTCACTATGAGTCGGGATTGACTTCGACGGCAGTGGATTTGTTTTGGGTTTTTTTAATGGCTAGTCTCTGAAAGTTAGATATCATCAGAAATTAGGTGAAGCAAACATTTGTAACACAGATAAATTCTTCCATTTGTCACAGAGATAAGAAAATTATTGTTAATCCCTTTGCATTTAATTAACTATGAAGATTTAAGGCTTAAATGCTTTAAAAGTTCCAAATTCTACTCATGGAATTGCTTTTTAAAATTGTAACACAAGCCTTAATATTTTAATGAAGATAATACTGCCGTTGATTCTGATGTGTCTAGCACTATATACAAACGTGACAAATGTTCTTTGGATTTGTCTCTGCTAGAAGGAATTTTGGCTGTTTTTAGCTCCGCTTTTGGACTTTAGAAAATATCCAGTGCCTTTAACAACTGGCCTTTATTTTTTGAGAAAAATCATAAGACTGCTGTGAACTGGGAAGATGGTGGAGGTAACGTAGTTTTTAAATCTTCCCCAAGCTCCTTAGATAGTTATTAGAAGAGTAGCAAAATAAAATAATTAAAAAATCCTTGGACAACATCTACAACAAATCTAAGCAATGAATCCCTATGAATCTCACATTTTGAGCAAGTGAGGACAAATCTCTAAGAGCTGCAATATCGGTTGGTATTGACACCTGTGTAGGAGAAAGCAATGCTGTATTTAATAGAACTGAGTACAGGAGGATAAGATAACTAATAGACACTCATTGGAAAGCCCGGCAATGTGAGAACAACAGCTGAAACTAGATACAGTTTTACATACTTCGTTTGGATATGATTCATGGTAATTCATGAATTCCTGGTAAAGTCTTAAGGGGTTCTATGAACATTCAAAATTAATCAATCTAAGTTCCCTTCCAGGACAGTGCCCCATATTGTAGAGAAGCTTCTAGGAATAGAATTATCACAGACTACTGGAGTCTGTGTGTTGTACTGGAGTCAGGTCAAAAAGACATTTGATACAAGGACAATGGGTACAAAAGGTAAGGTGGTTCCAGAAAAACAGCACGGAGAAAAAAGATAGGAGATCTCAATAAATATTTTAGCACTTCATAAAAATAACTTAAAAAAGCGCTTTAGAGCTATAACTCTAAAAAACTATCCTGAACCACTTCTTGACACAAGTTCAGGGAAACTGATTTTGTGTCAAAATCACTAACAGAAAAGTACTGTGTTTGAAGAAGCAAAATAACATCATTACAATGAAAGCATGCCAGAAAGATATGCCTACAAAACAGATGAAAGCTATAACCTACTATCTCAAAGCAAGAAAAAAATAAGATATGAAAGATATAAAACAGAATTAGAAAAACTCAGAAATGAGTTAAACATTAGATGTAAATTAAAAAATCATTTCAAAAATGAAGTCTAAATCAGATTAAATACACAGCAGATGTCATAATATAAATAAAAAAATAGAAGTTGCAAAAGAAGGAAAATATTAAAAATCAAAAAGAAAACAAAATACAAATTAGGTAGAAAATTACAAATACAGAAGATAATAAGATCCATTATAGTTTAAGAGAAGGCTCCAAAGAATAAAAAACTGGAGCTTATATATAATTATTTACAGCAAAATTTTCAAGATGTGAAAGTAGCTGTTAAAGGACCACTGTATACCTGAGAAAAACAACTGGGAATGAGCACTGAGACATTATAATAAAATTACTGGATTTTAAAGAAAAAGAGAAAAAAAATCTGTAGGAATCCAGGCAAAAAGACAAAGTCATAACAGAAAGAAAATCAAGTTGTCACCAGGCTTTTAAACAGTAATGCTTTATCTTACAGATGTAACATACTCAACATCTGTAAGATACTCAAAGAAAGAAAACGTAAGCCAAGGACTTTATACTCAGCCAAATTGACTTCCAAGTAGAAAGGCTGCACACCAACTATTATCTACATCCAAGAAAATTCAGGAGAATTTGTTCCCACAAAGTCTACAGAGAATGAGCTTCAGATATCAACATATTGACCAGTGGTTTATAAGGAAGAAAGTATAACACGTAATTGCTATATACTCTGACAGTTTAGCAGCAGCAAAACTTTTTTAAGAAAATTGGGAGAGCAATTAAATTATTTCCATGAAGCATATTATTGGTTATAGTGTTACACTTTTTTTTTTTTGTTTGTTTCGTCAGACAGTTGTGTACACAATACTGGATAAAGCAACTGAGTAATTATATGATATTGTAAAATTTTATCATTTACAGCATCCCTGAGAGCCATGATTCTTACTGTGGAAGAAAGCAGATAAAGATTTTAGATAGAAGAGTTAAGTAAAATCCAATAGCTATACATTTAAATGGAAAATATCAGTATAAGTTTGAAGTATTTTTATCTTTAAAAAAGTAGAGTTTCCTAAATCTGTGTGTTAAAAAAACCTACAAAGAAACACCAACCTAGTAGTGACCAGCACCATTAGCAATTAGGAAGTGCTTTTCAAGTACAATTTCCAACTAAAAGAAGCCAGGGCCCTTTGGAGAAATCAGTGGTTCCAGGTCTGGGACAGGATACGCACAAGATGAGCCTGAAACATCTTGGTATATAAGAAAGCAAGGAAATTATAACAGACTACTAGAATCATGTGAAAAGGAACTTTGGGAGCTAACCTGAAGAGACTCCAAATGGTCAAAGACGGAAAAATGTAAACATCAACAAGGATTATATCAAAAGTGGACTGAAGTATGTCAAACATACAATGAAAGCTGTGAGAGCCAGAACTGGACGCGACTGCCTTGTTTTTCCAGATCTTGCAAGTTTTCTGCCTTTGACAGAGTACAGTCTTAACACTTTTGTATCACTCAGTTTAGTGGGAAATATTTGAGTTTCTCTTCTCTGATAGGTTTTTGGTTTGACTGTATTTAAACACATGAATTCCAAATGACACTTTAAAAAATTGGTCACATGGTCTCAGGGAACATTTGGCTCAATTGGTATAACATAGTTTATAAAGAATATGTTTGACATTCTACTTTGATGAATAGCATCTTGGGTCTTAAAAGCCTGTGAGTGGCCATCTAGGATACCCCACTGGTCTCATCCCTTCAGGAGCAAGGAAGAATGAAGAAAACTAAAGACACAAGGGAAAGATTAGTCCAAAGGACTGATGGACCACATCTACCACAGCCTCCAACAGACTAAGTCCAGTACAGCTAGATGGTACCCGGCTACCACCACTGACTGCTCTGACAGGGATCACAATAGAGGGTCCCAGACAGAGATGGAGAAAAATGTAGAACAAAATTCTAACTCAAAAAGCAAGACCAGTCTTGCTGGCCTGACAGAGACTGGAGAAACCCTGAGAGTATGGCCCCACACACCCTTTCAGTTCAGTAATGAGGTCACTCCTGAGGTTCTCCTTCAGCCAAAGATTGAACAGACCCATAGAACAAAACAAGACTAAAGGGGTGCACAAGCCCTAGGGCAGGGACTGGAAGGTAGAAGGGAACAGGAAAGCTGGTAATAGAAAACTCAGGGTTGAGAAGGGAAAGTGTTGACATGTCATGGGGTTGTTAACCAATGTCATAGAACAACGTGTGTACTAACTGTTTGATGAGAAGCTGGTTTGTTCTGTAAGTCTTCATCTAAAGTTCAATAAAAATAAAGGAAAAATAAAAAATTGGTTACTATGAAAGGATGCTATTTTGAAAAATGGTAAATAAAAGGAAAGAATCAAACATGTGTTCTACTTTTCCTATATGAACTATACCAGAGGGTGCCCAAATAGTAGATGATGGGAAGTTTATATCTACATATTAGTATTCCAGCTAAAAAAGGAAAGATAAAGCTAGACCATTGGAAGCAAAGCCAACACGGCACCGTAGACAGAAGCACCATGCCGACCCTCTGCAGCAAAGACCTGAAAAAACTAATTAAAATCAATGTCAATCCTGGAACCCTAAGCATCAAAGGAAGGTATAAAGAATTAGACGAAGCACCGAATGATAGAAGAAACTGATAGAGAAGAGGGAAAGAGGAGAGCTACGGAGTAGAGGTCTGCTGCCAGCTAATGTGGCATGGAATCACCATTTGGAAGCACAGCCACCAAGGACCCCAGACAGGGAGTACAGGAAGGCAACTTTACAGAGCTCCCAACAGGAGACAGAGGACCAGGTAGCCAGAGGTACACGTTTTTTCCCACCTCCACCTCCACCCTTCTGCCCTGTACGCTGTCTCTGCTGCTTTCCAATGGGCCACAGTTCCTGGGCCAGAGACATACCGGCTCGCTACCACACTGGGTCTGCCCTGCCCCCAACCGCTGGTTCCCTCTGTGCCATATTTTCAATTTTTCTTTATTTTTCCCTTTCTCACTTTCACTTCTCCCTCCCACCTATGTCTTTGTGCTGCCTCCACCCCTTCCTGACAGGCTGCACTGTCCTGCCAGGCAAGAGAGACACCACCCTTCCGCCACTCCAATTCTGCCCTGCCCCTAATGGCCAGTTCCTGCAGGGCCATATTTTTTTGTTTGTTTGCTTAGTTTCTTTCTCATCCTTCCTTTCCCTTCTCCCACCCACCTAGCCCCATGTGCCACCCTCCCTCCCCGCTCCTTCTCAGTGGGCCATGCCACACCACTCAGCTAGACAATCACCAGTACACAGCCTCCCCAGGTCTGCCCAGCTCCCACCAGCCAGCTCCCTCAGTGCCTTATTTTTTATTTTAATCTTTCCTTTCCTCCTTTTTCCTTCTCCTTCCCACGTAGGCCTTACACTGCCTCTGCCCCTTCCTGATGGGCCGTGCTGCGCTGCTGAACAAGAGAGACACCAGCTTGTTGCTGCCCTGCCCCAATGGCCAATTCCCTCAGCACCACATTTTTCTTGTTTTTGTTTTTTTTTTCTTTGTGTCTTCTTTTTCCTTTCCTTCCTTCCCTTTCTCCCGCCCAACTAGCCCTGTGCACAGTCACCGTCCCTCCTTGGTGAGACTTGCTGCACCACTTGGCTAGAGCGCCACCGGTGTACGGCCTCCGTGTCTGCCCCAACCCCACCTGCCAGCTCGCTCAGTGCCATATTTTTAGTTTTTCTTTACCTTTCCCCTCCTTTCTTTTCCTTTTTCCTTCCATCTAGGTCTTGCACTGCCTCTGCCCCTTCCTAATGGGCCATGCCATGTCACCCAGCGAGAGACACCAGCTCACCACCACCCTGCTCCCAATGGCCGGTTCCTTCAGCACCATATTGTTTTTTGTTTTTTTTTCTTACTTCTCTCTCTTTCCCCCCACCCACCTAGTGCCATGAACCACCCTCGTCCCTTCTTGATGGGACATGCCACACTGTGCGGCTAGAGAGCCACTGGCACATGGCCTCCCTGGGACTGCCCCACATCCACCTACTGATTCCCATCTTGCAACCATTTTATATATTTCTTTCTGCATTTTTTTTTTTTTTGCTTCTGTTTCACTCTCTTTCTCTCTTCCAATCAGCACCGCACGTCACATCCTCTCCCTTCCCTCCTGCCTCTCTGCTCTCCACACCGCATGCTGTGTCCCTGAGCAACACTTGCATGAACCTTTGGACCAATAGACAATAGACAATGCCATGTGCCACCCCCAGCCCCCTGCCCTACCCCCTGGCCCTGCCCCACCAACTGTCACACCCCCAAGTGGCACCGGAGAAGACCTCTGGACCCTCAGACCCTGCCCCATGCTGCCATTCAGCCCTATACCACCAAGCACCATGCCCCTGAGCTGTACCAGCGCTGCTCCTTGGACAGTGCTACTTCCTGGCCTAGCCCTGAGAAGGGCTGCATCCCCAACTGGGGTGGGCCCAGACCTGCAGAACCCCCGACACTGCCCCACTGTGCCACCCCCAGGCCCACACCATGAACTCCAGTTTGTGCTGCAAACAACTCGTCCTCACCCCTCTCCCCTGGTGGACCTGCCCTGGTGCACCATACCTGAGTGATTGGCCCTGCCCATCTGGACAAGGTGGTGAGAATTCTAGTGCCCACAGATGAGCAAGTAACAAAACATTCCCAGCCCACGTGCCCAGACATAACCGAAAACAAAATAGCAGGAAGACACAAACAAATCTACAATCAATAAATGAAGAAAATAATTCATGAATGAACTGGAGAAAACAGATACTATTAAAACATGTATTTTTTAAAAAAAGGACAGGATTGTAACAGTAAGCAACCAAAATAAAACACCACATGACTTCCGATAGAAGCAGCAGCACTGGAACTACTTGATAGGGAACTCACAAATCTAATATTAGGAGCTCACTGAGAGATTAGGAAAGAGATAAAGGAAAGCACAGACAAAACTAAGGAAAAAATAGTCAAAATAATGGAAAGTACAGACAAAATCAGGGAAAGCACAGAAAAGGCAATGGGAGAATTCAGGAGAATAATACAAGAACAAAACGTCAAAATAAATAAACAATTAGAAATCATAAAAAACAGCAATTAGAAATCCAAAAGATTTCAGAAATGGACAATGCAATAGAAGGTTTGAGGGGCAAATTTAAAACAATGGAAGAAAGGATCAGCAAAATTGAAGACAAATCCTGGGTACTGCTTTGTTTGAGGAAAAAAAAAAAATGAAGAATGAAGAAAACCTAAGAACTATGTGGGATACAGTAAAGGGCAAAAATTTGACTGTGACTAGAATTCCAGATCAAGGGGAGAAAATGGAAAACACAGAGAGGAACACTGGATGACAGAAAACTTCCCTTAAATATCATAAAGATGAAAAGCTAACCATTCAAAAAGTTCAATGAAACCCACATAAGATACACCACAAAAGAAAGTCACCAAGACAAATCATAATCACACTTGCCAAAACCAAAGACAAAGAATTCTGAGAGCAGCTCAAGAAAAACGAAAAGTCACATACAAAGGTATAGAATAAGATTAAGCTCTGATTACTCAGCAGAAACCATGTAGACAAAAAGGCAATGGGATGACATACATAAAACCTTGAAAGAAAAAAATTGTCAACCAAGAAAAATGTATTCTGCAAAACTCTCACTAAAATATGATGGCAAAATTAGGACATTTCCAGATAAACAGAAATTAAAGGAATTTGTAAAAACCAAACCAAATTTACAAGAAATATTAAAGGGAGTCCTTCAGTTAGAGAACCAACAACAACATCAGAGAGCAACCTGAATCTAGGACACAGAAAAGCATCAGCCAAATGCCAACCTAGGTAATAAACTCTCAAAGATAAAACAAAACTAAAAGATTTACAATAGGCAACAAGTGATGTCAATCTGTAAATGAAAACATCAGAACAATAAAAGGGGGGATAAATGGTATAAGTACAAAACTTCCAAATGGAGAGGAAGTCAAGGCAATATCAAGTAATAAAAGACTGTTTCAGACTTAGGAATTAAAAAAAAAAATACCAAACCCACTGCTTTCAAGTCGATTCTGACTCATAGTGACCCTATAGGACAGATTAGAACTGCCCCACAGAGTTTCCAAGGAGCACCTGGCGGATTTGAACTGCCAGCCTCTTGGTTAGCAGCTGTAGTACTTAACCACTACACCACCAGGGTTTCCAAACTCAGGAATAGAGGGGTAAATTTCAAGGTAACCACAAAGAAAGTTAACAAACCTACTCATCAAAATAAAGAAGAAAAACAAAGTCTCATAAATGCAAAATCTCCAAGAACTAAAGAAATGAAAAGAAAACCAAAAAAAGGAACTCAACCCCGAAGAGTAAGAGGAACCAAGAAAACACCAGCACCACAAAATAAAACCCTACAAAATGGCAGCAATAAAATCACACTTATAGGTATAATCACACCAAATATAAATGGCTTAAATGCACCCATAAAGAGACACAGGGTGAAAGAATGTATTAAAAAATAGGACCCACAGATACGCTGCCTACAAAAGACACACCTTAGACACAAAGTCATAAACATTTTAAAAATCAAGGGATGGAAAAAAGATATATCAAGCAAACAGCAACTAAAGAAAACAGCAGGAGTGGCAACACTAATCTCAAATAAAATAGACTTTAAGACAAAATCCACCAGGAAACACAAGGAAGAACATTACACAATATTAAAGGGATGCCCCACTATGATGACATAACCTTAATAAGTATCTATGCACCCAATGACGGGGCTCCAAAATACATAAAACAAACTCTAACAGTACTGAAAAGAGAAACTGATAATTCCACAATAATAGGAGACATCAACATATCACTCTCAATAAAGGACAGAGCATCTAGAGAGAAGCTCTACAAAGATAAAAAAGATCTAAAGGCTACAATCAACCAACTTGACCACACAGACATATATGAAAAAGACATATACATATACAGACATAAATGAAATTCCACCCAAGAGCAGCAAAGTATACATTCTTTTCCAAAGCACATGGAACATTCTCCAGAATGGACTACATCTTAGGCCAAAAATAAACCCTCAACAAAATCCAAAACAATGAGACAATACAAAGCATCTTCTCTAATAACAACACAATAAAAGTAGAAATTAATAACAGGAAGAGTAAGGAAAAAAAATCAAACACATGGAAACTGAGTAACACTTTGTTTAAAAACCACCAGATAAAGAGAATTCAAACAGAGAATCAAACAATTCCTAGAATCAAATGAGAATGAAAAAACATACCGAAACCTTTGGGACATAGCAAAGGCAGTCCTCAGAGGTCAATTTACAGCAATAGATTCACACATCAAAAAAGAAGTAAGGAATAACATTAAAATGTTAGCTTTTCAACTAGAACACATAAAAAGAGAACAGTAAAAGAAACCCAAGGACATAATAAAGATCTGAGCAGAAATAAATGAAATATAGAACAGAAAAGCAATAGGAAGAATCAACAAAACCAAAAGTTGGTTCTTTGAAAGGATCCACAAAATCAACAAACCACTAGCCAAACTGACAAAAGAAAAACAGGAGAGGAAGCAAATAATCCAAATAAGAAATGAAATCAGGGACATTACAACCGACCCAACTGAAGTAAAAAGAATCATAACAGAGCACTATAAAAATATAGAAGAAATGGACAAATTTCTAGAAATATACTACCTACCTAAACTAACACAAACTGAGATAAGAAATGTGAACAGACCCATAAGAGAAGAGCCTGAAAATCTAATTAAAAAAAAAAAAAAAAATCCTAACAACAAAAGCCCTGGCCCAGAAAGCTTCACTGGCAAAAACATCACAAAAAAAGAAAATTACAGACCAATATCTCTCATGAGTATATGTGCAAAAATTCCTAATAAAATCCTAGCCAATAGAATTCATTATCATAGGAAAAAAATAATATGCCACAACCAAGTGGGATTCATACCAGGTATCCAAGGAGGGTTCAACATTAGGAAAACAATCAACGTAATCTACCACATAAATAAAACAAAAGACATCTCAATCGACACAGAAAAGGCATTCGAAAAAGTCCATTCCTGATAAAAACTCTCAATCAAATAGGAATAGAAGGGAAATTCTACAACATAATAAAGGGCATCTGTACAAAACCAACAGCCAAAATTATTCTCATCAGAGAGGCTGAAAACATTCCCCCTGAGAACAGGAACAAGACAAGGGTGCCCTTTATTACCACTTCTATTTAACATTGTACTGGAAGTCCTAGCTAGAGCAGTAAGGCAAGGAAAAAAAAAAAAGGGGGCCAACCAAATTGGTAAGGAAGAAGTAAACTTATCCCTATTCACAGATGATATGATACTACACATAGAGAACTCAAAAGACTCCATGAGAAAACTACTGGAACTAACAGAAGATTCAGCAGAGTAGCTGGATACAAAAGAAACACAAAAATCAACTGGATTCCTATATACCAACAAAGAGAACTACAAAAAGGAAATCAGGAAAGCAAGATCATCTATGATAGACCCTAAAAAAATAAAATACTTCGGAATAAATCTAACCAGGGATGTAAAAGACCTATACAAAGAAAACTACAAAACACTACTGCAAGAAACCAAAATAGACCTACATAAACGGAAAACCATACCAGGCTCACAGTTAGGCAGACTCAACATTGTGAAAATGACAATTCTATCTAAAAAATACAAAGCAATTCTGATCCAAATGCAAACAGCATTCTAAGATGGAAAAACTAATCATTAACTTTATATGGAAAGGAAAGAGGCCCCAGATAAGTAAAGCACTAATGAAGAAAAATAAAGTAGGAGCACTCACACTACCTGAGCTCAGAACCTACTATACAGCTATGGTATTCAAAACAGTCTGGTACTGGTACAACATACACATTGACCATCGGAACAGAATCGAGAACCCAGGTGTAAATCCATCCACCTACAGTCACCTGATCTTTGACAAAGGCCCAAAGTCCATTAAATGGGGAAAAGACAGTCTTTTTAACAAATGGTGCTGGCAAAACTGGATGTCCATCTGTAAAAAAATAAAACAGGGCCCATACCTCACACCATACACAAAAAAGTAATTTAAAATGGATCAAAGACCTAAATATAAAACCAAAAACTGTAAAGACCATGGAAGAAAAAATAAGGTCCATGCTAGGGACCCTAATATACAGCATACATAATATACAAACCATAACTAACAATACACAAACACTAGATGATAAGCTAGATGTGATTGTTAAGATTGTGTGTCAGCTTGGCTGGACCATGATTCCCAGTGGTTTGGCAGTTATGATATAGTCTGGCAGTCATACAATGATGTGATCACCTCCATGAGGAGATTTGATATAAGGTGATCATCTCCATGAGGGGATCTGCTGTGAGTAGCCAATCCATTGAAAGTGAATTTCTGTAGGGATGTGGCCTGTATCCAATATAAGCAGACTTTCTGGCAAGGCTCATGGGCTTTTGCTCACACCAGTTCCTGCAGCTGGCTCCTGTTTGTCTGACCTCTGGTTCCTGGGACTTGAGCTAGCAGCTTACCTGCTGTGTTGCCTGCTGATCTTGAGATCTGTTGGTCTTCTCAGCCTGTGAGCCTGGGCACTGCCGTCTGACTTGCCGATCTTGCGTTCATGAATCAGAAGCCTCCAGCCTGACCCATGTTCCAGCCTCTACAACCACATTACTACTTCCTTAATAGAAATCTAAATCTATACATATTTTTTATACGATTTACTGGTTTTGCTTCTCTAGAGAACTCAGCCTAAGACACTAGATAACTGGGATCTTCTAAAAATTGAACACTTATGCTCATCGAAAGACTTCGTAAAAAGAATAAAAAGAAAACCTATAGACTGGGGAAAAAATTTAGGTGATAACATATCTGACAAAGGTCTAATCTCTAAAATCTATAGGAAAATCCATCACCTCTGCAACAAAGAGATAAATAATCCAATTTAAAAATGGGCAAAGGATATGAACAGACACTTAACCAAAGAAGACATTCAGGCTGCTTAAAGATAAATGAGAAAATGCTTGTGATCACTAGCCATTAGAGAAATGCAAATCAAAACTACAATGAGACACCGTCTCATCCTGACATTACTGGCATGTGTCAAAAAAACAGAAAATAACAAATGTTGGAGAGGCTGTGGGGAGATTGAAAATCTTATGCACTGCTGGTAGGAATGCAAAGTGGTACAACCATTTTGGAAAATGATATGGCTCTTCCTTAAAAGGCAAGAAATAGAAATACCATACGGTCCTAGAGAAATAAGAGCCACCACATGAATAGACACATACACACCCACGTTCATTTCAGCATTATTCACAATAGCAAAAAGATGGAAACAACTTTAGTGCCCATCAACAGATGAATGGATAAACTACGGTACATACACACAATAGAATGCTACACAATGATAAAGAACAGTGATGAACCTGCGAAACTCCTCACAACATGGATGAATCTGGACAGCATTATGCTGAGTGAAATAAGTGAATCACAAAAGGTCTCATACTGTATGAGACCACTATTATAAAAACTCAAGAAAAGCTTTACACACAGAAAGAAACAATCTCTGATGGTTACGAGGGTAGGGAGGGAAAAACACTAACTAGACAATAGATAAGTGATAACTTTGGTGAAGGGTAAGACAGTATACAATACTGAGGGAAGTCAGCACAACCTGACCAAGGCAAAGTCACAGAAGCTTCCAAACACCCTAAGGGACCCAGATGCTGGGGCTGAGGGCAGGGGACCATGATCTTGGGAAATATCTAGGTCAACTGGCATAATACAGTTCATAAAGAAAATGTTCTAAATCCTGCTGTGGTGAGTAGCATCTAGGGGGGTCTTAAAAGCTTGTGAGCAGCCATTTATGATACGTCTACTGGTCCCACATCGTCTGGAGCAAGGGAGAATAAAGAAAACCAAAGACACAAGGGAAAGATTAGTCCAAAGGACTAATGGACTATACCTACCACAGCCTCCACCAGACTGAGTCCAGTACAACTAGATGGTGCCTAGCTACAACCACCGGCTGCTCTGACAGGGATCACAATATAGGGTCCTGGACAAAGCTGTAAAAATGTAAAACAAAATTCAAACTCACAAAGAAAGACCAGACTTACTGGCCTGACACAGACTGGAGAAATCCTGAGAGTATGGCCCCCAGACACCCTTTTAACTCAGTACTAAAGTCACTCCTGAGGTTCACCCAAAGATTAGACAAGCCTACAAAAGAAACAGTAATATATGTAGTTCAACCATGTGTATAAAACTAAATGGGCACACCAGCCCAGCAGTAACGACGGGGGGGACAGGAAAGCTGGACAAATGGAAATAGGGAACCCAAGGTCGAGACAGGTAGAGTGCTGATATGTCACAGGGTCTGCAACCAATGTCACAAAGTAATATGTGTATTGTTTAATGAGAAATTAATTTGCTCTGTAAACTTTCACCTAAAGCACACACACACACACACACACACACAAACCCAGACCATCACATCTCCTTTGCCATGAGACCAGAAGAACTGCATGGTGTTCAACTACCATTATTGTACATTTTGATCAAAACAATCTATAAAGGAATCCTGATCAAAAGGGGGATAATACAGAACAGATTCTCAAATTTTAATGAAGTCCAGCCTTGCTAGAGCCATGGATGGTGGAAGAACCCCTGAAACTATTTTCCTGAGATAACCTTTAAACTTTAAACACTAAACCAAAAATATCCCCTTAAGTCTTCTTAAAACCAAATAACAGTTTAGCTTAACTAGTAAAGAATGTCTGCCTTGAGCATTGTGCTCTTTTCAGATCTATCTATATGGGTTCACACTGACAACAGCAACTCGAAAGATTAGATACGAACCTTAGAAGGCAGTGAGTTTATGTTAATGGAGGAGAACAGCTCAGAAGAGCAAAGTGAAAATGGTTGTATGATTTGAAGAATATAATCAATGTTATTGTAGAAATTGTTGAACTGCTGTATATTCAGCTGTGTCTATTGTCAACAATAAAATAAAATACAAAACAATAACAAAAAACTAGACTATCACCACTTTTTATCTTTAATAAATTATTGGATCTGAACACTAAGCACCAATGGTTGCTAATGTTACAAAATGAGAAACAATCAGCATTGTATTGCTCCTAATAAAAGAACACTACACCACCTATTAAGTAGTGTTGGCCTCACCCCCAAGCTTCTAGACCCAACTATCAATGTCCATGAAATACAGAGTGCTGAGCAACAGGTTAAATTAGACTATATGGATGCCGTCAGTAAAAGCCAGACTATGGAAAAACACAGAACAAATTATTCTTGTTTCTTCAACAAACAAATCTCAAAGAGAAAAAAAAAAAACCCACCAGATTAATGAGAAACCTATAGATTAAAAGAAATATCAAAATAAAAAAAAAAAGCAGAAACTAAAGAACCATACAGAAGCAAACTATAATGTTTAGAATGTACCAAGTTTCCAAATATTATAAGGGGCCAGTCACCTCACAGTCAAAAACTTTAATACATGAAGCTTTTTTTTTTTTTAATAAGAGTCACTCACCAGTAAAAATACAGAATTATACTTAGTGACTATATACACATTTTTGACAATGCTTGTACTGTAGCTTTCCTTAAGATATTTATAAGGATTAACTGATTAATGACTATATATACATTCTTGTCAATAACTTAATGACTATATATGTGCATTCTTGACAAAACTCTACCATAGCTTTCAGTAACTTAAGATATTTGTAAAGATTAAAGGATACCTCTGTGTTCATACCTGGCTGTAACTAAGCAGAGTGCCTTGAATTAAAATGAACCCAAGGCTTGAAAAGTATTTATTTACCCATCTAGAGTACAGACTACAAATATTAGGTTTTTTTTTTTTTTTAGAGTACAGACTACAAATACTAGGTTTTAAAGCAAAAGATCTGACTTCCCCTTACAGTCCAATGCTACTTCCTAAATGACCTTAGGCAAGGGTAATGAACGAGGAAATTAACATTACTGAATTTTTATGCAAATAATGCGTGCTGTCTGCCTTTGTTTGTCAGCTGTGCCCTGGACCCCAGAAGACACTCTCGAACACCTCTTCCACATGTTGCTGTAAAAAAAAATTACCATAGCATGCTTATGAAAATACCTCACAGGGGGAGGACACAGCTGGCAAACAAACACAGAAGATGTGTGTTATCTGCATAAAGATACAGTAATTGAGAAGCAAAGGCACTGTGTTAGGTACTTATCTAGACAGTTCCTTCTCGGAGCTGATGACCTAGCAGGGAAATAATTACACATGAGAATAATGTTATGAAAGAAGTATAGGATGCTATGAAGTGAGCCACTGAACATAAAGGAATATGCCATACCTCCCAGATGAGATGAAGCAGAAGAAACACTGGGAACCACTCTTAAACACTTAACCTCTGATATTCTTTCTTGTTTTTTTCATCTTTAGTTGAGACTGATAAAGACTATTTGATAAGTGAGTATATTTATTCGTATTTACCTTAAGAACTATGGGCCTTAGGGCATGAAGAAAAGTAAGCCTTGACACGCTTTAAGGCTATACTGATTAAAAGGAGAAAACAGACTGCTTAGCAACATTCCATGTAGAAGGAGATGTATTCAAATTTAACAATCTCTATCTTTTGCTATAATTTGACATGTATACACAAGCATATACACACAGGTGTCATGATAACCCCATTACTGTGGGGGGGTTGCCACAACCTAAAGAGAACAGTAATGGCCAAACTATGTACTCTCACGCTAGGAGATTATGATAGCTTTTTGGATAACGTCCCTCAAGCTTTTAGAGAAAGATGGCAAAGAACTACAAAGAATTAATACTCTAAAAAATTGAAATAGTTCAATATTAAATAACTTTAATTTTAAAAATTGAATCCAAAGAACAGTATTTTATTTCAGTATTCTTCTGTAAACAATTTTGATGTACACAAACTCTGTTTTTATTTTTTAATCTCGACCACTGGAAAATACTTTCTGCCTCTTATTCCTTCAAGATTTTTAAAGATGATTTTATACCTGTATCACCTTACTGTAACTGATAGGTAGTCACCACGCCTCAAATTAACTGCTGTAATAAAAATATAATAATTAAAATAATGTACTATTTATTTTGGAAACCCCGGTGGTGCAGTGGTTAAGAGCTACAGCTGCTAACCCAAAGGCTGGCAGTTCAAATCCACCAGGCGCTCCTTGGAAACTCTGTGGGGCAGTTCTACTCTGTCCTATAGGGTCGCTATGAGTCAGAATCGACTCGACGGCAATGAGAGTTGACTTTATTTATTTTATTCTTATATTCTACTAAGGGGTTATCTTTTTTCCCTTCTAATTACCTTACAGGAGTTAGGAGTTGTACATGGTCGACTTTAAAATATCCAAAGGGTGCATACAAAGTTAGAGCAGCATACAACATCGTCCCTTTTCTCCTTCTCCTGTTCCTACACTCCTAAGTAGCCTTTATAATCTGTTTCACTGGAATACAGGCAAGGGAAAATATATACGACACACAATTTTGTTGCTTCTTAGGAAACTCTATGGGGCAGTTCTACTCTGTCCTACAGAGTCGCTATGAGTCAGAATCGACTCAATGGCACTGTGTTTGGTTTTATTGAATACAGGCAAAAAAACTTATCAGGGGATAATGATGAATGCATTTATTTAAATGAAGTTTTGTAAATGATCTGTTCTCCATTTTTACAGATAGCATCTAAATAATGTTTGGGAGGGATAGGCATAAAGAAATTCTATCTAAATTAATGAAAAATAACCAAACTTTAATGAATGACAGATTTAGTTTTATTCCTTTTAAAACAGCCAGGAAGCAAATTATAACAAAACAAAGTTCCTATATTAAGACTTCCTTTTAATTAGTATTTTGTTGTTGTTAGGTGCTATTGAGTGAACTTTCAACACATATCAACCCCAGATGATCCAGGAGAACTGCCCCATAAGGTTTTCTAGGCTGTAATCTTTGCAAGAGCAGATTACAGATTTCTCCCGTGAAGCTGCTGGGTAGGTTTGAACTGCCAACCTTTTGGTTAGCAGCCAAGCGCTAAACCATTATGCCACCAGTGCTCCTTTATAATTCATATACGGCATGTAAATAAAGTATTCATAAAGTAGCTGATTTTCTTCTATCCTGAATCTTTGTCTACCAAGATAAATAAGACTGGAAACTAGAAATAAAAAAAAAAAACAACACTTTTTTTTAAGTGAAGATTTATTTAACATAACATCTAAAATAGAGTGAAACTGTTAAAAATTCTCGGTTAGTGGGCTATAAACTAGTAAGATGTTACTTACTATGCTTGTCCTATATTAAAATGAGTAATGAAAAGCAGATTGCTTTTAGATAGTTTCACTAGATAAAAGCAAGTGGTTAACTAATAGCCTTTTTAATAAAAGACTTAAATATAGACTTTTTTCCCAAGAGTTAAAAATTTCTGATTACTAAAAAACTATGATAAATAGTATGTACTGTTATTATGGAGCCCTGGTGGTACACTGGTTGAGAGCTTGGCTGCTAATCGAAAGGTTGGCCATTCAAATTCTTAGAAACCCTATGGGGCAGTTCTCCTCTGTCCTATAGGGTCACTATGAGTTGGAATTGACTCGACGGCAACAGGTTTCATTTTGGTTTTACTGTTATTATACTTACCTAATATTTATTTATAAAACCTCAAAACACAAGTTGATTGTATCTGTTTCTGTAACAACTATATAAAGCAATGCAAAAAGCGACTTCAGTCCTTTTTAATATATGTTGACTAGCATAAAAAATAAGGTATTTTTGGACTACTTTTTTCCAATATCCTATAAAATTTTACAGAGATTTTTTTTTTAATTGTGCTTTAAGTGAAAGGTTGCAAATCAAGTCAGTCTCTCATACAAAAACTTACACGCACCTTGCTATGTACTCCTAGCTGCTCTCCCCCTAATGAGACAGCACACTCCTCCTCTCTACCCTGTATTCCCCATGTACATTCAGCCAGCTCCAGTCCCCCCTCTGCCTTCTAGTCTCGCCTCCAGACAGGAGCCACCCACGTGTCTACTTGAGCCAAGAAGTTCACTCCTCACCAGCATCATTTTCTGTCTTATAGTCCAGTCTCCAGTCCAATCCCTGTCTGAAGAGTTGGCTTTGGGAATGGTTCCTGTCTTGGACTAACAAAGGGTCTGAGCACCATGACCTCTGGGGTCCCTCTAGTCTCAGTCAGACCATTAAGTTTGGTCTTTTTACGAGAATTTGAGATCTGCATCCCACTGTTCTCCTTTGCAGAGATATTTTTGTTTAAATTTACTTACTTTGTAATACGGTCAATGTTGGCAATTTGCTTCTGGTTCCGTATAATCTCAATAGCTGCCCAAAGATGCTGGATAGCTTTTGTATCCGCCTGTCGTCTTTTTGTTAAACGTGCCATGACCTGCTTACTTCTTTAGCTGTAGTAATATACAAAAACATAAGGGAAAAATGGATTACACATGAAGTATTATCAACATAAGTAACATTATCGGCACCTCTTGATTACTGGTGATTATGCTAACCAAAAGGTCAGCAGTTCGAATGTTATTAGTTATTAGAAACGTTCAAGTTCTTGGACTAGGTTTTGGTTTCAGGGCTGTTTATTACATTATTAGGGAAAAAACTGCTATTTTATTCAAATTTCAATATTCAGGGTAAACTGAGAAAATAAAAAACCACCGTACTTCCAGATAATTTTCTAGTTGTCTCTGGACAGACTGGGAAGAAAAAAAACACAACATGGGATTACAGCCTTGATGTCTGATTCGTGATGGTATTGCAGGAAGAATACCACAATGCACCACCCACACCACACACCTGGGGCTGTACATCTTAAGACCCTCTTAACTCAGCACGGAGGGATTTGTCTGTTGGGAATGTCGTAGGCCTATTAAATGTTCACCATGGATTGCCTCTTTCATCATGAATCCCAGCATTTGGGAACCACTGAAACATATAATCTCCGAATTATAAAGGTTACAATGCTGAGTTTCAAATCTAAGCCCTTAATCATAAAGTAAACATTAAACCCTCTGGAATTGCTAAAATCTCCTTGATCTGATCTCTCTTATCTTTAAAGAGAAGACACCGAATGAGGGAAACTTATTCTTAGTACTTTTCTGTGTTCTGTGACTGGCCAAGAGAACCATATGAGTCTCATTTTCTCCACCTCTACGTCTCTTCTCACAGCCCAGTCAGTTCTCCTGCTTTTTCTGACAAGCCCAGATAAAACCCTCAGCTGCCATCAAAGCTCATCTTGAGAGACTGACTTCAGGTGAGTCTGGGGTCCATTAGGCTCCTGGAATAAGATGATTTTCAGAATTATACTACTAGATATTTTGAATCACAATGTTTCATGGTATTCCTGAATCTCCTAGTTCTTCCCACTACGACATCTAACAGTTCCCAACTTTGCTCCACAGAAAGAACAGGGAAAAAAAAAAAAATGCTAGCAAACAAGTTTTAAAGAGTTATAGCAGTTTGTTCTGGAAGGACTTAGACATATAACTAAAATTTAATAAAAATTACAATTATAGTTTATGAGCGCTTCTAATGTTTTAGAAAGAAACAACTTCAAAACGTACACAAATTTCTCAGTTTCGATGCACTGGCATAGGAGCGCCACCTTTCAGAATTTGATAAGCCTTATAGTAAGGAATTTACTGGAAAGACTATATGTCAGAAAGTAACATCTAATGACGATCTGTAATAATACAACTCAACCCTGTCAGATTATACAAATACTGAGATAAAAGAACAAAACTTTAGTCATTGTTACATACTTAAAAAAAATATGTCTGCCTGCTTTGTGTAAGGCACTGTGCTAGACACAATGCAGTATTCAAAAATGTACAAACTGTGGCTCTTGCCAGAAAATAATCTAAAACTGGCAGAGGAAACTAGACGTATACATGGAACTACTAACTAAATGCTATCTCTGACATATAATGGTCCAGAATGCGTGCTATCTGAATTCAGAGAAAGGAGACACTACTTCTAGATTAGGTAAAATTTGAGATGGATTCTTTAATTTTGGCAGGATTTCTACTATAATGTGAAGTCAGAGGTTCTCCAGGTACATATCCTTAGAATCCTGGAAAAGGTAGAGAGGCTGATAGGGGAGGAAAGATTCTGAAGTTAGCAAAGTGCTGTCAACGCATAGCCAGGAAGCACAGCACTGTTGGCATGCGATCCTAGCACGACATTGAACGGGCAACCATTTTAACCCCTTCTTTATCAGACATTTTTCAATTCAATTGATGGTAAACTTTTGCCATTGAAATTGAACCCCGATATTATATACAAACCAACTTAAAAAAGAAAGAAAGAAATTGGATCCAAGCTGCTTATAGGCAAGTTTCCAAAACATGCCTTGTCCATAAAATAAGCTGAATATCCAAATATATTTTTGAATAACAAAATTTCCAACTATATAATTAAAAAGATATTCAAGCACTTTTGAACTTATCTGCTCCTATAACTTGGTGCAAGAACATAAGAGGTGGCCTTTATTTACAGACTTCCCAAATCAGTCAGACAGAAGAACAGTAAGTAGTCACAGCTCTTTAAACAAACAAAAAACCCAAACCCACTGCTGTCGAGACTCATGGTGACTCCATGTGTTACAGAGTAGAACTGCTCCACAGGGTTTTCTTGGCTATAATCTTTATGGAAGCAGATCGCCAGGCCTTTCTTTCAGGACAGGCTGGGAGGGTTGAAACCACAAGCCTTCCGGTTAATAGTTCAGCACAAACTATCTGCGCCCCTCCGGGACCTCACACAGCACTTTACAAATAACAAATTACCTTTTTAAAGATTAAGGTATGATTTTGATCACCACATAACTTTTCTCATGGTGTCAGAACTTTTTCAATGAGAAATGAATGACCGAATCTCAAACACCAATACATTTATTCACAGCTCAACCACCCTAAACACTTCTATTTGATTCTATATATAAAAATGTATCCTGCTTCAATAAGCTTACACACAAAAATCTGCATTCACAAAGCAAATAAATGAAGTGTTGGTAATTAACATTAATAAAAGCTTCTGCTCTCAGGAAAGAATATACAATAGACTCAACATAATGGCAGAGTAGCTTCTATCAGACTAACCTTCCTGCCAGTAACATTTACGCATTCTGGACAATATAAAAAAAACAACTTTTTGAAAGCAATGAAGAACAAATAAAAATAGGCAGAAACTAGAAGGAATATGGTCCGTGAAAGAAGAGAAGCACTCCTGGTGAAATCTGAGGGTATACCCCGTTTGTGTGGGGCACAAGGGATAAAGCTCAAGCAGAAAATGGTAATGTTACTGGGCTAAGTTGGAGCCCTGGTTGCTCAGTGGTTAACAGTCAGGCTGCTAACTAAAAGGCTGGCAGTTCGAATCTACCAGCTGCTCCTTGGGAACACTATGGGGCAATTCTACTCTGTCCTATAGGGTGTCTACAAGTTGGAATTGACTTGATGGCAATGGGTTTGTTTTTTTGTGCTGTTGTTTTTTGTTTTGGTTTACTGGGCTAAGGAGTCATAGGTCAGACTTCAAGGCTGCCACAGCAGCTGGAAATCGGAGGGAGAAAACCCAGAGGAAGGAACCACAGAGGAGGAAACCCAAATTTTTTTGTAAAAATTCCCCAAAAATCCTTGTCTGACTCTGAAACTGTGCATGCACAGGTTGAAACTGCAAAGAACTCAGCAGAAAGCAACATACAGAAGGCTAAAGTGCTGAGCAGAAATTTCAGTAGCTATTTTTGTTTCTTATCCAGGGCTGGATAAACAGTTCAGAGATCAAGTCCTGACAAGTTACAGGGGCTTGATAAATCCAGGTTTTTCCACTGAAGTCCAAGAACAAGGATCATGTCCTAGGACACCTAGAACTAAGAGCGAAACCTTAATATTAAAGCCTACCTAAAATCTAGCCTCCATAAGATCAAAGTAGTTGGTCAAAACTCAGTATTCTCAATGAGAAGCTAATAGAATCTGAAGTTTCTATAACGCGTCATCCACAATTTCTTGTAAACAGTAAAAAATTATTAGATATGACAAAAAAAAAAATCAAGATAATGTGACCTATAATCAAGAGTAAAAGTGGACAGTAGAAGCAGACTCACAGATCACATGTACACTGCAATTAGATACTGTAAAAAAATTATTAGTATTTGTGGAAAGACATTCATAATATGTGAAGAAAAGAATTTCGGGAGAGATATGGAAACCAAAAGAGAACATATATAAATCTTAGAAATGGAAAAAGATAACACTGAAATAAAAAAAAAAAAAACACTGGATATGCCCAAAAGCAGATTGGATATGGTAGCATACAGGTTCAGTGAACTTAAGGACGGGTTAAGATACAAACTAAACCACAGAGAGAGAGAAACTGAAATGAACAAGGCCTCAGTGCCCTTTTTGAAAATATTAAATGGTCTGATTTCTGGAGTCCCAGAGGGAGGGGAGAGTAAGAAGAGGGCAGAAAAAAAGTACTTGAAAAACTAATGGCCCAACGTTTTCCATTTTTGATGACAAACAACAACCCACATATTCAAGAAGTTTAGCAATGCCAAAGCAGATCAATGCATGTTGTTGTTGTGTGCTACTGAGTCAATTCTGACTCACAGTGACCCTATAGGACAAAGTAAAACTGCCCCATAGAGTTTCCTAGATCTTTACAGGAGCAGATTGCCAGGTCTTTTTTTCCTGCAGAGCTTCTGGTGTGTTTGTACTGCAGATCTTTTGATTAGCAGATGAGCACTTAACCACTGCACCACCAGGGTTCCTTCCAATACACAGAAAATACAATTACTGAAGAGCAAAGATAACGGAAAAATCTTAAAAACAGCCAAAGAAGAAAGACACATTTCACAGAGAAGAACAACAATAAAAATAATGGCTGATTTTGCATTAAAAACAACATATGCCAGGAATCAATGAAACATTTTGAAAATATCCTTTAAAAATGAAAGTGATATAAAGACATTTTCAGATAAAGCAAAGCCAGGAAAATTCATTAGAAACAGGCTCACACTGTAATAAATAGTAAAGGCAGTTCTTTAAGCTGAAGGGAAATGATATCAGATAGAAATTCAAATACATAGAAAGAAATGAAGAAGACTGTAAAATGAAAATATGTAGGCAAATACAAATGACAATTTTTTAGTTTTCTTAATTTATTTAAAGATAATTGGCTATCTAAAGCAAAGATGATAATAACGTATTGTTAAGTTTTTATGTAGAAGTACATGCCAATATAATTTATGTAGAAATACATCCCAACGATAGTGCAAAGGAGGGGAAGTGGGAGTAAACAGAATATATTATTTTAAAGTTCTTACATTTTATGTGAAGTAGTATTACTTCAAAGAGGGCTATGATAAATTAAGGATGCATACTGTAGTCTCTAGAGCAAACACTAAAGAATAATACAACGAGGTACAGTTAAAATGTAATTTGACTTGTAAGTTATATTTCAAAGTATATACAGAACATTCAGAACAATTTATTCAGAACTATAGAAACATGGAGTGCTGGTGGTACAGTGGTTAAGAGCTATGGCTGCTAACCAAAAGGCTAACAGTTCGAATTCACCAGCCGCTCCTTGTAAACCCTACAGGGCAGCTCTACTCCATCCTATAGGGTCGCTGTGAGTCGGAATCGACTCAACGGCATACAGCAAACAACACAGAAAATACAGAATAGCAAAGCTAACATTTAAAAGTAACAATGGAATAGTAAAAATTGTAAAATAAAGAAATAGTAAAATAAAAATTGTGCATGTGTGTGTATCTCATAATTTAACCGCCAGAAAATTTTTACAGTGGGGACTAAGTAAAAAACTCTAAAAGTAGTCACATATTCTCAGAAATTACTAAAATCAAGATTAAAAAGGGAAGCAATGCTCACCTCAGGGAAATATATTTAAAGTTAAAATATTTCTGAAATTTACCTGAACCAAATCACAGACGGTAGATATGAGGAGTTACAGCATGAGGGTGATCATTAGTTTTAAGAATTTAAGCAATGCTCTGCAAAGAATGCAAGGGAAAGACAAACTCGAGTAAGGTAAATACAATTAAGTCTGAGGCATATTACATAAAGGTACCAAAAACAACTTGTCCTATAAAAACAAGATCTCTTTAAAGTAAAACCACTGAAATTCTCCTTTTTAATAAAATCTAAAATCATCCATTCCTCTAACATATGTTTAAATGAATGCCTACTGTATGCTACTCTTTCATGCTCTGGGAATAAAGCAATAAGCAAAACAGACAAAAGTCTCTCTCATCCAGTAGATACGATTAATCATGTGGTTAGATATAAGAAAAGGTACCACTCTGGGTGTCTGATAGTAATAGGAAACTCATAGGAAATGACTTTCATAGATCCTGTGAACAGCTTGTCATTTATTGTCATTACTCATTGATGTAGTCATTCTTTCTTGAAGGTATATTACTAATAAACTGGACTATTCACAGCATACTCCCAAATATGCCTAAAACTTCACCCCTTTATCTTTTTGCTTCGTAGTTCTCTCTGCTTGGAATGTCTTCCCCCCGCCCCTCTTAAAAAAAAAAAAAAACCAAACCCACTGCTGTCCAGTCAATTCTGACTCATAGCGACTCGACCCTATAGGACAGAGCAGAAATGCTCTATAGAGTTGCCAAGGCTATAAATCTTTACAGAAACAGACTGCCACATCTTTCTCCTCGGAGCCGCTGGTGGGTTCAAACTGCTGACCTTTTGGTTAGCAGCCAAGCACTTTAATCACTGTACCGCCAGGGCTCCCCTGCCCCTCTACTGATTATTTTAAAATCCCCTCTTCTTTCTAGGAGTTACTCCGATGCAATCTTTGCTGACCAACCCTTTGCCCTAGAATCAAACTAAATCAAGCTTTGCTCCCTTTTGTATTCTAATAGTGATTTGTCTATGTATTTCTTAGAAATTTATTGTCTTGTACAGATAATTATAAATTCCTCAAAAGAATTAATTCAAGTAAGAATGGACATGTCTTATTTATTTGTACATCTAACATCTTTCAAGGTACTAGCATAGTCTTGAACATGCTAAGCTTTCAATATGGAATTAAGTTCAACTTTTCCAGCTATGTTATACAAATAAAATCCCAGAGTTAGCTTTCACTTATGCTGTATCAAAGATGGAGACATCAAAAACAGACCAGAAAACTTACAGAGATCTTTTAACAGTCCTCAACCTTTTTTTTTTTTTTTTTTCTCCAACACAGCTGAGGTATATGACAGACTCCCTCCAGTAAAAGTGGCTTCTTCAGGCAGGGATCCTCAAAAGGACTGTAGCTTAACAAATAAAGTCAAATACAAAAACAAAAAACTTGCAAGTGACTTTGGTTAACCCCAAGTGATACTAATATTCTCTATCCCACCAAATTCAGATTTAATCCAATCCTTTCAGTTTATTTAAGTGTCCTTGTTTTATGTCGTACTATATCCACAGACCTCCACGCGTGTGTCAGTTTGCCACACTGTGGGGGCTTGCATGTTGCTGTGATGCTGGAAGTTATGACACCAGTATTCAAATACCAGCAGGGTCACCCATTGCGGGCAGTTTTCAGGTGAGCTTCCAGACTAAGACAGACTAAGGCAGACTAGGACGACTATATGAAGAAGAGCAGGGCATCAGGATTGGAGATAGACTCATTAACAACCTTGCTTGATGAAAGTGAAGAGGATTTGAAGCACTTATTGATGACGATCAAAGGCTATAGCCTTCAGTATGGATTACACCTCAACATAAAGAAAACAAAAATCCTCACAACTGGACCAATAAACACCATCATGATAAATGGAGAACGGATTGGAAAAGGACTGTCAAGGATTTCATTTTACGTAGATCCACAATCAAAACCCACGGAAGCAGCAGTCAAGAAATCAAAACACGCATTGCATTGGGCAAATCTGCTGCAAAAGACCTCTTTAAAGTGTTAAAAAGCAAAGATGTCACCTTGAAGACTAAGGTGCTCCTGATCCAAGCCAAGGTATTTTCAGTGGGTTCATGTGCATGCAAAAGCTGCACAGTGAATAAGGAGGACCAAAGAGGAACTGATGCCTTTAATCACAGTGCTGGCAGAGAATACTGAATACACCGTGGACTGCCCGAGGAACAAACAGATCTGTCTGGGGAGAACTACAACCAGAAAGCTCTTAGAAGCAAGGATGGCGAGACTTGGTCTCACATACTTTGGACATGTTATCAGGAGTGACTGGTCCCTGGAGAAGGATGTCATGCTTGGTAAAGCAGAGGTCAGCAAAAAAGAGGAAGGCCCTCAACAAGATCCACTGACACAACGGTTGCAACAATGGGCTCGAGCATAATGATAATGAGGATGGTGCAGGACCAGACAGTGTTTTGTTCTGCTGTACACAGGGTCACCATGAGTCAGAACTGACTCAAAGGCACCTAACAACAACAACAACACCTCTACAGAAGAAAAGAAAGGGAATAAAAGGGAAAGTCAGTAAAAACTTCAAAAAATAAACTAAGCAATGCATTGTTGTGATAAATAAGTACATATGTAAAAATACAATAAGCAGGAGAATAGGAGATTAGAGACTGATCAGAGAGAACACAGTGGGAGCACCCATAGTATCAATTATGTTCTGTGTTCTGATTATTACTTCTGGTGGTAGGCTCAGGTTTTTGTTTTATTATTGTGTGGCATAATAAATACATAATTTTTCCAAATATTACATGAAATTTAAAAAGTAATTTCACTGCTTTAATATGCATTTGTTATTTATTTATGTAAGGTTCAAATTTTCTCAAAAATGTATTAGCCATTTTAAAATCTTTTATTAAGACTCTTATATTTTTAATTCCTTTATATATTAACATTGTTAATAAAGTACATTTCTCTCTTTGCCCTTTAACAGACTTTAAAGAAAACTACACTAAAATCTAGCTATGCATTCCCTTATGACTGCTTTTACACTCAGGTCACAAAATATTCAACTGTAATTTTGTTTTTTAATTTAATTTTTAAAATATTGACTTTTTAACCCATCCTAATTTTTTAATATGGTATTAGATGAGAATATAAAGTTTTTCCCAAAATAAGTAACCAAGCACATTTTATTGAAAATTTTCTCTCTTCCCCAATGAAATTTGGTACTTTTCCAATCATATACAGTGAAGCCTGTGAGAGCTGGAACTCGACAGGACTGCCTTGTTTTCCCATGTCTTGCAAGTTTTCCACTTTTGACAGAGTGCAGTCATACCACTTTTCTATTGTTTTAGAAGAAAATATTTGAGTTTTCCTTCTCTGACAGGTTTCCACTTTACACAGGTTCTGGCTTTTGCAGGTTTTACTGTACTAAGTTCTTATCTATACTAACATTTGTTTCTTTGATCTGTCTTTTTTTTTTGTTAATAGCCTCACAATTTTAATTATTATAACTTATATGTTGTTGTTGTGTGCCGTGGAGTTAATTCCAACTCACAGCCACCCTACAGGACACGGTAGAACTGCCCCATAGGGTTTCCAAGGAGCAGATGGTGGATTCAAACTGCTGACCTCTTGGTTAGCAGCCTAAGCTCTTAACCACTTCACCACCAGGCCTCCATAACTAGTATATACAAGCCATATATGTAAAAGCTATAATTATAATTAATTTCATGTTATTTATTGCTACATAATTTTTTTATATGTATTATCTGCCCAACTACAAGCTTTTTGAAGGCAGGCCATATTTTAAATATTCCTTATGTCCTTAGTAACTTCTACGATAAAGAAGACACTAAAATAAACACTTGATTGAACAAATAATTCCCCCAACAAGTCCCAAGATATTAAAAAATAATGGGATGCAAAATAAATGCTAGTCCATTATAATAATAAACGATTGGCCATTAAGTCTTCAGAAAATTAAATATGAATACACTCCCCCAAGAACCTCTAAAGCAATTTAGTCTGCTGCCCATTTTCCATACGTACCAAGAGCAGGTGCGGGGAGCTAAAGCATGTATACATGTACATATACATTCTTCTTTATAAATGGCATCGTTTCCTTGTCTGTATGTCTTTAAAATCAAAATGCAACTGGCAAACCAGACTACTTAGGGTAGACTTCCTGGTAGGCTTTTTGTTTAAAAAAAAAGTACATTAGTTTAAGAACAGGAAATAACACTACGCAAGATATGAATCAAGGTTCCTGATAGCAAAACAGGTCATTTCAAACAGTATAAAAGTGATAAAAAAAGAGAAGTATTTCAATTAATTATTTTATTAGAATACTGATTATGGAGCTGGTGCAGGACTGGGCAGCGTTTCATTCTGTTGTACATAGGGTTGCTATGAAACAGAACTGACTTGATGGCACCTAACAATATTAGTATACTAGTAAGTAAAGCAAAATGATGTTTCCAGACTTTCAGATTTCATGGACTAGTAAAGTTTAAAAAAATAAAGTGAAGGATAGGGACACAAAGGTTGTTAACTTTTATTCTGACAAATAAAACAATTTAAAGTTGAACTACTATCTGGATTTACCATCAATTCATAAAAAAAGATTTTAATCACAAAAAAGTAAAATGGACATAATCTCAAAAATAAGTCCTTTAAACTGGGTACATTTATATTTGAATAGTATTCGTCATTCATTATATTGCTTAACTTTACCTTTGACCTTTACTAGTCTTCAGATGGGTTTTTGCAATAAACCATTAATAAAATTGTATATACCTTAAAATTATAAAAATGGTTGAGCATCCATATTTTAGTTGTTAACAATATTTAAAAGTTATGATAAGAAATCCATAAAAACTGAGATACTTAACTTTTCATATTAATTTATACCTAGTCTTTACAAAAATATGCAACGTAATTACTGTGCTTTGATTAAAATCAAGTTGTGTGTGACTAGTTCGGCATGCATATTCATTAACTATTTAAAAGCAGGAATAAAAATTACTACACACAAAGACAAGTTCTGGTTATGGCAAAATACGTGCCAATGAGAACTAGAAAAGCAAGACCAAAAAAAAAAAAGTTTTATTTTTTTGTTTGAAGGAATCAAAGAACAAACAAGGCACTAAAAATTACAGGACCAAGATACAGGAGAACAGAAACTTAGAGGTAAGCCTTGCATTTGGAATCACTTTCTTCCTAAAAACACCTGGCAATTCTACAAGAGGCAAAGAATATAAGCAAAGCTTTAAATAAGACACACAAGGCAAAAAGGATAAAAATTAGAATTAAGAGCTTACCATGGGAAAAACCATGGGAGGAGGGGGATATTGTAATGCCCCAGACTTTAAGAATATAGCTGAGGAGTAAGAGAGAACTGCAAAGAGGTCAGCCCTCACATACAAAATAATTATATGGCAATAAATCGCAATATCTAATTAACCACAAGATGACCAGGCTACCACTATTCTTAAACTTCAAATCATCCAAACTGCTGATGGGATTAATCTGATCCAGAATTGCTAGTACTCCTGCCTGTCAGAAGCAGACATAAATCCTCTCTGAAGGAGGAGATCATCTTGATCTCTTTAACTTTCATATACAGTATCCAGAACACAAACAGAAATAACCAAATACAGTAAAACTTGTGAAAGTCGGAACCTGCATAAGATGGAAAACTTTCAGAGAAGGAATATGCAAATATTTTCCACAAACAGGGCAACAGAAAAGTGGTAAGATGGCACCATGTCAAAGCGGAAACCTTGCAAGACCTGGAAAAACAAGGCTGTCCCGAGTTTCAGTTCTCACAGGTTTCACTGTATATGAAGAAATAAGGCAGTATCATGAAAAGGTAAGAGAAACAAAATTAAAACAACAAAAAAAAATAGAAACCTACACGACGTATTGCACATGGATTTTAACAGTGCTTAATATGCTCAAGAAATTAAAAGATTGAGAATTTCAGTAGAATGCAAGAAAAATAAAAAGAAGTTAAATGGAAAGGATACAATTAGAAAAGTAAATAAGAACTCAATGAATGGGTTTAACATTAGAGAAGACACAGATGAAAAGAGAATTAGTTAACTTGAAGATTATATTCAAAAGAAAGTATACAGAAGAAAAAATGAGAAACAAAAGAGCATAAAAGATATATGGGATTTGATGCAAAGATCTAAAACGTTTCGCAAATGAAAAAAATGAAGCAGAAGTTTCCAAGAGATAGTAGCTAATCATTTTCCATAACTGACGAAAGACATCAAGCCAAAGATTCCAAAATCACTATCAGAAAGCAAAGCCATATGAATACAAAGACAACTACACCTATGCACATCACAGTACAAATACCAAAAACTAAAGATAAAAAAATTAAGTAGCCAGAGAAGAAAAGTCACATTAACTTCAAAGGAGCAATACTACAAGCAAAACTGACTTCTCAACTGTAACAACAGAAGTCAGAAGATAATAAAATGACATCTTCAAAGTGCTGAAAGAAAATAACTGCCAATCAAACATTCTACGCCAGCAAAAATATCCTCCAAAAATAAAAGTTAAATAAGATATAATTCATACAAGCAAAAACTACATTACCAGCAGGCCTGCAATATGGAAACTAAAGAAGTTCTTCAGGTAGGAGGAAAAGGATCTTTGATGAAAACTCAGAAAATGCAAACAGAATGAAAAGCAATGGAAGGGGTAAAGTATGTGGGTTAATTTAAATAAACACTGATTACTTAATAATAACAACAATATTTTATCATTATCACAATAACAATAAGACAATAATAATAATGTTTTCTAGGTTTAAAATACATATAGAATTTAAGTACACAACAATAATCTAAAATAGTGTAAATGGAGTTAAAAGTGTTTTGAGTTCCTTGCATTAGCTCAGAAGAGATATAATAATTGATTTATATTAGACTTTGTAAACTAAGGATTCATGTTTCTATCTCTAGGGTAATCAATAAAAGAATAGTGAAAGAATAGATAAATACCAAGCTATTAGAAAAAAGTAATACAAAATGCTATATCAACTTCCCCTTCCAACAAATAAGAAAAAAGAGCAAAATGAATGGAAAGCACATAGTAAGATAGTAGATTTAAACACAAATATATCAGCAGTTACGCTGAACATAAACAGACTAACTTCAATAAAGCAAAAACCCATTGCCATTGAGTGGACTCCGGCTCCTAGTGACCCTACAGGAAGAGGAGAACTGCTCCATAAAGTTTCCAAGGAGCAGCTGGTGGATTTGAACCGATGACCTTTTGGTTAGCAGCTGAGCTCTTAAACACTGTGCCACCAGGGCTCAACTTCAATAAAAGACAGCAATTATGAAACTAGGTTGAAAATAACAACAACAAAACAAAAACCCACCCATATCTGCTTGCAAAAGACACACCTTAAATATAAGATATCAAAAGCTTAAAAAGAAAAGGGTAAGAATGAAATGTACCATGCAAATATTAACAAAAAGAAAACTAGCAAGAGTGCATTAATATAAAGTATTATAAAGATAGCCATTTCATAAGAGTTCAGTTCATCAGGGTATACTCTAAATTTCATATACCTAATACATAACCCCAAAACTAAAATTTAAAAAACTAAAAGGAAAACTAGACACACCCATAATCACACTGGGAGATGTTAATTATACTTCTTTCAATAACTGATAAAAACAAACAGAAAAAAATTACTAAGTATATCGAAGATTTATAAAAACATTTAACAAAACCAACATACATAAAAATCTGAGCCAAAACTGCAGAATGCATGTTCTTTTTAAATACATATTTAAGGAGCCCCAGTGGTGCAATGGTTAAGTACTCAGCTGCTAACCAAAAGGTCAGCAGTTCAAATGAACCAGCAGCTCCAAGGGAGAAAAGACCTGGCGATCTGCTCACGTAAAGGTGACGGTGTAGAAAACCATATGGGACAGTTCTACTCTCTCATGTATGGTTGCTATGAACTGGACTTGACTGCACATAACAGTAACAACAAATGTAATGTTTACAAAACTGATCACATACGGGGTATAGCTAGTCTCAACAAATTTCAAAGGATTATAATCATAATCTGTTTATCTGCAGTAGAACTGAAGAATAAATCAATAACAACAACAGAACAAACCCCAATCCCTGTGTTTTTAGAAACTAAAAACCATACTTCTAAATAACACATGGATCAATGAAAAAAAAAATCACAATGAAAATTTGGAAATATAAAAAGAATGAAAATGGAAATAATACTTATCAAAAGCTCTAAGATGTAGCTAAAACGGTACCTAAAAGAAAATTTATAGCCTTAAATGAATATATAGAAAATGGGGCGAGGAGATGGGCTGGACAGCAATAATCTAAGCATCTATCTGAAGAAATTAAGAAATAAAAACAAAATGAAACCCAAAAAAGGACAAGGAAGGAAATAAAATATAAGATATACATAATACATGAAGAGTAATCAATGAAATAGAAAACATAAAAGAGAAAATTAACTAAAATGAAAAGCTGATTCTTGTAAAGGACCAACAAAATTGGTAAACCTCTGGTGAGACTACCAAATAACTACCAAAACAGACACAAGAAGAAATAGAAAATCTGCATAGGCCTATAACGATTAAAGAGGTTGGACTGTGTGATGGTTAATGCTACGCATCAACTTGGCTAAGCTATGATTCTCAGTGGTTTGGCAAACACTGCGATCGTCTTCCACGTTGTGATCTGATGTGAGCAGACAGTCTGTTGGAAGGAGAATTTCCTTGGGAGCGGAACCTGCCTCCAGTATACAAATGGATGTTACGGCAAAGCTTGTTCCTTTTCGATCCTGCACTCGTTGCTTGACCTCCGGTTCTTGGGACGTAAGAAGCCTTCAGCCTGTGGTCTGACCCAAGGATTTGGGACTTGCCAGCTCCCACAATTGCGTAAGCCATTTCCTTGAAGTAAATTTCTCTTTATACATATACATATAAAATGATTTTGCTCCTCTAGAGAACCCAGATTAAGAGTGATAATTAATAACTTTCCCACAAAGGAAAGCTCCAGAACCATATTGCTTTGCCAGTAGATTCTACTATCCATATCGTGAAGAAATAACACCAATCTTAGAGACTATTACTGAGAATAGAAAAAAGGAAATATATCCCAACTTGTTACATGCGATCACTGTAACCTTGATATTAAAACCTGACAAAGGATGATGGGAAAAAATAAGGTTATAGGCCTATCCCATTCATGATCATGAGTGCAAAAACCCTCAAGAAAATATTAGCATACTGAACCCAGCAATACATAAAAGAAAAATACAGTGTGACTAAGTGTGTTATATACCAAGAATGCGAGATTGGTTTACAACTGAAAATTAATCCTAGAACTCGACTCAACAGAACAAAGGAGAAAATCATATAATCAGCTCTACAAATGCAGAAAAAGGCATTTGATGAACATTTTCATCCATTCATGAAAGAACTCAAAGCAAAATAGGAATAGAGAACTTCCTTAATCTGAAAAAGGGTATCCACATAAAACCTATATCCAAAAAAAAAAAACATAATGAAATTTTGAAAGCTTTCCTTCTGCAAATGGGAATGAGTCAAGACGTCCACACTTGCCACTTCTACTCAGCACTGTACTGGAAGTCCTAGACAGCACAACAAGGCAAAAAAAAAAAAAAAAAGGAAGGAAGAAATAAAAGGTATAAGGATTGGAAAGGAAGAATTAAAACTTTTTTTTATTCAGAGATGACATATTTCTATATATAGAAAATCCCCCCAAAAATCTACAGTTGAATTATTAAAATTTATTAAATGGCTTTAGTAATATTACTAGATATAAGATCTAGATGCAAAAATTATTTATATACACCAGCAGCAAATAATAAGTAAAAAAATTAAGATATTATTTACAGTGTCACCCAAAAAAGTCAAATACTTAGGGATAAATCTAACAAAATATCTGCAGAGGGTCATATAACATTATTGAGGAAAAGAAAAGATGACCTAAATAATGGAGGGATACTTCATATTCATAAACTGGAAGATTCATATTGCAAAAATTCTCAACTCTCCCCCAGATTTAGAAATTCAGTGTAATTCCAATTAGTATCCAGTAGGATTTTTTTTTTGATGTAAATTAAAAAGCTGATTCTGATATTTATATATTAAAATGTAAATGGCCAAAAAGATAAAAATTGTAAGAACTACTCTACCATCTATCAAGATTTATTATAAAACTATAATAATCAAGACTATAAAATTGTGACATGGAAAGGAACAGAGAATCCATAAATAGACTCTTGCATATGTGTCTGCTTATTTGTGATAAAGGTGGCACCATTCAGTAATGGGTTTAGGACAACCATTTCAAATTAATATCCATATGGAAAACACACGAACAGATGACTCTTACCACACACAACAAAATGAATTCCAGGTGGATTATAAACATATAAGCTTCCAGAATATAAGAGATGATTTTACCGATTTCGAAATAAAGACTTCTTACACAGGATCACACACACTAAAGTGCTAAACAAAACTGCACTGAAATTAAGAATCATTTATAAAGAGATATCACTGAAGAGTAAAAATTAAAAGACACTATTAAGTGTAAACAAGGATGTGTAGCAAAGTGAACTGTCATATACTGCTAATGGAAGTGTAAACTGGTACAGTACTTTGGAATCAGCTTGGAATTATATATTACTGTTTAACGTTTTACTCCTACATATATATACTCAACAGAAATGCATGCACATGAGCACTAAAAGATGTACAAGAATTTCAGTGCAGCGGTATTTGTAATAACCAAAACTGGAAACACCCAAATGTTCACTATCAATACACTGGGTTAATATATTCTGGTTTATTCATGCAATGAAACTTAATAAAAACCACGTATCATTGAAACTGAACGAACTAGCTATATTCAATATAGATGTTTCTCCCTAAGGCCACTTAAAAAATAATATGTATTAACAGACATATAAGGTTCAAAACCAGCTGAATATCATCGAAGTTCTAAGAGTATAGAAGTCAGGAAAGTGGGGGCCCTTCATCTCCTACTTTAGGGTGTGGATTCACTCTACAATGCTGGTCTATTACTTAACCTGGATTGTGATTATATGGGTATATTTATTTAGTGGTGATTCATTGAGCAATTCATTTATGATATGTTTGCTTTTCTATATGTACGTTATTCTTCAATTTAAACATTTTCAAATAGGGAGGAAGTACCACATACTGTAATCAATTAATATCATATATTTAATTCCCCCCATATGTATAAAAAAAAACAAACTTTTTTTTTTTTATACATCTGTCAGTTTGTCGTACTGTGGGGCTTGTGTGTTGTTGTGATGCTGGAAGCTATGCGACCAGTATTCAAAAACCAGCAGGGTACCCACAGCTGACAGGTTTCAGCTGAGCTTCGAGACTAAGACAGAGTAGGAAGAAGGACCTGGCAGTCTGCTTCTGAAAAGAATTAGCTGGTGAAAACCTTATGAATAGCAGAGAACATTGTCTGATATAGCGCCAGAAGATGAGCCCCTCAGGTTGTAACGCACTCAAAATAGACTGCGGAAGAGCTGCCTCCTCAAAGTAGAGTTCACCTTGATGACGTGGATGGAGTCAAACTTTCAGGACATTCATTTGCTGATGTGGTGCCATCAAAATAAGAAGAAACAGCTGCAAACATCTATTAATAATTGCAACATGGAATGTATGAAGTATGAATCTAGGAAAATTGGAAATTATCAAAAATGAAATAGAACATATAAACATCAACATCCTAGGCATTAGTAAGCTGAAATGGACTGGTATTGGCCATTTTGAATCAGACAATCATATGTTCTACTATGCCGGGAATGACAACTTGAAGAGGAATGGAGTTGCATTCATTATCAAAAAGAATATTTAAAGATCTATCCTGAAGTACAACGCTGTCAGTGATAGGATAATATCCATATGCCTACAAGGAACACCAGTTAATATGACTATTATTCCAAATTTATGCACCAACCACTAAGGCCAAAGGTGAAGAAATTGAAGGTTTTTACCAACTTCTGCAGTCTGAAATTGACTGAACATGCAATCAGAATGCACTGATAATTACTGGTGATTGGAATGCGAGTGTTGGAAACAAAGAAGGATCAGTAGTTGGAAGATATGGCCTTGGTGATACAAATGATGACAGAGATTGCACGACTAAATTTTGCAAGACCAGCTACTTCTTCACTGGAAATGCCTTTTTTCCCCAACATGAATGGAGACTGTATACATGGACCTCACCAGATGGAATACACAGGAAACAACAGGCTACATCTGTGGAAAAAGACAATGGAAAAGCTCAGTACCATCAGTAAGAACAAGGCCAGGGGCCGAATGCAGATCAGACCACCAATTACTCGTATGCAAGTTCAAGTTGAAACTGAAGAAAATTAGAACAAGGCCACGAGAGCAAAAGTATAACCTTGAGTATATCCCACCTGAATTTAGAGACCATCTCAAGAATAGATTTGATGTGTTGAACACTAATGACCAAAGATCAGATGAGTTGTGGAATGACATCAAGGATATCATACATGAAGAGAGCAAGAGGTAGGTGGGGCCAAGATGGCGGAATAGCCAGATGCTTCCACTGATCCCTCTTACACCAAAGACCCAAAAAATCAAGTGAAATGATTAAATTTATTATGAGCAGGAGCCCTGAACGTCAAAGGCAAAGTTAGAAAACGGACTGAGTGGCAGGCGGAGAGAGGCGGTTCAGAAGCACAGAGAAGTTGCCAGGCCTGAATGGTTTGGATCCCTCAGGCACCATTTCCGGGAGTGGCTGATGTGGACTGGTGGTAGCATTCAGCCACGGTTTTCTCAGAGGAAGCTGTCAGCTACACAGCCTACTCATGCCTCCGGAACCAGAGAAGAACGGTGCTCTCAGCAAAAGATAAGTACTTGCGTTTATTTTACTGTATCCCCTGCCCCCTAGCCAGCTTCAGTGGCTGTTGATTTCCCTGGGCCTAAGATATGCCCATCTGAGTGCCTTGAGCCATGCTCCAGGACTTGGAGAAGGAATAAATTCACAACAGGGGGGAAAGATAATTTGCCATCTCCACTAACCTGGGGAGCTCAGGACAGAAGCAGCTCATGTCCAGGCATATATGATCCACGGACTTGGAATGCCTTTCCCCCCTGCATGGACCTGTATGGGCCTATTTCAGGAGAATAGGCCCTTGCTGGCACACTGAAACTGTTTAAGCTGTGCGGTGGAGGGGTGGGTACTTGATATTTGACACCGTTTTGCCTATTAAACAGGGTCCTCACCTACCCACATCTGGGGCCTATGGATGGGTGGCTCCACTCAGGCCACCCAGCCACCCGCAACAGAGGTCCAAGGATAACTGGTACTTTCCAGTCCTTACAACCAAAAGCACTGGGTGCCCACGGTCCGTCTGAAGAACACACCCACCTGTATGCTCCAGGGAACAGGGAAGTGCTTTCCTCAGAGACACTCGGGGGATGGTTCTCTGCCCCCTGCCTTCTGCAGAGCGTGACCCCCTGCTGCAACCAGATACTGGTACCTACACCAAACACCCCTGCCCCTCTAAGACTGTAGGACAGAGCCTGTAGCACACACTTGATGACCAGCTACCTGGACACCAGAGCTGAATCTACACAAGAAGAGTGGATGGACTCATAAGCTCATGTACCTGATAACAGCTCTAGCCATCTGGTGACAGGACATCAGATGTCCAAAGGCAAAAATAATCAAGCTAGCTCACTCAAGCAACCCATTTGGGCATATCAAAACAAAATAAAGCAAGAAACTAGGATACAGTAAGCAAACATAAAATAAACTAATACAATAACTTATACATGACTTGGAGAAAACAGGTAATATCATACCACATAATGAGATAGACCATGATCACTTCAACAAGCTCTCAACATAGTGAATCGAAGGATGTTCTAGATGAAGGTGTTTTCCTGGAATTACCAGGTGCAGAATTCAAAAGATTAATATACAAAACTCTTCAAGACATCAGGAACGAGATCGGGCAATATGCAGAACAAGCCAAGGGACACACAGATAAAACAGGTGAAGAAATTAAAAACGTTATTCGAGAACATAATGAAAAATTCAATAAGCTGCAAGAATCCACAGAGAGACAGCAATCAGAAATTCAGAAGACTAACAATAAAATTACAGAATTATATAACTCAATAGAAAGTCAGAGGAGCAGAATCGAGCAAGTGGAAGGCAGAACTGGTGACCATTAAGGAAAGGCACATGGCACCAATATATTTGAAGAAAAATCAGATAAAAGAATTTTAAAAAAATGAAGAAAACTTAAGAACCAGGTGGGACTCTATCAAGAGAAATAACCTATGAGTGACTGGAGTACAAGAACAGGGAGGGAGAACAGAAAATACAGAAAGAATTGTTGAAGATTTGTTGGTAGAAAACTTCCCTGATATTATGAAAGATGAGAAGATATCAACCCAAGATGCTCAGCGAACTCCACATAAGGTAGATTTTAAAAGAAAGTCACCAACACATATTAAAATCCCAAACGTGCCAAAATCAAAGATAAAAAGAGAATTTTAAGAGCAGCTAGGGATAAACGAAAAGTCACCTACAAAGGAGAGTCAACAAGAATCAACTCAGACTACTCAGCAGAAACCATGCAGCCAAGAAGGCAATGGGATGGCTTATAGAAAGCACTGAAGGAAAAAAAATTGCCAGCCAAGAATCATATATCCAGCAAAACTGTCTCTCAAGTATGAAGGTGAAATTAGGACATTGTCAGATAAATAGAAGTCTAGGGAATTAGCAAAATCCAAACCAAAACTACAAGAAATTATAAACGGAGTTCTTTGGTTAGAAAATCAATAAGATTAGGTATAAACCCAAGACTACAACACTGGACAGAGCAATCAGATATTAACCCAGACAGAGAAATCACAAAAATAAATCAATATAAAAAATGCTCAAACAGGAAAACAGCGATGTTATTATGTAAAAGAACACAATATTAAAACAATAAAGAGGGCGGAAGAAATGTAGTCAAAAGTCTTTCATATGGAGAGGAAGACAAGGAGATACAAAGAAATAAAAGTTAGGTTTAAATTTAGACACGTGGGGTAAATATTAAGATAACCACAAAGGAGACTAAGAAACCTACTCATTAAAATAAAACACAAGAAAAAAATAGAGACTCAGCAGAAACAAAATTAACAATAAATAAGAGGAAAAGAATATATAAAGACAAACTACTCAGCAAAAAAGTTAAGTGGGAAAAAGAAACTGTCAACAACACACAAAAAAAGACATCAAAATGACAGCACTAAATTCAGACATATCCATAATTATGCTGACTGTAAATGAACTAAATGGACCAATAAGGAGACAGAGAGTGACAGAATGGATTAAAAAAACACGATCCATCTATATGCTGCCTAAGAGACACAACCTTAGACATAGAGCCACAAATTAAAAATCAAAGGATGGAAAAAATTTATCAAGCAAACAACAATCGAAAAAGAGCAGGAGTGGCAATATTGATTTCTGACAAATAGACTTGAAAGTTAAATCCATCACAGAGGATAAGGAAGGCCACAATATAATGATAAAAAGGACAATATACCAGGAGGATATAACCATACTAAATATTTGTGCACCCAGTGACAGGGCTGCAAGATACATAAAACAAACTCTAACAGCATTGAAAAGTGAGATAGACAGCTCCACAATTACAGTACGAGACTACAATACACCACTTTCAGTGAAGGACATAATATCCAAGAAGGAGCTCCATAAAGACGCAAAAGATCTAAATGCCACAATCAACCAACTTGACCTCATAGACATACACAGAACACCTAAAAGCAGCCATGTATACTTTCTTTGCTAGCACACATGGAACATTCTCTAGAATAGACCAACCACGTATTAGGTCATAAAGCAAGCCTTAGCAGAATCCAAAATATCGAAATATTACAAAGCACCTTCTCTGACCATAAGGCCATAAAAGTAGAAATCAACAACAGAAAAAGCAGCAAAAAGAAATCAAACACTTGGAAACTGAACAATACCCTGAACAAAAGAAACTGGGTTATATAAGACATTCAGGATGGAATAAAGAAATTCATAGAATTCAATGAGAATGAAAACACTATCAGAACCTTTGGGATACAACATAAGCAGTGCTCAGAGGTCAATTTTTATCAATAAATGCACAAATACAAAAAGAAGAAAGGGCCAAAATAAAAATATTATACCTACAACTTGAACAAATAGAAAGAGAGCAACAAAAGAAACCTTCAGGTACTAGAAGAAAGTAAATAATAAAAATTACAGCAGAGCTAAATGATATAGAAAACAGAACAAAATTGAAAGAGTTAACAATACCAAAAACTGGCTCTTTGAAAAAATCAACAAAATTGATAAACCACTGGCCATACTACAAAAGAAAAAAAGGAGAGGAGGCAAATGATCCGAATAAGAAATGAGATGGGCGATATTACAACAGGCACAACTGAAATTAAAAGAATCATATTAGATTACTATGAAAAATTATGCTCTGACAAATTTGAAAACCTAGAATAAATGGATGAATTCCTAGAAACACACTACCTATCTAAACTAACACAAACAGAGGTAGAACAACTAAATAGACCCATAGCAAAGAAGAGATTGAAAAGGTAATCAAAAAACTCCCCAAAACAAAAAAAAAGCCCTGGCCTGGACAGCTTCATTGCAGAGTTCTACCAAGCTTTCAGAGAAGAATTAATACCACTACTGTTAAAGGTATTTCAGAGCATAGAAAAGGACGGAATACTCCCAAATGCATTCTGTGAAGCTAGCATATCCCTAATAGTAAAACCAGGTAACGACACCACAAAAAACAAAATTACATATTTATATCCCTTACGAAGTTAGATGCAAAAATCCTCAACAAAATCCTAGCCAATAGAATTCAACAACATATCAAGAAAATAATACAACATGACCAAGTGGGATTCATACCAGGTATGCAGGGGGGGTTCAACATTAGAAAAACAATTAATGTAATCCATCATATAAATAAAACAAAAGACAAGAACCACATGATTTTATCAATCTATGCAGAAAAGGCATTTGACGAAGTTCAACACACATTCATGATAAAAATTCTCAGCAAAATAGGAATAGAAGGAAAATTCCTCAACATAATAAAGGGCATTTATACAAAGCCAACAGCCAACATCATCCTAAATGGAGTCTGAAAGCATTCCCCTTGAGATCCGGAACCAGACAAGGATGCCCTTTATCACCACTCTTATTCAACATTGTGCTGGAGGTCCTAACCAGAGGAATTAGGCTAGATAAAGAAATAAAGGGCATCCAGACTGGTAAGGAAGAAGTAACAGTATCACTATTTGCAGGAAGGAATCCTCAAGAAAACTCCTGAAACTAACAGAAGAGTTCAGCAGCGTATCAGGATACAAGATAAACATACAGAATCAGTTGGATTCCTCTACACCAACAAAAAGAACATCAAAAGGAAATGTCCAAATCAATACCATTTACAGTAGCCCCAAAGAAGGTAAAATGCTTAGGAATACATCTTACCAGAGACATAAAAGACCTATACAGAGAAAACTACAAGACACTACGGCAAGAAACCCAAACAGACTTACGTAAGTGAAAAAACATACCTTGCTTATGGATAGGAAGACTTAACATTGTAAAAATGTCTATTCTACCAAAAGCCATCTAGAGATACAATGCAATTCTGATCCAAATTCCAATGACATTCTTTAATGAGATGGAGAAACAAGTCACCAACTTCATATGGAAGGAAAAGAGGCCCCAGAATAAGTAAAGCATTACTGAAAAAGTAGAACAAAGTGGGAGGCCTCATTCTACCTGATTTTAGAGCCTATTATATCACCACAGTAGTCAAAACAGCCTGGTACTGGTACAACAACAGATTCACAGACCACTGAAACAGAACTGAGAATTCAGACATAAATCCATCCACCTATGAGCAGGTGATATTTGACAAAGGCCTGAAGTCAGTTAAATGGGGAAAAGATGGCCTTTTTAACAAATGGTGCTGACATAACTGGATATCCATCTGCAAAAAAATGAAACAAGACCCATACCTTGCACCATGCACAAAAACTAACTCAAAATGGATCAAAGACCTAAATATGAAATTTGAAATGATAAAGATCGTGGAAGAAAAAATAGGGACAAGGCTAGGAGCCCTAATACATGGCATAAACAGTATATAAAACATTACTAACAATGCAGAAGAGAAACCAGATAACTGGGAGCTCCTAAAAATCAAACACCTATGCTCATCCAAAGACTTCACCAAAACAGTAAAAAGATTACCTACAGAATTGGGAAAAAGTGTTCAGATATGATATTTCCAATCAGCGACTGATGTCTAAAATATACATGATACTGCAAAATCTCAACCACAAAAAGGCAGATAACCCAATTAAAAAATGGGCAAAGGATATGAACAGATACTTCACTAAAGAAGACATTCATGTAGCTAACAGATATGTGAGAAAATGCTCATGATCATTAGCCATTAGAAAAATGCAAATTAAAACTACAATGAGAGTCCATCTCACTCCAACAAGGCTGGCATTAATCCAAAAAACACAAAATAATCAATGTTGGAGAGGTTGTGGAGAGACCGGAACACCTGTACACTACCAGTGGGAATGTAAGATGGTACAATCATTTTGGAAATCGATTTGGCCATGTCCTTAAAAAGCTAGAAATAGAAGTACCATACGATCCAGCATCCCATTCCTTGGAATACATACTAGAGAAATAAGAGCCTTTACATGAACAGATATATGCACAGCCATGTTCACTGCAGCACTGTTTACAATAGCAAAAAGATGGAACCAACCAAGGTGCCCATCAACAGATGAATGGATAAATAAACTATGGTATATTCGCACAATGGAATACTACGCATCGATAAGCAACAATGATGAATCTGTGAAACATTTCACAACATGGAGGAATCTGGAATGCAATACACTGAGTGAAATTAGTTAGCTGCAAAAGGACAAATACTGTATAACAGTTTAAACAAAGAAGAGAATATTCTTTGATGGTTATGAGGGGGGGAGGGAGGGAAAGCGGCTTTCACTAATTAGATACTAGATAAGAACTATTTTATGTGAAGGGAAAGACAACGCACAATCCATGAGAGGTCAGCACAACTGAATTGAACCAAAAGCAAAGAAGTTTCCTGAATAAACTTAACACTTCAAAGGCCAGCATTGCAGAGGTGGGGGTTTGGCTATCATGGTTTCAGGGGACAACTAAATCAATTGGCATAATAAAATCTACTAAGAAAACATTCTGCATCCCACTTTGGACAATGGTATCTGGGGTCTTAAACGGTAGCAAGCAGCCACGTAAGATGCATCATTTGGTCTCAACCCACCTGGAGCAAAGGAGAATGAAGAACACCAAAGACACAAGGTAATTATGAGCCCAAGAGGCAGCAAGGGCCACATAAACCAGAGACTTCATTAGCCTGAGACCAGAAGAACTAGATGGTGCCTGGCTACAACTGATGTCTGTCCTGACAGGGAGCACAACAAAGAACCCCTGAGGTAGCAGGAGAGCAGTGGGATGCAGACCCTAAATTCTCAGAAAGAGACCAAGCTTAATGGTCTGACTGAGACGAAATGACCCCAGAGGTCATGGTGCCCAGACTTTCTGTTAGCCCAAAACAGGAACCATTCCCAAAGCCAACTCTTCAGACAGGGGTTGGGCTGGACTATGGGATAGAAAATGATACTGGTGAAGAATGAGCTTCTTGGATCAAGTAGCCTCATGAGACTATGTTGACATCTCCCGTCTGAAGGGGAGATGAGAGGGCAGAGGGGGTCAGAAGCTGGACGAATGGACACGAAAACAGAGAGTGGAGGGAATGAGTGTGCTGTCTCCTTAGGAGAAGAGGAATTAGGAGTATATAGCAAGGTGTTTGTATAAGTCTGACTTGATTTGTAAAGTTTCACTTAAAGTACGATAAAAATTAAAGAAAAAAAAGCAAGAGGTCATTAAAAAGATAGGAGAGAAAGAAAATATTTAAATGGATGTCAGAAGAGACTCTGAAATTTGCTCTTGAATGTCAAGCACCTAAAGCAAAAGTAAAGACTGATGAAGTAGAAGAGCTGAACAGAAAATTTCAAAGGGTGGCTCAAGAAGACAAAATAAAGTATTATGATGACATGTGCAAAGACCTGGAGATAGAAAATCAAAGGGGAGAACATGCTCAGCGTTTCTCAATCTGAAAGAATTGAGGAAGAAATTCAAGCCTCGAGTTGCAATACTGAGGAATTCTACGGGGAAAATATTAAACGATGCAGGAAGCATCAAAAGAAGGTGGAAGGAATACACAGAATCACTACACCAAAAAGAACTGATCAATGTTCAACCATTTCAGGAAGTAATACATGATCAGGAACCAATGGTACTCAAGAAAGAAGTCCAAGCTGCATGAAAGCACTGGCGAAAAACAAGTCTCCAGGAATTGACGGAATACCAACCGAGATGTTTCAACAAACAGGTGCAGCACTGAAAGTGCTTGCTCGTCCACGCAAGAAATTTGGAAGACAGCTATCTGGCCGATCAAGTGGAAGACATCCATACTTATGCTTATTCCCAAGAAAGGTGATCCCATTGAATGCAGAAATTATCAAACAATATCTTTAATACCACACACAGGTAAAATTTTGCTGAAAATCATTCAAAAGTGGCTGCAGCAGTACATCGACAGGGACCTGCCAGAAATTCAAGCAAGATTCAGAAGAGGACATGGAACGAGGGATATCACTGCTGATGTCATACGGATCCTGGATGAAAGTAGAGAATACCATTTGAAGAGAACAAGGGTATACCGTGTGGTTTAAAGTCAGGAGACGTGTGCATCAGGGTTGTATACTTTCACCATACCTATTCAATCTGTATGCCGAGTAAACAATCCGAGAAGCTAGACTATATGAAGAACGGGGCATGAGGATTAAGGGAAGACTCATTTAACAACCTGAGTTATACAGATGACACAACCTCGCTTGCTGAAAGTGAAGAGGATTTGTAGCACTTACTGATGAAGATGAAAGACCACAGCCTTCAGTATGGATTATACCTCAACATGAAGAAAACAAAAATTCTCACAACTGGACCAATAAGCAACACCTTATTAAATGGAGAAAAGATTGACGTTGTCAAGGATTTCATTTTACTTGGATCCACAATTAATACCCACGGAAGCAGCAGTCAGAAATTAAAAGAGGCACTGTATTGGGCAAATTGGCTGCAAAAGACCTTTTTAAAGTGCTGAAAAGCAAAGATGTCACCTTGAAGACTAAGGTGCGCCTGACCAAGCCATGATGTTTACAATTGCCTCATATGCATGAAAAGCTGGACCATGAATAAGGAAGACCAAAGAAGAAGTGTCACCTTTGAATTGTGGTGCTGGCGAAGAATATCGAATATACCACGGACTGCCGAAAGTACGAACAAACCTGTCTTGGAGGAAGCACAACCAGAATGCTCCTTAGAAGGAAGAATGGCAAGACTACATCTCACATACTTTGGACATGTTATCAGGACGGAGCAATCCCTGGAGAAGGACATCATGCCTGGTAAAGTAGAGGGTCAGTGAAAAAGAGGAAGACCCTCAACAAGATGGATTGACACAGTGGCTGCAACAATGGGTTCAAGCATAGCAACAATTTTGAGGATTGCACAGGTCAGGGCAGTGTTTCACTCTGGTGCGCTGAGAGTCGGAACCAACCTGACGGCACCTAACAACAACATATTTAATCCATTGAAAATATTTCTTATTTAAGTTGATCACAAACAATTCTATACAAATTTATAACCATGCAGGAAACTGGGCCTTACAAATCTTTAAGAAGTATCACTAATTCTGTTGTTCCTCGCTAATTGCTTTAAAAGTTTACATTAATAATGTCAAACCATTTCCAACTAGATTGTATATTTGCCAACTAGAAACCTATACGCTGCATAGATATTAAATTAAAAAGACCCTGAGTCATACACAAATAAAAGTATAAATGTGTTTACCTTACTGCCTTTAAAGCTAAGCAAGACTAGGTCTGCATTTTTACAAACAGAATAGATTGCTATCTACTGAAACATTACAAGTAAATACTTGCCTGAAGCGAGAAGGATAAAATAGTCTCCACAGAGATCTTCTGAGTGCAACTATGAAATGGTGAAGACTCACATCAATTTGTATGCCATCTACCTATGTGCATACTTTATATTCCTTCAGCTGGAACCAAAACTGTTTTCAAGATATTTCAGAATTAACATAGCACATCTATGTTGTAAGTGGTGTTCCCTTTCTCTACTCCCTGAAATGACTTGAATCCCACCCAACTGAGATTGTGAGTTTTGGAGACTGTGGAGCCTTAGGAGATTGTGAGAAGAGAGACTGTGAGTTCAGAGAAAAGTGGAGCCTCCAGAAACTTTTATCTGCCCACCAACTCCTATTTTGAAAACCTCAAACTAAGCAGCTTTGAGTTCAATTAATCTTTTGGCTTTATGTTCTAAAACCTGAATCCATGTCTAAAAGGAAAATGAAGCCTTTAAAATGTATACATTGTACTTAATGCCTGATGTACGGTTATTCATTAGATCTGTAAATGGACCACTTAATTTAAAAGAATACGACTTAAAAATGTATGGATTTGAACACCATTTAAAAAAAAAAAGGAGTCTTAATAGAATGTGTTTTTGCAGCAATCTATGCAATAGTCGTTTACTGCTAGTAGGCTTATTTTTTTCTATTATGTTAAAGATACAGATGATTATCTGACTTTTAAAATCCAATTTTAAAGCAGTGTAACTTTTATGACTTTTCATTATTCTTTCTTACTATCAAAACCATGATCCAAGTTCTGCAGATACATTATACAACAGTCAATAGGGTACCACCAGATTTAATCTGCCATACGATTTACTCCACTATTTAAAAAAGTAAGCGAAGATCATTGTAGAAAATGTGTAAGAAGCAAGAAGTCAAATATCTTACTGATTTTATGTATCATGGAATTTAATATATTTAACAGTCCACTTCTAAGAGGAATAATAGCAATACTTAGCCATATAGAGAAATTTATACAGAATCTCAGATTTCTTTTAAATGTCATGTCGTATCTCAATACTGGAATCTGAATATCTGTATTTTTTTTTAACCTCACATATGATTCTGATAGGTAACTGGGAATTCTGACGGATAGCTATGGTAATGTAGAATCTACATAAATTTTATTTATATCAAACAGATCCATGAAAATATATCAAACACTGAACTATAGTTAAGGGTGGTGTCAGAATTTTTGTGTGATAATAAATTTAGCTTTATTTTAGTCTGAGAATAGCCCATTAGTCACGGCTTTAGAATTTATTATACAGCCATTGTTATTTTACTTATGCATTTCACTTACATTCATTCATTCATTCACAAATATTTATTGAATACCTACAGGCACTACAGGGCTCTGGTGGCACAGTGGTTAACAGCTCAGTAGCTAACCGAAAGGTGGGCAGTTCAAAGTCACCAGGAGCTCCTTGGAAACCCTGTGGAGCAGTTCTACTCTGTCCTATTGGGTCACTATGAGTAGGAATCAACTCGACAGCAATGGGTTTTTGGTTTTACAGGCACTATGCTAGACACTGGGGATAAAGATCAACCAGGCACAGCCAAGTACTCAAGGTGCTTACAACCTTGTGCAGGAAGAGAGCCATGTAAACAGATAAGTACACCCAAAGGAGGCACAAAAGAGGAAATGGAACTTATCCTGGGTGATGGGATGTTGTTGTTGCTAGGTGCTGTCTAGTCAGTTCCAACTCATAGCAACTGTATGTACATTAGAAGGAAACACTGTCCCGTACAGTGCCACCCTAATGATTATTGTTATGCTTAAGTCCACTCTTGCAGCCACTGTGTATATCCATCTTGTTGAGGGTCTTCAACTTTTTTGATGACCTTCTGCTTTACCAAGCATGGTGTCCTTTGATAACATGTCCAAAGTACATAAGACGAAGTCTCACCATCCTTGCTTCTAAGGAGCGTTCTGGTTGTACTTCTTCCAAGACAGATTTGTACGTTCTTTAGGCAGTCCATGGGATATTCAACATTCTTCTCCAACACCACAATTCAAAGGCATCAGTTCTGCTTTGGTCTTCCTTACTCATTGTCCAGCTTTCACATGCATATGAGGTGACTGAAAATACCACAGATTGGGTCAGGCACACCTGAGTCCTTAAAGTGACATCTTTGTTTTTTAATACTTTAAAGAGGTCTTTTGCAGCAAATTTGCCCAATGAAATGTGTCCTTTAATTTCTTGACTGCTGTTTCCTTGGGTATTGATTGTAGATCCAAGTAAAATGAAATCCTTGACAACTTCAATCTTTTCTCGGTTTATTATGATGTTGTTTATTGGTCCAGCTGTGAGCATTTTTATTTTCTTTATGTTGAGGTGTAATCCATACTGAAGACTATAGTCTTTGATCTTCATCAGTAAGTGCTTTGAGTCCTCTTCACTTTCAACAAGCAAGATTGTGTCATCTGTGTCAAAACATAAGTTGTTACTGAGTCTTCCTCCAATCCTGATGCCTCATTCTTCTTCACATAGTCTAGCTTCTCTGATTATCTGCTAAGCATACCGACTGAATAAGTATGGTAAAAGGATGCAACCCTGATGCACACCTTTCCTGATTTTAAACCACGCCATCATCCCCTTGTTCTGTTCACAACTTGGCTGTTTACCACAAGAGGCCTAGCTTTTGGCCTGTCTTGGCTTTCAACATGCCTTCTTCACTAAGCTTAATCATTTCTAGCTTTTGATTTAAAATGAAAGACGTGCAACTCTTCCTTTCACTTGAACACTTAGAGGCCATTGTAGGGTTATTAATTGGTCTAATTTCAGTATTATCATGTCTCAGGGAACAGAGAAGCCTGAGGAGAGGGAGAGAGAAGCGGGAACGGCAGTCAGTGGGGCAGTCAGAACACACACAGTATTGATTAAGTTTGCCGTCTTATATGGGTGCGGTTTGTGGCTCCCCAAAACAATTATAATAGTAACATCAAAGATCACTGAGCACAGATCACTATAATAGATATAGTAATAATGAAAGTTTGAAATATTGCAAGAACTACCAAAATGTGATAGAGACACAAAGTGAGGACATACTGTTGGAAAAATGGTTCTGAAAGACTTGCTTAACACAGGGTTGCCACAAACCTTCAATTTGTAAAAACTGCAATATCGGCAATGCGCAATAAAGTGAAGTGCAATAGAAGGAGGTATGCCTGTACTCTTACCAGAATCTGTAAAATCAATGGATAAAGCCCATGACTACCTTTTCCACCTCTGTTTTCTCTTAGTTTTGAATAGATACCAACGGCCATGATCAGAACAACCCTGAAATGGTCCTCTCATTCCTATATCTACCACAAATCTTCACCCCTACCTTTTTAATATGCCAGAGTCAGAACCCAAACCATCCCTGCCCGTACCCACACAAGAACATATTTCCCAGTTGATATCTGCCAAGAACAGAAATAAAATACCCTACATGTGAATTTGAGCTATGGCTATCTACAACCAGGAAGGGCAGATTTGACTTCAGAGAGGGTTAAAAAAATAAAGAGGAAGAAAAACTGAGAAAAAGAAGCAAAAGGAAAGAAAAGCCAGCAGGAGCTTTGGAAGCTAATGGATCTTTAAAGCTACTTCTGGCTGCAGTGTGCACAACGTATCAGAGAGGAAAATAAATCATCAGGACTTGATGATGGACTAGGAACGTGGGAGAGGGAAATGTCAAGGATGACTCCTAGGTTTCTGGCATACACAGCTGGTTGTATTGGAGTGTTTTCCATTGAGATAAAAAAATTGGGATGAAGATCAAGTTTTCAGAAGGCAGTGGTGTGTGTATGTGTATACTGAGTTTGATTTTGAACACATTAAGTTTTAGGTGTCTTTTAGACATCGAAGGGGAGAGATTAAGTAGGCACGTGGATACAGGGCTCAGAAGTTGAGAAAATTATGTGCTGAAGACACAGACTTGTGAGTTACCTCTATAAGAGTGGTACTGAAACCATAAATGTAGTTTAGACTGCCCAGAGAGACAATACAGTAAAAAAAGACCTAGGCCCATGGCTTAATGAACTGAACATTTAATGATGAGATAAAGAAGATTCTACCTGAGAAGGAGTGGTCAAAGAACAAACCCAGGAGATAGTGGTGCTACAGAAATCAAGTGAAGGCAGTATTTCAAGAAGTATGGGGTGTTGTAAGAAGTCAAAAAGCAAAAATAATTGGAAAATGTCTACTACATTTAGCAAAATGTTGGTCACTGGTCACCTCAGCAAGAGCGATTTTGGATTGGAGTGGTTGAGGAATAAGTTGGGAGTGGAGAAATAGAAATAGAGAACAGAACTCTTCCCAGAAGATTAACGGAAAAGAAAAAGAGGTAAATATGAGAGGCTACTACTGAAAGTGTTGATTTATCCAAATTTTCTTCTCATTTTAACTAAAATAATGCATGATATATGTGTATATGATTATTTTAAAGTCAAATAATCCCAGCCCTACCTAACTCTATCCCTACTATTCAAAGGCCATCAGTGTCAACTGTTTTCTAGTACTTACGTCCACATTTATAAATAACATGATCACCCTCTCCTTAAATAGTAATTTCCTACCCTATGCCAATTAATCTCTCACATATACAATCCCTCACTATCCTAGTGGTGCAGTGGTTAAAGTACTTAGCTGCTAACTGAAAAGTCACAATTTGAGCCCACCAGCTGCTCTGCAGAATAAAGATATGGCAGTCTGCTTCCGTAAAGATTTACAGTCTTAGAAACTCTATAGGGCAGTTCTACTCTGTCCTACAGGGTCACTGTAAGTCAGAATCAACTTGATGGCAATGAGTTTGGTTTGGTTTAAATATTGATTTCCTACCCTACGCCAATTAATCTCTTTCACATATACAACACCTCCCTCCCACCCACTATCCTTTTTTCTTCAAGAAAGTTGTACCCCAATTTCTGGTTAAATCAACATGCAGTGTTTCTTAGAATGATGTAAACATTAACAACAGCTGAGACATGTTCTGAGCCACAGATTACAGCCCTTCCAACTGCTGCAAACTCTGATCTCTGCCTCACTTCTCTCCCTGCCAGCAGAGGACCTAGTGCCTCTAACTCTTGAGATTTCCAGGGTTATGAGGCTCAAATTGGCACGGTTTTTGGCCCTTCCCTCTGCAATCACTTAACTTTCCTACCTGCCCTATAACAGACACTTAGTCCACCTTCTTCCCAATTTCTAAATTGTTGATGACATGTCTTCTATGCTACCATCTCCTTCATTCTTTTGGTCCTTACTGGTTTAGGTTCTTTACTCATTTTAGTAGAGTGACAGGAAAAAATTCATGTTCTGTCATCATGTTTAGCCAAAAGTCAGGTTTGAACTGTTTACTTCAGATATGAAAAGCTTTAAAATGTTGAGGCCCAATAAAAGGATTCCATTTAGAGAGTAAATGTGAGTACAAAAGAGAGTAGAAATATATAAGAGTGCAGTACTACTAGCCAAAAGGTTGGCGGTTCAAACCCACCTAGAAGCACCTCAGAAGACAAGGCCTGGCAACTGCTTCCAAAAGGTCACAGCCTTGAAAATCCTACAGCGCAATTCTACTCTGCACACATGGGGTCATCATGAGTTGGAATTAACTCAATGGCAACTAACAACAGGAACAGGAATATATAGAAACCCAGAAGATGGAATCCAAAACCGGGAAGGAATAATTAGCCTAATTAAAACCAAGAAAACCACACCTGTTGCTGTCGATTCTGACTCAACCCTATAGGACAGGGTAGAACTGCCTCATTGAGTTTCCAACGAGTGCCTGGTGGATTTGAACTGCCAACCTTTTGGTTAGTGGCCATGGCTCTTAACCACTACACTGCCAGTGTTTCCAGCCTTAATTAGGAACGTAAAAAATATGTGTATATATAGAAATTAATAACTTTTACCATATTTGAAAAGGCTTATAAATATTCCTAAATCTAGAGAATTATAAGGAAAAAAATTATTTTATATTTAGGAATATACCATAAAATTATTTAGATCCATATAAAAGAATAATTAGGGAAGGACAGTATTCAGTTTTTTACTGCTTATCCATATAAAGTGGGGAAATATAAATGGCCTGTTAGCCTCAAGTAGTGAAATATAACAATATACTCCCATGTACTTCCATAGCATGCTATACTTTACCTGTCACAGCCATTATCACAGGTCACGTTTGTCACTGCTTCTCTCCCTCTATGCTGTAAATTCAGTAAGACAGAGATTTTATCTGTAGTCTTCATCATGGTATCCTATAAGCCTGGTACATAGCAGGCAGTCAATAAACATCTGTTGCACAAAAAAAGTTGGAATTGAGTAACCCCAAAACACTGTAAAATGCTGTAGCCTGAGAAGGTTTTAAAAAAAACTCTATACACAGAAATTTTGGGTGTAGATGGGGTAACTTAACTTTTTGCATTTTGAATGCCAGAAGAACAAGTACATAAAAAATGTACCAAGGGACAGCACAGTCATGCCATCTACAGCATTTTTCTCCATAAAATGGAAGTCTGAAAAAGAAAATCATAAATGATGGGAGAGAGCTGGGTTGTCACTGCTCTTATAAACACTTTGCTAAACAAAATAGGTATATCACCCTGTTCTAAAACTTTTAAATACTACGTTATAAAATCAAAATTGTTAGTTTTCCTGCTTGCCCTAAATTATCTTAATTTTATCCAAAGATGGTTATGTGTCCAAATCTACTCAATACTAACTTGTAAAAGTTCTTCTATAAAGAACCCTAATATTTTATACTTCTAACAGAGAGTAGCCTGTGAATATATGAAGGTTAAATTTTCTCAAACATAACAACTTTTTAATCACAAAAAAGGAAAACTTTTTCTTTACATAAACAAGAAGGTCATATACAAACAAAAGGGAGTAAGCTAGTGACTTATTTTCTGTGTGGATAGAAAGGACTGTAGGCTTTTTTTTTTTTTAATTTTGTAATATAAAATTATGATTAAATATAACATCTCCTTATAGAGCAAAGATAAACAAGTATCTCATAAAAGTTTATAGAGATAAGATGTAAAATATTTACCATTAGATAATACTCCTAATTTTGTGTTTCTATAAACTTGGGCCAAGGAACTTTTTTTAACCAGTGATCTAAATCAATACCAAAATACGAAGTTTATGAAACTACAAGCAAAGTATATTTTTAAAAAACTTTCTGTTTAGTACTGATTAATGGTGGTGATTTCTTATCTACCTTTTTAAAAATGTTTCAAACACCAGGGCCTCTTTTCAAATACCTAAAAATCAGCTTTATTAATATCAACAGAAATTACTCCCAGTTCCTATTAAAAATAAACATAATTTGGTTAATGATCATGAAAGAAAATAGAAAAAGGATCCAATTCTATTAAAGAGTATATTTCCTTTATTGGGAAATTACATAAAAATTTACTTATTTAAAAAATTAATCTAGCCATCATTCATCAATGTTTACTAAGTAACTACAATTTGCTAGATACTGTTCTAGGTACTTAGAACACAGTGGTGAGCAATTCAGAAAGGTTCCTGACCTTATACAGATTACTACTTAGAGGGAGAGGAAGACAAACAATGAACACGAAAACAAATAAGACAAATTCAGACTGTGGTAAAGTCCTACGAAGAAAATAAAAGAAGGAAAAAGATAAATTAACCTCTGGTTGGGTTTGAAACACCAACGCTTTGGTTAGCAACTAAGCACTTAACCATTTGTACATCCCAAGGTGCTGAATAAAAGGGAATTACTTAATAGTATGGGTAAGGAGCAATGAGATGCCTAGGTCTCCAGGCCCATTAAGGTTCAGTCAGACAACTATTCATCCCCATCCCTGAGGGAACAAAAGATACAATCTGTGAATAAACTGAATGAAAAAGACTGAACTCAGCGACAGAGAAAGGTAGCACTGCTGCGGGACACAGGCCTGAAAACAGGGGACTTAAATAAATGCTACATAATGTATAGTGAGGACCCCACTCTCTTTTTACTGCCAGACTCCAAATGGTTGACCTCAGGCTTAGCCAAAGATGAAAAGATACCTTACAGGAGAAATTAAATCATCCCAGATTTAATTTTACACACTAACATTTGAGGAAATTAAAAAAAAAAAAAGCCAACTCAACACCTGCATCCCTACAGTAAAGCCCATACACAGAACTTACAATTAGCTTCCTAGGGCCTCACCCTTAAATATGAACAAATAGCCAATGATCACCAGAAACTTGAGAATAGCTTCTCAATGAAAGAAAAGAAAGGCCACATCAAGTAATGAGGAAAGTAGCGCCGAGGGATAAAAAGAAAACAGAGAATATGCAGCAAACAATTAAAAAAAAACAAAACATAAGGGACATTTTCAGGAAAAAAAATTTAGAAAAAGGGATTGCACCTATGAAGCAATAAATTGGATGCAATAAACAAGAATATTCAGGAAATTTTAAAATATAATAAATAATAAATTCAGTTAGAAGATAAAGTTGAGGCACCAAAAAACCCAAACCAAACAAACTGCCGTTGAGTCGATTCTGACTCATAGTGACTGTATACAGTCTCCCACAGATAAAAGAAAAAGACAAAAAATGCACAGTAGGAGGGCAAAGAGGAAAAAAAAGAAAAACTATATGACAGAATACCAGGATAAGAAGATTTCTGTAAAGACAAAAAAGAGGGGAAAAATTATCCAAGAAATAACACAAGAAAGTCTTCACCACCAAAAAACACGTGTTTTCAGAGAGAAAGGACTTATCAAGTGCCTAGCTCATGAATGGACGGAAGCTCAAAGTAAACAGACTTAGAAAGTCAAAACATTGACCTTAAAAAGAGCTTTAATGTTTTAAAGTGAGAGCGTTACCTGATACCAAAATAGTATCAGGTTTCTCAATAGCAATATGGAAGGTAGAACAGACAGACTGGTGACTTCCAAATTCTCAGGAAAAATTACTTTCAACCTAAATTTCTATATCTATCCAAATGATTATTGAAGGTTGAATAAAAATAAAGACATTTAAAATTTTTATGTTCTAAGAGAAATAGACAGTTCCAGAATAATAGTAGGAGATGTCAATACACCACTCTCAGAAATGGAAAAAACATCTAGAAAGAAGCTCAACAAAAATAAAGGTTTAAAGGCCACAATCAACCAACTTAACCTCACAGACATATACAGAACACTCCACCCAACAGCAGCAAAGTATACATTCTTTTCCAATGCCCATGGAACATTCTCCAGAATAAACCCCACTTTCAACAGCACTGGGTTGGGTTAGGCTACAAAGGAAACCTCAGTAAAATCCAAAACATGGGAAAAATACAAAACATTCTCTCTGATCACAACACCATAAAACTAGAAATCAACGTAAGAGTGAGGAAAGAAAATCAAATACATGGAAACTGAATAACACCATGTTGAACAACAACTAGGTATGGAAGAAATCAAAAAGGGAATCAAAAAATTACCAGAGAGGTGGGGCCAAGATGGTGGAATAGCCAGATGCTTCTGGTGAACCCTCTTACAACAAAGACCCAAAAAAACAAGTGAAATGATTATATTTATGACAAGCTAGGAGACCTGAACATAAAGGTAAAGACAGAAAATGGACTGAACAGCAGGGGGAGGGAGAGACTGTTCAGAAGCGGAGAGGAGTTACTGGACCTGAATCACCGAATTCCCTCAGGCACCATTCCCGGGAGAGACTGCAGCGGGCGGGAAGTAGCGTTTGGCCGCAGTTTCCTCAGGGAGAAATAGCCAGCTGCACAGCATACTCATACCTCCAGAACTAGAGAAGAACGGAGCTCTCGGCAAAAGGTAGGTACTTGCATATATTTTACAGTGTCCTCTGCCCCCAAGCTGGCTTCAGTGCCTGTTGATTTCCCTCTGCCTGAGATAGGCCCTGCTGTGAGTCCTAAGCCACTCTCCCAGCCGTAGGGAAGGAATAAGTTCACAATTTGGGGGAAAGATAATTTGCCAGCTGCACTAACCTGGAAAGCTCAGAACAGAAGCGGCTCCTGTCCAGGTATAAATAGTGCATGGACTTTGAATACCTTTCCCCCCCAGCATGGACCTGTGTGGGACTATTTCAAGAGAACAGGTCCTTTTAAGTAGACTGCAACTGTTTCAGCTGTGCAGTAGAAAGGTGAATGTTTGACATTTGACACCAATTTGCCTACTAAACAGGGTCCCCACTTACCCACATCAGGGGCATAAGGACTGGTGGCTCCACTCAGGTCACTCAGCCAATTGTGTCAGGGGTTGAAGGATAACTGGTACCTCCCAGTCTTTACAAAAAAAAGCACTGGGTGCCCATGGTCTGTCCGCAAAACCCACTCACCTGTACGCTCCAGGGAACAGACACATGCTTTCCTCACAGACACTCAGGAGACAGTTCTCACCCCCTGCCTTGTTCGGTGCATGAACCCCTGCTGCAACCAGATACTTGTACCTACACCAATCACCCCGGCTCCTCTAAGACTGTAGGATAGAGCCTGTACCACACACTTGGTGATCAGCTGCCTGGACACTTGAGTTGAATTCATACAAGAAAAGTGAATGGACTCCTACACTGATATACCTGATAAAAGCACTAGCCATCTGGGGACAGGACATCAGAGCTCCAAAGGCAAAAATAATCAAGCTAGGTCATTCAAGCAACCTACGTGGGCATATCAAAACAAAACAAAGCAAGAAGCTCTGATACAGTAAGCAAACATAAAATAAACTAATAAAATAACTTACAGATGGCTCAGAGACAGCAGTCAATATGAAGTCACATAAAGAAACAGACCATGATCGCCTCAACAAGCTTTTAAAACAAAGAATCAAGGGATCTTCTAGATGAAGTGCCTTCCTGAAATTACCAGAGGCAGAATACGAAAGATTAATATACAGAACCCTTCAAGACATCAGGAAGGAAATCAGGCAATATGCAGAACAAGGCAAGGAACACACAGATAAAGCAGTTGAAGAAATTAAAAAGGTTATTCAGGAACATAATGAAAAATTTAATAAGCTGAAAAAATCCATATACAGACAGCAATCAGAAATTCACAAGATCAACAATAAAATTACAGAATTACATAACTCAATACAAAGTCAGAGGAGCAGAACTGAGCAAGTGGAAGGCAGAATTGGTGAGACTGAAGATAAAGCACTTGGAACCAATATATTTGAAGAAAAATCAGACAAAAGCATTAAAAAAAATGAAGAAACCCTAAGAAGCATGTGCGACTCTATCTAGAGAAATAACCTCTGAGTGATTGGATCAGAACAGGGAGGGATAACAAAACATACGGAGAGAATTGTTGAAGATTTGTTGGCAGAAAACCTCTCTGATATAGAGAAAGATGAGAAGATACCAATCCAAGATGCTCATCAAACTCCACATAAGGTAGATCTTAAAGAAAGTCACGAAGACATATTATAATCAAACTTGGCAAAACCAAAGATAAAGTGAGAATTTTGAGAGCAGCTAGGGATGAATGAAAAGTCACCTACAAAAGAGAGTCAGAAAGAATCAACTTGGACTACTTGGCAGAAACCATGCAGGCAGGAAGGCAATGGGATGACTTATACAAAGCATTGAAGGAAAAAAACTGCCAGACAAGAATCATATATTCCCCAAAACTGCCTATCAAATATCAGGGTGAAATTAGGACATTTCCAGATAAAAAGAAGTTTAGGGAGTTCATAAAAGCCAAACCAAAACTACAAGAAATACTAAAGTGAGTTCCTTGGTTAGAAAATCAATGATACCAGATATCAACCCAAGACTGGAACACAGGACAGAGCAATTAGATGTCAACCCAGATAGGGAAATCACAAAAATAAATCAAGATAAAAAAATGCTCAAAACAGGGAAACAATGATGTTATTATATAAAAAAAGACAACATTAAAACAATAAAGAGGGCCGAAGAAATGTGGTCATAGGTATTTCATATGTAGAAAGAAAGGGCAATACAAAGAAATAAAAGTTAGGTTTAAATTTAGACACATGGGGTAAATATTAAGATAACCACAAAGGAGACTAACAATACTATTCATCAAAATAAAATACAAGAAAAAAATAGACACTCAGCAGAAACAAAATCAACAACAACCAATAAGAGGAAAAGACAATGTACAAAGGAAAACTACTCAGCAAAAAAATTAAGTGGGAAAAAGAAACTGTCAACAACACACACAGAACGACATGAAAATGACAGCACTAAATTCATACATATCCATAATTATGCCCAATGTATATGGACTAAATGGACCAATAAGGAGACAGAGAGTGGCCGAATGGATTAAAAAACACGACCTGTCTATATGCTGCCTAAGAGACACACCTTAGACACAGAGACACAAACTGTAATTCAAAGGATGGAGAAAATTTATCAAGCAACCAACTATCAAAAAAGACCAAGGGTGGCAATATTAATATATGACAAATAGACTTTAAAGTTAAATCCATCAGAAAGCATATGGAAGGACACTATATAATGATTAAAAGGACAATATACCAGGAGGATATAACCATACTAAATATTTGCATACACAAACAGGGCTGCAGGATACATAAAACAAACTCTAACAGCATTGAAAAGTGAGATAGACAGCTCCACAATTACAGTATGAGACTTCAGTACACCATGTTCGGTGAAGGACATAACATCCAGGAAGAAGCTCAATGAAGACAAAAAAGATCTAAATGCCACAGTCAACCAATGTGACCTCACAGACATACATGGAACACTCCACCCAACGGCAGCCAAGTATACTTGTTTTGCTAGCACACATGGAACATTCTCTAGGATAGGCCACATATTAGTTCATAAAGCAATCCAAAACACTGAAATATTACAAAGCATCTTCTCTGCCCATAAGGCCATAAAAGTAGAAATCAATAACAGAAAAAGCAGGGAAAAGAAATCAAACACTTGGAAACTGAAGAGTACCCTGCACAAAAACAACCAGATTATAGAAGACATTAAGGATGGAATAAAGAAACTCATAGAATGCAATGAGAATGAAAACAATTCCTATCAGAACCTTTGGGACAGACAAAGCAGTGCTCAGAGATCAATTTATATCAATAAATGCACAAATACAAAAAGAAGAAAGGACCAAAATAAAAAAAAATTATCCCTACAACTTGAACAAATAGAAAGACAGCAATGAAAGAAACCTTCAGGCACTAGAAGAAAGTAAATAATAAAAATTACAGCAGAACTAAATGATATAGAAAACAGAAAAACAACTGAACGAGTTAACAAGACCAGAAGCTCGTTCCTTCAAAAAATTAACAAAATTGATAAACCACTGGCCAAACTGAACAAAAGAAAAACAGAAGAGGAAGCAAATAACCCACATAAGAACAGACCCAACTGAAATTAAAAGAATCGTATCAGATTACTATGAAAAAATATTCTCTAACAAATTTGAAAACCTAGAAGAAATGGATGAATTCCTAGAAACACACTACCCACTTACATTAACACAAACAGAGGTAGAGCAACTAAATAGACCCATAACAAAAGGAGAGTTTGAAAAGGTAATCAAAAAACTCCCAACAAAAAAAGCCCTGGCCCTGACAGCTTCACTGCAGAGTTCTACCAAACTTTCAGAGAAGAATTAACACCATTACTGCTAAATGTATTTCAGAGCATAGAAAAGGGCGGAATACTCCCAAACTCATTCTATGAAGCCAGCATATCCCTGGTACCAAAACCAGGTGAAGACACCACGAAAAAAGAAAATTACAGCCATATATATATCCCTTATGAATTTGGATGCAAAAATCCTCAACAAAATTCTAGCCAAAAGAATTCAACAACATACCAAAAAAATTAATTCACCATGACCAAGTGGGATTCACACAAGGTATGCAGGGAAGGTTCAACATTAGAAAAACAAAATAATCCATCACACAAATAAAACAAAAGGACCACATGATCTCATCAATTGATGCAGAAAAGGCATTTGACAAAGTTCAACACACATTCATGATAAAAACTCTCAGCAAGATAGGAATAGAAGGAAAATTCCTCAACATAATAAAGGGCATTTATACAAAGCCAACAGCCAACATCATCCTAAATGGAGTCTGAAAGCATTCCCCTTGAGATCCGGAACCAGACAAGGATGCCCTTTATTACCACTCTTATTCAGCATTGTGCTGGAGGTCCTAGCCAAAGCAACTAGGCTAGAAAAAGAAATATAGGGCATCCAGATTGGCAAGGAAGAAGTAAAAGTATCTCTATTTGCATATGACACGATCTTATACACAGAAAACCTAAAGAATCCTCAAGAAAACTACTGAAACTAATAGTTCAGCAGCATATCAGGATACAAGATAAGCATACAAAAATCAGTTGGATTCCTCTATATCAACAAAAACAACATCAAAGAGAAAATCACCAATTCAATGCCATTTACAATAGCTCCCAAGAACATAAAATGCTTAGGAATAAATCTTACCAGAGACGTAAAAGACCTATACAAAGGAAACTACAAGACACTACTGCAAGAATCCCAGAGACCTACCTAAGTGGAAAAACACACCTTGTTCATAGATAGGAAGATGTGAAATTGTAAAAATGTCTATTCTACCAAAAGCGATCTATAGATACAATGCAATTTCGATCCAAATTCCAACGACATTTTTTAATGATTTTAGATGGAGAAATAAATCACCAACTTCCTATGGAAGGGAAAGAGGCCCCAGATAAGTAAAGCATTACTGAAAAAGTAGAACAAAGTGGGAGGCCTCACTCTACCTGATTTTAGTCAAAACAGCCTGGTGCTGGTACAACAGATACACAGACCACTGGAACCAAATTGAGAATCCAGACATAAATCCATCCACATATAAGCAGCTGATATCTGACAAAGGCCCGAAGTCAGTTAAATGGGGTAAAGGCGGTCTCTTTAACATAACTGGATACCCACCTACAAAAAAAAGAAATGAGACCCATACCTCACACTATGCACAAAAACTAACTCAAAATGGATCGAAGACCTAAATATAAACTCTAAAATGATAAAGATCATGGAAAAGAAAATAGCGACAATGCTAGGAGCCCTAATACATGGCATAAACAGAATACAAAACACTACTAACAATGCATAAACACCAGAAGAGAAACTAGATAACTGGGAGTTCCTAAAAATCAAATTCCTCTGCTCATCCCAAGACTTCACCAAAAGAGTAAAAAGATTACCTACAGACTGGGAAAAAGTTTTTAGCTATGACATTTCCGATCAGCATCTGATCTCTAAAATCTACATGATACTGCAAAAACTCAACTACAAAAAGACAAACAACCCAATTAAAAAATGGGTAAGGGATATGACCAGGCACTTCACTAAGGAAGACATTCCGGTAGCTAATAGGTACATAAGGAGATGCTCATGATCATTAGCCACTAGAGAAATGCAATTCAAAACTACAATGAGATTCCATCTCACTCCAACAAGGCCGGCATTAATCCAAAAAACACAAAATACTAAATGGAACACTTACACATTTCTGGTGAGAATGTAAAATGGTACAACCACTTTTGAAATTGATTTGGCGCTTCATTAAAAAGCTAGAAATAGAACTACCAAACTATCCAGCAATCCAACTCCTTGGAGTACATCCTACAGAAATAAAAGCCTTTACACAAACAGAGATATTCATACCCCTGTTCACTGCTGCACTGTTTACAACAGCAAAAAGATGGAAGCAACTAAGGTGCCCATCAAGGGATGAATGGATAAATAAATTATGGTATATTCACACAATGGAATACTATGCATAGATAAAGAACAATGATGAGTCCGTGAAACACTTCATTACGTGGAGGAGTCTGGAAGGCATTATGCTGAGTGACATTAGTCTGTTGTAAAAGGACAAATATTCTATGAGACCACTATTATAAGAACTCGAGAAATAGTTTAAACAGAGAGGAACATATTCTTTGATGGTTACGAGAATGCGGAGGGAAGGAGGGAGAGGGTATTCACTAATTAGATAGTATACAAGAAGTATTTTAGGTGACGGGAAAGACAACACACAATACATGAGAGGTGAGCACAACTGGACTAAACCAAAAGCAAAGAAGTTTCCTGAATAAACTGAACGCTTCGAAGCCCAGCATAGCAGTGGCAGGGGTTTGGGGACCATGGTTTCGGGGACATGTAGGTCAACTGGCATAAAGAAATCTATTAAGAAAACATTCTGCATCCCACTTAGGACAGTGGCGTCTGGGGTCTTAAACGCTAGCAAGTGGCCATCTAAGATGCATCAATTGGTCTCAACCCACCTGGAGCAAAGGATAATGAAGAACACCAAGGACACAAGGTAACTATGAGCCCAAGAGACAGAAAGGGCCACATAAACCAGAGACTACATCAGCCTGAGACCAGAAGAACTAGATGGTGCCCGGCTACAACTGATAACTGCCCTGACAGGGAACACAACAGAGAACTCCTGAGGGAGCAGAAGAGCAGTGGGATGCAGACCTCAAATTCTTGTAAAAAGACCAGACTTAATGGTCTGACTGAGAATGGAAGAACCCCAGAGGCCATGGTCCCCAGACCTTCTGTTAGCCCAAGATAGTAACCATTCCCTAAGCCAACTCTTCAGACAGGGATTGGACTGGACTATAGGTTAGAAAATGGTACTGGTGAGGAGTGAGCTTCTTGGATCAAGTAGACACATGAGAATATGTGGGGCAGCTGGTCTGGAGGGGAGATGAGAAGGCAGAGGGAGCCAGAAGCTGGCTGAATGGATATGAAAATAGAGGGTGAAGAGAAGGAGTGTGCTGTATCATGAGGCGGCAAGTAACTTGGAGTATATAGCAAGGTATATATAAATTCTTGTATGAGAGACTGACTTGATTTGTAAACTTTCACTTAGGAAAAAAAAAATTTTTTTTTTGCACAATAAAAATTTAAAAGAAGAAAAAAAAGAATGGATATTATGCAATGATAAAGAACAATGATGAATCTGAGAAACATCTCACAACATGGATGAATTTGGAAAGCACTATGCTGAGTGAAATAAGTGAATCACAAAAGGACAAATATTGTATGAGACCACTATTATAGAAACTCAAGAATTACACACACAAAAAAGAAATCTTCATGGTTACGATGGAGGGAACTGATGCGGGGGGAAATCACTACATAGTAAAAACCAAAAACCAAACCGACTGCTGTCGAGTTGATTCCACTCATAGCACTACGTGGTGGTGAAGTGTTAATTTTGGTGAAGGGAAAGACAACACACAATATAGGGGGTCAGCACATCTTGACCGAGACAAAGCCTAAGAAGCTTCCTAGACATATCCAAACAGCTTGAGGGACCAAATCACTGGGGCTGAGGGAAGGGGACCATGGTCTCGGGGAACATCTAGGTCAACTGGACTAACATAGTTAGAAAAAAAAAAATTCTGCATCCTACTGTGTTGAGTAGTGTCTGGGGTCTTTAAAGCTTGCAAGCAGCCATCTAAAATATATCTACTGGTCCCATCCCGTCTGGAGCAGAGAAGAATGAAGGAAACAAAAGACACAAGGAAAATATGACTAACGGACCACATGAACCACAACTTCCACCAGCCTGAGCCCAGTAGAACTAGATGGTGCCCAGGTACCACCACCAACAACTCTGACAGGGATCATGACAGAGGGTTCCAGACAGAGCAGGAGAAAAATGTAGAACAAAACTCAAATTCACAGAAAAATACCGGAATTATTGTTCTAACAGAGACTGGAGGAGCCTCTGAGACTATGGTGCCCGGACACCCTACTAACTCAGAACTGAAGCCACTCCTGAAGTTCACCTTCCAGCCAAACATTAAACAGGCATATAAAACTAACAATAACTCATGTGAGCAACATGTTTCTCAGTTCAATCAAGTATACAAGATCAAATGGGCAACACCTACCAAAAACAAATAGGAGAAGGGAGGGAGGGACAGGAAAACTGGACAAATAGATACAAGGAATCTGGGGTGGAAAGAGCAAGAGTGCTGACACATTGCTGGGACTGCAACCAATGTCACAAAACAATTTGTGTACAAATTTTTGGAAGAGAAACTAACTTGTGGTGTAAACTTTCACCTAAAGCACAATAAAATTAAAAATAACACCCATGAAATAAAAGACAAATATATATTTTCAATTAAAAAAAGTATGTCCTATGTAACCTTTCTTAGGAAGCTACTAATATGAAAAAATAAGCAGAGAGAAAGGAAGGCCTTAGAAATTCTGTCTTACTCAAAACACGGGATTGTATACCGGAAAGAGGTAAAAGGAAATCCCATATCAACAGCATTCCTAGAAAAAATCCAGTCCATGTTAGACCAAGAGCATCACTAGCATCAGGAGGAATGTATCCAGGGAGTAAAAATGAAACTGGTAAACTGTCTTAGAGTCAATAAACCCATATCAATTCAGTATCTTCAGTATGCCAGCATTTGGGGAAAATATTTATAGCCCCGAAAATCTTCAACAATAGTGCGGGGGGCAGGGAGGGTGAACAAATTGAATTCAGGATTTAAGGTATTTGGTTTAAGAAGAGGAATATTAGTAGAACGTATTTAATCAAGTTTCCCTATGATATAAATGCATAATGTAGGAAAAAAAACAAAAATCCTTCCCCTAACATGCAGTTTAGGGTTTTGCTGCAGTGCAGGCAAGCATCAAACATAAACACTTATTACATAGTACCTTCTTAACGGTTCCATAAAGCTGGGTACTTCTGAAGACTCAGTGAATTGAATTCAAAAAGTAAATGAAATTCTCACTGTTGAACATGACGTTTGAACAAATCAAATAGGTTTTCTGTGTCAGAAATGCTGAGCACACTTGAAAGTTTTTATTCTGGGCATCAAATGATGACCTGCAGGTCATTTCCATAACTTGTTCTAAGTCTCTAGCCTTTATTTACAGCAATTTTTATAAAATGTAAAACAATTTCATTTACAAACAACCATGTAAAAATCTTACATGAAATTTTAGCAAACAGAATCAAACAGCACATCAAAAAATGATGCATTATTCTAGGAATGTAATGATGTTTTCCTAATATATTAGGAAATATATTAACATAATTAATGATATTGAAGAGCTAAGAAGAATATGACCACCCATGCAGGTACAGAAAAAGTATCTGACAAAATTCATCGCTCATTCACATAAAAAAGCACTCAATAATTGAGGGATACTTCTTTAATATAGACATATTAGCCCCAAAGCCAGCACAGTACTTAATAGAGAAATATTTTCTGCTAAAATAAGGGGGGAAAAACGATGCCTCATGTATTTCACTCTTATTTAACACTGCATTGGAGGTATTTACCAATACAATCGCACAGAAGAAAACATTCAGCTGAGTAAGAATTCAAAAAAACAGGTAAAACTCTATTTTCAGATGATGTAGATGATTATGTACCCAGAAAATTCAAAAGAATCAATGAAAAATATTATCAAAAGTAAGAAATTTTAGTAAATAGGATATTAAATTAGCAAGCAGCTATCAGTGCCTTCACTCAAATGAACAACAGTGAGAAGAAATAATGCAAAAGTAGATCCCATTTACAATAGCAGAAGATAGAGGAATATAAAATGCTTATCCATAAATCTAATAAAATATTTGCTAAACCAATGTGGTAAAAATTACAGAACACTCCTGAAAAGCACAGATGTATAACTGAACAAATGGAAAGATACATACAAGTAGTCCCCAAATTGCACTTAGGATAGTTTACTTTTTGGGGGGTATGTCTTATCGTAATATGTACTACATACAATGTGCAGCGCATTATTTGCTGATGTTATCATTCCCTCATCAACCCCCAAAGACAAATAAAGATTGGATTTATAAAGATACTGAAAAAAAAAAAACCCAAAAACCCACTGCCATTGATTCCAACTCATAGCAACCCTGTAGGATAGAGCAGAACTGCCCCACAGGGTTTCCCAGGAACAGCTGGTGGATTTGAACTGCCGACCTTTTGGTTAGCAGCCATAGCTCACAGTAGCTTTTAACCACTGTGCCACCAGGGCTCCACTGATAATAAAAGGCAATAAAAATGAAAACTTTTTAAAAAATGGGGTATCCACCTTACGTCAGAACCAACTTCCGACAGCATCAGCAGAATGAACCCCAACTCTATGGTAAGTCAGGGACCACCTGTACCATGGTCTTGGATAGACTCAATAGCATTAAGATGCCATTTTGCCCTATGCTAATTAATAAATTTAATGCAATCTCAATTAAATATCTTTAAACTATATTTCTGGAGAAAAGGCAAAGAGACAACAGGAAATAATTTTATCAGATACAAACGGCTTACATTAACAGTAACATATCTTGCTGAATACAGTTTGAATGAATTTAAAAGGTAAAAAGACAACTCGATGGTTTATGTTTTTATGCATATTAAAAATTATAGCATAGTACTACAAAGATCCAGGCAATATCTCAACCCGTACGGACCTCGCATTGTTTTTTCCTAATACATTTACCTTTAAAATTATCATCTCTTTTATTTGCAATGAAATTAGGCCAAAGAAAAAGACTGCAATTGAGCTTTTCCATTTTTTATATTCTGACTACATGATAATTAACTCTGTTTTTTTTTAAACATCAATTATTTAGTATTCCATATAAAGGGTATTTTACTATAACGAATAAGCAAACCTCATTTTACCACATATATTATACTATAAGATGACCAACAGAAGAACGAACTAGGAAATTATATGAGCACTTTCTAGATCAAAGATAGCAAATAAAGGCAAAGGGTTTTAGACAACACCCGGCACGAGCGCTCACGGCACCCACTCCAGCATGAGGCCAAGCGGCACTCAGAATCTCAGTTTACTTCCATGCTGACACTTGACTTCTGGGCAGGTTTGAGGAACATATATTTCTCCCTTATTCTGGGAGCCCTGGTGGTGCAATGGTTAAGAGCTTGGCTGTTAACCAAAGCTCCGCTGTTCAAATTCACCAGCCGCTCCTTAGAAACTCTATGGGGCAGTTCTGCTCTGTCCTAGAGGGTCGTTATGAGCCTTAATTTGATTTTTAACATTTTCTTAATAGATTCAAAGTTTATAGTATTTTTTGAAAATGTACAAAAATATTTTACTAAATATGAAATATAATCTGAAATCTTCCAACTATTTTACACGTTGTAAAGTATTTTTTAAAGAATTAGGCAATGGTGGACACAGGATAAGCTTTGACAATGTCTGCCAATAAATCTGGCTCTTTTTATAGCTAAATTGCCAAATACTTCTCTTAATTGCAAGGCAATGTCTGTGTCGAAAGCACTATGAATTTTAATTTGGTTAAAATGTTTCCTAAAGTCTTGAAAAGAGGTGTCAAATAGGTTTGTTCTCACTTCATATTTCTAAGTGATTGAAAGTGACTGTCTATGGCACTGTGTTGAGAAGGATTCTGAGATCAACGAGTAAACTCACAGATTAATGGCAAAGAGGGGAAAGAGTCAGATTCCAGGAAACTAACAAAATTATAAAAACCCAGTGCCATCAAGTCGATTCCAACTCATAGCAACCCTATAGGACAGAATAGAACTGCCTGATAGAGTTTCCAAGGAGTGCCTGGTGGATTTGAACTGCCGACGCTTTGGTTAGCAGCCATAGCTCTTAACAAAATTATATAACCATTAATTATGGTTTATGAAGGTATATTGTTTCCCAAAATAATCCCAACTCATCATCACTAAAAAAAATGGCCCCGGTTTGAGGTATGGCTGACCTATAAAAGCTACCCAGGTGATATTGAGCTAGCTCATATCCCTAATTCCTTCGGGCTAACTTTATATGCATCTGACAAACTACTTCCTTCACCTACGGCTACATTTAGCAAACTTTTGCCTTTACTATCTTTAAAGATGGGGCAGACTCGGTAACTACTGATGGCTCTGTAGTCTGAGGAGAAGGGTTCCCTAAAAAAAAGAAAAACAAATCACTTCATTAGACTTCATTTCAGCCTTTCTCCTCTCTTACAACAGAATAACTGCCCTTCTTCTAAGTGACATAATATCTATTTAAAGTGTAATATCTGATAAATTATAAAACTCATTCTTGTATATACCAAAATATACCCAAAATTTAATACACAAATATTAAAATAGTACGCTAACTAAATATATTTAGTTACTGGTTTTTATTGTTTAGTTGTTTCAAAGTAAGCTCTATAAATATTAGCTTTAAAATTTAGTAATCTGAAACCCTAAAATAGGGGCTATTTGAGTACACACAACACTAGTTTAAGTGGTTATTAACTGACAGTGAAGGACGTTTTATAGCTGCATACGATCAGCTCTCTTTAATAATTCTATGATAGAATATTCAGCCATTAAAACAATCAACCAATCAGTATTTACTTGCATTAAACAACACTGGTTATTTTGAATGCAGATGTTATGGAAACTAATAATGCTAAAGAGGTGGTAGGAAGGCTTATCTAGTTTGGGAGGTCGACGAAGGTTTTGCTGAAAAGGCCTAGGACATTTAGGATTAGCCCACAGAGTTGAAGCAGATGAAGACTGTAACATCAGATAAAACTGGCAAAGTGCACTGGGGCCAGATTATGTGGAGTTTTATAAGCCATTAAAAGGATTTGAGATTTGAGACTAAAAACAGTGGAAAGTCATCGAGGTGGGCGGAGGAGAGTGATCCGACTCCCCAACATCTATTTATTTCAGAAATTTCATCTGTACCAATCATGGTAATGCCATCTCACAGTGGTTAAAGCAATCAGCTGCTACCCAAAAGGTCTGTGGATTGAACCCACCAGCTGCTCCGCAGGAGAAAGATGTGGCAGTCTGCTTCTGTAAAAGAGTTACATCCTTGAATACCCAATGAGGCAGTTCTACTTGGCCCTACAGAGTTGCTGAGTTGGAACCAACTCCATGGCAGTGGGTTTGGTTTGGTTTTATCAGTGACTGGATCAGCAATTACCATGTGACACAATGAGTGAGAACTGTGCTAAGAATACTTTTAGGACAGGTTTTCTAGCTCTTAAAAAAATGGTCTCTTCCTGTGAATAGTGTTGAGTCTAAATGTGGTGGCCAAAACTAATGTAGCCAATTTGCAACCATGAGAGGAACTTGTTAGTTGTTCCTTGTCAGGCGCCGTTGGCTCAGTTTCAACTCATAGCAACCTTATGTACAACAGAACAAAGCACTGCCTGGTCCTCAGCCATCCTCACAATCGTTGCTATGTTGGAGCTCACTGTTGGAGCCACTGTGTCAATCTATCTCGCCAAGAGTCTTCCTCTCTTTTGCTGCCCCTTTGCTTTATCAAGCATGATGTCCTTCTCCAGGGACCAGTCCCTCCTTATAACATGTACAAAGTATGTGAGACCAAGTCTCGCCATCCATACTTCTAAGGAACATTCTTGCTGCATTTCTTCCAATACGGATTTGTTTGTTCTTCTGGCAGTCCATAGTACATGCTATATTCTTTGCCAACATCATAATTCAAAGGTATCAATTCTTCAGTCTTCCTTATTCATTGTCCAGCTTTCGCATGAATATGAGGCAATTGAAAACACCATAGCTTGGGTCAGGGTACCTTAGTCCTCAAACTGACATCTTTATTTTTTTAACACTTTAAAGAGGTCTTTTGCAGCAGATTTGCTCAATGCAATAAGTCATTTGATTTCTTGACTACTGCTTCCATGGGGGTTGACTGTGGATACAAATAAAATGAAGTCCTTGACAACTTCAATCTTTTCTCCGTTTATCATGATGTTGCTTCCTGGTTCAGTTTTGAGAATTTTTGTTTTCTTTACGTCGAGGTGCAATTCATACTGAAGGCTGTAGTCTTTGATCTTCATCAGTAAGTACTTCAAGTCCTCTTTGTTTTCATCAAGCAAGGCTGTGTCATCTGCATATCACAGGTTGTTGATAAGTCTTTCTAGAATCCTAATGCCGAGTATTTCTTCATATAGTCCAGTTTCTCAGATTATTTGCTCAGCATACAAGTTGAATAAGTATGCTAAAGGATACAACCCTGATACACACCTTTCCTAATTTTAAACCACACAGTATCCCCTTGTTCTGTTTTTGAACAACTGCCTCTTGGTCTAGGTGCAGGTTCTGCATGAGCACAATTACGTGTTCTGGAATTCCCATTCTTCCCAATGTTCACCATCATCTGTTATGATCCACAAACTTTGCACAGTCAAGAAAACACAGATAAACATTTCTCTGCTTTCAATCAAGATCCATCTGACATCAGCAATTACATCTCTCATGCTACATAAACCTGAAACCAGATTGAATTCCTGGCAGGTCCCTGTGGAAGTACTGCTGCAACCATTTTTGAATGATCTTTAGCAAAATTTTACTTGCATATGATGCTAATGATATTCTTCAATAATTTCCACATTCTGTTGGATCACCTTTCTTGGGAATGAGCACAAATATGAATCTCTTCCAGTCAGTTGGCCAGGTAGCTGTCTTCCAACTTTCTTGGCATAGATGAGTGAGTGCTTCCAGCATGGTGCCCATATGCTGAAACATCTCAACTGGTACTCTGTCAATTCTTGGAGCCTTGTTTTTCACCAATGCCTTCAGTGCAGACTGGACCTCTTCCTTCAGTACCTTCAGTTCTTGATCATATACTACCTCCTGAGATGGCTGAATGTCAACCAAATCTTTTTGGTACAGTGACTCTGTATAATGCTTCCATCTTCTTTTGATGTTTCCTGCTTCATTCAATATTTTGTCCACAGAATCCTTCAATATTGCAACTCAGGGCTTGAATTTTTTTCTTCAGTTGTTTCAGCTTGAGAAATGCTGAGCATGTTCTTCTCTTTTGGTTTTCCAACTCCAATCTGAAATTGATCAAACCAGAATCAAGGTGCATTGCTAATTACTGGTGACTGGAATGCAAAAGTTGGAAACAAAGGTTTGGTAGTTGGAAAATTTTGCCTTGGTGATAGAAATGACACCAGAAGTTATGTGACAAAATTTTGGAAGATCAAGGACTTCTCCACTTCAAATACCTTTTTTCAACAATATAAACGGTGACTATACATGTGGACCTCTCCGAACGGAATATACAGGAATCAAATCGACTATATCTGTGGAAAGAGACAACGCGGACGCGCAATATCAACAGTCAGAAGAAGGCCAGGGGCTGCGGAACAGACCATCAATTACAAGCTCAAGTTGAAGCTGAAGAAAATTAAGACTAGTCCACGGGACTCATAGTATGACCTTGAGTATATTCCACTTGAATTTAGAGACCATCTCAAGAACAGATTTGACATGTTGAACACTAATGACTAGATGAGTTGTGGGATGATATCAAGGACATTGTACATGAAGAAAACAAAAGGTCATTAAAAACTCAGCAAAGAGGTGGAGCCATGACGGAGGATTAGTCAGACATACCAAGCCATCCATTTGCAACAAAGACCTGAAAAACCAAGTAGAACTGATACAGACATCAATCCTGGAATGCTGAACTTTAAAGAAAAGGACGAAGCATAGGGAAGTCACTGCGAAGAAGAAACTGATCAAAAACAGCGAGTGAGTAAAGACAGGGAGTGGAGGCATGGCACATTGCAGCCATCTTTAGATAAAACCAAAAACCTCACAGAAAGTCACTTTCACAGAACTCCCAATAGACGACAGAGGAATGGCACAGACACACCCAAAACAAAGCAAGGCCCCTTAGCTGGCTGCAGCTCAAGGAAGTGCCCAGACATGCTCACATGGTAATCAGAGGAGCATACTCCTACAACCTCCACCCTTCCAGCCGGTAGTGGCAAGAATCGCCCCAACTGCCAGGGACCACAGTACAAACCTTCATTTCTCTCCCAATCTAGACCTGTCTCCCCTGCCCTTCGCCTCCCTCCCACCTCTCTCTTCCCGCGAGCCACACCCCACTGTGCTGCAGCCCAGCTATTGGGCTCTGCACACCTCCTTCCTTGCTGGCCTGTCTGGAGCATCACAGCAGAGCCACCCGGGCTGTGCTCCCTCTCTCCCCGCCAGCTCTGCCCCACTGTCCCGCACAAACTGAGGTAGAAAATCTGAACAGACCCTTAACAAGAGAAGAGATTGAAAAGGTAATTAAAAAAAAACTCCCAACAACAGAAAAAACCCTGGCCCTGATGGTTTCACTAGAGAATTCTACCAAACATTCAGAGAAGAGCTCAAAACCAGCACTAATCAAACTATTTCAAGGCATAGAAAGGGAAGGAATATTCCCCAATTCATTCTATGAAGCCAACACAAACCTGATACCATAGTCAGGCAAAGACACCACAAAAAAAAAAAAAAAAAATTACACACCAATATCTCTCATGAATATAGATGCAAAAATTCTCCACAAAACTCTAACAAATAGAATATGACATTATATAAGAAAAAATACACCATAACAAAGTAGAATTCATACCCAGTATGCAAGGATGGTTCAATATTAGAAAATCAATCAATGTAATCCCCCACATAAATAGGACAAAAGAATCACATGGTCATCTCAATCCACGCAGAAAAGGCATCTGACAAAGTCCAACACCCATTCCTCATAAAAACTTTCAATAAAATAAGAATAGAAGGAAAATTCCTCAGCATAATAAAAGGCATCTATACAAAAGCAACAGCCAAGATCATTCTCAAAAGAGAGAGGCTTGAAAACATTCCTCCTGAGAACAGGAACAAAACAAGGATGCCCTTTACCACCACTCCTATTTAACCAGTAAGGAAGAAGTAAAACCATCCGTATTTGCAGACAATATAATACTATACGTTGAGAACCTCAAAGATTCCACAAGAAAACTACTGGAACAAATAGAAATATTCAGGAGGGTAGCAGGATACAAGATCAACATACAAACACCAATTGGATGCCTGTGTACCAACAGAGAACTATGAAAAGGAAAACAGGAAACAGTACCATTTATAATAGCCCCTAAAAAAATAAAATACTTAGGAATAAATCTAACCAGGACATAAAAGACCTATACAAAGAAAACTACAAAACACTACTGCAGGAAACAAAAGAAACCTACATAAATGGAAAAACAGACACACTCATGGATACGAAGACTCAACACTGTAAAAATGTCAATGCTACCCAAAGTGATCTACAGATATAATGCAATTCCAATCCAAATACCAATAGCATTCTTTAATGAGATGGAAAAATTAATCATTAACTTTATATGGAAAGGAAAGACGCCCGGGAAAGTAAAGCATTATAGAAGAAGAAGAAGGCAGGAGGCCTACTGAGATCACTACCTGATCTCAGAACCTCCTATACAGCTCCGGTAGTTAAAACAGCCTGGTGCTGGTACAACGACAGACACATAGGCCAACGGAAAAGAATTAAGAACCCAGGCATAAGTCCATCCACCTATGGTAAGCTGATCTTTGACAAAGGCCCAAAGTCCGTTAAAGGGGAAAAGACAGTCTCTTTAACAAATAGTGCTGGCAAAACTAGATGTCCTTCTGTAAAAAAATGAAACAAGACCCATACCTCACACCATATACAAAAACTAATTCAAAATGGATCAAAGACCTAAATACAAAACCTAAAACTATAAAGAGCATCCAAGAAAAAACAATGACAATGCTAGGATACAAGCCATAACTAACAACGCACAAACACCAGAAGAGAAGCTAGATAACTGGGATCTCCTAAAAATTATACACTTATGATCATCGAAAGACTTCACCAAAAGAGTAAAAAGATAACCTACAGAATGAGAAAAAAATTCTGGCTGTGACATATCCAACAAGGGTCTAATTTCTAAAATCTGTAAGATATTGCAACACCGTAACAATAAGAAAACAAATAATCCTATTAAAAAATGAGCAAAGGATGTGAACAGACACTTCACCAAAGAACATATTCAGGCAGCTAACAGACACATAAAGAAATGCTCACGATCACTAGCCATTAGAAATGCAAATCAAAACTAGGATGAGATACCATCTCACCCTGACATAAATGGCACTAATCAAAAACAGAAAACAAATGTTGGAGAGGTTGTGGGGAGACTGGAAAATGGGACAAATGAAAGTGGGGAATCCAGGTTTCAGAAGGCGAGGGCATTGACACATTGCAGGGATCGCACCAATGTCACACACAAAAAATTGTGTATAAACTGTTGAATGAGAAACTAATTTCTCTGTAAACTTTCACCTAAAGCACAATAAGTAAAAAAAAAGTCAGGAAAGAAAGACAAGACCAAAACAGATGTCAGAAGAGTCTGAAACTTGCTCTTGAACGCAGAATAGCTGAAGTGAGTGGAAAAAATGATGGAGTAAAAGGGCTAAACAAGATTTCAAAGGCTGGCTCGAGAAGACAATATAAAGTATTATAACGAATCTCATATGCAGCCATCCTTAAAAGAATATTTCCTTTTTACAGATCTTTCCACAGCTATAAAATATGAAGAACCATACTTAATATACATTTACAACACTGATACTCATGATGGTCAAGATGATCTGAACCTGTGAAAACTAAAACTTGGTTGATATATTTCTCCCTTCACTGTATGCTTCTAACGAAATGTCATTATTTTATTTTAGATGACTGTAAATACCCTACAGAATTTTGAAGTCTTCAAGTTTACAGCAGTTTTTCAAGATTAAACTAGCCATTTCAATACAAATTGAATTTATCCAACAGAGAGAATGTTTAGATTCCTCAAGATAATGATTCTCCCTTCTGATAACGAGACTTTAGTGTTGGTGCTAATTTCAGATATTTTCAAACATTTTTCTCCTATACATAAGTATTAAAATAAAGATTGTAGACTTTCCCTCCTCCTACTTCTGCCTGGGAGCCAAGTTATCTTCCTAATGGGAGCTGTCAATAGTGACAGCAAGAGATTAGCCAATTATCTATGCTTGTTCTTGGATTACTAGCTATCAGCGCCAGTAAAACTGGAATTAATCAGAACTTTACTTATAGAATGTTCTGATTACCAGGGGTTGTGTAATATTTCTTTCTGCTTCCTGTTTTTGAAAGTAAGCATAATTATAGATTCTTTTATCATTAGTTTTACAGATTTATAAAATGTACATTTGGAAGATAAAACTACCTCGGTAAAAAGACCCAGGAAGTTGATGGGTTTTAGGGAGACAGAGTAGTATAACAGAAAGAGCACAAGCTTGCGAGGCATACAACTGAATTCAAATGACAATTGGATCATGTATTCTGAGGCTTTGGGTACCAACAACTTAAAACTTCTGAGCTTGTCCCCTTATTATAAATGGTTACATAAATATTTCCCTCTTGATGCTGTTGTGAGGATTAAATGAAATATGTAAACTGACTACTACAAGAAGCACTCAATAAGTGATGCCTTAAAAAAAAGAGATGTCACTGCCGTAGGCAATAGGTTCATGATGAAACCCAGCTTCCTAAAAATGCCTGCAGAGTAACTAGACATCTATAGTAATCTAATATCCACACATAGTCAAATTAAATAGAATGCTGTTTAAATGTATTTATATCAGATTTTCTTGCTATAAACAGTACCTCCCTAAGTTTTAAGAAAATAGCATTTTTATTCTCAACTGTGAGAATATTGTGACAAGCTCTCAACAGAAATTCATTTAAAACTATTTGTATATATCCTTCCTTTGTGTTTACATGATAAATGCTTAAACTAGGAAAGAAGATCCTTCCTTTTAAAACTTACATTTTACATTTACTTAGCATAGAAGCTGATCAAATTGGAGGGGGGAAAAAAAACACTGAAAGCTTTAAAGGGGTCTACCTGTTGCTTAAATGTTCAGATGATATCTGGAAAACATCACATCGTATTGATGGTTGAAACAACTCTATTTTGAACAGAGTATTGTGAAAAATTACTAACTGTAACAAAGTTGTTTAAAAAAATTTAAGTGGTTAATATAGTAAAATCTCAATGTTACAAAGTAGAATGTATTATCAGTGTTAAAATTTTAAAAGTAATTTTAAGTCAAATACAATGTATCTGAACTCAATCACACCCTTCTATAGCACTCTGTATTTCTCTATTACACTTTATTGTGCTTGCTTCTGTAATTGTGTTACCCTAAACTATAAACTCGACATGGGCAAGAATCCTCTTACCTTGCTCACTTAGCAAGAGTCTGGCACATAGCAGAGCCTCAATAAATAACTGAATGTATTAATGAATGAACTCAAGAACTTAAAATTGCACATATTCTACCTGTTGTAAGAAAATATAATATAGTATTTAAACGTGATCTTATCAAACAGATTAATTATGGAGTACAATGCAATATAAAAGCATGAATTTAAAATAAAACTCGTTTACCTAGTATACTTAAATATTATTCAGTTTATCAAAAATAATAACTTCTACAAGTTTTCAGCAACACACACTTTTTAAATTGATGTAGAAGAGCACATAATGTGATACGCTTAATATATTCTGCTCATCTCTGAAGAAAAAGCAGGTATGAGTGTCTATCATTCTTTTAAAACTATGATATTAGAGTACTCCATTATCTTTGTCATATCTAATTCTTTAATCTCACAAAGTTAGGCAAACTTTTAGCCATTTATGTAGCAGGCACTGTGAACATTCGCTTTTACCAACTTTACGCAAAATTTGCCACATACCCAATGTAATTATAACTTCACGACAACTAAATAGTGTGAATAAATCATATAAACGTTTACATAAGGGTATTTTACTGCGATCCAATCAGACACATTTTAAAAGATCTTGCCCTGCCTTTTATTAAATTACCTTAATTTGTGAAAATATTCTCCAGGATACTAACTTCCCTTTAAAGATACCTAAGTTAAAAATCAGAACTGTTCAATACAAAATATTTTAAAAGTACAAGAGATTAACTAAATTTCTAAATATTTACCCTTTCTAGGTAAACTAAAATATTTTTAACTGTTCAAAATATCTAAGTTTAACAACTTGCTGAATTTCTCTATAGTAGTTGCCATTGAGTCATTTCCGACTCATGACAACCCATTTGTGCCAGAGTGGAGCTATGCTCCGTAGGGTTTTCAATGGCTGATTTTGTCGAACTAGATCTCCAAGCCTTTCTTCCAAGGTGCCTCCGAGTAGACTCAAACCTCCAACCTTTTGGTCAGCAGCCGAGTGTTTAACTGTTTGCACCACCCAGGGGTTCCATAATGGACTATATAAAAACTCAAACATAATTCCAATTTTTTTTTATAGACTATTTCTCTGCATTTTAAGTAATTCTGATACAAAATCTTGTGTAGCATTTTCACAATATAAATTAACAACTTTTTAAAGAATTCTCCAAGTGGAAAATCAATAACAGCAAGCGTGCACACACACACACACACACACATTTTTCCTTAAGGCAATAATTTATTTCTGCACATTTTAAAAAATTATAGCCAAGGCATCTCCTGCCTGGAGAAGGTGGAGGGGGTTAGAAGCTGGCGAAATGGACACGAAAACAGAGTGGAGGGAGAGAGCGAGCTGTCTCATTGGGGGGAGAGTAATTGGGAGTGTGTAGCAAGGTGTATATGGGTTTTTGTGTGAGAGACTGACTTGATTTGTAAACTTTCACTTAAAGCACAATAAAAATTATATTAAAAAAATTATAGCCAAATTTTGATTATTCAAAAAGACTACTGAGTATTTAGATTTGGATTCCTATTTCCCTCCCATTATTATTTTACCAATTATCCCAGATTTTCTCAAATTCTTATGGTCACAGATGGCATTCTCTCACAAACCACCTAATTCATCCACTTCTTAGTTTATGTGGGTGTGTGCTGGAATGGGAGGTGTGCTACAAGGAGATGGGACCTTCCAGACTTGAAAAGAATTACTGTGTTTTTGAGGTAACGGATAGGGTAACTTCGTATGTTTGTTCTATTGGGACAGTGTATGTAAGTGGCTAAAACATGGTAAACACACAATGTGTGATACATATTATCATGACACTCGTTTATAAAACATAGATACCACACATTTCAAAAATAAAGACTAAAGGACAAACCACGGATAATCTTGAAAAACAACTGCTGGACCCCTGATGATCTTCACAGAATCCCTATACCAGAACCAAAAACCAAACCAAATCCACTGCCATCGAGTTGAATCCGACTCATAGCGACCCTGTAGGACAAAGTAGAACTATCTCATGAAGTTTCCAAGGAGCACCTGGAGGATTCGAAGAGCCGACCTTTTGGTTAGTAGCTGTAGCGCTTAACCACCACGCCACCAGGGTTTCCATACCAAAGCAGATTTAAATTTGTTTTGAAAATTTAACCATGCCACTGCTAGGAAGTAACTGCAAGCTATTATGCAAAAGAAAAAAAAAATTAAACTCAAATAAGTTATTTTTTACTACTTATCAAAATTCTTTGTAAAAATGTTGGTGAGGGGACTAGTCCAACAATGATCAAATCAAGAGGTGACAAGCAGTTTCTCTTTATTCAGAAAGTCTGCTTCAAGCAAACAGAAAATATATAACCTGAAGTGGTTTATTATAGACAAGGTGACAGATGTGAGAAAGAAAGAAAAAAAAACATTACTTTAAAACCAACGGTTAGACTAAGAACTCTCACACTATCTATGTATTTCAGTTGCCATATTATTCATCAAAGATTATTAAGAAGTAATGATAAAAAGATCCTTAAAATCGTTGCAAGTAAACTAGGCCTGAGGATTATAACAAATGATTATTTTCCAACATTCTGATAACTGAAGTAGAAAAACAGAGATGCAGAGATATGGCTACAATAGTTAAACACAAATTCATATGACAACACATAGAATATGCGAGCATGCCATACTACAATTTCAGATCCTCACTCTTTTCCACACTGTTGTTGTTCTTAGGTGCCTTCAAGTTGGTTAAGCTTCAGAGCAACCCTATGTACAACAGAATGAAACACTGCCTGGTTCTGAGCCATCCTCACAATCACTGCTATGTTTGTAAGCATTGTTGCAGCCACTGTGTCAATCCATCTTGTGGGGGGTCATCCTCTTTTCTGCTGACCCTCTACAAGGATAAGGTCCTTTTCCAGGGCTTGGTCCCTCCTGATAACATGTCCAAAGTAAGTGAGATGAAGTCTTGCCACTCTTGATTCTAAGGGTATTCTGGCTGTACTTCTTCGAAGACAGACTTGTTTGTTCTTCTGGCAGTCCAGGGTATAATTCAGCATTCTTTGCCAACACCGTAATTCAAAGGCATCAGTTCTTCTTTGGTCTTCCTTATTCACTGTCCAGGTTTTGCATGCATAGGAGATAATCGAAAACACCATGGCTTGCGTCAGGTGTATCTTAGTCCTCAGAGTTCCGTCTTTGCTTTTCAACCTTTTAAAGAGATTAGTCCTCAAAGTGACATCTTTGCTTTTTAACACTTTAAAAAGATCTTTTGCAGCACATACACACAATGCAATAGGTGTTTGATTTCTTGACTGCTGCTTCCACAGGCGTTGATTACAGATCCAAGTAAAATTAAATCTTTGACATCTTCAATGTTTTCTCCATTTATCATGATGTTGCTTACTGGTCCAGTTGTGAGGATTTTTGTTTTCTTTATGTTGAGGTGTAATCCATACTGAAGGCTGCAGTCTTTGATCTTCATCAGTAAGTGCTTCAAGCCCTCAACACTTTCAGCAAGCAGGTTGTGTCATCTGTGTATCATAGGTTTTTAGTCTTTCTCCAATTCCTTCCTCCAATTAGTTCTTCTTCATCTAGTCCAGCTTCTCGGATTATTTGCTCAGTATACAGATTGAATAAGTATGCTAAGGGATACAACCCTGATGCAAACCTTTCCTGATTTTAAACCATGTAGTAGCCCCTTGTTCTATTGTATGACTGCCCCTCTCGGTCACAATGAAGTGTTCTGGAATTTCCATTCTTCACGATGTTATCCATAATTGTTATGATTAACACAGTCGAATGCCTTTGCCTAGTCAATAAGACACATGTCAATTATCTTTCCGGTATTCTCTGCTTTCAGCCAAGATCTGGTATCAGCAATGATATCTCTCATTCTATGTCCTCTTCTGAATCTTGCTTGAATTTCTGGCAGTTCCCTGTTGATGTATTGCTGCAACCATTTTTTAATTATCTTCAGCAAAATCTTACTTGCATGTGATATTAATGATATTGTTCAATAATTTCCAAGTTCTGCTGGATCACCTTTCTTTGGAATGAGCAGAAATATGGATCTCCTCCACTTCATTGACCAGGTAGCTGTCTTCCAAATTTCTTGGCATAGATGGGTGAGCACTTTCAGCGCTGCGTGCATTTGCTGAAACATCTCAATTGATATTCCATCAATTCCTGGAGCCTTGTTTTTCACCAACGTCTTCAGGGCAGATTGGACTTCTTCCTTCAGTACATGAGTTCCTGATCATATGCTACCTCCCGAAATAGTTGAACATCAACCAATTCCTTTTGGTACAATGATTCTGTACATTCCTTCCACCTTCTTTTGATGCTTACTGCATCATTCAACATTTTGCCCATAAAATCCTTCAATACTGCAACTCAAGGCTTGAATTTTTTCTTCAGGTCTTTCAGCTTAAGCAATGGCGAGTGTGTTCTTCCCTTTTGGCTTTCTATCTCCAGGTCTTTGCATATTTCATTAATACTTCCCACACTATTTAAATTACTATGATCCTGAATTGAATTTGACTCACAAACACTGTAACTACCTATTATATATATGGCATAGCCAGTTTTCTCCTGTCTTCTATTCTTAATATGATTAAAAAAAAAAAAAAAAAGAGCACACAGAATAAAGCAAAGCACAAACAAAATAAAAACTAAAACCAGAAACTTTGTGTATAACTTCTTCTACCATGCAAAACAAAAGGTAAAATCAATGATGAATGAGGCTTTAGATTATCTGTGAACTTCATTTAAATCCATGCTATCGGCATGTTGGAAACCCTGGTGGCTTAGTAGTTAAGAGTTCTGCCGGCAGCTCAAATCCACCAGGTGCTCCTTGGAAGCCCTGTGGGACAGTTCTACTCTGTCCTATAGCGTCGCTATGAGTTGGAATAGACTCAACGGCAATGGGTTGGTTTTTTTTTTTTTGTTTATGGGCATGTCAGGTATCAAAAGCTAAGACATAATGGTACTTGCCATCAGAATGCCGGAAACCCTGGTGATGTAGTGGTTAAGAGCTATGACTGCTAACCAAAAGGTCAGCAGTTCGAATCCACCAGGTGCTCCCTGGAAACCCTATGTGTTCTACCCTGGCTTACAGGGTGGCGCTATGAGTCGGAATCGGGTTGACCGCAGTGGGTTTATCAGAATGCCAGAACTACCATTTCTGGGAAGTAACTTCTATACTGGCAGCTTTTGAAAAATGCTGGTGGGTATGCAGTACTCATATTCCTTCTTGTACTAGAGTAAAAAATAAAAACAAAAGCTCTCAAGATAAAAGGACAGAGGAAACACTGTCCTTCCAACCTTAGATCGCTTAAGGTTAGAATTCACGGGAACACAGAACAGCCTACATCAGGACACAGTAAGGAAATACCTTTACTGAGACACCAACGGGAAAATAATGCATTGTTCTAAAGGGCTCAACTTGTGTTAAAACCTATCTTCCCAAGTGATACTAAAATGTAGGAAAGAAAGCATGTAACTAACACTTACCTAGTGCTTACTATGGGCCAGGAACTGTTTTAAGTGCTTTAAAAATATTAACTCATCTAACTGTCACAATAACTCTATGAGGTATGTACTATTATCATCCTTGTTCTTCCGATGGGAAAATGGAGACAAGGCTTGACAAGGTTAAGTAGCTGACCCAAGGTCACTCTGCTGGTAAATGACAGAGATAGGATTCAGGCCCAAGCTGCCTGGCTTCAAAGTCTGGGCTCTTAATCATTTTGTTACGCTGCCTCCCCAATCCAATGCTAGGAAAAAAAAAAAAAAAAAAATCTAATCACCATGTAAAATAATGCAATGCTACATCCAAGTTCAGGTTTTCAAACACTGTAATGTTTTAATCAAGACCATAAGATGGTCCATTTTGTTCTTAAATGTTTTCTGCAGATACAACCTCTTTGTTTAAATGTAACGATGTTCTCCTTAAAGAATTCAACTGAAGTAAAAGGAAGGTAAAGAAAGTTTTACCCCAGGGGTTATGGCTTTAAGTAAGCAAGGTAGAACAGTATTTGATACTTCTATTACAAATGTTAAAACTCTTAGTTAGATCCAATTAGTGTCTTAATATTCTAAACATGCTCAATTAAGGTATGCCAAAGGATATGAATGCCTCTATTATTATACCCTATCTGAACATTCCTGAGAAGAAAGGGGATACAAAGGGGTGAGAGTTCACATAAACACATGTCAATTCACTGAAACGTGCATGATGACATCCACGAAGTGCCAACATAATGATATCCTAGGAATATGTAGTATGATCTAAAGAGCTAAATCTAACACTTTAACTAATTTTTCTTTGTAAAGCTGGAAGCACTTATATGTATGTTTATTTGAACACCTTGCAACAGGTACTGCAAAAACAAATAGCCTAATCTACAGAATGTAAAAGGGGATTATAGAACACAAATATTAATGCTTGTCACAGACACTGATCCTTCAGTTTTCAAGATCTATGAAAAAAGGTACTGTGTAAAATATAGAAATCCTCTGTTAATCAGAGGTAGAGTCAAGCAAGATATTTTATTGATTCTGTCATAATTACAAAATAACACATCCCGTATCTTCTGATCTTTGATTTTTAACCTTGTCATCCTATAAAAAACAGTTGACCAAAACAATGACTGTAATGTACCTAGCCCCAGTTAGTCGAAGACAAGGAAAATATGCCTGTACAGAAATTAGTATTTTATCTCTCGCTTGTATAAATTAGATATTCAGGCAAAAAAAAAAAAAAAAAAAAAAAAAAACTACAAAGATGACCTTGCTTCCTCAAGATTTTAAACTCTGCAGGTACACCAAGACTATCACCCTGAGAACTTCCAACCATTAGTTAGAACCAGTGACCCAAAGGCCTGAAATTACTAAGCTAAAAACTACTATATTTCTGTTTAAAAGAAAACAAGGAAAAGCTTGTTTTCTTCCATTCAACATATAAGCAAATCATATTATTTTTAATAATGCACTTGTCTTCTATACGAAACCAAAGTTCACAGTTATTCTTCCATCAAGGCTTATTGTAGGATGCAGAAGGACAAGGGTGAGGTAGTGCCAACTCCCTCATGTTAAGCACCTCAGAAACTTAAAGAGGCGCTACTTTTTCCACTCCATCAGCCACCTGCTTCAGCAATTTCCCCCACAGAATGCAGTGGTTTCCTAAAAACACTACTCTTAGACATTTATCAAAATGGGCTTTCCTTGTAAAGGAATGCTTCACACACTGCACTACCTCCCTCCCCAGCCTGCTTATTTCAGAATGGAACATAAGGCTGCGTCGTGTTTTATATGTACACATATACACTATAGTACATTCTATACAATAAGTGTGCCTCTACATGCCGGGTGTGGGAGAAAGCTTGAGGGGAAACAATTTACATAAAAGTTGTCAGTGCCAAGAGACTCCAGTGCTCCACACCTGCTACGTAGGGTCCATGGTCCTTGTGCCCCTTGCCTCCCAGAAGGGGCCAGTGAAGCAGGACACTTCCCTTAAGGAGTTCCCACCTCATCTCAAAGAAACTTAGCCTTTTAGGCTTGCCTGTTAGGGGCTTCCCCATGAACTGCGGCTTTCTCCAAATCCTCTCGATAGGAAGAAAAGTGGTAGATTACTCAGGAAAATCCTAGAGCCTAGATCGTGAGAGACACAGGAACACCATACAACGTGGGAGGAGAGAAGTTGGGGTGACGGTGGTGCAACCAAGGAATTCTTTTCCAGAGACAGGAGAAAAGGAACCTGTTGACGAGGCAAAGGGCCTCGCTTTTATTTGTTGCTGCTCTATCCAGGGTATCTCGCCCCCCGCTCCTGGGATAACCGGACTGAATCCCTGCCTCAGTCCTTGGGGGACAAACCCTACCCAGCAGCTGCCATTGCTCCCCACACAACGAACCGCGACAGCAAATGCTTACACCAGCCCTCGTTTCCCTCCCTCTCCCCGCCCTCACCACACATACAATCCACGTTCCCTTCGGACCCCGGCCAGCGACCGTGTCCCCGAGAGGCCTGGGCCGCGGGCGAGAGAGCCGCAGGCGGCGCGGTGCAGGGGCCGCTCGGCCTCCTCACGCGACTCCCCGGCTTCCCCGACACCGACAAGGCCCCTGCGCAGTTCTCCTGAGGAGCCTCTCCCGGGAACCCGGGAAGGCGAGAGGGGTCGCGGGCAGCGGCACACGCTGTCTGCAACAAAATCCCACAACGCCCGCCCGCTCACAGCCGCCTTGGCGTCCCCGGCCCGGGGGACCCCTGCCCGGGAGCGTCCTCAGCCCGCCGCACACAAAGCTCCTCGGGCAACTTTGACACGATAGGCGAGAGGGGATCTATCACTACCCCCCGCCGCCACCCCCAAAAGACTGCAGGCTGGAGCGGGGGTCAGAGGCACAACAATACCGGGTCACCGTAATCGCCATTAATACTCATAAGCAGCCCCCCGGGCAGAGCCGACAGCCGCTCCCCGCCCGCGCCCACCTCGCCCCCCGCGCCGCGGCCCGCTGCCCTCGCCCCCATCACGGCCCGCCGCCCCGGGCCTCCCCGCCCTCGGCAGAAGCTCATTTCTTTCCCCCACCATTATGCTCTGGCTCCTCGCCGCCGCCGCCGCCGCCGCCTCGCCCGCGCCCTCCCCCACCCCTCTCTCCCCGTCCCCCTCGGCACCGACTCGGCGCCCGCCCTCCTTCCCCAACCACCAACCACCTCTCCCGGGCCTGGGGCCGCGCCGGAGAGGCCGCGCGGGAGCAGCGGGGGACTGCGCGGGGCGCCAGGCGCGAGCGCGGGTGGGCGCTGGTGCGGCCCGCGGCGCCCGCCCCCGCCGCCCCGGCCTCCCCGCCGCGCCCGGGCTCCGCCGGCCAGGGGACTGGTGGCATAGGATTTGGTAGTTTGAGCGGCGCCATGTTTATAATCCTCCATCACATCAAACACACACGGAGACACCCGGCGAGGGAAGAGCGAGATGACTGAGGGCGGCCCGGGGCGCGTGTGTGCGGGGTGCACGGCCGCCGGCCCCGGGGGACCCAGGTGCCGGAGCGGTGCGCGCGGGGAGGGCTCGCCGCGCCGCCGTGTCCCGCCGGCCCGGCCCGCTCGCCGCCCGCCCGCCCGCCCGCCCGCCCGCCGCTTCCCCACTTACTGTCTCGTCGCCGGTGCTGCTGCGGCGGGCCGCTCTAGAGCCGCGAGCAGGGCGGCGCGGCGCGGCGCGGCGCGGCGCGGGGGACACGGGCCGCGCCGCGGGTGGAGAAGTTGGAGGGCGCCGCAGCTGCCTGGGGAAAGTTTTCGGTCCCTTCCCGAGGCCGTGCCTCCCGCTTCACATGTTGGTTGTTGGGTGTGTGAGCTTTTTTTTTTTTTTTTTTTTTAATCCCCTCCTCTTTCCCCCCTTCTTTCTCTTTTCACCACCCGCCCCCCCAAAACCCGCGCACTCACTCCCTCTCCCTCTCTTTTTCTCTCCCCCTCAGAGTTTTATTGTGTCTGATTTTTTTCTTCCCTTCCTCTGTCTGTCCACACAGTTCAGATTTCTGGGGTAAACAGGGTTTCAGATGTAGCGAGGAGGAGTGGGCAGCGCGGGCAGAAGGAGAACTCTAGCGGCAGTGGCTGGACTTGCTTCTTTCCACCCAGGGAGTTTTTATGTACATTCATATTATGCAAATAATATAGAGGCGTTTTTACGTATTCACACTTACCTTCCCTCCCTTCCTATCTTTGGCGCCTCTATCCAAAAGTTGTCTTGGCATAGTGTTATAATCCCACAAGTGCATTTTATACCAGTACATACATGAAAGATACATCCATGCAGGCACGCTTGAGTAAAAAGCAGGACACACAAAGATTTAAACACTCGTGTCATTGCTAGGTTTCGACGGTAAGAAGATGTATGCAACTCTCGGCCAAGACAGGTTTTTATGTGGGGTGTACCTGCTTTGTAGTTTAGGTTGTATGGAACTGCAAAGTCTTTGAAAAGCGTTAAGTTTTAAAATAACAAAATTGGTAAAATAGTTTTAATATCTTTTTAATCCCATCATAAAAAGGAATTGCAGGGATATGCTGAATCTCATTCCATGTATATGCAAATATGACTTCAAAGGAAAAAAAGGACCATCCATTGTCAGTTTGGCGAGAAAGCTACAAGTTTGTGTGAGAAGTAGGTTATCTTATAATTTGTAGTTTGTAATTCTAGATCGGACCAGAGAAGATCTATTTAAGAAAGTCTTGGAGATAAGCATGTATTTTCGGTTTCTCATGTTTTCTCCAATGACCTTTCTCTACTGGGACAATTCAGCCACAATTTCATACAGATTATTATTGGATATGTGTACCTGAAAATCACTGGGAAGAGACTAGAAATTCTGGGCTTCTAATGCAATTTATCGTTACACTTTCACAATGGCTCCTACTCTCATATAAGGTCGCTATGTGTCAGAATCCACTTGAAACCACAAAACAACACTAAACTAGAACATATGAGTGCGCCTGCTTGAATAGGTGGTCTACAGTGTACGCCAGTCACTAACGTTATATTCCAAATGCCAAAGAAACAATTTTTAACCATTCACAGACCTGGTTCTGATACATCTGAGAGAGTTTTTAGTTATCTCAAGGAACATCACAAATGTTAATTAATTTTAAGGATAAAATTCAGCAGAGGGGTTAAAGATTGTCAGAAAAAAATCAAGCCATGCCTGGTTTAAATGCTGGACTAGAAATTCCAACAATGAATTGCTTTAGTTTAAGTAAATCACCTTAAAAAAAAAAGTCTGTTACTGCATCTAAAAACTAGAGGGACCACATGATTGTGTTTACTTTGCAGAGGTCACTCAAGTGAGGTAAGGTCGTATATGTATAAAAGGAAGCCTTTTAGGAAGGAAGCCACTGCATAACTCCACATTTTTATCCAATTATATTATGTAGGCATCATTTCCATTTTTTTTTAACCTGGATACCATCTCTCATTCTAAGTTAGATAACGTAAACGTACATTTCTTATGATTTTGCATAGAATTTAACTCTTGTCTCTATTTTCCTTTCAAACAATTTATTTACCTCACTGTTCCTCAGCTGAGTGATTATGTGTGTGTTGGGGGGAGAGGGAGGAAGGTCCAGAAGACCAAAGTAGCCATTTCCACATAACCTAAATTATACCATGAGTTTATTTACCAGATTGTGAAGAGGAAAAAAACAGGGCTAAAATGGACAGAGTGAAGCGGGGAAAAAGACGAGTAGTGGAATACAAGGAATAGTTTATGTCAACTGAATGTTTTTGAGACTTAATCAGTTGCTGTTGAGTTGACTGGCTGATGGGAGCTCCATGTGTATCAGAGTAGAACTGTGCTCTGTAGGGATTCCAATCTCTGGTTTTTAAACTTTTTTTTTTTTTTAATTGAACTTTAGATGAAGGTTTACAGAACAAACTAGTTTCTCAACAAACAGCTAGAACACACATTGTTCTATGACACTGGTTAACAACTCCACGACATGTCAACACTCTCCCTTCTCAACCCTGGGTTCCCTATTACTGGCTTTCCTGTTCCTTCCTGCCTTCCAGTCCCTGCCCGAGGGCTGGTACGCCCCTTCAGCCTTGTTTTGTTCCATGGGCCTGTTCAATCTTTTGCTGAAGGGTGAACCTCAGGAGCGGCCTCATTACTGAGCTGAAAGGGCGTCCGAGAGCCATACTCTCAGGGTTTCTCCAGTTTCTGCCAGGCCAGCAAGTCTGGTCTTGCTTCTTTAGTTAGAATTTTGTTCTACATTTTTCTCCAGCTCTGTCCAGAACCCTGTATTGTGATCCCTGTCAGAGCAGTCAGTGGTGATAGCAGCGAACATCTCGTTGTACTGGACTCAGTCTGGTGGACGCCGTGGTAGATGTGGTCCATTAGTCCTTTAGACTAATCTTTCCCTTGTGTCTTTAGTTTTCTTCATTCTTCCTTGCTCCCGAAGGGGTGAGACCAGTGGAGTGTCCTAGATGGCTGCTCACAGGCTTTTAAGACCCCAGACACTACTCACCAAAGCAGAATGTAGAACATTTCCTTTATAGACTCTGTTATGCCAACTGAGCTAGATGTTCCCCGAGACCATGGTCCCCACAGAATGGCTAGTTTTTAAGAAGTAGATCACCAGGCCTTTCTTCCAAGGAGCCTCTGAGTGGACTTAAACTTCCAACCTTTTGGTTACCAGAAAGCGTTAACTGTTTGCACCACCCAAGGACTCCTTTAGAGACTTAGCACCAACTGGAAGAAGAACCCCCATCATAACTTTCTTAATTCTTCCTTCTTACGTATCAAAACTCTTTATACTCAAGTGTAAATCATATCACATTTTTCGATATTCCACTTTGAAAAATATTACGTAAATGGAGAAGGCTTGCAATATTCAACACACTGGGTGAAAATTTTTGTCTCTAAAAAATAAATCAAATTACATCCCTAACTGATGCTATATACCAAAATAACTCAAATGACTTGAAGAATATAATGGTAAAAATTGAAAACCATTCTTTAAAAGCTAAAAGAAAATATTGTTGTTGTTAAGTGCCCTCCAGTTTGTTCCGACTCATAGTGACCGTATGTACAACGGAACGAAACACTGCCCGCTCCTGTGCCATCCTCATGATGGTTACACATGAGCCCATTGTTGCAGCCACTACATCAATCCATGTTGTTGAGGGCCTTCCTCTTTTTCACTGACCTTCTACTTTGCCAAGCATGATGTCCTTTTCCAGAGACTGGTCCTCCTGATAACATGTCCAAAGTACATGAGACAAAGTCTTGCCATCTTAGCTTCTAAGGAGCATTCTGGCTGTACTTCTGCCAGGACAGATTTGTCCATTCTTCTGGCAGTCCATTGTATACTCAGTATTCTTCACCAACATCTTAATTCAAAGGCATCAGTTCTTCTTTGGTCTTTCTTACTTATTGTCCAATTTTCGAATGCATTATATGAGGCAACTGAAAACACCACGGTGTGGGTCAGGCGCACCTTAGTCCTTAAGGTGACATCTTTGCTTTTTATCATGTTAAAGAGGTCTTTTGCCGCATATTTGCCCAATGCAATGCGTCTTTTGATTTCTCGACTGCTTCTTCCATGGCTGTTGATTGTGGATCCAAGTAAAATGAAATCCTTGACAACTTCAATGTTTTCTTCATTTATCATGATGTTGCTTATTGGTCCAGTTGTGGGGATTTTTGTTTTCTTTATGTTCAGATGTAATCCATACTGAAGGCTGTGGTCTTTGAACTTCATCAGTTAAGTGCTTCAAGTCCTCTTCATTTTCAGCAAGTATGGTTGATTTTTTTTTTTTTTTTATGGTTCTGTCATCTGCATATTGCAGGTCGTTGATTAGTCTTCCTCCAATCTTGATGCCCCATTCTTCTTCATACAGTCCAGCTTCTTGGGTTATTTGCTCAGCATACAGATCAAATAAGTATGGTGAAAGGATACAACCCCGGCAAACACCTTTCTTGACTTTAAACCACTCAGTATCTCCTTGTTCTGTTCAAACAACTGCCTCTTGGTCTATGTATAATTTCTTCATGAGCACAATTAAGTATTCTGGAATTCCCATTTTTTGCAATGTTATCCATAATTTGTTATGATTCATACAGTTGAATGCCTTTGCATAGTCAATGAAACACACGTAAACATCTTTCTGGTATTCTGTGCTTTCAACGAAGATCCATCTGACATCAGCAATGACATCCCGTGTTCCATGTCCTCTTTTGAATCATTCTTGAATTTCTGGCAGTTCCCTGATGCTCCAACCGCTTTTGAATGATCTTCAACAAAATTTTACTTGTGTGTGATATTAATGGTATTGTTAAATAATTTCTGCATTCTTTTGAATCACCTTTTTTTGGAATGGAAAGAAACATGGATCTCTTCCAGTTGGTTGGCCAGGCAGCTGCCTTCCAAATTTCTTGGCATAGATGAGTGAGCACTTCCAGCTCCACATCCATTTGTTGAAACATCTCAATTGCTATTCTGTCAATTCTTGGAGCCTTGTTTTTCACCAATGCTTCAGTGCAGCTTAGACTTCTTCCTTCAGTTCCATTATTTCTTGATTATATGCTACCTCCTGAAAAGGTTGAATGTTGACCAGTTGTTTTTGATACAGTGGCTCTATGTATTCATTCTATCTTCTTTTGAGGCTTCCTGCATAGTTTAATATTTTCCCCGTAGAATCCTTCAATATTGCAGCTTGAGGCTTAAATTTTTTCTCCAGTTCCTTCAGCTTGAAAAATGTCAAACGTGTTTTTCCGTTTTGGTTTTCTAACTCCAAGTTTTGCACATTTCATAATACTTTACTTTGTCTTCTTGAGCTGCCCTTTGAAATCTTCTGTTTAGCTCTTTTACTTCATCACGTCTTCCATTCACTTTAGCTACTCTGTTCAAAAGCAAGTTTCAGAGTCTCTTTTGACATCCATTTTGGTCTTTTCTTTCTTTCCTGTCTTTTTAATGGCCTCTTGCTTTCTTTATGTATGCGGTCCTGGATGTCATTCCACAACTGGTCTGGTCTTTGGTCATTAGCATTCAGTGCATCAAATCTATTCAGGTGGGATATATTGAGGTCATACTTTGGCTCTTGTGGACTTGTTCTACTTTTCTTCAACTTTAACTTTTCGCTCCCTGGCCTTGAAAGTATAGATAGGTTTTTTAAGATTGTGTGTGAGAAAGGATATCCTAAGCCCTAAAGCAATGGGGAGAAATGGAAAAAAATCACAAAAGAAAAGACTGATAAATTTAACAATATAAAAGTTTATACCTGTACAAAGAAAACTACAAAACAGTACTGCGAGAAACCAAAAGAGATCTACATAAATGGAAAAACATACCATGCTCATGGGTAGGTAGACTCAACATTGTGGAAATGACAGTTCTACCCAAAGCAATTTACAAATACAATGCAATACTGATCCAAATACCAAAAACATCCTTTAAAGAGATGGAAAAAGTTATCATTAACTTTATGTGGAAAGAGAAGAAGCCTGGATAAGTAAAGCACTATTGAAGAAGAAGAAGAAAGTAGGAGGACTCGCACTACCTGATATCAGCACCTACTATACACCTACAGTAGTCAAAACAGCCTGGTACTGGTACAGTGACAGATACATTGACCAATGGAACAGAATTGAGAACTCAGATGTAAATCCATCCACCTATGATCACCTGATCTTTGACAAGGGCCCAAAGTCTAGCAAATGGGGAAAAGACAGTCTTTTTAACAAATGGTGCTGGCAAAACTGGATGTCTATCTGCAAAAAAATGAAACAGGACTGATACCTCACACCATATACAAAAACTAACTCGAAATGGATCAAAGACCTAAATATAAACCCCAAAACCATAAAGTTCATAGAAGAAAAAATAAGATCAGCATTAACAGGATAAAACCACAAGCAACAATACACAAGCCCCAGAGGATAAGCTAGATAACTGGGATCTTCTAAAAATTAAACACTTATGCTCATCAAGAGAGTAAAAAGAGAACCTACAGGCTGGGAAAAAAAATTTTTGGCTATTACAAATCAGACAAAGGTCTAATCTCTAAAATCTACAAGATAATCCAACACCTCTACAACAAAAAGACAAATAATCCAATTAAAAAATGGGCAAAGGAAATGAACAGGCACTTCACCAAAGAAGACGTTCAAGAGGCTGACAGACACCTGAGGAAATGCTCACAATCTCTAGCCATTAGAGAAATGCAAATCAAAACCACAATGAGGTATCATCTCACCCCAGCATTACTGGCACGAATCAATAAAACAGGAATTAACAAATGTTGGAGAGGCTGTGGGGAGATCGGAACTCTTATGCATTGCTGGTGGGAATGCAAACTGATACAACCATTTTGGAAAACGAAATGGCACTTCCTTAGAAAGCTAGAAATAGAAATACCGTATGATACAGCACTCCCACTCCTAGGAATATATCCTAGAGAAACAAGAGTCGTCACATAAGTAGACATATGCACACCCACGTTCGTTGCAGCATTGTTCACAATAGCAAAAAGATGGAAAAAACCTAGATGCCCTTCAACAGAAGAATGGATAAACTGTGGTACATACACACGATGGAGTATTATGCAACAATAAATCTGTGAAGCATCTCATAACATGGATGAATCTGGAGGACGTTATGCTGAGTGAAAGAAGCCAACCACAAAAAGACAAATATCATATGAGACCGCTACTGTAAATACTCATGAAAAGGTTTACATACAAAAAGAAACAATCTTTGGTGGTTACAAGGGAGGGGAGTGGTGGAGATGAAAAAACACTTAATAGACAATAGATAAGTGGAAACTTTGGTGAAGGGCAAGACAGTACACAATACTGGGGAAGCCAACACAATCTGTACAAGGCAAGGTCGTAGTAGCTCCACAGACACATCCAAACTCCCTGAGGGACCAAATTGCTGGGCTGAGGGCTGTGGGGACCATGCTCTCGAGGAATACCTAGCTCTATTGGCATAACATAGTTTATAAAGAGTATGTTTTACATGCTACTTGGTGAGTAGCATCTGGGGTCTTAAAATCCCTTGAGTGGCCATCTAGGATACTCCACTGGTCTCATCCCTTTGGGAGTAAGGAAGAATGAAGAAAAGTAAAGATACAAGGGAAAGATTAGTCCAAAGGACTAATGGGCCACATCTACCACGGCATCCACCAGACTGAGTCCAGTACAACGACATGGTGCCCAGCTACCACCACTGATTGCTCTGACAGGGATCACAATACAGGGTTCCAGACAGAGCTGGAGAAAAATGTAGAATAAAATTCTAACTAAAAAAGCAAGACCAGACCTGCTGGCCTGACAGAGACTGGAGAAACCCTGAGAGTATGGCTCTTGGACACCCTTTCAGCTGAGTAATGAAGCCACTCCTGAGGTTCATCCTTCAGCAAAAGATTGAACAGGCCCATAGAAAAAAACAAGATTAAAGGGGCACACCAGCCCTGAGGCTGGGACTGGAAGGCTGGAAGGAACAGGAAAGCTAGTAATAGGGAACCCAGGGTTGAGAGAAGGGAGAGTGTTGACATGTCATGGAGTTGTTAACCAGTGTCATAGAACAATGTGTGTACTAGCTGTTTGATGAGAAACTAGTTCGTTCTATAAAGCTTCATCTAAGGCAAAATAAAAAAAAAAAATTTATAAGTCCTGTCCTGGTGGTGTAGTGGTTAAGAGCTAAGATGAGCTACAGCTGCTAACCAAAATATTGTGAGTTCGAATCCACCAGCCACTCCTTGGAAACCCTATGGAGCAGTTCTCTTCTGTCCCATAGGTTGCTATGAGTTGGAAACGACTCAGTGACAATTTTTTTTTATGGGTATATAAAAAACAAATATAGTCCTACTCTAAGATATGTCCATTAGAGTTTACACTTTATAAGGAGTTTCTTCTACTATCCTTCCTCTGCCTTTCTTCACATCAGTGAAGACTAATTTGGATTTCTTAGAACTCAAGTACAAGCTCTAAGAGCAGAGCTTCGATAGTGGTATTTTCACAGGTCTACTTAGTTGGAGGAGCCCTGGTGGTTCAGTGGTTAAGAGGTACAGCTACTAACCAAAAGTCGGCAGTTTGCATCCATCAGCTGTTCTTTGGAAACCCTACAGGGCAGCTTCAACGTCAATGGTTTTTTTTTTTAACCAAGTTGGGGTGTCAGGTTAAGTTTTCTTTTCAGAGTATTCCTGGCATTTTAGTATATAGCAAGGATGAGTTTGTGCATTGTGCCCTGTGTGATAAAGAATCTGACATCTGTATCCAGCAGGTGAGAACTTAGGGAGCCCAGGGGGGTCTCCCAAACTTAAGGTAGGCATCTTCCTATTTGGTAGCCTGAATTTGGCCTTTGTCTTAGGTTCCTGAGACATAGCACTGGGAATTTTGGAATTTAAGTATCTTAGATAACCTTAGGTGAGGTGATGAGGTGACTGGAGTTGTGGGTGGCCAGGCCAGAAAGACCCACCATGAAATACTTCATGATATCGATCCACCCCAGGGAAGAGGGGCTAGTCAGCCCAGAAAGACCACCTTGTGATATCAGCCTACCTCAGGGGAGAGAGGTTAGATTTGCATGATGTAATGAGACCCCCAGTAAAAGCTCTGGACACTGAAGCTCCATTGGCTTCCTGGTTGGTGAAAGACACTCACGCATGTGGGTGGGTAGTGTGTCCTTTTTTAAGGCACAGAAGCTTTGCATTGAGAACCCTTTTAGGCCTTGCTGTTTGTGTCTCTTCTTTATGCTGATCTTGATTTACATCCTTTATAATAAAGCTGTAATCCTAAATACAGAGCTTTCAGTTAACTCCAAGTCATTTCATCTAATTATTGAACCCAAAGGAGTAAGGCGAGATAGCAGGTCAGAAGTGAGAGGGGCTGGGAACCCTTGAGCTTGTGTCTGGGATCCTGAAAGGGTAGTGGAAAAACCCAAATCTGTACCCAGCAGATCAGAAGTTAGGAAGCCCAAACGGGACTCCCAAGCTTACGGCTGGCATCTGCTTATTTGGCAATCTGAAGGATGATGTCCTTTTATCCTGTGAGATCTGACCGAATTCTGGGTGGCTAGGGTCAGAGAGAAGTAAGTGCTGCATGTTGCAGCTGATGTCAGAGGAGTGAGAAAGTGGGGATTTGATTTATGCTGATTATATCTCACAGCCTGTCATGAATTGAATTACGTCCCCCCAAAAATGTGTATATCAATTTGGCTGGGCTATGATTTCCAGCATTGTGTGGTTGTCCTCCATTTTGTAATTGTAATTTTATGTTAAAAGGATTAGGGTGGGATTGTAACACCACCCTTACCCAGGTCACACCCCTGATCGAATGTGAAGGGAGTTTCCCTGGGGTGTGGCCTGCACCACCTTTTATCTCTCAAGAGATAAAAAGGAAAGGGAAACAAGCACAGAGTTGGAGACCTCGTACCACCAAGAAAGCAGCACCGGGAGAGAGCGCCTCCTTTGGACATGGGGCCCCTGTGCTTGAGAAGCTTCTCAACCAGGGAAGATTGAGGACAAGAACCTTCCTCCAGAGCCAATAGAGAGAGAAAGCCTTCCGCTGGAGGTGACACCCTGAATTTGGACTTGTAACCTACTAGACTGTGAGAGAATAAATTTCTCTTTGTTAAAGCCATCCACTTGTGGTATCTCTGTTATGGCAGCACTAGATGACTAAGACCCTAAAAAGCATTGTTTATTTATTTTGTCATCACTGTTCTGTTTTTTGTTTGTTTGCTTCTGTTAAAGGTTGAATTATATAAAATTTGAGTATATATGGAGCCCTGGTGGCACAGTGGTTAAAAGCTGTGGTGAGCTACAGCTGCTCACCAAAAGGTCAGCAGTTCAAATCCACCGGCCACTCCTTAGAAACCCCATGGAACAGTTCTACTCTGTCCTATAAGGCTGCTATGAGTCAGAATAGACTCGATGGCAATGGGTTTGGGTTTTCAGTTGAGTATATATATATGTTTTGTTTGAGAACATAGTCTTATGTGTATGGTGTAGGAAGCTATGAAAAAGCTTAAAGAATGCAGATGAATGGCATATTATAGAGAAATTAGTGAACAGAAAGTGTTGTGTTATGATAACTAATACACACTAGTGACGTAAACAGGTTCATTTCAGTGGGACTTGGTGCTTTACATTAATGGGGACTCAAGAATTCATAGTGAGACAGATAGGGTTAACTGTGCTCACGGAACAAAAGAGTTGTTAAAAGATTACCATCTAGAAGTTGGGTAAACAGGAACCACACCCTGTCAACATGAGATAACAACCCATGAATTACTATCTCCTTTTCTTAGTGTTTTTCTAGTCCCTTCCTCCTTTACAGGCTCCCACATGGGCAGAAGAACAAAGTGTAACCCCTGTTTAACCCTCCTTAGGCTTCCGAAGATGGTGATGTAGTGCCAAAGATCAGTGCGCTTGCTCTATATCCCATAATAAATGACACCAAGGGCTGCTGAGAGGGCTCCATCTTGAATATCAGTGGGTTCCATCTTGGATTCCAATTAACATGCACCACAACCTAATTAACATGCACTGCCATTCTGAGAAATACCTGCCCCTTGAAAGAAGCCCACTAAATATTCATTACTCTATTGTCTCCACCGAACCCATATAGACCCTAGCCTTGCTTCCCTTGTCGAGTTAGTCTTTTAGAGAGGCTTAGATCCCCGCTGACTCCTTTTGCTTGACTCAAGCAAAACAAAGCTTGCTGAAGATAAAGTTTGTCTTTCACATGTATTCTTACTTGGGGAAAGACAAGGACCCTTTGTGTCAGATTGGCACTTGGTAACAATAGTATGGTTTCTAATTTGAAGTAACTACATTTTCAACTTAAAAGAATGTTTTTTCAGCAACAAATTACCCTTTTAGGGTGGGAAGGCTGTACAAATAAAATTAAAAGACAAAAAAAAAAAAAAAAACTAGGAGAAGATATCTGCAAGAAATAGGACCACAGTAATTATTCTTTAAAAATAAAAAGCTATTCCAGGTTATCAAGATAAACATCAACAGTCAAAAAAAAAAAAAAAAAAGGCGGGGGACAAAGGCCATGATATTCTATAAAAGAAGAAATACAAACTATTAAAAACACAAATATTCAAATTCATTAAATTCATTTTGTCAGTAAAATGACAAAACTACATAACACTGCTTTTCTTTTTTTAAAATTTTTACTGTACTTTAAGTGAAAGTTTACAAATCAAATCAGTCTTTCATACAAAAATATATACATACATGGCTATATACTCCTAATTGCTCTCCCCCTAATAAAAGACCCTACTCCTTCTCTCCACTCTCTCTTTTCGTGTTCATTCTGCCAGGTTTTGACCCCCTCTGCCCTCTCATCTCCCCTCTGGATAGGAGATGCCAACATAGTCTCAAGTATCTACTTGATCCAAGAAACTCATTCTTCACCAGCATCTTTTTCTATCCCATTGTCCAGTGCAATCCCTGACTGAAGAGTTGGCTTTGGGAATGGTTCCTGCCTTGGGCTAACAGAAGGTCTGGGGGCTATGAACACCAGGGTCCTTCAAGTCTCAGTGAGACCATTAAGTCTGGTCTTTTAGGAGAATTTGGGGTCTGCATTCCACTGCTCTCCTGCTCCCTCAGGGGTTCTCTGTTGTGTTCCCTGTGAGGGCAGTCATTGGTTGTAGCTGGGCACCATCTAGTTCTGCTGGTCTCAGGCTGATGTAGTCTCTGGTTTACGTGACCCTTTCTGTCTCTTGGGCTCATAGGTACCTTGTGTCCTTGGTGGTCTTCATTCTCCTTTGCTCCAGGTGGGTTGAGATCAATTGATGCATCTTAGGTGGCTGCTTGCTAGCGTTTAAGACCCCAGACACCACGGTCCAAAGTGGGATGCAGAATGTTTTCCTAATAGATTTTATTATGCCAAATGACTTAGATGTCCCCTGAAACCATGGTCCCCAAACCCCCACCCCTGCTGTGCTGGCCTTCAAAGTGTTAAGTTTATTCAGGAAACTTCTTTGCTTTTGGTTTAGTCCAGTTGTGCTGACCTCTCATGGATTGTGTGTTGTCTTTCTCTTCACCTAAAGTAGTTCTTGTCCACTATCTAATTAGTGAATACCCCTCTCCCTTCTTCCTCCCTCCCTTTCCCCTCTCGTAACCATCCAAGAATATTTTCTTCTCAGTTTAAACTATTTCTCGAGTTCTTATAATAGTGGTCTTATACAATATTTGTCCTTTTACAACTAACTAATTTCACTCAGCATAATGGTTTCCAGGTTCCTCCATGCTATGAAATGTTTTACAGGTTCATCACTATTCTTTATCAATGCATGGTATTCCATTATGTGAATATACCGTAATTTATTTATCCATTCTTCCCTTGATGGGCACCTTGGTCGCTTCCATCTTTTTTGCTATTGTAAACAGCGCTGCAGTGAACATGGGTGTGCATATATCTGTTCTTGTAAAGGCTCTTATTTCTCTAGGATATATTCCAAGGAGTGGGATTGCTGGATTGTATGGTAGTTCTATTTCTAGCTTTTTAAGAAAGCGCCAAATTGATTTCCAATGTGGTTGTACCATTTTACATTCCCACCAGCAGTGTATAAGTGTTCCAGTCTCTCCACAACCTCTCCAACATTGATTATTTTGTGTTTTTTGGATTAATGTCAGTCTTGTTGGAGTGAGATGGAATCTCATTGTAGTTTTGATTTGCATTTCTCTAATGGCTAATGATCGTGAGCATTTCCTCATATATCTGTTAGCTGCCTGAATATCTTCTTTAGTGAAGTGTCTGTTCATATCTTTTGCCCATTTTTTAATTGAGTTATTTGTGTTTTTGTAGTTGAGTTTTTGCAGGGTCATGTAGATTTTAGAGATCAGGCACAGATTGGAAATGTCAAAGCTAAAATCTTTTCCCAGTGTTTAGGTAGTCTTTTTACTGTTTTGGCGAAGTCTTTGGATGAGCATAGGTGTTGATTTTTTAGGAGCTCCCAGTAATCTACTTTCTCTTCTGGTGTTTGTGCATTGTTAGTAATGTTTTGTATACTGTTTATGCCATGTATTAGGGCTCCTAACATTGTCCCTATTTTTTCTTCCATGATCTTTGTCATTTTAGATTTTATATTTAGGTCTTTGGTCCATTTTGAGTTAGTTTTTCTGCAAGGTGTGAGGTATGGGTCTTTCAATTTTTTGCAGATGGATATCCGGTTATGCCAGCACCATTTGTTAAAAAGACAGTCTTTTCCCAAGTTAACTGATTTGGGGCCTTTGTCAACTATCAGCTGCTCATGTGTGGATGGATTTATGTCTGGATTCCCAATTCTGTTCCGTTGGTCTATGCATCTGTTTTTATACCAGTACCAGGCTGTTGTGACTACTGTGGCAGTGTAATAGGTTCTAAAATCAGATAGAGTGAGACCTCTCACTTTGTTCTTTTTTTTCAGTAATGCTTTACTGATCTAGGGCCTCTTTCCCTTCCATATGAATTTGGTGATTTGTTTCTCCATCTCATCAAAGAAAGTTGCTGGAATTTGGGTTGGAATTGCATTAAATCTACAGATCACTTTTGGTAGAATAGACATTTTTACAATGTTAAGTCTTCCTATCCACGAGCAAGGTATGTTTTTCCACTTATGTAGGTACTTTTGGTTGCTTGCACAAGTGTTTTGTAGTTTTCTTTGTATAAGTCTTTTACATCTCTGGTAAGGATTTATGCCTAAGTATTTTATCTTCTTGGGGGCTACTGTAAAGGGTATTGACTTGATGATTTTCTTGTTGATGTTCTTTTTGTTGGTGTAGAGAAATCAAACTAATTTTTGTATGTTTATCTTGTACCCCCCCCCCCCACACACATCTGTCTGCTTGTGTGCTGCTGTGATGCTGGAAGCTATGCCACCGGTATTCAGATACAAGCAGGGTCACCCATGGAGGACAGGTTTCAGCTGAGCTTCCGGATTAAGGCAGACTAGGAAAAAGGATCTGGCAGTCTACTTCTGAAAAGCATTAGCCAGTGAAAACCTTATGAATAGCAGCGGAACATTGTCTGATATAGTGCTGGAAGGTGAGCCCCCCAAGTTGGAAGGCACTCAAAAGATGACTGGGGAAGAGCTGCCTCCTCAAAATAGAGTTGACCTTAATGACATGGATGGAGTAAAGCTTTCGGGACCTTCATTTGCTATTGTGACATGACTCTAAATGAGAAGAAACAGCTGCAAACATCTATTAATAATCAGAACTGGGAATGTACGAAGTATGAACTTAGAAAAATAGGAAATCGTCAAAAATGAAATGGAACACATAAACATCGATATCCTAGGCGTTAGTGAGCTGAAATGGACTGGTATTGGCCATTTTGAATTGGACAATTATATAGTCTACTATGCTGGGAATGGTGTTGCATTCATCACCAAAAATAACTGTTTCAAGATCTATCTTGAAGTACAACGCTGTCAGTGATAGGATAATATCCATATGCCTACAAGAAGGACCAGTTAATATGACTATTATTCAAATTTACGCACCAACTGTAGGGCCAAAGGTGAAGAAATAGATTTTTATTAGCTGCTGCAGTCTGAAGTTGATCGAACATTCGATCAAGATGCATTGATAATTACTGGCGATTGTAATGCGAAAGTTGGCAACAAAGAAGAAGGCTCAGTAGTTGGAAAATATGACGTTGGTGATAGAAACAATGCCGGAGATCGAATGATAGAATTTTGCAAGACCAATGGCTTCTTCATTGAAAATACCTTCTTTCACCAACATAAATGGTGACTATACATGCGGACCTTGCCAGATGGAACACACCGAAATCAAATACACTGCATCTGTGGAAAGAAACGATGGAAAAGCTCAATATCAACAGTCAGAACAATGCCAGGGGCCGGCTGTGGAATAGGCCATCAATTGCTCATATGCAAGTTCAAGCTGAAACTGAAGAAAATCAGAGCGAGTCCTTGAGAGCCAAAATATGACCTTGAGTATAACCCACATGAATTTAGAGATCATCTCAAGAATAGATTTGACACATTGAACACTAGTGACCGAAGACCAGACGAGTTGTGGAATGACATCAAGGACATCATACATGAGGAATTCAAGAGGTAATTGAAAAGACAGGAAAGAAAGAAAAGACCAAGATGAATGTCAGAGGAGACCCTGAAACTTGCTCTTGAACATCAAGTAGCTAAAGCAAAAGGAAGAATTGATGAAGTAAAAGAACTGAAGAGAAAATTTCAAAGGGCAGCTCGAGAAGACAAAGTATTATAATGACACGTGCAAAGAGTTGGAGATGGAAAACCAAGAGGGAAGAACACACTCGGCATTTCTCAAGCTGAAAAAACTGAAGAAGAAATTAAAGTCTGGAGTTGCAATAGTGAAGGATTCTATGGGGAAAATATTAAATGACGCTAGAAGCATCAAAAGCAGATGGAAGGAATACACAGAGTCGATGTACCAAAAAGTCGATATTCAGCCATTTCAAGAGGTATCCTATGATCAGGAACCGATGGTACTGAAGGAAGAAGTCCAAGCTGCTCTGAAGGCATTGGTGAAGAACAAGGCTCCAGGAATTGATGGAACATCAATTGAGATATTTCAACAAACAGATGCAGCGCTGGAGGTGCTTACTCGTCTCTGCCAAGAAATACGGAAGACAGCTTCCTGGCCAACTGACTGGAAGAGATCCATATTTATGCCTATTCTCAAGAAAGGTGATCCAAATGAATGTGGAAATTATAGAACAATATCATTAATATCCCATGCAAGCAAAATTTTGCTGAAGATCATTTAAAAAAGGCTGCAGCAGTATATCGACAGGGAACTGCCAGAAATTCAGGCCGTTTTCAAAAGAGGACATGGAACCAGGGATATCATTGCTGATGTCAGTTGGATCCTGGCTGAAAGCAGAGAATACCAGAAGGATGTTTACCTGTGTTTATTGACTGTGCAAGGGCGTTTGACCGTGTGGATCATCACAAATTATGGATAACATTGCAAAGAATGGGAATTCCAGAACACTTAATTGTGCTCATGAGGAACCTTTACTTAAATCAAGAGGCAGTTGTTCAGACAGAACAAGGGGGGATACTGATTGGTTTAAAGTCAGGAAAGGTGTGCGTCAGGGTTGTATTCTTTCACCATCCCTATTCAATCTGTACTCTGAGCAAATAATACTAGAAGCTGGACTATATGAAGAAGAACAGGGCATCAGGATTGGAGGAAAACTCGTTAGCAACCTGTGTTATGCAGATGACACAACCTTGCTTCCTGAAAGTGAAGAAGACTTGAAGCACTTACTAATGAAGATCAAAGACCACAGCCTTCAGTGTGGATTGCACCTCAACATAAAGAAAACAAAAATCTTCACAACTGGACCAATGAGCAACATCATGATAAACGGTGAAAAGATTGAAGTTGTCAAGGATTTCATTTTATTTGGATCCACAGTCAACAGCCATGGAAGCAGCAGTCAAGAAATCAAAAGACTCATTGCTTGGGTAAATCTGCTGCAAAGGACCTCTTTAAAGTGTCGAAGAGCAAAGATGTCACCTTGAAGACTAAGGCGTGCCTGACCCAAGCCATGGTATTTTCAATCACATCATATGCATGTGAAAGCTGGACAATGAATAAGGAAGACAGAAGAAGAATTGATGCCTCTGAATTGTGGTGTTAGCGAAGAATATTGAATATACCAAGGACTCCCAAAAGAACGAACAAATCTGTCTTAGAAGAAGTACAAGCAAGAATGTTCCTTAGAAGCAAGGATGGCGAGACTGCGTCTTACATACTTTGGACACGTTGTCAGGAGGGATCAGTCCCTGGAGAAGGACATCACGCTTGGCAGAGTACAGGGTCAGCAGAAAAGAGGAAGACCCTCAATGAGGTGGAGTGACACAGTGGGTGCAGCAATGAGCTCAAGCAAAACAACAATTGTCAGGATGGCTCAGGGCCGGGCAGTGTTTTGTTCTGTTGTTCATAGGGTCGCTATGAGTCGGAACCAACTTGACGGCACCTAACAACAAGAACAAATCTTGTATCCTGATACGCTGCTGAACTCTTCTATCAGTTTCAGTAGTTTTCTTGAGGATTCCTTAGGGTTTTCTGTGTATAAGATCATGTCATCTGCAAATAGAGATACTTTTACTTCTTCCTTTTTTTACCAGCCTGGATGCCCTTTATTTCTTCATCTAGTCTAATTGCTCTGGCTAGCACCTCCAGCACAATGTTGAATAAGAGTGGTGATAAAGGACATTCTTGTCTTGTTCTGGTTCTCAAGGGGGAATGCTTTCAGACTCTCTCCATTAGGGTGATGTTGGCTGTTGGCTTTGTATAAATGCCCTTCATTATGTTGAGGACTTTTACTTCTGTTCGTATTTTGCTGAGGGTTTTTATCATGAATGGGTGTTGACCTTTGTCAACTGCCATTTCTGCATCAATTGATAAGATCTTGTGATTCTTGTCCTTGATTTTATTTATATTTATTTATTTATATGGTAGATTACATTAATTGCTTTTCTAATGTTGAACTATCCCTGCATACCTGGTATGAATCCCACTTAGTCATGGTGAATTATTTTTTTGATATGTTGTTGAATTCTATTGACTAGAAATTTGTTGAGGATTTTTGTGCCTAAGTTCATGAGGGATATAGATGTGTAGTTTTCTTTTTTTGTGGTTTCTTTACCTGATTTTGGTATTGGGGATATGCTGGTTTCATAGAATGTGTTTGGGAGTATTCTGCCCTTTTCTATGCTCTGAAATACCTTTATAGTAGTGGTGTGAACTCTTCTCTGAAAGTTTGGTAGAACTCTGCGGTGAAGCCATCCGGGCCAGGGCTTTTTTTATGGGGAGTTTTTTGATTACCTTTTCAATCTTTTCTTTTGTTTTTGGTTTATTTAGTTGTTCTACCTCTGTTTGTTAATTTAAGTACAGAGTGTGTTTCTAGGAATTCATCCATTTCTTCTAGGTTTTCAAATTTGTTAGATTACAATTTTTGGTAGTTATCTGATGATTCTTTAATTTCAGTTGGGGTCATTTCTTCTTTGGGTTTTTTTTTTTTTTTTTTTTGCTTCCTCTCCTGTTTTTCTTTTGTGAGCTTGACCAATGGTTTATCAATTTTGTTAATTTTTTTGAAGAACCGGCTTTTGGTCTTGTTAATTCTTTCAACTGTTTTTCTGTTTTCTATTTAATTCTGGTCTAATTTTTATTATTTGCTTTATTCTGGTGCCTTGAGGGCTTCTTTTGTTGCTCTCTTTCTATTTGTTCAAGTTGTAGGGATAATTCATTGATTTTGGCCTTTTCTTCTTTTTGTATGTGTGTATTTATTGATATAAGTTGACCTCTGAGCACTGGTTTCACTGTGTCCCAAAGGTTCTGATAGGAAGTGTTTTCATTGTCATTGGGTTACCTGAATTTCTTTATTCCACCCTGAATGTCTTCTATAATCCAGTCTTTTTTTTGAGAAGGGTATTGTTCAGTTTCCAAGTGTTTGATTTCTTTTCCCTGCTTTTTCCGTTATTGATTTCTACCTTTATGGCCTTATGGTCAGAGAAGATGCTTTGTAATATTTCAATGTTTTGGAATCTGCTAAGGCTTGCTTTATGACCTAATATGCGGTCTATTCTAGAGAATGTTCCATGTGCCTTAGGAAAGAAAGTATACTTGGCTGCTGTTGGGTGGAGTGTTCTGTATATGTCTATGAGGTCAAGTTGGTTTATTGTGGCATTTGGATCTTCCATGTCTTTATTGAGCTTCTTTCTGGATGTCCTATCCTTCACCAAAAGTGGTGTGGTGAAGTTTCCTAGTGTTATTGTGGAGCTGTCTCTCTCACTTTTCAATGCTGATAGAGTTTGTTTTATGTATCTTGCAGCCCTGTCATTGGGTGCATAAATATTTAATATGGTTATATCCTCCTGGTTTATTGTCCCTTTAATCATTGTATAGTGTCCTTTGTTATCCTTTATTTTGGATTTAACTTTGAAGTCTATTTTGTCAGAAATTAATATTGCCACTCCTGCTCTTTTTTGATTATTGTTTGCTTGATGTGTTTTTTCCATCCTTTGAGTTTTAGTTTGTTTGTGTCTCTAAGTCTAAGGTTTGTCTCTTGTAGGCAGCATATAGACAGATCATGTTTTTTAATCCATTCTGCCACTCTCTGTCTCTTTATTGATGCATTTAGTCTATTTACATCCAGTGTAATTATAGATAGGTGTGAATTTAGTGGTATTGTTTTGATGTCTTTTTTTGTGTGTTGTTGACAGTTTCTTTTTCCCACTTAATATTTTGTGCGAGTAGTTTATCTTTATCTATTGTCTTTTTGTCATATTCGTTGTTATTGATTTTTGTTTCTGCTGAGTCTCTATTTTTTTTCTTGTATTTTATTTTCATGTGTAGGATAGTCAGTCTCCTTTGCGGTTATCTTAATATTTACCCCTATTTTTCTAAATTTAAACATAACTTTTATTTCTTTATATCGCCTTGTCTTACTCTCCATGTGAAAGATCTATAACTACATTTCTTAGCCCCTCTTTATTGTTTTAATGTTGTCTTCTTTTACTTAATAACATTGCTGTTTCCCTGTTTCGAGTGTTTTTTATCTTGATTTATTTTTGTGATTTCTCTGCCTTGCTTGGCATCTGATTGCTCTGTCTAGTGTTCCAGCCTTGGGTTGATACCTGATATTATTGATTTCCTAACCAAAGAACTCCCTTCAATATTTATTGTAGTTTTGGTTTGGTTTTTACAAATTTCCTAAACTTCTGTTTATCTGGTAATGTCCTAATTTCACCTTCATAGCTGATGCTTTCTGTAAGTCATCCCATTGCCTTCTTTCCTGCATGGTTTCTGCCAAGTAGTCCAAGCTTATTCTTATTGACTCTCTTTTGCAAGTGACTTTTCATTTACCCCTAGCTGCTTTCAAAATTTTCTCTTTGTTTTTGGTTTTGGCAAGTTTGATTATTATATGTCTTGGTGACTTTCTTTTAAAATCTGCCTTATCTGGAGTTCAATGAGCATCTTGGATAGATATCTTCTCATCTTTCACGATATCAGGGACATTTTCAGCCAACAAACCTTCGACAATTCTCTCTGTATTTTCTGTTCTCCCTGCTTGTCCTGGTACTCCAATCACTCATAGGTTATTTCTCTTGATACAGTCCCACATGACTCTTAAAGTTTCTTTTCTTTCTTTTTTAACTCTTTTAGCTGATTTTTCTTCAAATATATTGGTGGCAAGTGCTTTAACTCCAAGCTCACAAACTCTGCCTTTCACTTGCTCAATTCTGCTTCTCTGACTTTCTGTTGAGTTGTCTAATTCTGTAATTTTATTGTTAATCTTCTGAATTTCTGATTGCTGTCTGTCTAGGGATTTTTCCAGCTTATTCAATTTTTCATTATGTTCCTGAATTATCTTTCTAATTTCTTCAACTGCTTTATCTCTGTGTTTCTGGGGTTGTTCTGCATATTGTCAGATTTTCTTCTGGATGTCTTGAAGGGTTCTGTATATTAATCTTTTGTATTCTGCATCTGGTAATTCCAAGAAGGGTCTTTCATCTAGAAAATCCCTTGATTCTTTGTTTTGAGAGCTTGTTGAGATGATCATGGTCTGTTTCTTTATGTGACTTGATATGGACTGTTGTGTCCGAGCCATCTATAAGTTATTGTATTAGTTTATGTTTGCTTATTGTATCATAGCTTGTTGCTTTGTTTTGTTTTGATATGCCCAAATGGGTTGCTTGAGTGAGCTAGCTTGATTATTTTTGCCTTTGAAGCTCTAACGTCCTGTCACCAGATGGCTAGAGCTTTTACTGGGTATTTGAGCCTATGAGTCCATTCACTTTTTTTGTATGGATTCAGCTCAGGTGTCCATGTAGCTGATCATCAAGTGTGTGGTACAGGCTCCGTCCTACAGTCTTAGAGGGGCAGCGGTGATTGGTGCAGGTACCAGTATCTGGTTGTAGCAGGGGTTCATACTCTGAACAAGGCAGGGAGCTGAGAATCGTCCTCCATGTGTCTCTGAGGAGAACGTGTCCTTGTTCCCTAGAGCATACAGAAGTGGGTTCTGTAGATGGATCATGGGCACTGAATGTTTTTGGTTTTAAGGACTGGGAGGTACCAGTTATCCTTGGATCCCTGTCGTGGGTGGCTGGGTGACCTGAGGGGACCCACCTGTCCTTAGGTCCCTGATTTGGATAGGTAAAGTGGTGTCAAACATCAAACACCCACCACTCCACTGCACAGCTGAAACAGTTGTAGTCTGCCAATAAGGGCCTATTCTCCTAAAATAGGCCCACACAGTTCCATGTGGGGGGGAAAAGTACTCAAATCCAAGGACTGTTTATGCCTGGACAGGAACTGCTTCTGTCCTGAGTTCCCCAAGTTAGTGGAGCTGGCAAATTATCTTTTACCCCAATTGTGAATTTAATCCTTCTCCAAGGCTGGGAGGATGGCTCTAGGCACTCAGCAGGGCCTGTCTCAAAACCAAAAAAAAAAAAAAAAAAAAAACCCAAACCCACTGCTGTCGAGTCAATTCCTACTCATAGTGACCCTATAGGACAGAGTAGAACTGTTCCATAGAGTTTCCAAGGAGTGCCTGGCAGATTTGAACTGCTGACCTCTTGTTTAGCAGCTGTAGCACTTAACTACTATGCGGGCTCAGCAAAATCAACAGCTACTGAAGTGGGCTTGGGGGCAGGGGGTGCCGAGAGCACCGTTCTTCTCTGGTTACGGAGATATGAGTAGGCTGTGTGGCTGGCTGCTTCTCCCTGAGGAAACTGTGGCTGAATGCTAGTACCAGCCTGCTGCCGCCACTGCGGTAATGGTGCCTGAGGGCTCCTGGCACTTCAGGTCCTGTAACTTCTGTCTGTTTCTGAGCCATCTCTTCTTCACCCTGCCACTCAGTTTGTTTTCTAAGTTTGCCTTTGATGTTCAGCGCTCCTAGGTTGTCATAAATATAATCATTTCACTTGTTTTTCAGGTCTTTGTTGTAAGAGGGCTCGCTGGAAGCATCTGTCCATTATCATTATGCCATCTTGGCCTCACCTCCGACACTGCTTTTCTTCAAATGGCAGAATTGCTTTTTAGTGATAATGGCATTGAGTGTTAGTGAAGTGTACCTTCTCTCATACACTATTGGTAGGAAATTGAATTGGTATGAACTACCAAGAACCTTGAATATATTCATGTCTTTGACCAAGGAAGTCCACATTTAAAAAGCTCCCCTAAAGATATAATCTAAAAGATAGTCAAAAATGTGTGCATAAGAATTCTCGTGTTACTTCCCTTCCTAAAACTCTTCAACGACTCTCCGCTACATTTAGGGTAAAATCTAAACCTTGTTCCTTGACTCATTTGGCCCTTGCCCATCTCTTAAGGACATTAAATACTTTGTCCTCTACTCCTGGAAAGTCCTCCCTGTCTTCCCAAGGCTAATCCTACCCATCCTGCTGGATGGAGTCTGTTCAAATACTACTTTTTCCAAAAGGGCCTTCCTGAGCCCCCAATCTAAATTAGGTCCTCCTTGTATTTTTCTCCATAACACAAGATAATTTGTAATGATATATTTACCTTGTTGCTTGTAGACCAATCAGAGGATTTGTCCTCCATGGCATACCCAGCAACCCAGTAAATATTGTTAGCTGAAAAAGTGCTCCAGCTAAAATTGGTGGTCTGGTTTGGAAGCAAAGCAATTTTAGTGTATTGTTTTAGATAACAAAATGCCAACACCGTGCCTCTGTCATTCAGGTATTGCAGTCCTTCTTAACACATATTAATCAAAATTATATGTTAATTGGATCCCATTATATTTAGGTTAATAGTTCCAGGCTGTGGAGTAAAGGATGTTGTAAATGCAGGCCTTATATGCACTGAAAAGAGCTATGTCTTCTTCTTTATGCCCATGGATGTGGAGAGGAAGAGCTTTAAGTACTCCTCTTCTTTATTTCACACACACACACACACACACACACACACATGCACCTACACACGAGGTGTTCCTGGGGTAATATTTTTGAAACATATGGTTATACTTTTCTTCTTTGCATTTCCACGTACATGATCTTTTCTCTAGTTGGCCCAAGGCACCCTTGTACCTTGAAGGGCATCAGGACTGTTACAGCAAGAACGTATACAGAAGGAAGGTTAACATTCAGCTTCTGACACCCCAAATAGGAAATTTTAATCTGCAGCAAGATAATAGGTTTTCAAGCATGGCTTTGTTGAGAAAGAATGTAGTTCTCTGAATTATTTTTCTCCATTTTTGACATATCTAGAAACGAACAGGTATGGCATAGTAGATCACTGAACTTTGTATATTCAGAGTGGGGGCTAGAGGTGAAGCTAGGGGACAGAGGAAGAAAGGAAGCTGGTAGTGAGGTGGGTAACTACCCAGAGTAGGCATTTAGAAATACTTGTTGAACCAGTGAGTGAGGTTCATCACAATGTATTTTCTAATATCAATAAAATCAAATGGAAATAAGCTAAAGTATAGCAATAAAAATTGTTAACAGGAAAAGAATATAAAACAAAATATGACTGAGATTTCAGTTTTGTTAAATATTGCAAGGAAATCCCAGAAGGAAATGTTATTAATACATGTCTCTTTGGGTTACAGTTATCTTTTTTAAAATATATTTTTCTTCGTAATCAGGAAAAAATGTATTAAAAATAGTGGCCTAAGACACTGGTTGTTCCCCATTTATGGAACTATACCACATAGGTACCCCTTACTTTAAAGTATATATGCTTTTCAGAAAACTAGCTCCAAAACGAAGTTCTATAAAATCTAACTTGCCACTGGTTTCTACAGTTAGTGCATGGGGTGGGAGTGGATTTGTGGCCACAATCTATATGTAGCTCACATCCCAGAATTTACTTAAAGGGCAGAAAATAGAACTGTTGAACTGTTGGGCAGTTGAAGCTAGCAAAAAATGAATGTGAAACATATATATGAGTAGTCTCCAAAGAAGAGGCTCACCATAAGAAAAGGTTTGTAAACATGTCACTTATCAACGAGACTAGGCTTGTGTGAGGTGATATTCAGCAGCTGTCACCTTACACTCACTAAACTGTCACAGTAGCCAGGTAATGACGCCTTGCACAGACGCTTAACGTATAAAACAGACAAGAGGTGGAGCTGCTCCGAACCAAGGGTGGGAGGGGTGCTCTTCAGTTACAGCTCCTGTGGTACCTCTGAGAAACCCAGGGCTTTGTACCACCCACTTTGAAATTTACTGCCCCCAAAAGAGGAGAACCAGAGAGTGAAGACTTGTTTGTGTTCAATATTACAAAAACCACGGTTTTGCGACGTAAGACATCGTCACAAACAATGAATAATAAAGTATTGACTGTTGCAAATGACTGTGTGTGAGTGTAAATTGAAGAGTGTGTGAATTTAAGGTCATCTTAAAAAAAAATTTTTTTTTTTTTTGTGATAAATCTTTTTTTTTTTTTTTTTTTTTTTTAACTCATTTGCCTTTAGAGATCCTTCCTGACATGGGAGAGAAAGGAATGGAATTAAAGCTCACATCCATGATGTAAGCATTGCTCATTGGGAATGTGTCACCTGGGTGAATGTCATGTCTTACATATGTTACATCCAACAAATACAGTAAGGATCATTATGTAATAAAAGATACTGAAATGACCAGTAAATGTGTCTGGTCTCTACAGAGGGAGTTAGTTTGTAGTAGCAGAGAAATAATTCCTCATCTTTCAATAAAATATTTTGTAAGACTATACAACTTTTTAAAATTTTCTTCTATATTTTCCTGATTTTTGATTAAGTTTTTCCATAGATCATGGTCTTAGATATTGATATTTTGGCTATGAATAAATATAGTTTCTTCCTACTTCTTCCAATAGTGAATTGGCATTCTGGCATATAAATTACTACATGATGAGCTTGGTTGTGTTGCTTAGTTTCCAAGTGCTGAATCACCTCTGGGTGATTGAAAATCATGTTTTTGAACCTATAAAGTTGTGGTCTAAACCCTATATGGGAATTATCATTCATTAATGTCACCACCTTTTGTCTCTCAGCCTGGATCAGGCACTCTGCACCATTTCAATTAAACAAAAGAAACAAACAAACAGAAAACATTTCAGTAGGGAGAAAGAAATAAATTTGCATTGAAAGTACAATTATTCCACTGCCTAAGTCACTACTTTTGACAACATAGCAGCCGAGTAGCTGAACTAACTATGCTTACCAGGCCTGCTTCTTCGTTCTTGTGGGCTTATTCTCACCTATACCAGAATCCAGGTGTTCTAGTGTTTCATCCCTGTGACTCCCAAAACTCAGTTCTCCTTCTGCTTCTGTCCCTGAATGTACAATATCTATCTAATAGATATAAGTTCCCACCCTCCTACCACAAGCCAAGTTAATATATCTCAGGAAATGTAAAGGAAAGTAAGACCCTGGCTTTTCACTGGCAGCTCAGACGAGATGAAAAAAGGGTATGTGTGTGTCTGTGTTTCCCATCAAAATTAAGATCCCAGCGTTTGTCTCTTCTCCGGCATGACGTAGAAGAAATTGTGTCAGAGCGTTAGAGCACCTTAGTTTAAATTCCAACTCACTTGACACCTTGGGAGTCCCTGGGTGGTACAAACAGTTAATGCACTCAGCAGTTAAACAAAACGTTGGAGGTTGCAGTCCACCTAGAGGTGCCTTGGAAGAAAGGTCTGGTGATATACACGCAAAAACTCAGCCATTGAAGGCTCTATGGAGTTCTACTCTGACATACATGAGGTTACCATGGGTCAGAGTCAACTGGTAGTGGTGTGAAACCTTGAGGAGATGACTTTATCTTTTTGAATCTCAATTTCTTTACTTGTCAGCAGCATGGATTTTTGACATTAGATTGTTCGGTTTGGAGTCCTGACTCCAACATTCTCTAGATGCTGACTCAGACAAATTATTTACCTCTTTATGCCTCATTTTCCTCACCTATAAAATGGAACTAATACTATTATCCTGTTTCAAAGAACCATTGTACAGATTAAATGAGATAATATATGTATAATTTTCATAGCGCTTGACTGGGATAAGTGCTCAATAATTAACAAATACTGTTATTATTATGTGTAGAATAGGCACAGTAACACCCACTGTACAATGGATATTAAATGAGTTAATGTGAAATGCCTGACACTTAAGAGACAAAAAGCGTTAGTTGCCTTCTGGCTCCTTTCACCATGTCCTGGAGTCCAATGCACAGGAACAATTCCTGCGCACAGCTAAACTCAGCATGAAGAAATCTGAGGACACAACTGATGTACAGTTGAAGCGAGTCATAGGTAATCCCCCATGTTCTTCAGCTTTCAGCCCCCATACTCCCCGCAGGTCCAAAGGCCATCCAGTGGACCAGATGCTGGGAATTACCAGGACACCTTATTCCAACCCCTAGCTCTAGGCTAATTTTCTTTTTCTGGAAGGGAAGAAACTTTACCAATTTCAGCCTATTTTGACCCCTTTCAAAGAATCCTGGTAGTACACTTGTTAAAGCGCTCGGCTGCTAACCGAAAGGTCAGGGGTTCAAACCCACTAGCCGCTCCAAGGGAGAAAGATATGGCAGTCTGCTTCAGTAAAGATTACAACCTTGGAAACCCTATGAGGCAGTTCTCCTCTGTCCTACAGGGTTGCTATGAGTAGCAATTGACTCAATGGCAACGGGTTCTGCTAGTGCTATGGTAGCATCTGTCCCCGGAAATTCTGTTGTTACTTTACTCTGTTCTTACTTAGCCCTTGTTCTAAGGTCCTTTATAAATCAGATTTTTTTTCTGACTCAGTGTAAACTCTTGGTTTCCTTTTTGTTTGTTTTGGTTATTTGATTTGTTTGTTGTGTGTTTTGGTCTAAATCTCCCACAGTACTTCACGGTTCTTGGCCCTGCTCCACCAGGCATTATCAGATTGCTTAGTTCTGTTTAGAGGGCCTCCTCCCCCTCACCATGGAAGAAGATGCATTTTAAAGACTCACTTTTGGATTTGTGACATACACAGTTACAGGGGGGCATACTCACTCTTATCCTGAGAAGTCTCTCTTCTTCATTTAAACATTTAAAATATCAGAAAAGGCCGCATTTACATTTTTATATACAACCTCCAACCTCTGATCAAGAATACCTTTTCAACATCTTGTCACTTTTTAGGGAGGGCAAAATTTAGTCACTTGCTACATTATCATCTTATGAAGAATTTCATGTAGTGAGTTTACAATCAAATAAGAGACACCTGTACTTACCCGTCATTTTGCCAGTTGCGGTCAAATCTACTACAACTCATGGTGACCCCATGTGTGTCAGAGTAGAATTGTGCTCCACAGAGTTTTCAATGGCTGAGTTTTTTGGAAGTAGATTACCAGGGCTTTCTTCTGAGGGGTCCCTGGGTGAACTCCAACCTCCAACCTTTTGGTTAGCAGCCGAGCACATTAACTGTTTACAGCACAGTTAATGGGCTCCCTACTCATCATTGGAGCCCTCACGGTGTAGTGATTGAGTTTGGCTCTTCAAATCCCTGAAAACACTATGGGGGCCCTTCTACTCTGTCCTATAGGGTTGCTATGAGTCAGAACCAACTCGATGGCACTTAGCAACAAGAACCACCCATCATTATTAAGGTTTATACTCTTAGTAATGGCGGATGAACAGTTCTGGCCACATGGACCTGAAATTATTGTTGTTAGTTGCTGTCCGGGGGATTTTGACTCATGGTGACCCCATGTGTTACAAAGTAGAACTGCTCTATATGGGTTTTTTTTTTTTTTTGGTTTTTTTTTTTCTAATCTTAATAGAATCAGATCTCCAGGACTTTTCTTCCACAGAACTACGGGGGTGTTTGAACCACTGTCTTCAGGTTAGTAGTCAAGCCCAAACTGCCGCGTGGCATAGGAACTGCACAGAGGCAGTTTACAGAGATTCTTTTCTCTCATTACTACCTACTTGTGGTGACAAATAAGAACTTGTGGAAAATATCTTGAATTTTTTAAAACCCAGTCCGGTTGTACATAGTATTTTCCATTGGCGCCTTTGTAATTCTTGCATATCTCATTCTGAAGGATCCTTCCTTTTTTTTAATATTCAAAAAAGCTTTCTTTTAGTTTTGGATAATCTGATGTACATTTAAAACCGATGTTACCTTTATGTTTATTTAGGTTTGTAATACCCATAAAGCACAGAGAAATTTTAAAAAGCCCTAGGGGACAGGGACTTTTTAAGGTAACAATTCTAAATAAGTAGTTCATAAGAAAAGGGTCTCATTGAAGTAGAGAAATATAAAACATCCCCTTGTGTTCTTAGATTCTGTCTATAATATGAAGGAAAGTGTCTCTCACTAAATTGCCCAATGATAAACTCCTTAAAGAGCCAAGGAAAAATATATAAAACATTTTTAGATCTCTTAGGGGAAATATGTAGGAAATATAATCTAGGGGAAAAAATGAAATGAAAAGTAAATAATTGTAGTACTAAATTATACTTTCCAAGAAGTTATTACAGTCAAAAATACTTCCAAAATTAGCTGCTCATTGTCTCTGCATCTACAGTTTAATTGGTTTTGTTTGCTTCTGTGCAGTATTGAGACAAAGTGGGAGAAAAGCTGTAGAGAGAACAACTTCCTTTTTTTCCTTTTTGATTTAACAACATTGTGAATTTCACACACAGGAAGCTCTGCTCCCCAGACTACTATATGATAGAAACAGTGCCTTTCTGTGTCTGACCTTGGGCGCTTCATCCCGCTACCTCTTCCAGTCCAGGCTCTTTCTGCCCTCCCCGTTAGCTGGCCAAGTCTTGTGTTAATTTCTCACACACGATGTTATTCAAGGGCCGATTGTCTTTTGTTATTCGTATTCATTTGTCTTTTGTTTTTAATACCTATTTTGACAACTCCTCTAGAATATGGGCAAAGAAGGTAGAAGAAAAGGTAAAATTCAGCACTTTTTTTTTTAAGTTGTAATTGCGTTTTTTTTTTTAAAGGACAGCTGCTGAAAGAGAGTTAAGGAATCTGTAGATTACAACAAGACTTAGGGATGATAGTAGAAGTTCTCATATTTTTGCAAATTACTGAGTGCTGATTATAAAACTGTTTTAGTGGATATTTCCATTCGAGGTAAGTCTGCTAATGAAATAAACACATGCTGCTTGTTTACATGCAAATGTATTTATTTCTATTTAATATTTAACCAAGCGTTTCTATTAGAGGTGTTTAGCTGTTAGGTGTTAAGTACATTTTGGAACCCTTTATGTAAATGATGTATTTGTGTTAGTTAACAACATGGTTAAATAAATTGTGATTTGTTCATAAGATAGGATTTATGTAACCATTAAATGTGATGTTTATAAAGATCATTTTTTTATGTTAAGTGAGAAAATAACATATACATTAAAATAAATGATCACAACAATATAAAAATACATATACATATTGATAGAAAAAATCAGAAAGGAATACAATACGATATTAACTGTATTAATCTTTGTCAAATAATATTATATGTGATTCACTTTTCCTTTTTCACATGTTTATTCTCTTAAGCCTGTATTCATTTTACAGGCTTAAGGCAAAAAATTATCAAATTACAAAAAATTATTTCAATTACAAAAAATTTCTAAAAGCAAAATACTTGATTTTAGAAAATGTGCTGTATATCTTCAAATGGTATTTATCAGATAATAAGGCCACCCTCAAAAGTACCATACAATTCATATAACAGAAAATTTATTTCCCATCAAAATTTCTGTAAATACATTTATTTAGTTAAATGAGATACAAGTTTACTGGTCATAGTAATATTAAATTGAAGTCAAGGAAATTGAATACTGGCAATTTCATATGGTTCAGCCTAACAGCATTAGGTTTTCAGATTCCTTGTATATGATTTTAGAAAAATAAAAGTAAAAGTGAAGCCAGATATAAGTGTGTTCTTTATGAAAATAGTAATCCAATAGAATATATAGGAGTCCAATTAGAAGAAAGTGCTCAAGATAGCTTTTCATTTAAGTTTTCCCTCAATCTCAACTTTTAAAAGTCAGTTCAATATTTTATGCTGAAAATTATAGTGGTTGTTGAAATCATGGAGTCCCTGGGTAGTACAAACATTTAATGTCCATGGCTGCAAATCAAAAGGTTAGAGGTTTGAGTCCACCCAGTGGCACCGTGGAAGAAAGGCCTGGTGATCCTACTTCTAAAAAATCAGCCATTGAAAACCCTATGGATCACAGTTCTACTCTGACACACATGGGATTGCCATGAGTCCAAATGGACTTGATAGCAACTGGTTGGTTGGTTGTTTCGTTGATTGAAATCAAACTGCTCACGAACATAAGAAACTCTTTATATGATGGCGAGGGGTTGTAGTTAGAAAAATTTGTTTCTTTTATGCATTTATCCTTGATTGTTAAATCCCTTTCATGATAAGGACCTTTATTCATAAAACTGAAATATTCTGAGTACTATGTGGTAGGAAATGTGTAGCCTTTACCCCACTAGCTCATTCAGTCTTTAACAACTGATAGCTTTATTATTCACATTTTACTCACGAGAAAACTGAGATTTAGAAAGATAAAATGTCTTGCCTAGGACAGAGCTGGCAAGTGACCATGCTGAGACTTGAATCCAGATTTTAGTGACAAAATCTGAGCTCTGGGCTTTAATCACTAGTTCTGATAGTCAAGATTCTTCTCTGGCAGCACTGGTTTGATGATGACAGATGCTGAAGTTATGGGCAGTTGTGAAAGCTAAAATTATTGTATCCTCCTAATAACAATCAATCAGAGTACTTACTTTAAAAGTTTAGCCTGGATGGCAAGTTTTTAAATTGTAATTTGAATAGAAATATTTTTATAATTGCTAATTTTGTAAAGTCACATTCATCTTTGTTAGTGTAAAAAAATGGATTAAATTGTAACCCCAAAACTATGCGTTGTAAGTCCTACTATACCTGTGGTCAAAATCCCATTTGGGACTAGGGTTTTCTTTGTTGTATAAATGGGGCAGTATTAGTGTAGAGTGTGTCTTAAATCAGTCTCTTTTGAGATATAAAAAGAGCAGATTGAGCAAGCAACTAAGCAAGTGAGCAGAGATGGAAGACGTACGCTATGCCACGTCAACAGAAGCTGAAGGAGACAAGGACCTTCCCCTGAAGCTGACAGAAGGAGAAAGCCTTTTCCTAGAGCTGGTGCCCTGAATTTGGACTTCTAGCCTCCTAAACTGTAAGAAAATAAATTTCTGTTTGTTAAAGCCATCCACTTGTGGTATTTCTGTTGTAGCAGCACGAGGTAACTAAGACAGTGTGTGCCTGTGTGCAGTATCCCAGAGAGCAGATGTTTTCATGCTAGAGAATTTGGTTCATATTTGAGTCTACATAGTTTGCCAATTGCTTTTGTAATGTTATATATAAAGATTTGTTAAATTTGAGAAAAAAAGCAATAAATGTAACTAATTTTAGTATGAAAGGTAAAATTTTAAATGAAAGGTTAAAAGGAAGAAATTAATGTACGTGCATCACATATAGCCAAACTGAAGAAATTCATTAATTTTTTTTTATCTGTATTAAACTCAATTCACTAAATTTATTCTTTAAAAGTTGATGTACATAAAAGAAAAGCTCAACGTCATTCGCTCATTAGGAAATGGCAAATTAAAATCATAATGAAATACCACCTCACACCCACTCCCAGGCTATTATCAGAAAAGCGGAAACTAATATAGGCATAAAAAAAAAAAAAATAGGCATACCTCAGAGATATTGTGGGTTTGGTTCCAGACCACCACAATAAAGATCATATGGCAGTAAAATGAGTCACATGAATTTTTTTGGTTTCCCAGTGCATATAGAAGTTATGTTTACACTATACTGTAGTCTATTAAGTGTGCAATAGCATTATGTCTAAAAAATGTATATAAAAAAATTTTTTTTTATATACCTTAATTAAAATATACTTTATTGCTAAAAAATGCTAACCACCATCTGAGCCTTCAGCGAGTTGTAATCTTTTTGCTGATGGAGGTCTTGCCTCTTCTATGTTGCTGGCTGCTGACTGATCAGGGTGGTGGTTGCCGAAGGTTGGAGTGGCTGTGGCAATTTCTTAAAATAAGACAAAAGTGAAGTTTGCCACATCGATTGACTCTTCCTTTCATGAAAGATTTCTCTGTACTATGCAATTCTGTTTGATAGCATTTTACCCACATTAGAATGTCTTTCAGAATTGGAGTCAATCCTCTCGAACCCTGCTGCTGCTTTATCAGCAAAGTTTATGTACTATTCTAAATCCTTTGTTGTCATTTCAACAGTGTTCATAGCATCTTCACCAGGAGTAGATTCCATCTAAGGAAACCACTTTCCTTTCTCATCCATAAGGAGCAGCTCCTCATCTGTTAAAAATTATATCATGAAAGTATAGCAATTCAGTCACATCTTCAACCTCCACTTCTAGTTCTTTTGCTATTTCCTACACATCTGCAGTTACTTCCTCCACTGAAGTCTTGAACCCGTCAAAGTCATCCATGAGGTTTGGTGATAACTTCTTCTGAAACCCTGTTAATGTTGATATTTTGACCTCCTCCCATGAATCAAGAATGTTTTTAATAGCATCTAGAATTGTGAATCCTTTTTCAGAAAGTTTTCAATTTACTTTGCTCAGATTCATCAGAAGAATCACTATCTATGGTAGCTATAGCCTTACAAAATGTATTTCTTAAATAATAAGACTCGAAAGTCAAAATTACTTCTTGATCCATGGGCTGCAGAATGCATGTTGGGTTGGCAGGCATGAAAACATTAATCTCCTTGTATATCTCCATCAGAGCTCTTGGGTGACCAGGCACATTGTCAATGAGCAGTAATATTTTGAAAGGAATCCTTTTTTTTCTGAGCAGTAGTCTCAACAGTGGGCTTAAAATATTCAGTAAACCATTGTTGTTAACTGACATGCTGTCATCCAGGCTTTCTTGTTCCATTTATAGAGGACAGGCAGAGTAGCTTGAGCATAATTCTTCAGGGCCCTAGGATATTTAGAATAGTAAGAGAGCACTGGTTTCAACTTAAAGTCACCAACTGCATTAGCCCCTAACAAGACAGTCAGCCTGATCTTTGAAGCTTTGAAGCCAGGCATTGTCTTCTCCTCTCTAGCTATGAAATTCCTAGATGGCACGCTCTTCCAGTACAAGGCTGTTTTGTCTACATTGAAAATCTGTTGTTTAGTGCAGCCACCTTCATCAGTTATCTTCTGGACAACTTGCTGCAGCTTCTACGTTGGCACTTGCAGCTTTACCTTGCACTTTGATGTAATGGAGACGGCTTCTTTCCTTAAGCCTCATGAACCAACCTCTGCTAGCTTCAAACTTTTCTTCTGCAGCTTCCTCACCTCTCTCAGTCTTCATAGATTTGAAGAGAGTTAGGGCCTTGCTCTGGATTAGGGTTTGGTTTAAGGGAATATTGTGGTTGGTTTGATCTCTCCAGGCCACTAAAACTTTCTCCATATCAGCAATAAAACTGTTTCGCTTATCATTCCTGTGTTCACTGGAGTAGCACTTTTAATTTCCTTTAAGAACTTTTCCATTGTATTCACGAATTTGGTTAATTCCTTGGCAGAACAGGCCTAGCTTTCAGCCTATCTCGGCTTTTGACATACCTTCCTCACTAAGTTTAATCATTTCTAGCTTTTGATTTAAAGTGAGAGATGTGCAACTCTTCCTCTCACTTAAACACTTACAGGTCATTGTAGGATTATTAATTGACCTAATTTCAATACCATCATATCTCAGGGAATAGGGAAGCCTGGGGTGGTGGAGAGGTAGGAGAACAGCTGGTTGGTGGAGCAGTCAGAACACACAACATTTATGGATTAAGTTTGCTGTTCTATATGGGTGTGGTTCGTGGCACCACAAGACAATTACAATGCTAACATCGAATATCACTGATCACAGGTCACCGTAACAGATGTAATCACAATGAAACAGATATAATAATAATGGAAAAGTTTGAAACATTGTGAAAATTATCAAAATGTGACACAGAGACACAAAGTGAGCACATGCTGTTGGAAAAATGGTAAGATAGACTTGCTGGGTGCAGGGTTGACACAATCTTTCAATTCGTAAAAAAAAAAAAATGCAATAAAATGAGGTATGCGTGTAAGTGTTGGTAAGGATTCAGAGAATATGGAACCCTCATCCATTGCTGGTGGGAATGTAAAATGGTGCAGCCACTGTGGAAAACAATTCACTGTTCCTCAAAAAGTTAAACATAGAATTACCACATGACTCAGCAACTCTACTCGTAGGGATATATCCAAGAGACTTGAAAGCAGGGACTCTAACAGACATGTATACACCAATGTTCACCGAACCATTATTCACAATAATCAAAAGGTGGAAACAACTCGAGTGCCCACCATCAGATGAATGGATATATCCATAAATGTTATATTTTTCAGCCATAAAGAGAAATTAAATTCTGATTCACGCTATGTCATGGATGAACCCCTGAAAACATTACACTGAGTGAAATAAGTCAGACACAAAAGAATAAATATTGTGTGATCTCACTTATATGAAATATCTGTAATAGGCAAATGCATAGAGATAGCGGTTACCAGGGAAAGAGGGAATGGGAGTTTTGGCCTGAAGAGGTGCTGAGATTCTGTTTGGAGTGATGTAAAACTATTGGAAATGGATGCTGGTGTTGGTGGCACAACATGGTGACAATAATGTCACTGAATTATACACATCTTGTTGTTGTTAGGTGCCATAGAGTCAGTTCTGACTCATAGCTTAGCAACCCCAAGTACAACAGAATGAAACATTGCCCAGTCCTGGCCATCATTGCAGACACTGTCTCAATCCATCTTGTTGAGGGTCTTTGTCTTTTTCACTGACCCTCTACTTTACCAAGCATGATGTCCTTCCCCAGGGACCGATCGCTCCTAATAACACGTCCAAAGTATGTGAGATGTAGTATGTCACTCTTCTGTTCAGCTCTTTTACTTCATCATTTCTTCCTTTCACTTTAGCTACTCAACGTTCAAGACCAAGCTTCAGAGTCTCTTCTGACATCCATCTTGGTCTTTTCTCTCTTTCCTGTCTTTTTAATGACCTCTTGCTTTCTTTATGTATGCTGTCCTCGATGTCATTCTACAACTCGTCTGGTCTTTGCTCATTAAGTTTCAACGTGTCAAATCTATTCTTGAGATGGTCTCTAAATTCAGGTAGAAGATACTGAAGGTCATACTTTGGCTCTCATGGACTTGTTCTAATTTTCTTCAGTTTCAGCTTGAACTTGGATATGAGCAATTGATGGTCTGTTCCACAGTCAGCCCCTGGCCTTGTTCTGACTGATGATATTGAGCTTTTCCATCATCTCTTTCCATAGATGTAGTTGATTTGATTCCTGTGTATTCCATCTGGTGAGGTCCACGTGTATAGTCGCTGTTTATGTTGTTGAAAAAAGGTATTTGTGATGAAGAAGTTCTTGGTCTTGCAAAATTCTGTCATGTGATCTCCGGCACTGTTTCTATCACCAAGGCTATATTTTCCAAAGGCTGATCCTTCTTCTTTGTTTCCAACTTTTGCATTCCAATTACCAGTAATTATCAATGCATCCTGATTGCATGTTTGATCAATTTCAGAGTGCAGAAGTTGCTAAAAATCTTCAATTTCTTCATCTTTGGCCTTAGTGGTCAGTCTGTAAATTTGTATAATAGTTGTATTAACTGGTCTTCCTTATAGGCATAGGGACTTTATCCAATCACTGACAGTGTTGTACTTCAGGATGGATCTTGAAATATTCTTTTTGATAATGAATGCAACCCCATTCCTCTTCAAGTTGTCATTCCCAGCATAGTAGACCATATGATTGTTCCCATTCAAAATTGCCAATACCAGGCCATTTCAGCTCACTAATGCCTAGGATATCCATGTTTATGTGGACGATTTCAATTTTGATGATCTTCAGTTTTCCTAGTTTCATACTTTGTACATTGCACATTCCGATTATTTATGGATGTTTGCAGTTGTTTCTTCACATTTTGAGCTGTGCCTCAAGCAAATGAAGGTCCTGAAAGTTTGACTCCATCCACTTCATTAAGATCATCTCTACTCGGAGGAGGCAGCTCTTCCCCAGTCATATTTTGAGTGTCTTCCAACTTGTGGGGCTCATCTTCCTGCACTATATCAGACAGTGTTCTGCTGCTATTCATAAGGTTTTCACTGGCCGATCTTTTCAGAAGTAGACTGCCAGGTCCCTCTTCCTAGTCTGTCTTAGTCTAGAAGCTTGTGATGTTTTTAGGAGAAGCAAAAGATGTTAAATTGCTAAAAATTTAATGTTGTGGTTGTTAGGGGCTGTTGAGTCGGTTCTCACTCCTAGTGACCCTATGTATAACAGAACAAAACTCTGCCCAGTCCTGCACCATCCTCACAATCGTTGCTGTGTTTGAGTCCATTGTTGCAGCCACTGTGTCAATCCATCTTGTTGAGGGTCTTCCTCTTTTTCGATGATCCTCCACTTTACCAAGCATGATGTCCTCCAGGGACTGGTCTCTCCTGATAATATGTTGAAAATATGTGAGATGAAGTCTTGCCCTCCTTGCTTCTAAGAAGCATCCTGTCTATACTTCTTCCAAGGCAGATTTGTTCATTCTTCTGGTAGTCCACAGTATATTCCGCATTCTTCACCAACACCATAATTCAAATGCATCAATTCTTCTTCAGTCTTTTTTATTCATTGCCCAGCTTTTGAATGCATATGAGGTGATTGGCAAGACCATGGCTTGGGTCAGGCGCACCTTTGTCCTCAAGGTGACATTTTTGCTTTTTATCACTTTGAAGAGATCTTTTGCAGCAGATTTGCCCAGTGCAATACATCAGTCGTTTGATTTCTTGACTGCTGCTTCCATGGGCGTTGATTGTGAATCCAGATAAAACGAAATCATGACAACTTGAGTCTTTTCCATTTACCATGATGTTGCTTATTGGTCTAGTTGTGAGGATTTTTTGGAAAATAATCATTCCTCTTTCTGGCCACTAAGATATAATTAAGACAGCAGTGATGACGTATTTATTGAGTAACATATTTTGTTTTTTTCCACTGGATTATATATACAATATAACATTTAGATATCAACATTTATATAAATATTTGTATTTTATGTTAATAAGCTTGTGAAAAATCTCCAAGGGCAAAAACTGGGCTTTATTATTTAATGTCCAGTATCATCAAACAGGCATACAGAAGCATCATGAAGGCAGTAAGAGTGCTCAGAGAAGAGCTAATTATATCAGGCGGACACTTGAGACTGTGTTGGCATCTCCTGTCTGGAGCGGGGATCGGAGGATAGAGAGAGTTGGAAGCTGGCAAAAATGTCACGAAAGGAGAGACTGGAAGGGTTGACTCATTAGGGGGAGAGCAAGTGGGTGTACGAGTAAGATGTATATAAACTTATATGTGACAGTCTGACTTGATTTGTAAACGTTCACTTGAAGCTCAATAAAAGTTAACAAAAAAAAAAAGAGTGCTCAGAGAGACTTTAGGAAAACTGTATCTGAGTTTTATTTTACTTACAAGTAACCTGGAGATAATAATTCCCACCATGGAAAGTTATTGTGAAGACCGGAGATAAGGTGCATATACGCTTGTATATGTGCCTGACACATACTAGACCCATTGCCATCAAGTTGACTTTGACTCATGGGACCCCTTGTGTTATAGAGTCGAACCGCTCCATAGGGTTCTCTTGGCTGTAATCCTTACGGACCCATAACCCAGGCCTTTCTTTCGTGATGCTTCTGGTTGGATTTGAATTGCCAAGCTTTAGGTTGGTAGTATAGTGCAAACTGTTTACATCTCTCAGGGACCCTGACGTGTAGTAGATTCCTAATAGCTTTTAGGACCATTGGGTTCATAATAAGTACTTAATAAAAGTCTGCTCACTTGAAAAGATAATAGACAAAATTGCATTTATTATCAATACTTGTAAATTTTATCTCATCGAAATAACTGAGCTCTTTAGCAGGCTTCACGATACAGAACACAGGATAAAATCAGAAGAAAGGGAGATTACTGTGCATTAAATTCCAAGTTTCTGTGTAATTAAAATAATCCCAAAGCTCTAAATGCTTAAGTCAAAGGTTAAACATTAGCATACTTTGACACTCGAGTTTTTAAATGTCAAATTCCTAAACACAGCAACACACACACAAAGTACAGTTTTTTTCTGCATTGTTTTGAACAGTGAAAAACACAACGTAAGTACCTTCCCCCCAGTCCCCAGCCTGTACAAAATAAACACTGAGCAGGGATTACCAGTTCTTCTGGCTTGTTGAAAACGAGGGAGCACTCGGTATTCAATGTTTCTTACCTTAAGAAACATCACCCCCAAGCTGCTTTTGCCCTCATGTAAAAAAGCTACTAAAATGCTTTATAAGACACAGGGGCCACATTTCTGCTAAATTAAAAACATGCTTGGGGGTATACTTTTCCAGCTGGTCTAACCCTGCTATTTTCTTTTCCAGATTTCTAAGAGTCTTAATGCAGTTGGCAAATTCCTCCTATAACTCCATGAAAAACTAAAATATAGATAAAATGAATGTGCCTAGTGCCATAATTGCACAGAAATACCTACCTAACACTTCAGCGAATCCGCACTGGCACACAGTGCGTCAGTGCACATTGTAAGGGAGAATCTCACAAACACTGGAGGTCCATTTCAGCATGTTAAATTGACCTAAAAACAATAGCAGTGGTTTTGGGGACATTTATCAGTGTAGCTAGAGCATAGGATGTGGGCTATTTACTCTCTCTTTATGTAGGCTTAATAGAAATGCCTTGGTGGCGTAGTGGTTAAGTGCTATGGCTGCTAACCAAAAGGTCAGCAGTTTGAGTTTGCCAGGTGCTCCTTGGAAACTCTCTGGGGCAGTTCTACTCTGTCCTATAGGGTCTCTGTGAGTTGGAATCAACTTGACAGCAGTGGGTTTGGTTTTTAAGAGAAATGCCAGAAATGTGCTCACATGTATTCCATTCATGTGTCTACCAGAGATTGGGAGTGACATTTGAAGAAGGACTTTTTTAGCATCCCATTACTTCTAATGTCCTGTCTTAGAGACTTTATTCTGATCCTGAATTTATATTCGCATGGAATTAAACATAACAAAAGTCATTTGATATTGTTGCATTTTATTGTTGGGATCAGTTAAGTTAAAAAGGGATTTCCTCTCCAACTTTTAGTGTTATTTTCATATGGAATCACTAATCCACTTCTTTGCCGTGACATTCCAAATCAGTAATGTTGTCAGCTTTCAAAGGCTAACTTCATGGAATTTCCCTCTTTGCCCATGATTAAAGTAGATTCTTAAATAAGCAAATCCACTTATAGTTCCATTTTTTCCTCCCTTCCTGGCTTTTAATTAGCAACTGCAACAGCTCAGGACAGTTCAGTTATTGAACAGCCAGGGGAACAACTTGAAATAATTGATTTTTGTTAATTGAGGAAGCTAGAAAAATGATTCTGAGGGGTAACTAAACAGAATTTTAGTTAATATAATTTAATATTAAACAGGCTTATTTTGTGAACAAAAGTGCTTGGTATAACACATGGAAAAGAGTTTCTGTACAATCATTTGCCCTTTAATTCTTCTTAACTGCACATTTGGAAACCCTGGTGGCGTAGTGGTTAAGAGCTACAGCTGCTAACCAAAAGGTCGGCAGTTGGAATGCACCAGGGCTCTCTATGGGGAAACGCCATGAGGCAGTTCTACTCTGTTCTATAGGGCCGCTATGAGTCGGAATCAACTCGACGACAACGTTTTTTTTTTTTTTTTTAACTGCGTATTATTTATTATGATTTTTACCATTCCATGTGTTAATCTCCAAAATATGGTGTCATCTTGGTGAGAGACTAATACAAAAGGAGAAAGCCTTTCTAGAATAGATGTATTGTAGTTACATTTTAGAAGTTTACCAGGATACTAAAAACTTTAAGACAATAAATTTTTTGGAAAGTGCGTTATTATTCAAAGATACATAATTTTGTAAAACTAGGACTGAAATGTAATAGACAGTTTCTTTTTTCCATGTCTTCTCATTCTGTTCCCCAGCTGCCCTTCTTTACTACAAGCTCTGGGGTGGCATGGAAAGGGAGGTTCTCTGAGGGGCTTATCCAAGCAGGGGGAGGGCCGGGAGAGGGGAAGGGGTGTGGAGAGAGGATGCTTCTGAAGTCAAAGGAGGTTTACCAGGGCAAAGGAGATAGCACATATGATTTAATTTTGTACCCAGTAAAATGCATGGTGACCAGAGGCGAATTTTGGAGGCCATTTTTGCATGAACACTTTCAGGTATGCTTGCTGAGAGCACGCTTACCTACTCAGTGGGTTGTCCTCAATGTCAGTTCAGTCTTTATTAAACTCATGCAGTGTCTAGTGAAACCTAGGTAAGAAAATTAACAAGGTTTGCATAAAATAGAATTCCATGTAGCCTCTTTCATGTCAAAGGAGAAAAAGATTTGTTCTTTAAACTATCTTTCTGATTGTCTTTTCCGCACCATACCAGTCACTGCCCACACTCATAGCTCCACTTTTATAAGGAGTTGCATCTTACTAAAGGCACCATATTTGTGCTATAGATGTAAAAACTTACCGAATCTGACTGAGAGTAAAATGGTTGTCTGGTTTTGCAGTCATTGCTATTTCCTCTGTATTTGCCCACTGAGGGTTTGGGTACTAAAGAATGGCGATTCTGCATTAAGTCATTCCCTACAGACCTGGTTTCCCCACATAAGTAAGATTTCCCACCATATGACTCCGTACAAAGAAAGACTGTACTGAGAACAAAGCCACCATTTCCAGCTTATGAGAAGGGGCCATTTTCCTTAGTGTATCTATCAGCAACATTTGCTAACTTATCCTCATTTTGGTTTGGAAGATATTTCACAAATTCAAATCCATATTCAGAGATGAGGTTTGGGCTTGCTAATTTTTACCAAGGCAATTTATTAGAAATTTATTTTTTAAAAATAACGAAGTTTAAAATCTAAATAATAGTTTTGTAGGAAGCACTTCTAAAGTACTTGAAAAAAGAGCACGATCTTTATTTTACATGATCATTGAAGTCAGTGAAATGGTTTCATGTTTGTTTCTTTCCCCACAGCGTGCAGAATTTCAGTCATTTCCACCGGAAAAAAAATAGTAACTTGTCTTACTTAGCACACATATAAAAAATGGTGTTGGCATAAAACATGAGAAAAATTTTAAATTTCAATGTGTGAAGCTATGCAGTCTATATATGCCTAAAAACAAAATAACGTCTTTTTTCTATAAAATATAGAACTCTGTATTTTTACAGAAGAATATATTTTTGTAAATTCTAACAACTGAGCTTAGATTACTTAGGAACAGATTGTAATAGCATGCCTGCTGAAGTATCACAACTAACGTAAGACCTCTGCAGTGTATTTCACGAGTTTCAGAAAAGGAACACGCTTTTCCCCATAAACACACATAACCCTATTTTAGTCTAGGAACTCCATTTCACTCATGCCATTTCTACAGAGGAATGCACTAGAACTAAACTCCACTGCTTATGAAATACATAAATATTCTTTGTTTTGCCCAGGAAAAAATTTTTAACACTTAGACATTGTAATGGTGTGAAATAGAAATAAATTTTCATATTTGAAGTGATTCTATTCTGAAAAAGTTTTATCTCTTTATTAGAACAAGTAGCTGCCTTTTAGATGTTATTCATGGCTATCAGTTGCACACTTGCTTCATCATCCTCATCAAAGTTTTCCTTTCCTTTCGTAAGGTTTTGATAGATTACGTTCTCTCACACTGTGCAGTTTTCCTCTTATACGTGTACACCTTGAATCCCACGTAGGGCCAGTGAGGCCATTCTTCTTTCCCATCCACAAATACTGTACATCAGAAGTGAAGATTACCTTCAATACTTGCACTTGGCACTCATTTTCCCACAAGGGTGCAATATACACCAAAGGCAAATCTGAAAGCCTTTCTTTACTAAAACATACTCTTGTCAAACAATGCATTTTAGAACGAAGTAGCAAATGTGTTTGGCATGCATGTTGATACGCTGGGATACAGTTAAATATCAAGTCCTCCATTTGAAAGAAATCACTGTTAAAGGAGAGCTTAGCAGGTCTGCTTAACCCTGGAAATCAACTCAGTAATTGAATTCACCAAAACTAAGGCATAAAATTTCTGCATATATTGATAGTGCATTAAGAGTTTTCTCTCCCAGAAGGCACAATTTCCACGCGCTGTGAAGAATTTTCTCTTTTGATTCCCTATGGGTCTTGGTTACATGGCCTCCAAATTGTAGCGATTAAACAAACCTCCTTGTATACTCTGCCTGTGCTTTTATGCCTGGCTGGAGGGAATAATAGCCCAGTAGCCACAGCAGCCTGCTGTGTGGTTGCTGGGAGAGTGGATTAGCTATGCCTGTTTTGATTTTGAATGAATATACCCCCTGGCAAGCCATGCGTGGAAAATAGTTTTTTAGGTGGCAAGATCACCACATTTATAGAACTGGTGGTTCACTCGTACATGCACCCTATATACCTTGAGCTATTTGGGGCTAAGTTCTCCTTATCAAAAAAAAAAAAAAAAAAAGCACAAATACAAGAACAGAACTTACAGTAGCTCTGCCTTTGCCTGCCTGCCTTTCTTATTTCCTTTCTTCCCTCTTGAACCATTCTTTCCCGCTGTCTTTTACGAAGAGGTGGATGTAAGGACATTTCAAGGTGCCTTTTCATTGTTCTATTCTTATCACATCTCTGGGAAAATCAGACCAATTAGTTTACATAAACGATCTACATGATTAAGTTATGAATCAGGGAGGCTAGCTCACCCTAAATTTTGTGCTCATTACTGATGCACAAAATATTTTGTCTGAAGCCTCTTTGCCCAACTGGTTGCCTTCCCTAATTTTCTCCAGTAGAAATGAGCGAATTGATTGGACAAATGTGTAGCCAGTTTATCTGTAGGCATATGGGCAGGGAAAGGGTGCACACTTTCTGTCCACTTCCTGTAGAATAGCAGATTGGAAATTCCGGTATGAAAAAGCTTGAGGACATTAGCGAGAAGTCAGTTCCACTCAGGCTGTGGGTTGGGACAACCTAAACTGTGGTGAATGAGTTTCCAACTTGATCTGTAATACATACAGAAGGTCTGAGGCTGGCTTTCCCTTCACTTTGAGCTTTCTATATCTAAAAGATCTGTAAATATTCTCCAGAAGAAAATAATTTTGAATTATCTCTCAAGACAATTCAATTTTTCCCAATTAGAAGGAGTGCTTATCCAAAATTTATTGAAGAAAATTAATAGCTAGCGTAAGTAAAATCCCTGAAATACCAATTCTAGTAAAAATTACTGTAGTAAGTTTTCCCTGTTGCCAGATGCTCATTTTCACAGAGATATGGGGGGGGGGGGGGCGATGTTAGACTTAAAATCTGTGTGTGTGTGCTCATGTATACACTCACACAGGCATTGGTCATTCAGAGGAAGAATTCTCCTCTTCCATGCAGGAGACCCAGGTTCAATTCTTGGCCAATGCACCTCACGTGCAGCCGTCACCCTTCTGTCAGTGGAAGCTTGCATATTGCTGTGATGCTGAACAGGTTTCAGTGGAGCTTTCAGACTGAGACAGACTAGGGGAAAAGTCCTGGAGATCTACTTCCAAAAATCAACCAATGAAAACCTTGTGTATCACAACAGTCCAAGTCACAACTCATCTGGCAGTGTTTGCGGTCCAACTCGATAACAGCTGACAACACAATATATAAAACAATATATAAAACGAAATCAAGTCTGTTGCCATTGAGTTGATTCTGACTCATAGCGACCCTATAGGACACAGTAGAACAGCCCTACCGGGTTTCCAACGAGCGGCTGGTGGATTCGAACTGCCAACCTTTTGGTTACCAGCCATAGTGCTTAACCTCTGTGCCATAAGGGCTCCATATATACATATATATACGGAGTTGGAATCGACTTGATGGCAACTGGTTTGTTTTATATACATTTGATTATATAAATATAACCAATAAAATCCATTATTTATTTATGTGTAAGGAACTACGCTAATCTCAGAGAGGATAGAAAGGATCAGATCTTCTTTTATTTTTCTTTATTAAGAGAGAAAGCGGTGGAAATTTAGTTTCATCTTTATTTCTCCTTTCCTTTTTCACCACGAAAACATGGTTCTGATTTCTTTCTTGCTACATACACCTATTTTTTTTTTTTTTTCTTCACCACCCTCCAGGTTTACGTGGTAGCTTTCTATTTGTTCACCTTGTTATTTTGTTCTTTCACTTTTTTATTGATAACACAACATTTGCCAATTCAACATTTTTACTGTGCAATTCAGGGACCCAAATCATATTGTGCAACCATCACCATATCCATTGCCAAATTTCTTCTCTCACTTCTTAGAGTCGGTAGCTGTGACACTGTGATTCTTTGCTTTGCTGTCGACTCTCATAGAGATGAAGTGACACTGTCTTGGTTATAGTATTTATCAGTAACTCTGTGGACTTCCCCTTAAATTTGTCTTCCCACAGCACTTTCATTGAAGCATATATATAAGAAAATACGTGTACACATGAACATGTACACAACATAAACAAGTTTCTGATATGTGTACTTTTAAAATTCAAGTAGTGCCTGTGTAATGAAAATACACACTCCTAGTTTACCTAACAGCAGTAGGAAAATAAATACAACCTTCTGGCATTGTTGGTAAGCTGAAAAAAAAAAATCATTAAACATTCTATATCAATTCTTCTGAAGTAGGTGTTTTTTTCTTTTTTTCCTCTCTGTCTTGTTTATGTTTTAGTAGAAACGTGTTTTTCTCCTTTAGGGCCTAAGAGTTTCAACTGGAACTGTTTTCCCTTTCTTTTCCCAAATTGTGCCTAATTGAACCTGCATAATAGCAATTAAAAGGAAAAAAAATGACCTTTCGTCTGTCATACAGAGATATTTGAGGACTCACAAAGCTCCCTGATGCTTTTTGTTAGAAGAATCACAGATATTTAAGAGACTGCTAAAATGCTAAATGAAACTTTTTCCGGATTGTCACATTTTTTCTCTTATAACTAGGTTCGTTAAGCCTTCATACTTTAAAATTAGCTACTGAAAATAATCCAATATTATGCCCGTTTAAGTCTTGTTGAACTACATCTTGAATATGAGAGTAAAGCACCAAAATTCAAGCTTTCTGACTGAGCTCAGCACAAGGCAGGCAACATTTCTTTCAAACTCCTTAAGAGAGAAAAACACTCTTTCATATCTTTACAATTATTAGGTGAGACCAGTTTTTTTTTTTTTTTTAAAAGGCATCATTGCACAATTGAGGGATACCGTCACTTGAGCTCATTTCCACCAAGCTCACACTCCTCGTCTATCTCCTCTTCTTTTGTGGGTTTCTCTTTAGAGTAGCACTGAAACCGTCGCAATGGGTCCCTGCCCGCAGTGCAAGAATCCAAACTCTCAGACGCTGGTTTTGAGCGGAAGAAAGAGTTTACTTCGCAGGCTAGCAAGCGGGAACTCAGAGGTATCGACCTCAGACGGAGTTCCCCGATCTGCGCAAGCAATGTCAGCTTTATACTTACAGGTATTCATTTAGGGGTGGAGGGAAATGGTAGGCAGGATCAGAGATTTTACCTATTCATACTTTCTACTGACTATTTATTGCGATGGGGGGCTAAGACTCAGCACGGAAGTGGCCTATGGACGAAACGCTTTGGGCTCCACTATTGTCAACGATGCATCTCCGGTGATTCTGGTTCCTTGGCAAGGGTCTTTTGGTCCCTTGACATAAGTTCTCTTGCGTTATTGAGCATGCGTGGCAGGCCAGGGTTGTTTGTCAGTCGTCATGGTCTGCGCTGTGCATGTCCGGCTACTCTGAGCCGGTTAGATCTGGACTCTTCTAGGGCTCTCTGGAGGGTCTGAAAAACAACTTAGAGGAAGTGAGGTGAGTGACGTGGTGAGGAGGTGACCGGGAGTGGCCTGATACCTGGTGGAGTACTAATTAATTAGGTGTCTTCAGCCTCCAGAATCCCCTAACTACCACCCAAAAGAACTCTCTGTGTCGATGAAACTGTTCAGTATCTGTGCTATTCAATATGGTAGCCGCTAGCCACATGTGGCTATTAAGAACTTGACATATGGCCAGTGCAATTGATGAACCAAATTTTAAAATTTTATTTAATCTGAATTTTATGGCTAGTGGTTACCACATTGGATAGTATAGCCTTAGAATCATTTGCCTCTGGCTAAGACACAGTTTTTGGAAAGTGCTATTCTTTTCCCACAACAAAGAAGAATAATCTGAGTTTTATTAGAATATAACAAATTTTGTACTTAATCTTTCTAATACCTTGATGTAGATTTAAGAACTTGTCAAAACTTATTCTTATGCATAAGTATGATCACAAACTGGTTTAAAATGAGCACGCATGGTATGATGACTGGATGGTTTAAAATCAGGAAAGGTGTGCATCAGGGTTGCATTCTTTCACCATACTTATTCAATCTGTATGCTGAGCAAATAATCCGAGAAGCTAGATTATATGAAGAAGAACGGGGCTTCAGGATTGGAGACTCATCAACAGCCTGTGTTATGCAGATGACACAATCTTGCTTGCTGAAAGGGAAGAGGACATGAAACACTTATTAATGAAGATGAAAGACTACAACCTTCAGTATGGATTATGCCTCAACATTAAGAAAACAAAAAATCTCACAACTGGACCAATAAGCAACATCATGATAAATGGAGAAAAGATTAAAGTTGTCAGGATTCCTTTTTACCCGGATCCACAATCAACATCCATAGAATCAGCAGTCAAGAAATGAAACAATGCATTGCGTTGAGCAAATCTGCTGCAAAAGACCTCTTTCAAGTGTTAGAAAGCAAAGATGTCACTTTAAGAACTAAGGTGCACCTGACCCAAGCCATTGTGTTTTCAGTCGCCTCATATGCATGTCAGAACTGGACAATGAATAAAGAAGACCTGAGAAGAATTGATGCCTTTGAATTATGGTGTTGACAAAGAATATTGAATATACCATGGATCGCCAGAAGAATGAACAAATCTGTTCTGGGAGAAGTACAGCCAGAATGCTCCTTAGAAACGAGAATGGCAAGATTTTGTCTCACATACTTTGAATGTGTTATCAGGAGGGACCAGTCCCTGGAGAAGGACATCATGCTCAGTAAAGTAGAGGATTAGTGAAAAAGCGGAAGACCTTCAATGAGCTGTTGCAGTCAACAGTGGCTGCAACAGCGGGCTCAAGCATAACAATTGTGAGGATGGTGCAGGACCAGGCAGTGTTTTGTTCTATTATACACAGGGTCACTATGAGTGGGAACTGACTTGACAGCACCTAACAACAACGACGACAACATGATCACAAAATATTTCTGTTTCAAGGAACACATGTTTTATAAGAAGTCACTGGGTGACCCAAGTGGTTAAGTGCTCAAGTACTAGCTGAAATGTTGGTGGTTGGAACCCTCGCAGAGGCACCTTGGAAGAAAGGCCTGGCAATCTGCTTCCGAAAGTTCATAGCATTGAAAACCCTGTGGAGCACAGTTCTACTCTGACACACATGGGGTTGCCGTAAGTTGGAATTGACTCACTGGCAACTGATAAAATATGTTCTGTATTATTTATCCTGTATAAATATGTATTGTTTATTTTATACTTGCCTTTTAGAAATTGCAAGTTCAGCAGATGGGTGAGGCATGCCCATATATGACTGTTATTTAACTCTTCTTAAAAAAATTTTTTTTTTCAGTTCTTCATGAGTTAACGACTCCCCTTGCCCTCCCCCCGTTTCTCTTTCTCTCTTGCATGTCTTCGTTTTTTTTCTTTTAAGACCTATCTTGTTGCTAGGCATTGTCAATCTCACCAATTCTATTCATCTTTGTCCTACAAAGAATTATTTATTACAGTGCAGTGACATAAAATCACGAAGTTTCAGCATTTCAATATTTTAAATACAGTGATGATGAAATATTACACAGATATATAAACAGTGTTGTACTGCTGTGCTTGAAAGAAACGCCACCATGTCAAAACATAGGTTTTGTTCTCTTTCCCTGAACGGATACATGGTTAAAATGTCTCCAAGTTACCTCTCTCCCTTAAAAATCAATTAATCTGCCAAATCTATATATAGACTTGGGGGTAAAGAAGCTATCAGAGAAAAACCTTGGGGTAGAGAGGGTTGTGAAGGGAAAATCTGCTTACCTACTTTCTGGTTCACAAGTTTTTTTAAGCACTCCTCCCAGGAGACAACTCTGACCCCCCAGGGAGTTTCTTGAGAGCTTCACCACTGAGACCTCTAGTACAGTCCCCTTAGCAACAGAGGGATTTCTGTTACACTAAACGTAGCACAGATGGTTGGTAAGGCTCACAAAGGAACTAGGCTCTAAGTGGTCTGTCCACTGAAATAATGATCTCTGTTGCATGCCAAAATTTCTAGAGGTCTTTCTCTCATCAGGAAGGGGATCCAGAATAACTGTCCCTCTGCTTGGCATATGAATCTCAGTGTGTTCTGTTCTGCCTGGCTTTCTTCTTACTATTGCTATTTTCTATTCTTTGTCTCTTTGGAATTTGGGATGAGAGGTTCTATTGTCCAAAAAAAAAAAAAAGATACTTCTCTGACTTGCCAGAGAGAGTAATATTTAAATCATCAAAATTTTGAAGATTTAAGGATCTAACACATTTACTTTAACATCTATAATCCCTGTTCAGATGGGGATCAGGAATTGAGATGGGAGTTCATTAAAAGGAAGATGTCGTGTAGCTAGTTATGCATTACTGACGTAAGCATCATATTTGAAATAATTTGTCTTTGGCTTTCATGGGTTGGCAACAGCCAGTATTGTTTTTCTTTTTTAATGAGAATTCTGAGGATTAAAGAACTGAGAATTTTATTTTTAGGGCTTCTGCGTCATTATGTAAAGTTACACGGTATTCTTCTTTCTTCCCATGAAGTACGTTAATTGGTAACTTGGGAGATTTCTCATAATTGTGCTTTGTCTAGATAATAGTCACATGTGTAGGTTTCATATGCACCAAATAAAGAAAACTTAGGAAGCCACAAGAAAGGCTTAATATGGGAGGGTACAATTAGCTGATTACTTGGTGTATTGTAAGTATTTTGAAATTCAGTTAATAGCAAAGGGGAAGGAGGTTAACGTCTTCTGAAGTAACAGTCTACTTCTGCTCTTGAGTATTTGAAGTTAATAATTGTCATTTCCATTTTCATGTGTGTAAAATTCATTCTAAAACTTCCTAAGTGAGTATCAGAAAATTTCTGAATTATCCTAAGCAAGGTTTGCCAAAATGGAGCATCTGAAAAAGATCTGTTTTCACTTATTGAAAAAACACTCTCTTTCAAGATTCTGATTGTTTTCTGTAGAAGGTAAAGTCCTCATTGGTGGTATAATTTGTATCTTTAGACATTTGGGGTGGCATTGTGGCAGTAGTGTGGGGAAGATATACAAAACGTAGGCTTGTATAGATATAGGAATGACTCGGTGTTGTTTCGGATTTTGGGCTACAAACCTTCCTCTTTCCTCAAGGATAGCATCTGTCAGGTCTAGTAATATATGTCCATAGTCAGAGTACAAAAGTAGATTCTTTTCTTTTGAACTCAGATTTTGTTGGTCCCTTTCAGGTGTCAGTGGCCACCACTTGAGGCTCATGATTATTTACCCATAAAATAACGCCTAGATTGCCTTAGACTTCGATTTTTGCACACTGCATTTGTATATGTAGCACATAACCAGTTGCCATGGAGTTGATTCTGCTTCTTGGTGACCCCATGTGTGTCAGGGTAGAACTGTGCTCCACAGGGTTTTCATTAAAGTACATCTCCAGACCACTCTTGCGAGGTGTCTCTCGGTTAGCAGCCAAGCGTGTTAGCCATTTGCATCACCCAGGGACTCCACATGTAGCGCATAATTTAGTTACGTAGTCCTTAGGGACAGTGAAGATTTACACTGCCACCAGCTTTTATAACCAATCTGATTCAAACACCATGTTATTGGAGTTAGCTGCTGTTGAGTAGGCCCCCACTCACGGGGACCCCGTGCAAACGGGATTGGAATGCTGTGATCCATAGGTTTTTCACTGGCTGATTTTTGGAGTTATTATATTTTTACACAAATAATGTGCATCTTCTACATCTGTTTGCCAACCATGCTTCCTATACTCTGCAAAGTATTTTTGTAAGCACACTATGATAATTTTTTCTTTTTTTCCTGCCAAACCCATGGCTATCGAGTCGATTCTGACTCATACCGACCCTACAGGACAGAGTAGAACTGCCCCATATGGTTTCCAAGATGCATCTGGTGGGTTTGAACTGCTGACTTTTCAGTTAGCAGCCATAGCTCACAACCACTATGCCACCTGCGTTTCCTTTTACAGCAAGCATGTAAAAAAATTGGCATAGTGGCACTTAAACTGAAATACCTCACGGGGAGGGTGTGGTTGGCAAACGAACATAGAAGGTGAGCATTAGTTGCATAAAATATGGTAGATTGCCAGGCCTTTCTTCCTACTTCATCTAAGTCTGGAAGATTTTCCTAAACCCGTTCAGCAACACACAAGGCTCCACTGACAGACGGTGGTGGCTGCCCTTGAGGTGCATTGTCTGGGAATTGAACGCATTCTCCTGCGTGGAAGGAGAAAATTCTGTTACTGAACCACCACTGCCCTCTCAGACACCATTAGTTCCTCTAAATTAAATCCTTCTTTTAATAAAAATAGCAACCATTTATTGAGTGACATATGTTATCTCAATTCTTCATGATGCCCTATGAAGTAGGTTTTATCATCCCTGTTTTACATGTGAAGAAACTGATGTTCAGAATGTCTAAGCAGGTTTTTCAAACCCATACACCGAAGCCTCTCTGAACCAAAGCACGTGCTTTTTGTGTTCACACCGTCAAAGTGTCTCTGTAACCGTGGCTTTGAGGGAGAGAGGAGGTGCTCAGTCAAGGGGGCATTCTTCCTTCTGGGTTAACCTTCATTTTCATAAAATATGTATTGGTCTCCTAATGTACCTAAAGCACTGTGAATAATAAAAACAGGTAGCATTTATTAAGGTACATGCTGACCATGTGTTATCCATACTCCTCCTGCTTTTCCCTCCCTTCTTCTGCTACTGATGTGACTTTATCAAACTGCTCTGGTCAGACTGTTGTTAGTTGCCATTGAGTTGAACTCAGCAGCAGAGTAGAACCGCTCCACAGGGTTTTCAAGGCTGTGACCTTTCGGAAGCACATTGCCAGGCCTGTCTTCCAAGGTGCCTCTGTGTGGGTTCAGAGCAACAATCTTTTGGCTAGTAGTCAAGTGCTTAACTGTTTGCACCACCCAGGCACTCCTGGTCCAAGACTAGCTTTAGGAAAAGGATAAAATATGAATAAAATTTTGTTGGAGGATGTAAGCTTTTAATTTACTCATTATTTTCCCATTCACTATTTTTGTGCCTATCTGAGAGTAAAGTAGGTGTGTGGTTATCATTTAGAATCACACAACTAGTCCATTGTCCTGAATAATAAATTATTTTAAAAAGATTTAGTAAATACTTTTTAAAAAAAGTTTTGGATATCTGAATACACAAAATAATAGTCCTTAATGTAATTATAATGAATATATAACCATGTAAGCAATGTAGAAGTTTACGCTGATTACATATAAATATGTTCAATTTATTAACATATTTGATTGTCGACCAGGAAGAAACAATCATTGTTAATAATTTCTTCAGAAGTAATTATCTGACTTAAAAGTGCTTCAGATTTGCAATTCAGACACGTTTATTATAAAACATACTTCTGTTTTAAACCAATCTGGCTTATTTACTGGCCAAGAAACTAGATTCTGCAGATCATTGTCAGAAATGTTAGCTTTATTCATTATAAAATCATATTAGGTATATTCAAAGTCAATATCTTTTGTGTAAATACTATATATTAGAATGGAAGCCTGCCACTAAATACGTTGTGTTGACATTAAAACCCAATGTAAAAGAGTGCCATCTTGTGAAGAAAGCAAATATAGCAAAGATAACAATTTCTTTGTCCCCTTTGTTAATGCATGATATTACTACAAGTAAAAAAAAAAAAAAGTACTTATGGTTAAAGAACTTTTAATCTAAGATTTTTGAAAACCTTTATATCTCCCTTTCCCTTGGTTTTTTCATAGAATGCCCAGTCTTTTAAGAGAAGAAACAAAAAATATTCAGCTCTTGAGGGCTATGGAAAGGAGCCCTGGTAGCGCAGTGGTTAAGCAGTTGGCTGCTAATGGAAAGAGCGGCAGCTTGAATCCGCCAGCTGCTCCGAGTGAGAAAGCTGTGGCAGTCTGCGTCTGTAAAGATTACAGCCTCGGAAACCCTATGGGGCAGTTCTGCTCCATCCTGTAGGGTCTCTATGAGTTGGAGCCGACTGGACAGCAGTAACAGGTAGGAATACAGACACACACATATTAAAGTTGCTTAAGAAGATTTGTAATATAATGGAATGTTCGGTGGTCTGAACATAGGAAGAGTCAAGGAGTAATCAGTATGGATATTTAGAAGGAGGTGATTTTTTGTTTGGTTTTTGAGAGATATTGATTTCATTTTATTTTTTCCTTATTTTCTTCCAGTTTTTATTTAGATAATTTCAAACCTAAAGAGAAAAGGAAAGAATATTAGTTACTCAGATACTTTTCACCCTGATTTACCAATTGCTGACATTTTGTCATATCGGCAATCTCTCTCTGTTGCTCTGTACACACACACACACACAACACATGCATACATATGTGTCCACATACATATACACACATATATCTATGAATGTATGTATGTGCATATAGGTGCATGTGCACATACACAAATGTGTGTACATGTGTGTACCATACATGCACACACATATATCTATGATGTATATATATGCATATAGATGCATGTGCACACACACAGACATGCATACATATGTGCACACATACATACACATATATCTATGAATGTATATAATGCATGTGCACACATGGACATGCATACATATGTGTACACATACACACATATATCTATGTATATGCATATGTAGACGCATGCATACACAAACATGCATACATATGTGCACACACATATCTATGAATGTATATATATGCATATGTAGACGCATATGCACACACAGAGAAACATTTCTGCCTCATTTGAAAGTAAGTGATCCACACCATTATCAATCCTAAGAAATGAACACTATTTCAATACTATCCAATATACGCATCATATTTAAATTTTGAGGGAAGCGAATTTTATTTTTTTTTTATTTTAGAAGAGTAATGAGGGAAGAATTGGGGGAAAGTAGGGATGGCACATTTCCTGTAGCTTGTATGAATAGTGTGAAAGTTTATTTATGACCCATACTTTCACAAGATCAGCTTTGTGAGTTTGGCAGTCAAGAACACATTCTCCACAGAGAGCTTAGACTGAAAGAGTGATAAGCACATGTTTTCTTTGTCACTAAAATTTTAATTAGAATGCTTTTTACTAAGTCACTCTGAATCCTGTATTGGATTTGTGGGTTGGCACAGAAGCCAGGAATTTAGGCAAGACTGGCATCAAAAACTCTTTCTGGCACTTTGTCCTTATTAACCCCTTACCCCTTGGTGTCCAAGTGCTATGACATGCTCGTGTGAAATATTCCATCTTGTGGCTTATACATATCCAGTCTTGCTGCCGAAGCAGGTCCCTGCAGAGGCTTCGGGCCTCTCAAAGCGCCTCATTATTTCTTGCTATAGGGCAGAAAGTAAGGAAAAAGAGGGGGGAGAGGAGAAGGGTGAAAGGGGTGGTAGGAATTAGTGTTTTCTAATCAAAAGAGAATGTTTGTTCTACTCTTTTTTTTAAAAAATAATTTTTATTGTGCTTTAAGTGAAAGTTTACAAATCAAGTCAGTCTGTCACATATAAGCTTATATACACCTTACTACATACTCCAGTTTACTCTCCCCCTAATGAGTCAGCCCGCTCCCTCCTTCCAGTCTCTCCTTTCGTGACCATTTTGCCAGTTTCTAACCCCCTTTACCCTCCCATCTCCCCTCCAGACAGGAGATGCCAACTTTACTCTTAAAGACAAGAAACATTTTTACTCGTTTATTTTTCAGCAGTAGTTGCGAGCATAAGAATTGTAAATACATGCAATGTAAAGAATTAAAAATTCTTTGCTATGTTCGTATATTTAAAAAATGCTTTTCAAAAGCCCAGAGGTCTCCCAAAAGAACATTGGATTTAAAAAATAGGTAATATCATCACATAGTTAAAGAAAAAATAAAATAAAACTACACCCACACACATAACATAAAAGGTTTGCTGAAAATCTCTACCACCTCTTGGCACTGTTCACAGATAACAGGTCATATTACTTTGTGTATCCGCAGAGGTCTTTCTAGGTTATTACATAGAGAATTTTCTCATCACCCTCCACTTTTAAATGGTTGTATGTTACTTCATTGTATGGATAGTCTATAATATACTTAACTACTTCCTTACTGATAAAATCTGGGTAGTTGCTAACATCTTGTCAATATAATGAATGTTGCAATGAGGAACCCTGTACATACATTTTTTTGTTCCTGTGCAAGTATATCTGTAGGATAATTTTTGAGTCATGCAATTGTTGGATCAAAGCAATATGTATATGTTTGCAGTTTTGATAGGTATTGCACAATGTCCTTCTAAGGAGTTGGATTTCTGGGTTGGCATAAAAGCCAGGAATTTAGGCAAGATTGACACCAAAAGTTCTTTCAGGCAGTTTGTCCTTTAAGAGTTGTACCAGTTACACTCTGTGATTGTCACGGTTGTGTGTCAGTTTGGCTGTGCCATGATTCTCAGTGATTTGGCATTTATGATGTAGTTTGGCAGTCATATAATGATGTAATCATCTTCATGATGAGATCTGATATAATGGGATCACCATAATGAGATCTGCTATGAGTAGCCAATCAGTTGAAAGGGAGTTTCCTTGGGGGTATGGCATGCATCCAAGATAGGTGGACATTCTGGCAAGGTTTGTGAGCTTTTGCTTACCCTGGATACTGCAGCTGGCTCCTATTTGTCTGACATCCTCTTCTTGGGACTTGAGCTAGCCACTTATCTGCTGATCTTGAGATTCATCAGCCTCTGCAGTCTATGAGCCAGCGGCCTGACAGTTTACCTGCCGTTCTTGGAATTTGTTGGCCTCTGCAGCCTGTGAGGCAGAGGCCTGTTGTCTGACCTGCTGATCTTTGGTTTACCAGCCCCTACAGCTATCAGCTATGTGAGTCAGGAGAAACCTCCAGCCTGACCCATGGACTTGGGACTCTCCAGCTTCTACAACCAAGTGAGTTATTTCCTTGATATAAATCTCTCTCTCTGTGTATAAATATATATAGAGAACCTAGCCTAAGACACATTCCCTCCAGAAATATAGAGGAGGAATTGCTTCCACAGCCATGCCAACAGAATGTAAAAAACAATTTTAAGTCGAGAACAAAAATTTTCTGAACACAGTACCTTGTGTTTAGAAAGTATTCAACACATATGTGTTCAATTAGGTAATTAATATGTACTTACACATCTAATTTGAGAAAAATTTTGAGGCTATTTTCTGAAATATATCTAAGAGCATCTATAATCAGTTCACACATTCATTTGGTAATATTTATGGACCTCCCATTACGTGCCTGGGGCTGGAACAGTAATGGTGAACAAGACAGATACTATTCGTATTATACACTTGGGTATGAGAGCCAGATGTCCCCTTTCCCCCAAAAGGAAAGTAGCAGGTAAATAGAATAGTTACATAAGAGGAAAAGTAATATGAAGGTAACAAACAGGACATGGAAGTACAGATTAGAAGATTTATCTGAGGAAGTGACTTTTAACTTGAGACCTAACGTGAGAAACCATAGCCATACAACGAGCTGGGAAAAGAACATTCCAGGCAGAGGGACTAACGTGAACGTAATCTCTGAGTTGGAAAAGAATTTTAAATTTTGGCAGAATTCAAAATTTTATGGAATTAGAATGTAGGGACAAGGTGAAAACCATGAGACAAAATTGGTGAGAGGGAGAGTCCAGATCCTGGAGGACCTTCTGGACCTAGGTTAGGAGTTCAGAAGTCAGTGAAGAGTTTTAAGGAGAACCATGATAGAATATGATTTATGTTTTACAAAGCGATCCTGGTGGCTTTTTGGAGGATACACCCACAGGGTAATGGTATTGCAGCAATTCAGATGAGTAATAAGGTGTTCCAGATAGGGACACTGATCATGGAGTTGGAGACCAGTAGATGAATTTAAATACCTTCCAACATACAGAAGGTATTTAATAAAAGGAATGATGAGATCACTCAGGAAGAGTATAACGAAAGAAGGCAACAGGAACACCAACGCTAAATACTCGAGACAAAGAAAAAAGACATATATCTCACTCTACAATGCATCCTAGCATCTATAAATACTCAGGCACATCCTTAAGTTTTCTTTTCAGCCCACTTTCGAGAATCACTAAATTATTTAGTTGCTCATTAAGCATGTTTTCCTTCATGTAAAATTAGGGATCTTCATAGAAAATGTTAGAAAGATTGTTTAAATAAATCTTTCCTTCTGTGCAAAAATAGCTTTAGGAAGCTGACAGGATTGATTCAAGGGACAGAAAATCCTGCTTAGAATTGGATGTTAGGTTAAAGCCAGGGCCCAGCAGTGCTAAGGTAAAGAGAAATGGTCAGAAATTGGAAGACAAAAGTAGCAAAGAAAGCCCTCAGAGCCAGGGGCATTTCTTTTTTTTTTTAATTGTTATAAAAATATACATAACAACATTTGCCAATTTAATGTTTTTCATGTGTATAGTTTAGTGACACCAATTATATTATCCAAGGAGCGGCTGGTGGATTTGAACTGCTGACCTTTCGGTTAGCAGCCAAGCTCTTACTGAGCCACCATGGCTCCAATTATGTTAATTATGTCGTGCAGTCATCGCCAGTATTCGCTGCCAAATTTTCCATCACCATAAACAGAAACTCAGTGCTTCCTAGACAACGACTTCCCTTTTCCTCCTCCCACCTACCCCTGGTAACTGTTAATAAACTTTGGTTTCTATACATTTGCCTATTCTGTATATTTCATATAAGTGAGACCATACAATATTTGTCTTTTTGCGATTGACTTGCTTTACTCACCATAATGTTTTCAACGTTCATCCATGTTGTAGCATGTATCAGGACTTCATTTTTCTTTTTTGCTGAATAATATACCATTGTATGTATAGACCACATTTTGTTTATTCATTCAGCTGTTGATGGGCATTTAGGTTGTTTACATATTTTAGCTATTGTGAATAATGCTGCAATGAATACTGGTGTACATGTGTCTGTTGGTGCTGTTGCCTTCAAGTGTCTTGAGTATATACTTTGGAGTGGAATTGCTAGGTCATATGCCCGTTTCTGTTTTTTTTTTTATATATAATTCTATGTTTAACTTCTTGAGGAATTGCCAAACTATTTTTCAGAGTGGCTATACCATTTTTCATTCCCACCATCAATGGACAAGGATGTCAGTTTTTCCACATTGTCATCAGCATTTGTTGTTTTCTGTTTTTGTTTTATCTTAGCCATCATAATGGGGGTGAAGTTGCATACCATGGTTTTGATTTGTATCTTCCTAATGGCTAACGGGGAACCCTGGTAGCACGGTGGTTAAGAGCTCAGCTGTTAACCAAAAGGTTGGCAGTTCACATCCACCAGCTGCACCTTGGAAACCCTATGGGGTAGTTCTACTCTGTCCTATAGGGTTGCCATGAGTCAGAATTGACTCGATGGCAACAGGTTTCATGGCTAATGATGTTGAGTATCTTTTCATGTGGTTGTTGGTCATTGTATATACTTTTTGGTGAAATGTCTATTCAAATTCTTTTTTTTTTTTTCAAATTTTTATTAAGCTTCAAGTGAACATTTACCATTCCAATCAGTCTGTCACATGTAGGTTTACATACATCTTACTCCCTTCTCCCACTTGCTCTCCCCCTATTGAGTCAGCCCTTACAGTCTCTCGTTTCGTGCCAATTTTGCCATCTTCCCTCTCTCTCTATCTTCCCATCCCCCCTCCAGTCAAGAGTTGCCAACACACTCTCCCGTGTCCACCTGATTTAATTAGCTCACTCTTCATCAGCATTTCTCTCCCTCCCACTGACCAGTCCTTTTCATGCCTGATGATTTGTCTTCGGGGATGGTTCCTGTCCTGTGCCATCAGAAGTTCTGGGGAGCATTGTCTCTGGGATTCCTCTAGTCGCAATCATACCATTAGGTGTGGTCTTTTAATGAGAATTTGGGGTCTGCATCCCATTGGTCTCCTGCTCCCTCAGGAGTTGTCTGTTGTGCTCCCTGACAGGACAGACATCGATTGTGGCTGGGCACCAACTAGTTCTTCTGGTCTGAGGATAATGTAGGTCTCTGGTTCATGTGGCCCTTTCTGTCTCTTGGGTTCTTAGTTGTCGTGTGACCTTGGTGTTCTTCCTTTGCCTTTGCTCCAGGTGGGTTGAGACCAATTAATGTATTTTACATGGCCGCTTGTTGGCATTTAGGACCCCAGGCACCACAATTCAAAGGGATGCAGAGTGTTTTCATAATAGAATTGTTTTGCCCATTGACTTAGAAGTCCCCTCAAACCAAGTTCCCCAGACCCCAGCCCCTGCTTCGCTGACCTTTGAAGCTTTCATTTTATCCCGGAAACCTCTTTACTTTTAATCCAGTCCAATTAGGCTGACCTTCCTTGTTTTGAGTGTTGTCTTTCCCTTCACCCAAAGCAGTTCTTATCTACAGATTGATCAATAAAAAGCCCTCTCCCTCCCTCCCTCCCCCCTTTGTAACCACGTAAGTATGTGTTCTCCGTTTTTTCTATTTCTCAAGATCTTATAATAGTGGTCTTATACAATATTTGTCCTTTTGCAACTGACTCATTTCGCTCAGCATAATGCCTTCCAGATTCCTCCATGTTATGAAATGTTTCAGAGATTCGTCACTGTTCTTTATCGATGCGTAGTATTCCATTGTGTGAATATACCACAATTTATTTACCCATTCGTCCGTTGATGGACATCTTGGTTGCTTCCAGCTTTTTGCTATTGTAAACAAAGCTGCAATAAACATGGGTGTGCATATATCTGTTTGTGTGAAGGCTCTTGTATCTTTAGGGTATATTCCGAGGAGTGGGATTTCTGGGTTGTGTGGTAGTTCTATTTCTAACTGTTTAAGATAACGCCAGATGGATTTCCAAAGTGGTTGTACCATTTTACATTCCCACCAGCAGTGTATGAGAGTTCCAATCTCTCCGCAGCGTCTCCAACATTTATTATTTTGTGTTTTTTGAATTAATGCCAGTCTAGTTGGTGTGAGATGGAATCTCATCGTAGTTTTAATTTGCATTTCTCTAATGGCTAATGATCGAGAGCATTTTCTCATGTATCTGTTGGCTGCCTGAATATCTTCTTTAGTGAAATGTGTGTTCATATCCTTTGCCCACTTCTTGATTGGGTTGTTTGTCTTTTTGTGGTTGAGTTTTGACAGAATCATGTAGATTTTAGAGATCAGGCGCTGGCCTGAGATGTCATAGCTGAATATTCTTTCCCAGTCTGTAGGTGGTCTTTTTACTCTTTTGGTGACGTCTTTAGATGAGCATAGGTGTTTGATTTTTAGGAGCTCCCAGTTATCTGGTTTCTCTTCATCATTTCTGGTAATGTTTTGTATTCTGTTTATGCCCTGTATTAGGGCTCCTAGGGTAGATCCTATTTTTTCTTCCATGATTTTTATCGTTTTAGTCTTTATGTTTAGGTCTTTGATCCACTTGGAGTTAGTTTTTGTGCATGGTGTGAGGTATGGGTCCTGTTTCATTCTTTTGCAAATGGATATCCAGTTATGCCAGCACCATTTGTTAAAAAGACTATTATTTCCCCAATTGACTGACACTGGTCCTTTGTCAAATATCAGCTGCTCATACGTGGATGGATTTATATCTGGATTCTCAATTCTGTTCCATTGGTCTATGTGCCTGTTGTTGTACCAGTACCAGGCTGTTTTGACTACTGTAGCTATATAATAGGTTCTGAAATCAGGTAGGGTGAGGCCTCCCACTTTCTTCTTCTTTTTCAGTAATGTTTTGCTTATCCGGGGGTTCTTTCCTTTCCATATGAAATTAGTGATTTGTTTCTCTATCCCCTTAAAGTATGACATTGGTATTTGGATTGGAAGTGCGTTATATGTATAAATGGCTTTTGGTAGAATAGACATTTTTACTATGTTAAGTCTTCCTATCCATGAGCAGGGTATGTTTTTCCACTTAAGTATGTCCTTTTGAATTTCTTGTAGCAGAGTTTTATAGTTTTCTTTGTATAGGTCTTTTACATCCTTGGTAAGATTTATTCCTAAGTATTTTTTCTTCTTGGGGGCTACTGTGAACGGTATTGATTTGGTTATCTCCTCTTCGGTGTTCTTTTTGTTGATGTAGAGGAATCCAAGTGATTTTTGTATGTTTATTTTATAACCTGAGACTCTTCCAAACTCTTCTATTAGTTTCAGTAGTTTTCTGGAGGATTCCTTAGGGTTTTCTGTGTATATAATCATGTCATCTGCAAATAGTGATAACTTTACTTCTTCCTTGCCAATCCGGATACCTTTTATTTCTTTGTCTAGCCTAATTGCCCTGGCTAAGACTTCCAACACGATGTTGAATAAGAGCGGTGATAAAGGGCATCCTTGTCTGGATCCCGTTCTCAAGGGAAATGCTTTCAGGTTCTCTCCATTTAGAGTGATATTGGCCGTTGGCTTTGCATATATGCCCTTTATTATGTTGAGGAATTTTCCTTCAATTCCTATTTTGGTGAGAGTTTTTATCATAAATGGGTGTTGAACTTTGTCAAATGCCTTTTCTGCATCTATTGATAAGATCATGTGGTTTTTATCTTTTGTTTTATTTATGTGATGGATTACATTAATGATTTTTCTGATATTAAACCAGCCTTGCATACCTGGTATAAATCCCACTTGATCAGGGTGTATTATTTTTTTTATGTGTTGTTGGATTCTATTGGCTAGAATTTTGTTGAGGATTTTTGCGTCTATGTTCATGAGGGATATAGGTCTAAAATTTTCTTTTTTTGTAATGTCTTTACCTGGTTTTGGTATCAGGGAAATGGTAGCTTCATAGAATGAGTTGGGTAGTATTCTGTCTTTTTCTATACTTTGAAATACCTTCAATAGTAATGGTGTTAAGTCTTCTCTGAAGGTTTGGTAGAACCCTGCAGTGAAGCCATCTGGGCCAGGACTTTTTTTTGTTGGAAGTTTTTTGATTACCGTTTCAATCTCTTTTTTTGTTATGGGTCTATTTAGTTGTTCTACTTCTGAATGTGTTAGTTTAGGTAGGTAGTATTGTTCCAAGAATTTATCCATTTCTTCTAGGTTTTCAAATTTGTTAGAGTACAAGTTTATGTAGTAATCTGATATGATTCTTTTGATTTCATTTGGTTCTGTTGTGATGTGGTCCTTCTCGTTTCTTATTCAGGTTATTTGTTTCCTGTTTTTCTTTAGTCAGTCTAGCCAGTGGTTTATCAATTTTGTTAATTTTTTCAAAGAACCAGCTTTTGGCTTTGTTAATTCTTTCAATTGTTTTTCTGTTCTCTAATTCATTTAGTTCAGCTCTAATTTTTATTATTTGTTTTCTTCTGGTGGCTGATGGGTTCTTTTGTTGCTTACTTTCTATTAGTTCAAGTTGTCGGGACAGTTCTCTGATTTTGGCTCTTTCTTCTTTTTGTATGTGTGCATTTATCGATATAAATTGGCCTCTGAGCACTGCTTTTGCTGTGTCCCAGAGGTTTTGATAGGAAGTATTTTCATTCTTGTTGCTTTCTAAGAATTTCCTTATTCCCTCCTTGATGTCTTCTATAACCCAGTCTTTTTTCAGGAGGGTATTGTTCATTTTCCAAGTATTTGATTTCTTTTCCCTAGTTTTTCTGTTATTGATTTCTAGCTTCATTGCCTTGTGGTCTGAGAAGATGCTTTGTAATATTTTGATGTTTTGGATTCTGGAAAGATTTGTTTTATGACCTAATATGTGGTCTATTCTAGAGAATGTTCCATGTGCACTAGAAAAAAAAGTATATTTTGCAGCAGTTGGGTGGAGAGTTCTGTATAAGTCAATGAGGTCAAGTTGGTTGATTTTAGTAAGTAGGTCTTCCGTGTCTCTGTTGAGCTTCTTACTGGATGTCCTGTCCTTCTCCGAAAGTGGTGTGTTGAAGTCTCCTACTATATATGTGGAGGTGTCTATCTCACTTTTCAATTCTGTTAAAATTTGATTTATGTATCTTGCAGCCCTGTCATTAGGTGCGTAAATATTTAATATGGTTATGTCTTCCTGATCAATTGTCCCTTTTATCATTATATAGTGTCCTTCTTTATCCTTTGTGGCGGATTTAAGTCTAAAGTCTATTTTGTCAGAAATTCCAGTCCGTGACTCTCTGTCTCTTTATTGGTGCATTTAGTCCATTTACATTCAGCGTAATTATAGATAAGTAAGTTTTTAGTGCTGTCATTTTGATGCCTTTTCATGTGTGTTGTTGGCCATTTCATTTTTCCACATGCTTTTTTGTGCTGAGACCTTTTTCTTAGTAGCTTGTGAGATCCTCATTTTCATGATGTTTAACTTTGTGTTTATTGAGTCGTTACGTTTTTCTTGGCTTTTTTCTTGAGTTATGGAATTGATATTCCTTTTTGTGGTTACCTTTTTATTTACCCCTATTTTTCTAAGTAAAAACCTAACTTGTACACTTCTATCGCCTTGTATCACTCTCCATCTGGCAGTTCAATGCCTCCTATATTTAGTCCCTCTTTTTGATTATTGTGATCGTTTATCTATTGATTTCCATGATTTCCTGTTATGTGTATTATTTTGTTTATTTATTTATTTTTTAGAATTAGTCTTAATGTGTTTGTTTTTGTGCTTTCCCTATTTGAGTTGCGTTGATATCAGGACGTTCTGTTTTGTGACCTTGTATTGTGCTGGTACCTGATATTATTGGTCATCCGGCCAAACAATCTCCTTTAGCATTTCTTGCAGTCTTGGTTTAGTTTTTGCAAATTCTCTAAACTTGTGTTTATCTGTAAATATCTTAATTTCTCCTTCATATTTCAGAGAGAGTTTTGCTGGATATATGATCCTTGGTTGGCAGTTTTTCTCGTTTAGTGCTCTGTATACGTCGTCCCATTCCCTTCTTGCCTGCATGATTTCTGCTGAGTAGTCTGAACTTATTCTTATTGATTCTCCCTTGAAGGAAACCTTTCTTTTCTCCCTGGCTGCTTTTAAAATTTTCTGTTTGTCTTTGGTTTTGGCAAGTTTGATGATAATATGTCTTGGTGTTTTTCTTTTTGGATCAATCTTAAATGGGGTTCGATGAGCATCTTGGATAGATATCCTTTCGTCTTTCATGATGTCAGGGAAGTTTTGTGTCAGGATTTCTTCAACTATTTTCTCTGTGTTTTCTGTCCCCCCTCCCTGTTCTGGGACTCCAATCACTCGCAAGTTATCCCTCTTGATAGAGTCTCACATGATTCTTAGGGTTTCTTCATTTTTTTAAATTCTTTTATCTGATTTTTTTTCAGCTATGTTGGTGTTGTTTCCCTGGTCCTCCATAAGTCCCAGTCTACATTCTAATTGCTCGAGTCTGCTCCTCTGGCTTTCTATTGCGTTGTCAAATTCTGTAATTTTATTGTTAATCTTTTGGATTTCTACATGCTGTCTCTCTATGGATTCTTGCAACTTGTTAATTTTTCCACTATGTTCTTGAATAATCTTTTTGAGTTCTTCAACAGTTTTATCAGTGTGTTCCTTGGCTTTTTCTGCATTTATCCTAATTTCATTTGTGATATCTTTAAGCATTCTGTAAATTAGTTTTTATATTCTGTACCTGATAATTCCAGGATGGTATCTTCATTTGGGAAAGATTTTGATTCTTTTGTTTGGGGGGTTGGAGAAGCTGTCATGGTCTGTTTCTTTATGTGGTTTGATATGGACTGCTGTCTCCGAGCCATCACTGCTAAACTAGATTTTCCAAGTAGTCGGCTGGTACGCTGGCTCCTGGTTCTGAAAACGGTCGCTGTCTGCCCGTATTTGTTCGTTTTCCATCTCTAAGTCTGTGCTTGTTGTTCAGAGTTCGTAGATTGTTATGTATGTGATCGATTCCCTTGTTTTTCCGAGTCTTTGTTGCAAGAGGGATCCGCGGTAGCGTCCACCTAGTCCGCCATCTTGGCCCCGCCCTCTATTCAAATTCTTTACCCATTTTTTGAGTGGTTTGTCTTTTCATGGTTAAGTTGTAGGAGGTCTTCATATATCCGATATTATGTTTAGGCATTTTTACTTTTATCTTTCAAATGAAACTTGGGAACTTCTGAGATCAAAATATGCAGTCTTGTGATTTTTATTGTTTTACAAATGCCACAAATTCTTTCTTTTCTTTTTCTTTAACAATTCTCACTTGTTTAGCTTAGGGTCTTTTACTCAGGAGCTAGTGCATAATGCGTAGTTTATATCCCAGTAGATTAAATTTTCAAATAAAATTTCCTAAGGCAGTATACCTATTTTATTTTAGACCAATATAGCAGATAACATATACTAAGTCTTCCTCAATCACTAATATCATGATTGTATTAAAACCCATAGCCTTTGAGTTCATTCTGACTCACAGAGACTCTATAGGATAGAGTAGAACTGTCCCATAGGGTTCCAAGGCTGTAGTCTTTATGGAAGTAGACCGCCATATCTTCCTTGTGCAGAGTGGCTGGTGGGTTCGAACTGCAGACTTTTTGGTTGGCAGGCAGCTGAGTGATTTAACCACTGTGTTACCAGGGCTCGCTTATTCTATTAAAGAGAATTATTGAATATGTCTGGCTTGATTTGTTCTTTAAAGTTTTACGTATTTTTTTTTTTAAGTTGGATTCCATTTCCAAAAGTTTTCTTTTATACGTAATTTTACTAAGATATTTATGTTGGACTCAATGTAACATCATTAAAAAAACTCCCTTTGTCTTTGGATTGATACCATATTTGTTTTTTAGAGACATTGATTGTTTCCTAGGACTCAGTGATTCCAAAAATAATAGGCTTAGTACAGAAAACCAACTTCCTCAAATCATTTATCTAAAATTGTTTGTTTGTGTATGTGAAAATTTCCTAAGAATCTCCTCTCGGGTTTTGGGGGAGAGAGTACTGTGTGTCTTTCTTTCCTTCCTTCCTCTTTCTGTCTTTCCCTTCCTCCTTTCTTTCTGTCTCTCTCTCTCCCTCTTCCCCCGCCTCTCTCATTCTCTTTCTGTCCCTCCCTCTTTCTTCCTTCCTCCCTTCCTCCTTTCTTTTTTACCAACAAGCTAATTGTCCCAAATGAAGTTTGTCATTTATCTGGTTGAAAGCTTGGGGAAAAAATTGCTGAACTTATCCATTTGTATTTTGTTAAAATACACAACTCTTTGTTAATTAGTGGCCTTTTTTCACTGACATTAATGCAGTAGTCATCTAAAAATTATACTTTTTTTCTCTAGGAAGCTAAGCCACAGTGCATCTTGTTTTTACATGCACGCTAACCACTTTTCTGTATTTTTATTTACTTGTTTAAAGGTCAAAAAGAGCATCAATTGGATATTTTTATTATTTCATTTTATTCATTAGGAAAAAGTTCAAATATAAACAAAAGCCAAGGGGGATGGAATGATGCAGTCCCATATATCTCTCATGCGGCTTGACAGTTATTATCACCTGGTCAGCTTTGTTAACCCAGTTTCCCCACCCCCACCTTCTTACAGGCTCCTCTCACAACCGTGAAGCAAAACCCAGCGTACACATTTTCTTATCTGTAGATGTTTTGATATGTATCTAAACTTTGAGGGTTTTCATTTTTTAAAACATAACCACAATATTTTTCTTTACTCAAAAATGAAACAAAACAAAATAAATTACCTAATACCAAATATCATGTCAGTGTTCCTATTTTTTTGACTTATTTTGTTTTAGCCTGTTTGTTTTTTCTTATTATATTTCCTTAAGATATTGTAACTTTATCCTGTTGTGTATAATATCTGATCCGGTTTTTCTTGTGTACAGAAGCAGTGTACGTGTTTCTTAGTTACTGTACATTTACCTGGTATGCAATGTTCTGTCTTCCCAGGCATTGTTCACACTTCTTGATGAACTTTTTGAACTGATATTTTGTACTCATATGTGTGACAGCAACACAACATTTTTAATTCAGGCCTACCTGAGTAGGGGAAAAACTGGCTAAACCAGTTTTGACTGACACAGGAAATGTGACTAAAAATAGTACACTTTCAAGTTCAGTGAAGGTTGAAACCGACATTTTAGGTTTCTTAACAGTGGCTAACTCATCAACTCTATGTCTTGGTGGTCTTCTTTCTTTATGTAGGAGGAACATTGAAGGACAGAATCAAAATATCATGGACTCTGGGAATGAGATAATTTACAAGGCAGCTAGCATGGAGGCTAGCAGTCATTCACTTATTCAACAATATTTCTTTCATTTTTCCAGCTTCATTTTCTTATTCTTTTAAGCGTCCAAAATAGTCTGGGGGTGTTAGAAATTTATTAAAGCAAGTCATAGGTCACTTGTTAATGCATTTTCTACGATTAGGTAATTAATGCCATTAAGGGTGCAATGTTGATTAAACAGTGTAAAAGTTAGAACAAATTTAAAAGAGTATTATCACATTCAGATAAAAGTTAAATACTCTTCTCATGACTTTTCATGGTATTAAACTGTTCCTATTTGGCACTTGCCTAAGATATTCTTTTAAACTTCTGTCTACTTCTCTACAATGGCAGAGATGTCTAAGTGTCCCCTGGTACTCATGCCCTCCCCCTTCCCTACAGTGGAGTGGTCAGTTGAAGGCAGCTGTCTAGCTAGGCATCCAGATATGGCCATGTGACTAGTTCTTCCCCGTGAAAGGTAAGAATGCAATGATGTGAGTCACTCTGGGGCTGAGATTTTAAGAATGGGTCTTTTCCCATCTGCTGCCTGCTGGTTGGATACAGAGATAGCAGAGCCACAAAATGGAAGGAGCCTGAGTCCTCCGGTCACCATGTAGAGGAAAACCAACTACCAATCAGAATCACCTCCATGGAGTGAGAAAAACTTTTAGTAAGTCAACCTACTGAAACGTGGGGGTTTGTTTGTTCCTGCAGCTAGCATCACACTAACAAATAAACCCAGGTGGTTCCAGGGTTTATTAGAATTAAGATATGAGCTGTTTTCTTAATTCCTTCTTGCTCTGTCTAATTTTTCCCCACTGTGCCATAGCAGGGCCCCCGGTTATCTCCACAGCCTCCATCATACCACTCCTTCCTTCGTACACATTACATTGACCTTGGTCTTCTCCCTTATTAAGCATGTTCTTTCCTGAGGGCTTTTGTACTTGCTTTTCCCTTAGCCTGGAATAATCTTTACTATTTCATGGTTTCCTCCCTTACTGTTAAATGTCACCTCCTTAGAGAGGGTTTCATGACCACATATTCTAAAATAGTACTACTTACCTTCGTTCCCATAGCCTGCTGTATTTTTCTTCTAGCACATGTCACTTCCTAATCTAATATAGGAGCCCTGGTGGCACAGCGGTTAAGAGCTCACCTGCTAACCAAAAGGTTGGCAGTTTGAATCTACCAGCCACTCCTTGGAAACCCTATGGAGCAGTTCTACTCTGTCCTATGGGGTTGCCATGAGTCTGAATTGACTCGATGGCAACAGGTTGGTTTTTGTAGGTAATCTGATACAAATTTATTTGTTTACTGTCTCCCCAACTATGGAGTAAGCTCCATGAAGGCAGAGGATTTGGTTTGCTCGCCGCTGTACACCAGCACCTACAATAGTGCTGGTCACGTAGTTGGTACTCCATAAATGTTTGCTGAATTAGTGAATGACTGCTAGCCTACATGCTAGCTGCCTTGTAGATTATCTCAAAGATTCCTCCAAATATAGCCTGCCATATTTAGGTGGTGATTGTGATGTCCTCATAGTTATTATTCACTAATAAAAGGTTAAATCCCTAATTCATAAACTAGCTCTTAACAGTTCTCTAAGAAATCAAAGGTATTTTGAAGCCATGGGCATCCCATCATTGCCAGTTTGACTCCCTGGAAACCAGAGCTCTGAGCCCTCAGATAGGTATGCATCTGTAGCTATAAGCAAGATGATTTACCAAGTATTTAATGTGATAAAATAACACTGAGAAATCAATTGTTATCTTTCATTTTCTCAGCTATAGGACATTTAGAAGGAATAAAAACTATTTCTACCTCATCACTCTCAGGAATGTTGCGTGGCTTTTCTGACTTTGAGTTCTGGACCTTTTCTATCTCCAGACAGAAGGAGGCAGCCTTTTGCAGGGAAGAGGAGTGTTTCAGGACAAGAGGAGAAATTTCTAGGCAGGGTGGTCCCTCTAGAGTCTGGATTCTAGACTCTCGAGATTAAGATAACTCAGAAATAGGCTCTTGTTTCTGAAGGCTTGGGCTCAAGGAATGAATGAGGACAAACCTCAGAGGATGAAGAGAAGGAGCTTGTGTGCTTTGAGGTTGAATAGGGAGGTAGAAGAAGTGGCCACCAGATGGGTGCTTTAGCCTCAGGACAAGAAGAGAGTAGGAAGTTCTGAGGGTGAGTGCAGTCACTTTGAATAGTTGGATGTAGTATGAGAATGGCCATGTGGGTACCTAGAACTGGAAACTAAATGCCTTAGGTCTAGAAGCTTCACTGAGTTACCCATGACCAGGCAACTACAAAGAATGAGGTCCCGTTCCATTTTCCTGGATCTTGAAAGCCTTTGAAGTTTCTGCATTATCTATAAGGGTGGGGGGAGTCCCTGGGTGGTGCAAATTGTTAACACACTCAGCTGCTAACCAAAAGGTTGGTGGTTTGAGTCCACCCAAACTCACTTCAGAAGAAAGGTCTGGCTATCTACTTCTCAAAACTCAGCCAATTAAAACCCTATGGATCACAGATCTACTCTGACACACCTGGGGTTCCCATGATTGGAATTGACTCCATGGCAACTGAATTGGATAGGAATGGAGAGGTTACTCTGGAAATGGGTTGGTATTAAATTTTTCATCTTTGAGCCAAATTTAATTTGGTTCAGAAGATTAAAGAAAAAAGTGTTAATGTATTACAGTTAGGGTTGTCTGTATTTTTGTTTGCTAAATCTGACAACCCTTGTTGCCTCCCTGCGTTATATACTAAATGTGATTTTACTTTATATTTGATGCTGTTATAAATTTATTCCAGGGTTGTAAAAATAATAACTACCATTCATTAAGTACTTGTAGTGCGTCAGACACTTTGTTTAGTTCTCTACAGGTACTATCACACTCAATCCTCAGAACAACTTTTGAGTCAAGTATTAGAAACCTGTTTTACAAAGGAAGTGACAGAGACTTCGAGAGATTAAATAACAAGTCCAAGGTCACATAGCTAGAATGTGGCAGACCCAGGACTAGAACCCAAGCCAATTGGTCTATAAAGCTTGTAATTTTTTTTTTTGGTGACATTGTTTTTTTTATTGTGGTAAAAATAAGTAAAACATATGTTTGGAAATTCAACATTTTTTTCATGAACAATTCAGTGACATTGGTTATGTTCATCATGTTGTGCAACCATCACCACTATCCATTTCTAGATTATTCTATCAACATTAACAGAAACTCAATGCTCTCTAAGCTAATACTTGCCTTTTACCCTTCTTTCCCACCCCTGTTGACTACTAGTAAACTTTGGTCTCTATACATTTGCCTATTTTATATATTTCGTGTAAGTGATATCATACAATATTTGTCCTTTCATGACTGACTTATTTCATGCAGCATAATGTTTTTAAGGTTTATTCATGTTGTACTATGTGTCAGAACTTTGTTTCTCTTTATGGCTAATATCCCATTTTATATATATATTGGATTGGAATATGAAAGCTGAAAACAAAGAAGGGTTGGTAGTTGGAAAATATGGCCTTGGTAATGGAAAAGATGCTGGAGATCGCATGATAGAACTTTGCAAGACCAATGACTTCTTCGTTGCAAATACCTTTTTGAACAACATAAATGGCAACTTTATATATGTGGACCTCACCAGATGGAAAACACAGGAATCAAATCAACTACATCTGTGGAATAGATGATGGAAAGCTCAATATCATCAGTCAGAACAAGTCCAGGGGCTGACTGCAGGACAGACATCAATTGTTCATATGCAAGTACGAGTTGAATCTGAAGAAAATTAGAACAAATCTACAAGAGCCAAAGTATGACCTTGAGCATATCCCACCTGAATTTGGAGACCATCTGAAGAATACATATGATGTATTTGAAAACTAATTGATCTGATGCATTGAAAACTAATGACTGAAGACAAAATGAGTTGTCAGAAGACATAAAGGACATCAACATGAAGAAAGCAAAAGGTCATTAAAAAGACAGGACCTGGCAGATCAGTGGACAGGGAGTACGGGAAAGCAGCTTCACAAAGTTCCCAGCAGAAGACAGAGAACCCACACAGGCACTGATTCCTGCCCAGCACTGATTCCTGGCCCACCCTGTCAGCCCTAGTACATGCCACAAACAACCCATCCCAGCCCTCCCCTCCAGCTGGATCTGCCCTGCCACACCATAGCTGAGTGACTGGCCCTGCCCATTGGACAAGGAGGTGAAAAGTATTGCAAATAAGACAAGCAAACAAAGTACACACAGCCCACCTGCTCAGACATAACCAAATAAAACAAAAAACCAGGACAAAACAAACAAATCTACAATTAAGGAAAGAAGAAAATAACTACTGAATGTCCCTAAGACAGTAGACAATATCAAAACACATAAAAAAACAAGACAGGATGGTTCCAGTAGGTGTCGAAAATAAAATACCAGATGGCTTTCCAGTAGAAGGGAAGACACTAGAACTATCTGACTTGAAATTCAAATCTCTAATATTCAGAGCAATCCAAGAGTTGAAGCAAAAAGCAGACAAAAATGAGGAAAAAATAGATAAACTTATGGAAAAAGCAGACAAATTCATGGAAAATACGGCAAAAAAATGGAACAATTCAGGAGAATAATACATGAACAAAATGCCCAAATAAATTCCAAAATACAAATTAGAAATCCAAAAGATAAACAACAAGATTTCAGAAATAGTGTCATAGAAGCACTGAGGAGCAGGTTTGAAATGATGGAAGATAGGATCAGTGAAATTGAAGACAAACACTTGGATACAACTCTGTTTGAGGAAAAATCAGAAAAAAAGAATGAAGAAAAATGAGGAAACCCTGAGAATTATGTGGGATGCAGTCAAAAGCAAAAATTTGTGAGTGGTTGGAGTTCTAGAACAGAGAGAGAAAATGGAAAACATGGAGAGAATCATTGAAGAATTGCTGACAGAAAACTTCTTTAATATCATGAATGATGAAAAGCTGACCATCCAAGAAGCTCAGCGAACCCCATATAGGATAGACCCCAAAAGAAAAACACTGAGGCATATCATAATGACACTCACGAAAACCAGAGACAAAAAATCCTGCAAGCAGCTCGAGAAAAACAAGAAGTCACATACAGAGGAGAAACAATAAGACTAAGCTCTGATTATTTGGCAGAAACCATGCAGGCAAGAAGGCGATAGGATGATACATATATAAAACCTTAAAAGAAAAACACTGCCAACCATGAATAATATATCCTGCAAAACTTTCATTCAAATATGATGGTGAAATTAGGATATTTCCAGATAAACAGAAATTAAGGGAATATATAAAAACCAAACCAAACCTACAAGAATTATTAAAGGGGGCCCTTCAGTCTGAGAACAAACAACATCAGACCACAGACTGAATCTAGGACGCAGGATTGTACCAGCCAGATACCGAGGTAGGAGATGAATTCCCAAGGACTATCTAAAACCAAAAGAATTGCAGAAGGGAACCAGAGGTTAATTTGTAAATGACAACAATGTCAGAACAATAAAAGATAGTGTAGGTATAGAACTTTCTAATGCAGAGGAAGGCAAGGCAATAAAAAAAAAAAAAAAAAAAAAACAAGTAATAATACACTGGTTCAAACCTAGGAAGATAAGGGTAAATTTCAAGGTAACCACAAAGGAAGTTAACAAATCTACTCATCAAAATAAAGAAGAAAAACAGTCTCAATTGAAACAAAATCTACAAAAACAAAATAAATGAAAAAGAAATCCAGAAACAAAAGGAACTCAGACCAGGAGAGTAAGAGGAACAAAGAAAACGTTAGCATCACACACACAAAAAAAGCACCACAAAATGACAGCAATAAATTTATACCTATCAATAATTACAATGAATATAAATGGCCTAAATGCACCCATAAAGAGACATAGAGTGACAGAAGGTCTATACTTTGAATCCACTTGCCTCTTTTTGGAAACTCTATGGGGTAGTTTTTCTCTGTCCTGTAGAGTCATTATGAATCAAAATTGACTCAGTGGTAATGAGTTTGGTTTTTGGTTTGGTCTGCTCCAAAACTGACAGATCTAGTTAACAAAAGCAAGTAATATTATAGAACTTTTCAATGACATTTATAAAGCTTGCTATATTGGATAAATCTAGAAAGTTACACTCGAAAATTAGAAAATAAACATAATTAAGCTAGATGTGTGACATTTAAAAACATGCATCAGTTACCAGGCCAAAGCCTATCTCAACAAATGCCAAAGAATCAAAAGTATAAAATATATTATGTTAGTACAATGTCTTTATATTAGAAATCAATGTACACGTAAGAATCAAAGTTCATATGTTTGGAAAATAGTACAAATACAAAACAAAATAAAAACTTAAAAATTCGTAATGGAAGTTAAAATACATTTATACAAGAAAAATTAGAAAATAAAGATATAAATACATACGCATAATTTCATTGATGGATATTTGCATTTTTTTTATGAAAATGTTAGTAGTGATTGTCTCTAAGAAATACTTTGATGGTGATATTTTTTTCTTTATTGTGCTGTTTGATGTTTCTTGGGTTAATTTTTTTAAATGACAACAAAAAATATATGTATCACAAATCTGAGGAATACAGTGCATGTTATAAAATTATTTATCAGTCTTAAAGAAAAGAAGAAAATCACTATTCAGAGAATTTATAACTTACATAATCAGCTTGAATGTTTTGAGAGATTGTGGTTTTGGAAGGATTAATATAGTCACCCAGAAACCTAGGAGTTAAACACTATGCTTCACTAAAAGTTAACTAAAATACCTCATTATGTTACTCAGAACAATACTGTTATTGTTAACTCATAGTGACCCTATGTACAACAGAGTGAAACACTGCCTGGTCCTGTGCAATCCTCACAGTTGTTGCCATACTTGAGACCATTGTTGCAGCCAGTATGTCAATCCATCCTGTAAAGTGTCTTCCTCTTTTTCGATGATCCTCTGCTTTACCAAGCATGACATCTTCTCCAGGAATTGATCTCTCCTACAGTTCCAAAGTATGTGAGACAAAGTCTTGCCATCCTCACTTCTAAGGAACATTCTGGCTGTGCTTCTTCAAGAAGTATAGATTTGTTCATTCTTAATGGCAGCTCATGTTATATTCAATAGTCTTTGCCAACGTCATAATTCAAAGGCATCAGATTTTCCTTATTCGTTGTTCAGTGTTCAAATGCATATAAGGCAATTGAAAATACCATTGCTTGGGTTAAGACACACCTTAGACCACAAAGTGACATCTTTGCTTTGTAACATTTTAAAGAAGTCTTTTGCAGCAGGTTTGTAAAATGCAATACGTCCTTTGATTTCTTGACTGCTGCTTCCATGGGCATTGATAGTGGTTCCAAGTAAAATGAAATCCTTGACAACTTCAATATTTCCACCATTTGTCATGATGTTGCTTATTTGTCCAGTTGTGAGGATTTTCATTTTGTTTATGTTGAGGTATAACCCATACTGGAGGCTGTAGTCTTTGATCTCCATCAGTAAGTACTTCAAGTCCTCTTTGCTTTCAGCAAACAAGGTTGTGCCATCTGCATATCACAGGCTGTTGATAAATCTTCCTCCAATCCTGATGCCACATTCTTCTTCATGTAGTCCAGCTTCGGGGATTTGTTGCTCAGTTTACAGATTGAATAAGTGTAGTGAAAGGATCCAACCCTGATGCACACCTTACCTGGTTTAAACCACATAGTATCCCCTTGTTATGCTCAAATGACTGCCTCTTGGTCTATGTATAGGTTCCTCAGGAGCACAATGAAGAGTTCTGGAATTTTCATTCTTTGCAATGTTATCCATAATTTGTATGCTCCACACAGTCAAATGCCTTTGTGTAGTCAATAAAACACAGGTGAACATCTTTCTGGCATTCTTTGCTTTTAACCAACATCTGTTTGACATCAGTAATGATATCCCTGGTTCCATATCCTCTTCTGAGGGCTTGAATTTCTGGTAGTTCCCTGCAGATGTACTGCTGCATCCATTTTTGAAAGTTCTTCTGCAAAATTTTAATTGCCTATTATATTAATGATATTGTTCCGTAATTTCCTCATTCTGTTCTATCACCTTTCTTTGGAATGGGCACAAATATGTTTCTCTTCCAGTCTGTTGGTCAGGTAGCTGTCTTTCAGATTTCTTCACACAGACGAGTGGGCACTTCCAGCATTACATCCGTTTTTTGAAACATTGCAATTGATATCCTGTCAATTCCTAGAGCCTTGTTTTTTTGCCATTGCCTTCAGGCAGCTTGAACTTCTTCCTTCAATACCAATGATTTGCTCATATGCTACCTCTTGAATGGTTGAACATTTCATATTCTGAACAACATGCATGTGCAAAACCATAAAATGCATTTATAAACATTTTACATTTTATTGATTACAATGTCAAACCTTTTAGATAAAATATATTGCATGTCTCAATTTCATTTTTTGTTATGCTCAGTGTTTGCTAGATTTCCCTATATGTGGGTAGGGATGCTACTAAAACCAACCAAACCAAACCCACTGCCATTGAGTTGATTCTGACTCATAGTGACCCCATCGGGTTCCCAAGGCTGTAGATCTAAGTTAAAGAAAAAAAAAAAAGTTAAATAGTTGAGAATAATACTAAGATAAGGAAAAATGAGTTTCTAATCAGCTTCTGTAGAGATCTACATCCTTGGGAACCCTATGGGGTCACTATGAGTCAGAATCAACTCAATGGCAGTGAGTTTGGTTTGGCTGGTTTTAGTAGCATTCTTACCCACATATAGGGAAATCTAGCAAACACTGAGCATAACAAAAAATGAAATTGAGACATGTAAATTAGTATTATTCTCAACTATTTAACTTAGAGAAACCCTGGTGGCATAGTGGTTAAGTGCTATGGCTGCTAACCAAGAGGTCAGCAGTTCAAATCCTCCAGGCACTCCTTGGAAACTCTATTGGGCAGTTCTACTCTGTCCTATAGGGTTGCTATGAGTCGGAATCGACTCGATGGCAGTGGGTTTTGGTTTATTTAACTTAGTTTCATTTTCAAGTTGTTTTCAGACTCTAGTGTTGTGTCTTCTACGTTGGCAACCACCCACTTATGATGCTTGAAGCTGGAAGGAAGCATACTGGTGGACCTTCGGACACGTGCTTATCCTTTCCCTGAGTTCTGGCCTCCATCTAGTACCACAACTGATCTCCCCAGAGTCTCAAAGTCAGCACTGTGCAAGAACTTAACAGAGGGTGGCTCAAGATCACTGAAGATTGAAATATTAAGCAAAATAATGGAGCTGATTAGAGACCAAAAAGACTATAAAGTAATGAGATTGATTTCCACCCCCCGTGGCCAGTAATCTGGTTGAAAGCAATTTTAGACAATGTATCAATCCAAAATTTTGGGGCAAGAAACTACTCTGAAACAAAATATATTTATGTAAATTATTTATAAACATGTGTATGTATTTATATATTTATGTGTAAGTTGGTTGTGACAGAAATTGCATTGCTGTTAACCTCTGAAGTAAAATATTTGGGTTTGAAAAGTTAAAAAGTTTTATAAAATTTCTTTATCTCTGTCTTTGGCTCATAAGATTGCTGAGGGATGGGCAAGCATTAAGATGAAGCACTTAAAATAGTGCTTGGTATATAGTAACAGCAATATAAGTTTCAGCTATCCTTATATGATTATTGTCACTTCTCACCTATTCTTTTATTTTTATTTTTTATATACTTTTGTTTATTTTCTTGTCATCATTGAGAATATACACAGCAAAACATACGCCAATTCAACAGTTTCTACATGTAGCATTTCTTTCTTTTATTTTAAATATGAAATAAAAGTAGTTCCACTGCAAAAAAAAAAAAAAAAAAGGAAAGAAAGCAAAGACCAAAATGGATGTCAGAAAAAGACTCCGAAAGTTGCTCTTGAATATAAAGTAGCTAAAGTGGATGGAAAAAATGATGAATTAAAAGAGCTGAACACATTTCAAAGGTCAACTCAGGAAGACAAAGAAAATATAACGAAATGTGCAAAGATCTAGAGATAGAAAACCAAAAGGGAAGAACACGCATGACATTTCTCAAGCTCAAAGAACTGAAGAAAAAATTCAAGCCTTGAATTACAATACTGAAGGATTCTGTGAAAAAAATATTGAATGACTCAGGAAGCATCAAAAGAAGATGGGAGGAATACACAGAATCACTGTACCAAAAGGTACATATAATCAAGAACCAATGGTATTGAAGGAAGAAGTCCGAGCTGCACTGAAGGCACTGGTGAAAAACAAGGCTCCAGGAATTGACACAATACAAAATGAGATGTTTCAACAAACGGATGCAGTGCTGGAGCACGCACTCATCTATGACAAGAAATTTGGAAGACAGCTACCGGGCCAGCTGACTGGAAGAGATCCCTATTTGTGCCCATTCCAAAGAAAGGTGATTCAACACAATGTGGAAAGTATGGAACAATATCATTAATATCATATGAAAGTAAAATTTTGCTGAAGATCTTTCAAAAGTAGTCACAGCAGTACATCGATAGAGAGCTGCCAGAAATTCAAGCTGCATTCGGAAGAGGACATGGAACAAGGGGTATCATTGATGATGTCAGATGGATTTGGCTGAAAGCAGAGGATACTAGAAAGATGATTATGTGTATTTTATTGACTATGCAAAGGCATTTGACTGTGTGGATCATAACAAATTATGGATGACATTTCGAAGAACGGGAATTCCAGAACACTTAATTGTGCTAATGTGCAACCTTTACATAGACCAAGAGGCAGTCGTTGGAACAGAGCAAGCGGACACTGCATCATTTCAGATCAAGAAAGGTGTGGGTCAGTGTTGCATCCTTTCACTATACTTATTCAATTTGTGTGCTGAGCAAATAATCCAAGAAGCAAATAATCCAAGAACTATATGAAGAAGAACGTGGCACCAGGATTGGTGGAAGACTCATTAACAACCCAATATGCAGATGACACAACTCTGCTTGCTGAAAGTGAAGAGGACTTGAAGCGCTTACTGATGAAGATCAAAGACCAGAGCCTTCAGTACGAATTACACCTCAACATAAAGAAAACAAAATCCTCACAACTGGACCAATAAGCAACATCATGATAAATGGAGAAAAGATTGACATTGTCAAGGATTTCATTTTACTTGGATCCACAGTCAATGCCCATGGAAACAACAGTCAGGAAATGAAAAGATGCATTGCATTGGGCAAATCTACTGCAAAAGACCTCTTTAAAGTGTTAAAAAGCACAGATGTCACCTTGAGGACTGAGGTGCACCTGACACAAGCCATGATATTTTCAGTCGCCTCATATGCATGGGAAAACTGGACAATGAATAAGGAAGACTGGAAAAGAACTGATGGAACAAACAAATAAATAAACAAGCATATTATAAATTTCATTATATATGTGTATGTACTTGATGGCAATGGATTCGGTTTCATGTATATATATACGTGTGTGTGTGTGTGTATACACCACATTTGTTTTTTTCATTCATCTGTTTATGGACATTTAGGATGTTCCCACATTTTGTCTGTTGTGAACACTACTGGAATGAATATTGGTTTAAAAGTTTCTGTTTGCACTCCTGCTTTCAATTCTTTTGGGTGTATGCCTAGGATTGGGATTGCTGGGTCCACACTCGCTGTACCATTTTGCATTCCAGCCAGCGATGGATGAGGGTTCCAATTTCTCCATATCCTCACCAATACATGTTATTTTCCATTAAAAACACTTAAAAAAAAAATTATAGCTATCATAGTGGGGGCAAAGTGGTAACTCATTATGGTTTTGATTTCCATCCCTTTTTTTAAATATTTGTTGTTCTTCTGGAAGTCCATGGTATTATTACCAAAAAAGTCCCTTTGTCATTGAGTTGATTCCGACTCATAGTGCACAGTATATTAAAAAAAAATTTTTTCTTTTTTTTTGGTAATAATACCATGGAGTGCCAGAAGAACAAACAAATCTCTCTTGGAAGAAATACAGCTAGAATACTCCTTAGAAACAAGGATGGCAAGACTTGTTTCACATACTTTGACATGTTATCAGAAAGGATCAGTCCCTTGAGATGACATCATGCTTGGTAAGGTAGAGGGTCAGCAAAAAAGGAGAAAGACCCTCAATGGCATGGATTAACACAGTGGCACAGGAATGGGCAGTGTTTCATTCTGTTGTACATAGGGTCGCTATGAGTGGAAACTGACTTGCTGGCACCTAAAAACAACAACAATGACTAGTGACTTCGAGCATCTTTTCATGTTCTTGTCGGCTATTTGATATCCTCTTTCGTGAAGTGTCTATTCAATTACTTCACCCATTTTTTGATTGGGATATTTGTATTTTTGCCAAAGCTTGTGTTCTTAAACCATTGTATTCTAATGATCCTTTGTTATGGGAAAGTTTTATTATTGCTAGATTGGTTACCCAGGCTGCTGCCCAAGACACCAGCCCAAAGACCTAAACTATCATTGGAAGTGTAGGAAATTGTATTTTCCCAGAACTCCTTTTGGGATAATACTGTGTGGGTTTGGAAACAATCTTATGATGATGCCCCAAGAGGCATACACAAGCAAAAGTAGACAGACCTAAACTTCCCTCTGGGTTTTGTTTGGCTGAGTCTGGTATGTACATAAAGGATTTGAACTGAACTCCTCAGAACAACCAAAGTAACTCTGCAGGCAGCCATCATAGTCCTTCTTTGCCCTTCGCCTAGCAGAGCATCCAGGCTCTCCCCTAATTAATGGTGAGGCATAAGTAGGGAGCACCTGCTTAGCACAAGCGATTAGTCTGGCTGCGACACTCACAAGTCACAGAGTGGCCCTGTGCCAATTCTTTTAATTCTCTTCTTTTTTCTATAACTTGGTATTGATAACAAGATCTTTTCCTAGCATTTTGTTGTAATTCTGATACTTAGAGGCTCAATCTTGTCTTCTTCAGTAATCCTGTGATCTTTAAGCTCCTCTCAGACGACGTTCCACATGTTGCTCATCCTCCATGTAAACTCGATATAATTTCAGGAGCTGGTTTTTATTTCTTTACCCACCCTCCCTTGGACCTGGGGCTGAGTTAATTACACACTTCAGTTCATGGCACCTTATCATCGTTGTCCATGCAAGGCTCTGCTTTTGTTTTGACCACACTCTTCTTTTCCCCAATTGACAACGATTTTAAGGTTTCTTTTCATTTGTGGGGGTCCCTGGGTGATACAAATGGCTAAGGCACTTAACTGCTAACCAAAAGGTTGGAGGTTCCAGTACACCCAGAAGTACTCTGGAAAAAAGGCCTGGTGATCTCTGTCCAAAAAATCAGCCATGGAAACCCTATGGAGCACAGTTCTACCCTGACACACATGGGAGTACCACAAGTCAGAGTCAGCTCTGTGGCAACTGGTAGAGGTGGTGATTTCATTTGTGTTTATTTTTGCAAAATGAGTATTATTGGTTTATGTGCATATATTTTAATTTACATTTGTCACACTGTGTATATTCCTTTTCTTACACTTCTCACTCAGCACTGTGCTTTTATGGTTCATTCATGTTGCTATGTGTACATTAAATTCCTTTTCTTTTGTGCTGCTGCATGGTTCTTCCATGTACTCCTACACAGGGACGCTAATATTGTCACCATCTGCCCTCACCCAGACACCGCTCTGTGTGAGAAGCCACCCTGAGGTGGGTGTTCTTTACCTAGATATTTGACTTCAGCCATTTCCTTGTCAACTTTTTGAAAGTCATTTGATGTTGCTTTCCTTACCATACCATTGGCTTCTAGTTTTTTTTTAATGTTTTTCCAACTGCTGCAATACAGACTTCTAGAGAGGTGGTGTTATAGATGGTTAATGTATTAAAGCAGTTCCAGCATTTTACACTTTCCCTGATTTGCTTGCATAATGCATAATTCTGTATTTACAATTCCTAGAACATGATGAACCTAGGTTACTTCTGAATATTTTAGTGGTTTAATTATTACCTTAAGGCCCCAGCCAGAAACCTGAGGATAAGCTCTACATTCATTCCCTAGATGCAGAAATATATGGATTGTAGTCACCAAATCTTTTAGTAGCAGCTGTCATACAGTACTAGCTGTTGTTGTTAGGTGCCGTCGAGTTGGTTCCGACTCATAGTGACTCTGTGCACAACAGAATGAAACACTGTCCCGTCCTGTGCCATCCTTAAAATCGTTTTTATGCTTGAACCCATTGTTGCAGTCACTGTGTCAGTCCATCTCATTGAGGGTCTTCCCCTTTTCCGCTGACCCTGTACTTTGCCAAGCATGATGTCCTTCTCCAGGGACTGATCCCACCTGATAACATGTCCAAAGTATGTAAGACGCAGTCTCGCCATCCTTGCTTCTAAGGAGCATTCTGGTTGTACTTCTTCCAAGACAGATTGGTTTGATCTTTTGGCAGTCCATATGTATATTCAATATTCTTCGCCAGCACCACAATTCGAAGGTGTCATTTCTTCTTTGGTCTTCCTTATTCATTGTCCAGCTTTCACATGCGTATGATACAATCGAAAATACCATGGCTTGGGTCAGGAGCACCTTAGCCTTCAAGGTGACATCTTTGCTTTTCAACACTTAAAAGACGTCCTTTGCAGCAGATTTGCCCAATGCAATGCGTCTTTTGATTTCTTTTTATCTATTCTGCCACTCTCTGTCTCTTTATTGGTGCATTTAGTCCATTTACGTTCAGCGTGATTATGGATAGGTATGAGTTTAATGCTGTCATTTTGATGTCTTTTTTTCTGTGTTGTTGACAGTTTCTTTTTTCCACTTAATTTTTTGTGCTGGGTAGCTTATGTTTATATATTGTCTTTTCCTCTTATTCAATGTAGATGATTTTGTTTCTGCTGAGTCTCTATTTTTTTCTTGTGTTTTATTTTGATGAGTAGGATTCTTAGTCTCCTTTGTGGTTACCTTAATATTTACCCCTATTTTTCTAACTTTAAACATAACTTTTATTTCTTTATATCGCCTTGTCTTCCTTTCCATATGAGAGATCTATGACTATATTTCTTAGTTCCTCTTTATTCTTTTAATGTTATCTTCTTTTACATAATGACATCACTATTTCCCTGTTTTGAGCATATTTTTTTACCTTGATTTATGTTTGTGATTTCCCTATCTGGGCTGACATCTGATTGCTCTGTCTAGTGTTCTAGTCGTGGGTTGATATCTGATATTATTGATTTTCTAACCAGAGAAATCCCTTTAGTATTTCTGGCAGTTTTGATTTGGTTTTTACAAATTCCCTAAACTTCTGTTTATCCAGAAATGTCCTAATTTCACCTTCATATTTGAGAGACAGTTTTGCTGGATATATGATTCTTGGTTGGCAATTTTTTTCTTCAATGCTTTATATAAGTCATCCCATTGCCTTCTTGCCTGCAGGGTTTCTGCTGAGTAGTCTGAGCTTATTCTTATTGTCTGTCCTTTGTAGGTGACTTTTCATTTATCCCTAGCTGTTCTTAAAATTCTCTCTTTACCTTTGGTTTTGAAACCCTGGGGGCATAGTGGTTAAGTGCTACAGCTGCTAACCAAAGGGTTGGCAGTTCAAATCCGCCAGGCGCTCCTTGGAAACTCTATGGGGCAGTTCTACTCTGTCCTATAGGGTCACTATGAGTTGGAATTGACTCGACAGCACTGGGTATCTTTGGTTTTGGCAAGTTTGATTATAGTATGTCTTGGTGACTTTCTTTTAAAATCTACCTTATGTAGAGTTCATGGAGAATCATAGATAGGTATCTTCTCATCTTTTATTATATGAGGGAAGTTTTCTGCCAACAAATCTTCAACTATTCTCTCTCTATTTTCTGTTATCTCTCCCTGTTCTGGAACTCCAATCACTCGTAGGTTATTTCTCTTGACAGAGTCCCACATGATTCTTAGGGTTTCTTCATTTTTTAAAATTCTTTAATCTGATTTTCCTTCAAGTATATTGGTGGCAAGTGCTTTGTCTTAGTCTTACAGATTCTGCCTTCCACTTGCTCAATTCTGCTTCTCTGACTTTCTATTGAGTTGTCTACTTCTGTAATTTTATTGTTAAACTTCTGAATTTCTGATTGTTGTCTTTCTATGGATTCTTGCAGCTTATTAAATTTTTCCTTATGTTCTTGAATAACCTTTTTAATTTTTTTCAACTGTTTTATCTGTGTGTTCCTTGGTTTGTTCTGTGTATTGCCTGATCTCCTTCCTGATGTCTTGAAGAGTTCTGTATATTAATCTTTTGTATTCTGCATCCGGTAATTCCAGGAAGGCACCTTTGTCCAGAAGATCCCTTGATTCCCTGTTTTGAGAGCTTGTTGAAGTGATTGTGGCCTGCTTCTTTATGTGATTTAATATTGACTGTTGTCTCTGAGCCATCTATAAGTTATTGTATTAGTTTATTTTATGTTTGCTTACTGTATCCTAGCTTCTTGCTTTGTTTTATTTTGATATGCCCAAATGGGTTGCTTGAGTGAGCTAGCTTGATTATTTTTGCCTTTGAAGCTCTAACGTCCTGTTACCAGATGGCTAGAGCTTTTACTGGGTATTTGAGCCTATGAGTCCATTCACTTTTTTTGTATGGATTCAGCTCAGGTGTCCAGGTAGTTGGTCATCAAGTGTGTGGTACAGGCTCTGTCCTACAGTCTTAGAGGGGCAGGGGTGATTGGTGTAGTACCGGTATCTGGTTGTGGCAGGGGGTCACGCTCTGAACAAGTCAGGGGGCTGACAACCTTCCCCCGAGTGTCTGTGAGGAAAGCGTGTCCCTGTTCCCTAGAGCACACAGGTGGGTGGGTTCTACAGTTGGACCTTGGGCACCCAATGCTTTTGTTTGTAAGGACTGGGAGGTACCAGTTATCCTTGGACCCCTGTCGTGGGTGGCCGAGTGACCTAAATGGAGCCACCACTCCTTAGGCCCCTGATATGGGTAGGGGAGGACCCTGTTTAATAGGCAAAGTGGTGTCCAAAATCAAACACCCACCTCTCCACTGAAGAGCTTAAGCAATTGCAGCCTGCCAGCAAGGGCCTATTGTCCTGAAATAGGCCCATACAGGTCCATGCACGGGAGAAAGGTATTCAAAGTCCACAGACCATTTATGCCTGGACAGGAGCCGCTTCTGTTCTGAGCAACCCCAGTCAGTGGAGCTGGCAGATTATCTTTTCCCCAGTTGTTAATTTATTCCTTCTCCAAGGCTGAGAGAATGGCTCAGGTCACGCAACAGGGCCTATTTCAGGCCCAGGGAAATCAACAGTCACTGAAGCCCGCTTCAGGGCAGGGCGCACGGTAAAATATATGCAAGTACTTAGCTTTTGCCGAGAGTGCTGTTCTTCTCTGGTTCTGGAGATGTGAGTAGGCTGTGTGGCTAGATGTTTCTCCCTGTGGAAACTGCGGCCAAACACTACCACCAGCCCACTGCAGCTGCTCCCGGAATGGTGCCAGATGGTTCCCAGCGATTCAGGTCTGGCAACTCCTCTCTGCTTCTGAACTGTCTCTCTGTCTCCCTGCCACTCAGTCTGTTTTCTAACTTTGCCTTTGATGTTCAGGGCTTCTACCTTGTCGTAAACATAATCTTTTCCATTGCTTTTTGGGTCTTTGTTGTAAGAGGGTTCACCAGAAGCATCTGACTACTCAGCCATCTTAGCTCCACCTCCATCTTTTGATTTCTTGACTGCTGCTTCCATGGGTGTTGATTGTGGATCCAAGTAAAATGAAATCCTTGACAACTTCAATCTTTTCTCTGTTTATCACTTTCAGCAAGCAAGGCTATGTCATCTGCATAACACAGGTTGTTAATGAGTCTTCCTCCAATCCTGATGCCCTGTTCTTCATATAACACATCTTCTCAGATTATTTGCTCAGCATACAGATTAAATAGGTGTGGTGAAAGGATACAATCCTGACACACACTTTTCCTGACTTTAAACCACTCAGTATCCCCTTGTTCTGTCCAAACAACTGCCTCTTGATCTATGTACAGGTTCCTCATGAGCACAATTAAGTGTTCTGGAATTCCCATTCTTCACAATGTTATCCATAACTTGTTATGATCCACACAGTTGAATGCCTTTGCATAGTCATTAAAACACAAGTAGACATCCTTCTGGTATTCTCTGCTTTCAGCCAGGATCTATCTGACATCAGCCATGATATCCCGGGTTCCACGTCCTCTTCTGCATCCAGCCTGAATTTCTGGCAGTTCCCTGATGATGTACTGCTATAGCTGCTTTTGAATGATCTGCAGCAAAATTTTGCTTGCGTGTGATATTAATGATATTGTTTGATAATTTCCACATTCAGTTGGATCACCTTTCTTGGGAATAGGCATAAATATGGACCTCCTCCAGTTGGTTGGCCAGGAAGCTGCCTTCCATACTTCTTGGCATAGATGAGTGAACACTTCCAGTGCTGCATCTGTTTGTTGAAACGTCTCAATTGATATTCCTTCAGTTCCTGGAGCCTTGTTTTTCAGCAGTGCCTTCAGAGCAGCTTGGACATCTTCCTTCAGTGCCATTGGTTCCTGATCATATGCTGCCTCTTGAAATGGTTGAACATTGACTAATTCTTTTTGGTGTAATGACTCTGTGTATTCCTTCCATCTTCTATTGATGCTTCCTCCATAGAATCCTTCACTATTGCAACTTGGGGCTTGAATTTTTTCTTTCAGCTTGAGAAATGTTGAGCATGTTCTTCCCTTTTGGTTTTCTCTCTCCAGCTCTTTGCACATGTCATTATAACACTTTACGTTGTCTTCTCAAATGACCCTTTGAAACCTTCTGTTCAGTTCTTTTACTTCATCATTTCTTCCTTTTGCTTTAGCTGCTTGATGTTTGAGAGCAAGTTTCAGTCTCCTCTGACATCCATATTGGTCTTTTCTTTCTTTCCTGTCTTTTTAATGACCTCTTGCTTTCTTCATGTATGATGTCCTTGATGTCATTCCACATCTCATCAGGTCTTCGGTCATTAGTGTTCAATGCAACAAATCTATTCTTCAGATGGTCTCTAAATTCAGGTGGGATATACTCAAGGTCATATTTTGGCGCTAGTGGACTTGCTCTGATTTTCTTCAGTTTCAGCTTGAACTTGCATATGAGTAATTGATGGTTTGTGCCACAGTTGGCCCCTGGCCTTATTCTGACTGATGATATTGAGCTTTTCCATCACCTCTTTCCACAAATGTAGTCAATTTGATTTCTGTGTATTCCATCTGGTGAGTTCCATGTGCATAGTTACTGTTTATGCTGGTGAAAAAAGTTATTTGCAATGAAGAAGCCTGTCAGTTTGTTGTTCTGTGGGGGGTTGTGTGTTGCCCTGATGCTGGAAGCTATGTCACCAGTATTCAGATACCAGCAGGGTCACCCATAGTGGACAGGTTTCAGCTGACCTTTGAGACTAAGACAGACTAAGAAAAGGACCCGGCGGTCAACTTCTGAAAAGACTTAGCCAGTGAAAACCTTATGAATAGCAGCAGAGCATTGTCTGATATAGTGCCAGAAGATGAGCCCCCCAGGTTGGAAAACACACAAAAGACGACTGGGGAAGAGCTGCCTCCTCAAAGTAGAGTCAACCTTAGTGATGTGGATGGAGTAAAACTTTCGGGATTTTCATTTGCTGATGTGGCATGACTGATAATGAGAAGAAACAGCTGCAAACATCCATTAATAATCGGAACATGGAATGTACATACTATGAATCTAGGAAAATTGGAAATCATCAAAAATGAAATGGAATGCATAAACATCCATATCCTAGGCATTAGTGAGCTGAAATGGACTGGTATTGGCCATTTGGAACTGGACAATCATATATTCAACTATGCCGGGAGCAACTTGGAGAGGACTGGCATTGCTTTCATTGTCAAAAAGAACATTTTAAGATCTATATCTTGAAGTACAACACTGTCAGTGATAGGATAATATCCAAATGCCTAAAAGGAAGACCACTTAGTATGACTATTACTCAAATTTATGCACCAACCACTAAGGACAATGATGAAGAGATTGAAGATTTTTATCAGCTTCTGCAGTCTGAAATTGATCGAACAGGCAATCAGGATGCATTGATAGTTACTGGTGATTGGAACGCAAAAGTTGGAAACAAAGAAGGATCGGTAGTTGGAAAATATGGACTTGGTCATAGAAACAGTGCTGGAGATCGAATGATAGAATTTTTGCACAACCAGCAAGTTCATTGCAAGCACTAGCTGAGGACCAGAAAATTGCAGCCCAACTGTGCTAGTTCCTCTGAAGGGCCCTTGGTCTCAGCTTTCTCTGTTCTGAGAATCTGTGACGGTAATTCTAGTTTAGAACCTGCAACACTTTATTGCACCTGTTTTTACTTGTCAGTCTCTTCAGAATAGACTCTCAAAAGGACTTGTGTCTTTTTACTTCTGTTTTGCCAGAAACAAGTCCTGGCCCATAGAAGATATTCAATACATTTGTTGAATTAATGTGTAAATGAATTGATTCTTTTTGCAATACAAGTCCATTGAGCTAGCCATCTGAGAAGGGAAGATGAAGACAGATGTCCCTGAAATTGCAAAACAGTGTGCTGAAGTGTGACTGATGCAGTTAGTGCAGGTAGAAGATATATTTTATGAGCCCACTATGCAAGTTCGATTAATGTTTTAAAATTATTTACTTATATGTCTGTCTCTATGTTTAGTTTATAACATCTCCAAAGACACAGACTGAATCTTATTCATCTCGTATGTGCCTGGCACACAGTAAATCCAAAATACATGTCTCGTTGAATAAATAAGTGAAGAGATGGATGTCTCAGATATAACAACTGCACACAAAATCACTTATTTAGAACACTCAGACATAGCAAACTTATTTTGAGCAACACCATTAGGCCATAAAACAATGATTGTAAATTGTTAGAGATTAAAATTTAAGGACAGTAGTTGTTTATGCATTTTGTGTAAAGTACTACAGGTCATGTATCAATATTTTCAGCCCTGCATGTGTATGATCCAAATAGCAGTAATATAAAAGGACCACCTATGTGTGTATTGGAACTTTGGTGGTGCAGTGGTTAAGAGCTACAGCTGCTAACCAAGAGGTCAGCAGTTCAAATCAACCAGCTGCTCTTTGAGAACCCTATGGGGCAGTTCTACTTTGCCCCGTAGGGTTATTATGAGTCAGAATCCACTCGACGGCAGTGGGTTTTATTTGTGTATTACATGTAGAACAATCATTTTGAGATATCTGTCCCTTAAAATGAAGTCACTGTAACTATTTATTTCTTCATGTAATTCTTAGTTTAAAATGGCTGCTCTCTCTTAAACATGTGGTTCAGAGATAAAGTGCTTGTTGAGATTCAATTTTTCAAGGCATAAAATGGAAAGTATTTCCACTGAAGGAATAAATTCATTACCAACTAGTTGAAGTTTTATGGAGAGAATGTTTACACTAGACAAATTACTGCAAAGTTTCAGGAAGAGGGCAGAGCACCAGAGATAAAATTTCATCTGGATACCATATGTCTAGAAAAACAGTCATTTTAAACTTGGAGTACACTAAAAAAGAAAGTTACAGCTTTATAGTATTGCCAAGGATGCCTAGAAATACTGTATTAATAGAAAAAATGTTTGTGTTATGTGTAAACACTGGTAATTAACCTTATAAACAGACTTTTAAAACTTAACATTTATGTTGATATTTGGAATATTAGTTTGGATAACTAAAGATAACTTTAAAAGTTAAGTTGCTTTGAAAATACTATTCCATAACATTAAAAAGAAATAATTGGAAGAATTTTTTCTCCTTTTTAGTTCTTTTAATTCCCTGGACTTGTGTGCAAAACATTTCTTCTTTTTCTTTTAATATTAAAACAAAATATGCAGTTTTAAAAAGTTACTAACCATATACAAGTATATTTCTACTTTGTGCTTTGATGTGAAATGACTCACATCTTTATTTCCTAGTAACTGATAAGGGATACTGTGCTGTCATTTTCAAGATTAAAATGTTGCTAGTTATGAAAGTAACAACTAAAATCAGATTGTCAGTAAAATTTTCAAAAAGCATTTATTCTTACATCATATTGAACATTTGAATCCAATGTTTTGCAGAGCCGTGTGAAGAGGTAAATAACAAGAGAGGCTAAACTGTAAGACTCACTTATGCTTTTGTGTAAATCAGACCATGTAATAGTTTTCTTGCCATTTAAGAAAATCTCTCTCCTCTCCCAGTAGCTTATGTTTCAGTATTACTGTCAAATATTCTTAAGTAATCTTTTCCATCCAAATACTATTTTTACATGCCAAACCTTGGTTTGTTTCCTTCCTTCCTCCCTTCCTCTGTTCCTCCCTCCCTTCCTTCTCTTTTTTGACCATATAGAGTTTTTAAAGGCATTAGGACATAGTATTAATATATCTTTACTTCCAAACTCAAACCCTTTGCTGTAGAGTTGATTCCAACTCATAGAGACCCTATAGGACAGAGTAGAGCTGCCTCCACAGGGTTTCCAAAGCTGTAATCTTTATGGAAACAGACTGCCACATCTTTCTCCTGTGGAGTGGCTGGTGGGTTCTAACCACCGACCTTTCAGTTAGCAGTGGAGGGCTTAACCATTGTGCACCCCCATTGCTGTCAAGTCAATTCTGACTCATAGTGACCCTATAGGAGAGAGTACAAGTGGCCTGTAGGGTTTTCAAGGAGTGGCCGGTGGATTCGAACTGCCGACCTTCTGGTTAGCACCAAGCTCTTAACCACTACACTACCAGGGCTCCACTGTGCCACCAGGGCTCCTTTATCTTTATTTAGGCATGTATTGCTCTCTTTGTCATCTCATACCCGCTCCCCTCAAAAAAACAAAAACAAAAAAGCCCAGACCTGATGCCATTGAGTCAATTTAGACTTATAGGTTGGACTTTACAACCACTGAATGGTATTTTCAAAATAATCAGTAATTTTCCCAATTGGCTGCCAATTTTCAAAATAATCAGTAAGTTTCACAGTTGGCTGCCAATTCTCCATTGTTGTTTAGTTATTACCAGTAAGAAAAACTTTACCTCACCCACCCCCCACCCCCATATTCGGATGTATTTTTTTTTTCCCAAGGCTACAACAATACTACGTTTCAAGTTGGTAGTGAATTAAAAAAATAAAAGAGCTAATTGAGGAATCATTTACTCCTAAGTTTTATGGCCTTCTTTGCTCTGGGGTTGTTTTATCTTGGGAGACAAGTTCAGAAACACCGGTGATCAGTTCCAACAGGCTGACAGGGAAGAACAGCCAGATCCCTGCAGACCTTCCCAAGAGCCAGTCTACCTCAGGGCTCTCTAGTGCAGGAGTGGAGATTTTTCCTCAATGTGCTGATTGTTCAGAGTAGGCTTGTGAATCTGTTTCCTGCTCTGAATAAAGCCCCTTTCATCTGGTTATTTTTCTTTCATCAAGATGGTGTTCATTCCCTGCTCATACTGGATTCTACTCCAGGGTTTTTATCTTAGACTATCTGGCCTGGGTTTGGTTTTTTTTTTTGTTTGTTTTGTTTTATCTGGCCTGAGCTGGTTTATGGGCCCTGGGTAAGTAGAGTGACTAGAAAGGAAGTGACTAGAGTCTCCCTCACCCTGAGAGAGTCATGAAGGGGATTTTTTTTCTGATTTTTTTTCCTCCCTGAGGTAACTGGAATAACACCACAGTATACTGCAGGGGCCTTACCCAACTGGAAGTTAATTAGTTTAGGAACTTAGATTCAAGAGCGGGCTGTTTTGTTTTTGTTTTGTTGTATGAAATGAACGGGTGAGAGGCCCACAGTAGCTGCAAAAGTGCAAAAGTGTGAAATTTCCATTTAAAATGAATATGTGATCAACTGTAGACACTGCAACCAGAAATGCACATCCCAGCTATATTCCTTACATACGAATGTACTTTATGAGTCAATGGTGTTATGCTATTAAAAGATATAATAATAATATGTGATTCCTCTCTTCAAGGAGTTTGAAGTCTAGTTGAGGAGTGTAATATTAAAGTAAAAAATGACATATTGTTGTTGTTGTTGTTGTTGTTGTTAGGTGCCATTGAATCTGTTTCAATTCATAGTAACTGTCATGGATTGAATTATGTCCCCAGAAAATGTGTGTATCAACTTGGTTTGGCCATGATTCCCAGTATTGTGTGGTTGTTCTCCATTTTGTGATTGTAATTTTATGTTGAGAGGATTAGGGTGGGCTTGTAACACCACCCTTACTCAGGTCACCTCCTTGATTCAAGGTAAAGGCAGTTTCCCTGGGGTGTGGCCTGTACCACCTTTTATCTCTCAAGAGATGAAAGGAAAGCAAGCAGAGAGTTGGGGACCTCATACCACCAAGAAAGCAGCACCAGGAGCAGAGTGTGTCCTTTGGACTTGGGATCCTTGTGCTTGAGAAGCTCCTCGACCATGGGAAGGTTGAGGACAAGGACCTTCTTCTAGAGCTGACAGAGGGAGAAAGTCTTCCCCTGGAGCTGAAGCCTTGAATTTGGACTTTTAGCCTACTTGACTGTGAGGAAATAAATTTCTCTTTATTAAGCCATCCACTTGTGGTATTTCTGTTATGGCAGCACTAGATGACTAAGTCAGTGACCCTACGTACAGCAGAATAAAACACTGCCCAGTCCTTCACCATCTTCACAATCGTTGCCATGTTTGAGCTTGTTGCAGCCACTGTGTCAATCCATCTCATTGAGGGTCTTCCTCTTTTTCCCTGACCCTCTGCTTTACCAAGCATGATGTCCTTCTTCAGGAACTGGTGCCCCTGATAACATGTCTGAAGTACGTGTAACGAAGTCTCGCCATCCTCGCTTCTAAGGAGCATTCTAGCTGTACTTCTTCCAAGACAAACTTGATTGTTCTTCTGGCAGTCCATTGTATAGTCAATATTGTTTGCCAATACCATAATTTAAATGCATCAATTCTTCTTCAGCCTTCCTTATTCATTATCTAGCTTTCCCATGCACATGAGGTGATTGAAAAGATCATGGCTTGGGTCAGGTGCACCTTAGTCCTCAAGATGATGTCTTTGCTTTTTAACACTTTGAAGAGGTCTTTTGAAGCTGATTTGCCCAATGCAATATGTTGTTTGATTTCTTGACTACTGCTTCCATGGGTGTTGACTGTGGGCCCAAGTAAAACGAAATCCTTGACAACATCAACCTTTTCTCCATTTATCATGGTGTTGCTTATTAGTCCAGTTGTGACGATTTTTGTTTTCTTTATGTTGAGGTATAATCCATACTGAAAGCTGTAGTCTTTGATCTTCATCAGTAAGTACTTCAAGTCCTCTTCCCTTTCAGCAAGCAAGGTTGTATCATCTGCATATCACAGGTTGTTAATGAGTCTTCCTCCAATCCTAATGCTTGCTGCATTCTTCTCCATATAGTTTAGCTTCTGGGATTATTTTCTCAGCATACATATTGAATAAGTATGATGAAAGGATACAACCCTGACATACAGCTTACCTGATTTTAAGCCACGCAGTATGCCTTTGTTCTGTTTGAATGGTTGCTCCTTCATCTGTGTACAGGTTCTTCATGAGCACAATTAAGTGTTCTGGAATTCCCATTCTTCAAAATGTTATCCATAATTTATTATGATCCATAGAGTCAAATGCCTTGTCAATAAAACACTGGTAAACATCTTTCTGGTATTCTCTGCTTTCAGCCAAGATCCACCTGATTCAGCAATGATATCCTTTGTCGCACGTCCTCTTCTGAATCTGGCTTGATTTCTGACAGTTCCCTGTTGATGTACCGCTGCAACTGTTTTTGAATTACCTTCAGCATAATTTTACTTGCATACATTAATGGTACTGTTCGATAATTTCTGCATTCTGTTGGATTGCCTTTCTTTGGAATGTGCACAAATATGGATCTCTTCCCACCTATTGACCTGGTAGCTATCTTCCAAATTTCTTGGCATAGATGAATAAGCACTTCCAGCACTGCATCTGTTTGTTGAAACATCTAAATGGGTATTCTGTCAATTCCTGGAGCCTTGTATTTCACCAATATAGGAAGCATTCACTGTGAGCTGGATTTATTGAATTATCATGGAGAGAAAGAGCCTGGAGACAGACTGAGAAAAATTAATAAGATTTATCTCCAAGTCTTTCTAAAAAGTTAGAAACATGAAGATTTTAGGGAAGCAGAAAGAAACGAGAAAAAACTCAGCACAATTGAAGCCTTCCCATAAAGGAAGAGAACCTAAAACTAGCTTCTGTGATCTTTCCTATTTCTTAGATTATAAAAGATACTAGGACTGGCTTAAAAGGCAAGGATAACATAAAGAGAAGAAATTCTATGATGGGTTTAGGACAAGGTGATGGGGAATGGGAAGTGTCAGTAGCTCCTAAATATAGAGATCTTTATTCTAAAATTCTATTAGATGCCCCAGCACTGCAGGTTTGCTCCAAGACAAGTTTTAATCAGCAATGATAGATCTGATTATTTCCATGCCTCCTCCCCCAGCACTCTGTTTATCATGAATGTCTGTGTCTTAGGCTGGGTTCTCTAGAAAAGCAAAACCAGTAAAGCATATAAATATATAGAGAGAAGATTTATATCAAGGAAACAGCTCACGTGATTGTAAGGGCTGGAATGTCCCAAGCCCTTGGATCAGGATAGAGGCCTTTCCCAATTCACAGAGCCACAGAAGCTGCTGAACCCAAGATGAGCAGGTCAGATGGCAGGGCCACCGCTTACAGGCTGGGGTAGAGGAATACCCAAGGTTAGCAGGCAAGACCGCAATGTTTCTCCTCAGTCAAGTAGCTGCAGGGGCTGGTGAATCCAAGATAGGCAGGTCGGGGAGCAGCACTCTTGCTCAGAGGCTGTGAAGACTGACAAATCCCAAGATGGACAGATAAGCTGCATGCTCAAGTTCCAAGGACCAGAGGTCAGACAAGAGACAGCTGCTGGATCCAGAACAAGCCAACAATGTTTGCAACGTGAGCAGGAAGGAAGTAGGTGGGGGAAGGTGCAGAGATGAAGGCTGAGGGGGTGGTGAGCCACCATAGGCCCACCCCCACCGGTACCACTCAGCAGATTCCATCATGGGGGTGATCACATATCACATTTCAACAGGGAGGGGATCACAACATTGTACAACTGCCAAAACACTGAGAATCATGGCCCAGCCAAGTTAACACACAGTCTTAACTGTCACAGCCTGGATAACCTGCTCTGTGGAAGGAGCCCAGCCTGGACATGGCTGTATTAGAGATCTGCAGCACTTGCGTGTGGCCAGCTTTTAAATATCCTTGGCTTTCAGAAGTGTCGGCATCCCTGTTAAAATCTCATTATCTTTTAGGACTAAAGATGGGCAGGATGTTTTAGAGAATAGAGGCTGAGTCTACTCTATAGTATAATGACCTGACAGATTCTTTTTTTTTTTTTAATAATTTTTATTGAGCTTTAAGTGAACGTTTACAAATCAAGTCAGTCTGTCACATATAAGCTTATATACACCTTTCTCCATACTCCCACTCATTCTCCCCCTAATGAGTCAGCCCTTCCAGTCTCTCCTTTCGTGACAATTTTGTCAGTTTCTAACCCTCTCTACCCTCCTATCTCCCCTCCAGACAGGAGATGCCAACACAGTCTCAATTGTCGACCTGATACAAGTAGCTCACTCTTCATCAGCATCTCTCTCCTACCCATTGTCCAGTCCCTTCCATGTCTGATGAGTTGTCTTCAGGAACGGTTCCTGTCCTGGGCCAACAGAACGTTTGGGGACCATGACTGCCAGGATTCATCTAGTCTCAGTCAGACCTTTAAGTCTGGTCTTTTTATGAGAATTTGGGGTTTGCATCCCACTGTTCTCCTGTTCCCTCAGGGGTTCTCTGTTGTGTTCCCTGTCAGGGCAGTCATCGGTTGTGGCCGGGTACCATCTAGTTCTTCTGGTCTCAGGATGATGTAAGTCTCTGGTTCATGTGGCCCTTTCTGTCTCTTGGGCTCAGAGTTATCGTGTGACCTTGGTGTTCTTCATTCTCCTTTGCTCCAGGTGGGTTGAGACCAATTGATGCATCTTAGATGGCTGCTTGTTAGCATTTAAGACCCCAGATGCCACATTTCAAAGTGGGATGCAGAATGTTTTCATAATAGAATTATTTTGCCGATTGACTTAGGAGTCCCCTTAAGCCGTAGTCCCCAACCCCCCGCTCTTGCTCCGCCGACCTTTGAAGCATTCATTTTATCCCGGAAACTTCTTTGCTTTTGGTCCAGTCCACTTGAGCTGACCTTCCCTGTATTGAGTATTGTCCTTCCCTTCACCTAAAGTAGTTCTTCTCTACTAACTAATCAGTAAAAAACCCTCTCCCACCCTCCCGCCCTCCCCCCCTCGTAACCACAAAAGTGTGTGTTCTTCTCAGTTTTACATTATTTCTCAAGATCTTATAATAGTGGTCTTATAGAATATTTGTCCTTTTGCCTCTGAGTAATTTCACTCAGCATAATGCCTTCCAGGTTCCTCCATGTTATGAAATGTTTCACAGATTCGTCACTGTTCTTTATCGATGCGTAGTATTCCGTTGTGTGAATATACCACAATTTATTTAACCACTCATCCATTGATGGACACCTTGGTTGCTTCCAGCTTTTTGCTACTGTAAACAGAGCTGCAATAAACATGGGTGTGCCATATATCTGTTCGTGTGAAGGCTCTTATTTCTCAAGGGTATATTCCGAGGAGTGGGATTTTTTTTTTTTTTTATGGTAGTTCTATTTCTAACTTTTTAAGAAAACACCAGATAGATTTCCAAAGTGGTTGTACCATTTTACATTTCCACCAGCAGTGTATAAGAGTTCCAATCTCTCAGCAGCCTCTCCAACATTTATTATTTTGTGTTTTGTTGATTAATGCCAGCCTTGTTGGAGTGAGATGGAATCTCATCGTAGTTTTAATTTGCATTTCTCTAATGGCTAATGATCGAGAGCATTTTCTCATGTATCTGTTAGCTGCCTGAATATCTTCTTTAGTGAAGTGCATGTTCATATCCTTTGCCCACTTTTTGATTGGGTTGTTTGTCTTTTAGTGGTTGAGTTTCAACAGAATCATATAGATTTTAGAGATCAGGCGCTGGTCGGAGATGTCATAGCTGAAAATTCTTTCCCAATCTGTAGGTGGTCTTTTTACTCTTTTGGTGAAGTCTTTAGATGAGCATAGGTGTTTGATTTTTAGGAGCTCCCAGTTATCTGGTTTCTCTTCGTCATTTTTGGTAATGTTTTGTATTCTGTTTATGCCTTGTATTAGGGCTCCTAACGTTGTCCCTATTTTTTCTTCCACGATCTTTATCGTTTTAGTCTTTATGTTTAGGTCTTTGATCTACTTGGAGTTAGTTTTTGTGCATGGTGTGAGGTATGGGTCTTGTTTCATTTTTTTGCAAATGGATATCCAGTTATGCCAGCACCATTTGTTAAACAGACTATCTTTTCCCCAATTAACTGACACTGGTCCTTTGTCAAATATCAGCTGCTCATATGTGGATGGATTTATATCTGGGTTCTCAATTCTGTTCCATTGGTCTATGTGCCTGTTGTTGTACCAGTACCAGGCTGTTTTGACTAATGTGGTTGTATAATAGGTTCTAAAATCAGGTAGAGTGAGGCCTCCCACTTTCTTCTTCTTTTTCAGTAATGCTTTACTTATCCGGGGCTTCCTTCCCTTCCATATGAAGTTGGTGATTTGTCTCTCCATCACATTAAAAAATGTCATTGGAATTTGGATCGGAAGTGCATTGTATGTATAGATGGCTTTTGGTAGAATAGACATTTTTACTATGTTAAGTCTTCCTATCCATGAGCAAAGTATGTTTTTCGACTTAAGTAGGTCCTTTTTAGCTTTTTGTAGTAGTACTTTGTAGTTTTCTTTATATAGGTCTTTTACAGCTTTGGTAAGATTTATTCCTAAGTATTTTATCTTCTTGGGGGCTACTGTGAATGGTATTGATTTGGTGATTTCCTCTTCGTTGTTGTTTTTGTTGATGTAGAGGAATCCAAGTGATTTTTGTATGTTTATCTTATAACCTGAGACTCTGCACAACTCTTCTATTAGTTTCAGTAGTTTTCTGGAGGATTCCTTAGGGTTTTCCGTGTATAAGATCATGTCATCTGCAAATAGAGATAATTTTACTTCCTCCTTGCCAATCTGGATGCCCTTTATTTCTTTTTCTAGCCAAATTGCCCTGGCTAGGACCTCTAGCACAATGTTGAATAATAGCGGTGATAAAGGGCATCCTTGTCTGGTTCCCGTTCCCAAGGGAAATGCTTTCAGGCTCTCTCCATTTAGAGTGATGTTGGCTGTTGGCTTTGCGTAGATGCCCTTTATTATGTTGAGGAATTTTCCTTCAATTCCTATTTTGGTGAGAGTTTTTATCATGAATGGGTGTTGGACTTTGTCAAATGCCTTTTCTGCATCAATTGATAAGATCATGTGGTTTTTGTCTTTTGTTTTATTTATATGGTGGATGACATTAATGGTTTTTCTAATATTAAACCAGTCTTGCATACCTGGTATAAATCCCACTTGGTCGTGGTGGATTTTTTTTTTTGATATGTTGTTGAATTCTATTGGCTAGAATTTTGTAGAGGATTTTTGCATCTATGTTTATGAGGGATATAGGTGTGTAATTTTCTTTTTTTGTTGTGTCTTTACCTGGTTTTGGTATCAGGGATATGGTGGCTTCATAGAATGAGTTAGGCAGTATTCCATCATTTTCTATGCTTTGAAATACCTTCAGTAATAGTGGTGTTAACTTATCTCTGAAAGTTTGGTAGAACTCTGCAGTAAAGCTGTCCAGGCCAGGGTTTTTTTTGTTGGGAGTTTTTTGATTACTGTCTCAATCTCTTTTTCTGTTATGGGTCTATTTAGTTGTTCTACTTCTGATTGTGGTAGTTTAGGTAGGTAGTGTTTTTCTAGGAATTCATCCATTTTTTCCAGGTTTGCAAATTTGTTAGAGTACAATTTTTCATAATAACCTGATATGATTCTTTTAATTTCAGTTGGGTCTGTTGTGATGTGGCCCATCTCGTTTCTTATTTGGGTTATTTGTTTCCTTTGCTGTATTTCTTTAGTCAGTCTGGCCAATGGTTTTATCAATTTTGTTAATTTTTTCAAAGAACCAGCTTTTGGCTTTGTGAATTCTTTCAATTGTTTTTCTGTTCTCTAATTCATTTAGTTCAGCTCTAATTTTTATTATTTGTTTTTTTCTGGTGCCTGATGGATTCTTTTATTGCTCACTTTGCATTTGTTCAAGTTGTAGGGACAGTTCTCTGATTTTGGCTCTTTCTTCTTTTTGTATGTGTGCATGTATCGATATAAATTGACCTCTGAGCACTGCTTTTGCTGTGTCCCTGAGGTTTTGATAGGAAGTGTTTTCATTCTCATTGTATTCTATGAATTTCTTTATTCCCTCCTTAATGTCTTCTATAACCCAGTCTTTTTTCAGCAGGGTATTGTTCAGTTTCCAAGTATTTGATTTCTTTTCCCTAATTTTTGTGTTATTGATTTCCACTTTTATGGCCTTGTGGTCTGAGAAGATGCTTTGTAATATTTCGATGTTTTGGATTCTGCAAAGGTTTGTTTTATGACCTAATATGTGGTCTATTCTAGAGAATGTTCCATGTGTGCTAGAAAAAAAAGTATACTTTGCAGCAGTTGGGTGGAGTGTTCTGTATAAGTCAATGAGGTCAGGTTGGTTGATTGTAGCAATTAGGTCTTCTGTGTCTCTATTGAGCTTCTTATTGGATGTCTTGTCCTCCGAAAGTGGTGTATTGAAGTCTCCTACTATGATTGTGGAGGTGTCTATCTCACTTTTCAGTTCTGTTAAAGTTTGTTTTACGTATCTTGCAGCCCTATCATTGGGTGCATAAATATTTAATATGGTTATATCTTCCTGGTAAATTGTGCCTTTAATCATTATGTAGTGTCCTTCTTTATCCTTTGTGGTGGATTTAACTTTAAAGTCTATTTTGTTAGAAATTAATATTGCTACTCCTGTTCTTTTTTGCTTATTGTTTGCTTGATATATTTTTTTCCATCCTTTGAGTTTTAGTTTGTTTGTGTCTCTAAGTCTAAGGTGTGTCCCTTGTAGGCCGCATATAGACGGATTGTGTTTCTTTATCCAGTCTGAGACTCTCTGTCTCTTTATTGGTGTGTTTAGTCCATTTACATTCAGTGTAATTATAGGTAAGTATGTGTTTAGTGTTGTCATTTTGATGCCTTTTTATGTGTGTTGTTGACAATTTCACTTTTCCACTTTTTTGTGCTAAGACGTTTTGCTTTGTAAATTGTATGTTCCTCATTTTCATAGTACTTGACTTTATGTTTGCTGAGTCATTACATTTTTCTTGGTTTTTATTTTGAGTTATGGAGTTGTTATACCTCTTTGTGGTTACCTTAATATTTACCCCTATTTTTCTAAGTAAAAACCTAACTTGTATCGTCCTATATTGCCTTGTATCCCTCTCCATATGGCAGTTCTATGCCACCTGTATTTAGTCCCTTTTTTTGATTACTGTGATCTGTTACATATTGACTTCAATGATTCCCTGTTTTGAGCGTTTTTTTTTTTTTAATTAATCTTAATTTGTTTTTGTGATTTCTCTATTTGAGTTGATATCGGGATGCTCTCTTCTGTGACCTTGTGTTGTACCGGTATCTGATATTATTGACTTTCTGACCAAACAATTTCCTTTAGTATTTCTTGTAGCTTTGGTTTGGTTTTTGCAAATTCTCTAAGCTTGTGTTTATCTGTAAATGTCTTAATTTTGCCTTCATATTTCAGAGAGAGTTTTGCTGGATATATGATCCTTGGCTGGCAGTTTTTCTCCTTCAGGGCTCTATATATGTCATCCCATTGCCTTCTTGACTGCATGGTTTCTGCTGAGTAGTCTGAACTTATTCTTGTTGATTCTCCTTTGTAGGAGACCTTTCTTTTATCCCTGGCTGCTTTTAAAATTTTCTCTTTATCTTTGGTTTTGGCAGGCTTGATGATAATATGTCTTGGTGATTTTCTTTTTGGATCAATCTTAAACGGGGTTCGATGAGCATCTTGGGTATGATGTCAGGGAAGTTTTCTGCCAACAGATCTTCAACTATTCTCTCCGTATTTTCTGTTATCCCTCCCTTTTCTGGGACTCCAATCACACGCAAGTTATTCTTCTTGATAGAGTCCCACATGATTCTTAGGGTTTCTTCATTTTTTTAAATTCTTTTATCTGATTTTTTTTTCAGCCATATTGGTGTCAATTCCCTGGTCCTCCAGATCTCCCACTCTGCATTCTAATTGCTCTAGTCTGCTCCTCTGACTTCCTATTGCATTGTCTAATTCTGTAATTTTATTGTTAATCTTTTGGATTTCTGAATACTGTCTCTCTATGGATTCTTGCAACTTATTAATTTTTCCTCTATGTTCTTGAATAATGTTTTTGAGTTCTTCAACTGTTTTATCAGTGTGTTCCTTGGCTTTTTCTGTAGATTGCCTTTTTTCATTTCTGAGGTCATCCCTGATGTCTTGAAGCATTCTGTAAATTAGTTTTTTATATTCTGTATCTGGCAAATCCAGGATTGTATCTTCATTTGGGAAAGATTTTGATTCTTTAGTTTGAGGAGTTGTAGAAGCAATCATGGTCTGCTTCTTTATGTGGTTGGATATCGACTGCTGTCTCTGAGCCATCACTAAGATATTGTAGTGATTTATTCTATATTTGCTCACTGAGTCTTATCTTGTTTTGTTTTCTTTCAATATACATAGATGGGCTACTAGATTGTGCTGTCTTGATTGTTGTAGCCCTTGACTCACTTATGTCCTATTACCAGCTGGTTTGGGCTGTTAGCAGATATATAAGCCGGAGTCCCTTCACTACTCTTGAGTAGAATCTGATTTTGGGTCATCAAGTGTGTGGTGCAGACTGTCACCTATCCACCTAGAGAAGTAGTGGTGATAGTTGTGTGCACCAGATTCTAGTAGCAGCAGGGGTTCACACTCCAGGGGGGGCAGGATGCTGACAGGGTTCCCCCAAGTGCCAGTGAAGTAGGTGGGTCTCTATTCCTAAAGTACCTTGGTGGGTGGGCTCTGCAGCTCTACCTTAGGCCCCCAAGGCAAGTACCTCTACAGATTGGTAGGTGTCACCCTCTTTAGACCCCTACAGGAGGCTAGGTGGTCTGGGGGGAGCTTCAGCCCTCAGTTCCCTGTTGTGGGTCAGTGAGGGCTCTGTTGAATACGCACAGATATCAGACCTGGGAAACTTGTCTTTCCAGTAATCCGCTAAAACAATTACAGTCAGATCACTATCAGAAATACCTTTGCATTATAATAGCCACCTTGTTCCCTGTAGGGATGAAAGCCCAAGACTGTGGATCACATATGTTTGGCTGGAGCTGGTTCTGTGTTTTTAGTCCAATTAGGGAAGGATTTTTGGTCCCTGGGTTTTTTGTAGCTGCTTCTCTCAGGCCAGGAGAATGGGTTAGGAAAAGACCAAAAAAAAAAAAAAGAAAGAAAGAAAGAAAGAAAAACTGCAACGCAGTTCATTCTGGCTCAGGAAATTCCAATGTTAATGAAGCCACCTGGGAAGGGGAGGGGAGGGTTCAGATAAATAGGAAAGAGTAGCACCCCGGAATATAGACAAAGTTACTTATCTTGCTTGGGATGACTGTTTTATCTGAGATTCCCGAGGGGCGCGTCGACTGTGTGCACTGGCTTGGTAGAGATTGTCCCCGAGGGTCAGGCCCGCGTCCTGTGCTTGCGCTGTCTCAGAAGCCGTGGTTAGTTCCTCCGCTCCCAGTCCAAAGCCCAGTGCCAAATTTCCCTGGCTGGGACGCCGCACTCCTGGCTCCAGAACCAGTCGCTGCGTCCCAGTGACTTCTCCTCTTGTCAGCTGTGTCACTGCGCTGCCTGCGTGCACTGGCTGGGCTTCCCCCAAGGTCAGTTCTCGGGGCTAGGGCTGCGCCCCATGTTTGCGCTGTGAAAGGACGCCCTGCTCAGCTCCCCTGCGCTCAGTCCAAAGTCCGGCGCCAAGGTTTCCTGGCTGGGACGCTGGCTCCAGGCTCCGAAAACAGTTGGTGCTTCCCCGGGGTTGTTTGTTCTCAGTCTGTGTCACTCAGGTCAACTCTTTAGATCTGTGTTTGATGGTCAGGTTGGTAGATTGTCATGTATGTGATCGATTCACTTGTTTTTCCGAGTCTTTGTTGCAAGAGGGATCCGAGGTAGCTTCTACCTAGTCAGCCATCTTGGCCCCGCCTCCAGATTCTAATTTAACAAAGGTAGCTGTTTATTTCACACTAACAAATGATACTTTAACAGTGACGTTTTCTCAAATTCATCTACAACAGGCCATTAAGTATATATGGATTTGCCATTGTGCTTTAATAAGGAAGACTTTGTTGAACTTGGTTAATGAAACTCTGGCACATGTCTTTGAAGAAGCAAACTGAAAATGGGAGAATAAAGATGTCTTCTTTCTGGAAGAAATCCATTTAAATAAGTATTTTTATTTAATGGTTGTGAAATATGGCATCTGGTTGAGTACGGGCACTGTCCTAATCCAAGTGATCCATATTCTTTCATCTTCATTTATTTTCCTGTTGCCCTGTTCCAGAATAGAAGCAGTATACTTATGATGGTCTCTGCAGGTGGCATAGAAATTTGAATTTGGAACAGCTTAAAAAAAAATCAGACGATTAAGGTACAATTTGGTGTAATGAATTATTTTTGAAAATTAAAACTGTTTAGATCATTTGATTGCCAAGCGCTTTCTTTTAATAGGTGCACCTGTGGACATTTAGTGAGCATTTAGGTCTTGTAAAATCTTACTTTGACTTCCTGTTGTTGGTAGCTGCCTTCAAGTCGACTCTGACTCAAATTGACCGTACATACAACAGAACAAAGTGTTCCTTGCACCTGTATCATCCTCATGATTGCCAGCATGTTCAAGTCCATCATTTTGGCTATTGTACCAGTTCATCTCATTGAGGGTCTCTAATGCCTCATTGGGCCTCTAATTCACCAAACATGATGTCCTCTTCCAGCAGTTTATACCTCCTGATGCCACTTTCAAATCAAGCAAGTCATTCAGTTTTCTATTATAATTCATAAGGTTTTCATTGGCTAATTTTGGAAGTAGATCTCCAGATCTTTCTTCCTAGTCTGTCTTAGTCTGAAAGTTCTGCTGAAACCTGCCCACTGTGGGAGATCCTGCTGGCATTTGAAATACCGGTGGCATAGCAACATGCAAGCCACCCCAGTACAACAAACTGACAGATGGGTGGTGGTGCCATCCTGTAAGATCACATAATTTGGATACATAACAAACTTTATTTCCATTTTTTTGTATGAGGATCTTTTTCAGTAATGATTTATTTTTTCTAATGTAAAAAAATGATTAATAATGATTGTTGAACTTGTTTGTCTCAAATCCAAAACTTTGTTTGCATTGTCACATTGTGAAAAAGTTTTAAGCGAAAAAGCTAGGCAATAAAAACCGAAGTTAAAGTATACATAGAAACGTTAACTCATTCATATAGTATATTTGGTGCACGGTAAACTGTAATTTACTAGTATAACTAGTAATCACAAAACATTTAGCATGGAACATTGCATTAGCAGTACTGAGTTTATACATTATGCAAAAGGTGTTCATACAAAAACTAAGAATTTCATATAACATTATTCTTATCTACTTAACAATACAATATATTAACTCGTCACAATTTAGAAATGCATAACAGACCATGAATATAGAAGAATGAAAATACTATTTTAGAAGCCATTTTTATAATAAAGCTGTCTTCTCTATGCTGAGAAGATTAAAAAAGAAGATTAGACAGGGTTAAATAAAATAATTAATAATTATACCAATGTGCAATTGAAGTTCAAAGTGTGCTTACAGTTTTTAGTCTCCCTGCTCAAAAGAACATTTTTTTTTTTCTTATTAAATACTTTTGGATTAGATCTAAGTGAGAAAAGCTGAGGAATGTATTCAGCAGAATTTCCCAGACTTTCTAATCCAAAAATAATAACAGAGTGAGTGGACTTTAGCGATGGCATCTAATGCTTTAGTCATGAGTCCCAGGTCCTCTGAGATTACTTAACCAGTAAGAAGGTAGGTTCTTAGAAAGAGTCTAAATGTTTCTCAATCATCCTAGCATTGTAACTGTATAGAATTTCCTTTAAAGCATGTCTTGTCCAGTTCCCCCAGTTCATGGAAGAAGGCCTGCTGGCTCTTGGTCTAATGCTTTTCCCATTTTCTTAGAAAACTTAAATGAACTAATTTTGCTTAAAAATGATTTCAGCTATGACTAAAAAACCTACAAGCCTACTGGAAAGAGTTGATAGTTATATATTTCCTGGAAAAAACTTGTTTAGGGGTTAGAATAGAAATGAATTCACTGGTTTGAGGTCAGTTTGTCTTTTAATAGTACATCATTGTCATCTTTTGTTTTGAATCATGCTTTCCCCTGAAAACTGCTAAAAAATCAATATCCCTTACTTTGGAAACCATTAGCTAAGGGATAAGTGTCCAAACTCAAATCTTAATAACCTTTATCTTGTTGCCTTAAGATTTACTTTTAGACGTTTTATTGTGTATCTACATGTTTTTAAAAAATCTGACTAATGTAGCAGAGGGTCTGATGCAAAGGGGCTTGTGATGTGTCAACTTTGCTTGGGTATGGGGCTCAATTGTTTGGTCAAACACTAGTCTATACATTGCTGTGAAGGTATTTTATTGATGTGATTACCTTTAAGTCAGTTGATTTTAAGTAAAGGAAATTATCCTCCAAAATGTGGGTGTGCTTCATCCAATCAGTTAAAGGTCTTAAGAGCAAACACTGAGGTTCCCAGAGGACAAGGAATTCTGCCTCAAGACCATAACATAGAAATCCTATCAGAGTTTTCAGCTTGCTGGCCTGCCCTACAGATCTCATACATAAACCAATTGCTTAAAGTCAATCTTTCTTCTCTCTCTCTCTGTCTCTCTCTATATTCTCTTTCTCCAGAGAACCCTGCTGGATACAGGACTTCTATAAAATTTTAGTACAGAAACAAGTGTTAGAGAGAGTTGGGGCTAGAGTTGCTGGAGGTAAAGGCATCCTTACCCTCAGAACCAGCTTCCTTTTTATTTTGAAAAATTCACCAGGATGGATCTTGTAGTTAGCCATCCACCTTTCTTAGGGAAAACTTAGAGGTCTCCTAAAATCTGGGACACTGCAGGCTGAAATCATAAGTGCTTGGTTTCTTTACTCAGACATGACGTCTGTGAAACAGGCTTGCTGAAAGAGATGCAGAGTGGATTGTTAGTGCCCTCCTATCCTCCAGATGGGATTCAGTGACCAGCTGTAATGATATAGAGAAAATAGTATTTACTAGCAACATGCTAGTTGGTCAGTATTCAACCATTTCAGGGGGTAGCATATGATCAGGAACCTATGGTACAGAAGGAAGAGGTCCAAACTGCTCTGAAGGCATTGGTGAAAAACAAGGCACCAGGAACTGACAGAACATCAACTGAGATGTTTCAACAAATGGATGCAGCTCACTCGTCTATGCCAAGAAGTATGGAAGACAGCTACCTGGCCAACCGACAGGAAGAAATCCATGTTTATGCCTATTCCCAACAAAGGTGATCCAACTGAATGTGGAAATTATTGAACCATATCATTAATATCACATGCAAGTAAAATTTTGCTGAAGATCATTCAAAAATGGCTGCAGCAGTATATCAACAGGGAACTGCCAGAAATTCAGACCAGATTCAGAAGAGGATGTGGAACCAGGGATATCATGGCTGATGTCAGATGGATCCTGGCTGAAAACAGAGAATACCAGAAAGAGGTTTACTTGTGTTTTATTGACTATGCTAAGGCATTTGACTGTGTGGATCATAATAAATTATGGATAACAGTAACAAGAATGGGAATTCCAGAACACTTAATTGTGTTCATGAGGAACCTGTACACAGATCAAGAGGCAGTTGTTCTAATAAAACAAGCGGATACTGTGTGGTTTAAAGTCAGGAAAAGTGTGCGTCAGGGTTTTATCCTTTCACCATACCTATTCAACCTGTATGCTAAGCAAATAATCTGAGAAGCTGGACTCTATGAAGAAGAGAAAGGCATCAAGACTGGAGGAAGACTCATTAGTAACCTGTGATATGCAGATGACACAACCTTGCTTGAGGAAAGCGAAGAGGACTTGAAGCACTTACTGATGTAGACAGTCTTTGGTATGGATTACACCCCAACATAAAGAAAACAAAAATCCTCACAACTGGATCAATAAGCAACATCATGATAAATGGAGAAAAGCTTGAAGTTGTCAAGAATTTTCATTTTACTTGAATCCACAATCAACGCCCATGGAAGTAGCAGCCAAGAAATCAATAGGTGCATTGCATTTGGCAAATCTCCTGCAAAAGACCTCTTTAAAGTGCTGAAAAGCAAAGATGTCACCTTGAAGACTAAGGTGCGCCTGACCTAAGCCGTGGTGTTTTCAATTACCTCATATGCATGCGAAAGCTGGACAATGAATAAGGAAGACAGAAGAAGAATTGATGCATTTAAATCATGGTATTGGCAAAGAATATTGACTATACCATGAATGCCAAAAGAAGAAACGAATCTACCTTGGAAGCAGTACAACCAGAATGCTCCTTAGAAGCAAGGATGGTGAGACTACGACTCACATACTTTGGACCTGTTATCAGGAGGGATCAGTCCCCTGGAGAAAGACACCACGCTTGGTAAAGAGGAAGGCCAGGGAAAAAGAGGAAGACCCTCAACGAGATGGATTGACACAGTGGCTGCAAACGTGGGGTCAAGCATAACAAGGATAGTGAGGATGGCTCAAGGCTGGGCAGTGTTTTGTTCTGTTGTACATAGGGTCACTATAAGTTGGAATCGACTGGATGGCACCTAACAACAACAGCAACATGCACACTGCAACCCTCTTCCCCTGCTCTATTTTTGTTGGGAGAAAATGGAAAAGCTCCTTACTGGTGGGAATGAAATCCCAAGGGTCATGAATGAGTAACAGTGAATGGTCCCTGAACTGCTTTCTGAAGGGATGTCCATTAACTTCCAGACTTCTGTTTGTGGAGGAGATTAAGAAAGTAGAGGGCTGGGCTGGAGGTGAAAAGCTCCAGGCATTAGTGTAATTTTAGAGGCAATGTGAAAGAGAGAGAGGGAAGGAGGGATAGAGGGAAATATAGAGCGAGAGGAAAAGACAGGGAGAGGGAAAGAGAGACAGAGAGAATGAACGAATGAAATGAAGGAGATGAAAGAGCTAGCACTGGAGAAAAAGGACAGTAACTTAAAAAAATTTATTGTACATTAAGTGAAAGTTTACAAATCAAGTCACTCACACAAAAAGTTATATGCACCTTGCTACATACTCCCAATGGCTCTCCCCCTAATGAGAGAGCCCGCTCCCTCCCTCCACTCTCTCTTTTCGTGTCCATTTCATCAGCTTCTAACCCTCTCTACCCTCTCATCTCCCCTCCAGGGTGGAGATGCCAACATAGTCTCAAGTGTCCACCTGATCCAAGAAGCTCACTCTTTACCAGCCTCCCCCTCCAACCCATTGTCCAGTCCAATCCCTGTCTGAAGAGTTGGCTTTGGGAATGGTTCCTGTCCTGGGACAACAGAAGGTCTGGGGGCCATGACCACCGGGGTCCTTCTAGTCTCAGTCAGACCATTAAGTCTGGTCTTTTGACGAGAATTTGGGGTCTGCGTCCCACTGCTCTCCTGCTGCCTCAGGCGTTCTCTGTTGTATTCCCTGTCAGGGCAGTCATTGGTTGTAGCTGGGCACCATCTAGTTCTTCTGGTCTCAGGCTGATGTAGTCTCTGGTTTATGTGGCCCTTTCTGGTGCCTAATTACCTTGTGTCCTTGGTGTTCTTCATTCTCCTTTGATTCAAGTGGGTTGAGACCAGTTGATGCATCTTATTGGCCGCTTGCTAGTGTTTAAGGCCCCAGATGCCTCTCTCCAAGGTGGTCTGCAAAATATTTTCTTAATAGATTTTCTTATGCCAATTGACTTAGATGTCCCCTAAAACCACGGTCCCCAAACCCCCGCCCCTGCTATGCTGGCATTCGAAGCATTCAGTTTATTCAGGAAACTTCTTTGCTTTTGGCTTAGTCCAGTTGTGCTGACCTCGCCTGCATTGTGTACTGTCTTTCCCATCACCTAAAGTAGTTCTTATCTTCTATCTAATTAGTGAATACCCTTCTCCCAACCTCACCCCCCACCTCTTAACCATCTAAGAATATTTTCTTCTCTGTTTAAAATATTTCTTGAGTTCTTATAATAGTGGTCTTATATAATATTGGTCCTTTTGCAACTGACTAATTTCACTCAGCATAATGCCTTCCAGATTCCTCCATGTTAGGAAATGTTTCACAGATTCATCACTGTTCTTTATCACTGCGTAGTATTCCATTGTGTGAATATGCCATAATTTGTTTATCCATTCATCCATTGATGGGCACCTTGGTTGCTTCCATCATTTTGCTTTTGTAAATAGTGCTGCAATGAACATGGGTGTGCATATATCTGTTGGTATAAAGGCTCTTATTTCTCTAGGACATATTCCAAGGAGTGGGATTGCTGGATCGTATGGTAGTTCTATTTCTGGCATTTTAAGGAAGCGCCAAATCGATTTCCAAAGTGATCGTACCATTTTACATTCCCACCAGCAGTGTATAAGTGTTCCAATCTCTCTATAATCTCTCCAACATTTATTGTTTTGTGTTTTTTGGATTAATGCCAGCCTTGTTGGAGACAGATGAAATCTCATTTTAATTTTGATTTGCATTTCTCTAATGGCTAATCATCATGACCATTTCCTCATGTATCTGTTAGCTACCTGAATGTCTTCTTTAGTGAAGTGCCTGCTCATATCTTTTGCCCATTTTTTAATTGGGTTATTTGTCTTTTTGTAGTTGACTTTTTGCAGTATCATGTAGATTTTAGAGATCAGGTGCTGATTTGAAACGTCATAATGAAAACTGTTTCCCAATCTGTAGGTAATCTTTTTACTCTTTTGGTGAAGTCTTTGGATGAGCATAGGTGGTTGATTTTTAGGAGCTCCCAGTTATCTAGTTTTTCTTCTGCATTGTTAGTAATGTTTTCTACACTGTTTGTGTTGTGTACTAGGGCTCCTAACATAGTCTGTATTTTTTCTTCATAGTCTTTATCATTTTAGATTTTATATTTAGGTCTTTGATCCATTTTGAGCTCGTTTTTGTGCATGGAGTGAGGTATGGGTCTTGTTTCATTTTTTTTGCACGTGGATATCCAGTTATTCCAGCACCATTTGTTAAAAATTCTGTCTTTTCCCCATTTAACTGTTTTGGGGCCTTTGTCAAATATCAACTGCTCATATGTGGATGGATTTATGTCTGGGTTCTCAATTCTCTTCCATTGGTCTATGTATCCGTTGTTGTAGCAGTACGAGGCTTTTTTTGACTACTGTGGCTGTATAATAGGTTCTAAAATCAGGTAGAGTGAGCCCTCCCACTTTGTTCTTCTTTTTCAGTAATGCTTTACTTATCCGGGGCCTCTTTCCTTTCCATAGGACGTTGGTGATTTGTTTCTCCATCTCATTAAAGAATGTTGTTGGAATTTGGATTGGAACTGGATTAAATGTATAAATTGCTTTTGGTAGCATAGACATTTTTATAATGTTAAGCCTTCCTACCCATGAGCAGGGTATGTTTTTCCACTTACGTATTAGGTCTTTTTTGGTTTCTTGAAGAAGTGTTTTGTAGTTTTCTTTGTATAAGTAATTTATATCTCTGGTAAGATTTATTCCTAAGTGTTTTATCTTCTTGGGGGCTACTGTAAATGGTATTGATTTGGTGATTTCCTCTTTGATGTTCTTTTTGTTGGCGTAGAGGAATCCAACTGATTTTTGTATGTTTGTCTTGTATCCCGATACTCTACTGAACTCTTCTATTAGTTTCAGTAGTTTTCTTGAGGATTCCTTAGGGTTTTCTGTGTGTAAGATCATGTTGTCTGCAAAGAGAGATAATTTTACTTCTTCCTTGCCAATGTGGATGCTCTTTATTTCTTTCTAGCCTAGTTGCTCTGGCTAGGACCTCCAGCACAATGTTGAATAAGAATGGTGAGAAAGGGCATCCTTGTCTGGTTCCCAATTTCAAGGGCAGTGCTTTCAGGCTCTCTCCATTTAGGATGATGCTGGCTGTTGGCTTTGTATAAATGTCTTTTATTATGTTGAGGAATTTTCCTTCTATTCCTATTTGCTGAGAGTTTTTATCATGAATGGGTGTTGAACTTTGTCAAATGCCTTTTCTGCATCAATTGGTAAAATCATGTGATTCTTGCCTTTTGTTTTATTTATGTGATGGATTACGTTAATTGTTTTTCTAATGTTGAACCATCCTTGCATACCTCTTATGAATCTCACTTGGTCATGGTAAATTATTTTCTTGATATGTTGTTGAATTCTATTGGCTAGAATTTTGTTGAGGATTTTTGCATCTAAGTTCATGAGGGATATATGTTTGCAATATTCTTTTCTTGTGGTGTCTTTACCTGGTTTTGGTAACAGGGATATGGTGGCTTCATACAATGAGTTTGGTAGTATTCCGTCCTTTTCTATGCTCTGAAATACCTTTAGTAGTAGTGGTGTTAACTCTTCTCTGCAAGTTTGGTAGAACTCTGCAGTGAAGCCATCCAGGCCAGGGCTTTTTTTTTGTTGGGAGTTTTTCACTTACCTTTTCAATCTCTTGTTTTGTTATGGGTCTATTTAGTGGTTTTACCTCTGTTTGTGTCAATTTAGGTACAGAATGTGTTTCTAGGAATTCATCTATTTCTTCTAGGTTTTCAAATTTGTTAAAGTACAGTTTTTCATAATTATCTGATAAGATTCTTTTAATTTCATTTGGGTCTGTTGTAATATCACCCATCTCATTTCTTATTTGGGCTATTTGCTTCCTCTCCTGTTTTTCTTGTCAATTTGGCCAATGGTTTATCAATTTTGTTGATTTTTTCAAAGAACCAGCTTCTGGTCTTGTTAATTCTTTTGATTGTTTTTCTGTATTCTATTTTTAGTTCTGCTCTAATTTTTATGATTTGTTTTCTCTTGGTGCCTGAGGGTTTCTTTCGTTGCTCAAGTATTTTTTTTTTGTTCAAGTTGTAGGGATAATTCTTTGATTTGGGCCCGTTCTTGTTTTTGTGTGTGTGCATTTATTGATATAAATTGACCTGGGAGCACTGCTTTCACTGTGTCCCAATGGTTCCGATTGGAAGTGTTTTCATTCTCTTTGCATTCTATGAATTTCCTTATTCTGTCCTTAATGTCTTCTATAATCCAGACTTTTTAAGCAGGGTATTGTTCAGTTTGCAAGTGTTTGATTTCTTTTCCCTGCTTTTTCTGTTATTGATTTCTACTTTTTGGCCTTACGGTCAGAGAAGATGCTTTGTAGTATTTCAATGTTTTGGATTCTGCTAAGGCTTGCTTTATGACCTAATGTGTGGTCTATTCTAGAGAATGTTCCATGTGTACTAGAAAAAAAAGTATACTTGGTTGTTATTGGGTAGTGTGTTCTGTAGATGTCTATGAAATCAAGTTGGTTGATTGTGGCATTTAGATTTTCCATGTCTTTATTGAGCTACTTTCTGGATGTCCTGTCCTTCACAGAAAGTGGAGTGTTGAAGTCTCCTACTAATATTGTGGAGCTGTCTATCTCACTTTTCAATGCTGATAGCGTTTGTTTTATGTATCTTGCAGCCCTGTCATTGGGTGCATAGATATTTAATATGGTTATATTTTCTTGGTATATTGTCCCTTTAATCATTATATGGTGTCCTTCCTTATCCTTTATGATGGATTTAACTTTGAAGTCTTATTTTGTCAGAAATTAATATTGCCACTCCTGCTCTTTTTTGATTGTTGTTTGCTTGATATATATATTTTTCCATCCTTTGAGTTTTTGTTAGTGTCTCTAAGTCTAAGGGGTGTTTCTTGTAAGCAGCATATAGACGGATCATGTGTTTTAATCCATTCTGCTACTCTCTGTCTCTTTATTGGTGTATTTAGTCCATTTACATCCAGTGCAATTATGGATAGGTATGAATTTAGTGCTATCATTTTGATGTCTCTTTTTCTGTGTTGTTGACAGTTTCTTTTTCCCACTTAATTTTATGTGCTGAGTAGATTATATAATGTCCTTTCCTAATATTCGTTGTTGTTGATTTTGTTTCTGCTGAGTCTCTATTTTTTTCCTGTATTTTATTTTGATGAGTAGTTTGTCTCCTTTGTGTTTACCTTCTTATTTACCCCTATTTTTCTAAAATTAAACCTAAGTTTTATTTTTTTGTCTCTCCTTGTCTTCCTCTGCATGTGGAAGATATATGATCATATTTTCTAGTCCCTCTGTATTGTTGCAATGTTGTCTTCTTTTATTTAATAATATCACTGTTACCCTATTTTGAGCTTTTTTTTTTAAATCTTGCTTTGTGTTTTTGATATCCCTGTCTGGGTTGACTTCTGATTGTTCTCCCCAGTGTTCTAGTCTTGGGTTCATACCTGATATTATTGATTTTCTAACTAAAGAACTCCCTTTAGTATTTCTTGTAGTTTTGGTTTGGTTTTTACAGATTCCCTAAACTTCTGTTTATCTGGAAATGTCCTAATTTCACTTTCATATTTAAGAGACATATTTAAGAGACTCTGTCCTATAGGGTTGCTATGAGTTGGAATCGATGGCAGTGGGTTTGGTTTTGGGTTATTTAAGAGACAATTTTGCTGGATATATGATTTTGGTTGGCAATTATTTTCCTTCAATTTTTAAAATAAGTTATCCCGTTGCCTTCTTGCCTGCATGGTTTCTGCCGAGTAGTCCCAGCTTATTCTTATTGGCTCTCCTTTGTAGGTGACTTTTCGTTTATCACTAGCTGCTTTTAAAATTCTCTCTTTACCTTTGGTTTTTGGGAAGTTTGATTATAATATGTCTTGGTGACTTTCTTTTAACATCTACCTTATATGGAGTTTGATGAGCATTGTGGATAGATATCTTCTCATCTTTCAGGATATGAGGGAATTTTTCTGCCAACAAATCTTCAGCAATTCTCTCTGTATTTTCTGTTATCCCTCCCTGCTCTGGTACTCCAATCACTCATAGGTTATTTCTCTTGATAGAGTCCCACATGATTCTTAAGGTTTCTTCATTTTTTGAAATTCTTCTATCTGATTTTTCTTCAAATACATTAGTGCCAAGTGATTTATCTTCAAGTTCTGAAATTCTGGCTTCTACTTGGTCAGTTCTGCTCCTCTGACTTTCTACTGAGCTGTCTACTTCTGTAATTTTGTTGTTAATCTTCTGAATTTCTGTCTGTCTATGCATTTTTCCAGCTTATTCAATTTTTCATTATGTTCCTGAATAATCTTTCTAATTTCTTCAATTGCCTTATCTGTGTGTTCCTTGGCTTGTTCTACGTATTGCCTCATTTCCTTCCTGAGGTCTTGAAGGGACTGTATGTTACACTTTTGTATTCTGGCTTTGGTAATTCCAGGAATGCACTTTCATCTAGAGGATCCCTGGATTCTTTGTTTTGAGAGCTTGTTGAGGTTATCATGGTCTGTTTCTTTATGTGACTTGATATCGACTGTTGTCTCCGAGCCATCTATAAGTTATTGTATTAGTTTATGCTTGCTTACTGTGTTGTAGCTTCTTGCTTTGCTTTGTTTTAATATGCCCAAATGGGTTGCTTGAGTGAGCTAGCCTGATTATTTTCACCTTTGGAGCTCTGACGTCCTGTTCCCAGATGGCTAAAGCTGTTATCAGGTATATCAGTTAAGAATCCATTCACTTTTCTCGTATGAATTCAGCTCAGGTCTCCAGGCAGCTGATATCAAGTGTGTGGTATGGGCTCTTTCCTACAGTCTTAGAGGGGCAGGGGTGATTGGTGTATGTACTGGTATCTGATTGCAGCAGGGGGTCACGCTCTGAACAAGGTAGGGGGCTGAGAACGACCCCCAAGTGTCTCTGAGGAAAACACGTCCCTGTTCCCTAGAGTGCACAGGTGGGTGGGTTCTGCAGATGGATCATGGGCACCCAATGTTTTTGCTTGTAAGGACTGGGAGGTACCAGTTATCCTTGGAACCCTGTTGTGGGTGGCTGGGTGACCTGAGTGCAGCTACCAGTCATTAGGCCCCTGATGTGGGTCGGTGGGGACCCTGTTTAATGGGAAAAGCAATGTCAAACATCAAACACCCCCTTCTCCACCACATGGCTGAAATGGTTTGAGCCACACAGTTCCATGCAGAGAGGAAAGATGTTCAAAGTCCACAGAATATTTATGTCTGGACAGGAGCTGCTTCTGTGCTGAGCTCCCCCGGTTAGTGTAGCTGGCAAATTATCTTTTCCCCCAAATGCAAATTTTTTTCTTCTCCAATACCAGGAGGATGGCTCTAGGTGCTCAACATTTCCTATCTCAGGCCCAGGGAATTCAGCCGCTGAAGCCAGTTTTCAGGTGGGGGGGCACAGTAAAATATATGCAAGTTCTTAGCTTTTGCCGAGAGCACCATTCTTCTCTGGTTCTGGAGGTGTGAGTAGGCTGTGTGGCTGGCTGCTTCTCCCTGAGGAAACTGCGGCTTAACGCTAGTATCAGACTGCTGCTGCCACTCCAGGTATGGTGCCTAAAGGCTCCCCGCGATTCAGGTCTGGTAACTTCTCTCAGCTTCTGAACTGTTTCTTCCTCCACCTGCCCCTCAGTTCATTTTCTAAGCTTGCCTTTGATGCTCAGGGCTCCTAGCTTGTCATAAATGAACTTGTTTCACTTGTTTTTTTTGGGTCTTTGTTGTAAAGGGGGCTCGCCAGAAGAGTCTGTCTATTTTGCCATCTTGGCTCCGCCTCAGAACAGTAATTTTTAAAGGAGATTTTTATGAAGTTAAATGTTGAGTTCACTATAAACCTTTTTTCTCAGCTTTCCATGAAATCTTCAGTAAAACCCACCTTCCTCATCGATGCCTTGAGGAGTTGAATCTGAGTAGCTGTTTTCGGAAGCATGGTGTGAGAGCAGGGTCTGAGTCACAAGTCAGTCCTTAACTCTGCTTTTGGGAGAAGACCTTGTCTGTGCTTAGAACAAATTGGTGGAAGACTGATTCTCATCAAAATGTGACTGATGCCACCTTTCCCTGACCCATTATTTGATTTTCTTCACATCAATTACCATTATCTCAATTATCCTACCATGGAAGATGAGGCAAGTGGGAGGTAAGGCAGGACCATGAACACCTCTTTGAGTTTCTTCAGACTGAGAAACTGCCTGTAGAGGTCCTTGGGAATATCCTGAAGAATTTCTTGGGAGACCACAGACTTCCTCTCATTCCTACAATGGGGGCTTCTAGTATTCTAATTTGGATATTAAAATAAATTTAACTTCATTTTGTACTCCAAGAAGGTGAGGGGGACAGTCCAAACCTGTTGCCATCGATTCTGACTCATAGTGACTCTGTACAACAGAGCAGAGCTGCTCCATAGAACTGCAGGCGTTTTGGTTAGCAGCCAAACTCTTAATCACCGTACCACCAGGGCTTCGAGAGGAACATTATGTTATCTTAATGTTGAAATTATTGGAGCATTGAAAAATTAAAATATTCAGTATTTTATATAATTCAAAGGAAGAAAGGTCCCAAATTTCACTATGTGTAAGAATTAACTGGAGAGCTTTACAAAACACAGAGCCTCAGATTCCACCCCCTCCCTCAACCCCCTGAGATTCTGAATTTGATTCCTGCATGGGCCCAGGAATATGCCTCTTTAATAAGCAGATTCAGGTGGTTCTGAAGCAGGTAACCAAGGCTTTAAGGAACACTGGAGTGGAAGTGAGATCATGTGATGTTGATCTCAATAGTACATAGTCTAGAAGGAGTGGGCTATCTTAGAGTAGTGAGCTTTCTGTTCCTTAAGGTGATAGCCCAGACTCAAGGGAGATGTTGAAATGAGAATTCTGAAGTCAAAAGCAAGGTTGGTGACTTTTAAGATATTTGTGAACCCTGAGAATTTTGCGTTTTTATACTAACTTAGGTCAATGGGCTCGATAAACCTACTGGGTACAGATGCCCGAGTTAAAAAATACTTTAAAAATTTGGTGGTTTTTTGTGTCAGGCAGTGTGTTAACATTTTCACATGGGTGTTGGTACCCCATTTTACAGGGGAAGCAACTGAGCAGTTTTAACTTAAACCATTTATGCAAAGTCATACAGCTAGTAGGTATCAGATCCAAAAGGTACACCAGGTTTTCTGACTCCAGTCCAGTGCTTACTAGGACAGTATGCTTATTCTTAACTTGCAGCTACAGGAAGTAGATCAGGTATGCATAAGCAACTACTTTTCTGTTTTGAGTTAACTTATTGGGCAGATTGCACAATGGGCATGCCCAGGATTTCCTAGTTAATATTCCGCTCAGTGCTTCTCTACCACATTCATGACAGGAAGAGGGTACTTCCAAAAAAGTGTGTCCCTGACCCAAAATTCTGATTCTTATTTTGGGAAAGACCATCTGTATCCCATTGTAGTGCTCAAGGATGATGACCAAGATTCAGAAAAAGGTCTAAAATTAAACCAAAGGGAGTACTACCTGAATCCTTATTGAGTGCCCACTCTGTTCCTATCACTGTTCTAAGTTCTTGAGGCACAGTGTTGAACAAAACAAACAAGTTCCCTGTTCTCATGGAGCTTACATTCTAGTGCAGGAAGACAGAAAATATCCATGAAAACAATAGGTAAGATAATTTGAGATAATAGTAATTGATGTGAAGAAAATAAAATAATATAATGGGCTGGGGCTGGGGCTGTTTTAATACTTTAAGTAATTTGACAGTGAAAATCTCTGTGGACGTTAGTATCATATGTAGGTGACACAACTTCACATTAACACTTTCCATACCCCGTTGCCTGATTTACCTTTAATTTGCCAACATCCCTCTCTCAGAATATATTTGCCTTGATAAGTTAATCTTCCCTTGGATGATTTCTCTGAAAATACTAATGCATAAATGAGATGATAAGTGAATAAACAATTTGTAAACTGTAAAGCCCTGCGCATATGCTAATAAAAATGTTCCTTTTCTTCCTAGACTTTCATTGTGGGCCTTAACATTTAAAGTCAATGCAATATGGCTTCAATTGGATGAAGAAGCCCAATCATAAAGGAAGAATGATTTTGACCCTGGGCAGCGGCACTATTTTCCAGTAGCAAAACTATTCCATCAGCTTCAGCTGGGTGGTAACTTTAAAAACTTTAGAAGGGGGATAATAAATGGTAATGCATCACTAGCCAGGGCAGGGGCTAGCATTGGTTATTTTGTACTTCAGTGAACACATTATGTATGTGATAAATATTTATTCATGATGGCCAGAACACTAGACAGCTGTTTTTCAAAATCCTATTAACTCCATGTAGTCTTACAGTATTATAAAAGATTTCATTTTCTCAGCAATGGCAGAATATATTTGCATCCTCTAAGGTCTCTGATTGCAGCATTCAACCAGTTATCTCTGCAGCCTGACATTATATCCTGATACCATGGTTTGGCCTTCCTCTGCCCAGGAAATTCCAGTATATACCAGTTTTGATTTTCACTGGCATTAGGTCACGAAATTTAAGGAACTTGGCAGACTTCTTCCTGGCTGACTGGAATGCTGACCCATCTACTGGAAATCTTTAGTGGTAGACCGACAGTTCCCTTGTGTTACGGAGCTTTTCATGATGATATATGTCTGCACCTACTAAAGCACTGAGTAGTCAGAACTGTCTGGTGAAATTCAGTTCTCTATCACAACATGCCAAATTCATGTAATTCTTCCATTTTCATCTCCATTTTTCCACCTCATTCTGTGCAGGAGACACTCATCCTTTCTGGAATGCCACTTGATATCACATGACTCTGAAAGTTTCTTTGCAATCTCTACCACTCCCCCTCCAGGGAGCCCTCCTTCATGCCGTGGAATTAACTGGTACCAGTGCTACAGCTAAGAAGCAGGAAAGCTTGTGTAAGGACATGAAAGCTAACATGAAACGGTAGATTGTGCTCTCTTCCTACTTATGACAGACCTTGCAGAATGGAAATTCCTGTGTTTCATATTTATTAGAAGGCTCATTGATTGGGGTTTGCTGAGGTCAGGAACTAGTTCCGTATTTCCCACACCCTTTTGTTGAAGGTTCCATAACAACTCCTCTTAAATCCAAATCACCCTATTGAGAAATTTCCCTGTCCTGGTGAGAGAGGTAAAAACATTCCTAGGTTATCTTGTTTTTCTTTCAGTAGGTGGCTAAAGATGAATCATTCTTGCTATTCTTTTCTGGGTAAATTCTGGCCCATCCAGGGCCATTCTTGGTTGGTGATGGGCATGTATGCAGGCCCAGGGAAAACTCACAGTCCTCTGTTGCCCCTTCCCTCATCCTGCTCAAATTCAATGCAGGCATTCTGTGACAATACCTCCTACCCCCTGTCCCAGGTGAATGTTTTCTAGCAAAATGCCTCATCGTTTTTCATGCTTAAGCCTCATGGAATGTATGCCTGTCTCCATACAAGGCTTTTGGCTGATATTTATATAGGAAAAGGTATATTTGTAAACCCAAAATTCACACAACATTGCAACAAAATAATATAAGGAAAAATTTTCAGTCACATTCCAAATACAGTTGGTCAAACATCAGAATCACTTGTTGACATATGAAAACCTAGATTTTGATGGCCCCAAGAGAAGCTGTGTTACTGCACATAAAGCATTTTTTTTGTTGTTGTTAACAACTGTATTAGTTGCTCCATGATAAAGATACAAAGTTCTAAGCACATTAAATCCTAACATAATAGTTTTGTACATACATAGGTGTTTTACTTACATTTTAGGAAATCAATTTGGGGTTGGCGTGAAATATTGTTTTCTTTCCCTATTTAAGATAATGGGTAATAGTCTCCTGGATAGCATTTTGCATAAAGTATGTGATATTGGGAAACCGTGGTGGCGTAGTGGTTAAGTGCTACGGCTGCTAACCTAGAGGTCGGCAGTTCAAATCTGCCAGGCGCTCCTTGGAAACTCTATGGGGCAGTTCTACTCTGTCCTATAGAGTCGCTATGAGTCAGAATTGACTCGATGGCAGTGGGTTTATCTGCTTTTGAGGAATATATCGCTAACTTTAAACATGCGATACCTGCACTTGAAAAATCTGGTGAATCTGAAAGTCAAACTCAACCTTGAAGGAGATGATAATGGATGGAGGTCTCTCAAGAAAAACAAAAACAATGTGCAGGCAGGCCTTAGAGGTCTTGGATAGAGAGAACAAGAAAGCAGACAGGCAAAAGGGGATAGCCAGTGACCCTGGTATATTGTATGTATATGAACCTCAAGTCTTTTCCTCATCACCACTGGTGTCTAAACCACTTATTTTTCTCTCTGTTATCACCTTCCTATGCAGCAGTGGTGGTTCAGTGATAGAATCCTCCTCTTCTGTACAAGAGGCAAGGTTCGATTCCTGGCCAAAGCACCTCATTCTAAGCTAGTGCCTGTCTGTCAGTGGAGGCTTGTACATTGCTATGATGCTGAACAGTTTTCAGTGGAGCTTCCAGATTAAGATGGACTAGATAAAAAGCCCTGGCAATCTACTTTTGAAAACCAGCTAGTGAAAACGCTATGGATCACAATAGTCTGATCTTGTGCATGGGGCCGACTTGAGGCAGCTACCAACAATAAACCACCTTTGTTTTCTTCTCCCACTTGTCAAAGTAGAAAGTCTTGTACTCTTTTAGGAGTAAGAACAAAGAGTTTTATTGAGGAAGAGCAGCTTGAGCTGGGCAACATAATGTGTGGAGTCACAAAGTGTTCTAAGTTTCTGAGGGAGAGGTGAGTTTTTATATAGAATAGTGGAGAAGGGAGTACATGACCACAGTCTTGATGGCTTGGGATTACAAGACAATAGAAAAACATTTCTATAGAAATTTTACAAGATTTGCTAATCTATTTTTTGACATAGATTTTCTGGAGTCAACCTAGCAAGATATTTTCTGAAATATCTACATAAACAGTTTTCCTGGTGGCATGCTATACAAGCGTTCTCCTAAGACTATGTTGATAAACATTTCCTAACAAACATTTCTTCACAAACCACATTCTTACCCCCTCCTTTGTTTGCTGAACCTGGTTAAAGTTGTAAAAAAAAATTATAGATGAGGCTGTAAATCACAGATTCTATTCTTAGGAAGGCAGAAGGGAGGACTTTAGGACAAACTAAAGTTTAATTCAAAAAGGGAGCTTTGATTCAGATTTAGGTCAGTCATTTTCAATCATGCCAAGTACCTCAGTTTTAGAATGCCCTCACATGCACCTAATACTGGCTCTGCCCCGCAAAATGAGCGGTGATCTGTCTGATGGATTAGATGGTGAGTGTCTGACCCCCTTGGCCTACATTCATCTCCTAGGAAGGGTCAATATAGCCCACGTTCACTGAGACCTGTGGCCTCTCTCTTAGACTGTTTTTGCCTTCTCGTGGGATTTGAAGCAGGCCACATTCCTTCTTCTAACACCCACAGCTAGGTCCCGAAGTCTAAACTTAGTGGGGAAGTAATAGCAAGACCATTTTGTTTCCAAGTCCAAGCTGAGTTCTAGCTTTACCACCATTTATTAAAGCAGCTGATTTTATCCCTGATTCCTGTGCCTGTTTCTCAATTTGCTCAGAAACTATAGGGTGTGTGTGTGTGTGTGTGTGTGTGTGTGTGTGTGTGTGAGAGAGAGAGAGAGATATGATCCAAATAGCTTTCAATCATTTGCCAAATTCTATGGACAAAGATCTGGGCCTAGAGGGACCAGCCTTATTTAGTGCCCCTTGGGGATTACTCTAGATCCCGGGGTGGCACACATGGTTTGTGATCCCACTCAGTGCTGTCCAGGAAGAAAGGCCTGATGATATGCTTTCATAAAGATTGCAGACAAGAAAACCCTATGGAACACAGTTCTACTCTGTAACATATATGGTTGCCAGGTGTTGGAATTGACTCAATGGCAAAGGGTTTGGGAATTACTCTGAGCTCACGTGCCCCAGTTTTTGTAGTGTTTGTGGTCTCTCTTTTCCTAAAGCAAAAGAATTCAATGTGAAAACAAGAGAAATAGTTTAATTCCTCTTCCCTATGTGGGACAAGGAAGCCCTGGTGGCATAATGGTTAAGTGTTACAGCTGCTAACCGAAAAGCCAGCAGTTCAAGTTCACCAGGCACTCCTTGGAAACTCTATGGGGCAGTTCTACTCTGTCCTGTAGGGTTGCTGTGAGTTGGAATCGACTTGATTGCAATGGGTTTTTTTTATGTGGAACAAGGGTTTTCATTGCTGATGTCAGATGGATCTTGGCTGAAAGCAAAGAATGCCAGAACATCTTTAGCTATGTTTTATTGACTATGCAAAGGCATCCGACTGTGTGGATCATAACGAATTCTGGATAACATTTCAAAGAGTGGGAATTGCAGAACACTTAATTGTGCTCATGAGGAATGTGTACTTAGACCAAGAAGCAGTTGTTTGAACAGAAAAAGGGAGTACTGCATGGCTTAAAGTCAAGAAATGTGTATGTCAGGGTTGTATCCTTTCACCACACCTATTTAGTCTGTATGGTGAGCAAGTAATCTGAGAAGCTGGAGCATATGAGGAAGAATTCGACATCAGGATTGAAAGAAGACTCATTAGCAACCTGTGATATGCAGACCACCTTGCTTGCTGAAAGTGAAGAGGACTTGAAGCACTTACTGATGAAGATCAAAGACCACAGCCTTCAGGGTAGATTGCACTTCAACAGAAAGAAAACAAAAATCCTCACAACTGGACCAGTGAGCAACATCATGATAAATGGAGAAAATATTAAAGTTGTCAAGGATTTCATTTTACTTGGACCCAAAATCAATGCCCATAGAAGCAGCAGTCACAAAATCAAATGACACATTGCAAAGGGCAAATCTGCTGCAAAAGATCTATTTGAAGTGTTAAAAAGCAAAGATGTTACTTAAAAGACTGAGATTTGCCTGACCCAAGCCATGGTGTTTTAAACTGCCTTGTATGCATGTGAAAGCTGGACAATGAATAAGGAAGACCGAATAAGAATTGACGCCTTTGGATTATGGTGTTCGTGAAGAGTATTGAATATACCATAGACTGGCGGAAGAACAAACAAGTCTGTCTTGGAAGAAGTACAGCCAGAATGCTCCTTAGAAGCAAGGATGGTGAAACTCCATCTCACATACTTTGGACGTGTTATCAGGAGAGACCAGTCCCTGGAGAAGGACATCATGCTTGGCAGAGGGTTGGGGAAAAGGAGGAAGACCGTCAATGAAATAGACTGACAGAATGTCTGCAACAATGGGCTCAAGCACAACCACAATTATGAGGATGGCACAGGACCATGCAGTGTTTCGGTCTGCTGTACATAGGGTCGCTATGAGTCAGAACTGACTTGATGGCACCTAACAACAACAACATTTTCCCCTAATTTCTTCACGATAAGCATTCTTCATCTTATTCTTACATTAAGTATTTCTCTTTTATGACTGACTTCTCTACAGAAATTTTCTTTAGATTTTAAACTCCAGGCCAGAGACTCTGCTACTTTGGTTTCCAGTTTGCGCAGCCCCCCAGGGCACGTCCATGCAACTGAGTATTTTGGTTAATTACTCCTGGATACATGATGTTGTTAGCTGCTGAGAAGTAGGTCCCCAGCTCAGGGACATCCCATGCATAACTGAATGACATGATGTACAGTCCTGTAGCATCCCCATGATAGGTTATAGATTGGGCCATTGTGTTCCGTATGATTTTAATTGTCTTATTTTTTACTTTTCTTCCTAGTCAGCCTTAGTCTGGAAGCTCTGCTTCAGCATCATAGCAACCTGCTAGCCTACACTGACAGACAGGTTTTGGTGGTATACGAGGTGCATTGGCCAGGAATCAAACTTGGGTCTCAAGTCCTGGTGATCTAATTCTGAAAAATCAGCCATTGAAACCCCTATTGAGCACAGTTCTGAGAAAGAGCCCCCACAGTGCAGTATTCTTTACCTGGCTTCCTCCCCTGTAGTGCTGATTGCAAAATTGTTTCCTTTGCTGGGCTCTCTTCCTTCCTCATCTTTGCATTTGCATCCTGCTTTTGCTTGGAGGTTATATGTAAACCCCATTGTGCCTGGGTAGTGTGATTAAGAATGTCACTGATGTAACTTATATGAAGTCCTTACTTGTAAGCCTCTTTAAATGTAACCTGCCTGCCTGCCCTTGGCCAACAGTCTTGGCAGCAGTAAGCTCCGAATGACTCCATTTCCTTGTACAACAAAATGAAGGCGCCGTTTTGGTCTCCCACCTCGGTCTCTCATTTATTGGCCAATACAATTAATACCGAGTAAGAACCTGTGGTTTCCACCTGGTAATGTTTCTACTCTGACACATGTGGGGCCCCCATGAGTTGGAATTGTCTTGACGGCAACCAGTGATGGTTTGGGTTCTCCTGCATGGAGGGTGAGAATTCTACCACTAAGCCACCACTGTACTATCATTGCCTCCCCTGTCTAGATACATAAAACCACCAGTTGCCATAAAGTTGATTCTGACTCATGATGACCCCGTGTGTGTCAGAGTAGAACCACACTCCATAGGGTTTTCAATGGCTGATTTTTCAGAAATAGATGACTAGGTATTTCCCCCCAGGTACCTCAAGGTGAAGTCGAACTGCCAAACTTTCCACTAATAGTCAGTTGCCTAAAAACATGGATGAGGAGAGAAGCAGTAGAAATGCATTAACTTCATTTCTTTCCCAACTTTTCTAAAAAAGATATTGGCGAAAAGAAGTACAAAGCCTAGCCTGTGTATTTTACTTTAACTATATAATCTTAGCAAGAAGTGTATTGATAAAATTCTTACTTGTTCATAAGGGAAAACAGCTGTCAACACATATTCCCTTGGGATTATTATTATTATTATTTGACACTTTCCAAAATGAAAGTCATAAAAGATGAGACATTTATTATTAAAATAAAATTCCTTAGGAAGTTGGAGAAGGTGCAAAGTCATATAGAATTGTTTTGTTTGAAATAGCCCTGAGAATTCTTTGTCATTAATTTTTAAACTTGTATTTTACCTTTTAATCGTTAAATAAATATATTGTGATGAACTTATAATTCAGTAAGTATGTTTATGAAGAAGAAAATAATAAGAAACTGTCCTCATTCTTAGGATATCCAAGTATAATGGTGTCCACAACTACTCTCAATGATTCAGCAATATGTGTGTGTGGGTGTGTATACATACACACATATATATACACATATGTACTCGTTTATATTTATTACATTTTGCAACTTTCCTGTTGGTTTGAAAATTTTTGAAATAAAAAGTTTGGAAAAATTAGTATGGAGGAAATATTTGTAAAACATGGAAAGAATTGTTAAGTGCTGTTAAGGAAGTTCCAACTCTTACTGACTCCAACAGAATGAAACAGTGCCTGGTCCTGTGCCATCTCAGAATTGTTTCTAAGTTTGAGGCCGTTGTTGCAACCACTGTGTCAATCCATCTCACTAAGGGTCTTCCTCTTTTTCACTTACCCTCTACTTTACCAAGTATGATGTCTTTCTCCAGGGGCTGGTCCCACCATATAACATGTCCAAAGTATGTGAAATGAAGTCTTGCCATCCTTGCTTCCAAGGAGCATTCTGGTTGTACTTTTTCCAAGACAGATTTATCCATTCTTCTGGCAGTCCATGGTATATTCAATATTCTTTGTCAATACCATAATCCAAAGGCATCAATTCTTATCTGGTCTTCCTTACTCATTGTCCAGCTTTCGTATGCATACGATGTAGTTGAAAATACCATGGTTTGAATCAGGCACACCTTAACCTTCAAGGTGACATCTTTGCTTTTCAGTGCTTTAAAGAGGTCTTTTGTAGCAGATTTACCCAATGCGATGTGTCATTTGATATTTTTTTCGTTTAATTTATTTTTTAATTTTTATTGTGCTTTAAGTGAAAGTTTACAAATCAAGTCACTCTCTCACACAAAAACTAATATACACCTTGGTACATATTCCCCTTGGTACATATTCCCAATTGCTCTCCCCGTAATGAGACAACCCGCTCCCTCCCTCCACTCTCTCTTTTCGTGTCCATTTCACCAGCTTCTAATTCCCTCTACCCTCTCATCTCCACTCCAGGGAGGAGATGCCAACATAGCTTTGAGTGTTTACTTGATCCAAGAAGCTCACTCCTCACCAGCATCCCTCTCCAACCCATTGTCTAGTCCAATCCCTGTCTGAAGAGTTGGCTTTGGGAATGCTTCCTATCCTGGGACAACAGAAGGTCTGGGGGCCATGACCACCGGGGTCCTTCTAGTCTCAGTCAGACCATTAAGTCTGGTCTTTTGACGAGAATTTGGGGTCTGCATCCCACTGCTCTCCTGCTGCCTCAGGCGTTCTCTGTTGTATTCCCTGTCAGGGCAGTCATTGGTTATAGCCGGGCACCATCTAGTTCTTCTGTCTCAGGCTGATGTAGTCTCTGGTTTATGTGGCCCTTTCTGTCTCTTGGGCTCCTAATTACCTTGTGTCCTTGGTGTTCTTCATTCTCCTTTGATCCAGGTGGGCTGAGACCAATTGATGCATCTTATTGGCCGCTTGCTAGTGTTTAAGACCCCAGATGCCTCTCTCCAAGGTGGTCTGCAAAATATTTTCTTAATAGATTTTATTATGCCAATTGACTTAGATGTTTCCTGAGACTATGGTCCCCAAACCCCCGCCACTGCTCTACTGGCCTTTGAAGCATTCAGTTTATTCCAGAAACTTATTTGCTTTAGGTTTAGTCCAGTTGTGCTGACCTTGCCTGTTTTGTGTGTTGTCTTTCCCGTCACCTAAAGTAGTTCTTATCAACTATTTAATTAGTGAATACCCCTCTCCTACCCTCCCTCTCTCCCCGCCTCGTAACCATCAAGAAACATTTTCTTCTCTGTTTAAAATATTTCTTGAGTTCTTATAATAGTGGTCTGATACAATATTTGTCCTTTTGCAACTGAATTCACTTAGCATAATGCTTTCCAGGTTCCTCCATGCTATGAAATGTTTCACAGGTTCATCACTGTTCTTTATTGATGCATAGTATTCTATTGTGTGACTATACCATAATTTATTTATCCATTCATCTCTTGATGGGCACCTTGGTGGCTTCCATCTTTTTGCTATTGTAAACAGTGCTGCAGTGAACATGGGTGTGCATACATCTGTTTGTGTAAAGAATCTTATTTCTCTTGGATATATTCCAAGGAATGGGATTGCTGGATCATATGGTAGTTCTTTTTCTGGCTTTTTAAAGAAGCACCAAATCAATTTCCAAAGTGGTTGTACCATTTTACATTCCCACCAGCAGTGTATAAGTGTTTCAATCTCTCCACAGCCTCTCTAACATTTATTGTTTTGTGTTTTTTGGACTAATGCCAACGTTGTTGGAGTGAGATGAAATCTCATTGTAGTTTTGATTTGCATTTCTCTAATGGTTAATGATTGTGAGCATTTCCTCATGTATCTATTACATACCTGAATGTCTTCTTTAGTGAAGTGCCTGTTCATATCTTTTGCCCATTTTTTAATTGGGTTATTTGTCTTTTTGCAGTTGACTTTTTGCAGTATCATGTAGACTTTAGAAATCAGGTGCTGATTTGAAATGTCATAGCTAAAAACTTTTTCCCAATTTGTAGGCAATCTTTTTACTCTTTTGGTGAAGTCTTTGGATGAGCATAGGTTTTTGATTTTTAGGAGCTCCCAGTTATCTAATTTTTCTTCTGCATTGTTAGTACTGCTTTATATATGGCTTATGCCATGTATTAGGTCTCCTAGTGTTGTCCCTATTTTATCTTCCAAATCTTTATCGTTTTAGATTTTATGTTTAGGTCTTTTATCCATTTTGAGCTTGTTTTTGTGCATGGAGTGAGGTACAGGTCTTGTTTCATTTTTTTGCAGATGGATATCCAGTTATGCCAACACCATTTGTTAAAAAGACTGTCTTTTTCTGATTTAACTGATTTGGGGCCCTTGTCAAATATCAACTGCTCATATGTGGATGGATTTTGGTCTGGATTCTCAGTTGTGTTCCATTGGTCTATATATCTGTTGTTATACCAGTACCAGGCTGTTTTGACTACTGTGGCAGTATAATAGGTTCCAAAATCAGGTAGAGTAAGGCCTCCCACTTTGTCCTTCTTTGTCCTTACTTATCTGGGGCCTCTTTCCCTTCCATATGATGTTGGTGATTTGTTTCTCCATCTCATTAAAGAATGTCATTGGAATTTGGATTGAAATTGCTTTAAATGTATAGATCACTTTTGGTAGAATAGACATTTTTACAATGTTAAGTCTTCCTATCCATGAGCAAGGTATGTTTTTCCACTTATGTAGGTCTCATTTGGTTTCTTGCAGAAGTGTATTGTAGTTTTCTTTGTATAAGTCTTTTACATCTATGGTAAGATTTATTCCCAAGTATTTTACCTTCTTGGGGGCTACTGTAAATGGTATTGATTTGGTGATTTCCTCTTTGATGTTCTTTTTGTTGGCTTAGAGGAATCCAACTGATTTTTGTATGTTTATCTTGTATCCTGATACTCTGCTGAACTCTTCTATTAGTTTCAGTAGTTTTCTTGAGGATTCCTGAGTGTTTTCTGTGTATAAGATCATGTTGTCTGCAAAGAGAGATAATTTTACTTCTTCCTTGCCCATGTGGATGCCCTTTATTTCTTTATCTAGCCTAATTGCTCTGGCTAGGATCTCCAGCACAATGTTGAACAAGAGTGGTGATAAAGGGCATCCTTTTCTGGTTCCCCATCTCAAGGGAAACGCTCTCAGGCTCTCTCCATTTAGGATGATGTTGGCTGTTGGCTTTGTATAAATGAGGAATTTTCCTTCTATTCCTATTTTGCTGAGAGTTTTTATCATGAATTGCTGTTGTACTTTGTCAAATGCATTTTCTGCATCAATTGGTAAAATCGTGTGATTCTTGTCTTTTGTTTTATTTATATGATGGATTACATTAATTGTTTTTCAAATGTTGAACCACCCCTGCATACCTGGTATGAATCCCACTTGGTCATGATGAATTATTATTTTGATATGGTGTTGAATTCTATTGGCTAGAATTTTGTTGAGGATTTTTGCATCTAAGTTCATGAGGTATATAGGTCTGTAATTTTCTTTTTTTGCAATGTCTTTACCTAGTTTTGGTATCAGGGATATGGTGGCTTCATAGATTGAGTTTGGTAGTATTCTGTCCTTTTCTATGCTCCGAAATACCTTTAGTAGTAGTGGTGTTAACTCTTCTCTGCAAGTTTGGTAGAACTCTGCAGTGAAGCTGTCTGGGCCAGGGCTTTTTTTTGTTGGGAGTTTTTTGATTACCTTTTCAATCTCTTGTTTTGTTATGGGTCTATTTAGTTGTTCTACCTGTGTTTGTGTTAGTTTATGTAGGTAGTGTGCTTCTAGGAATTCATCCATTTCTTCAAGGTTTTCAAATTTCTTAGAGTACAATTTTTTATAGGAATCTGATATTATTCTTTTAATTACAATTGGACCTGTTGTAATATCACCCATCTCATTTCTTATTTGGGTTATTTGCTTCCTTTCCTGTTTTTCTTTTGTCAGTTTGGTGAATGGTTTATCAATTTTGTTGATTTTTTCAAAGAACCAGCTTTTGGTCTTGTTAATTCTTTCAATCATTTTTCTGTTTTCTATTTCATTTAGTTTTGCTCTAATTTTTATTATTTGCTTTCTTCTGGTGCCTGAGGGTTTCTTTAGATGCTCTCTTTCTATTTCTTCAAGTTGGAGGGATAATTCTTTGATTTTGGCCCTTTCTTCTCTTGTATGTGTGCATTTATTGATATAAATTGACCTGTGAGCACTGCTCTCACTGTGTCCCAAAGGTTCTTTTAGGAAGTGTTTTTGTTGTAATTGGATTCTGTGAATTTCTTTATTCCATCCTTAATGTCATCTATAATCCAGTCTTTTTTTGAGCAGGATATTGTTCAGTTTCCAAGTGTTTGATTTCTTTTCCCTGCTATTTCTGTTATTGATTTCCACTTTTATGGCCTTAAGTTCAGAGAAGCTGCTTTGTAATATTTCAGTGGTTTGGATTCTGCTAAGGCTTGCTTTATGACCTAATATGTGGTCTATTCTAGAGACTGTTCCATGTGCACTAGAAAAGAAAGTATACTTGGTTACTGTTGGGTGGAGTGTTTGGTATACATCTATGAGGTCAAGTTGGTTGATTGTGGCATTTAGATCTTCCGTGTCTTATTGAGCTTCTTTCTGGATGCTCTGTCCTTTACTGAAAGTGGTCTGTTGAGTCTTCTACTATTATTGTGGAGCTGTCTATCTCACTTTTCAATGCTCACAGAGTTTGTTTTATGTATCTTGCAGCCCTATCATTGGGTGCATAGATATTTAATATGGTTATATCTTCTTGGTATATTGTCCCTCTAATCATTATATAGTGTCCTTCCTTATCCTTTCTGATGGATTTAACTTTAATGTTTATTTTGTCAGAAATTAATATTGCCACTCCTGCTCTTTTTGATTGTCGTTTGCTTGATATATTTTTTTCCATTCTTTGAGTTTTAATTTGTTTGTGTCTCTAAGTCTAAGGTGTGTCTCTTGTAGGCAGCATATAGCTGGATCATGTTTTTTAAGCCATTCTGCCACTCTCTGTCTCTTTATTGGTATATTTAGCCCATTTACATCCAGCATAATTGTGCATAGGTATGAATTTAATGCTATCATTTCGATGTCTTTTTTTGTGTGTTGTTGACAGTTTCTTTTTCCCACTTAATTTTATGTGCTGAGTAGATTATCTTTCTATATTGTCCTTTCCTCATTTTCGTTGTTGTTGATTTTGTTTCTGCTGAGGCTCTTTTTTTTCTTGTATTTTATTTTGATGAGTATGACAGTTTGTCTCCTTTGTGTTTACCTTATTATTTACCCCTATTTTTCTAGATTTGAACCTAACTTTTATTTCTTTATATCACCGTATCTTCCTCTCCATATGGAAGATGTACGATTACATTTCTTAGTCCCTCTTTATTGTTTTAATGTTGTCTTCTTTTATATAATAACATTGCTGTTACCGTGTTTTGAGCTTTTTTTTTCCTTTTAATCTTGCTTTGTTTTTTTGATTTCCCTGTCTGGGTTGACTTCTGATTGCTTTGTCCAGTGTTCTAGTCTTGAGTTGATACCTGACATTATTGATTTTCTAACCAAAGAACTCCCTTTAGTATTTCTTGTAGTTTTGGTTTGGTTTTTACAAATTCCCTAAATTTCTGTTTATCTGGAAATGTCCTAATTTCACCTTCATATTGAAGAGGCATTTTTGCTGGATATATGATTCTTGTGTGACAATTTCTTTCCTTCAATTTTTTAAATAAGTCATCCCAATTGCTTTCTTGCCTGCATGGTTTCTGCCGAGTAGTCTCAGCTTATTCTTATTGGCTCTCCTTTGTAGGTGAGTTTTCGTTTATCCCTAGCTGCTCTTATAATTCTCTGTTTATCTTTGATTTTGGGAAGTTTAATTATAATATGTCTTGGTGACTTTCTTTTAACATCTACCTTATATGGAGTTAAATAAGCATCTTGGATAGACATCTTCTCATCTTTCATGATAGGAGGGAAGTTTTGTGCCAATAAATCTTCAACAATTCTCTCTGTATTTTCTGTTATCCCTCCCTGTTCTGGTACTCCAGTCACTCATAGGTTATTTCTCTTGATAGAGTCCCACATGATTCTTAAGGTTTCTTCATTTTTAAAAATTCTTTTATCTGATTTTTCTTCAAATATATTAGTGCCAAATGATTTATCTTCAAGCTCAAAAATTCTGGCTTCTTGCTCAAATCTGCTCCTCTGACTTTCTATTGAGTTGTCTACTTCTGTAATTTTATTGTTAATCTTCTGAACTTCTGATTGCTGTCTATGGATTTTTCCAGCTTGTTAAATTTTTCATTATGTTCCTGAATAATCTTTCTAATTTCTTCAATTGCTTTATCTGTGTGTTCCTTGGCTTGTTCTGCGTATTGCCTTATTTCCTTCCTGATGTCTTGAAGGGTTCTGTGTATTAATCTGTGTATTCTGCATCTGGTAATTCCAGGAATGCACTTTCGTCTAGAAGATCCCTAGATTCTTTGTTTTGAGAGCTTGTTGAGGTGATCATGGTCTGTTTCTTTATGTGACTTGATATTGACTGTTGTCTCTGAGCCACTTATAAGTTATTGTATTAGTTTATGTTTGTTTACTATGTCATAGCTTCTTGCTTTGTTTTGTTTTAATATGCCCAGATGGGTTGCTTGAGTGAGCTAGCCTGATTATTTTTGCCTTTGGAGCTCTGACGTCCTGTCCCCAGCTGACTAGAGCTGTGATCAGGTATATCAGTCTAAGAGTCCATTCACTTTTCTTGTACAAATTCAGTCAAGTATCTAGGCAGCTGATCATCAAGCATGTGGTACAGACTCCTTCCTACAGTCTTAGAGGGGCAGGGGTGATTGGTATATGTACCAGTATGTGATTGCAGCAGGGGGTCACACTCTGAACAAGGCAGGGGGGTGATCACTGACCCCTGAGTGTCTCTGAGGAAAGCGCACCCCTGTTCCCTAGAGCATGCAGGTGGGTGGGTTCTGCAGATGGACTATGGGCACCCATTGTTTTTGGTTGTAAGGACTGGGAGGTACCAGTTATCCTTGGACCCCTGTTGTGGGTGGCTGGGTGACCTGAGTGGAGGTACCAGTGCTTAGGTCCCTGATGTGGGTAGGTGAGGCCCCTGTTTAATAGGCAAAGCAGTGTCAAAGATCAAATACTCACCTCTCCACCTCCCAGCTGAAACAGTTGAGTCTGCCAGCAAGGGCCTATTCTCCCGAAATAGGCCCATACAGGTCCATGCAGAGGGGAAAGGTGCTTAAATTCCATGGACCGTTTATGGCTGCACAGGAGCCACTTATGTCCTGAGCTCCCCCAGTTAGTGGAGTTGCCAAATTATCTTTTCCCCCAATTGCACATGTTTTCCTTTTCCAAGGCCGGGAGGATGGCTCTAGGGGCTCAACAGGGCCTATCTCAGGCCCAGGGAATTCAGCCTCTGAAACGGTTTCGGGGTGGAAGGGCGGGGTAAAATATACACAAGTACTTAGCTTTTGCTGAGGGTACCGTTTGTCTCTGGTTCCGGAGGTGTGAGTAGGCTGTGTGGCTGGCTGCTTCTCCCTGAGGAAACTGCGGCCAAACGCTAGTACCAGTCCACCGTCACTCACGGGAGTGGTGTGTGAGGGCTCCCTGCGATTCAGGTCCGGTTACTCCTCTCACTTCCGAACTGTCTCTCCTTCCCCCTGCCCCTCTGTTCGTTTTTTAAGCTTGCCTTGATGCTCAGGGCTCCTCGCTTGTCGTGAATATACTCATTTCACTTCTTTTTTTTGGTCTTTGTTGTAAAGTGGGCTCGCCAGAAGGGCCTGTCTATTCGGCCATCTTGGCTCCACCTCTCTCATTTGATTTCTTGATTGCTGCTTCCATGGGTGTTGATTGTGAATTCAAGTAAAATGAAATCCTTGACAACTTCAATCTTTTCTGCGTTTATCATAATGTTGTTTATTGGTCCTATTGTGAGGATTTTTGTTTTCTTTCTGTTGAGGTGCAATTCATACTGAATGCTGTGTTCCTTTATCTTAATCAGCAAGTCTTTCAAGTCCTCTTCACTTTCAGCAAGCAAGGTTTGTCATCTGCATGTCACAGGTTATTAATATATCTTCCACCAACCCTGGTGCCCTGGTCTTCCTCATAGGGTCGAGCTTCTTGGTTTATTTGCTCAGCATATAGATTAAATAGGTATGGTGAAAGGATACAACCCTGGTACACGCCTTTCCTAACTTTAAACCACACAGTATCCCCTTGTTCTGTCCGAACAATTGCCTCTTGATCTATGTACAGGTTCCTCATGAGCACAATTAAGTGTTCTGGAATTCCCACTCTTTGCAATGTTATCCATAGTTTGTCATGATCCGCAGAGTCGAATACCTTTGCGTAGTCAATAAAACACAGGAAAACACCTTTCTGGTATTCTCTGCTTTCAGCCAGAATCCATCTGACATCACCAATGATATCCCTGGCTCCACGTTCTCTTCTGAATCCAACCTGAATATCTGGCAGTTCCCTGTTGATATACTGCTGCAACTGCTTTTGAACGATCTTCAGCAAAATTTCACTTGTGGGTGATATTAATGATATTGTTTGTTAATTTCCATGTTTGGTTTGATCACCTTTCTCGGGAATAGGCATAAGTATGGATATCTTCCAGTTTGTTAGCCAGGTAACTGTCTTTCAAATTTATTGGCATAGATGAGTGAGCCTTTCCAGCACTGCATCCATTTGTTGATATTCGGTCAATTCTTGGAGCATTGTTTTTTGCCAGTGCCTTCAGTGTAGCTTGGACTTCTTCCTCCAGTACCATTGGTTCCTGATAATATGCTACCTTTTCAAGTGGTTGAACGTTGACCAATACCTTTTGGTATAATGACTCTCTGTATTCCTTCCATGTTCTTTGGATGCTTCCTGCATCGTTTAACATTTTCCCCACAGAATCCTTCACTATTCCAACTCAAGCCTTACATTTTTTCTTCAGTTCTTTCAGTTTGAGAAATGCTAAGTGTGTTCTTCCCTTTTGATTTTCTATCTCTAGGTCTTTGAACGTTTCATTATAATACTTTACCTTGTCCTCTTAAGCTACCCTTTAAAATCTTCTGGTCAGTTCTTTTACTTCATCATTTCTTCCTTTTGTTGTAGCTGCTCGACATTCAAGAGCAAGTTTCAGAGTCTCTTCTAACATTCATTTCGGTCTTTTCTTCCTTTCCTGTCTTTTTAATGACCTCTTGGTTTCTTCATGGATGAGGTCTTTGATGTCATTCCACAACTCATCTGGTCTTTGGTCATTAGTGTTCATTGTGTGAAATCTATTCTTGAGATGGTCTCTAAATTCAGATGGGATATGCTCAAGGTTATACTTTGGCTCTCCTGGACTTGTTCTAATTTTCTTCAGTTTCAACTTGAACTTGCATATGAGCAATTGATTGTCTGTTCCGTAGTTGAATCTTGGCCTTGTTTTGACTGATGATATTGAGCTTTTCTATTGTCTCTTTCTACAGATGTAGTCGATTTGATTCCTGTGTATTCCATCTGAAGTCCGTGTGTATAGTCGCTGTTTATGTTGGTGAAAAAAGGTATTTGCAGTGAAGAAGTCTTTGACCTTACAAAATTCTATCATGTGATCTCTGGTATCGTTTCTATCACCAAGGTCATATTTTCCAACTACCAATCTTGTTTCTTTGTTTCCACCTTTTGCATTCCAATCACCAGTAATTATCAATGCATCCTGATTGCATGTTTGATCAATTTAAAACTGCAGAAGTTGGTACAAATCTTCAGTTTCTTCAACTTTGGTCTTAGTTGTTGGTGCATAAATTTGAATAATATTTGTATTTTCTGATCTTCCTTGTAGGTGTGTGGATATTATCCTATCACTGACAGCATTGTACTTCAGGATAGACCTTGAAATGTTCTTTTTGACGATGAATGCAATGTCATTCCTCTTCAAATTGTCATTCTTGGCATAGTAGACCATATGAGTGTCTGATTCAAAATGGCTAATACTAGTCCATTTCAGCTCACTAATGCCTAGGATATCAATGTTTGTGCATTCCATTTCATTTTTGATGATTTCCAATTTTCCTAGATTCATACTTAGTGTATTCCACATTCCAATTATTAATGGATATTTGCAGCTGTTTCTTCTTATTTTGAGTCAAACCACATGAGCAAATGAAGGTTCTGAAAGCTTAACTCCATCCACGTCATTAGGGTCGACTCTACTTTGAGGAGACAGTTCTTTCCAGTCGTCTTTTAAATGCCTTCCAACCTGAGGGGCTCATCTTCCATCACTATATCAAACATGTTTCGCTGCTATTCATAAGGTTTCACTGGCTAATGCTTTTCAAAAGTAGACTGCTGGGTCCTTCTTCCTAGTCTGTCTTAGTCTGGAAGCTCAGCTGAAACCTGTCTGCTATGGGTGACTCTGTTGGTACCTGAATACCAGTGGCATAGCTTCCAGCATCAGGGCAACATGCAGCAAACTGACACATGGGGGATTTAAAGTCTAGTTAGTTCAAATTTAATGACTAGGAGGTGACCTTAAATTAAAATAAGTTGACATTATTTTTTTATTCATAGATTTGAAAAAATTATTTTATTATATTTTTGGTTAAAGTTTACAGAGCAAGTTAAGTTCCCAGTTAATAGTTTCAATACATTTTGTTCAGTGACATTTGTTCCATTTTTCACATTGTGTCAATATTCTTGCTATTTCCATTCTGATTATTCTTTTTCCATTAATCTAGCTTCTCTGTCCCCCCTTGCCTTATCAATTTGCTTTAGGGTAAATGTTGACCATTTAGTCTCATATAAATGATTAAAAAAAAAATACATGAGCACAGTACTCATGGGTGATGTTTTTTATTTATATGAGCTGATCTGTTATTTAGCTAAAAGGTGACCTTCGGGAGTGGTCTCAGTTTAGAGTTTAAAGGGCATCTAAGGAGATATTCTTGGTGTTTCCCCTACCTTTTACTGGTCCAGTAAGTCTGGCATTTCTTAAGAATTTGTTCTACATATTTCACCAATTCTATCTGGGATCCCTGTCAGAATGGTTGGTAGTGGTAGCAGGGCACATCTGGTTCTCCTGGTCTCAGAATTGAGGAGGCTGTGATTCATCTTGGCTATTAGTCCTGTGGACTAGTTTCTTCTTTGCATCTTTGGTTTCCTTCTTTTCTCTTTTTCTCCAGATGGGTAGAGACCAATTGTTGTACCTTAGATGGCTGCTTGCAAGGCTTTAAGACCCTACGCACTACTTGTCAAACTAGGATGTAGAACATAAACTTTATGGACTATGTTGTACCAATTGACCAAGTTGTCCCATGAAACTATGGTCCTGAGCCTTCAAACCCTATAAACCAGGCACTGAGAGGTTCTTGTTTATGTCTGTGATGTATCCATGACTGTGTCCCCTATGCATTTTATTATAAACACCCAAACCTTTTGCCATCGAATTGATTCCAACTCATAGCAACCCTGTAGGACAGAGTAGAACTACCTCATAGGATTTCCAAGTCTGTGAATCTTTATGGAAGCAGCCTTCCACATTTTTCTCCTGTGGAGTGGCTTGTAGGATAGAACCACAGACTTTTCAGCTAGCAGCCAAGCGCTTTAACCACTCTGCTACCAGGGCTCCTCTGTGCTTTATTATATATATGAATATATATGCAACACTCACAAGTATGTATGCCTACAAATATACCTATACACACACACACACACACACGCGTTCCTATATTCATAGATTTTTAATGGCATGTTGGCTGTCAAGTAGATATCCAGATTGGAGTTTTTGATCCTAGTCAAATAATCACTTCGAGTGGAGGAACTGCATTGTTTGAAAATAGGAACATATTCTTCTATTTTCTCATCTAACAAAATCCTGTGTTTACAGAAGGAATTTCAAGCAGATCCAGATATTTCCTTCCTTTTGCCTGAGTGTACCTCCTGGACAGATTCCAAAAATTCAAAGCTCATTCCAGTCTTCAATAACAGTTTTTTATATTTCACCCCCTTCTGCAGCTTGGACCCACTAGTTTTCCTTTTATACACAATCAGCATTGAACACTGGCTGAAGGCCAAATGAGTCATGGAAGGACATCACACATAAAGAAAGCAAGAGTTCATTAAAAAGACAAAAAGGAAAGAAAAGACCAGAATGGATGTTAGAAGAGACTCTGAAAGTTGCTCTTGGACATAGAGTGGCTAAAGCGAATGAAAGAAATGATGAAGTAAAAGAGCTGAACAGATGATTTCAAAGGACAGCTCGAGAAGACAAAGTATTATGATGAAATATGCAAACACCTGGAGATAAAAAACCAAAAGGGAAGAACATGCTTGGCATTTTTAAAGCTGAAAGAACTGAAGAAAAAATTCAAGCCTTGGAGTTGCAATATTGAAGGATTCCGTGGGGGAAAATATTAAACGATGCAGGAAGCATCAAAAGAAGAAGGAAGGAATACACAGAGTCACTGTACCAAAATGAATTGGTTGATGTCTAGCCATTTCAGGAGGTAGTACATGATCAAGAACCGATGGTTCTGAAGGAAGAAGTCCAAGCTGCACTGAAGGCATTGTTGATAAACAAGGTTCCAGGAATTGACGGACTATCAACTGAGGTGTTTCAACAAATGGATACAGCACTGGAGGTGCTCATACCTCCTACCTGGCCAGACAGCTAGACAGCTACCTGGTCAACCAGCTGGTAGAGATCCATATTTGTACCCATTTCAAAGAAAGGTGATCCAACAGAATGCAGAAATTATCAAACAATATCATACACAAGTAAAATTTTGTTGAAGGTCATGCAGAAGTGGTTGCAGCAGTGCATCAACGGGGAACTGCGTGAAATATAAGCCGAATTCAGGAGAGGACGTGGAACAAGGGATATCATTGCTGATGTCAGATGGATCCTGGCTGAAAGCAGAGAATACCAGAAAGACATTTACCTGTGTTTTATTGACAATGCAAAGGCATTTGACTTTGTATAACATAACAAATTATGTATAACATTGAGAACAATAGGAATTCCAGAACACTTAATTGTTCTCATGAGGAACTTCTGCATAGACCAAGAGGCAGTCGTTCAAACGGAACAAGCAGATATTGCATGATTTAGAGTCAAGAAAGGCATGCATCAGGGTTGTATCCTTTCACCATACGTATTTAATCTGTATGCTGAGCAAATAATCTGAGAAGAAGAATGGGGCATCAAGATTGGAGGAAGATACATTAATAACCTGTGATATGCAGTTGACACAACTGTGTTTGCTGAAAGTGAAGAAGACTTGAAGCACTTACTGATGAAGATCAAAGATCTTCAGTACGGATTACATCTCATCGTAAAGAAAACAAAAATCCTCACAACTAGACCAATAAGCAACATCATGATAAACGGAGAAAAGATTGAATTTGTCAAGGATTTCATTTTACATGGAACCACAATCAACACCCATGGAAGCAGCAGTCAAGGAATCAGATGACACATTACATTGGGCAAATCTTTACAAAAGACCTCTTTATAGTATAAAAAAGCAAAGATGTCACTTTAAGGACTAAGGTACGCCTGACCCAAGGCGTGGTGTTTTCAATCACCTCATATGCATGGGAAAGCTGGACAATGAATAAGGGCAACCAAAAAGAATTGATGCCTTTGGATTATGGTGTTGGTGAAGAATATTGACTATATCGTGGACTCCCAGAAGAATGAACAAATCTGCCTTGGAAGAAGTACAGCCATAATGCGCCTTAGAAACGTGGATGTTGAGACTTTGTCTCACGAACTTTGGACATGTTACCAGGAGGGACCAGTCCCTGGAGAAGGATATCATGCTTGGTAAAGCAGAGGGTCATCAAATAGAGGGAGACCCTCAGTGAGATGGACTGACACAGTAGCTGTAACAGTGGGCTCAAGCATAACAAGGATTGCGAGGATTGCACAGGACCAGGCAGTGCTTCATTCTGTTGTACATAAGGCCGCTATGAGTCGATACCAACTGGATGGCACCTAACAGCAACAACATGGTAAGCTATTGATAATGAAACTCGGATACCCTAGTATCTGAGTGATGCTATCTATACAGTAAAGAAAATATTGTCTCATAAAACCTGATTTAAAGTTATAGCTAAACAGTCAAGTCACATTTCTGTTTCATTTTATATGCTCTTTAAGCCTTTTATTTGCCATTAAATTTACTCAAACCTGTGACCAAAATAACCCCACATCATTTTTTGAATTGCCAGTTGTTTATTTCTGTCATTTACTCTATTTGATGTTTTATTTCCATTATACTAACTGGAAATCTTCTGTCTTCTGAGATGCCCTCCTTAGGTATTAGAAAATAACTGGAAATCTCCTCGGGTAGAGAAGAGCTAAAAGCCAGAGAACTGAGAGTAGAGTTTCAGCCCATGAGTAAGCAGGAGGTTGACCTCCCTCCCCCTACCACCAAGAAAATTTAAGTAACACTCTGGCTTAATCATCTAGTGTTGCTATAACAGAAATACCGCAAGTGGATGGCTTTAACAAACAGAAATTTGTTCTCTCACAGTCTAGTAGGATACAAGTCTAAATTTGGGTGCCAATTCCAGGGGAAGGCTTTCTCTCTCTGTTGGCTCTGGAGGAAGGTCCTTGTCATCAATCTTCCCCTGGTCTAGGAGCTTCTCAGTGCAGGAACCCCAGATTCAAAGGATGTGGTTTTCTCCTGGCACTACCTTCTTGCTGGTATGAAGTCCTCCTGTCTCTCTGCTCACTTCTCTCTTTTGTGTCTCAAAAGAGATTGACTCAAGATACAATCTAATCTTGTAGATTGAGTCCTGCCTCATTAACATCATAGAGGCAGGATTTACAACACTGAGGACAGTCATATCAGATGACAAGATGGTGGACAATCACAATACTGGGATCATGACACAGGTTTTGGGGCACACAATTCATCTATAACACACTCCAATATGGATGTTTGAAGAACAAATATTGTTATAAGTTTCTGGAAAATTACCAGGCAACTAGCTTGCAGAGTCTAGGATAGGAGAGTTGTACTTGAGAGGATTAGTGGCAGCTCCAAAATTTCCATGTAAGGGGCTGTGATTTGATCAGGAGGGAATGTTAGGACTTGTCTTGAAGCTACGTTTCAAAGTGAGAACACTGGCACTACTTAGATTGCATGTTTATTTGGGGGTGGCTGAGGCTGTGTCTGCCCATGGCGGTCAGTGGAGGTGGGGCTAAAGCTTCCCTTTGTCATCTCCACTGTTTAGAGGATGAAGCAACTGCCTCATCCTCTACAGACAAGAACTTTGTGTGAAAACATGCCTACCTGAAAAACAAACACACCCAAAGGGTGGGTGGAATGCTTTAGTCACAAATAAACCATACCTATCAAAGCAGAGTTTCCAACATTCAGTAACTGATCACCTATGGCAATCATGACTTAAATATATAAATAATATATTTAGTTATAAATTGTTTTTAGGTGCTGTGGAGTCGATTTTTGACTCGTTGTGATCCCATGTGACAGATACACTGTACTTCTATATAACTATACGTGTAAACCAAAAAAATCCATTGCCATCGAGTTGATTCTGACTCATAGCAACCCTATAGGACAGAGTAGAACTTCCCCGTAAAGTTTCCAAGGAGCACCTGGTGGATTTGAACTGCCGACCTTTTGGCTAACAGCTATAGCACTTAACCACTACGCCACCAGGGTTGTACCTCTGGTATATGTCATGGATTAATATTTCCTATGAATCTTATGACCTAAAAATAAATGTTAGGCTCTATATCCACATGAATGTTATTCTTTTACATATGTGGGGCTGGTTTAAGTAAAAAAGGAAATTTATCAGTTTATGTAACTAAAAATTCTAGAGGTAGATCAGGCTTCAGCCTGATCCAGGGGCTTAAATGAGTTGACTCAGTCTTGAGCTCTATGGAGTGGCAATGTGGCTTCCAGCATCTCCAGGCTCTATACCTTTCCTGATAGTTCCTGCCTGTGTTCTGGGATTCAAGACTTACCTGAGCCATGGCACCCAAATAACTGGGGCCACCGAAGTGGAGTTCTGCTAATTTACCAGATGTGGATCACTGGGTCCAACCGTAATGTTTGTGAAGGAGTGGTTCCCCACAGGAAATTTGGGTACTATGTCAAAAGACAGGGAATGGGTGTGAGACAGTAAAAAACAACAAATGACCATGTTAGTTTTACAATTTTAGAGGTTGATAGAAAACTTAGAAACCACATACCAGGACACTTGTTTTATACATGAGGAAACTGAAGCCCAAAGAGATTATACGGTTTATCAGGATTGTACAGCCAGTGCCAGAACCTGAATACTCTGACTCTGCAGACTGTGCTCTTTCTATAACATCTCAGATCTCCCTCATGTGCCTGCTGCTTACTTTCAGAGGATCTGGCTCTATTCCTAAAGCTAGACTCATGCTCCCCTCCACCAATCACTGCATCAGGGCTTGGGCTTATCAAGCTCTGTCTCCTCAAGCCAGGATGGAGTTGGGCTAGGGTTAGAGTTGGGGAAGAAAATACAAGGTTTGTTTGCCACTGGGCTAAGAAGAAGAGTAGGTGGGAAGAGGGCCAACTCTGGTTGCCTGCTTTTATGAATTGAGTCTATTTTACTTTCTTCAACCATTTCCCATGCCCTCCATTCACAGGCCTTCCAAATGGCAAAAGCAAATCTAAATCTGGGATAATAACTGAAAAGTGCAGGATAAGAAAACATTTTCCCCCCACCTCATTTAAAATCCCTCTATGTATTGCCAGCAATGCAAAGAGCCAAAACTTACTGCTCTAATTGAATATAACAAGCTTACAATGCAAATACCTAGGGGTCATATTAGAAATGACACCAAATTCTTTCCTCGTTTGATCATAAGAGAGGGTTAGAAAGCTGTAAGAGGGTGAGAGGCAGAGGAGAGAGAGTAACATTGACTGATAAAGGATAAAAAATCAAAGTTAGAGGAACAGGTGACAACAAAGGATAATGACTACACAGTTTTATATCTTTATGTTTTCATAAATTGAGGGCTTGGAGAAAGATTCCTCAAGACTTTGGACGTTCTAGATCTCTAGGGGGTGCCCATATCACCATCTGGATAAATGATGTATTCCTGAGTAGGGCCAATCAAATATTTAAGAAAGGCCTTTTCAACAAACTGAATCATCGGTCTATCTGCCTTTAACCGTTCCTCTTTCCCCACAGGTGGCTCTAGGTGGTACTTTAACACAGAATGCTTATTAATTCTTACAATAACCTTATGAAGCAGGAACTATCATTACCTTCATTGTATAGGTGGTCTCAGGGAGGTTAAGTAATGTGGTGTGGGTCATATAATAGCAAATGGTGGAGTTGGAGTCTGCATCCAGGGCTGCCTGATTCCTGAGTGTGTACGTTAAACCTCAGGCTTCTTACCCCTTCAAGATCACCTTCCATTCCTCCTCCATTAGAACCGCAAGGTTGTATGTGCTCATGGTCTTATCCCTAGAAAGCCTATCAATAGGACATTTACATGAAATTTCAGCAGGAATTTCCCTGAGCCAGAAAGCAGTTAAGAAACTTGTCCATCTGTAAATTGGTGGTAATAATATCTAACTCATAGAGTTGTCATGAGAACTAGTGTAAGTGGGCTATAATTTATAAAGGGCTCAGAATAGTTCCTGACATATAGTTAGTACTCTATAAGTATTTCTTAAATAAATTACAGTTGTTTCAACTATATATACACACACACACATATATATATAAAATAATAAGCAACTTTTCACACATGCAATATAACCTGGTAAAATTTCCCAAATGCCAGAAAGTTCTCCAGGCATATCCTAATTAAATTATGCCTAACATTTTCAGTTCTGAGGATCTACTACCTGGTTTTGTGTTACTTCTCTTTTTCATCCTTCATTTTATTGCTCTCCCCAATGTATTAAAGAGCTCAAGAGATTTTAAAATATAAAGTTAATTAAAAGTCATGTTTTAAAAATTCTGTGTTGGCCCGTGTTCATTGCAGCACTGTCTAAAATAGTAAAAAGATGGCAGCAACCAAGGTACCTATCAATGGCTGAATGAATGAATAAATTATTGTATATTCACACAATGAAATACTACATGTCGATAAAGAACAGTGATGAATCCGTGAAACGTTTCATAACATGGAGGAATCTGGAAGGCATTGCGCTGAGTGAAATTAGTCAGTTGCAAAAGGACAAATATTGTATGAGACCACTATTATAAGAACTCAAGAAGTAGTTTAAACAGAGAAGAAAATATTCTTTGATGGTTACGAGAGTGGAGAGGGAGGGAGGGAGGGGGTATTCACTAATTAGATAGTAGACAAGGACTATTTTCGGTGAAGGGAAAGACAACACACAATACAGGAGAGGTCGGCACAACTGGATTAAACCAAAAGCAAAGAAGTCTCCTGAATAAACTGAACGCTTCAAAGGCCAGTGTAGCAGGGATGGGGGTTTGGGTACCATGGTTTCAGGGGACATCTAAGTCATAATAAAATCTATTAATAAAACATTCTGTATCCCACTTTGGAGAGTGGTGCCTGGGATCTTAAACATTAGCACACAGCCATCTAAGATGCATTGCTTGGTCTCAACCCACCCGGAGAAAGGTGAATGAAGAACACCAAAGACACAAGGTAATTATGAGCCCAAGAGACAGAAAGGGCCACATAAAACAGAGACTACATCAGCCTGAGACCAGAAGAACTAGATGGCACCCTGATACAAGTGATGACTGCCCTGATAGGGAACACAACAGAGAATCCCTGATGGAGCAGAACTGTGGGATGCAGACCTCAAATTCTCATAAAAAGACCAGACTTAATGGTCTGACTGAGACTAGAGGGACCCCAGAGGTCATGGTTCCCAGACCTTCTGTTGGTACGAGAATGGAACCATTCCCAAAGCCAACTCTTCAGACAGGGATTGGACTGGATTATAAGATAGAAAATGATGCTGATGAGGAGTGAGATTCCTGGACCAAGTAGACACATGAGACTATGTGGGCAGCTACTGTGTGGAGGGGAGATGAGAAGGCAGAAGGGGACAGAAGCTGGCTGAATGGACATGGGAAATACAGGGTAGAGAGAAGGAATGTGGTGTCTCATTAGGGAGAAAGCAACTGGGAGTATATAGCAAGGTGTATATAAATTTTTGTATGAGAGACTTACTTGAATTTTAAACTTTGACTTAAAGCACGATAAAAATTTTAAAAAAAAAGGAATTCTGTGTTAGTCCTTGACATACTGGGGTACTTTGAGACACTGCAGGAACAACTGATCTAATGATTGGGAAGGACAGTCAGTATGCTGTTGTTGTTGCTGTGTGCCCTCGAGTCGGTTCCAACTCACAGTGACCCTATATGACATAGTAGAACTGCCCCACAAGCTTTCATAGGCTGTGATCTTTACAGAAAGAGCCCTGGTGACACAGTGGCTAAAGCTCTTGGCTGCTAACTGAAGGGTTGGCAGTTGGAACTCACCAACTGATCTGTGGAAGAAAGATGTGGCAGTCTATTTCTGTAAAGATTACAGCCTTGAAAACCCTATGGGGCAATTTTATTCTGACCTATAGGGTCACTATGAGTTAGAATCAACTTGATGGCAATAGTTTTGGTTTTTTGGCTAATCTTTATGGGAGCAGATTGCCAGGTCTTTTCTCCTTTGGAATGGCTGGTGGGCTTGAACCGTTGACCTTTCAGTTAGCAGCCAAGTGCTTAACTATTGCACCATTAGGCTCCTTCAGTACAACCTGTTGCCGTCGAACCATTTCCGACTCATAGCGACCCTATAGGACAGAGTAGAACTGCCCCACAGAGTTTCCAAAGTGTGCCAGGTTGATTTGAACTGCCGACCTTTTGGTTAGCAGCCATAGCTCTTAACCACTATGCCACCAGGGCTTCTGCCCTTCAGTACAGGCTAAATACTAAAAAAGTATTATGGTAAAACCTATGTAATGAAGTTGCATTATCTGTGCATATACCTAATTGTAGTGATAATTGTCATTTTGTTGTTGATGTCAGTGCTGCCCTTAGACTTGGTCAGTCAGGGTTCCTCACTTTAGGTACCCACATGCCACAAAGATTTTAAGTAATCTATTAAAGAGGTTGCCTGTGTCTCTTATAATCTGTGCTCACCACTGGCAATGAGTAACTTGTTATTCTAAATATCCAGCTTTGTGACTCTGCTGTTCAGGCCCCAAGGAAATACATCTGCTTTATGTTCTTGAAACAAAAGGGAACTGAGGTTTATGGGTTGTGCCACTGCTGATGTCAGAGATGGCCACTGCTTTAGAGAGTGGGGAGGGCTGGAGGGGCAGAAGTGCTTATGTAAGAAGAAAGACAATGTATGGCATGATGTGATCAATTTTTATAATACAAGTTATTTTTTCACAATAATGCTGAACATCCATTTTCTTGCTTCTCTTTAAGTTTCAATTTGTGGTTCTGGAGGTACTCACAAATAGGTTTGGTATTTACAAAAGTTGTACCTGGCGGCTGAGAAACAATTTGTTTTATTCTTAAATTTGTGTATATGGAGTTCTAGACATAACATATGTGACTTGATGGATTTGAATGATAGAATTTCCTATTTAATAAAATTTAAAAAATGCAATAAAATTTTAACTTTAAATAGTTTTAATTTCAAAATTTGAATTGTAAATTATTTGTATTTTTTAAAGTTTATTATTTTTATTATCATTTTTTTGTGCTTTAAGTGCAAGTTTACAAATCAAGTCAGCCTCATACAAAAATTTGTATACACCTTGCTATGTACTCCTAGTTGCTCTACCCATAATGAGACAGCACGCTCTTTCTCTCCATTCTGTATTCCCCGTGTCCATTAAGTAGGCTTCTGTCCCCTTCTGCCTTCTTATCTCCCCTCCAGATGGGAGCTGCCCACATAGTCTCATGTGCCCACTTGTCCCCAGAACCTTACTCCTCACCAGTATCATTTTCTATCCCATAATACAACCTGATCCCTGTCTGAAGAGTTGGCTTTGGGAATGGTTCCATTCTTGCACAAACAGAAGGTCTGGGGACCATGACCACCAGGGTCCCCTCTGTCTCAGTCAGACCATTACGTCTGGTCTTTTAACAAGAATTTGAGGTCTGCATCCCACTGCTCTCCTGCTCCATCAGGGATTCTCTGTTGTGTTCCCTGTCAGGGCAGTCATCACTTGTATCTGGGCACCATCTAGTTCTTCTGGTCTCAGGCTGATGTAGTCTCCGGTTTATGTGGCCCTTTCTGTCTCTTGGGCTCATAATTACCTTGTGTCTTTGGTGTTCTTCATTGTCCTTTGATCCAGGTGGGTTGAGGCCAAGCGATGCGTCTTAGGTGTCTGTGTGCTAGTGTTTAAGACTTCAGACACCACTCTCCAAAGCGGGATGCAGAATGCGTTTCTTAATAGATTTTATTATGCCAATTGACTTAGAGGTCCCCTGAAACCATGGTCCCCAAACCCCCGTCCCTACTACTCTGGCCTTTGAAGCGTTCGGTTTATTCAGGAGACTTCTTTGCTTTTGGTTTAGTCCAGTTGTGCTGACCTCTCCTGTATTGTGTGTTGTCTTTCCCTTCACCGAAAATAGTTTTGTCTACTATCTAATTAGTGAATACCCCTTTCCCTCCCTCCCTGTCCACTCTCGTATCCTCAAAGAATATTTTCTTCTCTGTTCAAACTATTTCTGGAGTTCTTATAATAGTAATCTCATAGAATATTTGTCCTTTTGAAACTGACTAATTTCACTCAGCATAATGCCTTCCAGGTTCCTCCATGTTATGAAATGTTTCATGGATTCATCATTGTTCTTTATTGATGTGTAGTATCCCATGGTGTGAATATACCTTAATATATTTATCCATTCATCCGTTGATGGGCACCTTGGTTGCTTCCATCTTTTTGCTATTTTAAACAGTGCTGCAATAAACATGGGTGTGCATATATATATCTGTTCTTGTAAAGGCTCTTATTTCTCTGGGATATATTCCAAGGAGTGGGATTGGTGGATCGTACGGTAGTTCTATTTCTAGCTTTTTAAGGAAGCACCAAATTGATTTCCAAAGTGGTTGTACCATTTTACATTCCCACCAGCAGTGTATAAGTGCTCCAGTCACTCCACAACCTCCTCAACATTTATTATTTTGTGTTTTTTGGATTAATCCCAGGCTCATTGGAGTGAGATGGAATCTCATTGTAGTTTTGATTTGCATTCCTCTAATGGCTAATGATAGTGAGCCTTTCCTACCTGAATGTCTTCTTTAGTGAAGTGCCTGTTCATATCCTTTGCCCATTTTTTAATTGGGTTATTTGTCTTTTTGTAGTTGGTTTTTGCAGTATCATGTAGATTTTAGAAATCAGGTGCTGATTTGAAATGTCATAGCTAAAAACTTTTTCCCAGTCTTTAGGTAATCTTTTTGCTGTTTTGATGAAGGCTTTGGATGAGCATAGATGTTTGATTTTTAGGAACTCCCAGTTATAAAGTTTCTTTTCTGGTGTTTATGCATTGTTAGTAATGTTTTGTGTGCTGTTTATGCCATGTATGAGGGCTACTAGCATTGTCCCTGTTTTTTCTTCAGTAATCTTCATCATTTTAGATTTTATATTTAGGGCTTTGATCCATTTTGAGTTAGTTTTTGTGCATGGTGTGAGGTATGGGTCTTGTTTCATTTTTTTGCAGATGGATATCCAGTTATGCCAGCACCATTTGTTAAAAAGACTGTCTTTTCTAGCCTCGGATAAGCAAAGCATTACTGAAAAAGAAGAAGAAAGTGGGAGGCCTCACTCTACCTGATTTCAGAACCTATTATACAGCCACAGTACTCAAAACAGCCTGGTATTGGTACAACAACAGGCACATAGACCAGTGGAACAGAATTGAGAACCCAGATATAAATCCATCCACATATGAGCAGCTGATATTTGACAAAGGCTCAGAGTCAGTTAATTGGGGGAAAGATACTCTTTTTAACAAATGGTGCTGGCATAACTGGATATCCATTTGCAAAAAAATGAAACAGGACCCATACCTCACACCAAGCACAAAAACTAACTCCAGGTGGGTCAAAGACCTAAACATAAAGACTAAAACGATAAAGATCATGGAAGAAAAAATAGGGACAACCTTAGGTGCCCTAATACAAGGCATAAACAATACAAAACATTACCAAAAATGACGAAGAGAAACCAGATAACTGGGAGCTCCTAAAAATCAAACACCTATGCTCATCTGAAGACTTCACCAAAAGAGTAAAAAGACCACCTACAGATTGGGAAAGAATTTTCAGCTATGACATCTCCGACCAGCGCCTGATCTCTAAAATCTACATGATTCTGTTAAAACTCAACCACAAAAAGACAAACAACCCAATCAAGAAGTGGGCAAAGGATATGAACACACACTTCACTAAAGAAGATATTCAGGCAGCTAACAGATGCATGAGAAAATGCTCTCGATCATTAGCCATTAGAGAAATGCAAATTAAAACCACGATGAGATTCCATCTCACTCCAACAAGGCTGGCATTAATCAACAAAACACAAAATAATAAATGTTGGAAAGGCTGCTGAGAGATTGGAACTCTTATACACTGCTGGTGGGAATGTAAAATGGTACAACCACTTTGGAAATCTATCTGGCGTTATCTTAAACAGTTAGAAATAGAACTACCATACAACCCAGAAATCCCACTCCTTGGAATATACCCTAGAGAAATAAGAGCCTTCACACAAACAGATATATGCACACCCATGTTTATTGCAGCTCTGTTTACAATAGCAAAAAGCTGGAAGCAACCAAGGTGTCCATCAACGGATGAATGGTTAAATAAATTGTGGTATATTCACACAACGGAATACTACACATCGATAAAGAACAGTGACAAATCTGTGAAACATTTCATAACATGGAGGAACCTGGAAGGCATTATGCTGAGTGAAATTAGTCAGAGGCAAAAGGACAGATATTGTATAAGACCACTATTATAAGATCTTGAGAAATAATGTAAAACTGAGAAGAACACATACTTTTGTGGTTACGAGGCGGGGAGGGAGGGAAGGTGGGAGAGTGTTTTATACTGATTAATTAGTAGATAAGAACTACTTTAGGTGAAGGGAAGGACAATACTTAATACATGGAAGGTCAGCTCAACTGGACTGGACCAAAAGCAAAGAAGTTTCCGGGATAAAATGAATGCTTCAAAGGTCAGCTGAGCAAGGGCGGGGGTTTGGGGACCATGGTTTAAGGGGACTTCTAAGTCAATTGGCAAAATAATTCTATTATGAAAACATTCTGCATCCCACTTTGAAATGTGGTGTCTGGGGTCTTAAATGCTAACAAGCGGCCATCTAAGATGCAGCAATTGGTCTCAACCCACCTGGAGCAAAGGAAAATGAAGAACACCAAGGTCACACGACAACTAAGAGCCCAAGAGACAGAAAGGGCCACATGAACCAGAGACCTACATCATCCTGAGACCAGAAGAATTAGTTGGTGCCCGGCCACAATCGATGACTGCCCTGACAGGGAGCACAACAGAGAACCCCTGAGGGAGCAGGAGTTCAGTGGAATGCAGACCCCAAATTCTCATAAAAAGACCATACTTAATGGTCTGACTGAGACTAGAGGAATCCCGGCGGTCATGGTCCCCAAACCTTCTGTAGGCACAGGACAGGAACCATCCCCGAAGACAACTCATCAGACATGAAAGGAACTGGACAGTGGGTAGGTGAGAGATGCTGATGAAGAGTGAGCTAATTGTATCAGGTGGTCACTTGAGACTGTGTTGGCATCACCTGGCTGGAGGGGGGATGGGAGGATAGAGAGAGTTGGAAGCTGGCAAAACTGTCACGAAAGGAGAGACTGGAAGGGCTGACTCATTAAGGGCAGAGCAAGTGGGAGTACGGAGTAAGGTGTATATAAACTTACATGTGACAGTCTGACTTGATTTGTAAACGTTCACTTGAAGCTCAATAAAAGTTAATAAAAAAAGAAAAGACTGTCTTTTCCTCTTTTAACTGTTTTGGGGCCTTTGTCAAATATCAACTGCTCATATATGGATAGGTTGATGTCTGGATTCTCAATTTTGTTGCATTGGTCCACGTATCTGTTGTTGTACCAGTACCAGGCTGTTTTGACTACTGTGGTGGTATAATAGGTTCTAAAATCAGGGAGAGTGAGACCTCCCACTTTGTCCTTCTTTTTCAGTAATGCTTTACTTATCTGGGGCCTCTTTCCCTTCCATGTGAATTTGGTGATCTTTTTCTCCGTCTTGTAAAAAATGTCGTTGGAATTTGGATTGGAATTGCATTGTATCTATAGATGACTTTTGGTAGAATAGACAGTTTTACAATGTTCAGTCTTCCTATCCATGAGCAAGCTAAGTGTTTCCACTTATGTAGGTCTCTTTTGGTTTTTTGCAGTAGTGTCTAGTAGTTTTCTTTATAGGCCTTTTATGTCTCTGGCAAGATGTATTCCTATGTATTTTATCTTCTTGGGGGCTACTGTAAATGGTATTGATTTGGTGATTTCCTCTTCGATGTTTTTCTTGTTGGTGTAGAGGAACCCAACTGATTTTTGTGTGTTTATCTTGTATCCTGATACTCTACCAAACTCTTCTATTAGTTTCAGTAGTTTTCTTGAGGATTCCATGGGGTTTTCTGTGTATAAGATCATGTCATCTGCAAATAGAGATACTTTCACTTCTTCCTTGGCAATCTAGATGTGCTTTATTTCTTTATCTAGCCTAATTGCTCTGGCTAGAACCTCCAGCCCAATGTTGACTAAGAGTGGTGATAAAGGGCATCCATGCCTGGTTCCCAGTATCAAGAGGAATGCTTTCAGACTCTGTTTATTTGGGATGATGTTGGCTATTGGCTTTGTATAAATGCCGTTTAGTATGTTGAGAAATTTCCCTTCTATTCCTATTTTGCTTAGAGCTTTTATCATGAATGGATGTTGAACTTTGTCAAATGCCTTTTCTGCATCAATTGATACGATCATATGATTCTTGTCTTTTGTTTTATTTATATGATGGATTACATTAATTATTTTTCTAATGTTGAACCATCCCTGCATACCTGATATAAATCCCACTTGGTCATGGTGAATTATTTTTTTGATATGTTGTTGAATTCTATTGGCTAGAATTTTGTTGAGGATTTTTGCATTGAAGTTCATAAGGGACATAGGTCTGTAATTTTCTTTTTTTGTGGTGTCTTTACCTGGTTTTGGTATCAGGGATATGCCAGCTTCATTGAATGAGTTTGGGAGTATTCCATCCTTGTCTACGTGCTAAAATACCTTTAGTAGTAGTGGTGTGAACTCTTCCCTGAAAGACTGGTAGAACTCTGCAGTGAAGCCATCCGGGCCAGGGTTTTTTTTTTTGTTGTTGTTGTTAGTTTTTAAATTACCTTTTCAGTGTCTTCTTTTTTTATGGGTTTATTAACTGTTCTACCTTTGTTTATGTTAGTTTAGGTATGTAGTGTGTTTCTAGATTCATCTATTTCTTCTGGGTTTTCAAATTTGTTAGAGTAGCATTTTTTGTAGTAATCTCATATGATTTTTTTAAATTTCAGTTTGGTCTGTTGGGATTCTTATTCGGGTTATTTGCTTCTTCTCCTGTTTTTCTTTTGTCGGTTTGGCCTGTGGTTTACTAATTTTGTTAATTTTTTCAAAGAGCCAGGTTTTGGTCTTGTTAACTCTTTGAATTTTTTTCCTGTTCTCTATTTCATTTAATTCTGCTGTAATTTTTAGTATTTGCTTTCTTCTGGTGCTGAGGGTTTCTTTTGTTGCTCTCCTTTTATTTATTCATGTTGTAGGGATAATTCTTTGATTTTGGCCCTTTTGTCTTTTTGTATGTGTGCATTTATTGATATAAATTGACCTCTGAGCGCTGCTTTCGCTGTGTCCCAAGGGTTCTGATAGGAAGTGTTTTCATTCTCATTGGAGTCTATGAATTTCTTTATTCCACCCTTAATGTCTTGTATAACCCAGTCTTTTTTGAGCAGGGTATTGTTCAGTTTTCAAGTATTTAATTTCTTTTCCTTGCTTTTTCTGTTATTGATTTCCACTTTTATGGCCTTATGGTCCGAGAAGATGCTTTGTAATATTTCCGTGTTTTGGATTCTGATAAGGCTTGCTTTATGACCTAATATGTAGTCTATCCTGGAAAATGTTCCATGTGCCTTAGGAAAGAAAGCATACTTGGCTGCTGTTGGGTGGAGTGTTCTGTATATATCTATGAGGTCAAGCTGGTTGATTGTGGCATTTAGATCTTCCGTATCTTTATTGAGCTTCTTTCTGGATATCCTGTCCTTCACTGAAAGTGGTGTGTTGAAGTCTCCTACTATTATTGTGGAGCTGTCTACCTCACTTTTCAATGCTGTTAGAGTTTGTTTTATGTATCTTGCAGCCCTGTCATTGGGTGCATACATATTTAATATGGTTTTATCCTCCTGATATATTGTCCCTTTAATCATTATGTAATGTCCTTCTTTGTCCTTTGTGGTGGATTTATCTTTAAAGTCTATTTTGTCAGAAATTAATATTGCCACTCCTGCTCTTTTTTGATTGTTGTATGCTTGATATATTTTTTCTATCCTTTGAGTTTTAGTTTGAGTGTGTCTCTAAGTCTAAGGTGTGTCTCTTGTAGGCAGCATATAGACAGATTGTGTTTTTTTATCCAGACTGCCACTCTTTGTCTCTTTATTGGTGCATTTAGTCCATTTACATTCTGTGTAATTATGGATAGGTATAAGTTTAGTGCTGTCATTTTGATGTCTTTTTGTGTGTATTGTTGACAATTTACTTTTCTCACTTAATTTTTTGTGCTGAGTAGTTTATCTTTTTACATTTTGTTTTCTTCTTATTAGTTGTTGATTTTGTTTCTGCTGAGTCTCCATTTTTTTCTTGTATTTTATTTTGACAAGTAGGACTGTTAGTCTCCTTTGTGGTTATCTTAATATTTATCGTATTTTTCTAAGTTTAAACCTAACTTTTATTGATTTATATCGCCTTGTCTGCCTCTTCATATGAAATATCTGTGATAATCCCTCTTTACTCTTTTAATGTTGTCTTCTTTTACATAATGACATCGCTGTTTCCCTGTTTTGAGCATTTTTTAATATTGATTTATTTTTGTGATTTTCCTATCTGGGTTGACATCTGGTCGCTCTGTCCTGCGTTCTAGTCTTGGGTTGATGTCTGATATTACTGATTTTCTAACCAGAGAACTCCCTTTAGTATTTCTTGTAGTTCAGGTTTCATTTTTTTTTTTTTTATAATACTAAAGGCAGGTTTTTTTTTTTTTACTAGTAAAGGGTTTTCATAGCTGACTTTTTTTTTTTAATAACTTTTATTAAGCTTCAAGTGAATGTTTACAAATCCAATCAGTCTGTCACATATAAGTTTACATACATCTCACTCCCTACTCCCACTTGCTCTCCCCCTCTTGAGTCAGCCCTTTCAGTCTCTCCTTTCTTGACAATTTTGCCGGCTTCCCTCTCTCTCTATCCTCCCATCCCCCCTCCAGAAAAGAGTTGCCAACACAATCTCAAGTGTCCACCTGATATAATTAGCTCACTCTTCATCAGCGTCTCTCTCCCACCCGCTGACCAGTCCCTTTCATTTCTGATGAGTTGTCTTCGGGGATGGTTCCTGTCCTGTGTCAACTGAAGGTCTGGGGAGCATGGCCGCCAGGATTCCTCTAGTCTCAGTCAGACCATTAAGTTTGGTCTTTTTATGAGAATTTGGGGTCTGCATCCCACTGATCTCCTGTTCCCTCAGGGGTCCTCTGCTGTGCTCCCTGTCAGGGCAGTCATCGATTGCGGCCGGGCACCAGCTAGTTCTTCTGGTCTCAGGATGAAGTAGGTCTCTGGTTCACGTGGCCCTTTCTGTCTCTTGGGCTCTTAGTTGTCATGTGGCCTTGGTGTTCTTCATTTTCCTTTGCTCCAGGTGGGTTGAGACCAATTGCTGCATCTTAGATGGCCGCTTGTTAGCATTTAAGACCCCAGACACCACATTTCAAAGTGGGATGCAGAATGATTTCATAATGGAATTATTTTGCCAATTGACTTAGAAGTCCCCGCAAACCATGTTCCCCAGACCCCTGCGCTTGCTCCGCTGACCTTTGAAGCATTCATTTTATCCCGGAAACTTCTTTGCTTTTGGTCCAGTCCAATTGAGCTGATCTTCCATGTATTGAGTGTTGTCTTTCCCTTCACCTAAAGCAGTTCTTATCTACTGATTAATCAATAAAAAACCCTCTCCCACCCTCCCTCCCTCCCCCCCTCGTAACCACAAAAGTATGTGTTCTTCTCAGATTTACTATTTCTCAAGATCTTATAATAGTGGTCTTATACAATATTTGTCCTTTTGCCTCTGACTCATTTCGCTCAGCATAATGCCTTCCAGGTTCCTCCATGTTATGAAATGTTTCAGAGATTCGTCACTGTTCTTTATCGATGCGTAGTATTCCATTGTGTGAATATACCACAATTTATTTACCCATTCATCCGTTGATGGACACATTGGTTGCTTCCAGCTTTTTGCTATTGTAAACAGAGCTGCAATAAACATGGGTGTGCATGTATCTGTTTGTATGAAGGCTCTTGTATCTCTAGGGTATATTCCTAGGAGTGGGATTTCTGGGTTGTATGGTAGTTCTATTTCTAACTGTTTAAGATAACGCCAGATAGATTTCCAAAGTGGTTGTACCATTTTACATTCCCACCAGCAGTGTATGAGAGTTCCAATCTCTCCGCAGCCTCTCCAACATTTATTATTTTGTGTTTTTTGGATTAATGCCAGCCTTGCTGGTCTGAGATGGAATCTCATCGTAGTTTTAATTTGCATTTCTCTAATGGCTAGTGATCGGGAGCATTTTCTCATGTATCTGTTGGCTGCCTGAATATCTTCTTTAGTGAAATGTGTGTTCATATCCTTTGCCCACTTCTTGATTGGGTTGTTTGTCTTTTTGTGGTTGAGTTTTGACAGAATCATGTAGATTTTAGAGATCAGGCGCTGGTCGGAGATGTCATAGCTGAAAATTCTTTCCCAGTCTGTAGGTGGTCTTTTTACTCTTTTGGAGAAGTCTTTAGATGAGCATAGGTGTTTGATTTTTAGGAGCTCCCAGTTATCGGGTTTCTCTTCATCATTTTTGGTAATGTTTTGTATTCTGTTTATACCTTGTATTAGGGCTCCTAGGGTTGTCCCAATTTTTTCTTCCATGATCGTTATCGTTTTAGTCTTTATGTTTAGGTCTTTGATCCACTTGGAGTTAGTTTTTGTGCATGGTGTGAGGTATGGGTCCTGTTTCATTTTTTTGCAAATGGATATCCAGTTATGCCAGCACCATTTGTTAAAAAGGCTATCTTTTCCCCAGTTAATTGACACTGGTCCTTTGTCAAATATCAGCTGCTCATATGTGGATGGATCTATGTCTGGGTTCTCAATTCTGTTCCATTGGTCTATGTGTCTGTTGTTGTACCAATACCAGGCTGTTTTGACTACTGTGGCTGTATAATAGGTTCTGAAGTCAGGTAAGGTGAGGCCTCCCACTTTCTTCTTCTTTTTCAGTAGTGCTTTGCTTATCCGGGGCTTCTTTCCCTTCCATATGAAATTGGTGGTTTGTTTCTCTATCCCCTTAAAATATGACATTGGAATTTGTATCGGAAGTGCGTTAAATGTATAGATGGCTTTTGGTAGAATAGACATTTTTACTATGTTAAGTCTTCCTATCCATGAGCAGGGTATGTTTTTCCACTTAAGTATGTGCTTTTGAATTTCTTGTAGTAGAGCTTTGTAGTTTTCTTTGTATAGGTCTTTTACATCCTTGGTAAGATTTATTCCTAAGTATCTTATCTTCTTGGGGGCTACTGTGAATGGTATTGATTTGGTTATTTCCTCTTCGGTGTTCTTTTTGTTGATGTAGAGGAATCCAAGTGATTTTTGTATGTTTATTTTATAACCTGAGACTCTGCCAAACTCTTCTATTAGTTTCAGTAGTTTTCTGGAGGATTCCTTAGGGTTTTCTGTGTATATAATCATGTCATCTGCAAATAGTGATAACTTTACTTCTTCCTTGCCAATCCGGATGCCTTTTATTTCTTTGTCTAGCCTGATTGCCCTGGCTAAGACTTCCAACACGATGTTGAATAAGAGCAGTGATAAAGGGCATCCTTGTCTGGTTCCCGTTCTCAAGGGAAATGCTTTCAGGTTCTCTTCATTTAGAGTGATATTGGCTGTTGGCTTTGCATAGATGCCCTTTATTATGTTGAGGAATTTTCCTTCAATTCCTATTTTGGTAAGAGTTTTTATCATGAATGGGTGTTGGACTTTGTCAAATGCCTTTTCTGCATCAGTTGATAAGATCATGTGGTTTTTGTCTTTTGTTTTATTTATGTGATGGATTACATTAATGGTTTTTCTGATATTAAACCAGCCTTGCATACCTGGTATAAATCCCACTTGATCAGGGTGAATTATTTTTTTGATGTGTTGTTGGATTCTATTGGCTAGAATTTTGTTGAGGATTTTTGCATCAATGTTCATGAGGGATATAGGTCTATAATTTTCTTTTTTTGTAATGTCTTTACCTGGTTTGGGTATCAGGGAGATGGTGGCTTCATAGAATGAGTTGGGTAGTATTCCATCATTTTCTATGCTTTGGAATACCTTTAGTAGTAGTGGTGTTAACTCTTCTCTGAAAGTTTGGTGGAACTCTGCAGTGAAGCCGTCCGGGCCAGGGCTTTTTTTTGTTGGGAGTTTTTTGATTACTGTTTCAATCTCTTTTTTTGTTATGGGTCTATTTAGTTGTTCTACGTCTGAATGTGTTAGTTTAGGTAGGTAGTGTTTTTCCAGGAATTCATCCATTTCTTCTAGGTTTGCAAATTTGTTAGAGTACAATTTTTCATAATAATCTGAAATGATTCTTTTAATTTCATTTGGTTCTGTTGTGATGTGGTCCTTCTCATTTCTTATTCGGGTTATTTGTTTCCTTTCCTGTTTTTCTTTAGTCAGTCTAGCCAATGGTTTATCAATTTTGTTAATTTTTTCAAAGAACCAGCTTTTGGCTTTGTGAATTCTTTCAATTGTTTTTCTGTTCTCTAATTCATTTAGTTCAGCTCTAATTTTTATTATTTGTTTTCTTCTGCTGCCTGATGGATTCTTTTGTTGCTCAGTTTCTATTTGTTCAAGTTGTAGGGACAGTTCTTTGCTTTTGGCTCTTTCTTCTTTTTGTATGTGTGTATTTATTGATATAAATTGGCCTCTGAGCACTGCTTTTGCTGTGTCCCAGAGGTTTTGATAGGAAGTATTTTCATTCTCGTTGCTTTCTATGAATTTCCTTATTCCCTCCTTGATGTCTTCTATAACCCAGTCTTTTTTCAGGAGGGTGTTGTTCATTTTCCAAGTATTTGATTTCTTTTCCCTAGTTTTTCTGTTATTGATCTCTAGTTTTATTGCCTTGTGGTCTGAGAAGATGCTTTGTAATATTTCGATGTTTTGGACTCTGCAAAGATTTGTTTTATGACCTAATATGTGGTCTATTCTAGAGAATGTTCCATGTGCGCTAGAAAAAAAAAGTATATTTCGCAGCAGTTGGGTGGAGAGTTCTGTATAAGTCAATGAGGTCAAGTTGGTTGATTGTTGTAATTAGATCTTCCGTGTCTCTGTTGAGCTTCTTACTGGATGTCCTGTCCTTCTCTGAAAGTGGTGTGTTGAAGTCTCCTACTATAATTGTGGAGGTGTCTATCTCACTTTTCAGTTCTGTTAAAATTTGATTTATGTATCTTGCAGCCCTGTCATTGGGTGCATAAATATTTAATATGGATATGTCTTCCTGATCAATTGTCCCTTTTATCATTATATAGTGTCCTTCTTTATCCTTTGTGGTGGATTTAAGTCTAAAGTCTATTTTGTCAGAAATTAATATTGCTACTCCTGTTCTTTTTTGCTTATTGTTTGCTTGATATACTTTTTTCCATCCTTTGAGTTTTAGTTTGTTTGTGTCTCTAAGTCTAAGGTGTGTCTCTTGTAGGCAGCATATAGATGGATCGTGTTTCTTTATCCAGTCTGTGACTCTCTGTCTCTTTATTGGTGCATTTAGTCCATTTACATTCAGGGTAATTATAGATAAATAAGTTTTTAGTGCTGTCATTTTGATGCCTTTTTATGTGTGTTGTTGACAATTTCATTTTTCCACATACTTTTTTGTGCTGAGACGTTTTTCTTAGTAAATTGTGAGATCCTCATTTTCATAGTGCTTGACTTTATGTTAGTTGAGTCATTACATTTTTCTTGGTTTTTATCTTGAGTTATAGAGTTGTTATACCTTTTTGTGGTTACCTTATTATTTACCCCTATTTTTCTAAGTAAAAACCTAACTTGTATTGTTCTATATCGCCTTGTATCACTCTCCATATGGCAGTTCAATGCCTCCTGTATTTAGTCCCTCTTTTTGATTATTGTGATCTTTTACCTATTGACTTCCATGATTCCCTGTTGTGTGTATTTTTTTTTAATTAATCTTAATTTGTTTGTTTTTGTGATTTCCCTATTTGAGTTGATATCAGGACGTTCTGTTTTGTGACCTTGTGTTGTGCTGATATCTGATATTATTGGTTCTCTGACCAAACAATATCCTTTAGTATTTCTTGTAGCTTTGGTTTGGTTTTTGCAAATTCTCTAAACTTGTGTTTGTCTGTAAATATCTTAATTTCGCCTTCATATTTCAGAGAGAGTTTTGCTGGATATATGATCCTTGGCTGGCAGTTTTTCTCCTTCAGTGTTCTGTATATGTCGTCCCATTCCCTTCTTGCCTGCATGGTTTCTGCTGAGCAGTCAGAACATATTCTTATTGATTCTCCCTTGAAGGAAACCTTTCTTTTCTCCCTGGCTGCTTTTAAAATTTTCTGTTTATCTTTGGTTTTGGTGAGTTTGATGATAATATGTCTTGGTGTTTTTCTTTTTGGATCAATCTTAAATGGGGTTCGATGAGCATCTTGGATAGATATCCTTTCGTCTTTCATGATGTCAGGGAAGTTTTGTGTCAGGAGTTCTTCAACTATTTTCTCTGTGTTTTCTGTCCCCCCTCCCTGTTCTGGGACTCCAATCACCCGCAGGTTATCCTTCTTGATAGAGTCCCACATAATTCTTAGGGTTTCTTCATTTTTTTTAATTCTTTTATCTGATTTTTTTTCAGCTATGTTGGTGTCGATTCCCTGGTCCTCCAGATGTCCCAGTCTACATTCTAATTGCTCGAGTCTGCTCCTCTGACTTCCTAGTGCGTTGTCTAATTCTGTTATTTTATTGTTAATCTTTTGGATTTCTACATGTTGTCTCTCTATGGATTCTTGCAACTTATTAATTTTTCCAGTATGTTCTTGAATCTTTTTGAGTTCTTCAACAGTTTTATCAGTGTGTTCCTTGGCTTTTTCTGCAGTTATTCTAATTTCATTTGTGATATCATTAAGCATTCTGTAAATTAGTTTTTTATATTCTGTATCTGATAATTCCAAGATTGTATCTTCATTTGGGAAAGATTTTGATTCTTTTGTTTGGGGGGTTGGAGAAGCTGTCATGGTCTGCTTCTTTAAGTGGTTTGATATGGATTGTTGTCTCCGAGCCATCACTGGGAAACTAGTTTTTCCAGAAAATCCGCTAAAAAAAATGCAGTCAGATCCCTATCAGAGTTCTCCCTCTGGCTCAGGCTATTCAGATGTTAATGAAGCCGCCTGGGGAGGGTGGGGGAGGGAACAGAGAGATAGGAGAGTAGCACCTCAGAATATAGCCAGAGTTGTTTGTCTTGCTTGGAATGACTATTATATCTGAGATTCCCGTGGGGCGCGTCGCCTATGTGTGCTGGCTGTGTGGAGATTGCCCCCGGGGGGTCTGGCCCGCTGGAGTCACTGTCAGATCCTCCGCTTCCAGCCCCACGCCCAGCGTCAAGGCTCCCCTACTGGGACGGTGCACTCTCGACTCCAAAATCAGTCGCTGCCTCCCGGGGACTTCTCGTCCCTCCAGCCGCGTGGCCGTGCCACCTCCGAGAACCAGTTGGGTCTCCTCCCGGGGTTAGTTCAGATGGGTGGAGCAGGTCCCCGTGCTTGTGCCGTGACTGAGTGTCCTGGCTGGGATGCTGTTCTCCCCGCTCCAATACCAGTCGCTGCCTCCCAGGGACTTCTCCTACCGGCTGCGTCCCATGCCGCCCGCGCGACCCGGCTGGTCCCCTTCCCGGGGTTAGTTCAGGGGGGTGGAGCAACTCTCCGTGTTTATGCCGTACCTGCATCCAGTCCAAATCCCTGCGGGACGGTTCCCCGGCTCGGACGCTGCTCTTTCTGCTCCAAGACCAGTCACTGCCTCCCGGGGACTTCTCCTACCGGCTGCGTCCCACTCCGCCCGTGGAACCGGCTGGTCCCCCTCCCGGGGTTAGTTCAGGGGGGTGGAGCAGCTCTCTGTGCTTGTGCCGTACCTGACTGGTACGCTGGCTCCAGGCTCTGGAAACAATCGCTGCTTCCCTGTATTAGTTCGTTCTCCGTCTCTAAATCTGTGTTTGTTGTTCAGGGTTCGTAGATTGTTATGTATGTGATCGATTCACTTGTTTTTCCGTGTCTTTGTTGTAAGAGGGATCCGAGGTAGCGTCTGCCTAGTCTGCCATCTTGGCTCCCTTAGGTTTCATTTTTATGAATTCCCTAAACTTCTCTTTATCTTGAAATGTTCCAATTTCACCTTCATATTTGAGAGACAGTATTGGTGGATATATGATTCTTGGCTGGCAATTTTTTTCCTTCAACACCATCAATAAGCTATTGTATTTATATATTCTATGTCTGCTTACTGTGTCCTAGGTTCTTGGTTTTGTTTTGTTTTGATATCCCCAAATAGGCTGCTGGAGTGAGCTAATTTGGTTATTGGCACCTTTGAAGCTCTAATGTTCTGGCATCGGGTGGTTAGAACTGTTATTAGGCATGTGAACCCAGGAGTCCATTTACTTTTCTTGTATGGATTCAACTCAGATGTCCAGGTAGTCAGTCAGCAAGTGCGTGGTGCAGGCTCTCACCTAGAGTCTTAGATGAGCAGGGGTGATTGGTATAGGTACAGGTATATGGCTGCAGTAGCGGTTCATACACTGAGTGAGGCAGGGGGCTGACAATCACCCCTGAGTGTCTGTGAGGAAAGCATGTTCCTGTTCCCTAGGTGGGTAGGTTTTGCAACCAGACTACGGGTACCCAATGCTGTTTGCTGTAAGGACTGGGAGGCACCACTTATTCTTGGACCCCTGTCATGGGTGGCTAAGTGTCATGGGTGGAGCCACCAGTCCTCAGTTCCCTGATATGGATAGGTAAGGACCCTGCTTTATAGGCAGAGCAGTGTCAAATGTCACAAAGCTGCCTCTCCACCATATAGCTGAAACAGTTGAAGTTAGACTTCAGGTATATACCCTGTTGTACTGTGCTAATGAGGGCTTAGGCTGTTGAAATGCACCCACACAGGTCTATGCAAGTATGAAAGGCATTCAAAGTCCATGAAACCCTTATGCCTGTGCATAGTCAAAGGAGCTGTTTCTGCCCTGAGTTCTCAGCTTGGGGGAGGTGCCAGATTATTTTTTCCCTGCTTGTTAATTTGTTCCCTCTCCAAAGCCAGGAGAATGGCTCAGGGCTTGTGATGGGTCCTACTTCTGGCCCAGGGGATGTGGCCATCTCTGAAGCCAGCTCAGACCCAGTACAGAGTGGGAAGGGGGCAGGTAAGTGGGAAAGACGTTTTTCCCAAAGGGGTATTTTTTGATCTGCGCAGTAGGTTAAAATGCATGTACTTATCTTTGCTGACTGGGTGCCGCTTTTTGCTGATTCGGGAGGTGTGAGTAGACTCTCTGCCACTCAGTCTCTCCCGATGTGGAAAATGCATCCCAAATACCACTGCTAGCCTCACTGCTGGTGCCAGCCGATCCCGGTCTGCAGCGTGCCAGTTCTTGCCGGGCCAGGTCTGGCAACTCCTTGCTGCTTCTGAAGTGTCTCTCCTTTCCTTTTCCACTCAGTCCAATGCCTCAACTTTGCCTTTGATGTTCAGGGCTCCTAGGTTGTCATATATAGTTGATTCACTTGTTTTTCTCATTTTTTTTTTTTTGTAAGAGTGACCACAGAAAGCATGTGATTACTCTGCCTTCTTGACCCCACCTCTCACATTTTTTATTATGTGCCTTTTTGAAAACTTTGTCATGAGTGATGCTTTTAATGTTCTTTTTTTCCCTAAATTTTGTTGTTGTTGTTGAGAATATACACAGCAAAATATACACCAATTCAATAGTTTCTACATGTATAATTTAGTGACATTGATTACATTCTTTGAGTTGTGCAACCATTCTCATCCTCCTTTTCTGAGGATAACCTTACTGCCCAGTAAGGTTCTTATGTAATCTTTTGAGTTGCTGTTGTCAATTTGATCTCATATAGATAGCTCTCAAGGCTGACTTTTTTTTTTTTTTTTTACCAGTTAAGCTATTGTTCAGTTTTGAGATGACTTCAAGGGATATTTTTGGTTTAAGTTTTAAGGATTTTCTCAGGAGAATAGTTTCAGGGGTTCGTCCACTCTCCATGGCTCTAGAAAGTCTAGACTTCATGAACATTTCAAATTCTGTTCTGCATTTTCCCCTTTTTGATCAGGATTCTTCTACAGAATCATTGATCAAAATGTTTGCTAATGGTAGCCAGGAACCATCCAGTTCTGGTGTCATGGCAAAGGAGGCAGTTGTTCACAGAGGCAATTAGCCACACATTCCATATCCTTTTCCTATTGCCAACTCTCCTTCTTCCTCCATTGCTCCAGGTGAATAGAGACCAATTGTCTCTTGGGTGGCCACTTACTAGCTTTTAAGATCCCAGGCACTATGTAACAAACTACGAGGTAGAACAGAAGCACTAAACATTTTATTAGTCCACTTAACTGGGATGTCCCATGAAACCACGACCCTAAGCCTCCAAACCAAGGAACCAAATCCCATGAGGTGTTTGGTTATACATAAGCAGGCTCACCAGCTACTTTTTTTTTTTTTTAAACTGTACTTTAGATGAAGCTTTACAGACCAAATTAGTTTCTCATTGAACAATTAATACACATATTCTTTTATGGCATTGGTTGCCAAACACTCCCATTTTTGACCTTTGGTTTCCTGTTACCACCTTTCCTGTCCCCTCTGAGCTGCTGTGCCAGTTTAGCCTCCTTTTGGTTTATGGGCCTGTCAAATCTTTGGTTGAAAGATGAACCTCAGGAATGACTTCAGTACTGATTTAAAATGCTGTCCAGGGGCCACACTTTTGGGGATACACTCTCTCTCTCTCTTTTTATCAATGTTGTAAATATATTTATCATACAACATCTGACAATTCAGTTCATTACAGGTGTACAACTTATTGACAGCGATTACAGCAATCAACTGTGCAACCCTACCTTTATTCAATGCAATTTTTCCATTACCGTTAACCCCCCTTTCCCCCTTCCCTCCTGCCCCTGGTAACCACTAATAAACTTTGACCTCTATACATTTTCCTTTTCTTGTCTTTTTATATAAATGAGGCCATACAATATTTGTCCTTTTGTAATTGGTTTATTTTGCTCAGCATAATGTCTTCAAGCTCCATCCATAGTGTAGCATGTTTCAAGAATTCATTTCTCCTACTGGCTGAGTAGTGTTCCGTGATACGTATGTACCACATTTTGTTTATCCATTCATCTGTTGATGGGCATTTAGGTTGTTTCCACCTTTGTGCTATTGTGAATAGTGCTGCAATGAAAATTGGTGTATGAGTCTCTTTTTGAGTGTCTGCTTTCAAGTCTTTTGGATATATACCTAGGAGTGGAATTGCTAGGTCATATGTTAGTAGTATTTTTAGTTTTTTAAGGCGCTGTCAAGTTGTTTTCCACCGCGGCTGTACCCTTTTGCATTCCCACCAGCAATGGATAAGGGTGTCAAATTTCCCACATGCTCACCAACATTTTTTATTTTCTGTTTTGTTTTTTAATCCTGGCCAACCTGGTGGAATTGAAATGCTATCTCATTGTGGTTTTGATTTACAAGTCCCTGTTGCTGAGCATCTTTTCATGTGTTTGGTGGCCATTTGAATGTTCTTTTTGGCGAAATGTCTATTCAAGTCCTTTGCCCATGTTATGATTGCGTTATTTGTCTTTTTGTTGTTAAGTCGTCGAAAGTTTTATATACATTTTAGTTATCAGTGTTTTTCAGATGCATGATTTCTGAAGATATTCTCCCAGTCTGTAGCTTGTCTTTTCACTTTTTTGGTAAAGTCTTTTGATGAACAAAAGTTTTAAATTTTTATGAGGCCCCATTTATTTATTTTGTCTTTTGCTGTTTGTGCTTTTTTTTATTGTTATATTAGATAATCCATTGCTGAAAGCTAGGCGTGACAGCATTGCCCCTGCTTTTTCTCCTAAGAATTTTATGGTTTTAGTTTGCACGTTTAGGTCCTTAATCCATTTTGAATTTGTTTTTGCGTATGGTGTGAAACATTGATCTTGTTTCATTTTTCTGCATGTGGAAATCCAATTTTCCCAGCAGCATTTATTGAAGAGGCTCTTTTTTCCCCGTTAAATGAACTTAGCACCCTTGTCAAAAATCAGTTACTGTAGATGTATGAGTTTATTTCTGGACTCTCAATTCTATTCCTTTGGCTTATGTGTCTGTTGTTATACCAGTACCTTATTGTTATACCATGCTATTTTGTTTACTGTAGCTGTATAGTATGTTTTAAAATCAGAAAGTATGAGTCTTCCTATTTTGTTCTTCTCTTTCAACATTGTTTTAGCTATTCAAGGCCTCTTGATAGACACTTTTTTTTTAAAGACAGAAAATCTAGATTTTTTCAGAATTTTTGGCTGATTAAATATTGCTGTGGAAAGTCACCCTTGTCTTATTTTTTGGGGCTTGCTATGCTTGAAGCTTGACAGAGCCCTCATTAACTGGCTGTTGCTCTACTCATTTTAAGGTAAAACTGCTCTGTTGGAAGAGTTCTGTCCCTATATTGATTAACTTGCTTATTGCCAGCTAGTACCATGGGTCAGGCTGTGCTAGTAGACAGAACCCTTGATTGCAGCCATGTAGAGACCAATTAGAGTGAGGCTGCTGGGAGGTGGTCCAGATTTTTATGTGCTTATTTACAAAAAAAAGGGTGAAATGAAGTACAGAAAGACCTGAAAAAAACAGAAAAGAAGTTGAATGTGTGTATTTGTATATGAGTGTGGGAGGAGAGGGAAATGGGGAGAAAAATCTGGAGTTCTTTTAAATTAATGACAAAACGTGTGGATGTGTTGACCCTGAACATGGCTGCATGTGGGGTGGTGATTTTCCCCAGAGCTGTGAGTAGTTTTTTTCTTTTAGAGTCATGTATCTTGCCTGGCCTCATCTGCAATTAAATTAGTTCCATATGTGATTTTGCCCATTTTCTGAAGATTTACTTCTTTCTAAATGACTAGTTTCTCTCACATGAACCCAGAAGTTCTCTGAGGCTTTTGAGGGGCTGTCGTCCCTCTGTTGCTGTAAACAATAAAGAATGAAAACCATAGATGAGTTCAAAAGTGCTGGGCCTAGAAGGCACCAAAGAACACACTCTCATGCCCCTCTAGCCCTCTCGAGCACTAATGGGAATTCTATATGAAGAGAATAGACAGCTCCTTTCCCAGGGCTACAAGAGAGCAAAAGTCACACTATGTCTTCTTTTATAGTCACCATTTCAATTCCATGGGCTCTCCATACATTTTAAGTGTCATGGAGAGCTGAAAACTGCTTCAACAGATGCTGCCAAATACTTTCTCACCTTAATTTTCCACTCTTACCCATGTGCTGTATAATTCACCTCACATGGCAGGTCCCAAGGAGCTCAGTCATCAAGACATTAGATTTATAAAGAAGTGAATGGCCAGGGTTCTGGGAGGGGAGCTAACCCAAGGGAATACAAAATTCAGAGAGTACCTATTAAAAAGGAAGAGCCTGTTTATGTGACCATTTTAGTTGATATTTTATTCATCCTTAACATCTACCTTCGTGTAAGAAGTGAATTTTCCAAGACTGAGGCAAAATTTTATATGAGAAAATGTGTATGGAATTACTATATAAGATTCAACAAGTGTTTGTTGAATAAGGAATTAAAGTTAAAGCATTCGTACAAAGTGAATTATTGTAAAATGTTGGCTGACAGATTAAAACCATTCATTCATCAAATCATTAAGTCAGCAGAATTTTTTTCAGCATCCATTGTGTTGTATTCTGAGATTAGAAGAAATAAAGGAGAATAATATCCATCGCCTGCCCTTCTGCCTCACTTCTTCTGTAAACTCCCCAACTTGGAGCCAGAGAAGAGAATGGCTAAAATAATGTTCCATGGGTTCTGTGGGGTCTGTGTTTGATAAGAAAGGAAACAATTAGGTGTGTGTGTGTGTGTGTGTGTGTATGTGTGTGTGAGAGAGAAAGATAGAGAGAGAATGTGATTGCTCGATGCAATAGGAGATGGGAGGCAGGGAACAGAACTATAAATCTCAATGAGAGCAATACATAGGGAAAAAGTTAGAATTATTGGTAGTGTGGTCAGAGACTGATACGTAGGTGTTTAAAATTCCAGAAGAGGGAGCATTTCTAGGTGATAAAAGGGTCCAAAATGGCCAGGGTGTAGCCATGGGAGTGGACAACTGATAGAGAGTATGGGTGAATGTTTACGTGATGAGACAAAGTCTCAGATTTAGAGTTAAGTAACATTCTACCAGATAGTCCCCAAACCCTTCCTGAAGTTCCCTACCTTCATTCTCTATCCCAACATCTACACACATGGACCATACATATCTCATATATTTGAAGTGGCTGTCCAGGAATGCTTTCTGATTGTCCTGGTATATACCAGATCACATGTTCAGATGTTTGCTGTGTCCATGGAGCACACTCTATCTTATGTAAAAAGAAAAAAGTAATTTAAATAAATGAGGTGAAGTTATCTGTGAAACCCACCATCCTTTGTTAGTCCAGCATGTTCATTCTGTAACATAGGCTGCTGGAATGAACGATTTTGGCGTATACTTGTTTTTCGGCCTCTGTCTGAAAAACAGTGTGGAGCATATTACAAACGATTAATTCTTTAACTTTCAATTGGTAAAATAATAAATAACAATAGCTTTAAGTAGTATTCAAAGTTTCAGAAAAGGAGTCCATAGAAATTGGTAAACCAATGTGTGTTCCCTATAATAGTTCTAAACCAAGCAAAACCAAACCTGTTGCTGTTGAGTTGATTCCAACTCATAGCGACCCTATAAGACAGAGTAGAACTGCCCTACAGGGTTTCCATGGAGTAGTTGGTAGATTCAAACTGCTGTAGTTCTTGACCACTGCTCCACCAAAAAAAAAAAAAAAAAACCAGTGCCGTCGAGTCGATTCTGACTCATAGCGAGCAGGGCTCCACCAGGGCTCCATAATTATACTACTGATATTTAAATCTTACATGGACTCCTTTAAAGGGTCATATTATGCTGAGCTCTCAATGTGGACAGAACTTATCTTTATAATATTACTTAAATGTGGTCAGATATAAAATAATAATCTTTTATGCTTATTAATCTGTAACATATAAATTTGCAAATTATGTATATATGAGAGAACAAATCAAATTTAATTAAAATTAACAATATTTTATGTGATAGGTGCTATTGCTTTCCTGAAAGGGAATGGCCCTTTGCAATGTAAATATGTTGCCAGTCTGGGGTTAGATGCCATGTTTGCACCCTAGGCCTGCAGCAGGTTCCCCTGTGTCAACTTGGCTAAGTTTCTTAATCTCTCTGTACTCCATTTCTCTCACATTTAAAATGTGCATAATAATGGTACTGTGGTAGTTTGGTCCTTTGAGAAGAAGACACTAAGACAAGATTAGATGTGCAAGAGACTTATTGGGGAAAACCCTGGGAAGGATAAAGGTGGCAGAAGCAGGCAAGGATGTAGGTGGGACATTCACGAAAGAAGAGTGGGAAGGAAGCATCTCAGACTGGAGTACAGTTCCAAGAAAGTTTCACCAGGCCTAGGGAGAGGCTCTTAGCCAAGTTCAGGTGGCAAGAAAGTCCCACATTTTGTGGGAATGGGCCTGCACTAGTATTAGTGTCCTCCCTGAGTCCAGAAATTGGCTGGAAACCACCTGGGGGAAGCACGGCCCCAGTGCAAAAACAGTGGTGAACCCAGAAGCCGGCAGCCAGGGAGATCTGAGGAGAGCATTTCTATGACCACCACAGGTACCTGCATCAAGGTGTGTTGATATGAGTGATGCACTTAGAACAGTGCCTTGCATATTGGAAGCCCTCAGAAGCTGTTTACTCATCATGCTTATTAGTAGTAATGTTTTGGATTTTCATTAAAATGAAAACACAGGTGAAATAAAATTCTTATGGAGAACATGTAGATTTCTAAGCATAAGTCCTGGGTTCCCCAGGATCCATAGGGAGACTCCACTTGGAGAAATGCTATCTTCCAGCATAGATAATAGCTACTTTCTAGGCACTTCATATAATTTTCTTTAATCTTCACAATAATCCTTTAAAAAATCCACATTTTGTATTTGAGGAAACTCAGAAAAGTTAAGCAACTTGTCCAAGGTTGCAGAACATAAATGATGGGCCCAGGATATCAATACAAATCTGGTAACTCAAAGGCCCATGCTATGAAGTCTCAGGGATGAGGGTTAGCTGTCTGAACCAGGACGTAGGTGATTTCATCTTCATATCTCCCAGGTGGCCCTTTGTGGCGGGAAAAATATGATTATCTCATGGGCTTTATCAATGGATTAGGCATGATCCTGAGTCCAGAAATAGAAATTGCCTTCTTTTTATTCCACATCCTCTGCTTGTCTTACCCTCACCACTAGTCTACATAGGCCCTTCATGCCCTCACGGTGCCACGGCAGCCCCATGGAGGATGATTTTGGAGATGGTGGCAGGCCTCCTAGGATGGCCCTGAAGTCACAAAACATAGACAACATAGAATACCAGGGACACCGAGGTACTTTCTGAGGGCCTTGTGGGAGTTGAGTGAGGAAGGAGAGGTTTCCTTCTCTCCAGTTTGTGGATTGTCAAGTCTTATCTCCTTCTTTGGGCTGTACGGCCTGAGAGTGTGAGGAGAACAATGGTTAATCTTAGTTTTCTTTTTAATTTATTGGAAGCCTTGAGAAGGATGAGGGTGGGGAGGGGAGTGGTAGAAAGTTATCTAAGATTTGGGAGTAGTTTCAATTATTCATCTTAATTCTTGCTATTTACGAGCAAGAGAAGCTTGTTGAAATTATTAGAAATATCTATACTTTTCCTAGAAAATTCTCAGGGCTTACCTAATATAAGTGTGGTCCCAGTTTCCTAAATTTTGACATACATATATACTTGTGTGGGCTTCAGGTGGTATAATCCTAGACAAGGTCAGGGAAACTAAGAAACCTCTGTGAGTTAACGGGGGCAATAATATCTGTCCTACCTAATGCCTAGAATTATTGTAAGGATTAAGTAAGTTAAAGTATACAAGAGTACTTTGTAAAGTACTCTGCAAATGCAAATAATTACTTTTATTACCTGGGAATAGTAACAATATATTCTCTGCCTCCCCCATGGCTGTTGAGAGGCTCAAGTGAAATAAGATGTATGAACAGATTTTGAATTATTTTGAGTATCATACTAATGTGTTTGGAATTATTGTGTTATTAATGCTTTTTTTCTTTTTCCCTAACCAAGCAACTCATAAGAATGTAGCAGGAGCAGTTTCAAATGGCTTCAACTTCAAGCCTCTATTCTTGTAACACTATCCTGGGGTGGTGCCACACAGCACAAGTTAAAGACAGAAAGCCCAGTCAGAAAACAATTCTGCCCATGGAATTGATGGCCGTCGATCTGACAGTGTGTTTCCTAGACCACTCCTCCTATAGGAGCTTAATGATTTCCAATGACTGAAAATCCCCATCTTATTTCCTCATTTATAGCCACTCTTCTCCACTTTCTTAGGGTTCTGTTCTCATGATGTGACAATGGGTGGTTTACCTCAATTAGGTTGATTGCCTTTCAGATATTAGCCCTTTAGGATTTATTTTTACAGTGAATAAAAATGCCCTAACGGGCAAATTGTTATTGTTGTTAGCTGTGGTTGAGTTGATTCTGACTCGTGGTGACCCCATGAGTGCAGAGTAGAACTGTGCTCCATAGAGTTCTCAAGGCTGTGACCTTTCAGAAGCAGATGGCAAGGGATGTTTTTCCAGGCATTTCCGAGTGGGTTCGAACCCCCAACCTTTCAGCTAGTAGTTGAACGCTTAACCCTTTGCACCACCTGAGGGCTCCAACAGATGAGTTACACTTTTTAAAATGTTTTATTTATTTAATTTTGATGTAAATATACACAGCAAAAGATAAACCATTTCAACAATTTATACATGTTGATTACAACAATTGATTACATTCTTCAAACTGTGTAAACATTCTCAATATTCTTTTCTAAATTATTCCATCAACATTAATGTAAACTCACTACCCTCGAAGCTTTTCATCTAACTTTTTGAGATGCTGTTGTTAGTTTGATCCCACATAGATAATTCTTCGAAACAGCACAGTGTTTCAAAACATATTTTGCTAATTAAGCTAAACAATTGTTTGGTCCAAAGAAGACTTCAGGAGATAGTTTTCGTTTGAGGTTTAAGGTTTGAAGATTATCTCAGGGTAAGAGTTTTAGGGGTCCATCCAGCCTCTATAATTCCAGAAAGTTTGGATTCCATGAGAACGAAATTGTGTTCCACATTTCCTACCATTTTGGTCGGGATTCTCCTGTAGAATCTTTGATCAAAACGCTCAGTGATGGTAGCTGGGCACCATCCAGTTCTTCCTGTTAATGAGGCACCTGAAGACCATTGCTACCAATGAGACTCCAAGGTTAAATACAGACCAAGAGAGAGGTTATTATTTGCCTGAAAGACCTTAAAAAATAAAACAAAAACAAAAAAACCTTGTAGTGGCAAAATATATATAACAAAGCATTTGCCCTTCTCACTATTTTTAGGTGTAAAATTCAGTGACATTAATTACATTTACCATGTAGTGCAACCATCGGCATTATAAGTTTCCAAATTTTTCCATCACCCTTAACAGAGACCTAGTACCTCTTAAATAATACCTTGCCATTTCCCCCTCCCGCCTGCCCTGTTAACCACTAATAAACTTTGATCTTTATACATTTTGCCTTTTGTAGATATTTCGTATTAACCAAACCCATTGTCATTGAGTCAATTCTGACTCATAGCAACTGTACAGGACAGAGTAGAACTGCCCCATAGAGTTTCCAAGGAGCAGCTGGTGGATTTGAACTGCTGACCTTTTGGTTAGCAGCCGAGCTCTTAACCACTGTGCCACCAGGGCTCCATTTCATATAAGTGGAATTATGTAATATTTGTACTTTTTTGTCTGACTTATTGTACTCAGCATTATGTTTTCAAGGTTCATCTATGTTGTAGCATGTATCAGAACTTATTTCTCTTTACAGCTGAATAATATTCCATTGTATGTATATACCACATTTTGTTTTCCATTTACCTGTTGGACATTTGGTTGGCCTCCTAACTAAGACTGGGAAGGGAGGAAATTAAAGGTGAAGAAGAGTTCAGGAATTTCCTTCAGTTCTGGGCAAGCTATGATGTATGTGGAAACCTAGATTTGTCCCTTTCAGCCAGATACCATAGATACGAAGCAGGAATTACTGGGAGAACAACAACAACAACAAAAAAGAAAATACAAAATATGTCTGTACAGAGACAACCTTGCCAGAACTCTTTGCTCAATCCCAGCGTAGAGTTTGGAGAGAGAATTGACATTGAAGAATGAGAACAGAATGACAGAGAAAACCAGGGCAGGCTTGCCAACAATCACTTAATAAATGGTAGAATTTGTTTTTAAATCAAGGTCTGTCTGATCCCAGGTCCCCTGCCTTAATTGTGTGGCAATTAGGTAGTAATATTTGTGCATCTAGACTAATCACCAAGATCAGGAAGAGAGATATGAAAGAATGTGGATATAGTTGTTTGATATTTAGGAATCTGATCCTGAAAAGCTTAGTAATGAACTTATGAGGAGTTCCATTAAACCAGTATGACACAGGAGATGAGACAGCCTGAGGAAGAAGCAGAAGAGAGAGTGCCCAGACTGGACTAAAGCTCAGATGTAATCTCTTGCCAAGTGAAATGTCATGGGAAGAGGCCACCGTTCATTCTTCAGAAGGATTTGATACTGACAACTTATCATACCAGTGTTATACACATTCCAATTGTTACATATGGGATGAAGTTAATCATTAAGTAAAACTGTATGCATAATATTTAATTCTTAAGTAAAACTTTGTTGATCTCCAAAGTTGCAAACATTAATTTTTTTTTTAAAGTATATTTGGGCATTATAAGCTTGATATATCTGAAGTGGATTGACTCAACCATTGTTGAGTCTTTCAGATCACCAGGCACCCATCCACTGAACAAATACTTTTACTGATTCTGTATGATCAGGCAAATACAGTTTATAAAATGGTGCTTAAACGTGTCAACTTATAAAATTTAAGTTTACGTGGGACTTGGGTGGAATCCTGAAATACCGCTGATTTGCTAAACTGCCTGGGGTGCCTAGGACAGGTGTTGGCCAGCCAAGGGTAGTCATGTGGTTATGGAAATGGGGACAAGTCCATTAGTTATAAAGAGATGCAAGGCAAGGAATTATTACAGAGCAGGGTTTCTTAACTTCTTTGTCTGATAGACCCCTTTGGCAGTTTGGTGAAGCCCATGGATCCCTCCTCAGAATAAAGTTTTTAAATTCACAAAATAAAATGCATGTAATTAAAAAAAAGTTTTATCGAAATATAGTTATTAAAATATTAAACAGGTTTATGATGGTGTAATTGATGTGCTTCTTTATTAATACATTAACATCAAGATCTGTCTGCATGTCTAATAACTTCTATAATTTCAAGCAATTTGTATCAAAGTATCTATGATTTCTGTTGGTAAGAGAGTCACAGTTACTGTTAATACAACTGTGTTGTTGCCTACATCCATAAATAGTAGGGGTACTAATTTTCATGTAAAGGACTCCCTAAATTACATCCATTGCTATAAAATCTGATAGATAGGTAGAAAGATAGATAGATAGCTACCAACAAGTCAGCTCTGACGCATGATGACCCTGTATACAACAGAATGAAACATTGCCTAGTCCTGCATCATTCTCACAACGACTGGCATGTTCGAGCCCATTGTTGCAGCTAATTTGTCAGTTCATCTCACCAAGGGTCTCCCCCACCTTTGCCAGCCCTCCACTTGCCCAGACATGATGCCTTCCTCCTGATCCCTCCTGATGATAAGTCCAAAGCAAGTGAGCTGGGCAATGTTTTGCTGTAATCTATAAGGTTGTCACTGGCTGATTTTCAGAAGTAGATTATCAGGCCTTTCTTCCTAGTCTATCTTAGTCTGGAAGTGCTGCTAAAACCTGTCCACCACAGGTGACCATGCTGGTATTTGGAATACCAGTGGCATAGCTTCTAACATCACAGCAACACTCAAGCCACCACAGTATAGCAAACTGACAGATGGATGGTGGTATAGAATTTGAAAATAGGGTATAAAGAGAGATAGTTGAATCAGGTAGAAAGTGCGGAATGACTGCAAATATGGTGGGATTTGGGATGAGGGTGATGGTGGAAAGAGGGTTCTATAAGGAGGTACTGTTGGACCAGAATAAAGGAACAGAGTTAGAAATGCTAAAGGACAGCAAAGCAAGACTGTCTTGATAGGCAAAGGGGGAAGACAGACTTTATTTGACCGGGGATCTATATTTGGAACTTTCCATTCACTGTGTGGGAGCAGTGAAGTCTCATGTCCAAGCTTCAGGTTAGCTCAGAAACCATCTGTCTGTAGTGTGTAACTGTCTTTTCACCATTTAGAGGGGAACTGGAGCACTAGCTGTTCTCAAGAGTATAATTAAGACCAGAGACTGGCATGGCCACCCTTCCCATCTAATTCTAAAGTGACCCTGTTATTTATATGTCCTGTAATATATTAATGCTTTCCTGTGTAATAACATGACATTGGACATGTACATGGATAATAGGAGGAGTTTTTAAAACCCCTTACCCTGCTTGGACCAAGGATGCCATGTGAGAAATGCCCAGGTGGCCATAATCTTGTTTACTTTTCGTGCTCTATAGTTTGCTCCATCAGTAGAAATAATAGCAAATTGAATGAAATGCAAATAAACTATTAACAATAATAAAATGAATTTGAATATTCAAAATACTTAGCTGTTCCTTCTAAGTCACTGTACACTCAAATAATTCAACAACAAATCAGGTTTTAAAGTATGGTTGTTTTAATTTTTGAAAAGTAATACATGCATGTGATGAAAAAATAAACATCATAAAATGTGTATTGTGCAAAAATAATCTTTCCCAGTTCATCCCTCCAGTTTTTGTCCCTAGAAGCTCCTACTGGCAGTTGTTTCTTGTATATATTTCCAGAGATAGTTTTTGCACGTGTAACATACATCCTTCTTTCTTACACAAGGGAGAGACACTGCCCTGTGCTGTTGGTAGCCACTACCTTGTTATTGTTCCTTGGTCAATATGCTTTAGAGATCCAGCCTCATCAGTATGAAAAGATCTGTCTTATTTTTTTAAATCAGCTGTAGAATGTACGTAATATAAACCTGTTGCCATTGAATTGGCTCTGACTCAGTGATCTTATAGGACAGAGGAGAACTGCCCCACAGGGTTTCCAAGGAGTAGCTGGTGGATTCGTACTGCCAACATTTTGGTTAGCATCCATAGCTCACCATAGCTCTTAATCACTCTGCCACTGGGGCTCCATATGTAATGTAGCAGATTAAAATTTTTAACATAAGATTTGCTACATACAAAAGAATATATATAAATACATTATCTGTTTGATCTTTTTTAAACAAAATGAATATCACATCATGAATAGTTTTGTATATAGCTTTCCGTTACTAAATTACATCTCAAGTATTTCCCCATCTCATTAAATACTCTTGAAAAACTATATTATTGACTATATAATTATTTCATTCTATGTATTTACTGTTTATTTTTTTAGTTATTTTAATTTCTCATTCAAAATTTTATACACATATTGTTTTGTGACATTGGTTGGAATCCCCACAATGTAACAACATGTTCCCCCTTTCCATCCCGGGTTCCCTGTGCCCATTCATCCAGTCGTTGTCCCTTTCTGCCTTCCCATCTTCTTTTGGGCAGTAGTTGCCCATTTGATCTCGTACATTTGATTGAACTAAGAAGCAAATTCATGACATGTGTTATTTTTTGTTTTATCAGCCTGTCTAATCATTATCTGAAAAGGGGTTTTGGGAATGGTTTTAGTTCTGGGTTAGCAGTGTCCAAAGACCATAGTTTTGGGGGTTCCTTCAGTCTGTGTCAGACCGGTAAGTCTGGTCTTTTTATGTGAATTTGATTTCTGTTCTATATTTTTCTCCCACTCTGTCTAGAACTCTTTGTTGTGATCCCTGTCAGGACGGTCCCTAGTGGTAGCCAGGCACCATCTAGTTTTCTGGACTCAGGCAGGTGGGGTCTGTGGTTCATGCGGTCCTTTAGTCCTTTAGGCTAATATTTTTCTTGTGTCTTTTGTTTTCTTCATTCTCTTTTGCTCCGGATGGGAGCTCACAAGCTTTTAAGACCCAAGGTGCTACTCACCAAGGTGGGATGTAGAACATTTTCTTTATGAACTATGTTATGCCAATTGATCTCAATGTTCCCCGAGACTATGGTCTCTAGCCCTTAGTCCCAGCTACTGGATCTCGCAGAGTGTTTGGATGTGTCGAGGAAACTTCTGTGCTTTTCCTTTTGTCCAGTTGTGCTGACTTCACCTGTATTGTGTGTTGTCTTTTTTTCAACAAACTTGACACTTGTCTATTATCTAGTTAGTGATTTCCCCTCCCCTTCGTTCCCTACCCTTGTAATCATCAAAGAATGCTTTTTGTGTGTGTAAACCTTTTCTTGAGTACTTATCATAGTGGTCTCATCCAATATTTGTCCTTTTGTGACTGATTTATTTCACTCAGCATAATACCTTCCAGATTCACCCATGTTGTCAGATGTTCTGTGATTCATCATTGTTCTTTATTGTTGCATAGTATTCCATTGTGTGTATGTACCATAATTTGTTTATCCACTCATCTGCTGATGGGCATATAGGTTTTTTCCATCTTTTTGGTGTTGTGAATAGTGCCGCAATGAACGTGGATGAGTATATGTCTATTCCTGTGACCGCTTTTATTTGTGGAGCTAGCTACATCATTGCTGATGTTAGATGGATCATTGCTGAATGCAGAGAATACCAGAAAGATGTTTACCTGTGTTTTATTGACTATGCAAAGGTATTTGACTGTGTGGATCATGACAAATTATGGACGACATTGTATAGAATCGGAATTCCAGGACACTTAATCGTGCTCATGCGGAACCTGTACATAGACTAAGAGGCGGTCATTCAAACAGAACAAGGGGATACTGTGTGGTTTAAAGTCAGGAAAGGTGCATGTCAGCATTGTATCCTTTCACCATGTGTATTCAGTCTGTATGCTGAGCAAATAATCTGAGAAGCTCGACTATATGGAGAAGAATGCAACATTAGAATTGAAGGAAGACTCATTAACAACCTGTGACATGCAGGTGACTCAACCTTGCTGGCTGAAAGTGAAGCAGACTTGAAGCACTTACTGAAGAAGGTCACAGATCACAGCCTCAGTATTGATTACACCTCGACATAAAGGAAACGAAAATCCTTACAACTGGACCGATAAACAATATCACGATAAATGGAGAAAATATTAAAGTTGTCAAGGACTTCATTTTACTTGGGTCCATATCAATGCTCATGGAAGCAGCAGTCAAGAAATGAAATGACCCATTGCATTGGGCAAATCTGCTGCAAAAGACCACTTTAAAGTGATAAAAAGCAAAGATGTCACTTTAAGGACTAAGGTGTGCCTGATCCAAGCAGTAGTGTTTTCAATTGTCTCATACACACTCGAATGCCTGACAAAGAACAAGGAAGACTGAAGAATTGATGCCTTTAAATTGTGGTGTTGGTGAAGAATATAGAATATGCCATGGACTGCCAGAAGAACGAGCACATTTGTCTTGGAAGAAGTACAGCTAGAATGCTCTTAGAAGCAAGGATGGCGACACTTGGCCTCATGTACTTTGGACATGTTATCAGGAGGGACCATTTCTTGGAGACGGATATCATGCTTGGTAAAGTAGACGATCTACTAAGAAGAGGAAGACCCTCAATGAGATGGATTAACACAGTGACTGCAACAATGGACTCAAGCATAACAACGATTGTGAGAATGGCGCAGGACCAGGCAGTGTTTCTTTCTGTTGTACATAGAGTCACTTTGAGTTGGAACCAACTCCACAGCACCTAACAACAACAACATATCCAGTTTTGTCAGCACCGTCTGTTAGAGTGTTTGTTCTCCATTGAATGGATTTTGTACCCTTGTTGAAAATCAGCTGCTCATGAATGGATGGATTTATTTCTGGGTTTTCAATTCTATTCCATTTGTCTATGTGTCTGTCATTGAACCACTACCAGACTTTTTTGATTACTGTGGCTGTATAGTATATTTTGAAATTGGGAAGTGTAAAGCCTTCTATTTTGTTCTTCTTCAACATTGCTTTTGCTATTTGAGGCCTCTTTCCTTTCTATATAAAGTTGGTGATTAATATTCCTGTTTCAGAAAAGAATGATGTTGGTATTTGGATTGGGTTTTCATCACAACTATAGATCGCTTTAGGTAGTATTGACATTTTCACATTATTAAGTCTCCCAATCCATGAGCATGGAATGTTCTTCCATTTATGTAAGTCTCTTAGTTTCTTTTAGAAGTGTTTTATAGTTTTCATTATACAATAAGTCCTCAGATCAAGAATGTCTGACTTACAAACAACTCATATGTAAGAACAGACTGTCATAAAGCTTATTATATTGAAAATTTGAGTTAATTACAATGGTACATAATAACGAACACATACGCTGCTTTGCAAAGCTCGTGAAAACATTGCATGGCTTCAGCAGTTCCTTGGCTCAAGGAAGAACGCCCTCCGCCATTTTAAGTAGGATCACATTGCTGTTAACACTGTGTTGATTGTATAACTTTGTATTTGGCTTAATTTTTTCTCTTATTTACCCTTGTAACCATGCCTCCAAAGCATAAATCTGATGCAAGTGCTTGTGGTGCATCAACGAAAAGGGAAATGACTATGGTTGAACATAAAGTGATCACAAAGAGGTGAAAAACCATCGGTCACTGAAAAAGCATTAGGCAATAGTCAGACAATGACTGGCTCCCATGCTGAAAAACTGACCAATGAAGACCTTATGGAACTACAGTGGCAGATGATAGCATTTCAGGAAGAAGACTGGGACCTAAAAATTTCAGAACCAAAAAAGTTTTTGACGACAGATTTAGCTGAAGAGTTTTGTTTCACTGAAACAGGGATGGAAAAATTAAGAGGAGGAAGATCCTAATACAGAGAGGTTCACCAAAGTTTACCTTACAGTTACCAAGGGCCTCAGCTGCTACAAGGCCATTTATTAAGAAAAGCTCTGTACAAACTTCCCTTGATGACTACTTAAGAAACTGAGTCCAGTAGTAAACCCCCCCTCTCCAACATCAGAATCAAACCCTGACTCACCAGCACCAGGTCCATCCTCTCCTACACCAGGCCCATTATCTTCAACAGTAGCCATCTTCTCCTGCATCATCCAATTATTAATGTTATCATGATGTTAACTCTCAAATGCACCTTCTGGTATGCAAGATATCAATGGAACAAGAATGTTAACTTTAATTATGATCTTTTTTCTATTCTATTGAAACTGTTTTAAGAACTGTTTCTTTAATGTTTTTTACAGTATGTATCTATAGCTTCACACATACACACAGATTCTCTCCAGTACAGTACCTTATATAATTACTTTTATTATTACTGTATTATTATGTTTAAGATGTTTTAGTGTATTTGGAAGTGTTTCTTAAGTGTTTTATATGCATTGTTGTTGTAGTTAAGTGCCATCAAATCAATTCTGATTCATAGCAACCCTGTGTACAACAGAAGGAAACACTGCCTGGTCCTGCACCATACTCACACTTGTTATGTTTGAGCCCATTTTGCAGCCACTGTGTCAATTCATCTCCTTGAGGATCTTCCTCTTTTTCGCTGACCCTCTACTTTATCAAGCGTGATGTCCTTCTGCAGGAATTGGTCCCTCCTGATAAAATGCCCAAAGAACATGAGACGAAGTCTCCCCATCCTCCCTTCTAAGGAACATTCTGGCTGTAATTCTTCCAAGATGAATTTGTTTGTTCATCTAGCAGTCCATGGTATATTCAATATTCTTTGCTAGTGCCATAATTCAAAATCATCAATTCTTCTTCAATCTTCCTTATTCATTGTCCAGCTTTCCCATGCAAATGAGGCAATTGAAAACACCATGGCTTGGGTCAGGTGCACTTTAGTCCTTAAAGTGACATCTATGGTTTTTAACACTTTAAAGTGGTCTTTTGCAGCAGATTTGCCCAATGCAATGCATCGTTTGATTTCTCGACTACTGCTTCCATGGGCGCTGATTGTGTAAAATGAAATCCTTGACAACTTCAATATTTCCTCTGTTTATCATGATGCTGCTTATTGGTCTACTTGTGAGGATTTTTGTTTTCTATATGTTGAGGTGTAATCCATACTGAAGGCTATGGTCTTTGATCTTCATCAGTAAGTGTTTCGAGTCCTCTTTCCTTTCAGCAAGCAAGGTTGTGTCATCTGCATATCACAGGTTGTTAAATGCGCCTTCCTCCAATTCTGATGCCCCTGTCTTGGATCATTTGCCCAGCATACAGATTGAGTAAGCATGGTGAAAGATTACAACCCTGACACACACCTTTCCTGATTTTAAACCATGCGGTATCCCCTTGTTCAGTTTGAACGACTGCCTCTTGGTCCATGTACAGGTTCCTCATGAGTCAGAATCAACTCAACAGCAATAATTAATATTGTCTTTCTTCTGCTCTGTGCACCTGCTATTCCAATTAAATGTATGTGAAGACTCTCTATTTTTTCCTTCACATTTTAACTTCACTATGTATTTTTCATCTCCTTGTTTCTCTGTCCTGTATTTGGGATTATTTTTCAGATTTATTGCACAAATCTCCTTTCATTGTGCCTAATTTGCTGTTTCACACATCCTTGATTTTTTTTAATTTTAACAATCATATTTTTATTTATAAAGTTCTTTTTGTTTCCTTTTAAAAGCATAGTAATTTTAAAGAGTTTTTTGCTACTTGCTTGCTTTTTATGATTCTATTTTTCATTTTTTAAAACATTTTATACATAGTTTTCTTGTCTTCTGTATTTGATATTATAATATATGAAGTCATTGGTGCCCTAAACCTATTATTTGTTCTATCTTCTGATTCTCATTAATAATACTTCCTTTAGTATGTGGATTCCAGCTTAAGGTCTGTTTCTGGGGGAACCCAACCTAATGTATTTCTTTTTCTAATTCCCTGCTCATGTTTTAGCTCACGGTTTTCTCTCTCTTACCCCCGTGAGCTTAGAAAAGCTCTTAATACTATATTTTATGCAGAACATAGTTTTATTGAAGCAGGAAGTCCTTTAGAGTATCTGATGGACCATGTTGCCTGAACACTGTCCCCTGTTTACGAAAATTTAGATTTTTTTCATGGTCTTTTACTGTTATAATCAATGCTTCAAGATATTCTTATCTCAACATCTTGTTTAAAGTTATAATTATAGCTAAGGGATATATTTATAGAAGTGGGAGTTCCAGTCAAGTATTAACAGAATAGCTTGCATTGGAATAACCCTCACATAGATGAAACTTATAAACTCTGTGCAAAATTTTTTAAAAAATACGACCATTTTAGGGTATCAGACGGGTGAACAAAATTAGGCAGAGACTGGAAAAGAATTGATCCTCATTAACAGGAAACTACACTGAGTTAGATTAATATGCATATGGCTTTCCCATTGAGTTTACGCCTTAGTTTATGCAGCACAGTGGACTAGAGATCAAGAAGATGGCAGAGTCATATTGACTGGAAATGTCAGAGGTTGAAGTTTGGGGTTGCCAGAAATAAGATCCTGGAAACTGAGGAAATAAATTTAGGAAAGGAAGGATCTAATTCTGCATATAAATTCCTACCAGATCCATAATTTTGGTGATGGTGAGAAAGGGGGGACATTCCAAGGAACCAAACAAAATCCAATAGCTGAAATGTTGAAAGGACCGAGTTATGTATTCATCAACTTATCAACAAAGGAGAGACAGTATGGAGTTTGAGTCCCACCAAGTTAAAGGCATTTTCTAAACACCTTAGGTTTTCCAAACAAAAGTCCTAACAAAGTATAAAACCAAGCTCCCCCCAGTTCAAGGGGACTAGTCTGTATATTAACTGCTCACTAGAACAACAACAACAAACACAACCCCCTTCAAAGAATTGTAACAGAATCCAGAGTTTCTACAATATCTGTAATAAAAATTACTAGACATATGAAAGAACAGGAAAGTGTGATCAATAGTCAAGAAAAAGCTAGGCAATAAATGCAGACTCAGAGCTGACCCAGATATTGGAATTAGTAGACAGGGATTCAAGGCAGCTATTTAATACATCTTCAAGGACATAAAGGAGTATATAAGTGAATAGATAGGAAAAACTCATCTGAAAAATGTAAACTACTAAAAGAACCAAAAGGAAATTATAGAATTGTAAAGTTCAATCAAAAAATCAGTTGTTCGAAACAAATTGTAGACAACAGAAGGAAGGGTCAGTAAGCTTGAAGACAGATTAATAGGAATTACCCAATCTGAAAAAGAAAGAGAAAAATATTTTTAAAGAATGAGTAGAAACTTCGTAAGTGATGGGAAAAATCCTTTGATCTAACATATGAGCAATAGGAATCTCAGAATTAGAGGAAGAAGCATAGCATAGAAGTGCTTAATTCTTTCCCAATTTGGTGAAAAACATTAATTTACAGACCCATGAATATCATGAAATCTTGAAAACAGCAAGAGAAAGAAGATAGATTATATTAAAGGTACAAAATGTAATTATGATCAACTTCCCATGAGAAACAGTGGAAGCCAGAAGTCAATGGAACAAAATCACTAAAGTGATAAAACTAAAATAGTAATGTATCAACAAGAATTCTATTTCCACAAATATGTTCTTCAAAAACGAGGATGAATCATAGATATCTTCAGATAAAGGAAAGCTGAGAAATTTTACTGCCATCGTGCCTGCACTACAGGAAATTCTTATAGGAAAACTTTAATATTGAAGGGAAGAGCTACTAATTGAAATTTGGATCTACAAGAAGGAAGGAAGAACACTGGAAATGGTAACATAGGTTAATATAGAAGACTATTTTTTTAATTCTTAGTTTCTTTAAAAGACAAGCAATTGTTCAAAGCAAAAATCTGAAATTATAATATGAGCCTTATGATGTATATAAATGTAAAATATTTAAAAAAGTACAAATGTAATTATTTTGTTGCAAAATTATTACATTTTACATGAAATGGTAAAATATTAATTATAAATAGATAATAATAAGTCAGGATGGATATTATAATTATTAGAAAAACCACAAAAACATGCCATCAATATGCTAATAGAAAAATTAATTTGAAATGCTAAAAAATGTTCAATTAAACCTAAAAAAATTGTGAAAGAAGGAATGGTGGTATAAAAATAGATGAGATAAATAGGAAAAAAAAATAACTGTGAGAGATTTAAACCCAACCACATCAATAATTACATTAAAGGGAAGAGTACCAAATAATCAAAAAAGCAGAGATTGTCAGCATGAGTAAAAAAGCAAATCCCAGCATACCCTGTCTTCAAGAAACACACTAAGCATGAAGACACAGATAGATAAATAGTAAAAGGAAGGAAAAATACGGCCTGCAAATAGCAATCAAAAGAAAGCTTCAGGGAGTATTAAGAGATTAAAAAGGACATTTCATAATGATAAAAGGATCAATTCCTCAGGTAAACATAAAAGTTATAAAAATATTTACAACAAATAACAACATCAAAAAGCATAAAATAAAACCTAAGAGAACTAAAAGGAGAAATCAACAAATCCACAGTCATAGCTGGAAATTGTTAGACTCCTTTCTCAGCAACTGAGAAAACATCTAGATAAAAATAAGGGCATACAAGTTTTGAACGAGCACGTTAACCAAATTGGCCTATGGGCATTTGTAGAATATGTGGACATACGTTGTTGTTGTTTTTGTTAGTCGCCATGGTGATTCCAACTCATGGTGACCCCGAGTGTGCAGGGTTTTCAAGGTTGTGACCTTTCAGAAGAAGATTGCCAGGCCTGTCTTCCTAGGTGCTTTTGGGTGGTTTAGAACTGCCAACCTTTTGGCTAGTAGCCAAGCACTTCAACTGTTTGCTCCACCCAGGGACTACATTAGAACATTATATGACAACTGCAAAATGCACATTTTCCTAGGGCACATGGGTTATTCACTAAGATAGGCCTTATGTGGGCCATAAAATAAGTCTCAATCAACTTCCAAACATTGAAATATTAGAAAATATTTTCTGAGACTACAGTAGAATTAAATTAGAAATCAATAGCGATAAAGCAACTAGAAAACAGCTAAGTAATGCATTTATAATTTTTTTGTTTAGAACTCACTTTTAAATAATCCATGGGTCAAAGTTCAAATCATAAGGGAAATTAGACAATATTTCAAACTACATGATAATGAAAAAATAACATATTAAAATTTGTGGGATACTAAGATAGTTCTTAAAGGGAAATTTATAGCTTTAAATGCCTGTATATGAAGAGAAGAAATGCATGAAACCAATGATCTAAGTTTCTACCTTAAAAGCCAAAAAAGAGAACAGCCAATTAAATCCAAAGTACATTAAAAAAAAAGTACATAGGAGGAAGGAAATAATAAAGATAAGAGCAAATATCAATGAAGCAGAAGAAAGACTAATAATAGAGGAAATTAACAAAACCAAATGTTTTGTTTTTCATAAAGACTGACATCATGACCAGGAAGTGATTAACCCTGGAATTCAAAGCTGGTTTAACATTACAACAATAAATCAATAGAATTCACTTTTATGATAGCCTAAGGAAACGTTACCATATGATCATTTCAATAGATGCAGAAAAGGTATATGACAAACTTTAACAGCTCTTCATAATAAAAATTCTTAACAAACTAGGGTAGAAGTTGTAGCACATTGGATTTTCCGAAGATGGTCACATGCTCTTCTTAGTACAAGAAATTGACACTCTTCTGTTGAGTTGTGGAGACTATGTTCCCTTCTCTTCCCCTGAATGTAGATAAAAAAATTTGTAAATTCCTTGACCAATAAAATATGTTTGAAGTGACAATGTATTACTTCCAAGGTTAGTTCAAAAAAGGTAATAGTGTTTCTGCTTGGCCCTTTGTCTTGGCATACACACCTTTGGAGTACTGAACTGTCCTATAAGATCTTCGGCTACCCTGAAGCTGCCATGCTAAAATGGTCACATAGATATATAGGGAGATGCCAAAGGAACTCCAGCTATTCCAGTCACCAGCTGTTTGAGTTTTCCCAGCCCAGGTGCCAGGTATGTGAGTGAGTGGGCCTTTCCATGATTTCCTCCTGTCAGCTTTCTGAGTAGAACTGAAACAAGGTGTTTCACCTAAACCCTGTCAAGACTGCAGACTTAAAAAAACTTAGGAGCCAATTAATTAATACGGCTGTTGGCTTATCCCAGGGCTTTGAATTGGTTTTTTAAAAAAATTGTGGTAAATATATGTGTAACAAAACATTTGCCATTTCAGCATCCTTCACATATACGCTTCAGTGGCATTATGTTTATCATGTTGTTCAACCATCTTGGTAATTATTTTTAAAATAGCAAATGATCACCTCTTCCATTATTGTCTCTAAATTGATTCTGGCCACTTACATCTTATTTGTGCTTCTCTCAACTTCAGTAGGTCCCTGGGAGGTGCAAATAATTTGCTCTCGGATACTAACCAAAAGGCTGGTGGTTCAAACTCACCCAGGGTGCCAAGGAAAAAAGAACTGGCAATCTGTATCCATAAAGATTATTGCCAAGAAAATCCTGTGGAGAAGTTCTACTCTGTAACACATGGGTTTGCCATGAGTCAGAATCAACTCAATTGGAATGGGCTTAGTTTTTTTTTTTTTAACTTCAGTAGGTGACTGTTCTTTTTCTATGCTCCTAGCATTTTGTATTGTAGAGATTGTACATGGCCAGTCATTTCCATGCTCCTGGCTGCCACCTCTTGGCAATGTTGACGTGTGTATGTGAAGCCAAGTAAGCTATTTCCTGTACGTTGTTCGTAGCCTAAACACGTGTGTATTTAATCAACAATGAGAGTGCACCTTCCTTTTATTGCCTGATGATAGAGGTAAATCTTAAAACGAGGCATTGTTAATGTTATAAATTGCAATAAATTAGACAATGTGTCACATATAGTATTTTTTCTTTTTGTAGTTCATTTTCTTTGATCGGAATTTACTTATTAGTACCATATATTTTTCAATAATATCTCCCTCATTAAGATATGTTTGTGCTCTTGGAAGAGTGTAATAATTTTGCATGCCCACATTGCTTTAAGGAAGGTACAATTTTAATTGCCTAATATTTCAAGCTTTGGCACAGTGTGTAAATCAGTTACTAGTAATGAGTACTCAGCTTTGGCAATGGCGAGTGGAACATTAAAGTGGAGAGAAAAGTAAATGAAATCATGTACTTTCATTGCCTTATATAACCAATTGTGAAGTCAAACCTTTACAGCCAGATAAAATCCAGTGGTGTTAAATAAAAACTGTTTTGCTGCATATGTCCTGGTTATAAAAATGTTCCTGGGATTATCTCTACATTCTCGCTATGATTTGTAAACAGGCAGAGAGGCAGCATGAAGTAGTAGGAAAGTTGTATAATGGAAGTCAGGGGGCCTAATTCTAGTCTCAGCTCTGCCAGGAACTAGCTCGAACAAGTCTTCAAAGCTCTTTGCCTCAGGCATTTCCAACATGGGGATGCTTAAGAGGGCAATGTGAACTACAAGACACACAGGGACTTCTGAACTATGATTCAGAAGTCTGTGAATCATAAGAGCATCTGTGATTCTAAAACCTTGCTGACATAAAGAAAACTGCCACCATCTGAAAAGATGGTTAACATAATCTGTTACTGCTTTCCTAAGAAACCAAAGTTCATTCGAAAATCATAGTGCTCATTAATCTGACCTTGTACTATTTTGATATTGATCTGCAATTTCTGCCCTATAAAATAATTTCTAGAAAACTAACCCAAGAACCAAAAAAAAAAAAAAAAAAAATTCACTCATTTTGAATTCTCTTCGATGTCCCATGCTCTTTTAGGAATTAAATGGAAACTTTTCAACTCATTTGAGAAATCTCATTATTCCTTTGGTAATTGCATTCTCATAGACATAGGACATTTTTGATGATAGAAAAACTGTTCTATAAAAGGCAGTGTGTCTAAATTAAAAACTGGACAATCTGAGGGTAAAGAGACAGTCATCAAGGATCTAGAATGTAAATTTTAGAAGAGGAGTGACCTAAAATAGTGTTTCAGTATGTAGTTAGCAGATATCACCAAATTTATTGTGGTCTGCTGCATAAACTGGTAATATTGAGCTGCATAAGCTGGAAACAAAAATGCTCGGTGAGGAAAAAAAAATTGAGGCAGAATCTATTTCCCTGTGCTTATGTCACCTCTCTTCAATTTTAGTATACTTTCCCCTGGGGTACATGAAAACTTTCCAATACCCCTGGGGTACATGAAAACTTTCCAAGAGATACAAGTCATGAATGGCTTCAAGACGATTAAGTACTCTTTTAAAATAACCAGCCTGAAAATTTGTCTGCCTGGAGGTCATGCTGATTTTCCTTTTCCACCCCCCTTTCACAGTCCACATTCTCCCAGTTTACAAAAGAGAGGCGCATGTCTCATCTATCTGGAAGGAATCTTACTATAGTGCGTTGCCCCGTGGTACAGGATCCTTCAGGATGCTAATCAAAGGGATAATTTGAAATGCTGAGTTGATGTTCAAAATCTCCTATAATTAAAGCCACCATAAACCTGTAGGAGGGCTTTACTTCTTTTCCTGACTCTACATATTTTTGTTAGAAGTAAAGTATGGCATTAGACAGAATATTTTGGGCTGTTTTTAGGTGATCTGAATACTGATATACTACAGAATGACGTGGCAGGAGCTATGGCAATATTTAATGAGTTTGTCATTTGCACCCTCTGACAATTGTCAAAGAATATATTACTCCTCTGGGAGACTTCCAGGACAGCAAAGCACAGAAAGAAAGAAGAAAAAGGGAAGATAACAGCACTTTATTTCATCTGCTGACAAATGAATGGTCAGCCTCTGTGTCCTTCCTTCCTATCTACCTACTTACCTACCTGCCTACCTATATCTATCTGTCTGTCTGTCTCTCTGTCTATGTATGTAAGTATGTATGTATCCATCCATCCATCCATCCATCCATCCATCCATCCATCCATCCATCCATCCATCCATCCATCCATCCATCCATCCATCCATCCATCCATCCATCCATCCATCATCTGTCTATCTTATCTATCTGCCTCTATCATTTATTTTAGAAGTAAAATATTCAAGATTAACAATTAATATACTGAGAAATATTAATGAGTCTTAATGCATGGCCTTTCTATATTTTTTCTATTTCTAATATAAAGGAAGAACGAGATGAGTGTTCTCATTTCTGTGTCTCAGTTACAAATTTTGTGTTACTTCAAAAAAGTTTTAAAGTTCTAAGTTTATTCCAACAGATCAATGTCACATCTTAAGTAAAAGAAAGATATGTTGGAAGTAAGTTATTGTTGTATTTTTTCCTGAGTGTTTATTCAGGTTTCTATGAAGAACATTGTCATTAACTTTTGCTAAAAGATTATTGAATACAATATTAATTATCTATTGCTGTGTAATAAATTATCACAAAACTAAGTGGCTTAAAACAGCAAAAACATTGATTATGTCACACAGTTTCTGTGGATCAAGAATTTGGGAGTATCTTTGGAGCAGTTCTGCTTTTAGGTCTCCATTAAGTTGTAGCCAAGATCTTGGCTGGGGCTGGAGTCACCTGGAGTCATCTCGATTGGGGCTGGAGGATGTACTTCCAAGATGACTCCCTCACATGGCTGGCAAGTTGGTGCTAACTGTTGACTTGAAGTCAATTCCATAGGGCTGCTGCCATGTCTTCACAACAGGTCGTTGGCTTTCCCCAGAGTGAGTGATCTAAGACAGATAGGTGGAAGTGGTAATGTCTTTTGTGACCTAGCCTTGAAAGTCACATACCATCACTTCTACTGTATCCTAGAGGTTATATGGACCAACTCTGACACAGTATGGGAGGAGACTACGCAAGGCCATGAATGGCAGGGGGCAAAGATTATTGGGGGCCATCTTGGAAACTGGCTACCACAGATACATACTCACTTGTGTGCTTTTTTTTTATTGTACTTAATAACAAAACATTTTTGTTTTTTTTAACAAAACATTTGCCATTCAACATTTTTACATGTACAGCTCAGTGATGTTAATTACATTCATCTTGTTTAACCATCACCACTGTGTGTTTTCCATCACCCTTAACAGAAGCTCAGCTCCCTCTAAGTAATGAGTCCTCCCCTCCTCCTTCTTCCCCCCTTCCCTAGTAACCACTAATTAACTTAGGTCTCTATACACTCCCCTATTTTAGATATTTCATGTAAGTGGGATAATACAGTATTTGTCCTTTTGTCTTTGTCTTAGTTCATTCAGCATAATGTTTTCATGGCTCACCTGTGTTGTAGCATGTATCAAGATTTCATTTCTCTTTGTGGCTGACTATTATTCCATTGTATATATGTCCCACATTTTGTTTATCCATTAATCTGTTGATGGACATTTAGGTTGGTTCTGCTTTTTGGCTATTGTAAATAGTGCTTCAGTGAACACTGGTGTACGAATACCTCTTTGCATTCCTGCTTTCAGTTCTTTTGAGTATATACCCAGGAGTGGATATACTTATTTTTAATATAGATACTAATCTGCTGCTTATCACTTACCAAACGTTTTTCTGCTTGTTTATTTATTTATTCGTATGATATTCTTAACTGAGACTATATGACAATTTTGTGGATTCTACTGTTAATACTACACTCAGTGTAATCAATATATATTTTTTTATAAATCCCATATTGGAATCCCAATATCTCTCTTCTTTTTGCTGTTAATTTCTACATGGTAGATTAAGTCAGACTCTTAAAAGTCTTGGATTGGATAAAATGTAATCAGGAAAACCCTGAAATTTAGAAAACTGAATTCTTTTAATTATGATTAATTCCTTCCCCTCATGTTGTTATACTGTTTCTAATTCTGTCAAAGGCACGGTTATAAACTTAATCATTTTCAACTACGAAAAGAAATTGCTAATCCAACTTTATATTGCAATTTTCAGGTACCTTCTTTCTTTTTATGTCACTTTGAGATGACCAGGAAAATAGAACTTTGGCACAAATACATAGGTCACTGTCCACAGATGATGGAAAATAAACCCCAAAATGTGAAATTTATAATTTATGGGGTCATTTTTACCCCAATTGTATCTAAATTTACATAATGAGTTATATTGAGCAACAAAAGTGAATGAGCTTATAGGCAAGGTAAGCACGGTGTTTACCTTCACATGTAAAATTATTCACTACAGATTAGTAAGTAAAACAAGTAAGGCCGTGCTTACCTTACTTACCGGGTCATCTGCTACTGTCCAGAATTGTAAGTTTGAAAACAGGCTTTGTTTCTGTAGGAAAGTGCTGTGGGGTTGAGAGAGAGACAAATGCCAGCCATACAGAAGCAGAATCTTTGATGTGGTGGAGAATGTGAAATTGCTTACTGCAGATGACCTGGTAAGAAAGACAAGCACTGTGCTTACCTTGCCTGTTGGATATCATCTCTGATGAACAAGATGCCTATAAAAGAAAAAACAGGTATAATTAGGTCATGATGTATTTTGGCAAAACCTTTTGGTATACTTCCCAGAAATTGGCAAAGATAACTTATGTCACAAGCTAGGTAGTTTTGGTTCTTTGCTTTCGTCAAAATGCAAGGAGGTGTTAAATGACAAATTGTTTAAAAATAGTTTGTGATTGTAGATCACTACAGACATTTTAGTGTTTAACTTGGAAAGAGTTTAACGAACAGAGTGACACTGTTGGACTGAAACTCTTCAATTCACATCTGCTCTTTTATGTGAGCAAGTTTACTCAGTGTTTATGTAGATAAAAATGGAAAACAGGAATGGAATTAATGTCTCATTCTGGAAATATAACAGTCATCGAGAGAAGTATTTGCAGAAAAAAAAAAGCCTCACTGATCTCATCAAGAATCACGAGTCTAGTAAAATTGTACATTTTATATATAAAAATTATTAGAATTTGTGATATATTTTGATCAACTGTATACAAAGACTAATTGTAATGGTTGCTCACTCAGGAGTATTTTAGACTTAAGGTTGTGTGAAATAAAAAAGAATTAAAATTTTAATATCTATATGGTTGTTGGAGCCGTGGTAGCACAGTGGCTAAGAGCAGTATGAATCCACCAGCTGCTCCTTGGAAACCCTATGAGGCAGTTCTACTCTATCTTATAGGGCCGTTCTGAGTCGGAATTGACTCGACAGCAATGAGTTTTTTTTTTTTTAATGTGATTGTTGCAGAGAAGATGATAGGAAGGGTGAATGAATGCCGGTTACCTTTGAATAGGATCAGTTTATGCATTTTGCCCCAGTTCCCCATTTGGTTTAGCATTTATCCTGGATTTTTTTTTTTTTCATGAAGTAGTATTAACAGTCACATTAAAATAAGCTGGGATGAATTTGGTAGCTTCCACTTTGTACTCTGAGCTTCTGCCCTGGTCTTGTCTCCCTCTTCAAATAGCTACCACCTTGGCCATGTAAGATACACGTGCAGTGAGCCAAGTTCTCACTCTGATATATGTTACCTCCGAGAGACCACCAGCCATGGCCCTTTCTCACCTTCTCCTGGCATTAACACCTCCCTATTCCTTTTAAGGATGGGCACCAGGCTCCCAGCCAATCAAGTGCTTTAAAGATAAACGTGTTTCTGAGGTGATAATATAAATTAAAAAAAATTTTTTTCAAACTAAATTCTTTATTTTACTTCTTTGATTTTACAAAAATAGAAATACAGTATTTAGAAGAGAAATATTTTGAGGCTCATTGAAAAACAAGTATTACCTTGTACTCTAAATGAATGCAAGATGGCATTACTAATTTATTTCTGTTTTTCTTGTAGCTTACACTTAGGGAGACACCTGAATTAAACAAACTTTAATTTATCAGGGTGGGGTGCCAATATAATTCTATAAGAAATATACTGGAAAAAATTATGAATATGCAAACCTGAGATAGATGAAAACCTGAATACATTAGACTTTACTGAGTGATTGCTCAGTAGCATTATCTAATTTAATTATCACAATAATACTACGCTCTAGATGCCATTATTGCCATTATTAGTCACAGTTTTCAAAGAAGAAACTAGATCTTTAAGTGTTCCTATAACTTGCCCTAAGTTGCATACCTAGTAAGAAGTGTAGGCCAGTGCTTCTCAAATTTTTGTTTATTTTCTGATCCGTTTATTTGTCATCTTTCAAATATACTAATTACCATTTTCTAGGGATTATGTCCATCTATTCTCCATGACAATTATCTATTCAGTTTTTTAATATAACAGTTTTTTCCTTTTTAAAATTTATACGTATATTGTTTTGTGCCATTGGTTGCAATCCTCACAATGTGACAGCACGTTCCCTCTTTCCACTCTGGGTTCCCTGTGTCCATTCGTCCAGTTACTGTCCCTTCCTGCCTTCTCATCTTGCTTTTGTTCAGGAGATGCCTATTTGATTTCATATATTTGACTGAACTGAGGAGCACGTATGTTATTTTTGTTTTATACACCTGTCTAATCTGTGTCTGAAAAGTGGGCTTCAGGAGTGGTTTCAGTTCTCAGTTAGCAGGGTGTCCAAGGGCCATAGTCTCAGGGGTTCCTCCAGTCTCTGTCGGACCGGTAAGTCTGGAGTTTTTAATGTGAATTTGAATTCTGTTCTACATTTTCTCCTGCTCTGTCCGGGACTCTCTGTTGTGATCTCTGTCACAGCTGTCAGAGCGGTCATTGGTGGTAGCTGGGCAACATCTAGTTTTTTTATACTCAGACCAGTGGAGGCTGTAGTTCATGTGGTCCTTTAGCCCTTTGGGATAATAATTTCCTTGTGTTTTTGGTTTTCTTCATTTTCTTTTGCTCCTGATGAGATGGGACCAATAGATGCATCTAGATGGCTGCTTGCAGGCTTTTAAGACCCCAGATGCTACTTCACCAAGGTGGAAAGTAGAACATTTTCTTTATGAACTGTGTTATGCCAATTGAACTAGAAGTCCCCCACATGATGGTCCCCATTCTCCTGCCCCAGTAACTAAGTGCCTCAAGGTGTTTGGATATGTCTAGGAAACTTCTATGCCTTTGCTTTGGTCAAGTTGTATTGACTTCCCCTATATTGTGTGTTGTCTTCCCTCCACCAAAGTTGACTCTCGTCTACTATCTAGTTAGTGATTTCTACTCCATCTCCCTCTCTACACTTGTAACCATCAAAGAATGTCTCACACAATATTTGTCCTTTTGTGACTGACTTATTTTGCTCAGCCTAATGGCTTCCAGACACATCCATGTTGTGAAATGTTGGATTCATCATTGTTCTTTATCATTGCGTAGTATTCTGTGATGGTTAGCGTTTTGTGTCAACTTGGCTGGGCCATGATTCTCAGTGGTTTGGCAGTTGTATGATGTAATAACATCCATAATGAGATTTGATATTATATGATCACCTCCATGATGGGACCTGCTGTGAGTAACCAGTCAATTGAAAGGGAGTTTCCTTGGGCATGTGGCCTTCATTGAATATAAGTGGATAGTCTGGCAAGGATTGGGTGCTTTTTTCTCATGCTGGAACCTGCAGCCTGCTCCAATCCATCTGACCCCTGGTTCCTAGGACTTGACCTAGCAGCTTACCTGCAGTCTTGCCTGCCGATCTTGGTTTGGATTTATGAATTCCTTCAGCTTGTGTTTATCTGGAAATGTCTTAATTTCACCTTCATACTTAAGAGACAGTTTTGATGGATAGATTCTTGGCAGGCAATTTTTTTCCTTCAATTTTTTAAATATGTCATCCCATTGCCTTCTTGCCTGCATAGTTTCTGCTGAGTAGTCCAAGCTTATTCTTACTTGCTCTCCTTTGCAGGTGACATTTCTTTTATCCCTCACTGCTCTTATAATTGTCTCTTTATCTTTGGTTTTGGCAAGCTTGATTATGATATGTCTTGGTGACTTTCTTTTAAGATCTGCCTTATGTGGAGTTCAGTGAGCATCTTGGATAGATATTTTCTCATCTTTTATAATATTAGGGAAGTTTTCTGCCAACAAATTTTCAACAATTTTTTCTGTATTTTCTGTTATCCCTCCCTGTTCTGGTACTCCAGTCACTCGTAGGTTATTTCTCTTGATAGAGTCCCACATGATTCTTAAGTTTTCTTCATTTTTTGAAATTCTTTTATCTGATTTTTCTTCATATATATTAGTGCCAAGTGATTTATCTTCAAGTTCAAAAATTCTAGCTTCTACTTGCTCAATTCTGCTCCTCTGACTTTCTATTGAGTTATCTAATTCTGTAATTTTATTGTTAACCTTCTGAATTTCTGATTGCTGTCTGTCTATGGATTTTTCCAGCTTGTTAAACTTTTCATTATGTACCTGAATAATCTTTCTGAGTTCTTCAGTTGCTTTATCTGTGTGTTTCTTGGCTTGTTCTGTGTATTGCCTCATTTCCTACCTGATCTCTTGAAGGGTTCTGTATATTAAACTTTTGTATTCTGCATCTGGTAATTCCAGGAAAGCACTTTCATCTAGAAGATCCCTTGATTCTTTGTTTTGAGAGCCCGTTGAGGTGATCATGGTCTATTTCTTTATATGACTTGATATTGACTGTTGTCTCTGAGCCATCTATAAGTTATTGTATTAGTTTATGCTTGCTTACGGTGTCATAGCTGCTTGCTTTGTTTTGTTTTGGTATACCCCTATGGGTTGCTTGAGTGAGCTAGCTTGATTATTTTCACCTGTGGAGCTTTGGTGTCCAGTCCCCAGCTGGCTAGAGCTGTTATCAGGTATATCAGTCTAGGAGTCCATTCAGTTTTCTTGTATGAATTCAGCTCAGGTTTCCAGGTAGCTGATATCAAGTGTGTGGTACAGGCTCTGTCCTACAGTCTTAGAGGGGCAGCGGTGATTGGCGTATATACTGGTATCTGATTGCAGCTGGGGGTCACGCTCTAAACAAGGCAGGGGGCTGAGAACCAACCCCCAAGTGTTTCTGAAGAAAATGCATCTCTGTTCCCTAGAGTGTACTGGTGGGTGGGTTCTGCAGAGGGACCATGGGCACCCAAAGTTTTTGGTTGTAAGGACTGGGAGGTACCCGTTATCTTTGGACCCCTGTCGTGGGTGGCTGGGTGACCTGAGTGGAGCTACCAGTCCTTAGGTCCCTGTTGTGGGTAGGTGAGGACCTTGTTTAATAACCAAAGCAATGTCGAATGTCAAACACCCACCTCTCCACCGCACAGCTGAAATGGTTGGAGTTTTCCAACAAGGGCCCATTTTCCCAAAATAGGCCTACACAGGTCCATGCAGAAGGGAAAGGTGCTCAAGATTCACAGATGGTTTATACCTGGACAGGAGCCGCTTTTGTCCTGAGCTCCCCAGGTTAATGGAGCTTGCAAATTATCTTTTCCCCCCATTTGCAAATTTTTTCCTTCCCCAAGGCCGGGAGGATGGCTCTAGGTGCTCACCACGGTCTATCTCAGGCCCAGGGATTCAGGCACTGAAGCCGGCTTGGGGGTGGGGGGAGGTGCGGTAAAATATACGCAAGTACTTAACTTTTACTGAGAGTGCACTGTTCTCCTCAGGTTCCGGAGGTATGAGTGGGCTGTGTGGCTGGCTGCTTCTCCCTGAGGAAACTGTCGCCAAACACTAGTACCAGCCCGCTGCCACTGCTGCTGCCGCGGCTCCAGGAATGGTACCTGAAGGCTCCCCGTGATTCAGGCCCGGTAACTCCTCTCCAATTCTGAATGGCCTCTTCCTCCCCCTGCCCCTCAGTTCATTGTCTAAGCTTGCCTTTGATGCTCAGGGCTCCCAGTCTGTCACAAATATACTCATTTCACTTGTTTTTTCGGGTCTTTGTTATAAAGAGGGCTCAATGGAAGCATCTGTCTATTCTGCCATCTTGGCTCTGCCTCTTGCCTGCCGATCTTGGGATTCATCGATCTTCACAGCCTGTGAGAAAGAGCCTTGCTCTCTGACCTGCTGATCTTGGGTTCGCCAGCTCCTGTGGCTACGTGAATTAGAAGAAGCCTCTATCGTGATCCATGAACTTGGGACATTGCTGCCTCTACAACTGCATAAATCATTTCCTTGATATAAATCTCTCTCTATATGTATATATTTATATGTGTTACTGGTTTTGCTTCTCTAGAGAACCCAGTGTGGTTGTAGGGAAACAAAATTGTAAGAATGAGTTTTCTGAATTGGTTCTCAAGTCTGATTAGTCTTAAAGATATTGGTCATTCTGCTCCCAGTAGTAAAGAGACCACTGCTAATCCATGGCGTGATGCAAAATATCACCAGTAATAGATCAGGTATTGGTGAAAGGTGAAGCCCTGGGTGATTGCATGTGTGATACCTTTATACAATTTTGTTGGAATGAGAAGTATAAAGAAGCTGCTTGGTTGGTCCCACTTTCCCTAGATAAACTGGTGAAAGAAAGAGATGCTGTCAGGGCTTCAGAGTCAAAGCTCAAGTGCCATATAAATGACCTCAATGTTTCCACTTGTGCTTTTAAAGAAAGCCTTATTTCTTGTAACAACAGAGCTGATATTGCTAAAAACCAAGCCCGGAGTCTTATTGTAAGAGTGGCTGAATTACAGTGCCAACTCAACTGCCAACCTTGAGAGGTGTCTGAAGTTAAAGTGAGGGCACTGATTGGGAAGAAATGGGATCCTGAAACTTGAGATGGGAACATTTGGGCAGATAATCAGGAAGCTGTAGACATTGAGCCCCTAAATTCCATTGAATCACTTCCGCCAACAGAACCAGCCCTATAGCTCCCGTCTGAACAGACTACTCCGTGTTTGTCTGCTAAACCATCCTGCCCAGGAAAATCATTAGCCCTTCCACTCCTGTCTAATGAGACTGGCCCAGCTTTGTGTAAAGAGTCCTTGTCTGAGTCATTGCCCAGGGTATTGCCTGAGGCAGATTCTTTACAAGAAAATTCTGAACATTCTCAAAATACTTTCCCACCACTAATGTTGGTTTCTAGAATTATAACTAGACTTAAGTCCCAGCGAGCCCCAAAAGGTGAAGTATGAAGTGTGACCCAAGAGGAGGTACACTACACTCCAAAAGAACTGCTTGACTTTTCTAATATGTACAAACAGAAACCTGGGAAATATGTGTGGGAATGACTATTAAAGGTGTGGGATAATGGTGCAAGGAACATAAAGATGGATTGGTCTGAGTTTATTGATATGGATACACTAAGCACAGATTCTTCATTCAATGTTTTCAGCTCGAGAAGTTAGGAAAGGATCTAATAGGTTATTTGGTTCAGGGGCTGAAGCATGGATTACGAGGTGGCCTACACTAAATCAAGCTGAAGTACCAGACCTGTCTTGGTATACCATAGAAGAAGGTATCCAAAGGCTTAGGGAAATTGGTATGTTAGAGTGGATTTGTCAGGTTAGACCCACAGACCCACACATGCAGTGTCCAGAAGACACACCTTTTACCACAACTATGAGGAATAAATTTGTGGAGGGAGCTCCACCATCCTTGAAGACTGCTGTGATAGCTATTTTATGTAAATCAGATTTGACAGTGGGAACTGCCCTTACTGAATTAAGACACCTAATACAATGAGAGGAAAACCTGGTGGCATAGTGGTTAAGTGCTACAGCTGCTATCCAAAGGGTCGGCAGTTCGAATCTGCCAGGCACTCCTTGGAAACTCTATGCGGCAGTTCTACTCTGTCCTATAGGGTCTCTGTGAGTTGGAATTGACTTGACGGCACTGGGTTTGTTTTTTTTGGAATACAATGAGGCAGATTGGACCCCGTGGCAGTAGGGCCAAGTGACTGCCCTCAATAGACAAAGACAAGAAGGGCATGGTTATAGTAATGGACAGCGAAGTCAAAGCAACAATCAGAATAGTCTGACTCTTATGGACTTATGCCATTGCCTTCTTAGTCATGGTGTCCCTAGGAGTGAAATAGATAGGAAATCTACTAAATACTTACTTGATCTATACAAACGGATGAATTCTAGGTCAGGTGAACAGCAGTTTAACTTGAATTGCCAAAACAGAGAGTCACAGCCCCTCAATCAGTTTGCAGGTTTGAGCAAGTTTAAAGACCCACAACATCTTGAATGAAGGGGAGGTTGGGTCCCCTTGAGGAAGGACTCCAATACACTGCCAAAAATTTATACTGTTAATCTTTCTTCCAGCCTTCCCCAAAGGGATCTACAGGCTTTTATGAGAGTGACTGTTCATTGGGTAGAAGGAAATAATCAGACTCTTTGGAGATTACTGGATACTGGCTCTGAACTGGAAACACTGGTGGTGTAGTGTTTAAGAGCTCTGGCTGCTAACCAAAAGGTCAGCAGTTCAAATCCACCAAGCTCTCTTTGGAAACCCTGTGGGTTAGTTCTACTCTGTCCTGTAGTGTCGCTATGAGTTGGAATTGACTTGACAGCAATGGGTTTTTTGTTTTTTTTGGGGGGGGTTGGGCTCTGAACTAATACTAATTCCAGAAGACCCAAAATGTTACTGTGACCAACCAGTCAGAGTTGGGGCATATGGAGGTCAGGCTATTAATGGAGTCTTGGCTCATGTTCGTCTCACAGTAGGTCCAGTGTGTTCCTGAACCCATCCTGTAGTGATTTCCTCAGTTCCAGAATGCATAATTGGAATAAATATACTCAGGAACTGGCAGGACACCCATACTGGATTCCTGACAAATGGAGTAAGGGCTATTATGGTAGGAAAAGCCAAATGGAAGCCATCAGAACTGCCCCTACCTAGAAAAATAGTACACCAAAAGCAATACCACATTCCTGGAGGGATTGCGGAGATTATTGCCACCATCAAGGACTTGAAGAATGCGGGGTGGTGATTCCCGCCACATCCCCATTCAACTCGCCTATTTGGCCTGTGCAAAAAACAGATGGATCTGGAGAATCACATTAGATTATTGAAAACTTAACCAGGTGGTGACTCCAATTGCAGCTGCTGTTACAGATGTAGTTTCATAGCTTGAGCAAATTAGTACATCTCCTGGTACTTGGTATGCAGCAGCTATAGATCTGGCTAATGCCTTTTTCTCCATACCTGTTTCGAAGGACCATCAGAAGCACTTTGCCTTCAGCTGGAAAGGCCTGCAATACACCTTCCATTGCCTACCTCAGAGCTACATCAACTCTCCAGCCCTATGGCATAATTTAGTCCACAGGGAACTTGATTGCCTTTCCCTTCCACAGTACATCGCACTGGTCCATTACATTGATGACATTATGCTGATTGGACCTAGTATGGAAGAAGTGTCAATGACTCTGGATTTATTGGTAAAATATTTTCAAGCTAGTGGATGGAAATTAATCCCACAGAAATTCAGGCACCTTCCACCTCAGTGAAATTTCTAGGGGTTCATTGGTGTGAGGCCTGTTGAGATATTCCTCCTAAAGTGAAGGATAAGTTGTTGCGTCTGGCTGCTAGTGGGCCTCATTGGATTTTGGAGGCAACATATTCCTCATTTGTGTGTGCTACTCTGGCCTGTTTATCAAAAGACTTGAAAATCTGCTAGTTTTGACTGGGGCCCAGAACAAGACAAGTCTCTGCAACAGGTTCAGGCTGCTATGTAAGCTGCTCTGCCACTTGAGCCATATGATCCAGCTGATCCAATGGTGCTTGCAGTGTCAGCAGCAGATAGGGATGCTGTTTGCAGTCTTCGGCAGGCCCCTCTTGGTGAATGACAGCACAGACCCTTAGGATTTTAAAGCAAGGACCTGCCATCCTCTGCAGATAACTACTCTCCTTTTGAGGATCAGCTTTTGGCTTGGTACTGGGCCATAGTAGAGACTGAACCTTTAACCATGGGCCACCAAGTTACCCTGCGGCCTGAGCTGCCCATCATGAACTGGGTATTGTCTGATCCACAGAGTCATAAAACTGGACTTGTTCAGCAGCATTCCATCATTAAAAGGCTATTGTATATACTAGATTGGGCCTGAACAGAACCTGAAGGCACAAGCAAGTTGCATGAGGAAGTGGCTCAAAGGCCCATGGTCTCCAATCCTGTTACATTAACTTCCATCTCCCAATCTTACCTATGTCTTCATGGGGAGATCCTTCCGATCAGTTGACTGAAGACAAAACTCGCGCCTGGTTTACAGATGGTTCTGCGCGATATGTAGGCACCACTCCAATGTGGATAGCAGCAGCACTGCAGCCTCTTTCTGGGACCTCCCTGAAGGACAGTGGTGAAGGGAAATCCTCCCAATGGGCAGAATTTCTAGCTGTGCACCTGTTTGTTCACTTTTCTTGGAAGGAGAAATGGCCCGATATGAGATTGTATTGATTCGTGGGCTGTGGCCAATGATTTGGCTGAATGGTCAGGGACTTGGAAGGAACATGATTGGAAAACGGACACAAGGATTTATCAGGAAGAAGTATGTGGATAGACCTCTCTGAATGGGCCAAAGAAATGAAGATATTTGGTTTTCATGGGAATGCTCACCAAAGGGTGACCTCAACAGAGGATGATTTTAACAATCAACTGGATAGGATGGTGCCTGTTCTATGGAAACTAGTCATCCTCTTTCCCCGGCTACTCCCGTCAGTGCTCAACGGGCTCATGAATAAAGTGGCCACAGTGGCAGGGATGGAGGTTACACATGGGCCCAGCAACATGGAATTTCACTTATCAAGGCTGACTTGGCTAAAGCCACTGCCGAGTGCTCAATCTGCCAGAAGCAGAGACGAACACTGAGTCCCTGATATGGCACCATTCCTTGAGGTGATCAGCCAGCAACCTGGTGGGAAGTCAATTATATTGGACCACTTCCTTCATGGAAAGTGCAGCTTTTTGTTCTTACTGGAATAGACACTCCGGATATGAATTTGCTTTCCGTGCATGCAGTGCTTCTGCCAAAACTACCATTCTTGGACTTATAGAATGCCTTTCCACCATCATGGTATCCCGCACACCATTGTCTTGGATCAAGGAACTCACTTCACAGCAAATGAAGTATGCCAGTGGGCCTATGCTCATGGAATTCACTGATCTTACCATGTTCTGCATTATCCTGAGGCAGCTGACTTGATAGAACGATGAAATGGCCTTCTAAAGAAACAATTACAGTGCCAGATAGGTGGCAGTACCATGCAGCATTGGAGCAATGTTCTCCAGGAGGCTGTATATGCTCTAAGCCAGTGTCCAATATATGGTGTTGTTTTTCCCATAGCCAGAATTCATGGGTCCAGGAATCAAGGGATGGTAATAGGAATGACACCACTCACTATTACCCCTAGTGACCCACTCACAAGATTTTTGCTTCCTGTCCCTTCGACATTATGCTCTGCAGGTCTAGAGGTCTTAGTTTGAAAGGGAAGAATGCTCCCACCTGGATATACATCACTGATTCCATTGAACTGGAAGCTAAGAATGACACCTGGCCACTTTGGGCTCCTTATGTCTCTGGATCAACATGCAAAGAAGAGAGTTATCATACTGGCTGGTGTGATTGATCCTGATTACCAAGGGGAAATGGGATTGATATTACATAACGGAGGTAAAGAAGAGTATGTCTGAAGTGCAGGAGATCCCTTAGGGCATCTCTTAGTGCTACCAAGCCCTGTGATTAAAGTCATGGGAAAACTACAGCAACCCAATTCTAGCATGACTACTAATGGCCCAGACCCTTAAGGAGTGAAGGTTTGGGTCACCCCACCAGGCAAAGAGCCACGACCAGCTGAGGTGCTTGCTGAAGGCAAAGGGAATACAGAATGAGTGCTGGAAGAAAGTAGTTCTAAATACCAGTTATGACCACTTGACCAGTTGCAGAAATGAGGACTGTAATTATTATGAGTATTTCTGCTTTGTATGTATGTTTGTTGTATCGTGTTAGGTGCAAATATGATGTTACAATTGTCTTTATTAAGAGATTATGTATGGTTTCAGGAGATGTGTACAGGTGCCAAGTTGACAAGGGGTAAACTGATGGTTAAAGTTATGTGTCAGCTTGGCTAGGCCATGATTCTCAGTGGTTTAGCAGTCTTATGAAGTGAAAACATACATGATGAGATTTGATATTATGTGATCACTTCCATGATGGGATCTGTTGTGAGTAGCCAATCGGTTGAAAAGTAGTTTCCTTGGGCATGTGGCCTGCACTGAATATAAATTGATAGTCTGGCAAGGCTTGGGCACTTTTTGCTGGTGTTGGATCCTGTAGCTGGCTCCTGTTCATTTGACCTCCTGTTCTTGGAACTTGAGCTAGCAGATTACCTGCAGTCCTGCCTACTAATCTTTGGATTCATTGGCCTTTGCAGCCTGTGAGAAAAAACCCTGCTCTCTCTGACCTGCCAATCTTGGGTTTGCCAGCCCCTTTGGCTACGTGAATCAGAAGAAGCCTCTATCCTCACCCATAGATTTGGGATATTCTAGCCTCTACAACTGTGTGAGTCATTTCCTTGATATAAATCTCTCTCTATATATGTTTATACACATTACTGGTTTTGCTTCTCTGGAGAATCCAGCCTGAGACAATTCCATCATGTGTATTATCTCAGGCTGGGTTCTCTAGAGAAGGAAAACCAGTGAAGCATATAAATATATATATATATACAAACCTCCACCCCTGTGTGTCTGTCAGTTTGTCGTACTGTGGGGGCTTCTGTGTTGCTGTGATGCTGGAAGCTATGCCACTGGTATTCAGATACCAGCAGGGCCACCCATGGAGGACAGGTTTCAGCTGAGCTTCTAGACTAAGACAGACTAGGAAGAAGGACCCAGCAGCCTACTTCTAAAAAGAATTAGCTAGTGAAAACCTTATGAATAGCGGTGGAACATTGTCTGATATAGTGTTGGAAGGGAAACCCCCAGATTGGAAGGCATGCAAAAGATGACTGGGGAAGAGCTGCCTCTTCAAAGCAGAGTCAACCTTAATGACGTGGATGGAATAAAGCTTTTGGGACCTTTATTTGGTGATGTGGCACGACTCAAAATGAGAAGAAACAGCTGCAACATCCATTAGTAAATGACATATGGAATGTATGAAGTATGAATCTAGGAAAATTGGAAATCATCAAAAATGAAATGGAGTGCCTAAACATCAATATCCTAGGCATCATTGAGCTGAAATGGACTGGTATTGGCCATTTTGAGTTGGACAATCATATAGTCTACTGTGCTGAGAGTGACAACTTTAAAGAGGAATAGTGTTGCATTCATCGTCAAAAAGAACATTTCAAGGTCTATCCTGAGTACAGTGATAGGATAATATCCATACCTCTACAAGGAAGACCAGTTAATACAACTATTATTCAAATTTACCCACCAACTACTAAGGACAAAGATGAAGAAACTGAAGATTTTTATCAGCTTCTGCAGTCTGAAATTAATTGAACATGCAATCAAGGTGCATTGATAATTACTGGTGATTGGGATGCAAAAGTTGGAAACAAAGAAGGATTGGTAGTTGGAAACATGGCCTTGGTGATAGAAACAATACCAGAGATCAAATCATAGAATTTTGCAAGACCAACAACTTCTTCATTACAAATACAATTTTTACCAACATAAACGGCAACTATACACATGGACCTCACTAGATGGAACACACAGGAATCAAATCCACTACATGTGTGGAAAGAGATGATGGAAAAGCTCAATATCGTCAGTCAGAACAAGGCCAGGGGCCGACCGTGGAATAGACCATTAATTACTCATAGGCAAATTCAAGCTGAAACTGAAGAAAATCAGAGCATGTCCACAAGAGCCAAAATACGACCTTGGGTATATCCCACCTGATTTGAGAAGCCATCTCAGGAATAAATTTGACACATTGAACATTAATGACCAAAGACAGAAGAGTTGTGGAATGACATCAAGAACATCATACATGAAGAAAGCAAGAGGTCATTGAAAAGACAGGAAAGAAAGAAAAGACCAAGATGGATGTCAGAGGAGGCTTAGAAACTTGCTCTTGAGCGTCGAGCAGCTAAAGCAAAAGGAAGAAATGATGAAGTAAAAGAGCTGAACTGAAGATCTCAAAGGGCGGCTCAAGAAGACAAAGTAAAGTATTATAATGACATGTGCAAAGAGCTGAAGATAGAAAACCAAAATGGATGAACACGCTCAGCATTTCTCAAGCTGAGGAACCAAAGAAAATATTCAAGCCTCAAGTTGCAATAGTGAAGGATTCTATGGGGAAAATATTAAACGACATAGGAAGCATCAAAAGAAGTAAGAAGGAATACATAGAGTTGTTATACCAAAAATAATTAGTCGACGTTCAACCATTTCAAGAAGTAGCATTTGATCAGGAACTGATGGTACTGAAGGAAGAAGTCCAAGATGCACTGAAGGCATTGGCAAAAAACGAAGCTGCAGGAATTGACCAAATATCAATTGAGATGCTTCAACAAGTGGATGCAATGCTGGAAGTGCTCATTCATCTATGCTAAGAAATATGGAAGACAACTTCCTGGCCAACCAACTGGAGAGATCCATATTTATGTCTATTCCCAAGAAAGGTGATCCAACCGAATGCAGAAATTATCGAACAATATCATTAATATTACATGCAAGCAAAATTTGGTGAAGATCATTCAAAAGCAGCTGCAGCAGTATCTCAACAGGGAACTGCCAGAAATTCAGGCCAGATTCAGAAGAACATGTGGAGCCAGGGATATCATTGCTGATGTCAGATGGGCCCTGTCTAAAAGCAGAGAATACCAGAAGGATATTTACCTGTGTTTTATTGACTATGCAAAGGCATTCGACTATGTGGATCATAACAATTTATGGATAACATCGGGAAGAATGGGAATTCCAGAAAACTTAATTGTGCTCATGAGGAATCTGTACTTAGATCAAGAGGCAGTTGTTTGGACAGAAGAAAGGGATACTGAGTGGTTTAAAGTCAGGAAAGGTGTGTGTCAGAGCTGTACCCTTTCACCACACTTATTCAATCTGTATGCTGAGCAAATAATCCGAGAAGCCAGACTATTTGAAGAGAACGGGGCATCAGGATTGGAGGAAGACTCATTAACAACCTGTGCTATGCAGATCACACAACCTTGCTTGCTGAAAATGAAGAGGACTTGAAGCACTTACTAATGAAGATCAAAGACCACTTGCCTTCAATATGGATTGCACCTCAACATAAAGAAAACAAAAATCTCACAACTGGACCAAGAAGCAACATCACAATAAATGGAGAAAAGATTGAAGTTGTCAAGGATTTCATTTTACTTGGATCCACAACCAATACCCATGGAAGCAGCAGTCAAGAAATCAAAAGATGCACTGCATTGGGCAAATCTGCTGCAAAGGACCTCTTCAAAGTTTTGAAAAGCAAAGATGTCACCTTGAAGGCTAAGATACTTCTGACTAAAGCCATGGAGTTTTCAATTGCATCACATGCATGCGAAAGCTGGACAATATATAAGGAAGACCAGGAAGACTGAAGAAGAATTGACGCCTTTGAAGTGTGGTATTGGCAAAGAATATTGAATATACCATGGACTGCCAAAAGAACAAAAAAATTTGTCTTGGAAGAAGTACAATCAGAGTTGTCCTTAGAAGCAAGGATGGTGAGACTGTGTCTGACATGCTTTAGACATGTTTTCAGGAGGGATCAGTCCCTGGAGTAGGACATCATGCTTGGTGAAGTACAGGGTCAGTGGAAAAGAGGAAGACCCTCAACAACATGGATTGATGTAGTGGCTCCAACAGTGGGATCGAGCATAACAACGATTGTAATGATGGTGCAACATAGGGTAGTGTTTCGTTCTGTTTTGCATAGGGTTGCTACGAGTCGGAACCAACTCGATGGCACCTAACAACAATAACCAAAAAAACCAAATCTGTTGTGGTCGAGTTGATTCCAACTCACAGTGACGCTAAAGGACAGAGTAGAACTGCCCTGTAGAGTTTTCTAGGAGCACCTGGGGATTTGAACTGCTGACCTTTTGTTTGCAGCTGTAGCTCTTAAACACTAACACCACCAGGGTTTCCAAATATGTATATGTAAAAAAAAAAAAAACCCACTGCCGTCGAGCCAATTCTGACTCACAGCGACCCTATAGGACAGAGTAGAACTGCCCCATAGAGTTTCCAAGGAGCACCTGGAGGATTCAAACTGCCAACCCTTTGTTTCACAGCCGTACCACTTAACCACTACACCACCAGTGTTTCTAAATATGTATATACCCAGAAAAAAAACAAAAACAAAAAAATATGTATATAGAGAGGTTTATATCAAAGAAATGGCTCAAGTGGTTGTAGAGACTGGAGGGTCCCATGTTTATGTGTCAGGATGGATGGTTCTCCTGATTAACATAGCTGCAGGGCCTGGCGAACTCAAGATTGGCAAGTCAGACGGCAGGCCTCTGGCTCACAAGCTGTGGAGACTGATAAATCCCATGATCGGCAGGCAAGATGGCAGGTAAGCTGCCAGCTCAAGTGCCAGGAACCAGAGGTCAGATGAACAGGAGTAGCTAGAGTTTCCAGAGAGAGCAAAAGCCTGAGAGCCCTGACAGAAAGTCTACTTGTATTTGATGCAGGACAAACCCCTAAGGAAACTCCCTTTCAACTGCTTGGCCACTCACAGCCAATCCCATCATGGGATGATCAGATTATATCAGATCTCATCATAGAAATGATTGCATTGTTATAAGATTGCCAAACTACGTCATAACTGTCAAGCCACTAAGAATCATGACCCAGCAAAGTTGACACACAATCTTAACCATCACAGCCTACTCCTTGTCCATGTGGCATGTGTATACATTTCCTTAAGTCATACATAATCTCTGAATAAAGGCAATTATAAAGTCATATTTGTACCTAACATGATACAACCAACATGCATACAATCAAAAAGGCACTAGCTCTGTTTACATCTTATATTTGATAAGCAAAGAAAACAAAAATTTTTAATGCACACATACAAGGAAGGAATACTCAGTTACAGTCCTCATTTCTGTAACTGGTCACGTGGTCATAACTGGTATTTAGAACTACCTTCTTCTACCACCCATTCCGTATTCACTTTGCCCTTTGCAAGCACCTCAGTTGGTTGTGGTTCCCTGCCAGGTGGGGTGACCCAAACCTTCATTCCTGAAGGGTCTGGGCCATTAGTAGTCATGTCAGAACTAGGTTGCTATAGATTTCCATTGACTTTAATCACATGTTACTACTAAATGACTCTTTAAGGTCTCTTCTTTGCCTTCATTACATAGTATCAATCCGATTTCCTCTTGGTAATCAGGATCAATCATACCAGCTGGTATGGTAATTCACTGCTTGTTGATCCGGAGGCATAAGGAGCCTAGAGTGGCCAGGTGGCATTCTTAGTTTCCAGTTCAATGGAATCAATGGTGTGTCTACAGATGGGAGCATTCCTCCATTTGGAACTAAGACCTCCAGACCTGCAGAGCATAGGGTCATCGGGACAAGAAGCAAAAACTTTTTGAGTGGGTCATTAGAGGTAATAGTGAGGGTGCCACTCCCATTTCCACTCCTTGATTCCTGGACCCATGGATTCTGGCTATGGGAGAAGAAACACCATATATTGGATGCAGGTTTAGAGCATATACAGCCTCATGGAGAACACTGCCCCAACTCTGTAAGGTATTGCCACCTAGCTGGTGCTGTAATTGTGTCTTTCGAAAGCCATTCTGTCATTCTATCAAACCTGCTGCTTCAGGATGATGGGGAACATGGTTATTGCTGTTATTAGGTGTGTCAAGCCAGTTCCCACACAGAGTGACTCTGTTTAGCACAGAATGAAACGCTGCCCGAGCCTGTGCCGTCCTCACAATCATTGTTATGCTTGAGCCCATTGTTGCAGCCACTGTGTTAATCCATCTTATTGACGGTCTTCTTTTTTTTTCACTGATCCTCTACCAAGCATGATATGCTTCTCCAGGGACTTATCCCTCCTGATAACATGTTCAAAATATGTGAGACGTTGTCTCGCCATCCTTGCTTCTAAGGAGCATTCTGGTTGGTACTTCTTCCAAGAGAAGATGTATTTGTTCTTTTGGCAGTCTATGGTATATTCAGTATTTTTCACCAACACCATAATTCAAAGGTATCAGTTTTTCTTTGGCCTTCTTTATTCATCATCTAGCTTTCGAACGCATATGAGGTGATTCAAAACACCATGGCTTGGGACAGGTGCACCTTAGTCTTGAAGATGACATCTTTGCTGTTCAACACTTTAAAGTTTTTTGCAGCACATTTGCCCAATGCAATGGGTCTTGATTTCTTGACTGTTGCTACCATGGGTGCTGATTACGGATCCAAGTAAAATGAAATACTTGACAACTTTAATCTTTTCTCCATTTATTATGATGTTGCTTATTCTTTTTTTAATTGGTACAGTTGTGAGGATTTTTGTTTTCTTTATGTTGAGATGTAATCCATACTGAAGGCCGTGGTCTTTGATCTTCAGTAAGTGGTTCAAGTTCTCTTCACTTTCGGCAAGCAAGGTTGTGTCATCTGCATAACACAGGTTGTTAATGAGTCATCCTCCAATCCTGATGCCCCGTTGTTCTTCATATAGTCCAGCTTCTCGGATTATTTGCTCAGTATACAAACTGAATCGGTATGGTGAAAGGATACAACCCTGATGCACACATTTCCTGTTATTAAACCCTGTAGTATCTCCATGTTCTGTTTGCATGACTGCCTCTTGATTTATGTACAGTTTCTCATGAGAACTGTTAATTGTTCTGGAATCCCCATTCTTCACAATGTTATCCAAAATTTATTATGATCCACACAGTCAAATGTCTCTGCATAGTCAATAAAACACAGGTAAACCTCTTTCTGGTATTCTCTGCTTTCACCCAGGATCTATCTGACATCAGCAACAATATCTCTGGTTCCACATCCTCTTCTGAATGTGGCTTGAATTTCTGGCAGTTCCCTGTTGATATACTGCTGCAGCCGGTTTTGAATGATCTTCAGCAAAAATTTCCTTGCATGTGATATTTATGATATTGTTTGATAATTTCCACATTTTGTTGGATCACCTTTTTTTGGAATAGGCATAAATATGGATCTCTTCCAGTTGATTGGCCAGGTAGCTCTTGTCCAAATTTCTTGGTATAGATGAGTAAGTACTTTCAGTGCTGCATTCATTTGTTGAAACATCTCAATTGGTATTCTGTCAATTCCTGGAGCCTTTTTTTTAAACCAATTTCTTAGGTGCAGCTTGGACTTCTTCCTTCAGTACCATTGGTTCCTCATCACATGCTACCTCCTGAATTGGTTGGACATCAACCAATTCTTTTTGGCATATTTACTCTGTATATTCCTTCTATCTTCTTTTGATGCTTCCTGCGTTGTGGGGAACACGGTAAGACCATGAATTCCATGAGCATGGGTCTATTGCCGCACTTCATTTGCTTTGAAGTGAATCCCTTGATCTGAAATAATGCTGGGTAGGATATCATGATGGTGGATAAGGCATTCTGTAAGTCCACAGATCATAGTTTTGGCAGAAGGATTGTATACAGGGAAGGTAAATCCATATCCAAAGTAAGTGTCTAATCCAGCCAGAACTAAACACTGCCCTTTCCATTATGGAAATGGTCCAATGTAATCAGCCTGCAGCCAGGTTGCTAGCTGATCACCTGGAGGAATGGTGCCATATCCAGGACTCAAGTGTTGGTCTATGCTCCTGACAGACTGGGCACTCAGCAGTGGCTATAGCCAAGTTGGCCTTGTTGAGTGGAAGTCTATGTTTCTGAGAGCATGCATAACCTCCATCCCTGCCACCATAACCATTTTATTCATACCCATTTGGCAATGACAGGAGTGACTGGGAAAAGAGATTGACAGGTATCCACAGAATGAGCCATGCTATTCACTTGATCGTTAAAACACTCCTCTGTTGAAGTCGCCCTTTGGTAAGCATTCACATGAGACGCAAATGCTTCAGTTCTTTGGCCCATTCAAAGAGGTCTATCCACGTGCCTCCTCCCCACACCTCCTAGTCACCAATTTTCCAATCACGTTCCTTCCAAGTCCCTGACCATTCAGGGAAACTGTTGGCCACAGCCCATGAATCAGTATACAATTGTACATCTGGCCATTTCTCCTTCCAAACAAAGTGAACAACCAGGTGCACTGTTCAAAGTTCTGCCCATTGGGATGATTTCAACTCACCATTGTCCTTCAGGATGGTCACAGAAAGGGCTGTAGTGATGCTGCTGTCCACTTGCGTGTGGTGCCTGCATTTCACCCAGAATCATTTGTGAACCAGGCACGAGTTTTCTCTTCCTGTCAACTGGTCATAAGGAACTCTCCATGATGCCATAGGTGCATACTGGGAGATAGAATAGTTCATGACCCGAGTGAAGACCATGACATTTGAGCCACTTCCTCATGCAACTTACTTGTGCCTTACGGTCTTGCTCAGACCCAATCTCATATATACCACTTCATTTAATTATGAAGTGCTGCTGTGCATGTCTGCCCTTATGGCTTTCTTTGTCAGACAACACCTAATTCATGATGGGCAGCTCAGGCTGCACGGTGACTTGGTGGCCCTGGTTAAGCATTCAGTCTCTGCTAAGGCCCAGTAACAAGCCAAAAGCTGTTTCACAAAAGGAGAGTAGTTATCTGCATAGGATGGCTGGGCTTTGCTCCAAAATCCTAAGCGTCTGTGCTGTGATTCATAAATAGGAGCCTGCCAAAGACTCCATACAGTATCAGTATCTGCCACTGACACTTCAAGCACTATTAGTTCAGCTGGATCATATGGCCCAAGTGGTAGAGCGGCTCACATAGCAGCCTGAACCTGTTGCAGAGCCTTCTCTTGTTCTGGGCCCCAGTAAAATCTAACAGCTTTTTGAGTCTTTTGATAAATAGGCCAGAGTAGCACACACAAACAAGGGATATGTTGCCTCCACAATCCAAAGAGTCCCACTAGGCATTGTGCCTCCTTTTTAGATGTGGGAGGAGCCAGATGCAATAACTTATCCTTCACTTTGGAAGGAATATCTCGACGTGCCACATACCACTGGACCCCTAGAAATTTCACTGAGGTGAAAGGCATGCCAATTTTTGTGGGATTAATTTCCCATCCTCTAGCACACAAATGTTTTACCAATAAGACTAGAGTCATTGACACTTCTTCCTTACTAGGACCAATAAGCATAATGTCATCAGTGCAATGGACCAGTGTGACATCTTGTAGAAGCGGAAGGGATCAAGTTTCCTTGTGAACTAAATGATGACATAGAAATGGAGAACTGATAAACCTCTGAGCTAGGACAGTGAGGTGTGTTGCTGACCTTGCTAGCTGAAGGCAAACTCCTTCTGGTGGTCCTTCAAAACAGATACAGAGAAAAAGCCATTATCCACATCAATACCTGCATACCAGGTACCAGGAGATGTATTAATTTCCTTAAGCAATGAAACTACATCTGGAACAGCAGCTGCAATTGGAGTCGCCACCTGATTAAGTTTTCAGTAATCCATGTCATTCTCCAAGATCCTCTGTTTTTTGCACGGGTCACATGAGTGAACTGAATGGAGATGTGATGGGAATTACCACCTCTGCATCCTGAAGTCTTTGATGGTGGCAGTAATCACTGCAATCCCTCCAGGAGTTTGTTATCACTTTTGTTTTACTATTTTCTTAGGTAGGGGCAGTTATAACGGATTCCAATTGGCCTTTCCTACCATAGTAGCCCTTACTCCGTTTGTCAGGGATCCAATATAGGGGTTCTGCTAGTTGCTGACTGTATATATTCCAATTATGCATTCTGGAACTGGGGAAATCGCTACAGGATGGATTTGGAGACCCACTGGAGCTACGTTGAGATGGCCATAAGCTAAGACTCCATTGATAACCTGACCTCCATGTGCCCCCACTCTGATTGAGGCTAAAGTGATGTTTTAGGTCTCCTAGAATTAGTGTCAGTTCAGAGCCAGTACCAAGTAAACCCCAAAAAGCCTGATTATTTCCTTTTCTCCAATGAATAGTCACTCTTGTAAAAGGCTGTAGATACCTATGGGGAAGACTGGGAGAAAGATTAACAGTATAAGTTTTTGGTAGTGTAGTGGAGTCCTTCCTCAAGGGGGCCCAGACTCCCCTTCATTCAAGGAGTTGTGGATCTGTAAACTCGCTCAAGCTGGGGAATTGATTGAGGAGCCATGACTTTATTCTGATGATTTGAGGTAGACAGCTCTTCACTTGATGTAAAATTCTTCTGTACAGATCAAGTAAGTATTTGGTAAATTTCCTATCTATTTTACTCCTAGGGACATCATGACTAATCAGCCAATGTTATAAGGCCATACAAATCAGACTGTTCCAATTACTGCTTTGACTTCGCTGTCTATTATGATAACCATGCTCACCTTGTCTGCAAGGGATCACATCAGCACGTTGCAGTTAGGGGTCTTAATTCAGTTAGGGCAGTTCCTATTGTAAAATCTGACTTACATGAAATAGCAATCAGGGCAGTCCAAGGATTCTGAGATTCCTTTCACAAATTTGTTCCCCACCATTGTGGTGAAAGGTGTTTCTTTTGAGCACTCTATGTCAGTATGTGGGTCTAACCTGAAAAATCTACTCTAACCTGCCAATTTCCCTAAGCCTTTGAATACCTTCTTCTACAGCATACCAGGGCAAATCTGGTATTTCTACTTGATTTAGTGTAGGCCACCACGTAATCTATGCTTCAGTGGCACCGCTCCCCCCCACCAAAAGCAAAAACTATTAGATCCTTTCCTAACCTCAGAACTGAAATAAATGAATGCAGAATCTGTGGTTATTGGGCCCATATCAATAAACTTAGACTGATCCATCTTTTTCGTCCTTGCACCATTATCCCACACCCTTAATAGCCATTCCCACACAAACTCCCCAGGCTTCTGTTAGTACCTATCAAAAAAGTCAAGCAGTTCTTTTGGAGTGTAGTGAACCGCCTCCTTTGGGGCTTGCTGGGGCTTAAGTCTAATTATAGGTCTAGAAGCCAAAATTGGTAGTGGGAATGTCTTTTTAGAACATTCAGCATTGTCTTGTAAAACATCTATCTGAGGCGATGCCCCAGGCAATGACTCAGACAAAGGCTCTTCCGAGGGTTAATCTCATCAGATGGTTGTAGAAGGGCTAATGGCTTTACTGTGGAGTGTGGCTTAATAGACAAAGATGGTGTAATCTCTTCAGTTGTGAGTAAGAGGGCTGGTTCTGTTGACAGGAGTGATTCAAAGGAATTTAAGGGCTTAGTGTCCCCAGCATATGGATTATCTGCCCATATGTCCCCATTCCAAGTTTCAGGATCCTATTTCTTCCCAATCAATGCCCTCATTTTGACACCATTTAAGGCTGAAAATTTGGTCTGTGTTTTGATTCAACCACTGTTACAGTAAGACTCTAGGTTTGGTTTTTGACAATATCAGCTCTGTTACTACAAGAAATAGGCTTTTTTTCAAGACACAAGTGAAAACTTTGAGGTTGCTGTTGTGGCATTTGAGCTCTGACTCTGGAGTCCTGAGCTCAACTCTTTATTTCACCACTTTGTCTATCAAAAGTGGGAACAACCAAACAGCTTCCTTATACTTCTCATTATGACAAAATTGTAGAAAGGTATCAAATATGCGATCATCTAGAGCCTAGCCTCTCAACAATACCTGATGTACTGGTGGCGATATTTTGCATGTTGCTATTGCCACCTCAAGCCATGGATTAGCAGTACCCTCTTTACTGCTGGAAGCAGAGCCATTAACATTTTTAAGAATAATCATACTTGGGAACCAATTTAGAAAACTCATCCTTACTATTTTGTTTCTCTAGAAAGACTCTCAGTACCAAATGTCTTAGGCGGGGTTCTCCAGAGAAGCAAAACCAGTAAAAAAAATATATATATATACATATATATATATAAATGTATATTTATGTATTTATATATATATTTATATCAAGGATATTTTTCACGCTGTTGTAGAGGCTGGAAAGTCCCAAGTCTGTTGGTCAGGCTGGATGCTTCTCCTGACTGGTGAACCCAAGACTGGCAGGTCAGACAGCAGGTCTCTGGCTCACAAACTGCAAAGACCAACGAATCCGAAGATTGGCAGGCAAGACTGCTGGTAAGCTGCTAGCTCAAGTCCCAAGAACTGGAGGTCGGACAAACAGGAGCCAGCTTCAGGAACCAGAGCTAACAAAAACTCACGAGCCTTGCCAGAAAGTTCAACTGTATCGGATGCAGGCCACACCCTTAAGAAAGCCCCTTTCAACTGATTGGTTACTCACAGTAGATGCCCTCATGGAGGTTATCACATTATGTCAAATCTCATCATGGAGGTGATTACATTAGTATAGGATTGCCAAGCCACTGAGAATCATGGCCCAGCCAAGTTGACACTCAATCTTAATGATCATATGTATGTGCCATAATTTGTTTATCTATTCATCTGTTGATGGGCATTTAGGTTGTTTCCTTCTTTTCATTATTGTTAATAGTGCTGCAGAGAACATGGCTGTGCGTATGTCTATTCTTGTGATGGTGTGATGGCTCTTATTTCTCTGGGGTATATTCCTAGCAGTGGGCTTGCTGGTGTTTCCATTTTTAGTTTTTTTAAGAAAGTACCGTATCATTTTCCAAAGTGGTTGTATCATTTTACGTTCCCACTGGCTGTGTATAAGAGTTCCAATCTCCCCACAGCCTCTCCAACATTTGTTATTTTCTGTTTTTTTGATTTGTGCCAGTAATGCCGGGGTGAGATGGTATCTCACTGTGGTTTTGATTTGCATTTCTCTAATGGCTAATGATCACGAGCATTTCCTCCTGCGTCTCTTAGCTGCCCGAATATCTTCTTTGGTGAAGTGTCTATTCATTTCCTTTACTCACTTTTAAATTGGATTATTTGTCTTTTTGTTGTAGAGGTGTTGGATTTTCCTGTACATTTTAGAGATTAGGCCTTTGTTGAATTTGTCAGACCCAAAAACTTTTTTCCAGTTTATAGGCTCTCTTTTTACACTTTTGGTGAATTCTTCTGATGACCATAAGCGTTTAATTTTCAGAACATCCGAGTTATCTAGCTTATGTTCTGGAGTTTGTGTGTTGTTAGTTATGGTTCGTATCCTCTTAATGCCCTGTACTAGGGCCTCTAGTGTTGATCCTATTTTTTCTTCAATGATCTTTATAGTTTTTGGTTTTATATGTAGGTCTTTTATCCATTTTGAATTAGTTTTTGTGTATCGTGTAAAAGGTGTGGGTCATGTTTTTACATATGGACAACCAGTTTTGCCAGCACTGTTTGGTAAAAAAGACTGACGTTTCCCCCATTTGATGAACTTTGGGCCTTTGTTGAAGATCAGGTGACAACAGGTGGATGAATTTACACCTGGCTTCTCAATTCTGTTCCATTGGTCAATGTATCTGTCGTTGTACCAGTAACAGGCTGTTTTGACTACCGTAGCTGTAAAGTAGGTTATGAAGTCAGGTTGTGCAAGTCCTACTACTTTACTTTTCTTCTTCAGCAGTGCATTACTAATCTGGGCCTCTTCTCTTTCCATATAAAGTTAATAATTAGTTTTTCCATCTCTTTAAAGAATGTTGTTGGTATTTGGATTGAGATTGCATAGTATTTGTAGATTGCTTTGAGTAGATTTATCATTTTCACAATGTTGAGTCTACCTATCCACGAGCATGGTATGTTTTTCCATTTATGTAGATCTCTTCTGGTTTCTTGCAGTAGTGTTCTGTAGTTTTCTTTGTAGAGGCCTTTTATATCCCCAGTTAGATTTAGTCCTAAGTATTTCATTTTTTTAGGGTCTGTTGTAAATGGCATTGTTTTCTTGATTTCCTTTTTGTCATTCCCTTTATTGGTTTATAGGAATCCAACTGATTTTGTATGTTTATATTATATCCTGCTAATGTGCTGAATCTTTCTATTAGTTCTAGTAGTTTTCTTGTGGAGTCTTTGGTACCATTGTTGTTGTTGTTAGGTGCCGTTGAGTCGGTTCCGGCTCATTGTGACCCTGTGCACAACAGAACAAAACACTGCCCAGTCCTGTGCCATCCTTACAATCGTTGTTACGCTTGAGCTCATTGTTGCAGCCACTGTGTCAGTCCACCTCATTGAGGGTCTTCCTCTTTTCCGCTGACCCTGTACTTTGCCAAGCATGATGTCCTTCTCCAGGGACTGATCCCTCCTGACAACATGTCCAAAGTGTGTAAGACACAGTCTTGCTATTCTTGCTTCTAAGGAGCATTCTGGTTGCACTTCCTCTAAGACAGATTTATTCATTCTTTTGGCAGTCCATAGTATATTCAATATTCTTCACCAACGCCACAATTCAAAAGCATCAATTCTTCTTCAGTCTTCCTTATACATTGTCCAGCTTTCACATGCATATATATAGTAACCATATCATCCGAAAATAGAGACAGTTTTGATGCCCTTTTATTTATTTCTTTCTTTTTCTTGCCTTATTGCTCTAGCTAGGACTTCCAGCACAATATTAAATAGGAGTGGTGATAAAGGGCATCCTTATCTTCTTCCTCTTCTCAGGAGAATGTTTTCAGCCTCTCTCCATTAAGTGTTATGTTGGCTGTTGTTTTAGATAGCTGCCCTTTATGTTGTTGAGGGATTTCTATACCTACTTTATTGAAAGTTTTTATCAGGAATGTATGTTGGACTTTGTTGAATGCCTTTTCTGGGTTGATTGAGATGATCATGTGATTTCTTTTATTTTATTTACATGCCGAATTACTTTGATTTTCTGATGTTGCACCATCCTTGCATACCTGGTATGAATCCCACTTGGTCATGGTGTTTTATTTTTTTAGTATGATGCTGAATTCTATTGGCTGGAATTTTGTTGAGGATTTTTTGCGTCTAAGTTCATGAGGGATATCGGTCTGTAATTTCCTTTTTTTTATGGTGTCTTTGCCTAGTTTTGGTATCAGGGTTATGTTTGCTTCATAGAATGAGTTAGGAAGTATCCCTTCCTTTTCCATGTTCTGAAATAGTTTAAGGAGTACTGGTGTAAAGTCTTCTCTGAATGTTTGGTAGAATTCTCCAGTGAAGCCATCTGGGTCAGGGCTTTTTATTTTTTTATTTTTATTAACTTTTCAATCTCTTCTCCTGTTATGGGTCTGTTCAGATGTTCAACATTATTTTCTGCTAGTTTGTGTAAGTAGTGTGTTTCTAGAAATTTGTCCATTTCCTCTAGGTTTTTAAATTTGTTAAAGTACAATATTTCATCGTATCCTGTTATGATTCTTTTAATTTCACTTGGGTCAGTTGTGATATCTCCCGTCTCATTTCTTTCTTTTTTTTTTTAATTGTGCTTTAAGTGAAAGTTAACAATTCCAGTTAGTTTCTTATCCAAAAACGTATACACACATTGTTACGTGACCCTAGTAGCTCTCCCTACAATTGACAGCACACTCCTTCTCTCCACCCTGTGTTTCCCACGTCCATTCAACCAGATCCTGTCCCCCTCTGCCTTCTTATCTCGCTTACAGGCAGAAGCTGTCCACATAGTCCCATGTGTCTACTTGAGCTAAGAAGCAAATTCCTCACCAGTATCATTTTATGTCTTATAGTCCAGTCTAATCTTTCTCTGAAGAGTCGGCTTCGGAATCATTTTAGTTTTGCACTAACAGAGAGTCCGGGGGCCATGTCCTCTGGGGTCCCTCCAGTCTCAGTTCATTAAGTCTGGTCTTTTTTACTAGAACTTGGGGTCTGCCTCCCACTTTTCTCCTGCTCCATCAGGGATTCTCTGATGTGTTCCCTGTCAGGGCAGTCATTGGTGGTAGCCCAGAACTGTCTAATTCTTCTGGTCTCAGGCTGATAGGGTGTCTGGTTTATGTGGCCCTTTCTCTTGGGCTCATATTTTCCTTGTGTCTTTGGTGCTCTTCATTTTCCTTTGGATCAGGTGGGTTGAGACCAATTGATGTATCGTAGATGGCTGCTCGGTAACTTTTAAGACCCCAGGTGCCACTCACCAAAGTGGGATGCAGAATGTTTTCTTAATACGCTTTGTTATGCCAGTTGACCTAGATGTGCCCATCTCATTTCTTATTCGGGTTATTTGCTTTCTCTCCTGTTTTTCTTTTCTTAGTTTGGCCGATGGTTTATCAAATTTGTTGATCCTTTCTGAGAACCAGCTTTTGGTCTTCTTAACTCTTTCAATTGTTTTTCTATTCTCTATTTCATTTAATTCTGCTCTAGTTTTTATTATTGCTTTCTTCTGGTGCCTGAGGGGTTCTTTTGCGGTTCTCTTTCTATTTCTCCGAGTTGTAGGGTTAATGCTTTAATTTTGGCCCCTTCTTGTTTTTGGATGTGTGCATTTATTGCTATAAATTGACCTGTGAGCACTGCTTTTGCTGTGTCCCAAAGGTTGTGGTAGGATGTGTTTTCATTCTCATTTGATTCTGTGAATTTCTTTATTCCATCCTTAATTCTTCTATAACCTAGTAGTTTTTGAGCAAGGTGTTGTTCAATTTCCACGTGTTTAAATTTTTTTCCTTGCTTTTTCTGTTATTGATTTCTACTTCTATGGGTTTATGATGAAAAAACGTGCTTTATAATATTTCGATGCTTTGGATTCTGTTAAGTTTTGCTTTATGGCCTAATATGTGGCCTATTCTGGAGAATGTTCCATGTGCATTAGAAAAGAAAGTATACTTGGGTGGTGTTGGGTAGAGTGTTCTGTATATGTCTATGAGATCAAGTTGGTTGATTGAGGCATTTAGATTTTCTGTGTCTTTATTGAGCTTCTTTCTGGATGTTCTGTCCTTCACTGAAAGCAGTGTGTTGAAGTCTCCTACTATTATTGTGGAGCTGTCTCTCTCTCTTTTCGATGCTGTTAGGGTTTATGTATTTTGGAGCCCTGTCATAGGGTGTGTAAATAGCTAATATGATTATGTACTCCCGGTGTCAATATATCATTATATATAATCATTATATAGTGTCCTTCTTTATCTTTTGTGGTGGATTTAACTTTAAAGTCTATTTTGTCAGAAATTAATATTGCCATTCCTGCTCTTTTTTGGTAGTTGTTTGCTTGATACATTTTTTTTCTATCCTTTGCATTTTAGTTTGTGTCTTTGAGTCTCAGGTGTGTCTCTTGTAGGCATCGTATAGACGAATAATTTTTTTTTATCCATTCTGTCACTCTCTGTCTCTTTATTGGTGCATTTAGTCCATTTACATTCACCATAATTATTGATAGGTATGAGTTTAGTACTGTCATTTTGGTATCTTTTTTTTGTATTGTTGACAGTTTCTTTTTTCCACTCACTTTTCTGTGCTGAGTTGTTTTTCTTTATGTATTTTCTTTTCTTCTTTTTCATTGTTATTGGTTTTTTATTTGCAGAGCTTTTATGTTTTTCTTGTTTTTTATTTTGATGTGTAGGATAGTTAGTTTCCTTTGTGGGTACCTTAATATTTACCCCTATTTTTCGAAGTTTAAACCAGTCTTTTATTTCTTTATATTGCCATGACTTCCTCTTTGTGTGAAAGGTCTATGACTATGTTTTTTTAGTCCCTCTTTTTTTGTTTTAATGTTGTCATCTTTTACATAATGACATCTCTGTTTCCCTATTTCGGTGTTTTAGCTTTAGTTCATTTTTGTGATTTTCCTATCTAGGTTGATATCTGGTTGCTCTGTCTGTGTTCTAGTCTTAGGTTGTTATCTGATGTTATTGATTTTCTAACTGGAGGAATCCCTTTAGTATTTCTTATAGTTTTGGCTTGGTTTTTGCAAATTCCATAAATTTCTGTTTGTCTGGAAATGTCCTAATTTCACCATCATATTTGAGAGACAGTTTTGCTGGATATATAACTCTTGGCTGGCAATATTTTTCCTTCAAGGCTTTACGTCATCCCATTGCCTTCTTGAGGGGATAGTTTCTGCTGAGTGGTCCGAGCTTAGTCTTTTTCACTGGCCTTTGTAGATGAGTTTTTGTTTATCCCTAGCTGGTCTTAAAATTCTCTCTTTATTTTTGGTGTTGGCAAGTTTGATCATGATATGTCTTGGTGACTTTCTTTTGAGATCTACCTTGTGTGGGGTTCGATGAGCATCTTGGATGGATATCTTTTCGTCTTTCACGATATCGGGGAAGTTTTCTGCAAACAAATCTTCAGCAATTCTCTCTGTATTTTCTGTTATTGCCTCCTGTTTTGGTGCTCCAATCACTCATAGGTTATTCCTCTTGATAGAGTCTCACATGATTTCCAGGGTTTCTTCATTTTTTTAGATTCTTTTATCTAATTTTTCCTCAAATATGTCAGTGTCAAGTGTTTTATCTTCAATTTCACTAAGTTTGACTTCCAGCTCCTCAATTCTGTTCCTATGTCTTCCTATTGAGCTAATTCTGAAATTTTATAGTTAATCTTCCAGATTTCTGTTTGTTTTCTCTCTATGGATTCTTGCACTCTGTTAAATTTGTCATTACACTCTTCTGTAATCTTCTTAAGTTCCTCTATTGCTTTGTTTGTGTGCTCCTTGGCTTGTTCTGCATTTTGCCTCATCTCTTGAAGAGTTCGGTATATTAATCTTTTGTATTCTACCTCTGATAATTCCCGGAAGTTGTCTTTATCTGGAAGATTTCTTGATCTTTGTTTTGGGAGCTTGCTGAAACCAATACCTGCCTCTTTATGCGATTAGATATTGACTGTTGTCTCTGAGCCATCAATAAGTTATTTTATGTGTTTATTCTGTTTACTTGATGTGTCCTAGCTTCTAGTTTTGTTTCATTTTGATGTGCCCAAATAGGCTGCTCGTGTGAGCTAGATTGTTTATGCCTTTGAAGATCTAACATCCTGTCACCAGGTGGTTTGAGCAGTTACTAGGTATGTGAGCCCAGGAATTGTTTTCTTTTATGGATTCAGCTAAGGTGACCAAGTGTGTGGTGCAGGCTGTCACCTACAGTCTTAGATGAGCAGGGGTGATAGGTGTAGGCACAGGAATGTGGCTGCAGTAGAGGGTCATGTGCTGATCAAGGCATGGGGCTGACAGCCACCCCTCAGTGTCTGTGGGGAAAGCATGTCCCTGTTTCCCAGAGCATGTAGGTGGGTGGGTTTTGCAACCAGACTATGGACACCCAATGCTATTGGGTGTAAGGCCACTTATTCGTGGACCCCTGTCATGGGTGACTAGCTGGTGTGGGTGGAGCCACCAGTCCTCAGGCCCCTGATACGGGTAAGTAAGGACCCTGCTTAACAGGCAAAACAGTGTCAAATGTCATGAATCTGTATCTCTCTTATACAGCTGAGGTTATATTTTGGTTATATACCCTGTTGTACTGTGCTAATGAGGGCCTATGCTATTGTAATGGGAGAGAGGTTTTTCCCAAGGGGGTGTTTTTTTGATCTGCATGGTAGGCTAGATGCACGCACTTATCTTTTGCTGATTGAGTTTCGCTTTTCACTGATTTTGAAGGCATGAGTTGAGCCTCCTCTGCTTGGTCTCTCCCAATGCGAAAAACATGTCCTGAGTGCTGCAGCTTGCCTCGCAGCACTCACGCCAGTGGATCTGGCCTGCAGGAGTGCCAGTTTCTGCCAGGTCAGGGCTGGCAACTCCTTGTTGCTTCTGAATCATCTCTTCCTCCACCTGTTGCTCAGTCCAATTCCTCAACTTTGCCTTTGATGTTGAGGGCTCCTAGGTTGTCATATATAATTGATTCACTTTTTTTTAGGGGGGGTCTTTGTTGTAAGATGGACCACAATAAGGATCTGACTACTTCATCAACTTGACCCCACATCCCTCAATCTCAAGATTTTTTTACACTCTTTAAAATTTTTCAGGATCCTCTAAGAGCTTTTGTTTATGTGAATTTTTTTTCCTAAGGATATTTATCATGTTAGAAATTAAAACAGAAATTTAAAAAATATTTATTCCTTAATTTGTTTAAAATAATGATGATGATGGGTCCATTATATATTAATGTAAATAAGATATTTGTTTTTTTTTACAAAAAATGATTGTTTGCCAAAAACAAAAAATTAATGATGAGAGTGGTATTACTCTAATTTCTGGTTTAAGAGAAGACAACTGGATTATCTTACCTGATTCTGCATTTTCTCTGTTAGGATGCCCTGTCTTGGCTGAAGTATGTGGAGAAAATTTGACCTCATAAAGACATGTAGTTGTAAAAGAAAGGAGAATTTTAATTGCCTTTCCAGATAATTATGGATATTATTTTTTGATTCTTCATTAAGTAGCAATTTCTTAAAGGTTAGTTGTGGTGTGGAATCTAAAACCATATCAATGAACTTACATACTATGTCACATTAAAATTTGTTTACCTATCTTATACTTTGAAATGATTTTTTTTTTTTTTTACAACTAAAAAATTATATTCATCAATATTGTCACCAATCTCCAGAGGTATAGGAAGCTAAGAAACCCTCAGTGGCAGATATAAGTTTTCTAAAATTCTAATTTTTGATTGAAAGCTCAAATTTTTTCATGAGTAATAAAATATTGTCAGTTGCTTTGTTCTAATTGACAGGCTTACTTTGTTCATTTTGAGAAAATGCCTGCCAAATACCCAAGTCTGAATAACCACAGTTTGTCTGTCAGTTGTTCTTTTAAGAAAAAAATGATGTTCTGAGAAAATAACAGCTAGTCTAGCTTGTAACTCAAGCTATTACACAAGCCCTAAGTGCCTTTTCTGGAGACAGCCATCATATTCTGGTGTGCAGCAGAGTGCATGATATGTGTATGTCCCCACTTGGAATGTTAAAATGGTATGTACTTAAGGATCAAGATTTAACAAAATATTCTCAAGTGAAATTCTCAAGTGAAACTGGCTCTCCTCCCACCCCCCCCAACTAATATATGGTGGTGAATAATACAGTTTGGTGCTACAGCCTTGATTTGTGCTAAGGCGTCCACAATTTTACCCCTCACTATTTTTGCACCACCAGAGCAGGTGTCAACACAGTGACAAAGGCAAAAAACATCTTAGTGTTATTACAGAAATAGTTTTGACCTCTTGAATCTTTAGGGGTCTGCAATCCATACTTTAAGAACAGCTTCTCTAAAGCGTTTATTCAAAATCTCTCCTAAGGGAGAATTAAAGGAGAATGGACAAAGTGTTAGATGAGGGAAGAAGTGACATCTAACTTAATAACGATGAAACTCCTGCATGTTAACATGAGTAAGGCACATCGAATGAAAATAAATCTATCCATTAAACAAAGAACTCAGGGAAAACTCTGCTTTTCCCTGCACAATGGTAAGACCCACATTTGCATGTTTGGTTCCATGTTGGTAGAGTGTCTGGATTTTTCCATTTCTATTTTCATGGTCAGTACCCTAGGGAGGCAGACCAAGTATCTAGGTCTCTCTTGCCATGTCCTGAATGAAAAAGTAATATTGGAATATGTTAGTTATGAATATTTAATAATTTGCTAGAAAATGAGGAAGGCTGACCCAATGAGCTAGGTAGTCTTGTTAGTATTAAGGGCTTCCGCTTGAAGGCAATTTACCAAAGTGCAAACTACAAGCCACCTCCCCAGATATCTTCTTCCAGCCACCACAAGTTTTCCATATTTTTCAAAATTGTCCATTTATTCCTGTGGCTAGGATGTCACCTTTTCACATGTGTGTTCACTTTTGGAGGTTGTTTCTTTTTAGTAACGAAGAGCCTGGAGTTATTTTTACACTGTAGGGTAATTTTATAGCTGTAAATGTCAAAAAAAAATTTTTTTTTAATGTCAAATGAACATAATACTGTTTTATTTGCTGACAAGGTGTGGGATCATTACAGAATATTTCTATTTTACTGGAACATACTGTACTCTGCTTGGCAAACATAAACAGGGTGCACTTAAGCAATGCTTTTTGCTCAGGCTACTTCAGCCCACAGCCATGCCTCCAATTCTTCAGTGGGTGTTTTCACTAGGAGTCAGGAAATCTAAGCTTCAGACCTGCGTGAGTGGTTTAAGACAAACCACATTACCTGGCTGGCCCCTGGGTTCTCATTTGTTAAAAGATCGTTTTGGAAATAGCTATCCTAGTCCTTTTCAGTTCCTACATCCTTTGATTCTCTGATCATGTTGTGATTGTGACCCATGTGCAGCCCTGGGCTGGGTGCTGCTGTCTGTATTTGTCCTGGGCTTTGGTGGGGACTGGACCTACCCTGGCAGGATGCAGAGCCACACCTCCTAGGTTGGAGACAATTGAAAGCCACCAGGTGTTAGAAGGGAGATTAGTGCCTCCTGAAGGTTGTTCCCTGAGGTAATTGGCATCCAAAAAGCATTGCAAAATGGGTGGTTTGGAGAGAAATAGGGCAGCTGTCCTTGTCTCATTGTTGTGTGTCAGAAGCAAATCTTCCTCATGAATAAATTATTGTTTGTGCATACCTTCCAGCCTATTATCCTACTGAAGACATTAGAGAAAGTATTCTCTAGTAGGAAACCCTGGTGGCGTAGTGGTTAAGTGCTATAGCTGCTAACCAAGAGGTCAGCAGTTCATTTCCACCAGGCACTCCTTGGAAACTCTATGGGGCAGTTCTACTCTGTCCTATAGGGTCGCTATGAGTCGGAATCGACTCGATGGCACTGGGTTCTTTTTTTTTTAATTCTCTAGTAGCTAGGGCCTTTTGGGTATGTTTGAGATCACAGTTCATAGGGGCCTCTGAGAGTTAAAGTAGCAATATTTCAGTATTCCCCAGTGGTGGAATTATCTCCCAAACCAAAGCACCAAAAGCAAGATGCAGTGGCCAGTGATAGAGGGTGCTACGGCATAGTTCAAAGAAGACTTGACTGGGTAGAAGAGAAAGATATGCCAGATCAACTGCATCATCACATTCGAGACGAAAATGTGGAGGTAACATTCCTCTTCTTGTTTGAGAGGCTTTTTGACTTCCTTTTTCTTTCTCCAATATTTGTCTTCTGCTAGTTCCACTCCAACTCTTTAAAGTTATTTTAAGTAGCCATATTGACCCTGATAAACATACCAGCATTTAATCCTGTCTCTAAATGCTCCTTTAGAGGTTGTAGAGATTTCTGCCTTCCACCATCACATTTCCGCCTTGTCCTAACAGTTTAGTGCATGTTGTATCTGAATTTCTCTGGGTTGGTAACTGTCCATTCAAATCTCCCTACCTGTTCCTATAGTCAAGTCCCTGATAAGCATTTGTTTCATTCTGGAGCTCACCCCTGGCTTTGGTCACCAGTGGCCCATTTCATTCAACAATAATTTTTATCTGAGGGATCTTTCTGCTTTATAAAGGTTTTCTTGTGGTCTTCTAAGCATGCCTTTATCTTGTTGGCCCTGCTTTTCACTCTGTGGACAGATGGCACCTGTGAATAAGACCTTGGGCACTACATTTCTCATTGGCAAGACCATGGGATGCACCAACCTCCTCACAGGCAGGTGAACATATTCCTTACCTCCTCTGGAATTACAGTTTCCATGATGGCTAGGCCACACTCTGTGATGCAGAAGGAAAAGGTAGCTTCAGGGACCAGGGACACTTAAAAACCCTTCACTGCAAACACCACTCACTGGGGTTCCTGCTTTTCAAACTGGATTCCTGCTGCAAACCAGAAGACTGTTGTGTGCCATTTCCAGGCACGAGTCCTATTCCCTTTATCTCCAGAAATCCTCCACCCTCACGCTCTGAATATATTACTCCAGTGTTTATTTTTCCCCAATGTGCTTGGTGCCATTGGCTCCTGGCTGGTACAAGGAGGACATTGAGGGCAGTGACTGAGAGTAGTAATTCTGGGGTCAGGCTGTCTTGGTTCACATCTTGTTCTGCCACATTCAAAAAGTATGATCTTGAGCATGTTTCTTTACCCCTCTTTCTCAGTTTTATCATTTATAATAGGGATACTGATAGTTCCTTGCAGTATTATTGTGAGAATTAAATGATTTATGAGAACTAAAGTACTTTGAGCAGTGTCTGGTAGACACTAAGTATTTAAAAATGTTAGCTATAATAATAACTGTTATTTTATCCCAGGCTGCCATCTACTTCCTTGGTTATCAGGTGAGGTGAACCAGAATCTTCAGTGCAAGAAAAACAATAGTGCCTGATCTAGTTCAAGGAATACAGACAACAGGAGCAATAAAAATTTATTCACATCAACTCAGCGAGAAATAATCTGTCAGACCTGACAGCATTCTTGTCTATATGTCACACACTTGTCACTGTTTATATCCTTCCTCATACTGTGTAGTATGAGGCCAGGCACCACAGGGCACGCATCTCTGTTGCCCCATATTGCACTGTGCCAGAGTAGTCCTTTGCACATAGAGGAGTTGGTACATGTGGGTGAGATAAATGAACCTGTAGCTGGGAATTTAAGAAGTATTTTCCCTCTAGTAACAAATATGTTTACTGTATGAGGAAACTCTGATTCAACCATATTAAACAATAAGGGGGATTTATTATCTCACGTACAAGAATTCCTGAAGCAGGGCAACTAGAAAACCAGTAACCATCAAGTTGATTCCAATTTATGGAGACTCAATGTGTGTCAGAGTACAATTGTGCTCTGTATGGTTTTCAACAGCTGATTTTTCTGAAGTGGATCACCAGGCTTTTCTTCCAAGGTGTCTCTGGGAAGACTTGGATGTTAACTGTTTGCACCACCAAGTGCCTCCAGGGTGACCAGAAAGTTAGTTAATTCAGTGGCTCAGTGATGTCATTGAGGAGCTGGTTCTTCCGTGTTTCTGTTCAGCAGTTCTACTTTGCTCTTGGTTGCTCCTCTCGTGGTTATGTGATGGTACCACAGTTCCAGGCTTTTTGTGCAGACCCAATGGCATCTAGAAGAAGAAAAGGAGGTTCTCTTCCTGTGTGTGTCTTTTTAAGGAAAAGAAAATCTTTCTCTAAAGTCACCTGCGGTTTCTCTTCCCATCATATCAGCCAGAGTTGCACCACAAGCTCATATCTAAACACATTATCAGCAATGGGAATGGGAAGACCATGAGTGGCTTCATTAAGCACGTGACATATGGGGAAATGTGTGTTAACCAAAAAAAGTTGAGATTGTGTAGAAGGAGGACAGGGTGGGAGGTAGACATTGGTAGATGCCAAAGATGTCTCTACACCAACCATAAGCATAATGTCAGGAAAGTTGTTTTGTTTTTAAACAAATATTTGTTTTGTGCCTAAGTGTCAGACGCTGTGGAAGACATTGTGGATTAAATGGTGAGCAAAATCAGATGTGATTGTTACCCTTACATAGCACTGAGGGGAGATCAGATGTTTTCACTAATAAATATATGTTCCTGGAGAAGATGTATTAGAGGAACCAGACCTAGGCTGGAAAGCTAGAAACATTTTTTTCTTGAGGAGAGAACTTTTGAGCTGAGAGCTAAATGATGACTAAGAATTAATGAGGTAAAGGGGTAGGATGTGCGTGTGTGTGAAAGAGAGAGAGAGAGAGAATGCGTGTGTCTCTGTATGTGTGTATGTGTGAGAGAGAGAAAGAGAGGGAGAGAGATAGACGTTATAGGGGCAGGGTGGTGTGCAGGTTAAAATATTCCAGACAGAGGGAACAGAATGTAAAAAGGCCTTGTTGGAAGAAAGGATTTGCAAATCACACGTCTGATAAAGGATTTGTACCCAGCATATACAAAGACTCTTACAACTCAATATTAAAAGGTCAAACAAACCAATTAAAGAATGAGCAAAATATTTGAGTAGATATTACACTAAACAAGATATATGAAGGGCTAATGAGCACATGAAAAGCTGTTCAACATCAGGAGCTAGTGAGGAAATGCAAATGAAAACCACAGTGAGATACCACGTCATGTCCACTAGGATGGCTATAGTCGAAAAGGCAGAAATACCCAGTGCTGATGACAATATGGAGAAACTGGAACCCTTATACACTGATGGTGGTAATGTAAAATGGTGCAGCCACTTTGGAAAACAGATTGACAGTTTCTTAAATAATTAAACATAAAATTAGCATATAATCCAGCAATTCCCCTCCTAGGAATCTAGCCAAGGGAAGTGAAAACTTAGGTGCACACAAAGATTTGTACCTGAATGTTCATAGCAGTGTTATTCATAATAGCCCCAAACTGGAAATAACCCATATCAACCGGTGAATGGCTAAAGAAAATGCAGTATATCTAGTCAATGGATTACTATTTAACCACGAAAAAGAACAAACTCCTGACACATGATATGACATGGATAAACCTCAGAAACATTATACTAAGAAGGTAAAGCATTTGGGAAAGGCTTATATAAAAGGCAATATGTGAAAAGACTACATATTGTCTGGAAAAGGCAAAACTATAGACACAGAAAACAGATCAGTGGTTGTCTGGGGCTATGAGATTAACTGCAAGTGGGCATGAAGGAACTTTTTGGGGTGATAGAAAGGTTCTAAAACTGGATTATAGTGATGTAAATTTTCTGAAAATAATTTAATTGTACACGCATAATGGGTGAATTTTATGATATGTGAAGCATACCTCAATAAAACTGTTAAAAACAAAAAAGGTCAGGTGGCATGTGGGAATTTAGCATGTTGTAGATGTTGAGAAGGAAGTTGGTCATAGGGAAATTCTTCCTTATATCTCTAAGTTAGGTATTCTCTGACACGAGTAAGGTCCCTTCTGGCTGGTGAAGCCCCCTGTGGAATTTCGTTCTTCATAAACTCTTTCGGCTTGGCCCCTCTTGCCCCTCCAGGCAGGCTCTTGGATGGATGGCTAGAGTTGGGCTCTCTTCTAAAGATTCATGTGACCACTGGGGAACTCACACACTTTAGTCCTGTGGTTGACGGAAATGCAGCTTGCTCTTGTTGTACCAGTTACCGGTTGCCGTCGAGTCGACCTTGACTCATGGTTACCCCACGTGTGTCAGAGTAGAACTGTGCCCCATAGGGTTTTCAATGGCTGATTTTTTGGAAGTAGATTACCAGGCCTTTCTTCTGAGGTGCCTCTGAGTGGACTTGAACCTCCAAACTTTTGTTTAGCAGTTGAGTGCATTATCTGACTGCACCAGCCAGGCTTTGCACTCTTGTTGTAGCTCTCTCTGTTTGCCAGCCTCTTACTTCCAGAATCTTTCCCATCCCTGTTCCTTCAGCTTCAGTTGGATTTGCCAGGTTCTGTGAGTGATTCTCATGAGTGTCTCCCACTTTGCTTGGTGGATGCGAGCCCTCCCTTTCCTCCCCATGGGTGTTTTATTCCAATCACTTTAGAGATAAATTAATTCACTTTACGAATATTCACATGTCTATCAGGTACTATGCTCAGAGCTCTAGTTACCTAGGATACAATGTTGGATAAAATAGGCTAGATTTCCACCCTAACAGAGCTTACATTTTAATCAGACTATAAATATGCAATGTAATAAATATCTAATGTCAGGTTAGTTTTATGAATAAAATAAAGCAGAGTAAAGAGACGGGCAGCGGTATGGCTGCTATTTAGACAGGATGATGAAGTTAAGACCTCTCTGAGGAGGTGAGTTTTGTGCAGAGATGAACAAACAGAAGCTCAGAGAGGTGAATTGCCAGCTGTGAGCTGATAGAATTGGAATTTCAACTTAACTACAGTCCAGTACTTTTCACTGTAACAAATAAAATTTAAAAGTCATCTTTCTACTGCACACCCTCTCGATGGCTAAAATGAAAAGGACTGGCAACACCAAATGTTGGTGAGGATGTGGAGCAACCAGAATCTCGTATGTTGCTGATGGGAGTGTAAAATGGTGCCACTTTGGAAAAGGATCTGGCAGGTTCTTATAAAACTAAACAGACACCTACTCTATAATCCAGCAATTCTACTCCTTCCAGTCCTAGATATTAACTAAGATAAATGAAAATCCATGTCCACATAACGATCACCCTGACAGGGAAGTCCTGGGTACAGCAGGAGAAAAATGTAAAACAGAATTCAAATTCACATAAAAAGGCCAGACTTACTGCTCTGACAGAGACTGGAGGAACCCCTGAAACTATGGCCCCTGGATGCTCTGCTAACCCAGAACTGAAACCATTCCTGAAGCCCACTTTTCAGACAACGATTAGACAAACCTATAAAGCAATAACATGTGAGGGATGTGCTTCTTAGTTCAATCAAATATACGAGACCAAATTGACAGATTCTGGCCAAAAGCAGGATGGGAAAGCAGAAAGGGACAGGAACTGGAAAAACGGACAAAGGGAACCTGGGGTAGAAAGGGGGAGCATGCTGTCACATAGTGGGGATTGTAACCAATGTCACAAAACAATATACGTATAAATTTTTGAATGAGAAATTAACTTGAGCTGTTCACCTAAAGCACACACACAAAAAAGATTGTATAAAAGTGGAATTTTTTTCAAATACTAAAAAAAGGGAAGTAGCCCAGGTGTCCATGAGGCTGGATAAACATACAAACTATGGTATAGTCATGCGATATGATAATTACTCAGCAATAAAAAGGAAAAAACTACTTGTAAATGCAACAACAGGGGAATGTCAAAAATGTGAGTTAAAGAAATCATACTTAAAAGAATACATACTGTATGTTCCTTTTATATGAGGTTCTAGAACAGGTAAATCGAATATGTAACGGGAAAAAATTTGAACAGTGTAGGCATGGATTGACTGGGAGTGGACACAAAACTTTCTCAGATGATACAATGTTCGGTATTTTGATAGAATCTTAGATTATATAAGTGTATCCAACCAAAACAAACCAAACTCTTTGTTGTGGAGTCGGTTCTGACCCATAGCAACCCTACAGGACAGAGTAGAACTGCCCCATAGCGTTTCCAAAGAACAGCTGATGGATTCGAACTGCAGAACTTTTGGTTAACAGCCGAACTCTTAATCACTGCACCACCAGGTTCCTAAGTGTATCCCAAACCAAAACAAAACCCGTTGCCATTCAGTCGATTCTGACTTATAGCGACTCTATAGGATGGAGTAAAACTGCCCCATAGGGTTTCCAAGGAGTGGCTGGTGGATTACAACTGCCGACCTTTTGGTTAGCAGCCAAGCTCTTAACCACTGTACCACCAGGGCTCCCAAGTGTATCCAGTGTGCTTAAAATCAATGTTTCATTGTATGTATGTAAATTTCACCTCAAATAAAATAAAAAGCTGTAAACAAGCATTGCAAAACCGAATCTGTTGCCATCCAGTAGAATTCTGACTCATAGAGACCCTATAGGACAGAGTAGAACTGCCTCATAGGGCTTCTAAGGCTGTAAATCTTTATGGAAAAAGACTGCCACATCTTTCTTCCGCAGGGCTACTAGTGGGTTCAAACCATCACTAACAGCCAGAGCTTAACCACTTCACCACCAGGGCTCCTTAAACAAGCATTAAACTCTAGTTAATAATTGTTGTTCTGAGCTGCCTAGGAGTTGGTCCCCGACTCATCGTGGCCCCATGTGTTTCAGAGCAAAACTGCTCCATAGGGAATTTTTTTTTGTTGTTGTTGTTATAATGTTTTACGGAAGCAGATTACCAGTATCACTGGGCGGGTTCTAACCACCAATCTTTAGGTTAGCGCTGGTGGCAAGTTGCTTGCCACACCCAGACTTCTAGTTAATGCATGCTGACGTATTTACAGTGAAGTGTATCGAGGCCTGCAATTTACTTTGAAAGACATCAGAAATAAAATTGATGGATTGATGTGTGGATGCAGGGGTTAAGCGGCAGAACAAGAAAGTAAAAGGTTAATGGTAGAATCTAGGTGGTGGGTATATGGGTATTCACTGTAAAATTCTTCCAGCTTTTTTGTAGATTGAAAATTTTCATAGTAAAAATGTTGAAAATAATAATCCTTCATGTTCAGAGTAAATGCTGCTTCGTGGAATTGTCTACATTCCACTGATAGTCTCACATGACTATTAATTCTATTTAGTGTTACCTAAAATTGAGAACATATTTTTGGAAATATGAAATTCATACTGAGCTACATCTGTATTTCTGTCAGTAAACATGAATTCTGCAGTGGAAATCAGAAAGTTAGCAGTCTTGATTCACTCATTCCAGGCCCAAAGTCCACTTTTCTCTGTGGTGGTTCTTTTTTTCTTTCCAGTCTAGATAAATAAAGTTGCATGATGAAATATCAGTGACAGCTGCTCTTAATTTTTTTTTTTTTTTTTGCATAAAAGCTGATGAGAGATTAGAAACAGGTAGAGATGATAGAAGGACAGAGGGAGATAGAAAATTCCCTGGATAGAGTTTCTGGATTCTGTCGTCTTCTGTTATTTCTTACTGGTTTCTGCCTTGTTTTACTACTTTTTTGGAAAGGAAGAAGAAACACCTGTTGAACTTTCAAAGGAAGGTGGATTATATATTTCATTTGTAAGGGAGGGGACTATAACCCACATTTGGTAGATTTTTATTCTTTATTTCTGAATGAGTTGCTTTTGTGTACTGAGAAGTGGAAAGGTAGCTACTGATTAAGAGTAGGGAGAGATGTCCTCCTCACGGTGCCTAAGTCTCTTACCTTTCCCAGAAAGCTGAAGGGCTTTTCTGGGAGCAAATGGATTTTTAGTCCAAAAGAAAAAAGAGAGATTCCTGGAAAAGAGCTAGAATGTACAATTGAAAGCCCTGCCTCTTGTAAGTGAGACCCTCAGGCAGAGAAGTAGAAAAGACAGTTGGATGAGCCTGGAAATCAGGGACAAGTTTGTAAATAGAGATATTAATCTGGGAATCCTCAGTGCCTAAATGGTATTTAAAACTCTCTGGGTGATGCACGTGGTTTGCACTCAACTAGTAACCCAATATTGGCAGTTCGAACCCACCCGGCGGGATCATGAAAGAAAGACCTGATGATATGCTTCTGTAAAAGGTACAGCTAAGAGAGCCCTAGAGAGCAGTTCAACTCTGTAACACGTGGGGTCACCTTGAGTCGAAATTGACTTGACAGCTATGAGTTTTTTTGGTTTAGAAAGTACAGATGGGGAAGAGAGGAGCCCAAGAATTGTGTCTTAATTGTATGTTTTCCTGCACAGAAGAGTATTGTAAGCATTTCCTGATGCCCGTGGGCATGACTACAGGCACTAGACCTTTTCTATATTCAATTTTGCAGTGGTTACTTTTTATTCCATTCCCTCAAAGCCAGGTTCCCCTCCACAGCCTACTAATCTCATAGACCAATTGATAATGGAATATACTGGGTGCAAATATTTCTAGTAAGTTGCCTTTTTGGGCATAATAGTTTAAACTATAAACAGTGTGGGTCAGACAAAAAACAGGAAATCCAAATTATTCTCCATAAAGGGCTGGGGATGGTGGGAATCCAGAAACAAGGCCAATCAGAACCAATATATTTCAATTTGACTCTGATGCTCTGTAGTGATATAAATCAGGGATGGGATCTTATGACCTAAATATTCTGTAGAGGTCAGGTGGCGGGATGGAAACTCCAGCACCATATATATGCTACAGCCTTGAGTCAGAACCCTTCTCCCTTGGGAAATCTCAATTTTTGCTCTTGGGACTTTCAGCTGATTGGATGAGGCCTACCTACATTATGGAGGGTATTCTGCTTTACTTACAATCAACTGGTTGGGAATGTTAACCATATATAAATACTTTTACAGCAACATCTAAACTAGTGTTTCAGGAGACAGTGTTGGTTCAGTGGCAGAGTTTCCCTTGCATACAGGATGTTGTTGTAGTTTTTAGGTGCCAGTGCATCAGTTCCAACTCATAGTGACCCTATGTACAGCAGAGTGAAACACTGTCTGATCATGAGCCATCTTCACAATCATTGGTATGTTTGAGCTCATTGTTGCAGCTACTGTGTCAATCCAACTCGTTGAGGGTCTTCTTCTTTTTCGCTGATTTCCTCTATTTTACCAAGCTGATGTCCATCTCCAGAGACTGGTCCCTCCTGATAACATGCCCAAAGTACATGAGACAAAGTCTCATCGTCCTTGCTTCTAATGAACATTCTCGCTGTAAGTCTTCCAGGACAGATCTGTTCGTTCTTCTGGAAGTTCACAGTATATTCAATAGTCTTTGTCAACACCACAATTTAAATGCATCAATTCTTCTTTGGTCTTCCTTATTTGTTGTCCAGCTTTTACATGTGTGTGAGACGATTGAAAATACCATGGCTTGGGTTAAACGTACTCTATCCTCAAGGTGACATCTTTGCTTTTTAATACGTTAAAGAAGTCTTTTGCAGCAGACTTGCCCAAATGCAATATGTTGGTTGTTTGATTTCTTGACTCCTGCTTATTGGTCCAGTTGTGAGGACTTTTGTTTTCTTTATGTTGAGGTGTAATCCATACTGAAGTTGTAGTCTTTGATCTTCATCAGTAAGTGCTTCAAGTTCTCTTCACTTTCAGCAAGCAAGTTTGTTTCATCTGTGTATCTCACGTTGTTAATGAGTCTTCCTCCAATTCTGATGCCGTGTTCTTCTTCATATAGTCCAACTTCTGGGATTATTTGCTGAGCACATAGATTGAATAAGTATGGTGAAAGGATACAATCTGGATGCACACTTTTTCTGATTTTAAACCACAGAGTGTCCCCTTGTTCCATTTGAACAACTGCCTCTTGGTCTATATACAGGTTTTGCACGAGCACAATTAAATGTTCTGGAATTCCCATTCTTCACAATGTTATCCATAATTTGTTATACTCCACACAGTTAAATGCCTTTGCATAGTCAATAAAACAAAGGTAAATATCTTTCTGGTATTCTCTGCTTTCAGCCAAGATCTGTCTGACATCAGCTATGATATTCCTTGTTCCATGTCCTCTTCTGGATCCAACTTGAATATCTGCAGTTCCTTGCTGAAAGCCAGGTAGCTGTCTTCCAAATTTCTTGGCATAGATGAGTGAGTGCTCCCAGCATTACATCTGTTTGTTGAAACATCTTGATTGGTATTCTGTCAGTTCCTGGAGTCTTGTTTTTCATCAGTGCCTTTAGTACAGTTTAGACTTCTTTTCAACATCATGATAAACGGAGAAAAGATTGAAGTTGTCAAGGATTTCATTTTACTTGGATCCACAATCAACAGCCATGGAAGCAGCAGTCAAGAAATCAAAAGACGCATTGCAGTGGGCAAGTCTGCTGCAAAGGACCTCTTCAAAGTGTTGAAGAGCAAAGATGTCACCCTGGAGACTAAGGGGTGCCTGACCCAAGCCATGGTATTTTCAATTGCATCATATAAACATTCATGTGAAAGCTGGACAATGAATAAGGAAGATCGAAGAAGAGTTGATGCCTTTGAATTGCGGTGTTGGTGACGAATATTGAACATACCATGGACTGCCAAAAGAACGAACAAATCTGTCTTGGAAGAAGTGCAACAAGAATGCTCCTTAGAAGCAAGGTTGGCGAGACTGTGTCTTACATACTTTGGACATGTTGTCAGGAGGGATCAGTCCCTGGAGAAGGACATCATGCTTGGCAGAGTACAGTGTCAGCGGAAAAGAAGAAGACCCTCAATGAGGTGGAGTCACACAGTGGCTGCAACTATGAGCTCAAGCATAACAACGATAGTAAGGATGGTGCAGGACCTGGCAGTGTTTCGTTCTGTTGTGCATGGGGTCACTATGAGTCGGAACCAACTCTACAACACCTAACAACAACAGACTTCTTTTCTTCAGTATCATCGGTTCTTAATTATATGCTACCTCCTGAAATGGCTGAATGTCAACCAATTCTTTTCAGTACAGTGACTCTGTGTATTCCTTCCATTTTCTTTTGATGCTTCCTGTGTCATTCAATTTTTTGCCCATAAAATCCTTCAATATTGCAATTCAATGCTTGAATGTTTTCTTCAGTTCTTTCAACTTGAGAAATGTTGAGTGTGTTCTTCCCTTTTTGTTTTCTAACTCCAGGTCTTTGCATATTTCATTATAACCCTTTACTTTGTCTTCTCAAGGCACCCTTTGAAATCTTCCGTTCAGCACTTTCATTTCATCATTTCTCCCTTTCACTTTATCTACTCTACATTCAAGGACAAGTTGCACAGTCTCGTCTGACATCCATTTTGGTCTTCTTTTTCTTTTTAATGACATCTTTCTTTCTTCATGTACGATATCTTTGATATCATCCCACAGCCCATCTGGTCTTTGGTCATTAGTGTTCAATGTGTCAAATCTATTTGAAATGGTTGCCAAATTCTGGTGGGATATACTCAAGGTTATACTTGAATCTCGTGAACTTGTTTTAATTTTCTTCAGCTTCAACCTGAACTTTCAAATGAGCAATTGATGATCTTTTCCGCAGTCGTCTCTTGGCCTTGTTCTGACTGATGATATTGCATTTCTCCATTGTCTATTCTCACAGGCGTAGTTAATTTGATTCCTCTGTATTCCATCTGGTGAGCTCCACGTGTGTAGTGGCCATTTATGTTGTTGAAAAAAGGTATTTCCAATGAATAAGTTGTTGGTCTTGCAAAAATTCTGCCATTCAATCTCCCACTTCGTTTCTACCACCAAGGCCATATTTTTCAACTACTATTCCTTCTTTGTTTCCAATTTTTGCATTCCAATCACCAGTAATTATCAATTCATACTTATTGCTCATTTGATGAATTTTGGACTGCAGAAGTTGGTAAAAATCTTCAATTTCTTCATCTTTGGCATTAGTGGTTGGTGCATAAATTTGATAATAGTCATATTAACTGGCCTTATTTCTATGTGTATGGATAGCATCCTTTTACTGACATCATTGTATTTCAGGATAGATTTTGAAATATTCTTTTTGATGATGAATGTGACACTATTCCTATTCAGTTTGCCATTCCCAACATAGTAGACCATATGATTGTCTGATTCAAAATGGCCAAAAGCAGTCCATTTCAGCTCACTAATGCCTAGGATACCAATCTTCAAGCATTCCTTTTTATTTTTACAACCTCTACTTTTCCCAGATTCATACTTTGTATACACCACTTTCTGATTATTAATGGATGTGTGCAGCTGTTTCTCCTCATTTTGAGTCTTGCCACAACAGCAAACGAAGATCCCAAGAGCTTTACTCCCCCCACGTCATTAAGGTTGACTCTACTTTGAGAAGCTGTTCTTCAGTGGTATTTTGAGTGCCTTCCAACCTGAGGGGCTCATCTTCTGACACTATATCAAACCGTGTTCCACTGCTATCCATAAGGTTTTTACTGGTTAATTTTTTCAGAAGTAGATTACCAGGACAATCTTCCCAGTCTGTTGTAGTCTGGAAGCTCTGCTCAAACCTGTCTATTACGTGACCTGCTGGCATTTGAAATTCTGGTGGCATAGCTTCAAGTATCACAGCAACATACAAGCCTCCATAGTATGACAAACTTAAAAATAAGCCGTGGTCCATTGGGATACCTGGGTTCTATTCCAGGCCAATGCACTTCAAGTTTAGCCACCACCTGTCCGTCAGTGAAGGCTTGTGTGTTGCTATGATGCTGAACAAATTTCAGTGGAGCTTCCAGATTAAGATAGCTAGGAAGAAAGGCCTGGGCACCTACTTCAAAAATCAGCCAGTGAAAGCTCTATGAATCACAGTGGTCCAGTCCTGTTGTGTTCAAGGTCCCCATGAGTTGCGAGCCAACTCAATAGCAGCTTACAACAACATACTGGTATTTGACCAAACAACTGGGCACCATAGCCTAGCTGAATTGGCAAGCAGAATTAACTATCACACTTAACTGAAAGTATCTTGAAGGTAAAAATTATAATCTATTCATTTTTATATCCTCCATGGTACTCATGATTTTACATTCAATGGGCATTTAACTTATGCCTTCCAAATAACCTTGCCAAAATTAGTGGTGGAGGTGGTGGTGGGGTGGCTGATGAGGACAAAACTAAGCTCTGGTTTTGTATGTGGTGGCGAGGATGTGAGGGTGCAGAAAAATGATGTGGGTTTCTATTCCTGCTCGCAAGTATTCTCCTAGAAGATCCAAATTCTTAAAAATTTGTCACTATGAGGGTTAATTTCTAACCAAACATTACATCAATACATTTAAATTAAAAATTTGTTTTTTTTTCCCTGTTTATCATGATTTAGAACTTATTTTTTGTGCATAGTAACCCTGGCTTTACAGTGGTAAGAGCTACTTTGCCCCCTCCTTGCCCTGGATTCTAATACAAATTTCTCATAATGAGTAACAGTGAATGGTGTCATGACTCAAAGTCTAGTCCCTTTCCCTACCCCAGGCTTACGGGCTGGTGAATGGTACAAGGAAAATGTTAATACGCACTTAAGACTATCTCTGTATTTATCACTCTTTATTTTCACGTTTATGGGCCTATGTTTTACTCTGAACCTCACTTTAAAATTAGAATATTAACACCTAGCTAGTAGTTTTGTTATGGGGCTTGAATGAAATAATATGTGACAAAGAGCTTTATCTACTTCAACACATTTTACATATTTATATCATCCCTGTCTCTCCATGTCTGCTTGTTTCTGCTCTGCCTGTCCCCAGTTGTGTATTTATGTCTTATGTCTGAGTCTCTGTGTGTATGTGTAGGTGTGTTTGCAAGTGTGCCCTTGCACATGTTTTTCTGAGCTAGTAGCAGGGTTTGACTGCTGTCTCCTGTCCTCTGTATGCTTGTTTGTCTCTTTAAACACTCTGCCTTTTGTTTTGTATTAATCTTTCCTTTTTTCCCCTTCTCTCCCTCTTTCTTTATATCTTCTTGCAATTTATTGTCTCCGTTAAGCAGTCATAATATTAAATAAAACATTTGAAGTATTTGTTGTATTTTTAGTAGAGATTTATGTTCACTGTTTTCAATTTCGAAAGATGGTAAAAGAAAAATTAAAATAATTACACACATGAATTATAACCCTCAAATGACACAAAAGGGATAGAGGGGAATGCTAAATCTCTCTTCCAGTCCTGAGTGTCTCAGCCTACCATTTATGCTCTCCTACCATTTCCAGAAGGAGCCTTGGTGGCACAGTGGTTAAAGTGCTTAGCTGCTAACCGAAAGATCTGTGGTTTGAGTCCACCAGTGCTCCACAGAGAAAGATGTGGCAGTCTGCTTCTGTAAAGACTATAGCCTTTTAAATGGCTGCCCTATCAGGCAGTTCTATGCTGTTCTATATGGTTGCTATAAGTTGGAACTGACTTGACAGCAACAAATTTGGTTTGGTTTTTACCATTTCCAGGGATTATATATCTCTGTCTTTATATCTGTCTGTCTCTCTATCATCTATCAATCTACCTACCTATTTATCATATATTTATGTCTCTATCATTTATCTATCATGTATCTAAATTTACGGTCACCTTTTGCTCTTAACATCTTTTGGAGATTATTCCATATAAACTCATACAAATATACCTCATACTTTTTAATCAGCTACATGGTGTGAATGGAACATTTAATAATTCTGTTTTCTTTCTTCTACTCTATTCTCTTATTAAAAAAAAAAAAGACCAACAAAGTAGTACAACCCTAAGCAAACCAATCAAAGTACATTATTACACTTGGGTGGCTGCCTACTAGCTTTTGACTGAAGGTCAACGGGTCTTCATAGATACTACAGATTCCCCAGAAAGTACAGACCTCCCTGAAGGATAAAAATATAGGCCAACGATTTGGCTCTTCTCAACAGCTTAGAGAGAAAAACTGGATAATTCAGGATGAAAATAAACTATATGGTAATCTGGACTATTTGCAGAAGAATGCAGCATCAGGATTGGAGGAAGACTCATTAACAACCTGATATACACAGATGAAACAAACTTGCTAAAAATGAAGAAAACTTGAAGCACTTACTGATGAAGATCAAAGATTACAGCCTTCAGTATGGATTACACCTCAGCATGAAGAAAACAAAAGTCCTCACAACTGGACCAATAAGCAACATCATGATATTAATGGAGAAAATACTACAGTTGTCAACATTTCATTTTACTTGGATCCACAGTCAACACACATGGAAGCAGCAGTCAAGAAATCAAACAACCAAGGTATTACATTGGACAAATCTGCAAAAGACCCCTTTAAAGTGTTAAAAAGCAAATATATCACCTTGATTATAGGGTACATTTGACCCAAGCCATGGTATTTTCAATCGTCTCACACACATGCAAAAGCTGGAGAGTAAATAAGGAAGACCAAAGAAGAACTGATGCATTTAAATTACGGTGTTGGTGAAGAATATTGAATATACCATGGACTTCCAGAAGAACAAAAAAATCTGTCTTGGAAGACTTACAGTGAAAATGCTCCTTAGAAGCAAGGATAATGTATTTTGGACATGTTATCAGGAGGGGCCAATCTGTGGAGAAGGACATCATGCATGGTAAAGCAGAGGGTCAGTGAAAAAATAGGAAGACCCTTAAGGAGATGGATTAACACAGAGGCTGCAACAGTGGGCTCGAACATAGCAACAATTGTGAGGATGGCGCAGGACTGAGCAGTGTACATAGGGTAGCTATGAGTCAGAACCAACTTGACAGCACCTAGCAACAACAGTCTGGTTTGGGTGACTCCATTGTAGGAATTGTGGGCAAACTCTGCTCCAGGCCTTCTGCTTCAGAAACCAGCCAGGAAAATATATCTTGGGTTGCACGGTGAGGTAACCAGAACTAGTTATCATAACAGGTCTGCAAAGGGCCTTGTGGCTGCTTTCTCCCTTGTGATCTCATTGATTGTCACAACCATCTTGGTGGTTGATTTGACGTAAAAATGGAGTTGAATATTCTTCTGAGTTGAAACTCCTAAAGGTGAGGAAGCTCTGGCCCTAAAAGAGTAAGTTAAATACCCACAATTACACTGACAAGTTGAGGACTAGAGACCTGACTTTTTAAACTCTAGTGCAGTATCTTATCATTGAGACCAGCTGTCAGAAATACCACAAATGGGTAGCTTTAACAAATAGAAATTTATTTTCTCACAGTTTAGGAGGCTAGAAGACCAAATTCAGGGTGCCAGCTCTAGGAGAAGGCTTTCTCTCTCTGTCAGATCTGGTGGAAAGTCCTTGCCTTTTTCAGTTTCTTTTCCTTGACCCTTTGGTGATCTTCATGTGGCATGGCATCTATCTTCCCCTATCTCTGCTTGGTTCCTTAGTATTTTCTTTTACATCACAAAAGAATTTGACTTAAGACACACCCTACATAAATGCTGCCCCATTAACATAACAAAGAAACCCCATTTCCAAATGGGATTATAACCACAGGTATACGGGTAAGGATTTATAACATATATATATTTTTAATTTATTGAGCTTTCAGTGAAAGTTTACAAATCAAGTCAGTCTCTCATACAAAAACTTATACACACCTGCTATGTACTCCTAGCTGCTCTCCCCCTAATGAGACAGCACACTCCACCTCTCCACCCTGTATTTCCCATGTCCATTCAACCAGCTCCTGTTCCTCTCTGCCTTCTCATCTCACCTCCAAACAGAAGCTGCCCACATAGTCTCACATGTCTCCTTGATCCAAAAAGCTCATTCTTCACCAGCATCTTTTTCTATCCCATTGTCCAGTCCAGTCCCTGTCTGAAAAGTTGGCTTTGGGAAATCCTGTCCTGGGCTAACAGAAGGTCTGGGGGCCATGACTACTGGGGTCCTTCTAGTCTCAGTCAGACCATTAAGTCTGGTCTTTTTATGAGAATTTGGGGTCTGCATTCCACTGCTCTCCTGCTCCTTCAGGGGTTCTCTGTTGTGCTCCCTGTCAGGGCAGTCATTGGTTGTAGCTGGGCACCATCTAGTTCTTCTGGTCTCAGGCTGATGTAGTCTCCGGTTTATGTGGCCCTTTCTGTCTCCTGGGCTCATAGTTCCCTTGTGTCCTTGCTGTTCTTCATTCTGCTTTGGTCCAGGTGGGTTGAGACCAATTGATACATCTTAGATGGCCGCTTGCTAGCATTTAAGACCCCAGATGCCACTCTCCAGAGTGGGATGCAGAATGTTTTCTTAATAGATTTTATTATGCCAATTGACTTACATGTCCCCTGAAACCATGGTCCCCAAACCCCCATCCCTGCTACACTGGCCTTTGAAGCATTCAGTTTATTCAGGAAACTTCTTTGCTTTTGGTCTAGTCCAGTTGTGCTGACCTTGCCTTTATTGTGTGTTGTCTTTCCCTTCACCTAAAGTAGTTCTTATCTACTATCTAACTAGCGAATAACCCTCTCCCTCCCTTCCTCCCTCCCTCTCTTGTAACCAACAAAGAATATTTTCTTCTCTGTTTAAACTGTTTCTTGAGTTATAATAGTGGTCTTATACAATATTTGGCCTTTTGCAATTGACTAATTTCACTCAGCATAATGCCTTCCAGGTTCCTCCATGTTATGAAATGTTTCACAGGTTCATCACTGTTCTTTATCGATGCATAGTGTTCCATTGTGTGAATATACCATAATTTATTTATCCATTCATCTGTTGATGGGCACCTTGGTTGCTTCCATCTTTTTGCTATTGTAAACAGTGCTGCAATGAACATGGGTGTGCATATATCTGTTCATGTAAAAGCTCTTAACTCTCTAGGATATATTCCAAGGAGTGGGATTGCTGGATCATATGTTAGTTCTATGTCTAGCTTTTTAAGGAAGCACCAAATCAATTTCCAAAGTGGTTGTACCAATTTACATTCCCACCAGCAGTGTATAAGTAAGTGTTCCAGTCTCACCACAACCTCTCCAACATTTATTATTTTGTGTTTTTTGGATTAATGACAGTCTTGTTGGAGTGAAATGAAATCTCACTGTAGTTTTTATTTGCATTTCTCTAATGGCTAATGATCGTGATCATTTCCTCATGTATCTGTTAGCTACCTGAATATCTTCTTTAGTGAAGTGTCTGTTCATATCTTTTGCCCATTTTTTAATTGGGTTATTTGTCTTTTTGTAGTTGAGTTTTTGCAGGATTATGTAGATTTTAGAGATCAGGCACTGTTGGAAATGTCACAGCTAAAAACTTTTTCCCAGTCTGTAGGTAATCTTTTTAGTCTTTTGGTGAAGTCTTTGGATGAGCATAGATGTTTGATTTTTAGGAGCTCCCAGATATCTAGTTTTTCTTCTGTCCAGTTATCCTTGGACCCCTGTCTTAGGTGGCTGGGTGACCTGAGTGGAGCCACCAGTCCTTAAGCCCTTGATGTGGGTAGGTGAGGACCCTGTTTAATAGGCAAAGCGGTGTCAAACTTCAAACATCCACCTCTCCACCGCACAGCTGAAACAGGTGTAGTCTGCCAACAAGGGCCTATTCTCCTGAAATAGGCCCACACAGATCCATGCAGAGGGGAAAGGTACTCAATGTCCATGGACCATTTATGCCTGGACAGGAGCTGCTTCTGTCCTGAGCTCCCCTGGTTAGTGGAGCTGCCATATTATCTTTTCCCCCAGTTGCGAATTTATTCCTTAATCAGGGCCTGGAGGATGGCTCTAGGCGCTCAACAGGGTCTATCTCAGGCCCAGGAAAATCAATCAACAGCTGCTGAAGCTGGCTTGGGGGTGTGGGGCATGGTAAAATATATGCAAGTACTTACCTTTTGCCGATACCCCGTTTTTCTCTAGTTCCGGAGGTGTGAATAGGCTGTGTGGCTGGCTGCTTCTCCCTGAGGAAACTTCGGCTGAACGCTAGTACTGGCTTGGCGCAGCCACTCCGGGAATGGTGCCTGAAGGCTCCTGGCAATTCAGGTCTGGTAACTCCTCCCCGCTTCTGAACCGTCTCTTCCTCCCCCTGCCCCTCAGTTCATTTTCTAACCTTGCATTTGATGTTCAGGGCTCCTAGCTTGTCATAAATAAACTCGTTTCACTTGTTTTTCTCGTCTTTGTTGTAAGAGGGATCGCAGAAAGTGTCTGTCTATTCCGCCATCTTGGCCCCGCCTTCCTGGAGTTCTTATAATAGTGGTCTCATACAATATTTATCCTTCTGCAATGGAGTAATTTCACTCAGCATAATGACTTCCAGATTCCTTCATGTTAGAAGATGTTTCACAGATTCATCATTGTTCTTAATTGTTGCGTAGTATTCCATTATGTGAAAATACCATAATTTATTTATCCATTCTTTTGTCAGTGGGCACCTTGGTTGCTTCCATTTTTTTGCTGTTGTAAACAGTGCTGCAATAAACATGGGTGTGCATATATCTGTTTGTGTGAAGGTTCTTATTTCTCTAGGATATATTCCAATGAGTGGGATCCCTGGATCCTGTGGTAGTTCTATCTCTAGCCTTTTAAAGAAGTGCCAAATCCATTTCCAAAGTGGTTTGTACCATTTTACATTCCCACCAGCAGTGTATAAGTGTTCCAGTCTCTCCACAACCTCTTCAACAGTTATTATTTTGTATTTTTTGATTAATGCCAGCCTTGTTGGGGTGAGATGGAATCTCACCGTAGTTTTGATTTGCATTTCTCTAATGGCTAATGATCTTAAGCATTTCTTTATGTATCTGTTAGCTGCCTGAATGTTTTCTTTGGTGAAATTCCTGTTCTTAACCTTTGCCCATTTTTTAATTGGGTTATTTGTCTTCTTGTTGTTGAGTTTTTGCAGTATTAAATAGATTTTAGAGATCAGATGTTGATGGGATTTGTCATAGCCAAAAACTTCTTCCCAGTCTGTAAGTAACCTTTTTACTCTTTGGTGAAATCTTTTGATGAATGTAGTGTTTGATTTTTAGGAGCTCCTGGTTATCTAGTTTCCCTTCTGGTGTTTGTACATTGTTAATAAATGTTTTGTATACTGTTTAGGCCATGTACTGGGGCTCCTAGTGTTGTCCCTATTTTTTCTTCCATGATCTTTATCATTTTAGATTTTATATGTAGGTCTTTGATCCATTTTGAGTTAGTTTTTGTACATGGTGTGAGGCATGGGTCTTGTTTCATTTTTTTTGCAGATGGATATCCAGTTATGCCAGCACCATTTGTTAAAGAGACTGTCTTTTCCCCATTTTACAGACTTTGGGCCTTTGTCAAATATCAACTGCTCATATGTGGATGGATTTCTGGATTCTCAATTCTCTTCCATTGGTCTGTGTATCAGTTGTTGTACCAATACCAGGCTGTTTTGACTGTTGTGGCAGTATTGTAGGTTTTAAAATGAGGTAGTATGGGACCTCCCACTTTGTTCTTCCTTTTCAGTAATGCTTTACTTATCCATTGCCTCTTTCCCTTCCATATGAAAGTTGGTGATATTTTTCTCCATCTCATTAAAAAATGTCATTGGAATTTGGATAGGGATTGCCTTGTATCTATAGATTGCTTTGGGTAGAATAGACCTTTTTACAATGTTGAGGTTTCCTATCCATGAGTAAGGTGTATTTTTCCACTTATGTAGGTCTCTTTTGGTTTCTTTCAGTACTGTCTTGTGGTTTTCTTTGTATAGGTCTTTTATGTTTCTGGTTAGGTTTATTCCTAAGTATTTTATCTTCTTGGGGACTGTTGTAAATGGTATTGATTTGGTGATTTCCTCTTCTATGTTGTCTTTGTTGATGTAGAGGAATCCAAATGATTTTTTTTATGTTTATCTTGTATCCTAATACTCTGCTGAACTCTTTTATTAGTTTTAATAGTTTTCTTGAGGATTCCTTAGGGTTTTCTGTGTACAAGATCATGTCATCTGCAAATAGAGATACTTTTACTTCTTCTTTGCCAGTTTGGGTGCCCTTTATTTCTTTATCTAGCCTAATTGCTCTGGCTAGGATGTGTAGCACAATGTTGAGTAAGAATGGTGATAAAGGACATCCTTGTCTGGTTCCCTATCTCAAGGGGAATGCTTTCGGACTCTCTCAGTTTAGGGTGATGTTGGCTATTATATTGGCTTTGTATAAATGCCCTTTATTATGTTGAGGAATTTTCCTTCTATTCCTATTTGACTGAGAGTTTTTATCATGAACGTGTGTTGAAGTTTGTCAAATGCCTTTTCCGCATCAATTGATAAAATCATGTGGTTCTTGTCTTATTGTTTTATTTATATGATGGATTACGTTAATTGTTTTTCTAATGTTGAACTGTTTCTGCATACCTGGTCTGAATCCCACTTGGTCGTGGTGAATTATTTTTTTGATATGTTGTTGAATTCTATTGGCTAGAATTTTGTTGAGGATTTTTGCATCTAAGTTCATGAGGGATATAGGTCTGTCATTTTCTTTTTTTGTGGATTCTTTACCTGGTTTTGGTATCAGAGAAATGCTGGCTTGATTGGATGAATTTGGGAGTATTCCATCCTTTTCTACGCTCTGAAATACCTTTAATAGTGTTGGTGTTAACTCTTCTCTGAAAGTTTGGTACAATTCTCCAGTGAAGTTTTCAGGGCTGGGGCTTTTTTGTTTGTTTGTTTTTCCTGGTCTTTTGTAAATTTCCTTTTCAAGCTCTTCTTTTGTTATGGGTTTATTTAATTGCTCTACCTCTGTTTGTGTTAGTTTAGTTAGGTAGTGTGTTTCTAGAAATTTGTCCATTTCCTCTAGGTTTTCAAATTTGTTAGAGTACAGATTTTAATAGTAATTTGATATGATTCTTTTAATTTCAGTTGGGTCTGTTGTGATATTGCCCATCTCATTTTTATTTAGGTTATATTTTTCCTCTCCTGTTTTTCTTTTGTCAGTTTGGCCAGTGGTTTATTGATTTTGTTGATGTTTTCAAAGAACCAGCTTTTGGTTTTATTAACTCTTTCAATTGTTTTTCTGTTCTCTATATCCTTTAATTCTGCTCTAATTTTTATTATTTGCTTTCTTCTGGTGCCTGAGGGTTTCTTTTGTTGCTCTCTATTTTTTTAAGTTGTAGGTATATTTCTTTGATTTTGACCCTTTCTTCATTTTGCATGTGTACCTTTATTGCTCTAAATTGACCTCTGAGGACTGCTTTAGCTGTGTCCCAAAGGTTCTGACAGAAAGTGTTTTCATTCTCATTGGATTCTATGAATTTCTTTATTCCGTCCTTAATTTCTTCCTTAACCCAGTAGTTTTTGAGCAAGGTGTTGTTCAGTTTCCATGTGTTTTATTTCTTTTTCCTGCTTTATCTGTTATTGATTTCTACTTTTATGGCTTTATGGTTAGAGAAAATGCATTGTAATATTTTGTTGTGTTGGCTTCTGTTAAGGCTTGCTTTATGACCTAATACATTGTCTATTCTAGGGAATGTTCCATGTGCTTTGGAAAAGAAAGTATACTTGGCTGCTGTTGGGTGGAGTGTTCTGTATAAGTCTATGAGGCTAGTTGGTTGATTGTGGCATTTAGATCTTCCATGTGACTTTTGAGCTTCCTTCTGGGTAGTCTGTCTTTCAGCAAAAGTGGTGTGTTGAATTCTCCTATTATTATTGTGGAGCTGCCTCTCTCTCTTTTCAGTGTTGTTAGAGCTTGTTTTATGTGTTTTGGGTGTGTAAATATAGTCATGTCCTCCTGGTGTATTGACCCTTTAATCATTATATAGTGCCTTTCCTTATCCTTTGTGATGGATTTTACTTTAAAGTCTATTTTACCTGAAATTACTATTGCCACTCCTGCTCTTTTTTGATTGTTGTTTGCTTGATGTATATTTTTGCATCTTTGAGTTTTTGTTTATGTCTTCAAGTTGAAGGTGTGTCTCTTGTAGGAAGCATATAGACGGATCGTGTTTTTAATCCATTTTTCCTCTCTTTGTCTCTTTATTCATGCATTTAGTCCATTTACATTCAGTGTCATCATGGATAGGTATGAATTTACTGCTGTCATTTTCACTTTTTTTTTTGTGTGTGTTGTTGACAGTTTCTTTTTCCCACTTAATTTTTTGTGCTGAGTAGTCTTTCTTTACATATTTTCTTTTCTTCTTTTTCATTGTTGTTCATTTTGTATTTGCTGTGTCTTTATGATTATCTTGTATTTTACTTTGATGTGTAGAATTGTTAGTCTTCTTTGTGGTTACCTTATTATTTACCCCTATTTTTCTAAGTTTAAACCAAACTTTTATCTCTTTATATCACCATGACTTCCTGTCCATAGGAAATGTCTATGACTGTGTTTTTTAGGCCTTCTGGATTGATTTAATGTTGTCATCTTTTACATAATGACATTGCTGTTCTCCTGTTTTGAGAGGTTTGTTTTTTATATGTTGATTTTTTTTTATTTCCCTATCTCAGTCGATATCTGGTTGCTCTGTCCTTTGTTCTAGTCTTGAGTTGTTATTTGATGTTGTTGATTTTCTAACCAGAGGACTCCCTTTAGTATTTCATGTAGTTTTCGTTTGGTTTTTGTAAATTCCCTAAAGTTCTGTTTATCTGGAAATGTCCTAATTTCACCTTCATATTTGAGAAACAGTATTGGTGGATATAGGATTCTTGGCTGGCATTTTTTTTTTCCTTCAAGGCTTTATGTATTTCAATTCATTGCCTTCTTGCCTGCGTGGTTTCTGCTGAGTAGTTCAAGCTTATTCTTATCGACTTTTCCTTTGTAGGTGAGTTTTTGTTTATCCTTAGCCACTCTTTAAATTTTCTCTTTATTTTTGGTAAGTTTGATTATAATACGTCTTGGTGACTTTCTTTTGGGATCTAGCTTGTTTGGGGTTTGATGATCATCTTGGATAGATATCTTCCCATCTATGAGGGAGATTTTCTGCCAACAAATTGTCAACAATTCTCTCATATTTTCTGTTCTCCCTCCCTGTTCTGGTACTCAAATTACTCGTAGGTTATTTCTTTTGATAGAGTCCCACATGATTCTTAGGGTTTCTTTTTTTTTTTTTTCAATTCTTTTATCTGATTTTTCTTTGAATATATTGGTGCCAAGTGTTTTATCTCCAGTCTCACTAATTCTGCCTTCTATCTCCTCAATTCTGCTTTTCTATGTATTGAGTTTTCCAATTCTGAAATTTTATTGTTAATCTGAATTTCTGTTGCTGAGCCTGTATGGATTTGCACCCTATTAAATTTTTCATTATGCTCTTGAATAACCTTCTTAATTTCCTCAACTGCTTTATCTGTGTGTTCCTTGGTTTGTTCTGTGTTTTGCCTGGTCTCCTTCCTCATCCCTTGAAGAGTTCTGTATATTGATCTTTTGTATTCTACCTTGGGTAATTCCAGGACTATCTCTTCATCCAGAAGATTCCTTGATTCTTTGTTTTGGCAGCTTGTTGTAGTGATCACAATCTGCTTCTTTATGTAATTGATACTCTTTTCTCTGAGCCATCCATAAGTCATTGTATTAATTTATTTTATTCTTGCTTACTGTATCCTAGCTTCTTGCTTTGCTTGGTTTTGATATACCCAAAGAGACTGCTCAAGTGAGCTAGCATGATTATTGGCACCTTTGAAACTCTAATGTCTTGTTACCAGATAGTGAGAGCTGTTACCAAGTATATAAGCCTAGTAGTCCATTCACTTTTCTTGTAGAGATTCACCTCAGGTGTCCAGGTATTCGGTTACCATGTGTGTGGTGTGGGCTCTCACCTACAGTGTTAGAGGAGTAGGGGTGATTGGTGTAGTCGCTGGTATCTCGTTGGAGCCAGGTGTCACTCTGAGCGAGGCAGGGTGCTGACAACTATCCCCTGAGTGTCTGTAAGGAAAGTGCATGCCTGTTCCCTAGAGCACACAGGTGGGTGGGCTCTGCAGCTGAACCATGGGCACCCAATGTTTTTGGCTATAAGGACTGGGAGGCAGCACTTACCTTTGGACCCCTGTCACAGGTGGCTAGGCCGCATGGATGGAGCCACCAGTCCTCAGGCCCCTGGTGTGAGTAGGTGAGGACCTTGCTTAATAGGCAGAGCAGTGTCAAATGCCAAAAACCTGCCTCTCTACCACACATGTGAAACAGTTGAAGACAGAGCTCAGGCAGATAAACTGTTGCACAGTGCCAAAAAGAGCCTAAACTACTGAAATGGGCCCACACAGGTCCATGCTGGGGTGAAGGGCATTCAAAGTCCATGGACTGCTTGTGCCTGGACAGGAGCCACTTCTGCCCTGAGTTCCCTGCTTAGGGAAGCTGGCAGATTATATTCTCCCCATTTGTTAATTTGTTGCTTCTCTAAGGCCAGGAAAATGCCTCAGGGCTTGCAGTAGAACCTATCTTAGGCCCATGGAAGTCCACCACACCGAAGCTGGCTTGGGTGCTGGGATAGAAGGGGGAGGGATCAGATAAATGGGAGAGAGTTCTTTTGAAAGGAGTGCTTTTTGATCTACGTGGTAAATTAGATGGAAGCACTTATCTTTTGCCAAGAGCGCTGTTCTTCATTGATTCCAGAGGTGTGAGTAGACTCTATGCTGCTTACTCTTGCTGGCTGAGGAAACTGTGTCCTGAATGCTACCGCCAGTCCCACCGCGATTATGCCAGGGGATTGGGCCTGCACCTTTCACTCTCACTCGCTGAGGGAACAGTGTCCCAAATGCTACCACCAGCCCTGCCATGGTTGTGCAAGGGGATTGGGGCTGAGGGGTGCCATTTCCCACTGAGTCAGGTCAGGCAACTCCTCGCTGTGTCTGAACCATTCCCCCCCTCTCTGCCGCTCAGTCTGATTTCTTTTAACTTTGCCTTTGATGTTCAGGGTTCCTAGCTTGTCATATATATAGTCGATTCACTTGTTTTTTTGGGTCTTTGTCGTAAGAGGGACCACTGGAAGTGACTGAGTACTCTGCCATCTTGGCCTGCCTCCGGTAACACATGCTTTTGAGGGACACATTTCAATCCATAACACCCTCTGTGGGTATTGTTAATGCTCTTTTGCCTCCATGAGATATTTAACATTTTCCTACTAAGCCCAATTTCAGGGCCCAGAGCTGCACCCTTACTCATCCTCATTGGCTCTCTTCTCTTTGAATTCTTCAAAGCTTGTGCTTAGAGTTCTCTACATAGTACAAAAGCTCTTTGTTATAGATTGGAATTTGTCCACCCCAAAATATGTTGAAGTCGTAACACAGGTACCTATGAATAGGACTTTGTTTGGACAAGTAGGGTCTTTTTTTTTGAAGATATTATGTGTTAAGTCATGCTGCAGTAGGGTTGATCCTAGTCCTGATCCCCCCTGAGTGATGTCTTATAAAAGAGGAGAACAGACACAGAGAAACAGTTACCCAGGGAGAAGACTCCATGTGAAGATACATCTCCAAGCTAAAGAGTGCCAAGAGATGCCTGGAGGTTTCAGAGCTTGAAGGGATAGGGAAGGTGCTTTCCCTAAAGGCTTTAGAAAGACACATAGCCCTGTCCATGCCCTGAATTTAGGCTTCCATCCTCCAAAACTATAAGGAAATAAATGTATGTTCTTTAAAGCAAAAGACTTTGTGGTATTTTGATATGGTGGCCCTAGAAAACTAAGACACACTTGTTAGTTCATTGGCATTTAGTCACTTAGGGTATGGTTTCTGCTTAAGTATTTTTCTTTTAGAGGAGGTGGGGGTCACCACTCCCATGGGTATTAATCAAAACCAGGCAGCCCAAACCCTTGACTTTGCTGCTTCCAGGTATGTCCTCAATCCATCCATGTTCAGTTGTGAGGTCCCCAGAATCCTCTGTGAGGTGACACCACATGGAGCTTTGATTTGGTTGCAGTGATGTCCCCAGTGATGGTCAAAAGCCAACTGTCTCTGTTGTGACACGCAGGCTAGGCACTATGGGGCTTGGCCAAGCTCTGTTCCACAAGAGACACATTCTTGCCAGAGGGTTGGTTAGGACACGTACCCAATGGTGAGGCATTCTTGTATCACATTAGCTATTAGAAGTGACTAGCAAGATCAAAAGGAGCCCTGGTGGCACAATGCTTAAGCACTCAGATGTTAACCGAAAAGTTAATGATTCTAGCCCACCAGCGACTCTGCGGGAGAAAGACTTGGTCTGCTTCCATAAAGATTACAGCCTAGATAATCCTATGGGGCATTTTTTTCTCTTTTACATGTGGTTGCTATTAGTGGAAAATTGACTCTAGGCACCCAACAACAATGGCAATATCAACAGTAGATTAACACTACAGGCTTTCATCTTGCAGAGAATCTTAGATGTTAGCTCTGAGTGTTACTGTTTCAAAAACTTAAAGGACTTTAACTGAAAATTTTAATACTCCAGGTCAGGTTCAACTCTATGTGTAGGCTGAATGGAAATAGCAAGCACGTCTCAGTATAGTTATTACTATTTATGGATACCTACTATGTTTGTAGTACTGTTGTGGTTTGCACATTGCTATGACTCTGGAAGCTATGTCCACTTCTGAAAATTAGCCAATGAAAACATTGTGGAGCAAGCAGAATATTGTCCAATACAGTGCTGGAAGGTGAATTCCCTAGGTTGGAAGGCGTATACAATAGCTACAACAGTGGACTTAAGCATGCTGGCAATTGTAAAGATGACAAAGGACCGGGCAACATTTCATTCTATTATATATAAAGCTGTGATGAGCTGCAGCTGACTTTGTGTCAGCTAACAACATTATGCGTAATGCATTGTGCAAAGCACTTTATAATATGGCCTCAAATCCTTATAACGTCTTTGCAAGGTAGATATTATTGTGGCTATTTCATGAATGAGGAGGCTGAGATTCAGTGAGAATCAGTTACTTGCTTAAGATTATGTAATTAGAAGTGACATCCAGAATGCAAACCCAAGTCCATCTGACTTGAGCTTGTGACTATGGTATCTCTCTGCTAATTTGGAGAGTTCTGAAAAATAGTCCCTGTCAATGATGCTGAAGTTCACTTTTCTAGATCTATTTCTTTGTTCTAAGGAATTATTCCTTGTTATGTTGCATATGCCTAAAGAAGGGCAACACAGTACTATCATGATCAGATAGTTCACCGTTTGCTTCCTGCAGAATGAAACTCCTACAATGTGAGAACTCCTGACAGGTGAGGGCGGGAGGGGGAGAAGGAGGGCACTCTTGCTGAGGGGAAAAGTGATCATTGGGAGAAGAAGGGAGCAGAAAGGAAAGTAAGAGGGCATTGAAGACAAATTCTGCTAACTTCAGTGTTTTGCCATGGGACGTTCCTGCCCAAGACCGAAGTTTGAAGACCTTGGCAGAGCTATATTCTTTATGACCTCTTGGGTATAAGTCTTGAGGGACAGAGCTGAATTTAAGGCTTGTTTCCCTTTATACACACGCATATTTGGTATATGTATTGGTACCAAATATATATGTGTATATTTGGTATAAATATATTGGTATGTATAAAAAATTTTTTTATATGTATATATGTACACATATATATACATATATGTGCATGTATATGTATATATATGTGTACATATATTATGTATATATATGAATGCATATATACACATATGAATACATGCTCCCCATGTTTGTCAATTTGCTGTAGTGTAGGGCCTTGAGTGTTGCTGTTACGTTGGAGGCTATGCACCTGGTACTTCAAATACCAGCAGGACCACCCATGGTGGACAGTTTTCAGCAGGGGCTCCAGACTAAGAAAGGCTAGGAAGAAGGGCCTGGCAGTGTACTTCCAAAAATTGACCAGTGAAAACCTCATGGATCACAACAGAACATTGTCTAACTTGCTTGCTTTGGACACGTCATTAAGAAGGATCAAGCATTGTAGGAGAACATCATGTTTGGTGAAGTAGAGGGCCAGCAAACACGAGGGAGATAGATTGGCACAGTAATGGCAAGGAAGCACTTGAATGTGCTGGCAACAGCAAGGATGACACAGGACCAGGCAATGTTTTGTTCTGTTGTACATAAAGTCTCCATGAGTTGAAACTGGCTCTGCAGCAGCTCTCAATCTCTATCTACATATATGGTTATAATCCTGTACCATTGTAAATGGATTGGTTGTTCTTTTTATAGCTCTGTCATGAAACTTCTTCAGATGCTAAAGCAGAATCTCCAACTGGTCAGTGCTTTAGAGCTGCCATAAAGATGTGGTTTGAAGCCAGGCTCTATCACTGTACTCGATAAACCAATTATTTACCTTCTCTGAGCCTTAGTTTTCTCATCCATCAACAGAAATGATACATGTAAATACCTCAGAGGGTGCTTGGAGTGCTAAATGAGACCATGGATATAAAGTTCTCATTGCAGTTCCTGGCCCAAAGTGGGCACTCAGTAAATATTATTAATACTCTTACAAAAATTCCCAAAAGCCTTTCTATTTACAAATGGTGTCTCAAATATAGAAGGCTGTGGAAAAAGAATAAATGCTTGTTTAGAAAACTTTAAAGTTTTCTCTTTTATGAAAAAATCATATTTCAATTAGGCTTTTAAATTACACCTATTGTTAAGACAACCATTAATTGAAGTAGAGCTAAATCAGTTGCAAAATGAGGCAATCATTTGACCCCTCTTCTATAAAAGTTAGACTGGCAGAAAAATTGTTATTTAGAAAAAAATAAACTGTGGCATTTGAGGATTCATTTATATCCGTAGGGCTGTAAGCTGAATCAGCCAACCAGCCAGTCAATACATATTTACTAAGGGACACCAGGTGCAGTGCTGTGTGAAGGAAACAGGAGAGGAGGAGGTAGACATGGCTTCTGCTCCCATGGAGTGTATAGCCTAGCATGGAAGACAGACGTTAAGACCAATAATTACAAATAAGTAAGTATGCTTAAGTACGTAAAGTTTTGCAAAGGACAAGTGAAAACATTTGTTTTATAAACAGGGTCAAAGAGTAATGAACGCGAGGCCTACACGCCTCACAGATATTATTTCAACAAGTTCTCCTTCTGGTTGGTTTCTGTCATTTCTACCTTATGTTATTTGAGCCAGCCTTGCAGGACAGTAAACATTTACAAGTAGTCTAAAGTGTGCCTTCAGCATCATTTTTTAATACAAGTCCTACAGTCAGGCTTTTTAATCTACTTTATCTTATGTCATGGGTGTTGGCTGTCTCTCAGTTCCCTGCTAACCTTCCATACCTTTTTCTCCACTGGCAGGATAGGAAGCCTGCAACCTCGATCTCCCAGATCTCTTCGCCAGCTGACTTCCCGTTAGGTTTCGGCAATAGAAGGCATTGAAGGAGCCGGGGGTGGGGGGGCGGGGGTGGGGGCGAGGCAGTGTTTCTTCCAGCATTTAGCGACATCTTCTGCAGGGGCGGCAATAGCAGTGGGGTATAGCTGTGGTGGCAGTAGTGGCAGTAGCCAAGAGTGTCACCCAGAGTGGTTTCTGTTTTCCTGATTGGCCACAATGTGATATTACATCCTTCTAAGATGTGAAAGCAAAAAAAGAGGAAATCTAATGCTGTTTGGGAAGATTAGAGTATTTCTTGAGAAGTCTTGTTAAAACTAAGAACCTAAAGAATGAGCAAGAGTTAGTAAGGCAATCAAGAATGAAAATTTCATTTAGATTCTCCTGAGTGGTGGTGTGGAGTTAAGGGAAGCAGCAAATGAATAACTAGGCAAATAGTAAGACAAACTCAAGACTTTTCTCAGATTTACTAGATGTAAAAACAAAAGAAAAAACCCAAACCCATTAAAATCTAGTTGATTCCGACTCATAGCTATGATAGGACAGAGCAGAACTGCCCCACAGGGTTTCCAAGGAGTGGCTGGTGGATTTGAACTGTTGACCTTTTGGTTAACAGCTGAGCTCTTAAGGAAAGGGCACTAAGAGATGAGAAAAAGCATTTGCAAAGAGTTTTTTTTTTTTTAATTTATTGTTGTAAACATATATAAAAGAAAACATTTGCCAATTAGACAATTTTTACATGTACAATTCAGTGACATTATGTTCATCATGTTGTGGGACCATCACCACTATCCTTTTCCAAATGATTCCACGACAATTAACAGAAATCAGTGCCCCTAAGCAATGGTTCCCCCTTTCTCCCTCCCTCTCACCCCCGTTGTTATTGTTGGGTGCTGTTTAATCGATTTGACCCACAGCAGCACCATGTAACAGAGTAGAACTGACCCGTGGGGTTTTTTTTGGCTGTAATCTTTACGAAAGCAGATTTACAGCTCTTTCTTCTGCAGAGCCACTGTTCGGGTTCCAACCACCAACTTTTCGGTTAGCAGCTGAGTGCTTAATTGTTGTGCCACCAGGGCTCCTTCTCACCTCAGGTAACTACTAATAAGCTTTGGTGTCTATACATTTGCCAATTTCGTATAAAAAGGATCATACAATATGAGGGTAAGTCAAAAAGTATTGCTTCTAGGGTTCCAGTTCATATATGCACAGGTTTATTCCAAACAAAACATGTTTAAACATGTCTCTGTGATCAGTAGATGGCTTTGGACAAGTTCAGTAATACACTTGTCTTAATCTCTTTAGGGTACCTTTGAAAAAAAAAATGGATAATTTTTGTGTTGTGGGAAAACCGATTTTGGGGTCAGGGCTAATATCAAAATTTAACAAAACTCAAGTGGACATCTTCCCTAATCATTGACGCTTTGGAACAAGTTTCTGGGAATGCTGCCCCATATAAAACAACAGTTTTTAGATGGACCAAGCATTTTAAGTAAGGTTGGAAAGACCTCAAATACAAGCCAAGAGAGGGAAGACCACTCAGAAGGTTATGGTGACTATGTTTTGGGATTCCAAGGGGATAACCTTGATATATTTTCTTAAAGGATACAGGATGATCACGGAGGCTTATTATGAAGAAGCTTAAAAAAACTGAAAACTGCATTAGTGAGAAAAAGTCCAGGAAATTTGCACTGAGGAATTTTTTTCCATCAGAACAGTGTTCCTGCTTTTTCCTTGAGGATAGCAAGGGCTGTCCTACAAGAATTTCATTGGCAAACCTTACCCCATGCATGGTACATTCCTGGTCTCCCCCTTTCAGACTTCTTTTTGTTCCCAAAACTCAAAGGACATTTAAAAGGAACACAATTTGAGTCCCTTGAGGACGCCAAAACTGCCATTTTGATGTGGAGTAAATTGAAGAGTGCACAATTCTTCGGGGAAGGGTTAGAGAGACGGAAATACCGCTTTCAGAAGTGTATAGACCTAGACAGAAGAAATGTCAAGAAACAATTGCTTCACATTTTGATATTTTTGCTTAATAAAAATGGTTTTGTAGCAATGCTTTTTGACTCACCCTCGTATTTGTCCTTTTGTGTCTGAATTGTTTCAGCATAATGTCTTCAAGGTTCATCCATATTCTAGCAGTTTCAGAATTTCTTTTTTCTTTATGGCTGAGTAATATTCCATTGTATGTGTATAGCACATTTGTTTATCCATTCATCTGTTGATTGACATTTAGGTTGTTTCCACCTTTTGGCAATTGTGAATGATGCTGCAACGAACATTGGTGCACAGGCTTCTGGTTTTCTTCCTGTTCACAGTTGTTTTGGGCATGTATACCTAGGATTGGGATTTCTGGGTTAAATGGTAATTCCATGTTTAACTTTTTGAGGAACAACCAGATTGTTTTCCACAGCATCTGTACCAGTTTCCATGCCCACCAGCAGTGGATGATAGTTCCAGTTTCTCCAGATCTTCGCCAACACCTGTTATTTTCCCTGTTTTTTTTTTTTTTTTTTTTAAATCTTAGCCATTCTAATGGGAATGAAGTGGCAGCGCATTGTGGTTTTGATTTGCATCTTCCCAAGTGCAGTCAAGAACAGTCTGTCAGTGGAGGCTTGCATGTTGCTATAATGCTAAATAGGTTTCAGTAGAGCTTCCAAACTAAGACTAAGACCTGGCTTTCTACTTCTGAAAATCACCCACTGAAAGCCGTATGGATCACAACGATCTGACCTCATTGTGCATGGTCAGGAGCCAACTCAAAGGCAGCTAACAACAACACCAACAATGACTAATAACATTGAGCATATTTTCATGTACTTGTTGGTCATCTGTATATCCTCTATAGTGCAATATTGATTTGAGACCTCTACCTATTTTTTGACTGGATTGTTTCTTTGTTGTTTAGTTATAGAAATTCCTTATATATTCTGGATATTAAACACTTATAAGCTATATGGTCCCCCAAATTTTCTCTCAATCTGTATGTTGTATTTTTCACTTTGTTGATAAAGTCCTTTGATGCCCTAAGTCTTTAATTTTGATGAATACGATTTATCTATCTTGTCTTTTGCTGTTCGGGCTTTTGGCGCATATGCAAAACATTTTCAACTTATAGATGACTTGGTGTTGTTATGAATTGAATTGTGTCCCCCCAAAATACTGAGGTCTTGGCCTCTATACCAGTGGATGTGGCCCTGTTTGGAAATAGAGTTTTCTTTTTTTATGCTAATGAGGGCATACTGAGTAGGGTAGGTCATAAGCCTAATCCCTTCTGTATTATAAAAAGAGCAGAAGAGACACAGAGACACACACAGGGGAAGACAGACACCAAAGAACTGCAAGGATCGCTGGCAGCTACTAGATGCTGAAACAGGCAAAGAAAGACCTCCCCCTAGAGCCACACCCTGAATTTGGACTTGTAGCCTCCAGAGCTGTGAGAAAAGAAATCTTTGTTCTTTAAAGCCACCCATTTGTGGTGTTTTTGTTACAACAGCACTAGGTAACTAAGACAGGAGTTGCAGCTGATTCCTTTGTTCCCTGACATTCTTCCTTTTTTCCTTTTTTTTTTTTGGCCATTCTTACTTTCAGAGAATTCAGATGTCTTGGCCCATCCCCAAAGATTCTGATCTAGTAGGGCTGGGATGGGGCCCAGACATCTGTATTTCAGAGTTGAAAACTATTAGTCTACTCTATCATAGGTACTTTTTCTGGGCAAGGGAATATAGCCATAGATGACACAGCCCTGTCCCTGAGGAGTTTGCCCTTGTGGGGGAAGACTTTGGTCTCTAAGTTGAGTGGTTGGCTGTCTTTAAAATCTTGTGGTGAAAGTGTCCCTTTTTATTTATAATACTTTGTGATGCTATTCAACTTGAACTATTTTAATAAAGTGTTTTATTGCTTTAAAAATATATCCTTCCCCATCCCTAATATACCTTGCTTGAATCTTGAGATTGAGTCAAAGGTGCTGAAGGCAGCTTATCTAGTATACAGATTTATTCTTTGAAGGTAAATAAATCTCTTGTATGCAATATCTGCATCTCCAAACTGGTAAAATGAAGAAAAGTTCCTCATGCTGATTTTCAGTATTTATGAATATACAAGTATATACTTCTACTCTCTGCACATAGTTAATTCAAGTTATATACCTCCACTAAAATGTCTCTAGTCAAAGAATGGAATATTTGAAAACTACTTGCAAAGGATAGAATAATCTTGTCTTTTTTTTATACCTACTAAAGCCAGGAATGGACAACCATACTCACACATAACATGTGACGCTGCCAGATCTATTCCCTGATGCAATGACGAGAGCCCTTGAGACCAAGTGATGGCATTGTGTATGGCAGGGCAGGAGGCTGGGAATCCATTCACTTAAAAAAAGATGAGGAAGAACTTCGGAGCCTCTTTCTTGCCAAAGAGGTAATTTTAGAACTGGGCATAAATGCTGAGTGCCACCAGGGAAGCCAAACAACGAAAAGTAAAAGATGATGACAGTTTGGCAAGGCAGAGGAAAATGACGCTTGTGGAATGACTAGCATTTTCCGTTTCATATGCAGGCCTGGTAGGTTCACCTTCAGTGGCTGGGAACGGTCCAGTGAGGAGCCTTGGTGGTGCAGTGGTTAAGAGATCAACTGCTAACCAAAAGATCAGCAGTTCAAATTCACCAGCCACTTCTTGAAAACCCTATGAAGCAGTTCTACTCTGTCCTATAGGGTCACTAGGAGGTGGAATTGACTCAATGGCAGTAGGCTTGGTTGGGTTTTTAAGCTCCTCGACCTCATGGTTGAAACAAATTATTCTATTGTCTGTTTAACACTTGCAGCTCATTTTGGCTTTGCTTGTAAATGAAAATCTACTGCCACCCCATGTCATGGGTTCCTTTTCTAATATAAACACTGCAGTAAAGGTTTTCAACCTTTTCCATCTCATATCAAGTCTCTACATTTGTGTATGTTCTTCAGTTCTTTGCATGGAACGTGATAGGACACATCTCCTGTGTTTCCTAGGTGCTGAGAAGGGAAAAAGACATTGATGACAAGGAAGAAACACAAATGCAGTGAGAAAAGCAAATGGAAGATACCCTGGGAAGAGGAATTATAGAAGGAGGACAAGGCATGTAATCTCTGGTGCAAGGGGGAACAACATATGTGTATCAGTCACTATTGCCCCAATAATACTGAGATATTCACTGCCCCAAAGTTCCGTGTTTTAAAACAACCAAGCATTTATTCTCATGTTCATGGGTCTGCAGACTGGTTGCAGCTCAGGGTGCAGGTTGAGTTTCGGTCTGCTCCACGTGTCTCTCATCATCTTTGGAACAGCATCTAGCAGGAAAAAATGCAGCAATGTTGAGGGCGAGCAGAAACCCATGATGGACTTGACTCAGAAATTGCACATGGTCACTTCTGCCTACATTCCATGGGACAAAACAAGGCACATGGCCAAGCCCTAATGTCCAAGGAGTAGAAAATACACTCTGCCCCCAGGTGGAGGGCATGAGCATTTGCTAAACAGTAATCCAATGTTAGCAGGAGGACTCCCAGCTCTGGGTGTGGTGCTGTCTACATCTCACAAATATGCTTCCATCTAGCTGCTGGGAAACAGGTGGCAGAGTGGGAGGCTTGCCACACACACTAGTTGAAAAGAAATTCACTACACAGATGGCAAAATAAATTTATAAAATCAGCATTCTTTATTACAAGCCCATCAAGCACTGTTCCCTACCTGGGCATGGGTTTCTGCAATATGCAAACTGCCTTGTTCAAGAAAGGAGTGTAGGTTATTGCCATTGTCATTATTTTCATTACTGAATGTTGTAACAACAGCATAAATGACTCTTAGAGCATAAGCAGAAGGAAGAGATGAGAAAATGAGAAAAATGAAAAGACAAGGAATTTCCACTCAGAGTTTACAGTTAAAGCAGGAAATACAGGTAATCATCTGAATGATTGCTCTTCACTTCCACATGTGAGATATACTACTGGTGAAAATAATTTTAAGATTGAAATAATCTGTGCTAAACAGTTAGGTACTACAGCTGCTGACCAAAGGGTCGGCAGTTCCAGTCTGTCAGGCGCCACTTGGAAACTCTATGGGGCAGTTCTACTCTGTCCTATAGGGTCGCTATGAGTCGGAATTGACTTGATGGCACTGGGTTTGGTTTTTTTGATAAACAGGTACAAGTTCTTTCAGAAATTACTTTTGCGGAAATCAGTGTCTGAATTAACCAGATAGTTGTCTAAAGTGTTTGCTTGATAAGAGTTCTATCTCCTTTTCGTTGTTTCCCTCCTCCCAAGGGACCTCAAGCTAGTTCGCCACTGTGGCCCCCTCAGTGTGGAACTTGACAGTCTCTTTCTATCAAACAGCACATATTTTTCACCATTCAGGGCCTGCTCAGTGGTGACCTAATCTAACCAAGTAATCGGAGCTAAAGCCGGAGCTAATAGCTGAAAATAGCTTAAAGTGTTACCTCTTTCAGACAATATTTTCGTTTTAATAACAGTCTAAATTATCTCTACTCATATCTCCACTCAAAATAATGGGATATTTGAAAATTTCAATTTCCAGGGCAGGGTCGATGGCATAGCTACTTTGGGATATTAATACCTCAAATCACATCATGTTAGAAAATGTGTATTTGGGTAAGAGTAATCTACTATTGCACATACATGTAATTAGTAAGATGCTGTGGTAGATTAGATTATTATTCATCGAATATTTACTCCCCTTAACCTTTATACCTCATTGATGTTGGACTTGGCCATGTGACTTGCTTGGCCAATGGGTTGTTAGCAGACATGACACATGCAGAGGAAATAGGTGTTACCAGTTACTATTGCTACGTAACAAATCACTCTAAGGCTCAGTGACTTAAATAAAACAACCATTTGTTATTATTCATACAGCTATGGGTTGGCTAGGGTTTGACCGGTCTAGTCTTTGCTTGCTGGGTCAACTCTGCTTCTAACTGCAGGTCTATAAGTCAGTGAAGTGGCTCTGCTCCATCAGTCTCTCATTCTCTTAGGACTACCCCGGTCACGTTCTCATGGTAATGGCGGGGCGCAAGATGGAAGACAGAAATGTGTGAGGCTGCTTAAGGACTAAGATCAGATCTGGAACGTTGCCACTTATCTCCTCATGCTCTTGGCCAAAACTAGTCATATGGCAGAGCTCAAAGTCAAGAGGCAGAGAAATACATTCCAACCATGATGAAGTCATGGCAAGAATAAAGAAATGGATGCAGCAAGAGGCAAAGAACTGAAGCCAATAATAAAACCTATCACAGTAGTTGTTTTTGTACAGTCTATGAAAGGACTTGATATCTTAACTCTGAAGCACATATAAATATAGGTCAAGTCTGGGCAATAGAACTAAGAAAAGACTGAGCATGTATCTCTACTTTAGCTTAATCAGTCGCTTACATTGGTGAGTTTCAATGGATAATTTCCTAACTCTGGCATATTTTAGGTAGTAGAAATAATCTCTTCACTCTTGATTCATATTGCAGTAATAGTACTTATTAACCAGTGTATTATAATGATGCATTTATGTTTCCCAAGGGAGACTCTGAATTCCCTGAGAGTCAGGATATCTTATTCATTTTTTAATTTCTAGGGCTTACCAGAGTTCCTGGCATAGAACAGGTATTAAATGATTTTATTTTATTTTATTTTTTATTGTGGTAAGGTATAAATAACATAAACTTTGTCATTTTAACCATTGTAAAATGTACAATTCAGCGGCATTCACTGTAGTCACAATGCTACAACCATCACGTTGCTGAAAAAAATTAGCACAGCATTCTTACAAAAATACTTTGTTGAGGGAGGATGGGGTTGGCAAACAAACATAGAAGGTGCATGTAATTTGTGTAAAAATATGGTATTTGCTTCCACAACTTTAGTATTTCCCCAAATAGAAACTCTGTATCCATTAAGCATTAACTTCCTATGATAGTTAATGTTATGTGTCAACTTGGCTAGGCCATGATTCTCCACAGTTTGGCAGATATTGTGTAATCATTCTCCATTTTGTGATCTGATGTGAGCAGCCAATCAGTTGAAAGGGGAGTTTTCTTGGCAGGCGTGGCCTGCACCCGATACATATGGATGTTCTGGCAGAGCGTGCTTTTTCTTGATCCTGCATCCAAATAGTCATCCTCTGACTTCCAGTTTTTGGGAAGTGAGCCAACAGCTTTCAGATTTTGGGCTTCACCAACTCCCTCAGCCCTTTGAGCCAGCAGCCTCTTGTCTGACTTGCCGATTTAGGGTTTGTCAGCCCCTGAAACCATGTGAGTCATGAGACGCCTCCAGCCTGACACCTGCCCACAGATTTGGGACTTTCCAGCCTCCACAACTACGTGAGTCATTTTCTTAAAACAAATCTCTCTCTCTGTCTATGTATACACGATTCACTGGTTTTACTCCACTAGAGAACCTAGCCTGAGACACTCTCCTAGTCCATGGTAAATAGTAATCTACTTTATCTATGCATTTGCCTATTTTAGATATAGGGGAGATCACATGACATTTGTCCTTTTGGATCTGGTTTCATTTCATTCAATATAATGTTTTTAAGTTTCATCCATGATGCAGCAATGTATTAGAAGTTCTCTTTATGGCTGAATAGTATCCCATTTTGTTTATTCATTCATCTGTTGGTGGAAATTCAGGTTATTTCCACCTTTTGAATATTGTAGATAATTCTGCAGCAAACATTGATGCACAAGTATCTGTTTGAGTTCTTGTATTCAATTCTTTTTGTTATGTAACTAGGAATGAAATTGCTGGGTCAGATGGTAATTCTGTTTAAATTTTTGAGGAATCACCAAAATGTTTTCCACAACGGCTGCACCATTTTACCTTCCCACTAGCAATGGATAAGGGTTCAAATTTCTCCACACCCTTGCCAACACTTCCTATCTTTTTCTTTCTTTTACTATTATTATTTTTTAATAATATCCATCTTAGTGGATGTTAAGTGATATCTTATTGTGGTTTTGATTTATAGCTTCCTAATGATTAATGATGTTCAGAATGCTTTTGTGTGCTTATTGGTCATTTGTATATCTTCCTTAGAGAAATGTATATTCAAATCTTTTGCCCATTTTTTTTTGATTGGTTGTTTGCCTTTTTGTTTGTTTGTTATTGCTGTTTTGTTTTTCTGTCTAATAAGCTCTTACTGGATTTATGAATTCTAAATATTTTCTCCCATTATGTAGTTGTCTTTTCACTTTCTTAATAAAGTAGTTTGATGCGCAAAAGGTTTTTATTTTGATGAAGTCCAGTTTATCTGTTTTTTTCTTTTGTTGCTCATGCTTTTTGGTGTTGTATTTAATTGCTAAATATGAGATTCTGAGAGTTTTATGGTTTTAGTTCTTGTATTTGGGTCATTGTTCTGATGTAAGCTAATTTTCCTATGGTGTGACGTAGTGGTCCAACTTCATATTTCTGCATGTGGAGATTCAGTGTTCCAGCACAATTTGTTGAAGAGACTGTTCTTTTCCCTTTTAATATTCTTTCTTCTGCCTGCTCAAATATGCAGTTGAACTCTTCCAGTAAATTGGTCATTTCAGTTATTGTACTTTTAAGCTCCAGTATTTATGTTTGGTTCCTTTTTATGATTTCTCTCTGTTTATTGATATTCTCATTTTGTTAATGCATTGTTTCCCTCATTTTTCTTAGTACTTTGTCTGTGTTTCCTTTTGTTCTTTGAACATATTTAATACCATTGTTCTAAAGTCTTTGTCTAGTAATCCCATTATCTACGTTTCCACAGGGATTGTTTGTGTTACTTTATTTCATTCTTTTCCGTGGGCCATCTTTTCCTGTTTCTCTGTATGTCTTGCTATTTTTTGTTGTTAAAAACTGAAGATTTGAAATTTATAATGTGGTAACCCTGAAAATCAGATACCTTCTCCAGTGCTTACTGTTTGGTTTCATTTTTTCTTTAATCATTGAAGGCTTCAGTAATATGAACAAAACTAGTCTACGATGATATAAACGTATTTAAGGGCAATTAATACATTAGAATGGATACTTATAAGGGGGGAGAAATGGGAATAAGTTTGGGGAAGAAGAAACAAAATTATAATTGTGATAAGCAATATGAAGGAAAATAACAGGTACTCAAGAAAATGTAAGAGAAAAACCTCATTTAGATTGGAAAGTCAGAGACTTCTTTAGGACATGATAGTTCAGTTGAGACCCAAAGAATAAGGACAATGGAAAGTCTTTTGAGCAGGGTAGTAAGGCTCTCCACCAAGTCTGACCTAACATTGTAATTATTCATCGAAATCAGGGAGAAGCAGGAAATAAAAGAGATGAATGTGGTGAACATTGTGTCTGACTCCCCACACCATTCCACTCTAAAAGCTTAATTTAGGCCACTCATGGCAATTCCATACGGCCATTTATTGTGACTGGTTCAAGAATGCGTATGTGACCAAATTTGGGCCTGTGAGACCTGGATGGGGGATTTAGTGAAATCTTTCCTCATTCCAAGGAGAGAGCCATGAGGAGACACACTCTCTCTCCTTCCTGTAGATGTGGAGGTGTCTGGGTGTGATGACCAGCATTGCATCAGCCATATTGCTACCTGCTTGAGGACTGAGCAAATACAACTGTACAAGAGTTAGGAGAGAGATGAAAGAAACTTGGTACTTTCCATGAAATCAACCAGCCCTGCAGCCCACTTCACCACCGGACCTTCTGTCGCCTCAGGTAATAAATATCCTCATTGAATCAGTTTGAGTCTTGGCTTCAGTGAAGCTGATAACATCCCATACGATAAAAATAAGCACAGCTTTTTTATATTAAATGAAAGCCTGCATCTCCTCTCTAAAGATGATATTCTTTCCATTGTGATTATATGGACATTGGAATGTAGCCTTTCCCACATCAAATTGCTTTGACTCTCAAATCAAGCACATAAACTGGCCATGAAAAGTAAAGCTAGACAATCTTGTTGTTGTTGTTAGGTCCATCAAGCCAGTTCCAACTCAGAGTGACCCTAAGTACAACAGAACAAAATACTGCCAGGTCCTGTACCATCATATGTTATGCTCGAGCCCACTTTGCAGCCACTGTGTCAATCCATCTCACTGAGTACCTTCCTCTTTTTCGCTGACTCTCTACCAAGCATGATGTCCTTCTCCAGGGACTGGTCCCTCCTGATAACATGTCCAAAGTATGTGAAACGTAGTCTTGCCATTGTTGCCTCTAAGGAGCATTCAGGCTGTACTTCTTCCAACACAGATTTGTTCATTCTTTTGGCAGTTCATAGTTGTACAATCTAGGTACAATTTATTAAATGTAGTCATTTTTGTAGATCCAGAAAGAATGGACACAGCCAATCTATTTGCTTTTATCTATTCTTGGTCAAAATTGATTGTGAAACAGTGTATTAGTCATTGTGATCTGTTTCAAGTGGAGGCTTGGACTCTATCCTCTTCATCTTTATTTTCTTGGCAACTTTGTCTATAGTTCATCACCCATCTGTCTATTTGTCATACTGTGGTGGCTTGCATGTTGCTGTGATACTCGAAGAAGCTCTGCCACTTGTATTTCAAATACCAGCAGGGTCATCCATGGTGGACAGGTCTGAGCAGAGCTTTCAGACAAAGACAGACAAGGAAGAAAGACCTGGCAACCTACTTCTGAATATTAGCCAATGCTATGGATCACAACAGAACATTGTCTAATTTATCTGCTTTGGATACATCATCAGGAGGGCTCAATCACTAGACAGCCAGCAAGGGTGAAGGAGATCCTTACTGAGATGGGATTGGCAAAATAGCTGCAACGATAGACTTGAACATGTCAGTGATCATGAGAATGATGCAGGGTGGGGCAATGTTTTGTTCTGTTGTACATAGAGTCACCATGAGTTGGAGTGAACTTGACAGCATCTATCTATCTGTCTGTCTGTCTATCATCCATCTATCTATCTGTCTATCATCTATCTATCTTATCTTATCTATCTATCTATCATCTTTCTACCATCTATCTAAGTATCTATTTTGCCTATAGTAGGTGCTCAACAAATACTTGGTGAATTTAATGAGTGACTTGAAAATGTTTTCACAATCAAATTTTGTCTTTATGTGTGTGATTATTGAATGGTAGTATTAAGGTAAAGAGTCCCGGCCTTGTTGCTGACCCTTAGGAATGGGTTGTTGTTGTTGTTGTGTGCTATTGCATCAATTTCAATTCATAGTGATCCTATATGACAGAGTAGAACTGCTCCATTGGGTTTCCTAGGAGCAGAACACCAGATATTTTTCCCAAAGAATTGCTAGGTGGGTTCGAACTGCCTACCTTTCCATTAGCAGTCAAGCACTTGATCATTGAGCCACGAGGAATGGGTAAGAATGTAAGAATTCCAAATCTAACCTTATATCAAAACAGTTAGATTCAGTGTCCCAGATCATAGTCTGAAGCACAGAGACCTGGAAGGGATCAAGGAGACATAGAATACAGGAAATTAGCTTAGGAGTATAGGAGATCAGAACAAGGTTTGTTAGGTGGTAAGATCTGGCAGGAACATTGAAGACCAGAATTATGCTGACGTAACCAAGTACCATCCAAGATTTGGATCAGGGGTTGTCAGACCTTTTCTGTAAAGGGGCAGATAGTAATAATGTAGGCTTTGTGGGGCAGACAGTCTTTGTCACAACTGCTCAACTCTGTAGTTGTAGCACAAAAGTTAGATATAAACAAATGGGTGTGGCTATGTTCCAGTATCTCTTTATTTACAAAAACAGGCAGCTGGTTTGCCCTGCATTCCATAGTTTGCTGACCTCTGACTTAGGTTGACAGGCAACATCAAGAAGGGGCTAAATTAATGAAACCAGCCATGTCTGTGGGTAAGCAGTTGAGTAGGGCACAAAGGAATTTACCTATAAGCATTGGTTGGGTAAAATATTTCACACAGTTTAGTCCTAGAACAAGAACCCAGGAATCCTGCCTCTCAGTTCAGTGTTCCTTTCAATAAGCCTTTCCCAAACAGATGCTTTCCTTTTTCTTGGTGCATTTATTACTCTACCATGGGAATTCTGGCCAAAAGGATTTTTATTTTTAATTTGTGATATCTTCGTTCATGCTATGAACCACACATTTAAAAAGCAATTATAGCTGCAATGGTTTCCTATTTTAGGAAATTCATAGTTGTGGTGAATATTAAATCTCCAATTCATTTACTTTCCTTTAAATTCATTTCAAGGTTACCTACATCTTCCACTCTGCCATTTGTGAGGAAAACAAACCCTCAAAAGTCATAAACATTAAGATGTGATGTGTCTGAATTGTTCAGGAGCTAGCATAGTCATGATAGCAGGGAACTCCTGCCAGAACCCCACTTGGCTCTTCTTTGGCTTCTGCCTTCAAGCTTCACCTTCTCATGTGTAATGGTTAAGATTCCATGTCAACTTGGCTGTGCCATCATTCTCAGTGTTTTGGCAGTCGTATAATGTCGTGATCACTTCCCTGTTGAGATATGATATGCTATCACCCCCATGATGGCATCTGCTGTGAGTAGCCAATCAGTTGAAAGGGAGTTTCCCTGGGCGTGGGGTTTGCATTGAGAGTGGACGGCCGTTTTGGCAGGGCTTGAGGGCTTTTTGCTCTTTCTGGATCCTGCAGCAGGCTTCTGTTCTTCTGACCTCTGGGTCTTGGGACTTGAGCTAGCAGCTTACCTGTGGTCTTACCTGCCGATCTTGGGATTCATCAATCTTCACAGCCTGTGAGCAAGAGCCCTGGTCTCTACCTACTGATCTTGGGTTTACCAGACCCTGTGGTTACATGCATCAGGAGAAGACTCTGTTCTTACCCATGGACTTGGGACGTTCCAGCCTCTACAACCGTGTGAACCATTTCCTTGATAAAAATCTCTCTATATATACATATTTATATGTGTTACTGGCTTTGCTTCTCTAGAGAGCCCACCTAAGACATCATGATACCCCCATTGTGAAGATTCCTCTTCCCTCTATCTTTGCTACCAGGGCTCATGCCTGGTTTCTTAATTTACAAAGTCTCTTTCTCTTTAACCCATTTGTTATGAATTGAATTTTGTGCCCCTTCTCCCCAAATATGTGTTGAACTCCCGGCCCTTGTGCCTGTGAATATGATCCTGTTTGGAAATAGGGTTTTTTGTTACATGAGGTCACACCAGCATAGGATGGATCCTAAACCTAATCACTTCTGAGTGATTAAACTAGAATAAACGCAGAGAGAGACACCCAAGGGAAGATAAATGCCATGTGAGGATTTTCTCCAAGCCAAGGGGCATCAAGGATCCAAGGAGTGCCTGGGGCTACAGTCAAGGAAAGAATCGACAGGGCCAAGACCCCGATTTGGACTTCCAGCCTCCAGAACTGAGAGGAAATAAATTCCTGTTCTTGAAAGCCACCTACTTGGGGCATTTGTGTTAAGCAGCACTAGGTAACTAAGGCACCATTTTCCTGGCTGCTGCGGTTCCTTCATGTATCCTTATATCACAGCCTTCTATGATAACCCCACCTGCCTACCCCAGAATGGCTCCTGTGAGTATGTCTTTTCCCCTGAGTAAAACATGGGTGAATAACAGGGGTGGAAAGAGTGGTCAAGGACATGTAGTTGAATGATCACCATTTCCTAGCTTTCTTCTTTAACCCTGCTTCAGGTAGTCTGATCTCTCTTACACACCTGCAGTGATGGGCACTTCTATAAGGCCCTACTGGGTCAGGACAGGTGAGAGAAGACCACAGAGATGGGAGTTCACTGGCTATGGCTGCACCTCCCATTCAGAGAAGATGGTACTGGAGGGATGCCTCCTTACCATGCAGGGTTATGAGTTAAAAGGCACATTCTACTTTTGTTGCAATACTATTTGCTATGTTTGGAACACAGTCTAAGGAAATCAGCTTGACTTGAATCCCAGAGGAAGCTAAGAGGATAAAAACCTGGACAGCCCTGGACTATAAGAATGATTTTGTAACCAGTTAACAGTGTCTGCTTTTGTGGATCCAGAAATTTGTATTCCAAGAAATTTAGAAGACGGCTACCTGGCCAACCGACTGGAAGAGATCCACATTTGTGCCTATTCCCAAGAAAGGTGATCCAACCAAATGCTGAAACTACCAAACAATATCATTAATATCACATGCAAGTAAAATTTTTCTGACGGTCATTCAAAAGCGACTGCAGCATTATTTTGATGGGGAAAGCCAGAAATTCAAGCTGGATTCAGAAGAGGACATGGAACAAGGGATATCGTTGCTGATGTCAGATGGATCCTGGCTGAAAAAAGAGAATACCAGAAAGATATTTACCTGTGTTTTATTGACTATGCAAAGGCATTTGACTCTGTGGATCATAACAAATTATGGATAACATTGTGAAGAATGGGAATTCCAGAACATTTAATTGTGCTCATGAGAAACCAGTACATAGATCAAGAGGCAGTTGTTCAAACAGAACAAGGGGATACTGTGTGGTTTAAAGTCAGGAAAGGTGTGCATCAGGGTTGTATCCTTTCACCATACCTATTCAATCTGTATGCTGAGCAAACAGTCCAAGAAACTGGACTATATAAAGAAGAACGCAGCATCAGGTTTGGAGGAAGACTCTAACAACCTGCAATATGCAGATGACACAAACTTGCTTGGTGAAATTGATGAAGACTTGGAGTACTTACTGATGAAGATAAAGAAAACAAAAATCCTCGCAACTGGACCAATGAGCAACATCATGATAAATGGAGAAAAAATTGAAGTTCTCAAGGATTTCATTTTACTTGAATCCACAATCAATACCCATGGAAGCAGCAGTCAAGAAATCAAAAGATGCATTGCATTGGGCAAATAAGCTGCAAAAGACCTCTTTAAAGTGTTGAAAAGCAAAGATGTCACCTTGAAGACTAAGGTGTGCCTGACCCAAGTCATGGTATTTTTGATCATCTCATATGCATATGAAAGCCAGACAATGAATAAGGAAGACCGAAGAAGAATTGTAGCTAGAATTATGGTGTTGGCAAAAATCCTGAATATATCATAGACTGCTAAAAGAATGAACAAATCCGTCTTGGAAGAAGTACAACCAGAATCCTCCTTAGAAGCAAAGAAGGTGAGAGTCAGTCTCACATACTTTGGACATGTTGTCAGAAGGGTTCAGTTGCTGGAGAAGTATGTCATGCTTGGTAAAGTAGAGGGTCAGCAAAAAAGAGGAAGACCCTCAATGAGATGGATTGACACTGTGAGTACAATAATGGGCTCAAGCATAACAATGATTGTGAGGATGGCCCAGGACTGGACAGCGTTTTGTTCTGTTGTGCACAGGGTCGTTATCGGTCAGATCTGACTTAATGGCACCTAATAGCAACAACAGCATTTTGGAGGACACATCAGTTTTCTTAATTTGATTATTGCCTCTGCATCATTCTGATATCAGAGGTTCTTAAAGTAGGGCTTTTGGTCACTCTAGGTTGTAAAGCAATGACAAAGCTTACATGGAATTAGATTTAAAAAAAATTTACTCAGTAATGTATATTTTGTCATGATCTTAGAATCATGACCTTATCTAACTAGGTGACTTCACATCTCAAGTACGCCCCAGGTCTCTGATAATTTTTTTTTTTTTTTTTTAATTCTGAACACTTGCAGGTCTAAAGCAGGGATATTTATCATCAACCATGTTAGCAGGGGCATTGGTGGTTCAGTGACAGAATTCTCACCTTCCATGCAGGAGACCCAGGTTCAAATCTCGGCCAATGTACCTCATGTGCAGCCTGAGTAAGATGGACTATGAAGAAAGAGTCCTGGTGATCTCCTTCCAAAAATCTGCCAATGAAAACCCTATGGACCACAATGGTTCAATCCATCACTGATAATGAGGATGGCACAGGGCTGGGTGTTTCCTTTCCTTATGCATGGGGCCTCCATGAGTCGAGGGCTTACTGGACTGCAGGTAACAACAGCAACAACCTATCTTAGTATTCTTAGCTCTGAATTCTTTCAATGGAGCTGGACTAATTCCTCCTATACAATTTGTCATACGCTCAAGAGAATAAGGTTTTTTGCTGTCCTTCTTGGATAGCAAAAATCCTTTCTGGAGAAAACCAGGGTGAAGGCTTGGTATTTAGTCAAACTGAAACCCTCCCAAGTAGGAAAGTACACACCATGCCTCACGGCAGACAGGTTCCAAGTCTCTGGTGGTCTGCTTTTCCTCCTGAGCAGACTCTCCTGTCCTCTCCAGTGGAGAGGAATAAACTACTCTGAAAATCACAGAAGGGTAAATGCAAGTTCCCAAATGACCATCGGATATTAAAATCATATTTAGAACTTAGATCTGTTTATGGTTTTTTTTCTTCCACACATTTTCAATTCCCTCTCAAGGTGGCACTACAAGTATGTGTATAGTTTCTATAACTGAAATTTCAGTTTTTAGCGTTAAAGATGTTCTTTGTAGGGCTGAAGTAAGCTCAGTTCTGATGCCAGTGGAACTGCTCTCGACTGCCTTCATTCTCCACTTCTTTTATCATCCAGTTCCTTAATACAAACTCACCCTGAGAGTCCCAGCCAGAGTCCCAGCAAGGCTACAAAGAGCTCCAGAGGCAGTATTTTCTTGTCTCCTTCCTTCTCCCTCATCAAAACTGGCAGTCCTGAATTCTGCTTCTTCTTTACTGGGACTGGAGCCCTGCCAGCATAGTGGTTAAGGGCTGCCAACCAAAAGGAACTGAGACTAACCTAAGTAGTTTCCCCACTGTGAATCATGCGTCTCACTTACCCCAGAGGAGTGATTAACAGCGCTTTGTAGGGAGATGTTGTCGGAAAGGGATGGGCAATCGCATCTCCTAGATGCTAACTTACTTCAGTCTGATGCCGTCTTAAAACTGAGGAGCCTTGCAGAGTTGGAAAATAGAATAAATTCACCAAGATTGCTAAATTGTAAGCTCCTCGAGGGAAGAAATGATTTTATCTGCTCCCACAGTGCCCAGCAAGGCATTTTGCCTTTGGTAGGTGCTTAATAGCATATTTTTTAGCAGCATGATTATCATTAGTTGTAGATTGTTATGATCAATCATTGCGTGACATTTAGAAGCATTTAGCAAGTCTTTGGTCCATGCACTGTCTGTTTACAATGAATTTGGAGAATGCAAACTGGGATTTCATTTCCAAATGTTAACATCTGTGGCTAATCTGCCTCTGGGTGCTCAAACTTCGCAAGGCTATTTACAGTTCTGCATCTGAGTCACTGACTCAATGACCAGAGTTAAGGCAGCTTTGGTGGTAGATTTGGGCCCTTGTGGGTTTAGTGACAGTTTGGATGTGTGTATGTGAGTGTGATCAAAGTTCTGTTTCATTGATTTGATTTCAACAGTCCTATTTTTTGCAAAAACGTAGAACTATTTTTCCTCTGAAAGTATGCAATAAACAAAATAGTGCAAAGAGAATAAATAGAGGACATATATTCACACATATACATGTGTTTATGTAAAACAGTGACGAACAGTTATTGAGGTTGCATACCAAAATAATATCCTTCGTGTTTCTACATCGGGTGGTAAGGTGAACTAAATGATGACTGAAACATTTTCTCACTCCAATGTTCCATAATTAATGCATCTGTTTGATAATAGTGGCTACTTTGAATAATATACAAAATTATAATGTTCACCAAGAGTTTCAATTTCAGAGTTTCTCTGTTATTTACTCAAAGACTGAACCAATATGAAGACAGTTAATTCTGCATTTAAACGGGAGTCAATGCCTGACGTAGTTGAGATAGGGCTGTATATTCTTCAGTGTTTCAGAAACCAGAAATCAATGTTCCAAATTCTTTATATGGGTAGATGTAAAGATGGCAGTACTGAGGGTAGGGAGGAGGGAAAACTGGCATCTAGATAAAGCTACCCTTTCACATTCAGAAGACAAAGATTTTATCTGCTTATTTTCTATCTGCCTGGTCAGGTCTACCCTCCACCCTTGTCCATTCTGCTTTCTGCCCCATACTGGGGTGGACTGAACTTTATGCCCTCTGGCTTCTGGTGGGTTTAGGTCAGCAGAAGGCTCCAGAAGGAGATGAGAGGGAGGAAGAGAGGAGAGAGCTGGGGGTATTATCCACTTAAGTTTGACTGTTTCTCTACAAAAGACCACAACTCTTTTCAGGCAGGCTTCTCTCATAAATACAGCCAGTCTCTCCTGGTTCCAATAATTACACCTCTTGCACCTATAGGCGGAAATCGCTCCCTGCTGTTACTATCCCTGTCCCAGTTGGTTTCTCTTATGCCTGCCCACACAAGTACCATTAGATGATCAACCTCTGCCTTTTTATCCTTTTCCAATCTTATCATTTTCCGGACCTTCGTAAACTTTGAGGAGAAAAACCTATGTTATGCTTTACTAGTTATTTTCTAGAAGAAAAGATTGGTGAATGTCACAAAAGAGATGTATTCTTATCTAAAGAGAACTACTTTTGTAACCAGAAGAATAGATACCCTCCCTTCTCAGTGAGATGAAAATCGAGGAGAACAAGGGCACCCGTTGAATAAGAACTAAGTATCATCCAGTCAGAGTTGCTCTTCCTATAACTAGAGGAATGCCGTTAAGGACTATATGGCCTCTTCCTTATTCTGGCCATTTCTGGAGGAAAGGAGGGCAAACTGACAGTAGGATCAAAACTAAGCTGTGCTTTGCATTATACAACTTACTGATGTCATGGAACAGACTTGCAGATTACACTGCAGTGAGGAGAATATTTTATTCCTCATTTTGATTTTAGGTTTTATTTTCTGTGGGAGATGCGTGATGGACTCTATACAACTGGTCCAATAGTTGAATAAACTACCCTGATGGTGCTTGACATTTGTGAGAAGAAGACAAAGAAGATCTCAGGCATCATTGAGTCCTTCCTGGAGTATTCTCTAGGACTTGGGGCACCATCAGGCATTGATGACTATCTTGTTGAACCCCCATAACTAAATGCCTCAGTCATAGAGTACACGCTAGAGAAGAAAGACGACATGAACCTTGGAGGGATTTCACTCCAGGTTTACACAGTGGCATTTTTTTTTTTTGTAAAAGTAGAAGGAGGTTCATTCATAGACACTGAGAGAAGATTATGCCTTGGGATAGTGGGTGTATCCTTGGGCCGTGAAACCAGGATAGGAACTAGGGTTGCTTGCCTAACTTTTTTTTTTCTTAATTGCCCTTTAGGTGAAAGTTTACAGCTCAAGTTAGTTTCTCATACAAAAATTTATACACACATTGTTATGTGACCCTATTTGCTATTCCTATAATGTGACCGCACACTCCTCCTTTCCACCCCTTTCCTGTGTCCATTCAACCAGCTCCTATCCCTTTCTGCCTTCTCATCTCGCCTCAGGACAGGAACTGCCCATTTAGTCTCACGTATCTACTTGAACTAAGAAGCACACTCTTCATGAGTATCATTTTATGTCTTATCGTCCAGTCTATTCTTTGTCTGAAGAGTTAGCTTTGGGAATGGTTTTAGTTCTGCGTTAACAGGGAGAGTCCGAAGGCTGTGTCTTCTGGGGTTCTTCCAGCCTCAGTCAGACCATTAAGTCTGGTCTTTTTAGTAGAATTTGAGTTCTGCACCCCACTTTTCTCCTGTTCCATCAGGGACTCTCTGTTGTGTTCTCTGTCAGGATGGTCATTGGTGGTAGCTGGGCACCATCTAGTTCTTCTGGTCTCAGGCTGATGGAGTTTCTGGTTTATGTGGCCTCTTTTGTCTCTTGGGCTAATATTTTCCTTGTGTCTTTGGTGTTCTTCATTTTCCTTTGCTAGATGGCCACTTGCTAGCTCTTAAGACCCCAGATGCCACTCACCAAAGTAGGAGGCCGAAAATTTTCTTAATAAACTTTGTCATGCCAATTGACTTAGATGTCCCTGAAACCATGGTCCCCAGACCTCTGACCCTGCCTGCTACACTGTCCCTCAAAGTGTTTGGTTGTATTCAGGAAATTCTTAGCTTTTGGGTTAGTCCAGTGGTGCTGGCTTCCGCTGTGTTGTGTGTTGTCCTTGCCTTCACCTAAGATAATTCTTGTCTACTATTTAGTTAGTGAGTTCCCCTCTCCCTCCTTCCCCACCCTCATAACCATCAAAGAAAGTTTTCTTCCATGTTTAAGCCTTTTCTTGAATTCTTATAATAGCGGTCTTATACAATATTTGTCCTTTTCCGACTGACTAATTTCGTTCAGCATAACGTCTTTCATATTCATCCATGTTACAAGATGATTCGTGGATTCGTCATTGTTCTTCATTGCTGTGTAGTACTCCATTGTGTGACTATACCATAATTTGTTTATCCATTCATCTGTTGATGGTTGATGGGCATCTAGGTTGTTTCCATCTTTTTGCTATTGTGAACACTGCTGCAACAAACATGGGTGTGCATATATCTATTTGTGTGAGGGCTTTTATTTCTCTAGGATGTATTCCTAGGAGTGGGATTGCTCAATAGCATGGTAGTTCTATTTATAACTTTTTAAAGGAAGTGCCAAATCGCTTTTCAAAGTGGTTGTATGATTTTACATTCCTACCAGCAGTGTTTAAGTGTTCCAACCTCTCCAACATTTATTATTTTGTGTTTTGGGATTGATGCTAGCCTTATTGGGGTGAGATGGTATCTCATTGCAGTTTCAATTTGCATTTCTCTAATGGCTAATGATTGTGAGCATTCTCTAATGTATCTGTTAGTCACCTGAATGTCTTCTTTGGTGAAGTGCCTGTTCATATCCTTTGTCCATTTTTAAAATGAGTTACTTGTCTTTTTGTAGCTGAAGTTTTGAAGCATCTTGTAGATTTTAGAGATTAGACCCTGGTCTGATATGTCACAGCTAAAAATTTTTTCCCAGTCTGTGGGTTGTCTTTTTACTTCTTTGGTGAAGTCTTTTGATGTCTTTTTTTTGGTAAAGTCTTTTTTTTTTTTTGATGAGCATAAGCGTTTGATTTTTAGGAGTTCCCAGTTACCTAGTTTTTCTTCTAGTGTTTGTGCATTGTTAATTATGTTTTGTACTCTGTTTATGCCATGTATTAGGGCTCCTAGCATTGTCCTTATTTTATCCTCCATGATCTTTATTGTTTTAGATTTTATATTTAGGTCTTTGATCCATTTTGAGTTAGTTTTTGTGCATGGTGTGACGTATTTTTTTTGCAGATGGATATCCAGTTGTGCCAGCACCATTTGTTAAAGAGACTGTCTTTTCCTTATTCAACAGACTTTGGGCCTTTATCAAATATCAGCTGCTCATAGGTGAATGAATTTATGCCTGGTTCTCAATTCTATTTCACTGGTCTATGTATCTGTTGGAAACCCTGGTGGCGTAGTTGTTAAGTGCTACGACTGCTAACCAACAGGTTGGCAGTTCAAGTCCGCCAGGCACTCCTTGGAAACTCTATGGGGCAGTTCTACTCTGTCCTATAGGGTCGCTATGAGTCGAAATCGACTCAACAGCAGTGGGTTTTTTATGTATCTGTTGTTATACCAGTACCAGGCTGTTTTGACTGCTGTGGCGGTATAATATGTTCTAAAATCAAGTAGTGTGAGGCCTCCCACTTTGTGCTTTTTCAGTAATGCTTTACTTATCCAGGGGCTCCTCCCTTTCCATATGAAGTTGGTGATTTTTTTCTCCATCTCATTAAAAAATGTTTTGGGAATTTGGATAGGAATTGCATTGTATCTGTAGATCACTTTGGGTAGAATTTACATTTTTACAATGTTGAGTCTTCCTATCCATGAGTAAGGTATGTTTTTCCACTTATATTGTAGGTCTCTTTTGGTTTCTTTCAGTAGTGTCTTGTAGTTTTCTTTGTATAGGTCTTTTACATCTCTGGTTAGGTTTATTCCTAAGTATTTTATCTTCTTGGGGGTATTGTAAATGGTATTGATTTGGTGATTTCCTTTCCCAAGTTCTCTTTGTTGGTGTAGAGGAATCCAACCGATTTTTGTATGTTTATCTAGTACTCTGATACTTTGCTGAAATCTTCTGTTAGTTCCAGTAGTTTTCTTGTGCATTCTTTGGAGTTTTTTCATGTATAAGATCATAACATCTGCAAATAGAGATACTTTTACTTTTCCTTACTAATTTGTATTTTCTTTATTTCTTTTTCTAGCCTAATTTCTCTGGCTAGGATCTCCAGCACAATGCTGAGTAAGAGTGGTAATAAAAGGCATCCTCATCTGGTTTCTGTTCTCAAGGGAAATGCTTTCAGACTCTCTCCATTTAGGATGATGTTGGCTGTTGGCTGCATAAACGCCCTTTATTATGTTGAGGAATTTTCCTACTATTTTTGTTTTACTGAGAGTTTTTATCACGAATGGGTGTTGGACTTTGTCAAATGATTTTTCTGCATCAGTTGATAACGTCATGCGTTTCTTCTTTTATTTATGTGATGGATTGCATTGATTGTTTTTCTAATGTTGAACCATTCTTGCATACCTTGGTCATAGTGAGTTATTTTTTTTGATATGTCATTGAACCCTATTGGCTAGAATTTTGTCGAGGATTTTTCATCTATGTTCATAAGGGATATTGGTCTGAAATTTCCTTTTTTGTGGTATCTAATTCTGGTTTTAATCCTGTTTTTAGTATCAGGATTATGGTGGCTTCATAGAATGAGTTTGGGAGTATCCCATCCTTTTCTATGCTCTGAAATACCTTTGGTAGTAGTGGGGTTAACTCTTCTCTGAAAGTTTGGTAGAATCCTCCAGTGAAGCCTTCAGGGCCAGGGCTTTTTTGGGGGGGTGGGGGAGTTTTTTAATTACCTTTTCAATCTCTTCTTTTGTTATGGGCTTATTTAGTTGTTCCACTTCTGTTTGTGTAGCTTTAGTTAGGCAGTGTTTTCCTAGAAATTTTTCCATTTCCTCTAGGTTTTCAAATTTGTTAGAGTACAACTTTTCATAGTATTCTGTTATGATTCATTTAATTTCAGTTGGGGTCTGTTGTGATATTGCTCATTTCATTTCTTATTCCAGTTATTTGCTTCCTCTCATGTTTTTCTTTTGTCAATTTGACCAATGGTTTATTGATTTTGTTGATCTTTTCAAAGAACCAGCTTTGGGTCTTCTTGACTCTTTCAGTTGTTTTCCTATTCTCTATTTCACTTAACTCTGCTGTAATTTTTATTATTTCTTTTCTTCTGGTGCCCAAGGGCTTCTTTTGATGCTCTCTTTCTACTTGTTCAAGTTGTAGGGTTAATGTTTTGGTCCTGGCCTTTTATTCTTTTTTGGATGTGTGCATTTATAGCCATAAATTGACCTCTGAACACTGCTTTTGCTGTGTCCCAAAGGTTCTGGTAGGATGTGTTTTCATTCTCATTTGATTCTGTGAGTTTTTTTTTATTCTGTCCTTAATTTCTTCTATAACCCAGTAGTTTTTTTTTTTTTAGCAAGGTGGTGTTCAGTTTGCATGTGTTTAATTTTTTTTTTCTTGCTTTTTCTGTTATTGACTTCTGTTTTTATGGCTTTACAGTCAAAAAAGATGCTTTGTAATATTTTGATGCTTTGGATTCTGTTAAGGCTTGCTTTGTGGCCTAATATATGGTCTATTCTGGAGAATGTTCCATATGCTTTGGAAAAGAGAGTATACTTGGCAGCTGTTGGGTGGAGTCTTCTATATATGTCTTTGAGATCAGGTTGGTTGGTTGTGGCATTTAGATCTTCTTTGTCTTTATTGAGCTTCTTTCTGTATGTTCTGTCTTTCACAGAAAGTGGCGTGTTGAAGTCTCATACTATTATCGTGGCGCTAACTCCCTTTTCAATGGCATTAGAGTTTGTTTTATGTATTTGGGAGCCCTGTCATTGGGTGAGTAGTTATTTATTATGGTTATATCCTCTTGGTGTATTGACCCTTTAATGATTACATAGTATTCTTCCTTATCCTTTGTGGTGGATTTTGCTTTAAAGTCTATTTTGTCAGAGATTAATGTTGCCACTCCTGCTCTTTTTTGATTGTTGTTTGCTTGATGTATTTTTTTCCATCCTTTGAGTTTTAGTTTTTTTGTGTCTCTAAGTTTAAGGTGAGTCTGTTGTAGGCAGCATATAAATATAGATGGATTGTGTTTTTTTAATCCATTCTGCTACTCTCTCTTTATTGTTGCATTTAGTTCAATTAGTAAATTCAGCATAATTTTTAATAGGTATGGGTTTAATGTTTTCATTTTGGTGCCTTTTGTGTGTGTGTGTTATTGACAGTTTCTTTGTTCCACTTAATTTTCTGTGCTGACTCTTTTTTCTTTGTGTATATTCTTTTCATCTCTTTCATTGTTGAGTCTTTACGTTTTTTGTTTTGATGTGTAAGATTGTTAGTTTCCTTTGTGGTTACCTTAATATTTACCCATATTTTTCTAAGTTTAAACCAACCTTTTATTTATATCAACTTGACTCCCTCTCCATATGAAAGATCTATGCCTACATTACTTAGTCCCTCTTTTTGTTTTTAATGTTGTCACTTTTTACATATTGATGTCTCTGTCTCCCTATTTTCCATGTTTTAGCTTTCATTTATTTTTGAGACTTCCTTATCTGGGTTGGTATTTGGTTGCTTTATCCTGTGTTCTAGTCTTGGGTTGTTATCTGATGTTATTGATTTTCTATTCAAAGGACTCCCTTTAGCATTTCTTGTAATTTTAGTTTGTTTTTTACAAATTCCCTCAGGTTTTGTTTATATGGAAATGCCCTAATTTTGCCATCATATTTGAGAGACAGTTTTGCTGGATATATAATTCTTGGTTTGCAATTTTTTTCCTTGAAGGCATTATATATGTCATCCCATTGCCTTGTTGCATGCATGGTTTCTGATGAGTGGTCTGAGCTTAGTCTTATTGACTCTCTTTTGTACATGACTTTTCATTTTTCCCAAGACACTCTTAAAATTCTCTCTTAATCTTTGGTTTTGTAAAATTTGATTATAATATATCTTGCTGACTCTCTTTTGGGATCTACCTTGTGTGAGGTTGATGAGCTTCTTGGATAGATATCATCTCATCTTTCACAGTATCAGGAAAGTTTTCTGCCAACAAATCTTCAACAATTCTCTTTGTACTTTCTGTTACTCCCTCCTGTTCTGATACTCCAGGCACTCTTAGGTTATTCCTCTTGATAGAGTCCCACATAATTCTTAGGTTTTCTTCATTTTTAAAAAATCTTTTATCTGATTTTTCCTCAGATAAGTTGGTGTCAAATGCTTTATCTTCAATCTCACTAATTCTGACTTCCATTGCCTCAATTCTGCTCCTATGACTCTCTATTGAGTTGTCTAATTCTGAACTTTTATTGTTAATCCTTTGGATTTCTGTTTGTTATCTCTCTGTGGATTCTTACAGTCTGTTAAATTTGTCATTATGCTCTTGTACAACCTTCTTAGGTTTCTCTATTGCTTTGTCTGTGTGTTCATTGGCTTGTTCTGCTTTTGCCTGCTCTCTTTCCTGATGTCTTGCAGATTTCTGTGTATTAACCTTTGAATTCTACCTCCATAACTCCAGAATTCATCTTCATCAGGATGGTTTCTTGATTCTTTGTTTTTGTGATTTGCTGAAGCCATCATGGTCTGCCTTTTTATATTATTTGATGTTGACTGTTGCTTCCAAAACAGCAAGTTATGATATTTATTTATTTTATGTTTGCTTACTGTGTCCTACCTTCTTGTTTTGTTTTGTTTTCATATGCCCAAATAGGCTGCTTGTGTGAGCTAGTTTGATTACTGGTGTCTTTGAAGCTCTCACACCCTGTCTCCAGGTGGTTAGACCTGTTACTGGGTATGTGAACCCAGGAGCCCACTTATTTTCTTGTGTGGAATCAGCTTAGGTGTCCAGGTCATTGGTCACTGAGTAGGTGGTGTAGGCTCTCACCTACAGTCCTAGATGAGCAGGAGTGATTGGACTAGGCACAGGTATCTGGATGCAATAGGGGGTCATGAGATGGTCAAGGCAGGAGGCTGATGGCTGCCAGTGAGTTTCTGGGTGGAAGGCATGTCCTTGTTCCCTAGAGTGTGTAGGTAGGTGATTTTTGTAGCTGGACTTTGAGCACCCAATGCTGTTGGCTGTAAGGACTGGGAGTCGCCACTTATTCTAAGACCCCTGTCATGGGTGGCTCAGCGGAGTGGGTGGGGCCAGTCTAAATGCCAGTCCTCAGGACCCTGATGTCGACAGGTGAGGACCCTGATTAATGGGCAGAAGGTATCAAATGTCATGAATTTGCCACTCCCCCTTATAGCTGATACAGGTGAAAATAGGCTTGAGGTATGTAACCCATTGTACTGTGCTAACAAGGGCCTACACTGTTGAAATAGGCTCACACAGGTGTATGCAGGGGTGAAAGGCATTCAAAGTCCGTGGACTCCTTATGCCTGTGCCTTGGCAAAGAGGCTGTGCCTGTCCTGAGTTCCTGGCTTATGGGAGCTGTCAAATTATTTTTATCTGTTGTTAATTTGTTCCCTCTTCAAAGCTGGGGAATGGCTCAGGGCACGTCACGAGTCCTACTTTCTCTCAGGGAGTCCAGCAATCACTGAAGCTGGCCAGGACCCAGAGCAGAGTGGGGAGGAGAAGGTAAATGGGAGAAAGGTATTTTCCGAAAGCTTTTTTTTTTTTTATCAGAGTGTCAGGTTAGACTCTTGTATTTATCTTTCACAGATTGAGCACCATGTCTCACTGCTTCTGGAGGCTTGACCAGACTCTCTGCTGCTTGGTTTCTCCTGATGTGGAAAACACATCCCAAGCATCACTACTTGCCTCACCCCTTGTATGCTAACCACTCCAGTCTGCAGAGTGCTGGTTCTGGCCAGCTCAGGTCTGGCAATTCCTCAATGCTTCTGAACCATCTCTCTCTCCCCCTGCCACTCAGTCTGATTCTTCAACTTTATCTTTGATGTTCAGGGCTCCTATATTGTCATATACAATCAATTCACTTGCTTTTCCTGATCTTTGTTGTAAGAGGGGCCACAGGAAGCTTCTGACCTCTCTGCCATCTGGGCTGCTGCCTTTTGCCTAACATTTTTTTTTAATTTTTATTGTGCTTCAAGAGAAAATTTACAAATCAAGTCAGGGTCTTATACAAAAACTTACACACACTTTGCTATATGCTCCTAATTGCTCTTCCCCTAATGAGACAGTACACTCATTCCCTCCACTCTCTTTTCTAGTCCATTAGGCCAGCATCTGACCCTCTCCAACCTCCCATCTCCCCTCCAGACAGGAGATGCTAACATAGTCTCTTGTGTCTACTTGGCCCAAGAAGCTCACTCTTCACCAGTATCATTTTCTATCCTGTTGTCCAGTCCAATCCCTGTCTGAAAAGTTGGCTTTGGGAATGGTTCCTATCTTGAGCTAACAGAAGGTCTAGGGACCATGACCACCGGGGTCCTTCAAGTCTCAGTCAGACCATTAAGTCTGGCCTTTTTACGAGAATTTGGGGTCTGCATCCCACTGTTGTCCTGCTCCCTCAGGTGTTCTCTATTTTGTTCCCTGTCAGAGCAGTCACTGGTTGTAGCCAGGCACCATCTAGTTTTTTGGTCTCAGGCTGATGTAGTCTCTGGTTTATGTGGTCCTTTCTGTCTCTTGGGCTCTTAATTACCTTGTGTCCTTGGTGTTCTTCATTCTCCTTTGTTCCAGGTGGGTTAAGACCCATTGATGCAACTTAGATGGCTGCTTGCTAGCGTTTAAGACTCTAGATGCCACTCTCCAAAGTAGGCTGCAGAATGTTATCTTAATAGATTTTATTATGTCAATTGGCTTAAATGTCCCCTGAAACCATTGTCCCTAAACTCCCCACCCCTCAGCCCCCACTCCCTCACTATGCTGGCTTTCGAAGTGTTCAGTTTATTCAGGAAACTTCTTTGCTTTTGGTTTAGTTCAGTTGTGCTGACCTCTTCTGTATTGTGTGTTGTCTTTCCCTTCACGTAAAATAGTTCTTATCTACTATCTAGTGAAAACCCCTCTGCCTTCCTCCTTCCCTCCTCCCTCTCGTAACCATCAAAGAATATTTTATTCTCTGTTTAAACTATTTCTTGAGTTCTTATAATACTGCCCTTATACAATATTTGTCCTTTTGCAACTGACTAGTTTCACTCAGCGTAATGCCAGATTCCTCCATGTTATGAAATGTTTCACGGATTCATCATTGTTCTTCATCAATGCGTAGTATTCCATTGTGTGAAAATACCATAATTTATTTATCCATTCATTCATTGATGGGTACCTTGGTTGCTTCCATCTTTTTGCTATTGTAAACAGTGTTGCAATGAACATGGGTGTGCATATATCTGTTCCTGTAAAGGCTCTTATTTCTCTAGGATATATTCCAAGGAGTGGGATTGCTGCATTGTATGTTAGTTCTATTTCTAGCCTTTTAAGGAAGCACCAAATCTATTCCCAAAGTGGTTTAACCATTTTACATTCCCACCAGCAGTGTGTAAGTGTTCCAGTCTCTCCACAACCTCTCCAACATCTATTATTTTGTGTTTTTTGGATTAATGCGAGCCTTGTTGGAGTGAGATGGAATCTCATCATAGTTTTGATTTGCATTTCTCTAAAAAAAAAAAAAAATTTTTTTTAATGGCTAACGATCATGAGCATTTCTTCATGTATCTGTTCACTGCCTGAATTTCTTCTTTAGTGAAGTGCCTGTTCATATCTTTTGCCCAATTTTAATTGGGTTTTTTGTCTTTTGTAGTTGACTTTTTGCAGTATCATGTAGACTTTAGAGATCAGGCGCTGATCAGAAATGTCATAGCTCAAAACTTTTTCCCAGTCTGTGGGTAATCTTTTTACTCTTTTGGTGAAATCTTTGGATGAGCATAGGTGTTTGATTTTTAGGAGCTCCCAGTTATCTAGTTTCCCTTCCGCATTGTTATTAACATTTTATATACTGTTTATGCCATGTATTGGGGTCCTAGCCTTGTCCCTATTTTTTCTTCCATGATCTTTATCATTTTAGATTTTATATTTAGGTCTTTGATCCATTTTGAGTTAGTTTTTGTGGATGGCGTGAGGTATGGATATTGTTTCATTTTTTTGCAGATGTGTATCCAGTTATGCCAGCACCATTTGTTAAAGAGACTGTCTTTTCCCCATTTTACAGACTTTGGGCTTTTGTCAAATATCACCTGCTCATGTGTGGATGGGTTTATGTCTGGATTCTCAATTCTGTTCTATTGGGCTATGTATCTGTTGTACCTGTACCAGGCTGTTTGACTATTGTGGTGGTATAATAGGTTCTCAAATCAGGTAGAGTGAGGCCTTCCACTTTGTTCTTCTTTTTCAGCAATGCTTTACTTATCTGGGGCCTCTTTCCCTTCCATATGAAGTTGGTGATTTGTTTCTCCATCTCATCAGAAAATGTTGTTGGAATTTGAATCAGAATTGTATTGTATCTCTAGATGGCTTTTGGTAGAATAGACATTTTTGCCATGTTAATTCTTCCTATTCATGAGCAAGGTATGTTTTTCCACTTATGTAGGTCTTTTTTTGGCTTCTTTCAGTAGTGTTTTGTAGTTTTCTTTTACATCTTTGGTAAGATTTATTCCTAAGTATTTAATCTTCTTAGGGACTACTGTAAATGGTATTGATTTTGTGATTCCCTCTTCGATGTTCTTTTTGTTGGTGTAGAGGAATCCAACTGATTTTTGTATCTTTATCTTGTATCCTGATACTCTGCTGAACTCTTCTATTAGTTTCATCAGTTTTTTTGAGGATTCTTTAGGGTTTTCTGTGTATAAGATTATGTCATCTGCAAATAGAGGTATTTTTGCCTCTTCCTTACCAATCTGGATGCCCTTTATTTCTTTATCTAGCCTAATTGCTCTGGCTAGGTCCTCCAGCACAATGTTGAGTAGGAGTTGTGTCTTGTTCCCGATCTCAAAGGGAATGCTTTCAGACTCCCTACATTTAAGATGATGCTGGCTGTTGGCTTTGTATAAATGCCCTTTATTATGTTGAGAAATTTTCCTTGTATTCCTATGTTGCTGAGAGTTTTTATCATGAACAGGTGTCAAATGGGTGAACTTTTTCAAATGCCTTTTCTGTACTCATTGATAAAATCATGTATGTCTTGTCTTTTGTTTTATTTATATGATGGGTTACATTAATTGTTTTTCTAATGTTGAACCCTCCCTGCATGCCTGATATGAATCCCACTTGGTCACGGTGAATTAAATTTTTGATATGTTGTTGAATTCTATTGGCTAGAATTTTTTGAGGATTTTTGCATCTAAGTTCATGAGGGATATAGGTCGGTAATTTTCTTTTTTTGTAGAGCCTTTACCTCGTTTTGGTATCAGGGATATGGTGGCTTCATAGAATGAGTTTGGGAGTACTCCATCCTTTTCTATGCTCTGAAATACCTTTAGTAGTAGTGGTGTTAACTCTTCTCTGAAAGTTCAGTAGAGCTCTGAAGTGAAGCTGTTTGGGCCAGGGCTTTTTTTGTTGGGAGTTTTTTGATTAACTTCTCAATCTCTTCTTTTGTTATTGGTCTATTTAGTTGTTCTACCTCTGTTTGTGTTAGTTTAGGTCGGCAGTGTGTTTCTAGGAATTCATCCATTTCTTCTAGGTTTTCCAATTTGTTAGAGTACAACTTTTCATAGTAATCTGATATGATTCTTTCAGTTTCAGCTGGGTCTATTGTAATATTGCCCATCTCATTTCTTCTTCGGGTTATTTGCTTCCTCTCCTGTTTTTCTTTTGTCATTTTGGCCAATGGTTTATCAATTTTGTTAATTTTTTCAAAGAACTAGCTTTTGGTCTTGTGAACCCTTTCAATTGCTTTTCTGTTTCGTTGAATTCTGCTCTAATTTTTATTATTTGCTTTCTTCTGCTGCTGAGGGTTTCTTTTGTTGCTCTCTTTCTATTTGTTCAAGTTGTAGGGATAATTCTTTGATTTTGGCCCTTTCTTCTTTTTGTATGTGTGCGTGTATTGATATAAATAGACCTCTGAGCAGTGCTTTTGTTGTGTCACAAAGATTCTGATTGGAAGTGTTTTCATTCTTATTGGATTCTATGAATTTCTTCATCCCATCCTTAATGTCTTCTATGACCCAGTCATTTTTGAGCAGGGCATTATTTCTTTTCCCTGCTTTTTCTGCTATTGATTTCTACTTTTATGGCCTTATGGTCAGAGAAGATGTTTTGTAATATTTCATTGGTCTCGATTCTTGTAAGGCTTTCTTCATGACCTAATATGTGGTCTATTCTAGAGACTGTTCCATGTGCACTAGAAAAGAAATTATTCTTGGCTGCTGTTGGATGGAGTGTCCTGTATATGTTTATGAGGTCAAGATGGTTGACTGTGTCATTTAGATCTTCTGTGTCTTCATTGAGCTTCTTTCTGGATGCTCTGTCCTTCACTGAAAGTGGTGTATCAAAGTCTTCTACTATAATTGTGGAGCCGTCAATCTCATTTTTCAATGCTGTTAGGGTTTATTGTATGTATCTTGCAGTGCTGTCATTTGGTTCATAAATATTTAATATGGTTATATCCTCCTGGTGTATTGTCCCTTTAATCATTATATAGTGTCCTTCCTTGTCCTTTGTGGTGGATTTAACTTTAATGTGTATTTTGTCAGAAATTAATACTGCCACTCCTGCTCTTTTTTAATTGTTGTTTGCTTGATATATTTTTTTCCATCCTTTGAGTTTTAGTTTGTTTGTGTCTCTAAGTCTAAGGTGTGTCTCTTGTAGGCAGCATATAGATGGATCATGTTTTTTTTTATCCATTCTGCCACTCTCTGTCTCTTTATCAGTGCATTTAGTCCATTTACTTTCAGCATAATTATGGAGAGGTATGAGTTTTAGTGCTGTCATTTTGATGTCTTTTTTTGTGTGTTGTTGACAGTTTCTTTTTCCCACTTAATTTTTTGTGCTGAGTAGTTTATTTTTATGTGTTTTCTTTTCCTCTTATTCGTTGTTGTTGATTTTGTTTCTGCTGAGTCTCTATTTTTTCTTGTATTTTATTTTGCTGAGTAGGATAGTTTGTCTCCTTTGTGGTTACCTTAATATTTACCCCTATTTTTCTAAGTTTAAACTTAACTTTTATTTCCTTATATCACCTTGTCTTCCTCTCTATATGAAAGATCTATGACTACAATTTCTCAGTCCCTCTTTATTGTTTTAATGTTCTCTTCTTTTACATAATAACAACACTGTCTCCCTGCTGTTAGTTTTTTTTAAAATCTTGATTTACTTTTGTGATTTCCCTCTCTGGGCTGACATCTGATTGCTCTGTCCAGTTTTCTAGTCTTGGGTTGACACCTGATATTATTGATTTTCTTACTGAAGAACTCCGTTTAGTATTTCTTGTAGTTTTGGTTTGGTTTTTACAAATTCCCTAAACTTTTGTTTCTCAGGAAATGTCCTAATTTCACCTTCATATCTGAGAGACAGTTTTGCTGGATATATGATTCTTGGCTGGTGATTTTTTTCCTTCAGTTTTTTAAATAAGTCATCCGATTGCCTTCTTGCCTGCATGGTTTCTGCTGAGTAGGCCGAGCTTATTCTTATTGTCTGTCCTTTGTAGGTGACTTTTCGTTTATCCCTCTCTGCTCTTCCAATTTTCTCTTTATCTTTGGTTTTTGCAAGTTTGATTATAATATGTCTTGGTGACTTTCTTTTAGAATCTACTTTGTGTGGAGTTCGATGAGCATCTTGGATAGATATTTTCTCATCTTTCACAATATCAGGGAAGTTTTTTGCCAACCAATCTTCAACAATTCTCTCTGTATTTTCTGTCGTCCCTCCCTGTTCTGGTACTCCAATCACTCATAGGTTGCTTCTGTTGATAGAGTCCCACATGATTCTTAAGGTTTCTTCATTTTTGAAAATTCTTTTATCTGATTTTTCTTCAAATATATTGGTGCCAAGTTCTTTATCTTCAAGGTCACCAATTCTGCCTTCCACTTGCTTGATTCTGCTACTCTGAGTTTCTATTTAGTTTTCTAATTCTGTAATTCTGTTGTTAATCTTCTGAATTTCTCATTGGTGTCTCTGTATGGATTCTTGCAGCTTATTAATCTTTTCATTATGTTCTTACATAACCTTTTTAATTTCTTCAACTACTTTATCTTTGTGTTCTTTTGCTTGTTCTGTGTATTACCTGATCTCCTTCCTAATTTCGTTCTTTATGTCTTGAAGATTTCTGTATATTAATCTTTTCAGTTCTGCATTGGGTAATTCCAGGAAGGCACCTTCATCCAGAAGATCCATTGATTCTTTGTTTTGAGAGTTTGTTGAGGTGATCATGGTGTGTTTCTTTATGTGATTTGATATTGACTGTTGTCTCCAAGCCATCTATAAGTTATTGTATTAGTTTACTTTATGTTTGCTTACTATGCCCTAACTTCTTGCTTTGTTTTGTTTTTTGATATGTCCAAATGGGTTTCTTGAGTGAGGTAGCTTGATTATTTTTGCCTTTGAATCTCTGACGTCCTGTCCCCAGGTGGCTAGAGCTGTTATCAGGTATATCAGTCTAGGAGTCCATTCACTTTTCTTGTATAAATTCAGCTCAGGTGTCCAGGTAGCTGATCATCAAGTGTGTGGTACAGGCTCTGTCTTACAGTCTTAGAGGTGCAGGGGTGATTGGTGTAGGTACTGGTATCTGGTATCAGCAGGGGGTCATGCTCTGAAGAAGCCAGGGGGCTGAGGACCTTCCCCTGAATGTCTGTGAGGAAAGTGTGTCCCTGTTCCCTACAGCGTACATGTTTGTGGGTTCTGCAGACAGACCATGGGCAACCAATGGTTTTGTTTGTAAGGAGTGGGAGGTACCAGTTATCCTTGGAACCCTGTCGTGGGTGGCTGGGTGACCTGAGTCAGTCCTTATGCCCCTGATGTGGGTAAGCGGTGACCCTATTTAATAGGCAAAGTGGTGTCAAATATTAAACATCCACCTCTTCACCGCACAGCTGAAATGATTGCAGTCTACCAACAAGGATCTATTCGCCTGAAATAGGCCCACACAGGTTTATGCACGGGGAAGAGGTATTCAAAGTCTGCAGACGGTTTATGCCTAGACAGGAGCTGCTTCTGTCCTGAGCTCCCCTGGTTAATGGAGCTGGCAAATTATATTCTTCCCCAATCGTGAATTTATTCCTACTTCAAGGCCAGGAGGATGTCTCCAGGCACTCAGCACAGCCTATCTCAGGCCCAGGGAAATCAACAGCCACCGAAGCCAGCTTGGGGGCTGGGGGTGCGGTAAAATATACGCAAGTACTTAGCTTTTGCTGAGAGCGCTGTTTTTCTCTGGCTCCAGAGGTGTGAGTAGGCTGTGTGGCTGGTTGCTTCTCCCTGAGGAAACTGTGGCTGAACTCTATCAGCAGCCCACCACAGTTGCTCCCAGGAATGGTGCCTGAGGGCTCCCAGCGATTCAGGTCTGGTAACTCCTCTCTGCTTCTGAACTGTCTCTCCCTCCCCCTGTTGCTCAGTCCATTTGCTAACTTTGCCTTAGATGTTCAGGGCTCCTAGCTTGTCATAAATATAATCATTTCACTTGTTTTTTCGGGTCTTTGTTGTAAGAGGGATCGCTGGAATCATCTAGCTATTCGACCATCTTGGCCCAGCCTCCTCTTCGCCCATGTTTTAATTGGATTATTTGTCTTTTTGTTGTTGAGGCATTGAAGAATTTTGTAGATTTTAGAGTTTAAACCCTTGTTGGATATGTCATAGTCAAAAAATTTTTCCCCGTGTGTAGGTTGTCTTTTTACTCTTTTGGTGAAGTATTTTCATCTGTTGTTGTTGTTGTTAGGTGCCATCAAGTCAGTTCTGACTTATAGCAACCCCATGTACAACAGAAGAAAACACTGCCCAGACCTGCACCATCTTCACTATCTTTGTTACGTTTGAGCCCATTGTTGCAGCCACTGTGTCAGTCCATTTCATCAAGTGCCTTCCTCTTTTTCACTGACCGTCTACTTTACCAAGCATGATGTCCTTCTCCAGGGACTGGCCTCTGCTAATAACATGTCCAAAGTCTGTGAGACGAAGTCTCGCCATCCTCACTTCTAAGGAGCATTTTGGCTGTACTTCTATCAAGACAGATTTGTTTGTTCTTCTGGCAGTCCATGGTATATTCAATATTCTATGCCAACACAATAATTTAAATGCATCAGTTCTTCTTTGGTGTTCCTTATTCATTGTCCAGCTTTCACGTGCATATGAGTTGATTGAAAATACCAAGTTCTGGGTCAGGTGCATCTTAGTCTTCAAAGTGACATCTTTGCTTTTGTATACTTTAAAGAAGTCTTTCACAGCAGATTTGCCCAATGCAATATGCTGTTTGAGTTGTTGACCACTGCTTACTTTGGTGTTGATTGTGGATCCAAGGAATATAAGTTTTTTTTAAATCGTACTTTAAGTGAAGTTTTACAAATTAAGTCAGTCTGTGATGCAAAAACTTAAACACACCTTGCTATGTACTCCTAGTTGGTCTCCCCCTAATGAGACAGTACTTTCCTCCTCTCCATCCTGTATTTGCTATGTCCATTCAACCAGCTCCTCTGCCCCTCTACCTTCTCATCTCACCTGCAGACAGGAGCTGCCCACATAGTCTCATGTGTCTACTTGAGCCAAGAAGCTCACTCCTCACCAGTATCATTTTCTGTCTTATAGTCCAATGCTTGTCTGAAGAGTTGGCATCAGGAATGGTTCCAGTCTTGGGCTAACAGAGGGTCCAGGAACCATCACCCCCGGGGCACCTCTAGTCTCGGACAGACCATTAAGTCTCGTCTTTTTACGAGAATTTGAGGTCTGCATCCCACTGTTCTGCTCTATTAGGGATTCTTGAAAATGAAATTCTTGACCACTTTAATATTTTCTCTATTTATCATGAAGTTCCCTATTGTCCCAGTTGTGAGGGTTTTTGTTTTGTTTACGCTGGGGCTATACTGGTTAAGAGCTATGGCTGCTAACCACAAGGTAATCCACCAGGAGCTCCTTGGAAAACCTATGGAGACGTTCTACTCTGTCCTATAGGGTAGCTATGAGTTGGAATCAACTCAATGGCAATGGGTTTGTTTGTTTTGGTTATGTTCAGGTGTAATCTTTGATCTTCAACAAGTGCTTCAAGTCCTCTTCACTTTCAGCAAGGAAGGTTGTATCATCTGCATATCACAGGTTGTTAATGAGTCTTCCAACAATATTGATGCCACATTCTTTTTCATATGGTCCAGCTTCTTCAACTATGTACTTAGCATACAGTTTGAATAAGTATGGTGAAAGGATGTAACCTTGACACACACGTTTCTTAATTTTAAAACTTGCAGTATCCCCTTGGTCTGTTCTAATGACTGCCTCTTTTTTTTATGTACAGGCGCCACATAAGCACAATTAAGTGTTCTGTAATTCTCATTCTTTGAAACGTTATCCATAATTTGTTGTGATCTACAAGTTGAATGTGTTTACAGAGTCAATAAAACACAGGTAAACATCTTTCAGATATTCTCTGCTTTCAGCCAAGATCCATCTGACATTAGCAGTGATATATCTCCTTCCATGTCCACTTCTGAATCTGGCTTGAATTTCTGGCAGTTCCTTACTGCTGCAACTGCTTTTGAATGATCTTCAGAAAAATTTTACTTGCATGTGATATTGATGGTATTATTTGATAATTTTGGCATTCTGTTGGATCACCTTTCTTGGGAATAAGACTAAATATGGTTCTCTTCTGGTCGATTGGCCAGGCAGCTGTCTTCCAAATTTCTTAGCGTAGATGAGTGAGCACTTCTAGCATTGCATCCATTTGTCTAAACATCTCAGTTGGTATTCTGTCAAGTCCTGGAGGCTTGTTTTTTGCCAGTGCTTTCAGTGCAGCTTGAACTTCTTCCTTCAGTACCGTAGGTTCTTGATCATATGCTACTTCCTGAAATGGTTGAATGTTGACCAATTCTTTTTGACATCATGATTCTGTGTATTCCTTCCATCTTCTTTTGATGTTTTCTGCATTGTTTAATATTTTCCCTGTAGAATCCTTCAGTATTGCAAGTCGAGGCTTGAATTTTTTCTTCAGTTCTTTCAGCTTGAGAAATGCCAAGCTTGTTCTTCTCTTTTGGTTTTCTATCTCCAGGTCTTTGCACATGCCATTATAACACTTTACTTTGTCTTCTCAAGCTGCCCTTTGAAATATTCTGTCTAGTTTTTTTTTACGTCATCATTTCTTTCTTTTACTTTAGCTACTCAATGTTGAAGAGAAAGTTTCAGGGTGTCTTCTGACATCCATCTTGGTCTTTTCTTTCTTTCCTACCTTTTTAATGATCTCTTGCTTTCTTCATGGATGATGTCCTTGATGTCATTCCACCACTCATCTGATCTTCAGTCATTAGTGTTCAGCGTGTCAAATCTATTCTTGAGATGGTCTCTAAATTCATTTGGGATGTACTCAAGTTCATACTTTGATTCTTGTGGATTTGTTCTAATTTTCTTCAGTTTCAACTTGAATTTTCATGTGAACAGTTGATAGTCTGTTCTGCAGTAGGCCCCTGGCCTTTTTCTGACTGATAATATTGAGCTGTTGCATCATTTATTTCCACAGATGTTGTCAATTTGATTCCTGTGTATTCCGTCTGGGGAGGTCCACATGTATAGTCACTGTTTATGTTGGTGAAAAAAGGTATTGGCAATGAAGAAGTCATTGGTCTTTAACAATTCTATCATGTGATCTCCAACATTGTTTCTGTCACCAAGGCCATATTTTCCAAGTACCAATCCTTCTTTTTTGTTTCCAACTTTTCCATTCCAATCAACAGTAATTATCAATGCAGGCGGATCGCATGTTTGATCAATGTCAGACTACAGAAGCTGGTAAAAATCTTCCATTTCTTCATCACTGGCCTTAGTAGTTGGTGTGTAAATTTGAATAATAGTCATATTAACTGGACTTCCTTGTTGGCATATGGTTGTTATCCTATCACTGAGAGAATTGTACTTCAGGATAGATCTTGAAATATTCTTTTTGATGATTAATGCAACACCATTCCTCTTCAAGCTTTCATTCCCGGCATAGTAGACCATAAGCCCCAGTGCCATTGATCATAAGACTGTCAAATTCAAAATGGCCAATAAAAACCAGTCCATTATTATGCCCAGGATATTGATCTTTATGAGTTCCATTTCTTTTTTGATGACTTCCAATTTTCCTAGATTCATACTTCCTGCATTCCACATTCTATTATTAATGGATGTTTGCCACTGTTTCTTCTCATTTTGAATTGTTCCACATCAGTAAAGGAAGGTGCAAAAACGCTTTACTCCATCCATGTCGTTGAGGTCAACTCTACTTTGAGGAGGCAGCTCTTCCCCAGTGGTATTTTTAGTGCCTTCCAACCTGAGGGGCTCATCTGCTGGCACTATTTCAGACAGTGTTCAACTGCTATTCATAAGGCTTTCAGGGGCCAATGTTTTCAGAAGTAAACTGCCAGTTCCTTTTTCCTAGTCTATCTTAGTCTGGAAGCTCCGTTGAAATCTGTCTATCAAGGGTGACCCTGCCGGTATTTGAAATACCGGTAGCAAAGCTTCCAGCATCAGAGCAACAAGCAAGCTATCCTAGTATGACAAACTGAGAGACACGTGGTGGTTTAATGAGCATAACTGTTTAATTTTTAGGAGCTCCTATTTATCAAGTTTATCTTCTGGCATTTACTCATTGTTAGTTATGGTTCGTATTGTATTTCTGCCATGTATTAGTATCCATAGCATTGTCCCTGTTTTTTCTTCCATGATCATTATTTTTTGGGTTTTATATTTAGGTCTTTGATCCATTTTGAGTTAGTTTTTGTGTATGGTGTGAAGTATTGGTCCTATTTCATATTTGTATAGATGGGCATCCAGTTATGGCAGCACCATTTGTTAGAGAGACTGTCTTTTCCCTGTTTAACAGACTTTGGCATTTTGTCAAATATCAGCTTGTCATAGATGGAATGATTTATGTCTTGGTTCTCAATTCTGTTCCATTATTCTATATGGCTGCTGTTGTACCAGTACCAGGCTGTTTTGACTACCATGGTGGTGGTGTAAGTTCTAAGATCAGGTAGTGTTAAATCTTACACTTTGTTCTTCTTCAGTAATGCTATTACTTATCTGTGGCCTCCTCCCTTTTCATATAAAATTGGTGATTAATTTCTCTATCTCATTAAGGAATACTGCTAGAATTTGGATTGGGATTGCATTATATCTGTAGATTTCTTTGGGTTCCAGTATTTTTTATAAGTGTTATAGTTTTACCTCTTATGTTTGGGGTGAGTATCCATTTTGAGTTTGTTTTTGCATATGGTATGTTTTCAGGGTTAATAAACCTTGCAATCAGCTGGTGTTAGCCCTTCAACTTATACCTTTTTCAAAGTTATTTCAGCTATTTTAGGTCCATTGTATTTCCATATGATTTTTAAATTGAAGCTATTTAATAGAATTAGCTTGTCAATTTCTACAGAAAATACTGCTGGAATTTTGGTTGCAATTGTGTTAATTCCTATAGATTTCTATAGATAAACTTGAGAATTATTGACACCTTATCAATATTGGAAGTTTTGATCCTTGAACAAAGCATATCTCTCCATTTATTTAGATGTCTTTATATTCTTTCTGCAATGTTCTACTACTTTTAAAAAGAGATTAAAGGATATTTTATATAAAAGTTTGTGTAGTCTGCAAATAAAGACTGTTTTACTTCTTTTGAATCTGAAAGCCTAATTGATGTATGTTTTAGCCTATAAAAATCTACATCAACACTTTAAAGTTCAAATTTGTTATTTGTAAACACCTCCTGTTCCCCTCCCTAAAAGTGATCAAGATTAGAGATGAACTTTACAATTTTACATTGACTGAGGAAAAGGGTTGATTCTGGTTTTCTCAATGAATACAATGACATTTGAAGCCAAAAACTTAAAAAAAATGTGGGAGTTACCTTCTCTGTGCCTCACCTTCCTCAGTACAATAAACATAGATGGATGGGACATTCTTGCATTATCAGTCACTACTTTCCCCCTTACCTAATCTACCTTTAGAGGAGACTTAGATTAAAAAAAAAAAATACATACATATATATATGAAATATATTAGCAATGAATTTTGGTATGAGATAGTGTCAATATTAGCAAGTCAAAGACTTGTATACCTTGATAAGTTTACCTCTAACAGATATTTAAAAAAAAAAAAAAAGATCTAAAGTATATACAGCGCTTAAGGGTCTAATGCTTGTCGTGCCTTCCCTTCCCCTGAAGGATAAGGAACCAGGACATTGCATGACGAGCAGAGAAAGGAAAAAATCAAGAGAACATGGCAAAGGAGAGAAGGCTAGGTAAGGCCTACTCTACAAAGCAGTCAGTACAGACATCCTTGCCTTGCTCCCAAACTTAATGGGAAAAGGCTGAGATTTTTATCATTATGTCATTGTAATTTTTTTATGATAAAAACATTTTTATCATCATAATGTTAGCTCTAAAATTTTTCTAGATGTTCTTTATCAGATTGAGGAAGTTCCTTTCTATTTTTACTTTCGTGAGAGTGTTTTAAAAAATTCTTATAGGCATTGAATTTTGTCGAACGCTTCTATATCTATTAAGATAACCACATGATTTTTCTTTTTTAGTCTCTCAATACGGTGAACTACACTGATTGCCTTTTTGAATAGTGAGCCAACCTTGCTTTTCTGTGATAAATGCCACTTGGTGCATTTTTCCTGTTATATGTTGCTGAATTTGAATTACTAATATTTTGTTAGGAGTTTTATTTCTTTGTTCATGAGGGACATTGGAATGTTACTTTCTTTTCTTGGGTGTCTCCATCTGATTTTGATATGAGGATAATGCTGACCTCATATATTGAGTTAGAAAGTTCTCCTTCCTCCTCCATTTTCTAAAATTCTTTGATTTGAACTGGCATTATTTCTTCCTTAAATATTTTGTAGAACTTACCAATGATTTATCTAGGCCTGGAGTTTCCTGTGTGGAACATTTACAACATGCACATATAATTTCTTTTATAAATGTAGGGTATTTCAGATATACTATCTCTTCTTGTGTGGGCTTTCATAGTTTTTATCTTTCAACCAAGTTGTTCAGTTCATTTCAGTTGTTAAATTTAATGACATAAACTTTTCCTAATATTACTTTATTGTTCTTTTAATGTCTGTAGGATCTGAAGTGGTTTCATCTTTTTCATTCCTGATGTTGCATGGTAGTTTTTATTTTCCTAATCAGCCTGGCTGGTGATTTTTAAAAAATTGATTGATTTTCACAAAAAAAATCAGACTTTGCTTTTCTTTATTATCTTTTTTTTTTTAATTTCCAGTCATTTTGATTCTGCTCTTGCCTCTTCTTACTTTAATTTAATCTAATATGATATTTTCTTACTAATTCCTTAAGGTAGAAGACTAGATCATTGATCAAAGACATTTCTTGTTTCTAATATAAGGATTTAGTACTCTAAATTTCCCTGTAAGGAGTTTTTTAGAGGCATTTCACGAATTTTAATATGTGTGTCACTTTTATTCATTTCAAGATATTTTTCAGAGGACTTCCAGTTTCAGTCAAGGTGGAAAAACTGGGACTGGATTTACACCTCTGCCTAGCACAACTAAAAAATGGACAAAATATATGAAAGAACATTTTCAAGACATTGGATATAAGTCAGTGAAGGGCAGTAATATGTGAGAGATAAATCAAGTGAGATAAATAGTTTCCAGGATGCGGTTCAGGGTGGGGGATGGGGGGTGGGGCAAAATCAGAGAGATCCCAGTCAGAATATTGGTATCTTTTGGGGCCTTCAAGTTAATATACACCTATTCTTCACGTATCGACTATCTCTCTATCCAACATTTCACATTTACAACAATAATAAAAAATCTTCTATCTGACTATCTAGTGCATTAACAACATACATCTGGCAGCAGTGAATGCTGAGGTGCGAGGTGAGAATCATGCTGGCTGTGACGGTTAAGGTTATATGTCAGCTTGGCTGGGCCAAGATTCTCAGTGGTTTGGCAGTTGTGTAATGATATAATTTGGCAGTTATGCTGTTATTTAGTCACTCTCCATTTTGTAATCTGATATGGTCATCCTCCATTTTCTCATAAGTTTGATTTTCACATAACAGCCTGGTCTTTGGAACCTAATGATGTTGATAGGTGAGGAGAGGGAGTACATATACCATATATGTGATCCAGCCATTTTACTTCTAGATACTTACCTATCTGTATTAATTTCCTATGGCTGCTGTAACAAATCACCACAAACTTAGTGGCTTAAAATACATAAATTTATTGTTTTACAATTCTAGAGGTCAGATGTCCAAAATGGGTCTTATGGGTCTAAAATCAAGATGTTATCAGAACTGTATTCCTTCTGGAGGCTCTGGGAGAGAATTCATTCCTTGCCTTTTCCAGCTTCTAGAGGCCACCTGCATTCCTTAGCTCATGGCTGCATCACTCTGATCTCTGTTTCCATTGTCACTTGTTTTTCTCTGACTCTGACCTCTGCCTTCCTATTATAAGGACGCTATGACTACATTGGGCTCACTCAACGTAAGGTAACATATTCACAAGTTTTGAGGGTTAGAATATGGGTAACTTTTGGAGGCCATTATTTTATCTATGATAAAAAACCCTTATCTATCATAGTACCCAAGAAAAACAAAAGGATATATCATGGACAACTTATTCATGAGTATTCATAACAAATTTATTTGTAATAGGCAGAAACTAGCAACAGCCCAACTGTCTGTCAGTAGGTCAGTGGATAAACTGTGGCATGCTATACTCATACTGGCAATTGGGATGTGAAAGATGGAAACTAAGAAGAAGGATTAGTGGTCAGAAAATATGGCCTTGGTGATAGAAATTATGCCAGAGGTTGCATGATGGAATCTTGCAAGACCAATGACTTTTTCATTGCAAATACCCTTTTCCAACAACATAAATGGTGGCTATATGTATAAAAAAAAAAAAGTTTTTTTTTTTTTTTTTTTTAATACATGTAGAATTCACTGGATGGAATACACAGGAATCAAATCGACTACATCTGTGGAAAAAGATGATGGAAAATCTCAATATCATCAGTCAGAACAAAACCAGGGGCTGACTGCAGAACAGATCATCAATTGCTTGTATGCAAGCTCAAGTTGAAGTTAAAGAAAATTAGAACAAGTCCACAAGAGTCAAAATACGACCTTGAGTATAACCCACCTGAATTTAGAGACCATCTCAAGAATATATTTGACACGTTAAACACTAATGACCAAAAACCAGACATGTTGTAGAATGACATCAAGGACATAATCCTTGAAGAAAGCAAGAGATTGTTAAAAAGATCAGAGAGAAAGAAAAGACCAAAATGGATGTCAGAAGAGACTCTGAAACTTGCTCTTGAATGTCAAGTAGCTAAAGTGAAAGGAAGAAATGATGAAGTAAAAGAACTGAACAGAAGATTTCAAAGGGCAGCTCAAGAAGACAAAGTAAAGTATTATGATGTAATGTGCAAAGATTTGGAGATAGAAAACCAAAAAGAAGAACAAGCTTGGCATTTCTCAAGCTGAAAGAACTGAAGAAAAATTTCAAGCCCGGAGTTGCAATATTGAAGAATTCGATGGGAAAAATATTAAACGATGAAGGAAGCATCAAAAGCAGATGAAAGGAAAACACAGAGTCACTGTACCAAAAGAATTTGTTGATGTTCAACCAATTCAGGAGGTAGCATATGATGAAGAAACAATGATACTGAAGGAAGAGGTCCAAGCTGCACTGAAGGCATTGGTGAAAAACAAGGCGCTAGGAATTAACAGAATACCAATTCAGATGTTTCAACAAACAGAGCAGTGTTGGAGGTGCTCACTCGTCTATGGCAAGAAACTTGGAAGCCAGCTACCTCGCCTACTGACTGAAAGACGTCCATATTTGTGCCCATTCCAAAGAAAGGTGATCCAACAGAATATGGAAATTATTGAAGAATATCATTAATATCACACAATTAAAATTTTGCTGAAGATTGTTCAAAAGCAATACCTGGACGAGGAGCTGCCAGAAATTCCAGCTGGATTAAGAAGAGGACTTGAAACAAGGGATATCATCACTCATGTGAGATGGATCCTGGCTGTAAGGCGAGAATACCAGAAAGATGTTTACCTGTGTTTTATAGACTACACAAAAGCATTCAACTGGTATTGATCATAATAAATTATGGGTAACATTTCGAAGAATGGGAATTCAAGAACACTTAACTGTGATTATGAAGAACATGTACTTAGACCAAGAGGAGATACTGCACAGTTTAAAGTCAAGAAAGTTGTGTGTCAGGGTTATATCTTATCACCATACTTATTCAACCTGTATGCTGAGCAAATAATCCGAGAATCTGGACTATATGAAGAAGAATGGGACATCAGGATTGGAGGAAGACTCATTAACAGCCTGCAATATGCAGATGACACAACCTTCCTTGCTGAAAGTGAAGAGAACTTAAAGTACTTACTGATGAAGATCAAAGCCTTCAGTATAGATTACACCTGAACATAAAGAAAACAAAAATCCTCACAACTGGACCAATAAGCAACATCATGATAAATGGGGAAAAGACTGAAGTTTCAAGAATTTCATTTTACTTGGATCCACAATCAATGCCCATGGAAACAGCAACTAAGAAATCAAAGGATGCATTGCATTGGGCAAATTTGTGGCAAAAGATCTCGTTCAAGTGTTCAAAAGCAGAGGTGTCACTTTCAAGTCCAGGGTGCTCCTGACATAAGCCATGGTGTTTTCAGTTGCTTCATATGCATGTGAGCTGGCCAATGAATAAGGAAGACCAAAAAAGAATTGATGCCTTTGAATTATGGTGCTGGTGAAGAAATTAAATATACCATGGAGTGCCAGAAGGAAGAACATATCTGTCTTAGAAGAAGTCCAGCCAGAGTGCTCATTAGAAGCAGGATGAAGGACTTGGTCTTACATACTTTGGACATGTTATTTGGAGGGATCAGTCCTTGGAGAAGGACATCATGCTTGGTAAAGGGTCAGCAAAAAAGAGGCAGACCATCAATGAGATGGAGAGACACTGTGGCTGTAGTAATGGGCTCAGATATAGCAGCGATTGTGAGGATGGTGCAGGACCAGGAAGTATTTTGTTCTGTTGTACATAGGGTCTCTATGAATGAGAACTCACTGGAGGGCACCTAATAACAATAACATTCATACAATGGAAAACTACACAGCAATAAAAAGAAATGAACTATTGACACATGCAACAATGTGAATGAATCTCAAAGATGCAGAAGAGAAGTCAGACAAAAATATAAAAGACAGAGTACAACTGTATGATTCTATTTATCTGTAATTCTAGAAAATGCAAAGTAATTTATACTCACATAAAGCAGATCAATGGTTATTTGAGGATGTAGGTTAGTGGGGAAACATAGGCAGAAGTGTATGATGAAATGTTGGGGGGTGATGAATGTGTTCATTTTCTTAATGGTATGTTGGTTTCATGCATATATGCATATGTCAAAACTTATCAAATTGTGTACTTTAAGTATATGGACTTCATTGTATGTCAATTATACCTCAAATAGAATAGGCAAATGCATAGAAACAAAGATTTTTTAGTAATTACTGGGGACTGCAGGGAGGGATAAACGGGGAGTTTCTGCTTAAGTGGTACTAAATTTCTGTTTAGGGTAATGAAAAACATTTTGGAAACGGAAAGTGGTTATGTTGTACACATGGCAAATGTAATTAATGTCTCCAAATTGTAGACGTAAAAATGGTTAAGATGGCAAATGTATGTTATATATATTTTATCACAATAACATTAAAATAAATGATAATTCACTCATGAAACATTAAAAATAAAGAAAAACGTGTTTTAAATTTCTTTTCTGATGTCCTTGACCCATGTGTTATTTATAAGTACTTTGTTCAGTTTCTAAATTTTTGGCGAATTCTAATAAGCATTCTGTTATAGATTCTATTTTTATCCATTACGTTAGAGACTATATTTTCTAAGATTTCAGCACTTGAAATAAATTGAAGCTTGTTTTATGGCCCAGCCTAGTATCTATCTTGGTGAATGTTCCAGATGCAATTAAAAAGGATGTATATTCACTCTTCTTTGATGGTGGCTTGTACAGATACTGATCATGTCAAGTTGGTTAATAGTATTGTTTAAGTCTTCTATATTTTTACAGACGTTCTATTAACTTTTTCTTTTAATTCTTGAGAAAGGATGTTTAAATTTTTAACTACAATTGTGGATTTATCTGTTTCTTCTATCAGTTTTTTCTTCATGTATTTTGAACCTCTGTGGTTGTTGTTGTTGTGTGCCGTTGAGTCGATTCTGACTCATAATGACTCTGTATATGACAGAGTAGAACTGCCCCACAGGGTTTCCTAGGCTGTAATCTTTATAGAAGCAGATTGCCCGATCTTTTCTTCCACAGAGAGGCTGGTGGATTTGCATCGCTGATCTTTCGGTTAGCAACTGAGTTCTTAACCAGTGCACTACCAGGACTCCTTAGCTCTATGGTTAAAAAAAAAATAATTCTAGGGATGTTATGTCTTCTTGATGAGTTGGCCCCTTTGTCATTATGAGATCACCCTTTTTATCTTGTTAATATGCCTTGTTCTGAAAGCAATTTTGTCTGATATTGGTGTAGTGACACCAGTTTTCTTTTGATTAGTGTTTGCATAGTATAACCTTTTTCCTCTCTCTTTTTATTTTTAACCTGTGTTGTTATATTTAAAACAGGATTCTAAACACCATACAGTTGCATTTTGCTTTTTTTATCCATCTGGACAATTTTTGCCTTTTAATTGAAATGTTTAGTACATTTTTATTTAGTGAGGTTATAGATACGGTTGGGTTTAAATCTCCCATATTACTCTTTGCTTTCAGTTTGTTCCTTCTGTCCTTTGTACCCTTTTTCCTTTACTCTTTCTCTAATTTATATTTTTATAATTCCATTTTATCTCTACTCTTGGCTTATTAACTTTGCCTTTCTTGGTGATTGCTGTACAGTTTTCAATATGGATCTTTAATTTTTCCACAGTCTACCTAAAAATAATATTATTCCATTTTATATATAAGCTTACAGCTGCATACTGCCATTTCCCTCCATCCCCCATCCTCTGTGCTATTTTTTCATACTTTTTTTTCCTGAAAAAAAATTTTTTTTTTACCTAACCTTCATTTTTGAAAGATATTTTCAGTGGGTATAAAATTCTAGATTGGCAGGTCTTTTCTTTATGTACTTCAAATACTGTATTACATTGTTTTCTGACTTGCATAGTTTGATGAGAAACCTTTAGCCTTTATTTTTGTTTCTCTCTATAATGTCTTTTTTGTTCTTCTGAATGTTGTAAGGGTTTTTCTTTATCATAATTTTTCAAAGATTTCAGGATATACTTATATAAGGATAAATTTAATTGTTTAAGTTGTGGGGATAAATTTGGACCCTGTTACTACTCCATGGAGCAGTTCTGCTCTGCATACATGGAGTCACCATGAGTCTGATTCCGCTCAATGGCAGCCAACAGCAACAACAACTCCATCATGGCCAGAAGTAGAATTCCTCCATATATTCAAATTTATTCATCTTTCTTTTATGACTTCCGAATTTCTTCTTTTGCTTGAGAACAAATTTTCAGATTATAAAAAACAATACCTACCCCAGAGGTCATGGTTCCCAGACCCTCTGTTAGCCCAAGACTGGAACCATTCCCAAGGCAGCTTTTCAGCAAGGATTGGACTGGGCTGTAAGACAGAAAATGATACTGGTGAGGAGTGAGCTTCTTGGCTCAAATAGACACATGAGACTATGTGGGCAGCTCCTGTCTGGAGGGGGATATGAGAAGGCAGAGGGGGACAGAAGCTGGCTGAATGTACACGGGGAATACAGGGTGGAGAGAAGGAGTGTGCTGTCTCAGCGGTGGGGAGCAACTGGGAGTATATAGCCAAGGTCTATATAAATTTTTATATGGGAGATTGACTGGATTTGTAAACTTTCATTTAAAGCACAATAAAAAATAAACAATTAAAGAAGAAACAAAGAAAAAAATAAAATGAAAAGAAAATTTTAAAGGTAAAAAAACAATTCCTGTGCTTAATTTTTTTTTTTAAAGAAACCATTCATACATCAGGGATTTATTGTGATATAAAAGTGTGTTTGAGATTCCACTTAATTGTTTCTTAGATGATAATCCATATTTTATTCACATCCTACACTAAATTTTCCTATTATTTGAGTCCATTTTCAATTTTATTTTGTTTCTATGATCATTTGGCATTATTTCCAAACCATTTTAATTTTTGCATCTTTATATGTTTTCATGGAAACCCTGATGGCTTAGTGGTTAAGAGCTATGGCTGCTAACCAAAAGGTCAGCAGTTTGAATCCACCAGGTGTTCCTTGGAAATCCTTTGGGGCAGCTCTACTCTGTCCTATAGGGTCGTTAATGAGTTGAAATCGACTCAACGGCAACAGGTTTATATGTTTTAATATCTGGTAGAGCTACTTTAAGGAGTCCTCGTGGCGCAATGGTTAAATACATAGCTGCTAAAGGAAACGCTGGCAGTTTGAACTCACCCAGCAGCTCCTCCTCAGGAGAAAACACCTGGCGATCTGCTCCTTTAAAGATTACAGCCTAGGAAGCCCTGTGGGGCACTTTTACCCTGTCCTTATAGGTTCAGTAGGAGTTGGAATTGACTTGAGGGTACACAACAACAACAACAGGGCTACTTTCCTTTGTTACTCATTTTTCTCAGGATATTCCTGAAAAGAATTATGAATTCTACATAGTTTATTTTTCTATATAAAATTTATAATGAATCTCGTCCTTAAACCTTTTTGTGTTATTTTATTAGAATTATTTAAAATTTGCTGTTATTTACAGTACATTTTTCCATTTGAGAACATGGCATATCATTTTTATTTTTCAAGCCTTGCTTTATTGCCTCAGTAGAATTTTTTTTTTAAAGGCTTGCCTTTGATCTTGTACATTTTCTTTTATGTCTCAAAGTTTAACTTTTTGTTGTTATTACAAGTAGAAAGGTGTTTTAAAATTACATTTTCTACTGGTTGTTTATATATAGAAAAACTAGTATCTTTGTTACCTTATTTTTCAAAAACTCCTATTGAACATATGTTTTGTATCAATCAGTGCTTAGTCACAAAAATGAATCAGGCATGGGCACTATCCCCAAGAAGGGGGCATGAAACTTTCCCTGAATGCTCTAACCTCCTTGAATCTTCCCCTCCAATGCCTCACAGAAGTGTTGTCAATATAATTACAACGCTATTTAACTTTTTCCATTTTTATCCATTGACAGAATTGAAGCTCCCTGAGTTATCAGGGACGAATTACCCAATAAGCAAGGTATACAAGGGTTTACTTGTACTTATTTACTAATCTGTAGTGCACAATTTCCCCCGTTTTTCACCACATGTGAGTAAACACAAGTAAAGCTGTGGATACCTTAGTTACTGTAAACCCGTGCGCACTTTTGCTTACTGGTTAACCCGCCCCTGACTGTTCAGTAACAGCATGCATTACTGTTTAGTATCTTCTGCAGAACCCATATCACTCTGTGCACAGTAGATGTAAAAAGTATTTGTTTATGAAATTATTCTTTATGATGATAATCAAGAAAATAAATTTGGACTATTTCTGTCTAGCAGGCTAGGGAAATATCTACAATCAGGCAGCAGAAAAGCGTTTTGGAAACTGATCTTTTGAGATCGGGTCATGTGATGGTATTAGGGGTTGAATTAGGAGTGAGCTGCTGTGGAATTTGGTCATTAGAGATCATGACTTCCTACATTGCAGATTCATCCCTGAAAGGAAGTGGGTCAGTCTATGGCCACCTGGAAACCCTCCAAGACCATCCCAACTATATCATCATAACTTTCAAGATACTGAGCACATGTCCCACTTTTCAAATCAGCCTTTATTTCATCCTCCTCTCTTTTCAGGTTATAAAACAAATATTTCCTGAGCCCTCATGGCTCAGTGGTTAGTGTTTGACTGCTAACCCAAAGGTTGGTGGTTCAAAACCACCAGCAGCTCCTTGGGAGAAAAATGTGGCAGTCTGTTTCCATAAAGATTTACAGCCTTGGAAACGCTATGGGGTCTCTATGAGTCAGAGTTGACTCAATGGCAGTGTTGTGTGTGTGCATAACTAGAATATCTTTTAAAATTGACCTAAAGTGTAAGACATGGTAAAAATGGTTTACATAACGAGAATTTGTTGATTCCATTTTTAGTAAAATATTAACAAATATGCAGAAGTGTCCTGAAGTTTGCAGTGTTGCTGAGATTTCCTTTTTTTTTTTTCTTTTTTAAAATTTTGACTAACGCTTTCTGACAAGCTGGAGGAGTATAAATTACAGAATGTGGAACTTGATAGCACCCAACATACAAATAGCTGTAGTTAGGATAGTGGCTTTTCTTCCTTCTAAACCTAAGGAGCACATATCTTAAGTTACTGCCCTGGAGTAGACAGTGCATGCAAAAGGTAACTCCACATTGATCTTTTTGTCTAGGATTTATTTGGTTCTCTTAGGATGAACAGTCTAAATTTGTGATCAAAATATCCAGGGTTTCCCAGCAGAACTATAAACCAGGCTTATAAATTTATAGCAGAAACTGTTATACAACATCTTCGGGCAGGGATGGAGAGGCTTCAAACCTGCAGTGGCTCAGAGCCAAATCATGTCATGTACTTTAGAAACACCTGCTCTCCCACTCAATTCAATGTCATGTGTGGGTATCACTTTTCTTTAATTAGTCCAAACAGAGTGGTCAGCTGGGTTCCAGCTACTTGCTTTTAAGACAAAATTTATTTATAGTTGTTTTCATTGTTGTTGTTGTTAGGTGCCGTCGAGTTGGTTCCAACTCATAGCGACCCTGTGCATAACAGAACGAAACACTGCCCAGTCCTGCTCCATCCTTACAATCGTTGTTACGCTTGAGCTCATTGTTGCAGCCACCATGTCAATCCACCTCGTTAAGGGTCTTCCTCTTTTCCACCGACCCTGTACTTTGCCAAGCATGATGTCCTTCTCCAGGGACTGATCCCTCCTGACAACATGTCCAAAGTATGTAAGATGCAGTCTCGCCATCCTTGCCTCTAAGGAGCATTCTGGCTGCACTTCTTCTAAGACAGATTTGTTCGTTCTTTTGGCAGTCCATGGTTTATTCAATATTCTTCGCCAACACCACAATTCAAAGGCGTCAGCTCTTCTTCAGTCTTCCTTACTCATTGTCCAGCTTTCACATGCAGTTTTCATTGTACTTTTTTTTAAAACATGAATTCTAAACACATGGTTAAAAAGAAAGAAAAGAGGATGACAAATTCATATCCAATTTCTGTAAACAAACAAAAATAGGCATCTTAGGGAATGAGGTGCAACATTCCAATTTGACTATATTTGGAGCAAAAATAATTGCACTTTGTAAATCCACCTTCGGAATCTATGAATATATTATCCTTTCCAAGGGTGAAGCTTTTGTTTTTTCAAATAATACCTGTAACATGAAATATATGAGAACTTTATAAATTGAGTCTTTTGGGCTAATCCTGGTAATAATTGGGCATTAAGTTAGAAGAGGGGCTCAACTTGTTTCAGGCTGACCGTCAAGGCGATATTTCTGTCTTGTGGCTCTATGCCATTTTTTTCTGCACAGATATATATTTTTTTTAATGAATTTTATAGTGTTTTAAGTGAAAGTTTACAAATCAAGTCGGTCTCTCACGTATAAACTTATATACACCTTACTACATACTCCCGCTTACTCTCCCCCTAATGAGTCAGCCCGTTCCTTCCTTCCAGTCTCTCCTTTTGTGACCGTTTTGCCAGTTTCTAACCCCCTCTACCCTCCCATCTCCCCTCCAGACAGGAGATGCCAACATAGTCTCAAGAGTCCACCTGATGCAAGTACCTCACTCCTCATCAGCATCTGTCTCCAATCCACTGTCCAGTCCAATCCATGTCTAATGAGTTGGCTTCAGGAATGCTTCCTGTCCTGGGCCAACAGAAGGTTTGGGGACCATGACTGCCAGGATTCTTCTAGTCTTAGTCAGACCATTAAATCTGTTCTTTTTATGAGAATTTGGGGTCTGCATCCCACGGTTCTCCTGCTCCATTAGGGGTTCTCTGTTGTGCTCCCTGTCAGGGCAGTCACTGTTGTGGCCGGGCAACATCTAGTTCTTCCGTCTCAGGATGATGTAGTCTCTAGTTCATGTGGCCCTTTCTGTCTCTTGGGCTCATAACTACCTTGTGACCTTGGTGTTCTTCATTCTCCTTTGATCCAGGAGGGTTGAGACTCATTGATGCATTTTAGATGGCCACTTGTTAGCGTTTAAGACCCTAGATGCCACACTTCAAAGTGGGATGCCGAATGTTTTCTTAATAGAATTTATTTTGCCAATTGACTTAGATGTCCCCTGAAGCCATAGTCCCCAAACCCCTTGCTCCGCTGACCTTCGAAGCATTCAGTTTATTCAGGAAACTTCTTTGCTTTTGGTCCAGTCTGGTTGAGCTGACCTCCCCTATATTGAGTGTTGTTCTTCCCTTCACCTAAAGTAGTTATCTACTATCTATTCACTAAATAACCATCTCTCACCCTCTCTCCCTCCCCCCTCTCGTAACCACAAAAGAATGTGTTCTTCTCAGTTTAAACTATTTCTCAAGATCTTATAATAGTGGTCTTATGCAATATTTGTCCTTTTGCATCTGACTAATTTCACTCAGCATAATGCCTTCCAGATTCCTCCATGTTATGAAATGTTTCACAGATTCATCACTGTTCTTTATCGATACGTAGTATTCCATTCTGTGAATATACCATAATTTATTTATCCATTCGTCCATTGATGGACACCTTGGTTGCTTCCAGCTTTTTGCTATTGTAAACAGTGCTGCAAAAGACATGGATGTGCATATATTTGTTTGTGTAAAGGCTCTTATTTCTCTAGGATATATTCCAAGGAGTGGGATTTCTGGGTCATATGGTAGTTCTATTTCTAGCTTTTTAAGGAAGCACCAAATCGATTCCCAAAGTGCTTGTACCACTTGACATTCCCACCAGCAGTGCATAAGTGTTCCAATCTCTCCACAGCCTCTCCAACATTTATTATTTTGTGTTTTTTGGATTAATGCCAGCCTTGTTGGAGTGAGATGGAATCTCATCATAGTTTTAATTTACAGTTTTTTTTAATGGCTAATGATCGAGAGCATTTTCTCAGGTATCTGTTAGCCACCTGAATACCTTCTTTAGTGAAGTACATGTTCATATCCTCTGTCCAATTTTTAATTGGGTTGTTTGTCTTTTTGTGGTTGAGTTTTAACAGAATCATAAAGATTTTAGAGATCAGGCGCTGCTCGGAGATATCATAGCTGAAAATTTTTTCCCACTCTGTAGGTGGTTTTTTCACTCTTTTGGCGAAGTCTTTAGATGAGCATAGGTGTTTGATTTTTAGGAGCTCCCAGTTATCTGGTTTCTCTTTGTCATTTTTAATAATGTTTTGTGTTCTGTTTATGCCTTGTATTAGGGGTCCTAAGATTGTCCCTGTTTTTTCTTCCATGATTTTTATCGTTTTAGTCTTTATGTTTAGGTCTTTGATCCGTTTGGAGTTAGTTTTTGTGCATGGTGTGAGGTATGGGTCCTGTTTCTTTTTTTTGCAGATGAATATCCAGTTATGCCAGCACCATTTGTTAAAAAGACTATCTTTTCCCCAATTAACTGACACTGGGCCTTTGTCAGATATTAGCTGCTCATATGTGGATGAGTTTATATCTGGGTTCTCAATTCTGTTCCATTGGTCTATGTGCCTGTTGTTGTACCAGTACCAGGCTGTTTTGACTACTGTGGCTGTATAATATGTTCTAAAATCAGGTAGAGTGAGGCCTTCCACTTTCTTCTTCTTTTTTTCTTTTTTTTACTTATCTGGGGCTTCTTTCCCTTCCATATGAAGTTGGTGATTTGTTTCTCTATCACATTAAAAGAAGTCTTTGGAATCTGGATCGGAAGTGCATTGTATATATAGATGGCTTTTGGTAGAATAGACATTTTTACTATGTTAAGTCTTCCTATCCATGAGCAAGGTATGTTTTTCCACTTATGTAGGTCCCTTTTAGTTCCTTGCAGTAGTACTTTGTAGTTTTCTTTGTATATGTCTTTTACATCTTTGGTAAGATTTATTCCTGAGTATTTTATCTTCTTGGGGGCTACTGTAAATGGCATTGATTTGGTGATTTCCTCTTTGATGTTCTTTTTGTTGGTGTAGAGGAATCCAAGTGATTTTTGTATGTTTATCTTGTATCTCATGACTGTGCTGAACTATTAGTTTCAGTAGTTTTCTTGAGGATTCCTTAGGGTTTTCTGTTTATAAGATCATGTCATCTGCAAATAGAGATAGTTTTACTTCTTCCTTGCCAATCCAGATGCCCTTTATTTCTTTGTCTAGCCTAATTGCTCTGGCTAGGACCTCTAGCACAATGTTGAATAAGAGCGGTGATAAAGGGCATCCTTGTCTGGTTTCCATTCTCAAGGGAAATGCTTTCGGTCTCTCTCCGTTTAGGATGATGTTGGCTGTTGGCTTTGTATAAATGCCCTTTATTATGTTGAGGAATTTTCCTTCTCTTTCTATTTTGCTGAGAGTTTTTTTTTTTTTTAATCGTGAGTGGGTGTTGAACTTTGTCAAGTGCATTTTCTGCATTAATTGATAAGATCATGTGGGTTTGGTCTTTTATTTATATGATGGATTACATTAATTGTTTTTCTAATATTTAACCAAACTTGCATAAAAAAACTGGTATAAATCCCACTTGGTTGTGGTGGATTATTTTTTTGATATGTTGTTGAATTCTATTGGCTAGAATTTTGTTGAGGATTTTTGCATTTATGTTCATGAGGGATATAGGTCTGTAATTTTCTTTTTTTGTGGTGTCTTTACCTGGTTTTGGTATCAGGGATATGCTGGCTTCATAGAATGAGTTAGGTAGCATTCCATCATTTTCTATGCTTTGAAATACCTGTAGTAGTAGTGGTGTTAACTTTTCTCTGAAAGTTTGGTAGAACACTGTGGTGAAGCCGTCTGGGCCAGGGTTTTTTTTTTTTTTGCTGGGAGTTTTTTGATTACCTTTTCAATCTCTTTTTTTGTTATGGGTCTATTTAGTTGTTCTACTTCTGAATGTGTTAGTTTAGGTAGGTAATGTGTTTCTAGGAATTCATCCATTTCTTCTAGGTTTTCCAATTTGTTAGAGTACAATTTTTCCTAGTAATCTGATATGATTCTTTTATTTTCAGTTGGGTCTGTTGTGGTATGCCCCATCTCATTTCTTATTTGGGTTATTTGTTTCCTTTCCTGTATTTCTTTAGTCAGTCTGGTCAATGGTGTATCAATTTTGTTAATTTTTTCAAAGAACCAGCTTTCGGCTTTGTTAATTCTTTCAATTGTTTTTCTGTTCTCTAATTCATTTAATTCTGCTCTAATTTTGATTATTTGTTTTCTTCTGGTGCCTGATGGATTCTTTTGTTGTTCGCTTTCTATTCTTTTGTTGTTCGCTTTCTATTTGTTCAAGTTGTAGGGACAGTTCTCTGATTTTTGGCTCTTTCTTCTTTATGTATGTGTGCATTTATTGATATAAATTGACCTCTGAGCACTGCTTTTGCTGTGTCCCAGAGTTTTTGACAGGAAGTGTTTTCATTCTTATCGCATTCTATGAATTTCTTTAGTCCCTCCTTAATATCTTCTATAACCCACTCTTTTTTGAGCAGGTTATTGTTCAGTTTCCAAGTATTTGATTTCTTTTCCCTGATTTTTCTGTTATTGATTTCTACTTTTATGGCCTTATGGTCTGATGCTTTGTAATATTTCAAAGTTTTGGATTCTGCAAAGGTTTGTTTTATGACCTAATATGTGACCTATTCTAGAGAATGTTTCATGTGCACTAGCAAAAAAAGTATACATTGCAGCTGTTGGATGGAGTGTTCTGTATAAGGCTATGAGGTCAAGTTGGTTGATTGTGGCAATTAGATCTTCCGTGTCTTTATTGAGCTTCTTACTGGAAGTCCTATCCTTCTCCAAAAGTGGTGTGTTGAAGTCTCCTGCTATAATTGTGGTGGTGTCTATCTCACTTTTCAATTCTGTTAAAGTTTGTTTTATGTATCTTGCAGCCCTGTCGTTGGGTGCATAAATTGCACCAATATATTTTGAATTACAAATTATCTTAAGAGTTATAATAGTGATGTTATACACGCACAGGAATGCTTTAATAGAATTCACATTTAATTTGATGTTACTGTGCTACCCTTAACCATTAATACTCAATACATTCTATTAAATGGGTAGACTGATATAAGTTATTTTTGTTATTAACAACTATTACAAATTAATCAAAATGTCTTCAAGTTACTGGTAATCATACCTTGATCTATTTTTTATGCATTTGCTACCCGATTTTGGAAAGCCAATGATTTTTTTTAAACTCTTAAATGAAGTAGAAAGTTGCCTTTACATAATTAAATGTAATGAGTTTTCCTAAATTAATAAAATGTAAAAAGCCTGAAGAAACATTAGAAAACATCTAGACTATCTTTCTTCTTATAAAGAAAAGGAAACAGAAGCCCAAATTTGTTAAATGCTTTGTTGAAGGTTAAGAAGCATATGGCAGAACTAGTGTCATTCCTTAAAATTCACTCATCCATCCATCCAGTCACCAAACTTTAAGGAATAAATGAATAGATGAATGTAGGATAAATGAATGAATAAGATTTAACTAACGACATGCAAGTACTCTGTTAAGCGTGTTAATGTTAGAAAAAAAAAGGGAAGACCCTGCCATCAAGTGACTCAAAGTGTGATGAGGACCAGATAGGAAAACAGATAATTCAGGATATTAAACTTAGATGCATTGGGCTGCTCACCAAAACGTTGACAGTTTGAACGCACCAGCTGCTCCTTGGAAACCTTATGGGGCAGTTGTACTCTGTCCTATAGGGTCTCTGTGAGTCAGAATGGACTCGATGGCAATGGGTTTGGTTTTGGTTTGGTTTTATGTAATAATTTAACTCCTCATCTGTAAAATGTACTTGCATGGTGACTGTATGAACTGTAAATATGTTTGTAAATTTCATGCAATCCAAGTTTCAATCAGTGATCACAACTATCACTGGAGGTGGCTATGCTGGGTGGAGAAAACAACATGTGATAAGGTATGGAGGTCTGGGAGAGCATAGGAGTCCCAGGAACAGGGAAGAGTTCAATATACAGTAACTCGTGGAAGCCTTGGAGTGACAGGAATGAGGCCAGAGAGAGGTAGATGATGTTAGGCTGTGGATTTGGATTTAACCTTAAAGAAAATCAAAATTTTAAGGATGCTAGGCAGAGAATGTCCAGATCAGACTTTTATTTTAGGTACGTCCTTTTGGCAAAAGTTGTAGAGGATGGACGAGGTGATAAAGTAGAGGGACAAGCCCAGTTAGAGAATAATATCCAAGGCAGAGAGGATGAAGGTCTGAACTACAGAAGTGGTGGTGAGGAAAGAAAGGAGGGGACAGATTAAGAAATATATAGAAATAAAGCTTTAGGATCTGGTGATGGATTGGATGTAAGGAGAGAGAAGCAGAGAGGTCAGATGACCCAATGGCCTTGGAGTGCTTCTTGGAAATATAGGATAGGAAATGCAGTAGAAAAAGGAGATTTATTTTTGAGATTAAGAGTTCTAGTTTGGGATTGTTAAGTTTGAAAAGCTTGTGGGTTATTTAACTAGGGAATTCCAGTTGGAATTATGGGTCTGAATCTTAGGGGATGGGGTATGGATTTGGGAGCTATAGGTACTATGATGGTCTTGGGAATTGACAGTGCAATGTGAGAAAAGAAAAGCATGAATATAGAGATCTATAAATGTTAACACTTAAAGGGAAAACAGAGGACAAGATACTTCTGAGAGAAGCTGGAGACTGACCAATGAGGAGAGGGTAGTGACACTGAAACCCAGGGTGAAGAGAATGAAGCGGCCAACAGAGTTAAATGATGGAGAGGTCAACTAAAATTTAGAATGCAACAGTAGCCATTAGCTTTACCTTTTGGTGACCTTTCCAAGAGTAGGTTGAGTTGAATGGTTGGGGCAAAACTCAGATTTCAGTGGGATAAGTAATGTACTTGGCATAAGAAGGTGCTCAGTGAATAGTTGTGGAATGAATGAATGAGGGAAGGAGTGAAAAGAGTAAATGTAGCCTGTTTTTGAGACATGTTTATAAAGGGAATGTGCAGGTGTCTAAATTATCTAGTGCTGCTATACTATAACAGAAATACCACGAGTGGATAGCTTTAACAAACAGAAATTCATTCTCTCTCAGTTTAGGCGGCTGGAAGTCCAAATTCAGGGTGCTTGCTCTAGGGTAAGGCTTCGACTCTTTGTCGGCTCTGGGGGAAGGTCCTTGTCTCCTTTCAACATCTGTGAGCCCAACATTCCTTGGAGATCTACATGTGTCTTGGCATCAATATTCTCCTGGGTCTATGGAGGTCTCAACACAGGGACCTTGGGTCCAAAGGATGCACTTTTCTCCTGGTTCTTCTTTCTTGGTGGCAGTAGGGTCACTCCGTTTCTACTGGCTTCTCTTTCCTTTTCTGTCTTGTAAAATAAAATGTGATGCAGGCTATACCCCAGGGAAACTCCACTTACATCAGATCAGGGCTGTGACCTGAGTAAGGGTGTTGTATCCCACCCTAATCCTGCTTTTCTCTTGTAGGGCTGTGAAAGACAGTGATTCAAGATACATCCCATCCTAATCCTCTTTAACATGGCCTAATGATTTAATCCTGCATCATTAACATGGCAAACAGCTCACTCCAAAATGGGAGCATAATCATTGGTATAGAAGCTAGGATTTACTACACACAAAATGTAGGATAATCACAAAGACTGAATCAGCTGCTGAAATGGGAGATGAATGGGAAATGTAGGCCTGACCCTGAACTCTGAGCACTCTGAGGACAGTCAGCTTGATCTGGCTTTTCCTTACAAGCAGTAGTCTCTCAAGATTTAAATGGCTTATACACTTTTTTTTTCTTCCATGAGATTCCCTAAAATCCAGCATGCTTTTAAATACCTTTAAGGTAATTTTATCCAGCAGGGTCACTCGTGATTGTCAGGTTTCAGTGGAGCTTCTAGATTAAGAGAGTCTAGGAAGAAAGTCTCAGTAATCTACTTCCAAAAATTAGCCAGTGAAATCTCTATAGATCACAACAATATTGTCCAGTATAGTTCTGGAGGAGTCCCTGGATGGCGCAAATGGTTAAGAACTCAGCTACTAACATAAAAGTTTGTGGTTCAAATCCATCCAGAGGCTCCTCAGAAGACAAGCTTGACCATCTACTTCTGAAAGATCACAGCCATTGAAAACCTTGTGGAACACAGTTCTACTTTGATTCACATGGAGGTTGCCCTGAGTCAGAATAGATTCAACAACAACTGGTTTATCATACTGGAATATAAGCCTTCTATGTTGGAAGGCACTGAAAATACACAGTGGCCACAACAATGGATTTGAACATACCAGTGACTGTGATGATTACACAGGGCCAGGCAATATTTCATTCTGTTTTACATGGGGTTGTCAATTTGAGACCCAGAGCCAATCTGAGGACAACTAACAACAACAACAAAAGTAATTTTATAGGTATTGTTATATTTGGCAAGTCAGTTATTATAGCTAACATCCGTTAAGTCAGGGTCTTTGATAGAGTTGCATTTGGCCAGACTCAATTTTAGAAGATTTAAGTTGCTTATAGGCTCAGTTCAAGACTCATTTCCTCAATGAAAACTTTATTAATTAGCTTTCACTCCTCACTGGGCTTCATTTGTTCTTTCAGCTACCTTTGCATCCAGCCTCTATCATGTGGTCATGGTCTGATGTATTTGTTAGCTAAGGTTGCATAACAGTCAACTTTGAGACCTCAGTGGCTTATGACCACAAATTTAGATTCTTCTCATTTATGGGTTTGTTGGTCAGTTGTGATTTGGCCAATCTTAACTGGGCTCATCTGGGTTTAGCTTCAGGCCTCTCTATATATCTTTTTCTGGGGATCCGGTTGAATTGGTTACAGATACCTACATTGTCGTTGTTAGGTGTCATTGAGTTGGTTCCGACTCATAACCACACTATGTACCATAGAACGAAACACTGCCTGGTCCTGCACCATCCTTATAATCATTGTTATGCTTGAGCCCATTGTTGCAGCCACTGTGTCAAACCATCTCATTGAGGGTCTTCCTCTTTTCTGCTGACCCTGTACCTTACCAAGCATGATGTCCTTCTCCAGGGACTGATCCGTCCTGACAACATGTCCAAAGAATATAAGGCGCAGTTTTGCCATCCTTGCTTCTTCCAAGACAGATTTATTTGTTCTTTTGGCAGTCCATGGTATATTCAATATTCACTGCCAACCCCGCAATTCAAAGGCATTAATTCTTCTTCGGTCTTCCTTATTCATTGTCCAGCTTTCACATGCATATGATGTGACCGAAAATATCATGGCTTGGGTCAGGCACACCTTAGTCTTCAAGGAGACATCTTCGCTTTTCAACACTTTAAAGGGGTCCTTTGCAGCAGATTAGCCCAATGCAATCCATCTTTTTATTTCTTGACTGCTGCTTCCATGGGTATTGATTGTGGATCCAAGTAAAATGAAATCCTTGACGACTTCAATCTTTTCTCCATTTATCATGATGTTGCTCATTGGTCTGGTTGTGAGGATTTTTCTTTTCTTTATGTTGAGGTGCAATCCATATTGAAGGCTGTAGTCTTTAATCTTCATTAGTAAGTGTTTCAAGACCTCTTCACTTTCAGCAAGCAAGGTTGTGTCATCTGCATAACACAGGTTGTTAATGAGTCTTCCTCCAATCCTGATGCCCTGTTCTTCATATAGCCAAGCTTCTCAGATTATTTACTTAGCATACAGATTGAATAGGTATGGTGAAAGGATACAACCCTGACGCACACCTTTCCTGACTTTAAACCACTCAGTATCCCCTTGTTTTGTTCGAACAACTGTCTCTTGATCTGTGTACAGTTTCCTGGTGAGCACACTTAAGTGTTCTGGAATCCCCATTCTTCACAATGTTATCCATAATTTGTTATGATTCACACAGCATAGTCAATAAAACATAGGTAAACATCCTTCTAGTAGTCTCTGCTTTCAGCCAGGGTCCATCTGACATCAGCAATGACAACCCTGGTTCCAAGTCCTCCTGTGAGTCCAGCCTGAGTTTCTGGCAGTTCCCTGTCGATATACTGCTACAGCTGCTTTTGAATGATCTTCAGCAAAATTTTGCTTGTGTGTGATATTAATGATATTGTTCGATAACTTCCACATTTGGTTGGATCACCTTTCCTGGGAATAGGCATAAACATGGATTTCTTCCAGTTGGTTGGCCAGGTAGCTGTCTTCCAAATTTCTTGGCATAGATGAGTGAGCACTTCCAGTGCTGGACCCATTTGTTGAAACATCTCAATTGATATTCTGTCAATTCCTGGGGCCTTGTTTTTCTCCAATGCCTTCAGTGCAGTTTGGACTTCTTCCTTCAATACCATCATTTCCGGATTATATGCTACCTCTTGAAATGGTTGAACATCGACTAATTCTTTTTGGTATAATGACTCTGTGTATTCCTTCCATCTTCTTTTGATGCTTCCTGCATTGTTTAATATTTTCCCCATAGAATCCTTCACTATTGCAACTTGAGGCTTGAATTTTTTCTTCAGTTCTTTCAGCTTGAGAAACACCGAGTGTGTTCTTCCCTTTCAGTTTTCTATCTCCAGCTCTTTGCACATGTCATTATAATACTTTGTCTTCTTGAGTCACCGTTTGAAATCTTCTGTTCAGTTCTTTTACTTTATCATTTCTTTCACTGCTCAAAATTCAAGAGCAAGTTTCAGAGTTTCCTCTGACATCCATCTTGGTTTTTCCCCTATGTGTCTGACAATTTGTTGTACTGTGGCGGCTCGCGTGTCGCTGTGATGCTGGAAGCTACGCCACCTGTGTAGATACCCCCAGGTCACCCATTGAGGACAGGTTTCAGCTGAGCTTCTAAACTAAGACAGACTAGGAAGAAGGACGCGGCAGTCTACTTCTGAAAAGAATTAGCCAGTGAAAACCTTATGAATAGCAGCAGAATAATGTCTGACGTAGTACTGGAAGATAAGCTCCCCCACCCCCATCAGAAGGCACTCAAAAGACGACTGGAGAAGAGTTGCCTCCTCAAAGTAGAGTTGACCTTAATGATGTGGACGGAGTCAAGCTTTTGGGACCTTCATTTGCTGATGTGGCATAAACTCAAAATGAGAGGAAACAGCAGCAAACACCCATTAATAATCGGAACATGGAATGTACGAAGTACGAATCTAGGAAAATTGGAAATCATCAAAAATGAAATGGAATCCATAAATATCGATACCCTAGGCATTAGAAAGCTGAAATAGACTGGTGTTGGCCATTTTGAATCAGATAGTCATATAGTCCGATATGCAGGGAATGACAACTTGAAGAGAAAAGACGTTGCATTCGTTGTCAAAAAGAACATTTCAAGGTCTATCCTGAAATACGATGCTGTCAGTGATAGGATGATATCATACACCTACGAGGAAGACAAGTTAATATGACTCTTATTCAAATTTACGCACCAACCACTAAGGCCAAAGATGAAGAAATTGAAGATTTTTATAAGCTTTTGCAGTCTGAAATTGATCGAACATACAATCAGTGTGCATTGGTAATTACTGGTGATTGGAATGTGAAAGCTGGAAACAAAGAAGGATTGGTAGTTGGAAAATATGGCCTTCGTGATAGAAACAATACTGGAGATCGAAAGATACAATTTTGCAAGACCAACAATGTCTTCATCGCAAATACCTTTTTTTACCAATATAAACGGTGACTATACACATGGACTTCCCCAGATGAAATACACAGGAATCGAATCAACTACATTTGTGGAAAGAGATGATGGAAAAGCTCAATATCATCAGTTAGAACAAGGCCAGGGGCCAACTCTGGAACAGGCCATCAATTGTTCATATGCAAGTTCAAGTTGAAACTGAAGAAAATCAGAGCAAGTCCACGAGAGCCAAAGTATGACCTTGAGTATATCCCATCTGAATTTAGAAACCATCTCAAGAATAGGTTTTATGCGTTGAACACTAATGACCAAAGACCAGATGAATTGTGGAATGACATCACAGACATGATACACAAAGAAAGCAAGAGGTCATTGAAAAGACATGAAAGAAAGAAAAGACCAGGACACCTACGTTATGTTCTTCTAACAGTGATGACAAAGTCAAAGAAGGCAAGTGCAACCATGCAAACTTATTTCAAGTCTCCGCTTGCATCACGTCCACTAACATTTTTTTGGCCAAAGCAACCTACATGGTCAAGCTCAAAATAAAGGACTAGGGAAATATATTCTGTCTACAATAAGGTTATGGTGACAGTGTGCATGTTTAATACTACTACAAACAAAAAACCAAACCAATGGCCGTCGTGTCAGTTCCAACAAGGGAGTGACAAATGAGGACCAACGATTCAGTCTACAACATCTGGCCTGTCAGTTGTCTAGTCCAAAACCTGTCTGCTACCTGCTCCATTTCAGTATAGCTAACAGCAATTATAGCTTCTCCTTCTCCTGACCATGTAGTGCCGAAAGCAGAAACAGGTTGGGTAGCACTTGGATTCGAAAATTAAGTCCATCACCTGGATATATCACTTTTTTGCTTGTTCACTTTCCTTTTCTGTTAAATAAGGAATAAAAATACTCTTCATAGGTCTCATAGGGTACATATAAAAATCAGATTCTGAAAGCCCAGCATAAACATTTCATGCATATAGTATAGCATTGTTCAGAGGAATGATAAGTATGGAGATGAAGAGGAAAGTATTCTAGCAATGTGTTAAAACTTGGGGTTTATTTGTGATCATATCCCATTTCAAACCAGGTCATGCATTTAATCTTGATTTCTTAAGAACATATGCAAACTGAACCAATATTGATATTTTTGTGGTTAAGGAAAGAAGAAAACCAGCACCCTATGCTGTCACCATAACCGTGGTTAGCATATTCTCTCAAGGCAAAAAAAAAAAAAGGCCTCCGTGACTTGGCATAAGCATGGGTCTTGTGCAGTCGTGTTTTATCCTGCTCCTAATATCACATGGCTCACCTCACCACTTAAGGGAGCAACTCCAGGTCCAGGGTCTTACAATATGTGTGTATTTCAGAAGAAACAAAGGTCTAATCAAAATGGACTCAACAGCTGTTATTTGGCAGACACTACGCTCTTCAAAGGAGAGCACTGGCTGCTAAGTGTTGGAATAGGTTCTCCAAAGTGAAACAACAAACTAATTCAGTAATCTGAAAGTTGGCTTGGCCTAGTAAATATGTATTGATCTGGTTCACTTTTTTTTTTAACTAAATTTTTATTGAAATTAATTTTGTAACACACTTGGCAACAGTATTTTTTTTATTGCTGTAAAAGTATATATAACACAACATATGCCAATTCAACATTTTTACAATTTAGTGATATCAATTACATTAATCCTGTGCAACCATCACCCATCCCAAAAAACCAAACCCATTGCTGTTGAGTCAATTCTGACTCATAGCGACCCTATAGGACAGAGTAGAACTGCCCCATTGGGTTTCGAAGTAGCGCCTGGTGGATTCAAACTGCCGACCTTTTGGTTAGCCAGCTGTAGCACTCAACCACTATGCCACCAGGGTTTCCCCATCACCCACAATCATTGCCAAGTTTCCCATCATCATAAACAGAAACTCACTGCTTCCTAAAGAGTGACTTCCCCTTTCCCATCTCCCTCCCACTCCTGGTAACCACTGATAAAGTTTGGCCTCTATACATTTGCCTATTCTTGTTTTTTTTTGTATAACTGAGATCATACAATATTTTGCTTTTGTGACAGACTTATTTCACTCAGCACCATGTCTTCAAGCTCCACCCATATTGCAGCATGTATCAAGACTTTGTCTTGTCTAATGGCTGAATAGTATTCCATTGTATGTATGTACAGTAATTTGCTTATTCATTCATCCACTGACTTACATTTAGATTGTTTACCCTCTTTAGATATTGTAAATAGTGTTGCGATTAACATTGGTATACGTGTGTCTCTTTGCATCTATGCTTTCAAGTCTCTTAGGTTTATAACTAGGAATGCAATTGCTGGGTCATACAGTTGATATTTGTTGTTATTGCTGTTAAGTCAACTCTGACTCATGGAAACCCCTTGAGCACAGGCTAAAACTGCACCATAGGATTTTTTAAGGCTGTGACCTTTCAGAAGCAGATCTCTGGGCCTGTCATCCGAGGTACCTCTGGGGGGGTTCAAATTGCCAACGTTTCAGCAAGTGGTCAAGAGCTTAACTGTCTATGCTGTACATGGTCTCCTGGTTATAAGACAAGGCTAGAGACATTTTCTTAAAATCATTGTCTCCTCAGGGCAGCCCTTCACCGGGCCCATTTCCTGAAGTTGTTTTTCTCCTCAGAAGTTCTCTGAAAAGAAACAGTCAATGGCTAGCTGGAACTGGCTGAAACAGGTCCTGCCCTCCATCTTGGCACTCCAGATAACCTTTAGCTCATTAATGGCAAATTCTCCACCCCTGAGAGAGCTAACATGTTAATGAACAAAAATGGCTAACTACCTCCTGTGTGGGGAATTGAACCCAGGCCCTAGAAAATGCCTACTCATTCTGGAACACTCTGTACCTGTGTGCGTGCCATTTTGTATTTTATAGCTGATCTTGCCTATGTAACCCAGCCTCAGCAAGCTGCCTGTGAGCAGTCTTGGAAAGCACTTAGCCCTACTGTTTCCTTGCTTGGTGAACCCATGAAGTGGCCTTTAATTCTCCCCAACTTGGTCTCTGTCTTCATGGCATTGGGTGGAGTCGAGCCAGACAGGATCAGAGTTCCTGGCAACAGTTATATGGTAGTTCTGTTTAACTTTTTGAGGAACCACTAAACTATTTTTCACAGTGGCTGTGCCATTTTGTATTCTAACCAGCAGTGGTAAATTTGGTGTTTCTATTTTCTCACTCCCCTAAACATTACCACTTCCTTCTGCTGATATTAAGACACAGAGAAGGACAGCTTATGGCTGGTAGATTCAGAGTTCCCTTGCCCTCTAACTCAGTTAAGCCCTTGTAAATGGGGACAGAAAGGAAAGTTGAATCATGCAAATTTTTTTGATGGAGACCTATTTAATGCTCATCAGTCTTTTTCTAATTATATAGGTCCTTCTTGGTTTCTCTTTAACCAGGGCATATTTCCATAGTGGTGGGGTGAATGTGAGGACAATGTCTGTTATAAACAGTGAAGAAAATGTCCAGGAGTTGAGGCCACATTTTGTCTATAAATTAAATCTTTTTTTTTTTTTTTTTTGTGGATAACATCCAAATTCTTTCAGAGACTAAAGTGTTTGGCTATTTAAAGGCTGCTAAATTAGGGTTAGAGTTAAGCAGTCTTTCCACGTTGGATTTATAATTTGGTGTGCAGTGTATGCAGTTGGAGAGAATTTCAGATTTAATGTCAAGGTCATCATTGTCAGAAGGAAACTAATCCGAAATTAGTTACTAAAGGTAAAAACTGGAGAGGTAAAGATTTAAAAGCAAAAATAAATATGATTGGTTTAGAGGATTAGTCTACGACAGAATTTTTCTGTCTTTAGATGTCAAGCGTATGGATAAGGCCTTAATAAAATTATTGAATTTTCCTATTATAGTTCTTGATATTGAGGCTGCAAACATCTGGCTCTTCAAAGCATCTAAAAAATAAAGACACAAACCAGTGATCAATGCGAATTTTAGTTCTAAATCAGGTGTTATATAACATAGCTCGTGGAGAGAGTTGTTGCTGCTCACTCTGATTCCTTCAGGTTATGTTTACTAACTCAACAGAAAGCCAGGCTGGCATTATGAAGAGTTTATTGTGGTTAGTCACAATTAAAAAAAATAATCATGGAGAATCAATTATAATCTCTTCAGTAATTTAAGAAAAATCCTACTCACTGATTTAGATGAAAGAATTTGAAATTTCAGATCCGGTCTAAGAAGAAGACTGTTCCATGGGTAGTTTCAGAGCAAGGCCATTTACTTATGCCACTCCCCTTTACTTAAACCACTAACCTACATATTTCTCATTCTGTAACCAGTGCCACGGGTTAAGTACTTCAGTTTTTTCCAGAAGCATAAAAAATATACATCCATTTTGTTTTGTTGATCAGAGTTAAAAACTGTGTTGAAAGATCTTATGCTGTGAGTATATTCTAAAAGCTCTTCAATACCAAAAAAAAAAAAAAAAAAAAGGCAATGCACAATTTATTCCAGAGGGGACCTGGGTGCTTTTATGGTTGAATCCACTACTCCAGACCAGTTACTTCTTTTTGAGCTTTAATATGATTACGCATGTTGATTTAGAACTCCTTCAAGCTCTGGTCCTAGCTAAGCCAGTATAGTTCAAGACAGAGCAGCTGATAACAGAGAATATACAAAAGACCAGCTGGTGCATCGCCCCTTGACTACTTAGAGGTTTAATGCTATTTTTTTTTATGCCAATTAAATATTTTTGTCAGCTGTAAGAATTCATCGAGTTGGAAAGGAATTTAGAAACCATCTATAATCTAGACCAGCATTTCCAAAACTATATGTGTATTCATTACTACGATAGCCTTTGTTCTCTAGTGAAATAAACAATTCCCTGCTGGAAATTCATAATGGACATACTGAAAGCTCTGAGTCATTCTGCGGACAAGCCTCTTTCATTTTGTTTTAAAAAGTATTTCCCAAACTTATTTAACCTTGTTTTTGTTAACTGGGTGGAGTTTGTCCCTAACTCATGGTGGCTTCATCCGCATTGGAACCAAAAACTGCCTGGTCCTATGCCATCCCCATGATTGGTTGCAGATCAGACTGTTGTGATCCATATGTCTTTTGTTGTCTATATTTTCAAGAAGTAGATCATCAGGCCTTCGTCCTAGCCCATCTTAGTCTTGCAGTTCTGCTGAAACCTATTCAGCGTCATAACATCCAAGCCTCCATTGATAGATGGGTGGTGGGTGCACATGAGGTGCATTGGCTAGAGCCCGGGTTTCCCTCATGGAAGGCAAGAATTCTATTACTGAACTACTAATGCCCCTATTTAACCACAGAACATTTTTTCCCTTGTAGTACTTGTAGTACCTGTGTTACACACTTAGGGAAATGTTGTACCAACTAGGCTGTAAGCTCTTTGAGAGCAGGGGGCATCTCTTTGTTAGGTCTCATATTCCTGGTGCCTCCTACAGCTAATCAAATGTTGGATAGGAGGCATGGAGGAGTACTGGAACCAGGCAAAAGATGGTGAATCTGGCTGACAGGGTCTAGGAAGAGGACGAGTTGTGAGGTACTGAGCAGAAAGAGACAGGGATTGGCAGTATAGCTATTTTCTTATTTAATAATTGTTATTTATTTAAGGGAGCCCTGGTGGCATAGTGGTTAAGCGTTCAGCTGCTAACCAAAAGGTTGGCAGTTCAAATCCACCAGCCACTCCTTGGAACCCTACGGGGCAGCTCTACTCTGTCCTATAGGTTCACTATGTGTCGGAACTGACTCGATGGCACCTAACAACAACAGCAACATTTATTTAAGTGCACTTGGATTCAACAGAGTAGTTAGATCCTTTTTTTAAATCCTAAATGTTGAGATTCCCGCTCAATTGTGCCTGCTGTAGTTGATTTTCCTGGAATTTATCAGATGTTTTGACTATTGCAGTCAACCCAAGAAATTTGTAGAAGAGACATGTTACTTCTTAATACACAAAAGTTTGTACATTAAAACATAAAAAACAAAAATTCACAAACTCCAGTTTTTAGTTCATGTATTTTCTATTTTTTTAAAAAGGAATAGAGTAGTGGTGTGGGAGTTAGGAGACCCAGGTTCAAGTGTGGCTGCTACTAATTGGGGTGTTAGGCAGGCCCTACACCTCTCCATGCTTCAGTTTTCTAATCTGTAAAATAAAACATTTGCAGCAGATGATCTCTGAGGTTCCATCCAACTTTAAAATGTTATGATTCCCAGAAAACTTTGTTACAAGATTTCAGCCCTGTAAAACAAAAATTTGAATTTGCTTTGTTCGTTGCCTAGGGATTTGGTTTAGCTAGAGTATTGCTCATCCTTTGAGAATGTGAAGCTGTCAGATAAACATGAGGATGCCTTTAAAAACAGGAAATTAATCCAAGAAGGAACGTACTCATCAGACAGTTTGAAGCCAGAGAAACATGTGTGCACACACAAAGCGCTGAACGGACTGGGAGCAAGGCTGACCCATGACACACAGAGTTTTCAAGAGATAGCGGTGGACATGGCACAAAAATAAAACTAAAACTTAATTGTTCAGAAGTTGGCTATTTAGCAACTTTTCTCACGATACCCTTTCCAGCATCCTAAAAGTATCCTAACTGCCCATTAAGTCTAGTTACTGAGACTTTAAGCCATCTGTTTTAAAGCTCTTTGGAGACTTCCCATTGCCGTTTTGGACATCTGAAACTCTTTAAACTCACCGTTCCTGACCCACAAGAGCTGGCCGCTTCTCTCTCCTCCTTTTCCATACCACTCTCCTCTTCACAGCATGCTTCAGGGCATTGCCCTTCTTTCCCTTCAGTCTGCAAATTGCCCTCTGGTCTCTGTGCCATTACTCTTGCACCAGAATGTCTACCCTTCAGCAAAAGAATCACTGGATGGGGACAAATAACCCCCCCTCTGAGAACATTCTCAAAAGAAAGGTAAAATGTTGTTATTAGGTGCCTTTGAATCAGCCCCTGAAATGCTGCCTGGTCCAGTTGCAAGCCCCCACTGGCATATAGCAGGTGACTGTACTTGAGGTGCATTGGCTGGGAATCAAACCCAGGTCTCCTGCATAGAAGGTGAGACTTCTACCACTGAATCACCAATACCTTCAACACGTTTATCGATGGTGGTTAAGATTATGGCAGAAAGGGGTTGAGGAAGCTGTATGAAGACGAGGGTGGCCACACTGTGAAGTTTCAATGAACCCCTTTTTCCGCATTCCATCTGATGATGTTAGAACTTGTTTGTGCTTCAGCAATTGACCCTTTTCCTGGAGCAGGAGACATCATTAGCATCTTCGGGGGGCTTGGCCCTCGTCATGGTAGGGACGAACTGGTCTTGGTGAAGTGCAACCCTTAAGCACCGATGATCTTTTTCAACTCCTCCCCCCTATAATTCTTTTAAACTAATTCTGTGGCCTCATTCTTACCCACTTAGGAGTAAATCTCAGGTAGAGCCTTTGAAGTCAGAAGTAGAATTTCATTTCGGTGGTTAAAATGTATATATATGCTTGACAGACAGGCAGTAAGACATATTCTCCAGTAAAGTCAGCACCAGCCTGACCCTCTTAGGCTAAGCACATAGGAGTATAAAATCTGGACCACACTAACCCAGACAGTGCCTTCATGGGAATTAGTAAAAGGGAGCCTGCGTGGAAGAGGCAGCCCACCCAAGGCACTAAAGAGGGCTTGACTATAGGCCCACCCACCCCCTCTGGGTTCTTTGTACAGATTGAACAACTGTACACAGAGGCTCTGTTAATGGTGGCAACTCCAAACACCATCAATTTAAAGCTCCCCTCTTCCTCCAACTCGAGTTGCTTCAGGCCTAGAAGCCTACATAGAGAAAGAGGTATGGTGGGCTACATCTTCCCTTACTTGCTCACTTCCTCCTCCTCATTAGAAGCTGCTCTGGCCCCTCTAGCATCAGCCCCAGGGGGACTGGAGGGAGAAGACACAGAATTACATGGCTGGCTCTTTGCCATCAGGTGTTGGGGCAAAATCCCGAAGTTGGGCGTGTTCTGCTGACCCCTGACTCCTGGGTCACTTCTCTGGGTTTATGGGAGATCCCCCCACTAGGGTCTTCAGCCTCAGGCAGGGCTGCTTCTCTGACAGCACTGGGCTTCTGGTGGTCTACTCAGCTCCCTCAGGCAATCATTTTTCATGACTTCTCTTTAAGGGGTTCCTGACCATCTCCTGCTCGTGAGATTCAAACCTGATCCCTGGAGAACATGCCCCTTTGTCCCTCTCCATGGAAAGGAGTCCCTGCCGATGCATCTCTCTCCACTCTCCCTCCAGCCATGAAGAAACCCAGACAGAGCCCTGCACTTTTAAACATTTCCAGAGTCAAATTCCAATCACTAGAGGACACAGGTAGAGCTCTCCAGGTAATCTCCCTGAAGCCCTCTTAGTTGTCTTCAGGTAGGGGGTGTCCCAGGGTTACAAATGCCGGACTCAAGGCCAACTCGTACTTAAGAATGGACTGCCATGAAACCTCTTATATTAAAAATGTGAGTTAATTACAATGGTTTGTAATAACAACACACGCACTACTTTGTGACACTCATGAAAACATTGCACAGTTTGAAACTGTTTCTTAAGTGTTTTATACACATTAAAAGGTAGAATATATACTAAGACAAACATTTGACTGACACTAAATAAGTACCGTAGGTACATGTTCCTACTTACCTACAAATTTGACTTAGACAGATTTAGGAATGGATCTTGTTCGTAACCTGGGGACTGCCTGTATAGGGAATGGTTGGAGGGCCTGTGTCACTGGCAACACTCTCAAAGGAATTATTTCTCCAGTTTCTCCACCCAACTTTTATACACTAGTGGTGGCAAATAGACTAATGTTGGCTCAGCCTCTTGATGTGACTTGTGTACATGGTCTAGCATCTCCTCTAAGATGGAGTGCTTGGCACCTATGTGTGTTTTTGGGTCCTCCTCTGTCTTAGTTGTTAGTGCTGCTGTAACAGAAATACCACAGGCCCCTGTCCCTTCAAGGAAAGGCTTAGACAAATTCAATGGCCAGAGAAACCAGCACTGCATCTCCATGGGGTTTAATAGGTGACTTGAGGCCACAGAGAGGACTGGTATAGACATGCTTCAGGACTCCAAGAGTGTGATTTTTCAAGGAACAAACTGTGGAACCTGACCTTCCAAGGCCAAGTGTCTACTTAGCAAGACACATAACACATGCGATTCCTACTTTCTGGAATACACTTCCCCAACTTGAAGGCTAACTCCCATTTGTTAATTGAAATGAAGTACAGACTCTCAGATTTTTGTTTCAGAAATCAGGCAGACCTCACAATTTTATTCCTTTTTCTTCATGTCCAAGGACATGGGAGAAGAAACTGTGCCAATGATAGTCATCATTTCTCTTGGGGATATAAATAGGACTGGAATTGCTTGGTCATATGGTAGCTCAGTGTTTGAGAAGACAGTTGCCAGACTGTCTTCTAATGTGGCTACACCATTTTCCATTCCTGCCAGCAGTGTATGAACATTTCAACTTCTCTACTTACCTAAAGTTATTATCTAATTTTCTGATTCTAGACATCCTGGTTGGTGTGAAATGGTATCTCATTGTAGATTTGATTCGCATGTCCCTGATGACTAAGGAGGAGCCTTGGTGCCACAGTGGTTAAACTCTCAGCTGCTAACCAAAAGGTTGGAGGTTCAAACCCACCCAGTGGCTCCTTAGGAGAAAGATGTGGCAATCCGTTTCTGTCAAGATTACAGCTTTGGAAACCGTATGGGCAGTTCTACTCTGCCCTGTAGGGTTGTTGTGATTTGGAATCAACTCGACAGCAGTGGGTTTTTGTTGGTTTGATGGCTAATGATGTTGAGCATCTTTTCATGTCCTTATTGGCCTTTTATGTATCTTCCTTGGAGAAATTTCTATTCAAAATCTTTGCCCAGTTTTAAATTTTTTTTTTAATTATTGAGTTGTATAAGCCTGTTATTAAATACATGATTTTCAAATATTTTATCCCATTTTTAAAGTTGTCTTTTCACTTTCATGATGGTATCCTTTGAAGCACATGTATTTTAAATTTTGACTAAGTCTAGCTTATTTTTGTTCTTTTGTTGTTTGTGCTTTTGGTGTTGTCTAGGGAACCCTTGTCAAATCCAGATCACAAAGGTTTTCCCCTGTGTTTTCTTCTAAGGAGTGTGTAGTTTTAGCTCTTACATTGAGGTCTTTGATTCATTTTGACCTAACTTTTGTATAAGGTGTGAGGTAGGGGTCCAGCTTTCTTCTTTAAACATTTGGCTATTCAGTTTTCCCAGTACTATTTGTTGAAAAGACTATTATTTCCCACTGAATGGTTTTGGAACTCTTGTTTTAAAGCAGCTGACCATAGATGTATGGGTTTATCTCTGGACTCTCAATTCTAGTACATTGATCTATGTGTCTATCCTTTTGCCAGTACTACAGTTTTCATTACCATTACTTTGTAGTAAGTCTTGAAATCTGGAAATGTGAATCCTCCTACTTTGTTCTTTTTCAGGATTATTTTGGTTATTCAGGGTCCCTTGCAATTCCATATTAATTTTAGAATGAAATGGTCAGTTTGTACAAAGAAGTCAGCTGGGATTCTGATAGTGATTGTGTTGAATCTGTAGATCAGTTTGGAGAGTGCTGCCATCTTAACAGCATTAAGTCTTTTGATTCATGAACATGGGATGTTTTTCCATCTATTTAGAGGTTTAATTTCTTTCAAAAATCTTTTGTAATTTTCAGAGTATAAGCTTTGCACTTCTTTCATTAATTTATTCACAAGGATTTTTTTCCTTAAAAAAATTATGTGTTTTGTTGTTGCTGACGATATACACAGCAAAACATACACCAACTCAACAGTTTCTACATGTACAATTCAGTGACATTGATTACATTCTTCAAGTTGTGCAAGCATTCTCACCCTCCCTCTCTGAGTTGTTCCTCCCCAATTAAGATAAACTCACTGCCCCCCTAAGGTTTCTATCTAATCTTTAGAGTTGTTATTTTCAACTTGATCCCATACAGATAGTTCTTAAAAGAACATAACGCTCAAGGAAGAATTTTTTTTTTCTAACTAGTCAAGCTAAACTATTGTTTGGTTTTAAGAAGACTCCAGGGGATATTTTTGATTTAAGGTTTAAAGATTATCTCAGGGCAATAGTTTCAGGGGTTCGTCCAGTCTCCATGGCTCCAGGAAGTCTCGAGTTCATGAGAATTTGAAATTCTATTCTGTGTTTTCCACTTTTTGATCAGGATTCTTCCAAAGAATCTTTGATCTAAATGTTCAGTTCTGGTAGCTGGCAGCATCCAGTTCTTCTGGTCTCGTGGCAAAGGAGGCAATTGTTCAGGGAGGCAATTAGCCACACATTCCATGTTGTTGTTGTTGTTCAGTGCTGTCAAGTTGGTTCTGGCCCATAGCAACCCTATGTTCAAAAGAACGAAACACTGCCCCATTTTGTGGCATCCTCACAATCATTATGCTTGAGCCCATTGTTGCATCCACTCTGTCAATCCATCTTGTTGAGGGTCTTCCACTTTTTTGGTGACCCTTTACTTTACCAAGCATGATGTCCTTCTCCAGGTCCGTCTGATAACGTGTCCAAAGTATGTGATGTTGTCTCACCATCCTTGCTTCTAAGGAGCATTCTTGTTGTACTTCTTCCAAGACAGATTTGTTTGTTCTTCTTGCAGTCAGTGGTATATTCAGTATTCTTCATCAATGCCAAAATTCAAAGGTGTCCATTCTTTTTCAGTCTTCCTTATTCATCGTCCAGCTTTTGCGTGCATATGAGGTGATTGAAAACCCCATAGCTTGGGTCAGGTGCACCTGAGTCTTCAAGCTGACATCTTTGCTCTTCAACACTTTAAAGAGGCCTTTTGCATCAGATTTGCCCAATGCAATGTGGCTTTTGATTTCTTGACTGTTGCTTCCATGGACGTTGATTGTGGATCCAAGTAAAATTAAATCCTTGACAACTTCAATCTTTTCTCCATTTATCCTGAAATAGCTTATTGGTCCGGTTGTGAGGATTTTTGTTTTCTTTATGTTGAGGTGTAAACATAAAGGCTGTGGCCATTGATTTTCATCAGTAAGTGCTTCAAGTCCTCTTCACTTTTGGCAAGCAAGATTGTGTCATCTGCATAACACAGGTTGTTAGTGAGTCTTCCTCCAATCCTGATGCCCTGTTATTGTTCATATAGTCCAGCTTCTCAGATTATTTGCTCAGCGTACAGATTGAATAAGTATGGTGAAATGATACAATGCTGACATAAACCATTCCATGCAGTATCCCCTTGTTCTGTTCGAATGACTGCCTCTTGATCTATGTACAGGTTCTCATTTTTTACAACGTTATTCATAATTTGTTATGATCTATACAGTTGAATGCCTTTGCATAGTCAATAAAACAGAGGTAAACATCTTTCTTGTGTTCTCTGCTTTCAGCCAGGATTCATCTGACATCAGCTGTGATATCCCTGGTTCCACATTCTCTTCTGGATCTGGTTTGAATTTCTCCTTGTTGATATACTGCGGCAGCCACTTTGAATGACCGTCAGCAAAATTTTACTTGCATGTGATATTAATGATATTGTTCGATAATTTCCACATTTGGTTGGATCACCTTTCTTGGGAATAGGCGTAAATATGGATTTGTTCCTGTCATTTGGCCAGGGAGCTGTCTTCCAAATCTCTTGGCATAAACAAATAAGTATTTCCAGTGCTGCAACCATTTGTTGAAGCATCTCAATTGGTATTCTTTCAATTCCTGGAGCCTTGTTTTTTGCTAATGCCTTTAGTACAACTTGGACTTCTTCCTTCAGTGCCATTGTTTCCTGATCATATGCTACCTCCTAAGTTGGTTGAATGTCAATCAGTTTTGTATAGTGACTGTATATATTCCTTCCATCTTCTTTTGATGTTTTCTGCATTGTTTAATATTTCCCTGTAGAATCCTTCAATATTGCAACTGGAGGCTTGAATTTTTCTTCAATTCTTTCAGCTTGAGAAATGCTGAGCGTGTCCTTCCCTTTTGGTTTTCTATCTCCAGATCTTTGCACATATCAGTATAGTACTTTACTTTGTCTTCTCAAGCTGCCTTTTGAAATATTCTGTTCAGCTCTTTTACTTCATTTCTTCCTTTCGCGTTAGCTACTCTATGTTCAAGAGCAAATTTCAGAGTCCCTTTTGACATTTATTTTGTTTTTTTCTTTGTTTCCTCTCTTTTTAATGACTTTTTGCTTTCTTCATATATGATGTTCTTCCAAAACTTGTCTGATCTTTGGTCATTAGTGTTCAATGTGTCAAATCTGTTCTTGAGATGGTCTCTAAATTCAGATGGGATATACTTAAGGTCGTACTTTGGCTCTCATACACTTGTTCTAATTTTCTTCAGTTTCAACTTGAAATTGGATATGAACAAATTGATGGTCTGTTCCACAGTCGACCCCTAACCATGTTCTGACTGATCATATTGAGGCTTTAGGTCATCTGTTTACACAGATATAGTCAATTTGATTTCTGTATATTCCATCTGGCGAGGTCCATATGTATAGTCACCATTTATATTGGTGAAAAAAGGTATTGGCAATGAAAAAGTCATTGGTCTTTCAAAACTCTATCATGCGAGATTCGGCATGGTTTCTATTATTAAGACTGTATTTTCCAACTGGTTATCCTTCTTCTTTGTTTCCAGTTTTCACGTTGTAATCACCAGTAATTATCAATGCATCCTGATTGCATGTTCAATCAATCTCAGACTGCAGAAGCTGGTAAAAATCTTCAATTTCTTCGTCATTGGCCTTAGTGATTGGTGCATAAATTTGAATAATAGTTATATTAACTGGGCTCCCTTGTAGGCGTATGCATATTATCCTATCATTGACAGCGTTGTACTTCAGGATGTATCTGGAAATGTTCTTTTTGACAATGAACGCAATGCCATTCCTCTTCAAGTTGTCAGTCCCAGCATAGTAGTCCATATGATTGTCCAATTCAAAATGGCCAATAGCAGTCCATTTTGGCTCACTATTGGCTAGGATATTGACGTTTATGCATTCCATTTCATTTTCGATGGTTTCCAATTTTCCTAGATTCATACTTTGTACATTCCACGTTCCTGTTATTAATGGATGTTTGCCACTGTTTCTTTTCATTTTCTTTTGTGCCACTTCAGCAAATGGAGGTCCAGAAAACTCGACTCCATCCACATCATTAAGGTCGACTCTACTCTGAGGAGGCAGCTCTTATCCAGTCGTATCATGAGTGCCTTCCAATCTGTGGGGCTCATCTTCCAGCACTGTATCAGACAATGTTCCTCTGCTGTTCATAAGGTTTTCACTGGCTAATTATTTTCAGAAGTAGACTGCCGGTACTTCTTCCTAGTCTGTCTTAGTCTGGAAGCTCAGCTGAAACCTGTCTGCCATGGGTAACCCTGCTGGTATTTGAATACTGGTGGCATAGCTTCCAGCATCACAACAACGTGCAAGCCCCCACAGTATCACAAACTGACAGACTCATGGGGACACATTCCATATCCTCCTCCTATTCCCGACTCTTCTTCTTACTGTGTTGCTTCAGGCAAATAGAGACCAGTTGGATGGCCACTTGCAAGCTTTTAAGACCCCATGCACTCTGCAGTGAACTAGGAGATAAAACAGAAACACTAAGATCTTTTTTGTTTGTTTTTTTTTGTCATCGTGGTTGGAATTGTTTTCTTAATTTCATTTTTGGATTGTTCATTGCAAGTGTATAAAAATACAATTGATCTTTGTATACAGGCATTCCCCAGATTATGAACAAGTTCCATTCCTAAGTCTGTCTTTAAGTTGAATTTGTACATAAATTGGAACAGTTAGGTATGGTTTGTATCTAACGCCAGTTAGTCAAATGCTTGTCTTAGTATATAGTATACAGGTAGTACCCTATTTACTATGGGTTTCTGTTTCAGAAACTCCATTGTAAGTTGGCTCTGACATAAATTGAATACCTCATTTTTTTTCTAGCTTTGTTGTTGTTGTTAGGTGCCATTGAGTCAATTCCCACTCATAGTGACCCTACACATGACAGAACGAAACACTGTCCAGTCCTTCACCATCCTCACAATCATTACTATGTTTGAGCCCATTGTTGCGCCACTGTGTCAATCCATCTCATTGAGGGTCTTCCTCTTTTTGGCTGACCCTTTACCAAGCATGATGTCCTTATCCAGGGACTGGTCTGTCCCGATAACATGTCCAAAGTATGTGAGATAAAGTTTTGCCATCCTTGCTTCAATGAGCATTCTGGCTGTACTTTTTTGGAGACAGATTTGTTTGTCCTTCTGGCAGTCCATGATATATTCAATATTCTTTGGTAACACCATAATTCAGAGGCATCAATTCTTCTTCAGTCTTCTTTATTCGTTGTCCAGCTTTCACATGCATATGAGGTGGTGGAAAACACCATGGCTTGGGTCAGGCGCACCTTAGTCCTTAAAGCGACATCTTTGCTTTTTGATGCTTTAAAGAGATCTTTTGCATCAGATTTGCCCAATGCAATGCATCGCTTGATTTCACGATTGCTGCTTCCATGGGTGTTGATTGTGGATCCAAGTAAAATGAAATTCTTGACAACTTCAATCTTGTCTCCGTTTATCATGATTTTACTTATTGGTCCAGTTGTGAGGATTTTTTTTTTCCTTTATGTTGAGGTGTAATTCATACTGAAGGCTGTGGTCTTTGATCTTCATCAGTAAGTGCTTCAAGTCCTCTTCCCTTTCAACAAGCAAGATTGTGTCATCTGCATATCGCAGGTCGCTAATGAGTCTTCCTCCAATCCTGAAGCCCTGTTCTTCCTATAGTCCAGACTCTTGGATTATTTTGCTCAGCCTACAGATCGAATAAGTATGGTGAAAGGATACAACCCTGAAGCACACCTTTCCTGACTTTAAACCATATGGTAGTCCCTTGTTCTGTTCGAATGACTGCCTCTTGGTCGAAGAATAGGTTCCTCATGAGCACAATTAAGTGTTCTGGAATTCCCATTCTTCACAATGCTATCCATAATTTGTTATGATCCAGAGTCAAATGCCTTTGCATAGTCAATAAAGCAGTGGTAAACATCTCTCAGGTATTCTCTGCTTTCAGCCAAGATACATCTGACATCAGCAATGAAATTCCTTGTTCCATATGCTCTTCTGAATCCAGCTTGGATTTCTGGCAGTTCCCTGTCAATGTACTGGTGCAATCGCTTTTGAATGATCTTCAGCAAAATTTTACTTGTGCGTGATATTAATGATATTGTTCAATTATTTCCACATTTTTTTGGGTCTCCTTTCTTTGGAATGGTACAAATATGGATCTCTTCCAGTCAATTGGCCAGGTAACTGTCTTCCAAGTTTCTTGGAATAGATGAGTGTGCACTTCCAGAGCTGCATCTGTTTGTTGAAACATCTCAATTGGTATTCCTTCAATTCCTGGAGTCTTGTTTTTCACCAATGCCTTCAATGCAGCTTAGACTTCCTCCTTTAGTACATTGGTTCTTGATCATTAGATACCTCCTGAAATGTGTGAACTTTGACCAATTCTTTTGGCACAGTGACTCCTTGTATTTCTTCCATCTTCTTTTGATGATTCCTGCGTCGTTTAATATTTTCCGTGTAGAATCCTTCAATATTGCTACTGGAGGCTTGAAATTTTTCTTCAGTTCTTTCAGCTTGAGAAATGCTTAGCATGTTCTTCCCTTTTGGTTTTTTATCTTCAGGTTTTTTGCACATGTCTTTGTAATACTTTGTCTTCTTGAGCTGCCCTTTAAAATCTTCTGTCCAGCTCTTTTATTTCATCATTTCTTCCTTTTGCTTTAGCTACTTAATGTTCAAAAGCAACTTTCAGTGTCTCTTTTGGCATCTATTTTGGTCTTTTCTTTGTTTCCTGTCTTTTTAATGACTTTTTGCTTTCTTCATGTATGATGTCCTTGATGTCATTCCACAATTTATCTGGTCTTCAGTCATTAGTGTGCAATGCATCAAATCTATTTTTGTGATGGTCTCTAAATTCAGGTGGGATATACTCAAGGTCATACTTTGGCTCTTGTGGATTTTTTTCTAATTTTCTTGAACCTACATATGAGCAATTGATGGTCTGTTCCATAGTCAGCCCTGGCCTTGTTCTGACTGATGAAATGGAGTTTTTCCATTGTCTTTTTCTACAGATACAGTTGATTTGATTCCTGTGTGTTCCATCTGGCGAGGACCATGTGTATAGTCGCCATTTATATTGTTGAAAAAAGGTATTTGCAATGAAGAAGTCATTGGTCTTTGAAAATTCTATCATGCGATCTGTGGCATTGTTTCTATCACCAAGGCCATATTTTCCAAATACCAGTCCTTTTTCTTTGTTTCCAGCTTTTGTTATTCTAATCACCAGCAATTATCAACATATCCTTTTTTTTTTTAATATCAATACATCTTGATTACGTGTTTGATCAAATTCAGATTGCGGAAGTTGGTAAATATACTCAGTTTCTTCATTTTGGCCCTAGTGGTTGATGTGTAAATTTGAATACTACTTGTATTAGCTGGTCTTCCTTGTAGGTGTATGGATATTATCCTATCACTGACAGTGTCCTTCTTCAGGGTGAATCTTGAAATGTTCTTTTTGACAATGAATGCTACACCATTCCTCTTCAATTTGTCATTCTCAGCATAGTAGGCCATATTATTTTCTGATTCAAATGACCAATACCAGTTCATTTTTGCTCACTAATGCCTAGGATATCTATGTTTATGCATTTCATTTTATTTTTGATGACTTACAATTTTCCTAGATTCACAGATATCTCAGTTGGATTTAATAAATCAGAAATAATTATTTAGTTTTATAAAAATACACAAATGTTACCATAATAGTTCAGATTATACAGACTATGCAAGCTACTTAGTGAAAAAGAGATGCCTTTGTAGATTAATTTTTGTAAAAGACATTAAATAGCAATTTTAACTTTCTCCCTGAGATTGTGCCAAAAAAGTAGTATTCATTATTTTCAGACCCTACGATGCTTTTTTTTTGGAAGAAAACACTTTATTAGCAATAAAAAAGAATCACTCCATAACTATAAAAGGTTTCATTCAGTGAAAAGATATAACCATTTTAAGTTCTAGGTACCTAAGAGAACAGTCTCAGATGTACTAAAAAAGAAAAAAAAAAAAAAAAGAGAGAGAGAGCGAGAGAACTGAGGACAATAGCCAAATACACAGAATGGGAGATTCCAACAGGCTGCTCTCAGTCAGGGCACCCAACAACAGAGGGATTTATACTCCTTTTAAGCATATGTAAAACATTTATAGAATCTGGCCTCATACTAGGACATAAAGCAAATCTCAACACATTTCAAATGACTGAAATCATACCAAGGATGTTCTCAGACATGCAAATGGCATAAAAAGTAGACTATTCCCATTTATTTGAACATAAGCATGTTGTTCTTGAGTGAAGAGAGAGTGGGAGGAAAGGCCTGATGATCTACTTCCAAAAATCTGCCAATGAAAACCCTATAGATCACAATGATCAATCCCAACTGACCATGGGAATGGCACAGCACCAGGTAGCATTTCATTCTGCGTGGGGTCACCATGAGTTGGGGGCTGACCTAACAGCAGCTAGTAACAACTCCATCTCAAGGTAAAGACAACCTTGATACTAAGACCTAGAATGGATAGTATGTGAAACAGAAATTAAAAGAAAAGTCTCAACCTTATTAGATGCAAAAGTCCCAGTTAAGGTATTGGTTACAGAACTGCAGCAACATGAAAAAGATAACTTAGCAAGTGCAAGTGGGGCTTATCCAAGAATGATAATGGTTTTAGAAAAATCAATGTAATTCACATCAACATATTAAAAAGAAAAAACTGAAGGAAAAGCATTTGTTAAAATTCAGGATTAAAAACTCTCAGCAAACTAGAAGGGCCCATCTGTAAGCTGGCAGGACATTTCTCCATTCTCTGCTCTTGGCCTCGTCTCCTGCATGTGGCTGCCTCTCCTCAACAGCCCACCTCCTTCTGGCTCCGTCTGCCTCCTGGTTCCAAGAACACTCCTGCAGTGTGATGGATGGCTTTTGTGTGGCCTTTCTTGTCATGGTCTTCTAACTCCCACCCACGTGACTGGGCAGGACTGTGCAGATAGGGCAATTGTGGCCCACCAAAGGGATTGGTCAGTTTTGTCATCCTGCTGGGATGTGAGTCATACCAGAGGTGGGAGAGAGACAACTGCACCACCACCAAGGAAGTACAGCCAGGAGCAGAGTGTGTATCCTTTGGACCCAGGAGACTGAGAGAGCGAGTGAGGCGTAACCTGAAGACAGCGAGATGTGGTGGCAGGAGAGACTGGCGGACTGTGCAGTGGGTTTCCCCAGCCCACAAAGCAAGAAAGCTGAATGCCTGGGGTGCCTCTAGGGACTTGTCGTTGTTGTGTGCCTTCGAGTTGATTCTGACTCATAGTGACCCTATAGGATAGAGGTGAACTGTCCAATAGGGCTCCCAAGGCTCTATTCTTTTAGGAAGCAGACTGCTACCTCTTCCTTCCACGAAATAGCTAGTGGGTTGAAACCAACCTTTTGGTTAGCAGCCAAGCACTTAACCACTGAGCCACCAGGAATACTCAAAGTGACCTGTACTTAGTACCTAGTGTTCAAACTGTGTGATTTAGCTGCTATTTGAAGAGGCCTTAACTAGAATAAACTCCCAGATAGTGTATCCATATGGTTTGAACTAATTTACACAAATTTAGCTGTTGATGGCTCTCACCCCTTTCTCTTCCCCATCTTGAGGACTGTGCTCTGCCCCATTGGGCAAAGCTCTTTCTTCAAGGCACGCTCCCCAGGAGGGGCCAGGAATGAGACTCTGAATTCTCCCATAAATGTGTTTTTCAGGATCAGTGAGTTCTGCTGTGGTTGTACACAGGATGCTTAACTATTCTCTCGATGCTATTTTACTCTCTCAGTATTGAAGATGAAAAGCTGGGTGTCATGCGGAGAACTTTCCCATTATAACTTATTCTTTCTTCTGGAAGCTCAGGTTTTCTTTTCCCTAGACAAACCCTGAAGCTTAGAGCTGCATTTTTATTTGTTCTCTGACACCAGGGCTTACCTGGTTGTGTGTTTTCTCACTAGGTTTGCAGGGAGTCTGGCATGCCGTTGCTGCGGCAGGTTCTCCTTCAGCTCCAGGAATTTTCTTCTACCGTTAGTTAATTAGTGCCTCTCATGCCATTTGTGCCATTATTTCCTCTGTATAGAATTCCCATTCACCCACATGTCAGGGCTCTGGATCATTTTACCAAGCCTCTTTTACCTTTTCTCTTATGATTTTATTCTACTTGTCTTTTGTGTTATAATGTATTAAAATCACTGCTCTTTTTTTAAATACGCAGGTTGCCCTAAATTGAGACAGGATGTGACTTTTAATACCTTCAGATAGATACTTCAGTTCTTGGATTTTAAGACAATATGTTTCAACATCAAGATTAGGATGGGACAGAAACTTAACTTCGCATGTAAGTAACAGAGAAAAAGTGCAAATTTTCAGGACAGATGAAGCGAGGCTGTGGCCTCGGACATCACCTCAGCTCTCAGTTCTGTCTGCAAAATAACAGATGTGGACCTTTGCTCTTTCTTCCCCTCCTGGTTCTTTGAGCTGCCAGTGCTGCTGCCTGGATCGAAGAGCCTCTCTGAAGGGTATGTCAGAGGCTTTACGTAGAGGTGGGGCCTGCTTTCAATTCTGATTTGCAAGTAAATATTCATTTTCGAAAGTTCATTCTATGAAAAAAAAAAAAAAAAAACTACGCACTTTCTTCCTTTACAGTAACATCGTTATTCAAATAAAGTTCTGACTACAGCACTCGGATCTCCGTTTTTTTATCTCTGACATCGCATCCTCACGCACAGCCTCCTGGGAACCAGGAGTGCAGCACCGACCTAGTGATGATGCTGTTTGAACTGGAGCCCACAGTAGCCACATGTCCCGGTTTTTGTTTCCTTGTCCAAGTTTATGTACACTCTGGGGTGGCCCAGCGCTCCCCCACCGCCATCACATGATATCACGCGGCTCTCTACCTCACTCACGGGCTGCTCAGCGATCAAGTCGATGGGAAAGTTCTCGTTTACCTCTTTTTGACGGCCTGCAAACCGGATTTGCCTATAATCTTTATCCTCATAAACCTGGCCGGTGTGCGTGATCTTCTCCCCAGTCGGCGAAGTCCGCACGCCGAAACACCTGGCGCCCTGGGGCAGGCTCAGCGCGGCCGCGCGATTGCGGCCCAGCAACCGGCAGAAGGTCACCGGCGCCGCCATGTTGCGCGGCTGACCCGATGCTTCTAAATTTTATGAGCATTTTGGAAAATAAAAGTTCACTCATAATGTAGATCTTTAAGTGAACCCTGGTGGTGCCATGGTTATGTGCTTGGCTATTAACCAAATGGTCCCAGATCGAACTCACCAATGGCTGTATAGGAGAAATATGAGGCAGTCTGCTTCCGTAAAGATTTCAGCCTTGGAAACCCTATGGGGCAGTTCTACTCTGTCCTATAGTGTATCTATGAGCTGGAAGCGACTTGATGGCAATGGGTTTAATTTGTTTGTTTTTTGGTAGGTCTTTAAGAGTAATCTCTGCTCTCCAAAGGTTTGGGTTTGATAAAATAGCATGCAGGTTGTTTTTATTGTTTGGTGGGTTGGTGTTAATCTGCCTGCTAATAGTTCAGCTCTGTGACCTGTATTTTCATAGGCCCCTAATTAGTTTCACTGTTATGGGGACATTAAGCCCAGCATTTTATACTTGCCTTATAATAAAATATTCAATAACCTTTGGCAAAAATTGAACAGAACAGCGCGCGCACACACACACGCATAAGCATATATACATGTACACACAAATTTAAGAAAGAAAGGAAAGAAAAGAACTTCCACTGTGTTGCTTTCTTTTTTGGAATGTTTTGAATTTTAGGAATTCTTTAATTGTTTTCAATTGTGTGAGGAAAGGATTCCCATGAGAATTTAAAAGACTCAAAAGCCCAGTTTTCATTAATCTGTTCAGTTTCTGCTTCTGTCAATCCTAAATGTTCAGATTATTGGATTAAATTTTTTTCTTTAAATTTGTTCTTGAGTATTGTAACTCAGCACTTGTTTTTTTAACTGGTGTTATTGGTTATTGCAGCAAGGTGTAGGCAAGAATCTATTAAAACGGAAACAGTAGTGGCAGCCACATCTGGAAGGGGCAGTCCAGAAACCCCTAGTGGACATGGCCCTGGCTATGTGCCACCTTCTTCCAGGTGGAGGCTTCCGGGGACCACTAATGTCATGCCTGGCTCCAGGCTTCTGTTACCTTAGTTTGTTCTTCTGCCCTGTACCCAGAGGATAAAACTGAAACTGTCAGCCTTTAAAGGGTTTAGGTAATAGGACATGGCAGTTTGTCATCTGGAACTAAAATATCTAGTGAATCAGAGTCAAAAACGATTATTAACATTAACTAAAAGGCATCCCTCTCCCTCCTCCTCAAGAATTCTCTTTCTCCTGTTGCTACTAAAGCTTGTTTTGAATGTTAGCTTCTAGGCCATAATAATTTTTGGAAGTCATAGTAGAGTCCATTCACACATTTCCGTGTTCTCAGTGCAAACGGAGGCCCAGGTAAGACTGGGAATTCAGGAATGGGAGAAATGGGGAGGGAAGATAAAAAAAAAAAAGAGCCTGGGAGATGTCCCCATCTGATTTTATACTGCATGTGTACTAAGGCTGTTCGGCCAACATTTAGAATCAACAGGCAGAGTTGTTTAAAGAGCCACACCCACTCGGAGAACACTGCAAGCTCTAGCACTCAGTGTGGAAGAATGTCAGCACTTCAGCCAGAAGGACAGAGGCCTTTTAATGAGTGCTGGTGAGCAGTCTCCCTGGTTCGCCCAAGGATTTCAGGATTGCAAAACAGCTGTGAGCAACCGGCATGCTTCCTGCTTACAGCTGACTCTGGAAATGGAAAGAACAGGGGAGCATTGCAAAGACCTGTTCAGCTTGTATGTCTGTTGGCCTAAATACATGCAACATGCAGGAAAATGCAATGTTCAGTGCTGACTGAAAATTGGCTGTTACATTCTTTTAATTTTTACTTGTCCAAATCAATAACCTTTAAAATACCATTTACATTTATTTTAAAATCAAATTTATGGTATTAAAGAATCAAATTGTCTTGTAAGTCTTGCTGTGAAAAAAATAGCTGTCTCACTCTTCTGCCTGTCCCCCCCTCCCCGCCATTTCCTGCCCCTCACAGGTAATAACTTTTATTCTTTTAAGCTGATACTTTTGGTCATATCACATGCTTATTGGGCTGATTTTTTTTATTGTACTTTAGATGAAGGTTTACAGAACAAATTAGTTTTTCATTAAACAGTTAATACACATATAGTTTTATGACATTGGTTAACAATCCCACAACATTTCAACACTCCCTTCTCAAACTTGGGTTCCCTATTACCAGCTTTCCTGTTCCCTCCTGCCTTCTAGTCCTTGCCCCAGCGCTGGTGTGCCTCTTTAGTCTCGTTCTCTTTTATGGGCCTGTTCAATCTTTGGCTGAAGGGTGAACTTCAGGAGTGACTTCATTACTGAGCCGAAAGTGTGTCCAGGAGCCATACTGTGAGGGCTTCTCCAGGTTCTGTCAGGCCAGCAAGTCTGGCCTTTCTTTTTGAGTTAGAATTTTGTTCTATATTTTTCTCCAGCTCTGTCTAGGACCCTCTATTGTGATCCCTGTCAGAGCAGGCAGTGGTGGTAGCCAGGTACCATCTAGTTGTACTGGGTTCAGTCTGCTGGAGGCCATGGTAGATGTGGTCCATTAGTCCTTTGGACTAATCTCTCACTTGTATCTTTAGTTTTCTTCATTCTTCCTTGATCCCGAAAGGGGTGAGACCAGTGGAGTGTCTGTCCTAGGTGGCTGCTCAAAGGCTTTTAAGACCGCAAACTCTACTCACCAAAGTAGAAGGTGAAGCATTTTCTTTATTAACTGTTATGCCAATTGAGCTAGATGTTCCCCAAGACCATGGTCCCCACAGCCCTCAGCCCAGCAGTTCAGTCCCTCAGGGAGTTTGGATGTGTCTATGGAGCTTCCATGACTTTACATTGTACAGGTAGTGCTGGCTTCCCCAGTATTGTTTACTATCTCACCCTTCACCACCATTACTACTTACTATTGTCTATTTAGTATTTTTCCATCCCCACCCCATCCCTTCCTTGTAACCATCAAAGATTGTTTCTTTTTGTATGTAAACCTTTTCATGAGGTCTCATACAATATTTGTCCTTTGTGATTGACTTATTTCACTCAGCATAATGCCCTCCAGATTTACCCATGTTATGAGATGCTTCACAGATTCATCGCTGTTCTTTGTCATTGGGTAATACTCCATTGTGTGTGTGTATCACAGTTATTTTTATCCATTCATTTGTTGCTGGGAATCTAGGTTTCTGTCTTTTTGCTATTGTGAACAGTGCTGCAATGAACCTGGGTGTGCGTATGTCTATCCATGTGACGACTCTTATTTCTGTAGGATATATTCCTAGGAGTGGGATTGCTGGATCATATGCTATTTCTAGCTTTCTAGGGAAGTGCCATATCATTTTCAAAATGGTCATATCATTTTCCATTCCCACCAGCAGTGCGTAAGAGTTCTAATTTCTCTGCAGCCTCTCCAGCATTTATTTCCTGTTTTTTTGATTCACGCCAGTAATTCTGGGGTGAGAAGATATTTCATTGTGGTTTTGATTTGCATTTCTAAAATGGCTAGTGATCACGAACATTTCCTCATGTGTCTGTTGGCTGCTTGAATGTCTTCTTTGGTGAAGAGTCTGTTAATTTCCTTTGCCCATTTTTTAACTGGATTATTGTATTTTTGTTGTAGAGGTGTTGGATTGTCTCGTAGACTTTAGAGATTAGACCTTTGCCTGATTCATAATAGCCAAAATTTTTTTCCCAGTCCGTAGGTTCTCTTTTTACTCTTGCTGAAGTCTTTTGAAGAGCATAAGTGTTTAATTTTTAGAATATCCCAGTTATCTAGCTTATCTTCTGGAGCTTGTGTGTTATTGGTTGTGGTTTATATCCTGTTAATGCTGTGTATTAGGGCCTCTAGTGTAGATCCTATTTTTCTTCTATGAGCTTCATAGTTTTTGGTTTTGTATTTAGGTCTTTGATCCATTTTGAGTTAGTTTTTGTACATGGTGTGAGGTATGGGTACTGTTTCATTTTTTTTACAGATGGACATCCAGTTTTGCCAGCACCATTTGTTAAAGAGACTATCTTTTTCCCATTTGATGGACTTAGTCCCCTTGTTGAAGATCAGGTGACCACAGGTGGATGGATTTACATCTGGGTTCTCAATTCTGTTCCATTGGTCAATGTATCTGTCATTATGCCAGTACCAGGCTGTTTTAACTACCATAGCTGTATAGTTGGTTCTGAGGTCTGGTAGTGTGAATCTTCCTACTTTTTTCTTCTTCTTCAGAAGTGCTTTACTTATCTGGGGCTTCTTCCCTTTCCATATAAAGTTAATAAGTTTTTCCATCTCGTTAAAGAATGTTGTTGGTATTTGGATCGGGATTGCATTATATTTGTAAATTGTTTTGTGTAGATTTGTCATTTTCACAATGTTGAGTACACCTATCAATGGACATAGTATATGTTTCCACTTATGTAGATTTCTTTTGGTTTCTTGTAGTAGTGTTTTGTAGTTTACTTTGTACTGTTCTTTTACATCCCTGGTTAGATTTATTCCTAAGTATTTTATTTTTTAGGGGCTATTATAAATGGGGTTGTTTTCCTGATTTCCTTTTCATCCTTCTCTTTTTTTTTGTATAGGAATCCAGCTGATTTTTGTATGTTTACTCTGTATCCAGCTAATGTGCTGAATCTTTCTATTAGTTCCAGTACTTGTCTCATGGAGTCTTTTGGGTTTTCTATGTATAGTATCATATCGTCTGCAAATAGGGACAGTTTAAGTTCTTCGTTACCAATTTGGATGCCCTTTATTTCTTTTTCTTGCCTTGTTTCTCTAGCTAGGACTTCCAGCACAATGTTAAATAGGAGTGGTGATAAAGGGCATCCTTGCCTTTATCCTGATCTCAAGGGGAACGTTTTCTGCGTCTCTCTATTAGGATGATGTTGGCCGTTGGTTTTGCGTAGATGCCCTTCATTATGTTGAGAAATTTCCCTTCTATACTATTTTATTAAGAGTTTTTATCAGGAATTGGTTTTGGACTTTGTCAAATTCCTTTTCTGTGTTGATTGAGATGATTTTGTGATTCTTTTCTTTCCTTTTATTTATGTGGTGTATTATGTTGATTGATTTTCTAATGTTGAACTTTCCTTGAATACCTAGTATGACTCCTACTTGGTCGTGGTGTATTATTTTTTGACCTTATGCTGAATTCTATTGGCTAGAATTTTGTTGAGAATTTTTGGATCTATATTCATGAAAGATATTGGTCTGTAATTTTCTTTTTTTGTGGTCTCTTTGCCTGGTTTGGTATTAGGGTTATGCTGCCTTCATAGAATGAATTTGGCAGTGTCACTTCCTTTTCTATGTTCTGAAATAGTTTGAGTAGTACTGGTGTAAACTTTTCTCTGAAAGTTTGGTAGAATTCTCCAGTGAAGGCATTTGGGCCAGGGCTTTTTTGTTGTTATTGTTGGGAGTTTTTTTTTTTTTAAATTACTTTTTCAACCTCTTCTCTTTTTATTGGTCTGTTCAGATTTTCAATATCACTTGTGTCAGTTTACATACATAGTGTGTTTCTAGAAATTTGCCTGTTACCTCTAGGTTTTCAAATTTCAAATTTTTCATAATATTCTGTTACGATCCTTTTTAGTTCAGTTGGGTCTGTTGTTATGTCTCTTATTTCATTCTTTATTTGGGTTATTTGCACCCTCTCCTGTTTTTGTTTTGTCAGTTTGGCCAGTGGTTTGTCGATTTTGTTGATTCTTTCAATGAACCAACTTTTGCTTTTGTTGATTCTATTGTTTTTCTAATCTTTGTTTCATTTATTTCTGCTCTGATCTTTATTATTTCTTTTCTTCTGGTGGCTGCAGGCTTCTTTTGCTGTTCTCTATTTGTTCATGCTATAGAGCTATTGTTTTGATTTTGACCCTTCTTTTTTGATGTGTACGTCTATTGCTATAAATTGACCTCTGAGGACTGCCTTTGCTGTGTCCCAAAGGTTTTAATATGATGTATTTTCATTCTTGTTTGATTCTAGAAATTTTTTGATTCCATCTCTGATTTCATCTATTACCCAGTGGTTTTTAAGCAGGGTGTTATTCAGTTTCCATGTAATCAATTTTTTTCCCCTTGCTCTTCCTGTTGTTAATTTCTACTTTGGTAGCATTGTGGTCAGAAAAGATACTTTGTATTATTTCAGTGTTTTGGATTTTGTTGGGGTTACTCTGTGGCCTAAGATGTGGTCTACTCTTGAGAATGTTCCATGTGCACTGGAAAAGAATATGTACTTTGCAGCTGTTGGGTGGAGTGTTCTCTATATGTGTATGAGGTCAAGTTGGCTGATTGTGCTCTTTAGCTCTTCTGTATATTTGTTGAGTTTCTTTCTAGATGTTCTGTCCTTTACCGAGAGTGGTATGTTGAAGTCTCCTACTATTATTGCAGAACTGTCAATTTCTCTTTTCAGTGCTGTTAGATTTTCTTTTATGTATTTTAGATCCTTATTGGGTGCATAGATGTTTATTATGGTTAAGTCTTCATAATGGATCATCCCTTTAATCACTATATAGTGCCCTTCTTTGTCTTTTATGATGGATATTGTGTTGAATTCTATTTCACTGGAGATTAGAATTGCTGCTCCTACTCTTTTTTGGTAGTCGTTTGCTTGATATATTTTTTCATCCTTTGATTTTTAATACATTTATGTCTTTGTTCTAAGATGTGCCTCTTGCAGACAGCATATTGATGGATCCTGTTTTTTTTTCCCCGTCCACGCTGTCACTCTGTCTCTATATGGGTGCATTTAGGCCATTTACATTCAATATAATTATTTATAGTTGTGAGTTCATTGCTGTCATTTTGTAGTGCTCTTTTTGGTGGTGCTAACATTTTCTTTGTTCCCCTTACTCTCCTGTGATCAGTTCCTTTTGTTTGTAGATTTCTTTTTCATCTGTTTTTTTTTTTTTTGTAGATTTTGTTTTTATTGAGACTTTATTTTTTTCTTCTTTATTTTGATGAGTAGGTTTGTTAACTTTCTGTGTTGTTACCTTGAAATATACCCTTATCTTCCTAGCTTTGAACCAGTCTATTATTACTTGGTATTGCCTTGCCTGCCTCTCCATTAGAAAGTTCTATACCTGCACCATTTATTCCCTCTTTTATTGTTCTGATGTTGTTGTCATTTACAGATTAACCTTTCTGTTTCCCTGTTGTAATTCTTTTGGGTGGTCCCTGAGAGTTCATTTCTTAGGTTGGTATCTGGTTGGTACAATCTTGCATACTAGATTCAGGATGTGGTCTGATGTTGTTTGTTTTGAGGACTCCCTTTAATAATTCTTATAAGTTTGGCTTGGTTTTTACATATTTCCCTTAGTTTTTGTGTAACTGGAAATGTCCTAAATTCACCATCATATTTGAACAAAAGTTTTGCAGGATATGTTATTTTTGGTTGGTGGTTTTTTTCTTTCAGGGTTTTATATAGGTCATGCCATTGCCTTCTTGCCTGCATGGTTTCAGCTGAATAATCAGAGATTAGTCTCATTTTTTCTCCTATGTATGTTACCTTTTTTTTTTTTTTTTCTTGAGCTCCTCTCAGGATTTTTTCTTTCTCTTTGGTTTTAGCGAGTGTGATTATGATATGCCTTGGTGATTTCTTTTGGGGTCTATCCTATATGGGGTTCGTTGAGCTTCCTGGATGGTCAGCTTTTCATCATTCATGATATTAGGGAAGGTTTCTGTCAGCAATTCTTTAGTGATCCTGTCTGTGTTTTCTGTTTTCTCCCCTAGTTCTGGAACTCTGATCACTCACCAATTATTGCTTTTGATTGTATCCCAAATACTTCTCAGGATTTCTGTGTTTTTCTTCATTCTTTTTTTCTGATTTTTTTCTCAGATTTGTGTCCAAGTGTTTGTCTTTGATTTCACTCATCCTGTCTTCTATCATTTGAAATCTGCTCCCCAGTCATTCTATGACATTGTCTATTTCTGAAATCTTGTTTATCTTTTGGATTTCTAATTGTTGTTTTCATGATTCCTAGTTGTGAATTTATTTTGGGTTTTTTTCCCTGTATTCTTCCATTTTTTTGGCTGTATTTTCCATGAATTTGCTTTTTCCATAAATTTATCTATTTTTTTTTCTCATTTTCTTCTGCTTTTTGCTTCAACTCCTGAATACCTCTGAATATGAGAGATTTGAATTCCATGTCAGGTAGTTCTAGTGCCTTTTCTTCTACTGGAAATCGCCTGGTGTTTTATTTTGGTTGCCTACGGGAACCATCCTATATATATATATATATATATTTTAATATGTTTTGATATTGTGTGCTGTCTTCAGGACATCAAGTAGTTATTTTCTTTGTTTATTGATTGTAGATCTATTTGTTTCATCTGGCTTTAAACAAAAGTTTGGTTATGTCTGAGCAGGTGGGCTGTGGCTTCTTTGTTGTTTGCTCATCTGTAGTCATGATACTTTTCACCTCCTTGTCCAAGGGGCAGGGCCAGTCACTCAGCTCTGGTGCAGTAGGGCAGGTCCAGCTGAAGAGGAGGGGCTAGGATGGGCTAGGTTGGTTTGTTTCTGGCACATACAAGGGCCAACAGGACGTGCCAGGAATCAGTGCTTGGCAGGTTCTGGTAGCATGCCTGTGCTCCTTGGGTGTGTGATGTTCAGTACTCAGCACAGGTAGACAGGAAAGAGGGGGAGAGGTTGTGATGTGTGGAGCTACTATGGGTTTGGGAAAGAGAAACAGAAGCCAAAAACAAACAAACAACAAAGGAAGAAAATAAAGAGTGCTAAGGGAGCTTGCTGTTCAGTGTTTATATTATTTGATCATGTAAATGTTAAGTATAGCTAAACCATGTAATATGAGTATTTTTCTTTTATTGCATATTTCATTTTTCCTCAAATTAATAATTGTCTTCTGTTTTTGGTTTGCTTAGGCTTTTATGTATTATTATTAACTCAGCCTAAAACTCTCCTTCAATTGTATAAACTTCCCCTCAATACATTAAAACTCATTAGCTAGTCTGTCAATTTTATCTTGTTTCAGAAATCTCTCCCAGAACCTTCTCACGTGCTTAAGCCCGGACTGATTGTTTTCTGGACCTGCTGTGCAGCAATTGTCTTCGCCTCTGCCCTACCATTGTGTAGAAGCTGCTATTTGTCCTCCAGTTCTTTTATTTGACAACAATAGAACCTCTGCTTCTTCACTCAGCAATGGCTGGCTGGAGTGAAGACTACATTTTTCAGTTTCATTTGCAGCTAAGTGAGGCCATGTGACTAACTTCTGGCCAATAGTATGTAAAAGAAAACAGTGTGGGATTTCTGGGAGGTGTCTTTAAAGCAGGGGTGGGCTCTTCTCCTTCCCTTTTTCCCTCCCTGAATTTTTGAATGTGCCTTGTGACTAGTTTTCCAGCAGCCATCTTATATCACAAGGAACCTTGGGAATGGAGGCCACAATGGTAGAGCAGAAGGATAATAGGAGCCTTGGTCCCTGAAGAGAGGAATTTCATATCAGCCCTAGAGAGATTACCCTCAGGCATTTACAGAAGAAAGAAATAAACTTCTTTTTGTTACAACACTGTTATTTTGGGCTTTCTATCATTTGCTGGAAACCCTAGTGGCATAGTGGTTAAGTGCTATGGCTGCTAACCAAAAGGTCAGCAGTTTGAATCCATCAGGTGCTCCTTGGAAACTCTATAGGGCAGTTCTACTCTGTCCCGTAACAACAACAACAAAAAAAAAAAAAACAGTGTCATCGAGTAGATTCTGACTCATAGACTCAGCAGCAATGGGTTTGGGTTCCTTTTTTGTTTGTTTATCATTTGCTGGGGCAAGTAATTCAAACTAATAGAAATAATCACTGTGGGAATTCTTTTTGTGTCTTATTTGTGTTATATCCCCTCTTTCTTAGAACTCATTTCATTTTCTTCTCTCCTTCCCCTTATTTCATGGAGCACATCCTCCAATATCTTTTTGAGAAGTGGTGAAGGAAAGTAAAATTTTTGAGATGTTATATGTCTGAAAATATCATTATTCTATTTGCACATTACAGTGATATTTTGGCTGGTTATAGAATTCAATTTAGGAGCACATTTTACCTCATAATTTTAAGGACATTTCTGTATTATTTTTCTACTTCCAATGTTGCCATTGAGAAGCCCTGTGCCATTCTGATTCTTGATCCTTTGAATGAAACTCAACCTTCCCCCCTCAGATTTTCTCTTTGTCTTCAATATTATGAAATTTCACAATGATGTGAAATTTAGTGTGAATCTACATCCATCATGTTAGGCGTGTGATGTAACTTTTCAATGTGAAAATTCATCCTTCAGTTGTGAGGAATTTTCTTGGATTTTATCTTTGTTTTAATTCTTATGTTTTTCTCTGTTGTCCTTTTCTAGGACATATTTTCTTAGGATGTTGGGGCTTCTGACCTGATTCTCTAATTTTCTATCTTTCATATTTTCCATTTATTCATTTATTGATCTTGATTTCTTTATATGTTTTTTTCTGTTTTCTTCCAAAACTTCTGTTGAGATTTTCCTTTATGCTGTAATATTTCTAAATAGTTGAGTTCTTTTTGTTTGTTCATTTGTTTTATTTTTTAACTTTTCCTCTTCTCTGCTTAATGGCAAGACCAATGACTCCTTCACTGCAAATACCTTTTTTTCAACAACATAAATGGTAAATGTACACATGGATGTAATACCAGATGTAATGCCAGATGTAATACACAAGAATCAAATCGACTACATCTGTGGAAAGAGATGATGGAAAAGCTCAATATCATCAGTCAGAAAAAGGCCAGGGGTCAACTATGGAACAGACCATCAATTGCTCATATGCAAGTTTAAGCTGATACCGAAGAAATTAGAACTAGTCCATGAGAAACAAAGCACAACCTTGAGTTGATCCCACCTGAATTTAGAGACCATCTCAAGAATAGATTTGACACATTGAACAGTAACGACAAAAGACCAGACGTGTTGTGGAATGATATCAAGGACATCATACATGAAGAAAGCAAAAAGTCATTTAAAAGACAGGAAAGAAAGAAAAGACAAAATGAATGTCAGAAGAGACTCCAGAAACTTGCTCTTGAATGCTGAGTAAGTAAAGTGAAAGGAAGTTAAACCATTTGTACCGCCTAAGAACTCCACAGTTAATAATAATGTGTCTGTATTGGCTCATCAATTGATAACAATGAAAGAAGGGAATGCAAGATGTTAATAGGAGAAACTGTGCAGTGGGGAGAGAGCGGGTCTATGGGAACTCTGTACTTTTTCCACAACTTTTCTGTAAGCCTAAAACTGTTCTAAAATGTAAATGCGTTAATGAATAAATAAATAAAAAGAAGGCAGTAGTAGGTTTGGGTGCCTGTGTTGACAATATTGGATGTACGTGATGATATCACATAAACAATCACACTCATTTATCACTCAAGGCAATGAGATGCCATGTGGTCCCTTTTGTTTGATTGTTAAGACAACGGAAATACCTGAAGTTGGAGCCCTCAGTTCAGTCTCTGCCCTCTTTGTCTCCGAGACATATTATGGTGCTATAAGAGTAAAAACAAATCATCTGCTTTGTCCCTGATCCATCTATTAAAACAAAACAACCTCACTGTGGGCTTCAAGCCACAGTCTTCCAAAGGGTTTGGCTGCCAGAGAAACTGCTTCCAGGACATCCTGGTGCAGAGGTGGCCACCAGCACATGACTGGCGTGGCATAGAGGCAGCCAGCCAGGCCAGAAAGGCCTGGTCCTTTCTCATTAGGGGAAGCTTTGTTCCTGTCCTCGCTTGCTCGGGAATCAGGCTGCCATTCGGGCAACATTCGCTTGGGCTGTGAATGGATTGCTTCAAAACATGACATTTGATGGAAGTCCTTCTTAATCCTTTGAATGGAATCTGAAATCTCTGAAAATAGAAGGAAAAGTGGTTTCTTTATTTACCTTTTAGGAATATCTTTGGGGGATTAAAAGGTTCCTGAAGATTGAGACTTTTTTTGTGGAAAAAATTAAACTCTCTGACAAGACTATGACATTTACAAAGCAATTTTGTTTAGTGGAAGACAGTTTACATTAGGGGAGGATGAGAAGGACAGGCATTAGGCTGTGGGGGAGGAAGAGCTGCTCTTTGAGAACAGGCTTTCACTCTGTAGTGGTCAGCGTTGAGACCATGTGGAAACTCTGGAAAAGAGCAGTTTCTCAAATGGGAGAATCCAATTATAATACATGTTTTATATTCCTTGATGGGCAATGTTAATTTTTATTTTGAGGATCCACAAGAACTATTCACAAAAATTAGTAATAAGAATATAAACATAAAAAAAGAAAGAAAAACCTTTTAGGGAACTTCATTCTTGGTTTAGGCTCAGACTTGTGAATTTTGCCTTTTTTTTTTTTTAAACCAGATTTTTAACCAGAATACTCATTTTGTGTGTGCCTTTCTTTGTGCCATCTCACCCTAGTTGACCCCTACTTCATACCTTGGCCTTGGAAGTTCCCCTTCATGAGCATCTTGGGGAAATTCTATCTTAACATACTGTTACTAAGACCTTAGACATATTTGAATGTAGTGCCTGTACCAGAGAGGACCCAAGGCCCAGAGAAGCTGAGTGATTTGCTCAAGGTCACACAGCAAGTTGGGGGCTGATCCAGCCTAATGCCTTGCTGTTCTAGCTCAGGACTCCTCACACCATGTGGGTTAAAGCCTGTCCGACCTTGTTAGATTGGCTTTCACCTCCTAGGGATGTAATAATGGCTACCGCTTACTGGGTATTTACTGTGTGTCAGGCTGACTTCAAAGTATTTTAAATGCATTCTCTCACTCAATCTTCAAAATAACTTTAGGAGATAGGTATATTATCCCCATTTTACTAATGAGAAATCAAAACAAAACCCATTGCCATCGAGTCGATTCTGACTCATAGTGCCCCACAGGGTTTCCAAGGCTGTAATTTTTATGGAAGCGGACTGCCACATCTTTCTCCTGTGGAGTGGCTGGAGGGTTTGAACTGTAAACCTTTTGGTTAGCAGCTGAGTACTTAACCACTGTGCTACCAGGGCTCCTTCTGATGGGAAAACTAGGCTCAATTGAAAGCGACGGAGTTAGATACAACTCAGTCTCACTATGGAGGCCATGGTCTTAATCACTCCACTACACTGTCTCTAGATAGTTAACATCTCTATGATAGGAACCTTCAAGTTGGAATAATAAATCAAAAAACCTTAACCAAAATGATATATCATCTGCAATATGCTGTGTTGCCAGTTAGGATATATTCTGAATTAGAATATCATTGTTTCCTGAATTACATTCTGGGTTTTAGGAGCCAGGAGATCCAGTGACCAGATATTATTCTCCCTTCTAATCTGACCCTATAGGACAGAGTAGAACTGCCTGATAGGGTTTCCAAGGAACTGCTTGCCATCGAGTTGATTCCAACTCATAGTGACCCTGTAGGACAGAGTAGAACTGCCCCATGGAGTTTCCAAGGAGTGCTTGGTGAATTCGAACTGCTGACCTGTTGGTTAGCAGCATAGCACTTAACCACTACACCACCAGGTTTTCCTTTAATCTGATAAAAGATAGACTATGAATATCATTAGCAAATTCTGCAAAATGCTGTCTGGTGTGTGGCCACAAGGTGACAGTAGTGAATAAACATACAAGCTCTACCACAAATCCAGTTCTTCCTGTTTTGAGTTACCGTGTTAGAAGTGTCCCCATGATTCTGATGTAATTCTTCCTGTAAAATCTTGCTCATTCAATGTTTATAGATTATTTTTATAGACTATACATCTATTAAAGACGTAGCTTTGATGAATTGTTTAGAAACCAAACTCATGCTTTTAAACTCTTAAAATACTAATATGTTTAAATCATTTTCAGGGTCATTCTCAGCTAAGTGGTCATAAGATCAAGACACTGAGAAAAGGTTGCTATTATGGGATATATTCAGGTCTCATTAGAAAAAATATATGATTTATATTTTACCTACTTTTTGAAAGAACTTGTGGCAGCTAACAGTATTAAAGCAACACAAAATAGTCTAGTTCAGAGGAAAACAATAAGAACCAGCAGCCTCAAGAGGCAGAGAAGCAGCCAGGCTAAGCATATACTGATGTGGACTGTGAGGTTCCTGTTAGCAGGGACAGGAGAAAACGTCCTGTAAATTCTTTAGCACCAATGAACACGTTCTACGGTAACTGTACTGAATCCAAACAGTGAGCCTATTTGAATCACCGGTCAGCGACTTTCTCCTTGAATGCCCTCCCTTCAGGAGTCATGGGTCATGCAGAGTTAGTCACACTCTGCATCCATATGACCAGCTTCGAGACTCCTGTCCACTATCTCCATGAGACCCTCCTTCTTGGATTTCCCATTGCTCTTTTTTGACCCCATCGTTTATCTTCGCCTTTATGTATGTGCTGTATATATTTTAAGTGTATAATATTCTATCATTTAACTGTTTTTCTGGTCTTTTCAGTGATACCATACGCTTTGTATCCTCCACAGTGTTTTGCAATAGCTTGCTGAGTTGCATTAATTAATTGGGGCTAGGAATACCCCAACCATGTCGTGGAGTTACAGAGGGTCCCAGAACATGGTACCCCACTGTGCAGGCCTCCACCCCTGGGGCCTGTTCCAGTGTGTAGTAACTCGAAACTCTGCTCCAGGCAGCGCTGTCATTATGCCATTGAAATAGCCTGAGCCTATTAGCCAAAACCTTGGGCTTTGTCTCCAAGTTGCCCTCCGCCCCTCAGCCAGATCAGATGGCATGTGGGCACATTCCTCTGGAGACACCTGCTGGTCTAACACCACCCTAGCGAATATTCAACGGTGGCTATTGTTTCACATGGATGGAATGAAACAATTACCAAAGGAAGCTGGGAGTCATGGAACTCCAGAGCTAGAATGGATCTTGGAGACCATGGAGAACTTAATGAGTTGTTGAATGAATGAACAATGATTCTAATAAAATATTCTAATTTTACACATGAAAACCCTGAAGCTTAGAGAGGTCAAGTGGTTTGCCCAAAGTCATACTGGAAAATAATGATAGAGTCAGAATTAGAGCTGAGAACGCCTCAGTTGTGGTTCATGCAAGTAGACTTCAGTTACAGCAGCAATAGCTCATTTAAGTGTTTCACTTGTCAGATGTCAATGTGGACATTGCTAAAGACAGAGGAGATGCCACAATCTCCGAGGACTCTTCCAGACTGGCTATAAAGAGCCTCTGTGTATATATATACACATGCAGAGAGAGAAAGACATTTACCTCAAAGAAATGGCTCATCTGGTTGTAGAAGCTGGCAAGTCCCAAGTCCATGGATCAGGCAACAACCTTCTCCTGACTCACGGAGCTGCAGGGGCTGACAAACAGATCAGACAGCAGGCTGCTGGCTCACAGGCTGCAGAAGCTGATGAACCCCAAGATTGGCAGGTAAGCTAGCAGGCCCCAGGCTCAAAGCCTGCAGAGGCTGATGAATCCCAAGATCTGCAGTTAAGCAGCTAGTTCAAGTCCCAAGAACCAGAGGTCAGATGATGATGAATCAGACGGAGGATCCAGAGCAAAAGCCTTGCTGAAACATCCATATTATACACTGGAGGCAGGCCACACACCCAAGGAAACTCCCTTTCATAGCAGATCTCATCCTGGAACTGATCACATCATTACGTAACTGCCAAATTACGTCATTATACAACTGCCAAACTACCTCATAACTGCCAAACTGCTGAGAATCATGGCCAGTCAAGTTGACACAGACAAGTTGACATACAACCTTGGCTATCACAGTAAAAAAAAAAACAGTGACCCCTTATAATTCCCCAAGCCTCCCGTAAAATCTCCGCAGAACTCATTCCTCAGGTTTAAAGCTGGGATTCACAGAATGGGCAGCGAGTACTCCTGCCAGTCATGGTGGTATGCCATGGAACATAACAAAGCCACGGGACAAACATGACATATATTCTTTGAGCATTAATTTTATTTGAATGTATCCCAGAAGAGATTTAAAAAAATTGACTATTAAAACTTTTTTTTATTCTTAAATAGAACATCATATATATTATTACCACCCACCCGTTGCCATCAAGTCAATCCCGACTCATAGTAACCCTATAGGACAGAGTAGAACTGCTCCATAGTGTTTCCAAGGAGTGGCTGGTGGGTTCGAATTGCCAACATTTTGGTTAGCAGCTCTTAACCACTGTGCCACCAGAGCTTCATACATATTATAGGGTTTGTTCCATCAACAAATATTTATTGAGTGCCGTTTTTTGTGCAAGGTATGAGCTCTGGTCCTTCTGGTGCTTACATCCTAGTGCGGGATGTAAAAACAAATCAACAGCAGGTGGGGACAGGTGCTGGGAAGAAAACTAAAGCTAGGAGAGGGACTGTGTGAGTTTATAGGAGTGGCCGCGTCATAGTATCAGAAATGTCGGTTAGGAAGCCCCTGTGGGAGGATGACATTTGAGCCAAGACCTAGATGAAGAGGGGGAGCATGTGGATGGACATCTGGGAGAGCAGGTACATTCTTCATTAATTTTAAGAATAAAACTTAGAATTTCAAGGTATTCTGACTTGGGTTGCCACTTTGGGATCCTTTGGCTCTTCTCCCCTAACTGCTTGGGATGCACTTTTACTGGAAAATGTTTTGTGGAAAATGTTTTATCCAAGCATTGCACTCTTTCATTGGAAGGCAAATAAATTAGCCTTTGAAGATGATTGAGGGTTTGGAGAAGGGTCACAAGGCAGTTGGACCTTCATAGTTGAGGGAAGGTCTGTATGACAAGCCACTGGAGCAGATGGCAAGACTGGGGCTCGCCAAGGACAGCTGGAGTCTTGGAATGCCAGGAATCTCTCTAGTCCCCTGAGCACTGGGGCAGGAGGTAGAGGAGCCCAGAAGATGAAGGTAGTCTGAGAGGGAGAAGTGCTTTCTCCCTCACTTGAAATGCTGCCTTTTTCTCCATTTATTTATCTCAAGTCGAGCCACCCTGTCTCTAAGATGTCCTGCCCACGTATTTCAGCTTGTTTTGGTCTCTTCCATGCCTGAATGTACAGAACTCACAGTCACTGAACTCAGAGTTGTAGTGTGCACTTTAACACTGAATTATTTTCTAATTATTGCACTAGCATTTTGCTTTGCATCCTCAAATAGACCCAGAGCTCATTCAGTGTAGGTACGTAATTCTATTTTTATACTGCTTATACACAATATTTTTTGATTGATTAAATGATAGGTGGAGTCCCTGGTGGTGCAATTGGTTAATGAGCTTGGTTGCTAGCCAAAAGGTTAGAGGTTCAAGTCTACCCAGAGGTGCCTTGGAAGAAAGGTCTGGTGATCTACTAATAAATCAGCCATTGAAAATCCTATGGGTCACATTTCCACTCTGAAACATATGGGATCGCCATGAATCAGATTTGACTTGATGATAACCAGTTTGGTTTTTTGGTAATTGTTCGGTGAATGAATATAAAGGAATCCAAAACCAACCAACAAACCAACAAAACAAAAATACTTCTTATTTACTTGGTAAGTTTGTTTTGGACCAGTTCACCACTGGTACCTGGAATTTGGATCATCCAGAGGGAAAGTGTTTGGGAGTGGAAAAATCAGTGCTGGGAATGAGGGAGAGAAGCTGTAGGCAGAGACTGTGATAACGATATAAGAAGAATTTCCTGAATAGGCCAACTCGGTGGCTGCGGAAAAAGTGGATAGTCAGACTAATAAGTGGAGATTGGAATGCTGTTTGGAACTTGATGGGAGGGAAAGATACAAAATAAGGGAAATCTTGACACCATAAGGAAAAGTATCCCCACCCCTCTTCATTAGAACCAGAGGCAGGGAAATGCAAACCAGATAGCCAGGATTAGCTAGAGAATTAGCTAGATGAATTCTGAGAATTCATCTCTTTGGGAATAGCTTCAAATAAAGAAAATTTGGGGCGGTAGAGGGAGGAAGAGGGAAAAAAAGGTCAAGATGATGATTGATGAGACAAATAGCATAGGAAAATATGAACGTTTCTTGTGCAATCTTCTGCTGGCATGAAGACAACTGAAATAGATCTTTTAGTAAGGGAGGAAGTGATGTGGAAGCCAATGTGGCTAACCTACACTAGTTGGCCCATCCCAGATGAAAAACTACAGAGAGACAAGGTATGAAAGTCTGTTGAGCTGTACACTGTTTACAACCACAGGAAACGGGTGCAGACTCTGGATTTTAGTCTTTTATTGCATATAGTAAAGGAGCCCTGGTGGTGCAGTGGTTAAAGCCCTTGGCTGCTAACTGAAAGGTTGTGGTTCAAATCCATCAGCCACTCTGCAGGAGAAAGATGTGGCAGTCTGCTTTCATGAAGATTTACAGCCTTGGAAACCTATGGGACAGTTTTACTTGGAATTGACTTGATAGAAGTGGGGTTTGGGGATTGCATATAGAAAAACAAAAATAAGGTAAAACCACCCTTCCTGCTCTAAAATTGCATGGTCCTCAGTATCTCCTGAATAAATTCAGTTATTGAATTCAGGATGTGTTTTTCTTGTTGTTGTTGTTAGGTGCCATTGAGTCAGTTCTGACTCATACCAACAGTATGAACAACAGAACGAAACACTGTTTTTCTTAATATGTAGTGAACTCCTTGGAATCAGGCACTTCTTGTGTGTTGGGTGTGTAGTAAACCACTGTTGATGAATATTCTACTTTTAGGAAATATTGTTCATAGCTGATGGATCTTTCACTCTGAGGTCAAACTGCTGTTTGTGGTGGAAGGATGTGAAAAAGAAGGTAAATGGCTTAAGTTTATCTCCAGATATCACACTGAGTTGAATAGTGGCAAAATATACCAAAACAAAGTCAGACAAATAATGATCAGAGATTTAACAAAAAAGATCTTTTTTTATATAGTTTTTCTTAATTGTGCTTTAAGTGAAAGTTTACAAGTCAAGTCAGTTTCTTATACAAAAACTTATAGACTCCTTGCTATGTACTCTTAGCTGCTCTCCCCCTAATGAGACAGCACACTCCTCCCCTCCACCCTGTATTCCCAGTGTCCATTCATCCAGATCCTGTCCCCCTCTGCCTTCACATCTCGCCTCCAGACAGGAGTTGCCCACATAGTCTCGTGTGTCTACTTGAGCCAAGAAATTCACTCCTCTTCAGTATCGTTTTCTGTCTTATCGTCCAGACCGATCCCTGTCTGAAGAGTTGGCTCCGGGAATGGTTCCAGTCTTGGGCTAGCAAAGGGTCCAGGGACCTTGACCTCTGCGGGCCCTCTAGTCTCAGCCAGACAATTAAGTCTGGTCTTTTTATAAGAATTTGAGGTCTGCATCCCACTGTTCTCCCGCTCCATCCGGGATTCTCTGTTGTGTTCTCTGTCAGGGCAGTCATCGGTTGTAGCCAGGCACCATCTAGTTCCTCCAGTCTCAGGCTGATGCAGTCTCTGGTTTATGTGACGCTGTCTGCCTCTTGGGCTCATATTTACCTTGTATATTTGGTGCTCTTCATTCTACTTTGCTCCAGGTGAGTTGAGACCAATTGATGCACCTTAAATGGCTGCTAAGACCCTAGACACCGCTCACCAAAGTGGGATGCAGAACGTTTTCGAAATATATTTGGTTATGCCAATTGACCTAGATGTCCCCTGAAACCATGGTCCCCAGACCCCTGCCCCTGCTACTCTGGCCTTTGAAGTGTCCAGTTGTGTTCAGGAAACTTCTCTGCTTTTGGTTTAGTCCAGTTGTGCTGACCTCTCCTGTATTGTGTGTTGTCTTTCCCTTCACCTGAAATAGTTCACCTAAAATATCTAATTAGTGAATATGCCTCTCCCTCCCTACCCACCCTCGTAACCATCAAAGAATATTTTCTTCTGTGTTTAAACTTTTTCTTGAGTTCTTACACTAGTGGTCTCATACAATATTTTTCCTTTTGCAACTGACTAATTTCACTCAGCATAATGCCTTCTAGATTCCTCCATGTTACGAGGTGTTTCACAGATTCATTGTTGTTCTTAACCATTGCGTAGTATTCCATTGTGTGCATATCCCATAATTTACTATCCATTCATCCATTGATGGACACCTTGGTTGCTTCCATCTTTTTGCTATTGTAAACAGTGCTGCAATGAACATGGGTGTGCATATATTTGTTTGTGTGAAGGCTCCTATTTCTCTAAGATACATTCCCCAAGGAGTGGAATTGCCAGTTCTATTTCTAGCTTTTTAAGGAAGCACCAAATTGATTTCCAGAGTGATTGTACCATTTTACGTTCCCACCAGGGGTGTGTAAGTGTTCCAGTCTCTCTACAAACTCTACAACATTTATTATTTTGTGTTTTTTTGATTAATGCCAGTGTTGTTGGGGTGAGATCCTATCTCATTGTAGTTTTGATTTGCATTTCTCTAACGGCTAATGATTGTGAGCATTTTCTCATGCACCTGTTAGCTGCCCGAATGTCTTTTTTTGGTGAGTGCCTGTTCATGTCCTTTGCCTAGTTTTTAACTGGGTTATTTGTCTTTTTGTTGTTGAGTTTTTGCAGTATCATGTAGATTTTAGAAATCAGGTGCTGATTGGAATTGTTGTAGCCGAAAACTTTTTCCCAGTCTGTAGGTAATCTTTTTACTCTTTTCGTGAAGTCTTTGGATGAGCATAGGTGTTTGATTTTTAGGAGCTCCAGGTTATCTAGTTTCTCTTCTGGTGTTTGTGCATTGTTAGTAATGTTTTGTATACTGTTTATGCCATGTATTAGGTCTCCTAGCATTGTCCCTATTTTTTCTGCCATGATCTTTATCATTTTAGATCTTATATTTATGTCCTTGATACATTTTCATTTAGTTTTTGTGCATGGCATGAGGTATGGGTCTTGTTTCACCTTTTTGCAGATGGATACCCAGTTATGTCAGCAGCATTTGTTAAAGAGGCTGTCTTTTCCCCATTTAACAGACTTCAGGCCTTTGTCAAGTATCAACTGCTCATATGTGGGTGAATTTATGTCTGGCTTCTCAATTCTGTTCCATTGGTTTATGTATCTGTTGTACCAGTATCAGGCTGTTTTGACTACTGTGGCAGTATGATATGTTCTAAAATCAGGTAGTGTGAGACCTCCCACTTCGTTCTTCTTTTTCAGTAGTGCTTTACTTACCTAGTGCCTCTTTCCCTTCCATATGAAGTTGGTGATTTGCTTCTCCATCTCATGAAAAACGTCATTGGTATTTGGATCAGGATTGCCTTGTATCTATAGATTGCTTTGGGTAGAATAGACATTTTCACAATGTTGAGTCTTCCTATCCATGAGCAAGGTAGGCTTTTCCACTTATGTAGGTCTCTTTCGGTTTCTTGCAGTAGTGTCATGTAGTTTTCTTTATATGTGTCTTACATCTCTGGTTAGATTTATCCCTAAGCGTTTTATCTTCTTGGGGGCTACTGTCAATGGTATTGATTTGGTGATTTCTTCTTTGACGTTCTCTTTGTTGATGTATAGGAATCCAACTGATATTTGTATATTTAACTTATATCCTGATACTCTGCTGAACTCTTCTATTAGTTTCAGTCATTTTCATGGGATTCTTTAGGGTTTTCTGTGTATAAGATCATGTCATCTGCACATAGAGATAATTTTACTTCTTCCTTGCCAATTTGGATGCCATTTATTTCTTTATCTAGCCTAATTATTCTACTGAGGACCTCCAACACAATGTTGAATAAGAGTGGTGATAAAGGGCATCCTTGTCTCGTTCCCGTCCTCAAGGGGAATGCTTTCAGACTCTCTGCATTTAGGATGATGTTGGCTGTTGGCTTTGTATAAATGCCCTTTACTATGAAGAGGAATTTTCCTTCTATTCCTATTTTGCGCAGAGTTTTTATCATGAGTGGGTGTTGGACTTTATCAAATGATTTTTCTGTATCAATTGACAGGATCACGTGGTTCTTGTCTTTTGTTTTATTTATATGCTGGTTTACACTGATTGTTTTTATAGTGTTGAACCATCCCTGCATAAAAAAAAAATTTTTTTTTTTTATGCATACCTGGTACGAATCGCACTTGGGCATGGTGCATTATTTTTTTGATATGTTGTTGAATTCTGTTGGCTAGAATTTTGTTGAGGATTTTTGCGTCTAAGTTCATGAGGGATATAAGTCTGTAATTTTCTTGTGGTGTCTTTACCTGGTTTTGGTATCAGGGAAGTGCTGGCTTCATAGAATGAGTTTGGGAGTATTCCATCCTTTTCTATGCTCTGAAATACCTTTAGTAGTAGTGGTGTTAACTCTTCCCTGAAAGTTTGGTAGAACTCTGCAGTGAAGCCATCAGGGCCAGGGCTTTTTTTTTGTTAGGAGTTTTTAAATTACTTTTTCAACCTTTTCTTTTGTTATGGGTTTATTTAGTTGTTTTTTTTTAATAATAATTTTTATTGAGTTTTAAGTGAATGTTTACAAATCAAGTCAGTCTGTCACATATAAGCTTATATACACCTTAGTCCATACTCCCACTTACTCTCCCCCTAATGAGTCAGCCCTTCCAGTCTCTCCTTTAGTGACAATTTTGCCAGTTTCTAACCCTCTCTACCCTCCTATCTCCCCTCCAGACAGGAGATGCCAACACAGTCCCAAGTGTCCACCTGATACAAGTAGCTCACTCTTCATCAGCATCTCTCTCCAACCCCTTGTCCAGTCCCTCCCATGTCTGATGAGTTGTCTTCGGGAATGGTTCCTGTCCTGGGCCAACAGAAGGTTTGGGGACCATGACTGCCGGGATTCCTCTAGTCTAAAAAAAAAAAAAATTAATCTCAGTCAGACCATTAAGTCTGGTCTTTTTATGAGAATTTGGGGTCTGCATCCCACTGATCTCCTGCTGCCTCAGGGGTCCTCTGCTGTGCTCCCTGTCAGGGCAGTCATCGGTTGTGGCCGGGCACCAACTAGTTCTTCTGGTCTCAGGATGATGTAAGTCTCTGGTTCATGTGGCCCTTTCTGTCTCTTGGGCTCATAGTTATCGTGTCACCTTGGTGTTTTTCATTCTCCTTTGATCCAGGTGGGTTGAGACCCATTGATGCATCTTAGATGGCCGCTTGTTAGCATTTAAGACCCCAGACGCCACATTTCAAAGTGGGATGCAGAATGTTTTCATAATAGTATTATCTTGCCAATTGACTTAGAAGTCCCCTTAAGCCATAGTCCCCAAACCCCTGCCCTTGCTCCGCTGACCTTTGAAGCCTTCAGTTCATCCTGGAAACTTCTTTGCTTTTGGTCCAGTCCACTTGAGCTGACCTTCCGTGTATTGTCTGAGTATTGTCTTTCCCTTCACCTAAAGTAGTTCTTATCTACTAACTAATCAGTAAATAACCTTCTCCCACCCTCCCTCCCTCCCCCCCTCGTAACCACAAAAGTATGTGTTCTTCTCAGTTTGACACTATTTCTCAAGATCTTATAATAGTGGTCTTATACAATATTTGTCCTTTTGCCTCTGACTAATTTCACTTAGCATAATGCCTTCCAGGTTCCTCCATGTTATGAAATGTTTCACAGATTCGTCACTGTTCTTTATCGATGTGTAGTATTCCATTGTGTGAATATACCACAATTTATTTAACCATTCATCCATTGATGGACACCTTGGTTGCTTCCAGCTTTTTGCTATTGTAAACAGAGCTGCAATAAACATGGGTGTGCATGTATCTGTTCGTGTGAAGGCTCTTACTTCCCTAGGGTATATTCTGAGGAGTGGGATTTCTGGGTTGTATGGTAGTTCTATTTCTAACTTTATAAGAAAACGCCAGATAGATTTCCAAAGTGGTTATACCATTTTATATTCCCACCAGCAGTGTATAAGAGTTCCAATCTCTCCGCAGCCTCTCCAACATTTATTATTTTGTGTTTTTTGGATTAATGCCAGCCTTGTTTAAAAAAAAAAAATTTTTTTTTTTGTTGTTGGAGTGAGATGGAATCTCATAGTAGTTTTAATTTGCATTTCTCTAATGGCTAATGATCGAGAGCCTTTTCTCATGTATCTGTTAGCTGCCTGAATATCTTCTTTAGTGAAGTGCCTGTTCATATCCTTTGCCCACTTCTTGATTGGGTTGTTTGTCTTTTTGTGGTTGAGTTTTAACAGAATCATACAGATTTTAGAGATCAGGCGCTGGTCGGAGATATCATAGCTGAAACTTCTTTGCCAAACTGTAGGTGGTCTTTTTACTTTTTTGGTGAAGTCTTTAGAAGAGCATAGGTGTTTGATTTTTAGGAGCTCCCAGTTATCTGGTTTCTCTTTGTCATTTTTGGTAATATTTTGTATTGTGCTTATGCCTTGTATTAGGGTTCCTTATGTTGTCCTTATTTTTTCTTCCATGATCTTTATCGTTTTAGTCTTTATGTTTAGGTCTTTGATCCACTTGGAGTTAGTTTTTGTGCATGGTGTGAGGTATGGGTCCTGTTTCATTTTTTTGCAAATGGATATCCAGTTATGCCAGCACCATTTATTAAAAAGACTATCATTTCCCCAATTAACTGACACTGGGCCTTTGTCAAATATCAGCTGCTCATATGTGGATGGATTTATATCTGGGTTCTCAATTCTGTTCCATTGGTCTATGTACCAGTACCAGGCTGTTTTGACTACTGTGGCTGTATAATAGGTTCTGAAATCAGGTCGAGTGAGGCCTCCCACTTTCTTCTTCTTTTTCAGTAATGCTTTACTTATCCAAGGCTTCTTTCCCTTCCATATGAAGTTGGTGATTTGTTTCTCCATCACATTAAAAAATGTCTTTGGAATCTGGATCGAAAGTGCATTGTATTTATAGATGGCTTTTTTGGGTAGAATAAACATTTTTACTACGTTAAGTCTTCCTATCCATGAGCAAGGTATGTTTTTCCAATTATGTAGGTCCTTTTTAGTTTCTTGTAGTAGTACTTTGTAGTTTTCTTTGTATAGGTCTTTTACATCTTTGGTAAAATTTATTCCTAAGTATTTTATCTTCTTGGGGTCTATTGTGCATAGTATTGATTTGGTGATTTCCTCTTCGATGTTCTTTTTGTTGTTGTAGAGGAATCCAAGTGTTTTTTGTATGTTTATCTTATAACCTGAGACCCTGCCAAACTCTTCTATTAGTTTCAGTAGTTTTCTGGAGGATTCCTTAGGGTTTTCTGTGTATAAGATCATGTCATCTGCAAATAGAGATAATTTTACTTCCTCCTTGCCAATCTGGATGCCCTTTATTTCTTTGTCTAGCCTAATTGCTCTGGCTAGGACTTCTAGCACAATGTTGAATAAGAGCGGGGATAAAGGGCATCCTTGTCTGGTTCCCGTTCTCAAGGGAAATGCTTTCAGGCTCTCTCCATTTAGAGTGGTGTTGGCTGTTGGCTTTGCATAAAAACCCTTTATTATGTTGAGGAATTTTCCTTCAATTCCTATTTTGGTAAGAGTTTTTATCATGAATGGGTGTTGGACTTTGCCAAATGCCTTTTCTGCATCACTTGATAAGATCATGTGGTTTTTGTCTTTTGTTTTATTTATGTGGTGGATTACATTAATGGTTTTTCTAATATTAAACCAGCCTTGCATACCTGGTATAAATCCCACTTGGTCGTGGTGGATTATTTTTTTTGATATATTGTTGAATTCTTTTGGCTAGAATTTTGTTGAGGATTTTTGCATCTATGTTCGTGAGGGATATAGGTCTGTAATTTTCTTTTTTCGTGATGTCTTTACCTGATTTTGGTATCAGGGATATGGTGGCTTCATAGAATGAGTTAGGTAGTATTCCGTCATTTTCTATGCTTTGAAATACCTTTAGTAGTAGTGGTGTTAACTCTTCTCTGAAAGTTTGGTAGAACTCTGCTGTAAAGCTGTCCGGGCCAGGGCTTTTTTTGTTGGGAGTTTTTTGACTATTGTTTCAATCTCTTTTTTTGTTTTGGGTCTATTTAGTTTTTCTACTTCTGATTGTGTTAGTTTAGGTAGGTAGTGTTTTTCTAGGAATTCATCCATTTCTTCTAGGTTTGCAAATTTGTTAGAGTACAATTTTTCGTAATAATCTGATACGATTCTTTTAATTTCTTTGGGTCTGTTGTGATGTGGCCCATCTCGTTTCTTATTTGGGTTGTTTCCTTTCCTGTATTTCTTTAGTCAGTCTGGTCAATGGTTTATCAATTTTGTTAATTCTTTCAAAGAACCAGCTTTTGGCTTTGTGAATTCTTTCAATTGTTTTTCTGTTCTCTAATTCATTTAGTTCAGCTCTGATTTTTATTATTTGTTTTCTTCTGGTGCCTGATGGATTCTTTTGTTGCTCACTTTCTATTTGTTCAAGTTGTAGGGACAGTTCTCTGATTTTAGCTCTTTCTTCTTTTTGTATGTGTGCATTTATCGATATAAATTGACCTCTGAACACTGCTTTTGCTGTGTCCCAGAGGTTTTGATAGGAAGTGCTTTCATTCTCATTGCATTCTATGAATTTCTTTATTCCCTCCTTAATGTCTTCTATAACCCAGTCTTTTTTCAGGAGGGTATTGTTCAGTTTCCAAGTATTTGATTTCTTTTCCCTAATTTTTCTGTTATTCATTTCCGCTTTTATGGCCTTATGGTCTGAGAAGATGCTTTGTAATATTTCGATGTTTTGGATTCTGCAAAGGTTTGTTTTATGACCTAATATGTGGTCTCTTCTAGAAAATGTTCCACATGCGTTAGAAAGAAAAGTATACTTTGCAGCAGTTGGGTGGAGTGTTCTGTATAAGTCAATGATGTCAAGTTTGTTGATTGTAGCAATTAGGTCTTCCGTGTCTCTATTGAACTTCTTACTGGATGTCCTGTCCTTCTCCAAAAGTGGTGTGTTGAAGTGTCCTACTATAATTGTGGAGGTGTCTCTCTCAATTTTCAGTTCTGTTAAAGTTTGTTTTATGTCTCTTCCAGCCCTGTCATTGGGTGCATGAATATTTAATATGGTTGTATCTTCCTGGTCAATTGTCCCTTTAGTCATTATGTAGTGTCCTTCTTTATCTTTTGTGGTGGATTTAACTTTAAAGTCTATTTTGTTAGAAATTAATATTGCTACTCCTCTTTTTTGCATATTGTTTGCTTGATATATTTTTTTGAATCCTTTGAGTTTTTGTTTGTTTGTGTCTCTAAGTCTAAGGTGTGTCTCTTGTAGGCAGCATATAGACGGGTCGTGTTTCTTTATCCAGTCTGAGACTCTCTGTCTCTTTTTTGGTGTGTTTAGGCCATTTACATTCAGTGTAATTATACATAAGTATGTGTTTAGTGTTGCCATTTTGATGCCTTTTTACGTGCGTTGTTGAGAATTGCATGTTTCCACTCTTTTGTGATGAGACGTTTTTCTTTGTAAATTGTGTGTTCCTCATTTTCATAGTATTTGACTTTATGTTTGCTGAGTCGTTATGTTTTTCTTGGTTTTTATTTTGAGTTATGGAGTTGTTATACCTCTTTGTGGTTACCTTAGTATTTACCCCTATTTTTCTAAGTAAAAACCTAACTTGTATTGTCCTATATCGCCTTGTATCCCTCTCCTTGTGGCAGTTCTATGCCACCTGTATTTAGTCCCTCTTTTTGATTATTGTATTCTTTTACATATTGACTTCAATGATTCCCTGTTTTGAGAATTTTTTTTTTTTAATTAATCTTAATTTGTTTTGTGTTTTCCCTATTTGTGTTGATATCAGGATGTTCTGTTCTGTGACCTTGTGTTGTGCTGGTATCTGATATTATTGGTTTTCTGACCAATTTCCTTTAGTATTTGTTACAGCTTTCGTTTGGTTTTTGCAAATTCTCTAAGCTTGTGTTTATCTGTAAATGTCTTAATTTCACCTTCATATTTCAGAGAGAGTTTTGCTGGATATATGATCCTTGGCTGGCAGTTTTTCTCCTTCAGTGCTCTATATATGTCATCCCATTGCCTTCTTGCCTGCATGGTTTCTGCTGAGTAGTCTGAACTTGTTCTTATTGATTCTTCTTTGTAGGAGACCTTTCTTTTATCCCCGGCTGCTTTTAAAATTTTCTCTTTATCTTTGGTTTTGGCAGGCTTGATGATAATATGTCTTGGTGATTTTCTTTTTGTATCAATCTTAAGTGGGGTTCGATGAGCATCTTGGATAGATATCCTTTCGTCTTTCATGATGTCAGGGAAGTTTTCTGTGAACAGATCTTCAGCTATTCTCTCTGTGTTTTCTGTTATCCCTCCCTTTTCTGGGACTCCAATCACAGGCAAGTTATTCTTCTTGATACAGTTCCACATGATTCTTAGGGTTTCTTCGTTTTTTAAAATTCTTTTACCTGATTTTTTTTCAGCTATATTGGTGTCACTTCCCTGGTCCTCCAGATCTCTCACTCTGCATTCCAATTGCTCGAGTCTGCTCCTCTGACTTCCTATAAAATAGAGTTGTCTAATTCTGTAATTTCATTGCTAATCTTTTGGATTTCTGAATGCTGTCTCTCTATGTATTCTTGCAACTTATTAATTTTTCCACCATGTTCTTGAATAATCTTTTTGAGTTCTTCAACTGCTTTATCAGTGTGTTCCTTGGCTTTTTCTGTAGATTGCCTTATTTCATTTCTGAGGTCATCCCTGATGTCTTGAAGCATTCTGTAAATTAGTTTTTTATATTCTGTATCTGGCAATTCCAGGATTGTATCTTCATTTGGGAAAGATTTTGATTCTTTAGTTTGGGGATTTGTAGAAGCAATCATGGTCTGCTTCTTTATGTGGTTTGATATCGACTGCTGTCTGCGAGCCATCACTAAGATATTGTAGTGATTTATTCTATATTTGCTCACTGAGTCTTATCTTGTTTTGTTTTCTGTCAATATACATAGATGGGCTACTAGATTGCACTGTCTTGATTGTTGTAGCCCTTGACTCACTTATGTCCTATTACCAGCTGGTTTGGGCTGTTAGCAGATATATAAGCCTAAGAGTCCATTCACTATTTTTGAGTAGAATCTGATTTTGGGTCATCAAGTGTGTGGTGCAGACTGTCACCTATCTACCTAGAGAAGTAGTGGTGATAGTTGTGTGCACCAGATTCTAGTAGCAGCAGGGGTTCACACTCCAGGGGGGGCAGGATGCTGACAGGGTTCCCCCAAGTGCCAGTGAAGTAGGTGGGTCTCTATTCCTAAAGTACCTTGGTGGGTGGGCTCTGCAGCTGTACCTTAGGCCCCCAATGCAAGTACCTCTACAGATTGGTAGGTGTCATCCTCCTTAGACCCCTAAGGCAGGAGGCTAGGTGGTCTGGGGGGAGCTTCAGCCCTCAGTTCCCTGTTGTGGGTCAGTGAGGGCTCTGTTGAATATGCACAGATATCAGACCTGGGAAACTTTTCTTTCCAGTAATCCGCTAAAACAATTACAGTCAGATCCCTATCAGAAATGCCTTTGCATGATAATAGCCACCTTGTTCCCTGTAGGGATGAAAGCCCAAGACTGTGGATCACATATGTTTGGCTGGAGCTGGTTCTGTGTTTTTAGTCCAATTAGGGAAGGATTTTTGGTCCCTGGGTTTTTTGTAGCTGCTTCTCTCAGGCCTGGAGAATGGGTTAGGAAAAGACCAAAAAAAAAAAAAAAAAGACAGAAAGAAAAACCGCAGCGCAATTCACTCTCTGGCTCAGGAAATTCCAATGTTAATGAAGCCGCCTGGCAAGGGGAGGGGAGGGTTCAGATAAATACGAGAGAGTAGAACCCTGGAATATAGACAAAGTTACTTATCTTGCTTGGGATGACTGTTTTATCTGAGATTCCCAAGGGGCGCGTCGACTGTGTGCGCTGGCTGGGCAGAGATTGCCCCTGCGGGTCAGGCCCGCGTCCTGTGCTTGTGCTGTCTCAGAAGCCGTGGTTAGTTCCTCCGCTCCCAGTCCAAAGCCCAGTGCCAAGGTTCCCGGCTGGGATGCTGCACTCCGGGCTCCAAAACCAGTCGCTGCCTCCTGGTGACTTCTCCTCCTGTCAGCTGCGTTGCTGCAATTTCTGTGTACAGTGGCTGGGCTTCCGCTGAGGTCCCTTGTGGGGGCTAGGGCTGCGTCCCATGTTTGCACCGTCTCAGGATGCCCTGCTCAGCTCCCCTGAGCCCAGTCCAAAGCCCAACGCCAAGGTTTCCTGACTGGGATTCTGGCTCCAGGCTCCGAATACAGTCGCTGCTTCCCCGTGGTTGTTCATTCTCAGTCTCTGTCACTCAGGTCAACTCTTTAGTTCTGTGTTTGTTGATCAGGGTTCGTAGACCGTCATGTATGTGATCGATCCACTTTTTTTTCCAAGTCTTTGTTGCAAGAGGGATCCGAGTTAGCTTCTACCTAGTCAGCCATCTTGGCCCTCTGCCTTTTTAGTTTTTTTACTCCAGTTTGTGTTAGCTTAGGTAAAAATTTATTTCCAGAAATTTGTTTCTAGAAATTTGTGCATTTCTTCTAGGTTTTCAAATTTGTTAAGAGTACAGTTTTTCATAGTAATCTGATATGATTCTTCTAATTTCAGTTGGTTCTGTTGTAATATCGCCCATCTTATTTCTTATTTGGGGTAGTTGCTTCATCTCCTGTTTTTCTTTTGTCAGTCTGGTCAATGGTTTATCGATTTTGTTAATCTTTTCAAAGAACCAGCTTTTGGTCTTGTTAACTCTGTCAATTGTTTTTCTGTTCTCTATTTTATTTAATTCTGCTCTAATTTTTATTATTTGTTTTTTCTGGTGCCTCAGGGTTTCTTTTGTTGCTCTCTTTCTATTTGTTCAAGTTGTAGGGATTGTTCTTTGATTTTGGCCCTTTATTCTTTTATGGATGTGTGCATATTTTGCTCTAAATTGACTTTTGAGGACTGCTTTAGCTGTGTCCCAAAGATTCTAATAGGAAGTGTTTTCATTCTCATTGGATTCTATGAATTTCTTTATTCTGTCCTTAATTTCATTTTTGAACAAGGTGCCATTCGGTTTCCATGTGTTTGGTTTCTTTACCCTGCTTTGTTTGTTACTGATTTCTGCTTTTATGGCTTTATGGTCAGAGAAGATACTTATGAGCGTTGGAAAAGAAAGTATGCTTGTCTGCTGTTGGGTGGAGTGTTCTGTATATGTCTATGAGGTCGAGTTGGTTGATTGTGGCATTTAGATCTTTCAAGTCTGTTTTGTCAGAAATTAATATTGCCACTCCTGCTCTTTTTTGATTATTGTTTGCTCGATATATTTTTTTCCCATCCTTTTAGTTTTTTTGTGTCTTCAAGTCTAAGGTGTGTCTCTTGTAGGCATTCTGCCAGTCTCTGTCTCATTATTGGTACCTTTAGTCCATTTACATTCAGTGTAATTATGGGTAGGTATGAGTTTATGAGTTTAGTGCTATAATTTTGATATCTTTGTTATCTTTTTTGTGTTTTGTTGACGGTTTCTTTTTTCACTTAATTTTTTGTGCTGTGTAGTTTTTCTTTACAAACTATCTTTTCCTCTTTCTCATTGTTGTTGATTTTGCTGAGTTTGTATGTTTTTCTTGTATTTTATTTTAATGTGTAGGATTGTTAGTCTCCTTTGTGGTTATCTTATTATTTACCTCTATTTTTCTAGGTTTAAACCAAACTTTCATCTCTCTATATCACCTTGATTTCCTCTGCATATGAAAGATCTGTGACTACATTTTTTTAGTCCCTCTTTGTTGATTTAACTTTGTTGTCTTTTACATAATGACATCTCTCTTTCTGTGTTTTGAGTGTTTTTTACCTTGATTTACTTTTGTGATTTCCCTATCTGGGTTGATACCTAGTTTCTCTGACCTTTGTTCTAGTCTTGGGTTGTTATCTGATGTTACTGATTTTCTAACCAGAGGATTCCCTTTAGTATTTCTTGTAGTTTTGGTTTGGTTTCTGCAAATTCCCTAAACTTCTATTTATCTGGACATGTCCCAATTTCACCTTCATACTTGAGAGACAGTTTTCCTGGATATATGATTCTTGGTTGGCAATTTTTTTCCTTCAAGGCTTTATGTATGTCTTCCCATTGCCTTCTTGTCTACATGGTTTCTGCCAAGTAGTCCAAGCTTAGTCTTATTGATTCTCCTTTTTAGGTGACTTTTCGTTTATCCCCAGCCACTCTTAAAATTCTCTCTGCATCTTTGGTTTTAGCAAGTTTGATCATAATGTGTCTTGGTGGCTTTCTTTTGGCATCTACATTGTGTGGTGTTCAGTAAGCATCTTGGACAGATACCTTCTCATCTTTTATGATATCAGGGTTGTTTTCTGCCAAAAAATCTTCAACAATTCTCTCTGTATTTTATGTTTTCCCTCCCTGTTCTGGCACACCAGCCACTCATAGGTTATTTCTCTTGATAGAGTACCACATGATTTTTATGGCTTCTTCATTTTTTAAATTCTTTTATCTGATTTTTCTTTGAATATATCACTGCCAAGAGTTTTATGTTCAATCTCACTAATTCTGACTTCCAGTTCCTCAATTCTGCTCCTCTGACTTTCTATTGAGTTTTCTAATTCTGAAATTTTATTGTTAATCTTCTGAATTTCTGATTACTGTCTCTATAGATTCTTGCAGCCTATTAAGTTTTTAATTATGCTCTTGAATAACCTTCTTAATTTCCTCTACTGCTTTATCTGTGTGTTCCTTGGCTTTTTCTGCATTTTGCCTGATCTCCTTCCTGATCTCTTGAAGAGCTTTGTAGATTTATCTTTTGTATTCTACCTCTGGTAATTCCAGGAATACATCTTCATCTGGAAGATTCCTTGATTCTTTGTTTTGGGGGCTTATTGAAGTGATCATTATCTGCTTCTTTATGTGATTTGATATTGACTGGTGTCTCTGAGCCATCTATAAGTTACTGTATTAATTTATTTTATGTTTGCTTACTGTGTCCTAGCTTCTTGCTTTGCTTTGTTCTGTTTTGATGTACCCAAATAGGCTCCTTGAGGAAGGTAGCTTAATTATTAGCTCCTTTGAAGCTCTAATGTCCTGTCACCGGATGGCTAGAGCAGTTACCAGGTATATGAGCCTAGGAGTCCATTCTCTTCTCTTGTGTGGATTCAACTCAGGAGTCCAGGTAGTCTGTCACCAAGTGTGTGGTGCGGGCTCTCACCTATGGTCTTAGAGGAGCAGCAGTGACTGGTGTATGCACAGGTTTCTGAGTGCAGCAAGGTGTCACACTCTGAGCAAGGCAGGGGGCTGACAACCATCCCCTGAGTATCTGTGAGGAAGGCTATTCCCTGTTCTCTAGAGTGCACAGGTGAATGGGCTCTGCAGACATGTCATAGGCATGCAGTGCTTTTAACTGTAAGGCCTGGGAGGCATCAGTTATCCTTGGACCCCTGTCACAGTTAACTCGGTGGCATGAGTGGAGACACCAGTCCTCCAGCCCCTGATGTGGGTAGATAAAGACACTGATTGATAGGAAAAGCCCTGTCAAATATCAAAAACCCGCCTCTCTACCATATAGCTGAAACAGTTAGTTAGACCTCAGGCACATACGCCCTTGCACTGTAACAACAAAGGCTTAGGTGCTGAAATGGGGCCACATGGGTCTATGAAGGAGTGAAAAGCATTCAAAGTCTGTGGACTGTTTTTGCCTGGACAGAAGCTGCTTCTGCCCTGTGTTCCCTGTTTAGGGGAGCTGGCAGATTTTTTCCCCCATTGGTTAATTTGTTTCTTCTTCAAGGCCTGGAGAATGGCTCAGTGCTCACAGCATGACATATCTCAGGCCTAGGGAAATCAAATGTCACTGAAGCTGTCTCAGAGCCTGGGGGAAAGTGAAGAGGGATCAGATAAATGGCAGAGAGTTCTTTCAACAGGGGTGCTTTAAGATCAACATGGTAAATTAGAAGCAAACATTTAAATTTTGCCAAGAGTGCTGTTCTTTAATGATTCCTGAAACATGGGTAGACTTTACCACTTGCTCTCTGTGGCTGAGAAAGCCATTTCCAACATGCTACCACCAGCCCCACTGCAGTCTCACCTGGGGGTTGGGGCTGAGGGGTGCTGGTTCCTGCCAAGTCAGTTCTGGCAACTCCCTGATGCTTCTAAACTGTGTCCCTTCCTCTGCTGCTCAGTGCAATTACTTAACTTTGTCTTTGATGTTCAGAGCTCCTAGCTTGTCATATGTATAATTGATTCACTTTTTGGGGGGCCTTTGTTGTAAGAGGGACCACCAGAAGCCTCCGACTACTCCGCTATCTTGGCCTCACCTCTGCAAACCATTTTTGACATAATTACCTAACTCAATAAAAACCTCTAAACCTCCTCATTAGCAACATTTCATGCATTTTGGTGTATATAATATTTCTTCCCTTTTAGCTGACATAAGCTTTCCACTAGCAAAGGGTACTTTTCTCAGACGCTGGTATCCACTACACCTACAGGGTGGTAAGTGATTCTATCTTAGCACCTTAAGGAATGTTGCTTTGTTTTCTCTATAATCTGGAGGGTAGCTGTAAGGAACAGCCACACAATCTGGACCAGAGAACATCTGAAGGGATGTTTATACACCTTCTTTGCTGCCTCCAACGTTGGATAACATGAAGAAACCTTGCCAGTCATTAACACTTTGAACTTTGCTTGACACAGATCCCATGAGGCCAATGACAGTGGTAGAAGCCACCTGACCCACTTTCACAATGCTTAGCAAAGTAGAGGGTGAGGTGTGGACCAGCGGTTCAGAAATGGGCCTTCTTATCAGAATCACCTGAGAATCTGCATCAGAATATCTGGAATTGGAGCCTAGAAATCTGTATTTTTAATAACCTTATAGATAATTCTTATGGAGCAAACTAGGCATAGGCTCATGTACGAAGATTTGGTAACTATTGGCATATATAGTGCAATATAGATCTAAATTGTTTCAATTAAATCTGGAAGATAGCAATCTAAGCAAATTTGAGACATCATCCCATAAGTAATTCCATAGATTGAATATAGAATATTGTAGATAAATGAGGGAGAAAAAAAAGTATATGTTTTTGGTCAATCTTTTTAGCAGTCTCCTTCAAGGCATCCTAAGTGTTTTGTATGATACTTTCTGTTTATATATATGATGTGATGTACTGAAATGCTAATTGTTCTATTTTCTTTCCATAAAAATTTCTTAAATAATCTGTGGTAAATGAGGAACCATAGTCCAAATGGTTTAAAATAAAACCCTGTGATTGTTGTATCAGAGATTAGAGATGAAAATAGCTGTACTAAGAAACATTTTTAAGAGTCAAGGTCAATAAAAATATTTGTTCCCTTTAGTAGCTCCTGAAAATTGATATAAATTCTTGGCTAAAGTTACTTTTAATTTTCCACCAGGATCAGGCCTTTCTCTCGAGGAGCAGCTGGTGGGTTGAAACTGCCAAACTTTCAGGTATCAGTCAAGGCCTTAACCACTGAGAAACCAGGCAGTTTCAACCCACCAGCTGCTCCTCGAGAGAAAGATGTGGCAGTCTGCCTCTGTAAACATTATAGCCTTGAAAAACCCTATGGGACAGTTCTACTCTGTCCTATAGGTTGCTATCAGTTGGAATAAAATTGACCACAATGGGTTTGATTTTTTTGTTTGGGTATATTTATTTGGGAATGGATCAGATTTGTAGTAACATGAAGATTAGTTAAGTCAAGTATTGCAATTACTTTTCTTCAAGAAAATGGTTAGAAGTCAAGTAACTGTAGGTGTTGGATATTAATACTTCTCAAAAGTTGCTTATTGGTCCTATTATGAGGATTTTTTGTTTTCTTTATGTTGAAGTGTAATCCATAGTGAAGGCTACAGTCTTTGACCTTCACCAATAAGTGCTTCAAGAGGCGGGGACAAGATGGCGGAATAGACAGACGCTTCCGGCGAGCTCTCTTACAACAAAGACCTGAAAAAACAAGTGAAACGACTATATCTCTGATAAGCTAGGAGCTCTGAACATCAAAAGCAAGGTTAGAAAATGAACCAAAGGGCAGGGGGAGAAAGACACAGTTCAGAAGTGGAGAGGAGTTACCAGACCTGAATCGCTGGGAGCCCTTGGGCACCATTCCCAAGAGTGACTGCAGCAGGCTGGTACTAGTGTTTGGCCACAATTTCCCCAGGGAGAAGCAGCAGCCACACAGCCTACTCACACCTCCAGAACCAGAGAATGGTGCTCTTGGCAAAAGCTAAGTACTTGTGTATATTTTACCTTGCTCCCCTGCCCCGCTCCCAAGCCAGCTTCAGTGGCTGATTTCCTTGGGCCTGAGATAGGCCCTGTTGAGCCCCTAGAGCCATCCTCCCAGCCTTGGAGAATGAATAAATTGTAATTGGGGGAAAAGATAATTTGCCAGCTTAAAAAAAAAAAAAAATTTTTTTTTTTTTTACTGATCAGAGGAGCTCAGGACAGAAGCAGCTCCTGTCCAGGCATAAACAGTCTGTGGACTCTGAGTACCTTTCCCCTCTGCATGGACCAGTGTGGGTCTATTTCAGGGGAATAGGCCCTTGTTGGCAGACTACTACTGTTTCAGCTGTGCAGTGGAGAGGTGGGTGTTTGATGTTTGACATTGCTTTGCCTATTAAACAGGGTCCTCACCTACCCACATCAGGGGCCGAAGGACTGGTAGCTCCACTCAGGTCACCCAGCCACCTGCAACAGGGGTCCAAAGATAACTGGTACCTCCTAGTCCTTACAACCAAAAACACTGGGTGCCCATGGTCTGTCTGCAGAACACATCCACCTATATGCTTTAGGGAAGAGGGACACGCTTTTCTCAGAGACACATGGGGGACAATTCTCAGCCCCCTGCCTTTTGTAGAGCATGACCCGCTGCTGTAAACAGATACTGGTACCTGTACCAACCACCCCTGCCCCTCTAAGACTGTAGGACACAGCCTGTACCACACACTTGAAGATCAGCTACCTGGACACCAGAGCTGAATTCATACAAGAAAAATGAATGGACTCCTAGACTGATATACCTGATAACAGCTCTAGCCATCTGGGGACAGGACGCCAGAGCTCCAAAGGTGAAAATAAGCTGGCTCACTCAAGCAACCCATCTGGGCATACCAAAACAAAACAAAGCAAGAAGCTATGACACAGTAAACAAACATAAAATAAAATAATACAATAACTTGTACATGGCTCGGAGTCAACAGTCAATATCAAGTCACATAAAGAAACAGGGCATGATCGCTTCAGCAAGCTCTTGAAACAAAGAATCTAGGGATCTTCGAGATGAAAGTGCCTTCCTGGAATTACCAGAGGCAGAATACAAAAGATTAACATACAGAACCCTACAAGACATCAGAAAGGAAATCAGGCAATATGCAGAACAAGCCAAGGAACACACAGATAAAGCAATTGAAGAAATTAAAAAGATTATTCAGGAACATAATGAAAAATTTAATAAAATCCATGGAGAGCAATCAGAAATTCAGAAAATTAACAAAAAAATTACAGAAGTAGACCACTCGATAGAAAGTCAGAGGAGCAGAATTGAGGAAGTGGAAGGAAGAATTTCTGAAAGTGAAGATAAAGCACTTGGCACCAATATATTTGAAGAAAAATCAGATTAAAAAATTTTAAAAAATGAAGAAACCTTAAGAATCATGTGGGACTCTATCAAGAGAAATAACCTGCGAATGATTGCAGTACCAGAACAGGGAGGAATAACAGAAAATACAGAGAGAATTTTTAGCAGAAAACTTCCCTGGTATCATGAAAGATGAGAATATAACTATCCAAGATGTTCTTTGAAATCCACATAAGGTAGATTTTAAAAGAAAGTCACCAAGACATATTATAATCAAACTTGCCAAAACCAAAGATAGAGAATTTTAAGAGCAGCAAGGGATAAATGAAAAGTCACCTACAAAGGAGAGTCAATAAGAAAAAACTTGGACTACTCGGCAGAAACCATGCAGGCAAAAAGGCAATGGGGTAGCTCATAGAAAGCATTGATGGAAAAAAATTGCCAGCCAAGAATCATATATCCAGGAAAACTGTCCCTCAAATATGAAGGTGAAATAAGGACATGTCCAGATAAACAGAAGTTTAGGGAATTTGTAAAAACCAAACCAAAACTACAGGAAATATTAAAGGGAGTCCTCTGGTTAGAAAATCAATAATATCAGGTATCCAGCCAAGACTAGAACATTGGGCAGAGCAATCAGAAGCCAACCCAGACAGGGAAATCATAAGAATAAATCAAGAGGGAAAAAAAAAGCTCAAAACAGGGAAACAGCAATGTTATTATGTAAAAGAAGACAATGTTAAAACAATAAATAGGGACTAAGAAATGTAGTCATAGATCTTTCATATGGAGAGGAAGACAAGGTAATACAAAGAAATAAAAATTACATTTAAATTTAGAAAAATGTGTAAATAATAAGGTAACTGGAAACCCTGGTGGCATAGTGGTTAAGTGCTATGGCTGCTAACCAAAGGGTCGACAGTTTGAATCTGCCAGGTGGTCCTTGGACACTCTATGGGGCAGTTCCACTCTGTCCTAAAGGGTCACTATGAGTCAGAATTGACTCGATGGCACTGGGTGTGGAATAAGGTAACTACAAAAGAGACAAAACAGCCTACACATCAAAATAAAATACAAGAAAAAAATAGAGATTCAGCAGAAACAAAATCAACAACAACAAATATGAGTAAAGGACAATACATAAAGATAATCTACTCAGCACATAAAATTAAGTGGGAAAAAGAAACTGTCAACAATACACACAAAAAGACATCAAACTGATAGCACTAAATTCATAAAAAAAAAAATTCATACCTATCCTTAATTACGCTGAATGTAAATGGACTAAATGCACCAATAAAGAGACAAGAGAATGGCAGAATGGATATAAAAACAAGAACCGTCTATATGCTGCCTACAAGAGACACACCTTAGACTTAGAGATAAAAACAAACTGAAACTCAAAGGATGGAAAAAAATATATCAAGCAAACAACAATAAAAAAAAAAGCAGGAGTGGCAATATTAATTTCTGACAAAATAGACTTTAAAGTTAAATCCATCTAAAGGATAAGGAAGGACACTATATAATGATTAAAAGGACAATACACCAAGAGGATATAACCATATTAAATATTTATTCACTCAATGACAAGGCTGCAAGATACATAAAACCAAGTGAGATAGACAGCTCTACAATAATAGTAGGAGACTTCAACCTACCACTTTCGGTGAAGGACAGGACATCCAGAAAGAAGCTCAATAAAGACACGAAAGATCTAAGTGACACAATCAACCAACTCGACCTCATAGACATATACAGAACACTCCACCTAACAGCAGACAAGTATACTTTCTTTTCTAGTGCTCATGGAACATTCTCTGGAATAGACCACATATTAGGTCATAAAGCAAGACTTAGCAGAATTCAAAATATCACAAAGCATCTTCTCTGACCATAAGGCCATAAAAGTAGAAATCAACAACAGAAAAAGCAGGGAAAGAAATCAAACACTTGAAAACTGAACAGTACCATGCTCAAAAAAGACTGGATTATAGAAGACATTAAGGATGGATTAAAGAAATTCATAGAATCCAATGAGAATGAAAACACTTCCTATCAGAACCTTTGGGACATAGCAAAAGCAATGCTTCGAGGTCAATTTATATCAATAAATGCACACATTCAAAAAGGAGAAAGGGCCAAAATCGAAGAAATATCCCTATAACTTAAACGAATAAGAAGACAGCAACAAAAGAAACCCTCAGGTGCCAGAAGAAAAGAAATAATAAAAACTAGAGCAGAACTAAATGAAATAGAAAGCAGAGAAACAATTGAAAGAATTAACAAGACCAAGAGCTGGTTTTTTGAAAAAATCAACGTTAATAAACCATTGGCCAAGCTGACAAAAGAAAAACAGGAGAGGAAGTAAATAACCCAAATAAGAAATGAAAAGGGCAATATTACAACAGACCCAACTGAAATTAAAAGAATCATATCAGATTACTAAGAAAAACTGTACTCTAACAAATTTGAAAACCTAGAAGAAATGAATGAATTTCTAGAAACACACTACCTACCTAAACTAACACAAACAGAGGTAGTACACCTAAATAGACCGATAAAGAAATAAGAGATTGAAAAGATTATCAAAAAACTCAGACAAAAAAAAGCCCTGGCCCAGACGGCTTCGCTGCAGAGTTTTACTAAACTTTCAGAGAAAATTAACACCACTACTACTAAAGGTATTTCAGAGCATGGAAAAGGATGGAATACTCCCAAACTCATTCTACAAAGCCAGCATATCCCTGATACCAAAACCAGGTAAAGGCATCACTAAAAAAGAAAATTACAGACCTGTATCCCTTATAGGTCTGTCCAAAGGGTTGGCAGTTCAAACCCTCCAGGCGCTCCTTAGAAACTCTACGGGGCAGTTCTACTCTGTCCTATAGGGTCGCTATGAGTCGGAATCGACTCGAAGGCCCTGGATTTTTTTTTTTATCCCTTATAAACTTAGATGCAAAAATCCTCAACAAATTCTAGCCAACAGAATTCAACAACATATCAAAAAATAATTCATCAAGACCAAGTAGGATTCATACCAGTTATGAAGGAATGGTTCAACATTAGAAAAAACAAATTAATGTGTTCCATCATATAAATAAAAAAAAGACAACAATCACATGATTCTATCAATTGATGCAGAAAAGGCATTTGACAAAGTTCAACACACATTCGTGATAAAAACTCTCAGCAAAATAGGAATAGAAGGAAAATTCCTCAACATAATAAAGAACATTGATACTAAGCCAATAGCCAATATCATTCGAAATGGAGAGAGCCTGAAAGCATTCCCCTTGAGATGGAGAACCAGACAAGGATGCCCTTTATCACCACTCTTATTCAACATCATGCTGGAGGTCCTAGCCAGAGCAATTAGGCTAAATAAAGAAATAAAGGGCATCCACATTGGCAAGGAAGAAGTAAAATTATCTCTATGTGCAGATGACATGATCTTATACACAGAAAAACCTAAGGAATCCTCAGGACAACTACTCAAACTGATAGAAGAGTTCAGCAGAGCATCAGGATATAGGATACGCATACAAAAATCAGCTGGATTCTTCCACAGCAACAAAAAGATCAGCGAAGAGGAAATCACCAAATCAATACCATTTATAGTAGAGCGTAAGCAGATAAAATGCTTAGGAATAAATCTTACCAGAGATGTAAAAGACATATACAAAGAACACTACAAAACACTTCTGCAAGAAACCAAAAGTGAACTACTTAAGTGGAAAAACATACCTTGCTCATGGATAGGAAGACTTTACGTTGTAAAAATGTCTACGCTACCAAAAGTGATCTATAGATTTAACGCAATCCTGATCCAAATTCCAACAACATTTTTTAATGAGATGGAGAAACAAATCACCAACTTCATATGGAAGGGAAAGAGATAAGTAAAGGATTACTGAAAAAGAAGAACAAAGTGGTAGGCCTCACTCTATCGATTTTAGAACCTATTATACCACCACGGTAGTCAAATCAGCTTGGTGCTGGTACAACAACAGAGACATAGACCAATGGAACAGAACTGAGAATCCAGTCATAAATCCATCCACATATGAGCAGTTGATATTTGACAAAGGCCCCAAAGCAGTTAATGGTTTTTCAGTTAACCATTCTTTAGCAAATGGTGCTGGCTTAACTGGATATCCATCTGCAAAAAAATGCAACAAGACCCATACCTCACACCGTGCACAAAAACTAACTCAAAATGGATCAAAGACCTAAACATAAAATCTAAAACGATAAAGATCATGGAAGAAAAAATAGGGACAATGTTAGAAGCCCTAATGTATGGCATAAACAGTATACAAAACATTACCAACAATGCCAAAGAAAAACTAGATAACTGGAAACTCCTAAAAATCACTTATGCTCATCCAAAGACTTCACCAAAAGGGTAAAAAGATTACCTACAGACTGGGAAAAAGTTTTTAGCTATGACATTTCTGATCAGCACCTGATCTCTAAAATCTACATGATACTGCAAAAAGTCCACTACAAAAAGACAACCCAATTAAAAAATGGGCAAAAAATATGAAAGGACACTTCACTAAAGAAGACATTCAGGAGGCTAACAGATACGTGAGGAAATGCTCACAATCATTAGCCATTAAAAAAAAAATCATTAGCCATTAGAGAAATGCAAATCAAAACTACAATGAGATTCTTCTCACTCAAAGAAGGCTGGCATTAGCCCAAAAACACAAAATAATAAATGTTGGAGAGGGTGTGGAGAGACTGGAGCACTTGTACACTGCTGGTGGGAATGTAAAACGGTACAACCACTTTGGAAATCAATTTGTCACTTCGTTAAAAAGCTAGAAATAGAACTACCATACGATCTAGCAATTTCACTTCTTGGAATATATCCTGGAGAAATAAGAGCCTTTACATGAACAGGTATATGCACACCCATGTTCATTAAAAGATGGAAGCAACCAAGGTGTCCATCAACGGATGAAGGGATAAATAGATTATGGTATATTCACACAATGGAATACTATGCATTGTTAAAGAACAGTGAGGAATCTGTGAAACATTTCATAACATGGAGGAATCTCGAAGGCATTATGCTGAGTGAAATTTGTCAATTTGAAAAGGACAAATATTATATAAAACCACTATTATAAGAACTGGAGAAATAGTTTAATCAGAGCAGAAATTATTCTTTGATGGTTATGGGGGGGGAGGGTGGAAGGGTGGGAGAGGAGTATTCACTAATTAGTAGATAAGAACTATTTTAGATGAAGGGAAAGACAACACACAATACAGGTGAAGTCAGCACAACTGGACTAAACCAAAAGCAAAGAAGCTTCTTGAATAAACTGAATGCTTCAAAGGCCAGCGTAGCAGAAGCAGAGGTTTGGGGACTGTGGTTTCAGGGGACATCTAAGTCAGTTGGCATAATGAAATCTATTAAGAAAACATTCTGCATCCCACTTTGGACAGTGGCGTCTGGGGTCTTAAAAGCTAGCAAGCGGCCATCTAAGATGCATCAATTGGCCTCAACCCACCTGGAGCAAAGGAGAATGAAGAACACCAAGGACACAAGGTAATTATGAGCCCAAGAGACAGAAAGGGCCACATAAACCAGAGACTACATCAGCCTGAGATCAGAAGAACTAGATGGTGCCCAGCTACAACCGATGACTGCCCTGACAGGAAACCCAGCAGATAATCCCTGAGGGAGCAGGAGAGGAGGGGGATGCAGACCCCAAATTCTCATTAAAAGACCAGACTTAATGGTCTGACTTAGACTAGAAGACCCCAGTGGTCATGGCCCCCAGACCTTCTGTTAGCCTGAGACAGGAACCATTCCCAAAGCCAACTCTTCAGACATCGATTGGACTGGACAATGGGATGGAGCAGGATGCTGATGAGGAGTGAACTTCTTGGATCAGGTGGACAGTTGAGACTATGTTGCCATCTCCTGTCTGGAGGGAAGATGAGAGAGTGGATGGGGTTAGAAGCTGGCGTAATGGACGGGAAAAGAGAGAGTGGAGGGAGGGAGTGTGCTGTCTCATTGGGGGGAGAGCAATTGGGAGTATGTAGCAAGGAGTATATAAGTTTTTGTGCGAGAGGCTGACTTGATTTGTAAACTTTTACTTCAAAACAAAAACCCAGTGCCGTCGAGTCAATTCTGACTCATAAAAATTAAAAAAAAAAATAAGTGCTTCATGTCCTCCTTCTTTTTCAGGAAGCAAGATTATGTCATCTGGATATTGCAGGTTTTTATTTAGTCTTCCTCTGACCCTTCTTCATATAGTCCAGCTTCTCAAATTATATGTTCAACATACAGACTGAAATAGTATGGTGGGAGGATTCAACTCTGATGCACACTTTTCCATTTTAAACCATGCACTATTCCCTGTTCTGTCTGAATGATTGCCTCTTGGTCCATTTACAGGTCCCCCATGAATGCAATTAAGTGTTCTGGAATTCACATTCTTTACAATGTTATCCACAATTTGTTATCAGCCACAGAGTTGAATTCCTTTGCATAGTCAATAAAACACAGGTAAACATCTTTCTGATATTCTCTGCTTTCAACCAAGGTCCACCTGTAATCAGCAATGATATCCCTCATTCCATGTCCTCTTCTGAATTTGGCTCAAAATTCTGGAATTTCCCTGTCTATGTACAGTTGCAGCCACTCTTGAATTATCTTCAGTGAAATCTTGCTTGCATGTGATATTAATAATATTGTTTGATAATTTCCACTTTCTGTTGGATCACCTTGCTTTGGAATGGGTGCAAATATAGATCTCTTCCAGTCAGGTAACTCTCTTCTAAATTTCTTGGCATAATGAGTGAGAACACCCCGTGTTGCATTCATTTGTTGAAGCATTTCAGTTGATATTTCATCAATTCCAGAAGCCTTATTTTTTACTAGTGGTTTCAGTGCAGCTTGGACTTCTTCCTTCAGTACCATCGGTTCTTGATCATATGCTATCTCTTGAAATGGTTGAATGTTGACCAATTCTTTTTGGTACAGTGACTGTGTCTTCCTACCATCTTCTTTTGATGTTTCATGTGTCATTTAATTTTTTGCCCACAGAATCCTTCAATACTGCAGCTTGAGGTTTGAATTATTTCTTCCATTCTTTTAGCTTGAGAAATGCTGAGTGTGTTCTTCCCTTTTACTTTATCTTGTTTTCTTGAGCTGCCCTTTGAAATCTTCTGTTCAGCTGTTTTACTTCATTATTTCTTCCATTCATTTTAGGTACTCTGTGCTTAACAGCAAGTTTTAGAGTTTCTTCTGATATCCATTTTCATCTTTGCTTTCCTGTCTTTTTAATGACCTTTTAGTTTCTTCATGCCCTTGATGTAATCCCATATTCTTCTGGCTTTTGGTTCATTAGTGTTCAGTGTGTCAAATCTGTTCTTGAGGTGGTCTCTAAGTTCAGGCGGGATATATTCTAGGTTATACTTCAGCTCTTGTGGACTTGTTTTAATTTTCTTCAGCTTCAACTTGAACTTGTATATGAGCAGTTGGGGGTCTGTTCTGTAGTCAGCCCCTGGTCTTGTCCTGACTGATGATATTGAGCTTCTCCATCACCTTTTTCCACAGATATAGTCAATTTGATTACTGTGTATTTCATCTGGTAAAGTCCACGTGTATAGTCATAATTTGTGTTGTTGAAAAAAGTGCATGATGTCTAAAAGAATAAAATACCTATGAATAAATCTAAGCAGGGATGTGAAGGACTTATACAATGAAAATTATAAAACACTGCTGAAAACAATTAAAGAAGACTTAAACGAAAAGATGTTCCGTGTTCATGGATTGGAGACTTAATATTGTTAAGGTGTCATCAGTACTACCCAAACTGATCTATAGATTTAGTGCAATACCAATAAAAATTCCAACAGCCTTCCTTACTGAAATGTAAAAACCAATCCTCAACTTTATATAGAATTGTAAGAGGCCCTGAATAGCTTAAGCAATGCTAAAAGAGAAGAATAAAGTAGGAGGACTCATATTTCCTGATTTGAAAACATACAGCTACAGTAATCAAAACAACCCAGTACTTGTATAACAATAGATACACAGACCAATGGAATAGAATTTATAGTGCAGAAATAAAATACACACATCTATGGTCAACTGATTTTTTGCAAGAGTGCTAAGTTCATCTAATGAGGAAAGAGTCTTTTCAATAAATAGTGTTGGAAAAATTGGATTTTCACATGCTGAAAAATTAAACAGGATCCATGCCTCACACCACACACACAAAAAAATTCAAAATGGGTTAAGGTCCTAAATGTGAAAACTAAAACCATAAAATTCTTAGTAGAAAATGCAGGGGTAAGGCTGTCAAGATGAGCTTTTAACAATGGATTATCTAACGTAATAACAAAAGCACAGCCAAAAGACAAAAAATTAAATGGGACCTCGTAAAATTTTTCAAAAAAAAAATTGTTCATCAAAAGACTACCAAAAAAGTGAAAAGAAAAGCTACAAACTGGGAGAGCTTCTTTGGAACCATATATCTAATTAGAATCTAAAAACCTATATATATATATAAAACTTTGACAACTTAACAACAAAAGCAGAAAAAAGACAACTCAATCAAAAAATGGGCAAAGGACTTAAATAGACATTTCACCAAAGAGAACATTCAAATGGCCATCAAACACATGAAAAGATGCTCAATGTCATTAGTTTTCAGAGAGAGGCAAATTAAAACCACAATGATATAACAATTCATTCCCACTAGGATGGCTTAAAAAACAAAAACAAAACCATTAAAAAATGTTAGAATTCTTATCCATTGCTGTGGGAATGCAAAATGTACACTTGTTGTGGAAAACAATGTGGCAAATCCCCCAAAACCTAAAAGTAGAACTACCTTTTTTTGCCACTGCCATCAAGTTAATTCTGACTCATAGCCATCCAATAGGACAGAGTAGAAGTGTCCCATGGGGTTTCTAAGGAGCGGCTGGTAGATTTGAACTGACGATCTTTTGGTTAGCAAACAAACTGTTAACCACTATGCCACTAAGGCTGCTAGAAGTACCATATGACCCAGCAATTCCACTCCTAGGCATATAGCCACAAAACTTGAAAGCAGAGACTCAGAGACTTGTACATCAGTGCTCATTGCAGCACCATTCACAGTAGCTAAAAGGTGGAAACAACATAAGTGCCCATCAACAGATGAATAGATAAACAAAATGTGGTACATACACACAATGGAATACTACTTAGCTAGTAGAAGAAATGAAGTCTTGATACATGCTGCAGTATGAATGGAGCTTGAAGACAATATGCTGAGTGAAATAAGTCAATCATAAAAGGACAAATACTGTATGACCTCACTTATATAAAAAGACAAGAAAAGACAAATATACAGAGACCAAAGTGTTTCAGTTGCTATCAGGGGTGGGAGGAAGGGGGAAGGGGGAATTACAGTAATGGAAATATCACATTGATTAAGGGTAGGATTGCACAGCCGATTATTGTAATTGCTGCCGGTAAGTTGTACACTTCTAAAAAGTTCGATCAATAACAACAACAAAAAAGGTGTGTGAAGAATAAATTATTGGTCTTGCAGAATTTTATTATATGATCTCCATCATGATTTCTATCCCCAAGGCCATATTTTCCAACTACTGATCCTTCTTCTTTGTTTTCAACTTTTGCATTCCGATCACCAGTAATTATCAATGCACCTCGACTGAATGTTTGATAAATTTCAGACTACAGGAGTTCATAAAAATTTTCAATTTATCTTTGGCATTAGTGGTTGGTGCATAAATTAAAGATTGAATTACCTGGCATCATGTATTTGTTTGTTTACTGTCTGTCTCCCTGTGCCATGAAAGCAGGGACTTTATTTTGTTCCTGCATTCTTAGCCTTCAGAGCAGTGCTTGGACACAGTAGGTGCTCAATAAGTGTGTGTTCAGAGCAGGCTGTGGAGAGATGAGACCACAGAACTGAGTGGGCATCAGGGTTCACCTGCTCTTCCAGCCTTAGGTCTTGGCCCCATTCAATACCTGTGCATGCTATAACCAGTGAACTTTCTAAAACACAAATCTACTTCCTCCATTCCTTTCTTTCAAATGTTTCAATGGTTCTCCACTCTTTCTAGAATAAATCACTGAATAAGCTCTAATTTTTTTTCGGTTCCTAAAACCAAGCATGCCCCTTCTCTCCCTCAGCCCTTCACACTCAGTGTTCCATCTGCCTAGAATAATTCCACACCACCATCCTTCTAGCCCCCAGCCCTGCCTTATCTTCAAGATCTTAAGTCAAACCTTGCTTTCTCTAGGAAGCCTCCTGTTACCCCCAACAGACAGTGGGGGTCCTATGGCACTTACCTCACTCTGTTGGAAATGCCTTATTTTTCTTTCACGAAATACAGCACCTTGGTTAAAACAGTGGGTTTGAATTCCAGTTCCACATTATTCAGGAGGTAAATTACTTTGGGCTAATTACTTAACTATGTCTGTTTTTTTTCAAAGGGAAAATGAGAAAAATGATAATGCCTAACTCATAGAGTTGTTGCAAGAAATTAAGCGTACATTAAATGCTCAGTAATTATTGGCTATAAATCTATGTACCCACTAGACTGTGAAGTACCAAAAGGGTGGCACCATGTTAGTGTGCTCATTTCTGTATGTTGATACTTACTCAGAAAGGCTGGCATAAATTAGGCTCTCAGTAAACATTTGCTAAATCTATACATGAATAAGTGGTTTATAGAGACCAATTGACTACCTCATCCATATATATCAATCCTCTCTTTCTCTGCCTCTTTTGCACACACACACAAAGAAAAACATGAACCTTGGTTTCTTGGGTGACTTCTCTGACTTTCCCCGTTCATATCTTTGACTTCATTTCAGCTTATTGTCCATCATAATATAAGCATTATTAACAGGAGAGGACAAAGCTTAGTAACTCCTTAAGAAACTAGGTGGTTTTAGGGAGAGAGGAAGTATTATTAATTCAGTCACTTTTTAAATCCCATCTGTGATATCCTTGGAGCAATTGACAAGTAGCAATTTAAAAAGAGGTAGCTTTTAGGATTAAAACTTTGCATATTTCCTTAAGGTAAATCAGTATGAAAGTAGAATGAAGGGGAAAGTTGATTCCCCACATGGTAAAGAGAATTCCACCATATTTATCTTTTAAAATTGTTCATCAAATATTTGTTCCTACTAGCTCCTCAACCTCCAGAATGGTCAGTGAAAACTAGAAATCACCTAGACTATTTGCCTCTCTTCTGCATGCCATTGGCTCCAGATCCAATATATATTGAAACAGGTGATTGAAATAATTAAAAAATAGATATCTAACAATAAGAAACAATTAAAAAGATCTAAGTGAAAAATATAAAGGAAAATGACAAGACAAAAAGGAAAATTTGGAAAAAGATAGTCAAGGAGAAAAGTCACCCAAGTGCAAGTTTAAGTGCACTTAGGAGAAGCCGTCTTACGAAACAGCATTTCATCCCTCCTGCCTCACTTTCTGCTAGGTGTCCTCATGGGCAACAGCTGGGTTTTTCCCCAGTACAGTTGCTACGGATGTGTTTTCACTGTGCTTTTGTGCAGGGGATCTAAATTACCTGAGTATGTAAGTCTCAGCAGGTTTATGCCCTTCTGACAGCCCATCTTGGGGAGGGAATGGTAGAAGTATAAACATTGTCCTGAACCCCAGGCTCAATATTGTCTTAAGCCTTGAAAGATGACTGATGATCCATCTTAAGGAGTCAAGATGGCACTAAGATACACTAAACCACAAAAAATAAATAAATAAATAAATAAAAATAACAAGAGCCAAAGGAATGAAATCAAGAAGGCCAGCTTCCTCTCCTCTGAGCTTTGCACAGTTAGATGATCACTTTAGTAACTTCAGTAACTTTAAAGTGACTAAGAGTGACCCACAGGACACAGGGACACCAAACCAAGCCTTGCTTTCTATTTCTCTTCCCATCACAATACCCAGAAGGATGCCAAATTCATCCTCAGAGACGAAAACAGCCACCATCTTATCACACAACTAAAGTTATAGGGGAAACTTTGAAGTCTTAATACAAAACAAGGGATGAAGATCAATCAGATTCTCTCAGCCTAAGAGTGTGGGAGCCGATATCAGTGTGAATCTTATAAACTGAAACTTTGGCCTTACTGGAGCTCCTCTGATGTGACTCAGAGCCAGTGAAGTTTCTGAAGACCTAGTGGAGGTGACCGTTAGTGACCATCTGTGAAGAAGGCAGCAGAATGGTAAGGTACGTGGATATAGAACTGTCCTATATCATCCCTGAGCAGAGTAAATGGTTAACATACTCAGCTAGTAATGAAAGGCTGGTGATTCAAATCCACACAGAAGCCCCTCAGAAGAAAGGCTTGATGACCTACTTCCAAAAAATCAGCCATTGAAAGCCCTGTGGAACACAGTTCTACTCTGATACACATAGGGTTATCATGAGTCAGAGTCGGCTTGATGGCAACCTATTTTCTTTGCTCCCTGTCTGGCAACTGGCCAACTCAAGGAATAGTGGTTCAGTGCAGAGGTACTTCTCACACCAAAGCCAGCCATTTTCCTGTAATTAAAAGTAATGGCTCATCTGCCGGTTGTTGCAGCTTTCACTTGTAACTTCCCATGGGACCCAATGCTCCAGGACTGAATCTCCCCTGTGCCCATGTTAGTCTTCGGGCCTTAACACTCACATCACAATGAACACACTTGTGGTGTACGCTCTCCATTGCCCTTCTTGTGGAAGCGTGCTCCTCTGTAATGAGCAGGGGAGGTTTGTGACCAGTGGCATCTATTCATTGTACCTATGCTATTTATTAATTTATAAACAAATACAATTTTCAGAAAATTACTTTTCTGGTGGCCCCATGTTCCCCTTGAATCTATGTAGTTTAATCAATTGAGAATAACCTTTACCTCCTGCCTAAAGGGTACCCCAGGGGACCCATTTTATGTGGGATTCAGTGAGGAAAAAAAAAAAAAAAAAAAGAGGAAAAGTGGGTCCTTAATCTGCTTTGAAGCTGCTGTTGCTATGTCCACAAAATTAGCCTTGAAAAATTTAGTAGAAAGAAAAAAACTTAACACCATGGGAACCTGCATTTTAAATTTCACACAATCTTGTTTTTAATTACATCTAGGGCTGTGAGACAGAAAAATGAGAAAATAATTTTTTAGATTAAAAATTGTTTTTTTGCAACATTACACAATTGGGAATGAAGATGATCTATAGTGGTAGGTATTTTATATATACCTTTCTAGCAGTTGCTTGCAGATTTTTTGATATGCCTGATTCTAAATAAAGGCTTTTTCTTCAATTTGCACTTACAGGAGAAACAATTCTAAGCCTTTAGACATGTACCTGAAACTTGCCCAAAGCAAATATTTCTCTAAACTTTTCTCCTCACGTTTGGGTTATAGGCTCTGACTTTTCATGGCTTTTTATTGGCCGGCAACCAGGACAATAATAGTAGGAACCTATAGCTAAGAAGAACAGGATATATTGTAGGACTTCTGGCGTATTGTTTACAATAGAATTGAAAAACTGAGGAACATTTTGCTGAAATGTGCCACATATTTCCTCCCCTAAATTCTTGGTCATATAATGAGTAAGAAACCTACACTGACCCACAACTAAGTTCTTACAAAAGGGCCTGGACTTTCCTGTTGCTCCAAGTTTTTTGCTTCCTATCCCAGGTAACCAATAGCTTGTCCACGGTTGGCTAAGTTTTCTTCTATTCTCTGGTCACTGATGCACTCTGACTTATTCATGATTTTATGGGCCAAGGAATGTAACTGAAAAGCAAATCTTAATTACAGCCCTATCACTTCTGTTTCACTATAGAATATGGGACAGCAGAAGATGGAGAATGAAGAACCTTCAGTGGGCTTGTTTTTTAGTGTGGGCCTGGTGGAACTACTGAAATCTGCCTCCACTCTATTTACCCACCACCTTTTAATATAGGTGCCACAATCTTTTTGGGAGGAGATAGTCTTTATTTGTTTGAAGCCTACAGATCTTTGGGAGCTGAGCTGCTGGCATGGAAGCAACAGTGGGCGGTAGTGGTGAGGGAATGTGAGAGAGATTGTGTGTGTTTGTATATGAGAGAGATGGAATGTGTGTGAATGAGTGTGTGTGTGAGAAAGAGAGCAACATAGAGTGGTGTGGGTGAGTGTATGTGTTTGTGTGAGACAGAGTGTGTGTGTGTGTGTGTGTTAGTGTGTGAGATAAAGAGAAAGAGAGAGAGAAATTGAGAGTAACTTGGTGGTGGGGTAGAAGGCACTGTTTTCCATTTCTCACTGGAAATCTGAAAAAATGATGATGCTTCGGACCTCTACCAATGTATTTGATGTGGATAGCTTCTCAACTGATTAATTTCTTGGCCCCTTCTCATCTGAGCTTAGATAACCGATGCATTTTCACTACTTTTTTGAGAGTTGCAGGCTCCCGGTCTTATCTAATCTCTTCCGGTATGAGAACCGAAGAGTAAAGTTGTACCAGAGGAAAGGGGATTAACTTTCTGTTTAAAGTTTATTGCCCTTTAAAAATTCTAAGAAATATGAGCAAAAGACATCCTAAAACCAGTAGGCATCTTCTGAGGTAAATTCGAGAAATGTGGAATTTTTCTGCAACAAACTTTATCTAAATTAGTTCTGAGGGTTACCAAACAATACCCTCAAGGAGTTGCTCTGAGGTAGTATGAAGAAGGGAGACTGGACACAGATTAATCTGTTCAGAATTGGTTGTGAGACTCCAGGCCATAACTGATTTTAACTGTGCCTTTTATTAACCATTACTTGACTGGATATTTGTGGCTGATGAGTTTTTGCACAGTTAGAAAAGGGTATTCTAAAAAGCAGACATACTTCCATTTCAAAGCAGCAAGATCCCTAGGCATTGCTGTGGTGAAATCTGAGGATGGTATTCCATCCTTCCTGCTTCTACTTCTGCTGGGCACCTCATGGGTGGCAGGCAGGTTTACAGACTATACAACTGTTGTACTTGTTGGAGAAAAATGGCATGAATAAGTCTCAGAAAGTCCATGCCCTTCCGATGCCATTTCCCTTGTAAGGGAAGGAACTGCAGGATACTATGCACGCAAATGCAAGGCAGAAAGAACTCAAAGGACATTCTGGAATTGACAGTACCGTCCTGAGATAAGCTGATTCAGGATAAAAAGGGGAGGAAAAATTGGGAACCTGGCTGAGAGGAGTAGAGATGACACTGCCTTTTCTAACCCCTCATCTTAGAGTTGCCCAAGGCTGAGAGAAGCAGCAGGAGGTGAGGGGAGAAGGAACTTGGTTGACTAGGCCTGTTTAACTTCCATTTCTTTGACTTTGATTTTGGAAACTTGAACAAGTCTTTATCCCAGTACAAAAAAGTTTGTGACTATAAATAGAAGCTCTATGTTTATTCAACCTCTTGTCCTATCAAGACAAACTTTAGTCCTCCCAAACCAGGGCCATTCCCTTTTCCCCCAATGTTGCCCATTAGCTTCTATAGAGGGCTAGGCATTTAGTAGTTACAATATTTTATGGAAGAAATAACTTGGGCTTTGTAGTCTATAAAGGCCTAACTTTAAATCCTGCATCTGCACTTATTAGTCGCTTGGCAAGTTACTTAATTTCTCTGAACCTCAGTTTCACATCTGTAAAATAGGAACAATAATGCATCTGAAGTTGTGAGGATTAAATGAGAATTTTAAATGAATGTATTTAAAGCGTCTAGCACACAAGAGATAGGGCCAAGATTGTGGAATAGTCAGACACTTCCTGTCTTCCCTCTTACAACAAAGAGCTGAAAAAACAAGTGAATTGTTTATATATGACAATCTAGGAGCCCTGATCATCAAAGACAAAGTTGAGGCATTGAACTAAGTGGCAGGGGGAAGGAGAGACAGGTCAGAAGCAGTGAAGAAGTGCTAATCATGAGGTAGTGGGTACCCTGCTGGCTGGGTTGGCATGTGCACACAGGCTGAGGTGAACAGTACTGCTCGGAATGCGTTTCACCATGTCGGGAGAGGCCGGTGGCAGAGAGTTTGCACAAGCCTCCAGAGCTGGGGGGAAGGAGTGCTGGACTTGAAAAAGTTAAGTACAAGAATCTAACCTGCCACACAGGGCCAAAATAACCCCTCCTCCTCCAGGACTTTCACAGCAGAGAAGTGCCTCTTTCCCCTCACCACTCCCTACCCCACTTCACTCCAACACCAGTATGGCAGTATTCAACAACTGCCATGCCTCCTAAGCTAGAACTAAGGGCTACCCACACCCAAACTCATCTTGCGACTTGAAAAGATCGCCATGCCTCCTGAGTTGAGAACTCAGGGCACGTGCTGTCCCTTTACCTAGGAACTGGCATAAGGGGTCCATGGACTCACAGCACCTTTCACTCCTGCTTAGACTTGCGTGGGCTGATTTAACACCAAAGGCCCTCATTAATGCCAAACTCCCTAAGCTGGGAACTCAAGACTGTCTGGGCCCAAATCAGACTTGTGGCTTCAAAAAATCACCACACCCCCTAAGCTTAAATTCAGGGCAGGCATTGCCCCTTTGCCTAGGCACTGGCATAAGAAGTCCACAGACTTGTAGTGCCCTTCACCCCTGCCTTCACTTGAGTGGGCTGATTCAACACCATAGGTCCTCATTAGCATAGAACAACAGGGCATACACCTGAAGCCTATTTTCAACTGCAGGAGCCAAGGGGTAGTTGCAGATTTGTGACATTTGGCAATGCTCTGACCATTAAGTAGGGGTCTGAGGGTTGGCAATATCACCCACTTCATCTAGTCACCCATAATAGGGGTCCAAGAATAAGTGGTGCCTCCCAGTCCCTGTAGTCAACAGCACTGGGTGCCCAAAGCCTGGCTGCAAAACCCATCCACCTATGAGCTCTAGGAGACAGGGGCATGCCCTCCACCCAGGCACTCAGGGGCAGCCATCACCTCCCTGCCTTGCTCAGCACTGATCCCCCTACCGTAGCCAGGTACCTGTGCCTGCTCTGGACACCTGTATGCAGTCTGCCCTTCTAGAGCTGTAGGTTGGAGTCTGCACCACACAGTTGGTGACTGAAGACCTGGACACCTGTGCTGAATCTGCACGAGAAAAGTGAACAGACTCTCGGGCTTACACACCCTGTAGCTGCATTAACCACCTGGTGACAGGAAATGAGAGCTTCAAAGATGCCAAACACCAAAGTAGTTCGCATGTCCAGCCTGTTTGGGCATATCAAAACAAAAGAAAAAGCTAGGACACAACAAACAAACATACAAAAAAAAACCCAAAACCCATTGCCATCAAGTTGATTCCAACTCATAGTGGCCCTATGGGACAGAGTAGAACTGCCCCCATATGGTTTCCAAGAAATGTCTGGTGGATTCAAACTGCTGACATTTTGGTTAGCAGCCATAGCTCTCAACCACTATGCCATCAGGGTTTCCAACATAGAGTAAGTAAATAGAATATCTTCTTGATGGCTCTGAGGCAACAGTCAATATCAAATCACATAAAGAAGCAGGTCAAGATGGCTCCACAGAGTGATCAAAGCAAAGAACCAGGAAATCTTCCAGAGGAAGGGAAGGTCTTGGAATTACTGGGATTAGAATTCAAAAAATTAATATATGGAGTTCTTCAAGAGATCAGGAAGGAGATCAGGCAAAACTTAGACCAAGCCAAGGAACACACAGACAAAGCAAGAGGAATTCAGGAAAGCTATACAAGAACAGAACGACAAATTTAACAGGCTGCTAGGAACCATAGAGAGACAGCTACTAGAAATCCAAAAGATTATCAATAAAATTTCAGAATTAGACAACTCAATAGAAGGTCATAGAACCAGAATTGAAGCAATAGACGTCAGAATTATCAAGAGTGAAGATAAATCCCTTGACGCCAATTTATTTGAGGAAAAAATCAGATAAAAGAATTTTAAAAAATGAAAAAAAAAAAAAAAAAAAAAAACCTCTAAGAATTATATGGGACACTATCAAAAGCAAAAACCTACAAGTGATTGGAGTACCAAAACAGGGGAGGGAATAACAGAAAATACAGAGAGAACAGTTGAAGATTTGCTGGCAGAAAACTTCCCTGATATCATGAAAGATGAGAAGATATCTATCCAAGAAGCTCAACGAACCCCACAAAGGGTAGATCCCGAAAGAAAGTCAGCAAGACATATGATAATCAAGCTTGCCAAAACCAAAGATAAAGAAAGAATCTTGAGAGTTGCTAGGATAAGTGAAAAGTCACCTACAAAACAGAGTCAATAAGACTAAGCTCTGACTAGTCAGCAGAAACAATGCAGGCAAGAAGGCAATGGGATGACATACATAAAGCCTTGAAGGAAAAAAAAATTGCCAGCCAAGAATAATATATTCAGCAAAACTGTCTCTCAGATATGATGGTGAAATTAGGACATTTCCAGATAAACAGAAGTTAAAGGGATTTGTAAAAACCAAACCAAAATTACAAGAAATATTAAGGGGAGTCCTTTGGCTAGAGAACCAACACTATCAGATAATAACCCAAGACTAGAACACAGGACAGAACAACCAGATATCAATGCAGATAGGGAAGTCCCCAAAATAAGTCAAAGACTGAAATTAGGGAAACAGAGATGTCAATATGTAAATGACAACATTAAAACAAACAAGTGGGGCTAAATAACGTAGTCATAGAACATCTATACGGAGAAAAAATTATTTCAAAATCAAGAAATAAAAGATTGCTTTAAACTTAGAAAAATTGAGATAAATTTTAAGGCAACCACAAAGGAAACTAACAAATCTACCCATCAAAATAAAAAAGAAAAACATAGACTCAGCAAACACAAAATCAACAATAATGAAAAAGATGAAAAGAAAATACATAAAGAAAAATGAGTCAGCACAGAAAATTAAGTGGAACAAAGTAAGTGTCAACACACACACACACACAAAAGCATCAAAATGATGGCAGTAAACTCATACCTATCAATAATTACACTGACTGTAAATGGACTAAATGCACCAATAAAGAGGAAGAGAGTGACAGCATGGATAAAAAAACATGAACTGTCTATATTCTGCCTACGAGAGACACACCTGAGACTCAAAGACACAAACAAAGGAACTCAGAGGATGGAAAAAAATGTATCAAGCAAATAACAACCAAAAAAGAGCCCGAGTGGCAATACTAATCTCTGACAAAATAGACTTTAAAGCAAAAATCCACCACAAAGAATAAGGAAGGACATTATATAATAATTAAAGCAGTCAACACACCAGGAGAACATAACCATAATAAATATTTATGTATCCAATGACAGGCCTCCAGAATACATAAAACAAATTCTAACAGCACTGAAAAGAAAAAATCACAGCTCCACAATAATAGTAGGAGACTTCAACACACCACTTTCGATGAAAGACTGAACATCTAGAAAGAAACTCAATAAAGACACAGAAGATCTAACAGCCACAATCAATCAATTTGACCTCATAGACATATACAGAACTATGCACCCAACACTAGCCAGGTATACATTATTTTCCAAAGCACATAGAACATTCTCCAGAATAGACCACATATTAGGCCATAAAGTGAGCCTTAACAGAATCCAAAGCAATGAAATATTACAAAGTATCTTTTCTGACCATAAAGCCATAAAAGTAGAAATCAATAACAGGAACAGCAAGAAAAAAAAAATCAAATACATGGAAACTTAGCAACACCTTGCCCAAAAACTACTGAGTTATAGAAGAAATCAAAGACAGAAAAAAGAAATTCATAGAACCAAATGAGAAAGAAAACCCATCTTACCAAAACTTTTTGAGCACAGCAAAAGCAGTGCTCAGAGGTCAATTTATAGCAATAAATGCACACATCCAAAAGAAGAAAGGGTTGAAATCAAAATAATAACTCTACAACTTCAACAAACAGCAACAAAAGAAGCCACAGCCACCAGAAGGAAGGAAATAATAAAGATTAGAGCAGAAGTAAATGAACTAGAGAATAGAAAAACAATTGAAAGAGTCAACAAGACCAAAAGCTGGTTCTTTGAAAAGATCAGCAAAATAGATAAGCCTTTGGCCAAACTGACGAAAGAAAAACAGGAGAGGAAGAAAATTACCTGAGTAAGAAAAGAAATGGGCGATATCATGACAAATCCAACTGAAATTAAAAGAATCATAACAGAACACTATGAAAAATTGTACTCCAACAAATTTGAAAATGTAGAGAAAATGGACAAATTTCTAGAAACACACTACCTACCTAAACTAACACAAAACAAATTGGAAAAACTAAGTAAACCCAAAACAAAAGAAGAGATTGTAATAGGAAAAAAAAAAAAAAAAAAACTCCCAACGACAAAAAAAGCCCTGGCCCTGACAGCTTTACTGCAGATTTCTACCAAGCTTTCAGAGAAGAGTTAACATCCCTACTACTAAAGGTATTTCAGAGCATAGAAAAGGAAGGAATACTCCTGAACTCATTCTATGAAGCCAGCATAACCCTTATACCAAAACCAGGTTAAGACACCACAAAATAGAAAACTACAGACTTATATACCTCATGAACTTCGACACAAAAATCCTCAACAAAATTCTAGCCAACAGAATTCAACAACGTATCAAAGAAATAATTTGCTATGACCAAGTGGGATTCATATCAGGTTCAACATTAGAAAAACAATCAATGTAATCCATCACATAAATAAAACCAAAAGAACCACATGATCTTATCAATTGATAGAAACAAGGCATTTGACAAAGTCCAACACTCATTCCGGACAGAAATTCTCAGCAAAATAGGAATAGAAGGGAAATTTCTTGACATAATAAAAGGCATTTGTACAAAGCCAACGACCAACATCATTCTAAATGGAGAGACCCTGAAAGCATTCCTCTTGAGAATGGGAACCAGATACAGATGCACTTTATCACTACTCTTGTTCAACATTGTGCTGGAGGTTCTAGCCAGAGCAATAACGTAAGAAAAAGAACTAAAGGAAATCCAAATTGATAAGGAAGAAGTAAAAGTATCCCTATTTGCAGATGGTATGATCTTATACACAGAAAACCCCGAAGAACTCACAAGAAAACCACTGGAACTTAGATTTCAGTAAAGCAGCAGGATATAAGAAAAACATACAAAAAATCAGTTGGATTCCTATACACCAACAAAGAGGACTTCAAAAAAAGGAAATCACCAGTCAATATAATTTAAAATAGCCCCCAGGAAGATAAAGTACTTAGGAATAAACCTAACCAGAGACATAAAAGACCTATTCAAAGTACAAGACACTACTGCAAGAAACCAAAAGAGATGTACATAAGTGGAAAAACATAACATGCTCATGGGTAGGAAGACTCCACATTGTGAAAACGTCAATTCTACCCAACGTGATCTATAGATACAATGCAATCCTGACCCAAATTCCAAAGGTATTTTTTAATGGGATGGAGAAACAAATCACTTGTATGAAAAGGGAAAAGGTCCAGATAAGTAAAGCATTACTGAAGAAGAATAAAGTGGGAGGCCTCACACTACCTGATTTTAGAACCTATTATACCACCACAGTAGTCAAAAGAGCCTAAGATTGGTACAACAGACTTATAGACCAATGGAACAGAATTGAGAACCCAGACATAAATTTATCCACCTATGAGCAGCTGATCTTTGACAAAGGCCCCAAATCCATTAAATGGGGGAAAGGCAATCTTTTTAACAAATGGAGTTGGCTAAACTGGATATCTATGTGTAAAAAAAATGAAACAGGACCTATATCTCACACCATAGATAAAAACTAATTCAAATGGATCTAAGACCTAAATATAAAATCTAAAACTATAAAGATCATGGAAGAAAAAATAGGGACAATGCTAGGAGCCCTAATACATGGCAAAAATAGTATACAAATCATAACTAACAATGTACAAACACCAGAAGAGAAAATAGATAACTGGGAGCTTCTAAAAAGAAAACACTTACGCTCATCAAAAGATTTCACCAAAAAAAGTAAAAAGAAAACCTACAGACTGGGAAAAAATTTTTGGCTAGGCTGTATCTGATAAGAATCTAATCTCTAAAATCTACAAGGTACTGTAACACCACAACAATAAATAGAAAAATAATACAAAAAAAAAAAATGGGCAAAGGATATGAACAGACACTTCACCAAAAAAGACATTCAGGTGGCAAACAGATACACGAAGAAATGCTCACAGTCACCAGTCATTAAAGAAATGCAAATGAAAACTACAATAACATACCATCTCACCCCAACAAGGCTGGCACTAATCCAAAAAAAACACAAAGTAATAAATATTGGAGAAGTTGTGGGGAGACTGGAACACTTACGCACTGCTGGTTGGAATGTAGCATGGTACGACCACTTTGGAAAGTGATTTGGTGCTTCCTTAAAAGGCTAGAAATAGAAGTACCATAAGATCCAGCAATCCCCCTCCTTGTTATATATCCTAGAGACACAAGCGCCATCACACAAATAGATATATGCATGCCCATGTTTATTGCAGCACTGCTCACAATTGCGAAAAGATGAAAACAAGCTAGGTGCCCATCAACAGATGAGTGGATAAACAGATTATGGTACATGCACACAATGGAATACTATACAACCATAAAGAACAATGATGAATCTGTGAAACATCTCACCACATGGATGAATCTGGACTGCATTATGCTGAGTAAAATTAGTCACAAAAGGCCAAATATTGTATGAGACCGCTATTATAAGAACTCAAGAAAAGGTTTAAACACAGAAGATGGTTGATGGTTTGATGGTTATGGGAGTGGGGAAGGAGAGGGACGGGAATTCACCAGGATCATCTTCGGTGAAGGGAAGGACAATACAGAATACAGGGGAAGTTGGCACAACTGGACCAAAGCAAATCTGTTTCCTGAACATATCCAAATACTTTGAGGGACAGACTAGCTGGGGCTGGGGCCTGAGTACTATAGTTTCCAGAACATCTAGGTCAATTGGCATAACCAAGTTTATTTAAGAAAATGGTCTGCATCCCACTTTGGTGAGTGGCGTCTGGGGTCATAAAAGCTTGAGAGCAGCTACCTAAGATGCATCAATTGATGCCAACTCACTTGGAGCAAAGGAGAATGAAGAATACCAAAGACACAAGGAAAATATTGGCCCAAGAGTCGAAAGGTCCACATAAACCCGACTCCACCAGCCTGAGACCAGAAGAACTAGATGGTGCATGGCTACCACCAATGACCGCCCTGACAGGGAACACAACAGAGAGTCCTGGACAGAGCAGGAGAGAAGTGTGGAGCAGAACACAAATTCATGTAAAAAGAACAGACTTAATGGTCTGACAGAGACTGGAGGAACAAAAAGTAATACTCATGAAGAGTGTGCTTCTTAGTTCAATCAGATACACAAGACCAGATGGGCGGCTCCTGTCTGGAGGTAGGATGAGAAAGCAGGAACAGACAGGAACTCGTTGAATAGACACAGGAAACCCAGGGTGGAAATGGGGAATATTCTGTCACATTGTGGGGATTGCAACTAATGTCACAAAACAATATATGTATAAATTTTTGTATGAGAAATTAACTTAAGCTGTAAATTTCACCTAAAGCACAATAAATAGTCTAGCACAGTGACTAGTACATAGTAAGTGATAAGCAATTGATAGCTATTATTTTTCCTGATTTACCTGAAGAGTGACTTCAGAGGAGAGACTTGAAACAATTCTTTCATATTGAAGCTGTGTGACTCTGAAAAAGTTACTTAACCTCTCTGTGCCTCATGCCCACATCTTTATCATGATGATGATAAAGTTCTTGTCCCTTAGGGTTGTTATGAAGAAAAAAATGAGATGATTAGTATAAAGTGTTTAAGACAATATCTGACATATAGTAAAATTTCAATATATTTATTATTTTTAATTATCATAATTATTACTAATTTTTTAAATTAAATATTTAGTGAAATAACTTTTTTTACTCATTAGTGAAGCCACAGACATTGTTTTACACTAAAATCTCTTTAAAACATTTAAAAGTAGCTCTAACACAGTAGAGAAAAAATTAACATGTAATATCTGTTTGATTAACGGCAGTGATTTGGTTTCTGCTTTTCATAGTTTGAAACTGTGTATGTATCACAGGAGATTGGCTTCAGGCTTGGAACACTATGAGCAACAAAACTTAAACATTATGCTTGTCTGCTTTGTAAACAGACCACACTGATCCCTCTTTTCTAGCCATGATGCTGCCTCGCTGCAAAGAGGCTGTATTCCTCTTAGCTGCAACCATAGATCTTCGTTGAGTGGCTTGTTTTCTGTTTCACAGATCTAATGCTGGATGCTGACCCACAAAAAAACATGTTCATAGTCCTTCCTCTAGGGGCTCCTAAGTCAAGATATTCCATAAAGAAAATGTAGAAGTCAAAACAGGAAAATTAAAAATGTGCATAGCTTTGTCATGTCTTAAAAGGAATCATTATTTAGGTCTAGTGTGGTTTCTTTCATTTTTTGCGTTCCTGCTGTTTTCCAAGTTGTGCTGGCTTCCCCAGCACTGTCTTACCCTTCACCAAAGTTACCACTTATCTAACATTTTTTCCATCCCCACCCCTCCCCTTCCTCATAACCATCCAAGATTGTTTTGTTTTGTTTGTAAACCTTTTCATGAGTTTTTACAGTAGTGGTCTCATACCATATTTGTCATTTTCTGATTGACTTATTACACTCAGCATAATGCCCTCCCGATTCATCCATGTTATGAGATGCTTCAAAAATTCATCATTGTTCTTTATCATTGTGTAATACTCCACTGTGTGTATGTTCCATAGTTTGTTTATCCATTCATCTGTTGATGGGCATCTAGGTTGTTTCCATCTTTTTGCTATTGTGAAAAATGCTGCAATGAACATGGGTGTGCATATGTCTATTCCTGTGACTGCTCTTATTTCTCTAGGGTATATTTCTAGGAGTGGAATTGCTGGATCATATGGTATTTCTATTTGTAGCTTTCTAATGAAGCACCATAACATTTTCCAAAATGGTTGTACCATTTTGCATTCCATCAGCAGTGCATAAGAGTTCCGATCTCCCCGTGGCCTCTCCAACGTTTATTTCCCATTTGTCTGATTCATGCCGGTGTGAGATGGTATCTCACTGCAGTTTTAATTTGCATTTCCCTAATGGCTAGTGATTGTAACCATTTCCTCATGTGTCTGTTGGATGCTTGAATGTCTTCTTTGGTGAAGGGTCTGTTAATTTCCTTTGCCCATTTTTTAATTGGATTAATTGTCTTTTTGTTGTAGATGTGTTGGATTTTCTTGTAGGTTTTAGAGATTAGGCCTTTGATTTGTAATACCCCCCAATTTTTTTCCCCAGTCTGTAGGTTCTCTTTTTTACTCTTTTGATGAAGTCTTTTGATGAGCCATAATTGTTTAATTTTTAGAAGATCCCAGTTATCTAGCTTAACTTCTGGAGTTTGTGTGTTTTTGGCTATGGTTTGTATCCTGTTAATGCCATGTATTAGGGCTTCTAGCATTGATTGCATTTTTTCTTCTATGAACTTTATAGTTTCTGGCTTTATATTTAGGTCTTTGATCCGTTTTGACTTAGTTTTTGTATATGGTGTGAGGTATGGGTCCTGTTTCATGTTTTTGCCTGTTTGCCATCACCATTTGTTAAAAAGACTGTCTTTTCCTCATCTGATAGATTTTGAGCCCTTGTCGAAGATTAGGTGACCATAGGTGGATGGGTTTACATATGGGTTCTCAATTCTGTTCTGTCGGTCAATGTGTCTGTCATTTTTCCAGTACCAGGCTGTTTTGATGACTGTAGCTGTGTAGTAGGTTCTGAGGTCAGGTAGTGCAAGACCTCTTACTTTCTTCTTCAATAGTGCTTTACTTATCTCAGGCTTCTTCCTTTTCCATCTAAAGTTAATGATTAGTTTTTCCATCTCTTTAAAGAATATTGTTGGTATTTGGGTTAGGATTGCATTGTATTTGTAAATTGCTTTGGATGGAATTGTCATTTTCACAATGTTGAGTCTACCTATCCATGAGCATGGTATGTTTTTCCATTTATGTAGATCTCTTTTGGTTTCTTGCAGTAGTGTTTTGAAGTTTCCTTTGTATAGACCTTTTACATCCACAGTTAGATTTATTCCTAAGTATTTTATTTTTTTAGGGGCTATTATAAATTTTTTTTTCTTTTATAAATGGGGTTGTTTTCCTGATTTCCTTTTCATCCTTCTCTTTATTTTTGTATAGGAATCCAACTGATTTTTGTATGTTTATCTTGTATCCAGCTAATGTGCCAAATCTTTCTATTTGTTCCAGTACTTGTCTCATGGAGCCTTTTGGATTTTCTATGTATAGTATCATATCATTTGCAAATAGGGACAGTTTCACTTCTTCATTACCAATTTGGATGCCCTTTATTTCTTTTTCTTGCCTTATTTCTCTAGCTGGGACTTCCAGCACAATGTTAAATAGGAGTGGTGATAAAGGGCATCCTTGTCTTTTTCCTGATCTCGAGGGGAATGTTTTCAGCCACTGTCCATTAGAATGATGTTGGCTGTTGATTTTGCACAGATGCCCCTTATTATGTTGACAAATTTCCCTTCTGTACAATTTTATGGAGAGTTTTTATTGGGAATGGGTGTAGGACTTTGTCAAATGCCTTTTCTGCATTGATCTAGGTGATCATATGATTCTTTTCTTTCCTTTTATTTATGTGGTGTATTATCTTGATTGATTTTCTAATGTTGAACCATCCTTGCATGCCTGGCATGAATCCTACTTGGGTGTGGTGTATTATTTTTTTGACCTGATACTGAATTCTCTTGGCTAGAATTTTGTTGAGAATTTTTGCATCTATATTTGTAAGAGATATTGGTCTGTACTTTTCTTTTTTTTGTGGTGCCTTTGCCTGGTTTTGGTATCAAGGTTATGCTGGCTTCATAGAATGAATTTGAAAGTGTTGCTTCCTTTTCTGTGTTCTGAAATAATTTGAGTGGTACTGGTGTAAGCTCTCCCCTGAATTTTTGGTAGAATTCTCCAGTGAAGCCATCTGGGCTAGGGCTTTTTTATTTTTTTTAATTACCTTTTTCAATCTCTTGTGGGTCTGTTCAGATTTTCAATATCATTTTGCATTAGTTTGGGTAGGCAGCGTGTTTCTAGAAGTTTGCCCATTTCCTCTAGGTTTTCAAATTTGTTGGAGTATAGTTTTTCATAATACTGTATTATGATCCTTTTTATTTCTCTTGGGTCTGTTGTAATGTCCCTCATTTCATTTCTTATTTGGGTTATGTATTACGATCCTTTTTATTTCACTTGGGTCTGTTGTAATGTCCCTCATTTCATTTCTTATTTGGGTTATTTGTACCCTCTCCTGTTTTTCTTTTGTCAGTTTGGCCAGTGGTTTGTCAATTCAAAGAACCAAGTTTTGGTTTTGTTGATTGTTTCTATTCTTTTGCTATTCTCTATTTCATTTATTTCTGCTCTGATCTTTATTATTTCTGTTCTTCTTGTGGCTGCGGCCTTTTTTTTTTTTTTTTTTTACTGTTCTCTTTCTATTTGTTCAGGTTGTGTAGCTAATGTTTTGATTTCATCCTTTTCTTCTTTTTTGATGTGTGCATCTATTGCTGTAAATTGACCTCTGAGGAGTGCCTTTGCCATGTCCCAAAGGCTTAGGTATCTCATTTGATTATAGCAATTTTTTTATTGCATCTCTGATTTCTTCTATTACTGGGTGATTTTTTAAGCTGGGTGTTATTCATTTCAATGTAATTGATTTTTTTCTCTTTCCGTTCCTGTTGTTAGTTTCTACCTTGATGGCATTGTGGTCAGAGAAGATACTTTGTATTATCTCAATATTTTGGATTTTGTTGAGGGTTGCTTTGTGGCTGTGGTCTATTCTGGAGAGCATTCCACAGGCATTGGAAAAGAATGTGTACTTCGCTGCTGTCGGGTGGAGTGTTCTATATATGTCCATGAGGTCAATTTGGCTGATTGTGCCCTTTAGCTCTTCTGTATCTTTGCTGAGTTTCTTTCTAGATGGTCTGTCCTTTACTGAGAGTGGTGTGTTGAAATCTCCTACTATTATTGTGGAATTGTCAATTTCTCTTTTCAGTGCTGTTAGAGTTTGTTTTATGTATTTTGGAGCCCTGTCATTATGGTTAAGTCTTCATGATGGATCGTCCCTTTAATTGCTATATTGTGCCCTTCTTTGTTTTTTATGGTGGATTTTGTTTTAAAGTCTATTTTATCAGAGATTAGTATTGCCACTCCTGCTCTTTTTTAGTAGTTATTTGATTGATATATTTTTTCCCTCCTCTGATTTTTAATAAATTTACACCTTTGTTTCTATGTTGTGTCTCTTGTAGACAGGATATTGATGAATCCTGTTTTTTTAATCTATTGTGTCACTCTCTGTCTCTTTATGGGTGCATTTAGGCCGTTTACATTAATTGTAATTATATATAGGTGTGAGTTTATTGCTGTCATTTTGCAGTGCTTTTTTTTGTGGTGCTGACAATTTCATTGTTTCTCTTACTCTCCTGTGCTGAATTCCTCTTGTTTGTGGATTCTTTTTTTCATTTCTTTTGTTTTTGTAGTTTTTTTTTTTTTATTGAGACTTTATGTTTTTCTCTGTTTTGGTGAGTAGGTTTGTTGAAGTTCTTTATGATTACCTTGAAATTTACCCTTATCTTCCTGGGTTTGAATCAGTCTGTTCTTACTTGGTATTGTCCTGCCTTCATCTCCATTAGAAAGTTCTATATGTATACCATTTATTTCCTCTTTTATTTTTCTGACATTGTTGTCATTTACAGATTAATCTCTCTGGTTCTCTATTGTAATTCTTTTGTTTTTGGATAATCCTTGAGAGTTCATTTCCTAGGCTAGTATCTGGTTGTACAATCTTGTATCCTAGACTTCTGGCTTTGGTCTGATTTGTTTGTTCTCAGACTGAAGGACTCCTATTAATAATTCTTGTAAGTTTGGTTTGGTTTTTACATATTCCCTTAATTTCTGCTTATCTGGAAATGTCCTAATTTCACCATTATATTTAAGGAGAGTTTTGCAGGATATATTATTCTTGGTTGGCAATGTTTTTCTTTCAAAGATTTATATATGTCATCCCATTGCCTTCTTGCCTGCATGGTTTCTCCCAAATAATCAGAGTTAGTGTTATTGTTTCTTCTCTGCATATGACTGTTTGTTTTTCTTGAGCTGCTCGCAGGATTTTTTCTTTGTCTTTGGTTTTGGCGAGTGTGGTTATGATATGCCTTGGTGATTTTCACATGGGGTCTCTTCTATATGGGGTTTGTTGAGCTTCTTGGATGGTCAGCTTTTCATTTTTCATGATATTAGGGAAATTTTCTATCAGCAATTTTTCAGTGATCTCTCTGTGTTTTCCATTTTCCCCCCTTTTATGAAACTCTGATCACTCACAGATTTTTGCTTTTGATTTTATTCCACATAATTCTCAGGGTTTCTTCATTTTTCTTAGTTCTTTTTTTCTGATTTTTTCCTCAAGCAGAGTTGTATCCAAGTGTTTGTCTTCAATTTTGCTGATTCTGTCTTCCATCATTTCAAGCCTGCTCCTCAGCCCTTCTATGACACTGTGCTTTTCTGAAATTTTGTTGTTTATGTTTTGGGTTTCTAATTGTTGTTTTTGTATAATTTCTTGTTGTGAATTTATTTTGGCATTTTGTTCCTTTATTATTTTCCTGAATTCTTCCATTTTTTATATGTATTTTCCATGAATTTGTCTATTTTTTCCTCATTTTTGTGTGCTTTTTGCTTCAACTCTTGGATAATTCTGAATAGTAGAAATTTGAATTCCCTATCAGGTAGTTCTAGTGCCTTTTTTTCTACTGGAAAGTCATCTGGTGTTTTATATTGGATGCCTAGTGGAACCATCTGTCCTGTTGATATGTTTGGATATTTTCTGCACTCTTTGCGACATTCAGTCGTTATTTTCTTTGTTTATGACTGTAGATCTGTTTGTTTAATCCTGCTTTTTTTGTTTTATTTGGTTATGTCTGAGCAGGCTGACTGTGCACTCTTTTTGGTTTATTTGCCTGTGGTCACGAAACTTTTCACTTCCTTGTCCAATGGGCAGGGCCAGTGACTCAGCTATGGTGCATCAGGGCAGGTCCAGCTGAAGAGGAGGGGATGGGATGTATTGTTTGTGGCACATACTGGGGCTGACAGGGCAGGCCGGATATCAGTGCTCGGCAGGTTGTAGTAGACTGTTCTTGTGCTGCTCAGGGGTATAATATTCAGTGCATGGCACAGGTAAGCAGGAAGGAGGGGGGAGGTTGTGATGTGTGGAGCTAATATGTGTGTGGGAAAGAGAAGAGAAAGGAGAGAGAAAGAAGAGCCAAAAACAAACAAACAAGCATGCTAAGGGAGCTTACCATTGGAGTAGAGAGATGAGAAACTGAGAAGAACAAAAACTGAAAAAGAAAGAAAAGAAAAACCCCAATGGTTCCCACCAGTGTGGCTGCAAAAACCGGGGAAGTGGCTCCCATGCTGTACAATATAGCCTGGCTAGATGGGGTATAGATGTCACACAGCAGCAGGTGTTCAGGAGACAGGAAAAGGAGGTAAGTATAGAAAGACAAGAGCTGAGAAATGAAGAAAGACAGAAGGGAACAAAGAAAAAAAAGACAAAGAAAAAAGAAATGCCCCCATACATAGCTGTGCACATTGGGGAAGTGTCTCCTAAGCCATGCAGTGCAGCCCAGCTAGAAGAGACTCCCAAGCCATGAAAAGAGAAAGAAAGCAAACAAACAAAACAAAGCAAAAAAAAAAAAAAATCCTCAGGAATCCTACCAGTATGGTGTCATGGGCTGGGGGAGTGTTTCCCCAGTTGAGTGGCGCTTCACAGCCTTTCAAAAGAAAACAAAGATGGCACATGGAGCCAGGTGTTTGAGAGAAAGGAGGGGGAAGTGGTGGAAGGTGCAGAAGAAACCAAAAGAAATGAAAAAAAAGCAACATCAGCAACAGGCAAATGTCACTCAGGGAGCTGGTCAGTGTGGTTGGGGTGAATCCAAGTGGCCTGGTGTGAAGCAGTTGCCTCCGAGCCAAGAGACTGCAGCTGGTGGGAAGCAGGGGAGGCTGGGGGGGGCATATATTGCTGGCTACTGGGTGCTCTGTTTCCTGCTGGGATGCTTTCCCGTACTCCCTATCCACTGATCTCTGATGTGGGTGGGGTGAACCCAGGCAGCACAGAAGCTGCACTTCCCAGCAAGCCGAGTAACTACTGCCAGCCAGGAAGCAGGGAGGTAGAGTAGTGGGGGATAGGATGGGGGTGGGAAAATGTGTATCGCTTGTTATCGGGTGCTCAGTCTCCTGCTGGGAGCTCCTTGAAGCTGCTTTCCCGTGGTCCCTGTCTGCCTATCTCTGGCAGGAGTCAAAGATGGTGAATCTGTGCTGCATTAGCTGATAGGTGACCTCTGCATGTATCTCTCCTTACTCTCTGTTCTCTGTCAGTTTCTTATTCCATTTGGTGTTTGGCTGAGTTCTCTTTCTGTTCATTTGACCCTTCAGATTCCAGGACTGACATTTGTCTTTGTTTTTCTTAGTTTTTCAGGTCTTTGCTGTGGAGAGACAGGATGTTGCTTCTGTCTATGGTACCATGTTGGCCAGAAGTGTATCTTTCAGATTTCTAATTGTTGTTTTTGTATGACTTCTAGTTGTGAATTTATTTTGTCATTTTTTTCCTGTATTATTTACCTGAATTCTTCCATTTTCTTGTCTGTATTTTCCATGAATTTATGTGCCTTTCCCCTGAATTTGTCTATATTTTCCTCATTTTTTGCCTGTTTTTGCTTCAACTCTTGGATAGCTCTGAATGTTAGAGATTTGAATTCCCTACAAGGTAGTTCTAGTGCCTTTTGTTCTACTGGAATGTCATCTGGTGTTTTATTTTGGATGCCTGCTGGAACCATCCTGTCCTGTTTTTTAATGTGTTTTGATATTGTCTTTGGGACATTCAGTAATTATTTTCTTCATTTATTGATTGCAGATTTCTTTGTTTTGTCCTGCCTCTTTGTTTTATTTGGTTATGTCTCAGCAGGTGGGCTGTGCATTCTTTGTTGTTTACTCATTGTTGGGCACAATAATTTTCACCTCCTTGTCCAATGGGCAGGGCCAGTCACTCAGCTATGGTGCAGTATGGTAGGCCTAGCTGAAGGGGAGGGGCTAGGATGGATTGTTTGCGGCAAGTACTAGGGTCAATGGGGTGAGCTGGGAGTCAGTGCAGCACAGGTTCCCGTAGGCCATGCCTATGCTGTTCAGGGGTGTGATGTTCAGCACATGGTGCAGGTAGGCAGGAAGGAGGGCATGGTTGTGATGTATGGAGCTAAGATGGGTGTGAGAAAAAAGAGAGAGAGAGAGATGAGAGAAACAGGAGCCAAAAGCAAACAAACAAAAAGTACTAAGAGAGCTTGCTGTTGGAGTGGAGAGCTGAGAAACAGAAATGGAGAAAAACAAAAAGGGGGAAAAAAAGAAACAGGGAAAAAATAAATAAAAATTTAAAAAGAGAAGAACCCCCCCCCCCGGGGATCCCACTAGTGCAGCTTCGAAAACTGGGGAGGTGGCTCCCAGGCTGCTCAGTACAGCCTGGCTAGAAAGGGTAGCAATATCACACAGTGCCAGGTCCTCAGGAGAGAGGAAAAGAAGATAACTACAGAGAGATACTGAGAAATGAAGAAGACAGAAAGGAAAAAAGAAAAGAAAAAAATGAAAAAAGAAATGCCCCCAGGGGATTCTGCTGACACAGGCCAGGAAAGTGGCTCCCAAGCCACACAGTACAGCTAGGCTAGAAGAGGCTACCAAGCCGTGAGGCCAAGCTGTGAAAAGAAAAAGAAAACAAAACAAAGCAAAAAAAAAAAAAAAAAGCCCCGAGGATCCCACCAACATGGCATTGCCGTCTGGGGAAGCAGTTTCCCAGTTAAGTGGCATTTCGCAGCCTTTCAAGAAGAGGCAAAGAGGGCATACAGAGCCAGGTGTTCAAAAGAAAGGAGGGGAAGGTGTTGAGAGGCACAGAAGAAACCAAAAGAAGCAGAAAAAAGGAACACCAGCAACAAACAAGTGGCACTCTGGGAACCGGCCAGTGTGGGTGGAGGGAATCCAAGTGGGAAGGGGCTGAAGCCAGTGCCTCCAAGCCAAAAGACTGCAGACAGCAAGACGCAGAGGAGGCTAGGCAGCAGGGGGGAGAAGAATGGGGGTTGGGAAAGTGTATATGGCTGGGTTCTCTGTCTCCTGCTGGGAGTTCCTTGAAGCTGCTTTCCCATACTCCCTGTCAGCTGGTCTCCTATGCGGGTGGGGTGAATTCAAGCTGCACGGACACTGCACTCCCCAGCTGGCCAAGCAACTGCAGCTAGCTATGACGTGAAGGAGGTTGAGCAGAAGGAAGAAAGGTGGGGGAGGTGGGAGAACATATATCATTGGTTACCAGGTGTTCCATTTCCTGCTGGGAGCTCTGTGAAGCTGCTTTCCCATATTCCCTGTCTGTTGATCTCTAACAGGAGTCCAAGATGGCGAATCTTTCCTGTGTTAGCTGACAGGGGACCTCCACATGTATCTCTCCTCCCTCTGTGTTCTCTGTCAGTTTCTTATTCCATTTGGTGCTTGGCTGAGTTCTTTATCTCTTCGTTTGACACTTAGGGTTCCAGAATTGAAATTTGTCTGTGTTTTACTTAGTTTTTTAGGTCTTTGCTTTGGATGGATGGTGTGGTGCTTCCGTCAATAGCACCATGCTGGCCGGAACTCAACTATTAAATTTTTTCCTTTCCTTGGCCCTCTTCATATTTAATGTGATTTAGACTTCATGTCTTATTTCAGCAGTAGACTTAAAGTACCTTTAGCAACTTTATACAAGAGAAAAGGGAGAAAGTATATTTGTGGTTTCCAAGAAAGAAGCCAACCCTTTACACTTCCTAAATGTCAAATCCAGTGGATCTGGTTAGATTTCATTATAATTGATTCTCCTACAGAATTTGGTGCTGGTGACTATCCCTTGCTTCAGATACTTTGGGACTGTGTTCACTCTCGTTTTTCCTTCTACTTCTCTGGCATTCTTCTTCTGCCCCTTTGTGTGTTCCTCTTTTCTCTCTCTGGTCCTCTTCTGCTGCCTCCTGCTAAGCAATGTTATTCCCCAAGGTCCTGCACGTGTCCTTTTTCTCTTCTCCTTCTACACACTCCTCATCAGCCTCTAAGGGCTTTGAAGAGCAGGCACACAGTGAGAGTAACAGGAGATCATGTAGGAGCCAGAGCTTTGTAAAGTATACAGTGGAGTCACATCATACATGCATTCAACTATACTTGCAGAGCAAAAACAGCAAACAAAGTATTTGTGTGTCCAAGGAAGAGCAATAAGGGAGATGCTAATCTGCTGTGCACTGGGTCATTGCAGTTTGCCTTTGCCCCATAATGTATCTTGTTGGGCTGGATGTGAACTGTTAAAAGATTTTTTTTTTTTTCTCGTACATGCAACACAGCCCCTAACATAATCCACACTGGTGCTTAACTGAGGAAACAGCAAACTATTCAGACACTGAAGGAAAAATTGCCTGTATCAGCATTACTGAGAAAAAGCTCTCTGTGAGTGACATTGTATTTACAGATGATATAAGGAATTTGACTATGTGCAATATTTGAGATGACTTGAGGCCTTAGTCCAGAATGAGATGGAACGCCACTGTGTATGAGTAGAAGTTCTAACTAGTGCAATGGGAAAAGAAAAGGAACAAATTTAAAGATTTGACTCAAAGAATGCAGGGAATAGAACTTACTCAAGATTTGTAGTTCGTTTAAAAGATAATTGTGTAACCATTATTATTCTGATCTATTTATGTTACCCACTCTCATCCTCTGCCCCAACTGAAAATTTACCTGCCCACTACTGAAAGCAACTATCCTATTTTTGTGAGGTACAGCCGTGCACATGTCCCTTCACTCTGCATTTTTGCTTCCTCTTGCATTTATGTTTTTTAAGTTTGAAAATGCTCTATTGCCACAGGATACATCAAGCCAAATTAACAGAAAAAGCAATCAACTAATGCCAAGTGAACCAAAAAGAGGGTTCTTCTCCTTAGGAACATGTTGGCCTAAAAGGGAATTTCTTGTACCATGTTCTGAAACCAGGAAAAAAAAAAAAAAAAAAGAGTCCTCTAAAACTCCCAGATTAGCATTTGCTTTGGGTCTGAGAAGGAGCCTTGTGGTACAGTGGTTAAGCACTTGTCTGCTAATGGAAAAGTTGGCAGTTCTAACCTACCATCTGCTTCATGGGAGAGGGATGTGGCAATCTGCTTCCATAAAGACTACAGCCTTGGAAACCCTATGGGGCAGTTCTACTGTGTCCTATAGGGTTGCTACGAGTTAGAATCAACTCAATGGCAATAGGTTTGGTTTTTTGGGATAAGAAAGAGATTTATGCTTAGGAGGAGAAACACAGAACTCTAAATTCAGAATTTTTATGCTAAAGATTAGAACAATATTTTTTTATAAAGTTACCTTGTTGCAAGTAGAATGTTTATTATGCTAATGGATCCTGCTGCATAAGATGGTTTCTCAAATCAATTTCTGTATCAGCCTTCAAAAAAATAGCCCAGAACCTCAGAGGTTCAAAAAGTTAGTCTATTTGGAAAAGATGACAGGGAAGTAGGACAGAGGGCTTTGATTACACTCAGCCACGACTTTGATAACCCTTACTTATTGACTCTCTTGTTTTCTGACATTTCATATTTATGAGAATAGTAAAAAATCTGTTTGACTATTTTGCACAATAACAATGTGTCTGACTGTAACAAATGCTGAGATGCAAGGTGAGAGCAATGCTGGCTTTGATGGTTAAGGTTCTGTGTCAACTTGAATAGGTCATGATTCTCAGTGGTTTGGTAGTTATGTAGTGATGTAATTTGGCAGTTATATAATGATGTAGTCGTCCTCCATTTTGTGATCTGATGTGGTCATTCTCCTTTTTTACATAGCTGGTCTTTAAAAAAAAAATTGTTTTTTTTTTTTTTTGGTCTTTGGAACCTAACCATGTCAATAAGTGAGGAGAGGGTGTGCTTATATTTACATGGTACTTCCCCCTCCTTCCAGTCATTCTCCATCCATTTGTTCAATCATTCAAAAAATATTTATTGCACACATGCTGTATGAGAGGTACACTATCAGCCACTGAGGGATTTACAAAGAAAAGTAACACCCAATAAATACAATCTACTATAAAAATTTTTTTTTTTTTTTACTATCTAGGAGATCGGGATAAGGTTATCAGTATGAAGTCATACACACATGAAAATATATTACCAGTACAATTCATCCCAAATAAGTAGTGCAGATAACAACAACAGCAAAATACCCAAACTCAGGGCCGTCAAGTTGATTCCAGCTCATAGCGACCCTATAGGACAAAGTAGAACTGCCCCATAGAGTTTCCAAGGAGCGCCTGGTGGATTCAAACTGCCGACCCTTTGGTTAGCAGCTGTAGCACTTAACCACTACGCCACCAGGGTTTCCAGTAGTGCAGATAAGTTCTATAAAGTCTCCAAAATCAATTGCCATTGAGTCGATTCTGACTCATGGCGATCCCATGTGTGCAGAGTAGAACTGCACTTCATAGGTTTTTTGCTGGCTGTGATCTTTTGGAAGCAGATCACCAGGCCTTTTCTGAGGTGTCTCTGAATGAATTCTAACCACCAACTTTTTGGTTAGTAGCTGAGTACTTAACAATTTGCACCACCCAGGGACTCCTCCATGAAGGCTCAGAGGAGGGGAAAATCACCATGGACTGTAGAAGAAGATGAGTGGACAAGGAACATTTTTGAAATATGTAAAGCTTAAGAGTTTATATATTTAGTTTCACGGGTGAGAAGAGGTGAGAAAATTAAAGTACAATATTATCTGCTTGATATCAAAGAAATAATGGGCATAGCTTGGAAGTGAAAGGCTGAGGCTAAAATATTATGGCTTAGTCATTTACAAAATTTGAATTTAAATGCAAAATTTGAATTTAAGTGCCTTTCTGGGAAAAAAATTCTAATCAACATTAGTCTCTATTTCCTTCACACCATATTGCCTTCTGATCATTGTATAACATATGTGCACTTAAAATTAGTGACTTACTATGTTCTGGTATGATTTTTTTTTCCCTAACATTATCTCAAATAAAGTTTTACATATTTGTTATTATGATTGGTTACTTAACCTTTAATTTTATTATTTATATTTGCTAGCTTTTTTTAGCTTAGGGAATCATTAATAGTAATTTATAGTTATTCTAAGGAGTGATGATGGCACAGTGGTTAAGAGCTAAGGCTGCTAACCAAAAGGTCTGCAGTTTGAATCCACCAGCCACTCCTTGGAAATGCTATGGGGTAGCTCTACTTTGTCCTCTAGGGTCCTATGAGTCAGAATCTACTCGATGGCAACCAGTTATAGTTATTCTAATTTCTATTTCTTCATTCCTACCCAGGAAGGCTGTAGATCTGAGGCTCTATCTGGAACACACAACTAATTTCCTGGCCTTGACAGACAAGCCATTCTCCCTGCGGTTTCGGGGAGAATGTGCAAAGTTTCAAGAAGAATGGTCATGGGTTGGGTAATCATAGGTCCTATTTTGCTTGACATAACCATGGTTTAAACATACTGTCTTAAAGTAATTATTCGTACAGTTTCCCCTTTGACTCTCGCAAGTGTTCCAGAATGGATAATAAATTATATGGTCACTTTAGCCATAAGGAAGGAGGTGACCCCATGTGTGTCAGAGTAGAACTGTGCTCCACAGAGTTTTCAATACCTGATTTTTTGGCAGCAGATCTCCAGGTCTTTCTTCTTAGGTTCCTCTGGGTGGACTTGAACTCCAAACTCGAAGTTAGGAGATGAGTGTGGTAACTATTTGCATCAACAGAGACTCCATTCACCTTGTTAGATTGGTTAAATCAGCTCACGTTCATAAGATGCCCAGCGTCACTGCCAAATGGTCTCCATTCCAGCCCTGAATCTTCCGCGTGATGGTTTACTGGCTGTATTTCTTCACAAATAAACTGTATATTCATTCTTCTGACTAGTATAATTTTTATGTAGTTGAGATTACAGACTTTTATAAGTTAAGTTTATTATCTGCAATCTTTCTAATTTTGTAGTCTTCAAAATTTAGTTTATTACACTGCATTCTGTCAATTTTTTGTCTTAATTCTCTTATCTCTAAATGCATTCTCATTGCTTATGATATCTTTCATTCTTCAACAGTCTGGAAGGTATCTTACTTCCAAAGATGGAATGATTCTGTTGTTTTCATTTTTTTTTATATTTAATTCTGAACATCCAAAAATTTAATACATTTTGTGATATCAGTTATGGATCTAAGTTAATTCGCCTCCATGCTGATGTTTACTATTCATTATGTTACATTTTATTTTCAAATCAGCACAAACGGGATATTTTTAGAACATTGTCCTTTGATGCCTATGCATTAAAGCACTTACATGGAAAAACCATGTTTTGCTATGCTTTACAGTGTCCAGAGAGTGATAATTACGTGATGATTAAAGTCAGGCAGCAAAGAGGAGATATGATTTGAGGATGACAGTAGGTATAAGCGAAAGAATTTTTGTTCAGCTGAATAGCTACCACCCTGTGGGAGATGAGAGAACAAACTCTTCCAAATACAAAATAAGTTTTTCCTCTGTCTCAGTAGATAAGAACCCTAAAGTGGGAAGGGGCTTTGGAGTCTTGTGAGAGACAATATTTTTGGATGAATGACTGTGGAGGGTTATTTTGGAGTTTTATCAATCAGCTAGTTGGAACTGGGGATCTCACCTTTCTCCAGAGGGAGATGCTGCATCCAAACCTGTGTGGATGTGTGGAGACATGCATTTTTCTTGGGCGTTCTTAATTTTCATTAGATTCTGAAAAGTGTCTATGATGCTCTGTAATTAAGAACCAACAGCCCACTCCTTTCATTTTATGGATGAGGTTACTGATCTATAAGGAGGTTACATCAACTGTTCAGGGTTAAACATCTGATTAGTGAGACAGCCAAGACCAAGATCTGGGTTTCTTGTGACTCTTTCCATCCAAATCTGGTACAGAAAGCTGCCTATGTTTGCATTCAGTAAGAATTTATTTCCCTTCTTCCTAGCCAAAAGAGGGTCATTTTGCCCTAGGCAAAAGTGTGAATAGGTAAATTTGGATTTTACAAGCTTACCTTGCCCTTTCCAGCACTCATTCCAAACCTTTATGTTCCCATAAGACTCTTGAATATGACTATGTTTCTCCATCTAGTCCTGCCAATTTGCTGTTGTAATCTCTGTCACAAACATTTGTTAAGTGCCTCCTCTATCCCAGGTTGAGCACTGAGTGCTGGGAATATAAACTTTCCTTATACCTCATTCTCTCAGGGCTTTCATCTGGTTTTCAGCTATGAGACTATCTCTATGTATATCAGATAAAATAAGGATTCATAGTGGCTTTCTGCAACCAGGGCTTTAACTCCCCAGGCATGATCAGAAGTGTGAGAATGTCTTCAGGGTGGACAAAGAATGCAATGGCAGGCTAGTGTTAGCAGTAGTGTTGGCTGGCTCTGGTCTGCTGGGTAGGCAAGGGAGAGAGGTGTCTAAGAGCATTAAGAAAAACAGTATTCAAGGATTACTCTCTGACCCTAGACCTATTTTTGTTTCTTTGTTTTGGGGAGTCATTCGGTTAATGATTTCTAATACCTTGAAATCATTTCTTGTTCCTGCTCAGGAACCTGAACAAACCAAGTTTGAGGAAATTTAGCACTGAGTGAAGACAACATGCACTGGTTTATTAAGGACTCAGTTTATTTGTCTCCTGGAGGCTTAGAACAATATGAACTAGATAAAGTTCTGTTTATTTTGACAATGTTCACAATTGATAATAGACAATGGCCAAACTGACCGCATGGTCATCTCTGTCTATCATGATGGCAGCTGAAATGAATCTGTCTGCCTTGCCACAGGCCATTAAGTTTATGTGTACCAACACCCTCTGAGTTATCTGTTGCTGTTGTTAGCTGCTGTCGAGTCAGCCCCTGACTCATGGTGACCCCATGCACAATGGAACAAAATGCTGCCTAGTCCTGTGCCATCTCCAAGATTGGTTGTGGATCAGACTATTGTATCAATTTTTAAAAAATTGTTGTTATGGTATAGACAACACACATTTACCAATTTATAGAGTTTTATGGGTTGATTTTTGGAAGTAGATTGTCAGGCCTTTCTTCCTAGCCAGTCTGAGTCTGGAAGCTCCACAAGGACCTGTGCAGAATCTTAGCAGCACACAAGCTTCCACTGAATGACAGGTGGCAGCTGTGCATGAAGTGCTTTGGCCCAGAATCGAACCTGGGTCTTCTGCATGGAAGATGAGAATCCTACCACTGAGCTACTCCTGCCCCCTTAGTTATCTACAGCCCTTTTTTTTTTTTGAAGGGCAGTTATTACTTTTTCATTTGACAGAGGTAAGGGGAGGGAAAGAGGTTGGGCAGTCCATTTATAGCAAGGCACTGAAACCTTCTCAAAGAACCCCAGTGCCCTTGGGTGTGATCCATCTTCTCATAACCTACAGGAGGAGGAGAGGCCCTTATAGCAGTAAGTTTATAACAGGGAGCACTCCTTTCCTTTCTGTGGATATTATAAAGGCTTACAAAGGGAGATTGGATATTTCTTAAAGTTTCCTGAATTTCTATTAACTGTATTGTTCTGAGGCTGGCGTTCATCTTCCTGGGGAGAAGAAGGTGTAGAATTAAGGCAATAAATCTGATAACAGAAAAAAAGACATATTTGGCAGCAATACCTGGGGCAGTGATTTTCAGTTTTATTTTTTACAGTTAGACCCATGTTTTTAGATAAAACTTTATTGAAAAACCAAATATATGTCTTAAGAAAGTAGGAAAGGGCTGGGGACCCTAAAGTTCTGCCTATCTCACTGCCCTAACTCCTGAGGGTTTCTCAGGGCAGAGTTTGAAAACTACAGATGTATATATATAAAAAAAAAAATACATATATATAAATACATATTTTTTTTTAAATGTAATTAGAATTATTTTTGCCTGTTTTATTTTAGTTGTGAAAACATGACTAACAGATCATCTGGTTCAACTGTTTCACTGATGGAAACTTGATGTCACTTTGCCAGGTTCACACAGCTTATTAGTGATAAAACTAGGCTAAGTACCCAGGTCCCCTACATACGGTTCATTGACTTTCCCACAATTCCTGGCTACATAATGCAAGAAGTTCATTCACTTTTACTGATGAATGCAGAGCAAATTATTGGAAAAATGATGCTATATAGTGAAAACTAGCTTTAGTCATTTCTAAGTCATAATTTGTAACCATATGTCAGCTATAGTAATAAATTCATCTTGTTTTTTGTCATGTCCTATTTTTGTAACATTTTTTCTGAGCTACATTAAGATTTCTGTTCTCTGTAAAGTTTTCAATGGCTGATATTTTGGCAAATCTTTCTTCCAAGGTGCCTCTGGATATACGCCAACCTCCAACCTGTGGATTAGCAAGCAAGCATGTTAACGGTTTGTGCCACCCAGGGACACCAGGACATTAAGAGGCAGATACAATTATTCCTGGTTTTGCAGATAAGAAAATAGAGGCCCAAGGATGCTAAGTAGGCTGCCTAGGTCACACAGCTAATAAATGGCAGACTTGGGCCCAGAATTTAACACTTTAATATCTTTTTGCAAGAGGTTTTTTTCAGCAAACAGTGAAGTCAAATTAGACCTGTTCTCAAGGCTTGCCTTTCGGCTTTTTTTTTTCCCATGAAAAAAATGTTCCATGAACATTTTACTGAATTTAATATATTTTGGTTTATAATGCTTAGAAACTTTAAGGAATTGGGGGAGGGAAGGTCAGCTTCCTGTAATATTTTCTCATTACTTCTTGGCCACATCTAGAGTCTTTGACCTAAGCCTACCTTTTTCTGGCTATGTATAGCAAATCTAATTGGGAACTTTAAATATTTGTTTTACTTTATGTTTGAGAAAGAAGCCCTGGTAGGAATGTTTGTTCTGACTAGTGTTTACTTTATACTAATAGAGTTAAATTTGAACTCTTGGGATCTCATTACAATAGTCTTTGTCAAACTTGTTTCTTCTCCATTGGTTCCATGGCTTGCTAGAGTGGTGCTTCCTTATGGTTACTTCCTACTTTACAGCTCAATTTAGTATTGTCAAGATTTTCATTTTTTTTAATTGTGATTTAGGCGAAAGTTTACAGAGCAAATTAGTTTCTCATTCAAAAATTTATAAACAAATTGTTTCATGGTATTGGTTGTAATCCTGCATTGTGTCAGTACTCTCCCCCTTTCCCGTTCTACCCTGAGTTCACCATGTCTTTTGGTCCAATTTTCCTGTCCCCTCCTGCCTTCTTTTCTTTGTTCCTGGGCAGGTGTTGCCCATTTGATCTCATATACTTGATTGATCAAAGGAGCACATTCCTTATGTGTATTATTGTTTGTCTTATAATCAAAAAACCAAAACCAAACCCATTACTGTCAAGTCAATTCCAACTCATAGTGACCCTATAAGACAGAGTAGAACTGCCCCATAGGGTTTTCAAGGAGCGGCTGGTAGATTCAAGCTGCTGACTTTTTGGTTAGCAGCCTTAGCTCTTAACCACTGTGCCACCTGGGCTTCGTTTGTCTTATAGGCCTGGAATCTTTGGCTGAAAGGTGAATTTCGAGAGTGGCTTCAAGTCTGAGTTAGAAGAGTTTCTGGGGGCTATAGTCTCAGGGGTTCCTCTAGTCTCTGTCAGACCAATAAGTCTGGTCTTTTTATGTGAATTTGATCATTTGTTCTACACTTTTCTCCTGCTCTGTCCAGGACCCATTATTGTAATCCCAGTCAGAGCAGTTTCTAGTGGTATCCTAGCACCATCTAGTTCTTCTGGTTGTAGGGTTATGTTGACTGTTGTTCATGTGGTCCATTAGTCATTTGGAGTAATTTCTACCTTGGATCTTTCCCTTTCCTTCTCTCTGGACTAGAAGAGGCTCATAGTCATATCTTAGATGGCTCCTCGCAAGCTTTTAAGACCCCAGACTTTTCTCACTAAAGTAGGATGTAGAATATTGTGCCAATTGACATAGGTGTCCCTCGAGTCTGTGGTACTTTGCCTTTGAGCCTGAGAATTTCACTCCTTGAGGTGTTTAGTTATGTCTAAGAAGTTTTTCTGAATGTGCCACTTGTGAATTCTATTGTCTGTATTAATATATGAGGAGCACCTACAGTCATGTATTTAGAAATTTCTACCTCTGAATCTATATCTACCAGTGGGTTTGTTCCTTCACTTCCTCCCTTACCTCTTGGCATATCTATCTATCTATCAATTTGTAGATATTTGTTTGTTGACTTTATTGTTGCCGGATTGTCTCATCTATAGTAGTTAGCATAAAAAAAAAAAAAAAAAATCCAAACCCATTGCCGTCAAGTTGATTCCGACTCATAGTAGTTACCACAAACCTGAAACCAAACCCAGTGCTGTATAGTCGATTCCGGCTCATGGTGACCCTATAGGACAGAGTAGAACTGCCCCATAGAGTTTCCAAGGAGAGCCTGGTGGATTTGGACTGCCAACCCTTTGGTTAGTAGTTACCGTAGTTGCCCTTTATTCCTGCATTCCTCTCAGTTTCCTCGCTTGCCTTGGTCATGTTATGCTGACTTTCTCCCATATTGTGTATGGCCTTTCCCTTCACCAGTGTTAACTCACGTCTAATATCTCTTTGGTAATTTTATCTCTCTTCCCCTCCCACCCCTGGTAACCATCAAAGAATCTTTTTTTTTTTTTTTTCCTGTGTGCAAACCTTTTGTTGTTTCTTTCTAAAACAGTCTCATACAATATTTGTCTTTCTGTGATTGATTGACTTATTTCACTCAGCATAATATCCCAATTCATCCATGTTGTGAGGCATTTTGTGGCTTCATCATTATCCTTTATTGTTGCATGATATTTCATGGTATATATGCACCACAGTTTGTTAATCCATTCATCTGTCGATGGGCACTTAGCTTGCTTCCACCTTTTGTTATTGTGAATAATGCTGCAACGAACATGGGTGTGCATATGTCTGTTTGTGTCATGGCTCTTTTTTCCTCAGGGTATATACCTAGGAGTGGGATTGTTGGATCATGTGATATATCTAGTTCTAGCTTTTCGAGGAAGTGCCATATCATTTTCCATAGTGCTTGTACCATTTTACATTCACACCAACAGTGTATAAGAGTTCTAATCTCCCAACGTCCTCACCAATATTTGTTATTTTCTGTTTTGTTGTTGTTGTTGTTAGTCCCAGTAATGCTGGGATGAGATGATATCTCATTGTTGTTTCAATTTGCATTTCTCTAATTGCTAATGATCAAGATTTTCATTTTCTTGCCTTCCTTTGCCTAGTCTGAGGCATGAGGGCAGAGTTGGTCCTGGCTAAAATTTCAAAATTAGAGAGTTCTTACTGCGGGCTGTTCACATATCAGGACTGAGTAAATGCCAGGGGTTATCAGTAAGCCTTTCCTTGCTCCCCTCCATACTCTCACCCAAACCAAGACTCTCAGTTCTAAACCTGGGCAGTCTCTGTCAGTTGTACGGAACTGACTCACAAGAAGTTTACATTTTTAAATAAAGCAAATGTATTGCAATAAATGAACTTCTAATTGACAGAGCTGGAGGCAAAAGAATAATGACTTGGGAGAATTTTAGGCAGGATTTTATTATTTTACATTTCAGTTATTCTACTCCTGAAATTTAGAATCTCTATTTGGTTCTTTTCAAAATAATTTCTATCATTGTATTGGTATTATCTATTTGATGAAACATTGTTCTTACACTTTCTTTCAGTTCTTTAGGCAATGTTTCCTTTAGTGCTTTAAACTTATTTAAAATAACAGACTTTAAATCTTCATATAATGAGTCCAACCTCTGGACTTCCTCAGGGACAACTTCTATCCATTATTTTTTTCTACCTCTATATAGGCCATACATTCTTTTTACTTTGCATGTCTTATGTTTTTTGAAAACCACATATTTTAAATAATATAATGTAGCAACTCTGAAAATTGTATTGTCTTCCTTTCCCAAGAATTTTTTTAAGTAGTTGTTTGTTTAGTGATTTGCTGAACTAATTCTAATTCTGTAAAGTCTGTATTCTTCTTTGTGTGTACTCGCTGAAGTCTCTGCTTGGTTAATTTAGTGGTCAGCTAATGATTGGACAGAGATTTCGTTAAACTCCTGGAACCAATAAGTCTCTCAGGCTTTGTTGAGTGATTCTGTGTGCATGTTGGGGCATGCCTTCGAAACTCAGTCAGGCAGTTGACAACTGTGCCTTAGCCTTCACTTGCTGTTTTCTCAGAGCCTTAAGATCAGGTAGAGGTGAGGGCTTAGGGTCTTCTCAAGTCTTTCCTAAGCATGCATTCCTGGGCATGTGCATGGCCTTTTAAATTCCTAGGAGTATGTCAGAGCTTTACAAAGCCCCTGTGGACATCTCATTGCTCAGAATTTCCTTTTTAGCTTTCTGGTTAGTCTATTGTTCTCTCCCAGATTCCCTGAGTGCTGCAAACAGGTAACATGCTCGACTACTAACTGAAAAGTTTGAAGAGATTCAAGTCCACTTAGAGGTGCCTCAGAAGAAAGACCTGGTGACTTACTTCTGGAAAATCAGCCATTGAAAACCCTATGGAACACGGTTTTACTCTGATGCACATGGGGTTACCATGAGTTGAAATCAACTCAACTAATTTTTGTTGTTTGTCCCGACTATTATCCACTGCCTCAGGTAGCAACTTAGTTAAAGAATTGCCTGTAATCATTTTTGACAAATGTCCCCAGGGAAGAGGACTTTTGTACTGAACAAGCTTCTAGTTGTGTCAAATAGGCAGACTTGCAAGCGAGGGTCTTCCAGTGCTCCACCAGACAGGTCAATTGATGACAAACCTCTGAGAATAAAAATTTGAATAAGCCCCAGCCTCATTTCTCACTCCAATGGCTGCCGGGTTGCTGGTTTTCATTGTTGAGAACGGGTTGTTGGTTTTCAAGGTTACTATGGAACTGGAAAGTGGAGGATAGGACTAGGGTAAGTAAAAATACAACAAAGCTCACTGTTTTACTGAGATTCTGTCATTTTTCTTCAGTAAAACTTCACCGGATTGCTGCAAGCTTTCAGTTCATTTCCGGAATTCTGATAAAGTTGATTCTGACAATTTGTGCCATTTTTCTCATTGCTTTTGCAGACGGGAGAATTTTTGGAGGTCCTTACTTTGCCCTTTTTGCTGATGTTTCCCCAGAATGTTTATTATGACAAAATATCTCAAATACCAAGCTTCAAACATTTTTGTTTGTTTACATCATAAAAAATGTTAATACTATGTGCTCTTTTGTATACTTTTAAATTGAGAGTTAAATTTTTTTTTTGTGAGTAGCTGTAAAGGATATAATTTTCAGCATATTATAAATGTTGACATTTCAAAATGAAACTGTTACACCATTCTTTTAAATGTCATCAATGAAATCTAAATACACTAGCAGTTGGATACCTACCATCATCCATTTAAAAACACATGAACAAATTTTATCTTAACAGACTGAAATTTTACATAGAGCTTTCTTCTTTTTGAATTCTTATTTAAATTTCCACAGATTTTCATCCTAAAGTAGTATTTCTACACTGTAGAGTCCTTAATGATCAATGTTTGTATACAATTTGAAATTAATACATTTCCCCCCAAATTTCCTGGTACTATAAAGTTTTAATTATTAAAGATTATCTTCTGGATTGAGTTATCATTATAATTACTATTAGTACACAGCTGATCAAAACACAAACATACAATTTTATTATTATGAAACTGAAAAAAAACAAACGAATTTCTTCCCTTTATGAGGTTAAATGGGACTTTTCCCTGTAATTAGTTCATGTATCTTTTGATGAATTTACTTTTATTTCTGGAATATAACAGAGTTCAGTACCAATTCTACTCCCAGTTTTTGCTTTTAATAAATGTTTATTTAAATGCTTAGAAATCTTGTTCACATAGAAAATTAAAACCCCCAAAAACCAAACCCAGTGCCGTTGAGTTACTTCTGATTCATAGTGACCCTATACATAAATAGGGATCTTGTTATAGCAATATCACCAAATTTTCTGAGTTCCCTAAATGTTTTGGCAAAATTCAGCTAATGATTTATCAACACAAATTATTTTTAATTATCAGTTGAAGACCTAAATGATCCCTATTCAAATTTGTTGAAAACAAACACTTGGAAACCACCTGGCCAACAAAGAATTTGTCACTTAATCATGTAAGTCACTTCCCCAACCAATACTAGTACCTTGGACTGGCCCTTAGTGTGGACAGCCTGCCCCTGCATCAGAGGTGCAGTCTAGGGTACTTTGCTTTTACCAAAGAGCGCATTTGGAAATTGATAATCTAGGAAATGATTCCCTGAAAGCTATCTGTGTCCATAGAAAGTCTTCACATATCCCAAGGAGTATTTGCATACTCATTTTGAAGACTACTAAACTTTATTTTACCAGCATCAATCAGTCAACACTATTTGTTGTGTGACCATGATATACTAGGTATAAAAATTGACTTTTCCTGTGATGGCCAGATGTTTGAGCCCTGGTGGTGCCGTGGTTAAGAACTCGGCTGCTAACCAAAAGGTTGGATGTTACTGAAGCACACTAACTGGGATTCAGACTGACTACTCAATTAAATGTCCTTTTTGATATACCTTACCTTTCTCTAAGGAAGCATTTGTTTAGTCACATTTATTGAGATCAGATGTAAGTCAGCACAAAACCAGAGAAAAACATTTTTTTCAGTAACAAACTCTAGATTGATACTGACATGCCTAATTTGAGATGCCCCATAACACAAAATCATCTGTAAGTCCTTCAAAATTAAACACGAGTGATGTGTGACTATCAAGTTTAATTTTACGTTGAGTATTATTAAGCTGTTTCAATGTAGGACATTTACTCCTTAGCTAGTATTTCTTAGTGAAAGAGTCTTTAAACACCAGAATATCTCTCATGAAGCAGTACAGTGCTTTTGAAAAAGAGTGCATAAATAGATGTTTTATGAATGGAATTATGTTATTTGTATATTAGGGAAATTATTACTCAAAGGAATTCTAAGTTTTTTTTTTTAATTTTGGTAAATATATATGTAACAAAATTTGCCATTTCAACATTCTTCACATGTATATTTCAGTGACATTATGCTTATCATGCTGTGTAAGATGAAATTTTTTTTAAAAAAGATGCTCTTTGCTTAGTGAAAAAGCATCCCATAATATATCTCCTTGTTAAATTTTCATTGTCATATAAAAGGTTTGCTTAAGGGTGTGGGGAGAGGTCCATATCTGCCTCATTTTACTGGCTGATTCGCCTTACTGGTTTTTGCCTTGTTTTTTCACTTTGCAAAACTGTAAATTCCTTTATCAGGTCTTTCACAGGGCTCAGCAATTTGCTTATGTAAAAAACACTTCCAATTTTAAAATCATAAACAGTGTGTAACACTGACCTTACTGAATGATTTAAGATCTTTAAGATCTCAGACTCTCAAGAGTATTTCACTGGAACATAATGAGTAAAGGTAATGATATAGAGATTATTTTGGTTGATAAAATATCAAAGTAATAGTGTTTAATATAGCTGTTTTATGAAATAAATAGCTCTTGATTTAACCATTTAATTAAGTAATATAATAATTCCCTACCTTTGCTGTGTTGTTGTTTGTATTTGATCTTAGCTGTTCCTGTACTGCATATGATTTTTATAATTCTTTTTTTGATCTAAGGAAGATTTTATTGTCCCAAATCTGCTCATCACTTTGCCTTCCCCACTGCATGAGAAATCTTCAGCATCTTTTATCACGTCACCATCATTTGTTGAATAGCACTATCTCCCAACTCCCTTCCCTCCAAATCCCACAGACGAGCGTAGGTTCACATTTAGGCATCAACTAATAGCTCTTCTTCAGCATATTGAATATTTAAATACATGTAGTCCTGACCTTTCTTTTTCTTTTAGATTACTGCAGAGATAGTAAATGATGCCATGCATAAGCAAGGGTGTTAGCTGAACGAGATAAAATTATTTCAGACGGCTTGCTTCTTATTTGGTAGCTGTGACTACAAGCTGAAAATACAATTATCAAAGCAGAAACTTTCTGCATTGCACATATATGTGTATCTGAATTAGTGAGATTTAAATTTTCGTTTAAGCACCTGATATTTAGCACCAGTTAGCCTAATGTCCTGGCCTGAGATTGTGGCATCATGGGGAGGTAGCTTAAGAGAACAGTATGTGGATTAGCTGACAGAATTAGTCCTGAGAGAGCTAAATAAGAGATAAACAGAGGAGTTTTCTGATTTCTAAGTTGACAGATGTGGAGAAGGCAGTGGTTCAGTGGTAGAATGCTCATCTTCCCTGTGGGAGACCAGGGATCGATTGCTGGTCAAAGCACCTCATGCCCAGCCACCACTCATCTGTCAGTGGAAGCTTGCATGTTCCTATGATGCTGAACAGGTTTCAGCAGAGCTTTCAGAATAAGACGAACTAAGAAGAAAGGCCTGCTCGTCTACTTCTGAAAATCAGCCAATGAAAACTCCATGGATCCGTAGAAAACTCTATGGATCACAGTGGTGTGATCAGCAAACGATCATGCTCATGAGAATGGTGCAGGACTGGGCATCTTTAGTTCCATTGTGCTTGGGCTCACCATGAGCCACAGGCCTGGAGTTGACTAGATGGAAGCTAACAATAACAAGATAAGGGAAAGAGCTTGAGAGGAAACAGCAGGGCTATTGTGATATGCTTATTAGCCATTTAACCCACACTTTTAAGTTTGTTGTACTGTGGTGGCTTGCATATTGCTGTGGTGCTGGAAGCTATGTCACTGGTATTTCAAATACCAGCAGGGTCGCCCATGGTGGACAGGGTTCAGCTGAGCTTTCAGACTTAGACAGACCAAGAAGAAGGACCGCAGTCTACTTTTGAAAAAATTAGCCAGTGAAAACCTTATGAATAGCAGTAGAATGTTGTTTGATATAGTGCAGGAAAATGAGCCCCTTAAGTTGGAAGGCACTCAAATTACGACTGGGGAAATGCTGACTCCTCATAGTAGAGTTCACCTTAATGATATGGATGAAGTCAAGCTTTTGTAACCTTCATTTGCTGATGTGGCACAACTCGAAATGAAAAGAAACAGCTACAAATATCCATTACTAATAGGAACATAGAATGTATGAAGTATAACCAAAACCAAAACCAAACCCAGTGCTGTCGAGTTGATTCTGACTCATAGCGACCCTATAGGACAGAGTAGAACTGCCCCATAGAGTTTCCAAGGAGCACCTGGTGGATTCGAACTGCTGACCTTTTGGTTAGCAGCCATAGCACTTAACCACTACACCACCAGGGTTTCCATGAAGTATAAATCTAGGAAAATTGGAAGTCATTCAAAATGAAATGGAACACATAAAGATTGATATCCTAGGCATTAGTGAGCTGAAATGGCTTGGTATTGGACATTTTCAATCGAACAATCATATGGTACATTATGTTGGGAATGACAAATTAAAGAGGAATGGCATTGCATTCATCATCAAAAAGAATATTTCCAGATCTATCCTGAAGTACAACACTGTAACTGATAGGATAATATCCATACACCTACCAGGAAGACCAGTAAATGCGACCATTATTCAAAATTTATACAACAACCACTAATGCCAAAGATGAGGAAATTGAAGTTTTTACTAACTTCTGCAGTCTGAAATTGATAAAATATGTAATCAAGATGCGTTGATAATTACTGGTGATTAGAATGAGAAAGTTGGAAACAAAGAAGTAACAGTAGTTGGAAAATATGGTCTTAGTGATAGAAATGATGCTGGAGGTCACGTGATAGAATTTTGCAAGATCAACAACTTCTTCATTGCAAATATGTTTTTTCAACAACATAAATGACTACTATACTTGTGAATCTCACCAGGTGGAATACACAGGAATCAAATTGACTTCATTTTTGGAAAGAGACAATGGAAAAGTTCGATATCACCAGTCAGAACAAGGCCAGGGGCCAACTGTGGAATGGAGCATCAGTTGCTCATATACAAGTTCGAGCTGAAGCTGAAGAAAATTAAAACAAGTTCAAGAGAGTCAGAATATAACTTTGAGTATATTCTGCTTGAATTCAGAGACTATCTCAAGAATAGATTTGACTCATTCACCACTAATGACTGAAGACCAGACGAGTTGTGGAATGACATCAAGGATATCGTACATGAAGAAAGCAAGAAATCACTAAAAAGACAGGAAAGAAAAAAAAAAGACCAAAATGGATGTCAGAAGAGACTCTGAAACTTGGTCTTGAACATAGAGTAGCTACAGGGAAAGAAAGAAATGATGAAGTGAAAGAGCTGAACAGAAGATTTCAAAGGGCGACTTGAGAAGACAGAGTATTATAATATGTGCAACGACCTGGAGATAGAAAACAAAAAGGAAGAATATGTTCAGCATTTCTCAAGCTGAAAGAGCTGAAGAAAAAAATTCAAGCCTTGAGTTGCAATATTGAAGGATTCTATGGGGAAAGTATTAAATGACTTCAGAAAGCATCAAAAGAAGATGGAAGGAATACACAGAGTCACTGTACCAAAAATAATTGGCTGGCCTTCCACCATTTCTGGAGGTAGTATATATCAAGAACCAATGATACTAAAGGAAGAAGTCCAAACTGCACTGAAGGCATTGGCACAAAACAAGCCTCCAGGAATTGAAGAATACCAATTGAGAAGTCTTAACAAACAGATGCAGGGCTGATTACGTTCACTCGTCTATGCCAAGAAATGTGGGAGACAGCTGCCCCACCAACCGACTGGAAGAGATCCATATTTGTGCCCATTCCAAAGAAAGGTGATACAAAAGAATGTGGAAATTATTCAACAATATCATTAATATCACGCGAAAGAAAAATTTTGCTGAAGATCATTCAAAAGCAGCAGTACATGAACAGGGAACTGCCAGAAATTCAAGACAGATTCAGAAGAGGACTTAGAACAAGGAATATCATTGCTGATGTCAGCTGGATCTTGGCTGACAGCAGAGAATACCAGAAAGATGTTTACTTGTGTTTTATAGACTATGCAAAGACTTTGAACCGTGTGGATCAGAACAAATAATGGATAACATTGTTAAGAATGGGAATTCCAGAGCACTTAATTGTGCTCATGAGGAGCCTGTACATAGATCAAGAGGCAGTCATTTGAACAGAACAAGGGAATACTGCATGGTTTAAAATCAGAAAAGGTGAGTTAAGGTTGTATCCTTTAACTGTATTTATTCAATCTGTATGCTGAGCAAATAATCCAAGAAACTGGACTATGTGACGAAGACTGTGGCATCAGGATTGGCGGAAGACTCATTAACAACCTGCGATATGCGGATAGATGACACAACCTTTCTTGCTGAAAGTAGGGAAGACTTGAAGAACTTATTGATGAGCATCAAAGACTACGGCCTTCAGTATGGATTACATCTTAACATAAAAAAAAAAAAACCCAAATCCTTACAACTGGACCAATGAACAACATCATGATAAATGGAGAAAACACTGAAGTTGTCAAGGGTTTCGTTTAACTTGGATCCACAATCACTGCCCATGGAAGTAGCAGTCAGGAAATTAAAGGACGCATTGCGTTGGGCAAATCTGCTGCAAAAGACCTCTTTAAAGTGTTTAAAAGCGAAGATGTCATTTTAAGGACTAAAGTGCGCCTGACCCATGCCATGGTATTTTCAATCGCCTCATATGCATGCAAAAGCTGGACAGTGAATAAAAGAGACTGAAGAAGAACTGATGCATTTGAATTGTGGTGTTGGTGAAGAATTTTGAATATACCACGGACTGCCAGAAGAACGAAAAAAATCTGTCCTAGAAGAAGGAAAAAAATCTGTCCTAGAAGAATGAAAAAAATCTGTCCTAGAAGTACAGCCAGAATGCTTCTTAGAAGCAAGGATGGCAAGACTTCTTCTCACACACTTTGGACATGTTATCGGGGGAACCAGTCCCTGGAGAAGGACATCAAAAGTAGAGGGTCAGTGAAAAAGAGAAAGACCCTCAATGAGAAGGATTGACACAGTGGCTGCAACAATGCGCTGAAACATAGCAATGTTTCATTCTGTTGTACATAGGGTCACTATGCGTTGGAACTTACTTGATGCACCTAACAACATTAGCCATTTGTTTATGCACTTTTGTGAATATGTGTATAAAGCCTTTATTTTCCAACTAGGTTGTCTTTTTAATTGACCTATAGGAGTTATTCATAACATTATACTTTGTCATATATGATCATTAACATTTTCTAACAATTTGGGGCTTGCTTTTTCGCTTTTTGAAAGTGTTTTGTTGTTTGGTTTTTAGTAAAGAGAAGTTCTTAGTGTAATGAAGTCACATTTATTCATTGTTTGTTTTTTGATTAGTTTGCCTTGGTCTTGTTTAAAAATGCTTTCGTATTGTGAGATCATAGAGATGGTCTTGTGTTTCTTCTTAAAGTTTTGCCTTTTACATTTTTCTTTGACCTGCCTGGAATTCATTTTTGTCCATGGTGTATTAGGATCCAATTTCATATTTTGCATGATAGACAAAATGGTCTTGATACTATTTTTTGAATAGTTAATAATTTTTCTACCAACCTGGCTCTGTCATAATATTGTTTTTTCAATCTTTTTAAGTAAGTCTATATATGTGGACGATGAATAAGGAATAAGGAAGACTGAAGAAGAATTGATGCCTTTGAATCGTGGTGTTGGAGAAGAATATTGAATATACCACCGACTGCCAAAAAAATGAACAAATCTGTCTTGGAAGAAGTACAACCAGAATGCTCCTTAGAAGCAAGGATAGTGAGACTATGTCTCACATACTTTGGACATGTTATCAGAAGGGACCAGTCCTTGGAGAAGGGTATCATGCTTGGTAAAGTAGAGGGTCAGCGAAAAAGAGGAAGACCTCAATGAGACGGATTGGCACAGTAGCTGCAACAATGTGCTTAAGCGTAACAACCACTGTGAGGATGGTGCGGGACCGGGCAGTGTTTCGTTCTGTTGACATTGGGTCGCTATGAGTCGGAACCAACTCGATGGGACCTAACAACAACAACATATATGTGTGGCCTTATGGAGGGGGTTGTATTCTATTCATTGGTCAATTTGTCTATTTTTGAGAGATATCACACTATCTTAGTAACTATAGCATTATAATAAACCTTGTTACCTGGGAGGAAAAGGCCCCACTTTGTTCTTCTTCAGGAATACCTTAACTATCCTTGGCCCTTTGTTCTTCCATGTAAATTTTATAATCAACTCATTATATTATACATAAAAAAATTTTTTTTTTACATACACACACATAAATGCACATAATTTCAAAAACGTAAGATTTGGTTTGGAATTGCATTCATCCATCCAGAGAAAATTGAATTACTTAGAATTGAATCTTCCAATCAATGGACATAGATTACCCCTAAATTTATTTAGGTTACCTTTAATTTCTCTCAATATTTAAAAATTACTTTCTGCACTTTAGTCTTTGATAATCTAACACATTTTTTTTAAGATTATTCCTAGATCATTCATATTCAGGTTGCATTGGAAATGTTGTTTTTTAAAATGTATTTTCTAATTGCTGTGATACACACACACATAACTTCTATTCAGCAATCTTGATAAATATTTTTATTATTTCTAATAATTTATCTGAGGGTATTTTGCGTTTTCTATATAAACAGTCCTGTCACCACAAATACAGACAATTAATTCCTTCTTTTTACTTTTTTATAAAAAAGTGTCTGGCTATAATTTCCATTACAAGATTGTCTTCCTTCTGCTATATAAGGCATTCTTATGTTTCACCATTGAGTGTGATGTTTGCCTGAGTTTGGATAGGCACCTCTGGTATTATCAGCAGGATTATCTGAGGGTGTGTAGTAGCTCACTCTGGGTTACCTCATCAACAGTTCACCTGGAATTAAGTCTCTACACTTTTACTGGTAGAGGTTCTGTATCTGACCTCACCTTCCACAGGAAGATAGGTTCCCATGGCATACTTTCTGCCTGGGAGGTGCTGCCATGTCCCAGGGGCATCATGCTGACTTTCCCAGGCTTCTGGAACTTAAGCCATCAGTTAATTTCCTGTACCTAAGGTTAATTTACATGCTTATACTGAAGGAGTTAGAGTAATTGTGCATAATGGAAAATTTGAGAATCTGTGTCTTCTTTTACTCATTCTTGGCTTTTAAGTTTCTGCATTAAAACCTATTTTAAACCAGCATCTAGGACACTGTGGAATTCATCCTAAGTTGCTCAACAGGATGCTCTGTCAGGTAAAAGTTCCCTTCTATTCCCAACTTGCTAAGAGTTTAATTACAAATGAACGTTAATTTTGTTAAATGCTTTTCTACATCTATGGAGATGATCATAGGGCTTTTCTCCTTTAATCTGATGATGTGATGAATATGTAAATGGATTTTCTAATGATAAATCCAGCTTGCATTACAGAGATAAACCTGAGTTGGTCATATATTGTTGGATTCAGTTTGCTAATAGTGATTTTAGACTATGTTAGATTAGATTTGCTAATAGCTTGCTAAAAAAAGAATTTTGATGTGTAATCATGAGTGAGATTACCCTGTAATTTTCCTTTCTCCTACTGTCTTTGTTTGGTTTTGGTATCAGAGTATACTAGCCTCAAAAAACATATTAGGGAATGTTCATCTTTGAATATATTCTAAAGACCTCTTTAAAGTGTTAAACAGTAAAGATGTCACCTTGAAGACTAAGACGTGCCTGCCCAAGCCATGGTATTTTCAATCGCCTCATATGCATGCAAAGGCTGGACAATGAATAAGGAAGATCGAAGAAGAATTGATGCCTTTGAATTACAGTGTTGGCAAAGAATATTGAATATACCATGGACTGCCAAAAAAAGAACAAATTTGTCTTGGAAAAGTACAGCCAGAATGCTCCTTAGAAGCGAGGATGGTGAGACTTTGTCTCACATACTTTGGACATATCATCATCACCATCATCATAATCAGAGCTCCTAAAGTATCCAGTCCAACACAGTGGATATAATGAAACATGCAGGACTTCACACAGCAAGCTCTGGAATGCTCCATTTTTGTCATATTCTCCCTGGGCCCAAGCTGTGAGCCAGGTTATTTATTTTATTTCACCTCTCTAGGTCACAGGAAAACTAAGCTAATTCCAGAATAACTCTTCGCTGTTATTGTTAGGTGCCGTCAAGTCGGTTCTGGCTCATAGTGACCCTATGCACAACAGAACGAAACACTGCCTGGTTCTGTGCCATCCTCACAATTGTTGCTATGCTTAAGCTCATCGTTGTAGCCGCTGTGTCAATCCATCTTGTCGTGGGTCCTCCTCTTTTTCGCTGACCCTCTACTTTACCAAGCAGTCTGTTGCTATTTACAAGGTTTTCACTGGTTGATTCTTTTCAGAAGTAGATCACTAGGTCCTTCTTCCTGGTCTAGCTTAGTCTGGAAGCTCAGCTGAAACCTGTCCACCATGAGTGACCCTGCTGGCATTTGAATACCGGTGGCATAGTTTCCAGTATCACAGCAACACACAAGCCCCCACAGTACAACAAACTGACAGACTTTTGGGAGAATAACTCTTTGTGTCACTTTAAATACTCAGAGAATTTGACAAAGATTGGCTGCTGTATCTCTAACTCAGCTTCTCTCTGGGTAATTTTATAAACTTCTCTTGCTAGGCTCCTCCTTAAGTAAAACTCCAAAGTTGGTGCAGTCTTACTTTGGGCTTTACCACATCTCCTTTCAGCCACTGTTTCCTCAGCTGCCTCTGGGTTGCTTAGGCTTCTCCTGCTTTTTTCCAGTGTTTCTTTCTCAATGAAATATGCGATCTAAGATTTTTTTTTTTCATTATAGCTTGCTTCAGTGGCTATCTCAATAGAAATGCTCTCACTATCCAATCAAAATAAAAAGTTAATTAACCTTATATCTTGTTTCCAAGAGAGTATTTGTATTTCATCAGTGCCCAATGCCTTAACCCAAAAGAATAAATATCTTACCCTATGGTTTTTGGATATTGGGAGGGTAGGGAAGCAGATATTTAAGGGCAGACTTGACTTTACCTGAATTCGTCAAATGTAGCCTCAGTGGCTCTTGCACGTTTCTATGTTCACCAAAATCCAATTTTGTTTAGTTTGTTTCCTGGCCGTTCCTAACCTTACTCCCAGACCTTGCTGAGACATCTGGTGTTCCTCTTCATGCTGCAGTCCTATTGCTCTAGGTGCTCACTATGATTCACTGACCCTCTGAAGGTTCTTGCTGACTTTGTTTCTTATGAAACAAAGATAAAAAGGTAAACAAATAAAAGGAAAAGTGAAGCCCTCTACCTTACCAAGTGTCTTTCCCATCCTTGCCAACAAGAAGCTGCCCACTAGTCAATATCCTCCTGCACTAAGCCCCTCACATCGTACCGAACCTATTCCTTGAGCAGCTGCAGAGAGTTTTTCCCATCAACCTATTTATAATTTCTGCGAGGTCAGAGGTGAGCAAGCTTTACAGAAGATGTGGATCTAGCATTGAGAAAATTCGGGAAATGATTTTCTCAGTCTGTCAGTACATAAGACCGTTTTCTTGCCTTCATGTGTGCCTATCTCCAAAATGGGGCTTGTGAGAAATTATTTTATATCCCTGCTTAAAAACCAGGCTGGTTGTAAATTAAATTTTCTAAACACCCGATTTAGGAGCTTTAATTACGTTTTTTATTTTATTTTTGGTGAAAATATACACAACAAAACATGCACCCATTCAACAATTTTTACATACACGGTTCATTGACAACGTTCACATTGTGTCACCATTCTCACTATCTCTGCTGATATCGTTTCACCACCCTTAACTTAGATTCTCTGCCCCTTAAAGTTCTAGCCTGTGTTTTAGAGCTACTGTTGTTCATTTAATCTCATATGGATTATTTCTTTAAAAGTGCGCCATGCTCACAGTGAACATTCTTTTATTAAATGAGCTGAACTGTTGTTTAGTTTAAAGACGACTTCATGGGATAGTTTTGGCTCAAGGCTTACTACTCACTCAGGTAGGAGGTAGAGCAGAAACTCTGAAAACAATATTAAGCCAATTGACTGGAGAGGTCCACAAAACCATGCCTCTAAACCTTTGAACCAAGGAAACTATTTCTATGAGGTGTGTATTTGTACTTACGTAATATCAACAGCTGCAGCCTTTTTCTAAATTAGATTTTTAGGGGGAAATTCGATGTCTGCTGTTTGACATGTTTGACACTTTAATTTTGAAGCCTCCTCTCCTTACGGTAACAAACTTATTGTTCGTTACACTGCAACAGTTGCTGAGCTCAGTAGGATTGAGCCAGCCTCCCCCAAAGTGACATGACCCAGTCAGGAGATCCTGAAACCTGGCAGTGTGGGTGGGAAAATGGAGGGACTGATCAGTGCCTGAAGACATCAGGTTAGTCCAGGGGAGAACACTGCTGCCTGTGGTAATTTATTGATGATGTTAGCTCTGGTGTCAAGACAACTTGAAGGAGGTGTGACTGAGCCTCTTAGGAGGGGGCTTGGAGGGCTATGTTTCTAGTATACACACTGCCAAGAGCACTTGACATTTTCTGCCCTCCCTGCTCTCCTCATACCTACACACCCCTTTTCCTCAGAGGCAGTGACTATTGGGGGATAGGCCACTATGTCACAGGAAAAAAACAATTGTTTCTCAGGTGGTACATGAAGCATAGTTTAGGTATGTGGATGTACAGTGTGTGAAAGCACCAACTGTATTTTATTTGGAGAAAGGAGAGCTGAAAACCTTTGTACGTGCATCATAAACCAAACCAAACCTGTTGACATTGATTTGATTCTTACTCATGGCGACCCCATGTGTGTCAGAGTAGAATTGTGCTCCATAGGGTTTTCATGGTTGTGACCTTTCAGAAGCATATTGCCAGGCCTTTTTTCTGAGGTGCTTCTGGGTGGGTTAGAACTACCAACCTTTCAGTTAGTAGTTGACTGCTTAACCGTTGAGCCACTCATGGACTACAAATGAGGAAACAAAAGCCAAAAGATGGTAAATAACTTGTTGACAGTGACAAGAGGGTCAGATTTGGAATTCAGTTCTAGATTCTTTGATTTAAAATCCAAGCACTGGCAGCAAGGAAGAAGAGAGAAATAGGCATACAACAAATTACATTAGAAGAATGGGAGGGACGAAGGTTTATTAAACACTTAGTATGTTCCAGGCCCTGGGTAATGCCCTTCACCTGCATTATCTTATTTAATCCTCTCAAGAGTCCAGGAGGGTGGATATTGTTTTCATTAGTTCAGTACAACATTGGATATTTATGTCAATGACTCTGAGTCTTAAGGAAAAGTCTGTAGTACGATCAGTGTTCTCTAATTAAGAAGACTTGTATGTATATAATAATTAGAAATATGCTTTAGTTTTTTGGAAAATTCACTTATGTAGACGAGTTACTCTCTGTCAATGTTAAGGAAATAAATTCTGATTGTATAACAATTACGAGCATGTCATTTTCCACCAAACAAGTCATAGCAACATTTTAATGTCTGTGAAAAATGAACATTAAGTAATTAAGATTTATTTTGACCAGGCTCAGTACTGATGCTGGGTATTTTAAATAAAGAATCAGGGAACAGAGCCTGTTGCCTTGGAATTTCACCTTCCTTTAGAAGGATGTTCTTGGCACAGGCATTGAGTGTCCTAACTCTGAGTGAGTTCTGAGGAACCCAGTGTATGTATGAGGTCTAATTTGTTGATGTCTTTTGATTGAATTTCCAATCCAAAACTTTTTGGAAAAATGTAATAACATAAATATTTGCATTAAGCAATATTAAAGTACTTGTGCCAGGACCATAACTCACTGTCAAACTCCTCCACAGCCGGCACCAATTGCCAAACCAGCTATATGTGTGCAAAGGGAATAAAAAGTCTTCGAAACGTTGCAAATTTCAGGATAAACATCTTGAAGCTATCTTTTTCAATTGGCCTTATATCTTGATGGAAAAAAATAACTAGATAGGAGCAGAGAAACAGCACACAGATACATCCACATGCACATGTTCTCCTCTCTTTTCACCTCTTTTTTGGAACTGTACATTTGCAGTTTCTGTTCTAGGGTTCAGAGGTGCAGTGTAGAGGTGAAGATTATAGCTTATGAGTCATATTCATTAATTCAAACAAACATTTATTGAGTGCCTACTATGTGCTTCCACCATCTGTCTGTCAGTTCCTTATATTGTGATGGCTTGAGTGCTACTATAATGTGGAGAGCTATGCCACCAACATTTGAAATACCAGCAGGGTCACCCATGGTGGACAGGCTTCAGTGGAGTTTCCAGACTAAAACAGATAAGGAAGAAAAGCCTGGCAATCTACTTCTGATAATTAGCCAATGAAAACCTTATGGATCACAACAGAATATTGTCTGACATAGTGCTTGAAGATAAGCCCCCTAGGTTGAAAGGCACTCAGAATACCTAGTAGCCATAACAGTAGACTCAAACATATCAATGATCATGAAGACGGCACAGGACCAGGCAACATTCTGTTCTGTTGTACATAAGGTTGCCGTGAGCGGGAGCTGACTCAAAGGCAACTGACATCAGCCATGTGCTGACGATGTGCCTCCTGCAGGTACAATGCTGACGAGACAGATTGGGTCCCTGCCCTACGGAGTTCTTATTCTAGTGAAGGAGACAAACAAATTGATAAGTAAATAAAACCAAAAAAACCAAACCCACTGCCATCGAGTCAATTCCAACTCATAGCGACCCTACTGGACAGAGTAGAACTGCCCGTTAGAGTTTCCAAGGAGTGCCTGGTGCATTCGAGCTGCTGATCTCTTGGTTAGCAGCTGCAGCACTTAACCACTATGCCACCAGAGTTTCTGATAAGTAAATAGATAATACAATTTCAGGTAAGAGTAAGTGCTATGAAGAAGGTAAAGATAATAGAATTTCTAACGGGGATAAATGTTATGAAGAAAAAAGTGATTAGGAAGGGTCACAATGAGATGAATTTTTGAGGCGAAACTGAGAAATGAAAAGGGATAATTCATGTTAAGATCTTGGGAAGCTTTTGAGGTACAGAGACTATCAAGCATGATGGCTCTGAGATAGGAACAAGCATAGTATGTTCAGGGAAAGTGAAAAAGACCCATATAAATGGAGTGTGGTGAGAAAGCACTGAGTGGTGTGAGAGGAGGTCGGAGAGGTGGTTCTTGGTAAGGAGTTTAGATTTTGTTCTAAGTATGATGGGGATCCACTAGCGGTGTTAGGCAGAGGAGGGAGCCCTGGTGGCACAGTGGTTAAACGCTACGGCTGCTAATGAAAAGCTCCACAGTTTGAATACACCAGCTGCTCCTTGAAAACCCTATGGGGCAGTTCTACTCTGTCCTGTAAGTTCACTGTGAGTTGAAATCGATTCGATGACAATGGTTTTTTTAGGCAAAGGAGAGGCATGATCTGATATGTTTTATAAAGATGACTCTTGGAGTTGTGTAGAAAAGGGTTTAAGTGGAAGCAGGAAGATCATGTAGGAGGGTTTACAACAATCTAGGTCAGAGAAACTGTGGATTGAATAGGAGAATGGAGGTGGAGTTGGTAAGAAATAGTCAAAGGCAAATCATGTCCCTAAGAGACAATATCCAGGGCCTGGAGATGGTTTGGATATTGAGGTGAGAAAAGGAGAGGAAATAGGTTACCTAGGTTTTGGCCTGGACACTTGAGGAGTGTCATTAACTAAAAAATAAAATAAAATAATATGGTAGAGAGTATAATTACACAAGCAAATTCCTTGAGTGGGCGGATTGGACTCAATGCACATGTGAAGGGTTTGGCCTCAGATGGGAGCACTGAGAGTTTATCCACTATAAATAAAAATGGCATCACTTGAGTATGAACAAGGCAGAGGGTATGGCAGAGTCCTGAGGAGAGTAGAAAAGATGTAAATTAGTGGCCTTGGAGATGAGAAAGGAAATACACCAGGGGATATGGAAGGATTGCCAGGGAGTGCAGAGAGCACAGTTAAAGTTTGTGGTCATGGAGCCAATGTGAGGTTACAAAATGTACTTGGATATTTTTCCACACCTAAACTCTGTTGTGAAGTAAGCAGAGTGTCAGATTTAAGCAGAGTTGGGTTTTCTTCAGGAGTCCTGGTGGAGCAATGCTTAAAGCACTCTGCTGCTAACCAAAAGGTCAGTAGTTCAAACCTACCAGTGATCTGCTGGAGAAAGATGTGGCAGTCTGCTTCCATAAAGATTACAGCCTTAGAAATCCTATGGGGCAGTTTACTCTGTCCTATAGGGTTGTTATGACTTAGAATCAACTCAGTGTCACTGGGTTTGGTTTTCTGGTTTGTGTTTTTTCCAGATGAGACTAATGGAGAGGGGGATAAGGCAGATGAGGATACATCCAAGAGTTACTGTGGACCATATAGAGATGGGAAATGAGGACACAAAGGAAATTACAGACAGTGAAAAAGTGGTGGGTCAATGCATTGGGAGTACCGATGGAGTCAAAGAATTGTTGGAGTGGGGCACTAAAATAAATGGGGCAAAGAAGTAGAGCATCCTTGTCAGAGTTAGATTCTAAAAACTTTGATTTAAGAGGACTTACAAAAACCAAACCAGTTGCCTTCAAATCGATTCGACCCCATGTGTGTCAGAGTAGAATTGTGCTCCACAGGATTCTCAGTGGCTGATTTTTCTGAAGTAGATTGCCAGGCCTTTCTTCTGAGGCATCTCTGAGTAGACTCAAACCTTAAATTTTTCACTTAGCACCTGAGTGTGTTAACCATTTGCACCACCCAGGGACTCCAGGAGAGGTACAGATATCAGTAATGACAAGGTTTAGAGTAGTGACCATCAGCCTTGGTTGCACATTAGATGCACTTAGAGCTTTTAAAAATATCCCCATACTCAGACAGTAGCCCAGGACAATTTAAGCCAGAATATCAAGGGTTGGGGTCCAGAGGTGGAATCCCTGCTGGTGCAGTAGTTAAGCACCTGGCTGCTAACTGAAAGGTCAGTGATTTGAACCCACCAGCCACTCCTTGGGAGAAAGACCTGACAGGCTGCTTCTGTAAAAATTAACAGCATTGGAAACCCTATGTGGGCAGTTCTACTCTGTCTTATAGGGTTGCTATGAGTCAGAATTGACTGGAATGCACTGGGTGTGGTTTGGGGTTCGGGGATCCAGGGATCAGTCTTTCTTTCTTTCTTTTTTTAAGCAGCTCCAGGAGATTCCAATGGCAGCCAAAATTGAGAATTGTGTTCTAGATTGTGACCGCACATGCAGAACCCTGACATAGGGTGGAGAAAAAAATTGAGGAGGTTGAGGAACTGGAAGGCCAAGTGGTTGGATGGATTTTCTCCATGGATATTGAAGTAGTCAAGAATAAATAAGAGGAAGACAGTGAGCCAGGCTATAACATCTTCAGTGCATAGAAGTTGGTAGATGACTGCAAATAGGAGCAGAGGAAGATGGCAGAGTCTAAACATATGTTCTACAAAGAAGCAGAGGGTTTTGTGGGGAGAGGAAGGAGAAATGAGATAGAAGGGAAATGAGGAGCCGGGAAGCACCACTCCCACTTCTAGGAGATTTTGGAGGAAAATGCAGTACCCCAACTTGAGGGAATCTAAAGAGTCCTCAGTGAGATATTTGTGGTTTAATTAGAGCCAGAAGGCTCATTCAGTCACTCAACAAAAATTTATGTGCCAAGTAGTTCACAAGTGAACAGACAAAAGTCCCTGCCCTTGGGTCGCTTCCACTATGGAGGTGTGAAGGGAATGGAGAGGGGTTGAGGATGTAGAGAATCTTGCTGTTGGTCATCTTTGAGTTATGGGCTCACAGAAGGGTAAGGGTTTGGGGCACCAGAGAGATTAGGTTTCTTTCTATAGAGCCAAAGGGCTAGTCCTGGATGACTGTGGTAAGAGAGGGCCACAGATATGCAAGGCATGGTGAGGAGAATCATCATGAGCTCACTGAGGAAGGACATGGGTAATCCGTTCGAACTGGGGAGGCAACTGTCTTGGCCAGGAAAGGACAGTTTTACCAAGACCACGTGGAGGTCTATAAGGCCTCCCTTTGGACTGGGGGAAAGGCTGTGTTCCCAGTTCCTGGTGAATCCCAGCTGTACCGTTTACACACTCTGCGACTTAAGGCAAGGTTTATCTCTGTGCTTGCTTTCCTTCATCTAAAAAAAGAGAGGTTATAATAGTACTAACTTCAAAAAATTTCTGGGAATATTGAATGAAATTATTAGGTATAAAACTCGGTACATGTTAGCTATTATTACGCATCTGTCAGTTTGTCATACTGTGGTGGCTTGAGTGTTGCTGTGATACTGGAATTGATGCCACAAGTATTTCAAATGCCAGCAGGATCAGGGTCACCTATTATGGACACGTCTCAGCTGAGCTTCCAGACTAAGGCAGACTAGGAAGAAGGACCAGGTGATCTACTTCTGAAAAATTGGCCACTGAAAACCTAAAGAATAGCAGTGGAACATTGTCTAATATAGTGCCAGAAGATGAATCCCTCAGATTGGAAGGTACTCAAAATACAACTGGGGAAGAGCTTCCTCCTCAAAGCAGAGTCAACTTTAATGATGTGGATGGAGTAAAGCTTTCAGGACCTTCATTTGCTGATGTGAATGACTCAGAATGAGAAGAAACAGCTGCAAACATCCATTAAAATTGGAACGTGGAATGTATGAAGTGTGAATCCAGAAAAATTGCAAGTTGTCAAAAATGAAATGGTGTGCATAAAGATCAATATCCTGAGCATTAGTGAATGAAATGGACTGGTATCGGCCATTTTGAATCAGACAATCATATGGTCTACTATGCTCGGAATGACAAAATGAAGAGGAATGGTATAGCATTCATTGTCAAAAAGAACATTACAAGATCTATACTGAAGTACAACACTGTCAGTGATAGGATAATATTCATACAAGGAAGACCAGTTAATATGACTATTATTCAAATATACACACCAATCACTAATGCCAAAGATGAGGAAATTGAAGATTTTCACCAACTTTCAAAGTCCTAAATCGATCAAATATGCGATCAAGATGCATTGATAATTACTGGCGCTTGGAATTTGAAAATTGGAAAAAAGAAGAAGGATTGGTAGTCAGAAAATATGGCCTGGGTGATAGAAACGTGGCAGGAGATTGCATGGTAGAATTTTGCAAGATCAATGACTTATTCATTGCAAACCTTTTGTCAATAACATAAATGGCAACTACACATGTGGACATCACCAGATGGAAAACAAAGGAATCAAATCAACTACATCTTCAAAAAGAGATGATGGAAAAGTTCAATATCATCAGCCAGAACAAGGCCAGGGGCCAACTGTGAAATAGATCATCAATTGCTCCTATGCAAGTTCAAGTTGAAGCTGAAGAAAATTAAAACAAGTCCAAGAGAGTCAAAATAAAACCTTGGGTATATTGCACCTGAATTCGGAGACTGTCTCAGGAACAGATTTGCTCATTGAACACTAATGACCAAAGCCCAGATGAGTTGTGAGATGACATCAAAGGCCATCATACATGAAGAGAGCAAAAGGTCATTAAAAGGACGGGAAAGAAAGAAAAGTCCAAAATGGGTGTCAGAAGAGACTGTGAAAGTTGCTCTTGAACACAGGGTAGGTAAAGAGAATGAGAGAAATGATGAAGTGAAAGAGCCAAACAGAAGATTTCAAAGGACAGCTTGAGAAGATAAAGTATTATAATGAAATGTGCAAAGACCTGGAGTTTTAATTGACATTCAGTCATTTCAGGAGGTAGCAAATGATCAAGAACCGAAGGTGCTGAAGAAAGAAGTCCAAGCTGCACTGAGGGCATTGGTGAAAAACAAGGCTTCGGGAATTGATGGAATACCAAATTGAAATGTTTCAACAAATAGATTGCAGCACTGGAGGTGCTCACTTATCTATGCCAAGAAATTTGGAAGACAGTTACCTGGCCAACTGACTGGAAGAGATCTGTATTTGTGCCCAGAATGAGAAAATTATTGAACAATATCATTAATACTACGTACAAGTAAAATTTTGCTGAAGATAATACAAAAATGGTTGCAGTGGGGAATGGCCGTAAATTCAAGCTGGATTCAGAAGTGGACACAGAACGAGTGATTATCATTGCTAATGTTAGATGGATCTTGGCTGAAAGCAGAGAATGCCAGAAAGATGTTTACCTGTGTTTTTTTTTTTCCCACTATCCAAAGGCACTCAACTGTACGAATCATAACAGATTATGGATAACATTGTGAAGAATGAGAATTCCAGAACAGTTAATTGTGCTCATGGGGAATCTGAACATAGACAAAGAAGCAGTCATTCAAACAGAACAAGAGGATACTGTGTGGTTTAAAGTTAGGAAAGGTATGTGTCAGGTTTCTATCCTTTCACCATACTTATTCAATATGTATGCTAAGTAAATAATCTGAGAACCTGGACTACATGACAAAAAACGTGGCGTAAGCATTGGAGGAAGACTAATTAACAACCTGAAACATGCAGATGACACAACCTTGCTTGCTGAAAGCGAAGATGACTAGAAGCCCTCACTGAAGAAGATCAAAGACCACAGCCCTCAGTATGGATTACACCTCAACATAAATAAAACAAAAATCCTCACAACTGGATCAATGAATGACATCATGATAAACCAGAAAATATTGAGGTTGTCAAGGATTTCATTTTACTTGGATCCACAATCAATGCCCATGGAAGCAGTGGTCAAGAAATCAAACTATGTATCAGATAAATCTACTGCAAAAGATCTCTTTAATGTGTTGTAAAGCAAAGATGTAAGTTTGAGGACTAAGATATGCCTGACTCAAGCTATGATATTTTCAATTGCCTCATAGCATACGAAAGCTGGACAAAGGGATAAGAAAGACTGAAGAAGAATTGATGCCTTTGAATTATGGTGTTGGTGAAGAGGACTGCCAGAAGAAGGAACGAGCCTGTCTTAGAAGAAATACAGGTACGGAGCTCCTTGGAAGCAAGGATGACAAGACTTCATCTCACATACTTTGGATTTGTTATCAGTAGGGACTTGTCCCTGGAGGAGGACATCAGCGAAAAAGAGGAAGAACCCTGATGATATGGCTTGACACGGTGGCTGCAACAATGGACTCAAACATAACAACAATTGTGAGGATGGTGCAGGACTGGGCAGTGTTTTGTCCTGTTGTACATAGGGTCTCTATAAGTCAGAACCGACTCCATGGCACCTAGCAACAAACAATGACATTATTATTTTTGTAGTTCCTGAATGGTACAAAAGGTTAACATGCTCAGCTATTAACCTAAAGTTTGGAGGCTCTAGTCTACCCAGAGGTACCTTGGAAGGAAGACCTGGCAATATACTTCTGAAAAATTAGCCACGAGAAACCCTATGGAGCACAGCTCTACTCTAACACAAATGAGGTCACCATGAGTCGAAGTTGACTGAACAGCAACTGAACCTAGATTATTATTTTTAAAAATTCATTTCTCTCTATAGTATAAACAGAGAAGAAAATACTCTTTGATGGTTACGAGAAGGGGGAGAGAGGGAGAGAGAGGGGTACTCACTAATTAGATAGTAGATAACAACTACTTTAGGTGAAAGGAAAGACAACACACAATAAAGATGAGGTCAGCACAACTGGACTACACCAAAAGCAAAGAAGTTTCCTGAATAAACTGAGTGCTTTGAAGGCCAGCGTAGCAGGAGCGGGGGATTGGGAACCATGGTTTCAGAGGACATCTAAGTCAATTGGCATAATAAAATCTATTAAGAAAACATCCTGCATCCCACTTTGGAGAACAGTATCTGGGGTCTTAAACTCTAGCAAAAGGCCATCTAAGATGCACCAATTGGTCTCAACTCACCTGGAGCAAAGAAGAATGAAGAACACCAAGGACACAAGGTAATTACGAGCCCAAGAGACAGAAAGGGCCACATAAACCAGAGACTACATCAGCCTGAGACCAGAAGAACTAGATGGTGCCCAGCTACAACTGATGCTGCACTGACAGGGAACACAACAGAGAACTTCTGAGGGAGCAGGAAAGCAGTGGGATGCAGACCCCAAATTCTTGTAAAAAGACCAGACTTAATTGTCTGACTGAGACTAGAAGCACCCCAGTGGTCATGGCCCCAGGCCTTCTGTTAACCCAAGATAGGAACCATTCCCAAAGCCAACTCTTCAGACAGAGATTGGACTGGACTATGGTATAGAAAATAATACTGGTGAAGAATGAGCTTCTTGCATCAAGCAGACACATGAGACTATGTTGGCATCTCCTATCTGGAGGGGAGATGAGAGGCCAGAGGGGGTTAGAAGATGGCAGAATGGACACGAAAAGAGAGAGTGGAGGGAAGGAGCAGGCTTTCTCATTAAAAAAAAATAGGGGAGAGGAATTAGGAGTGTATAGCAAGCTGTATATAAGTTTTTGTATGAGAGACTGACTTGATTTGTAAACTTTCACTTAAAGCACAATGAAAATTAAAAAAAAAAATCCATTTCTCTCAATAAATAGAACCACCTCTGTACTTTGACCGCTTTCACTATTACCAAAAGAGAGGGAAATATTTTGAACAAATTGTCAGCTATTAGAAGGACCCTCTTGTGAATGATGTGTGCTAATGACAATGGTGCCTGCTAGTGCTTTTCTACCACATCTACTGGAACTCGGGCTAGTTTTATGACAACAGTTTAGTGGTAGATACTACATGTCTACCACACTATGAAGAGTGTGTGTCTACACACACACATACACACTTGTGGGTTAAGTACATGTAGAGAGAATTATGTATCATGTGCTTCAACAAGTGGACGTGAAGGGCTCCAAGGAACTGCTTATTTACAGTGATCCTGATGAACCGTTGTTGTTGTTGTCGTTGTTGTTAGGTGCCATCTAGTCAGTTCTGACTCAAAGCAACCGCATGTACAACAGAACAAAACACTGTCCCATCCTCCTCCATCCTAACGATTGTTTTTGTGCTTGAGTCCATTGTTGCAGCCTCTGTGTCAATCCATCTTGTTGATGGTCTTCCTCTTTTTTCTGACCCTCTGCTTTACAAAGCATGATGTTCTTTTCCAGGGACTGATCCCTCCTGATAACATGTCCAGAGCATGTGAGACGTAGTCTTGCCGTCCTTGCTTCTAAGGAGCATTCTGGTTATACTTCTTCCAAGACAGATTTGTTCATTCTTTTGGCAGTTCATGGCATATACAATATTCTTTGCCAACATCACAATTCAAAGGTGTGAATTCTCCTTCGGTCTTCCTTATTCATTATCCAGATTTCGCATGAGTATGAGGCAACTGAAAACACCATGGCTGAGGTCAGGTGCACCTTAGTCTTCAAGGTGACATCTTTGCTTTTCAACTCTTTAAAGAGGTCTTTTGCAACTAATTTGCCCAATGCAATGCGCCTTTTAATTTTTTGAATGCTGCTTCCGTGGGTATTGATTGTGGGTCCAAGTAAAATGAAATCCTTGACAACTTCAATCTTTTCTCAGATTATCATGTTGCTTATTGGTCCAGCTGAGAGGATTTTTGTTTTCTTTATGTTGAGTTGTAATCCATACTGAAGGCTGTGGTTTGTTTTTTTTTTTAATAATTTTTATTGAGCTTTAAGTGAATGTTTACAAATCAAGTCAGTCTGTCACATATAAGCTTATATACACCTTACTCCATACTCCCACTTACTCTCCCTCAATGAGTCAGCCCTTCCAGTCTCTCCTTTCGTGACAATTTTGCCAGTTTCTAATCCTCTCTACCCTCCTATCTCAATTTATTTAACCATTCATCCGTTGATGGACACCTTGGTTGCTTCCAGCTTTTTGCTTTTGTAAACAGAGCTGCGATAAACATAGGTGTGCATATATCCGTTCGTGTGAAGGCTCTTACTTCTCTAGGGTATATTCCGAGGAGTGGGATTTCTGGGTTGTACGGTAGTTCTATTTCTAACTGTTTAAGATAACGCCAGATAGATTTCCAAAGTGGTTGTACCATTTTACATTCCCACCAGCAGTGGATAAGAGTTCCAATCTCTCCGCAGCCTCTCCAACATTTATTATTTTGTGTTTTTTGGATTAATGCCAGCCTTGTTGGAGTGAGATGGAATCTCATCGTAGTTTTAATTTGCATTTTTCTAATGGCTAATGATCGAGAGCATTTTCTCATGTACCTGTTAGCTGCACGAATATCGTCGTTAGTGAAGTGCGTATTCATATCCTTTGTCCTCTTCTTGATTGGGTTGTTTGTCTTTTTGTGGTTGAGTTTTAACAGAATCATATAGATTTTAGAGATCAGGTGCTGGTCGGAGATGTCATAGCTGAAAATTCTTTCCCAGTCTGTAGGTGGTCTTTTTACTCTTTTGGTGAAGTCTTTAGATGAGCACAGGTGTTTGATTTTTAGGAGTTCCCAGTTATCTGGTTTCCGTTTGTCATTTTTGGTAATATTTTGTATTCTGTTTCTGCCTTGTATTAGGGCTCCTAAGGTTCTCCCTATTTTTTCTTCCACGATCTTTATCGTTTTAGTCTTTCTGTTTAGGTCTTTGATCCACTTGGAGTTAGTTTTTGTGCATGGTGTGAGGTATGGGTCCTGTTTCATTTTTTTGCAAATGCATATCCAGTTATGCCAGCACCATTAATTAAAAAGATTATCTTTTCCCCAATTAACTGGCACTGGGCCTTTGTCAAATATTACACCTGGATTCTCAATTCTGTTCCATTGGTCTATGTGCCTGTTGTTGTACCAGTACCAGGCTGTTTTGACTACTGTGGCTGAATAATAGGTTCTAAAATCAGGTAGAGTGAGGCCTCCCACTTTCTTCTTCTTTTTCAGTAATGCTTTACTTATCCAAGGCTTCTTTCCCTACCATATGAAGTTGGTGATTTGTTTCTCCATCACATTAAAAAATGTCATTGTATGTATAGATGGCTTTTGGTAGAATAGACATTTTTACTATGTTAAGTCTTCCTATCCATGAGCAAGGTATGTTTTTCCACTTAAGTAGGTCCTTTTTAGTTTCTTGCACTAGTATTTTGTAGTTTTCTTTGTATAGGTCTTTTACATCTTGGGTAAGATTTATTCCTAAGTATTTTATCTTCTTGGGGGCTACTGTGAATGGTATTGATTTGGTGATTTCCTCTTCGATGTTCTTTTGGTTGATGTAGAGGAATCCAAGTGACTTCTGTATGTTTATCTTGTAACCTGAAACTCTGCTGAACTCTTCTATTAGTTTCAGTAGTTTTCTGGAGGATTCCTTAGGGTTTTCTGTGTATAACATCATGTCATGTGCAAATAGAGATAATTTTACTTCTTCTTTGCCGATCTGGATGCCCTTTATTTCTTTGTCTAGCCTTATTGCTCTGGCAAGGACCTCCAGCACAATGTTGAATAAGAGCAATGATAAAGGGCATCCTTGTCTGGTTCCCGTTCTCAAGGGAAATGCTTTCAGGCTCTCTCCATTTAGAATGATGTTGGCTGTTGGCTTTGTATAGATGCCCTTTATTATGTTGAGGAATTTTCCTTCAATTCCTATTTTGCTGAGAGTTTTTATCATGAATGGGTGTTGGACGTTATCAAATGCCTTTCCTGCATCAATTGATAAGATCATGTGGGTTTTGTCTTTTATTTATATGGTGAATTACGTTAATGGTATTTCTAATATTGAAGCAACCTTGCATACCTGGTATAAATCCCTCTTGGTCGTGGTGAATTATTTTTTTGATATGTTGTAGAATTCTATTGGCTAGAATTTTGTTGAGGATTTTTACATCTATGTTCATGAGGGATATACGTTTGTAATTTTCTTTTTTTGTGTTGTGTTTACCTGGTTTTGGTATCAGGGATTTGCTGGCTTCATAAAATGAGTTAGGTAGCATTCCATCATTTTCTATGCTTTGAAATACCTTTAGTAGTAGTGGTGTTAACTCTTTTCTGAAAGTTTGGTAGAACTCTGCAGTATAGCCATCCGGGCCAGGGCTTTTTTTGTTGGGAGTTTTTTGATTACCGTTTCAATCTCTTTTTTTCTTATGGGTCTATTTAGTTGTTCTACTTCTGATTGTGTTTGTTTAGTTAGGTAGTGTTTTTCTAGGAATTTATCCATTTCTTCTAGGTTGCAAATTTGTTAGAGTACAATTTTTCATAATAATCTGATATGATTCTTTTAATTTCAGTTGGGTCTGTTGTGATATGGCCCATCTCATTTCTTATTTGGGTTATTTGTTTCCTTTCCTGTATTTCTTTAGTCAGTCTGGCCAATGGTTTATCAATTTTGTTAGTTTTTTCAAAGAACCAGCTTTGGGCTTTGTTAATTCTTTCAATTGTTTTTCTGTTCTCTAATTCATTTAGTTCAGCTCTAATTTTTATTATTTGTTTTCTTCTGGTGCCTGATGGATTCTTTTGTTGCTCACTTTCTATTTGTTCAAGTTGTAGGGACAGTTCTCTGATTTTGGCTCTTTCTTCTTCATGTACGTGTGCATTTATCAATATAAATTGACCTCTGAGCACTGCTTTTGCTCTGTGCCAGAGGTTTTGATAGGAAGTGTTTTCATTCTCGTTGCGTTCTATGAATTTCTTTATTGCCTCCTTAATATCTTCTATAACCCAGTCTTTTTTGAGCAGGGTATTGTTCAGTTTCCAAGTATTTGATTTCTTTTCCCTGATTTTTCTGTTATCAATTTCTAATTTTATGGCCTTGTGGTCTGAGAAGATGCTTTGTAATATTTCGATGTTTTGGATTCTGCAAAGGTTTGTTTTATGACCTAATATATGATCTACTCTAGAGAATGTTCCTTGTGCACTAGAAAAAAAAAGTATACTTTGTAGCTGTTGCGTGGAGTGTTCTGTATAAGTCAATGAGGTCAAGTTGGTTGATTGTGGCAATTAGATCTTCCGTGTCTCTACTGAGCTTCTTACTGGATGTCCTCTCCTTCTCCAAAAGTGGTGTGTTGAAGTCTCCTACTATATTTGTGAAGGTGTCTATCTCACTTTTCAGTTCTGTTAAAGTTTGTTTTATGTACCTTCCAGCCCTGTCATTGGGTGCATAAATATTTAATATGGTTATATCTTCCTGGTAAATTGTGCCTTTAATCATTATGTAGTGTCCTTCTTTATCCTTTGTGGTGGATTTAACTTTAAAGTCTATTTTGTCAGAAATTAATATTGCTACTCCTGCTCTTTTTTGATTGTCGTTTGCTTCATATATTTTTTTCCATACTTTGAGTTTTAGTTTGTTTGTGTCTCTAAGTCTAAGGTATGTATCTTGTAGGCAGCATATAGACGGATCTTGTTTCTTTATCCAGTCTGAGACTATCTCTTTATTGGTGCATTTAGTCCATTTACATTCAGCGTAATTATAGGTAAGTATGAGTTTAGTGCTGTCATTTTGATGCCTTTTTGTGTGTGTTGTTGACAATTTTATTTTTTCACTTACTTTTTTGTGCCGAGAAGATTTTCTTTGTAGAATGTGTGTTCCTCTTTTTCATAATATTTGAATTTATGTTTGCTGAGTCGTTATGTTTTTCTTGGTTTTTATTTTGAGTTATGGAGTTGTTATACCTCTTTGTGGTTACCTTAATATTTGCCCCTATTTTTCTAAGTAAAAACCTAACTTGTATTGTCCTATATCGCCTTGTATCCTTCTCCATATGGCAGTTCTATGCCACCTGTATTTAGTCCCTCTTTTTGATTACTGTGATCTTTTACACATTGACTTCAATGATTCCCTGTTTTGAGTGTTTTTTTCTTTTTAAAATTAATCTTAATTTGTTTTTGTGATTTCCCTATTTGAGTTGATATCAGGATGTTGTGACCTTGTGTTGTGCTGGTATCTGATATTATTGGTTTTCTGACCAAACAATTTCCTTTAGTAATTCTTGTAGCTTTGGTTTGGTTTTTGCAAATTCTCTAAGCTTGTGTTTATCTGTAAATGTTTTAATTTCGCCTTCACATTTGAGAGAGAGTTTTGCTGGATATACGATTCTTTGCTGGCAGTTTTTCTCCTTCAGTGCTCTGTATATGTCATCCCATTGCCTTCTTGCCTGCATGGTTTCTGCTGAGTAGTCGGAACTTATTCTTATTGATTCTTCTTTATAGGAGACTTTTCTTTTATCCCTGGCTGCTTTTAAAATTTTCTCTTTATCTTTGGTTTTGGCAAGTTTGATGATAATATGCCTTGGTGATTTTCTTTTTGGATCAATTTTTTTTTTTTTAATAACTTTTATTAAGCTTCAAGTGAACGTTTACAAATCCAATCAGTCTGTCACATATAAGTTTACATACATCTCACTCCCTACTCCCACTTGCTCTCCCCCTCTTGAGTCAGCCCTTTCAGTCTCTCCTTTCTTGACACTTTTGCCGGCTTCCCTCTCTCTCTATCCTCACATCCCCCCTCCAAACAAGAGTTGCCAACACAATCTCAAGTATCCACCTGATATAATTAGCTCACTCTTCATCAGCGTCTCTCTCCCACCCGCTGACCAGTCCCTTTCATTTCTGATGAGTTGTCTTCGGGGATGGTTCCTGTCCTGTGTCAACTGAAGGTCTGGGGAGCATGGCCGCCGGGGTTCCTCCAGTCTCAGTCAGACCATTAAGTTTGGTCTTTTTATGAGAATTTGGGGTCTGCATCCCACTGATCTCCTGCTCCCTCAGGGGTCCTCTGCTGTGCTCCCTGTCAGGGCAGTCATCGATTGTGGCCGGGCACCAACTAGTTCTTCTGGTCTCAGGATGATGTAGGTCTCTGGTTCATGTGGCCCTTTCTGTCTCTTGGGCTCTTAGTTGTCGTGTGGCCTTGGTGTTCTTCATTTTCCTTTGCTCCAGGTGGGTTGAGACCGATTGCTGCATCTTAGATGGCCGCTTGTTAGCATTGAAGACCCCAGACGCCACATTTCAAAGTGGGATACAGAATGATTTCATAATAGAATTATTTTGCCAATTGACTTAGAAGTTCCCGCAAACCATGTTCCCCAGACCCCCGCACTTGCTCCCCTGACCTTTGAAGCATTCATTTTATCCCGGAAACTTCTTTGCTTTTGGTCCAGTCCAATTGAGCTGACCTTCCATGTATTGAGTGTTGTCTTTCCCTTCACCTAAAGCAGTTCTTATCTACTGATTAATCAATAAAAAACCCTCTCCCACCCTCCCTCCCTCCCCACCTCGTAACCACAAAAGTATGTGTTCTTCTCAGGTTTACTGTTTCTCAAGATCTTATAATAGTGGTCTTATACAATATTTGTCCTTTTGCCTCTGACTAATTTCGCTCAGCATAATGCCTGCCAGGTTCCTCCATGTTATGAAATGTTTCAGAGATTCGTCACTGTTCTTTATCGATGCGTAGTATTCCATTGTGTGAATATACCACAATTTATTTACCCATTCACCTGTTGATGGACACCTTGGTTGCTTCCAGCTTTTTGTTATTGTAAACAGAGCTGCAATAAACATGGGTGTGCATATATCTGTTTGTATGAAGGCTCTTGTATCTCTAGGGTATATTCCTAGGAGTGGGATTTCTGGGTTGTATGGTAGTTCTATTTCTAACTGTTTAAGATAACGCCAGATAGATTTCCAAAGTGGTTGTACCATTTTACATTCCCACCAGCAGTGTATGAGAGTTCCAATCTCTCCGCAACCTCTCCAACATTTATTATTTTCTGTTTTTTGGATTAATGCCAGCCTTGCTGGTGTGAGATGGAATCTCATCGCAGTTTTAATTTGCATTTCTCTAATGGCTAACGATCGAGAGCATTTTCTCATGTATCTGTTGGCTGCCTGAATATCTTCTTTCGTGAAATGTGTGTTCATATCCTTTGCCCGCTTCTTGATTGGGTTGTTTGTCTTTTTGTGGTTGAGTTTTGACAGAATCATGTAGATTTTAGAGATCAGGCGCTGGTCGGAGATGTCATAGCTGAAAATTCTTTCCCAGTCTGTAGGTGGTCTTTTTACTCTTTTGGAGAAGTCTCTAGATGAGCATAGGTGTTTGATTTTTAGGAGCTCCCAGTTATCGGGTTTCTCTTCATCATTTTTGGTAATGTTTTGTATTCTGTTTATACCTTGTATTAGGGCTCCTAGGGTTGTCCCAATTTTTTCTTCCACGAACTTTATCGTTTTAGTCTTTATGTTTAGGTCTTTGATCCACTTGGAGTTAGTTTTTGTGCATGGTGTGAGGTATGGGTCCTGTTTCATTTTTTTGCAAATGGATATCCAGTTATGCCAGCACCATTTGTTAAAAAGGCTATCTTTTCCCCAGTTAATTGACACTGGTCCTTTGTCAAATATCAGCTGCTCATACGTGGATGGATCTATGTCTGGGTTCTCAATTCTGTTCCATTGGTCTATGTGTCTGTTGTTGTACCAATACCAGGCTGTTTTGACTACTGTGGCTATATAATAGGTTCTGAAGTCAGGTAAGGTGAGGCCTCCCACTTTCTTCTTCTTTTTCAGTAGTGCTTTGCTTATCCGGGGCTTCTTTCCCTTCCATATGAAATTAGTGATTTGTTTCTCTATCCCCTTAAAATATGACATTGGAATTTGGATCGGAAGTGCGTTAAATGTATAGATGGCTTTTGGTAGAATAGACATTTTTACTATGTTAAGTCTTCCTATCCATGAGCAAGGTATGTTTTTCCACTTAAGTATGTCCTTTTGAATTTCTTGTAGTAGAGCTTTGTACTTTTCTTTGTATAGGTCTTTTACATCCTTGGTAAGATTTATTCCTAAGTATCTTATCTTCTTGGGGGCTACTGTGAATGGTATTGATTTGGTGATTTCCTCTTCGGTGTTCTTTTTGTTGATGTAGAGGAATCCAAGTGATTTTTGTATGTTTATTTTATAACCTGAGACTCTGCCAAACTCTTCTATTAGTTTCAGTAGTTTTCTGGAGGATTCCTTAGGGTTTTCTGTGTATATAATCATGTCATCTGCAAATAGTGATAACTTTACTTCTTCCTTGCCAATCCGGATACCTTTTATTTCTTTGTCTAGCCGAATTGCCCTGGCTAAGACTTCCAACACGATGTTGAATAAGAGCGGTGATAAAGGGCATCCTTGTCTGGTTCCCGTTCTCAGGGGAAAGGCTTTCAGGTTCTCTCCATTTAGAGTGATATTGGCTGTTGGCTTTGCATAGATGCCCTTTATTATGTTGAGGAATTTTCCTTCAATTCCTATTTTGGTAAGAGTTTTTATCATGAATGGGTGTTGGACTTTGTCAAATGCCTTTTCTGCATCAATTGATAAGATCATGTGGTTTTTGTCTTCTGTTTTATTCATGTGATGGATTACATTAATGGTTTTTCTGATATTAAACCAGCCTTGCATACCTGGTATAAATCCCACTTGATCAGGGTGAATTATTTTTTTGATGTGTTGTTGGATTCTATTGGCTAGAATTTTGTTGAGGATTTTTGCATCAATGTTCATGAGGGATATAGGTCTATAATTTTCTTTTTTTGTAATGTCTTTACCTGGTTTTGGTATCAGGGAGATGGTGGCTTCATAGAATGAGTTGGGTAGTATTCCGTCATTTTCTATGCTTTGGAATACCTTTAGTAGTAGTGGTGTTAACTCTTCTCTGAAAGTTTGGTAGAACTCTGCAGTGAAGCCGTCCGGGCCAGGGCTTTTTTTTGTTGGGAGTTTTTTGATTACCGTTTCAATCTCTTTTTTTGTTATGGGTCTATTTAGTTGTTCTACTTCTGAATGTGTTAGTTTAGGTAGGTAGTGTTTTTCCAGGAATTCATCCATTTCTTCTAGGTTTGCAAATTTGTTAGAGTACAATTTTTCATAAAAATCTGAAATGATTCTTTTAATTTCATTTGGTTCTGTTGTGATGTGGTCCTTCTCATTTCTTATTCGGGTTATTTGTTTCCTTTCCTGTATTTCTTTAGTCAGTCTAGCCAATGGTTTATCAATTTTGTTAATTTTTTCAAAGAACCAGCTTTTGGCTTTGTTAATTCTTTTGATTGTTTTTCTGTTCTCTAATTCATTTAGTTCAGCTCTAATTTTTATTATTTGTTTTCTTCTGGTGCCTGATGGATTCTTTTGTTGCTCAGTTTCTATTTGTTCAAGTTGTAGGGACAGTTCTCTGATTTTGGCTCTTTCTTCTTTTTGTATGTGTGCATTTATTGATATAAATTGGCCTCTGAGCACTGCTTTTGCTGTGTCCCAGAGGTTTTGATAGGAAGTATTTTCATTCTCGTTGCTTTCTATGAATTTCCTTATTCCCTCCTTGATGTCTTCTATAACCCAGTCTTTTTTCAGGAGGGTATTGTTCAGTTTCCAAGTATTTGATTTCTTTTCCCTAGTTTTTCTGTTATTGATCTCTAGTTTTATTGCCTTGTGGTCTGAGAAGATGCTTTGTAATATTTCGATGTTTTGGATTCTGCAAAGGTTTGTTTTATGACCTAATATGTGGTCTCTTCTAGAGAATGTTCCTTGTGCGCTAGAAAAAAAAAGTATACTTTGCAGCAGTTGGGTGGAGAGTTCTGTATAAGTCAATGAGGTCAAGTTGGTTGATTGTTGTAATTAGATCTTCCGTGTCTCTGTTGAGCTTCTTACTGGATGTCCTGTCCTTCTCTGAAAGTGGTGTGTTGAAGTCTCCTACTATAAATGTGGAGGTACCTATCTCGCTTTTCAATTCTGTTCAAATTTGGTTTATGTATCTTGCAGCCCTGTCATTGGGTGCATAAATATTTAATATGGTTATGTCTTCCTGATCAATTGTCCCTTTTATCATTATATAGTGTCCTTCTTTATCCTTTGTGGTGGATTTAAGTCTAAAGTCTATTTTGTCAGAAATTAATATTGCTACTCCTCTTCTTTTTTGCTTATTGTTTGCTTGATATACTTTTTTCCATCCTTTGAGTTTTAGTTTGTTTGTGTCTCTAAGTCTAAGGTGTGTCTCTTGTAGGCAGCATATAGATGGATCGTGTTTCTTTATCCAGTCTGTGACTCTCTGTCTCTTTATTGGTGCATTTAGTCCATTTACATTCAGGGTAATTAAAGATAAATACGTTTTTAGTGCTGTCATTTTGATGCCTTTTTATGTGTGTTGTTGACAATTTCATTTTTCCACATACTTTTTTGTGCTGAGGTGTTTTTCTTAGTAAATTGTGAGATCGTCATTTTCATAGTGCTTGACTTTATGTTAGTTGAGTCGTTACGTTTTTCTTGTTTTTTATCTTGAGTTATAGAGTTGTTATACCTTTTTGTGGTTACCTTATTATTTACCCCTATTTTTCTAAGTAAAAACCTAACTTGTATTGTTCTATATCGCCTTGTATCACTCTCCATATGGCAGTTCAATGCCTCCTGTATTTAGTCCCTCTTTTTGATTATTGTGATCTTTTACCTATTGACTTCCATGATTCCCTGTTATGTGTATTTTTTTTTCATTAATCTTAATTTGTTTTTGTGATTTCCCTATTTGAGTTGATATCAGGACGTTCTGTTTTGTGCCTTGTGTTGTGCTGATATCTGATATTATTGGTTCTCTGACCAAACAATATCCTTCAGTATTTATCGTAGCTTTGGTTTGGTTTTTGCAAATTCTCTAAACTTGTGTTTGTCTGTAAATATCTTAATTTCGCCTTCATATTTCAGAGAGAGTTTTGCTGGATATATGATCCTTGGCTGGCAGTTTTTCTCCTTCAGTGTTCTGTATATGTCGTCCCATTCCCTTCTTGCCTGCATGGTTTCTGCTGAGCAGTCAGAACATATTCTTATTGATTCTCCCTTGAAGGAAACCTTTCTTTTCTCCCTGGCTGCTTTTAAAATTTTCTGTTTATCTTTGGTTTTGGTGAGTTTGATGATAATATGTCTTGGTGTTTTTCTTTTTGGATCAATCTTAAATGGGGTTCGATGAGCATCTTGGATAGATATCCTTTCGTCTTTCATGATGTCAGGGAAGTTTTGTGTCAGGAGTTCTTCAACTATTTTCTCTGTGTTTTCTGTCCCCCCTCCCTGTTCTGGGACTCCAATCACCCGCAGGTTATCCTTCTTGATAGAGTCCCACATAATTCTTAGGGTTTCTTCATTTTTTTAAATTCTTTTATCTGATTTTTTTTCAGCTATGTTGGTGTTGATTCCCTGGTCCTCCAGATGTCCCAGTCTGCATTCTGATTGCTCGAGTCTGCTCCTCTCACTTCCTATTGTGTTGTCTAATTCTGTAATTTTATTGTTAATCTTTTGGATTTCTACATGTTGTCTCTCTATGGATTCTTGCAACTTATTAATTTTTCCATTATGTTCTTGAATAATCTTTTTGAGTTCTTCAACAGTTTTATCAGTGTGTTCCTTGGCTTTTTCTGCAGTTATCCTAATTTCATTTGTGATATCATTAAGCATTCTGTAAATTAGTTTTTTATATTCTGTATCTGATAATTCCAAGATTGTATCTTCATTTGGGAAAGATTTTGATTCTTTTGTTTGGGGGGTTGGAGAAGCTGTCATGGTCTGCTTCTTTAAGTGGTTTGATATGGATTGTTGTCTCCGAGCCATCACTGGGAAACTAGTTTTTCCAGGAAATCCGCTAAAAAAAATGCAGTCAGATCCCTATCAGAGTTCTCCGTCTGGCTCAGGCTATTCAGATGTTAATGAAGCCGCCTGGGGAGGGTGGGGGAGGGAACAGAGAGATAGGAGAGTAGCACCTCAGAATATAGCCAGAGTTGCTTGTCTTGCTTGGAATGACTATTATATCTGAGATTCCCGCGGGGCGCGTCGCCTATGTGTGCTGGCTGTGTGGAGATTGCCCCCGGGGGGTCTGGCCCGCTGGAGTCACGGTCAGATCCTCCACTTCCAGCCCCACGCCCAGCGTCAAGGCTCCCCTACTGGGACGGTGCACTCTCGACTCCAAAATCAGTCGCTGCCTCCCGGGGACTTCTCGTCCCTCCAGCCGCGTGGCCGTGCCGCATCCGAGAGCCAGTTGGACCTCCTCCCGGGGTTAGTTCAGATGGGTGGAGCAGGTCCCCGTGCTTGTGCCGTGACCGAGTGTCCCGGCTGGGACGCTGTTCTCCCCGCTCCAATACCAGTCGCTGCCTCCCAGGGACTTCTCCTACCGGCTGCGTCCCACGCTGCCCGTGCGACCCGGCTGGTCCCCTTCCCGGGGTTAGTTCAGGGGGGTGGAGCAACTTTGCGTTTTTCTGCCGTTCCTGCGTCCAGTCCAAATCCCTGCGGGATGGTTCCCTGGCTTACAGAAAAGAAGATAACAGAAAAAGAAATAAAAGACGCTGCTCTTTCTGCTCCAAGACCAGTCACTGCCTCCCGGGGACTTCTCCTACAGGCTGCGTCCCACTCCGCCTGTGGAACCGGCTGGTCCCCCTCCCAGGGTTAGTTCAGGGGGGTGGAGCAGCTCTCTGTGCTTGTGCCGTACCTGACTGGTACACTGGCTCCAGGCTCTGGAAACAATTGCTGCTTCCCCGTATTAGTTCGTTCTCCATCTCTAAATCTGTGTTTGTTGTTCAGGGTTCGTAGATTGTTATGTATGTGATCGATTCACTTGTTTTTCCGTGTCTTTGTTGTAAGAGGGATCCGAGGTAGCGTCTGCCTAGTCCGCCATCTTGGCTCCCTTTTTGGATCAATTTTATATGGGGTTCGATATGCATCTTGGATAGATATTTTTTCATCTTTCATGATGCCAGGGAAGTTTTCTGCCAACAGATCTTCAACTATTCTCTCTGTATTTTCTGTTATCCCTCCCTGTTCTGGAACTCCAATCACATGCAAGTTATTCTTCTTGATAGAGTCCCACATGATTCTTAGGGTTTCTTCATTTTTTTAAAGTCTTTTATCTGATTTTTCCGCAACTATGTTGGTGTCAATTGCCTTATCCTCCAACTCCCCCGCACCGCATTCCAATTGCTTTATTCTGCTCCTCTGACTTTGTATTGCGTTGTCTAATTCTGTAATTTTACTGTTAATCTTTTGGATTTCTGAATGCTGTCTGTATATGGATTCTTGCAGCTTATTAATTTTTCCACTATGTTCTTGAATAATCTTTTTGATTTCTTCAACTGCTTTATCTGTGTGTTCCTTGGCTTTTTCTGTGTGTTCCTTGGCTTTTTCTATGTGTTCCTTGGCTTTTTCTGTAGATTGACTTCTTTCATTTCTGAGGTCATCCCTGATGTCTTGAAGCATTCCATATATTAGTTTTTTATATTCTGTGTCTGGCAATTCCAGGATTGTGTCTTCAAATGAAGACACAATCCTGGAATTGCCAAAAGATTTTGATTCTTTAATTTTGGGGAGTTTTAGAAGCAATCATGGTCTGCTTCTTTATGTGGTTTGATATCGACTGCTGTCTCAGTGCCATCTGTAAGATATTGTAATGATTTATTTTATATTTGCTCACTGAGTCTTATCTTGTTCTGTTTTCTTTCAATATACCCAGAAGGGCTACTAGATTGTGCTCTCTTGATCGTTGTAGCCTTTGAATCACTTATGTCCTATTACCAGCTGGTTTGGGCTGTTACCAGGTATATAAGCCTAAGAATCCATTCACTGTTCTTGAATATAATCAGCTTAGGTGTTCTGATTTTGGGCCACCAAGTGTGTGGTGTAGACTGTCACCTATTAACTTAGATGGGTCGTGGTGATAGTTTTGTGCACCAGATTCTAGTAGCAGCAGTGGGTCACACTCTGGGGTGGCAGGATGCTGACAGCCTTCCCCCACGTGCCAGTGAGGTAGGTGTGTCTCTATTCCTAAAGCGCTTTGGTGGGTGGGCTCTGCAGCTGTACCTTAGGCACCCAATGCATGTACCTCTAAAGATTGGTAGGTGTCAGTATCCTCAGACACCTTTGGCAGGTGGCTAGGTGGTTTGGGTGCAACTTCAGCCCTCAGTTCCCTGTTGTGGATCAGTGAGGGCTCTGTTTAATAGGTAGAGATATCAGACCTGAAAAACTTGTCTTTCCAGTGACCCGCTAAAACAATTACAGTCAGATCTCTATCAGAATTGCTTTTTCATTATAATAGCCACCTTGTTCCCTGTAGGGATGAAAGCCAAAGACTGTGGATCTCATATGCTTGGCTGGAGCTGGTTCTATATTTTTATTCCAGTTTAGGGAAATCAGGGAAAGATTTTTCCTCCCTGGGTTTTTAGTAGCTGCTTCTCTCAGGCCAGGAGAATGGGCTAGGAAAAGAAAAGAAAAAAAAAACCCCGCAGCGCAGTTCACTCTCTGGCCCAGGAAATTCCAATGTTAATGAAGCTGCCTGGGGCAGGGAGGGGAGGGATCAGACAGATAGGAGAGAGTAGCACCCAGCAATATAGACGAAGTTACTTATCTTGCTTGGTGATGACTGTTTTATCTGAGAATCCCGAGGGGTGTGTAGCCTGTGTGCACTGGCTGGGTTGAGATTGCCCCCGAGGGTCAGGCCCGGGTCCTGTGCTTGTGCTGTCTCAGAAGCCGTGGTCAGCTCCTCCGTTTCCCATCCAAAGCCCAGCGCCAAGGTTCCCCAGCTGGGACGCTGCACTGCAGGCTCCAAAACCAGTCGCTGCCTCCCAGTGACTACTCCTCCTGTCAGCCGTGTCTTTGGGCTGCCTGTATGCGCTGGCTGGGCTTCCCCCAAGTTCACTTCAGTGGGCTAGGGCTGTGTTCCGTGCTTGCGCCATCTCAGGAAGCTGTGCTCAGCTTCCCTGTGCCCAGCAAAGCCTGGCGCCAAGGTTTTCTGACTGGGAGGCTGGGCCCAGGTTCCGAAATCCATTGCTCCTTCCCCGTGGTTGCTCATTCTCTCGTTAGCCACATCAGTGTGCAGCCTACTTGCACTGGTTGAGTCTCTTCCAGGGTTACCCCAGGGGCTAGGGGTTAGGGCTGTGTCCCGTGCCTACCCCGCCTCAGCAAGCTGCAATCAGCCCCGCCACTCGGCACCAGGGAACCACGAGGGCTCAAGGCTGTGGAGTGGGATGCCGGTTCCAGAGGCAGTCACTGCTTCAGGGTGCAGCTTTTCTCTTCCCTGTCACTCAGGTCAACTTTTTAGATCTGTGTTTGATGGTCAGGGTTCATAGATTGTCATGTATGTGATTGACTCACTTGTTTTCGGAGTCTTTGTTGCAAGAGGGATCTGCGGCAGTTTTACCTAGTCAGCCATCTTGGCCCCGCCCCCTTGGTGAAGTCTTTTGATGAGGATAAGTGTTTAATTTTTAGAAGATCCCAGTTATCTAGCTTATCCTCTGGAGCTTGTGGGTTGTGGTTTGTATCTTGTTAATGCAGTGTATTAGGGTCTCTAGCCTTGATCCTATTTTTTCTTCTATGAACTTCATAGTTTTTGGCTTTATATTTAGGTCTGAAACATATTGAAGTAGTTTTTGTGTACTGTGTGAGGTATGGATTCTGTTTCACTTTTTTGCAGATGGACATCCAGTTTTGCCAGCACCATTTGTTAAAAAGACTGTCTTTTCCCATTTGATGGGCTTTGGCCCCTTGTCGAAGATCAGGTGACCATAGGTGGATGGATTTACATCTGAGCTCTCAATTCTGTCCCATTGGTCAATGTATCTGATGTTGTACCGGTACCAGGCTGTTTTGACTACCGTAGCTGTATAGTAGGTTTTGAGGTCAGGTAGTGCCAGTCCTCCTATTTTATTCTTCTTCTTCGACAGTGTTTTATTTATCCAGGGCTTCTTCCTTTTCCATATAAAGTTAATGATAGGCTTTTCCACTGCTCTAAAGAACGTTGTTGGTATTTGGATCAGGATTGCACTGTACTTGCAAATTGCTTTGGGTAGAACTGTCATTTTCTTAATGTTGAGTCTACTTATCCATGAACATAGTATGTTTTGCCATTTACGTAGATCCTTTTGGTTTCTTGTGGTAGTGTTTTGTAGTTTTCTTTGTATAGGTCTTTTACATTCCTGGTTAGATTTAGTCCTAAGTACTTTTTTTTTTAAGGGGCTACTATAAATGGCATTGTTTTTCTGATTTCCTTTTCATAGTTCTCTTTATTGGTGTATAGGAATCCAACTGATTTTTGAATGTTTATCTTGTAACCTGCTACTCTGTTGAATCTTTCTGTTAGTCCCAGTAGTCGTCTCATGGAGTCTTTTGGTTTTTCTGTGTGTAGTATCATATCATCCTCAAATGGAGACAGTTTAACTTCTTCATTACCAATTTGGATGCCTTTTATTTCTTTTTCTTGCCTTATTGCTCTGGCTAGGACTTCCAGCACAAAGTTAAATAGGAGTGGTGATAAAGGATATCCTTGTCTTGTTCCTGTTCTCAAAGGGAATGTTTTCAGCCTCTTTCCATTAGAATGATATTGGTCATTGGTTTTGCATTAAAAAAAATGTTTTGCATAGATGCCCTTTATTATGTTGAGAAATTTCCCCTCTATACCTATTTTACTAAGAGTTTTTTTTTAATCAGGAATAGATGTTGGACTTTGTTGAATGCCTTTTCTGTGTCGACTGAAATGATCATATGATTCTATCCTTTTATTTATGTGGTGGATTATGTTGATTGGTTTTCTAATGTTGAACCATGCTTGCATACCTGATGTGAATCCTACTTGGTGGTGGTGTATTATGTTTTTTTGGTGTGATGGTGAATTTTGTTGGCTAGAATTTTATTGAGAATTTTTGCATATGTATTCATGAAAGATATTGGTCTGTACTTTCTTTTTTTGTGTGGTGTCTTTGCCTGGTTTTGGTTGACAGGGTTTTGCTGGCTTCATAGAATGAATTCAGAGTTATCACTTCCTTTTCTATGTTCTGAAATAATTTGAGTAGTACTGGTGTAAGCTCTTCTCTGAATGTTTGGTAGAATTCTCCAGTGAAGCCATTTGGGCCAGGGCTTTTTGTTGTTGTTGTTGGAAGCATGTTTCTATTACCTTTTCGAAGTCTTATTATGGCTCTGTTCAGATTTTCAACATCACTTTGTGTTAGTTTGCGTAGGCAGTGTGTTACTATAAATTTGTCCGTTTCCTCTAGGTTTTCAAATCTGTTGAAGTATAATTTTTCATAATACTGTATTATGATTCTTTTTATTTTATTTGGTTCTGTTGTAATGTCTCTCATTTCATTTCTTATTTGGGTTGTTTGTATCCTCTCCTCTCCTTTCAAAGAACCAACTTTTGGTTTTGCTGATTATTTCTATTCTTTTTTGTATTTTTTATGTCATTTATTTCTGCTCTGGTGGGTGTGGTTTTTTTTTTTTTTTTTGCTTTTCTCTTTCTCTTTGTTCTAGTTATGTAGCTAAAGGTTTGATTTTGTCCCTTTCTTCTTCTTTTTTTTTTTACTTAGTCCATTATATAATTTTTATTATATTACATTTTAGTTTTCTACTTAGGGTTTTTTTTTTTTAATTTTTATTGTGCTTTAAGTCAAAGTTTACAAACCAAGTCAGTCTCTCCTACAAAAACTTATATACACTTTCCTATATACTCCTAGTTGATTTCCCTCTAATGAGTCAGCACACTCCTTCCCTCTACTTTTTATTTTAATGTCCATTAGACCAGCTTCTGCCCCCTTCTCAACTCTTCTCCAGATAGAAGCTGCCCACATAGTCAGATGTGTCTACTTGATCCAAGGAACTCAGTCTTCACCAGTACCATTTTTTATCCCATAATCCAGTCCAATCCCTATCTGAAGAGTTGGCTTTGGGAATGGTTCCTTTTGTGGGGTAACAGAAGGTCTGAGGACCATGACCTCTGGGGTGCGTCTAGTCTTAGTCAGACCATTAAGTCTGGCCTTTTTACAAGAATTTGGAGTCTGCATCCCACTTCACTCCTGCTCCCTCAGGGGTTCTGTTGTGTTCCCTGTCAGGGCAGTCATCTGTTTTAACCAGGCACCATCTAGTTCTTCTGGTCTCAGGCTGATGTAGTCTATGGTTAATGTGGCCCTTTCTGTCTCCCGGGCTCATAATTACCTTGTGTCAGTGGTGTTCACAAACCCTGGTGCCATGGTGTTTAAGAGGTACATCTGCTAACAATGAAAGCAGGCAGTTCGAATACACCAGGTGCTCTTTGGAAACTCTATGGGGGCAGTTCTACTCTGTCCTATAGGGTCGCTATGAGTCGGAATTGACTCGACGGCCATGGGTTTGGTTTTTTTGGTTTCTTTGGTGCTCTTCATTCTCCTTTGCTCTAGGTGAGCTGAGACCAATTGATGCATCTTAGATGGCCTTTTGCTAACATTTAAGACCCCAGATGCCACTCTCCAAAGTGGGATGCAGAATGTTTTCTTAATAGGTTTTATTATGCCAATTGACTTAGATGTCCCCTGAAACCATGGTCCCCATCCTCTGCTCCTGCTACGCTGGCCTTTGAAGCATTCAGTTTATCCAGGAAGCTTCTTTGCTTTTGGATTAGTCCATTTGTGCTAACTTCTCCTGTATCATGTGTTGTCTTTCCCTTCACCTAAAATAGTTCTTATCTACTACCTAATTAGTGAAAACCCCTCTTCCTCGCTCCCTCCCTCCCTGCTCTCATAACCATCAAGGAATATTTTCTTCTCTGTTTAAACTATTTCTCCAGTTATTATAAGAGTGTTCTCATGCAATATTTGTCCTTTTGCAACTAATTTCACTCACAATGCCTTCCAGATTCCTCCATGTTATGAAATGTTTCACAGATTCATCACTGTTCTTTATCGATGCATAGTATTCCTTTGCGTGACTATACCATAATTTATTCATCCATTCATCTGTTGATGGGCACCCTGGTTGCTTCCATCTATTTGCTATTGTAAACAATGCTGCAATGAACATGTGTGTGCATATATCTGTTTGTGTAAAGGCTCTTATTTATCTAGGATATATTCCAAGGAGTAGGACTGCTGGATAGTACGGTAGTTCTATTTCTAGCTTTTTAAGGAAGTACCAAATCAATTTCCAAAGTGTTTGTACCATTTTACATTCCCACCAGCAGTATATAAGTGTTCTAGTCGCTCCACAACCTCTCCAACATTTATTATTTTGTGTTTTTTGGATAATGCCAGCCTTGTTGGAGTGAGATGGAATCTCATTGTAGTGAGATGGAATCTCATTGTAGTTTTGATTTGATTTGTATATCTCTAATGACTATAGGGTCGCTATGAGTTGGAATCAACTTGATGGCACTGGGTTTAATAACTAATGACCGAGCATTTCCCCATGTATCTGTTAGCTACCTGAATGTCTTCTTTACTGAGCTGCCTATTTATATTCTTTGACCATTTTTTAATTAGGTTGTTTGTCTTTTTGTAGTTGAATTTTTTCAGTATCATGTAGATATTAGAGATCGGATGCTGACTGGAAATGTCATAGGTAAAATCTTTTTCCCAGTCTGTAGGTAATCTTTTTAGTCTTTTGGTGAAGTCTTGGGATGAGCATAGGTGTTTGATTTTTAGGAGCACCCAGTTATCTAGTTTCTCTTCTGTGTTGTTAGTAATGTTTTGTATACTGTTTATGTTGTGTATTAGGCCTCCCAGCATTGCCCCTATTTTTTCTTCCAGGATCTTTATCACTGTAGATTTTATATTTAGGTCTCTGATCCATTTTGAGTTTGTTTTTGTGCATGGTGTGAGGTATGGGTTTTGTTTCATTTTTTTGCAGATGGATATCCAATTATGCCAGCACCATTTGTTACAGAGACTGTCTTTTCCCATTTAACTGACTGTGGGCCTTTGTGAAATATGAGCTGCTCGTATGTGGGTGGATTTATGTCAGGATTCTCAATTCTGCTGCATTGGTCTATGCGTCTGTTGTTGTACCAGTACCAGGCTGTTTTGACTACTGTGACAGTATAATAGTTTCTAAAATCAGGTAGAAAGAGGCCTCCCACTTTGTTCTTCTTTTTTAGTAATGCTTTTACTTATCTGGGGCCTCTTTTCCTTCAATATGAAGTTGATGATTTGTTTCTCCATCTCTTTAAAAATGTCGTTGGAATTTGGATCAAAATTGCATTGTATCTATAGGTGGCTTTTGGTAGAATAGACATTTTTACAATGTTAAGTTTTCCTATCCATGAGCAAGGTATCTTTTTCCGCTTATGTAGGTCTCTTTTGGTTTCTTGCAGTAGCATCTTGTAGTTTTCATTTATAGGTCTTTTATGACTCTGGTAAGATTTATTCCTAAGTATTTTATCTTCTTGGGGGCTGCTGTAAATTGTATTGATTTGGTGATTTCCTCTTCTATGTTCTTTTTGTTGGTGTAGAGGAATCCAACTGATTTTTGTATGTTTATCTTGTATCCTGATACTCCACTGAACTCTTCTATTAGTTTCAGTAGTTTTTTTTTTGAGGATTCCTTAGGGTTTTCTGTATATAAGATCATGTCATCTGCAAATATAGATACTTTTCTTTCTTCCTTACCAGTCTGGATGCCCTTTATTTCTTTATCTAGCCTAATTGCTCTGGCTACGACCTCCAGCAAATGTCGAACAAGAGTGGTGATAAAAGGCATCCTTGTCTAGTTCCTGATTCTCAAGGGGAATACATTTAGACTCTCTCCATTTAGGATGATGTTAACTGTTGGCTTTGTATAAATGCCCTTTACAACATTGAGGAATTTTCCTTCTATTCCTGTTTTGCTGAGAGTTTTTATCATGAATGGGTGTTGAACTTGTCAAAAGCCTTTTCTGCATCAATTGATAAGATCCTGTGGTTCTTGTCTTTTGTTTTACTTATACGATGAATTACATTAATTGTTTTTCTAATGTTGAACCATCCCTGCATACCTGGTATGAATTCCACTTGGTCATGGTGAATTATTTTTTTGATATGTTGTTGAATTCTATTGGCTAGAATTTTGTTGAGGGTTTTTGCATCTAAGTTCATGAGGGATATAGGTCTGTAATTTTCTTTTTTTATGGTAACTTAACCTGGTTTTGGTATCAGGGATATGCTGGCTTCATAAAATGAGTTTGGGAGTATTCCATGCTTTTCTAGGCTCTGAAATACCTTTAGTCGTAGTGCTGTTAACTCTTCTCTGAAATTTTGTTAGAGCTCTGCAGTGAAGCCATCCAGGGCAGGGCTTTTTTGTTGTTGTTGGGAGTTTTTAAATTACCTTCTCAATCTCTTCTTTGTTATGGGTTTATTTAGTTGTTCTACCTCTGTTTGTGTTAGTTTAGGTAGGTAGTGTGTTTCTAGGAATTAATCCATTTCTTTCAGGTTTTCAAATTTTGTAGAGTACAATTTTTTATAGTAATCTGATATGATTCTTTTAATTTCAGTTGGATCTGTTGTAATATAACACATCTCATTTCTTATCTGGGTTATTTGCTTCCTCTCCTTTTTCTCTTGTGCAGTATGGCCAATGGTTTATCAATATTTTAAAATTTTTTCAAAGAACCAGCTTTTGGTCTTGTTAACTCTTTCAATTGTTTTTCTGTTCTCTATTCCATTTAATTCTGCTCTAATTTTTATTATTTCCTTCCTTCTGGTGCCTGAGGGTTTCTTTTGTTGCTCTCTTTCTACTTGTTCAAGTTGAAGGTATAATTCTTTCATTTTTGCCCTTTCTTCTTTTTGTGTATGTGCACTTATTGATATAAATTGACCTCTGAGCACTGCTTTCGCTGTGTCCCAAAGGTTCTGATAGGAAGTGTTTTCATGTTAAATGGATTCTATGAGTTTCTTTATTTCGTCCTTGATGTCTACTCTAACCCAGTCGTTTTTGAGCAGGTTATTGTTCGGTTTCCAATTGTTTGATTTGTTTTCCCTGTTTTTTCTGTTTTTGATTTCTTCTTTTACGTTCTTACGGTCAAAGGAGATGCTTTGTAATATTTCGCTGTTTTGGATTCTGCTAAGGCTTGCTTTATAGCATAATATGTGTCCTATTCTAGAGAATGCTCCATGTGCACTAGAAAATAAACTTGGCTGCTGTTGGGTAGAGTGTTCTGTATGTGTCTATGAGATCAAGTTGGTTGATTGTGACATTTAGATCTTCTGTGTCTTTATTGAGTTTCTTTCTGGATATCCTATTTTTCACTGAAAGTGGTGCGTTGAAGTCTCCTACTGTAATTGTGACTCTCCCTATCTCACTTTTCAATGCTGATAGAATTTGTTTTATGTATCTTGCAGCCCTGTCATTGTGTGCATAAAAATTTAATATGGTTATATCCTCCTGGTATATTGTCCGTTTAATCATTATATAGTGTCCTTCCTTGTCCCTTATGGTGGATTTAACTTTAAAGTCTATTTTGTCAGAAATAAATATTTGTACTCCTGATCTTTTTTGATTGTTGTTGTTTGCTTGATATATTTTTTTGTATCCTTTGAGTTTTAGTTTGTTTGTGTCTCTAAGTCTAAGGTGTGTCTCTTGTAGGCAGCACATAGATGGGTTGTGTTTTTTAATCCATTCTGCCACTCTGTGTCTCTTTGTTGGTGCATCTAGTGCATTTACATTCAGTGTAATTATGGATTTAGTGCTGTCATTTTGATATCTTCTTTTGAGTTGTTGACAGTTTTTTTTCCCCACTTAATTTTTTGTGCTGAGTAGCTTTTGTTTATAGATTGTCTTTTCCTCGTATTCATTGTAGTTGATTTTGTTTCTGCTGAGTCTTTATTTTTTTCTTGTATTCCATTTTGGTGAGTAAGATTCTTAGTCTCCTTTGTGGTTACCTTAATGTTTGCCCCTATTTTTCTAAGTTTAAACCTGACTTTTATTTCTTTATATCACCTCGTCTTCCTGTCCACATGAAAGATCTATGACTACACTTCTTAAACTACACTTCTTAGTCCCTCTTTTTTTTTTTTTTTAATATTGTCTTTTTTTACATAATGACATCACTGTTTCCATGTATTGAACGTTTTTTAAATCTGGATTTATTTTTGTGATTTCCCTATCTGCGTTGACATCTGAATGCTCTGTCCAGTGTTCTAGTCTTGGGTTGATATCTGATATTGATTTTCTAACCAGAGAACTCCCTTTAGTATTTCTTTCATGTTGGTTTGGTTTTTACGAATTCCCTAAACTTCTGTTTATCTGGAAATGTCCTGATTTCACCTTCCTATTTTAGAGACTGTTTTGCTGGATATATGATTCTTGGCTGGCAAACTTCTTCCTTCAAGGCTTTATATATGTCAGTCATTGCATTGCCTTCTTGCCTGCGTGCTTTTGCCAAATAGTCCAAGCTTATTCTTATTGATTCTTCTTTGCAGGTGACTTTTCGTTTATCCCTAGCTGCTCTTAAAATTCTCTATCTTTGGTTTTGGCAAGTTTGATTATAATATGTCTTGGTGGCTTTCTTTTAAGACCTACCTCACATGGAGTTCAGTGAGCATCTTGGATAGATAACTTCTCATCTTTCATGATATCATGGAAGTTTTCTGCCAACAAATCTTCAACAATTCTCTCTGTATCTTCTGTTATTCCTCCCTGTTCTGGTACTCCAATGACTCGTAGGTTGTTTGTGTTTATTGAGTACCACATGATTCTTAGGGTTTCTTCATTTTTTTAAATCTTTTGATCTGATTTTTCTTCAAGTATTTTTGTGGCAATTGCTTTATCTTCAGTCTCACCAATTCTGCCTTCCACTTGCTTAACTCTGCTCCTCTGACTTTCTATTGATTTGTCTAATTCTGTAATTTTATTGTTAATCCTCTGAATTTCTGATTTCTGTGTCTCTTTGTGGGTTCTTGCAGCTTATTAAATTTTTCATTATGTTCTTGAATAACCTTTTTAATTTCTTCAACTGCTTTAACTGTGTGTTCATTGGCTTATTCTGGTATTGCCTGATCTTGTTTCTGATGTCTTGAAGAGGTCTGTATATTAATCTGTTGAATTCTGCATCGAGTAATTCCAGGAAGGCACCTTCATCCAGAAGATCCCCTGATTTCCTTTTTGGAGAGCTTGTTGAAGTGATCACGGTCTGTTTCTTTCTGTGATTGAATATCGATTATTGTCTCCTAGCCATCTATGTGTTATTGTATTAGTTTATTTTATGTTTGCTTACTGTATCCTAGTTTCTTGCTTTGTTTTGTTTTGATATGCCCAAATAGGTTGCTTGAGTGAGCTAGTTTGATTATTTTTGCCTTTGAAGCTCCGACATCCTGTCACCAGATGGCTAGAGCTGTTGCCAGGTATATGAAGCTATGAGTCCCTTCACTTTTTTTGTATGGATTCAGCTCAGGTGTCCAGGTAGTTGGTCATCAAGTGTGTGGTACAGCCTCTGTCCTACAGTCATGGGGGACAGGGGTGATTGATGTGGGTACTGGTATCTGGTTGCAGCAGGGGATCACGCTGTGAACAAGGCAGGGGGCTGACTACTGGCCTGCAAGTGTCTGTGAGGAAAGCGGGTCCCTGTTCCCTAGAGCGCAAAGGTGGGCAGGTTCTGCAGACAGACCTTGGGCACTCAATGCTTTTGGTTGTAAGGACTGGGCTGTACCAGTTATCTTTGGACCTCAGTCGTGGGTGGCTGGGTGACCTGAGTGGAGCCACCAGTCCTTAGGCCCCTGATGTGGGTAGGGGAGGACACTGTTTAATAGGCAAAACAGTGTCAAATATCAAACACCCACCTCTCCACCGCACAGCTGAAACTGTTGCAGTCTGCCAACAAGGGCCTATTGTCCTGAAATAGGCCAGCACAGGTCCATGTATGGAGGGAAGGTATTCAAAGTTCATGGACTGTTTATGCCTGCACAGAAGCCACTTCTGTCCTGAGCTCCCCAGGTTAGTGGAGCTGGCAGATTATCTTTTACCCAACTGTAAATTTATTCCTTCTCTAAGGCCGGGAGAATGGCTCAGGTCACGCAACAGGACCTATCTCAGGCCCAGGGAAATCGACAGCCGCTGAAGCCGGCTCTAGGGTGGGGGGCATGGTAAAATTTACACAAGTACTTATCTTTCACCAAGAGCACCGTTCTCTGGTTCCGGAGGTGTGAGTAGGTTGTGTGGCTGGATGTTTCTCCCTGAGGAAACTGCCACAGAATCCTATCACTAGCCCACCGCAGCTGCTCCTGGGAATAGTGCCTGAGGTTTCCCGGCTATTCAGGTCCGGCAATTCCTCTCCATTTCTGAACTGTCTTTCCCTCCCCTGCCACTCAGTCCATTTTCTAACTTTGCCTTTGATATCGAGGGCTTCTAGCTTGTCATAAATGTAATCTTTTCACTTGTTTTTCAGGTCTCTGTTGTAAGAGGGTACACTGGAAGCATCTGACTACTCTGCCACCTTAGCCCCATCCCCCTTTCTCCTTTTTTGAAGTGTGCATCTATTCCTATAAATTGACCTCTGAGGACTGCCTTTGCTGTGTCCCAAAGGTTTTGGTATGGTGTGTTTTCATTCTTCTTTAATTCTAGGAATTTTTTAGTTCCATCTCTGATATCTTTTATCACACAGTGGTTTTTAAGGAGGGTGTTAGTTTCTACGTAATTGATTTTTTCCCCTTCTCTTCCTATTGTTAATTTCTAGCTTACTGGTGTTGTGGTCAGAGAAGATACTTTGTATAATCTAAATGTTTTGGATTTTTTTGAGGATTGCTCTGCGACCTAAAAAAAAAAAAATTTTTTTTTTTGAGAACATTCCTTGTGCATAGGAAGTTAAGGTGTACCCTAGAGATGTTGGGTAAAATGTTCTATATATGTCTGTGAGGTCAAGGTGACTGATTCTGTCCTTTAGCTCTTCTGTGTCTTTGTTGAGTTTCTTTCTAGATGTTTTGTCCTTTATCAAGAGTGGTGTGTTGAAGTCTCCTACTATTATTGTGGGACTGTCAGTTTCTCTTTTCAGTGCTTTTGGAGTTTGTTTTATGTATTTTGAAGCCCTGTCATTAGGTGCGTAGATGTTTATTACGGTTATGTCTTCATGATGGATCATTCGTTTAATCATTACATAGTGCCCTTCTCTGTCTTTTATGGTGGATTTTGTTTTACAACCTATTTTATGAGTTAGTATTGCCACTCCTGCTGTTTTTTGGTAGTTATTTGCTTGATATATTTTTCCATCCTTTGATTTATAATAAATTTATGTCTTTGTTTCTAAAGTGTTTCTCTTATAGACAGCATATCGATGGAGCCTTTTTTTTTTTTAATTCATTCTTCCCATCTTTGTCTCTTTATGGGTTCATTTAGGTCATTTACATTCAGTGTAATTATTGATAGATATGAGTTTATTGCTGTCATTTTGTAGTGTTTAGTGTGCGTGGTTTTTTTTTTTGTCCCTCTTATTCTCCTGTGCTGTCTTCCTAATGTTTGTGGATTTTTTTTTCATTTTTTTTGTAGATTTTGTTTTTCCTGCGAGTTTATGTTTTTCTTCGTTATTTTGATGAGTAGGTTCATTAACTTTGTGGTTATCTTGAAATTTACCCATATCTTCCTAGGTTTGAACCAGTCTATTGTTACTTGGAATTGTCTTGCCTTCCACTCCATTAGAAAGTTCTATACCTACACCGTTTATTCCTTCTTTTATTGTTCTGATGTTGTTGTCACTTACAGATTAACCTCTCTGGCCCCCTGATGTAATTCTTTTGGTTTTGGATAGTTTTCTCTTCTCTGATGCTTAGAGTTTCAGGATTGACGTTTGTCTCTGTTTTACTTAGTTTTTCAGGTCTTTGCTGTGGAGGGGCAGTGTGGTTCTTCCGTCTACAGCGCCATGTTGACCACAAGTTTAATTACCTTTTCAATTTCTTCTTTTGTTTAGGATTCTTTAGTTCTACCTCTGAATTAGTTTAGGTAGGTAGTGTGTTTCTAGAAATTTGTCCATTTCCTCTAGGTTTTCAAATTTGTTACAGTACAATTTCTCATAGTACTCTGTTATCATTCTTCTCATTTCAGTTTTGATATTGCCCATCTCATTCCTTATTCGGGCTATTTGCTTCCTCGCCTGTTTTTCTTGTCAGTTTGGCCAGTAGTTTATCTATTTTGTTGATCTTTTCAAAGAACCAGTTTTTGGTCTTGTCAATGCTTTCAATTGTTTTTCTATTCTCTATTTCATTTAATTCTGCTAAATTTTTATTATTTGCTTTCTTCTCATGCCCAAGAGCTTCTTTTGTTGCTCTCTTTCTCTTTGTTCTAGTTGTAGGATTAATGTTTTGATTTTGGCCCTTTATGCTTTTTGGATGTGTGTGTTTACTGCCATAAATTGACCTCTGAGTACTGCTTTTGCTGTGTCCCAAAGATTCTGGTCAGAACTGTTTTCATTGTCATTTGATTCTGTGAGTTTCTTTGTTCTATACTTAATTTCTTCTATAACCCAGTCCTTTTTGGGCAGGGTATTATTCGGTTTCCAAGTGCTTGATTTCTTTTCCCTACTTTTACTGTTATTGATTTCTACTTTTATTACCTTTATGGTCACAAAAGACACTTTGGATTCTGTTAAGTCTTGCTTTATGGCCTAATATGTGGTCTATTCTGGAGAATGTTGCATGTGTGTTGGAAAAGAAAGTATACTTGGCTGCTGTTGGGTGGAGTGTTCTGTACATGCTTATGAGATCAAGTTGGTTGACTGTGGCGTTTAGATCTTCTGTGTCTTTATTGAGCCTCTTTTTGTATGTTCTATCCTTCAACGAAAGTGGTGTGTTGAAGTCTCCTACTATTATTATGGAACTGTCTATTTCTCTTTTCAATGCTGTTAGAGTTTGTTTTATATATTTTGGAGCCCTGTTGTTGGGTGTGTAAATATTTGTTATGGTTATGTCCTCGTGCTGTACTGAACTTTTAATCATTATATAGTGTCCTTCCTTATTCTTTGTGGTGGATTTTACTTTAAAGCCTATTTTTTGAGATTAATATTGCCACTCCTGCTCTTTTTGATTGTTGCTAGCTTCATATATTTCTTTCCATCCTTTGAGTTTTAGTTTGTGTCTTTAAGTTGTGTCTCTCATAGGCAGCATATACACGAATTGTGTTTTTTAATCCATTCTGCGACACTCTGTCTCTTCACTGGTGCAGTTAGTCCACTTATGTTCAGCATGACTATCCATAGGTATGAGCTTAGTCTTGACATTTTGGGTTTTTTTGTGTGTGTTGTTGACAGTTACTTTGTTCCACTTAATTTTCTGTGCTGAGTCATTTTTCTTTATGTGTTTCCTTTCATCCTTTGTATTGTTGTTGATTTTGTATTTGCTGAGTCTTTATGTTTTTCTTGTTTTTCCTTTTTTTATTGTGCATTGTTGTGCATTAAGTGAAAGTTTACAAATCAAGTTGGTCTCTTATACAAAAATTTATATACACCTTGCTGCACACTTCTAATTGCTCTCTCCCTAATGAAACAGCACACTCCTTCCCTCCACTCTCTCTTTTTGTGTCCATTCAGCCAGCTTCTGACACTCTGCCCTCTCATCTCCCCTCCAGACAGAAGATAGTCTCATGTGTCTATTGATCCAAGAAGCTTATTCTTCACCACTATCGTTTTCTATCCCATTGTCCCATCCAATCCCTATTTGAAGAGTTGGCTTTGGGAATGGCTCTGGTCTTGGCCTAACAGATGGTCTGGGGACCATGACCACCAGGGTCTTTCTAGTCTCAGTCAGACCATTAAGTTTGGTCTTTTTACAAGAATTTGGGGTCTGCATCCCACTGCTCTCCTGCTCCCTCAGGGGTTGTCTGTCGTGTAACCTGTCAGAGTAGTCATCAGTTGTACCCAAGCACCATCTAGTTCTTTTGGTCTCAGGCTGATGTAGTCTCTGGTTTATGTGGCCCTTTCTGTCTCTTGGGCTCATAATTACCTTGTGTCTTTGGTGTTCTTCATTCTCCTTTGCTCCAGGTGGGTTGAGGCCAATTGATGCACCTTAGATGGCCTTTTGCTAGCATTTAAGACCCCAGATGCCACTCTCCAAAGTGGCATGCAGAATGTTTTCTTAATAGATTTTATTATGCCAATTGCCTTAGATGTCCCCTGAAACCACAGTACCCAACCCCCCACTCCTGCTATGCTGGCCTTTGAAATGTTCAGTTTATTCAGGAAACTTCTTTGCTTTTGGATTAGTCCATTTATGCTGACCTTTCCTATATTGTGTTTTGTCTTTCCCTTCACTAAAATAGTTCTTATCTAGTATCTAATTAGTGAATACCCCTCTCCCTCCCTCCCTCCCCCTTCTCGTAACCATCAAAGAATATTTTCTTCTCTGTTTAAACTATTTCTTGAGTTCTTATAATACTGGTCTTATGCCATATTTCTCCTTTTGCAACTGACTAATTTCACTCAGCATAATGCCTTCTAGATTCCTCCTTATTATGAAATTTTTCACAGATTCATCACTGTTTTTATAGATGCATAGTATTCCACTGTGTGAATATACCATAATTTGTTTATCCATTCATCCATTGATGGGCGCCTTGGTTGCTTCCGTCTTTTTGCTATTGTAAACAGTGCTTCAGTGAACATGGGTGTGCATATATCTGTTCGTGTGAAGGCTCTTATTTCTCTAGGATCTATGCCAAGGAGTAGGATTGCTGGATCACATGGTAGTTCTAGTTCTAGCTTTTTAAGGAAGTACCAAACCGATTTCCAAAGTGGTTGAACCGTTTTACATCCCCACCGGCAGTGTATAAGTGTTCTAGTCTCTCCACAACCTCTCCAACATTTATTATTTTGTGTTTTTTGGATAAATGCCAGCCTTATTGGAGTGAGATGGAATCTCATTGTACTTTTGATTTGCATTTCTCTAATGGCTAACGATCGTGAGCATTTCTTCATGTATCTGTTAGCTGCCTGAATGTCTTCTTTAGCGACTTCCTTTTGGGATCTACCTTGTGTGGGGCTTGATGAACTTCTTGGATAGATATCTTCTCATTTTTCTCAATATTATGGACATTTTCTTCCAACAAATCTTGAACAATTCTCTGTGTATTTTCTGTTATCTCCTCCTCTTCTGGTACTTCAATCACTCGTAGGTTATTCCTCTTGCTAGAGTCCCACGTAATTCTTAGGGTTTCTTCAGTTTTTTAAAGTCTTTTATCTGATTTTGCCTCAAATAAGTTGGTGTCAAGTACTTTATCTTGAATCTTACTAACTCTGACCTCTATTGCCTCAATTCTGCTTCTTGACTTTCTATTGATTTGTCTAATTCTGAAATTTTGTTGTTAATCTTTTGGATTTCTGTTTGCTGTCTATAGATTCTTGCAGCCTGTTAAATTTGTCATTATGCTCTTGTATAACCTTCTTGAAGTTCTCTCTTGCTTTGTCTGTGTTTTCCTTCCCATGTTCTGTGTCTTGCCTGATCTCGTACCTGATGTCTTGAAGAGCTCTCTATATTAATCTTTTGAAGTCTAGTTCCAGTAATTCCAAGAAGTTATCTTCCTTCAGAAGGTTTCTTGATACTTTGTTTTGGGAGCTTGCTGAAGCCATCATATTCTGCCTTTTTATGTAATTTGATTTTGACTGTTGTCTCTGAGCCATCAATAAGTTAGTATATTTATTTATTTTATGTTTTCTTACTCTCTTAGCTTCTTGTTTTGTTTTGTTTTGATATGCCCAAATAGGCTGCTTGTGTGAGCTAGTTTGATTATTTGCACGTTTGAAACTCTCATGTCCTGTCATCAGATGGTTTAGAGCTGTTACTAGGTATGTGAGCCCAGGAGTCCACTGACTTTTTTGTATGGATTCAGCTCAGTCACCAAGTGTGTGTTGCAGGCTTTCCCCTACAGTCCTTGATGGGCAAGGGTGATTGGAGTAGGCACAGGTTTCTGGCTGCAGTAGGGGGTCATATGCTGATCAAGGCAGGGGGTTGACGGCTGCCCCTGAGTGTCTGGGTGGAAGGCGTGTCCTTTTTCCCTAGAGTGTGTAGGTACGTGGGTTTTGTAGCCAAACTACAGGCACCCAATGATGTTGGCTTTAAGGCACTGGAAGTCATCAGTTATTCTTGGACCCCTATTGCAGGTGGCTCAGTGGAGTGGGTAGAGCCACCAGTCCTCAGGCCCCTGAGGTGGGTAGCTGAGGATCCTGCTTAATGGGCAGGACAGTGTCAAATGTCAGAAATCTGCCACTCCCCCTTATAGCTGATATAGATGAAAATAGGCTTCAGGTATATACTCTGTTGTACTGTGCTAATGGGGGCCTACACTGTTGAAATGGGCTTACACAGGTCTATGCAGGGGTGAAAGGCATTCAAACTCAGTGTGTTTTATGCCTTTGCCTAGGCAAAGGAGCTGTGCCTGCCCTGAGTTCCTGGCTTAGGGGAGCTGGCAGGTTATTTTTCCCTGCTTGTTAATTTGTTCCCTCTCCAAGGCCAGGAGAATGGCTCAAAGCTTGTGATGGGACCTACTTCTGGCCCAGGGGATGCAGCAATTGCTGAAGCTGGACTGGGCCCGATGTAGAGTGGGGAGGAGGCAGATAAATGGGAGAGGGTTTCTTCCCACAGTGGCTGTTTTTTGATTCGCACAGTAGGTTAGATGCATGTAGTCATCTTTTGCTGATTGAGGGCCGCTTCCTTGCTAGTTTTGGAAGGATGAGCAAACTCTGCCGCTTGGTCTCTCTCGGTATGGAAAATGCATACCAAGCACCACTGCTTTCCTCACTGAGCATGCCAGCTGATCCAGCCTGTAGCGTGCCAGTTTCTGCCAGGTCAGGTCTGGCAACTCCTTGCTACTTCGGAGACATCTTTCCTCCCCCCACTGCTGAATGCAATTCCTCAACTTTACCTTTGACATTTAGGGCTCTTTGATTGTCATTTATAATCAATTCACTTGTTTTTTCAGGTCTTTGTTGTAAAAGGGACCAAAGGAAGCATCTAACTACTCCTCCATCTTGGCCCTACCTCAAATCTATTCTTGAGGTGGTCTCTAAAGTCAGGTGGGATATACTCAGGTTTCTACTTTGGCTCTTGTGGACTTGTTCTAATTTTCTTTAGTTCCAACTTGAACTTGCTTGTGAACAATTGATGATTTGTCCTACAGTTGGCCCCTGGCCTTGTTCTGACTGATGACAATGAACTCTTCCGTTGTCTCCTTCCACAGATGTAGTCAATTTGATTCCTGTGTATTCCATCTAGTGAGGTCCACATGCATAGTTGCCATTTATGTTGGTGAAAAAAGGTATTTGCAATGAAGAAGTCACTGGTCTTGCAAAATTCTATCATACTGTCTCCAGCATCGTTTCTATCACCAAGGTCATATTTTCCAACTACTGATCGTTCTTCGTTTCCAACTTTTGCATTCCAGTCATCAGTAATTGTCAATGCATCCTGATTGCATGTTTGATCAATTTCTGATGGCTAAAGTTGATAAAAAATTTCAATTTCTTCTACTCTGGCCTCAGAGTTTGGTGCCTAAATTTGAATAGGATTAGCTGGTCTTCTTGTAGGCCTGTGGATATTATCCTATCACTGACAGTGTTGTACTTCAGGATAGATCTTGAAATTTTTTTTTAATAATTTTTATTGTGCTTTAAGTGAAAGTTTACAAATCAACTCAGTCTCACACAAAAACCCATACACAACTTGCTACATACTCCCAATCACTTCCCCCCCATGAGACAACCCACTCCCTCCTTCCACCCTCTCTTTTCATGACCATTTTGCCAACCTTTAAGCCCCTCTACCCTCCCATCTCCCCTCCAGGCAGGAGAAGCCAATATGTCTCAAGTGTCCACCCTAACAAAGTAGCTCATGCCTCACCAGCATCCCTCTCCAACCCATTTTCCAGTCCAATCCATGCCTGACAAGCTGGCTTTGGGGATGGTTCCTGTAGTGGGCCAACAGAAGGTCTGGGGGCCATAATCACCAGGGTCCTTCCAGCCTCAGTCAAACCATTAAGTATGGTCTTTTTATGAGAATTTGGGGTCTGCATCCCACTGCTCTCCTGCTTCCTCAGGGGTTCTCTGTTGTGTTCCCTGTCAGGGCAGTCATCGGTTGTGGCTGGGCACCATCTAGCTCTTCTGGTCTCATGATGATGTAGTCTCTAGTTCATGTAGCCCTTTCTGTCTCTTGGGCTCCCTATTATCTTGTGTTCTTGGTGTTCTTCATTCTTCTTTGATCCAGGTGGTTTGAGACTCATTGATGCATCTTAGATGGTCACTTGCTAGCATTTAATCCCAGATGCCACTCTTCAAAGTGGGATACAGAATGTTTTCTTAATAGATTTTATTATGCCAATCGACTTAGATGTCCCCTGAAACCATGTCCCCAGACCCCTGCCCCCACATCGCTGACCTTTGAAGCTTTCAGTTTATTCAGGAAACTGCTTTGGTTTAGTCCAGGTGTGCTGACCTCCACTGTATTGAGTGTTGTCCTTCCCTTCACCTAAAGTAGTTCTTATTTACTATCTAATTAGTGAATGCCCCTCTCCCACCCTCTTTCCCTCTCCCATCTCATAGCCATAAAAGAATGTTTTGTTGGTTGTTTCCAGCTTTTTGCTGTTGTAAACAGTGCTGCAATAAACATGCGTGTGCATATATCTGTTCGTGTAAAGGCTCTTATTTCTCTAGGATATATTCCGAGGAGTGGGATTTCTGGGTCATATGGTAGTTCTATTTCTACCTTTTTTTTTTTTTAACTTTGTTTTTTTTTTAATAATTTTTATTTTGCTTTAAGTGAAACTTTACAAATTAACTCAGTCTCTCACATAAAAACTTATATACACCTTGCTACATACTCGCAGTTACTGTCCCCCTAATGAGACAGCCCACTCTCTCCCTCCACTCTCTCTTTCATGTCCATTTCACCAGCTTCTAACCCCCTCTACACTCTCATCTTCCCTCCAGGCAGGAGATGCCAACATAGTCTCAAGTGTCTACCTGATCCAAGAAGCTCACTCCTCACCAGCATCTCTCTCCAACCCATTGTCCACTCCAATCCATGTCTGAAGAGTTGGCTTTGGAAATGCATCCTGTCCTGGGCCACCAGAAAGTCTGGGGGTCATGACCACCAGGGTTCTTCCCGTCTCAGTCAGACCATTAAGTCTGGTCTTTTTATGAGAATTTGGGGTCTGCATCCCACTGCTCTCCTGCTCCCTCAGCGGTTCTCTGTTGTGTTCCCTGTCAGGGCAGTCATCAGCTGTAGCTGGGCACCGTCTAGTTCTTCTGGTCTCAGGCTGATGTAGTCTCTGGTTTATGTGGCCCTTTCTGTCTCTTGGGCTCCTAATTACCTTGTGTCCTTGGTGTTCTTCATTCTTCTTTGATCCAGGTGGGTTGAGACCAACTGATGCATCTTAGATGGCTGCTTGCTAGCATTTAAGACCCCAGATGCCACTCTTCAAAGTGGGATGCAGAGTGTTTTTGATAGATTTTATTAGCCAATTGACTTAGATGTCCCCTGAAATCATGACCCCCTAACCCCTGCCCCTGCTACGCTGGACTTTGAAGCATTCAGTCTATTCAGGAAACTTCTTTGATTTTGGTTTAGTCCGGTTGTGCTGACCTTCCCTGTATTGTGTGTTGCCTTTCCCTTCACCTAAAGTAGTTCTTATCTACCAACTAATTTGTAAATACCCCTCTCCCACCCTCCCTCTTCTCATAACCACAAAAGAATGTTTTCTTCTCACTTAAAACTATTTCTCAAGTTCTTATAATAGTGGTATTATACAATAATTGTCTTTTTGCAACTGACTAATTTCACTCAGCATAATGCCTTCCAGCTTCCTCCATGTTATGCAATGTTTCACAGATTCCTCACGGTTCCTTATCGATGCGTAGTATTCCATTGTGTGAATATACCATAATTTATTTATCCATTCATCTGTTGATGGGCACCTTGATTGCTTCCATCTTTTTGCTATTGTAAACAGTGCTGCAATGAACAAGGATGTGCATATATCTGTTCGTGTAAAGGCTCTTATTTCTCTAAGATATATTCCTGGGAGTGGGATTGCTGGATTGTATGGTAGTTCTATTTCTAGCTTTTTAAGGAAGTACCAAATAAATTTCCAAAGTGGTTGTACCATTTTACATTTCCACCAGCAGTGTGTAAGGTTTCCAATCTCTCCACAGCCTCTCCAACATTTATTATTCTGTGTTTTTTGGGTAAATGCCAGCCTTGTTGGAGTGAGCTGGAATCTCATCGTAGTTTTAATTTGCACTTCTCTAATGGCTAATGATCGAGAGCATTTTCTCATGTATCTGTTAGCCATTAGAATATATTCTTTAGTTAAGTGCGTGTTCATATTGTTTGCCCAATTTTTAATTGGGTTGTTTGTATTTTTGTGGTTGAGTTTTAGCAGAATCATGTAGATTTTAGAGATAAGGGGCTGGTTGGAGATGTCACAGCTGAAAATTTTTTCCCAGCCTGTAGTTGGTCTTTTTACTGTTTTGGTTAAGTCTTTAGATGACCATAAGTGTTTGATTTTTAGGAGCTCCTAGTTATCTGGTTTCTCTTCGTCATTTTTAGTAATGTTTTGTATTCTGTTTATGCCTTGTCTTAGGGCTCCTTACGTTTTCCCTATTTTTTCTTCTATGATCTTTATCATTTTAGACTTTATGTTTAGGTCTTTGAACCATTTGGAGTTAGTTTTTGTGCATGGTGTGAGGTATGGGTCCTGTTTCATTTTTTTGCAAATGAATATCCAGTTATGCCAGCACCATTTATTAAAAAGACTATTTTTCCCTAACTAAATGACACTGGTCCTTTGTCAAATATCAGCTGCTCATATATGGGTGGATTTATATCTGGATTTTCAATTCTGTTCCATTCATCTATGTGCCTGTTGTTGTACCAGTACCAGGCTGTTTTGACTACTGTGGCTGTATAATAGGTTCTAAAATCAGGTAGAGTGAGTCCTCCCACTTTGTTCTTTTGTAGTAATGCTTTTCTTATCCGGGGCTTCTTTCCCTTCTGTATGAAGTTGGTGATTTGTTTCTCCATCTCATTATAAAATGTGATTGGAGTTTGGATCGGAAGTGCATTGTATATATAGATGGCTTTTGGTAGAATAGACATTTTTACAATGTTAAATCTTCCTATCCGTGAGCAAGGAAGGTTTTTCCGGTTATGTAGGTCCCTTTTGGTTTCTTGCAGTAGTACGTTGTACTTTTCTTTGTATAGGCCTTTTACATCTTTGGTAAGGTTTATTCTTAAGTATTTTATCCTCTTGGGGGCTACTTTGAATGGTATTGATTTGGTGATTTCCTCTTCAATGTTCCTTTTGTGTATAAGATCATGTCATCTCCAAATAGAGATAATTTTACTTCTTCCTTGTCAATCTGGATGTCTTTATTTCTTTATCTAGCCTAATTGCTCTGGCTAGACCTCCAGCACAATGTTGGATAAGAGCGGTGATAAAGGGCATCCTTGTCTCGTTCCTGTTCTCAAGGGAAATGCTTTCAGGCTCTCTCCATTTAGGATGATGTTGGCTGTCGGCTTTGTATAAATGCCCTTTATCATGTTGAGGAATTTTCATTCTATTCCTATTTTTCTGAGAGTTTTTATCATGAACGGTTGTTGCACTTCATCAAATGCCTTTTCTGCATCAATTGATAAAACCATGTGGTTCTTATCTTTTGTGTTATTTATGTGATGGATTACATTAATTGTTTTTCTAATATTGAACCATCCTTGCACACCCTGTACAAATCCCACTTGGTCGTGGTGGATTATTTTTTGATATGTTGTTGAATTGTATTGGCTAGAATTTTGTTGAGGATTTTTGCATCTACGTTTATGAGGGATGTAGGCCTGTAATTTTCTTTTTTTGTGCTGTCTTTAGCTGGTTTTGGTATCAGAGTTATGCTCGCTTCACAGAATGAGTTAGGTAGTATTCTGTCATTTTCTATGCTTTGAAATACCTTTAGTAGTAGTGGTGTTAACTCTTCTCTGAAAGTTTGGTAGAACTGTGCAGTGAAGTTGTCAGAGCCAGGGCTTTTTTTGTTGGGAGTGTTTTGATTACCTTTTCAATCTCTTTTTTTGTTATGGGTCTATTTAGTTGTTCTACTTCTGTTTGTGTTAGTTTAGGTATGTAATTTGTTTCTAGGAATTCATCCATTTCTTCTAGGTTTTCCAATTTGTTAGAGTACAATTTATCATAGTAATCTGATATGATTCTTTTAATTTCAGTTGGGTCTGTTGTGATATGGCCCATCTCATTTCGTATTCGTGTTGTTTCCTTTCCTGTATTTCTTTAGTCAGTCTGGCCAGTGGTTTATCAATTTTGTTAATTTTTTCAAAGAACTAGCTTTTGGCCTTGTTAACTCTTTCAATTGTTTTCCTGTTTTCTAATTCATTTAATTGTGCTCTAATTTTTATTATTTGCTTTCTTCTGGTGCATGACAGTTTCTTTGTTCCTCTCTTTATATTTGTTCAAGTTGTAGGGACAGTTCTTTGATTTTGGCTCTTACTTATTTACGTATGTGTGCATTTATTGATATAAATTGACCTCTGAGCACTGTTTTCGTGGTGCCCCAAAGGTTTCGATAGGAAGTGTTTTCAGTCTCATTGAATTCTGTGAATTTCTGTATTCCCTCCTTAATGTCTTCTACAACCCACTCTTTCTTGAGCAGGGTATTGTTCAGTTTCCAAGTATTTGGTTTCTTTTCCCCGGTTTTTCTGTTATTGATTTCTACTTTTATGGCCTTATGGTCTGAGAAGACACTTTGTAATATTTCGATGTTTTGGATTCTGCAAAGACTGGTTTTATGACCTAATATGTGATCTATTCTATAGAATGTTCCGTGCACTAGAAAAGAAAGTATACTTTGCAGCTGTTTGGTGGAGTGTTCTGTACAAGTTTATGAGGTCAAGTTGGTTGATTGTAGCAATTAGATCTTCCATGTCTCTATTGAGCTTCTTACTGGCTGTCCTATCCTTCACCAAAAGTGATGTGTTGAAGTCTCCTACTATAATTGTGGAGATGTCTATTTCACTTTTCAATTCTGTTAAAGTTGGTTTCATGAATCCTTCAGCCCTATCATTTGGTGCATTAATATTTAATATGGTTATAGCTTCCTGGTAAACTGTCCCCTTAATCATTATGTAGTGTCCTTCTTTATCCTTTGTGGTGGATTTAACTTTAAAGCCTGTTTTGTCAAAAATTAATATTGTCAGCCCTGCTCTTTTTTGATTGTCGTTTGCATGATATATTTTTTTCCATCCTTTGAATTTCAGTTTGTTTGTTTCTCCAAGTCTAAGGTTTGTCTCTTGTAGGCAGCATATAGACAGAGAGTGTTTTTTTATCCATTCTGGCACTCTCCGTATCTTTATTGACGCATTTAGTTTGTTCACATTCAGTGTAATTATGGATATGTATGAGTTTAGTGCTGTCATTTTGGTGCCTTTTTTGGTGTGTTGTTGACAATTTCGTTTTTCCACTTCCTTTTTTGTGCTGAGAAGTTTTTCTTTGTAGAATGTGTGTTCCTCCTTTTCATAGTAGTTGAATTTATTTTTGCTGAGTCATTATGTTTGTCTTGGTTTTTATTTTGAAGTATTGAATTGTTAGACTTCTTCGTGATTACCTTAATATTTACTCGTATTTGACTAAGTCAAAACCTAACTTGTATCACCCTATATCGCCTTGGTTTCCTCTCCATATGTGAGATTTATGCTTCCTGTATTTAGTCCCTCTTTTTTGACTATTGTTATCTTTTACATAATAACAGCAAGGATTTCCTGTTTTGAGCAATTTTTTTTTAATTAATCTTATTTTGTTTTTGTGATTTCCCTATCTGGGTTGATATCAGGATGTTTTGTTCTGTGACCTTGTGTTGGTATCTGGTACTATTGATTTTCTGACCAAAGAATTTCCTTTAGTAATTCTTGTAGCTTTGTTTTGGTTTTTGCAAATTCTCTAAGCTTGTGTTTATCTGTAAATGTCTTAATCTCACCTTCAAATTTGAGAGAGAGTTTTGCTGGATATATGATTCTTGGCTGACAGTTTTTCTCTTTCAGTGCTCTATATATGTTATCCCTTTGCCTTCTTGCCTGCGTGGTTTCTGCTGAGTAGTTGGAACTTATTCTTATTGATTCCCCTTTGGAGGTGACTTCATTTATCTTTGGCTGCTTTTAAAATTTTCTTTTTATCTTTGATTTTAGCAAGTTTGATGATAATATGTCTTTGTGATTTTCTTTTGGGATCTACCTTGTATGGGGTTCGATGAGCATCTTGGACAAATATCTTTTCATTTTTCACAATGCCAGGGAAGTTTTCTGCCAACAAATCTTCAACTATTCTCTCTGTATTTTCTGTTACCCCTGTCTGTTCTGGAATTCCAATCACATGCAAGTTATTCTTCTTGATAGAGTCCCACATGAGTCTTAAGGTTTCCTCATTTTTTTTAATTCTTTTATCTGATTTTTCTTCAACTATGTTGGTGTCAATTGCCTTATCCTCCAGCTCTGCTGCTCTGCATTCCAATTCCTCAATTCTACGCCTCTGACTTCCTATTGAGTTGTCTAATTCTGTAATTTTATTGTTAATCTTTTGGATTTCTGAATGCTGTCTCTCTATGGGTTCTTGCAGCTTATTAATTTTTCCAGTATGTTCTTGAATAATCTTTTTGATTTCTTCAACTGCTTTATCTGTGTGTTCCTTGGCTTTTTCTGTAGATTGCCTTATTTCATTTCTGAGGTCATCCCTGATGTCTTGAAGCATTCTGTATATTAGTTTTTTATATTCTACATCTGGCAATTCCAGGAATGTATCTACATCTGGGAATGATTTTGATTCTTTGACTTGGGATTTGTAGAAGCAATCATGGTCTGCTTCTTTATGTGATTTGATACCAACTGCTTTTTTGCTGTCTCTGAGCCTTCTATAAGATACTGTAATGATTTATTTTATATTTGCTCACTGAGTCTTATCTTCTTGTTTTGTTTTGTTTCAATATACCCAGATAGGCTACTAGATTGTGCTATCGTCATTGCTGTAGCTTTTGAATCATTTGTGTCCTGTTTATATATATATATTCTATGGGGCAGTTCTACTCTGTCCAATAGGGTCACTATGAGTTGGAATTGACTTGATGGCACTGGAGTGGGGGGATGTCCTGTTACCAGCTGGTCTGAGCTGTTACCATGTATGTAAGCCTATGAGTCCATTCACTATTCTTGAATAGAATCATCTCAGGTGTCCTAGTCCTCGGGGTCACCTAGTGTGTGGTATAGGCTCTCACCTATTAACTTAGAGGAGTAGTGGTGATGGTTGTATGCACCAGTTTCTAGTAGCAGCAGGGGATCACACTCTGAGGAGTGCAGGGTGCTGACAGCCTTCTCCCAAGTGCCAGTAAGGTAGGAGTGGCTCTATTCTCTAGAGCGCTCTGGTGGGTGGACTCTGCCGCTGTACCTTAGGCCTCTAATGCTTGTACCTCTATAGATTGGTAGGTGTCACTATCCTCAGTCCCCTTTAGCAGGTGACTAGGTGGTGTGGGTGGAGCCTCAGCCCTCAGTTCCCTGGTGTGGATCAGTGAGGGCTCTGTTTAATAGGTAGAGAGGTATCTGATCTCCAAAACTTGCCTTTCCACTACTCATCTAAAACACTTACAGTCAGATCTCTATCAGAATTGCCTTTACATTATAATAGCCACCTGGTTACCTGTAGGGATGAAAGCCAAAGACTGTGGGTCTCTTATACTTGGATGGAGCTGCTTCTGTATTGTTATTTCAGTTTAGGGAAGCCAGGGAAGGATTTTTCCTTTGGTTGTTAAATGCTGCTATTCTCAGGCCAGGAGAATGGGTTAGAAAAGAAAGAAGAAGGAAAAAAACCTGACAGTGCACTTCACTCTCCGGCCCAGGAAATTCCAATGTTCATGAAGCTGGCTGGGGCAGGGAGGGGAGGGATCAGATAGATAGGAGAGAGTAGTGTGGCAAGATAGACAAAGTTACATATCTTGTTTGGTGAGGACTGTTTTTTCTGAGATTCCAGAGGGGAGTGTAGCTTGTGTGCACTGGCTGGTTCCCCACTGAGACTGCCCCAGAGGTTTAGGGCTGCACCCTGTGCTTGTGCCATCTCAGGAAGCCACAGCCAGGTCCTCCACGCTTAGTCCAAAGCCCAGCACCAAGGTTTCCTGTCTGGGATGCTGTGCTCCAGGCTCCTAAACCAGTCGCTGCTTCCCCATGGTTTTTCATTTGCCTGTCAGCTGCATTGGTGTGCAGCCTGCGTGCACTGGCTGGATCCCCTCTGAGGTTGGTCCTGAGGGTTAGGCCTGCATCTGTGCTTGTCCCGTCTCAGTAAGCCACAATAAGCCCCACCACTCTGGCACCAGGGAACCACAAGGGCTCAAGGCTGCGGCGTGGCACGCTGGCTCAAGAAGTGGTCGCTGCTTCAGCATGTGGCTTTTTGCTCCCCGTCTCTCAGGCCAACTCCTTAGTTCTGTGTTTGATGATCAGGGTTTGTAGATTGTCCCACATGTAATTGATTCACTTGTTTTTTTTTGAGTCTTTGTTGCAAGAGGGATAAGCGGAAGCTTTACCTAGTTAGGCATTTTCACGTTGAGCCTGAAATGTTCTTTTTGATGATGAATTCAACACCATTCCTCTTCAAGTTGTCATTCCTGGCATAGTAGACCATATGACTGTCTGATTCAAAATGGCAAACACCAGTCTGTTTCAGCTCACTAATGCCTAAGATATTGATCTTTATGAGTCCCATTTCATTCTTGATGATTTCCAATTTTCCTAGATTCATACTTTGTACCTGGTGAACTAAGACTTGCAAACTCAGACTGGCAAACTAAGACTGTCAGTCAGTGATACCAGCTAGTATCTCCCTCTCTTGAACAAGACCTTAGCCTTTTTCCTTCTCTGTTTTAATTTTTGATTCCATTTTTTTTAATGGAAGAGAAAGCTTACACTAGCTGAAGGCTTAACAATATTATATGGCTTACTCCTGTGGAACACAGTTATCATCTTGTCTAATTTTTATCTCCATTAGTAAGTCATGGGATCAGTCTTCTTGGGCAATGCAATGCTGTCATTTTACTATCCACTCCATTGGTGGAATTGAACATTGACTACAACAAAGGAATTACGGATTATAAAACACAAGGGAGTAGGATGGATTATAATTTTTTTTCATAGAACCCAAGTATTTCATGATTGGAATGGAGATTATCTATTCCACACTTCTTAATTTGCTGATGAAGAAATAGCCATCCATGGTAATCGGCAAACTTGTTCAAAATTTAACCTCATATGAATGTAGAGCTAAGGCTGTAATCTAAAACATGTGATTCTCAGTCTAATGCTCTGGAATATGAGATTATTTTATTAACACCCACTAAGTGTTAGTTGAAGATAAATTTGAAAAGTCATATTAGTAAGAAAAAAATAAATAAAATGAAATGAAAATTCCACCTCTTAACTGAAATCATTGTTAACATTTTGGTGCACATCTTCCCATCAATCTCTCCCACCTTCCAGGTTTTTATGGATGGAATTTCTTGGCAGAACCCAGCAGCAAGGCAGTTTGGAAGATGTAGTTGTAGCTTTCTAATGTCTGTAGTTAAAAAAAATGCAAGTAGACTAGGGTTGGAATGGATGTTGAGTGATACGACCCATGGTATTAGGCATAATATTTTTCCGTGTTAATTAACATACTTTTACAACATCATTTTTATGGTTACATCATATTATTCTTTAAACTACATTCCACTAATATTTTTCTTAGGATAGGTACCTAGAAGTAGTGTTTCTGGGTAAAAAGTTCTGTACTTTTTCCAAGGCTTTTGGTATGGCCTAACAAATTCTCTTGCAGAAAGATTGTACCAGTATGTAAGAGTGTTCACACAGACCCCAAAGAGTGCTGTATATTACATCATTCCCAAATATTTTCCACTTTCTTAAGCAAACAACATTAAAAAAAACAATTTTTTTAAATGACATTACTTCTAACATTTTTCAACAGCCTCATTTTGAGCTTCAAAGCATAAATAACAAAACCAAGTAAAAACAAATTAAGGTAAAGAGTAAGAATTCAGGCATTTGAAAATGTGGTAGCTTTTAAGCTAGTGTTCAATCTCATTACAACAACGACAAGAAAAATAATATATATTAATTCAAGAACATGCAGTGCATTATAGCTATTTTTATTTAGGTAAGCATTTCAAATACTAAGCTAAGCTCAATGCTTTTAAGTCTTATAAATAGTTCTTGCCTCAAGAGACATCAATTTTACCCACTTTATCTGGCCCCATTACAAAACATTATGCACTAATGCTCTTTTGCTTCAAAAGAAGCGCTAACTCTATCTGTTTTTGTTTGTTTCTCTTCACTTTTAATTCTGAAGGCTTTTTCAAAAAAGTTTTGTTGTTGTTTTAAATCACTGGATTTATCTAAGGAAAGAGGCACGTGCATTCTTCACGCATATAGAGTAGTTCTGTATCAAAATTGTAATTCACTCACACACACACACTCACACACACAAAGACCAGGCTTACTTGTCTGACAGAGTACAGAAGCCCTGAGAGTGTGGTCCTCAGGCTCCCTTTTAACTCAGTACTGAAGTCATTCCTGAGGTTCACTTTTGCCAAAGGTTAGAGAGGCCCATAAAACAAAACGAGACTAAATGGGCACACCAGCCCAGAGGCAAGGACAAGAAGGCAGGAGGTGACAGAAAAGCTGGTAATGGGGAACCCAAGGCTGAGAAGAAGAGAGTGTTGACATGTCATGAGGTTGGCAACCAACGTCACAAAATGATATGTGTATTAATTGTTTAATGAGAAACTAGTTTGCTCTGCAAACCCTCATCTAAAATACAATAAAAAGAATTCTAGAGGCATTTCAGTGTTTAGAAATGTAATTAAGATCTGTGATCTAAGGTTAAATTATTGAATTCTTAAGGGGATATCAAGATAACTCTTAGGACCAATAAACTCCAAATAACTGGAGGTAGATAGTGGAATATTTATGTTTAAAACTTTAAGAAGGCAATCTTTATAATATATTTGAATGTGTACTCTACCCTCTTGCAGGTTAATTGAGTCAAATCTAAAACTGTTGGCACAACAGTTTACAGTTTGAACCCACCCAGTGGCTCTGCAGGAGAAAGGCCTGGCGCTCTACTTCCATAAAAATTACAGCCAAGAAAACCCTATAGGTCCGTTCTACTCTGCCACATGAGGTCACTATGAGTTGGAATTGACTCTACAGCAGCTAACGACAACAAGGCATTCAGTTGAGACCACAGAAAGACCATGCCTTTCCTTGAGGAGTTCTAATTCCTAAACTTTCAAGAAACTTGAAAAAGATCTTGCTTTGAAAATTTTTAAATATGACTTCCCAGTCAATATATTTTTCAATCCTGACTCTACCAGAGACTAGACACGAAATTATCCTGCTAGTGTCTAGTTTCTGATTTAAAGTGACCCCTGAAATCATCCTTCCTTCTTTGTTATTTAACAACCATTTATTAAACACAAGTTGTATGCCCAACTTGATGTTGGGCTTGAGAAAGATAACATTGAGAATGAAACATGGTTCATTTTTCAAGGAATTTATGTATGAGGAGACCATATCAAAAATGGTAACAGGTATGAAGTGGGACCTGGTAATGATGATCTATATTAGAGGTTGGTAAACAATGGCCCCAATGCAATTTGGCCTAACACCTGATATGTAAATAAAGTTTTAATGAAACACAGCTATGCCCATTCATTTATATATTATCTATGGCTACTTTCATACTACAACAGCAGAACTGAGTAGTTGTAACAGAGACTGTATGCCTTACAAAGCCTAACATGTTTACTGTCAGGCCATTCACTGAAGAATATTGCTGACCTCTGGTGTAGATAATTGGATCAACTCTGTTGTTCAAGACAAGTAGAAAATTTATACAAATATATTTTCTTGAAGGCATCAGAATATTAATGACAGTGAAGAATCACAGGGTCAAGATCCATGAGAAGATGGAAGTCAAGAAAAGTGAGCCCAGCATTTGGGGCCTATCTTCCCCTGAGAGAGTCTATAGAACTGGTAAAAGCATTTGACAGCCTCCTGGGGCCAGAGGGAAAATTGTAGGGTTTAGGACCCAGCAACAGGGGTGTGGAATCGTGGCCTTTGAAAACTCTTATACTTTGAGTTGGAACACCAAAGTCCTGCTGGAACAAGGGTAAGCTGGAAATAGGTGTATACTGACTATTGTAATAACCACATCCTAGCTATGAATCTATTCAATCCCTGAAACTGGATTGCTAGTGCTCTTAAGAACCCGACACAAACAAACAAAAACATATTCTGGAAGAAGACAACAATCATCCTAAGCTTTTAATTATTTCTAAAACCAACCTTTAAATATAATTTCTTCAATACATTAAAAACAAAAGCTTTGGATTCTGGCCATGATGGGCTAGACGATATTGGGTTTGCACTCCTGCCATGAACAAATATAAAAAGATGGATAAAATATGTAAATAAGCTCTTTGCCGGCATGTGACAGCAAATGCAGGGCTATGACTCTTTAGAAGGAGCCCTGGTGGCATGACAGTTTTCAGTTTGAACCCACCCAGTGGCTCTGCAAGAGAAAGGCCCGACAATCTGCTTCCATAAAGACTATGACCAAGTAAACCCCATAGGGCAGTTCTACTCTGTCACATAGGGTCAGTATGAGTTGGAATCAACTCAATGGCAACTAACAACAACAACAAGGCATTCAGTTGAGACCACAGAAAGGCCATGTGCTAGAAGTAGGGAACACATCCTAGGACTAAGCACTATGTTCTACAAATAAAAGCAAAACTAAAATAGTCATACTTTAACAATATGTAAAGCCAAATCTCAGTGGGATCAAAGTGATCAACTGGTAATTATCTTCCAGAAAAAATTTTATACCTTTAAAGGAAACAAAACAAAGCAAAACATGATTCAGAACGTCTACAACATATCATCTACAATGTCCAGCAGAGAAAAAAAAATTACTAGACATGTGCACTGAAAGGTAAGCACAAGAATGTTCATAGCAACTATATTCATAATATTTGCAACAATAGATTAGATAAATGTTTTGAGGTATAATTGAACAAGGTAAATCTATATAAAAATGAAAATAAATAAACTATATCTACACCTGCCAACATGATAACTCTCACATGTTAAACTCATATATACTGCTTGATTCCACTTATTTTAAGTTCAAAATGAGACAGAACTAAAGTACTGGTTTAGGAAGGTAAGTTCAGGTGGTAAACTATAAAGAAAAGCAAGGAAGTGATTACTACTAAAGTTAGGATGGTGATAACACTGGGCATGTGGGAAGGAGAGAGTGGAAATTGGAAGAAAGAAAGAAGACATTCTGTGGCTTGGCAATGTTCTATATCTTGTATGGTGATTTTATTGGTCTTTTCTTTGGGATAATTGAACAGTACATTTTTGTTTACTATATGAAATCGACTCGACGGCACTGAGTTTTTTATGAATGTTATAATTGACAATTAAAAGTTTTTTGAAAAACCATGACATTAGAACGTTATTAGATATAAAAAAGGACTTCAATTTATTAGTGGTCTAGGAATCTTGCTAAGGGAAAGATCATCGTACAGTTAGTTCTAAAACCAAACATGTTGCCATCAAGTCGATTCCAACTTATGGACAGCCCATGTGTTACAGATCAGAACTGATCTTCATAAAGTTTTCTTGACTGTAACCTTTACAGAAACAGATTGCCAGGACTTCCTTCTGCGGCATCGCTGAATCAATTTGAACTATCAACCTTTTTATTATGGCCAAGCACAAGTGCAACCATTTACACCACCCAGAGACTTATATAGTTAAGGCAAACCCAAAACAAACCATTGCTGTCAAGGTGATTCTGACTCATAGTGACCCTACGGGACAGTGTAGAACTGCCCCATAGGGCTTCCAAGGCTGAAACCTTTATGGAAGCTAACTGTCACATCTTTCTCCTGCAGAGAGGCTGATGGGTTCGAACCGCTGACCATTTTGGTTAGCAGCTGAGCTTTTAACCACTGTGGCGCCAGGGCTCCTTATTTAGTTAGGGAATGATTTAAAAAAATTTAGACTTAATTGGAGCTTGAAAGATGAGTAAGATTTGGATTAATAGGATTGTGTAGAGAATTGGAACTTTTAAAATATATTTTTAATAATAACGAATGGGTGTCAAGTTTCAGCAAATGCCTTTTCTGTATATGATGTGTATGGTCAAGAATTAGAAGGTTGAGCATTCTCTTTGTTCTGTATAAATCTTAGAAATGCTTTCCCTCACAAATATTACCCAAGAGAATTAAACTTGATACTTTTCTCTAGTGTCTTGTAACAACACTTGTCCTGTAGGTGAACAATAAAAGCTTGGAAATGAATGCCTAATGGATATTGTAGACATAAAGCAAACAGCATGGCCAACCTTGTATGTATTCAACAGATAGAATTTTTTCCCCATCAATCAGATAATTCTGATATCTGTTCTTTTTCCAGGTTCCCTGTTTTATTATTTATTTGTTATTTAACCCACTGTGCCTGAACTTTGACCTGGATTTTAAGCCTGTCTTTGCCTTTGCTAACTGAGATAATTGAGGAAAGCTTAAAACTTAGTCTTAATTTTCCTTATCTGTAAAAATATCATACTTTTAAGGATTGATAAGATAGTAGTATATTCATGAAAGTACCACCGGCATATCATAATGTTCAATAGTTTTTAGTTTCCTTTTTTTCTTCTTTCTGTCTTTCATATTCCAGAGAAAAAGTTTACCATAATAATGAAAATGTAAAAAGAAAATTATACTCTCTTTAAAATTGTAGTAGACCCTGTAGTTATTGTTTGTGGTTAGGTGCTGACTAGTTGGTTCTGACTCATAGCAACCCTATGTACAACAGAATGAAACACTGGCTGGTCCTGTGCCATCCTCACAATTGTCTTGTTATGCTTGAGCCCATTGTTGCAGCCATGGTGTCAATCCATCTCATTGAGGGTCTTCCTCTCTTTCTCTAACCCTCTATTTTACCAATCATGATGTCCTTCTCCAGGGACTGATCCCTCGTGATAACATGTCCAAAGTATATGAGACATAGTGTCACCATCCTTGCTTCTAAGGAGCATTCTGGCTGTACTTCTTCCAGACAGATTTGTTTGTTCTTTTGGCAGTCCATGGTATATTCCATATTCTTCATCAACGCCATAATTCAAGGGCATCAATTCTTCTTTGGTCTTCCTTATTCACTGTCCAGTTTTTGCATGCATATGAGGTGATTGAAAACATGATGGCTTGGGTCAGGTGTACCTTAGTGTTCAAGGTGACATCTTTGCTTTTTAACACTTTAAAGAGATATTTTGCAGCAGATTTGCCCAGTGCAATGTGTCATTTGATTTCCTGACTGCTGCTTCCATGGGCATTGATTGTGGATCCAAGTAAAATGAAATCCTTGACAACTTTAATGTTTTCTCCATTTATCATGGTGTTGTTTATTGGTCCAGTTGTGAGGATTTTTATTTTCTTTATGTTGAGGTATAATCCATATTGAAGTCTGTGGTCTTTGTTTTCAGCAGTAAGTACTTCAATGCCTCTTCACTTTCAGCAAGGAAGGATGTGTCATCTGCGTAACGCGGGTTGTTAATGAGTCTTCCTTCAATCCTGATGCTGCATTCTTTGCCATTTAGTCCAGCTTCTTGGATTATTTGTTCAGCATACAGATTGAAACTATGGTGAAAGGATACAAAACCTAATGTACAGCTTTCCTGATTTCAAACCACACAATATTCCTTTGTTCTGTTTGAACAACTAACTGCCTCTTGATCTATGTACAAGTTCCTCATGATCATAATTAAGTGTTCTGGAATTCCCATTCTTCCCAAAGTTACCCCAAATCTGTTATGATCCACACAGTCATGTGCCTTTGCATAGTCAATAAAACAGAGGTAAACATCTTTTTGGTATTCTCTGCTTTCAGCCAGGTTTCATCTGATATCAGCAATCATATCTTTGGTTCCATGTCCTTTACTGAATCCGGCTTGAATTTCTGGCAGTTCCCTCTCAATGTTCTGCTGCAGCCACCTTTGAATGATTTTCAGCAAAATTTTACTTGCATGTGATAGTAATGATATTGTTCAATATTTTCCAATTCAGTTGGATTACTTTTCTTGGGAATAGGCATAAATATAGATATCTTCCAGTTGGTTGGCCAGGTAGCTGTCTACCAAATTTATTGGCATAGATGAGTGAGCACTTCCAGCGCAGCATCCGTTTGTTCAAACACCTCATTTAGTATTCCGTCAGTTCCTGGAGACTTGTTTTTCGTCAATGCCTTCAGTGCAGCTTGGACCTCTTCCTTCAATGCCATTGGTTATTGATCATATGCTACCATCTGAAATGTTTGAATGTTGACCAATTCTTTTTGATATAGTGACTCCATATTCTTTCCACCTTCCCCTCCTGTGGTTTAATATTTTCCCTGTAGAATCCTTCAGTATTGCAACTTGAGGCTTGAATTTTTTCCTCAGTTCTTTCAGCTTCAGAAATGCCGAGCATGTTCTTCCCTTTTGGTTTTCTAACTCTAGGTCTCTGCACATGTCAGTATAATACTTTACTTTGTCTTCTGAATCCACCCTTTGAAACCTTCTGTTCAGCTCTTTTACTTCATCATTTCTTCTGTGTAGTAAGTGTTACATTTTATAACCTGGGCATAAATGAGTGTCCCTTTTCTCCTTCTTACTCCCACCTTTCCAGCCTTCACTCCCAAGCATATTAGCGATACTTAGAAGGAAAATACTAATAGCTACAGCTAACACTTACATAGCACCTTAAGTACGACAGGCACTGCTCTAAGTGCTTTATATTTATAAACTTCTTTATTACTTATAATAAGTAAAAAATAACATCCATCTTACAGATGAAGAAACTGAGGCATGAGAGTAATAGAATTGCCTAAAGTTGCACCATTAGTGTCAGATCTGGGTTTCAAAGCAAGTAGTGTAATCTCTGTATAGGATCTAGTACCTTGTGAAGTGTACTACATTTTTTAAAAATTCATTGACTTCCTCATATGGGCGATATTATGCTAAATAAATAAAAGGTACCAATAATTAAAAAATGAGGAAGACATGACCCCTGACTTTAGAGTGGTTATGACCTGAAAAGGAACATAAACATGCAAACAGTTACATTAGAAAGTTATATATTTCTGCATCAGAGGTGTAAATAAATTGCTGCGGGAAAAGTAAGGAACATTTTCATTCTACGGAATATTCTGGGAAAACCTCATATAGGGAGTAAAATACAGTTGTGTCTTAAAAGATAAGTAAGAGTTTGCTAAGAAAAAGACATGGGGAAGCTCAGGTAGGCAGAAGGATAATATGTGTGAAGACTTAGTATAGCCGGTTCTCCTGTACAAAAATTGTTTTGAAAATGCTAATCTGTTCTAATGTGATTTATACAATAGAGAGTAACTTGAGTATAACACCAGTTTTGAATTTTATGTTTGCCTATGCACAATTTCATTCATGAAAAACACTGGTTTAACACAGAAAACTGCACCTGGTTGAACTGGGTTGTGTAGAACTACACAAAAAGTACACACCTGAAACAACTATTAGTTTATTGTGTATGTTATGAATCACACCCACACACATCTGGTATTACAATGTTCCTGTCAGATTTCAGATAACCTTTCTCCCACAACTTCACAATACCTTGTATGTAAGTTGCAATCCTCTTGACCACTTCAACAAGCTGGTTCCAGTTTTTGTTGTTGTTGTGGTTGTTTATTGTAAGCTAAAGCACCATATTTATTGTAGCCTTTATGTATTTCTTAATCATTTAACATGTGAAAAATGTGCTACCATTTTTATTAAGCTCCTAACTTTTCCTTTACATATCACTGATGAAGTTTTTTGGGGTTGTGTCCAGACCTGTGGTTTATATTGCATGATTTGTATAGCACAGTGATTTTTAGGGATGTATATGTCAGTTTATATGTCCTTCTCCATCACATATCTGTCAGTTTGTCCTACTGTGGTGGCCTGTGTGTTGCTATGATGTGGAAAGCTATACCACCAGTATTTCAAATACCAGTAGCATCACCCATGGTGGACAGGTTTCAGCAGAACTTCCAGACTAAGACAGACTAGGAAGAAGGACTTGGTGGTTTACTTTTGAAAAAGTTGGTCAGTGAAAACTTTATGAATAGCAAGAGAACATTGTCTGATATAGTGCCAGAAGATGAGCCCTCAGGTTGGAAGCTACTCAAAAGACTACAGGGGAAGAGCTGCCTCCTCAAAGTAGAATCAACCTTCATGATATGGATGGAAGTTCAAGTTAAAGCTGAAGAAGATTAAAACAAGTCCATGAGAGCCAAAATACAACCTTTAGTATATCCCACCTGAATTTGGAGACCATCTCAATAATAGATTTGATGCATTGAACACTAGTGACTGAAGACCAGACGAGTTGTGGGATGACATCAAGGACATCATACATGAAGAAAGCAAAAGGTCATCAAAAAGACAAAAAGGACACAGACCCATCCAAATTCCCTGACAGACCGAGTTGCTGGGCTGAGGGCTGTGGACACCATGGTCTCAGGGAACATTTAGCTCAATTGGCATAATACAGTTTATAAAGGAAATATTCTATATTCTACTTTGCTGAATAGCATCTGGAATCTTAAAAGCCTGTGAAAGGCCATCTAAAATACTCCACTGGTCTCACCCCTTTGGAAGCAGGGGAGAATGAAGAAAACTAAAGATACAAAGGAAATATTAGTCCAAAGAATTAATGGACCACATCTACCACAGCCTCCACCAGACTGAGTCGAGTACAACTAGATGGTGCCCAGCTACCACCACTGACTGCTCTGACAGAGATCACAATAGAGAGTCCTGGACAGAGCTTGAGAAAAATGTAGAACAAAATTCTAACACACAAAAAGAGGCCAGATTTACTGGCCTGACAGAGATTGGAGAAACCCTGAGAGTATGGCCCCTTTTAGCTCAGTGATGGAGTTACTCCCAAGGTTCACCCTTCAGCCAAAGCATAGACAGGCCCATAAAACAAAAGGAGACTAAAGGGATGCACCAGCCCAGGGGCAAGGACAAGAAGGCAGGAAGGGACAGGAAAGCTGGTAATAGGGAAACCAAGGTCAAGAAGGGAGAGTGTTAACATATTGTGGGGTTGTTAATCAATGTCATAAAACAATATGTATACTAACTGTTTAATGAGAAACTTGTTTGTTCTATAAACCTTTGTCTAAAGTACAATAAACAACAACAACAACAAAAGAACAGGAAAGAAAGAAAAGACCAAAATGGACATTAGAAGAGATTCCGCAACTTGCGCTTGAACGTAGAGTAGGTAAATCGAATGGAAGAGATGATGAAGTGAAAGAGCTGAACAGAAGATTTCAAAGGGCGACTCGAGAAGACAAAGTAAAGTATTATAATGAAATGTGCAAAGACCTGAAGTTAGAAAACCAAAAATGAAGAACACACTCTGCATTTCTCAAGTTGAAAGATCTTAAGAGAAAATTCAAGCCTTGTGTTGCAATATTGAAGGATTCTATGGGTAAAATATTCAAAGATGCAGGAAACATCAAAGAAGATGAAAGGAACACACAGAGTCACTGTACCAAAAAAAAAAAAACTGGTTGATGTTCAAACATTTCAGGAGGCAGCATATGATCAAGAACTGATGATATTGAAGGAAGAGCTATGCTGAATACACTGGCAAAAAATAATGCTCCAGGAATTGACAAATACCAATTGAGATGTTTCTACAAACAGATCTAGAGCTAGAGGTGCTCATTCATCTATGACAAGAAATTTGGAAGACAGCTACCTGCCAAGTGACTGGAAGAGATCCATATTTGTGCCCATTCCAAAGAAAGGTGATCCAACAGAATGTGGAATTTATTAAACAATATCATTAATATCACATACAAATAAAAGTTTGCCAAAGATAGTTCAAAAATGGTTGCAGCAGTACATGGACAGGAAGCTGTCAGAAATTCAAGCCAGATTCAGAAGAGGACATGCATGTTCCTGTGCTAGGGTGAGGGAAAAACAAAAATTATTTTGCAGCTTTGGGAAAGAGTCTTTTATATTTGTTCATTAGACATTAAATCAAGCTTGTTAATGGGATTGTTCAAGTTCTCTATTTCCTTATCAATTTTTTTATTTGCTTAACTAATTTGTTACTAATAGAGTTGGGGTAGTTTCTTAATCTGATAGTAGATATTTCTGTTTCTCCTTATACCTCTGTCTATTTTCTTTTGTTATACGTTGCATTATACTTTTGTGTCTGTGTGATTAGGGACATATACATTTAGAATTGATATACTTTTTGGTGAATTGAACTTTTACTATTTTGAAGTGACTACTTTTACTCCTTAGGAGCCCTGGCGACACAATGGCTAAAGCAATTCACTGCTAACCGAAAGGTCAGTGGTTCAAAACCACCAGCTTCTCTGCAGGAGAAAGATGTGGCAGTCTGCTTCTGTAGAGATTTACAGCCTTGGAAATCCTGTGGAGTTGCTATGAGTCAGAATTGACACGATGGCAATGGATTTGGTTTTGGTGTTTTTACTCCTTATTTTTTATGCTTTATAGTCTGTTTTGTATGATATTAATAGAGCTATACCATCTTTATTTTGGTAACTATTAATCTTTTATGTATATTTTATCTATATATTTTTAATTATTTCAACATTTCTGTAGTTGTATGCTTTAAATGTATATCTTATAACATACAGATCAATTAAATATATCTGATCAATTTATGTTTCACTGCAATCACATAAACATACTCATAATTAAATATAAATTATAGATAGAGATAAATTGGTTGTTTATGGATAAAATAAATCCACTTGACTTTTTTGTCATAAAACTATTTAGAACTAATATTTGTTACCAAAATGTCAGGCGAAAATAAAGTTCTTTGAAAATTGTATTTGTTAGAATTTTGTGTTTATTGATGAGAGCTTTTAAAATTCTATCACAGTGGTTCTAATGCATAGTCTTTGAACCCTATTTTGGGAATTGCAGTTCGGGAGTTAAAGCATTAAAAAAAAATTTCCCTAAATAATTATTTCCCTTAATAAAATAAAATGATGAATTAAAAACATAGAAATTATTGTTTTTGTAACTTTACTGTATTAATTATTTATTGATGTGTAACAAATTATTCCCAAATTCAGCAGCTAAAAACAACAGTTATGCTACATTTTATGTGGGTAAGGAATCTAAACATGGATTCAGAATTTTGTCTTTATGAACTATGTTGCGTCAATTGACAAAAATGTTCCCTGAGTCTATGGTCCTTTGCCTTCAAACCAAGGAACTTTGTCCTGCAACGTCTTTGGTTATGTCTAAGAAGTTGCTCTGGCTGTGGCAATTGTGTGCTCTATTGTCTATATTGCAATATAAGCAGCGCCTGTAGTTACGTATGTAGAAATATCCACCATCAAATCTTTGTTTGCAGGCGAGTGTGTTGCCTTATGCCCTCCCACACCTTGTGGCATACCTATCTACCTGTGTGCCTTCTCATAAATTTTTGTTTGTTAATAATATCATTTCAGGATTGCTTATGCTATAGTAATTACCATTGCTGCCCTTTTTTCTTGTGTTATTCTGTGTTCTGCCTTGCCTTGGTCATGTTTTGCTGACTTCTCCCATATTGTGTATTGCCTTTCCCTTCACCAATATTAACACATGTCTCCTATCTATTTGGTAATTCCTGCCCCCCCACTCCCGCCCAATCCCTGGCAACAATCAAAGAATTTCTTTTTTCTGTATATAAACTTTTTCTTGTTTCTAATTGTGATCTCATACAATATTCATAATTGTCCTTTTGTGATTAACTTATTTCGTTTAGCATAATATCCTCCAAATTTACCCGTGTTGTGAGATGTTTCATTAATTAGTATTTATTCTTTATTGTTGTATAGTATTCCATTATGTGTATATACCACAACTTGTTAATCCATTCATCTGTTGATGGGCACCTACGTTGTTCCCATTTTTTTGCTGTTGTGAATAATGCTGTAATGAACATGGCTGTGTATATGTCTATTTCTTTAAGGCATAAGCCTAGGAGTGGGATTGCTGGGTCATGTGGTGTTTCTGTTTCCAGCTTTTTAAAGAAACCACCATAGTGGTGGTAACATTCCCACCAGCAGCATACAAGAGTTCTAATATCCCCACAACCTCTCCAACATTTGTCATTTCCTAGTTTTTGTTTTTGATGAGTGCCGGTAATGTCTGTGTGAGATAGTATCTCATTGTAGTTTTGATTTGCATCTTTCTAATGGCTAATGATCAAGAGCATTTCTTTATGTGTTCTTTAGGTGCCTGAATGTCTTCTTTGTTGAAGTGTCTGTATATAGCCTTTACCCATTTTTTAACTGGATTGTTTGTCATTTTGTTGAGGTGTTGTAAGTTTTCTATAAATTTTAGAGATAGAACTTTGTCGGATATGATGTAGCTAATTTATTTTTTTTCCCAGTCTGTAAGTTCTCTTTATACTTTTTTCGAGAATTCTTTTGATAAGCATTAGTGTTTAATTTTTAGAAAATCCCTATTATCATTTTTTCCTCTGGAATGTTTTCTGGTTCTTTATTTTGGTGACTTGCTGGAACCCTCTTGTTCTGCTTCTTTATGTGATTTTGATTGTCTCCAAGGCATCAGGAGGTTATCGTATTTATTCATTCATTATATGTTTGTTTACTGCATCCTGAATTTTTGTTTTGTTCTGTTTTGATATATCTGAGTAGGCTTGGCGTGTTTGCTACTGTGGTTACTAATCTGGCCGTGTTAGCCTCTCATCTCCTGTCTTTGGGTGGGCAGAGCAGTGACTGGGTGTGTGAGTACAGGTCTCTGTTCACTGGTCTTGTGGGGCTGCTGAGGATGTAGCTGGCATTTCTGGTGAGTGATACATCCATTGGGTTTGTCACCTGGCCGTGGGTGTAGGGGGCATTCTCCCTGGTGGCTGGTCTGGGTTCGTGTTTCCTCTTTGCCAGTGGCCAGGTGGTCAGGGCGAGGGTGCCTGGGTCGTCAGTCACTGAGTTGTGGGTGGTGTGGAAACTCTCACTGATGGTCCTGGGCAGGCAGGGCTGTGAAGAGGTGTTCGCAGCTGGCACAGGCCTCCAGTTGTAGGGGGGTGCAATGCAGCAGGAGAGGCAAGGGAGATATCACCCGTCCATGGGTGTTTGGTGGTAGGGTGTGCTCCTGTCCACTAGAGCACATCACAGGGGGTTGTGCAGCTGGTCCTCAGACCCCCGGTTCAGGTGGCTATAGGGAATAGGAGGCACCACCAGACCTTGGGTCACTGGCAAGGGTGACCAGAGGGAGTAGGAGGCACTGCTGGCCCTCAGGCCCCTGGTTTGGGTGACCAGAGGGAGTAGGAGGCACAACCAGCTCTTGGGCCCCTGGAGCAGATAGCTGGAGGGAGTAGGAAGTTTTGAAGGTCCATGGGCCCCCAGAGCTAGTGGCTGAGCAAAGGGGTAGGTGCCTCCAGTCTACAGGCTCCTGATTTGGGGGGGGCAGGGCAGTGGTGGGTACTGCTGGACTGCAATGGTGTGTGGGGAGAGGGAATGGGCAAGGTGTGTAGGGGAGCCCCACAAGCCCACTGGCCTCTGGCATGAGGCTGGGGTGGGCACGGTGGGAGATGTATGTGAGCTTAGCTTTCACAGGGCTGGAATCACTCCTGCCTGGCTCTGGACTTGAGTGCAGATTGGCTCCTGCTTGGCTGCACCAGGTGATGGAGGTTGCCTAAGAATGCTGCTTGCTTTGTCTCAATATGGTCACATTGTGCAGGTTTGGCTAGCAGGGTTGCTGGCTATCTGTAATTCTCTGTGTCCTCTGTTTTTGTACTGTCTCGCCTTCCACTTGGTGCTTACTCTGATTCTTCAGCCTTGTCTTTGATGCTCAGAGTTCTTAAGCTGTCGTCTATATCTGATTGTCATCTATATCTGATTCACTTGTTTTCTTGGATATTTGCTGTAAGAGGAACGTTATGAAGCTCCTGACTACTCCACCATCTTGGACCTCCTCCCTTTACCAGGCTTTTAGCCTACAGTGTTCCTGCCCAGGGACTGGAGCCCTCAGCAAACTTTCTCTATGCAAGTCGCTTCTCTAAGTAGTGACTTCCTTTCACAATCTTCATGTTTTTATTTATTTTTCAGGGTCTTTAGGTAGTTTTTTTTTTTTTTTTTTCAGAGTTTTTAGTTGTAATCAGTGATAGGGATTGTCTGTAGTGGGCTTATGCCACTGCAGTGACCTAGAACCATACTTTTTACTTAAGCTGATTTCTGATCTTTCCTATTGCACTGTACAGAGATCCTTTTCATCTTTCATATATATACACACACACATAAGGATGAATACATACATATATATATAGGATGAATACATATATCAGGATGAATATGCATATTAGGTGAATATATATATTAGGATGAATATATATATTGCTGTTGTTAGGCACTGTTGAATCGGTTCCAACTCATAGTGACCCTATGTAGAATAGAACAAAACACTGCCCAGTCCTGAGCCATACTCACAATCATTGTTATGCTCAAGCCTATTGTTGTAGCCACTGTGTCAATTCATCTCGTTGAGGATCTTCTATATTAGGATGAATATATACATTAGGATGACTATATACATTAGGATGAGTATATATAAACCCAAAACCAAACCTATTGCCATTTAGTTGATTCTGACTCAAAGCAACACTATAGGACAGAGTAGACAATCCCATAGGGTTTCCAAGCAGCAGCTGGTGGATTCAAACTGCGGCCTTTTGGTTAGCAGCTGAGCTCTTAACCACTGCACCGCCAGAGCTGCATATATACATATATTTAGTATGTATTGTTGTCATATGGTGTCATTGAGTCAATTCCAACTTATAGTGACAGCATGATTAGAACGAACTCAGAGTTTTCTAAACTATAATCTTTATGGGAGCAGATCGCCAGGTCTTTTCTTCTGCAGAGTCACTGGGGTGTTCAAACCACCAACCTTTTGGTCAGCAGCTGAGCACTTACCCATTGTGCCACTAGGGCTCCTATGTATATACATAAGGAGATGGAATATGTATATTTCATCTCCTTACACACACACATGTGTGTGTATTCTTGAGGATATGTCATGATGTGTAACTTATATCCTCAAGAATATACTAATAAATCATTGAATGAATGGACATCCGGGAGAATTTGCTGTCACATTATTTAAAAATTGAGACCCACTGACACTTGGAGTTTTTCCAGAATGCAAAACATTTTCTATCTTTAAATTTATATATCTTTTTCAGAAATATTTAGACATGCTGAAATTTTTTCCAATAATTCTAACAATAATTTTCAGATGCCACAGCCTCCACAAGCATAGAAGGAAACTCTTAGCTAGGAGTACCCTGCTACATTGTTTGGTAGTTGATTAGCTTGTATTGTATTCGGCTGACTTAGATGGAGATTCAGAGACATGATGGGGTGACAAATTAGGGTGGTTGAATTGAAAACATTTTTGTGAATTTCACTATTGAAGAGTTAACAGAAATTCAGTACGTAATAGATTTCTTATTTTTGCATCAACTGTTTATGTTATCTTTAGTAAGAATGAAAACATTCTATGGGTTTGATGAAGGAGCTCTGGTGGTGCAGTGGTTAAGTGCTCACTGATAACAGAAAAGTTGGTGGTTTGAACCCACCAGGTACTCCATGGGAGAAAGATGTAATCTTCTGTAAACCCTGTAGGGGCAGTTCTACTCTGTCCTACAGGGTCACTATGAATTAGAACTGACTTGACAGTAGAGGTTTTTAGAGGTAGGCCCAGATAGACTGAAATTTTATGGGACACAACCGCTTCAAGAATTTGAATGGTCAGTGACAATTCTGTAATGATGAGAGAAAGACTCCTCAGCAAGAGAGGCTTTTCAGCCTTAGATGAATTCTCTCCAGCCAGTTGCTGTTGAGTTGACTCTGACTCATGGTATATCATAGAAGAACTGTGCTCCACAGGGTTTTTCATGGCTGATTTTTTGGCAGTAGGTTGCCATGCATTTCTTCTGAGCCACCTCTGGGCAGATTCAACCTCCAACCTTTTGGTTGGCAACTGAGCACTTAAGTGTTTGCACAACCCAGAGACTCTGAATTCTATTTAAGGCTCTGGCTTTCTTGGAAGCAGCATCAGAAAATAAGAGTGCTGAACATCAAAACGAATAGTTGTACATTTTGGAAGGCCAATAAGTTAATGGTATAATTTACCTCATTCCATCAGGAGGTAAAGCACAAATCTGAAGGTACCACAATCCAACATCCAAGTGGTTGAGATGATTAATCTGCCAAAAACATACATTGAGAATTTAGGGATGCTTTGGGAACTTTTTCAAACTTTTTCAAATATAAGATTACTACGCTTTTTGAGCCCTAGGGTTTTTTTTCCCTAGGTGATTCCAAATAATGTCATAATAATACTATGAGAAATAAGGTTATAAGAGATGTTAGCTGATCAGTAACATGATGTCCACCTATGAAACCATCAGTCATACAGGAGTGCCTGATAATTTGAAAAATGGCCTGTATTAATTATCTAGTGCTGCTGTAACAGAAATACCACAAGTGGGTGATTTTAACAAACAGAAAAGTATTTTCTCACAGTTTGGAAGGCTAGAAATTCAAATTCAGGGTACCATCTCTAGAGGAAGGCTTTCTTTCTCTCTGGGGGAACGTCCTTGTTTCTTTTCAGCTTCTAGTTCTTGGTTCCTTGGAGATCTCATATGGAGTGGCATTTATACTTCCCCATCTGTGTTTGCTTGTTTAATTGCTTGCTCAATCACCTGTTTTTATATCTCAAAAGAGATTGACTTAAGACACACTCCACACTAATACCACCTCATTAACATAATAAGAAAACCCATTCCAAAATGGTATTATAACCACAGGTATAGGGGTTACGATTTACAACACATACATTTGGGGGACACAATTCAATCCATAACTTAGTCTAAGGAAAAACTGGAGATATCTTTCTTTACCACCAACTTTTAATTTTTATTGTTTTCATAGACTAAACCTGATATTATTAAAATTTCTATAGAAAATTGATCACTTTCGTCCTTCCATGGGATTTTCCTTATTTTAAAAAATTGTAGAATTCTGGGAAGATGTCAACATAAACAGACCATTGTTTCAACCCTTTCCTACAAATACAACAAGAAAACTGTACTTGGCTTTGAGGGACTCTGAATCAGGGAGCAGAGGACAGCAAGAATCAATGAATCAACAAAGAGTTGCATAAAGTAGGAAAATTGCTTCTCCCACCATTCCTGCACCTCCTCTCAGCCATGCAGGCCACCAGCTACTGTGAACTGGTGAAGCAACTCCAGCAAAAGAGCTTGCTTCCCTAACCATACCACCTACCTGTACAGAGACAGGACCCCAAGTTTCTGCTCTAAAATCAGTAAGGCAGATCTCCTTGGGGGCCCATTTGAAGCATGGCAGCACCTCCCCTACCCAGACATGGTCAGCTGCAAACCTGCTGTGAATTGCTTCAGGAGGCCCCTGCAGTGAAGTCTGCTCCCACAGTCAATACTCTACCTGCCTCCCTGTGCACCCCATAGCTCAGGCTCCCAAAACCAACAGGACAGAACTTCCTGGGTGTTAGTTGGGATCTGTCTGTCCCCACTCCTGGGTGGAGTTGAAGACTACTGACTGAGGCTGCTTTGTGTTAGGAAACAAACATCTTGAGTGGAGGCTGCACTCAGAGACAACAACCTACTGGGAGACTCATAGCAACAAGGTAGACCTCCCTAAGGGTCCAATCAGAGTGTGACAGCCCCTCCCCCACCTAGTCACAGGTAGCTGCCAGGCTACTGCAGATTTCTACAGAAGGAATGCTTCAAAGGACTCTGCTCCTAGTGGCAACACTCTCCCTGACTCCCTGCACACCTCATAGCTTAGGCCTCTGAAACCAACAAGACAGATCGCTCTGGGGGTCCATTTGGGTCTGTCTGCTCCCCCTTCCAGTCAATACCAAAGACTGCTGATTGAGACCGCTGTTTTCTAGGACGCAGGCATCTTGAGGGGAGACTATGCCCACAGCAGGGGTGGGCATCTGATAACAACAAGGCAGACCTCCCTGGGGCGCCATTCAGAGTGTGAAATCCCCTTCCTGACCCAGTAACTGTTGGCTGCTAAACTGATATGAGCTCCTACATAAGATTCTCTACAGTGGAGCCAGGAGGCGGGTCACCTAAGTGAAGACTGCTTCCTCAACCCCGCAGGGCCACTGAAGTTCTCAAACCAACAATACAGATCTCTTGAGGGTATTTCTGAGGAGTGCCAGCCCCTCCTCCTCCTGAAAGTGAGGAAAGTCTTCCTGTGTTTCCCCTGAATAAACCCATTGGCATCAAGTTGATTCCAACTCATGGTGACCCTATAGGACAGAGTAGAACTGCCCCATAGGGTTTCCAAGGAGCAGCTGGTGGATTTGAACTGCTAACATTTTGGTAAGCAGCCGAGCTCTTAACCACTGTGTTACCAGGGCTTCTCCTGAATATACACAAATATATGCAGCCCCCACAGAGTGGGGAAGGAAGCCTTGGGCAAAACTGGACAGCAACACCCAGCCCCAATAGGTCTTGCTGGGTGTAGATTTTCTGACTAAAAATGTGGCTGCAGAAACAGAGAAGGAGACTAATAACCAGAGAGAGGAGTACACCCCCCAGTAGACAGATTGATTAGTGTGTGATATCTCACCTGAGTGGCAGTGCCTGCTGGTGGACAGATTGATCACTACATGTTCTCTGGTGTGGAGACATTGAAAATTGAAAACTGAGATCTGGAACTTAAGAATTCTAATTAAACCAGGAAGGAAGAAAGTTATCACAGAGAGGCAGCGGAAACAGTAAGCATGGACAAGTAAAAGGGCTAGTTATAGGGTATTTATGCTTTATTATTCTAATTGTTTTGTCCTTCATGTGTTTTAATGACAAATGTATGAAAAGCAAGGATAAAATTATGTTGCAGGGCACATGAAATATACAAACATAATTAATGATAGCAACAATAAAATGGGGGTAGAGGAGGAATGGTATAGGTATAAAATTTCTTATATGTTACTGAAGTTTAGTAGGTAACAACAATCTGTGTAATACACCATATCAATAGAACAAAGGAAAAGAACCACATGATCTTCTCTATGGATGCAGAAAAAGCATTTAATAAAATCCAACACCCTTTCTTGATGAAAGCCCTCAAAAAATTGGAATAGAATGGAAATTCTTTGGTATGATTCAGGGCATATATTAAAAGCCAACAGCTAACATCATATTTAATGGAAAAAACTTTGAGAAGTTTCCCCTCGAAATTAAGAACAAAAGTGCCTTCTCTCACCACTTCTATTTGATATTGTATTAGAAGACCTAGCCAGAGCAATAAGACAAGAAAAAGAAATAAAAAGTATTCAGAATGGAAAAGATGAAGTAACATTATCTCTATTCATGGGTAACATAATCCTATACATAGAAAATACCAGAGTCTGGAAGAAAACTTCTAGAGATAATGGAGGAGTTAGCCAAGTTGCAGGGTACAAAGTTAACAAACAAAAACCAGCTGGGTTTTATACACTAGCAATGAGAAATCTGAAAGGGAATTTAGAGAAATGATTCCATTTACAATAGCATTGTAAGAGAATAAAATACTTAAAAGAATAAATTTAACCAGGGATGTGAGGGATTTATGCAATGAATATTATAAAACACTGCTGAAAGAGATTAAAGACTTAAATAAATGCAAAGATGTTCCAATGTTCATAGAAGACTTAATATTGTTAAGACATCAATACTACCCAAAGCAATCTATAGCTTCAACGCAATCCCGATTAAAATTCCAACAGATTTCTTTACAGAAATGGAAAAGCCAATCCTCAACTTTATATGGCATAACAAGAGGCTGCGAATAGCTAACCCAATGTTGAAAGATAAGAACAAATTAGCAGGACCCACACTTCCTGATTTAAAAAAAAAAGTATTATACAGCTATGGTAATCAAAATAGCCTGGTACTGGTATAACGATAGACACATAGACCAATGGAATAGAATTGATAGTCCACAAATAAACTCACATACCTATGGTCAACTAATTATCCACAAGTGTAAGTCCATTTGATGGGGAAAGAAAAGTATCTTCAAAAAATGGTGATGGGAAAACTGGATTTCCACATGCAGAAAAATGAAACAGAAATCCATGGCTCATGCCATACACAAAAACAATTTCAAAATGGATTAAGGACCTAAATGTGAATACCAAAACCATAAAATCTTAAGAGAAAATGCAGGGGCAGAGCTGTTGGGCCTAACTTTCAATAACATATTATCTAATATGATGACAAAAGCACAAATTTAAAAAAATAGCAAAAATAAATGAAAAACTTTTGTTTATCAAAAGATGTTTAAAAAAAAGTGAAAAGACATCTACTGACTAGGAAAATATATTTGGAAACATACAGACCATAGAATCTAATAACCAAAATATATATAAAACTTCAACATTTGAACAACAAAAAGATGAATAATCCAAATCATAAAATAGGCAAAGGACTTGAATAGACATTTTACCAAAGAGGACATTCAAATGGCCACTGAACACATAAAAAGATATTCAACATCATTAGTCATCAGAGAGATGCAATTCAAAACCACAATGAAACACTGTTTCACTCCCACTAGAATGGCCAAAACTAAAAAAAAAAAATTGTTGGTGAAGATATGGGGAAATTGGAACCCTTATCCTTTGCTGGTGAGGATGCAAAATTATATAGCCGTTGTGGAAAACAGTATAGTGGTTCCTCAAAAAAACTAAAATTAGAACTACCATGTTGTTGTTGTTAGGTGCGTTGAGTCAGTTCTGACTCATAGCGACCCAGTGTATGACAGAACAAAACACCGCCCAGTCCTGCACCATCCTCACAACTGTTGCTGTGCTTAAGCACATTGTTGCAAATGCTGTGTCAATCCATCTCATTTAGGGTCTTCCTCACTTTATCTGACCCTTTACATTACTGACTATGATGTCCTTCTCCAGGGACTGGTCTGTCCAAACTACGTGAGAGGAATTCTTGACATCCTTCCTTCTAAGGAAGGTTCTGGCTGTACTTCTTTCAAGACATATTTCTTAGTTCTTCTGGCAGTCCATGGTATAATTCAAAATCATCGATCTTCCTTATTCATTGTCCAGCTTTCACATGAATGTGAGGCAACTGAAAATACTGAGGCAGAGCCAAGATGGTGGAATAGACAGATGCTTCTGGCCAGCACCCTTTACAACAAAGACCCAAAAAAACAAGTGAAACAAGTATGTTTATGACAAGCTCGGAGCCCTGAAGATCAACGGCAAGCTTAGAAAATGAACCAAGGGGCGGGGGAGGAAGAGAAAGTTCAGAAGCAGGGAGGAGCTACTGGACCTGAATCGCAGGGAACACTCAGGCACCATTCCTGGGAGCGGTGGCAGTAGGCTGGTACTAGTGTTCGGCTGCAGTTTCCTCGGGGAGAAGCAGCCAGCCACACAGCATACTTACACCTCTGGAATGGTACTTTCAACAAAACCTAAGTACTTGCGAATATTTTACCATAGTTCCCCTCAAGCTGCCTTCAGTGGCTGACTTCCCTGGGCCTGAGATAGGCCCTGTTGAGTGCCTAGAGCCATCCTCCTGGCCTTTGAGAAGGAATAAATTTGCAACTGGAGGAAAAGATAAAAATTTGCCAGCTCCACTAAATGGGGAAGCTCAGGACAGAAGCGGCTCCTGTCCAGGCATAAACGGTCCATGGGCTTTGAGCACCTTTCCCCTGTGCATGGACCTGTGTGGGCCTATTTCAGGAGAATAGGCCCTAGTTGCCAACTAAAACTGTTTCAGCTGTGCGGTGGAGACGTGGGTGTTTGATGTTTGACATTGCTTTGCCTATTAAACAGGGTCCTCACCTACCCACATTAGGGGCCTAAGAACTGGTGGCTCCACTCAGGTCACCCAACAACCTGCAACAGGGGTCCAGAGATAACTGGTACCTCCCAGTACTTACAGTCAAAAACATTGGGTGCCCATGGTCCATCTGCAGAACCCACTCACCTGTACGCTCTAGGGAAGGGGGACACGCTTTCCTCAGAGATGCATGGGAGAAAATTCTTACCCCCCTGCCTTGTTCAGAGTGTGACCCTCTGCTGCAGCCAGATACTGGTACCTACACCAATCACTCCTGCCTCTCTAAGACTGTAGGACACAGCCAGTACCACACACTTGGTGATCAGCTACCTGGACACCTGAGCTGAATTCATAGAAGAAAAGGGAATGGACTTCTAGACTGATATACCTGATAAAAGCTCTAGCCATCTGGGGACAGGACTTCAGAGCTCCAAAGGTGAAAATAATCAAGCTAGCTCACTCAAGGAAACCCTGGTGGTGTAGTGGTTAAGTGCTACCGCTGCTAATCAAAAAGGTCAGCTCACTCAAGCAACCCATTTGGGCAAATCAAAACAAACAAAGCAAGAAGCTATGATACAGTAAGCAAACATAAAATAAACTAATACAATAACTTATAGATGGCTCAGAGAAAACAGTCAATATCAAGTTGCATGAAGAAACAGACCATGATCACTTCAACAAGCTCTCAAAACAAAGTATCAAGGGATCTTTGAGATGAAAGTGCCTTCCTGGAATTACCAGAGGCAGAATACAAAAGATTAATATACAGAACCCTTCAAGACATCAGGAAGGAAATGAGCCAATACGCAGAACAAGACAAGGAACACAGAGATAAAGCAATTGAAGAAATTAAAAAGATTATTCAGGAACACAATGAAAAATTTTAATAAGGTGGAAAAGCCATAGAGAGACAGAAATCACAAATTCAGAAGATTAACAATAGAATTACAGAAGCAGACAACTCAATAGAAAGTCAGAGAAGCAGATTTGAGCAAGCGGAACGCAAAATTTCTGAACTTGAAGGTAAAGCACATAGCACTAATATATTTGAAGAAAAATCAGATAAAAAGTTAAAAAAAAATGAAGAAACCTTAAGAATCATGTGGGACTCTATCAAGAGAAATAACCTACGAGTGATTGGAGTACCAGAACAGGGAGGGATAACAGAAAACACAGAGAGAATTGCTGAAGATTTGTTGGCAGAAAACTTTCCTGATATCATGAAAGATGAGAAGACATATATCCAAGTTGCTCATCGAAATCCGCATAAGGTAGATGTTAAAAGAAAGTCACCAAGACATATTATAATCAAACTTGCTAAAGCTAAAGATAAAGAGAGAATACTAAGAGAAGTTAGGGATAAACAAAAAGTCACCTACAAAGGAGAGCCAGTAAGAATAAGCTCAGACTACTCGGCAGAAAACATGCAGACAAGAAGGCAATGGGATGACGTATAAAAAATTGAAGGAAAAAAATTGCCAGCCAAGAATCATCCAAAAAACCCACTGCTGTCAAGTCAATTCTGACTCATAGCGACTCTACAGGACAAAGTAGAACTGCCCCACAGGGTTTACAAGGAGCAGCTGGAGGATTTCAACTGCTCAGCTTCTGGTTAGCAGCCATAGCACTTAACCACTACACTACCAGGGTTTCCAGCCAAGAATCATATATCCAGCAAAACTGTCTCTCAGATATGAAGGTGAAATTAGGACATTTCCAGATAAACAGAAGTTTAGAGAATTTGTAAAAACCAAACCAAAAGTACAAGAAATACTAAAGGGAGTTCTTTGGTTAGAAAACCGATAATACCTTCTATCAAACCAACTAGAAAACTGGGCAGAGCAATTAGAAGTCAAACCAGCCAGGGAAATCAAAAAAGTAAATCAAGATTAAAAAAACACTCAAAACAGGGTAACAGCAATGTTATTACGTAAAGGAAGACAACAATAAAACAATAAAGAGGGACTAAGAAATGTAGTCATAGATCTTCCATATGGAGAGGAAGATAAGGTGATACAAAGAAATAAAAGATAGGTTTAAATTTAGAAAAATAGGGGTAAATAATAAGGTAACTACATAGGAGACAAACTATCCTATACATCAAAATAAAACACAGGAAAAAAATAGAGACAAAATCAACAACAACAAATATGAGGAAAGGACAATATATAAAGATAATCTACTCAGCACATAAAATTAAGTGGGAAAAAGAAACTGTCAACAACACACAAAAAAATACATCAAAATGATAGCACTAAATTCATACCTATCCATATTCACACTGAATGTAAACAGACTAAAAGCACCAATAGACAGAGAGTGACAGAATGGATTAAAAAGCACGATCTGTCTATATGCTGTCTGCAAGAAACACACCTTAGACTTAGAGACACAAACAAACTAAAACTCAAAGGATGGGAAAAAAATATATCAAGCCAAAAACCATAAAAAAAGAGCAGGAGTAGAAATATTAATCTTTGACAAAACAGACTTTGAAGTTAAATCTGTCATGAAGGATAAGGAAGAACACTATATAATGATTAAAGGGACAATATACCAAGAAGACATAACCATATTAAATATTTATGCACCCAATGACAGGGCTGCAAGGTACATAAAACAAATTCTATCAGCATTGAAAAGTGAGATAGACAGCTCTACAGTAATAGTAGGAGACTTCACCTCACCACTTTCGGTGAAGGACAGAATATCCAGAAAGAAGCTCAATAAAGACATGGAAGATCTAAATGCCACAGTAAACCAAATTACCTCATAGACATACACAGAACACTCCACCCAATAGCAACCAAATATATTTTCTTTTCTAGTACACATGGAACATTCTCTAGAATAGACCACATTTTAGGTCATAAAGCAAGCCTTAGCAGAATCCAAAACATTGCAATATTACAAAGCATCTTCTCTAACCATAAGCCATAAAAGTGGAAATCAATAACAGAAGAAGCAGAGACAAGAAATCAAACACTTGGAAACTGAACACTACCCTGCTCAAAAAAGACTGGAATAAAGAAAACATTAAGAATGGAATAAAGAAATTCATAGAATCCAATGAGAATGAAAACACTTCCTATCAGAACCTTTGGGACACAGTGAAAGCAGTGCCCAGAGGTCAATTTATATCAATAAATGCACATATACAAAAAGAAGAAATGGCCAAAATCAAAGACTCGTCCCTACAACTTGAAGAAATAGAAAGAGAACAACAAAAGAAACCCTCAGGCACCAGAAGAAAAAAATAATAAAAATTAGAACAGAACTAAATGAAATAGAAAAAAGAAAAACAATTGAAAGAATTAACAAGACCAAAAGCTGATTCTTTGAAAGAATTAACAAAATTGATAAGCCATTGGGCATACTACAAAAGAAGAAAGAGGAGAGGAAGCAAATAACCCGAACAAGAAATGAGCTGGGCAATATTACAACAGACCCAAATGAAATTAAAATCAGATTACTATGAAAAGTTGTACTCTAACAAATTGGAAAACCTAGAAGAAATGGACGAATTCGTAGAAACACACTACCTACCTAAACTAACATGAACAGAGGTAGAACAACAAAATGGACCCATAACTAAAGAAGAGATTGAAAAGGTAACCAATAAAGTCCCAACAACAACAACAAAAAAAGCTCTGGCCTGGACGGCTTTGCTGCAGAGCTCTACCAAACTTTCAGATAAGAGCTAACACCAACACTACTAAAGGTATTTCAGAGCATAGAAAAGGACAGAACACTCCCAAATTCATTCTATGAAGCCAGCCTATCCCCGATACCCAAGCCAGGTAAAGATACCACAAAAAAAGAAAATTACAGACCTATATCACTCATGAATTTAGATACAAAAATCCTCAAAACAATTCTAGCCAACAGAATTCAACAACATACCAAAAAAATAATTCACCATAACCAAGTGGGATTCATACCAGGTATACAGGCATGGTTCAACATTAGAAAAACAATTAATGTAATCCATCATGTAAATAACACAAAAGACAAGAATCACATGATTTTATCAATTGATGCAGAAAATGGATTTGACAAAGTTCAACATCCATTCATGATAAAAACTCTCAGCAAAATAGGAATAGAAGGAAAATTCCTCAGCATAATAAATGGCATTTAGATTTTTTTTTTTTATATACAAAGCCAACAGCCAACATCACCCTAAATGGAGAGAGTCTGAAAACATTCCCCTTGAGCTCAGGAACCAGACAAGGATGCGTTTATCACTGCTGTTATTCAACATTGTGCTGGAGGTCCTAGCCAGAGCATTTAGGCTAGATAAAGAAATACAGGGCATCCAGATTGGCAAGGAAGAAGTAAAAGTATCTCTATTTGCATATGACATGATCTTATGCACAGAAAACCCTAAGGAATCCTCAAGATAACTACTGAAACTAAAAGAAGAGTTCAGCACAGTGTCAGGATACAAGATAAACATACAAAAATCAGTTTGATTCCTCTACACCAACAAAAAGAACATCGAACAGGAAATCACCAAATTGATACCATTTACAGTTAGCCCCCAAGAAGATAAAATACTTAGGAATAAATCTTACTGGAGATGTAAAAGACTTATACAAAGAAAACTACAAAACAATTCTGCAAGAAACCAAAAGAGACCTACATAAGTGTAAAAATATACCTTGCTCATGGATAGGAAGACTTATCATCATAAAAAACTCTATTCTACCAAAGGTGAGCTATAGTATTAATGCGATTCTGTTCCAAATTCCAACATTTTTTAATGAGATGGAGAAACAAATCTCCACCTTCATACGGAAGGGAAAGAAGCCCTGACAAGTTAAGCATTACTAAAAAGAAGAACAAAGTGGGGGGCCTTACTGTACGTGATTTTAGAACCTATTATACCCCCACAGTAGTCAAAACAGCCTGGTACTGGTACAACAACAGATACATAGACCAGTGGAACAGAATTGAGAATCCAGACATAAATCCATCTACATATGAGCAGTTGATATTTGACAAAGGCCCCAAATCAGTTAAATGGGGAGAAGACAGTCTTTTTAACAAATGGTGCTTGCATAACTGGATATCCATGTGCAAAAAAAATGAAACAAGACCCATACCTCACTCCATGCACAAAAACGAGCTCAAAATGGATCAAAGACCTAAATATAAAATCTAAAATGATAAAGACTATGAAGAAAAAATACAGACTATGTTAGGAGCCCTAGTACACAACACAAACAGTGTAGAAAACATTACTAACAATGCAGAAGAAAAACTAGATAACTGGGAGCTCCTAAAAATCAACCACCTATGCTCATCCAAAGACTTCACCAAAAGAGTAAAAAGATTACCTACAGACCGGGAAAAAGTTTTTAGCTATGACATTTCTGATCTGCGCCTGATCTCTAAAATCTACATGATGTTGCAAAATCTCAACTACATAAAGACAATCCAATTAAAAAATGGGCAAAAGATATGAACAGATACCTCACTAAAGAAGACATTCAAGTAGCTAACAGACACATGAGAAAATGCTCACGATCATGCAAATCAAAACTACAATGAGATTCCATCTCACTCCAGCAAGGCTGGCATTAATCCAACAAACACAAAATAATAAATGTTGGAGAGGCTGTGGAGAGATTGGAAAACTTATGCACTGCTGGTGGGAATGTCAAATGGTACAACCACTTTCTAAATCGATTTGGCGCTTCCTTAAAAAGCTAGAAATAGAACTACCATATGATCCAGCAATCCCACTCCTTGGAATATATCCTAGAGAAATAAGAGCCTTTACACGAACAGATATATGCACACTCATGTTCATTGCAGCAGTGTTTACAATAGCAAAAAGATGGAAGCAACCAAGGTGCCCATCAATGGATGAAAGGATAAATAAGTTAAGGTATATTCACATAATGGAATACTACACATCGATAAAGAACAATGATGAATCTGTGAAATATTTCATAACATGGAGGAATCTGGAAGGCATTATGCTGAGTGAAATTAGTCAGTTGCAAAAGGACAAATATTGTATAAGACCACTATTATAAGAACTCCAGATACAGCTTAAACAGAGAAGAAAATATTCTTTGATGGTTACAAGACGGGGGAGGGAGGGAGGGTGGGAGAGCAGTAGAAGCTGGCAAAATGGACACAAAAAGAGAGCGTGCAGGGAGGGAGCAGGCTGTCTCATCACGAGGAGAGCAATTGGGAGTATGTAGCAAGGTGTATATTAGTTTTTCTGTGAGACACTGACTTGATATGTAAACCTTTACTTAAAGCACAATAAAAATGTAAAAAAAAAATAGGAAAGGCAATACCATGGGTCAAGTCAGGTGCATCTTAGTCATTACAGTGACGTCTTTGCTTTTTAACACTTTAAAGAGGTCTTTTGCAGCAGATTTGCCCGGTGTAAATCAACGGCACCTGGTTTTAGGTTAATATGTCGTTGGATTTCTTGATTGTTGCTTTCATGGGTTTTGATTGTGGACCCAAGTAAAATGAAATCCTTGATAGCTTTGATCTTTTCTTCGCTTATGATGACGTTGCTTACTGGTCCAGCTGTGAGGATTTTTGTTTTCTTTATGCTGAGGTGTAATCTATACTGAAGGCCGTGGTCTTTGATCTTCATCAGTAAGTGCTTCAAGTCCTCTTCACTTCCAGCAAGCAAGGTTGTGTCATCTACATATATTGCAGGTTGTTAGTGAGTCTCCAATCTTGATGCCACATGCTTCTTCATATATTCCAGCTTCTTGGATTATTTGCTCACCACACAGTTTCAATAAGTAATGTGAAAGGATACAACCTTGACACACACCTTTCCTAATTTTTAACCACACAGTATCCCCTTGTTCTGTTTGAAGAACTGGTTCCTCTTGAGCACAATTAAGTGTCCTGGAATTCCCATTCTTTGAAATGTTATTCATAACATATCATATGACCCACCAATTCCACTTCTACGTATATACCCAAAAGACTTTAAAGCAGATATTCAGATAGATACTTGTGCCCAGTGGTCATTGCAGCACTATTCACAATAGCCAAAAAGTAGAAACAACCTAAATGCTCATCAACAAACGAATGGATAAACTAAATGTGGTACATTCATACAATGCATTAGTACTCAGCCAGCAAGAAATGTGAAGTGTTGATACATGTTGATACATAGTACAATGGCTGGAGCTTGAAGACATTATGCTGAGTGAAATAAGTCAATCACAAAAGGATAAATATTGTATGAACTCACTTATGTAAAGACAAGAACAGGCAAATGTATAGAGACCAAACTTTCTCAGTGTTAATTATGGGAGGGAGGGAGGTGGAAAGGGCAGGTTATCATTTAAGGAGTACTGAGTTTCAGTTTATGGTGATGGAAAAATCACTTCAAGGGTAGGGTTGCACAACATATTAATGTAATTGTCAATAAGTTGTACACCTGTAAAAGCTGAATTGGTAAACCAAGTTTTGCGATAGATATATTTAAAACAACAACCAAAAAAAAAAAAAAGTATTTGCTGAGTCTGCTTATGTAAAACCAAACACCTCATGGAAGTTTGTTCCTTGTTCTGGAGGTTTAGGGTTATGGTTTCATGGGATATCCCAGTTAATTGCCCACGTAATGTGTATAGTTCTCCTGTTCTACGTCCTAGTTCATCACATAGTTCATCAAAGCTTGCAAGCAGCCATCCAAGGAATAATAACTGGTCTCTCTTTGCCTGGAGCAACAGCGGACTGAGAGTATGGAATAGGAGGAGGAAATGGAATGTGTGGCTAACTGCCTCCATGAACAACTGCCATCTTTGCCATGAGACCAGAAAAACTGAATGGTGCCTGGCTACCATTATTGAACAATTTGATCTTAGATTCTATAGAAGAATCCTGATCGAAAGGACTGTATTTTAGAATGCAGAACAAAATTTCAAATTCTCGATGGAATCCAGAATTTCTGGAGCCATGGAGGCTGGAAGAACCCCTGAAACTATTGCCCTGAGATAATCTTTAAACCTTAAACCAAAAATATCCCCTGAAATGTTCTTAAAATCAAACAATAGTTTAGTTTAACTAGTAAAGAATGTCTGCTTCTATCATCGTGCCCTTTTAAGATCTATCTATATATGATCAGATTTACAACAGCTATTCAAAATATTAGATAGAAGACTTAGGGGGCAGTGAATGTATGCTAATGAAGGAGGAACTACTCAGGAGGGTGAGAATGGTTACACAATTTGAAGAATGTACTCAATGTCACTGAATTGTACATGTACAAATTGCTGAATTGGTGCATGTTTGCTGTGTATATTCTCAGGAGCAACAACAAAACCAAAATAAATTATTAAAAAAAATTGATTGTAGATATTTTGAGTAAATAAGAGTGTTCTGGATTGATCATTTTATCTTTAAAACATTTCTGTCTTCTCTTAGACGTTAAATTCATAAATGTCTAGGGCTATTTTGGAGACTTCCTTTCTAACTTTCCTGTGTAGTATTTTGGTGTTTCTGTGTAATACCTAAAAAGCCTTACTACTGACAGGAAAATGTGATGTACAGCATTCTTCATCCTGAGGGTTTAGTGTGTAGAGACAATATGAGACACTCAACCCTCCCTTCTCCTTAGATACTTTCTACCTAAAACATGGGCCGCTATGAGCGGGGACCGACTCAACGGCAATGGGCTTGGTTTTTTTTGGTTTATAGCTTTTCTCCACCTCAGGTAAGTGGTTTGAGTGCAGACAATGTGACATATTTCTAAGAAGACAAATAAAACAACCTTAACACCAGGTATAATTTGCAACCATCATGCTTATTTATTTGAGATATTTTGCATGATTTCATTTGCTTATTAATGCCTTCCCTTTGTGTTAAGTGTCCATATTACAGGGGCTAAATTTAATTCTAGTTTATTATGCAGAAGATAAGTATGCAAATCTCTAATTTTTAGAGGATCCATTTTTAAGTTCACAAACATATTTGCCTTTGTTTCAGGAAGCAGTTCGTTCTCATTTTTTTTTTCAGTTCATTTTTATATTTGCAACTTTTTCTCTGTTTCAACCAAGTGAAAACAAAGTGTTTCCACAATTTCTATTCATATCTGTTGTGTATAGTAATAGGCCATTAGAGCAGAATGTATTTGTGATGGGTTATGCCTTAAAACAAAATAAACATGGAGAATTCTATTAACTTTAGATCACATGACAAACTGTATTTTTGAATTATCACATAATGATTTTAACATTTATTATCCTGATAGTATGTTAATAGCATTCATAAACTTCTTTCAGCTTTTATTTTTGAGAGTCACAGAAACCTTTAGAGTTGGTGTAACAATCTCTTGCCTGCAGGCAAGATTACCCCTACATTAACCCAGTAGGTAGCTCTAACACTATGGAAATTCTTTTTAAAAACTATTTTCCTGTGTACAATAAAAGTACTTAGATCTGAAGTGCCAACAAAACAAAACAAAAAACAGGAATAAAAGAGAATCTATTAATTTTGCAGGGCTCCTGACTAGCCCTGTTTTTCCACTCTCTTCACTTTTTTTGACTAGAAGCATTGTGTACATTTTGGCTTTATTTTTTCCTTCATCTGTTTTCTTTCCTTTCCACCTTCTTATGAATCTGATTATTTTCTCCAGGAAAACTAATGATTCCAGAAGAGGAGTGAGCATATGTGGGCAGTCAGGCTACACACAATGAATGAGTTCAAGTTGCCAGCACTTGCACATGAGAGCATTTATGGTTCAAACAGTTTCAAAGTAAGGGCTTGGTCTTCCAGTCCAGGCCATCCTCTGTTATTTTCAGTGCCAGGGTGTTGATTGCCAAGTGATTAACAGAAGCTCTTCTGGTCCCCCTCAGGCTTGCAAAGTTGATTTGGCTGCTTTGAAATATAAGCCAAGCATACCCAGTATCAAATTCTGTGCTAGCCTTCCCAAACCACAGATCTTTGGAAGAGAGGAGGTGTGTGTATGTGCTTGGATGAGGCACGTGAGACAAAAACTTTAGTTTGCTTCACAGGAAGTCATGTTCAATCAAGAGCTCTGGACCAATCAGCAGGCCTATTTGGTCTCTAGGTTTCTGAGCCTCCGTTGTTATAGCTGTATCCCTCAGAAACATCAGGAGCATAGAAGTATGAAGCCTAGTGTGCTGAGAATTTGAGTTTCCTCTAGAAAATGAATGAGCTGCACTCAATACATCAGCCACTGAAAATTAAAAAAAACACTTAGGTCTTATGAGTATCAGAGAATTTACTTTCAATTCTTAACCTGCAACTCAGTTTATTTTTTTATAATTTATTTCATTTTTTTTTTATCATTGTTGAGAACGTAGTCGAACATACACCATTTCAACAGTTTCTACATAGACAATTCAGTGACATTGATTACATTCAAGTTGTGCAACCATTCTCATCATCCTTTTCTGAGTTGTTCCTCCCCCATTAACATAAACTTACTGCCCCCTAAGTTTTGTATCTAAACTTTTGAGTTGCTGTTGTCAATTTGATCCCATAAAATGAGTTGCATTATGCGTAATGCAACTCATTTTAATGGTATCATAAGGTAGAACGAGGAAGGGAAGTCTCTTTCTTCTAAAATTTATGCTCTGGCTAGCCTATATTTATCCCTTGTCCAATCATATTTGCAGCACCGGCTGGGTGAGAAGTTTTAGAATTGTTGCTGGGGTCAGCACGGATAGGACTGTTCCTGCCCTTTAGGAATTGCATCGTCTTTAGCCTGTGACATTCTTTGGAACATGTCGCTATTGAAACTGCTATCCATTCAAGTTTGTAAACTCTGAGTTCCTCATATACGCTCACAACTTTATTATCATTCGTCTTTCAAAGTACCTTAAGCTGCTACTTATTGTCCCACGTCATAGTATTTTGTTCATTCATCTCTTCAGAATACCCTGAGTCCCCTAATTCTATCTTCACTTGCTCTCCAACTTAGTGTAATAATGTCCTTGGGGACCCTAAGACTACTTCACTGTCCTTTCTTCCATGTCCACCTTCCTAATATTCTGCTTTCTTCCATTCTGTCCTTGGTTGTTGAGAATTAATAAACTATACTAAAAATCTTATATTTTTACTTGGCTAAACGTAATTGGCTTCCTCCCCTGAAAATCTACAGGCTTTGTTCCTTTCCTATGACTTTTTGTCATATTATCTGTAGGATGATGGCAATGTCTTATCTGTCTTTTTATCCCTTATAGTACTATGTCACTATCTAATAAATAATGTGTAGCTAATAAATTCTTGTTGTTGTTGTTAGTTGCAGTTGAGTTGCCTCTGACTCATGGTGACCTTATGTATAACAGAATATGTTGTCCAATTTCGTGCCGTCTTCATAATCGTTGATGTGTTTGAGTCCATTGTTGCAGCCATTGGATCAATACATCTCATTGGGGCTTTCCCTTACCCTTACTGGCCCTCCACTTAACCAAACATGACACTCTTCTCCAGTGATCAGTCCTTCTTATGATGTGTTCAAAGAAAGGGAGTCAAAGTCTCAGACAATGTTCTGTGATCCATAGGGTTTTCATTAGCTAATTTTTGGAAGTAGATTGCTAAGCCTTTCTTCCTAGTCTGTCTTAGTCTGGAAGCTCTGCTAAAACCCATACACCATGGGTGATCCTGCAGGTATATGAAATACTGATGGCATTGCTTCTAGCATCACAGCAACATGCAAGCCACCATAGTATATCAAACTGAGAGATGGGTGGTAGATCTAATAGATAAACCATAAATGGAAAAGAATGGTTTGGCTATTTCTGAGAGAAAAATTCTATGTATCAGAGTTGAGTGATCTGTAATATTTTGTTGGATATTGCCTTAGGTTATACACTTGTTTCTTGTGTGTAAATCTTATCTAAACAAGCACATCATTAAGGTCTGTAAATATAGGACTGGCATGCTATATTGCTCTTGAAATCCCCACACCAACCATCCAGTGAGTGATTTATAGTGTGTTACCAACTTTTTCTGTCAGGAGATCGTGGAGAACATTCTCTTCACTAAGGTTATAATGAGTCTTCTGGTGAGGGGTTACTGGTATCATTGACTAGCTTGTTGGTGGTTGATTCCTGAAAGCTGGGGTGGACAGGGGGAGATGAAGCCCTGGAACTGAATTCCATAGTATCAATCGGTATTACAAAAGTCCAGAATGGCAGAGGTCAGGCAGAGGTACCAAAATGTGTGGGGCAGAGTGGACAAAATTACCATAAAGAACAACAAGGGCAGCAGGGAAGACTGTGTGCTTTGAACCACAGGATCTGTGGCGATGGCTAGTAACTCATGGTCTTTCAAGTGAAGAGACAGATGTACAGCTGACTTCAGGGATTTTTTATTGTGCTTTAGATGAAGGTTTACAAAGCAAATTAGCTTCTCATTAAACAATTAATATACATATCGTATTGTGACATTGGTTGCCAAGCTCACGACATATCAACACTCTCCCCTTCTCAACTTTGTGTTTCCCATTATCAGCTTTACTGTACCCTCCTGCCTTCTCATCCTTGCGCCTGGGCTGGTTTTGTTTTGCTCTTTTGTTTTATGGGCCTGTCTAATCTTTGGCTGAAGGGTAAACCTCCGGAGTGACTTTATTATTGTCCAGAGGCCATACTCTCAGGGTTTCTCCAGTCTCTGTCAGTAAGAAAGGTCAGTAAGTCCGGTCTTTTTTTGTAAGTTAGGATTTTGTTCTACATTTTTCTCCAGCTCTGTCTGGGACACTGTATTGTGATCCCCGTCAAAGCAGTCAGTGGTGGTAGCTGAGTACCATCTAGTTGTGCTAGACTCAGCCTGGGAGAGGCTGTGGTACTTGTGGTCCATTAGTTCTTTGGTCCCTTGTGTCTTTGGTTTTTTTCATTCTCCCTTGCTCCAGATGGGGTGAGACCAGTGGAGTAACTTAGATGGCCGCTCACAATCTTTTAAGGCCACAGACGCTACTCAGCAAAGTAAAATGTAGAATATTTTCTTTATAAACTGCCTTATGCCAATTGAGTTAGGTGTTCCCCGAGACCATGGTCCCTGCAGCCCTTAGCCCAGTAATTCGATCCGGTACTTTGGAATACTATGCAACAATAAAGAGCAATGATAAATCTGCAAAACATCTCACAACATGGAAGAATCTGGAGGGGATTATGTGAGTGAAATAAGTCATTCACAAAAGTACAAATATTGTATGAGACCTCTATTATAAAAACTCATGATAAGGTTTACACACAAAAAGAAACAATCTTTGATAGTTACTGGGGAGGGAAAAGCACTAACTAGACAATAGATAAGTGATAACTTTGGTGAAGGTTGAGACAGCACATAATACTGGGGAACTCAGCACACCTTGACCAAGGCAAGGTCATGGAAGCTTCATAGACACATCCATGTACTGTAGTATGTGTATGTACCATAGTTTGTTTATCCATTCATCTGTTGATGGGCACTTAGGTTGTTTCCATCTTTTTTCTATTGTGAATAATGCTGCAATGAACATAAATAAGTATGTATAGGCTTATTTGTGTGACAGCTCTTATTTCTCTAAGAGGTATTCTTAAGAGTGGGATTGCTGGATCTTATGGTATCTCTATTTCCAGCTTTTTAAGGAAGTGCCATATGGTTTTCCAAAACTGTTGCAGATTTTACATTCCCACCACCAGTGCATAAGAATTCCAAGCTCCCCACAGCCTGTCCAATGTTTCTTTATTTTTTAATTCATGCCAGTAACATTGAGGTGAGATGGTGTATTGTTGTCGTTTTTTTTTTTTAAATTGTACTTTAAGTGAAGGTTTACAGAGCAACTAGGTTCTCATTAAACAGTTAGTACAAATACTGTTTTGTGACATTGGTTACCGAACCCACAACACATCCACACTCTCCCTTCTCGAACTTGGGTTTCCCACTACCAGGTTTCCTGTACCCTCCTGCCTTCTAGTTCTTGATTCTGTGCTTTAGGTTCATTTTCTTTTATGGGCCTGTCTAATCTTTGTCTGAAAGGTGAATGTCAGGAGTGACTTCGTTACTAAGCTAAAAAATGGTGTCCGGGGGCCATTCTCTTGGGGTTTCTTCAGTCTCTGTCAGGTCAGTAAGTCTGGTCTTTTTTTGTGAGTTAAAATTTTGTTCTACATTTTTCTCCAATTTTGTCCAGGACACTATGTGGTGATCCCTGTCCAAACAGTCAGTGGTGGTAGCTGGGCACCACCTAGTAGTGCTGGACTCAGTCTTGGGGGAGGCTGTGGTACTTACAGTGCATTAGTCCTTTGGACTAATCTTTCCCTTGTGTCTTTGGTTTTCTTCATTCTCCCTTGTTCCAGACATGGTGAGACTAGTGGAGTATCTTAGATAGCTGCTCACAAGCTTTTAAGACCCCAGACACTACTCAGCAAAGTAGAATATAGAACATTTTCTTTATAAACTATGTTATGCCAACTGAGCTAGATGTTCCTCGAGACCATGGTCCCCACAGCCCTCAGCCCAGTAATTTGGTCCCTCAGGGAGTTTGGATGTGTCTATGGAATTTTCATGACTTTGCCTGGGAACAAGTTGGGGTGGCTTCCCCAGTATTGTGTACTGTGTTACCCTTCTCCAGAGTTACCACTTATCTATTGCATAGTTAATGTTTTCCATCCCCACCATTCCTCTCCGTTGTAACCATCAAAGATCGTTTCTTTTTGTGTGTAAACCTTTTCATGAGTTTTTGTAGTAGTGGTCTCATACAATATTTGTCATTTTGTGATTGACTTATTTCACTCAGCATAATGCCCTCCGGATTCATCCCTGTTACGAGATACTTCGGAGATTCATTATTGTTCTTTATCGTTGTGTAATACTCCACTGTGTGTATGTACCATAGTTTGTTTATCCATTCATCTGTTGATGGGCATCTAGGTTGTTTCCGTCTTTTTGCTATTGTGAACAATGCTGTAATGAACCTGGGTGTGCATGTGTCTATTTGTGTGATGACTCTTATTTCTGTAGGATTTATTCCTAGGAGTGGGATTGCTGGATCACACGGTATTCCTATTTCTAGCTTTCTAAGGAAGTGCCATATCATTTTCCAAAACGGTTGTATCATATTACGTTCCCACCAACAGTGCATAAGAGTTCCAATCTCCCCACAACTTCTCCAGCATTTGTTATTTCCTGTTTTATTGATTCGTGCCAGTAGTTCCGGGGTGAGATGGTATCTCATTGTGGTTTTAATTTTCATTTCTCCAAAGGCTAGTGATTGCAAGCATTTCCTCATGTGTCTGTTAGCTGATTGAATGTATTCTTTGGTGGTGTCTGTTCATTTTCTTTGCCCATTTTTTAAGTGGATAGTTTCTCTTTTTTTGTAGAGGTGTTGGATTTTGCTATAGATTTTAGAGATTAAGTCTTTGATGGATTTGTCATAGCCAAAGATTTTTTTCCCAGTCTGTAGTTTCTCTTTTTACTCTTTTGGTAAAGTCATTTGATAAGTACACCTGTTTAATTTTTAGAAGATCCCAGTTACCTAGCTTATCTTCTGGAGTTTGTGTGCTGTTAGTTATGATTTGTATCCTGTTAATGCTGTGTATTAGGGCCTCTAGCATTGACCTTAATTTTCTTCTATGATCTGTATACATTTTGGTTTTATATTGAGGTGTTTGATCCATTTTGAATAAGTTTTTGTGTATGGTTTGAGGTATGGGTCCTGTTTCATTATTTTGCAGATGGACATCCAATTTTGCCAGCATGATTTGTTAAAAAGATTATCTTTTCCCCTTTTGATGGGCCTTGACCCTTGCTGAAGATCAGGTGACCATAGGTGGATGGATTTACATTTGGGTTCTCAATTCTGTTCCATTGGTGAATGTATATTCTTTATACCAGTACCAGGCTGTTTTAACTACCGTAGCTGTATAGTAGGTTCTAAGATCAGGTAGTGCAAGTCCTCCTACTTCATTCTTCTTCAGTAGTGCTTTACTTATCCGGGGCCTCTTCCCTTTCCATCTAAATTTACTGATTAGTTTTTCCATCTCTTTAAAGAATGCTGTTGGTATTAGGATGGGGATTCCATTATATTTGTAGATCGCTTTGGGTAGTGTTGCCATTTTCACAATGTGCATTCTCCCTGTCCATGAGCATGATATATTTTTCCATTTATGTACATCTCATTTGGTTTCTTGCAGAAGGATTTTATACTTTTCTTTGTACAGGTCTTTTACATTCCTGGTTAGAATCATTCCTAAGTTTTTTTTTTTTTTTAGGGGCTATTATGAATAATTTATTATGAATGGTGTTGCTTTCCTGACATCCTTTTTTTAGTTGTTTTATGGATGTATAGGAATTCAACTCATTTTTTAATGTTTATCTTGTATTCTCCTGCTCTGCTGAACCTTTCTATTACTTCCAATAGTTTTTCTCGTGGGTTTTCTATGAATAGTATTGTATCATCCACAAATAGGGACAGTTTTATTTCTTCATTACCAATTTGGATGCCCTTTACTTCTTTTTCCTGCCTTATTGCTCCAGGTAGGACTTCCAGCACAATGTTAAATTAGAGTGGTGATAAAGGGCAACCTTGTCTTGTTTCTGTTCTCTAGGGGAATGTTTTCAGTCTCTCTCCATTAAGAATGATGCTGGCTGTTGGTTTTGTATAAAAAAAAAAAAGGTTTTGTATAGATGCCCTTTATTATGCTGAGGAATTTCCCTTCTATACCTATTTTATAGAGGGTTTTCATCAGGAATGGGTGTTGGGCTTTGTCAAATGCCTTTTCTGTGTTGATTTAGATGATCATGTGATTCTTTTATTTATGTGGTGGTGTCTTAGCCATCTAGTGCTGCTATAACAGAAATACCATAAGTAGATGGCTTTGATAAGAGAAATTTATTTTCTCACAGTCTAGTAGGCTAGAAGTCCAAATTCAGGGTGTCAGCTTCAGGGTTAGGCTTTCTGTCTCTGTCAGCTCTGGAGAAATGTTCCTTGTCATCAATCTTCCGTTGGTTGAGGAGCTTCTCAGGCACAGGGACCCCAGGTCCAAAGGATGCACTCTGCTTCCTTTCTTGGTGGTATGAGTCCCCCCTTTCGGCTCACTTCCTTTCCCTTTTATCTCTCTAGAGATAGAAAATTGGTGCAGACCACACATCCCAGGGAAACTCCCTTTACATTTGATCAGGGATGTGACTTGGTAAGGGTGTTACAATCCCACCCTAATCTTCTTTAATATAACATTACAATCACAAAATGGAGGACAAGCCAAGTTAATAAACACATTTTTAGGGGGACATAATTCAAACCATAACAGGTGGATTACACTGATTGATTTTCTAATGTTCAATCATACTTGCATACCTGGTATGAATCCGACTGTTTTTCTGTGGTTTCTAGATGTGAATTTATTTTTGACATTTTGTTCCCGTATTATTTTCCTGAATTCTTACATTGTTTTGTCTGTATTTTACATGAATTTGTCTGCCTTTTCCATGATTTTGCCTATTTTTCCCTCATGTTTGTCTGCTTTTTGCTTCAACTCTTGGATAAATCTGAATATTAGAGGTTTGAATTCCCTATAAGGTAGTTCCAGTGCCTTTTCTTCTGCTGGAAGTTCATCTGGTGTTTCGTTTTGTAAGCCTATTGGAACCATCCTTTCTTGGTTTTTTTTTTTTTTAAGTTTTGATAATTGTCTGCTGTCTTTGAAATATTCAGTAGTTATTTTCTTCATTTATTGATTGTAGATTTGTTTGTTTTGTCCTGCTTTTTTGTTGTATTTGGCTATGTCTGAGCAGGTGAACTGTGCGTTCTTTGTTATTTGCTCATCTGTGGGCACAATACTTCTCACCACCTTGTCCAATGGGCAGGGCCAGTTGCTCAGCTATGGTGCAGCACAGCAGGTCTGGTGGAAATAGAGGGGATGAGGTTAGTTGTTTTTGGCATGTTCTGGGGCCAACAAGGTGGAACCAGGTGTCAGTGCAATACAGATTCTGGAAGACTGTGCCTGTGCTGCTCAAGGGTGCAATGTTCAGCACACAATGTGGATAGGCAGGAACGAGAGGGGAGGTTGTGATGTGTGGAGATAAGTGAGTATGACAAAGAAGAGAAAGTGGAGGAAGAGGAGCAAAAAAAAAAAAAAATGTGCTGAGGGAGCCTACTGTTGGAGTGGTGCAGACTCAGCAAAGCCATGTGCTTGTGGCTTTCTAGCAAGACAGTGAGGCACAGCCTATCAAGAAGGGACAGATACACACATGCAGCTAGATGGGTGGGAGAAAGGAAGGAAGGGAGACAGAGATAAGAAACTAGATTTTTTAAAAAAGAGAGAGGAAGGCACACCTGGCTAGGTGTTCAGGAGAAAGAAATGAATGGAATGTAGAGAGACAAGAAACAGAGGAAAGAAAACAAATCCCAAGGGAGCCCACTGGCTTGGCAGTGCAGATCAGGGAAGTGGCTCCCAAGCTGCTAGGCCCTCCACAGCCTGTCTAGAAGAGGCAGAGATGGCACAGAACACCAGGTATTCATAAGACAGGAAAAGAAGGAAAGTAGAGACAAGAAACCAGGACATGAAAAACAAAAAGGAAAAAAGAAGACAAAAAATAAAATAAAAAGAAATGCCCACACGAATCTCACTAAAGTGGTGGCATGGACTGGGGAAGTGGCTCCCAAGCTGCTAGGCCTACACAGCCTGTCTAGAAGGAACAGAGATGGCTCACAGTGCCAGGTATTCAGGAGACAGGAAAAGAAGGAAAGTAGAGAGAGACAAGAATCCAAGAAATGAAGAAAAACAAAAAGGAAAAAGAAAAAGAAAAAATTAATGCCCCTGGGGATCCCACCAGTGTAGCGGCATGGACAAGGGAAGTGGTTCCCCAGCTGAGCAGTGCTTCACAGCCTGTCAAGAAGAAGTGTAGATGGCACACGGAGCAGGTGTCTGAGAGAAAGGAAGGGAAGAAGGTAAGAGAGAGAGAAGAAACCAAAAGATGCCAAATAAAACAACACCAACAACAAGAAAATAGCACTGAAGGAGTTCGCTGGTGTGAGAGGGGTGAGTCCAAGTGGCACAGAGCCAGTGCCTCCCTGGCTGAGTGACCGGGACTTGCCAGAAAGAAAGGGGAAGAAGGGTGTGTGTTGAAGGAAAGCATGTATTGCTGGTTACCAGGTACTCTGTCTCCTGCTGGGAGCTCCACGAAGCTGCCTTCCCATACTCCCTGTCTGCAGATTTCGGGTGGTTTAGGAGTACAAGATGGCGAATCCATGCCATATTAGCTGATAGGGAACCTCCACTCTGTATCCCTCCTCGCTCTCTGTTCTCTGTCAGTTTCTTATTCCATTTGATTGAGTTCTTTATCTCTTCATTTGACTCTTAGGGCTCCAGAATTGACTTTTGTCTCCGTTTTACTTAGTTTTTCAGGTCTTTGTTGTAGAGGGAGGGGTGGTGCATCTGTCTATAGCACCATGTTGACTTCTCCCCCTATCATTGTAGTTTTGATTTGTATTTCTCTAATGGCTAGTGATTGCAAGTATTTCCCATGTGTGTAACTTATCTTCTGGTGTTTATGTATTGTTACTTATTGTTTGTATCCTATTTATGTCCTGTATTAGGGCCTCTAGCATTGACTCTATTTATTCTTCTATTATTTTTATAGTTTTTAGTTTCATATTGAGGTCTTTGATCCATTTTGAGTTAGTTTTTGTGTATAGTGTGAGGTTTGCATCCTATTTCATTTTTTGCAGGTGGACATCCAGTTTTGCCAGTAGCATTTGTTAAAGGACTGTATTTTGTTTGTTTGTTTTTTCCCCATTTAATGGACTTTGGGCCTTTGTTGAAGATCAGGTGAGCATAAGTGGATGGATTTACATCTGGGTTCTCAATTCTGTTCCATTGGTCAATGTATGTTGTTTTATACTGTTTTGACTACTGTAGCCGTGTAGTAGATTCTGAGGTCAGGTAGTGTGAGTCCTCCTACTTCCTTCTTCTTATTCGGTAGTGCTTTACTTATCTGGGGCCTCTTCCGTTTTCATATAAAGTTACTGCTTAGTTTTTCCATCTCTTTTAAGAATGCTATTGGTATTTGGATGGGGATTGCATTGTATTTGTAGATTGCTTTGGGTAGAATTGACATTTTCACAATATTGAGTCTACCTATTCGTGGGCATGGTATTTTTCCATTTATGAAGATCTCATTTGGTTTCTTTCAGTGGTGTTTTGTAGTTTTCTTTCTTTAGGTCTTTTACACCCCTGATTAGATTTATTCCAAGTATTTTATTTTTTTAGGGGCTATTATAAATGGTGTTGCTTTCCTGATTTCCTTTTTTGTAGTTCTCTTTATAGGAATCCAACACATTTTTGTATCTTTATCTTGTATCCTGCTACTCTGCTGAATCTTTCTATTCCAGTAATTTTCTTGTGGCATCCTTTGGATTCTCTATGTATAGTATCATCTTATTCCCAAAAGGGACAGTTTTACTTCTTCATTACCAATTTGGAAGCACTTTCTTTTTCTTGCCTTATTGCTCTAGCTAGGACTTCCAGCACAATGTAAATAGGAGTGGTGATAAATGGCATCCTTGTGTTGTTCTGTTCTCAGGGGGAATGTTTTCAGCATGTCTTCATTAAGAGTGATATTGGCTGTTGGTTTCGTATAGGTGTCCTGTACTGTGTTGAGGAATTTCCCTTCTATACCTGTTTTATTGAGAGTTTTTGCAGGAATGGGTATTGGACTTTATCTTTTATGGTGGATTTTGTTTCAAAGTCTATTTTGTCTGAGGTTAGTATTGCCACGCCTGCTCTTTTAGGTTTTTGCTTGATATATTTTTTTCCCATCCTTTGATTTTTAAAATATTTATGACTTTGTTTCCAAGGCTTGTGTCTTGTAGACAATGTATTGATAGGTCCTTTTTTTAAAATCCATTCTTTCACTCTCTGTCTCTTTCTTGATGGGGGTGAGTTAATTGCTGTCATTTAGTAGTGCTTTTTTTTTGTGATGCTGACATTTTCTTTGTTCGTCTTACTCCTCTGTGCTGATTTCCTTTTGTTTGTGGATTTTTTTTCATTTCTTTTGTTTTTGTAGATTTTGTGTTTACTGAAACTTTTGTTTTTCTTCTTTATTTTGATGAGTAGATCTGTTAACTTTCTTTGTGGTGGCCTTGAAATTTACCCCTATCTTCTTAATTTTAACCAACCTTTTATTACTTGATGTTACCTTGACTTCTCTCCATTTAAAAGTTCTACACCTACACTATTTATTTCCTCTCTTATTGTCCTGGCATTGTTGTCATTTACAGATTGACTTCTCTGGTTCCCTGTTGTACATTTTTTAGTTTTGTTTTATCCTTAAGAGTTCATTACCTAGGTTGGTATCCGGCCGATGCTGTCTTGTGTCCTAGATTCAGGTTGTTGTCTGAAGTTGTTTGTTCTCTAACCAAAGAGCTCCTTTTAGTAATTCTTGTAAGTTTGTTTTGTTTTTTATATATTCCCTTACAAGGAAGGGGATGCATGGGGGTGGAAAAACACTAAATGGGGAATAGACAAGGGGTAAGTTTTGTGAAAGCTAAGACAGTACACACAAAAATTTGATCATATCCCATATTTTTCTAAGGCTTTCTTCATTTTTCTTCTTTTCTCTGATTTTTCCTCAAACGAAGTAATATCCAAGGGTTTGTCTCCAATTTCGCTGGTTCTGTCTTCTATTGTTTCAAATATACTCCTAAAAACTATTGCACTGTCCATTTCTGAAATATTGTTGTTTATCTTTTGAATTTCCAATTGTTCTTTTTGTATGATTTCTAGTTGTTTATTTATTTTGATGCCTTGTTCCAGTATCATTTCCTGAATTCTTCCATTGCTTTGCCTGTTTTTCCCCTGATTTCGCCTGTATTTTCCATGATTTTGTCTGTCCTTTCCTTGTTTTTGTCTGCATTTTCCTTCATCTCTTGGAGAACCCTGAATATTAAAGTTTTGAATTTCCTATCAGTTAGTTCCAGTGCCTTTTATTCTATTGGAAGGTCATCTGCTGATTTATTTTGATTGCTTTCTGAAGCCATCCTTGTCAGTTTTTTCATGTGTTTTGATATTGTCTGTTGTCTCTAAGACATTCAGAAATTATTTTCTTTATTGATTGTAGATTTGTTTGTTTCATCCTGAATTTTTTTTTGGTTGTGCCTGGGCAGGCAGGCAGGGGATGCTTTGTTGCTTGCTCCACTGTAGGCATGATACTTCTCACCACCTTTTCCAGGTGGGCAGGGCCAGTCATTCAGCTGTGGTGTAGCAGGGAAGGTCCAGTGGGGAGAGATGGGAATGGGTAGTTTGTGGCACAAATTGGGGCTGATGAGGTGGGCCAGGGGGCAGTGCAGGGCAGGGTCTGGGGGACCCCTTCAGTGCCACTTGGGGGACATGGCACTTGATGCACAGTGCATATAGGCTGGAGGGAAGGGAGAGGATGTAATGTGCTGGTTGGTGGGGATTGTACAGACTCAGGGAGTCCATGTGCTGGTGTCCTCTCAGCCAAGTGGTGCAACAAGGCCCATCGAGAAGGAGTGAGGACTGCACAATGGGCCATGTGGATGGGAGAAAGGAAAATAAGGAAGGGATAGAGAGAGAAGAAACAAAGAAAAAAACAACAGCAAAGAAAAAAAATGATGCTGAAGGAGCTGGCCACCATGGGTGGCTCAACCCAGGGAGGGCATGGGCCATTTACTCTCCAGCCAAGTGGTGCAACATTGTCTGTTAAAAAGGGGTGCAGGAAGCTCATGAGGCTAGGTGGGCTGGAGAAAGGAATGGAAGAAAGGGAGAAAGAGAAAGAAACTAGAAAATAAGAAAAAATAGGTGCTGAGGAAGCCAGTCAGAGGGGGCAGTGCAGACCCAGGAAAGCTGTGTGCCATTGACTCTTTAGCAGAGCAATGTGGCACAGTCTGCCAAGAAGGGGTGTGGAGGTCACAAGGGGCTAGATGGGCAGAAGAAAGGAAAGGAAGGAAGGAAGAGAGAGAGAGAAGAAACTGGGAAAAATAAAATAAAAAATGGCACTGAGAGAGCCTGCTGGCAAGGGCAGTGCAGACCTGAGGCTGCTGTGTGCTGGTGGCACTCTAGCTGAGAGGGCCATCAAGAAAGGAAAGGGACATTACATGGGACTAGATGATCGGGAGAAAAGAAAGGAAGGAAGGGAAAGAGGGGAGCAACAAAAAAATTCTAAAAACGATAACAAAACACAAACAAAAAAATGGCACTTAACGGGCCAGCTGGTGGGAGCAGGGCTGTCCTGGGTGGCAGTGAGTTAGTGTCTGTCCAACTGAGCTACCATGACCCATTGGAAAGAGGCAGAGGTCACATAGAGAAAGGAAGGGTGGGGGTGGGAAAGCATGTATCTTTGGTTACCAGGTGTTCTGTCTCCTGTTGGGAGCTCTGTGAAGTTACTTTCCCATTCTCACTGTCTGCATTTATTGGTGGCTGTAGTCCAAGATGGTGAATCTATGCTGTGTTAGCTAGTAAGGGACCTCCACTCTGTAGCTGTCCTTGTTCTCTGTTCTCTGTCAGTTTCTTATTCCATTCAGTGCTTGATCGGGTTCTTTATCTCTTCATTTGATGCACAGGGTTTGAGGACTGGCATCTGTACCTGTTTTACTTGGTTTTCTGGGTCTTTTTTGCAGAGGGATGGCATGGTGCTTCTGCCTGTAGCACCATGTTGGCCCAGTTCAGGTATTTTTGAATAACTGAGGTGAGAGATGAAGGGGGCTTGGCCCAGGCTTATAGCAGTGGAATTGAGAAAAGTGGAAGGATTAAGAATACTTTTTGGAAGAAGCAATGATAGAGCTTGTTGACAGATTGGATGTGGAGTAGGAGTGGAAAGGGGAAACAAGGATAAGTCCCATGTTTTTTACTTAACAAACTTGGTGAGTGGTAGTTTCAATAAATACCTGGGGAAGATGGAAAGAGCATAAGATTTGTAAAGGAATTGACGTCTGTTAGGACAGGCTACATTTGAGATCTCTATTGGACTTCCAAGTGGGCATGCTAAATAGACTGTTGGATGGAGGAGTCTAAAGCTTGGTAGAGAGATTAACACCATATTATGGAATAAGACTACCTGGAGAAACAGCATAGATAGAGAAGAGAGCTAATTACATGGCCCTGGTGCAGTCTAACTTTTAAGTTCCAGTAGTGGAGAAAGATCTAGAAAAGGACACTGACAAGCTGCACCCAGTGAGGTCAGAGGAAATCCAAGGGATTCTGGTGTCTGAGAAGTTGAGAAGAAAGTGTTTTAAGAAGGAAGAAAATAAAAAAAGGACCAACTGTGTTGAATGCTGTAGAGAGGTTGAGTAACAACTAATGACAGGCAAGTGACCAGTGGGTTTGGCAAAGTGGAGGTCAATGATGTCATTGACAAAAGCAGTTTCAGTGGAGTTGGGCACAGAAGACCAGTAGGAGTGGTTTGAAGAGAGTATGTGGAACAAGAAAGACCTGAGAGTTCAAATCTGCAAGTAATGTTACATTCATTATGAAGGGACTTCTAACTCTACTTGAAAACTATTCTGATTTGTTTGCTAGCTTAAGATGTTTTATGGAAGAAACGATTTGATTTCCTCAAGAGCCCAGTAGTAAAATGGAGGACCCATCTCCTAGGAGAAAAGGACTGTGAGTCATGAGAAAGTAGCAGACTTGTGAACATTATGTGTTTCTATTTTGAGGGTAGAAATTCAGAAAGATGGCAAAGATTAAATAAACAAAACCAAGCAGGTGTAGAACTGAAGGAGAAAAGTGGATGGCAAATCCTACAAGCATCCAGGAATAGAAGGAAGAGGTAGAGCTGAAGCCATGAAAACGTCCTGAGGCAGTGATGGAGGTGAGAGAAATGTTTAACTGATAGAGCTTAACATTTTTGGCAATAAGGATTCATCATTTGAACATTGGAATATTTGAGTTCATCTTTATTTTCACTATTTACTTTTTAAAAAGAAAATAAGAATTATTAAAAAATATGCTGGCAATAAAAATTTATATTTTGTAGTCCAAAGAAATGTTCATGGATAATATATTATACACTGATCTTTTCATCATCCAAACACAAACTGCACCTTATCCCTAAGCCAGGTACTATTATTCACCATGTAACATCTACATAAATTATAGACTGTATGTTTGGAATGGCATGAAAACATGAAACACAAACAAATATTCTGTGAGGATTCAGTTTTCTAACTATGAATACACGGAAAGAAAATAAATTAAATGTGGTTAATGAAGTTCAGATCTATTCATTTGGAAAAGTTTTATTTGTAACCCTGCCATTGTCATGCCTTACAATATTTTTAATGGCAGGTAACACAGTCATCATCCAATCATCCAACCTTACTTATGGTCAGTCAAAAATACTTAAAAGCCAAAAGGCAGCTTGGGGTACAGTGGAAGTTTTTTCTTGCTTTTTACGCAGGAGTGGAGTGAGTATTTTAGGAAACTAAAAAGTTCTGCAGTTTTTAGGCAATGATGCTCTAATTTTCTCCACTTAATGAAAACAGACAATCCTCAGTCTCAAATGAGCTTGTCTGACATTTCATCTAGCTTGTCACACACTGCCTAGAAGAGGAATCTTTCATCTGACCTAGCTCTCTGTAGAGTTAATGATTATCCCAGGAGAATCATTATTTTTTCCAGAGCAGATCTCTTTTTATTTTTGGTCTGAGCCACATTTGGTGTCTCTGAACCCTGAATTTCAAACTTATGGAAGGGAATGCTATGTTGACTCCTTGTGTCTGAAATGTAATTGAAGTTGAGTTCACAAGAGAAAGAGTCCACATCTAGGTTCAATTGTTTTATAGTTGTGCTGGAATAAAAAAAAAAAAAATTTTTTTTTGTCTGTCATAACTTACACTGAAAATTAATGTCCACAGCAGCAATCTAATGCTAGAAAATTTATCATTTTTGACTAGATTTTATCATCAAGCCTAGTCATCTATTTAAGCAAAATTTTTTCTTGGTAAATGAAAATATAATTTGAATTGTCCATTTCCTGGTTTTTATATCAGAAGTGTGGTTGGGCTAACACTTAAATGTTAAATGCCTTTATCAAAGGAAAAGGCTGCAATAAACACATGTAAACTGAAGAATTAAATAAGATCTTGTTTCGTGATTCTTCTCTGTTGTAAACATTAACTGGGTTTCACTTTTTTTTTTTTTTAATAAGTAGATGTAGAGTATTATCAAGTCACACACTCTAGGTTTCCTTCAGGTTTTCTACCTAGATAATGATCCATGAATATGCAAAATGTTAATATCCTGTAGAGTGCTCACGAGTCATGGTTTATTTTAGAGAGCAAATGCATGACATGAGCAGATATTGAATCTCTTGGGGAAAAACGGGGTCTTGTCTCAAGTTCCCACAGGCAAGGCAGGCTGATGCTGTGTGGGAACCTCATTTGTGTGGGCCAACTTACTTTCTCTCATGTGACAGGAAGAAAGCAAAGCCAAGGCTGTGGGGTCCAGCAGTCAGAGTCTCAGGATGTGAGACTGCCCAAAAGTTTTCCATTTCTATTCTCTCAGAAGCTGACTAAACTGAAGGATTATGTAGCTTTCCAATTTATCTGTGCCTAGCCGCCAGAAAGTCTCTGATTCCTGGAATTTGCTGAACAGAATGACCTGAGACTACCTAAGTCCCTTCCTGTCTGTGTTCAGCACTTTAAGGCAAATTCAAAACTGACCATTCCCTTAGGAAGAAAGTACCCCACTGATTGCAGTGTTGTGTGGAATATGTGTAATGTAGCACGTAGTAAACACCATCACAGAGATTTCAGGATAATGCAAAACCAAAATAAATCCCTCGTTTGTCTGAGCTACCAATACTGAAATTGCCAAAAATATGTGTTTGAATGAAGTCAGATTGGAAATGGCTAGAATCTCATTTGAAATTTGTGTAGAAAATAGAGTAGCATGAAAATATTTTTCATAATGAAACAGGTTCCTTATATGTAACTTGGTGATAAGAACGCTACCTGTCTCTTGGGGTTATCATGAGGATTAGGTAAGATAATATATGCTGCTCCATGCCATCTCTTGAATAAGCGAATCTTATTTAAAGGAAGCTAGATAACGTCTGAAATTATCTTTTGAATAAATTGACCATCTTGAAACAAAATGCTATCAATAGGAATTTTCACTTGAATTGTTGTCATTAACTGCCATCGAGTTGCCCTCCACTCAAGTGACCCCATGCACAATGGCACAAAATGCTGCCCAATCCTGCATCATGCTCATGATTGGTTGTTGATCAGACCATTGTGATCCATAAGGTTTTCATTGGCCAATTTTTGGAAGACGATTACCAGGTCTTTGTTTCTAGTCCATCTTAGTCTGAAAGCTCTGCTGAAACCTGTTCAGCATCATGACAGCACACAAGCCTCCAATGACAGAAGGCACATGAAGTGCATTGACCAGGAATCAAACCCAGGTCTCTTGTTTTCAGGCTAAGATGAGAATTCTACCACTGAACTACCAATGCCCTCTCTTTCACTAGGACTCCTTTAATATTTAACAAATGTTGGTGAAACTAAGAACTGTGTGTAGAGTTTTTTAGACCTGAACTGGGTATAGAATGGCTAATTTTTTTTTTTAATTGTTTCCTATTCATTCTTCTTTTCCAATTTTTTTTTTGATTGTTATTGTTTTTTATTTATTTTTACTTTTTATTTTGAAATAATTATAGATTCATAGGAAGTTGCAAAGGTAGTATAGAGTAGTACCGTGTACAATACCAAAAACCAGACAACTGACATTGGTACAATGTGTGCATATAGTTCTGTGACATTTTATTATGTGTAGATTCATGTAACCACCACTGTAGAATGGCTAGTCTAAATGAAATGTGGTGAATTCTCTCAACACAAGGAAGTAATAGACTGTGCAGCACATTCGATGCTATAATGCAAAGACCATGAGGGCTATGAAAATTTGACATCAGAAATCTGGTGTTCTTATGTGAACCCTCATTCATGAGCTAGCTATGCATGGACAAGTGTCCCACCTACTTTCTGCCTCAGTTTCCTCATTTTTCCTAAGTTGGTTGCTGTGTTGTTATAATCTAAAATAAAAATGCCTGGTGTTGTTATAATCTAGTGACCTGAGACTGAGGGATGACCCAGAATCCCCTACACCTCATTACAGAGCTTCACCCCTTTTATCTAAATGTGCTATTCTAGCTATCAAGGGTGAGACCGAGCCTGGACTTTAAACTCTGCTAGGCTTCAGTTGCTGGGTTAGGCTTCAGTTTACAGCAAGATTTCAGTATATTCACATATAAATTGAGAGTAAGGGCTGTATGTATTGGGTTTGCCTTGATAAGCTTGGGTTGAGGTGGTAACCTCCACATTGTTGATTGTACCCATTGCCATGGAGTCAATTCTGACTCATAGTGACCCTATAGGACAGAGTACAACTGCCCCACACGGTTTCCAAGTTTGTAATCTTTGTGGGAGCAGACTGCCACAGCTTTCTCCAATGGAGTGGCTGGTGGGTTCCAACCGCAGACCTTTTTTTTTTTTTTTTTTTTTTATAATAACTTTTATTAAGCTTCAAGTGAACGTTTACAAATCCAATCAGTCTGTCACATATAAGTTTACATACATCTCACTCCCTACTCCCACTTACTCTCCCCGTCTTGAGTCAGCCCTTTCAGTCTCTCCTTTCTTGACAATTTTGCCGGCTTCCCTCTCTCTCTATCCTCCCATCCCCCCTCCAGACAAGAGTTGCCAACACAATCTCAAGTGTACACCTGATATAATTAGCTCACTCTTCATCAGCGTCTCTCTCCCACCCGCTGACCAGTCCCTTTCATGTCTGATGAGTTGTCTTCAGGGATGGTTCCTGTCCTGTGTCAACAGAAGGTCTGGAGAGCATGGCCGCCGGGATTCCTCCAGTCTCAGTCAGACCATTAAGTTTGGTCTTCTTATGAGAATTTGGGGTCTGCATCCCACTGCTCTCCTGCTCCCTCAGGGGTCCTCTGCTGAGCTCCCTGTCAGGGCAGTCATCGATTGTGGCCGGGCACCAACTAGTTCTTCTGGTCTCAGGATGATGTAGGTCTCTTGTTCATGTGGCCCTTTCTGTCTCTTGGGCTCTTAGTTGTCATGTGGGCTTGGTGTTCTTCATTTTCCTTTGCTCCAGGTGGGTTGAGACCAATTGCTGCATCTTAGATGGCTGCTTGTTAGCATTTAAGACCCCAGACGCCACATTTCAAAGTGGGATGCAGAATGATTTCATAATAGAATTATTTTGCCAATTGACTTAGAAGTCCCCGCAAACCATGTTCCCCAGACCCCCGCGCTTGCTCCGCTGAGCTTTGAAGCATTCATTTTATCCCGGAAACTTCTTTGCTTTTGGTCCAGTCCAATTGAGCTGACCTTCCATGTATTGAGTGTTGTCTTTCCCTTCACCTAAAGCAGTTCTTATCTACTGATTAATCAATAAAAAAACCCTCTCCCACCCTCCCTCCCTCCCCCCCTCGTAACCACAAAAGTATGTGTTCTTCTCAGGTTTACTATTTCTCAAGATCTTATAATAGTGGTCTTATACAGTATTTGTCCTTTTGCCTCTGACTCATTTTGCTCAGCATAATGCCTTCCAGGTTCCTCCATGTTATGAAATGTTTCAGAGATTCGTCACTGTTCTTTATCGATGCGTAGTATTCCATTGTGTGAATATACCACAATTTATTTACCCATTCATCCGTTGATGGACACCTTGGTTGCTTCCAACTTTTTGCTATTGTAAACAGAGCTGCAATAAACATGGGTGTGCATATATCTGTTTGTATGAAGGCTCTTGTATCTCTAGGGTATATTCCGAGGAGTGGGATTTCTGGCCAACCGCAGACCTTTTGCTTCGCAGTTGAGCACTTAACGACTGCACCACCAGGCCTCCTATCGTTGATTACGTTGTTTTTGTTAGATGCCGTCAAGTTGGTTCCAACTCATAGTGAATTCCAACAGAATGAAACACTACCCAGTCCTGCACCATGCTTACAACTGTTGTACTTGAGTCCATTGTTGCAGCAACTGTGTGAATCCATCTTGTTGAGGGTGTTTCTCTTTTCCACTGACCCTGTACTTTACCAAGCATGATGTCCTTCTCCAGGGCCTGATCTCTGCTGATATAGAAGTAGGTAAAGTCTTAAACACCAAGCAATCTCTCTGCCGTTGACAGTCATAACCCTTTTTGATCTCATTAGAGTCACTTTGAAACATGTGTCAGCTAAGGACCAAAACAGGACATTTGCCATTCCTCTGAAAAACATTTCATAGCCCTTATCAAGCTCCTGGAACTGTAAGCCAATTCTGGCAAAAATGATTGGGCTAAAGTAGGATATTTGAAGTTACAAACCATGCCTCTCATCCCTGAAATAGTCGGAATCGACACGATGGCAATGGGTTTGCTTTTGGTTTTGGCATATGAAAAGTCAATTGTGTGTGTGTGTGAGTGTGAGTGAGTCTATATATTGTTACTGCCAGGAATTTACAGTAAGAAACAATTAATGCTTAATGCAAATATCTAGCTGTAAGGATGTTTACCATAGCATAATTTGTAATATTGAACAATGAGAAATATTGAATATTTAACAATAAGTGATTTGTTAAATACGTTTTCACAAGCATAAACGGGACTATTACATAGTCTTTAAAAATGATAGAATTGAAAGTATTCTTTGACATAGAAAGACACCTCAGCTATATTGTTGTATAATTTGCGTGCAATGTAATTCACTCATTTAAGTGTACAATTCAATGAGTTTTCAAAAATGTATACAGCCATGTAAACATTAGCACAATCAAGATACAGAACATTCCCATCATTACCAAAAGTTTCTCTTCCCCTACCACCTGCTCCAGGCAGTCACTTATCTGTTCCCTGTCACTGTAGTTGTGCCTTTTTTAGATTTTATATAAATGGAATCATACACTACGTAGTCTTTGTTTTTTTTTACATATCATATTTTTGGGATTCATTCATGCTTTTGTGTGTATCAGTAGTTCATTACTTTCTGTTGTTGCATCATATAAAAAAAAAAAAACCACACCCACTGCCGTCGAGACTCTTCTGACTCATAGCGACCCTATGAGTCGCATCATATACTATAGCACAATTTGTTTATCCATTTACTAACTGAAGTGCATTTATATGTTTCCGAGTTTGGCTATTATAAAAAAAAAAAAGATTACTATGAACTTTTACATGCAAGGCTTTGGTAGATCTGGAGTAGGATTGCTGGGTCAAATGTTAAATGTATGTTTAGCTTTATAAGAAATTCTCAGACTGTTTTTCAAAGTTCCCAAACTATATCCCTTTGCATTCTCACCAGCAATATATGAGAATTACCATTTCTCCACATCCTCTGCAACACTTGTTATTGCCAGTCTTTTTAATTTTAGCCATTCTAAAGGTATGTAACGCAATTGCACTGTGTTTTTAATTTGTATTTTCTTAATGACTAAGGACGTTCAGCATTTTCTCAAGTCTTTTATTGTCAGTGATAGATCTTTTTAGGTGACATGTCTATAAAAACCTTTTAGATATATATTTCTTTAATCAGGTTGTATGTGTTCATATTACTGAATTTTGAGAGTTCTTCATATAGTCTAGAAAAAATCCTTTGTTAGATATATTTTTCTCCCAGTCGAACTTTACCTTTTCAGTTTCGTTTAAAACTGTCCTATCTAGTACATTTTTGCCTAAGCCAAGGTCACAAAGATTTTCTTCTGCATTTTCCTCTAGAAGTTATATAATTTTACATTTATGCTTATTATACTTTTCCAGTTAATTTTTGTATATGGCTTGAGGAAAGGGTCAATACTCATATTATCCCTATAGATAACCAATTGTTCCAGTAATACACGTTGAACAGATTATCTTTTCCCTATTGAATTACTTTAGCTCCTTTGTCAAAAATAAATTTTGTGGATTTATTTCTGGAGTCTACTCAGTCCCATTGGTCTTATATACTTACGCTTACACTAATATCACATCAACTTGATTACTGAAGTTCTATAATACATTTTAAAATCATGTGTTCCAACTCCTCCAAATTTGTACTTTTTGAAAATTGTTTTGGCTGAGGATATGGAAGGCTGGGCAGTTACGCGTGGCTGATAATCAACATTTTCAGGACTTGTGAAAAAAGATGTTTCTCTCCATGATTATTTTGTTGTTTATGAACTGAGGCTGAACATCTCATCCCCCAGGCCTAGGATGTACCACAATAGCATTGAATATTTTCAAGTTTTGAGAGGCCCAAAGCGAAGAGTCAGAATGAGGCTCTTATCCCTTGTCTGTCAAAAAAACCAAGCATAGGTCACAAATTTTCCCCAGCACCACGTGTCTCATTATAGTAGCACTGTGAGTCGGAATCAACTCTATGGCGCTGGGTTTGGTTTGGTTTTTGGTAGCCAAAAACAGTAATGCCGAAGCAAAACAGAGCTTTGGGTGAAAATATCCTCTAAAATCAAGACTTAAGTTTCAGAAGCAGTAGAATTATTTTCCTAATATTAATATCTTTCCAAATTAGATTACAGTCTGTAAAGCTTTTATTATCGAAGCTCAGGTAAACAGGATTGGCCTGAATTTGGGCTGCTTAAATAGGGCTGCTATGAGTTAGAATCAGTATGAAGGCAATGGGTTTTTAGTGAGAGGTGGTCGGTTCATCTTCTCCAAAATTCTTTGAAGTTTTGGAGGGTTGTGGGGATTTAGATGAGCAAGTCTTGATGTTGACCTTCCTCAAATAATACTTTTAAAAAAGAAGACTCAGAAAAGTTTCATATACTTTTTTTATTTATTTTTATTGCACTTTAAATCAAACTTTACAAGTCAGTCTCTCATACAAAAATTTATATACACCTTGCTGTACACTCCTAGTTACTCTCCCCCTAATGAGACAGTACACTCCTTTCCTCCACCCTCTATTTTTGTATCCCTTCAGCCAGCTTCTGAACCCCTCCCACTCATCTCCCTTCCAGACAGGAGCTGCCCACATAGTCTCAAGTGTCTACTCGGCCCAAGAAGTTCACTCCTCACCGGTATCATTTTCTATCCCATAGTCCAGTCCAAAACTTGTCTGAAGAGCTGGCTTTGGGAATGGTTCCCGCCTTGGGCTAACAGAAGACCTGGGGACCATGGCCTCTGGGGTCCTTCTACTCTCAGTCAGACCATTAAGCCTTGTCTTTTTATGAGAATTTGAAGCCTTCATCTCACTGCTCTCCTGCTCCCTCAGAGGTTCTCTGAGGTGTTCCCTGTCAGGGCAATGGGGACCATCTAGTTCTTCTGGTCTCAGGATGAGGTAGTCTCTGGTTTATGTGGCCCTTTCTGTCTCTTGGGCTCATAATTACCTTGTGTCTTTTGTGTTCTTCATTCTCCTTTGCTAGGGGTGGGTTGAAACCAATTGATGCATCTTAGATGGCCTTTTGCTAGCGTTTAAGACCCCAGATGCCACTCTCCAAAGTGGGATGCAGAATGTTTTCTTTTTTTTTTTTTATTCACTTTTATTGAGCTTCAAGTGAATGTTTGCAAATCAAGTCAGACTGTCACATATAAGTTTATCTACACCTTACTCCATTCTCCCACTTGCTCTCCCCCTGAGTCAGCCCTTCCAGTCTCTCCATTCGTGACAATTTTGCCAGCTTCCCACTCTCTCTATCCTCCCATCCCCCCTCCAGACAGGAGATGCCAACACAGTCTTAAGTGTCCACCTGATATCATTAGCTCTCTCTTCATCAGCATCTCTCTCCTACCCACTGTCCAGTCCCTTTCATGTCTGATGAGTTGTCTTCGGGAATGGTTCCTGTCCTGGGCCAACAGAAGGTTTGGGGACCATGACCGCCGGGATTCCTCTAGTCTCAGTCAGACCATTAAGTATGGTCTTTTTATGAGAATTTGGGTCTGCATCCCACTGATCTCCTGCTCCCTCAGGGGTTCTCTGTTGTGCTCCCTGTCAGGGCAGTCATCGGTTGTAGCTGCACACTATCTAGTTCTTCTGGTCTCAGGATGATGTAAGTCTATAGTTCATGTGGCCCTTTCTGTCTCTTGGGCTCTTAGTTATCGTGTGACCTTGGTGTTCTTCATTCTCCTTTGATCCAGGTGGGTTGAGACCAATTGATGCATCTTAGATGGCCGCTTGTTAGCATTTAAGACCCCAGACGCCACATTTCAAAGTAGGATGCAGAATGTTTTCATAATAGAATTATTTTGCCAATTGACTTAGAAGTCCCCTTAAGCCATAGTCCCCAAACCCCCGCCCTTGCTCCGCTGACCTTTGAAGTATTCAGTTTATCCCGGAAACTTCTTTGCTTTTGGTCCAGTCCAGTCCAGTTGAGCTGACCTTCCATGTATTGAGTATTGTCCTTCCCTTCACCTAAAGCAGTTCTTATCTACTAATTAATCGGTAAAAAACCCTCTCCCTCCCTCCCTCCCCTCCTCGTAACCACAAAAGTATGTGTTCTTCTCAGTTTATACTATTTCTCAAGATTTTATAATAGTGGTCTTATACAATATTTGTCCTTTTGCCTCTGACTAATTTCGCTCAGCATAATGCCTTCCAGGTTCCTCCATGTTATGAAATGTTTCACAGATTCGTCACTGTTCTTTATCAATGCATAGTATTCCATTGTGTGAATGTACCACAATTTATTTACCCATTCATCCGTTGATGGACACCTTGGTTGCTTCCAGCTTTTTGCTATTGTAAACAGAGCTGCAATAAACATGGGTGTGCATATATCTGTTTGTGTGAAGGCTCTTATTTCTCTAGGGTATATTCCGAGGAGTGGGATTTCTGGGTTGTACGGTAGTTCTATTTCTAACTGTTTAAGATAATGCCAGATAGATTTCCAAAGTGGTTGTACCATTTTACATTCCCACCAGCAGTGTATAAGAGTTCCAATCTCTCCGCAGCCTCTCCAACATTTATTATTTTGTGTTTTTTGGATTAATGCCAGCCTTGTTGGAGTGAGATGGAATCTCATCATGGTTTTAATTTGCATTTCTCTAATGGCTAATGATCGAGAGCATTTTCTCATGAATCTGTTAGCTGCCTGAATATCTTCTTTAGTGAAGTGTGTGTTCATATCCTTTGCCCACTTCTTGATTGGGTTGTTTGTCTTTTTGTGGTTGAGTTTTGACAGAATCATATAGATTTTAGAGATCAGGCGCTGGTCGGAGATGTCATAGCTGAAAATTTTTTCCCAGTCTGTAGGTGGTCTTTTTACTCTTTTGGTGAAGTCTTAAATGAGCATAGGTGTTTGATTTTTAGGAGCTCCCAGTTATCTGGTTTCTCTTCGTCATTTTTGGTAATGTTTTGTATTCTGTTTATGCCTTGGATTAGGGCTCCTAAGGTTGACCCTATTTTTTCTTCCATGATCTTTATCATTTTAGACTTTATGTTTAGGTCTTTGATCCACTTGAAGTTAGTTTTTGTGCATGGTGTGAGGTATGGGTCCTGTTTCATTTTTTTGCAAATGGATATCCAGTTATGCCAGCACCATTTGTTAAAAAGACTATCTTTTCCCCAATTAACTAACACTGGGCCTTTGTCAAATATCAGCTGCTCATATATGGATGGATTTATATCTGGGTTCTCAATTCTGTTCCACTGGTTTATGTCTCTGTTGCTGTACCAATACCATGCTGTTTTGACTACTGTGGCTGTATAATAGGTTCTGAAATCAGGTAGAGTGAGGCCTCCCACTTTCTTCTTCTTTTTCAGTAATGCTTTGCTTATCCGAGGCTTCTTTCCCTTCCATATGAAATTGGTGATTTGTTTCTCTATCACCTTAAAAATGACATTGGAATTTGGATCGGAAGTGCATTGTATGTATAGATGGCTTTTGGTAGAATAGACATTTTTACTATGTTAAGTCTTCCTATCCATGAGCAAGGTATGTTTTTCCACTTAAGTAGGTCCTTTTTAGTTTCTTGCACTAGTATTTTGTAGTTTTCTTTGTATAGGTCTTTTACATCTTGGGTAAGATTTATTCCTAAGTATTTTATCTTCTTGGGGGCTACTGTGAATGGTATTGATTTGGTGATTTCCTCTTCGATGTTCTTTTTGTTGATGTAGAGGAATCCAAGTGATTTTTGTATGTTTATCTTATAACCTGAGACTCTGCCAAACTCTTCTATTAGTTTCAGTAGTTTTCTGAAGGATTCCTTAGGGTTTTCTGTGTATAACATCATGTCATCTGCAAATAGAGATAATTTTACTTCCTCCTGGCCAATCCGGATGCCCTTTATTTCTTTGTCTAGCCTAATTGCTCTGGCTAGGACTTCTAGCACAATGTTGAATAAGAGCGGTGATAAAGGGCATCCTTGTCTGGTTCCCGTTCTCAAGGGAAATGCTTTCAGGCTCTCTCCATTTAGAGTGATGTTGGCTGTTGGCTTTGCATAGATGCCCTTTATTATGTTGAGTAATGTTCCTTCAATTCCTATTTTGGTGAGAGTTTTTATCATAAATGGGTGTTGGACTTTGTCAAATGCCTTTTCTGCATCAAATGATAAGATCATGTGGTTTTTGTCTTTTGTTTTATTTATATGGTGGATTACATTAATGTTTTTTGTAATATTAAACCAGCCTTGCATACCTGGTATAAATCCCACTTGGTCGTGGTGAATTATTTTTTTGATATGTTGTTGAATTCTATTGGTTAGAATTTTGTTGAGGATTTTTGCATCTATGTTCATGAGGGATATAGGTCTGTAATTTTCTTTTTTTGTGATGTCTTTACCTGGCTTTGGTATCAGGGAGATGATGGCTTCATAGAATGAGTTAGGTAGTATTCCGTCATTTTCTATGCTTTGAAATACCTTTAGTAGTAGTGATGTTAACTCTTCTCTGAAAGTTTGGTAGAACTCTGCAGTATAGCCATCCGGGCCAGGGCTTTTTTTTGTTGGGAGTTTTTTGATTACCATTTCAATCTCTTTTTTTGTTATGGGTCTATTTAGTTGTTCTACTTCTGATTGTGTTAGTTTAGGTAGGTAGTGTTTTTCCAGGAATTCATCCATTTCTTCTAGGTTTGCAAATTTGTTAGAATACAATTTTTCGTAATAATCTGAATTGATTCTTTTAATTTCAGTTGGGTCCGTTGTGATGTGGCACTTCTCGTTTCTTATTCGGGTTATTTGTTTCCTTTCCTGTATTTCTTTAGTCAGTCTAGCCAATGGTTTATCAATTTTGTTTATTTTTTGGAAGAACCAGCTTTTGGCTTTGTTAATTTTTTCAATTGTTTTTCTGTTCTCTAATTCATTTAGTTCAGCTCTAATTTTTATTATTTGTTTTCTTCTGGTGCCTGATGGATTCTTTTGTTGCTCACTTTCTATTTGTTCAAGTTGTAGGGACAGTTCTCTGAATTTGGCTCTTTCTTCTTTTTGTATGTGTGCATTTATCGATATAAATTGGCCTCTGAGCACTGCTTTTGCTGTGTCCCAGAGGTTTTGATAGGAAGTATTTTCATTCTCGTTGCTTTCTAAGAATTTCCTTATTCCCTCCTTAATGTCTTCTATAACCCAGTCTTTTTTCAGGAGGGTATTGTTCATTTTCCAAGTATTTGATTTCTTTTCCCTAGTTTTTCTGTTATTGATTTCTAGCTTCATTGCCTTGTGGTCTGAGAAGATGCTTTGTAATATTTCGATGTTTTGGATTCTGCAAAGATTTGTTTTATGACCTAATATGTGGTCTATTCTAGAGAATGTTCCATGTGCGCTAGAAAAAAAAGTATATTTTGCAGCAGTTGGGTGAAGAGTTCTGTATAAGTCAATGAGGTCAAGTTGGTTGATTGTTGTAAGTAGGTCTTCCGTGTCTCTATTGAGCTTCTTACTGGATGTCCTGTCCTTCTCCGAAAGTGGTGTGTTGAAGTCTCCTACTATAATTGTGGAGGTGTCTATCTCACTTTTCAGTTCTGTTAAAATTTGATTTATGTATCTTGCAGCCCTGTCATTGGGTGCATAAATATTTAATATGGTTATGTCTTCCTGGTCAATTGTCCCTTTTATCATTATGTAGTGTCCTTCTTTATCCTTTGTGGTGGATTTAAGTTTAAAGTCTATTTTGTCAGAAATTAATATTGCTACTCCTGCTGTTTTTTGCTTATTGTTTGCTTGATATATTTTCTTCCATCCTTTGAGTTTTAGTTTGTTTGTGTCTCTAAGTCTAAGGTGTGTCTCTTGTAGGCAGCATATAGACGAATCATGTTTCTTTATCCAGTCTGAGACTCTCTGTCTCTTTATTGGTGCATTTAGTCCATTTACATTCTGCGTAATTATAGATAAGTAAGTGTTTAGTGTTGTCATTTTGATGCCTTTTTATGTGTGTTGTTGACAATTTCATTCTTCCACTTACTGTTTTGTGCTGAGGCGTTTTTCTTTGTAAATTGTGAGATCCTCATTTTCATGGTATTTGACTTTATGTTTGCTGAGTCGTTACATTTTTCTTGGTTTTTATTTTGAGTTATGGAGTTGTTATACCTCTTTGTGGTTACCTTAATATTTACCCCTATTTTTCTAAGTAAAAACCTAACTTGTGTTGTCCTATATTGCCTTGCATCCCTCTCCATATGGCAGTTCTATGCCACCTGTATTTAGTCCCTCTTTTTGATTATTGTGATCTTTTACATATTGACTTCAATGATTCCCTGTTTTGAGCATTTTTTTTAATTAATCTTAATTTGTTTTTGTGATTTCCCTATTTGAGTTGATATCAGGATACTCTGTTCTGTGACCTTGTGTTGTGCTGGTATCTGATATTATTGGTTTTCTGACCAAACATTTCCTTTAGTAATTCTTGTAGCTTTGGTTTGGTTTTTGCAAATTCTCTAAGCTTGTGTTTATCTGTAAAGATCTTAATTTCGCCTTCATATTTCAGAGAGAGTTTTGCTGCATATATGATCCTTGGCTGGCAGTTTTTCTCCTTCAGTGCTCTGTATATGTCGTCCCATTCCCTTCTTGCCTGCATGGTTTCTGCTGAGTAGTCTGAACTTATTCTTATTGATTCTCCCTTGAAGGAGACCTTTCTTTTATCTTTGGCTGCTTTTAAAATTTTCTCTTTATCTTTGGTTTTGGGAAGTTTGATGATAATATGTCTTGGTGTTTTTCTTTTTGGATCAATCTTAAATGGGGTTCGATGAGCATCTTGGATAGATATCCTTTCGTCTTTCATGATGTCAGGGAAGTTTTCTGTCAGCAGATCTTCATCTATTCTCTCTGTGTTTTCTGTCCTCCTTCCCTGTTCTGGGACTCCTATCACATGCAAATTATCCTTCTTGATAGAGTCCCACATGATTCTTAGGGTTTCTTCATTTTTTTAAAGTCTTTTATCTGATTTTTTTTTCGGCTATGTTGGTGTTAATTCCCTGGTTCTCCAGATTTCCCACTCTGTATTCTCATTCCTCGAGTCTGCTCCTCTGACTTCCTATTGCGTTGTCTAATTCTGTGATTTTATTGTTAATCTTTTGGATTTCTGCATGCTGTCTCTCTATGGATTCTTGCAACTTATTAATTTTTCCACTATGTTCTTGAATAATCTTTTTGAGTTCTTCAACTGTTTTATCAGTGTGTTCCTTGGCTTTTTCTGCAGTTTGCCTTATTTCATTTCTGAGGTCATCCCTGATGTCTTGAAGCATTCTGTAAATTAGTTTTTTATATTCTGTATCTGATAATTCCAGGATTGTATCTTCATTTGGGAAAGATTTTGATTCTTTTGTTTGGGGGGTTGTAGAAGCTGTCATGGTCTGCTTCTTTATGCGGTTTGATATCAGCTGCTGTCTGCGAGCCATCACTAAGATATTGTAGTGATTTATTCTATATTTGCTCACTGAGTCTTATCTTGTTTTGTTTTCTTTCAATATACGTCGATGGGCTACTAGATTGTGCTGTCTTAATTGTTGTAGCCCTTGACTTATTTATGACCTATTACCAGCTGGTTTGGGCTGGTGCCAGATATATATGCCTGAGTCTTTTCAGTATTCTTGTGTAGAATCTGATTTTGGGTCATCAAGTGTGTGTTGCACCCTAACACCTATCCACCTTGGGAAGTAGTGGTGATAGTTGTGTGCACCAGATTCTATTAGCAGCTAGGGTTCACACTCCAGGCGGGGGCAGGATGCTGACAGGCTTCCCCCACGTGTCAGTGAGGTAGGTGTGTCTCTATTCCTAAAGCACCTTGGTGGGAGGGCTCTGCAGCTGTACCTTAGGCCCCCAATGCAAGTACCTCTACAGATTGGTAGGTGTCACCCTCCTTAGACCCGTAAGGCAAGAGGCTAGGTGGTCTGGGGGGAGCTTCAGCCCTCAGTTCCCTGTTGTGGGTCAGTTAGGGCTCTGTTGAATACACAGAGATATCAGACCTGGGAAACTTGTTTTTCCAGTAAATCCGCTAAAAAAAAAATGCAGTCAGATCCCTATCAGAAATGCCTTTGCATTATAATAGCCACCTTGTTCGCTGTAGGGATGAAAGCCTGAGATATGGATCATATATGCTTGGCTGTAGCTGGTTCTGTGTTTTTAGTCCAATTAGGGAAAGATTTTTGGTCCCTGGGTTTTTTGTGGTTGCCTCTCTCAGGCCGGAAGAATGGGTTAGGAAAAGACAAAAAAAAAAGGGGGGGGGAAGAAAAGCCGCGGAGCCGGAGCCGTTCTCCCTCTGGCTCAGGAAATTCCAATGTTAACGAAGCCACCTGGGAAGGGGAGGGGAGGGTTCAGGAAAACAGGAAAGAGTAGCACCCCAGGATATAGCCAAAGTTGCTTATCTTGCTTGGGATGACTATTTTATCTGAGATTCCCGAGGGGAGTGTCACCTATGTGTGCTGGCTGGGTAGAGATTGCCCCCAATGGTCTGGCCTGCAGAAGCCGCGTCAGTTCCTCCGCTGCCAATCCACAGTCCAGTGTCAAGGTTCCCCGGCTGGAACGCTGCACTCCCGGCTCCAAAACCAGTCACTGCCTCCCAGGGACTTCTCCTCCCACCAGCCGCGTCGCCACGCTGCCCGCGCCGACCGGCTGGGCTTCCTCCCGGGGTCAGTTCAGGGGGGTAGGGCTGCTCCCCGTGTTTGCGCCATCACAAGATGTTGTGTTCAGCTCGCCTGGGCCCAGTCCTAAGCCCGGCGCCAAGGTTACCTGACTGGGACGCTGGCTCCAGGCTCCGAAAACAGTCGCTGCTTCCCCGCAGTTGTTCGTTCTCCGTCTCTGTCACTCAGGTCAACTCTTTAAATCTGTGTTTGTTGTTCAGGGTTCGTAGATTGTCGTGTATGTGATCGATTCACTTGTTTTTCCGAGTCTTTGTTGCAAGAGGGATCCGAGGTAGCGTGTACCTAGTCAGCCATCTTGGCCCCCCTCCCCCCAGAATGTTTTCTTAATAGATTTTATTATGCCAAATGACTTAGTTCTCCCATGAAACCATGGTTCCCAAACCCCACCCCTACTATGCTGGCCTTTGAAGCATTCAGTTTATTAAGGAAACTATTTGCTTTTGGTTTAGTACAGTTGTGGTGAGCTCTCCTGTGTTCTGTGTTGTCTTTCCCTTCACATAAAAAATAGGTCTTATCTACAACCTAATTAGTGAAAACCCCTCCCCCTCCCTACCTCCACACTCTCATAATCATTAAAGAATATTTTTTTCTCTGTTTAAACTGTTTTTTGAGTTCCTATAAGAATGGTCTCATACAATATTTGTCCTTTTGCAACAAATTTCACTCAGCATAACACCTTCCACATTCCTCCATCTTATGAAATGCCCCACAAATTCGTCATTGGTCTTTATCGAGGCATAGTATTCCATTGTGTGAATATATCATAGTTTATCCATACATCCGTTGATGGGCACCTTGGTTGCTTCCATCTTTTTGCTATTGTAAACAGTGCTGCAATGAACATGGGTGTGTATATATCTGTTCGTGTAAAGGCTCTTATTTCTCTAGGATATCTTCCAAGGAGTGGGATTGCTGGATCGTATGGTAGTTCTATTTCCAGCTTTTTAAGGAAGTGGCAAATTGATTTCCAAAGTGGATCTACCATTTCACATTCCCACCAGCAGTGTATAATGTTCCAGTCTCTCCACAACCTCTCCAACATTTATTATTTTGTGTTTTTTGGATTAATGCCAGCCTTGTTGGAGTGAGATGGGATCTCATTGTAGTTTTGATTTGCATTTTTCTATTGGCTAATGATCCTGAACATTTCCTCATGTATCTGTTAGCTAACTGAATGTCTTCTTTTGTGAAGTGCCTGTTCATATCCTTTGCCCATTTTTTAGTTGGGTTATTTGTCTTTTTGTAGTTCAGTTTTTGCAGTATCATATAGATTTAGAGATCAGATGCTGATCGGAAATGTTATAGATAAAAACTTTTTCCCAGTCTGTAGGTAATCTTTTTACTCTTTTGGTGAAGTCTTTGGATGAGCAGAGGTGTTTGATTTTTAGGATCTCCCAGTTATTTAGTTTCTCTTCTGAATTGTTAGTAATGTTTTGTATACTGTTTATGCCATACATTAGGGCTCCTATGGCTGCTAACCAAAGGGTTGGCAGTTCGAATCCGCCAGGCACTCCTTGGAAACTCTATGGGGCAGTTCTATTCTGTCCTGTAGGGTCGCTATGAGTCGGAAGCGACTCAACGGCACTGGGTTTTTTTTTTTTTTTAGCACTGTCCCTATTTTTTCTTCCATGATCTTTATCATTTTACATTTTATATTTAGGTCTTTGATCCATTTTGAGTTAGTTTTTGTGCATGGAGTGATGTATGGGTCTTGTTTCATTTTTTTGCAGATGGATATGCAGTTATGCCAGCACCATTTGTTAAAGAGACTCTCTTCCCCGTTTAACTGACTTTGGGCCTTTGTCAAATATCAGCTGCTCATAGGTGGATGGATTTATATCTGGATTCTCAATTCTGTTCCATTGGTCTATGTATCTGTTGTTGTAGTAGTACCAGGCTGTTTTGACTACTGTGGCTGTATAATAGGTTCTAAAATCAGGTAGAGTGAGGCCTCCCACTTTCTTCTTCTTTTTCAGTAATGCTTTACTTATCCAGGGTGTCTTTCCCTTCCATATGAAGTTGGTAATTTGTTTCTCCATCTCATCAAAAAATGTTATTGGAATTTGGATCAGAATTGTGTTGTATCTATAGATCTTTTTTGGTAGAATAGGGATTTTTACAATGTTAAGTCTTCCTATCCACAAGCAGGGTATGTTTTTCTACTGAGGTGGGTCTCTTTTGGTTTCTTGCAATAGTGTCTTGTAGTTTTCTTTGTATAGGTCTTTTACAGCTCTGGTAAGATTTATTCCTAAGTATTTTATCTTCTTGGGGGCTACTGTAAATGATATTGATTTGGTGATTTCCTGTTAAATGTTCTTTTTTTTTGGTGTAGAGGAATCCAACTGATTTTTGTCTGTTTATTTTGTATCCTGATACTGTGCTGAAATCTATTAGTTTCAGTAGTTTTCTTGAGAATTCATTAGGGTTTTCTGTATATAAGATCATGTCATCTGCAAATAGACATACTTTTCCTTCTTCCTTACCAATCTAGCCACTAATAAATAAATAAATAAATAAAAATAATCCTTACCAATCTGGACACCCTTTATTTCTTTACATAGCCTAATTTGCTCTGGCTAGGACCTCCAGCACTATGTTGAATAAGAGTGGTGATAAAGAGCATCCTTTTCTGGTTCCTGTTCTCAAGGGGAATGCTTTCAGACTCTCTCCATTTAGGATGATGTTGGCTGTTGGCTTTGTATAAACGCCCTTTATTATGTTGAGGAATTTTCCTTCTATTCCTATTTTGCTGAGAGTTTTTATCATGAATGTGTGTTGAACTTTGTCAAATGTCTTTCCTAAATCAATTAATAAGATCATATGATTCTTGTCTTTTGTTTTATTTGTATGATGGATTACATTAATTGTTTTTCTAATGTTGAACCCTCGCTGCATACCTCTTATAAATCCCACTTGGTCATGGCGAATTATTTTTTTGATATGTTGTTGAATCTACTGGCTAGAATTTTGTTGAGGATTTTTGCATCTAAGTTCATGAGCGATATAGGTTCTATAATTTTCTTTTTTAGTGGTGTCTTTTTTTTTTTTAACCTGGTTTTGGTATCAGGGATACTTTGGCTTCATAGAATGAGTTTGGAGTAGTCCGTCCTTTTCTATGCTCTGGAATACCTTTAGTAACAACGGTGTTAACTCTTCTCTGAGAGTTTGGTAGAACTCTGCAGTGGAGCTGTCCGGGTCAGGACTTTTTTTTGTTGGGAGTTTTTTGACTACCTTTTCAATCTCTTCTTTTATTATGGGTTTATTTAGTTCTTCTACCTCTGTTTGTGTTAGTTTAGTTAGGTAGTGTGTTTCTAGGAATTCTTCCGTTTCTTCTAGGTTTTCAAGTTCGTTAGAGTACAATTTTTCATAGTAATCTGATATGATTCTTTTAATATCACTTTTGTCTGTTGTAATATCACCCATCTCATTTCTTATTTGGTTTATTTGCTTCCTCTCCTGTTTTTCTTTTGTCAATTCGGCCAATTTTGTTAATTTTTTCAAAAAACCAGCTTTTGGTCTTGTTAACTCTTTCAATTGTTTTTCTGTTCTCTATTTCATTTCATTCTGCTCTAATTTTTATTATTTGCTTTCTTCTGGTGCTGGAAGGCTTCTCTTGTTGCTCTCTTTCTATTTGTTCAAGTTGTAGGGATAATACTTTGATTTTCACCCTTTTTCTTTTTGTATGGAAACCCTGGTAGCATAGTGGTTAAGAGAAATGGCTGCTAACCAAAAGGTTGGCAGTTCGAATCCACCAGGCACTCTTAGGAAACAGTGTGGGGCAGTTCTACTCTGTCCTATAGGGTCGCTAGGGGTCAAAATCGACTCAACAGCGATGAGTTTTAGCTCTTTTTGTATGCGTGCTTTTATTGATATAAATTGACATCTGAGCAGTGCTTTTGCTGTGTCCCAGAGGTTCTTATAGGAAGTGTTTTCATTCTCATTGGATTCTATGAATTTCTTTATTCCATCCTTGATGTCCTCTATAACCCAGTCATTTTTGAGAAGGGTATTGTTCAGTTTCCAAGTGTTTGCTTTCTTTTCCTGCTTTTTCTGTTATTGATTTCTACTTTTATGGCCTTATAGTCAGAAAAGATGCTTTGTAATATTTCAATGTTTTGGAATCTGCTAAGGCTTGGTTTATTACCTAGTATGTATTTTATTCTAGAAAATGTTCCAAGTGCATTGGAAAAGAAAGTATATTTGGCTGCTGTTGGGTGGAGTGTTCAGTATATGTCTATGAGGTCAAGTTGGTTGATTGTGGCATTTAGATCTTCCATGTCTTTATTGAGTGTCTTTCTGGATGTTCTGTCCTTCACCGAATGTGGCATGTTTTAGTCTCCTAATATAATTTTGGAGCTGTCTATTTCACTTTTCAGTGCTGTTAGGGTTTGTTTTATGTATCTTGCAGCCCTGTCATTGGGTGGATACATATTTAATATGGTCATATCCTTCTGGTATATTGTCCCTTTAATCATTATATAATGTCCTTCCTTGTCCTTTGTGATTGAATTTAACTTTAAAGTCTATTTTGTCAGAAATTACTATTGCCACTCCTGCTTTTTGATTGTTGTTCGCTTGATATATTTTCTTCCATCCTTTGAGTTTTAGTACGTTTGTGTTTCTAAGTCTAAATTGTGTCTCTTGTAGACAGCATATAGACAGATTGTGTTTTTTAATACACTCTGCCACTCTGTCTCTTTATTGGTGTGTTTAGTCTCTTTACGTTCAGTGTAAATATGGATAGGTATGAGTTTAGTGCTGTCATTTTGATGTCTTGTTTCACATGTTGTTGACCATTTTTTTCCACTTAATTTTTTTGTGCTGAATAGTTTATCTTCACATATTGTCTTTTCCTTTTATTCATTGCTGTTGATTTTGTTTCTGCTGAGTCTCTATTTTCTTCTTGTATTTTATTTTGATGTGTAGGATTGTTAGTCTCCTTTGTGGTTGCCTTAATATTTACCCTTATTTTTCCAAGTTTAAACTTTACTTTCATTTCTTTATATCGCCTTGTCTTCCTCTCCATGTGAAAAATCTATGACTACATTTCTTAGTCCCTCTATCTTGTTTTACTGTTGTCTTCTTTGACATAATGACATCGCTGTTTCCCTGTTTTGAGTGTTATTTTTTATCTTGATTCGTTTTTGTGATTTCCTATCTGGGCTGAGATCTGATTGCTCTGTCCAGTGTTCTAGTCTTGGGTTGATATCTGATATTGATTCCCTAAGCAGAGAAGTCCCTTTAGGATTTCTCATAGTTTTGGTTTGGTTTTTATGAATTCCCTAAACTTCTGTTTATCTGGAAATGTCCTAGTTTTGCCTTCATATTTGAAAGACAGTTTTGCTGGATATATGTTTCTTGGCAGGGCAGTTTTTTTTTAATTCAATGCTTTCTATAAGTCATCCCATTGCCTTCTTGCCTGCATGGTTTCTGCTGAGTAGTCTAAGCTTATTTTTATTGACTCGCCTTTGTAGGTGACTTTTCATTTATCCCTAGCTGCTCTTAAAATTCTCTATCTTTGGTTTTGGCAAGTTTGATTATAATATATCTTGGTGGCTTTCTTTTAAGACCTACCTCATGTGGAGTTCAGTGAGCATCTTGGATAGATACCTTCTCATCTTTCATGATATCATGGAAGTTTTCTGCCAACAAATCTTCAACAATTCTCTCTGTATTTTCTGTTATTCCTCCCTGTTCTGGTACTCCAATGACTCGTAGGTTGTTTCTGTTTATTGAGTGCCACATGATTCTTAGGGTTTCTTCATTTAAAAAAAATTTTTTTATCTGAGTTTTCTTCAAATATATTGGTGCCAAGTGCTTTATCTTCAATCTCACCAGTTCTGCCTTCCACTTGCTCAGTTCTGCTCCTCTGACTTTCTATTGAGTTGTCTAATTCTGTAATTTCATTGTTAATCTTCTGAATTTCTGATTGCTGTCTCTCTATGGATTCTTGCCGCTTATTAAATTTTTCATTATATTCTTGAATAACCTTTTCAATTTCTTCAACTGTTTTTTCTGTGTGTCCCTTGGTTTGTTCTGAGTATTGCCTGATCTCCTTCCTGATCTCGTTCCTGATGTCTTGAAGAGCTCTGTATATTAATCTTTTATATTCTGCATCGGGTAAATCCAGGAAGGCACCTTTGTCCAGAAGATCCCTTGATTCTTTGTTCTGAGAGCTTGTTGAAGCGATCATGGTCTGCTTCTTTATGGTTTGATGTTGACTATTATCTCCGAGCCATATACAAGTTATTATATTAGTTTATTTTAGGTTTGCTTAATGTATCCTAGCTTCTTGCTTTGTTTTGTTTTGGCATGCCCAAATGGGTTGCTTGAGTGAGCTACCTTGATTATTTTCACCTTTGAAGCTCTAACATCCTATCACCAGATGGCTAGAACTGTTATCAGGTATATCAGCCTAGGCGTTCCTTCACTTTTCTTGTATGGGTTCAGCTCAGGTGTCTTGGTAGTTGGTCATCAAGTGTGTGGTACAGGTTCTGTTCTATAGTCTTAGAGGGGCAGGGGTGTTTGGTGTAGGTACTGGTATCTGGTTGCAGCAGGGGGTCACTCTCTGAACAAGGCAGGGGCTGACACCCATCCGCTGAGTGTCTGTGAGGAAAGCACATCCCTGTTCCCTTGAGTGTACTGGTGGGTACATTCTTCAGACAGACCATGGGCACCCAATGCTTTTGGTTGTAAGGACTGGGAGGTACCAGTTATCCTTGGACCCCAGCTGTGGGTGGCTTGGTGACCTGATTGGAGTCACCAGTCCTTAGGCCCCTGATGCGGTTAGGTAAGGACCTTGTTTAATAGGCAGAGAGGTGACAAACACCAAACACCCGCCTCTCCACTACACAGCGGAAACAGTTGCAGTCTGCCAACAAGGGCCTATTCTCCTGAAACAGGCTCACACAGGTTCATGCAAGTGGGAAAGGTATTCAAATTCCATGGACCTTTTATGCCTGGACAGGATTCACTTCTGTCCTGAGCTCCCCAACTTAGTGGAGTTGGTAGGTTATCTTTTCCCTCAACTGTGAATTTATTCCTTCTCCACAGCTGGGAGAATGGCTCAGAGTGAACATCAGGACCTATCTCAGGCCCAAGAAAGTTGACAGCCACTGAAGCCAGCTTGGGACCTGTGGGTGCGATTCACACACATTCTTAATTAGCACTCAAGTATGGCAGCCACTTGATCATTTAGTCATTCTTTAGTTAATGAATGCAAACATTTGTTGAGTTTGATGATTGGCAGGCACTAGAAATACGAAGATTAGTAAGACAAGGATCCTTCCTCCACAATGTTCATAGTCTGATGATAAACAGAGAAATATAATTCAGAGTGTTAAGTGTTATTTGAGAAGGTAATGCAGATATTCAGCTGGTCTTGATAGCCATGGGTTTTATATAACACCGAAGGTTTAAATTCATTTTAGGCTCAAACCACATGGAAATGCCATCTTATTGATTCTATGCATCTCAGTCCAATGGAAATTCCAGGAGTAATCAAAGTTCAATTGACATCAAGCATTTTCTTTATTTGGTGGTTTGTCTGAGTGAATGTTCCTCTGTTTTTAAAATATGTCAACAAATTTTGGAAACATTTTGGCAGGTCAAGCTATTTAAGTTCAGAGACTGAGTTACCTGGGTGATGCAAGTCATTTGTACTGACTGCTAACCTTGGCAGTTCAGATCCGCCAAGCAATGCTGCAGAATAAAGGCCTGGTGATCTGCTTCTGTAAAGATGATGGCCAAGAAAATCCTATGATGCAGTTCTACTCTGTAACACATGGCGTCACCATCAGTCAGAATCCACTTGGGCAATGGGTTTGGTTTTTGGTCTTAGTGAACCCAGTACCCCTTTCTGGCTGCCTGGTCAGGGTACTCACAAGTTGTGGGCAGTACAACAGCCTTTGATTCTGAGCTGGAGTAATCATTAGAATTGTTCCTTTCCCCTCACAAACCGAAAAAAAACCCTATTGCTGTTGAGTCAATTCTGACTCATAGCGACCCTATAGTACTGGATAGAACTGCCCCATTGGGTTTCCAGGGCTGTAATCTTCACTGAAGCACACTGCCAAATCTTCCCCCCCACAGAGAGGCTGGTGGGTTTGAACCACTGATCTTTCTGTTAGCAGCCGAGTACTTAACCACTGAGCCACCAAGGCTGCCCTCTTTTCCCCAAAGAGCCTAGTAAAAAACTCCTTGGTAGCCAATGAAATTCTCTTACCATATTCTCTAAGGCACTTCTCAAAAGTAAAAAGTCAGCCAGAGAGTTCAAGTGTTTGCTTTACCTCAGAAATGGTACATGTTTGAGAAGCAATTCCCAGTTAATTTTTTTGTCATTTGCATGTCAGAACTTCGAGGAATAAATTACATTTGCATACACTGGGGCCCGCAATTTCCTTAATTAGAGGTTTCCAATTCTTTTCGTCTCTTTCCTTGAAGAACTTCGAACCAAAACAGCATCAACCTGACATCATAATGCCAGAATAAAGAAGGGAACGTTTACTGAAGCTGCCAGTAGTATTGCCTGTATTCCAACAACTGGATCCTGCATGAGGCCTGTTTTACACAAAACTCACTGGTGTTATACAGATTTAGTAAGGACATTGTTTCCCCAGTGAATTTGTAGCTGATAAAGAACATGGAATTCTGTGATTGCTGCTGATGTTGTTGTGGTTGTTGTGAAGTGCCGTTAAGTCGGTTCTGACTCATAGTTACCCTATGTACAACAGAACAAAACACCGCCTGATCCTGCGCCATCCTCACAATCATTGCTGTGTTTGAGCCTCTTGTTGTAGTCACTGTGTCAATTCATCTTGTTGAGGGTATTTCTCTTTTTCTCTGACCTTTTAATTCACCAAGCGTGATGTCCTGCTCCAGGGACCGGTTCCAAAGTATGTCAGAAGTCTCACCATCCTCGCTTCTAAGGAGCATTCTGGCTGTACTTCACTCAAGGCAGACTTGTTCCTTCTTCTGGTAGTCCATGGTATATTCAATATTCTTCACAAACACCATAATTTAAAGGCATCGATTCTTCTTCGGTATTCCTTATTCATTGTCCAGCTTTCACATGCATAAGAGGCGATTGAAAATACCGTGGCTTGGGTCAGGTGCACCTTAGTCCTCAAAGTGACATCTTTGCTTTTTAACACTTCAAAGAGATCTTTTGCAGTTGTTTGATTTCTTGACTGCTGCTTTCATGGATGTTGGTTGTGCATTCAAGTTAAATGAAATCCTTGACATCTTTAATCTTTTCTCCATTTATCGTGTTACTGATGTTGCTTATTGCTCCAGTTATGAGGATTTTTGTTTTCATTATGTTGAGGTGTAATCCATACTGAAGGCTGTAATCTTTGATCTTCAACAGTAAGATGCTTCAAGTCCTCTTCACTTTCACCAAGCAAGGTTGTGTCACCTACTCATTGTTAATGAGTCTTCCACCAATCCTGATGCCACATTCTCCTTCATTTAGTCCAACTTCTTGGATTATTTGCTCAACATGTAGGTTGAATAAGTATGTTAAAGGATACAACTCTGATGCACACCTTTATTGATTTTAAAACACACAGTATCCCTTTGTTCTGTTCAAATGACTGCCTCTTGACTCAACTAAGATACTACAATTCTTTCAGCTCTGCTGAAACCTGTCCACCATGGGTGACCCTGCTGGTATTTGAAATACCAGTATTATAGATGTAACATAATTACTTCAAGGTCCAGAAGGAGGCAGAGCCAACATGGCACCCTAGACAGACAGATCATGCCATCCCTTTGCAGCAAAGACCTGAAAAACTAAGTAAAACAGATACAAACATCAATCTTGGAACTCTAAGCATCAAATGAAGGGATAAAGAGCTAGATTAAACACTGAATGGAAGAAGAAACTAAAGAAAAACACAAAAAGGAGAGCTGCAGAGTGGAGGTCCCCTGCCAAATAACACAGCACAGCATTGGCATCTTGGAACATAGCCACCAATGACCCTGGACAGGGAGTAAGGAAAGGCAGCTTCACAGAGTTCACAAAAAGAGACACAGCACCTTGTAACCAGAGAAACACCTTTTCCCATCACTCACACTTCTTCCCTATACACCACCCCGATGTGCCACACTGTGCAGATCTGTTAGAGACCCACCAGCATGCCACCATCTTGGGTCTGCCCCAACCCCACCTGCCAGCTCCTGCCATGCCATTTTTCTCCCCTTCTTCCTTTTCTTTCTCCCTTCCACCTAGCCCTGCACCCCTACCTCTACCCTTTCCTGCCAGGCTATGCTGTGCTGCCTTGGCTAGAGAGCCACCAGCCCACCGCCGCCCTGGGTCTTCCCTGCCCCACCTGTCAGCTCCCACCAAGCCATTTTTTCCCCTTTCTTTTGTTTCTCCCTTCCACCTAGCCCTGTACCCAGCTTTTACTCCTTCTCTCCAGGCCATGCTGCATCACCTTGGTTAGGTAGCTACCAGCTCATCTCTTCTCTGGGTCCAGCCCACCTCCACCTACCAGCTCCCATCACACCACTTCTTTTTCTTTTTCCCTTTCTCACTTTTCTTTCTTCCTCCATGTTAAACCTGTACACTACCTCCCCCACTTCCTGCTGGGCCATGCTGCACCATCACAACTAGAGAGCAACTGGCCTCCTACCACCCTGGGCCTACCCTGCCTCCACCCACCTGCTCCCTCCTCACCACCATTTTATTTTCCTTTTTTTCTCTTTCTCTTCCTTCTTTTCTTTCTCCCTTCCACCTAGCCACATACATCACCTCCCATCCCTTCTAACATGCCCTTGGTTCTGCCCCACCCCCACTTGCCAGCCCCCAATGTGCCAACAGTTTTTTCCTCTTCTTTCTTTTCCTTTCTCCTTCTCACCTAACCCTGTACACCACCACGACCCCTTCACGCTGGCCTCTGCCGCACCACTGCAGCTAGGGAGTCCTGCGACTGCCCCACTCTCACCTGCCAGCTCTTGCCACACTGCCATTTTTTTGTTTTGTCTTCCTTTCTCCCTCCTACCTAGCCCCATATGTCACCTCACTTCCCTTCCTACTGGCCCTCAAGCCTGCCCTATCTCCACTTGGGGCTCCACCACGCAGCCAGTTTTTAAATTTATTTTTATTACCCAGTGCCATCGAGTTGATTCTGACTCATGGTGACCCTATAGGACAGAGTAGAACTGCACCATAGAGTTTCCAAGGAGCGCCTGGGGGATTCAATCTGCCGACCCTTTGGCTGGCAGCTGTAGCACGTAACCACTACGCCACAAGGGTTTCCTTATTTTTATTATTTTCTGTTATTATTACTACTTTTTTTTCTTCCTTTTTTCCTATCTACCACCTAGCCCTGTATACCACTTCTCCCTATTCCTACTGGACCCTGCTAGAGAGCCATCTGCACACAGACCCACTGCCTGTCCAGATCCACCACACTTTTGGTCCCCATCACGCAGTCACTTTTTAAATTTCTTTTCTTTCTCCCTCCCACCTAGCTCATTGCATCACCTACCCTTCCTTCCTGCAAGTCCCCACAACACCACCACGGAGAGTTCCACTGGCACACTGGACCACTACTGCCCCAAGTCTGACCTACCCCCACACACTGGCCCCCATCACACTGTCATTTATTTTATTTTTTCTTTTTCATTCTACCTCCCACATAACCCATATGCAACCTTCCCCCCTTCCTTCTAGCCCCCAGGTCTGCCCTTCCCCCACTCACCAGTTATGCTTTTTTTCTTTCTTTCTCTTATTTTCTTTCTATCTCCCAACCTAGCCCTGTATGCCACCCCCCCCTTTCTTGCCAGCTCTGCTGTACCACCACAGCTAGAGCATCCCCTGCTGCAGTGTACCCACACTGTCACTCCTTTCCCACCACTGGAACAGCTTCTTAATGATGGGAAGTGAGCCCATATACTCCCTGTCCGGCACCCCTGCCTCTCTGGCAAGGGGCCATGAAGGCTCCGACACCATCAAACCAACATAAGGAAGCAGAGAGCGTCCACCCAGTTCACCTTCAGCCACCTCATCAAACCAGTGTACAGTGAATCAGGCTCACCCTGCCTACTGCTCACCTGACCACCCAGCTAAGAGGCGAGAGCTTTTGTGCCCACAGATGAGCAATCAGCAAAGCACACCTGACATATCAAAGCCCACCCTGACATATCAAAACAAAACAAAGAAGCAGGATGTAACAAATGAACATACAATCAATAAATGAGGAAAATAATACCTGAATGTCTTGGAGACAGAAAGCAATAGCAAAACTTATTAAAAAATAAGGACAAGATGGCTTCTTCAAGTGACCAAAATGATCGGATAACATTTCAGTTGAAAAAAAAGAGTATAACTACCGGATATGGAACTCAAAACACTAATATGTAGGGCTCTAAAATAAAAGAGATTAGGAAAAAGATCAAGGACAACACAGACAAAACCAAGGAAAAAATACATAAAGTCATGAAAAACACACACAAAACCAGCTAAAACATAGCCAAAATCAAGGAAAACACAGACAAAGCCACAGAAGAATACAGGAAAATAATAAAAGAACAAATGTCAAAATAAATAATTAGAAATCATACAAAAATAGCAATTAGAAATCCAAAAGATTAATAAAATTTCAGCAATGGACAACTCAATAGAAGATTTTAGGAGCAAATTTGAAACAATGGAGGACAGAAACAGCAAGATTGAGATAAATTGATGGATGCCACTTTGTTTGAGAAAAAATTTTAAAAAAAACTAGGAATTATGTGGGACACAATCAAGAGTGAAAATTTGCTCATAAGGAGGGCGGAGCCAACATGACAGTATAGACAGAAGCACCATGCCATCCCTCCATAGCAAAGACCAAAAAAACTGAGACAAATGTGGATCCTAGAACCCTAAGCATCAAATGAAGAGATAAAGAACTCAACCAAGCACAAAATGGAATATAAACTGACAGAGAACAGAGAGGGAGGAGAGCTATGAGCAGAGGTCCTCTATCAGCTAATGCAGCATAGATTCACCATCATCGACTCCTCTTAGAGATCATCAGACAGGGAGTACGGGAAAGTGGCTTCACAGAGGTCCCAGCAGGAGACAGAGCACCCCTTAACTAGCGATACATGCTTTCCTACCCCCCACCCTTCTTCCCCCGCTCAGACTCCAATTCCTGCTTGGATTCTTCCTGCGCATACCAGCTGGCTCCTTCAGTGCTGTTTCTTTGTTGCTTTTTTTTTTTTTCAGTTTCTTTTGGTTTCTTCTTTTCCTCTCACCTCCTCCCCCTCCTTTCTCTCAAACACCTGGAACCATGTGCCAACTTTGCATCTTCTTGACAGACTGTGAAGTGCCGCTCAGCTGAGGAACTGCTTCCCAGGTCTGTGCCGCCACACTGGTGGGATCCCTGGGGCTTTTTCTGTTTGTTTTGTTTTTCTTTTTCCTTTTTGTTTTTCTCCATTTCTCGGTTTCTCATCTCTCTCTTCTTAACTTCTTTTCCTGCCTCCTGAACACCTGGTGCTGTGTGCCATCGCCACCCCTTCTAGACGGGCTTTGCTGTGCAGCTTGTAAGCCACTTTACCAGTTTGTGCAGCCATGCTAGTAGGATTCCTGGGGGCATTTCTATTTTTTTTTCTTAGTATTACTTTTTCTTTTTTCCTTTTCGTTTTGCTTCATTTCTCAGTTTCTCATCTGTTTGTACTTACATTCTTTTCCTGTCTCCTGAATACCTGGTGCTATATGCCATCTTTGACCCTTCTAGCCAGGCTGTACAGCATGCCCTGGGAGCTACTTGCTTGCCTGTGCAGCTGTCCCTGGGGGTCTTTCTTTTTTGAGTTTATTTTTTTCTTTTCTCTTTTGCTTTTTGCTTTTCTTTATTTCTCACATTCTCATCTGTCCCTACTTTCCTTCACTTCCTGTCTCCTGAATATGTGGCACTGTGTGCCATCTCCATCCCTTCTAGACAGCTGTGCCCTGAGGCCTGGGAGCCACTTCCCCAGTTGCCAGTGGGATTCCTGAAGGTATTTTTTTTAATTAATTTTTTTCTGTTTTTCTTTTTACCTTTTTGTTTTTCTTCATTTCTCAGATTCTTGCCTCGCCACTCCAATGGCAGTCTCCTCAACACTTTGTTTTTGGCTCTTGTTTCTCCTCTGTCTTTTCTTTAAGATACCCGTCTTAGCTCCACACATCACAACCTCTGACTCAATTCCTTCCTATCTGCCTTTTTCATAAATTTGTCCATTTTTTCCTCACTTTGTCTGCTTTTTGCTTCAACTCTTGGATAGCTCTGATTATTAGAGATTTGGATTCCCTGTCAGGTAGTTCTAGTGTCTTTTCTTCAACTGGAAAGTCATCTGGTATTTTATTTTGGATGACTATGGAACTACCCTGTCCTATTTATTTATGTTTTGATATTGTCTGCTGTCTTTGGGACATTCAGTGGTTATTTTCTTCTTTTACTGATTGTAGATCTGTTTGTTTCTTTCTTCTTTTTTAATTTTATTTTGTTTGGTCTGAGCAGGCAGGCTTTGCATTCTTTGTTGTTTGCTTGTCTGAAGTCATGTTACTTTTAACCTCCTTGTCTGATGGGCAGGGCCAGTTGCTCAGCTAAGATGCAGCAGGGAAGGTCTAGCTGAAGGGGAGGGGCTGGGATGGGTTGTTTGTGGCACGTACTAGGACTGACAGGGTGGGCCAGGAATCAGTGCTGAGCAGGTTCTAGTAGGCCATGCCTGTGCTTATTGGGGGTGTGATGTTCAGCACATGGTCCAGGTAGGCAGGAAGGGGTGGGAAGGTTGTGATATGTGGAGCTGATATGGGTATGGGTTACAGGAGAGAGAGGAGAGCGAAATGGGAGCCAAAAACAAATTAGCAAAAAAAGAGTGCTAAGGGAACTTGCCAATGGAGTGGAGATATGAGAAACCAAGAAATGGAGAAAAAGAAAAAGGGAAAAAGAAAGAAAAAAATAACTAGATAAAAATTTGGAAAAAGAAAGGTAAGAAAAGAAAACCCCCTCCGGGGTCCCACCGGTACCGCTATGAAGACCATGGAAGTGGCTCCCAGCCTGCGCGGTATAGCCTGGATAGAGGAGGTATAGATGTCACACAATGCCAGGTATTCCAGAGACAGGAAAAGAAGGTGAATGTAGAGACAAGAACTGAGAAATGAGGAAAGACAGAAAGTTAAAAAGAGAGAAAAAAAAGAAAGAAAGAAATGCCCCCAGGGGCTGCACAGACTGTGGAAGTTGCTCCTAAGCCATCCAGCGCAGCCTGGCTAGAAGGGCATTCCAAGCCACAAAAAGAAAACAAACAGAACAAAGCAAAACAAAACAAAGCAGAAAAAGAAAAAATCCCCGGGGATTCATATGAGCGTGGTGTCGCGGGAGCGGTTCCCCAGTCACTTGGTGCTTCACAGCATATCAGGAAGCAAAGATGGCAAACAGAGCCAGGTGTTCAAGAGAAAGGAGGGGGAGGTGGTGGATGGCACAGAAGAAACCAAAAGAAACAGAGAAAAGCAACATCAGCAACAGACAAACTGCACTCAGGGAGACAGCCAGGGTGGGTGGGGTGAATCCAAGGGGCACGGGAGTGAAGCAGTTGCCTTCTGGGCAAGAGACTGAGACCAGCAGGAAGCAGAGAAGGTCAAAAGTGGTGGGGGGGGGGAAGGGTGGGAGGTGGGAAAGTGTATATCACTGGTTACTGGGTGCTCTGTCTCCTTCTGGGAAGTTTGTGAAGCTGCTTTCCCATGCTCCCTGTCCACCAATCTCTGACATGGGCGGGGCGAATCCAAGAAGCATAGATGTTGCACTTTCCAGCCGACCGAGCCACTGCTGCCAGCCTGGAAGCATGGAGTTCTACCTGTAATATTTCTTAACGAGAGAACTGAAAAAAGATTTACAAATTTGTTTCTATTTTTCCAAGTTAAGTCCTTGAAAATGTAAATGATGTTTATATTAAAAGATAATTTTTTAGCATCTCACTAGTAAACAGCCTATAATGAATTTATGTGAGATCTTCTTAAATGTCCTGTAGCCCTTCTGGCTCCACACCATAACAGATCTTTTAAAACGATTCAGAAATGTTTTTTGTTTGGGTGCCAGAACTATTCACAATGCAGTGCAAAACAAAACTTTCAACTTATGTACATAGCTCAAATGAGAGGAAGTGCTTTCTTCCTCCATTACATTGTGATACTCTGAGTATTAGGAGTCCTTGAATGCAAGTGGTTCAATTTCTTACTTGAAATAGCTGAGGAAGACACAACTAATAAGCCCGAATTACAGAATATTTTCAAAGATGAAATTTTTACATTTAAGAACTTAAAACAGCAATAGAATTGGTATCAGTTGAGGATCCTGGGATCTTACTTAAATAGAAATATGGTACAATTTGTAATAAGTTTTGTGATTATATAAAAATTAAAATGATAGAGAATATTGAGCTGATTGTGTGGAGGTAGTGAAATGGCTGCTAAAATCTCATATAGAATTTACTTTAAAACATAGCTAATAGACAGCATAGGTGTAGGCATTCATGAGCAGAATAATCTGTACAAGTGATCACAAATCTCAAAATTGTGAGGTTGAAATGAACTAGGTTTTGTCATGGAGCATCTATTTAGGCTGTATAGGTCAAGCTGTCTTTTTCTTTTACACGTAAAGTTCTGAATAGAGTCATTGTGATATAATTATCAGAGGACTAGGTTGAGTCCAAACAGCTGAGGTTTCATCCTGTTCTTTGACCTTGGAGAGACCACGTCCTTTTAAAATGTCATCCTTTCTATATTTATAATGATAGAGCAGAGCAGGTGATTTTTATGTTTCCTTCTAAATCGAATAAATAAATAAAATGGCATTGTTTTGAGGGATCATGTTATTTTCCTACAACTTATAAAAAACCCATCAAAAGGGTTTTGTTTTTTTTTTAATTAATTTTTATTAAGCTTCAAGTGAACATTTACCATTCCAATCAGTCTGTCATATGTAGGTTTACATACATCTTACTCCCTTCTCCCACTTGCTCTCCCCCTATTGAGTCAGCCCTTTCAGTCTCTCGTTTCGTGCCAATTTTGCCATCTTCCCTCTCTCTCTATCTTCCCATCCCCCCTCCAGTCAAGAATTGCCAACACACTCTCCAGTGTCCACCTGATTTAATTAGCTTCCTCTTCATCAGCATCTCTCTTCCCCCCCACTGACCAGTCCTTTTCATGTCTGATGAGTTGTCTTCGGGGATGGTTCCTGTCCTGTGCCATCAGAAGTTCTGGGGAGCACTGTCTCTGGGATTCCTCTAGTCTCAGTCATACCATTAGGTATGGTCTTTTTATGAGAATTTGGGGTCTGTATCCCATTGGTCTCCTGCTCCCTCAAGAGTTCTCTGTTGTGCTCCCTGTGAGGGCAGACATCGATTGTGGCCGGGCACCAACTAGTTCTTCTGGTCTCAGGATAATGTAGGTCTCTGGTTCATGTGGCCCTTTCTGTCTCTTGGGTTCTTAGTTGTCGTGTGACCTTGGTGTTCTTCCTTTGCCTTTGCTCCAGGTGGGTTGAGACCAATTAATGTATCTTAGATGGCTGCTTGTTGGCATTTAGGACCCCAGGCGCCACAATTCAAAGTGGGATGCAGACTGTTTTCATAATAGAATTATTTTGCCAATTGACTTAGAAGTCCCCTCAAACCAAGTTCCCCAGACCCCAGCACCTGCTCCGCTGACCTTTGAAGCTTTCATTTTATCCCAGAAACCTCTTTGCTTTTAGTCCACTCCAATTAGGCTGACCTTCCTTGTATTGAGTGTTGTCTTTCCCTTCACCCAAAGCAGTTCTTATCTACTGATTGATCAATAAAAAGCCCTCTCCCTCCCTCAATCCCTCCCCCCTTTGTAACCAGAAAAGTATGTGTTCTTCTCCGTTTTTTCTATTTCTCAAGATCTTATAATAGTGGTCTCATACAATATTTGTCCTTTTGCAACTGACTCATTTCGCTCAGCATAATGCCTTCCAGATTCCTCCATGTTATGAAATGTTTCAGAGATTCGTCACTGTTCTTTATCGATGCGTAGTATTCCATTGTGTGAATATACCACAATTTATTTACCCATTCATCCGTTGACGGACATCTTGGTTGTTTCCAGCTTTTTGCTATTGTAAACAGAGCTGCAATAAACATGGGCGTGCATATATCTGTTTGTGTGAAGGCTCTTGTTTCTCTAGGGTATATTCCGAGGAGTGGGATTTCTGGGTTGTGTGGTAGTTCTATTTCTAACTGTTTAAGATAACGCCAGATAGATTTCCAAAGTGGTTGTACCATTTTACAATCCCACCAGCAGTGTATGAGAGTTCCAATCTCTCCGCAGCCTCTCCAACATTTATTATTTTGTGTTTTTTGGATTAATGCCAGTCTAGTTGTTGTGAGATGGAATCTCATCGTAGTTTTAATTTGCATTTCTCTAATGGCTAATGATCGGGAGCATTTTCTCATGTATCTGTTGGCTGCCTGAATATCTTCTTTAGTGAAGTGTGTGTTCATATCCTTTGCCCACTTCTTGATTGGGTTGTTTGTCTTTTTGTGGTTGAGTTTTGACAGAATCATGTAGATTTTAGAGATCAGGCGCTCGTCTGAGATGTCATAGCTGAATATTCTTTCCCAGTCTGTAGGTGGTCTTTTTACTCTTTTGGTGAAGTCTTTAGATGAGCATAGGTGTTTGATTTTTAGGAGCACCCAGTTATCTGGTTTCTCTTCATCATTTTTGGTAATGTTTTGTATTCTGTTTATGCCCTGTATTAGGACTCCTAGGGTTGTCCCTATTTTTTCTTCCATGATCTTTATCGTTTTGGTCTTTATGTTTAGGTCTTTGATCCACTTGGAGTTAGTTTTTGTGCATGGTGTGAAGTATGGGTCCTGTTTCATTTTTTTGCAAATGGATATCCAGTTATGCCAGCACCATTTGTTAAAAAGACTATCATTTCCCCAGTTGACTGACACTGGGCCTTTGTCAAATATCAGCTGCTCATACGTGGATGGATTTATATCTGGGTTCTCAATTCTGTTCCATTGGTCTATGTGCCTGTTGTTGTACCAGTACCAGGCTGTTTTGACTACTGTAGCTGTATAATAGGTTCTGAAATCAGGTAGGGTGAGGCCTCCCACTTTCTTCTTCTTTTTCAGTAATGCTTTGCTTATCCGGGGGTTCTTTCCCTTCCATATGAAATTAGTGATTTGTTTCTCTATCCCCTTAAAATATGACATTGGTATTTGGATTGGAAGTGCGTTATATGTATAGATGGCTTTGGTAGAATAGACATTTTTACTATGTTAAGTCTTCCTATCCATGAGCAGGGTATGTTTTTCCACTTAAGTATGTCCTTTTGAATTTCTTGTAGCAGAGTTTTATAGTTTTCTTTGTATAGGTCTTTTACATCCTTGGTAAGATTTATTTCTAAGTATTTTATCTTCTTTGGGGCAACTGTGAATGGTATTGATTTGGTTATTTCCTCTTCGCTGTTCTTTTTGTTGATGTAGAGGAATCCAAGTGATTTTTGTATGTTTATTTTATAACCTGAGACTCTTCCAAACTCTTCTATTAGTTTCAGTAGTTTTCTGGAGGATTCCTTAGGGTTTTCCATGTGTACGATCATGTCGTCTGCAAATAGTGATAGCTTTACTTCCTCCTTGCCAATCTGGATACCCTTTATTTCTTCGTCTAGCCTAATTACCCCGGCTAGGACTTCAAGTACCATGTTGAATAAGAGCGGTGATAAAGGGCATCCTTGTCTGGTTCCCGTTCTCAAGGGAAATGCTTTCAGGTTCTCTCCATTTAGAGTGATATTGGCTGTTGGTTTTGCATAGATGCCCTTTATTATGTTGAGGAATTTTCCTTCAATTCCTATTTTGGTTAGAGTTTTTATCATGAATGGGTGTTGAACTTTGTCAAATGCCTTTTCTGCATCTATTGATAAGATCATGTGGTTTTTATCTTTTGTTTTATTTATGTGATGGATTACATTAATGATTTTTCTGATATTAAACCAGCCTTGCATACCTGGTATAAATCCCACTTGATCAGGGTGAATTATTTTTTCGATGTGTTGTTGGATTTTATTGGCTAGAATTTTGTTGAGGATTTTTGCATCTAGGTTCATGAGGGATATAGGTCTAAAATTTTCTTTTTTTGTAATGTCTTTACCTGGTTTTGGTATCAGGGAGATGGTAGCTTCATAGAATGAGTTGGGTAGTATTCCGTCTTTTTCTATGCTTTGAAATACCTTCAGTAGTAATGGTGTTAGGTCTTCTCTGAAGGTTTGGTAGAACTCTGCAGTGAAGCTGTCTGGGCCAGGACTTTTTTTTGTTGGAAGTTTTTTGATTACCGTTTCAATCTCTTTTTTTGTTATGGGTCTATTTAGTTGTTCTACTTCTGAATGTGTTAGTTTAGGTAGGTAGTATTTTTCCAAGAATTTATCCATTTCTTCTAGGTTTTCAAATTTGTTAGAGTACAATTTTACGTAGTAATCTGAAATGATTCTTTTAATTTCATTTGGCTCTGTTGTGATGTGGTCCTTCTCGTTTCTTATTCAGGTTATTTGTTTCCTTTCCGTTTTTCTTTAGTCAATCTAGCCAATGGTTTATCAATTTTGTTAATTTTTTCAAAGAACCAGCTTTTGGCTTTGTTAATTCTTTCAATTGTTTTTCTGTTCTCTAATTCATTTAGTTCAGCTCTAATTTTTATTTTTTGTTTTCTTCTGGTGCCTGATGGGTTCTTTTGTTGTTCACTTTCTATTTGTTCAAGTTGTAGGGACAGTTCTCTGATTTTGGCTCTTTCTTCTTTTTGTATGTGTGCATTTATTGATATAAATTGGCCTCTGAGCACTGCTTTTGCTGTGTCCCAGAGGTTTTGATAGGAAGTATTTTCATTCTCGTTGCTTTCTAAGAATTTCCTTATTCCCTCCTTAATGTCTTCTATAACCCAGTCTTTTTTCAGGAGGGTATTGTTCATTTTCCAAGTATTTGATTTCTTTTCCCTAGTTTTTCTGTTATTGATTTCTAGCTTCATTGCCTTGTGGTCTGAGAAGATGCTTTGTAATATTTCGATGTTTTGGATTCTGCAAAGATTTGTTTTATGACCTAATATGTGGTCTATTCTAGAGAATGTTCCATGTGCACTAGAAAAAAAAGTATATTTTGCAGCAGTTGGGTGGAGAGTTCTGTATAAGTCAATGAGGTCAAGTTGATTGATTGTTGTAAGTAGGTCTTCCGTGTCTCTATGGAGCTTCTTACCGGATGTCCTGTCCTTCTCCGAAAGTGGTGTGTTGAAGTCTCCTACTATAAATGTGGAGGTGTCTATCTCACTTTTCAATTCTGTTAAAATTTGATTTATGTATCTTGCAGCCCTGTCATTGGGTGCGTAAATATTTAATATGGTTATGTCTTCCTGATCAATTGTCCCTTTTATCATTATATAGTGTCCTTCTTTATCCTTTGTGGTGGATTTAAGTCTAAAGTCTATTTTGTCAGAAATTAATATTGCTACTCCTCTTCTTTTTTGCTTATTATTTGCTTGATATATTTTTTTCCATCCTTTGAGTTTTAGTTTGTTTGTATCTCTAAGTCTAAGGTGTGTCTCTTGTAGGCAGCATATAGATGGATCGTGTTTCTTTATCCAGTCCGTGACTCTCTGTCTCTTTATTGGTGCATTTAGTCCATTTACATTCAGTGTAATTATAGATAAATAAGTTTTTAGTGTTGTCATTTTGATGACTTTTCATGTGTGTTGTCGGCCATTTCATTTTTCCACATGCTTTTTTGTGCTGAGACGTTTTTCTTAGCAGCTTGTGATATCCTCATTTTCATAATAGTTAACTTTATGTTAGTTGAGTCGTTACGTTTTTCTTGGCTTTTTTCTTGAGTTATGGAATTGATATTCCCTTTTGTGTTACCTTATTATTTACCCCTATTTTTCTAAGTAAAAACCTAACTTGTATCGTTGTATATCGCCTTGTATCACTCTCCATCTGGCAGTTCAATGCCTCCTATATTTAGTCCCTCTTTTTGATTACTGTGATAGTTTATCTATTGATTTCCATGATTTCCTGTAGTGTGTGTTATTTTGTTTATTTATTTATTTTTTAGAATTAATCTTAATTTGTTTGTTTTTGTGCTTTCCCTATTTGAGTTGCGTTGATATCAGGACGTTCTGTTTTGTGACCTTGTATTGTGCTGGTACCTGATATTATTGGTCATCAGGCCAAACAATCTCCTTTAGGATTTCTTGCAGTCTTGGTTTAGTTTCTGCAAATTCTCTAAACTTGTGTTTATCTGTAAATATCTTAATTTCTCCTTCATATTTCAGAGAGAGTTTTGCTGGATATATGATCCTTGGCTGGCAGTTTTTCTCCTTCAGTGTTCTGTATACGTCGTCCCATTCCCTTCTTGCCTGCATGGTTTCTGCTGAGTAGTCTGAACTTATTCTTATTGATTCTCCCTTGAAGAAAACCTTTCTTTTCTCCCTGGCTGCTTTTAAAATTTTCTGTTTGTCTTTGGTTTTGGCAAGTTTGATGATAATATGTCTTGGTGTTTTTCGTTTTGGATCAATCTTAAATGGGGTTCGATGAGCATCTTGGATAGATATCCTTTCGTCTTTCATGATGTCAGGGAAGTTTTGTGTCAGGATTTCTTCAACTATTTTCTGTGTGTTTTCTGTCCCCCCTCCCTGTTCTGGGACTCCAATTAGTCGCAAGTTATCCTTCTTGATAGAGTCCCACATGATTCTTAGGGTTTCTTCATTTTTTTAAATTCTTTTATCTGATTTTTTTTCAGCTATGTTGGTGTTGATTCCCTGGTCCTCCAGAAGTCCCAGTCTACATTCTAATTGCTCGAGTCTGCTCCTCTGACTTTCTATTGCGTTGCCAAATTCTGTAATTTTATTGTTAATCTTTTGGATTTCTACATGCTGTCTCTCTATGGATTCTTGCAACTTATTAATTTTTCCACTATGTTCTTGAATAATTTTTGAGTTCTTCAACAGTTTTATCAGTGTGTTCCTTGGCTTTTTCTGCATTTATCCTAATTTCATTTGTGATATCTTTAAGCATTCTGTAAATTAGTTTTTTATATTCTGTATCTGATAATTGCAGGATTGTATCTTCACTTGGGAAAGATTTTGATTCTTTTGTTTGGGAGGTTGGAGAAGCTGTGATGGTCTGTTTCTTTATGTGGTTTGATATGGTCTGCTGTCTCCGAGCCATCACTGGGAAACTAGATTTTCCAGGTAATCAGCTATAATAAAATGCAGTCAGATCCCTATCTGAATTCTCCCTCTGGCTCAGGGTATTCGGATGTTAATGGAGCCGCCTGGGGAGGGTGGAGGAGGGATCAGAGAGCTAGGAGTGTAGCACCACAGAATATAGAGCTGATCCCTGCGTTCACGCTCCTCCCCCGTCCGCCAAAATCCCGGCGGGATGGCTCCCCGGCTGGGACGCTACTCTCCCCGCTCCGAGACCGGTCACTTCCTCCCGGGGACTTCTCCCTCCGGTGCGGCACACCACTCGCGCGAACTGGGTGGGCTTCACCCGCACGACCAGGTGGGCCCGCCCCCTGGGTCAATTCAGGGGAATATAACTGATGCCTGCGCTCACACCCCGCCCGCTTTCACCAAAATCCCAGCGGGACGGCTCCCCGGCTGGGACGCTGCTCTCCCTGCTCCAAGACCAGTCACTTCCTCCCGGGGACTTCTCCCTCTGGTGCGCCGCGTCTCACGTGCGAACTCGGTGGGCGTCCCCCGCACGAACGTGTGGGCCCCGCCCCGGGGTTGCTTTAGGGAAATATAGCTGATCCCCCCACTCGCGCCATGCCCCCTTCCTGCCAAACTCCCGGCGGGACGGCTCCCCGGCTGGGACGCTGCTCTCCCCGCTCCAAGATCAGTCACTGCCTCCGGGGTGCTTCTCCTTCCGGCTGTGCCACTACGCCGCCCGCGCCAACCAGCTAGACTCCCTCCCGGGATGGGTTCAGGGGGGTAGGGATGGGCCCCTTGTCTGTGCCGTCTGCCCCCCGGGCTCTGCCCCAGATTGGGCTCCAAAGGTCACCTGCCCGGTACGCTGGCTCCTAGTTCTGAAAACGGTCACTGTCTGCCCGTATTTGTTCGTTTTCCGTCTCTAAGTCTGTGTTTGTTGTTCAGAGTTCGTAGATTGTTACTTATGTGATCGATTCACTTGTTTTTCTGAGTCTTTGTTGCAAGAGGGATCCGCGGTAGCGTCCACCTAGTCCGCCATCTTGGCCCCGCCTCCCCAAAAGGGTTTTTTTTTTTTTAAATATGGCATTAAGTTGTAGGAAAAACTTAATGCCATATATTCAGTAGATATTAACTAATGAGGGCTTCTAATGTAAATTTATAGGGAAGTAGATTTGCTCATAATACATGGATTTTCAAGCAAATAACAATGAAATAATAAAAGCCTTAGAGTTAGATAAATGAAGGATACTTGTCTACAACCCAAGGTGTTATATAAGGAATTCCCATATTAACTGAGAAATTGACCTAAGTCCTCAGGTCTATTCCAATGTAAGATTCCATGATTTTAAGTATTTTTCAAAAGTGCTGATGACTGTGATATTATTCTCCACACTCTAGGTTTTACAAGATACTAAGAGAAATGGTGATAGTGTCTCATAAGTTTTTAAAATCAGTTTGTTGAGGTATAATTGATATATATATCAAATAAATATATTAAAAATGTAGTTTTTGACAAATTTTGACACGTGTTCACCCATGAAACCACCACCTATCACTATAATTAATGTGTCCATAACTTCCAAACCTTTCTTCATGCTCCTTTTTAATCTTTCCCTTGTATCCTTCTCCTCCTCCACCCTTGTACCCAGGTAACAATAGCTATGCTTTCTGTAATCAAAGATTATTTTGCATTTTTAGAATTTTACATAAGTGGAATTATATGTATCCTTTTTTGTATCACTTCTTTTATTCAACATAATCCAGATTCATCTTTTTAATAATGTATATCAATAGTTCATTCCTTTTTGTTACTGAATAGTATTCCATTGTATGGATATACAATAGCTTATTTATTCACTCACTTGTTGATAAACAATTGGGTTGTTCCCATTTGTGGCTATTACAAATAATACTGCTCTTAACATTCATGGAACAAATTAAAATCTTTTGCCCATTTTTTATTGAGTTACTTTGTTTTCTTATTGTTGAATTGTGAAAGTTCTTTATGTATTCTGGGTACAAGTCTTTTAGCACATACATGATTTACAGATATTTTCTCCCTGGCTGTGGTTTGTGTTTTAGTTCTCTTAACAGTGTCTTTCAAAGAGTAGATGTTCTCAATGTTGATGAAGTCTGGTTTATCAATTCGTTCTTTTATGGATCACATTTCTGATGTTATGTCTAAGAATCCAAGATCAAAACGTTTCTCCCTATGTTTTCTTCTAGAAATTATAATTTTGGTTTTACATTTAGATCTGTGTTCCATTTTGAGTTAATTTTTTTTATATAAGGTGTAAGGCAAAGATTAAAGTTTTTTCTTCTTTTGGGATATGGATCTGCAATTGTTCCAGTACCATTTGTTGAAAGGTTTATCCTTTCTCCACTAAATTGCCTTTGCGCTTTTCTCAAAATTAAGTGCTCTACACTGTGTGGGTCTATTTGCTTACTTTCTATTGTGTTCCATGTTGTCATTGTTAGTCGGTGCCATTGAGTCTGTTCTGACTAATCATATTTTATGCAACAACATGCCTTCCTAGATTTGAATCTGAGGTACCATATTTCCATGATTATAATAGGCCACAGTAACGCCTCCTTCCTTTGAACTCAGAAGTGATGCTCATCTCATCTCTACCACTGTCTGTTTTATCTCAGGAAACGACATAACTATTCAGTTAGCTATTCGTGTCAGAAACCTGAAATTCATACTTGACTCCATTCTTTCCTCATCCCCTCATTTCTATTGAACCATGAAGTCTATCGAGTCTACCCATGAAATATTTATTAAATTTGTCTTCACCATCTCTGCTATTTCCATTCTAGTAAACATCTCTTGCCTGGACTACTTCAATACCCACCATCTTATTTCCTCCTGTCCTTTGCTGCACCCCCAATCCATTCTCAGCCAAGCAGCCAGAGTGATCTGTGTAGGATGTTAATCTGATCATGTCTCTCACATGAGTAAGGTTTTCCATGGTGGTTCTTTGCCATTGAGGCTAAACTTAACACATTCTTCACAACCCTGCAAGATCTGGCCCATGCCTACTTCACCACCCTCTTCTTGCATCCCTCTCTCCTTTGACCTGTTCACTTTCCCCTGAGTCAGTGTCTTTGCACCTACTGCTTCCTCTCTAAGCCCTTTCTTTTCCCCTTCACCTCATTAACTTCCACTCAACCCTAGTCCCTTTTACAGAGTTTACTTACGTGTCTGTAGGATTAGTAATGGTGGAAGTTTGCGTTGATATTAGAGATTGGTTCACTTTTTTTAAAAAACTCATAAGTAAAATGAGGCTCAGAGAGGTCAAATGAACACCTTGAGTGAGATTTCCAAATCTAGCTAGTTGACAGTAGAGGTGGGATTAGCACTCAGTTCTCAAATATTCTGGGATTTTTGTGGACACAATATAAATGAAAAAGCACTGAATCCATGGTAGGATGGAATCTGCAAACAGACACCAGGCAATTTATTATACCCTACTGTCTTTTTGGTACCTGTCTTAGTGCCTGGCACATAATGGGTCTTCATGAATATTTACGCGAATAAATTTTCCTACTTCGTGCAGTGTAAGCCTGCTTGTTATATGAGTCAAGTTTTTAAAAAAGTGTGATTCTATGTGATGTCCTCAACTCCTTATCCTTGCCCATCTTATTGCTGTATTTTAAGAAAGGCATAAATATTGAAGTACTTCAGAAAAGGGTGTCTAAAATGGCCCAGTAGCACTGTTTCAAGAAAACCCAAAGGTGCATGAAATTAAAATAAGAGCAGTTTGAAAAGTGTTTCCTTTCTTTGCCTTGGCTACACTATAAAGCCATGGTTTCCAATCTTGGCTGCACATAAGAATCATCTGGGAAGTTAAAAAAATCTAGATGCCCAGACTGCATCTGAGACCAATAAAATTAGACTCTCTTCTGGTGACTCTAACATACCACCAAGTTTGAGAATCCCTGATATAAAGGTTTTCTGTTATCTCATTAGTCGACCTTCTGTTGTCTTTGTCGGTTTTCTTCCTCCTTCTAATCTGTAAAAAGATATTTTCCAAAGCTCAAAAAAGAAACTCCTTTATCAGATATGATAGGAACTAGTAGTTGGTTAATTATATAAAAAATTGATTAAAACAAGGAATCATAAAAACAATACATACATACTGTGGTAGACTGCAAAAAAAAAAAAGGCTGCAAATTCCTCTCATCCCTGTATGCATGCCCTTTTGCTATATGACTGCCACTCCTCTCATTAAGAGCTGAAGTCTATGTTTGAACCTCCTTGAATTGGGCCAATTCTTTGGACTTCCTTTGATGAATAGCAATTGGCAAATGCGATGTTGTGAGATCTCCAAATCTGGCTTCAAGAGACTGTGCTAGTTCTGCTCTTGGAATACTGCCCTGAGACCACCATGTGAAGAATCCCAGGCTAACTTCCTTGAGAATGAGACCACATGGAAAGATGCCGAAACCAACAGTCAATACTGACTGCCAGGAATGTGAATGAGATCATTTTAGACCATCCAGCTTCAGGGGAGTCATCAATGACAGCAGCTATATGGATCACTCCAGGTGAACACATATCCAGCTGAGCTCAACTCAAAATGTGGATCCACAAGATCACAAGCAAATAAAATGTTTGCTATTCTAAGCCACTAAGTCTTCAGTTGATTGTTGCACATAACTCATAAACATACCTTAGAAATTTTTACTTTAGCTTAAACAATCTTTGGTTATATGTTTGAGACTTCATTTTCTTTGACCAAAGGATCATTTATTGGAATTGTATATTGTTTTTTCTTGAATAAACCACACCCATAATATAGCATCTACAATTTTGAGTTTTGTATTTTTTAAAAGAGCTCAAGAAATTAAAGACGTTTATGGAGTAATCCAAATCCAGATTCCTTCTACAATTTTACAATATTTTCCCAGTCATTTCCAGTTTTCTCCCCACACACAACTTAATAGCAACTTGATTTATTGACTCACTTTTATTAAGTTTTCTAAAGCCTTTTCAACTTAACTTTCCTAGAAAAAAACATATTTCTTTCTGAATTCACGTTTAATCAGCTTACGTGATCTTTAGTTAAATTATATAATTGCAATAACAGGTATAACTGGCATAAAAAGATTTGGGGACAAACAACTAATTTTTGGTAAGTATACAACTCAAAATTGGGAGCAGAAAAACAGGGCATATTGATAAGTAGCTACTAGTAGCACTCATTCAATATGCTTGGACATAAGCCTTAACGTATTATAAGCTGGACAAGTAGAGTTCAGTGAAAATACCTTTTGTATCTGGTTCTCTCTTCTTTATACACACTGTCTCACTTGAAGGGCATGTTCACAAGTTATCATTTCAACTACGGTTCAGAGGTAGAGTTAAAATCTGTATGGATTTTTGAACTGTGAGCACATTTGTTCTTGATTTCTCTTTTTTTTTTTTTCTTTCCTCCTTGCCCCCTTAAATCCTTCTCTTATACACATTGTAGTGTAATATTGTGTTTTCCAATTATTCTAGAGCTTACTGACCTCCTTGGGCATTCTATTACAGTTATAATAAAAAAAAAATTTTTTTATACTTCATAAATTAAGTGTTCATTTACACATTGTTATATTATCCATGACTCTTTCAGGTATTTTGGTCTCTTCTTTTTCTAGAAGCTTTTTAATGCAGTGATCAGATCCATTACTAATACATTTTGCATGGTGTGAACATGTAGTAGCTCTTGAGAGCAAGAATGTGTTTATATGTCCTTGTGTTTTAAATCTAGCACAGTATGTGATACTATAAAGATTTATTGAATTAATAAATATATTATAATCAGATTATTTGGATGACAAAAAGCTGAGAGATGATATAAAAGGAAATTTTTAATTATTTGAAGGAATGTCCAGATGGACATTGCTACACAGGCCACGAGCAACAAATGTAGAATTGACAATCCACAGAGTTCCGGGAGAACTCTAACCTGGATTTTAACTTAATGTTTGCTTTCCAGAAAGAAAATATTTCCAGAAAGAAGATGGAGGTGTTGAAATTCGAGATAGTTTTCAGAAAAGTGCTTTCTACGCACAAAACAGTAAATCTATAATACTTCTTCCTGCTATGATATTTTAAAGATTGGAAGTACAATTTCAGTAATGGTATAGATAAATTTATGACTGTGATTTCTTTTTATAAGAAAGTCATGAATATTCAGAGATGTCTTTACTACTTTGAAGCTGACATTATGGACAGTATTCTTATTTTTCCAACAGGATACTGGGGAAGTAGAGGCAGAGACTAAATCCTGGGTGGGGTTCTTTACTGGTTTAATCTAACAAAACATTTTAATGTTCATAATATAAGAAGATTAAAGTTCACAAATGAGTATATTTAAAAGCAAAACAAACCCCAAACTTGGATTTTGATGTGCTATTTTCTTCTCTGTTAACAGTAACAGATTCTAACATATGCTATAATGAAGTGAGGACTCTTTTCCAACAAGTGGCTTAGGAATCCAATTAATGTTTTAATATATTTCCCATCAGTTTGTGAAGGGCAATAGCGATATCTGGAAAATCATTTAAACCCCCCTTTCAAGTCATTTCAACCCCTTAAACTAAGAAAGCTGAAAATGTGTGTATCATACCATTCACATAGGATTCCACATATGAAATGTGTTTCTTGAATTTCCAAGGATCTGGCTTATACACATGATATCATCAGCTAATCAGCAAGTGGTGATTCACTCCATATCTGAGCGCTGTGCTAGCAAGGCTTAGGTATCCTCTCAGTAACCAAGGCAACGTATCTTGAATAGAGAATTTCTTTGCTTAAAAATAGCAAGTGAAGATTGTTATGCTCTAGTAAAATGTCAGGCTTAAAAGTAAAAATCACATATTGGGTAGGATGGAAGTTATTAAATAAAGTTTGTCGGATATCAATAATCTTTCCCTCCTCTACCACGGCCTTGGGGCCAAAAAGGGGCAGATTATTCCTGTACTCATTAACGTATAGAGAAAAAAGAGGAGACTATTTCCATAACCTTGCTGAGTGGAAAGTATAAACATGATAGTATAATACTAAAGCTACACATCATAATTGAAAATAATTAGTAGATTTGACAAAAAAAATAAAAACTAGTGATTAGCACTTAATATAAAAAAACAGAAAAATGTTTGCAACCTATATGATAGACAAACGACTAAGGTCATCAATTAATAAAGAACTTTGATAAATAAGTAAGAATTATGTGAACATGAGGATATAAATGGCAGGAACTATAAATGAACACTCCCCCACGTGTCTGTCAGTTTGTTGTATTGTGGGGGCTTGAGTGTTGCTGTGATGCTGGAAGCTATGCCACTGGTATTCAGACACCAGCAGGGTCAGCCATAGAGGACAGATTTCAGCTGAGCTTCCAGACTAAGACAGACTAGGAAGAAGGACCCAGCAGTCTACTTCTGAAAAGCATTAGCCAGTGAAAACCTTATGAATAGCAGCAGAACATTGTCTGATATAGTGCTGGAAGATGAGCCCCCCAGGTTGGAAGGCACTCAAAAGATGACTGGGGAAGAGCTGCCTCCTCAAAGTAGAGTCGACCTTAATGACCTGGATGGAGTAAAGCTTTCAGGACCTTCATTTGCTGATGTGGCATGACTGAAAATGAGAAGAAACAGCTGCAAACATCCATTAATAATCGGAACCTGGAATGTATGAAGTATGAATCTAGGAAAATTGGAAATCATCAAAAATGAAATGGAACACATAAACATCGATATCCTAGGCATTAGTGAGCTGAAATGGACTGGTATTGGTCATTTGAATTGGACAATCATATAGTCTACTATGCTGGGAATGACAGCTTAAAGAGGAATGGTATTGCATTCATTGTCAAAAAGAATGTTTCAAGATCTATCCTGAAGTACTTCGCTCTCAGTGATAGGATAATATCCACATGCCTACAAGGAAGACCAGTTAATATGACTATTATTCAAATTTACACACCAACCACTAGGGCCAAAGATGAAGAAATAGAAGATTTTTATCAGCTGCTGCAGTCTGAAATTGATCGAACATGTAACCAAGATGCATTGATAATTACTGGTGATTGGAATGCAAAAGTTGGAAACAAAGAAGAAGGATCGGTAGTTGGAAAATATGGCCTTGGTGATAGAAACAATGCCGGAGATCGAATGATAGAATTTCACAAGACCAACGACTTCTTCGTTGCAAATACCTTCTTTCACCAACATAAACGGCGACTATACACATGGACCTCGCCTGACAGAACACACAGAAATCAAATTGACTACATCTGTGGAAAGAGATAATGGAGAAGCTCAATATCATCAGTCAGAACAAGGCCAGGGGCTGACTGTGGAACACACCAATTGCTCATATGCAAGTTCAAGCTGAAAGTGAAGAAAATCAGAGCAAGTCCACAAGAGCCAAAATATGACCTTGAGTACATCCCAACTGAATTTAGAGACCATCTGAAGAATAGATTTGATGCATTGAACACTAGTGACCGCAGACCAGACGAGTTGTAGAGTGACATCAAGGACATACTCCATGAAGAAAGCAAGAGGTCGTTGAAAAGACAGTAAAGAAAGAAAAGACCAAGATGGGTGTCAGAGGAGACTCTGAAAGCAGCTCTAGAACGTCGAGCAGCTAAAGCAAAAGGAAGAATTGATGAAGTAAAAGAACTGAACATAAGATTTCAAAGGCCCTCTCGAGAAGAGAAAGTGAAGTATTATAACGACATGTGCAAAGAGCTGGAGAAGGAAAAACAAAAGGGAAGAACATGCTCGGAGCTTCTCAAGCTGAAAGAACTGAAGAAAAAATTCAAGCCTCTGGTTGCAATAGTGAAGGATTCCATGGGGAAAATATTAGACGACACAGGAAGCATCAAAAGAAGATGGAAGGAATACACAGAGTCATTATACCAGAAAGAATTAGCCTATATTCAGCCATTTCAAGAGGTGGCATATGATCAGGAATCGATGGTACTGAAGGAAGAAGTCCAAGCTGCTCTGAAGGCATTGGCAAAAAACAAGGCTCCAGGAATTGATGGAATATCAATTGAGATGTTTCAACAAACAGAGGCAGTGCTAGAGGTGCTCACTCGTCTATGCCAAGAAATATGGGAGACAGCTTCCTGGCCAACTGACTGGACGAGATCCATATTTATGCCTATTCCCAAGAAAGGTGATCTAACCGAATGTGGAAATTATAGAACAATATCATTAATATCACATGCAAGCAAAATTTTGCTGAAGATCATTCAAAAACTGCTGCAGCAGTATATCAACAGGGAACTGGGAGAAATTCAGGCCGGTTTCAGAAGAGGATGTGGAACAAGGGATATCATTGCTGATGTCAGATGGATCCTGGCTGAAAGCAGAGAATACCAGAAGGATGTTGACCTGTGTTTTTATTGACTATGCAAAGGCATTCGACTGTGTGGATCATAACAAACTATGGGTAACACTGCAAAGAATGGGAATTCCAGAGTGGTGAATTGTGCTCATGAGGAGCCTTTACATATATCAAGAGGCAGTAGTTCAGACAAAACAAGGAGATACTGCTTGGTTTAAAGTCAGGAAAGGTGTGCATCAGGGTTGTATCCTTTCACCACACCTATTCAATCTGTATGCTGAGCAGATAACATGAGAAGCTGGACTGTATGAAGAAGATTGGAGGAAGATTCATTAACATCCTGTGTTATGCAGATGACGCAACTTTGCTTGCTGAAAGTGAAGAGGACTTGAAGCACTTACTAATGAAGATCAAAAACCACAGCCTTCGGTGTGGATTGCACCTCAACATAAAGAAAACAAAAATCCTCACAACTGGACCAATGAGCAACATCATGATGAATGGAGAAAAGATTGAAGTTGTCAAGGATTTCATTTTACTTGGATCCACAATCAAAAGACACATTACCTTGGGTAAATCTGCTGCAAAGGACCTCTTCAAAGTGTTGAAGAGCAAAGATGTCACCTTGAAGACTAAGGTTCGCCTGACCAAAGCCATGGTGTTTTCAATCGCGTCATATACATGTAAAAGCTGGTAAATGAATGAGGAAGACCAAACAAGAATTGACGCCTTTGAATTGTGGTGTTGGGAAGAATATTGAATATACCATGGACTGCCAAAAGAATGAACAAATCTGTCTTAGAAGAAGTACAGCCAGAATGCGCTTTAGAGGCAAGGATGGCGAGGCTGCGTCTCACATACTTTGGACATGTTGTCAGGAGGGATGAATCCCTGGAGAAGGATATCATGTTTGGCAGAGTACAGGGTCAGTGGAAAGGAGGAAGACCCTCAATGAGGTGGATTGACAGTGGCTGCAACAGTGAGCTCAAGCATAACAACGATTGTAAGGATGGCTCAGGACCAGGCAGTGTTTAGTTCTGTTTTGCATACGGTCACTATGGGTCAGAACCGACTCGACGGCACCTAACAGCAACAACAGTAAATGAACATTTAGCAAAAGAATTACCATCAAATATGAAAAAATGTTCAAGTTCCTTGTTAAAAATGCAGATTAAATGAATGTATTACTTTAATGTTTAATAACCTCATTCATAGACCTGTGCATTGTAAAGAGTTGTGTGCAAGAATGTTCATTTTAAAACTATTTTTAATAACAAAAATAGGCAACAACCTAAATGCCTTTCAATAGGGGATGCGTTTAAATTCATTATGATACATCCATCTTGTTCTTTAGATTTTAATCTTAGTCTTTGCTTTTTAACATTCTAAAGAGGTCTCTTGCAACAGATTTGCCCAGTGCAATATGCCATTTGATTTCTTGACTGCTGCTTCCGTGGGCACTGATTGTGGATCCAAGTAAAATGAAATCCTTGACAACTTCAGTACTTTCTCCATTTATCATAATGTTGCTTGTTGGTCCAGTTGTGAGGATTTTTGTTTTTTTTATGTTGAGGTGTAAACCATACTCAAGGCTGCCCCATAGAGTTTCCAAGGAACACCTGGTGGATTCGAACTGCTGACCTTTTGGTTAGCAGCTGTAGCTCTTACCCCTAATGCCACCAGGGCTTCCATCGATCTTACAGAATACTGAAATTAGAATTTCAAAATCAGTTTCTGAATTTCAGAAAAAAAAAAAAAGCTAGCTGGATTTTAATTAAGAATTTATTAAATCTGTAGATCATTTTGGGGAGTATTAACAATATTAAGCTTTCCAATCCATGATCATGGGATGTTGTTCCATTTGTTTAAGTCTTCTTTAATATCCTGTGTAACTGTTTTTTTAGTTTCAAAGGACAAACATTGCACTCTTTTGTCAAATTTATTGCTAAGTATTTTATTCTTTTTGATGTCTTTGTAAATGAAATTGTTTTCCTAATTTTATTTTCAAAGTGTTTATTGTTAGTGTATAGAAAAATAATTGACTTTTTACATGGATTTTGTATCCTACAACATGGCAGAAATCACTTATTAATTAAATGTTATTTGTAGATTTCTTAGGATTTTTGAAAACAGTATCATGTCTTCTGTGAATAGAAATAGCTATACCTCATACCTTTATGCTCCTTTCTTCCTCCCTCCCCCTCCCTCTCTCCCTCCCTACCTTTCTCCTTCTCTTCCTTTCTTCTTCTCTCCCCATTGTAGTTAAGTATCTTAATTCAGTTAGGACAGTTCCCACTGTCAAATCTGACTTATAAAATAGCAATCACAGCAGTCTTCAAGGAAGCTGGGGCTCCCTTCACAAACTTATTCTTCACCATTGTGATAAAAGGTATGTCTTATGGGCACTCCATGGGTGGTTTTGTGGGTTTAACTTGATAAATCCACTCTAACATGTCAGTTTCCATAAGCCTTTGGATATCTTCTTCTGTAGTATACCAAGGGGAGTATACTACTTCAGTTTGATTTAGTGTAGGCCACTGCATAATCCATACATCAGCAAACCAACTAAATAAACTATTAGATCATTTCCTAACTTCTCAAACTGAAACACTGAATGAAGCGTTTATGCTTAGTTGGCCCATGTCAATAAACTCAGACTGATCCAACTTTATGTTCCTTCCACTGTTATCCCACACCCTTAATAGCAATTCCCACACATATTCCCCAGGTTTCTGTTTGTAAATATTGGAAAACTCAAGCAGTACTTTTGGGGTATAGCATGCCTCCTCCTGGGTCATGGTTTATACTTCACTTTTGGGGGCTCACTGGGGCTTACGTCTAGTTATAGGTCTAGAAGAAAAATGGGTGGTGGGGATGTGTTCTGAGAACATTCAGCAAGGTTTTGTAAGGCATCTGCCTCAGGCAGTGCCCCAGTCAATGATACAGATGCCTGCCCCAGAGATGATTCAGACAAAGGCTCTTCAGACAAAGCTGGGTTAATCTCATTAGATGGACGTGGAAGGGCTAATGGTTTTGCTGGAGAGGGTGGCTTAGCAGACAAAGATGGACTAATCACTTCAAATGGGAGTGAGAGAGCTGTTTCTGTTGGCAGGAATGATTCAATGGAATTTAGGGGCTCAGAGTCCTCAGCTTCCTGATTATCTGCACATATGTCCCCATACCAAGTTTTAGGATCCCATTTATTCCCAATTAATGCCTTGTCTTTAACGTCAGACACCAATTGAGGTTGAGAATTAAATTAGTATAGTAATTCAGCTGCTCTCATGATAAGACCCTGAGTTTGGTTTTCAGCAATATCAGCTGTTAGTACAAGAAACAAGGCTTTCTTTCAAGGCACAAGTGGAAACTTTGAGGTCGTTTATGTGGCGTCTGAGCTGTGATACTGAAGCCCTGAGCTCATCTCTTTCTTTCACCACTTTACCAAGCAGCTTTCTTATACCTCTTATTCTGACAAAACTGTAAGAAGTTATCAAACACACAATCACCAAGAGCCTTGCATTTCACCAATACTTGATCTATTGGTGGTGATATTTTGTGTATTTCTATTGCCACCTCATGCAATGGTGTCTCTTCACTGCTGGAATGAGAGACATCAACATCTTTAAGACTAATCAGACTTGAAAACTAATTTAGAAAATTCATCCTTACAATTTTGTTTCTCTAGAACCACTTTTGGTACCAAATGTCTCAGGCTGGGTTCTCTCAAGAGGCAAAACAAGTGAAGTGTGTATATGTACATATAGAGAGACTTTTATCAAGGAAATGGCTCATGCAGCTGTAGAGGCTGGGAAGTCCCAAATCCATGGGTCAAGCTGCAGTCTTCTCCTGACTCACATAGCTGTAGGCATTGGCAAACCCAAGACCGGCAAGTTAGATGACAGGTCTCTAGCTCACAGGCTGCAGAGGCTAATGAATTCCAAGTTCAGCAGGTAAGCAGCGGGCACTGAATGAGCTCTAAGTTCAGATAAAAATAACCCTTGGGATTAAGGGTTTTTAAGGAACTGCCAGACCAGTCAAATAGCAACAATTCTCGTGAGACAGGACTTTTTTTGGAGTTCCAACCCATCCTTCTCCCTTCACTGCCTGCTAGATGGCTGGTTTTCATAGCTACCATAATTGCAAGACTGTTGGTTTTCAGAAAGCCTGATTGTGGAGCTGGGGAGAGCAGTATGGGAATGCAGCAAGTTAAAACGCCCCAAAGTTCACTGTTTTTACCAAAATTCAGATTTTTTTCTTGAATGAACACTTGCTGGATTGTTGTAAGACTGATTAATTTCCAGAGTTCTTAAAACATTGACAATTTTTTGCCAGTGTTTTTATTGCTTTTGTGGAGGAGTAGTTTTTCAGAGAGGAACCCTGGCTGCTCAGTGATTAAGAGCTCAGCTGCTAAACAAAAAGTCAGCAGTTCGAATCCACCAGCTGATCCTTCGAAACACTAAGGGGCAGTTCTACTCTGTCCTATAGGGTTGCTATGAGTCAAAATCAACCCGACAGTACCTGGTGGATTCAAACTGCTGACCTTTTGGTTAGCAGCTATAACTCTTAACCACTATACTACCAGGGTTTCCAAATTGGTATAGAAGTAGCAAATGTAAAAGGCCTGAAGGGGAGTGAATAAGGAAGAAACAAATCACTTAGAGCACTCTTGCAAGCCTGGGATTAAGGTTTGTCTTGAGAGAGGGTGTGGCTACTATAGGAACCACCAGAAGATGAAGAAACTTGCTGAGCTGGTATGTGGGTGACCTTGAGATGAGTATTTCCAGACTTCCTACATGGTGGTCCACGGGCTGCCACACTGAAAACAACAGATGCTGGAGGGGAAGCGCCTTCCTCTTGCTATGGCCCTTCAGTTCTCTCCACCATCCCCTATTGACAAAGTCTAATATTGAGCCAGAAACCCTGGTTGCATAGTGGTTAAGAGCTATGGCTGCTAACCAAAAGGTCAGCAGTCGAATCTACCAGGTACTCTTTAGAAACTCTTCGGGGCAGTTTTACTCTGTCTTATTGGGTCACTATGAGTCGAAAAAAAGTTTTGTTTTTTTTTATATTGAACCAGCTGGCAAAAGAAAATGCTTATTGCATGCAGTTCCACTATCACACAGCTGGCAAAGAGAAGTGAACTTGGAGCAGAGAGACAATATATTGATAACTGGGACAGCATCTTTGGTTAATAGAAATGGAATCCTCAGTAGCACGCCCAACTTTATTCTGGATCATCTATGCAGAAGCCAACATTCTAAAACAATCTGAACACCGCAGCATCTTTATTTAAATAATGTTGTAATCTTATCAGAACTTCGGTTCTTTTCTTCTAGTAAGCCGTCATCCTATTAGTTGCCTCTCAAATTATTCTTACCCACATCTGGTAGTTTCTTTGAGTGTGTGAATTTTTATTTCAGTATTTTGTACCTTGAATCCAGTTAGATAAATCTGCATAGCGGAGGGCTTAAGTTATGTGTGCTTTCAGTTCAGTAATAGAATTGGTCACTGAATGAAAAACATTTTATGAACTGGCAGAGTTGAGTCAGTCAGATTGGTTATATTTGGGTGGTAGAAGTAAGTCCTGAACCTCTACATTCAGTTCCAAAATATAAGCCAAGATGGCGGCTTCTTTTTTTTTTTTTCATATAGAAGAGAACAAACTAAAGGGCAGAGACAGAAGGCAGTATCAAGCAAAGCCAGATGTCATACTTATAGTGTTTGCTTAACTGCAGCTGGCTTCTAAGATTTCCTATGGCAAAAAGCTCCTGATAGAAATTTTTTAATAATTTTGTTTATTTGCTATGTCATCTTCCATAACAGCTGCCTATCTCCAGGTTTATTTACAAAACCAAGAATTGGCTTTGGGAAACATGAAAACTGGCCACAGGGCATAGTAAAGAACCATCATTTGAGTAACTCTTACCTATCAGAAGTTTGGCTATTTCAGAGAGCATAACGTTGCAGCTAAATTAATATGTTATGATTCTCCCTGTCATCCTGATTATTTTATTGTGGTTTCCCTTTACTTTCAATCTAAGCATGTGATTAGAATCACCCTAAAGTTCATCCTTGGAATTAAAGGTAAAATGTGATGTAAAATATAATTTGTTGGTATATGCAATGCAGGCTACAAGATCAAAGAGGCACAGACACAACCCCCTTCTTATTAGAAAGCCTTTTCAGGACACAGTTGTTCTTGTACTAACCTGAATGAATGCGAGCTACTTTGCTTCAATTATGCTGAAACCAATTAGGACCTTTTGCTTGTGAAGACATAATGGTCAACTTTGTTGGGGCTGTGGAGGTGGAATAACAAAGAAAAGAGAATTCCTGGGTAGTGCAGACAGTTAAGTGCTGAGCTACTAACTGAAAGCTTGACAGTTCTAATCTACCTAGAGGCACCTCGAACAAAAGACCTGGTGATCTACTTTGAAAAATGAGCCATGAAAAACCCTGTGGAGCATAATTCTACTCTGACACATATGGGGTCACCATGAACTGGAACCAGCTCCACAGCAACTGGTGTTTTGTTTTTTAAAACAGAAGAAGAATAAGGAAAAGAAGATTCAAAACGGCAGAATGTAAATTTTCTCCAATAGCTAAATAATTTCGTAGCTTTGAATTTTCAGGTCTCCAACAGAAAAATTAGCCTCTGTGAAAATTTGCTGAGAGATTATTTTCATCCTTGAGGTGGAATCGGAGGCTTTATTTTCCACAGTGTCCATCACAGAGAAGCAGCTCTGACCCCAAACCACCCCTGAAGCTTTTGCTTACCTCCCAGGGGTTCTCGGTTTCTTCCATGCCTTTTCAGTTTTCCCGATGAGCATGCTCTGTGAAATCACCTGGACTGTGGGCAGTAAACAATCATCTTACTTCTCAGAGGACGGCACGTCTGTAGGGCTGTTGCCGAACAATTTGCAGGTTTCCAGAAGGTGTTAGCCACTGGGAATATTGGATGCCTGGCAGAGCAATTTCAAAAATAAGAAGTATGGCCCATGAATTTTTTACCTAGGATTTAAAACCATTAGTCTCCATTATAATGTCTTGGAGTTTAACAGAAAATAGGATATATGGCATCTCTGGGCTTTGGTTTTCTCATTTGCTAAAAAGAGGAGTGAGTCAAAGACAGAATAAAGTTCCATCAATGATTGTCCATGATTAAAGTCAGCTTGCTTCGTCCCTGTAAACTGATGACATAGGACAGCTCTGTTCCAATGGCTATAGTCCAACCGAATTTGAGACTTAAGGGACAACACAAGCCTGATATTACCATGGGCTGTAGCTCCTTAGTTTACTAACTGTTGGATTTTAAATGATCCTCTCCTCATTACCTTTATATCAGACAGGCCCTACACTGCCATTTGCAGTCCAGGTAAGGGAACATCTCCAGACTATTGCTCCATCAATATTGCAACATCTGTGGACAAAAAAAGGATTCATCAGGAAGCACAGGCTTTGAAATTTTTGAGAATATAGTCTACTTTACCTTACTTCTCCCACTTTCAAAGTTCAAATGACCAGTGTAGCACCTGGAGACGCTACAACATTATATCAAAGTGTTCTGTCTGAATGAATATTTAAACTTTCTGTGGGAAATACAAATGGTGGTTTGTGGGAAATACAAACCTGTTGCCATTGAGTGGATTCCGACTCATAGCAACCCTATTTACTTGGCAACCCTGGTGGCATAGTGGCTAAGCACTACGGGTGCTAACCAAAAGGTCAGCAGTTCGAATCCACCAGGCATTCCTTGGAAATTCTAACTGGGCAGTTCTACTCTCTCCTGTAGGGTTGCTATCAATCATAATCGACTTGAAAGCAACGGGTTTGGTTTGGGGTTTTTTTAGTGGAAAATACATTCTGCAAAAATGTGCCTCATCATGTTTAAAATTAACTGGGAGATAGGATTAATAGCCTTCCATTTTGGTTCTTTTAAGAGGATACAGCACTTTCTAATTCAAGGGGAAGAAATTCCCTTCTAGGTGGCCAGCCAATTGCCTCTTTTTTTAAGCTCATAGTAACTTCAAGTTGATCGTAGCCTCAAAGATATGTAGGTTTAGTAAGAGAAAATACTTCCAAGTTTTCTGCAATTATTTTTTCTGGGCAAACTCAACTCTATTAACAATTCCACTCAGCTTCCTTTGAAGCAAAGATAGTGAATGCAGGGAGGAAAAAAATACTGTAGTTCTGAGCATCTTTACGCTTACCTTCCTTTAAGAAAATTTCTCAAGGCTAACCTTCTCTTTGTATTGAAAAGAGAAATCTTAGGATCAAGCTGCAATTTGGTGCATTGGTAGTTCTGTGGTAGAATTCTTGCCTTCTATGTGGGAAACCTGGGTTTGTCAGTGGAGACTATGTTGCTAAAAAAGGTCTTCAGTTAACAGCAGTAACACGGAACATTAATTCCTTCTTGGATCGAGTCCCAAATTGTACATACCCTTGTGGGTCATATTTATACTGCCAAGTGATACACACAAAAACACTTTCCTCATACAAACAGTCCATGTTGGGACAATTTCTAATCAGCATCCTGTAAAGTCAAGTTCCAAGTGTAGTTTGGCTAAAATGCAACCATACTGTCCCTTGGTTCTCTTTTGTCAGTTAACACCACTGGCTCCTGAGACTTCCCACAGGTGTTCTCTGGGCAGAGAATTTTCCAGCTGCATCTCGCTCAGTGTCCAACTACACGGATATGCACCTGTTGTTTCTCCTTTCTAGTCCCCTTTTCTAATCATTAAGATTAGGAGATGTGAATCAAAAGACCTCAGAGGTCCTTTCTTTGAAGCACATTAAATTCCAGCTTCACTATAAAGAAAAGGGAATAAAGCTATATAGTTACCCAGTTTTCAAGGGATGTGGGTGGGAGGTAAGAGATAGAAACAGTGCAAATGTCACACTTACCCATCTGTCCAGCTTCTGTGTGGCAGTCCCTACAGTTAAAAATTTTTTTTCATTAGGTCTGGCATTTAAAGGAACATTTTATTTCCCTTAAATCAATTTTCTATCTTCCCAAAGATATGAATTCTTTCAAATCTACACCATAAATCTGGTCTTTTACTTAAACTTATTTGATAAGTAAATTAAAAGGAAAACTACCAACAGGTATTTATTAAAAACCTATATTGTGGCTGTTATTTCTGTGTGAAGACCAAGAGGTATGTAGCAAATATTTTCCCAGAAGAATTCGTAAGACAGTGACCAAAGACTAATTAGTAAGTAAATCAACAACTAATTAGATGATGATAATGTGTAGTAGTCCATGGAAGCGTCAGGAAGTTGGAATGGGGCTGTGAAGGCTGCCTGGGAGGGTGATAGTGAGGCTCCTGCTCAAAGTCTCAAGCCCTTCTGGCTAAAATACTCTATATTTGGAAGTCGATAGAGTCCATTGGTGGTTCAGCGGTACAATTCTCGCTGAAGACCCAGGCTTAGTCCCCAGCCAATTCACTGCAAATGCAGACACCACCTGTCAGTGGAGGCTTGTGCATTGCTATGATGCTGAACAGTTTCAGCAGAGCTTCCACACTAAGACAGACCGGAAAAAAGGGCTTCTACTTCCAAAACTCAGCCAACAAAAACCCTATGGATCACGACGGTCTGACCCACAACTGATCATGACAATGGTGGGATCACTCAGCATTTTATTCCATTGTGCATGGGGATGCCAGGATTTGGGGGCTGACTTGAAGGCAGCTGACATCAACAACAGAGTCCTCTGACACCAATTATACCAGTACACTGTACTCTACAAACTGTTCCAAGCCAAATGGGTCATATTCTGACCCCTGCTTTGAAAATATTTTGCGTAGACATTTATTATATAATTTATTTCTCCCACTGCAATGTAAACTTCTTAACACTTGGGATCATTCACATATTTACCCCCAAGCTATAAAAACAAACACAGAGTAGATTTTCAATAAATTCTTAATTGAGTTGATCCCATCTATCAGTTATATTGACTGGACATGGTTTCACAGAGGTGGTGAGATTCCATCTAGGCATGGAAAGGTTTGAATAAAATTTAGCTAACCTGAAAGCTTTAGGAAAGGCATTCCAAGGCATGGGTTGATGGAAGCAAAGGAAGGGAAAATGAAGGAGAGCATATTTAATGGAAAACAAAGATTAAACGTTAGAACAGGGCCAGATGTAATGGACCGTAGGAACTAGGCAGAAAAACCTGGACTTAGAAGTTATTGGGAAGCACTTGGGGTTCTTGAGCAGTTGTATGGCATGCAGTCAAAACAAAAGATTTTTTATTTCCTCAGCCTGTCACAGTGACAATGATCCCTTTTCCTAGGCTTAACTAGACCAGGCAAAAAGGGTCTAGTTAAGAGACTGATATTATGAAATAATAGTCAAGTATGAGAAAGGGGTGAGCCTGGTAGGTCAGCTGCCTTTAACTGACATTTGAATTTATCTCTCCATGACTAATTTAGTTAAGGATTAGAGAGAATTTCCGTTAGTTCTGAGAGACAAAGGAATCCTTTGCTAAAGGAGGCTGTGAACTTTCCTCTTTGCCTGTGGTTTCCTGGGTAACACAAGGTAACACCAGCTAAACTTGGATCATGTGGGTTCTTACCCAGAGCAGCCAGAATTAGATATAGTCCAAGGGGTGAGTACAAGTTGTAGCTTTGGAGAGTAGCCAAGGCTAACATCAGAGGAGCAGCATCAGCCATCAAGTTTAGAGGCCAGAGAGAAGCTGGTGAAACAAAAGGCCAGGCATCAAGAAAACAGTGCAAGAATGACACTTTTTGTATCAAGAGACTTTTTGTGGCAGATAACATACATTAAACTCAAACCAGTTTGCAAACATTAAATTGGTTGAGTCATAAATGAAAACTCCAGAAGTGTTAGTGGTTTTGTGGATAACAATGTAATTAGGTCTTGGTCTCAGTCTTTCTTCCTTGCCACTCTGCTTTGTTCACCATATTAGCTCCATTTTCAGGCAGGCTTATGTCTGTGGAGGACAAGATGGCTGTCAGCGCCAGCCTCACATACCATTCTATCAGAGCCCCGGCAGAAAGGAAGAATTTTCACTTCCCTATAATTCCATCCTGGAGCCCTGGTGGCAGAGTGGTTAAGATTTGTTTGCTAACTTGAAAGGTAGGCAGTTTGAAACCACCAGAGGCTCCTTGGAAACCCTACGGGGCAGTTCTATTCTGTCCAATAGGGTCACCATGAGTCGGAGTTGACTTCACAGCAATGGATTTGGTTTTTGTTTTTTTTATAATCCCATCCAAATCCAGGAATTGAATCTCATCAGCTCTATAAGGTCACAAGCCAATTCCTGTGCTGATTACAATAGCCAGGGTAATGCAATGCCCGGATGGCCTGGGCTGGGTCATGGTAATTCCTGGAAGCAGCTCCACCCAAACCTCTTGGATGAGCTTGGCAAAGAGATGGTTCCCCTGAGAAAATCAGGATGCAATCATCATAATAAGAGTGATTGGATGCTGGACAGGCAAAAATAAGAGATGATTAGCCCTTGACCCATTGCCCTCAAATTGATTCCAACTCATAGCTTACTACAGAAAAAGTAGTTCCTGAAGTGAACGGAGTTCCCACTGGTGCTAGTTTAATGACCCAGGAGAGGAGACACCAGCTCTAAGTTTGGGAAGGACCTTGGAGATTTTAAAGAATAGGGAAATGATAATTTTTCTTAAGTGGTTTTATTGTAGACTTAGAAGTACAGAAAAAAAACTAAATAACCCACCCTCCCCAAAATACACCCCCTACTGCAGCCCTCCGATTTTAAAAATCTTTTAGTCAGATTTAAACCAAGCTAAAAAAAAAAAAAAAAATTTTTTTTTTTTTTAATTATAGTGACCCAAATTAATGTATCATTTCTTCTGGGATTAACATCTAGAAATATGTCAAATACTTGAGACAAGGATTGTTAAATTTTCTCTGAATCATTTACTCTATGATGTCTTTCAAAATATGTAGTTTGAATTTAGCTTTTATATCAGAAATGCTTTGCTACCAAATCATAATGTATGGGAACATGTGCGCTGATAATGTTTATACTCAGGTTTATACCCCGACCCATTTCTTGATGACCTTATAATGACTTTTAACACTGGTTTCTATAGTAGTTGAATGTTTTCTTGAATTTTGTTTACATAACCAGAGATATCATTGATGGGTACATTTTGATAAATATGAAAAAATAAGTAAAGTAGCCTGAAAAGATTTATTCTTAGTGAATCCAGGGTTGCTGAGTTCCCATGATACCATTCAACTCTGGGAGCAGAGGCCATATTTTTCCTCTTTGTTATTTTATAGTGGTCGACTATTAAACTAACACTAAGAGTTACATATGCAGAAACAAAAACAAGGTACCTCTCTGATTAGTGGAATAGGCATATTGACTGCCTTGGTTGTGAAACATAGTATTGCATTTAGTTCTGATTGCCATAAATTGAGGCCTAGTGGAGTATACAGAATGGCCTACCATGGTAAAGAGACTTGAAATCATGTCTCTATTAATAGAAATTGGGAGTGTTTAGCTTATTAAAGGGAAGACTCAAGGGAAATATGATATTTGAAGTTCCATAATGTAGAGGAGGGATTATATCTCTTCTATAAGTCCCACAAAGGGTCAAATTATGATCAAGGGAGAGAAAATTCAGGAAGAGAATTTGGCTCATTCAGAACTGCTCAAAGATATCCTGGGTTGCAGTTGGTTAAAGGAGTTAGAGATTTCTCATTCCTCGAGGTGTTAAAAGAGGAACATGGATGGTCACTGAATGATCCTGATATTAAAACGGAAGAGGAGTGTCTTCTAATGTGTAAAACATTAGACAAAGAGAAATTTATTCTCTCACAGTCTAGTAAGCTACAAGTCCAAAGTCAGAGAGTCAGCTCCAGAGGAAGGCCTTCTTCTCTCGGTCGACTCTGGAGGAAAGTCCTTGTCCTTAGTCTTCACCTGGTCTGGCAGCATCTCAGTGCAGGAACCCTAGGTCCAAAGTACAGGCTCTGCTCCTGCCACTGTTTTCTTGGTGGTATGGGGTCACCTTGTCTCTCTGCTCAGTTCTTTATTTTATATCTCGGAAAGGATTGGCTTAAGACACTACCTAATCTTGTAGACCTCATCAATACAATTGCCACTAATCCGTCTTATTACATCACAGTGATAGGATTTACAACATATAAGAAAATCACATAAAATGGTGGACAATCACATAAAATTGTGGACAGTCACACAATACTGAGAATCATGGCCCAGCTAAGTTGACAGATATTCTGGGGGGACACAGTTCAATCCATGACACCACCCTAATACAAATCATCATCATTTATGTCCTAGACTATATCTTCTTATCTGGTATTCTATTTTTCAATGTTTCCCCTTGATCTTTGATAGAATCCAAATTCTTTATTATGGCTTTTGGAGACCCTCTACTATCTGGCTATTGTTTCCCTTTACAGCCTCTTTTGTCACTCTCCCTCTTCCATTCTATTTGCCAGCCATCAGCTGAAAGAACTATCTTTCAGTTCTTCAAAGGCACCACATTCCTTCTCCATGGGTTTCTGTACATGCAGTGCTACTTTTCTGTCTAGAACATTCTTTTCAACAACCTTTGTCTAACTAAGTCCTTCTCATTTTTTTGAGTCTCAGCTTGAATATTAGTTGCTCTAGAAGGCCTTCCTATACTTCTGGACCCCTTGATGAATATATCTTCTGTGGTGACATTTATCACACCATTTATTATTTATCTTCCCTGATAGAGGAATGTAAGTTCTTTAAGGGAATAGCTAGCGTTCGCATTCCCACCATAGAATGTTGTAATATAGATGCAAGTTTCAGAATCTCTTCAGGGATCAAGTACAGAAAAAATACTAAGGCACTTAATTGTCTAATCTGGGCTTGGGGCAAGTGCATTTCTGTCTTGATTTCCAGCTTCTCTCTGAGTTGAGGCCTAGCCAGAAGCTAATAGAGTCCTGTCTGGAGACCTGCTCCCTCCTGGGTGGTGCACTGCGCTCACTTCCAATTTATTAGTGGGTTCCCCTTCCCACTCTTCTTCCTCCTCTGCAGAGCAACTACTCATTTCTGCTTATGAGGGTTTTTTCCTCACTGACTTTATTTGGATTACATCTAGAGCAGCCTCCTTCTCTGGGGTATGACCAATCTCTAAACCGGAATTTGACCATCTCGGTAATTGGACTAGACGATCTTTAAGTGCCTGGCCTCATATTCTGTGATCTTTCCCTCCTTTCCTCCCTTCCCTTCCTTTCTGTCTACCTTCCTAAATGGGAGCCCACATCTTCCCTTACAAAGTTTACATTGGCAAAGATTTGTAAAACTGGCATATATTAAAAAAATATTTTTCCCTTACAAAGTTTACATTGGCAAAGATTTGTAAAACTGGCATAGGAGTTTAGAAATTCAGGATATGTGTGGTATGTCTGAAGCCCCAGAGTTGGAACCGTTCAACTGCTCCTTACCTAATCATTTGCCAAATAAACAGACAATTAAAAACACATCTAAATAGACAGGCCTTAGACCCAAGACCCAAAGGAATATTAAACAACCTATGGAAATCTCACATTTATGACTCAATTATTCTAGGTTTTTCTGTCAATTCATTACACTTCAGAATACCCAATAACCCTTTAAGAAAGATATTAATAATGAGAAATGAATGCCTTAGGCCTGAAGCCACAGTCTTGGGTAATCTGGAGCCCTTTAAGATGGTTACTTGGCCAAGAGGCACTTAAACTGAGAAACCCTTGTTATAAACCAACAGAAAGAGTAGTCCATTTGCATGGCTCCATAGGGAACCATTACATTTTATGGCATTTATGTAGAACAGAATGTGAATGGTGACCTCTGGAGTTGTGCAAATTTATTGTCCCAACTGAAAGCTTGTTAGCTCAGAAGACCTGGCCAGTTGTCCTATACTGATTGAGTAGGCTTGGGGTCTTCAGTTTAAAAGACATCCAAAGATTTCACACAACTGCTCACATCTCTCTTAGTTACAGAAGAGAATTTCCTTGTGTTAACTCCACAACTTCAGTCTTTGCTGTTGTCCTGGCTGGTAAGTGAATTCTCCGACTCAGGGCTACCCTTTTTTTCTCCTTGCCTAATTTTATAGTGAAAAAATGTGACCTATCTAGACTTGCTTTTGCTTGGCTCAGTCCCTCATGGCTTGAAAGCTGGGAGCCTCAGCTGGATCCACCAATTGGCTCTCCCAAATACAGTGCCTCACACATTAAAGCCTACAGTTTCCCTATTTGATGACTGAGGATGAATAACAGACAGGTTGCCCCAGACCCTCCATTTTCAGGGGCACCCAAGGGAGAAATTCCATTACCATGAGGCATTCTTTAGAATTGAGTCTTTTATGAGGACAGTAGTTCAGAGAAAGGTCATTTCTAAGCTTATTGAAATGGATGCGTAAGTATGATTTTGAAGCATAAATTTTAAAAAGAAAAATTCACTAAACCAATACAGCTCAATGGAGAAAACACGGAACTGGATTCTGGTCTCTGTTCTGACACTAATAACCTAAGTGACTGAAGCAAAGTAACTTAACCTTCTGTACCTCAGGCCCCTCTTATGTAAAATGAAGAGGGGTTACTAGGTCATGCTGGAGTATTTCCCATTTCTAAAAGAACTGGAAGTTTTTTTTTTTTTTTCCAGCTCTACTACTCTAGAACTTGATGACCATTCTTTTTAAAATCAGATCTACTTCCATTAATATCTCTTCTAACTTGCTACCTCTAAACACATATAAAAGCGAAATCTAAATCTTGTCCTTACTCAAGTTCTAAATACAGGTTTTTTCCAGTTTTGGAATTCATTGCAAAACAACCATTCAAGGGGGATAAAATAACCCAGTAATCATCACAGCTCCCTCTCAATCTCCCCAAAATTGCTCCTGGGGACATGTTGGCAGAATGGGCTATGGAGGACTGTGAGGGAGTCTGCAAGCCTCTCTGTCCTGTGTGGAAGAGTTATAGGATTCTTATCTGTATGTGGCTTGCAGTCCCCACATTACAGCATGGATGTAGTCTTGTTTATCTCCTGGTATATTTTGATGTTCTTGTTTGCAGGACTAAATAATTGTCAGTCTTCTCAGAGGCCACACATTTTTAATAAATTATTTGATGCTTATAAAACAAACACAGTGGTTTAAACTTGAACATTTTGTAGGATTTAGATCATGTGCCAAGGGATTTTTTTTCCTGTATAGTGTGTTTGTTGTCTATAACTTGTTGTCCATTTCCTTTAATAAAGCAAGCTTTTTTTATTACCTCAGTCTACTCCCACAGCTGACTTCCTTGGTCACAGAGGCTTTCCTCCCCAGTATTCTGAGATCATCGTGCCATATTTATTTCCCTGAGCATTGCTTTTACCATGCCACTTTTCTACCCTAAAACCTCCACTCTCTTCCTCTTATTGCCTGTGACAGCAGGTCCACACTTCCCTGTTCTTTATGCTATATCAAGAGTTTCCAGCTTCCCAAACTTTCTAGATTGCTGGGAGAAACCAGGTGAGCACCAAGGATCCTCATGCTTGATATTGACAATATGGATGGGAACATGGCACAGTGGAAAATCATGGATTTGGAGTCAGATAGGCCAGGATCTAAATTCTGGCTCTGCCACTAATGGATGTAGAATTTTGTGTGAATTACTTAGATTCTGAACTTCAGTTTTTTATCTGATAAATATGCCTTAACTTTTATGAAACTTAAGTGAGATAGTATAACTAAGGTGCCAATGTCCTTCCCATCTCTGCTTCTCTAGAGAACTAGTCTAGTTATTTACTTACAGTCAGCTGATCTCAAAGCCACTTCAAATTTATTCCTCCTCCTGTTTTCTCTTAATGAAAGGAATCACCATTGACCCCATCACTCAAACCAGACACCTACAAGTGATCTGAGAATTCCCCATTCCCTTGCTTTTCAATCCAATGAGTCTTCATGGCTGGAGTATTTTACCTCCTTAATATCTACTGAGTCTTTCCCACCCTGTCCATCCCCATTGCTGTTGTTTTGAGACATACCCTTGCCATCTATCACTTGGACAGTGGCTGTATCTTCTAACTGGACTTTCTCCCTACAGTTTCATTCCCCTCCAACTCAGCCTCCATTCTGCTTCTGGGGTGATTTTTATAAAAACAAATTTGATCATGATACTCCTTCACTTAAAATTCTTCCATAATCCTTCATTACCTGTAGAGTAAGATCCAAACTCCATAGCTTGATTTTCAAAGCCCTGCATGACCTGGCCCCCACTCACCTCTGCAGCCTCCTATCTTGCTGTTCATCCTCTCCTTCAGCTACATGAGACAAACACACCATGCTATTCTTCACTTCTCAGTCTTTGCTCAGTCTGGACTCTGTCAGAGATACCACCCCAAGAACCCAGAAAACACCTGCCTTTTATTAAAGCCACAGCTCAGTGGTCATTTACTTTATTGAGTCCTTTATTATACCTCCCCCCCACCCCAGTGGAATTATCCAGTATTTCATTTTTTGCCCCCACTATAACCTAAGTATACTTCTATCACAGTTCTTATACACTTCTTTTAAATAGAAGCTTTCTTAAAATCCATAGAACCAGCTCACTGTATGTCTTAGGATGGGTTCACTAGAGAAGCAAAACCAGTCAAGTATATATACATGCATGTGTAAATATATATATATATAGAGAGAGAGAGAGAGAGATTTAACTCAGGGAAATGGCTCATGCAGTTGTAGTGTCAGGCAAACCCCAAGTTGGTGGGTCAAGTGTCAGGTATCAGGCTGGAAGCTTCTCCTAACTCACATAGCTGCAGGGGCTGACAAATCCAAGATCAGCAGGTCAGATAGCAGCCTGCTGGCTTACAGACTGTGGAGGCTGAAGAATCCCAAGATCAGCACATAATATGGCAGGCCTTTGGCTCAAGTCCAAAGAGTTGGAGGTCAGATGATGACAAGCCAGATGTAGGATCTAGAGCAAGCAAAAGCCAATGAGCTTTGCCAGAACCTCCATATATTGGATGCAGGCCACACCTCAGAGGAAACTCACCTTACAACTGATCATGTGATGGAGGTCATTGCCTTATATCACAAAATGGAGGACAACTACATCATTACATAACTGCCAAAACACTGAGAATCATGGCCCAGACAAGTTGACACACAACCTTAAACAATACAGTTTACCCCTTGTAGATTTGGCACCTGTACACATTCCTTAAACAATACACAATCTCTAAATAAAGACAATTACAAAGTCATCCTTGCACCTAACATGATACAACTAACATGCATGAAACTGAAAATGCACTACTCCCATTTACATCTTATATTTAATAAGTGAAGAAAACAAAAATATTTGGTGCTGCACATACATGGAAGGAATACTCATAACAATTACAATCTTTGTTTCTACAACTGGTCGCACGGGGTTGTAATGGATATTTAGAACTACCTTCTTTTACCATCCATTCCATGTTTCCTCTACCCTCACCAAGCACCTCAGCTGGTCGTGATTCTTTGCCTAGTGGGGTACCCAAACCTTCATTCCTGAAGAGTCAGCCATTAGAAGTCATGTCAGAATTGAGTTGCTATAGTTTCATATTGACTTTAATCACAGGGCATTATTATATTAAGCGATGCCCTAAGGGATCTCCTGTATTCCAGACATATTCTTCCTTACCTCCATTATGCAACATCAAACTGATTTCTTTTAGAGGTCAAGGTCAATCACACCAGCCAGTATGGTAACTCCCTTCTTTGTTGATCCAGAAGTATGTGGAGCCCAAAGTGGCTGGGTGGCATTCTTGACTTCCAGTTCCATGGAATCCATGTTGGATCTCCAGGTGGGAGCATTCCTCCCTGTGGAAATAAGATCTGTATAGCATAGGGTCAAGGGGACAGGAACCAAAAATTTTACAAGTGGGTCACTAGGGGTGGTAGTGATTGGTGCTACTAAATCTCCACCCCTTGATTCCTAGAACCATGAATCCTCACTATGGGAGAAACTGCACCATGTGTTGGACATTGGTTTAGAGCATATAAAGCCTCTTGGAGAACATTGCCCCAATACTGCAAAGTGTTGCCACCTACCTAACTGTAATTGTGTCTTTAGAGGGCCATTGCATTACTCCATCAAGCCAGCTACTTCAGGATGATAGGCAACATGGAAAGACCAGTGAACTCCCTGAGTATGGGCCCATTGCTGATCTTCATTTGCTGTGAAGAGAGTCCCTTGATTGGAGATGATATTGTGTGAGATACCATGATGTGGGATAAGGCATCTTGTGAGTTTACAGATGGTAGTTTTGGCACAGGCGTTGCAAGTAGGGAAGGCAAATCCATATCTAGAGTAAGTGTCTATTCCAGTAAGAATGAAACCTTGTACTTTCCATGATGGAAGTGATCCATTGTAATGAACACGCTTGCCACCAGGTTGCTGGCTGATCACAGCAAGTAATAATGCCATATCGGGGACTCAGTGCTGGTCTCTGCTGCTGGTAGGTTGGGCACTCAGCAGTGGCTGTAGCCAAGTCAGCCTTGGTGAGTGGAAGTCCCTGTTGCCTAGTCCATGCAAGACCTCCATCCCTGCCACCATGGACACTTTGTTGATGGGCCCATTGAGCAATGATGGGAATGGCTGAAGCAAAAATACAACTAATATCTGCAGAATGCATCATCCTATCCACTTGGGTGTTAAAATCCTCCTCTACTGAGTTCACCCTTAGCATTCATATGAGACACAAATATCTTCAATTTTTTGGTCCATTCAGAAATTCTATCCACATACCTCTTCCCCATACCTCCTGGTCACCGACTATCCAATCATGTTTCTTCCAAATCACTGATCATCCAGCCAAATCATTGGCCACAGCCCATGAATCAGTATACATTCATACATCTGGCCATTTCTCCATCCAAGCAAAGTAAACAACTAGGTGTACTGCTCAAAGTTCTGCCCACTGGGAGGATTTCCCTTCACCACTGTCCTTCAGAGAGGTCCCAGAAAGGGACTGTAGTGGTATTGCTGTCCACTTTTGAGTGGCACCTGCATATCATGCAGAACTGTTTGTAAACCAGGCACAAGTTTTCCTTTCCTCAGTCCACTGATCATAAGGAACGGCTCATGAGGCCAGAAGTGCAGACTAGGAGAGGGCAAGTAAGGTGACAAGAGTGGAGACCATAGGCATTTGGACCACTTTCTCATGCAACTTACTTGTGCCTTCAGGTCCTCCTCAGGCCCAATCTCATAAAAAGCACCTCCGTTTAATGATGGAGTGCTGCTGTGCACTTCTGACTTTATGGCTTTGTGGGTAAGACAACAGCTAGTTCATGATGGGCTGCTCAGGCCACATGGTGACTTGGTGACTTGGTCATTGATGCTTCTTCCTTACCAGGTCTTATCAGCATAACATCATCAATGTAATGGACCAGTGTGACGTCTCATGGAAGTGAAAGGCAATCAAGGTCCCTGCGGACTAAATTATAACACAGGGCTGGAGAGTTGATATACATTGAGGTAGGAAAGTGAAGGTGTATTGCTGGCCTTGCCAGCTGAAGGCAAACTGCTTGTGGTGATCCTTCTGAACAGGAATTGAGAAAAAAACATTGGCCAGCTCAATAGCTACATACCAGGTCCAAGGAAATGTTAATTTGTTTAAGGAATGAAAACACATCTGGAAAGGCAGCTGCAATTGGAGCCACCACCTGGTTAAGTTTACAATAATTCACTGCCATTCTCCAAGATCCATCTGTTTTTTGCACAGGCCAAATATGCAACTTGAATGGGGATGCGGTAGGAATCACTGCCCCTGTGTCCTTCAAGTCCTTGATGGTGGCAGTGATCCCAGCAATCCCTCTAGGAATGTGGTATTGCTTTTGGTTTACTGTTTTCCTAGGTAAGAGCAATTGTAATGACTTCCAGTTGGCTTTTCTTACCATAATAGCCTTCACTCCATTTGTCAGGGAAGCAATGTGGGGGTTCTTTCAGTTGCTCAATATATCTATTCTAATTACACATTCTGAAACTTGGGAAATAAACCACAGAATGGGTCAGGGAATCTACTGGACCCACTCAGATGAACCTGAGGTAAAACTCCATTAATGACCTGACCTCCATATGCACCCACTTTAACTGGGTCTCCTGGAATTAGTGTCAGTTTCGAGCCAGTATCCAGTAATCCCCCAGAATTCTGATTATATCCTTTTCACCAATGAACCGTCACTCTTATAAAATGCCATAGGTCCCTTTAGGGAAGGCTGGGGGAAGATTAACAGTATAAATTTTTGGTAGTGTTGTGGGGGTCTGTCAACTGGCTCAAGTCTGGGAGTTACTTGAAAGGGCATGACTCTATAGTCTGGCAATTTGAGTTAGATTGCCACTCGATCTAGAATTCTTCTGCTTGTACAGATCGAGTAAATGTTTAGTAGACTTCCCATCTATTTCACTCCTAGGGACACCATGACTAATTATCCAAACCATAAGTCCATACAAGTTAGACTATTCTGATTTCTGCTTTGATTCTGCTGTCCATTACTGTAACCATATCCACCTTGTTTTTGTTGATTGAGAGCTGCCACTCGTACCCTACCAGCATGGGGTTCAACTGCCCCCCTTGTAGTTAGGTGTTTTAATTCAGTTAGGGCCATTCCAATGTCAAATTTGACTTAAATAAAATAGCAATCACAACAGTCTTCTTGGAAGCTGGGACTCCCCTCACAAATTTGTTCCTCGCCTTTGTGGTAAAAAGTATGTCCTCTGGGCACTCCATGGGTTGACATGTGAGCTTAACCTGATAAATTCACTCTAACATATCAATTTTCCTAAGCCTTTGGATATCTTCTTCTATAGTATACCAAGGCAAGTGTGGTACTGCAACTTGATTTAGTGTAGACCACTGTGCAATCCATACTTCAGCAAACAAAATATTATTAAATCATTTCCCATTCTCTCAAGCTGAAACACTGAATAAAAAATCTGTGCTTAGTGGGCCCATGTCAATAAACTCAGACTGATCTGACTTTATGTTCCTTGCATCATTATCCTACACCCTTAATAGCCATTCCCACACATATTCCTCAGGTTTCTGTTTTTACGTATTAGAAAAGTCAAGCAGTTCTTTTCGAGTGTATTTTACCTCCTCCTCCTGGGTCACACTTTGTACTTCACCTTTTGGGGCTTTCTGGGACTTAAGTCTAGTTGTAGATCTAGAAGTAAAAACAGGCAGTGGGATGTGTTCTGAGAAAATTCAGCAACGTCTTGTAAGGCAACTGCCTCAGGCGGTGACTTAGACGTCTCCCTCAGTGAGGATTCAGACACCACACCAGACAATGCCTCACAGAAAGGCTCTTCAGACACAGCTTGGTTAATCTCATCAGATGGGGGTGAAGGTTTTACTGGGGAGGGTGGCTTAGTAGACAAGGATGGAGTAATCTCTTTAGATGGGAGTGAGAAGGCTGTTTCTGTTGGCAGCAGTGATTCAATGGAATTTAGGGGGTCAGTACCCCCAGCTTCCTGATCATCTGCCCATATGTTCCCACCTGAAGTTTCAGATCCCATTTCTTCTCAATCAATGCCCTCACTTTAACTTCAGACACCATCTGAGGTTGGAAATCATTTGGCATTGTAATTCAGCCACTCTTACAATAAGCCTCTGGGTTTGGTTTTCAGCAATATCAGCTCTGTTACTACAAGAAATAAAGCTTTCTTTCAGGACAAAAGTGGCAACTTTGAGGTCATTTATGTGGCACTCGAGCTGTGACTCTGAAGCCCTGAGCTCATTTCTTTCTTTCACAACTTTGTTTAGTGGAAGTAGGGCCAACCAACCTTATATTTCTCATTCTGACAAAATTGTAGAAAAGTATCAGGCATGTGATCACTCAGAGCCTCACCTCTCACCAATACTTGATCTATTGGTGGTGATATTTTTCGTATTTCTATTGCCACGTCACACCATTGATTAGCATTACCCTCTGGAAACAGAATCATCAACACCTTTAAGACTAACCAGACTTGGGAACTAATTTAGAAAACTCATCCTTACAATTTTTTTTCTCTAGAACCACGCTCAGTACCAAATGTCTTAGGCTGGGTTCTCTAGAGAAGGAAAACCAGTGAAGCACATATATATATACAGAGAGAGAGAATTTTATTTCAGGCAAATTGTTCACTCGATTGTAGAGGCTGGCAAGTCCCAAGTCCATGGGTCACCCATCAGGCTGGAGGATTCTCCTGATTCACATAGCTGCAGGATCTGACAATTCCAAGATTGTAGGCCAGATGGCGGGGAGCTGGCTCATAGGCTGCAAAGGCCAACTAATCCCAATATCAGCAGACAATATGGCAGGCCACTGGCTTAAGTCCTAATAACAGGAGGTCAGATGATGACGAGCTGGATGCAGAATCCAGAGTAAACAAAAGACAGCAAGTTTTGCCAGAACATCCATATATATTGGATGCAGGCCACACCCTCAGGGAAACTCCCCTTACAACTGACTCATGGATCACGTCATGGAGGTTATTACATTATATTGCAAAATGGAGGAGAGCTACGTCATTATATTACTGCCAGACTGCATGTTTACATATCTGCCAAACCACTGAGAATCATCGCCCAGCCAAGTTGATGCACAACCTTAACCATCACACTGTATTAACCACAAACTGACAAGCATTCAAGGTAAGCAGGTACTAGATTCCAGTGGGTCCCTAGGATGACAGTGATCCTTGTTATGGGTTGAATTATGTCTCGCAAAGAGAGATCTTCAAGTTCTAACCCCTAAACCTCTGAATGTGACCTTGTTTGGAAATGGTGTTTTTCTTTTGTTATCAGTTAAGTTAATGAAGTCATACCGGAGCAGGGTGGTTCCTAATTCCTTCTGAGTGGTTTCTTATAAAAGGGGAGAACAGACAGGAGTCACACAAGAAGAAGTGACCATGTCATGATCTCCTGGGGGTTACCAGAAGCTGAAGAAACAAGGAAGGATCTTACCCTAGAGCCAACAGAGAGATCATAGGCTGCCAGTGCCCTGAATTTGGACTCCTAGCCTCCAGAATTGTGAGGAAATATATTTCTGTTCTTTAAAAACACCCATTTTGTGGTATTTTATTATGGCAGACCTAGGAAACTAAGAAAATCCTTGCACTGGTAGTTCATATATCAAGAGTCTGTAGTGTACATCACATATAATTATAACAACTGCATATTACACAAATTGAAGAAATATGAGTGGAAAATCCTATGTATATTCTATGACAATCTGAGTGCTTCGGAAATAATAAAAGCAAGTTGCTAAAAAAAAAATTGCTTGTTGAAATGTTGTTATTGTTTTATATACCATCAAGTTGGTTCTGACTCATAGCAACCCTATGCACAACAGAATGAAACACTGCCCGATTCCGTGCCATCCTTACAATTATTGTTATGTTTGAGCTCATTGTTGCAGCCACTGTGTCAACCCACCTCGTTGAGGGTCTTCCTCTTTTCCGCCGACCCTGTACTTTGCCAAGTACGATGTACTCCAGGGACTGATCCCTCCTGACAACATGTTCAAAGTATGTAAGACGCAGTCTCGCCATTCTTGCTTCTAAGGAGCATCCTGGTTGTATTTCTTCCAAGACAGATTTGTTCATTCTTTTGCCAGTCCATGGTATATTCAATATTCTTTGCCAACACCACAATTCAAAGGCGTCAATTCTTCTTCGGTCTTCCCTATTCATTGTCCAGCTTTCACATGTATGTGATGCAACTGAAAATACCATGGCTTGGGTCAGACACACCTAAGTCTCCAAGGTGACATCTTTGCTTTTCAACACTTTAAAGAGGTCCTTTGCAGCAGATTTGCCCAATGCAATGAGCCTTTTGATTTCTTGACTGCTACTTCCAAGGCTGTTGATTGTGGATCCAAGTAAAATGAAATCCCTTACAACTTCAATCTTTTCTCCATTTATCATGATGCTGCTTATTGGTCCAGTTGTGAGGATTTTTGTTTTCTTTATGTTGAGGTGCAATCCATACTGAAGGCTGTGGTCTTTGGTCTTCTTTAGTAAGTGTTTCAAGTCCTCTTCACTTTCAGCAAGCAAGGTGTGTCATCTGCATAACCCAGGCTGTTAATGAGTCTTCCTCCAATCCGGATGCCCCATTCTTCTTCATATAGTACAGCTTCTCTAATTATTTTCTCAGCATACAGATTGAATAGGTATGGTGAAAGGACACAACCTTGGACGCACACCCTTCCTGACTTTAAACCACTCAGTAACCCCTTGTTTTGTCTGAACAACTGCCTCTTGATCTATGTACAGGTTGCTCGTGAGCACAACTAAGTGTTCCAGAATTCCCATTTTTTCCAACATTATCTGTAACATTGAAATAGATATAAGAATATGGAGTGTATTAAATAATAGGTATATTAAAAATAGCCTAAAAATTTCCAAAGATGCTCTCTCAAATGGCTTTTCCTCAGTAGCTTTAAGTTCTTTTTTTAAATTTTTATGAAAAAATAGCATAAATTGCATATTATGGGCATGATTCGTATAGAAAAAGTTGATGTTAGAATTCCAATAAGTAAACTTTATTCAATGCAAAGTCACAGCCCAACATCAAAATATTGACAAGTAAATGTACTTTTATGTTTAAGTTAAAATAAAATATTTAAGGAAGACATTTATCATTTTTTTGGTTTTTCTGCCCTGCCTAAGTGGAATAGAGGGCTGAGGATAAGCTTGTCTATTATCCATACCCTATTACCCATACCATCAAGAGCAGGACTATGCCTAATTTGTACTTTACTTTCCAACAGAGGACCTGGCACTTAATATTTGCCACTAAAAATGGTCACTTAATACTTGCCATGTGAATAAGTAAGAAAAAACAAGCTCTTTGGACTAGTAAACTCTGCCAACATGTTAAGGTCTCAGGTTGGAAGGAAAAAAGGATGGGGGAAAAAACTTACCTTCTTTCTTTCCTGCTTGAAGGCACATTGTTATGAGTTGATTTGTGTCCCCTAAAAAGATATGCTGAAGTCCTAACCCCTGTACCTATGAATGTGACCTTATTTGGAAATAGCATCTTTGGAGATGTAATTATTTAAGTTAGCACGAGGCCATACTACAATAGGGTGGACCCTAATCTTATATGGCTGGTGCCCTTATAAGAAGAGGAGAAGAGATACAGAGACAGAAGAATTACAGGAAATGTGGCCAAGGATTTGAGAGATGTTGCCAAATCTAAATTACACTTCGGGCTACCAGAAGCTGGAAGAGGCAAGGAAGGAATTTCCCCTAGACCCTTCAGAGAGAGTGTGTTGGCACCTTCATTTCCGACTTCTGGCCTCCAGAACTGTGAGAGAATAAATTTCTGTGTTTTTAAGCTTCCCCATTTGTTATACTAACCTTAGGAAACTAACACACACATATTTTGGAAACTAGAGAAAATTGAGGAGCCCCATACACAGGACAAAACCTTATTTAAGGGAAGCAATTATCAAATGGGAATTGAGGATACTCAGTGATAGCCAGAAGCCCTTTTTGTGTTACCATTTATTACTGAGTATATTGGCTCACTGTTCTGGCTAAACACATTTGACTCCTCACGTCATTCAGACAACACAGGTGCATCTTGCTGTGACTTAGCGAATAATTCAAAACACCAATTCTTATCACCCAGGCCTGAGATAGTGTAAGGCATCTCTAGCTCAAAGCTCTTCTTACCCATCTTTTTGATAATTTTCGCCTAGCAGCTTGTTTTGTTGTCACCTACCTCCCTCTCTTAAAAGCCAAGTAAAGCCCCATTCCTTTAAAATCAAGGTTGGAATCATTAGACTCTGATAAATTGGAACTTCCCTATATTATGTTATTGCTAAATTTACAAACTTTTAGACCTTAATTCCCTCATTAAGATAATTAGTAAAACTAATATAAGCACATATGAGGAAATTGAAAGTAAACAAAAGGGAGAACATATTTACCAGTAATCTTCTCAGTATAGCTAGCATAAGCATTTGTATCTACACCTACTCCTCACTTGTCAGCTATTACATTGTCTGATATTTTGCATTTATGACAATAGTAAAAAATCTACTATCCTACTGTTTTGCATGTTAACAACCTACATTTGACAGTAACCAACGCTGAGGTGTGAGGTGGGAGTAACTCTGGCTGTGATAGTTAAGGTTATGTGTCAACTTGGCTGGGCCATGATTCTCAGTGGTTTGGCAGCTATGTAATGATGTAATTTGGCAGTTATGTAATTATGTAGCCTTCCTCCATTTTGTGATTGGATGTGGTCATCCTCCATAAAACCAATTTTCGAGTAACGAATTGGTCTTTGGAATCTAACCATGTTAATAAGCAAGGAGTGAGTGTATTTCCTTGTATTCCTTTTTTATATGTGTGTTTTATGCAAAACATATAATTATAGAGTATGTACAACTTTTTTATGCATATGCACATATTTATTGATTTATTTATCTTTACTTCCTAAAATGGTAATTGTATTTGACATACTGTTTGGAAACCTATATATCAAACACAGCTTTCTGAATCATTAAATATTTTTCCTATATCATACCTTAATAATTGCATAATATTCCATTGTATATTTCCAACATAATTTATCCTTCCAATTCTGTAGTATTGGACATTCATGCAGTTTTCTCCCTTACTTCCTTTCTTCTTTTTTTCTTTCTCTTTACCTCTCCCACCCTCAATTTTCTTTAAGCTTTATACTACAAGCAGTATTTTGTGTTACCACACAGTAATCACTGGTTTAATTTCCAATCTGAGAGAGCCAACACCCGGGTATAAAAATATGTGCATCAGCTACCCCATTTTCTGGATGAAGTATACTGGGGACCACACAGGATTTGGACTCAGAATGCCCATACCAGGTGGTGATGAGGGAGGCAATCCGTTGCCCCAATGGCACTTACGTTTTGGTACGGAGAGAGACAAATTTGGTTTAAAACAACAACAAAGCAACTAAATAAGGTTATTACAACGTGCAATTGACATTAGGAAGAATATATCCAGGGTGGTGATTCTGAGACTAAGTGGGTTGAGATTTCTAGCTTGGCCTCTTATGTGACTTGGGCTATCAGATAAAATTGCTCTGAAATTCAGTTGCTTCATCTGTAAAGTGGAAATACTTGTTTCATGCCCTATTTACATCACAGGATTCAACCAATGAGATGATACAGGTTTTGTAAATCTAAAAGCAAACTAGAAAAATCAATATTGGGGAATGATTATTAGTGATATAGCTAATTTCTCTCTATGAAAATTAATATAATTTTGTTTGTCGTTGTTAGGTTTGGTCGAGTCATTTCTGACTCATAGCAACCCTATATACAACAGAACGAAAACACTGCCTGATCCTGTGCCATTCTCAGAATCATTGCTATGTTTGAGCCAGTTTTTACAGCCATTGTGTCAATCCATCTCATTGAGGGTCTTCCTATTTTCACTGACACGCTGCCCGGCATGATGTCCTTCTCCAGAGTTTGGTCCCTCCTAATAACCTGTCCAAAGTATGTGAGATGAAGCCTCACCACTTTGCTTCTAAGAAGCATTCTGGCTATACTTCTTCCAAGACAGAATTTTTTCTTCTTTTAGCAGTCCATGGTATATTCAATATTCTTCATCAACACTATACTTATAATGCATCAATTCTTCAGTCTTCCTTGTTCAGCTTTTGCATGCATATAAGTTGATTGAAAATTCCAAGTTCTGGGTCAGGTGCACCTTAGTCTTCAAAGTGACATCTTTGCTTTTTAACACTTGCAACCGGTCTCTTGCAGTAGATTTGAACAATGCGATATGTTTGATTTCTTTCTTTCTTTTTTCTTTTTTTTTTTTTTTTTGTTTGATTTCTTGACTACTGGTTCCATGAGCATTAGTTGTGGAGCCAAGTAAAATAAAATCCTTGACAACTTCAATGTTTTCTCCGATTATGATTCTGCTGCTTATAAGTCCAGGGGTGAGGATTTTTGTTTTCTTTATGCTGAGGTGTAATCCATACTGGAGGCTGCAGTCTTTGATCTTCAGCAGTAAGTGCTTCAAGTTCTCTTGCTTTCAGCAAGGTTATGTCATCTGCATATCTAAGATTGTTAATGAGTCTTCCTCCAGTGCTGAGTTCTTCTTCATATAGTCCAGCTTCTCGGATTATTTGCTCAGCATACGGATTGAATAAGTATGGTGAAAGAGACAACCCTGACACTCACCTTTCCTGACTTTAAACCATGCAGTATATTCTTGTTCTGTTTGAATGACCGCCTCTTGATCCATGTACAGGTTCCTTATGAGCACAAGTAAGTGTTCTAGAACTCCCATTCTTCGCAATGTTATCCATAAATTTGTTATGATTCACACAGTTGAATACCTTTGCATAGTCTATAAAACACAGGTAAACATCTTTCTGGTATTCTCTGGCTTCAGATAATATCTATCTGACATCAGCAATAATATCCCTCATTCCACATCCTCTTCTGAATCTGGCTTGAATTTTTGACTCTTCCCTATCAATGTACTGCTGCAACCATTTTTGAATTACCTTCAGCAAAACTTTACTTGCCTGTGATATTAATGATATTGCTTGATAATTTCTGCTTTCTGTTGGGTTATTTTGTTTAGACTAAAAATTTCATGAAAGGGAGGCGGGGCCAAGATGGCGGACTAGGTAGACGCTACCTCGGATCCCTCTTGCAACAAAGACTCGGAAAAACAAGTGAATCGATCACGTACATAACAATCTACGAACCCCGAACAACAAACACAGATTTAGAGATGGAAAACGAACAAATACGGGAAGCAGTGATTGTTTTCGGAGCCTGGAGCCAGCGTCCCAGTCAGGTAACCTTGGCGCCCGATTTAGGGCAGGGCCCAGGGGAGCTGACAGTGCAAACAAGGGGCGCAGCCCTACCCCCCTGAACTCACCCCAGGAAGGGGCCCAGCCGGTCTGCGGGGGGGTGTGGCAACGCAGCCGGTGGGAGAAGTCCCTGGGAGGCAGTGACTGGTCTTGGAGCTGGGAGTGCAGCGTCCCAGCCAGGGAATCTTGCTGCTGGGCTTTTGACTGGGCGCTGTCACAGCACAAGCACGGGAGCAGCTCCACTCCCCTGAACTAACCCCGGGAGGGGGCCAAGCCGGTCCGCGAGAGCGGCGCGGTGATGCGGCTGGCAGGACGAGAAGTCCCTGGGAGGCAGCGACTGATTTTGGAGTCGGGAGTGCACCGTCCCAGCAGGGGAACCTTGACACTGGGCGTGGGACTGGCAGCGGACGATCTGACCGCGGCTTCAGTGGGCCAGATCCCCGGGGGCAATCTCCACACAGCCAGCACACATAGGCTACACTCCCCTCGGGAATCTCAGATAAAATAGTCATTCTAAGCAAGACAAGCAACTCTGGCTATATTCTGAGGTGCTACTCTCCTATCTCTCTGATCCCACCCCCACCCTCCCCAGGCAGCTTCATTAACATTGGAATTTCCTGAGCCAGAGGGATAACGGCTCCGGCTCCGTGGTGGCTTTGCCCCCCCCTTTTTTTTTCTTTTGGTCTTTTCCTAACCGACTCTTCCGGCCTGAGAGAAGGAACCACAAAAAACCCAGGGACCAAAAATCCACCCCTAATTGGACTAAAAACATAGAACCAGCTACAGCCAAGCATATATGATCCAAATCTCAGACTTTCATCCTTACAGGGAACAAGGTGGCGGTTATAATCCAAAGGCAGTTCTGATAGGGATCTGACAGCATTTTTTTTTTTTAGTGGATTTTCTGGAAAAACTAGTTTCCCAGTGATGGCTCGGAGACAGCAGTCCATATCAAACCACATAAAGAAGCAGACCATGACAGCTTCTACAACCCCCCAAACAAAAGAATCAAAATCTTTCCCAAATGAAGATACAATCCTGGAATTATCAGATACAGAATATAAAAAACTAATTTACAGAATGCTTCAAGACATCAGGGATGACCTCAGAAATGAAATAAGGCAAACTGCAGAAAAAGCCAAGGAACACACTGATAAAACAGTTGAAGAACTCAAAAAGATTATTCAAGAACATAGTGGAAAAATTAATAAGTTGCAAGAATCCATAGAGAGACAACATGTAGACATCCAAAAGATTAACAACAAAATTACAGAATTAGACAATGCAATAGGAAGTCAGAGGAACAGACTCGAGCAATCAGAATGCAGACTGGGACATCTGGAGGACCAGGGAATTAACACCAACATAGCTGAAAAAAAATCAGATAAAAGAATTAAAAAAATGAAGAAACCCTGAGAATCATGTGGGACTCTATCAAGAAGGATAACCAGCGGGTGATTGGAGTCCCAGAACAGGGAGGGAGGACAGAAAACACAGAGAAAATAGTTGAAGATCTCCTGACAGAAAACTTCCCTGACATCATGAAAGACGAAAGGATATCTATCCAAGATGCTCATCGAACCCCATTTAAGATTGATCCAAAAAGAAAAACACCAAGACATATTATCATCAATCTCACCAAAACCAAAGATAAAGAGAAAATTTAAAAGCAGCCAGGGAGAAAAGAAAGGTTTCCTTCAAGGGAGAATCAATAAGAATAAGTTCAGACTACTCAGCAGAAACCATGCAGGCAAGAAGGGAATGGGACGACATATACAGAGCACTGAAGGAGAAAAACTGCCAGCCAAGGATCACATATCCAGCAAAACTCTCTCTGAAATATGAAGGCGAAATTAAGATACTTACAGATAAACACAAGTTTAGAGAATTTGCAAAAACCAAACCAAAGCTACAAAAAATACTAAAGTATATTGTTTGGTCAGAAAACCGATAATATCAGATACCAGCACAACACAAGGTCACAAAACAGAACGTCCTGATATCAACGCAACTCAAATAGGGAAAGCACAAAAACAAACAAATTAAGATTAATTCTAAAAAATAAATAAATAAACAAAATAATACACATAACAGGAAATCATGGAAATCAATAGATAAACGATCACAATAATCAAAAAAAGGGACTAAATATAGGAGGCATTGAACTGCCAGATGGAGAGTGATACAAGGCGATATAGAACAATACAAGTTAGGTTTTTACTTAGAAAAATAGGGGTAAATAAAAAGGTAACCACAAAAGGGAATATCAATTCCGTAACTCAAGAAAAAAGCCAAGAAAAACGTAACGACTCAACAAACATCAAGTCAAACACTACGAAAATGAGGATCTCACAATTTACTAAGAAAAACGTCTCAGCACAAAAAAGTATGTGGAAAAATGAAATTGTCAACAACGCACATAAAAAGGCATCAAAATGACAACACGAAAAACTTATTTATCTATAATTACGCTGAATGCAAATGGACTAAATGCATCAATAAAGAGACAGAGAGTCTCGGACTGGATAAAGAAACACGATCCATCTATATGCTGCCTACAAGAGACACACCTTAGACTTAGAGACACAAACTAAAACTCAAAGGATGGAAAAAAATATATCAAGCAAACAATAAGCAAAAAACAGCAGGAGTAGCAATATTAATTTCTGACAAAATAGACTTTAAACTTAAATCCACCACAAAGGATAAAGAAGGATACTACATAATGATAAAAGGGCCAATTGATCAGGAAGACATAACCATATTAAATATTTAGGCACCCAATAACAGGGCTGCAAGATACATAAATCAAATTTTAAAAGAACTGAAAAGTGAGATAGACACCTCCACAATTATAGTAGGAGACTTCAACACACCACTTTCGGAGAAGGACAGGACATCCAGTAAGAAGCTCAATAGACACACGGAAGACCTACTTACAACAATCAACCAACTTGACCTCATTGACTTATACAGAACTCTCCACCCAACTACTGCAAAGTATACTTTTTTTTCTAGCACACATGGAACATTCTCTAGAATAGACCACATATTAGGTCATAAAACAAACCTTTGCGGAATCCAAAACATCGAAATATTACAAAGCATCTTCTCAGACCACAAGGCCATAAAAGTGGCAATCAATAACAGAAAAATTAGGGAAAAGAAATCAAATACTTGGAAACTGAACAATACCCTCCTGAAAAAAGACTGGGTTATAGAAGACATTAAGGAGGGAATAAGGAAATTCATAGAAAGCAACGAGAATGAAAGTACTTCCTATCAAAACCTCTGGGACACAGCAAAAGCAGTGCTCAGAGGCCAATTTATATCGATAAATGCACACATACAAAAAGAAGAAAGAGCCAAAATCAGAGAACTGTCCCTACAACTTGAACAAATAGAAAGTGAGCAACAAAAGAATCCATCAGGCACCAGAAGAAAACAAATAATAAAAATTAGAGCTGAACTAAATGAATTAGAGAACAGAAAAACAATTGAAAGAATTAACAAAGCCAAAAGCTGGTTCTTTGAAAAAATTAACAAAATTGATAAACGATTGGCTAGACTGACTAAAGAAATACAGGAAAGGAAACAAATAACCCGAATAAGAAACGAGAAGTGCCACATCACAACAGACCCAACTGAAATTAAAAGAATCATATCAGATTATTATGAAAAATTGTACTCTAACAAATTTGCAAACCTAGAAGAAATGGATGAATTCCTGGAAAAACACTACCTACCTAAACTAACACATTCAGAAGTAGAACAAATAAATAGACCCATAACAAAAAAAGAGATTGAAACGGTAATCAAAAAACTCCCAACAAAAAAAAAGCCCTGGCCTGGACGGCTTCACTGCAGAGTTCTACCAAACTTTCAGAGAAGAGTTAACACCACTACTACTAAAGGTATTTCAAAGCATAGAAAAGGACGGAATACTACCCAACTCATTCTATGAAGCCACCATTTCCCTGATACCAAAACCAGGTAAAGACATTACAAAAAAAGAAAATTATAGACCTATATCCCTCATGAACATAGATGCAAAAATCCTCAACAAAATTCTAGCCAATAGAATCCAACAGCACATCAAAAAAATAATTCACCATGATCAAGTGGGATTTATACCAGGTATGCAAGGCTGGTTTAATATCAGAAAAACCATTAATGTAATCCACCACATAAATAAAACAAAAGACAAAAACCACATGAGCTTAGCAATTGATGTAGAAAAGGCATTTGACAAAGTCCAACACCCATTTATGATAAAAACTCTCACCAAAATAGGAATTGAAGGAAAATTCCTCAACATAATAAAGGGCATCTACGCAAAGCCAACAGCCATTATCACTCTAAATGGAGAGAGCCTGAAAGCATTTCCCTTGAGAACGGGAACCAGACAAGGATGCCCTTTATCACCGCTCTTATTCAACATCGTGCTAGAAGTTCTAGCCAGGGCAATTAGGCTAGACAAAGAAATAAAAGGCATCCGGATTGGCAAGGAGGAAGTAAAATTATCTCTATTTGCAGATGACATGATCTTATACACAGAAAACCCTAAGGAATCCTCCAGAAAACTACTGAAACTAATAGAAGAGTTTGGCAGAGTCTCAGGTTATAAAATAAACATACAAAAATCACTTGGATTCCTCTACATCAACAAAAAGAACATCGAAGAGGAAATCACCAAATCAATACCATTCACAGTAGCCCCCAAGAAGATAAAATACCTAGGAATAAATCTTACCAAGGGTGTAAAAGACCTATGCAAAGGAAACTACAAAGCTCTACTACAAGAAATTCAAAAGGACGTACTTAAGTGGAAAAACATACCTTGCTCATGGATAGGAAGACTTAACATAGTAAAAATGTCTATTCTACCAAAAGCCATCTATACATACAATGCACTTCCGATCCAAATTCCAATGTCATTTTTAAGGTGATAGAGAAACAAATCACCAATTTCATATGGAAGGGAAAGAAGCCTCAGATAAGCAAAGCATTACTGAAAAAGAAGAAGAAAGTGGGAGACCTCACTCTACCTGATTTCAGAAGCTATTATACAGCTACAGTAGTCAAAACAGCCTGGTACTGGTACAACAACAGGCACATAGACCAATGGAACAGAATTGAGAACCCAGACATAAATCCATCCACATATGAGCAGCTGATATTTGACAAAGGCCCAGTGTCAGTTAATTGGGGAAAAGATAGTCTTTTTAACAAATGGTGCTGGCATAACTGGATATCCATTTGCAAAAAAAATGAAACAGGACCCATACCTCACACCAAGCACAAAAACTAACTCCAAGTGGATCAAAGACCTAAACATAAAGACTAAAACGATAAAGATCATGGAAGAAAAAATAGGGACAACCCTAGGAGCCCTAATACAAGGCATAAACAGAATACAAAACATTACCAAAAGTGATGAAGAGAAACTCGATAACTGGGAGCTCCTAAAAATCAAACACCTATGCTCATCTAAAGACTTCACCAAAAGAGTAAAAAGACCACCTACAGACTGGGAAAGAATTTTCAGCTATGACATCTCTGACCAGCGCCTGATCTCTAAAATCTACATGATTCTGTCAAAACTCAACCACAAAAAGACAAACAACCCAATCAAGAAGTGGGCAAAGGATATGAACAGGCACTTCACTAAAGAAGATATTCAGGCAGCTAACAGATACATGAGAAAAGGCTCTCGATCATTAGCCATTAGAGAAATGCAGATTAAAACTACGATGAGATTCCATCTCACTCCAACAAGGCTGGCATTAATCCAAAAAACACAAAATAATAAATGTTGGAGAGGCTGTGGAGAGATTGGAACTCTCATACACTGCTGGTGGGAATGTAAAATGGTACAACCACTTTGGAAATCTATCTGGCATTATCTTAAACAGTTAGAAATAGAACTACCATACAACCCAGAAATCCCACTCCTCAGAATATACCCTAGAGACACAAGAGCCTTCACACAAACAGATATATGCACACCCATGTTTATTGCAGCTCTGTTTACAATAGCAAAAAACTGGAAGCAACCAAGGTGTCCATCAACGGATGAATGGGTAAATAAATTGTGGTATAGTCACACAATGGAATACTACGCATTGATAAAGAACAGTGACGAATCTGTGAAACATTTCATGACATGGAGGAACCTGGAAGGCATTATGGTGAGCGAAATTAGTCAGAGGCAAAAGGACAAATATTGTATAAGACCACTATTATAAGATCTTGAGAAACAGTAAAAACTGAGAAGAACACACACTTTTGTGGTTACGAGAGGGGGAGGGAGGGAGGGAGGGAGGGAGAGGGTTTTTTACTGATTAATTAGCTGATAAGAACTGCTTTAGGTGAAGGGAAGGACAACAATCAATACATGGAAGGTCAGCTCAACTGGACTGGACTGGACCAAAAGCAAAGAAGTTTCCGGGATAAACTGAATACTTCAAAGGTCAGCGGAGCAAGGGCGGGGGTCTGGGAACCATGGGTTAAGGGGACTTCTAAATCAATTGGCAAAATAATTCTATTATGAAAACATTCTGCATCCCACTTTGAAATGTGGCATCTGGGGTCTTATAAGCTAACAAGCGGCCATCTATGATGCATCAATTGGTCTCAACCCACCTGGAGCAAAGGAAAATGAAGAACACCAAGGTCACACGACAACTAAGAGCCCAAGAGACAGAAAGGGCCACATGAACCAGAGACCTACATCATCCTGAGACCAGAAGAACTAGTTGGTGCCTGGCCACAATCGATGACTGCCCTGACAGGGAGCACAACAGAGAACCCCTGAGGGAACAGGAGATCAGTGGGATGCAGACCCCAAATTCTCATAAAAAGACCATACTTAATGGTCTGGATGTGACTAGAGGAATCCCGGCGGTCATGGTCCCCAAACTTTCTGTTGGCACAGGACGGGAGCCATCCCCGAAGACAACTCATCAGACATGAAAGGGACTGGACAGTGGGTGGGAGAGAGATGCTGATGAAAAGTGAGCTAATTACATCAGGTGGACACTTGAGACTGTGTTGGCATCTCCTGTCTGGAGGGGGGATGGGAGGATAGAGAGAGTTGGCGGCTGCCAAAGTTTTCACGAAAGGAGAGACTGGAAGGGCTGACTCATTAGGGGGAGAGCAAGTGGGAGTAAGGAGTAAGATGTATATTAACTTATATGTGACAGACTGACTTAATTTGTAAACGTTCACTTAAAGCTCAATAAAAGTTAATAAAAAAATTCATGTAAAATGTAAATGCAAACCTTTGTTTATTAGAAATGGTGAAGGAGAACAAGCTGGCTGACCTTTTCTACTGATTGGTCCTATCTTATAAAAGTTTTCAGGGGGTACCTTTTGAAAACACCATTTCCTGGTTCTTTTGAAGCACATTCCTTTTAGGAGGAGGTTGGAAACCCTGGTGGCATAGTGCTTAAGTGCTATGACTGCTAACCAAAAGGATGGCAGTTCAGATCTGCCAGGCGTTCCTTGGAAACCCTATGAGGCATTCTACTCTGTCCTATAGGGACACTATGAGTCGGAATCAACCTGACAGCAATGGGTTTGGTTTAGCCAGGAAGTGGAGAAGGAAGCATATCCATTTAAAGGTGATATAGTCAGGCTTAGGTCCTCCCCAAAGGCAGACAGCGTTGTTTTGGAAAAATTGCTTCTCTGGAATTTGACCAGGGTAATCCTCAACAAAATGATGTAACAGACCAAATTTTATACTCACCCTAGATTTTCCCTCTTCTTGTGTTTTTTCTGTTTTTCACTACTTTCTCCCCTTTTGATAAACATTCTTCAACTCAACCAGTTCTAGCACATGGTCATTTCCTTATTAATCGAAATGTCAGTTTATGATGTATTCTCAGCACTGCCCATGCAAAGCCTCTCTTTAAAATTAATTTGTTTAAATAAATTTAGTACATGACTATGAAAGTATCACTCAAAAAGAAAATTAGGACATTAGAAATTAACCTGAATCTTTCTAAGTGACCCTCCAACCGCAGCCCACCTCTCCTTAAAACAAACCGTTTGCTGTCGAGTTCTGACTTACAGCGACCCTACAGTACAGAAAAGAACTGCCCCATAGGGTTTCCAAGGAGTGGGTGGTGGATTCAAACTGCTGACCTTTTGGTTAGCAGCTGAATTCTTACCCATTGCACCACCAGGGCCCTCACCTCTCCTTAGATAACTAAAATCTTGTGTTCCCTTGCTTTCCTTTTCATATATTTCTATCCTAGACAGCATGTGGTTTAGGTTTTAGTTGTTTTTAACTCTTTTGGAATTTTCTTTTAGCACTCAAATTTAAGTTGCTAAAATTTATCCACACGCACGATGATTGTAACAGTAGTTCTTAATTTGTTAGCTGCCACTGAGTTGGCTCTAACTTTTGGTGACTTCAGGTACTACAGAATGAAACATTGCCCAGTCCTGTGCCATCTTCAGGTCCCTTGTTGTGGCAACTGCGTATTTTGAATGTCCTCCCACCTAGGATTAAATGAAATTAAATTAATTAAATGTTCTGGAGTTCCCATTCTTCACAATGTTATCCATAATTTGTTATGATCCACACAATCGAATGCCTTTGCATAGTCAATAAAACACAGGTAAATATCTTTCTAGTATTCTCTGGTTTCAGCCAAGATCTATCTGACATCAGCAATTATATTCCTGGTTCCACATCCTTTTCTGAATCCGGCTTGAATTTCTAGCAGTTCCCTATCCATGTACTGCTGCAGCCACTTTTGAATGATCTTCAGCAAAAATTTACTTGTGTGTGATATTAAGGATATTGGTCAATAATTTCTGCATTCTCTTGGATCACCTTTTTGTGGAATGGGTAAAAATTTGGATCTCTTCCAGTCAGTTGGCAAGTTTACTATCTTCCAAATTTCTTGGCATAGACGAGTGAGCACTTCCAGCTGCATCAGTTTGTTGAAACATCTCAATTGGTATTTCATCCATTCCTGCCATGCCTGCAGTGCAGCTTGAACTTCCTCCTTCAGTTCCATCGGTTCTTGATCACATGCTACTTCCTGAAATGGTTGAACATCAACCAATTATTTTTGGTACAGTGATTCTGTGTACTCCTTTCATCTTCTTTTGATGTTTCCTGCATCATTCAATATTTTGCCTGTAGTATCCTTCAATATTGCAATTTGAGTCTTGAATTTTTTTCTTCAGTTCTTTCAGCTTGAAAAATGCCAAGGGTGTTCTTCCCTTTTGGTTTCCTAATTCCTGGACTTTACACATTTCATTATAATAAACTTTATTTTGTCTTCTCAAGCCTTTGAAATCTCCTGTTTAGCTCTTTTACATGATCATTTCTTCCATTTGTTTTAGTGACTCTCCAATCAAAAGCAAACTTCAGTCTCTTGTGACATCCACTTTGGCCTTTTTTTCTTTTTAATGACTGTGCTTTCTTCATGTATGTTGTCCTTGATGTCATCCCACAATATGTCTGGTCTTTGGTCATTAGTGTTCAGCGTGTCAAATCTACTCTTGAGATTGTCTCTAAACTCAAGTGGGATATACTGAAGGTCAAATTTTGGCGCTCCTGGACTTGTTCTAATTTTCTTCGGCTTCAACTTGAACTTGCATGGGAGCAATTGATGGTCTTTTCCACAGTTGGCCCCTGGCCTAGTTCTGACTGATAATATTGAGTTTCTCCATATTATCCCTGTGTATTCCATCCTGTCAGGTCCACGTATATAGTTGCCACTTAAGTTGTTGAAAAAAGGTATTTGCAATGAAGAAGTCATTGGTCTTGCAAAATTCTATCATGCAATCTCCAGCATCGTTTCTATCACCAAGGCTGTATTTTCCAACTACCAAACCTTCTTCACCATTTCCAACTTTCGCGTTCCAATCACCAGTAACTATCAATGCATCTTGATTGCAAGTTTGATCAATTTCAGACTGCAGAAGTTGGTAAAAATCTTCAATTTCTTTGGCCTTAGAGATTGGTGGGTAAATTTGAATAATAGTCATATTAACTGGTCTTCCTTGTAGGCATATGGGTCTTATCCTATCACTGACAGCATTGTACTTCAGGATAGATCTTGAAATGTTCTTTTTGATGATGAATGCAATGCCTTTCCTCTTCAATTTGTCATTCCCAGTGTAGTAGGCTGTATGATTATCTGATTCAAAATGACCTATAGCAGTCCATTTCAGCTTACTAATGCCTAGGATATTGATTTTTGTGTGTTCCATTTTATATTTGATGGCTTCCAATTTTTCTAGTGCAGTGGGTTAATTACTTTTGTGTGTGGCCTTTCTATCCATGGTGGCTGCGTGATAGGGTAATTGTGGCCTACCAAGGGGGTTGGTCAGTTTTGCCTTAAAAAAGGGCCAATTCCAAAGCAAAGAGGAGAGCCCACCACCACCAAAGAAGGAGCGACTTGAAGCAGAGACCACTTCTCCACCCATGGAGCAAGAAAACTGAGTGCCTTTGGGCAGAGCCTGAGGGCCGGGGAGAAAGTCTATGCCTGACCTATGAATTTGGGACTTGTCAGCCTTCTCAATTGCATGAGCCATTTCCTTTATATGGTTCATGAGTTCTGGGGGATGTTGCAGGGAATTAGGGAACGCAAAGACAAGAGGGAGAGCACTGAGGCAAGAGGGAGTAGCTGATGTTGGAGGTAACGGAGTGGTACAGTAGCTTGGAAAATTTAGACATTTGGGTCATCTTTAACCTCTGCCTCATAGAAATCAGCTTTGTGCTGATCCTTATAAAAGCAATTATTCATTTAGTTGGTGTCAGAGCGTTGGGGTTTCACTGCAACGGCCGAGACTCGCTGGAATATGTGGTTTTGAAAAAAAAGGAATAAATGGTAGAATGAGAAACCTTTGGTTTCTGGATGGAATAAAAAACACTGTGAGTTGAGGCAGCTGTTACGTTGCAATCAGTTACCCAAGGCAAATCTATTCATGGGATTCAGGATGGGTGGATCTAACTCTTGAGGAATTGACTAATTGGATGAATATGGAAATACAGAGTGATAAGAAAAGGGCCAGACATACAATTTCTTGGTTCCTACTTTTTTTACTATCTGTAATAGTTGCAATGGCAGGGAAAAAGAATGTAGCAGCTGATTTTAGCACTGAACCAAGCTCAGATCCAGTCCGGTCAGAGCTATCACTGCTTGTCTCATGGCTGACCCAGAAAGGAAAAATTGGGTCAGAACAACAGGCAGTTTCTCTATGACTCTTGGCCACCAAGAAGGTAGTCCAGAAAGGAAACAGGCAAAACCAAAAAACTATAGAAATTTGTAGATCGGTATCGTCAGCTTCCAGAGGAACCTTTACAAAAATAGATTGTAAGAGTGACTAATTTAGTAGCAGTATCTTTAGTTTTGAATGCTGCAGAATGGAAGAGCATGTTTGGGTTGATGCAAGACCCACAACTCACTATGGAACCATCATGACCGATGATACAAGATACATTTACACAGCAGGTTAACCAAAAGGGGATGGACAGCCTGATAGACCTGATAAAATTTGCAGTGAGATTTGTTTATCCTGAGAAGGGAAACTGCCCCTCTCCCCATCTAAATACCCAATGGAACACTCCGGAGGAAGCAACTGATGTGCTGCTTATTCAAGCCATGCTGGAATGACTTTATGTTGATCATAATATTCATCCAGTGAGTATGCTCCTTGCACAGATCATGGTAGATATGGTAATCACGGCAGCCCCTTCTACATCAACACCCCATGTAACTTTTTGTACCGTGAAACAAACAGCAATCTGAGAAGTCTTGTTGGATCTGTTGGCATTGCTTCCCCCATGGGTCTTACAGATGCAAGAAACACAAGGGTGATTTATAGGAGAATGGGAGGAGGCAATGCGGAAAGAACTTAGCCCAGCAGGAAAGAGATTTTTAGATGGTTACTAAGAAATGGGATGAATATAGTGGACATTGATGGAATTGAGACAAAGGTTCTAAGGCAGCACTACAGGAGGTTGGGTGGATAGACGGAAATTCCTGCTGGTCCCCCAATGTTAAAGAGGCCTAAACAAGTCTGTCCTTTTCACCTGAGCTGGGAGGTATTTAATGATGGGAATTCCCACCTGGAACCACTTAAAGCAGAGGCTCCACTGGTTGATCAAGATAAGGATTGATGAAGGGGCCAAGGTCTTCTAGTTTGGTCCCCAGCAGAGGACCCAAGGCCTTAAGCATATGTATGGGTGAAATGGCCCAGGAGTGGGGAAGAGACCTTCTTGGGGCTCCTGGACACAAGAGCTCAATGTACTGTAATTCCAAAACCTGTCAATAAAATCTTGAAGGGGTCTAAAGTTAGCTGGGGGATATGAGAATGCAATGGTTGACAGGAATAAGGTGAAAGTTTGGATGAGAACTGGAAGATTCAAACAGATCTTGTGTGAAGTAGTTGCTTCTCCCCTACCTGAATGTATTACTGGTATGGCTATTGCGTCTAATTGGGCAACACTCCCTCTACCTGATATTGTAAAACTGAAGGCATGTAAATCTGCCCTTAAGCCAATATTGATTGGAAATGCTAAATTGAAGCAGTTAGAATTGCCTGAACCCACTCAGGTTGTTAATTTGAAACAGTATAGGATACCTGGTAGACAAAAGGAGATTACTGCCTTGATTAAAGATATGTTAAAGGCTGGAGCATTGGTGCCAAAAAATTCTCTGTATAACAGTCCTGTATGGCCTATGAAAAAGACAGATGGCTCATGGAGGCTATCAAGGCCTAAATAAAATAGTTCCACTTGTGGCTTCAGCTGTTCCAGACATGGTATCAGTGGTGGAGAGGAGAAAATACAACAGGCTAAAGGAGACTTGTACTCAGTGATTGATATTACAAATACCTTTTTTTCCATACCAATCTCAGAAAAGAGGCAGTCAGTTTGCTTTCCTGTGGGAAGGATCTCAGCCTACTTTCACTACGTTGCTAAAGGGTTAACTGAATTCACCAGATTACTGTCATAGCTTAGTTAGAAGGCACTTGGTCTCAGTGTGAATTTCAAGTACAGTGACACATTTAATTGATGGTATTATGTTAATATCAAGCACTGAAGAACAGGTTAGGGATGACTTGAATACAGTAGTGGCCCACATGATGAACAGGGGCTGATTAACAAATCCAGGGCCTTGCCCAAACGGTGCCATTCTTGGGAATAACTTGGGCAGGATCCACCAGTGATATTCCACAGGCAACTGAGAATAAGTTGTTGTTGCAACCTACCCTCAAGACTAAGTAAGAGGTCCAACATTTGGTTGGCTTATTTGGATTTTGGGGAACACTTATTCCACATCTGGGAATATTGTTGGCCCCCATCCAGAAAATCACTCGGAAGAAAATTGCATGCAAATAGGGGCTTGAGCAACAGCAGGTTATGTCTAAATTACAGAAAGTGGTTTCACTTACCCTGCCTTTAGGCCCTTGTGATGCACATTCAGACATGATTTTGGTGGTCTGCCACACATGCTTATGCAGACTGGAGCTTATGGCAAAAACTTGAGAATGCTCCCCGATGGCAACCACTGGGATTCTGGACTAGAAGGTTTCCAGGTGCTGAAAGGCAATTACTTGCCTGTTATTGGGCATTGATTGAGACTGCTTCAATGACAGAAGGACATAAAATTGTAAGACCTGAAATACCTATAATGTCTTGGGCAATGTCAGAGAAACACTCTAATAAGGAAGGTGGTGCCCAAAATAGTTCCATAATAAAATGGAAATTGTGCATACAAGAACAAGCTACTGGGGGAATGCAGGGAGACACCAACCATATCCACAGTAGCCTCTTTTCCCATAGGTCCTACCCTGGAACCACCTGAGAAGCTGCCATAGCCCATTGTTACATGATTAGTGCCCTATGAACAACCTTCTACTGACCAACAGAAGGCTGATTGGTTTATAGATGGCAGTTCCAGGGTACATGGGCAACATGTGATGTGGAAACTGCTGCATTAAGACCAGCAGATGCTAAGACTCTGATTGAAGAAGGTAAGAACAGATTAGCTTAATGGGCTGAACTGCATGCTGTTTTCCTAGCCATGATGGAAGAATTGTGCAGTGGTGAGGGCCCATATGTTTGGATTTTTACAGATTCATGGGCAGTGGTCAAAGGCCTGGCTATATGGTCAGGCAAATCAGCGATGGAAAATTGGACTATTAAGGGGACTCCCATGTGGGGCATGAACCTATGGGAAGCACTCTGAGAACTTAGGGGGCAGATCAGAGTAGGGCATGTCGATACCCATGAGAAAAAAACCCTTCCTGGGTCTGAAGGTGACCGAAAAAAGCAAGTGGACCTGTTGGTATGCTAACTTGAGGTAGGCAATTAGGTCCATGAAATGAGTGGACATGCAGGTGCTGCAACAATGCAGAAATGGGTGAATCTAGACATATTTACCTTGCACTTCTGAGGCACAAAATGCCAATAAGGACTGCTCTGTCTGCCAGCAAGAAAGACAGATGTTGCAGATGGCTATGGGGCAGATTCCTAGGGGGAAGGCCCTGCACATAACTGGCAAGTTGATTATATTGGACCAATGACACTGGTGGCACCAGGTTGCTACAAATGGTTCCTCACAGGGATAGATATTGGACTGAGCTTTGCATATCCCGTGACAGATGCAAATGCCAAAAATACCGTTAAGGGATTGGAACAAAAGATATTGCACCAGTTTGGGCCACTGAGTTATATTTCATCAGACCAAGGAACACACTTTACAGCCCACATAGTGCAGCAATGGGCCAAGAAACATCATATTAAATGGACATACCCTGTTGCATACCACCCTCAGAGTAATGGTTTGATAGAGAATTGGAATGAGCAATTGAAACATTTGTTATCCAAAACCAGGGGAGATAAAGGCAGGAAGGGCTGGCTTACACACCTTCATGAGTATGCGCTCACACCCAACACGAGGGAAATAAAGGGAAGATCACCACTGGACAGATTCCTATGCTTCCCTGGGGGATCTGGAGAAGAGGGGGTGGGGGAGGATGCTGGTATCACTGTTCAGTTCTTCCCCACATCATCGAAAATTGTTTTTTTTTTTTTTTTTCCCTGCTGGATGCTGCAGTTCCAGGACAAGGGATGCAGCTGTGGATGCCAAAAGCAGGGGCGATCCTTAAGCAAGAGACTGTAACTATATCCCCGAATCCCCAAGGGCCTGATGGGATGGATTGTGCCTTCCTCCCATCTGGCAAAATTGGGTTTGACAGTGAACATTGCCATCTGCCATATTGCCTAGTGTACGAGGTAGCCCACAAAGGTCGTACCTATGTAATCCTACCTAACATGAATGGGAGTGGACTGAGGGGGAAGTACTTGCTAGGCTGGCCTTGCTACCAACAATCTGGACTAGCACAGCAGCTGAACCTGATATTTCTTCCCAAGGTAGAAAAGTTTGAGTAAAAATAAATGACAATTGGAAGGAAGGTGAAATAATAGCTGAAGGTAAAGGAATGAAAAAATGGGTTATACAGCCGGGAAACCTAACAGGCTAATACCTCAAGAGAGGCTCAGTAAGGGAAAAATCTTCTATCATTTGAATTTTGTTGAGGCCAGAAAGGGTGAAGACAAGATGACTTTGGAGAACCTGACCAGAGTAGATGAAAACCTGCGGCAAACCTGGATGGCTGGTACCTGACTAAACTCATCCTTTGGACTCTTTGGCTTATTAAAGGACTAATTGTTAATGACTGCGTTAAAATGATTAGGAGAGGGCAGTTATCCTCCAAATATGAAAGAACCATGGATTAGTTACTTTTCTGTGTGGCTTTTCCAGTCATGGTATTGCAACTCCCACCCCCGTGGTTGCAAGATAGGGTAATTGTGGCCTACCAAGGGGATTGGTCAGTTTTGCCTTAAAAGAGAGTCAATTCCAGGGCAAAGAGAAGAGCCCACCACCACCAAGAAGGAGAGACCAGCAGCAGAGATCCACAGCAGAGACCCACAGGAGACTGTGCAGTGGGCTTCCTGACCCGTGGAGGAAGAAAGCTGAGTCATTTCAGACGGAGAATGCAGGCTAGGAAGAAGTCTATGCCTGACCTGCGAATTTGGGACTTGCCAACCTTCACAACCAAGTGAGTCATTTCCTTTATATGGTTCTTGAGTTCTGTGAGACTTTCATTGCAGGGAATTAGGGAACCCCAAAACAGGAGGGAGAGTACTGAGGTGAGATGGAGTAGCTGATGTTAGAGATGATGGAGTGGTATAGCAGCTTGGAAAAGTTAAACATTTGGGACATCTTTAGCCTCTGCCTCATAGGAATCAGCTTTGTGCTGATCCTTATTAAAAAAAAAATTATTCCTTTACGTGGATTCATACTTCATACATTCAACGTTCCAATTATTAATGGATGTTCGCAGCCCGCAGCTGTTTCTTCTCATTTTTAGTCGTACCACCTCAGCATATGAAGGTCCCAAAAGTTTGACTCCATCCATATCATTAAGGTAGACTCTACTTTGAGAAGGCAGCTCCTCCGCAGTTATCTTTTGAGTGTCTTCCAAACTGAAGGGCTCATCTTCCCGCACTATATCAGACAATGTTTCACTGCTATTCATAAGATTTTCACTGGCCAGCTTTTTCAGAAGTAGACTGCCAGGTCCTTCTTCTTCCTAGCCTATCTTATCCTGGAAGCTCTGCTGAAACTTGTCCACTATAGGTGACCCTGCTGGTATTTTAAATACCAGTGGCATAGCTTCCAACATCACAGCAACATGCAAGCCACCACAGTACAACAAACTGACGGATGGTGTTCTTAATTTGGGATGCTGTAAAATAATTCATAATTTGAATATACGACAATGTATTGATCTTCCTATTGATAGTTATATGGGTTGTTTACAGAGTTTTTCTATTATGTGAGACCATGCAGTAAATATTCTTGTTCATGTCTTTTCACGTACATGTGCAAGAGTTTCTCTGGGGTCATAGGAACTATGACTGTTCACATTACATCATAATGAAAAACTGTTTTCCAAAACAGCTGTTTTACCAGCAACGTCTCTGAGAACCTACTGCTCTACATCTCTTCCTACCCTCGCCATCATCACATTTCATCCTTTTTTACTTAAATGAGTATAAAATAGTATCTCAATGTGACCTTAATTTATATTTTCATCATCACTAATGATGTTGAGCACCTCTTCATATGTGTGTTGGCTGTGTGTTTCTTCTTTGAAATGCATGCTTTTGTTCTTTGAACATTTAAAAATTGGATTACTAGTATCTTTCTTATAGATGCATAATAATTTTTGAATATTATAAATGTTAATCTCTCATCAGTTGTGTGCTGAATAAGTTTTCTCTTTTTGTAACTTGTGTTTTCAATTTCTTCAAGGTAGATTGATTTTCTGTTATTGATAACACTTGTTGGGCTCATTTAAGAAATCTTTTGCTATGCCAAAGTCTGGAAGATATTCACCTATATTTTGTACTCATGTGTGCCTTGTTTGCTGCCTTTTATTCTGTATAATCAAGTTGACCAGTACCACTGTATTAGAGGCAGGCCTGAACCTGTTTGGAATTAGTTGATGTGTTAGCTTTACAAGGGTTACTTGCTTTTAAACTATTTCTTCTAAATGTGGAATTAAAGATATAGATCCTTGATCATGTAATTTAAAGTATACCTTCATAACGGGGAAAGCATTTGAGTAGAGAGCCCTTCTGCATGTCCTTTCTATTTATGGGAAAGGCCTGATTCCTTAGAGTATGTATTCCCAAAGATTTACAGGGGAACTTTAACCTTCTACAGTATGTTTTGGTGACAATTGATCTGAACTTTATTTCCTTTGCCCTGGACATTTTTCTCTTAAAGTAACTAAAACTGAATGATTTTGGATCACCTGCTGTCACTGCTCCTGTTCCAATATCGGCAAAATACCTTGTTGCTGTGAAGAGCTTTAAAAAATATTAAAAATGAAGCTTTATTATGATTCATCTTAAAAGAAAAATTACCATACAGCAGATGTATACCCTAACCTTGATCTTAACTTCTCATATAGTAAATATATTACAAAATGCAGGTAACTTACAACGTGATTTGAGAGAAACAATTTTGCTTTCATTCAGTCAAAACTTTTCATTCTAAAAACAACTCACATATTGCATTATTCAACCAGAAAAAAAAAAAAGGAAAGAAGCCCAACTCAGTATTTGAAACTTACCAAACTTAGTGACTGGAAAATGAAAAGAGATGGATTACACCTGGGTGTGTTCCTCAACTAACATACAAGGAAATTTCAGGCTGCATTAATATCTTCAAGAGATGAGGAAGAGTTCAGACACACCATGCTTCTCTGGATCTTCTGAAACACTCATCCCCTCCCAAATGTTTTCACTTTTTTTGAAGTATAATACAAGCTAGAAAAGTGCACAAAACATAGTGCAATTAATTATAAGGGCAATTGATAAATGTCCAATTAATTATCACAATTAAAACACCCATGTAACTACCGCTCAGGTTATTTAAAAAAAAAAAAAAAGGATATTTGCCAGTATCCCAGAAGTTCTATGCCCTCTACCAACAAATACGGTCTCCTCTTCCCTAAAGGTAACCTCTACCTTGAATTCCAGCACGATAGTTTAGTTTTGCCTGGTTTTGAACTTTACATAATGGAACAGAACAGTATGCATTCTTTTGAATATGACAGTAAGAGTCACCCATGTAGAGAATGCTGTGATGAGCCACTCAGATCTTTCCAGGTTCTTCCAGCTGCTGGAAGTGCTAACAGCAGACCACCCACAACTGTCAGCCCTATTCAGGTATTGTTAGGCAAAAAAGGGCTGTCTTGCCCAAGGTTACACCCCTTTTCCAGGACCTCCCATATCCATTGACTGTTCCAAGACCCATTGTCCATTCTGACTCACAGGGACCCTATAGTCCAGAGTAGAACCGCCCCATAGGGTTTCTAAAGAACAGCTGGTGGATTTGAACCGCTGAACTTTTGGTTAGCAGCTGAGCTCTTAACCACTGCACCACTCGGGCTCCAACTGGAATAGAAAGGCTCACTCCATTTCTCAAATTAAGGACAACTTTGAAAGTTCCTCCCAGTTTCAGAGCTCCCTGTAGGGTAAACTGAGGCCTCTATTGAGACCATATAGTTTAAATTCTTGTTTAATCCTGCTTCATTTCCCTCCTTCTACAGATATTGATCCCCAAAGCACTCAAAAATAAATCTCTGGCATAGTAATTTCCATCTTAAAGTCTGCCCAGAGAAACCAATCTGTGATATTTCATACCAGAAATGGTACAAGAGAGCAGATAGTGGGATGTTTTGGAGCTGAACCACCCACTAACTTGGATGGCAATAAGAATCCTATCCTGGTGGTAGGTGAAGTTGAGAATTCTATTGCTCTTCCTTCAAGTTTACTGTCTCTTTCCTTTATTATCTCTATTCTGCTACTGAACCTATCCAATGAGTTTTATTATTATTTTAGATACTGTGTTATTTTTAGATACTATATTTTATTTATACAGACAGTATCTAAAATAAGTTATCTAAAAATACAGTATTTTTCTGTTGAGAATTTCTGTATGTCCATTTATTTCAAAAGTGCTCATCTTTACCTCATGGAACATGTTTGCAAGGGAAGTTTTAAAGTTTTTCTCCTATAATTCCAACATCTGAGTCATCTCAAGGGTGGAATCTGTTGATTACCAGTTTCTTTGAGAACTGGTAATATCTTCCTGGTTCTGGTGTTTTGGATAATTTTGGATGTTGTTCTAAAATTTAAACTATTATGTTGTGAAAATCTGGGTTCTGTTAAAATCCTCTGAAGAGTATTGATATTTTGTCTTCTCAGGCAATTAGTCATCAAGGTTTTTCCTATGTTTTTTTGGGTATGGATATGACAAGTTTTGGTATGTAGTATTTTCATTATCTTTCGGTTCAACACATTTTCTAATTTTTTGTCTGATTTGTTTTGACCCATCAGTTATTTAAAAGTTTCTTTATTTTATTCATTATTATGAATACTTTGAGAAATACAAAAAGGAGAGAAAATAGAACAAGAACCTCCATATACCCATCATTCATTTTCAATGATCATCAGCTTAGGGTCAAACTTCTTGCATTTGTATACCCACACATTCCATTGGATGATTTTGAAGAAAGTTCCAGTCAGCAAATAATTTCATCCATAAATATTTCAGCATATATCTCTACCAGACAAGAATTCTTTTAAAATATAAACACAATTTCATATCACACATTAAAAATTAAAATCATTCCTTAAAACCAACAAATATCCAGTCAGTACAGATGAACATTTCTTAATTTGTAAATGTAAAGTGAGTTTTCTTTTATTCTAACTTAATAGTAATATGATCAGAAAAATGTTCCATGTGATTTCAGTTCTTCAAAATCTATTGAGAACTTCTGGTTTCTAGTCCAACATGTAAACTGCTTGGAAGTCACTACTCCTATCCTCACAATAAGACAAAATTTGAATGAACTTAAAACAATAACTATTCTTAGATCTAGCAGATAATTGAGGCCACAGGGCAAACTTCTACCCCCCCCCCACAAACTGGGGAACCAACAGGTAGCTACGAAGAATCACAGTGTACCAGGAGTAGAAGTCTAGGAGCAGAAGCCCACAGCTAGAGCCAGTACTGGTAGGAACACTTCAAACTATCATTGATGAATTTCAGGAGGCTCAGTGTGGACTAGCTTGGGAGTTAAAAACGCCAGGGGATGCACTGTACCTGGGGCCCCTCACACTTCCATGAGTTGTAACTCAAGGATTTCCACTAGGTTTTCATGGTGGAGGTTAGAGAAATATGTTCTCATGCTCGCATCAGGAAAAAGTAACCGCTATGAAATATGCCCAGAGCTCTCTATTCTTAACAAGCCCTGCTCTCAAAGGAAACTATTTTATCAGAGCCTAATGAATGTGGATTTTACCAAAGCCTAACTGACCCAGGAGAAGATGAATAACTCCATCATCTTCTAGTCTCCTATGTAAAAGAAGGGAAATACACAACTTTAGCCTCCTTTTAGCCTTCATATCTCACTTATGGGGGTGGAGCGAGAAGCTGAGAAACACTTGTGAAGGTCACAGTCTAAGGACAGCAGCTTAAAGATTGAAAATTAATCATAGGACTATGGAATGCTTCTCCTACCCCCTCATCTTACCACCACAACAGTAGAGCTCCTTATGGTAATGGAATTACAGCTAAAAGAACTGCAAGCCTCAGATCCTATCTAAGGAGTCTCTAGGAGCCCCTGGTAGCATAGTAGTTAATAGCTACTGCTGCTAACCAAATAGTTAGCAGTTCAAATCCACCAGTTGTTCCCTGGAAACCCCCATGGGGCAGTTCTTAGGGTTGCTATGAATTGGAATCAACTTGATGGCAATGGGCTTAGGAAAACCCAAAGACAACAATGGGAGACAAAAACAAGAACAGTAAAGGAAATTACAGCCTCTGACGCTACAGCTATAGGCAACTCTAAACACAACCTAACTCCTAGGCAGATAAGCATAAAACCTCACACAAAAGGTCTGTCTACCTCATTACTTTTACCAAAACAATATAATGTTTGGCTTTCAACAAAAAATTATAAGGCTTGCTGAAATGCAAAAGCAGTCTGAGATGACAGAGCAAGTATCAGAACCTGATTCAGATATGTAAGAAATTTTGAAATTATGAGATGAGGAATTTAAAATAACTATAATTTTTATAATTAGTATGCTACGAGATCTAATGGAAGAAGTAGATAACATGCAAGAAAAGATGGGTAATGTAGGCAGAGTGATGGAACCTTTACGAAAGGATCAAAGAAAATGCTAGAAATCAAAAACACTGTAATCAAAAATAAGGATGACTTTGATGAGTTCATCAGACTGAGCATGACTGAAGAAAGAATCAGGGAGCCTGAAGGTATGTCAATAGAAATTCCCAAACTGAAAAGCAAAGAGCACTAAGGGGCAATTATAAAAGGTGTAACATATGCATAATGGAAATATCAAAAAGATACAGTGAAAGGAATAGAAGAGATATTTGAAGTGATAATAGTTGAAAATTTTCCAAAATTAAAGACAGACACCAAACTACAGATCAAGGAAGCTCAGAGAACACCAAGATAAATGCCAAAATATCCACATACAGGTATATCATATTCAAACTATAGAAAAAGAGAAAATCTTGAAAGAATTCAGAGAAGAAAAAAACTTCTTACTTACATAAAAACAAAGATAAAAATTACATCAAACTTCTCTTCAAAAACCATGCAAGTAGAAAGAGAGTGGAGTAAACTATTTAAAGTGTTGAGAAAAAAAAAAAAAAAAACTCACCAATCCAGGATGCTATAGTTAGTAAAACAGTCCTTCAAAAGTGAAAGAGGAATACTTTCTCAGACAAACAAAAATTGAGAGAATTTGTCTCCATTAGACCTGCATTGGAAGAAATGTTAAAAGAAGTTCTTCAGAGAGAAGGAAAATTATATAGTCAAAAATGCAGACCTACATAAGGAAAAGAAGACCATTTGGGAAGGAATGAATGAAGGTAAAATAAATCTTTTGTTTTTCTTATTCTTACTAGATCTAATAGATAACAGCTTGTTCAAAATAATAATAACAACAATGTATCACGTGATTATAGATTATGCATAAGTGAAACAAATGACAGCAAAGCAATAAGAAATGGGAGGAAGAAATTGGGTATACTCTCTTATAAGATACCTACACTACCCATGAAGTGGTATAGTGTTATTTAACAAGCGGACTTAGATTAGTCATAAATCTATATTGCAAACTTTAGGGCAATCACTAAAAAAAATTTTAAGTAAAATTGATATGCTAAGAGAGGAGAGAAAATGGAATTATATAAAATGGTCAAATAAAACCCGAGAAGGCAGAAAAAGAGTGGAAGACAAAACAAAGAATAAGAGCAACACATAGAAAACAGTTAAAAAATATGGTAGACATTATATGCAACCATAACAGTAAACACTTCAAATGGGAATGGCCTAAACACACTAATTTAAGACAGAGACTCTCAAAGTCGATTAAAAAAAAAAAAAGACCCAAGTATATTTGTCTACAAGAAACCCACTTTAAATATAAAGAAACAGATAAAAGTAAAAGGATGGAGGGAAAAACTATAATTCTAACACTAATCAAAAGAAATATGGAGATGCTTTACTTCAGACAAAACAAACTTCAGAAAAAAAATTATCAGGGAAAGAAAAGAGAAGCATTACATAATTATAAAGGGGTTGATTCTCCAAGAATACATAGCAATTGGGTCATGTGTATTTGCCTAACAAAACAGGGTCAAAATACATAAGGCAAAATTGATGGAATTTCAATGAGAAATAGACAAATCTGCTATTATAGTTGGAGACTTCACACCCTTCTATCAGTAATTGAAAGATCCAGTTGGGAGAAAATCAGTAAGGATACAATTGAATTGAACAACACCATCAATCAGTAGGATATAATTGGTATTTATAAAATAGTTCATCCAACAACAACAAAATACACATTCTTCTCAAGATCACATGAAAAATTTGCCAATATACATCACACCCTGGGCCATAAAACACACCTTAGCAAATTTAAAAGAATAAAAATCTTACAAAGTATGCTCTCAGACCACAAAGAAATTAAACTAGAAATCAATAATAGAAAGATTGCTGGGAAATCCCAAAGTATTTGGAGATTAGACAACACACTTCTAAGTTAAACATGAGTCAAAGAAGAAGTCTCAAGATAAATTTAAAATATTTTACACTAAATGAAAATACAAGTTACAAAATTTGTGAGACGTAGTGAAAGCAGCACTTAGCAGGAAATTTATAACATTAAATGCACATATTGAAAATCCATAATCTAACTTCAGCAAAGGGTTTTTTTAGAACTTCTACCTTAGAAAAGTAGGAAAAGAACAAATGAAATCCAAAGTAATCAGAATCCAGAGTAATCCAAAGAAATAACAAAAATCAGAGCAAAAGTCAATGAAATTGAAAAGAGAAAAACAAAAGAGAAGAATCATTGAAACCAATTAATGGCTCTTTGAAAGATCAATAAAATTATAAAATTCTAGTCAGGCTAACTAAGGGGAAAAAAAGAGAGATAAGACATAAATTACTAAGAAATGAAAGAGGGACCATCACTCCTGATCTCATAAACATTAAGAAAGATGAGAAAAAGATATTATGAATAACTCTATGCCCTTAAATTTGATAATTTACGTGAAATAGAACAATTTCTTGAAAGACACAATCTACCAAAATTCACACAAGAAATAATTTGAATAGGCCTATATCTCTTAAAGAAATTGAAATAATTCATAATGTTCCAAAACAGGAAGTACCAGGCCCACATGGTTTCACTGGTGAATTTTGCCCAGCATTTAAGGATAAAATTATAACAAGTTGAAACTATTTGTTTAAAAAAATAGAGGCACAAGAAATGCTTCTTAACTCATTCTATGAGGCTAAACAATAAATTACAAGAAAAACAAAACTACAGACCACTGTCTCTCATGAACAGATATAAAAATCTTTGACAAAATATTAGCAAATCAAATCCAACAAAGTATTAATACATTATCTACCACAATCAAGTGAGATTTATTCCCAGTATGCAAGCCTGGTTCAACATTCACATTGCTCCTAATAGGAGACACAGCACCTGGTAACCAGGGATTACACACTTTCCCACTAGCCACCCTTCTGCCCTGTATGCTGCCTTTACCACTTTCCGGTGGCTCCGGGGAGAGATGCTGGTTTTTTGCTGCCCCAGTTCCACCCCACTCCATAGTCAAATTATTTTTTTAGTTTTTTTGTTTGTTTCTTCTCCTCTCTCTACCTATTCTCCTTTCTCTGGCTCACCTAGCCTCGTATGCCTTCTGTGCCCGTTCTCAGCAGGTTGTGCCACAGTGCTGAGCTAGAGAGCCACCAGCACACAGCCTCTCAGTGTCTGCACCATCCCCACCTGCCAGCTCCCTGGCAGTGTCATTTTTTGTTTTGTTCTTATTTTTGTTTCTTCGCTCTCTCCCTTCCTTCTTTTCCTTCCTCCCACGCACCTACGCCATAGTATAAACCTACTCGTTCTGATGGTCTGTTCCGCAACACTTAGCTAGAAAGACACCAACACATGGCCGCCGCAGATCTGTGGCCTCATCACCATTGGCTCCATCCGCACCATATTTTTTGTCTTTTTTGTTTCTTCTCTCTCTTTCTTCCTTTCCTTTCTTCTGCATACCTAGCCCTGTGTGCCACCCCCACCCCTTCTCAATGGGCTGTGCCCCTCCACTGGCTAGAGAGCCACAAACGCAGGGCCTCTCCAGATCTGCCCCACCCCGCCTACCTTTTTTTTTTCAGATTGCTATGCAGATTTAATAGACAACTTTGAAGTTGGGCAGCCCCTCAAGACCAAGTAAATCAGTTCTCTGATTAAGATTTTCAAGGTACTTATATATGATTTCATCAGGAACTTTGAAAAAAAATTTTTTTATTGTGCTTTACGTGAAAGTTTACAGCTCGAGTTAGTTTCTCATACAAAAATTTATACACACATTGCTAATTGACCCCAGTTGCTATCCCTATAATGTGTCATCTAGCCTCTAGACAGGAGCTGCTCATTTAGTCTCATGTATCTACCTGAACAAAGAAGCACACTTCTTCCTCATCAGTATCATTTTACATCTTATAGTCCAGTCTAATCTTTATCGAAGGAGTTGGCTTTGGGAATGGTTTTAGTTCTGAGTTAACAGAGTCCAGGGGCCATGTCTTCTGGGGTTCCTCCAGCCTCCGTCAGACCATTAAGCATGGTCTTTTTATTGGAATTTGAGTTCTGCACTGTCAGGGCGGACATCGGTGGTAGCTAGGCACCATCTTGTTCTGGTCTCAGGCTAATGGAGTCTCTGGTTTATGTGGCCCTAATTTTGTCTCTTGGGCTAATATTTTCCTTGTGTCTTTGGCATTCTTCATTCTCCTTTGCTCAGGGTGGGTTGGGACCAGTTGCTACATCTTAGATGGCCACTTGCTAGCTTTTAAGACCCCAGATGTCACTCACCAAAGTGGGATGCAGAACATTTTCTTAATAAACTTTATTATGCCAGTATACCTAGATGTCCCCTGAAACCATGGTCCCCAGACCTCTGCCCCTGCTACTTTGTCCCTCAAAGTGTTTGGTTGTATTCAGGAAACTTCTTAGCTTTTGGTTTTGTCCAATTGTGCTGACTTTCCCTATATTGTGTGTTGTCCTTCCCTTCACCTAAAATAATTCTTGTCTACCGTTTAGTTAGTGAATTCCCCTCCCCCCCCATAACCATCAAAGAATGTTTTCTTCTGTTTTTAAACCTTTTCTTGAGTTCTTATAATAGTGGTCTTATACACTATTTGTCCTTTTGTGACTGACTAATTTCACTCGGCATAATACCTTCCAGATTCCTCCATGTTATGAGATGTTTCATGGATTCATTGTTGCTCTTTATCATTGCTTACTATTCCATTGTGTGAATATACCACAATTTATCCATTTGTCCATCAATGGGCACCTAGGTTGTTTCCATCTTTTTGCTATTGTGAACAGTGCTACAATGAAAATGGTGTGCACATATCTATTTGTGTGATGGCTTTTATTTCTCTAGGACATATTCCAAGGAGTGGGATTGCTGGATTGTATTTTTATTTCTATTTCTAGTTTTTTAAGGAAGAGTCAAATCCATTTCCAAAGTGGTTGTACCATTTGACATTCCCACCAGCAGTGTAGAAGTATTCCAGTTTCTCTACATCCTCTCCAACACTTATCATTTTGTGTTTTTCTATTATTATTAATGCTAACCTTGTTGGGGTGAGATGGCATCTCATTGTAGTTTTGATTTGCATTTCTGTAATGGCTAATGACTATGAGCATTTCCTCATATGCCTGTTAGCCACCTGAATGTCTTCCCATCCACCATTTTATTTACTTTTTATTCTTTCATTTTTTTGCTTCTGTTTCTCTTCTTTCTCTCCTTTCTCTCTCCCACTTAGCTCCACACATAACATCCTCTCCTCTCTCTTCTGCCTGTCTGGCCCTTAGACCCCACACCGTGGTGCCCCCCTGCCCTGTCCTGCCAGCCCCAGTTCATGCCCCAAACAACACATTCCCACCTCTCTCCCTCCCATTGGACCTGCCCTCCAGCACCATAGTTGAATGACTGGCCCTGCCTACCTGGCCAAAGTGGTGAGAGGTATCATGCCCACAGACAAGCAAGCAACAACACAAGCCCAGTCCACCCACTCAGACATAACCAAATAAAAAAGCAGGATGAAACAAACAAGCTTACAGTCAGTAAATGAAGAAAATAATTCGTGAATGTCCCAGAGACAACAGTCAATATCAAAGCATATTTTAAAAATTAGACAGGATGGCTCTAGTAAGCAACCAAAATAAAAAAACAGATGACCCTCCAGTAGAAGGAAAGGCATTGTAACTACCTAATAAGGAATTGAAAAATCTAATACTCAGGGCTCCCCAAGAGATTAGGAAAGAGATGATGGAAAACACAGACAAAACTAAGAAAAATTCAGGGAAAACACAGACAAAGCAATGGAAGAATTAAGAAAAATATTTCAGAAACAAAATGTCAAAATAAAAAATTAGAATTCATACAAAAACAAATTAGAAGTCCAAAAGATAACAAGATTTCAGAAATGAACAATGTAATACAAGGGTTTAGGAGCAAATTTGAAACAATGGAAGAAAGGATCAATGAAATTGAAGACAAGTTCCTGGATGCCACTTTGTTTGAGGAAAAATCAGAGAAAAGAATGAAAAATCAGGGAAAAATCAAAGAAAAGAAAACCTGAGAACTATGTGGGATACAATTAAGAGCAAAAATTTGCTCATGGTCAGAATTCCAAAACGGGGGGGGGGGGGGGAGGGGGAATGGAAAACACAGATAAGACCATGAAGGTTTGCTGACAGAAAACTTCCCTAATATCATGAAAGATGAAAAGCTGACCATCCAAGAAGCTCAATAAACCCCTTATAGGATAGACCTCAAAAGGAAGTCACCAAGACATATAATGATCATACTTGCCAAAACCAAAGACAAAGAAAGAATCCTGACAGCAGCCTGGGAAAAATGAAAAAATCACATACAAAGGGGAAACAATAAGACTAAGCTCCAATTACTCAGCAGAAACCATGCAGGCAAGAAGGCAATGGGATGATATATATAATACCTTGAAAGAAGACAAAAATTGCCAAATAATAATAATAATAATAAACAGGAGAGGAAGTAAATAATATCCCAAATAAGAAATGAAACAGGAGACATTACAACAGATCCAACAGAAATAAAAAGGCTTGTAAGAGAGTACTATGAAAAACTGAACTGTATTCCAACAAATTTGAAAACCTAGAGGAAATGAAAAAATTTCTGGAAACATACTACCTACATAAATGAACACAAACTGAGATAGAAAACCTGAAGAGACCCATAACAAGAGATTGAAAAGGTAATAATAATAATAAAACTCTGCTCCCCCTACCCCCCCCCCCCCAAAAAAAAGGTTCTGGCCAGATGGCTTCATTGGAGAATTCTAACATTCAGAGAAAAACTCACACCAGTGCAACTCAAACTATTTCAGAACATAGAAAAAGAAGTGATACTTCCAAATTCATTCTATGAAGCCAGCAGCGTTACCCTAATACCAAAGCCAGGGAAAGACACCACAAAAAGAAAAGAAAAGAAAATTATACATCAATATATCCCATGAATATACATTAAAAAATTCCCAAGAAAATTCTAGCCAATAGAATTCAGCATCATATTAAAAAAATAATAACCCCGACTAAGAGAGATTCACACCAGGTATACAAGGAGAGTTCAACATTAAAAATCAATCAACATAAAGCACCACATCAATGAAACAAAAGGAAAGAATTACACGATCATCTCAATCGATGCAGAAAAGGCATTTGATAAAGTTCAACCAACGCAGAAAAGGCATTTGAATAAAGTTCAAAACCCATTCCTGATAAAAACTCTCAGTAAAATAGGAATAGAAGGGAAATTCCTCAAAATAATAAAGGGCATCTCCATTACGCAATGACCTGCAGACAGAAAACCAAAGAGAATACTCTTGGCATTTCTCAAGCTGAAAGAACTGCAGAAAAAATACAAGCCTTAAGTTGTAATAGTGAAGGGTTCTATGGGGGAAAATATAAGCATCAAAAGAAGACGGAAGAAATATAAGAGTCACTGTACTAAAAAGAACTGGTGGACGTTCAACCTTTTAGGAGGTAGCATATGATCAAGAACTGCTGGTACTAAAGGAAGAGGCCCAAGCTGCACTGAAGGCAACATCGAAAAACAAGACTCCAGGAATTGACAGAATGCCAACTGAGATGTTTCAAATGGATGCAGCACTGGAAGCAATCACTCATCTATGCCAACAAATATGAAAGACAGTTACCTGCTTGACCAACTGGAAGTCCTTATTTGTACCCATTCCAAAGAAAGGTGATCCAAGAAAATGCTGATATTATCTAACAATATCATTAATATCACAAACAAGTAAACTTTTGCTGAAGATTATTCAAAAGCGGTTACAGCAATACATTGACAGGAAACTGCCAGAAATTCAAGCTGGATTCAGAAGAGAACATGGAACAAGGGATATCATTGCTGATGTCAGACAGATCATGGCTGAAACCAGAGGATACCAGAAAGAGGTTTACCAGTGTTTTATTGACTATGCAAAGGCATTTGACTGTGGATCACAGAAAATTAAGGGTAACATTGCAAAGAATGAGAATTCCAGAACATTTAACATGCTCGTGAGGAAACTGTACTTGGACAAAAGGCTGTTGTTCAAACAGAACAAGGGGATAATGAGTGGTATACAGTCAAGAAAAATGTGCATCAGGGTTATATCTTTTCACCATAACTATTCAATCAATATGCTAAGCAAATAATACAAGAAGCTGGACTACACCAAGAAGAATGCAGCATTAGGATTGGACGAAGACTCATGAACAACCTGAGATACGCAGATAACACCACCTTGCTTGCTGAAAGCAAAGAAGACTTGAAACACTTACTGATGGAGATCAAAGATTACAGCCTCCAGTGTGGATTATACCTCAACGCAAAGAAAACAAAAATCCTCACAACTGGACCAATAAGCAACATCATGATAAGCAAAGACAATATTGAAGTTGTAAAGAATTTCATTTTACTTGGAACCACAAATCAATGCCCATGGAAACAGCAGTCAAGATATCAAACAACCCTTTGCATTGGGCAAATCTTATGCAGAAGACCTCTTTAAAGTGTAAAAAGCAAAGATGTCATTTTAAGGACTACAGTATGCCTGACCCAAGCCATGGTGTTTTCATTCACCTCATATGCATGTGAAAGCTGGACAATGAATAAAGAAGACCAAAAAAGAATTAATCCCTTTGAATTATGGTGTTGGTAAACAATATTAAATATACCATGGACTGCCAGAAGAGCGAACAAATTTCTTGGAATACGGCTAAAATGCTCATTAGAAGAAAGAATGGTGAGGCTTCATCTCATGTACTTTGGACATTTTATCAGGAGGAACCAGTCCCTGGCAAAGGACATCATGCTTCATAAAGTAGTGTGTATGCCAAAAATAGGAAGACCTTCAGCGAGATGAATTGATAGAGTGGCTGCAACAATGGTCTCAAGTATAACAATTGTGAGGATGGTGCACAACTGGGTAGTGTTTTGTTCTGTTGTACATAGGGCTGCTATGAGCCAGAACCACTCAACAGCACCTAACAACAACAATACAAAGCCAACAGCCAATATCATCCTCAGGGGAGAGAGGCTGAAAACATTCCCTCTGAGAAGTAGAACAAAGCAAAGATGCCCTTTGTCATCACTCCTATTTAACACTGTGCTGGAAGTCCTAGCCAGAGCAATAAGGCAAGAAAAAAGAATTAATGGGTATCCAAATTGGTAAGGAAGAAGTAAAACTATCCCTATTAGCAGATGATGTGATATTATACATACAGAAGCCAAAAGACTCCACAAGAAAACTATTGGAACTAATAGATTCAGCAGAGTAGCAGGATACTAGACAAACATACAAAAATCAGTTGGATTCCTATACACCAATAAAGTGAACTGTGAAAAGGAAGTCAGGAAAGCAATACCATTTATAATATCCCCTGGGGAAAAAAAAAAAAAAAACACTTGTAAGTAAATCTAACCAGGGATGTGAAAGATCTATACAAAGAAAACTACAAAATGCTACCGCAAGAAACCAAAACAGACTTACATAAATGGAAAAACTTACCATGCTTACGGATAAGTAGACTCAATATTGTGAAAATGTAAATTCTACCCAAAGCGATCTACAAATACAACGCAATCCCAATCCAAATACCAACATACTTTAAAGAGATGGAAAAAAAAATCACTAACTTTATATGGAAAGAAAAGAGGCCCCACATAAGTAAAGCACTATTGAAAAAGAACAAAGTAGGAGACCTCACACTATCTGATCTCAGAACCTACTTATACAGGTACAGTAGTCAAAATAGCCTGGTACTGTTACAACAACAGAGACATTGGCCAATGGAACAGAATCGAGGACCCAAATGTAAATCCACCCACCTATGGTCACCTTATCTTTGACAAAGGCCCAAAATCCATCGGATAGAGAAAAGACAGTCTTTTTAACAAACGGTGCTGGAAAAACTGGATGTCCATCTGTAAAAAAAATGAAACAGGACCCATACCTCACACCATATACAAAAAACTAATTGGAAATGAATCAAAGACCTAAATATAAAACCAAAAACTATAAATGTCATAGACGAAAAAATAAGGTCAATTCTAGAGGCCCTAATACATGGCATAAATAGGATACAAGCCATAGCTAAGAATACACAAACACCAGAAAATAAGCTAGATAACTGGGATCTTCTAAAAATTAAACACTTATGCTCATCAAAAGACTTTACCAAAAGAGTAGAAAGAGAAACTACAGACTGGGAAAAATTTTTTGGATATGAACATATATGACAAAGGCCTAATCTCTAAAATCTGTAGGAAACCCAACACCTCTACAACAAAAAGACAAATAATCCAATTGAAAAATGGACAAAGGATATGAGCAGACCCTTCACCAAAGAATATATTCAGGTGGCTAACAGGCAAATGAGGAAATGTTCGTGATCACTAGCAACTAGAAAAATACAAACTACAGTGAGATACCATCTCACTCTGACATTACTGGCACAAATCAAAAAAACAGAAAATAACAAACATTGGAGAGGCTACAGGGAGATTGGAATTTTTATGCATGGCTGGTGGGAGTGTAAAATGGTACAGCCATTTTGGAAAAAGATATGGCATTTACTGAAAAAGAAATGGAAATATCGTATGACCCAGCAATCCCACTCCTAGAAATATATCCTAGAGAAATAACAGCTGTCACAAAATAGAAATATCCACACCCATGTTCAATGCAGTATTATTCACAATAGCAAAAAGATGGAAACAACCTAAGTGTCCATCAACAGATGAATCGATAAACAAACTATTGTACATATACACAATGGAATACTATGCAATGATAAAGAACAACGATGAATCTACAAAACATGTCACAACCTGGATGAAGCTGGAGTGCATTATGTGGAGTGAAATAAGTCAATCACAAAAGGACAAATACTGTATGAGACCACTATTATAAAAACTCAAGAAAAGGTTTACACACAGAAAAGAAACAATCTTTGATGGTTATGACAAAGCAGAAGGGTGGGGAAGGAAAAACACTAAATAGGTAATAGATAAATGGTAACTTTCTTGAAGGGCAAGATAGTACACAATACTGGGAAAGCCAGCACAACTTGACCAAAGTAAAGTCATAGAAGCTTCATAGACACATCCAAACTCCCCTAGAGATTGTGGTACTGGACTGAGGGCTAGAGATCATGGTCTTGGGGGACATCTAGCTCAATTGGCATAGCATAGCTTATGAGGAAAATATTCTGCATCCTACTTTGGTGAGGAGCTTTAAAAATGTCTGGGGTCTTAAAAGCTCATGAGTGACCATCTAAAATATGCCTACTGTTCCCACCCTGTCTGGAGCAATGGAGAATGAAGAAAACCAAAGACACAAGGGAAAGATCAGTCCAAAGGACTAACGGAACATGACTACCACAGCCTCCACCAGACTGAGTCCAGCACTAGATGGTGCCTGGCTACTACTACCAACTGCTCTGTCAGGGATCACAATAGAGGGTTCTGGACAGAGCTGGAGAAAGATGTAGAAGAAAATTCAGACTCACAAAAAAAGACCAGACTTACTGGTCTGACAGAGAACAGAGAAATCTCGAGACTATGGCCCCCAGATACCCTTTTAACTCAGTACTGTGTCACTTCTCAAAGTCACCCTTTAGCCAAAGATTAGGCAGTCCCGTAAAACAATAATACACATCGCTGAACTATGTATACAGGAATAAATGGGCAAAGCAGCCCAAAGGCAAAGACGAGAAAGCAGAAGGGGACAGGGAAGCTAGACAAATGGAAATGGTTGACCCAAGATCAAGACATGTCACAGGGTTGGCAACCAATGTCACAAAACAATATGCGTATTAATTCTTTAATAAGAAACTAATTTGCTCTGTAAACCTTCACCCAAAGCACAATAAAAAAAAAAGAAAATTTGAATACGTAGGTATAAATAATTTACCTAAAAGGTCCATTTATAGTGGAAGTATAAAACTCTTAAGAAAAAAACAAAAGAACATCTAGATAAATGGAGAGACACCTGAAGTTCATAATAGGATGACGCAGTATTATTAAGATGTAATTTCTTCCCAACTTGTTTTAACACATTCCTAATCAAAATCCCAGCAAGTTACTTTCTGGATATTGAAAAATTGAATCCTAAGTTTATTTGAAAATGTTAAATACCCAGAATATTGAACATAATACGGAAGAATAAAAAAGTTGAAGGACTTATGCTACCGGATTTTAGAACTTACTATAAACATACAGTTATCACAGCAGAGTGTGATGTTGGTGAAAGAATAGACAAATAGACTACTGGAACAGAATAGAATTACAGAGATAGACTTACACAAATATAGTCAACTGATCATTAACAAATGATCTAAAACAAGCCAATGGAAAACGGGAAGTCTTTTCAACAAATGGTGCTGAAACACCTAAACATCCACGTGCAAAAAGAAAAAAAAAAAAAATCAAAACACTGACTTCTCTGTTCACAAAAATGAACTCCAAATGGATTATACAGGGAAATGTGAAACACAAAACTATACAACTTCTGGAAAATAACAGAGGAAAATCTAGAGTACCTTGAATTTGGCAACAGGTCTTTAGATACAATGCCAAAAACATGATCTGTAACAGAAAAAATTGATAAGTCGGACTTCATTAAAATTAAAAACATCTGTACTGTGAAAAATACTGTTAAGAGGAAGGAAAGACGAACCACGGAGTGGGGAAAACATTTGCAAAACATATATCCAATAAAGTACTTGTATTTTTTTTTTTATCCAAAATATGCAATCTCTTAAAACTCAACAATAAAAAACAAGCAACGGGGGCAGTTCTAATATTTTCTATGGGTTGCTATGAGTCAGGATTAACTCTAGGGTGTTGGTGTTGTTCTTAGGTACCACAGAGTTGGTTCCGACTCATAGCGACCCTATGCACAACTGAATGAAACACTTCCTGGTCCTGAGGCATCCTTACAATTGTTGTTATGTTTGAGCTCGTTGTTGCAGCCACTGTGTCAATCCACCTTGTTGAGGGTCTTCCTCTTTTGCTGACCCTGTACTCTGCCAAGCATGATGTCCTTCTCCAGGGACTCATCCCTCCTGACAATATGTCCAAAGTATGTAAGACGCAGTTTCGCCATCCTTGCCTCTAAGGAGGATTCTGTCTATACTTCTTCTAAGACAGATTTGTTCGTTCTTTTGGCAGTCCATGGTATATTCAATATTCTTCACCAACACCACCATTTAAAGGCATCAATTATTCTTCCGTCTCCCTTATTCATTGTCCAGCTTTCACATGCATATGATGCTATTGAAAATACCATGGCTTGGGTCAGGTGCACCTTAGTCTTCAAGGTGGGTATCTTTGCTCTTCAACACTTTAAAGAGGTCCTTTGCAGCAGATTTACCCAGTGCAATGTGTCTTTTGATTTCTTGACTGCTGCTTCCATAGGTGTTGATCGTGGATCCAAGTAAAAGGAAATCCTTGACAACTTCGATCTTTTCGCCGTTTATCATGATGTTGCTCATTGGTCCAGTTGTGAGGATTTTTGTTCTCTTTATGTTGAGGTGCAATCCATACCGAAGGCTGTGGTCTTTGATCTTCATCAGAAAGTGCTTCAAGTCCTCTTCACCTTCAGCAAGCAAAGTTGCGTCATCTGCATAACGCAGGATGTTAATGAATCTTCCTCCAATCCTGATGCCCTGTTCTTCATATAGTCCAGCTTCTCGGATTATTTGCTCAGCATACAGATTGAAGAAGTATGGTGAAAGAATACAACCCTGACGCACATCTTTCCTGACTTTAAACCAATCAGTAACCCCTTGTTCTGTACGAACAACTGCCTCTTCATCTGTGTAAAGGTTCTTCATGAGCACAATTAAGTATTCCGGAATTCCCATTCTTTGTAATGTTATCCATAGTTTGTTATGGCCCACACAGTCGAATGCCTTTGCATAGTCAATAAAACACAGGTTAACCTCTTTCTGGTATTCTCTGCTTTCAGCCAGGATCCATCTGACATCAGCAATGATATCCCTGGTTCCACCTCCTCTTCTGAAACCGGCCTGAATTTCTGGCAGTTCCCTGTCAATATACTGCTGGAGCCATTTTTGAACGATCTTCAGCAAAATTTTGCTTGCATGTGGTATTAGTGATATTGTCCTATGATTCCCACATTCGGTTGGATCACCTTTCTTGGGATTAGGCATAAATATGGATCTCTTCCAGTCAGTTGGCCAGGAAGCTGTCTTCCATATTTCTTGGCATAGACGAGTGAGCACCTCCAGTGCTGCATCTGTTTGTTGAAACGTCTCAATTGATATTCCACCAACTCCTGGAGCCTTTTTTTTGCCAATGCCTTCAGAGCAGCTTGGACTTTTTCCTTCAAGTACCATTGGTTCCTGATCATATGCCACCTCTTGAAATGGTTGAACATCAACTAATTCTTTTTGGTATAATGACTCTGTATTCCTTCCATCTTCTTTTGATGCTTCCTGCATCATTTAACATTTTTCCCATGGAATCCTTCACTATTGCAACTCGAGGCTTGAATTTTTTCTTCAGTTCTTTCGGCTTGAGAAACACCAAGAGTGTTCTTCCCTTTTGGTTTTCCATCTCCAGGTCTTTGCACATGTCATTATAATACTTTATTTTGTCTTCTTGAGATGCCCTTTGAAATCTTCTGTTCACTTCTTTTACTTCATCAATTCTTCCTTTTGCTTTAGGTGCTTGACGCTCAAGAGCAAGTTTCGGAGTCTCCTCTGTCATCCATCTTGGTCTTTTCTTTCTTCCCTGTCTTTTCAGTGACCTCTTGCTTTCTTCATGGATTATGTCCTTGATGTCATTCCACGACTCGTCTGGTCTTTGGTCACTAGTGTTCAATGCATCAAATCTATTCTTCAGATGATCTCTAAATTCAGTTGGGATGTACTCAAGGTCATATTTTGGCTCTCATGGACTTGCTCTGATTTTCTTCACTTTCAGCTTGAACTTGCATATGAACAATTGATGGTGTGTTCCACAGTTGGCCCCTGGCCTTGTTGTGACTGACGATATTGAGCTTTTCCATTGTCCCTTTCCACAGATGTAGTCAGTCTGATTTCTGTGTGTTCCATCTGGTGAGGTCCAGTTGTACAGTTGCTGTTTATGTTGGTGAAAGAAGGTATTTGCAATGAAGAAGTCGTTGGTCTTGCAAAATTCTATCATTCAATCTCTGGAATTGTTTCTATCACCAAGACCATGTTTTCCAACTACTGATCCTTCTTCCTTGTTTCCAACTTTTGCATTCCAATCACCAGTAATTATCAATGTGTCTTGATTGCATGTTTGATCAATTTAGGACTGTAGCAGCTGATAAAAATCTTCTATTTCTTCATTTTTGGCCCTAGTGGTTGGTGCATAAATTTGAATAATAGTCGTATTAACTGGTCTTGCTTGTAGGCCTATGGATATTACCCCATCACTGACAGCATTGTACTTCAGGATAGATCTTGAAATGTTCTTTTTGATGATGAATTCAACACTATTCCTCTTCTAGTTGTCATTCCCAGCATAGTAGACTATACGATTGTCCAATTCAAAATGGCCAATACCAGTACATTTCAGCTCACTAATGCCTAGGATATCAATGTTTATGTGTCCCATTTCATTTTTGATGATTTCCGATTTTTCTAGATTCATACTTCATACATTCCAGGTTCTGATTATTGGTAGATGTTTGCAGTTGTTTCTTCTCATTTTCAGTCATGCAACATCAGCAAATGAAGGTCCTGAAAGCTTTACTCCATCCAAGTCATTAAGGTCGACTCTACTTTGAGGAGGCAGCTCTTCCCCAGTCATCTTTTGAGTGCCTTCCAACCTGGGGGGATCATCTTCCAGCACTATATAAGACAATATTCCACTGCTGTTCATAAGGTTTTCACTGGCTAACACTTTTCAGAAGTAGAATGCCAGGTCCTTCCTAGTCTGTCTTAGCCTGGAAGCTTAGCTGAAACCTGTCCTCCATGGGTGACCCAGCTGGTATCTGAATACTAGTGGTATAGCTTCTAGCATCACAGCAAAACAAGAGCCCTCACAGTATGATAAACTGACTGACACACAGGAGAACTCTAGGGTACATAACAACAATTTGTCACTTATTGCAAGAGTAATATAGAGTACTATTTTAAATACTGTAGTTTTAAAGTATGTCTTGATATCTGGTACAGTAATTCCCCTTTTGTTATGGATTGAAAGTGTCCCCCCAAAATGTGTGTCAACTTGACCAAGTCATGATTCTCAATATTGTTTGGTTGTTCACCATTTTGTGACCTGATGTGATTATCCTATGTGTTATAAACCCTAACCTACATGATAGTAATGAGAATTAGAGGCAGTTATGTTAATGATGCAAGACTCAATCTACAGAATTAGGTTGTATCTTGAGTCAGTCTCTTTTGAGATACAAAATAGAGAAGCAAGCAAAGAGGAGAGGGACTTCATATGACCAAGGAAGAAGGGCCAGGAATGGAATGTGTTCTTCGGACCTGACGTCCCTATAGTGGGAAGCTCCTAGACCAGGGGAAGATTAATGACAAAGACCTTCCCCTAGGGACCACACAGATAGAAAGACTTTCCCTGAGCTGGTACCCTGAATTTGGACTTTTAAGCCCCTAGACATGAGAGAATAAATTGCTGTTTGTCAAAACCACCCACTTGTGGTATTTCTATTAGAGAAACACTAGATAACTAAGACACCTTTCTTTCCTCACATTTTTCCATGTTGACTCTTAGTCATCTAGTGTTGCTATAACAGAAATACCACAAGTGGGTGACTTTAACAAAGAGAAATTTATATTCTCACACTCCAGGAGGCTAGAAGTCCCTATTCAGGGTTCCAGCTCCAGTGGAAGGCTTTCTCTCTCTGTTGGCTCTAGAGGAAAGTCCTTGTCATCAATTTTCCCTTGGTCAAAGAGTTCCTCAGTGCAGGGACCCTGAATCCAAAGGACAAGCTATGATCCTAGTGCTTCTTTCTTGGTGGTATGAAGCCTCTCTGCTCGCTTCTCTCTTTTATATCTCAAAAGAGATTGCCTTAAAACAAAATCTGATCTTGTAGATTGAGTCCTGCCTCATTAACATAACTGCCACTAATCCCATCTCATTAACATCATAGAGACAGGATTTACAACAGATAGGAAAATCACATCGGGTCACAAAATGATGGACAATCACACAATACCGGGAATATGGCCTAGCCAAGTTGACACACATTTTGGGGGTACCCAATTCAGTCCCACCCTTTGGCCCCCCAAAATTCATGTCCTTGCCACATGTAAAACACTTTCAGCCCATCATATCATAGCAAAAGTCTTAAATCAACTCCAACTCCAAAGTCCAAAAATTCCTTTTCATCTGTGAAATCTAGAATACAAGTTACCCACTTCCAAAGTATAACGGCAGAACAGGCACAAACTAGACATTTCCATTACAAATGGGAGAAACTGGAGGGAAAGAAGGCATAACAGGCACCAAACAAGTCAGCAGAACCCATTATGTTAGCCCTCAAGGCTCTGAAAATAATCCTCTGTTCTCTGAGACCATTTATACAATAGCCCTACCTCCCAGCCTCTAGGTATTGGCCACACTCTCTAGATTCTGAGTAGAGGGGCTTCAACCCTGCCCTTCAGCTCCATCTCCCAGGCCCACTGGAACAGCAGCTGTGCTTCCTAGGCTTTAGGTGCACCCTTAGAAGAACCACAGGCTTCACACTTTGAAACTCCAGAGGTCATGGCCATACTCTTTGAGACTGAGGCAGCTTGGCTTCCTGTGTTCCTTGTCTCTTCAGCTTCTGTTTCCTGGTTTCTTGGCCTCTTGGCCCTTTGGGCCTCTCAGCCCGTGTCTGCCCTGCTGCGGCCAGTGTTCCAAAGCTCTGTACCTTCACTGATAAGTGCCTGGAGGCACCCCACTCCACCAGTAAACTTTGGCCAGAAGGCACTCAGCTCTCTCGCTCCATGGGTTGGCAAATCCAGCTCTGTTGATAACTGCCCAGAGGCACTCCACTCTGCCATGAAGCCTCCTATTCACAGGTACTCAGCTTTCTCATTCTGTGAGTCAACTCCAGCACTATCTCACACTGGTCTCTTGGTTCTGCTGCTGCCAGTTGTCTGCTGCTGCTTCTTGCCATCTGCACCATCCCCAGTGTAACAGCTGTCCTCATTTCCTTCTGAGTCCTCACCAGAATTGTCTTTGATGTCCATAATTTCACCAACCGAATGCAGAAATTATAGAAAAATATCATTAATATTACATGCAAGCAAAATTTCACTGAAGACCCTTCAAAAGCTGCTGCAGCAGTATAGCAACAGGGAACTGTCAGAAATTCAGGCTGGTTTCAGAAGAGGATGTGGAACCAGGGATATCATTGCTGATGTCAGATGAATCTTGGCTGAAAGGAGAGAATACCAGAAGGATGTTTAACTGTGTTTTATTGACTATGTAAAGACATTCGACTGTGTGGATCATAACAAACTATGGATAACATTGCGAAGAATGGGAATTCCAGAACAGCTAATTGTGCTGGTGAGGAGCCTTTACATAGATCAAGACTCAGTTGTTCGGACAGAATAAGGGGATACTGATTGTTTTAAAGTGAGGAAAGGTGTGTGTCAGGGTTGTATCCTTTCCAAAACTATAGAGACTGTAAAAAAAATCAGTAGTTTCCAAGATGGATATGGATGAAGGGGTGGGATGAATAGGTGCAGCACAGTGGATTTTTAAGGCAGTGAAACTATTCTGTATGATATGGCATGGTGGACACATGACATTCTATATTTGTCAAAACCCATAAGGATGAACAGCACAAAGACTGTACTGTAATGTAAACTCTGGATTTTAGTTAATAATATGTATTAATATTGGTTTAATAATTGTAACAAATATACTACACTGATACAAAATCTTAGTGATAGGGAAAACTAGCCAGGAAGAGAGAGAATATATGGGAACTCTCTACATTTTCTGCTCAGTTTTTCTGTAAACCTAAAACTCCTCTGTAAAGTAAAGTCTACTAATTAAAAAAATTTCTCAAGGTCATACTTAGGCTCTCCTGGACTTATTCTGATTTTTTTCTGCTTCGACTTGAATTTACATTTGAGCAGTTGATGGCCTGTTCTGCCTTTGGCCTCTGGCCTTGTTCTGACTGATGACATTGAAGACCAGGCGAGTTATGGGATAACATCAAGGGCATCCACATGAAGAAAGCAAAAAGTCATTTAAAAGACAAGAAAAAAAGAAACGACCAAAACAGATGTTAGAAGAGACTCTGAAATTTGCTCTTGAATGTAGAGGAGCTAAAACGAATGCAAGAAATGATGAAGTAAAAGAGCTGAACAGGAGATTTCAAAGGGCGGCTTGAGAAGACAAAGTTACGTATTATAAATGTGCAAAGATCTAGAGTTAGAAAACCAAAACAGAAGAACACGCTCAGCATTTATCAAGCTGAAAGAATTGAAGAAAAAATTCAAGCCTTGAGTTGCAATATTGAAGGATTCTATGGTCAAAATATTGAAGGAAGGTGGAAGGAATAAACCAAATCACTGTATTGCAAAGAATTGGTCAATGTTCAACCACTTCAGGAGGTAGCATATGATCAACAACCAATAATATAGAAGGAAGAAGTCCAAGTTCCACTGAAGGCATTGGTGAAAAACAAACATCCAGGAATTGACGGAATACCAATTGAGATGTTTCAACAAATGGAAGTGCTTACTCATCTATGCGGAGAAATTTGAAAGACAGCTACCTGGCCCACTGAATGGAAGAGATCCATATCTGTGCCCATTCCAAAGAAAGGCAATCCAACGGAATGTGGAAATTATCGAACAATATCATTAATATTACATGCAAGTAAAATTTTGCTGAAGATAATTCAAAAGCTATTGCAGCAGTACACCAACAGAGAGCTGCTGCCAGAAATTCAAGCTGGATTCAGAAGAGGACACGGAACCAGGGATATCATTGCTGATGTCAGATGAATTTGGGCTGAAAACAGAGAAAACCAGAAAGATGTTTACCTGTGTTTTACTGGCTATGCAAAGGCATTTGACTATGCAGGTCATAACAAATTATGGATAACAATGCAACAAATGGGAATTCCAGAACTCTTAATTGTGCTCATGAGGACCCTATACTTAGACCAAGAGGCAGTCATTTGAACAGAATAAGCAGATACTACATGGCATAAAATCGGGACAGGTGTGCATCAGGGTTGTATCCTTTCACCATACTTATTCAACCTGTATGCTGAAGAAATAACCTGAAAAGCTGGACTATATGAAGAAGAACATAGCATCAGAATCGGAGGAAGACTCATTAACAACCTGCGTTATACAGATGACACAACTTTCCTTGCTGAAAATGAAGAGGACTTGAAGCACTTACTGATGAAGATCAAAGACTACAACTTTCAGTATGGATTACATCGAAACATAAAAGAAAAAAAAAGATCCTCACAGCTGGACCAATAAGCAACTTCATGATAAATGGAGAAAATGTTGAAGTTGTCAAGAATTTCATTTACTTGAATCCACAATCAACAGCCATGGAAGCAGCAGTCAAGAAATCAAATGACACTTTGCATTGGACAAATCTGCTGCAAAAGACCTCTTTAAAGTGTTAAAAAAGGAAAGATGTCACTTTAAGGAATAAGGAGCACCTGACCCAAACCATGGTACTTTCATTTGCCTCATGTGGTGTGAAAGGTGGACAATAAGTAAGGAAGACTGAGGAGGAAATGATGCCTTTGAATTATAGTTTTAGCAAAGAATATTGAATATACCATGTACTGCCAGAAGAACAAACGAATATTCAAGAAGTACTGCCAGAATTCTCCTTAGAAGCGATAATGGTGAGACTTCATCTCAAGCACTTTGAATATGTTATCAGGAGGGACCAGTCCCTGAAGAAAGACACCATGCTTGGCAAAGTAGAGGGTCAACAAAAAAGGGGAAGACCCTCAATGATATGGACTGACACAGTGACTGCAGCAATGGCTCAAACATAGCAATGATTATGAGGATGGCACCGGACTAGGAAGTGATTCATCTGTCGCACATAGGGCCGCTATAAGTCAGAACTGACTTGAGGTCCCCCAACAACAATAACAGCACAGCCACAAACGAAAGTTGAATTTCCCAAACATAATTTTAAATTTTACTCCAGAAACAACTAAATCTTAGATATGAGATTCTGTGTCAACTACACTTCAACAGTTAAAAACAAAAAAAAATGTTTGTTCTCTGTAGATAGATAGCCAATATCCACTTGTCCTTTATTGTCAGCAATAGAGTCTCTGATTTTCTTTTTTTATTGGCCATATGTTGTTGTTAGGTAGTGTTGAGTTGATTCCTACTCATAGTGACCCATGGGTTTTTCTTGACTGTAAACTTCATGAAAGCAGATTTCCTGGTCTTTCTCATGCAGAGCTGTTGGGTAAGTTCTATCTGCCAACCTTTTGGTTATCAGTCAAGCCCTTAACCATTTGCACCGCCAAGGCACCTAACTGGGCATATTGCCACCTAAAATACAGCCTGATGTTTCAAGTGTCCCTTATATGCAATTATGGCTGAGTAAGGCCTGTCCAATGGGATGTGGGCAACTTCCAGGCATGTCCTTAAAGAGAAGGACATGTTCTTCTTTCCTTCTTCCATACAGCTGTATGGATATAGACATAATGGCTAGAGCTTCTTGCAGCTACCTTCGACAATGAGATAACCTTGGCAATGGAAGCCACTCAATCAACCAACAAAACGGAATGCTCTCTGACACTATGGATCATGATGTCAAAGTTCAATGGACTATTTCTGAACTTCTGGAATGTTATAGAGAAATAAATGTCTATCTTATTTAAGTCTCTATTGTTTTCTGTTACTTGTGGCTAAAATACCCTCAAAAAGTATGTGTAAGTGAAACATGCATTTTAAGAATTTTCTATATGGGATTAGAGGCAGGGCCAAGATGGCAGAGTAGTCAGACACTTCCTGTGGTCCCTTTCACAACAAAGACCCGAAAAAATAAGTGAATAGATTATATATGACAATCTAGAAGCCCTGAACATCAAAGACAGGGTTGAGGTGACAGATTGAGCAGCAGGGGGAGGAAGAGATAGTTCAGAAGCAGCAAAGGTTTGCCAGCCCTGACCTATCCAGCACCTTACAGGCTAGATCAGCAGACACACTCCAGCTGAGACAAGCAGTGGTGCTCGAGACACGTTCTCCATATTGTGAGAAAGCAGCGGAGAGTCTCCTTGAGCCTCAAGAACTAGGGAGAAGTGGTGCTGAATAAAGATAAGTACAAGTGTCTAGCCTGACACACAGATAAAAAAAACCCTTCCCCCCTTTGGGAAGTACCACTCTGTCATTTACCTGCCCCCTCCCTGCTCTGCTCCAGATCCCAGTTCAGCTTCAGTGATTGCTGCGCTCCCTGGGCTGGAAGTAGGATCCATTGCATGTCCTGAGCCATTCTCCCGGCTTTGGAGGGGAAAGAAATTAACAAACAGGAAAAAATAATCGGCCAGTTCCCCTATACCAGAAAATCAGGGCAGGCACAGCCCCTTTGCCTAGACACAGGCATAAGGGGTCCGTGGACTTCTAATGTCTTTCACCCATGCATAAACCTGTGTGGACCCATTTCAACAGCATAGGCCCTCATCAGGATAGTACAAAAGGGTATATACCTGAAGCCTATTTTCAACTACAACAGCTATAAGGTGAAGTGGCAGATTCGTGACATTTTACACCTCCCTGCCCATTAAATAGGGTCCTCACCTACCAATATCAGGGCCTGAGGATGGGTGGCTCCACCCACTTCATCTAGCCACCTATGACAGGGTTCCGAGAATAAGTGGTTCATCCCAGTCCCTATAGCAAACAGTATTGGGTGTCCAAAGTTTGGCTGCAAAACCCCCCCTTCCTATGCACTCTAGGGAACAAGGACACACCCTCCACCCACTCAGGGGCAACCGTCAGCCCCCTGTCTTTCTCAGCACATGATCCCCTACTGCAGCCAGATACCTGTGCCTACTCCAATCACCTGACCATCTAGGACTGTAGGTGAGAGCCTGCACCACACACACAGTGACCAACGAGCTGGACACCTTAGACGAATCCACACAAGAAAATTGAACAGACTCCTGAGGCCATATACCTAGCAGCAGATCTAACCATCTGGTGATAGGATGTGACAACTTCAAAGAAGCCAATAATCAAAGCAGCTCACATGCCCAGCCTATATGAGCATATGAAAACAAAACAAAAAGCTAGGACACAGTAAAGAAACAAAAAATAAATAAGTATAATAACTTATTGATGGCTCAGAGACAGCAGTCAATATTAAATCATGTCAAGAGGCAGACCATGATGGCTTCAGCAAGCCACTAAAACAAAAAACCAAGAAAACTCCTGGAGGGAAATGACTTCTTGGAATTACCAGAGGTAGAATTCAAGAGATTAATATACAGAGCTCTTCAAGAGATCAGGAAGGAGATCAGGTAAAATGCAGAACATGACGAGGAACACACAGACAAGGCAACAAAGGAACTTAAGAAGGTTATACAAGAGCACAATGAATGACAAACTTAACAGGTGGCAAGAATCCATAGAGAAACAGCAAATAGAAATTCAAAAGATTAATAATAAAATTTCAGGATTAGACAACTTAATGGAAAGTCATGGGAACAGAATTGAGGAAATGGAAGTTAGAATCAGTGAAATTGAAGACAAAACACTTCACACCAACCTATTTGAGGAAAAATCAGATAAAAAGAATTTTAAAAAATGAATAAACCCTAAGAATTATGTGGGACTCTATCAAAAGGAATAATCTGCAAGTGACTGGAGTACCAGAAAGGGTGGGGGGTTAACAGAAAATACAGAGAGATTTGTTGGCAGAAAACTTTCCTGATATTGTGAAAGATGAGAACATATCCAAGAAGTTCATTGAACCCGCTGCAGGGTAGATCCCAAAATAAAGTCATGAAAACATAATCAAACTTGCCAAAACTAAAGACAAAGAAAGAATTTTTAAAAATGGCTATGGATAAATGAAAAGTCATCTACAAAGGAGAGTCAATAAGACTAACCTCTGACTACTCAGCAGAAACCATGCAGGTAAGAAGGCAATGGATGACATATATAAAGCCTTGAAGGAAAACAGTTACCAGCCAAGAATTATAAATCGAGCAAAACTGTCACTCAAATATAATGACTAAATTAGGGCATTTCCAGGTAAACAGAAGTTTAGGGAATTTGTAAAAACCAAACCAAAATTCCAAGAAATATAGAAGTGAGTCCTCCAGTTACAAAATCAATAATATCAGATAACAACCCAAGACTACAACACAGAACAACCAGATAACAAAAAACATAGGGCAAACACAAAAATAGATCAAAGCTACAACACTGAAAAAAGGGAAACAGAGATGTCAATATGTAAAAGGTGGCAACATTAAAATAAAAAGAAGTGATTAAATAATGTAGTCATAGAACTTTTATATGCACAGGAAGTCCAGGCGATATCAAGAAATAAAAGATTGATTTAAACTTAGAAAAATAGAGGTAAATATTAAGGTAACCACAAAGGAAACTTAAAAATTACACATCAAACTACAAGAAAAACATAAAGACTCACCAAATATAAAATCAACAACAATGAAAAAGATGAAAAGAACATACATAAAGAAAAACAACTCAGCACAGAAAATTAAGTGGCACAAAAAAACTATCAACACACAAAAAAATACTTCAAAATGATGGCACTAAACTCATACTTATCAATAATTATGCTGAATCTAAACGGACTAAATGCACCAATAAAGAGACAGAGAGTGGCAGACTGGGTACAAAAAGATGATACATCAATATGCTGCCTACAAGAGACACACGCCTTAGACTCAAAGACACATACTAAAGCTCAAAAGATGGAGAAAAATATATCAAGCAAACAGCAATCAAAAAAGAGCAGGAGTGGCAATATTAATCTCTGACAAAATAGACTTTAAAGCAAGATCAACCACAAAGGTTAAGGAAGGACATTATATAACGATTGAAGTGTCAATGCTTCAGGAGGACATAACAATAATAAATATTTACCCACCCAATAACAGGGCTCCCAGATACATAAAGCAAGCTCTAACAGCATTGAAAAGAGAAATAGACAACTCCACAATAATAGTAGGAGACTTCAACGCTTCAATTTCAGTGAAGGACAGAACATCCAGAAAGAAGATCAATAAAGACACAGAAGATCTAAATGCCACAATCAACTAATTTGATCTCATAGGCATATACAGAATACTCCATTCAATGGCAGCCAAGTATACTTTCTTTTAGAAATGCACATGGAACATTCTCCAGAATAGACCACATATTAGTACACAAAGGAAGTCTTAACAGAATATGAAATATTAAAATATTACAAAGCATCTTTTCTGATACTAAAGCCATGAAAGTAGAAATCAGTAACACAAAAACCAAGGAAAAAAGATCAAATACATGGTAACTGAAGAACACCAGTTCAAAAACAACTGATTATAGAAGAAATTAGCACAGAATAAAGAAATTCACAGAATCAAATGAGAATGGAAATATCCTACCAGAATCTTTGGGACACAGCAAATGCAGTTCTCAGAGGTCTATTTATAGCAATAAATGCACATATCCAAAAAGAAAAAAGCCCCAGATCAAAACATTAACCCTACAACTTGAACAAATAGAAAGAGAGTAGGAAAAGAAGCCTTCAGGCACCAGAAGAAAGGAAATAATAAAAATTAGAGCAGAATTAAATGAAATAGAGTATAGAAAAACAATTGAAAGTGTTACCAGGACCAAAAGCCGATTCTTTGAAAAGGTAAACAAAATCAAGAAACCATTGGACAAACTGACAAAAGAAAAACAGGAGAGGAAGCAAATAACCTAAATAAGAAGTAAGATGGGCAATATCACAACAGACCCAACTGAAATTAATAGAATCATAAAAGAATACTGTGGAAAATGGTACAACAAAACTACAACAAATATGAAAGCCTAGAAGAAAAGGGCAAATTTCTAGAAACACACTACCTTCCTAAACTAACACAAACAGAGGTAGAACAGAGGTAGAACAACTAAATAAACCCATAATAAAGAAGAGATTGAAGAGGTAATTTAAAAACTTCCAACAATAAAAGCCCTGGCCCTGACGGCTTTTTTGGAGAATTCTACCAAGCTTTCAGAGGAGAGTTAACACCACTACTACTAAAGGTATTTCAGAGCATAGAAAAGGATGGAATACTCCCAAACTCATCCTAAGAACCCAGCATAGCAGTGATACAAACCACGTAAAGACACCACATGAAAAAAGAAAATTATAGACCAATATCCCTCACAAATATAGATGCAAAAATCCTCAACAAAATACTAGGCAATAGAATTCAACATCATATCAAAAACATAATTCATCATGACCAAGTGGGATTCACTCCAGGTATGCAAGGATGGTTCAACATTAGAAAACAAATCAATGCAATCCATCACATAAATAAAACAAAAGACAAGAACCACATGATATTATCAATTGAAGCAGAAAAGGCATTTGCCAAATACAACACACATTTGCTATAAAAATTCTCAGCAAAATAGAAATAGAAGGGACATTCCTCAACATAATAAAGTGCATTTATACAATGCCAACAGCCAACATTATTCTTAACAGAGGCACTCTGAAAATATTTCCCCTTGAGAATGGGAACCAGAAAGGATGCCCTTTATCACCACTCTTATTCAACATTGTGCTGGAGGTCCTAGCCAGAGCAAGAAAAAGAAATAAAGGACATCCAGATTGGCAAGGAATAAGTAAAAGTATCCCTGTTTGCAGATGATGTGGTCTTAAACACAGAAAATCTCAAAGAATCCACAAGAAAACTACTGGAACTAATGGATTTCAGCAAAGCTTCAGGATACAAGATAAACATACAAAAATCAGTTGTATTCCTATAGACTAACAAAGAGAACTTAAAGAGGAAATCATCAAATCAATACTATTTACAATAGCCCCCAATAAGATAAAATACTTATGAATAAATCGAACAAGAGACGTAAAAGACCTATACAAAAAAACTACAAGACACTATTGCAAGAAACCAAAAGAGACCTACGTAAGTGGAAAAACATACCTTGCTCATGGATAGGAAGACTCAACATTGTAAAAAGGTCTATTTTATCCTAAGCTATCTACAGATAAAATGAAATCCTGATTCAAATTCTAATGGATTTTTTAAATGAGGCAGAGAAACAAATCACTAACTTCATATGGAAAGGGAAGAGGCCCCAGATAAGTAAAGAATTACTGAAGAAGAAGAAGAAAGTGGGAAGCCTCACACGTCCTGATTTTAGAACATATTATATAGCCACAGTAGTCAAAACAGCCTGGTACTGGGACAACAGCATATACATATACCAATGGAAAGGAATTGAGAATCCAGATATAAATCCATTTTACGTATGAGCAGCTGATATTTGACAAAGGTCCAAAGTCTGTTAAATGGGGAAAAGACAGTCTCTTTAACAAATGGTGCTGGCATAACTGAATATCCATCTGAAAAAAATGAAACAAGACCCATACCTCACACCACGCACAAAAAGTAACTCAAAATGGATCAAAGACCTAAATATAAAATCTAAAAATGATAAAGATCATGGAAGACAAAAATAGGGACAACACTGGGAGCCCTAATACAAGGCATAAACAGTATACAAAACATTACTAGCAATGCACAAACGCCAGAAGAGAAACAAGATAACCGGGAGCTCCTAAAAGCTAACATCTATGCACATCCAAAGACTTCACCAAAAGAGTAAAAAGATTACCTACAGACTGGGAAAAATTTTTTGGCTACGACAAATCCGATCAGCATCTGATCTCTACAATCTGCATGGTATTGCAAAAACTCAACAACAAAAAGACAAATGACCCAATTAAAAAATGAGCAAAGGATATGAACAGATATTTCACCAAAAAAGACATTCAACTCACTAACAGATACATGAGGAAATGCTCATGATCATTAGCCATTAGAGAAATGGGAATCAAAACTACAATGAGATACCATCTTACCCCAGCAAGGCTAGCATTAACCCAAAACACAAAATAATAAGTGTTGGAGATGTTGTGGAGAGGCTGGAACACTTTTACACTGCTGGTGGGAATGTAAAAGGGTACAATCATTTTGGAAATTGAGTTGGCACTTCCTTAAAAAGCTAGAAATAGAACTACCGTACGATCCAGCGATCCCACTCCTTGAAATATATCCTACAGAAATAAGAGCCCTCACACGAACAGATATATGCACACTCATGTTCATTGCAGCTCTGTTTACAATAAGAAAAAGATGGAAGCAACTAAGGTGCCCATCAACGGATGAATGGATAAATAAATTATGGTATATTCACATAATGGAATACTATACAATGATGAAGAATCCATGAAACACCTAATAACATGGGGGAATTTGGGAGGCATTATACCGTGTGAAATTAATCAGTTGAAAAGGATGAAGTTGTATGAGACCAGTATTATAAGAAAATGTTAAAACACAGAAGAAAACATTCTTTGATGGTTATGAGGGTGGGGAGGAAGGGAGGGGGCATCAACTAATTAGGTAGTAGACAAGAAATATTCTAGATGAAGGGAAAGACAATGCACAGTACAGGAGAGGTCAGTGCAGCTGCACTAAACCAAAAGCAAAGCAGTTTCCTGAATACAACCGAATGCTTTGAACGCCCGAGTAGCAGGGATGAGGGTCTGGGGACCATTGTCTCAGGCAACATCTAGGTCTATTGGTATAACAAAATGTATTAAGAAAGCATTCTGCATCCCACTTTGGTGAGTGGCGTCGGGGGTCTTAAATGCTAGCAAGTTGCCGTCTAAGATGCATCAATTGGTCTCAACTCACCTGGAGCAAAGGAGAATGAAGAACATCAAAGACACAAGGTAAATATGAGCTCGAAAGATAGAAAGGGCCACATTAACCAGAGATTATATCAGCCTGAGACCAGAAAAACTAGATGGTGCCTGGCTACCACCAAAGACTGACCTGACAATGACTGTACACAACAGAAAGTCCCTGATGGAAAGGGGGGAAAAGTGGAATGCAGACCTCAAATTCTCATAAAAAGATCAGACTTAATGGTCTGACTGAGACTAGAGGGACCCTGGAGGTCATGGTCCCCGGACCCTCTGTTAGCTCAGGACCGGAACCATTCCCAAGGCTAACTCTTCAGACAGGGATTGGACTGGGCAATAAAATAGAAAATGATACTGGTAAGGAGTGAGCTTCTTGGCTTAAGTAGGCACATGTGACTATGTGGGCAGCTCCTTTCTGGAGGTGAGATGAGAAGGCAGAGGGGGACAGGAACTGGTTGAATGAACATGAAGAATACAGGGCAGAGAGGAGTGTGCTGTCTGGTACAGGGAGAGCAGCTAGGAGTACATAGCAAGGTGTGTATAAGTTTTTGAATGAGAGACTTGCTTGATTTGTAAACTTTCACTTAAAGCACAATTAAAAAAAAATAATCCAGTGAAAACCTTATTAACACCAGGGGAACATTGTCTGATGTAGTGCCAAAGATAAACTTTTCAGTTTGGAAAGCACTCAAAATACAAATAGGCAAGACCTGCCTCCTCAAAGCAGAGTCAACCTTAATGATGTGGATGCAGTCAAGCTTTTGGGACCTTCATCTGCTGATATGGTACAACTCAAATGACAAGAAACACCTAAAAAAAAGGTCCATTAATAATTGGAATGTGGAGTGTGGGCAGAATGAATCTAGGAAAATTGAAAATCATCAAAAATGAAATGGAATGCATTAACGTCGATATCCTAGACATTAGTGAGCTTAAATAGACTGATATTGACCATTTGGTATCAGAAAATCACACAGTCTACTATGCCGGTGTCATGGATTGAATTGTGTCCCCCAAAAAATATGTGCCAACTTGGTTAGGCCATGATTCCCAGTATTGTGTGGTTGTCCCCCATTTTGTGGTTGTAATTTTATGTAAAGAGGATTAGGGTGAGATTGCAACACCACACTTACTCAGGTCACCTCCCCATTCCAATGTAAAGGGAGTTTCCCTGGGGTATGGTCTGTACCACCTTTTATCCCTCAAGAGATGAAAGGGAAGCAAGCAGAGAGTTGGGGACCTCATACCACCAAAAAAGCAGCACCAGGAGCAGAGCGTGTCCTTTGGACCCAGGATCCCTGTGCCTGACACACTCCTTGACCATGGGAAGATTGAGGACAAGGACCTTCTTCTGGAGCCAACAGAGAGAGAAAGCCTTCCCCTGGAGCTGATGCCTTGAATTTGGACTTCTAGCCTACTTTACTGTGAGGAAATAAATTTTTCTTTGTTAAAGCCATACACTTGTGGTATTTCTACTACGGCAGCACCAGATGACTAAGACAGCTGGGAATGACAACTTGAAGAGGAATGGCATTTTCACTGTCAAAAAAAAAATGTCAAGATATATACTTAAGTTCAACACCGTCAGTGAAAAGATAATATCTATACACCTACAAGAAGGACAAGTAAATACTACAATTATTCAACTTTACACACCAACCACTAAGGCCAAAGATGAAGAAATTGAAGATTTTTGTCAACTTCTGCAGTCTGAAATTGATCAAACATGCAATCAGGGTGCATTGATAATTAGTGACTGGAATGCAAAAGTTGGAAATGAAGAAGGATTGGTAGTTGGAAAATATGGCCTTGGTGACAGAAACAATGCTGGAGATTGCATGATAGAATTTTGCTAGACCAATGACTTCTTCATTGCAACTACTTTCACCAAAATAAACAGTGACTATACACATGGACCTCACCAGTTGGAATACACAAGAATCAAATTGACCACATCTGTGGAAAGAGACAATGGAAAAACTCAATAACATCGGTCAGAATATGGCCAGGGACCGACTGGGCGACAGACCATCAATTGTTCATACTCAAGTTCAAGTTCAAGCTGAAGACAATTAGAACAAAGCCCTGAGAGCCAAAGTACAAATCTGTATATCCCACTTGAATTTAGAGACCATCTCAAGAATAGATATGACACATCGAACACTAATGACCAAAGAACAGACAAGTTATGGAACAACATCAAGGACACCATACATGAAGAAAGCAAGAGGTCATTAAAAAGATAGGAAAGAAAAGAAAGACCAAAATGGATGTCAGAAGAGACTCTGAAACTTGCTCCTTCATGTACAGTAGCTAAAGGGAATGAAAGAAATGATGAAGTAAAAGAGCAGAACAGAAGATTTCAAAGGGTGGCTCAAGAAGACAAAGTAAACTATTATAATGACACGTGCAAAGACCTAGAGATAGAAAACCAAAAGGGAAGAATACTCTCAGCATTTCTCAAACTGAAAGAACTAAATAAAAAATTCAATACTTGAGATGCAGGGCAAGATGGCAGAGTAGTCAGACGCTTCCAGTGATTACTCTTACAACAGACTAAAAAAAAACCAGTGAAACAATGATATTTATGACAAACTAGGTGCTCTGAACAACAAAGGCAAAGTTAGAAAATGGACTGAGCAGCAAGGAGAGGGAGAGATGGTTCAGAAGCAGCGAGGAGTTGCTGGACCTGAACAGCTGAGAACCTTCAGGCACCATTCCCTGGAGCTACCACGGCAGGACTAGCAGTAGCATTCTGGATGCTGTTTCCTCAGGAAGAGACAGCAAGCTGCACGGCCTACTCATGCCTCCAGAACCAGAGAATAACAGCTCTCTTGGCAAAAGCTAAGTACTTGTGTTTATTTTACCAGGCCTCCAGCTCCCAAGATGGGTTCAGTGGCTGTCGATTTCCCTGGCCTGAGATAGGTCCTGCTGCACATCCTGAGCCATTCTCCTGGCCTTGGAGAAGGAATATATTCACAACTGTGGGAAAAGATAACCTACCGGCTCCACTAAGCTGAGGAGTTCAAGACAAAAGTGGCTCCTGTCCAGGCACAAACGGTCCACAGATTTTGAATAACTTTCACCCATGCATGAACCTGTATGTGCCTGCTAACCGCTGAAATAGGAGAACAGACCCTTGTTGGCAGACTGCAACTCTTTCAGCTGTGCAGTAGAGAGGTGGGTGTTTAATGTTTGACACTGTTTACCTATTAAAAAGGGTCCTCACCTACCCACATCAGTGGCCTAAGGACTGGTGGCTCCACCTACATCATCAAGACACCCATGGCAGGGGTCCAGGAATAAGTGGTACCTCCCAGTCCTTACCAATGAAAGCGTTAGTTGCCCATGATCTGGCTGCAGAAGCCATCCACCTATGCACTCTAGGGAACAGGAAAGCACTTTCCTCACAGACTCTCGTAGGATGGTTGTCAGCCCACTGCCTTGTTCAGAGTATGAACCCCTGCTGCAACCGGACACCTGTACCTATACCAATCACCTCTGCCCTTCTAAGGCTGTAGGACAGAGAATGTACCACACACTTGATGACCAACTAACTGGACACCTGAGCTGAATCCATATAAGAAGAGAGAATGGACTCCTAGGCTTACATCTGGTAACAGCCCTAGCCATCTGGTGACAGCAAGTTAGAGCTTCAAAGGTGAAAATACTGAAGCTAGCTCATTCAAGCAGCCTATTTGGGCATATCAAAACAAAACAAAGCAAGAAGCTGTGATACAGTAAGCAAACATAAAATAAACTAATACAGTAACTTATAGATGGCTCAGAGACAACAGTCAATATCAGATCACATAGAGAAGCAGACCACGATTGCTTCAAAAGGATCTCAAAACTAAAATTCAAGGAATAGTCCAGATGAAGGTGTATTACTGGAATTACCAGATACAGAATACAAAAGAACCACACACAGGAAAATACAGATAAAGCATTTGAACAAATTAAAAAGGTTATTCAATAACATAATGAAAAATTTAATAGGCTACAAGAATCCATAGACAGCAATCAGAAATTCAGAAGATTAACAATAAAATTTTAGAATTAAACAACTCGATAGAAAGTCAGAGGAACAGAATAGAGCAACTGGAAGGCAGAATTAGTGAGATTGAAGATGAAACACTTGGCACCAATATATTTGAAGAAAAACCAAATAAAGGAATTTTAAAAAAATGAAGAAAACTTAAGAATCATGTGGGACTCTATAAAGAGAAATAACCTACAAGTGATCGGAGTACCAGAATAGGGAAGGAGTACAGAAAATACAGAGAGAGTTCTTGAAGATTTTTTGGCAGAAAACTTCCCTGATATCATGAAAGATGAGAAGATATCTATCCAAGAAGCTCACTGAACTCCCCATAAGGTAGATCTCAAAAGAAAGTCACCAAGACATATTATAATCAAAAATGCCAAAGCCAAAGATAAAGAGAGAATTTTAAGAGTGGATAGGGATAAACAAAAAGTCATCTACAAAGGAGAATCAATAAGAATAAACTCAGACTACTTGGCAGAAACCATGCAGGCAAGAAAACAATGGGATGGCTTATATAAAGTACTGAAGGAAAAAATTGCCAGCCAAAAATCATATATCCTCCAAAACTGTCTCTCAAATATGAAGGTGAAATTAGGATATTTCCAGATAAACAGAAGTTTAGGGAATTCATAAACGCCAAAGTAAAACTACAAGAAATATTAAAGGGAGTTCTTTGGTTAGAAAATCAATAATATTTGCTCTCAACCCAAGACTAGAAGACTGGACGGAGCAATCAGATGTCAACCAAGACAAGGGAATCACAAAAATAAGTCAAGATTAAAAAAAAACTCAAAACAGGGAAACAGCGATGTTATTACGTAAAAGAAGACAACATCAAAACAATAAAGGGGGAGTAAGAAATGTAGTCATAGGTCTTTTATACGGAGAGGAAGATAAGTTGATATAAAGAAATTAAAGTTAGGTTTAAACTTAGAAAAATAGGGGTAAATATTAAGGTAACCACAAAGGAGACTAATGATCAAACTTATCAAAATAAAATACAGGAAAAAAATAGAGACTCAGCAGAAACAAAATCAACAGCAAGTATGAGGAAAAGAAAATATATAACCTAAAAAAAGTATTTTTTTAATACTCAGTACAAAAAATTAAGTGGGAAAAAGAAACTGTCAACAAAACAAAAAAAGACATCAAAATGACAACACTAAATTCATACCTATCCATAATTACGCTGAATGCAAATGGACTAAATGCATGAACAGAGAGTGGCAGAATGGATGAAAAATCAGGATCTGTCTATATTATGCCTAGAAGAGACACAGTTTCGTCTTAGAGACACGAACAAACTAAAACTCACTCAAAGGATGGGAAAAAAATGACTTTAAAGTTAAATCCATCACAAAGCATAAGGAAGGACACTATATAATGATTAAAGGGACAGTATACCAGAAGGATATAACCATACTAAATATTTATGCACCCAATGATAGGGCTGCAAAATACATAAACTCTAACAATATTGAAAAGTGAGATAGACCGATCCACAATTATAGTAGGAGACTTCAACCCAGCACTTTCAGTGAAGGACTGGACATCCATAAAGAAGCTCAATAAAGACATGGAAGATCTAAATGCCACAATCAACCAACTTGACCTCATAGTCATATACAGAACACTCCACCCAACAACAGCCAAGTATACTTTCTTTTCTAGTGCACATGGAACATACTCTAGAATAGACCACATATTAGGTCATAAAGCAAGCCTTAGCAGAATTCAAAACATTGAAATATTATAAAGCATCTTCTCTGACCATAAGCCCGTAAAAGTAGAAATCAATAACCGAAAAAGCAGAGAAAAGTAATCAAACACTTGCAACCTGAACAATACCCTACTCAAAAAACACTGGATTATAGACGATGTTAAGGATGGAATAAAGAAATTAATAGAATCCAATGAGAATGAAAACACTTCCTATCAGAACCTTTGGGACACAGCAAAAGCAGTGCTCACAGGTCAATTTGTATCAATAAATGCACACATCCAAAAAGAAGAAAGGGCAAAAATCAAAGAATTATCCCTACAACTTGAACAAGTAGAAAGAGAGCAACAAAAGAAACCCTCAGGCACCAGAAGAAAGCAAATAATAAAAAATAGGGCAGAAATAAAAGAGAGAACAGAAAAACAATTGAAAGAGTTAAGAAGACCAAAAGATAGTTCTTTGAAAAAATTAACAAAATTGACAAACCATTGGCCAAACCGACAAAAGAAAACCAGGAGAGGAAGCAAATAACATGAAAAAAAAAAAATGAGATGAGCTATATTACAAGAGACCCAACTGAAATTAAAAGAATCATATCAGATTACTAAGAAAAATTGTACTCTAACAAATTTGAAAACCTAGAAGAAATGGTTGAATTCCTAGAAACACAATACCTACCTAAACTAACACAAACAGAAGTAGAACAACGAAATAGACACATAACAGAAGAAGAGATTAAAAAAGTAATCAAAAGACTCCCAAAAACAACAACAAAAAAAGCCCTGACCCGGAAGGCTTCACTGCACAGTTCTACCAAACCTTCAGAGAAGAGTTAACACCACTTCTACTGAAGTTATTTCAGAGCGTAGAAAAGGACAGAATACTCCCAAACCCATTCTATAAATCCAGCATACCCTTGATACCAAAACCAGGTAAAAACACCACAAAAAAAGAAAATTACAGACCTATATGCCTCATGAACTTGGATGCAAAAGTCCTCAACAAATTTGACTAACAGAATTCAACATCATATCAAAAAAATAATTCACCATGACCAAGTGGGATTCGTACCAGGTATGCAGGGATGGTTCAACATTAGAAAAACAATTAATGTAATCCATCATATAAATAAAACAAAAGACAAGAATCACATGATTTTATCAATTGATGCAGAAAAGGCATTTGACAAAGTTCAACACCCATTCATGATAAAAACTCTCAGCAAAATAGGAATAGAAGGAAAATTCTTCACCATAATAAAGACCATTTATACAAAGCAAACAGCCAACATCATTCTAAATGGAGATAGTCTGAAAGCATTCTCCTTCAGATGGGGAAGCAGACAAGGATGCCCTTTATCACCACTCTTATTCAACATAGTGCTGGAGGTCCTTGCAGGAGCAATTAGGCTAGATAAAGAAATAAAGGGCATCCAGACTGGCAAGGAAGAAGTAAAAGTATCTCTATTTGCAGATGACATGATCTTATACACAGGAAACCCTAAGGAATCCTCCAAAAAACTACTGAAACTAATAGAAGAGTTCAGCAGCATATCAGGATACAAGATAAACCCACAAAAATCAGTTGGATTCCTCTCCACCAACAAAAAGAACATTGAAGAGGAAATCACCAAATCACTACCATTTACAGTAGCCTCCAAGAAGACAAAATACTTAGGAATAAATCTTACCAGAGATGTAAAATACTTATACAAAGAAAACTACAAAACACTACTGCAAGAAACCAAAAGAGATCTACGTAAGCGGAAAAACACACCTTGCTCATGGACAGGAGGATTTAACATTGTAAAAATGTCTATTCTACCAAAGGCGATCTATAGATACAACGCAGTTCTGACTCAAATTCCAACGACATTTTAATGAGATGGAGAAACAAATCATCAACTTCGTATGGAAAGGAAAGAGACCCAGGATAAGTAAAGCATTACCGAAAAAGAAGAGCAAATGGGGAGGCCTCACACTACCTAATTTTAGAACATATTGTACTGCCACAGTAGTCAAAACAGCCTGGTACTGGTACAACAACAGATACATAGACCAATGGAACAGAATTAAGAATCCTGACATAAATCCATCCACATATGAGCAGTTGATATTTGACAGATGCCCGAAGTCAGTTAATTGGGGAAAAGAGAGTCTTTTTTAACAAATGGTGCTGGCATAACTGGATATCCATTTCCATAAAAATGAAACAAGACCCATATCTCACACCATGCACAAGAACAAACTCAAAATGGATCAAAGACCTAAATATAAAATCTAAAACGTTAAAAATCATGGAAGAAAAAAGAGAGACAACATGAGGAGCCCTAATACATGGCACAAACAGTATACAAAACATTACTAACAATGGAGAAGAGAAACTACATAACTGGAAGCTCCTAAAAGTGAAACACCTATGCTCATCCAAAGACTTCATCAAAAAAGTAAAAAGACTACCTACCGACTGGGAAAAAGTTTTTAGCTATGACATTTCTGATCAGCACCTGATCTCTAAAATCTACATGATACTGCAAAAACTCAACTACAAAAAGACAAATACCCAATTAAAAAATGGGCTAAGGATATAAGGCACTTTACTAAAGAAGACATTCCGGTAGTTGACAGATGCATGAGGAAATGCTCGCAATCATTAGCTGTTAGAGAGATGCATTCAAAACTTCAATGAGATTCCATCTCACTCCAACAAGACTGACATTAATCCAAAAAACAAAAAATAAGAAATGCTGGAGAGGTTGTGAAGAGGCTGGAACACTTATACACTGCTGGTGGGAATGTAAAATGGTACAACCACTTTGGAAATGATTTTGCACTTCCTTAAAAAGCTAGAAAAAGACCTACCTTAAGATCCAGCAATCCCAGTCCTTAGAATATATCCTAGAGGAATAAGAGCCTTTACACGAACAGATATATGCACACTCATGTTCATTGCAGCACTGTTTACAATAGCAAAAAGATGGAAGCAACCAAGGTGCCCATCAACGGATGAATGGATAAATAAATTATGGTATATTCACACGAGGGAATACTACTCATCAATAAAGAACAGTGATGAAACTGTGAAACATTTCATAACGTGGAGGAATCTGCGAGGCATTATGCTGAGTGAAATTATTCACTTGCAAAAGGACAAATATTGTATAAGACCACTATTATAAGAACTCAAGAAATAGTTTAAACAGAGAAGAAAGTATTCTTTGATGGTTACGAGAGGAGGGAGGGAGGCACGGAGAGAGGGATGGGGTATTCATTAATTAGATAGTAGATAAGAACCATTTTATGTGAAGTGAAGACAACACACAATACAGGAGAGGTCAGCACAACCGGACTAAACCAAAAGCAAAGAAGTTTCCTGAATAAATTGAATGCTTCAAAGGCCAGGGTAACAGGGGCGGGAGTTTGGGGACCATGGTTTCAGGGGACATCTAAGTCAATTGGAATAATAAAATCTATTAAGGTAACGTTTTGCATCCCACTTTGGAGAGTGGTGTCTGGGGTCTTAAACGCTAGCAAGCAGCCATCTAAGATGCATCAGTTGGTCTCAACCCACCTGGAGCAAAGGAGAATGAAGAACTCCAAAGCCCAAGAGACAGAAAGGGTCACATAAATCAGAGACTACACCAGCCTGAGACCAGAAGAATTAGATGATGCCCGGCTACAATCAATGACTGCCCAGGCAGGGAACACAACAAAGAATTCCTGAAGAAGCAGGAGAGCAGTGGGATGCAGACCTCAAATTCTTGTAAAAAGACAAGGCTTAGTTGTCTGACTGAGACTAGAAGGACTCCAATGGTCATGGTCCCCAGACCTTCTGTTAGCCCAAGACAGGAACCATTCCCAAAACCAAGTATTCAGACAGGGATTGGAGTGGACTATAAGATAGAAAATGATACTTGTGAGGAGTGAGCTTCTTGGATCAAGTAGACATACAAGACTATGTGGGCAGCTCCTGTCTGGAGGGGAGATGAGAAGGCAGAAGGGGGCAGAAGGTGGCTGAATGGACACGGAAATACAGGGTGGAGAGAAGGAGTGTGCTGTCTTATTAGGGGAAGAGTAACTAGGGGTATATAAAAAAAATATACCCCTAGTATATAGCAAGGTGTATATAAATTTTTGTATGAGAGGCTGACTTGATGTGTAAATTTCACTTAAAGCACAATAAAAATTAAAATAAAGAATTCAAACCTCCATTTGGAATATTGAAGGATTCTACATGGAAAATCTTAAATGACTCAGGAAGAATCAAAAGAAGATGGAAGGAATACACAGAGTCATTGTACCAAAAACAATTGGTTGATGTTCACCAATTTCAGTAGGTAGCATATGGTCAGGAACTGATTGAACTGAAGCAAGAGGTCCAAGCTACAGTGAAGGCGTTAGCAAAAAACAAGGTTCCAGTAATTGATGGAATAGCAAGTGAGATGTTTCAACAGCAGATGTAGCACTGGATGTTCTACGCCAAGAAGCTTGGAAGACAACTACTTGGCCGGCTGCCTGGAAAAGATCCATATTTATGCCTATTACAAAGAAAGGTGATCCAACAGAATGCAGAAATTATTGAACAGTATCATTAATATCACACGCAAATGAAATTTTGCTGAAGACCATTCAAAAATGGCTGCAGCAGTACATTGACAGGGAACTGCCAAAAATTCAAGCCAGATTCAGAAGAGGACGTGGAACCAGGGGTATCATTGCTGATGCCAGATGGGTCCTGGCTGAAAGCAGAGAGTACCAGAAAGATGTTTACCTGTGTTTATTGACTATGCAAAGACATTCTACTTCATGGATTGTAACAAATTATAGATAACATTGCAAAGGATGGGAATTCCAGAACACTTAATTGTGCCCATGAGGAACCTGTGCATAGACCAAGAGGCAGTCCTTCAAACAGAACAACGTGATACCATGTGGTTTAAGGTCAGGAAAGGTGTGCATCAGGGTTGTATCCTTTCACCATGTTTATGTATGGTGTCAAGAAATCAAATGACAAATTGCACTGGGCTAATGTGCTGCAAAAGACCTGTTTAACAGTTTAAAACTTAAGACGTCACCTTAAAGACTAAGGTGCTCCTGACCCAAGCATGGTGTTTTCAGTCACCTCATCATATGCATGCAAAAGCCGGATGATGAATAAAGAAAACTGAAGAACTGACACCTCTCAATTTTGGTGTTGGTGAAAGACATTGAGTATAACATGGGCTGTCGAAAGAATGAAAAAATCTGTCTTGGAAGAACTATAACCAGAATGCTCACTGATAGCAAGAATGGAGGGCTTCATCGCACGTACTTTGGACATGTTATCAGTAGGGGTCAGTCCCTGGAGAAGGACATCATGCTTGGTAAAATAGAAGGTCAGAGAAAAAGAGGAAGACCCTCAACAAGATGGACTGACACAGTGGCTATAGCAATAGATTCAAGCATAACAATGATTTTGAAGATGGCACAGGACCGGGCAGTGTTTCATTCTGTTGTACATAGGGTCGCTAGGAGTTAGAACAAACTTGATGGCACCTAACAACAACAACAACCACAAAATCATGTGAGTGTATAAAATTCATTCTCTGGTCAGGCCACTCATTTGTATAAGGTCCTGAGCTACCACTGGAGATCCAAGGAAACGGCACAATATATTCCCTTAAATAGTTTAAACAAAATGACATGTGGGGGAAAACAATCTTATAGTGCTATGATGAAATACGTATATGGTTTAAAGATGCATAGGAAAAAGTAATATATAGGGAGCTAGTTTAGAATAAGAAAAGAGAAAAAGGAGAGAACCCTAGACACATTTTGTTATAGATTGAATTGTGTTCCCCAAAAAGTTATGTTGAAGTCTTACCTCCTGTACTTATAAATATGACCCTATTTGGAAACAGGAGTTTTCTTATGTTATATTAATTAGATCATACTGGAGTAGGGTAGGTCCTAAACCTAATCCCTTCTGGGTGGTGTCTATACAAAAAGCACAATAGACAAAGACACACACAGAAGGAAAGCAGATGCTATGGGAAGAGCCCTCTACAAACCAAGGAGTGCCAAGGAACATCTGGGGCTACCCTGATTCAGACTTCTAGCCTTTAAAATTGTGAAACAACAAATAATGCTTTTCTGTTTGTTTTTAAGACACCCACTTGTAGTATTTGTGTTTTGGTACCCTAGGCAACTAAGACACATTGATATTTTGGAAGATACCAATGGGAAAGAAGGCTACAATGGTGATTAAAAAGAACTGGTCCAAGATGGAGGGGGAGAATCAGGAGTTAGTGGCAAAAGAAGCCAACACAGGAGAGTCTCGAGCAATGTCGGTCCCCCATGCCAAAGACCACAAAAAAAGCCAGGTTGATCAAGCATTCACTAGGATTGGACAAGCCAGAGGTCGCAGGGAGCTGTTGCAGCACAGTTTTCACAACATGCTAAAGAGAGCAACATGACGGCAGTGGCAGGGAAGCAAATGTGTGCTGAACAAGAGAAGACAGTGAGCTTGGGTTATTCTTTTAAAAGCTTTGCTGAAGAGCTAGCAGAAAGAGCTTGAGGAGCAATAGGCTGAGAGTAGGTTTGAGAATATTTTGCATTTATTTGATTTCTTATTTTTTCCTTCTGGAATGTAAAATATTGGAGCGTGTTAACAGCCTGAGGGAAAGAGCTAATAGAGAAAAAAGTTGAATACTTGAGAGATAAGGATAAAATAGGTTAAAAGGATCCCAGTAGAAATGGGAGTTGATGGAATAAGATGAGATTCCCTAATAAACTGTCAGGTCTCTCCATCCTCTATAGCCCCTTGTCTTGGTTATCTAGTGCTGCTATAACAGAAATACCACAAGTGAATGGCTTTAACAAAGAGAAATTTATTCTCTCACAGTACAGTAGGCTGAAAGTCCAAATTCAGGATGCCAGCTCCAGGGCAAGAAGTTCTCTCTCTTTCAGCTCTGGAGGAAGGTCCTTGTCATCAATCTTCCCCTCACTAGGATCTTCTCCGTGCAGGAACCCCGGGTCCAAATGATGCGCTCTGCTCACAGCACTGCTTTCTTGGTAGTATGAGATCCCCAACTCTCTGCTGGCTTCCCTTACCTTTTATCTCTTGTAAGTTAAAAGTGGTGCAGGCCACACCCCAGGGATGTGGATTAGCGATGTGACCTGAGCAAGGGTGTTACATTTCACCCTAATCCTCTTTAACCACAGGCGGAGATTATGATCTATAACAAAGGAAAATCACAAAATGGAAGACAACCACACAATACTGGGAATCATGGCCTAACCAAGTTAACACATATTTTGGGAGGGCACAATTCAATCCAAGACATTCCACCTTTTGGCCTCCCAAAACTAACGTGCTTGCCACATGTAAAACTTATTCACCCCATCATATCATAGCAAAAGTCTTAAATCAACTCCAACTCCAAAATCCAACAATTTCTCTTCATCTGTGAAATCTAGAATACAAGTTATCTGCTTCCAAAGTACAATGGCAGAACAGGCACAAGCTAGATATTTCCATTACAAATAGGAGAAATTGGAGGCAAAGAAGGCATAAAGGACACCAAGCAAGTCAGCAGAACACCTTACATTAGCCCTCAAGGCTTTGAAAATAATCATCTGTTCTCTGAGACCGTTTACACAATAGCCCTGCCCTCCAGCCTCTAGGGTAGTGGCCATACTCTCCGGATTCTGAGTGGAGGCCCCTCGGCCCTGGGCTTCAGCTCCTCCTTCCAGGCCCACTGGGATGGCAACTCTGCTCCCTCGGCTTTAGGCGTACCATTCTTCTAGTCCATCTGAGTGGTGACTCCATGCTTAGAAACACAGAGGCTATGGTTCTACCCTTTGAAATCCCAGACGCCATACCTTTTGAGACCGAAGCAGCTCTCTTCCTTGTGTTCCTTGGCCTCTTGGCCCTTCAAGCCTACACCTGCCCTGCTGGGGCAAGTATTCCAAAGCTCAGTAGCTGTACCGATAAGTGCCTGGAGGCACTCCACTCTGCCAGGAAGCCTCCTGAACTCAGGCACTCAGCTCTCTTGCTCCTTGTATGGGCTCTAGTGCTGTCTGGCACTGGTCTCCTGGTTCTGTTCCTGCTGGATCGCTGCCGCTGCAAGTCCCCTGCTGCTGTTTCTCACCATCTGCGCCTTCTCCAGCGTTAAAAGTTTTCCTTACTTCCTTCTGAGTCTTCTATTCATTCACAGTTTCAAAACTGTTTCCGAAAGCGCAGCACACCACTCTCGGTACCAAATTCTGTCTTGGTTATCCAGTGCTGCTGTAACAGAAATACCACAGGTGGATGGTTTTAAAAAAGAGAAACTTATTCTCTCACAGTCCAGTAGGCTAGAAGTCTGAATTCAGGGTGCCGGATCCAGGATAACGTTTTCTCTGTCTGGCGACATCCCACCCTAATCCTCTTTAACCAAAGGCAAAGATTATGATTTATAACATGCAGGAAAATCACAAAATGGAGGACAACCGCACAATACCTGGAATCATGACCTAACCAAGTTGAGGCATATTTTGGGGTGACACAATACAATCCATGACACCCCTTGAGGGCCACGGCTATCCATCCACTTATAAATCCTGTGATCTTATAACCCTTCAGAGAATTGTAAAAATATGAAGAGTGAAAAGAACCAGGACAGGAACCATTCCTGAAGCCAACTCTTCAGACATGGATTGGACTGGACAATGGGTTGGAGGGGGATGCTGGTGAGGAGTGAGCTTCTTGGATCAGGTGGACACTTGAGACTGTGTTGGCATCTCCTGCCTGGAGGGGAGATGCAAAGGTGGAGGGGGTTAGAAGCTGGTGAAAAGGACACGAAAAGAGAGAGTGGAGGGAGAGAGCAGGCTGTGTCATTAGGGGGAGAGTAATTGGGAGTGTGTAGCAAGGTATATATGGGTTTTTGTATGAGAGACTGACTTGATTTGTAAACTTTCACTTAAAGCACAATAAAAATTATTTTTTAAAAAATAGCTGCTCTTTGAAATTTGATATCTGTTGGCCCCTTTAATGGCTTCCATTGCCCATGAGCTGAAACAGGTTAGCATAGGTAATAAATAAAAATTTAAGTCTAAAACAGCTATGCCTGGAAAAAGGCAAAAGGCAAATGAGTCTTTCATCAAAATCTTCTATTTAAAAAATAAATGAATATCTTCTCAGTGTATTCTTCTTACCCCTTTTTAGAGAATGGTAACTTGGATACTCTCTAACCACAGCATGCCAGCTAAGAAGGAAGAATTTTGTTAGAAGATATAGGTAAAAGCAACGATGAAAAGAAAATAAAAATCTATATTACAATCCAGGCACTAGTCTTCTGCATTTTATTAGCTGAAGAGCCCTTGTACTTCATTCAATTTTCCTAATAAAAATCTGTCAGGAGGCTTGTTCCTCACATCCTTCTCATGGATCTCAATTCACTTCAAACTATATGGTTTAATGATGGATAGAGCTCTTCTTCTCTTCTAGCCTTCCAATATAAATATATTTTTATTCAAGTTAAAATTTGCTGGTGATCAAAGCATGTCTTTTCTAAAAACAGAGTTCATTACCAAAGAGATTCTGTGGGAGGTCTCAGCCTTTGAGCGAAGTCTTCATTGCATATCATGTGAAAATACTGACTTCCTATTGAGGGGTCTCTGAGCTTTCCAATATTTTTTTGGAGTCGGACTTCATGGGCTTCTCTTTTCAACAATGGAGAATAAGAGGCCCCGGGTTAACACTACGTTGAAACCACTTGTTTCCTTGGATTTATGTTGGCAATGTCTCTATTTTATGGCTCAGCCATACAATTTTCCCTGCAGTAAAATTTTGTTATTTTTTACAACTCAACAGAAATTTTCCTCATCTGCCTTTAAAAGTTTTTGGAGTAAACTCAAGAGGAATATACACATCGATTTTGGGTTTTTTCCCCCTCCCCCCCATTCTTAGATCTAAATTTTGACCTCCATCCAATTACAGTGAGGCGTAGAATATTTCAACATGGGAATTTCTTTAGCTAAGAATCAGGACTTTTTATCATCATCATTACATTTTATAGAATCATTAAGTTCACTTATCCTGATATGAACGTCCATCTGCTTGAGCAATCAATAATGAGTGCCTTGGAAAGTGCTGAGAATTAACCAGCCTTACAGACAAGCAAAGTATAGCAAAATGACAAGAAAGAAAAGTTACTTAAAATATTAAACATGTCTTTTTGGCCCGCTTTTTCCTGCTTTGTAGTCTTCTTTACAAACTCCATAAGATGACTTAGATATGAAAGACACTGTCACTGATTGAAATAGGTTGACACATGCTGAGCAAAAGGACAATTTTCTCCACACAGACATACTCTTATTTTCCTTCAAAAGCTCTGTTACTCCCTACTGCCAAGGTCACAGTATTTCATAGTCAAAAATATGCCAAAAGACACTCCTTTCCCCGATGGACCACATGACATATTTAAGAATTTGGGGGTGTGGGTGATGTTAGAGAATATATATTGTAACAAAAAATTCTCAGTATTATTTATTTATTTATTAAATTTATTAAATAATGACACATAGCCCAACAATAATAACAAGTAATATTTATCCAACTTTTCATGGGAAGACAAGTTATGGTGTCTTTATAAGTATTAACTTATTTAATTCTAAAGGATAGTGAATCCTGGGCACCACAGAGCCCTAAAGTGTGTTGAGTGAGGTGGTGGACGTAGGGATGCAAATCTGTAGGCAAGAGCAAGGCTAAATTGCTCTGCATCAAAAATGGGAGAAATTTAAGATGGTGCCCAGCTACCATTAATGAGCATTTTGATCAAAAACTCTATAGAAAAATTCTGATCAAAAGGGGGAGAAATACAGAACTGGATGAAGAGGGGGAACCTTGCCTGTGGTAGTCCAAACAAAGTGAATTTATGAAGAAAAGTTCAAAAGTCTAACAGGACATTTTACTAGCCATCTATAAAATCTACTGTTTAATTAAGCTTTATAGACTGATGTTGTGTGTTGGAGGGTGTGTACTGTGATCCAAGAAAGCCCAAGAATGTCAGATAATTTTCAAGTTTGAATTTTAATATGCTCTCATCTCTCTCTATTTTTCTTAAAGATTGAGGGAGATAGGGACAATGACATTTCTGAGTAAGAGATAAAGCTTTGCAAAGGTCTTTAATGGAACAACCCTATAAAACGAGTGCCCCTATCAATACAGAGGTAGGTTGGAATCCCCAAATCTGGGAAGAAAATCAAGAAATTTTTGGTATTGTAAAGGAAAGTCTTCAATCCATAATTATCAGGGTATGTGATCAGGGCATATTCTAAACTCATTGCGTGGATACCTGTGAGAAATCTATTGGGAGATGCACAAACGGACCCTTGTTTATGTTCTACCTTCACAGTGTTACTAGGATTATGCTACTGACTAGTGAGACGTGCACCAGAGGGGGAAAAAAAATTTTTTTTTCTTTGGTAAAGTTCCTTACAAATATTGAATGAGTAAAGCAGCTAATTTGTTCTTGCTGTGTTGGGTAATTTTATGTAAAATTTCTTCAAATACCATTTGAGTTCTTCTGGCACCACCAAGCAACTGTCATGAAAAGAACCAGAAATTATCCTTATGTAATTTGCAGCTAGCTGTGTTTCAGCATCTCTATTCTTACTCAAGCGAACTGCTGTCATTCTATAATTGTCTCTCTGAACCTCTCCAAATATTTGACCTCTTAGGATGCCATGGAAGCTAAAATCTTAGTGAAGCCACTTGTCTAGCATAAGGACTAGCCCAAAAAACCCAAACCCGTTGCCATCGAGTCAGTTCCATCTCATAGCAAACTTATAGGACAGAATAGAACTGCCCCATAGGTTTTCCAAAGAGAGGCTGGTGGATTCAAAATGCTGACCTTTTGGTTAGCAATTGTAGCTCTTAACCACTGCTCCACCAGGACTCCAAGCAGAAGGACTGCTATCTTGGAAATATATACCTCCTTAGGAAGTATTTGAGCACTTAAAAGTTGTTTTTTTTTTTAAAATCTGTTGACCATTGTTCAATCTAGAATTTTTGCTAAGGTCAAGAATTATCATTGTTTCCAAACATTCTGAAATCATGTATTAGTAAAAACATAAACATACCTCTTTATCTACCTACCTACCTATCATCTATCTCTCCATCCATCCGTCCGTCCGTCCGTCCGTCCATCCATCCATCATCTATGATCTATCATCTATCTTACATCTATCTTTCTATCGTCTATCTATCATCTGTCTCTCTAACCATCCATCTATCATCTATCTAGCTATCATGTATCACCTAACTTTTTTTTCTCACTAATTGGAAAGCACCTTCATTGTTCACCCACTATATTTCTTTCCTTCAATTTCTTTGGTAGGTAGGTAGGCTAATAAATTTTCCAGTGTTCCTCTCCTTACAATATCTTCAGGTATATTTACCAAATGAATTCCTTCAGAGTATTTAATGATTAGAGTTGCTTTATCTTCAAATCCATTATATTATTGTTTTATTTTTAACTCCATCAGCCTATTCTGCATCCTTTTCTGCTTTTATATTCAGTGACGAGTTGGAGATCTGTCAATGGGGCTATTTCCCATTCTCATTTTTGCTTGTATATCAGTTTGCGTATTTCTGGCTTAATTCATTAAAAAAAAAAAGAGAGCTGGGGTCACATCTGCTTCAGAATCTACTCCTAAATTCTTTCCAAAGGTTTTAAGGGACCTGTTTCTGAAATTTAAAATGAATTATCCTCTCTTTGCTTGGGATATTACGTTAGAGTCCAATCTATTTTGCAGGAAAGGCTTTGGGGATAACCTTCAAAAGATCTTATCCAACATCTACAGCTATTCTAAACCTAAATAATTCTTAGAGTTTTCCACTCTGCATTCCCTACTAATATATGAACTAATTGAAATAAATCCCTGGATTATATGTTCCTAGAGCTACTCTAACTTCCTTCGTAAATTTCTGTCTTTTCTAGCCTTTTGAAAGTCTTTAAACAGTTCAAATTAAAACCAGGGCTTAAATTCAGCCATAACGGGCTTACCGTATTCTGAAAGCAATTTAACTTCAAAATGCAATTGAACTCACAAGCAGTAAAAGAAATAGTAGATAAATGGGACCTCATAAAAATTAAAAGAAGAAGTCATTTCTTAGGCCACACTGAGTTTCTGATAATAGTGGTGGAATACTTTGGAAAAGGATAATGTTAATGGTTGTACAACATGATAAATACAATCAGTGTCACTTAATTGAATATATAAAAATTGTTGAATTGGCAAATTTTTTGTTATATGTATTTTTACTACAATTAAAAACAAGGTAATTAAACTGTAAAGGTTTTGGAGTGGGTCAGAAGAAAGAGTAAGAGCAAAAGATGATAGAGTAATATGAAATGGAAGATGAATAGTTAGAAAAGAGCATTTAGGCTCAAGTGTGGTTTGGGGAAATCTAAAAAAAATAGTTTATGGAAGTATTTTGGAATTTGAATTTCTTTTGAATTCTTCTACTCATATAAACCTATTAATGTTTAGGATTTTGCTCTCTTTTTGTTATAAGGCAGCTCTCAAATCAGCAGTATTTTTTATATTGAATGTTTCCCAAATTGGTCACTGGTGAAATTATGCCATGTAGAAAAAAAAGAGTTATAGTATAAATACATGTAAGAAGTAGGGGTCCTGCCAGAAGAGGTGTAAATTAAGTCTGAGACAACCCCACAAAAACTGTAATCATCAGTAAGAATGACTTGTAACTACATGTCTCTGGAACCTGAACAATGTCCAGTCGTCACCAACTAAGGCCCAACAAGCCACCTCTAGGAAAACAAAACTAAACAAAGCAGATCTTGGGGACACAGAGAAAAAAAAAAAAAAACGAGTGCTTTATAAGGTTCTGAAAATGTGCCCAAGGTAAAGTCTGTCCAAAAAATGCGAATCCGAATGAACACCTGAGCTTACCAGTCTTTGAAGCTGGCCTTACGGGGTCTATGTCCATCCTCTCCTTATAGACCTTCCCTTATAGACATTCAACAGAAAGGAACAAGGACAGACAGAGAGACAGGCATAGAATTGTTAGTAAAGAGAAGTTTCCACCAAAGAAGAGATTTTTCAAGTTATTAGGTAATGAAAAGATTCCTAAAGAGTAAGGCTGTTTTTTTTTTGTTTTTTTTTTGTAGACAAAATAAACTTAGCATCTGGGAGCTTGACAAAAGAGATACCAGAGTTCAGACTTAAAGACTTATCCCACTGGGGAGTACATTGTTTCTGCGCTTTGGGTTGTAACTGTAAGAGGGTCTCAGTTGGGTCTCAATGAGACTTTGTTATGCCAATTGACTTAGATGACCCCTGAAGTTATGGTCCCCAGGCCCCAGTCCCATCTACTCTGTTCCTCAAAGTGTTTGGCTGTGTTCAGGAAACTTCTTAGCTTTTGCTTTGGTCCAGTTGTGCTGACTTCCCCTGTATTGTGTGTTGCTCTTTCCTTCACTGAAGATGATTCTTGTCTACTATCTAGTTAGTGAACTCCCCTTCTTCTCCCTCCTCACCCTCATAACTGTTAATGCTTTCTTCTGTGTTTAAAATAGTGGTCTCATGCAATATTTGTCCTTTTGCAACTAATTTCACTCAGCATAATGCCCTCCAGATTCATCAATGTAGTGAGATGTTTTGCAGGTTCATCATTGTCCTTTATCATTGCATGGTATTCCTTTGAGTGCATGTACCATAATTTGTTTATCCACTTGTCTGTTGATGGACACCTGTGTTGTTTCCATCTTTTTGCTATTGTGAACAATGCTGCAATGAACATGGGTGTGCATATATCTATTCAAGTGATGGCTCTTATTTCTCTAGGATATAGTCTAAGGTGTGGGATTGCTGAATCATATGGACCTTCTATTTCTAGCTTTTTAAGGAAGCGCCAAATCAATTTCCAGAGTGGTTCTACCATTTTACATTTCCATCAGCAGTGTGTAAGTGTTCCAGTCTCTCACCAACCTCTCCAACATTTATTATGTTGTGTTTTTTGGATTAGTGCCAGCCTTGCTGGAGTGAAATAAAATCTCATTGCAGTTTTGATTTGCATTTCTCTTATGGTTAATGATCATGAGCTTTTCGTCATGTATCTGTTAGCTGCCTGGATGTCTTCTTTGGTAAAGTGACTGTTCATAACGTTTGCCTAGTTTTTAACTGGGTTATTTTTTTTGTTTTGTTTTGAAGTTTTGCACTGTCTTATAGATTTTGGAGATTAGACCCTAATCGGATATGTTGTAGCCAAACTTTTTTCCCAGTCTGTAGGTTGTGTTTTTGCTCTTTCGGTGAAGTCTTTTGATAAGAATAGGTGTTTGATTTTTAGGAGCTCCCAGTTATCTAGTTTCTCTTCTGTTGTTTGTGCATTGTTAGTTATGGTTTGTATCCTGTTTATGCCATTTATTAGGGCTCCTAGCATTGTTCTTATTTTTTCTTCCATGATCTTTACTGTCTTAGATGTTATATTTAGGTATTTGGTCCATTTTGAGTTAGTTTTTGTGCATGCTGTGAGGTATGGGTCTTGTTTCATTTTTTTGCAGATGGATATCCAGCAATGCCAGCACCTTTGATAGACTGTCTTTTCCTCATTTAATGGACTTTGGGTCTTAGTAAAATATCAACTGCTCATAGGTGGGTGAATTTATGTCTGGGTTCTCAGTTCCGTGGCATTAGTCTATGTATCTCTTGTTGTACTAGTTTCAGGCTGTTCTGACTACCTTAATAGTATAAAAAAAAATAGTATAATAGGTCCTAAAATCAGATAGTGTGAGACCTCCCACTGTGTTCTTCTTTTTCAGTAATGCTTTACTTATCCAGGACCTCTTCTCTTTCCATATGAAGTTGGTGATTTGTTCCTACATCCCATTAAAAAATGCTGTTAGAATTTGGATCGGGATTGCATTGTATGTATATATCACTTTGGGTAGAATAGACATTTTCACAATGTTGAGTCTTCCTATCCATGACCAAGGTATGTTTTTCTTCTTATGTAGGTCTCTTGTGGAGTCTTGCAATAGCGTCTTGTAGTTTTTTTGTGTAACTCTTTTACATCTCTGGTTAGGTTTATTCCTAAGTTCTTTATCTTCTTGGGGGCTATTGTAAATGGTATTGATTTGGTGATTTCCTTTTCTAAGCTCTCTTTGTTAGTGTAGAGGAATCCAACTGATTTTTGTATGTTTATCTTGTAGCCTCATACCTTTTTTTTTGTTGTTGTTGTTCCTATTTTTTATTGTGCTTGAAGTGAAAGTTTACAATTCAAGTCAGTCTCCCCTACGAGAATTTATATACTCCTAGTTGCTTTCCCCCAATGAGACAGCACAATCCTTCTCTCTACTTTCTATTTTTGTGTCCATTCGGCCAGCTTCTGACCCCCATCTGCCCTCTCATCTCCCCTCCAGACAGGAGCTGCCCACATAGTAACATGTGTCTACTTGATCCCAGAAGTTCACTCCTCACCAGTATCATGCCATAGTCCACTCCAATCCCTGTCTGAGGAGTTGGCTTTGGGAATGGTTAAGGTCTGGGGGTCCTGAGCTCTGGGGTCCTTCTAGGTTCAGTCAGACCATTAAGTCTGGTCTCTTTATGAGAATTTCAGGTCTAGATCCCACTGCTTTCCTGCTACCTCAAGAGTTCTCTGTTGTGTTCCCTGTCAGGGCAGTCATCACTTGTAGCTGGGCACCATCTAGTTCTTCTGGTCTCAGGCTACTGTAGTCTCCGGTTTATGTGACCCTTTCTGTCTCCTGGGCTCATAATTACTTTGTGTCTTTGGTGTTCTTCATTCTCCTTTGCTCCAGGTAGATTGAGAAAAATTGAGGCATCTTAGGTGACCACTTGCTAGAGTTTAAGACCCCAGACACCACTCTCCAAAGTGGGATGCAGAATGTTTCCTTAATAGATTTTATTATGCCAATTGATCTAGATGTCCCCTGAAACCATGGTCCCCAAACCCCTGCCCCTGCTTCACTGGCCTTTGAAGTGTTCAGTTTATTCAGGAAACGTCTTTGCTTTTGGTTTAGCCCAGTTGTGCTGACCTCTTCTGTATTGTATGTTGTCTTTCCTTTCACCTAAAATGGTTCTTGTCTGCTATGTGATTAGTGAATACCCCTCTCCCTCCCTCCATCCCCACTCTTGTAACCATCAAAGAATATTTTCTTCTCTGTTTAAACTGTTTCTCGAGTTCTTATAATAGTGGTCTCACACAATATTTGTCCTTTGGTTTTTTTTGGGTAATATCACTCAGAATAATGCTGTCCAGATTCCTCCATGTTATGAAATCTTCCACGGATTCATCATTGTTCTTTATCTATGCACAGTATTCCACTGTGTGACTATGCCATAATTTATTTATCTATTCATCTGTTGATGGACATCTTGGTTGCTTCCATTTTTTGCTATTGTAAAAAGTGCTGCAATGAACATGGGTGTGCATTTATCTGTTCGTGTAAAGGCTTTTATTTCTCTAGGGTATATTCCAAGGGATAGGATTGCTGGATCTTATGGTAGGTCTATTTCTAGCTTTTTAAAGAAGTGCAAATCGATTTCCAAAGTGGTTGTACCATTATACATGCCCACCAGCAGTGTGTAAGTGTTCCAGTCTTTGCACAACCTCGCCAACATTTATTATTTTGTGTTTTTTATATTAGTGCCAGCCTTGTTGGAGTGAGATGGAATCTCATTGTAGTTTTGATTTGCATTTCTCTAATGGCTAATGAGCATGAGCATTTCCTCAGCTGTTAGCCACCTGAATGTCTTCCTTAGTGAAGTGCCTGATCATATCCTTTGCCAATTTTTTAATTGGGTTGTCTTTTTGTAGTTGAGTTTTTGCAGTACCATGTAGATTTTAGAGATCAGATGCTGATCAGAAATATCATAGCTAAAAACTTTTTCCTAGACTGTAGGTAATCTTTTTACTCTTTTGGTCCAGTCTTTGAATGAGCATAATGTGTTTGATTTTTAGGAGCTCCCAGTTATCTAGTATCTCTTCTGGTGTTTGTGCATTGTTGGTAATGTTTTGTATACTGTTTATGCCATGAGTTAGGTCTCCTAGCATTGTCCCTATTCTTTTTTTCCATGATCTTTATTGTTTTAGATTTTATATTTAGGTTTTTGATCCTTTTGAGTTACTTTTTGTGCATGGTGTGAGGTATGGGTTTTGTTTCTTTTTTTTTTTTTTTTTTTTTTAGATGGACATCCAGTTATGCCAGCACCATTTGTTAAAAAGACTGTCTTTTCCCCATTTAACTGACTTTGGGCCTTTGTCAAATATCAGCTGCTCATATGTGAATGGATTTATATCTAGATTCTCAATTCTTTTCCATTGGTCTATGTATATGTTGTTCCAGCACCAGGCTGTTTTAACTACTGTGGCTGTATAATATGTTCTAGAATCAGGAGGTGTGAGGCTTCCCACTTTCTTCTTCTTTAGTAATTCTTTACTTATCTGGGGCCTCTTCCCTTTCCATGTGAAGTTAGCGATTTGTTTCTCTGCCTCATTAAAAAAATCCATTAGAATTTGAATCAGGATTTCATTGTATCTGTAGATAGCTTTGGATAGAATAGACCTTTTTACAATGTTGAATCTTCCTATCCATGAGCAAGGTATGTTTTTCCACTTACGTAGGTCTCTTTTGGTTTCTTGCAATAGTGTCTTGTAGTTTTTTTGTATAGGTCTTTTATATCTCTTGTTCGATTTATTCATAAGTATATTATATTATTGGGGGATACTATAAATGGTTTTGATTTGGTGATTTCCTCTTTGATGTTCTTTCTGTTGGTGTAGAGGAATCCAACTGATTTTTGTATGTTTATCTTGTATCCTGATAAGCTGCTGAACTCTTCTATTAGTTTCAGTAGTTTTCTTGGGATTCCTTAGGGTTTTCTGTATATAAGATCATGTCATCTGCAAATAGAGATACTTTTACCTCTTCCTTGCCATTCTGGATGCCCTTTATTTCTTTATCTAGACTAATTTCTCTGGCTAGGACTTCCAGCACAATTTTGAATAAGAGTGGTGATAAAGGGCATCCTTGTCTGGTTCCCGTTCTTAAGGGAAATGCTTTCAGACTCCCTTTCCATGTAGGACAATGTTGGCTGTTGGCTTTGTATAAATACCCCTTATTAGGTTGAGGAATTTTCCTTCTATTCCTATTTTGCTGAGAGTTTTTATCAGGAATGGGTGTTGAACTTTGTCAAATGCCTTTTCTGCATCAATTGATAAGATCGTGTGGTTCTTGTCTTTTATTTATATGATGGATTACCATAATTGTTTTTCTAGTGTTGAACCATCCCGGCATAGCTGGTATGAATCCCACTTGGTCATGATGAATTATTTTTTTTAAACATTCTTAAATTCTTTTGGCTAGAATTTTGTTGAGGGTTTGTGCACCTAAGTTCATGAGGGATATAAGTCTGTAATTTTCTTTTGTTATGGTGTCTTAACCTGATTTTGGTATCGGGGATATGCTGGCTTCATAGAATCAGTCTGGGAGTATTCCATCCTTTTCTATGCTCTGAAATACCTTTAGTAGTAGTGTTGTTAACTCTTCTCTGAAAGTTTAGTGAACTCTGCGGTGAAGCCTTCCAGACCAGGGCTTTTTTGTGTGTGTTGGGAGTTTTTAAATTACCTTTTCAATCTCTTCTTTTGTTATGGGTCTATTTAGTTGTTCTACCTCTGTTTGTGTTAGCTTAGGTAAGTTGTGTGTTTTGAGGAATTCATCCATTTCTTCTAGGTTTTCAAATTTGTTAGAGTACAATTTTTCATAGTACTCTGATATGACTCTTTTAATTTCAGATGGCTCTGTTGTGATACCACCCTCTAAATTCTTATTTGGGTTAGTTGCTTCCTTTCCTTTTTTTTTTTTTGTTTTTTCATTTTGGCCAATGGTTTATCAATTTTGTTAATTTTTTCAAAGAACCAGCTTTTGGTTTTCTTAACTCTTTAAATTGTTTTTCTGTTCTCTATTTCATTTAATTCTGCTTTATTTTTTATTATTTGCTTTCTTCTGGTGCCTGAAGGTTTCTCTTGTTGCTCCCTTTCTATTTGTTCATGTTGTAGGGATAATTCTTTGATTTTGGCCCTTTCTTCTTTTTGTATGTGGGTATTTATTGATATAAATTCACTTCTGAGCACTGCTTTTGCTACATCCCAAAGGTTCTGATAAGAAGTGTTTTCATTCTCATTGGATTCTATGAATTACTTTATTCCATCTTTAGTGTCTTCTATAACCCAACTGTTTTTAAGCAGGGTGTTGTTCAGTTTCCAAGTGTTTGATTTATTTTTCTTCTTTTTCTGTTATTGATTTCTACTTTTAAGGCCTTATGGTCAGAGAAGATGCTTTGTAATATTTCAGTGTTTTGGATTCTGTTAAGGCTTGTGTTATGCCTTGGTATGTGATCTATTCTAGAGAATGTTCCATATGCAATAGGAAAGAAAGTATTCCTGGCTGCTGTTGGGTGGAGTGTTCTGTGTATGTCTATGAGGTCAAGTTGGTTGATTGTGGCATTTAGATCTTCCATGTCTTCATTGAGCTTCTTTCTGGATGTTCTGACCTTCACCAAAAGTCATGCGTTGAAGTTTCCTACTATTATTGTGGAGCCATCTACCTCACTTTTCTATGCTGTTAGAGTTTGTTTTATGTATCTTGCAGCCTTGTCATTGGGTCCATAAATATTTAATACAGTCGTATTCTCCTGGTATGTTGTCCATTTAAGCATTATATAGTGTCCTTCCTTACCCTTTGTGATGGATTTAACTTTAAAGTCTGTTTTGCCAGGAATTAATATTGCTTCTCCTTCTCTTTTTTGAGTGTTGTTTGCTTGATGTATTTTTTCCATCCTTTGGGTTTTAGTTTGTTTGTGTCTCTAAGTCTAACGTGTGTCTCTTGTAGGCAGCATATAGACGGATTGTGTTTTTTTTTTTTTTAATCCATTCTACCATTCTCTATCTCTTTATTGGTGTATTTAATCCATTTACATTCAGAGTAATTAAGGATGGGTATGAGTCCTTTTTTTTTTTTATGACTTTAGTGCAGTCGTTTTGATGTCTTTTTTTGTGTGCTGTTGACAGTTTGTTTTTCCCACTTCATTTTTTGTGCTGAGCAGTTTATCTTTATATAATGTCTTTTCCACTCACTTGTTGCTGTTGATTTTGCTTCTGCTGAGTCTCTATTTTTTTCTGTATTTTATTTTAATGAGAACAATTGTTAGTCTCCTTTGTGGTTACCATAATATTTATCCCATTTTCTAAAGTTTAAACTTAACTGTTATTTCTTTATATCACCTTGACTTCCTCTCCATACGAAAGACCTATGTCTACATTTCTTAGTCCCTCTTTATTGTTTTACTATGGTCTTCTTTTACATAATACCATAGCAGTTTTCTCTGTTTTGAGTGTTTTTTTTTTTATTAACTTTTATTGAGCTTCAAGTGAAGGTTTACAAATCAAGTCAGACTGTCACATATAAGTTTATATACATCTTACTCCGTACTCCCACTTGCTCTCCCCCTAATGAGTCAGCCCTTCCAGTCTCTCCTTTCGTGACAATTTTGCCAGCTTCCCACTCTCTCTATCCTCCCATCCCCCCTCCAGACAGGAGATGCCAACACAGTCTCAAGTGTCCACCTGATATAATTAGCTCATTCTTCATCAGCATCTCTCTCCTTCCCACTGTCCAATCCCTTTCATGTCCGATGAGTTGTCTTCGGGGATGGTTCCCGTCCTCTGCCAACAGAAGATTTGGGGACCATGGCCGCCGGGATTCCTCTAGTCTCAGTCAGACCATTAAGTATGGTATTTTTATGAGAATTTGGGGTCTGCATCCCACTGATCTCCTGTTCCCTCAGGGGTTCTCTGTTGTGCTCCCTGTCAGGGCAGTCATCGATTGTGGCCAGGCACCAACTAGTTCTTCTGGTCTCAGGATGATGTAGGTCTCTGGTTCATGTGGCCCTTTCTGTCTCTTGGGCTCTTAGTTGTCGTGTGACCTTGGTGTTCTTCATTCTCCTTTGATCCAGGTGGGTTGAGACCAATTGATGCATCTTAGACGGCCGCTTGTTAGCATTTAAGACCCCAGATGCCACATTTCAAAGTGGGATGCAGAATGTTTTCATAATAGAATTATTTTGCCAATTGACGTAGAAGTCCCCTTAAACCATGGTCCCCAAACCCCCACCCTTGCTCCGCTGACCTTTGAAGCATTCATTTTATCCTGGAAACTTCTTTGCTTTTGGTCCAGTCCAATTGAGCTGGCCTTCCATGTATTGAGTGTTGTCCTTCCCTTCACCTAAAGCAGTTCTTATCTACTAATTAATCAGTAAAAAACCCTCTCCCTTCCTCCCTCCCTCCCCACTCTTAACCACAAAAGTATGTGTTCTTCTCAGTTTATACTATTTCTCAAGATCTTATAATAGTGGTCTTATATAATATTTGTCCTTTTGCCTCTGACTAATTTCGCTCAGCATAATGCCTTCCAGGTTCCTCCATGTTATGAAATGTTTCACAGATTCGTCACTGTTCTTTATCGATGCGTAGTATTCCATTGTGTGAATATACCACAATTTATTTAACCACTCATCCGTTGATGGACACCTTGGTTGCTTCCAGCTTTTTGCTATTGTAAACAGAGCTGCAATAAACATGGGTGTGCATATATCTGTTTGTGTGAAGGCTCTTGTTTCTCTAGGGTATATTCCGAGGAGTGGGATTTCTGGGTTGTACGGTAGTTCTATTTCTAACTGTTTAAGATAACGCCAGATAGATTTCCAAAGTGGTTGTACCATTTTACATTCCCACCAGCAGTGTATAAGAGTTCCAATCTCTCCGCAGCCTCTCCAACATTTATTATTTTGTGTTTTTTGGATTAATGCCAGCCTTGTTGGAGTGAGATGGAATCTCATCGTGGTTTTAATTTGCATTTCTCTAATGGCTAATGATGGAGAGCGTTTTCTCATGTATCTGTTGGCTGCCTGAATATCTTCTTTAGTGAAGTGTGTGTTCATATCCTTTGCCCAATTCTTGATTGGGTTGTCCTTTTGTAGTTGAGTTTTGACAGAATCATATAGATTTTAGAGATCAGGTGCTGGTCAGAGATGTCATAGCTGAAAATTCTTTCCCAGTCTGTAGGTGGTCTTTTTACTCTTTTGGTGAAGTCATTGGATGAGCATAGGTGTTTGATTTTTAGGAGCTCCCAGTTGTCTGGTTTCTCTTCGTCATTTTTGGTAATGTTTTGTATCCTGTTTATGCCTTGTATTAGGGCTCCTAAGGTTGTCCGTATTTTTTCTTCAATGATCTTTATCGTTTTAGTCTTTATGTTTAGGTCTTTGATCCACCTGGAGTAAGTTTTTGTGCTTGGTGTGAGGTATGGGTCCTGTTTCATTTTTTTGCAAATGGATATCCAGTTATGCCAGCACCATTTGTTAAAAAGACTATCTTTTCCCCAATTAACTGACACTGGGCCTTTGTCAAATATCAGCTGCTCATACATGGATGGATTTATATCTGGGTTCTCAATTCTGTTCCACTGGTCTATGTGCCTGTTGTTGAACCAATACCAGGCTGTTTTGACTACTGTGGCTGTATAATAGCTTCTGAAATCAGGTAGAGTGAGGTCTCCCACTTTCTTCTTCTTTTTCAGTAATGCTTTACTTATCCGAGGCTTCTTTCCTTTCCATATGAAGTTGGTGATTTGTTTCTCCATCACCTTAAAAAATGACATTGGAATTTGGATCGGAAGTGCATTGTATGTATAGATGGCTTTTGGTAGAAGAGACATTTTTACTATGTTAAGTCTTCCTATCCATGAGCAAGGTATGTTTTTCCACTTAAGTATGTCCTTTTGAATTTCTTGTAGTAGAGCTTTGTAGTTTTCTTTGTATAGGTCTTTTACATCCTTGGTAAGATTTATTCCTAAGTATTTTATCTTCTTGGAGGCTACTGTGAATGGTATTGATTTGGTTATTTCCTCTTTGATGTTCTTTTTGTTGATATAGAGGAATCTAAGTGATTTTTGTATGTTTATCTTATGACCTGAGACTCTTCCAAACTCTTATATTAGTTTCAGTAGTTTTCTGGAGGATTCCTTAGGGTTTTCTGTGTATAAGATCATGTCATCTGCAAATAGAGATAATTTTACTTCCTCCTTGCCAATCCGGATGTCCTTTATTTCTTTGTCTAGCTTAATTGCTCTGCCGAGGACTTCTAGCACAATGTTGAATAAGAACGGTGATAAAGGGCATCCTTGTCTGGTTCCCGTTCTCAAGGGAAATGCTTTCAGGTTCTCTGCATTTAGAGTGATACTGGCTGTTGGCTTTGCATAAATGCCCTTTATTATGTTGAGGAATTTTCCTTCAATTCCTATTTTGGTGAGAGTTTTTATCATAAATGGGTGTTGGACTTTGTCAAATGCCTTTTCTGCATCAATTGATAAGATCATGTGGTTTTTGTCTTTTGTTTTATTTATGTGGTGGATTACATTAATGGTTTTTCTAATATTAAACCAGCCTTGCATACCTGGTATAAATCCTACTTGGTCGTGGTGAATTACTTTTTTGATATTTTGTTGAATTCTATTGGCTAGAATTTTGTTGAGGATTTTTGCATCTATGTTCACGAGGAATATAGGTCTGTAATTTTCTTTTTTTGTAATGTCTTTACCTGGTTTGGGTATCAGGGAAATGGTGGCTTCATAGAATGAGTTGGGTAGTATTCCGTCATTTTCTATGCTTTGAAATACCTTTAGTAGTAGTGGTGTTAACTCTTCTCTGAAAGTTTGGTAGAACTCTGCAGTGAAGCCGTCCAGGCCAGGGCTTTTTTTTTGTTGGGAGTTTTTTGATTACCGTTTCAATCTCTTTTTTTGTTATGGGTCTATTTATTTGTTCTACTTCTGAATGTGTTAGTTTAGGTAGGTAGTGTTTTTCCAGGAATTCATCCATTTCTTCTAGGTTTGCAAATTTGTTAGAGTACAATTTTTCATAATAATCTGATATGATTCTTTTAATTTCAGTTGGTTCTGTTGTAATGTAGTCCTTCTTGTTTCTTATTCGGGTTATTTGTTTCCTTTCCTCTATTTCTTTTGTCAGTCTAGCCAATGGTTCATCAATTTTGTTAATTTTTTCAAAGAACCAGCTTTTGGCTTTGTGAATTCTTTCAATTGTTTTTCTGTTCTCTAATTCATTTAGTTCAGCTCTGATTTTTATTATTTGTTTTCTTCTGGTGCCTGATGGATTCTTTTGTTGCTCACATTCTATTTGTTCAAGTTGTAGGGACAGTTCTATGATTTGGGCTCTTCTTTTTGTATGTGTGCATTTATCAATATAAATTGGCCTCTCAGCACTGCTTTTGCTGTGTCCCATAGGTTTTGATAGGAAGTATTTTCATTCTCGTTGCATTCTATGAATTTCCTTATTCCCTCCTTGATGTCTTCTATAACCCAGTCTTTTTTCAGGAGGGTATTGTTCAGTTTCCAAGTATTTGATTTCTTTTCCCTAGTTTTTCTGTTATTGATCTCTAGCTTCATTGCCTTGTGGTCTGAGAAGATGCTTTGTAATATTTCGATGTTTTGGACTCTGCAAAGGTTTGTTTTATGACCTAATATGTGGTCTATTCTAGAGAATGTTCCAAGTGCGCTAGAAAAAAAGGTATACATTGCAGCAGTTGGGTGGAGAGTTCTGTATAAGTCAATGAGGTCAAGTTGGTTGATTGTTGTAAGTAGATCTTCCGTGTCTCTATTGAGCTTCTTACTGGATGTCCTGTCCTTCTCCGAAAGTGGTGTGTTGAAGTCTCCTACTATAATTGTGGAGGTGTCTATCTCACTTTTCAATTCTGTTAAAATTTGATTTATGTATCTTGCAGCCCTGTCACTGGGTGCATAAATATTTAATATGGTTATGTCTTCCTGATCAATTGTCCCTTTTATCATTATATAGTGTCCTTCTTTATCCTTTGGGGTGGAGTTAAGTCTAAAGTCTATTTTGTCAGAAATTAATATTGCTACTCCTCTTCTTTTTTGCTTATTGTTTGCTTGATATATTTTTTTCCATCCTTTGAGTTTTAGTTTGTTTGTGTCTCTAAGTCTAAGGTGTGTCTCTTGTAAGCAGCATATAGACGGATCGTGTTTCTTTATCCAGTCCAAGACTCTCTGTCTCTTTATTGGTGCATTTAGTCCATTTACATTCAGTGTAATTATAGATAAATAAGTGTTTAGTGTTGTCATTTTGATGCCTTTTTATGTGTGTTGTTGACAATTTCATTTTTCCACTTACTTTTTTCTGCTGAGACTTTTTTCTTAGTAAATTGTGAGATCCTCATTTTCGTAGTGTTTGACTTTATGTTTGTTGAGTCGTTACGTTTTTCTTGGCTTTTATCTTGAGTTATGGAGTTGTTATACCTCTTTGTGGTTACCTTAATATTTACCGCTGTTTTTCTAAGTAAAAACGTAACTTGTATTGTTCTATATCGCCTTGTATCACTCTCCATATGGCAGTTCTATGCCACCTGTATTTAGTCCTTCTTTTTGATTATTGTGATCTTTTACATATTGACTTCAATGATTCCCTGTTTTGAGCATTTTTTTTTAATTAATCTTAATTTGTTTTTGTGATTTCCCTATTTGAGTTGATATCAGGATGTTCTGTTTTGTGACCTTGTGTTGTGCTGGTATCTGATATTATTGGTTTTCTGACCAAACAATATCCTTTAGTATTTCTTGTAGCTTTGGTTTGGTTTTTGCAAATTCTCTAAGCTTGTGTTTATCTGTAAATATCTTAATTTCACCTTCATATTTCAGAGAGAGTTTTGCTGGTTATATGATCCTTGGCTGGCAGTTCTTCTCCTTCGGTGCTCTGTATATGTCGTCCCATTGCCTTCTTGCCTGCATGGTTTCTGCTGAGTAGTCTGAACTTATTCTTATTGATTCTCCCTTGAAGGAAACCTTTCTTTTCTCCCTGGCTGCTTTTAAAATTTTCTGTTTATCTTTGGTTTTGGCGAGTTTGATGATAATATGTCTTGGTGTTTTTCTTTTTGGATCAATCTTAAATGGGGTTCGATGAGCATCTTGGATAGATATCCTTTCGTCTTTCATGATGTTAGGAAAGTTTTCTGTCAGGAGATCTTCAACTATTTTCTTTGTGTTTTCTGTCCTCCCTCCCTGTTCTGGGACTCCAATCACCCGCAAGTTATCCTTCTTGATAGAGTCCCACATGATTCTCAGGGTTTCTTCATTTTTTTTAATTCTTTTATCTGATTTTTTTTCAGCTATGTTGGTGTTAATTCCCTGGTCCTCCAGATTTCCCACTCTGCATTCTAATTGCTCGAGTCTGCTCCTCTGACTTCCTATTGCGTTGTCTAATTCTGTAATTTTATTGTTAATTTTTTGGATGTCTACATGCTGTCTCTCTATGGATTCTTGCAACTTATTAATTTTTCCACTATGTTCTTGAATAATCTTTTTGAGTTCTTCAACTGTTTTATCAGTGTGTTTCTTGGCTTTTTCTGCAGTTTGCCTTATTTCATTTCTGAGGTCATCCCTGATGTCTTGAAGCATTCTGTAAATTAGTTTTTTATATTCTGTATCTGATAATTCCAGGATTGTATCTTCATTTGGGAAAGATTTTGATTCTTTTGTTTGGGGGGTTGTAGAAGCTGTCATGGTCTGCTTCTTTATGTGGTTTGATATCGACTGCTGTCTCCAAGCCATCACTAAGATATAAGATATATTAGTGGTTTATTCTGTAATTGCTCACTGAGTCTTATCTTGTTTTGTTTTCTTTCAATATACGTGGATGGATTACTAGATTGTGCTGTCTTGTTTGTTGTAGCCCTTGACTTACTTATGACCTATTACCAGCTGGTTTGGGCTGTTGCCAGATATATATGCCTGAGTCTATTCGCTATTCTTGAGTAGAATCTGATTTTGGGTCATCAAGTGTGTGCTGCACCCTAACACCTATCCACCTCGAGAAGTAGTGGTGATAGTTGTGTGCACCAGATTCTATTAGCACCTGGGGTTCACACTCTGGGGGGGGCAGGATGCTGACAGGCTTCCCCCACGTGTCAGTGAGGTAGGTGTGTCTCTATTCCTATAGCACCTTGGTGGGAGGGCACTGCAGCTGTACCTTAGGCCCCCAATGCAAGTACCTCTACTGATTGGTAGGTGTCACCCTCCTTAGACCCCTAAGGCAAGGGGCTAGGTGGTCTGGGGGGAGCTTCAGCCCTCAGTTCCCTGTTGTGGGTCCGTTAGGGCTCTGTTGAATAAGCAGAGATATCAGACCTGGGAAACTTGTTTTTCCAGACAATCCGCTAAAAAAAAATGCAGTCAGATCCCTATCAGAACTGCCTTTGGATTATAACCACCACCTTGTTCCCTGTAAGGATGAAAGCCCAAGATTTGGATCATATATGCTTGGCTGCTGCTGGTTCTGTGTTTTTAGTCCAATTAGGGATGGATTTTTGTCCCTGGGTTTTTTTGTGGTTCCTTCTTTCAGGACGGAAGAATGGGTTAGGAAAAGACCAAAAAAAAAAAGGGGGGGGGAACCAAGGCCGCTGCAGAGCTGGAGCCGTTCTCCCTCTGCCTCAGGAAATTCCAATGTTAATGAAGCCGTCTGGGAAGGGTGGGGGAGGGTTCAGAGAAATAGGAGACTAGCACCTCGGAATATAGCCAAAGTTGCTTATCTTGCTTGGAATGACTATTTTATCTGAGATTCCCAAGGGGTATGTCACCTATGTGTGCTGGCTGTGTGGAGATTGTCCCCGAGAGTCTGGCCCGCTGAAGCCGCGGTCAGATCCTCTGCTGCCAGTCCATAGCCCAGCGTCAAGGTTCCCCTGCTGGGACGCTGCACTCCCGGCTCCAAAATCAGTTGCTGCCTCCCAGGGACTTTTCTTCCCGCCAGCCGCGTCGCAGCTCCGCCCCTGCGGACGGGCTGAGCCCCCTCCCGGGGTTAGTTCAGGGGAGTAGGCCTGCGCCCCGTGCTCACGCCATGACAGCGCCCAATCAAAAGGCCGGTGCCAAGGTTCCCCGGCTGGGTTGCTGCACTCCCAACTCCAAAACCAGTCACTGCCTCCCGGGGACTTCTCCCACCAGCGGCGTCACCACACTGCCCGTGCGGACCGGCTGGGCCCCCTCCCGGGGTGAGTTCAGGGGGGTAGGGCTGCGCCCCTTGTTTGCGCCGTCACAAGATTTTGTGTTCAGCTCCCCTGGGCCCAGACCTAAGCCTGGCGCCAAGGTTACCTGACTGGGACGCTGGCTCCAGGCTCCGAAAACAGTCACTGCTTCCCCGTATTTGTTCGTTCTCCATCTCTAAATCTGTGTTTGTTGTTCAGGGTTCGTAGATTGTTATGTATGTGATCGATTCACTTGTTTTTCCGAGTCTTTGTTGCAAGAGGGATCCTAGGTAGCGTTTACCTAGTCTGCCATCTTGGCCCCGCCCTCTTGAGTGTTTTTTTTATCTTGATTTATTTTTGTGATTTCCCTGTCTGGGTTGACACCTGGTTCACCTGGTTCTGTCCTGTGTTCTAGTCTTGGGTGATATCTGATATTATTGATTTTCTAACCAAAGAACTCCCTTTAATATTTCTTGCAGTTTTGGTTTGGTTTTTCAAATTCCCTAAACTTCTGTTTATCTGGAAATGTCCTAATTTTGCCTTCATCTTTGAGAGACTGTTTTGCTGAATATATGATTCTTGGCTGGCAATTTTTTTCCATCAACGCTTTATATAAGTTATCCCATTTCCTTCTTGCCCGCATGGTTTCTGCCGAGTAGTCCAACTTTATTCTTATTGACTCTCTTTTGTAGGTGACTTTTCGTTTATCCCTAACCACCGTTAAAATTCTATCTTTATCTTTGGTTTTGCCAAGTTTGATTATAATATGTCTTGATGACTTTCTTTTGAGATCTACCTTATGTGGAGTTCGATGAGCATCTTGGATAAATATCTTCTCATCTTTCATGATATCAGGGAAGTATTTAGCTGAAAAATCTTCAACAATTCTCTCTGTATTTTCTCTTATTCCTCCCTATTCTGATACTCCAATCACTCGTGGGCAATTTCTCTTGATAGAGTCCCAAATGATTCTTAAGGTTTCTACATTTTTTTTAGTTCTTCTATCTGATTTTTCTTCATATACATTGGTGTCAAGTGTTTCGTGTTCAGTCTCACTAATTCTGCCTTGCACTTCCCCAGTTCCACTCCTCTGACTTTCTATTGAGTTTTCTAATTCTGTAATTTTATTGTTGTTCTTCTGAATTTCTGATTGCTGTCTCCCTGTGATTCTTGCGGATTATTAATTTTTTCACTGTTTTCTTAAATAACTTTTTAAATTTCTTCAACTGCTTTATCTGTGTGTTCCTTCACTTGTTCTGCTTATTGCCTGATCTTCCTGATCTCGTTCTTGATGTCTTGAAGAGTTCTGTATATTAATCTTTTGTATTCTGCATCTGGAAATTCCAGAAAGCACCTTCATCGAGAAGATTCCTTGTTTCTTTATTTTGAGAGCTCTTTGTAGTGATCATGGTCTGCTTCTTTATGTGATTTGATATTGACTGTTGTCTCTGAGCCACCTATAAGTTATTGTATTAATTTATTTTATATTTGTTTACTGTATCCTAACTTCTTGCTTTGTTTAGTTTTGATATGTCTAAATAGGTTGCTTGAGTGAGCACCTTGATTATTTTTGCCTTTGAAGCTTTAAATTCCTGTCACCAGATGTAGCCTGATACTTTGTTGAAATCTTCTTTTATTTCCTGTAGTTTCCTTCTGAATTCTTTAGGGTTTTCTGTGTATAAGCTGTCATCAGCAAAAAGGGATATTTTTACTTCTTCTTTACCACTTTGGATTAACTTTATTTCTTTTTCTTGCCTTATTCCTCTGGCTAGGACCTCCAGTACAATGTTGAATAAGAGTGGTAATAAAGGGCATCCTTGTCTGGTTTCCATTCTCAAGGGGGAATGCTTTCAGACTCTCTGTTTAGAATGATGTTGGCTGTTGGCTTGGTATAAATGCCTGTTAGTATGTCAAGGAATTTCCTTTCTATTCTTTTTTTTTTTAATAATTTTTATTTTGCTTTAACTGAAAGTTTACAAATAAAGTCAGTTTCTCACACAAAAACCCATATACACCTTGCTACACACTCCCAATTACTCTCCCCCTAATGAGACAGCCTGCACTCCCCCTCCGCTCTTTCTTTTTGTGTTCATTTCACCAGCTTCTAACCTCCTCCACCCTCTCATCTCCCCTCCAGACAGGAGATACCAATATAGTCTCAAGTGTCCACCTGATCCAAGAAGCTCACTCCTCACCAGCATCTCTGTCCAACCCATTGTCCAGTCCAATCCATGTCTGAAGAGTGGCTTCAGGGATGGTTCCTGTCCTGGGCCAACAGAAGGTCTGGAGGCCATGACCATGAGGGTCCTTCTAGTCTCAGTCAGACCATTAAGTATGGTCCTATGAGAATTTGGGATTGGCATCCCACTGCTCTCCTGCTCCCTCGGGGGTTCTCTGTTGTGTTTTCTGTCAGGGCAGTCATCAGTTGTAGCCAGGAGCCATCTAGTTCTTCTGACCTCAGGATGATGTAGTCTCTGGTTCATGTGACCCTTTCTGTCTCTTGGGCTCGTAATCACCTTATGTCCTTGGTGTTCTTCATTCTCCTTTGATACAGGTGGGTTGAGACCAATTAATGCATCTTAGATGGCTGCTTGCTAGTGTTTAAGACCCCAGATGCCACTCTTCAAAGTGAAATACAAAATGTTTTCTTAATAGATTTTATTTTGCCAATTGACTTAGATGTCCCCTGAAACCATGGTCCCCAGACCTCTGCCCCTGCTATGCTGGCCTTCAAAGCATTCAGTTTATTCCTGAAACTTCTTTGCTTTTGTTTTAATCCAATTGTGCTGGCCTCCCCTGTATTGTGTGTTGCTGTTCCCTTCAGCTAAAGTAGTTCTTATCTACTATCTAATTAGTAAATGCCCCCTCCGAGCCTCCCTCCCTCCCTCGCTCCCTACCTCCCTCCCCCCCTCATAACCACAAAAGAATGTTTTCTTCTCAGTTTAAACTACTTCTCAAGGTCTTGTAATAGTGGTCTCATACAATATTTGTCCTTTTGCAACTGACTAATTTCACTCAGCATAATGCCTTCCAGGTTCTTCAATGTTATGAAATGTTTCACAGATTCGTCACTGTTCTTTATTGACGCGCAGTATTCCATTGTGTGAATATACCATAATTTATTTATCCATTCATCCATTGATGGGCACCTTGGTTGCTTCCATCTTTTTGCTATTGTAAACAGTGCTGCAATCAACATGGGTGTGCATATATCTGTTCATGTAAAGGCTCTTATTTCTCTAGGATATATTCCAAGGAGTGGGATTGCTGGATCATATGGTAGTTCTATTTCTAGCTTTTTAAGGAAGCACCAAATCGATTTCCAAAGTGATTGTACCATTTGACTTTCCACCAGCAGTGTGGAAAGTCTCTCCACAGCCTCTCCAACATTTACTGTTTTGTGTTTTTTGGATTAATGCCAGCCTTGCTGGAGTGAGATGAAATCTCATTGTAGTTTCGATCTGCATTTCTCTAATGGCTAATGATCGTGAACACTTCCTCATGTATCTGTTAGCTACCTGAATGTCTTCTTCAGTGAAGTGTCTATTCATATCTTTTGACCATTTTTTAATTGGGTTCTTTGTCTTTTTGTAATTGAGTTTTCGCAGTATCATGTAGATTTTAGAGATCAGACGCTGATTAGAAATGTCATAGCTAAAAATTTTTTGCCAGTCTGTCGGTAGTCTTTTTACTCTTTTGGTGAAGTCTTTGGATGAGCATAGGTGTTTGATTTTTAGGAGCTCCCAGTTATCTAGTTTTCCTTCTACATTCCTTATAATGTTTTGTATACTGTTTATGCCATGTATTAGGGCTCCTAAACTTGCCCCTATTTTTTCTTCCATGATCTTTATCGTTTTAGATTTTATATTTAGGTCTTTGATCCATTTTGAGTTAGTTTTTGTGCATGGAGTGAGGTATGGGTCTTGTTTCATTTTTTTTGCGGATGGATATCCAGTTATGCCAGCACCATTTGTTAAAAAGACTGTCTTTTCTCCAGTTAACTGTTTTGGGGCGTTTGTCAAATATCAACTACTCATATGTGGATGGATTTACATCTGGATTCTCAATTCTGTTCCATTGGTCCATGTGTCTGTTGTTGTACCAGTACCAGGCTGTTTTGACTATTGCGGTGGTATAATAGGTTCTAAAATCAGGTAAAGTAAGACATCCCACTTTTTTCTTCTTTTTCAGTAATGCCTTATTTATCCCGCACCTCTTTACTTTCCATATGAAGTTGGCGATTTGTTTCTCCATCTCATTAAAGAATGTCATTGGGATTTGGATCGGAGTTGCATGAAATGTATAGATCGTTTTCGGTAGAATAGACATTTTTAGAATGTTAAGTCTTCCTATCCATAAGCAAGGTATGTTCTTCCACTTATGTAAGTCTCTTTTGGTTTCTTGCAGAACTGTACTGTAGTTTTCTTTGTATAAGTCTTTTACTTCTCTGGTAAGATTTATTCCTAAATATTTTATCTTCTTGGGGTCTACTGTAAATGACATTGATTTGGTGATTTCCTCTGCGATGTTCTTTTTGTTGGTGTAGAGGAATCCAACTGATTTTTGCCTGTTTATCTTGTATCCCGATACTCTGCTGAACTCTTCTATTAGTTTCAGTAGTTTTCTGGAGGATTCCTTAGGGTTTTCTGTGTATAACATCACGTCATCTGCAAATAGAGATACTTTCACTTCTTCCTTGCCATTCTGGATGCCCTTTATTTCTTAATCTAGACTAATTTCTCTGGCTAGAACTTCCAGCACAATTTTGAATGAGAGTGGTGATAAATGGCATCATTGTCTGGTTCCCAATCTCAATGGGAATGTTTTCAGGCTCTCTCCATTTATGGTGATGTTGGCTGTTGGCTTTGTATAAATGCCCTTTATTATGTTGAGGAGTGTTCCTTCTGTTCCTATTTTGCTGAGAGTTTTTATCATAAATGGGTGTTGGACTTTGTCAAATGCCTTTTCTGCATCAATTGATAAGATCATGTGATTCTTGTCTTTTGTTTTATTTATGTGGTGGATTACATTAATTGTTTTTCTAGTGTTGAACCATCCCTGCATACCTGGTATGAATCCCACATGGTCATGGTGAATTATTTTTTTGATATGTTTTTGAATTCTATTGGCCAGAATTTTGTTGAGGATTTTAGCATCTACATTCATGAGGAATACAGGTCTATAATTTTCTTTTCTTGTGGTGTCTTTACCTGATTTTGGTGTCAGGGATATGGTGGCTTCGTAGAATGAGTTTGGTAGTATTCTGTCCTTTTCTATGCTCTGAAATACTTTTAACAGTAGCGGTGTTAACTCTTCTCTGAAAGTTTGGTAGAACTCTGCAGTGAAGCCGTCTGGAGCAGGGTTTTTTTTTTTGTTGGGAGTTTTTTGATTACCTTTTCAATCTCTTCTTTTGTTATGGGTCTATTTAGTTGTTCTACCTCTGTTTGTGTTAGTTTAGGTAGATAGTGTGTTTCTAGGAATTCATCCATTTCTTCTAGGTTTTCAAATTTGTTTGAGTATAGTTTTTCATAGTAATCTGATATGATTCTTTTAATTTCAGTTGGGTCTCTTGTAATATCATCCATCTCATTTCTTATTCAGGTTATTTGCTTCCTCTCCTGTTTTTCTTTTGTCAGTTTGGCCAGTGGTTTGTCAATTTTGTTTATTTTTTCGAAAAACCAGCTTTTGGGAGGCGGGGCCAAGATGCCGGACTAGGTAGACGCTACCTCGGATCCCTCTTGAAACAAAGACTCGGAAAAACAAGTAAATCGATCACGTACATAACAATCTATGAACCCTGAACAACAAACACAGATTTAGAGATGGAAAATGAACAAATACGGGGAAGCAGCAATTGTTTTCGGAGCCTGGAGCCAGAGTCCCAGTCAGGCAACCTTTGGCGCCCGATTTAGGGCAGAGCCCAGGGGAGCTGATGGCGCAAACAAGGGGCGCAGCCCTACCCCCCTGAACTCACCCCGGGAGGGGGCCCAGCCAGTTGGCATGGGCAGCGTGGAAACGTAGCCGGTGGGAGAAGTCCCCGGGAGGCAGTGACTGGTCTTGGAGTGGGAGAGCAGCGTCCCAGCTGGGGAATCGTGCCACCGGAATTTTGACAGGGCACTGGCACGGCACAAGCACTGAGAGCTGCTCCACTCCCCTGAATTATCCCGGGGGGGCCCAGCCGGTTTGTAGGGGCGGTGCGGTGACGCGGCTGGTGGGACAAGAAGTCCCCGGGAGGCAGCAACTGATTTTGGAGCCGGGAGTAAAACATCCAAGCAGGGGAACCTTGACGCTAGGAGTTGAACTGGCAGCGGGTGGCTTCAGAGGGCCAGACCCCTGGAGGCAATCTCCACACAGCCAGCACACATAGGTTACATGCCCGTGGGAATCTCAGATATAATAGTCATTCCAAGCAAGACAAGCAACTCTGGCTATATTCTGAGGTGCTACTCTCCTATCTCGCTGATCCCTCCCCCACTCTCCCCAGGCGGCTTCATTAACGTTAGAATTGCCTGAGCCAGAGGGAGAAAGGCTCCGGCTCCGCGGCGGCTTTGCTTCTCCCCCCCTTTTTTTTTCTTCTTTTGGTCTTTTCCTAACCCACCCTTTCGGCCTGAGAGAAGGAACAACAACAACAGAAAAAAAACCCAGGGACCAAAAATCCACCACTAATTGGACTAAAAACACAGAACCAGCTACAGCCAAACATATATGATCCAAATCTCAGACTTTCATCCTTACAGGGAACAAGGTGGCAGTTATAATCCAAAGCAATTCTGATAGGGATCTGACTGCATTTTTTTAAGCAGATTTTCTGAAAAAACTAGTTTCCCAGTGGTGGCTCGGAGAGAGCAGTCCATATCAAACCACATAAAGAAGCAGACCATGACAGCTTCTTCAACCCCCCAAACAAAAGAATCAAAATCTTTCCCAAATGAAGATACAATCTTGGAATTATCAGATACAGAATATAAAAAACTAATTTACAGAATGCTTCAAGACATCACAAACGAAATAAGGCAAACTGCAGAAAAAGCCAAGGAATACACTGATAAAACAGTTGAAGAACTCAAAAAGATTATTCAAGAACATAGTGGAAAAATTAACAAGTTGCAAGAATCCATAGAGAGACAGCATGTAGAAATCCAAAAGATTAACAATAAAATTAGAGAATTAGACAACGCAATAGGAAGTCAGAGGAGCAGACTCGAGCAATTAGAATGCAGACTGGGAAATCTGGAGGACCAGGGAATTAACACCAACATAGCTGAAAAAAAATCAGATAAAAGAATTAAAAAAAATGAAAAAACCCTAAGAATCATGTGGGACTCTATCAAGAAGGATAACTTGCGGGTGATTGGAGTCCCAGAACAGGGAGGGAGGACAGAAAACACAGAGAAAATAGTTGAAGATCTCCTGACAGAAAACTTTCCTAACATCATGAAAGACGAAAGGATATCTATCCAAGATGCTCATCGAACCCCATTTAAGATTGATCCAAAAAGAAAAACACCAAGACATATTATCATCAAACTCGCCAAAACCAAAGATAAACAGAAAATTTTAAAAGCAGCCAGGGAGAAAAGAAAGGTTTCCTTCAAGGGAGAATCAATAAGAATAAGTTCAGACTACTCAGCAGAAACCATGCAGGCAAGAAGGCAATGGGACGACATATACAGAGCACCGAAGGAGAAGAACTGCCAGCCAAGGATCATATAACCAGCAAAACTCTCTCTGAAATATGAAGGTGAAATTAAGATATTTACAGATAAACACAAGTTTAGAGAATTTGCAAAAACCAAACCAAAGCTACAAGAAATACTAAAGGATATTGTTTGGTCAGAAAACCAATAATATCAGATACCAGCACAACACAAGGTCACAAAACAGAACATCCTGATATCAACTCAAATAGGGAAATCACAAAAACAAATTAAGATTAATTAAAAAAAAAAATACTCATAACAGGGAATCACTGAAGTCAATATGTAAAAGATCACAATAATCAAAAAGAAGGACTAAACACAGGAGGCGTAGAATTGCCATATGGAGAGTGATACAAGGCGATATAGAACAATACAAGTTACGTTTTTACTTAGAAAAATAGGGGTAAATAATAAGGTAACCACAAAGAGGTATAACAACTCCATAACTCAAGATAAAAGCCAAGAAAAACGTAACGACTCAACAAACATAAAGTCAAACACTACGAAAATGAGGATCTCACAATTTACTAAGAAAAAAGTCTCAGCACAGAAAAGTAAGTGGAAAAATGAAATTGTCAACAACACACATAAAAAGGCATCAAAATGACAACACTAAACACTTATTTATCTATAATTACACTGAATGTAAATGGACTAAATGCACCAATAAAGAGACAGAGGGTCTTGGACTGGATAAAGAAACACGATCCGTCTATATGCTGCCTACAAGAGACACACCTTAGACTTAGAGACACAAACAAACTAAAACTCAAAGGATGGAAAAAAATATATCAAGCAAACAATAAGCAAAAAAGAAGAGGAGTAGCAATATTAATTTCTGACAAAATAGACTTTAGACTTAACTCCACCCCAAAGGATAAAGAAGGACACTATATAATGATAAAAGGGACAATTGATCAGGAAGACATAACCATATTAAATATTTATGCACCCAATGACAGGGCTGCAAGATACATAAATCAAATTTTAACAGAATTGAAAAGTGAGATAGACACCTCCACAATTATAGTAGGAGACTTCAACACACCACTTTCGGAGAAGGACAGGACATCCAGTAAGAAGCTCAATAGACACACGGAAGATCTAATTACACCAATCAACCAACTTGACCTCATTGACTTATACAGAACTCTCCACCCAACTGCTGCAATGTATACCTTTTTTTCTAGCGCACTTGGAACATTCTCTAGAATAGACCACATATTAGGTCATAAAACAAACCTTTGCAGAGTCCAAAACATCGAAATATTACAAAGCATCTTCTCAGACCACAAGGCAATGAAGCTAGAGATCAATAACAGAAAAACTAGGGAAAAGAAATCAAATACTTGGAAACTGAACAATACCCTCCTGAAAAAAGACTGGGTTATAGAAGACATCAAGGAGGGAATAAGGAAATTCATAGAATGCAACGAGAATGAAAATACTTCCTATCAAAACCTATGGGACACAGCAAAAGCAGTGCTGAGAGGCCAATTTATATTGATAAATGCACACATACAAAAAGAAGAGCCCAAATCATAGAACTGTCCCTACAACTTGAACAAATAGAATGTGAGCAACAAAAGAATCCATCAGGCACCAGAAGAAAACAAATAATAAAAATCAGAGCTGAACTAAATGAATTAGAGAACAGAAAAACAATTGAAAGAATTCACAAAGCCAAAAGCTGGTTCTTTGAAAAAATTAACAAAATTGATGAACCATTGGCTAGACTGACAAAAGAAATAGAGGAAAGGAAACAAATAACCCGAATAAGAAACAAGAAGGACTACATTACAACAGAACCAACTGAAATTAAAAGAATCATATCAGATTATTATGAAAAATTGTACTCTAACAAATTTGCAAACCTAGAAGAAATGGATGAATTCCTGGAAAAACACTACCTACCTAAACTAACACATTCAGAAGTAGAACAAATAAATAGACCCATAACAAAAAAAGAGATTGAAACGGTAATCAAAAAACTCCCAACAAAAAAAAAGCCCTGGCCTGGACGGCTTCACTGCAGAGTTCTACCAAACTTTCAGAGAAGAGTTAACACCACTACTACTGAAGGTATTTCAAAGCATAGAAAATGACGGAATACTACCCAACTCATTCTATGAAGCCACCATCTCCCTGACACCAAAACCAGGTAAAGACATTACAAAAAAAGAAAATTACAGACCTATATCCCTCATGAACATAGATGCAAAATTTCTCAACAAAATTCTAGCCAATAGAATTCAACAAAATATCAAAAAAATAATTCACCACGATCAAGTGGGATTTATACCAGGTATGCAAGGCTGGTTTAATATCAGAAAAACCATTAATGTAATCCACCACATAAATAAAACAAAAGACAAAAACCACATGATCTTATCAATTGATGCAGAAAAGGCATTTGACAAAGTCCAACACCCATTTATGATAAAAACTCTCACCAAAATAGGAATTGAAGGAAAATTCCCCAACATAATAAAGGGCATTTATGCAAAGCCAACAGCCAATATCACTCTAAATGGAGAGAACCTGAAAGCATTTCCCTTGAGAACGGGAACCAGACAAGGATGCCCTTTATCACCGCTCTTATTCAACATCGTACTTGAAGTCCTAGCCAGGGCAATTAGGCTAGACAAAGAAATAAAAGGCATCCGGATTGGCAAGGAGGAAGTAAAATTATCTCTATTTGCAGATGACATGATCTTATACACAGAAAACCCTAAGGAATCCTCCAGAAAACTACTGAAACTAATAGAAGAGTTTGGAAGAGTCTCAGGTTATAAAGTAAACATACAAAAATCACTTGGATTCCTCTACATCAACAAAAAGAACACCGAAGAGGAAATAACCAAATCAATACCATTCACAGTAGCCTCCAAGAAGATAAAATACTTAGGAATAAATCTTACCAAGGATGTAAAAGACCTATACAAAGAAAACTACAAAGCTCTACTACAAGAAATTCAAAAGGACGTACTTAAGTGGAAAAACATACCTTGCTCATGGATAGGAAGACTTAACATAGTAAAAATGTCTATTCTACCAAAAGCCATCTATACATATAACGCACTTCCGATCCAAATTCCAATGTCATTTTTTAAGGGAATAGAGAAACAAATCACCAACTTCATATGGAAGGGAAAGAAGCAAAGCATTACTGAAAAAGAAGAAGAAAGTGGGGGGCCTCACTCTACCTGATTTCAGAAGCTATTATACTGCCACAGTAGTCAAAACAGCCTGGTACTGGTACAACAACAGGCACATAGACCAATGGAACAGAATTGAGAACCCAGACATAGATCCATCCATGTATGAGCAGCTGATATTTGACAAAGACCCAGTGTCAGTTAACTGGGGAAAAGATAGTCTTTTTAACAAATGGTGCTGGCATAACTGGATATCTATTTGCAAAAAAATGAAACAGGACCCATACCTCACACCATGCACAAAAACTAACTCCAAGTGGATCAAAGACCTAAACATAAAGACTGAAACGATAAAGATCATGGAAGAAAAAATAGGGACAACCCTAGGAGCCCTAATACAAGGCATAAACAGAATACAAAACATTACCAAAAATGACGAAGAGAAACCAGACAACTGGGAGCTCCTAAAAATCAAACACCTATGCTCATCTAAAGACTTCACCAAAAGAGTAAAAAGACCACCTACAGACTGGGAAAGAATTTTCAGCTATGACATCTCCGACCAGCGCCTGATCTCTAAAATCTACATGATTCTGTCAAAACTCAACCACAAAAAGACAAACAACCCAATCAAGAAGTGGGCAAAGGATATGAACACACACTTCACTAAAGAAGATATTCAGGCAGCTAACAGATACATGAGAAAACGCTCTCCATCATTAGCCATTAGAGAAATGTAAATTAAAACTACGATGAGATTCCATCTCACTCCAACAAGGCTGGCATTAATCCAAAAAACACAAAATAATAAATGTTGGAGAGGCTGCGGAGAGATTGGAACTCTTATACACTGCTGGTGGGAATGTAAAATGGTAGAACCACTTTGGAAATCTATCTGGCATTATCTTAAACAGTTAGTGAACTACCATACAACCCAGAAATCCCACTCCTCAGAATATACCCTAGAGAAACAAGAGCCTTCACACAAACAGATATATGCACACCCATGTTTATTGCAGCTCTGTTTACAATAGCAAAAAGCTGGAAGCAACCAAGGTGTCCATCAACGGATGAGTGGTTAAATAAATTGTGGTATATTCACACAATGGAATACTACGCATCGATAAAGAACAGTGACGAATCTGTGAAACATTTCATAACATGGAGGAACCTGGAAGGCATTATGCTGAGCGAAATGAGTCAGCGGCAAAAGGACAAATATTATATAAGACCACTATTATAAGATCTTGAGAAATAGTAAAAACTGAGAAGAACACATACTTTTGTGGTTACGAGGCGGGGAGGGAGGGAGGGAGGGAGAGGGTTTTTTATTGATTAATTAGTAGATAAGAACTGCTTTAGGTGAAGGGAAGGACAACACTCAATACATGGAAGGTCAGCTCAATTGGACTGGACCAAAAGCAAAGAAGTTTCCGGGATAAAATGAATGCTTCAAAGGTCAGCGGAGCAAGGGCGGGGGTTTGGGGACCATGGTTTAAGGGGACTTCTAAGTCAATTGGCAAAATAATTCTACTATGAAAACATTCTGCATCCCACTTTGAAATGTGGCATCTGGGGTCTTAAATGCTAACAAGCGGCCGTCTAAGATGCATCAATTGGTCTCAACCCACCTGGATCAAAGGAGAATGAAGAACACCAAGGTCACACGACAACTAAGAGCCCAAGAGACAGAAAGGGCCACATGAACCAGAGACCTACATCATCCTGAGACCAGAAGAGCTAGTTGGTGCCTGGCCACAATCGATGACTGCCCTGACAGGGAGCACAACAGAGAACCCCTGAGGGAGCAGGAGATCAGTGGGATGCAGACCCCAAATTCTCATAAAAAGACCAGACTTAATGGTCTAACTGAGACTAGAGGAATCCCGGCGGCCATGGTCCCCAAACCTTCTGTTGGCACAGGACAGGAACCATCCCCGAAGACAATTCATCAGACATGAAAGGGACTGGACAGTGGGTGGGAGAGAGATGCTGATGAAGAGTGAGCTAATAATATCAGGTGGACACTTGAGACCGTGTTGGCATCTCCTGTCTGGAGGGGGGATGGGAGGATAGAGAGACTGGGAAGCTGGCAAAATTGTCACGAAAGGAGAGACTGGAAGGGCTGACTCATTAGGGGGAGAGCAAGCGGGAGTACAGAGTAAGATCTATGTAAACTCATATGTGACAGACTGACTTGAATTGTAAAGGTTCACTTGAAGCTCAATAAAAGTTAATAAAAAAAAAAACAGCTTTTGGCCTTGTTAATTCTTTCAATTGTTTTTCTGTTTTCTGTTTCATTTAGCTCAGCTCTAATTTTTTTTATTTGTTTTCTTCTGGTGCCTGAGGGATTCTTTTGTTGCTCTCTTTCTATTTGTTCAAGTTGTAGGGATAATTCTTTGATTTTGGCCCTTTCTTCTTTTTGGATGTGTGCATTTATTGATATAAATTGGCCTCTAAGCACTATTTTGCTGTGTCCCAAAGGTTCTGATTTCATTCTCATTGGATTTTCTCAATTTCTTTATTCCATCCTTAATGTCTTCTATAATCCAGTCTTTTTTGAGCAGGGTATCGTTCAGTTTCCAAGTGTTGTTTTCTTTTCCTGTTATTGATTTCCATTTTTATGGCTTTATGGTCAGAGAAGATGCTTTGTAATATTTCAATGTTTTGGATTGTGCTGGGGCTTGCTTTAAGACCTAATATGTGGTCTATTCTAGAGAATGTTCCATGTGCACTAGAAAAGAAAGTATACTTGGTTGCTGTTGGGTGGAGTGTTCTGTATATGTCTACAAGGTCAAGTTGGTTGATTGTGGTATTTAGATCTTCCGTGTCTTTATCGAGCTTCTTTCTGGATGTCCTGTCCTTCACCGAAAGTGGTGTGTTGAAGTCTCCTACTATTACTGTGGAGCTGTCTATCTCACTTTCCAATGCTGATAGAATTTATCTATCTTGAAGCCCTGTCATTGGGTGCATAAATATTTAATATGGTTATATCTTCTTGGTACATGGTCCCTTTAATCATCATATAGTGTCCTTCCTAATCTTTTCTGATGGATTTAACTTTAAAGTCTATTTTGTCAGAAATTAATATTGCCACTGCTGCTCTTTTTTGATTGTTGTTTGCTTGATATATTTTTTTCCATCCTTTGAGTTTTAGTTTGTTTGTGTCTCTAAGTCTAAGTTTCGTTTCTTGTAGGCAGCATATAGAAGGATCTTGTTTTTTAATCCATTCTGCCACTCTTTATCTCTTTATTTCTGCGTTTAGTCCATTTACATTCAGTGTAATTACGGATAGGTATGAATTTAGTGCTATCATTTTGATCTCTTTTTCGTGTGTTGACAGTTTCTTTTTCCTACTTGATTTTGTGTTGAGTAGATTTTCTTTATATATTGTCCTTTCCTCATATTTGTTGTTGATTTTGTTTCTGCTGAGTCTGCATTTTTCCCTTGTATTTTATTTTGATGAGTAGGACAGTTTGTCTCCTTTGTGGTTACCTTATTATTTACCCCTATTTTTCCAAATTTAAACCTAACTTTTATTTCTTTGTATCGCCTTATCTTCCTCTCTATATGGAAGGTGTATGATTACATTTCTTAGTCCCTCTATATTATTCTAAAGTTGTCTTCTTTTATATAATAACATCGCTGTTATCCTTTTCTGAGCTTTTTGTTTTTTTAATAACCTTGTTTTTTTTGTTTTTGGATTTCCCTCTTTGGGTTGACTTCTGGTTGTTCCACGCAGTGTTCTAGTCTTGGGTTGATATCTGATATTATTGATTTTCTAACCAAAGAACTCCCTTTAGTATTTCCTGTAGTTTTGGTTTGGTTTTTACAAATTCCCTAAACTTGTGTTTATCTGGAAATGTCTTAATTTCACCTTCATATTTAAAAGACAGTTTTGCTGGATATATTACTGTTGGCTGGCAATATTTTTCCTTCAATTTTTTAAGTATGTCATCCCATTGTGTCCTTGCCTGCATGGTTTCTGCCGAGTAGTCCGAGCTTATTCTTATTGGCTCTCCTTTGTAGGTGACTTTTCGTTTATCCCTCACTGCTGTTATAATTCTCTCTTTATCTTTGGTTTTGGCAAGTTTGATTATAATGTCTTGGTGGCTTTCTGTTCTTCCTCCCTGTTCTGGTACTCCAATCACTTGTAGGGTATTTCTTTTGATAGAGTCCCTCATGATTCTTAAGGATTTCTTCATTTTTAAATATTCTTTCATCTGGTTTTTCTTTGAATATATTGGCGCCAGTGCTTTATCTTCGAGCTCATCAATTCTGCCTTCCTCTTGCTCGATTCTGCTCCTCTGACTTCCTATTGAATAGTCTACTTCTGTGATTTTTTTGTTTATCTCCTGAATTTCTGATTGCTGCCTACAGATTTTATTAAATTTTTCATTATGTTCTTGAATAACCTTTTTAATTTCTTCAACTGCCTTATCTGTGTTCCTTGGCTTGTTCTGTGTATTGCCTGATCTCTTATCTGATGTCTTGAAGGTTTCTGTATATCAGTCTTTTGTATTCTGCGTCTGGTAATTTCAGGAAGGCACTTTCTTCTAGAAGATCCCTTGATTCTTTTTTTGAGAGCTTGTTGAAGTGATCATTGTCTGTTTCTTTATGTGATTTGGTATTGACTGTTGTGAATCAACTCAATGGCACTGGGTTTCGTTTTTTTCTGGGTTGTCTCTGAGCCATCTATAAGTTATTGTATTAGTTTATTTTATGTTTGTTCACTCTATCCTAGCTTCTTGCTTTGTTTTGTTTTGATATGCCCAGATGGGTTGCTTGAGTGAGCTAGCTTGATTATTTTTGCCTTTGAAGTTCTGACGTCCTGTCACCAGATGGTTAGAGCTGTTATCAGATATATCAGTCTAGGAGCACTTTTTTCGTATGGATTCAGCTCAGGTGTGCAGGTAGCTGGTCATCAAGTGTGTGGTACAGGCTCTGTCCTACAGTCTTAGAGGGGCAGGGCTGATTGTTGTAGTTACCTGTGTCTTGTTGCAGCAGAGGGTCATGCTCTGAATAAGGCAGGGGGCTGAGAATCATCTGCCAAGTGACTCTGAGGAAAGTGCATACCTCTTCCCTAGAGCATACAGGTAAATGGGCTCTGCAGACAGACCATGGGCACCCAATGCTTTGGACACCTGTTGTGAGTATTTGGGTGACCCAAATGGAGCCACCAGTCCTTCAGCCCCTGATATGGATAGGTTAGGACCCTGTTTAATAGGCAAAGCGGTGTTAATCATCAAACACTGGCCTCTCCACCGCACAGCTGAAACAGTTGCAGTCTGCCAACAAGGGCCTATTCTCCTGAAACAGGCCCACACAGGTCCATGCAGAGGGGAAAGTTATTCAAAGTCCATGGACTATGCATGGACAGGAGCCACTTCTGTTCAGAGCTCCCTGGGTTACTGAAGTTGGCAAATTATCTTTTCCTCCAGTTGCGAATTTATTCCTTCTCCAAGGCCAGGAGAATGGCTCCAGGTGTTCAAATGGGCCTATCTCAGGCTCAGGGAAGTCAATAGCCACGGAAGCTGGCTTGGGGGTGGGGGAGGAGGTAAAATATATATATATATATATATATATATATATATATATATATATATATATATATATATATATATATATGCAAGTAATTAGATTTGCTGAGAGCGTCACCTGGTTCCAGAGGTGTGAGTAGACTGTGCGGCTGGCTTCTTCTCCCTGAGGAAACGGCGGCCAAATGCTACTACCAGCCTGTCCCAGCGGCTCCCAGGAATGGTACCTGAGGGATGCTGGTGATTCAGGCCTGGCAACTCCTCTCCACTTCTGAACCATCTCTCCCTTCCCCGTCACTCAGACTGTTTTCTAACTTTGCCTTTGACGTTCAGGGCTCCTAGGTTTTCATAAATATAATCATTTCACTTTTTTTTTTTTTTTTTGAGTCTTTGTTGTAAAAGGGATCGCTGGAAGCATCTGGCTATTTTGCCGTCTTGGCCCTGCCTCCCACCCCTGCATTCTTCAGTTCCTTGATGGTGGCAATAATCTCTGCAGTCCCTCCAGGAATGTGATATTGCTTTTGGATTACTATTTTCCTAGGTAGGAGCAGTTGTAATGTTTTCCAATTAGCTTTTTCTACCATACTATCCTTACTTTACTTGACAAGGATCCAATGTAGAGCTTTGACTAGTTGCTGAGTATATCTATTCCAATTATGCATTCGGGAACTGGGGAAATCACTATAGTGTGGGACCGGGGCTCACTGGACCTACTGTGAGATGAACATGGGCTAAGACTCCATTAATAACCTGACCTCCATATGCCCTCACTCTGACTGGTGGGCCACAGTTACACTGCAGGTCTCCTGGAATTAGTGTCAGTTCAGAGGCAGTATCCAGTAATCCTCAAAAAACCTGATTATTCCCTTTTCCCCAATGAACAACCACTCTTGTAAAAGGCAGTAGGTCCCTTTGGGGAAGGCTGGGAGAAATGTTGGTGGTCTTTAGACTGGCTCAAAAGCCAGTAAGGAACTATTCTGAGAACATTTAGCATTGTCCTGTAAAGCATTTGCCTCAGGTGATGCCCTAGGCAATGACTCAGACAAGGGCTCTTTAGAGGCAGCCGGATTAATCTCATTAGATGGGGGTGAGGAGGGTGGCTTAGCAGACAAACATGGAGTGATCTCTTCAAATGGTAGTTAGAGGGCTGATTCTATTGGCAGAAGTGATTAAATGGAATTTAGGGGCTTAGTGTCTCCAGCTTCCTGATAATCCCCCCACATGTCCTCATCCCAAGTTTTAGGATACCGTGTCTTCCCAATCAATGACTTCACTTTAACTTCAGACACCTCTTGAAGTTGGCAATTGAGTTGGTGTTGTAATCTAGGCACTCTTACGATAAGACTCTGGGTTTGATTTTCAGCAATACCAGCTCTGTTATTATAAGAATAAGGCTTTCTTTCACAGCACAAACGGAAACTTTGAGATCATTTATGTGACACTTGAACTTGACTCTGAAGCCCTGAGTGCATCTCTTTTTTTCACCAGTTTGTCTAACAAAAGTAGGACCAATCACCCAACTCCCTTATACTAGAAAGGTATCACACATGCAATCACCCAGACCCTTGCCTTTCACCAATACCTGATCTACCAGTGGAGATATTTTGTGTATTTGTATTATCACCTTATGCCATGGATTAGCAGTGCCCTCTTTACTATTGGAAGTAGAGTCATCAACATTTTTAAAACTAACCAGAGTTGAGAACCAGCTTAGAAAACTCATTCTTACAATTTTGTTTCTTTAGAACCACTCTCAATCTTAGGCTGGGTTCTCTAGAGAAGCAAAACCAGTAAAGCATAGAAATATATGTATAGAGAGAGACTTATATCAAGGAAATGGCTCACATGGTTGTAGAGGCTGGAACGTCCTGAGTCTGTGGTTTAGGATAGAGGCTTCTCTTGATTCATGTAGCTGCAGGGGCTAGCGAACCCAAGATTGGCAGATCAGAGAACAAGGCTCTTGCTCATGGGCTGTGAAGATCAATGAATCCCAAGATCAACAGGCATGACCTCAGGTAAGCTGCTAGCTCAAGTCCAAGAACTGGAGTTCAGATGAACGGGAGACACCTGCAGGATCCAGCAAGAGTAAAAAAAAAAACAAAGAGCCATGCCAGAATGTCTACTTATATTTGATGCAGGCTACAAGCCAAGGGAAACTTCTTTTCAACTCATTGGCTACTCACAGCAGATCCCACCATGGATTTAATCAAAACATCGTATGACTGCCAAACCACTGAGAATCATGGCCCAGCCAAGTTGACACACAATCCCAACCATTACAGCAGATAAGACGGCAGGCTGCTAGCTCAAGTCCCAAGAACAGGAGGTCAGATGATGGGTTGGATGCAGGATTCAGAAAAAAAAAGCCAGAGAGCTTTTCCAGAAAGTCTATATATATTGGATGCAGGCCACACCTTCAAGGAAACTCCCTTTCAACTGATTGGCTGCTCATAGCATATCTCCTCATGGGGGTAGTTACATTATATTAGATCTCATAATGGAGGTGATTACATCATTATATAACTGCTACATCACTGAGAATCATGGCCCAGCCAATTTGACACACAACATTAACCATCACAACACCCTAGCTCTCTTTCATTTGCTATTTGCATATAATAGCTTTCCATCCTTTTAGTTTAATGTAAGTCTCTTGTAGACAGCATATAGTTGGGTTACCTTTTACTATCCATAGTGAAAATCTCTGACTTTTGATTGAAAATTTTAATCTGTGTACATTTAATGTAATTGTTGATACAGGAGTACTTACCTCTGCCATTTTATTTTTTTCTGTAAGTCTTACATATTTTTGTCCTTATTTCCCCCATTGCCTTCTTTTACATTTAGTGTATTCGTTGTAGAGAATCATTTTAATTCTTTTCTCATTTCTTTTCATTTATGTTTTATATTTAGTTTGTAGTTTCCATGGAGATTATATTTAGCATTCTAAATTTATAACATTCTAGTTTGAATTGATACCCACTTAAATTCAATAGCATATGAAAATTCCACTCCTGTACAGCTCTATCCTCCCTGCTTTATGTTATTTTTTGTCACAAATTACATTTTTATATATTGTGTGCCCAATAATATAGATTTATAATTACTTTATATGCATTTGACTTTTAAATCATGCAGCACATAAAGAGTGGAGCTACAAACCAAAAGTACAATAATACTGGCTTTTATATTTGCCCATGCAGTTACCTTTACCAAATGCAGTTACTTTCTAGCATTCTTTCAACCTGGAAGACTTCTTTTAGCATTTCTTGTAAGACAGGCCTAGTTCTAAAGAACTCCCTTAGCTTTTGTTTATATGGGAATGTCTTACTTTCATCCTCATTTTTGAAGAAGAGTTTTGAAGAATACAGAATTTTTGGCTGAAGTTTTCTTTTTTTTTTCTTTAAACACTTTTTTAAATATGTCGTCCCACTATCTCCCGGCCTCCGTTGTTACTGATGAGAAATTGGTCGTTCATCTTATTGTGGCTCTCTTGTACATGATGAACCACTTCTCTCTTGATGCTTCCAAGATTCTTCTTGTTTTTTAATTATGACATTTTTCTTATAATCTGTCTCAGTGTTCATTTTTTTGAGTTTATCCTACTTCAAATTTATTAATCTTCTTGATGTGTAGATTATGTCTTTTGTTAAATTTGAGAAGTTATCAGCATTATTTTTCAAATACTGTTTCTTTAGGCAGCACCCACTTGGGTAACAACTCTTCCCTGGAAATCTCAAGAAGCATGAGACCTCATACATAAGGACCTTGACCCTTTCCAACTGCCATAAAACCCTCCACAAAAAGTGCCCCCCTCAAAACACACACATACAGGTCATTATCATCTTAAAAAGTCACCTATCAGGGAAAGGGGAGCTATCTGCAAAATAGATCATTTTTGAGAGACTGAATGCTACCTAAACTCTTCAAATTATTGGATCAAAAATTTTAATTTTTATCCTGTTAATCAGAGAATGGAGCCTCTAAGCAAAGCCAGGAAAATTGTAGACAAATCAGTATACATTTCTCTGCACCTCTGAGCTATAATATGAATTCAATTTTGTGAGCCCATCAACTCATAGATTAGTTTGCTGAATTGGAAAGTAAATGAGTGAGCTGTCACTTTAGAGATATTGCCTAGCCCTCGTGATGAGAAGATACTGGTCTGGAATGACTAGGGAGCAGCCTGAGGAGATAGTGCACAAAAATCAGGTGTAACAAAATTTATAATCTTGCTCCAGTTCTGTCCCACTTCTTATAACAAGAAGGCTTTTTATAAAGTACATAAGTGATTGTTTCTTATAAACCAAATTATATTGGAGTGGGTAGTTTACTTTTTAAAGAAATTCTGATAATGCGTTCCTCTTCCTCTGTAGCTTCTATACTCTCTGGTTCATCTCCTTGGTTATTTTCTACTTTCAGATGTGAGATATCCCTCAGTAAGGCTTTCCAGGACTTCTTTCTCTTTGTCAGCTGACAGTCTAACCAGGAGCTTGATTGCTGATAACCAGAAAAACCAAACCCATTGCCACTGAGTCGATTCTGACTTATAATGACCCTACAGGACAGAGTGGAACTGCCGCATAGGGTTTCCAAGAAGCGGCTGGTGAATTTGATAATCTGGCCTTTTGGTTAGCAGCTGTACCTCTTAACCTCTCTACCACCAGGGCTCCCAATTGCTGATATACCAAGAAAAATTACATTTTATAGACATCTTCTGAACCAGGAGATCTCCAATGACACTTCTATCTATAAATATATTTTATGAATTTAGGAGTCCCCAGGACCTGTGGGCCTCAACACATAGTTTTTTCAGTTACCTCGCTACCTTTGGAAACCCTAGTGGTGCAGTGGCTAAGAGCTACAGCTGCTAACCAAAATGTAGGCAGTTCGAATCCACCAGGCACCACCTTTAGTTATCTTTCTTCAGAGGAAGCTACAGCATATCTCTTCAAAAAAAAAAAAAATAGTAAAGTCTTTTCTTTGAATGTTTCAGATGTGAAAACTTTTTTTTTTATGCGTTGTAGAATAGGGCTATTTGAAAATAGACAAAATAGATGTCTCACTAAGTGATAAAAAAGGAACCCACTCTGTTAACCACTCACTCACACACACACACATGCACAAATCCCTTGTTTTCATTCATTTACTAATAGCCATATCCATAATTAGAGATTTATTCTCTGTCTTCAACTTAATTGTCCATTAGCAGGGATAACATTTCCCCCTGGTTAATCAATCATATGATAAAGTAAACATACCTGTCAGATGTATTTTGAGAGCAAATCTTGATGGAATAAGCAGGAAACTGGATGATAAAGGGAAGTGAGATCCTTAGTGCAGAAGAGAAGAGAGGCGGAGGATACAAGAAAACTGGACATTCAAAACAAACTTCAAAATGTTAGCAAAGGCTAGCTTCTGGGAATTCAGAATAAACTAAGAGAATTCTTACTAATTACAAATCTTCTTAATCTGAAATTATTAGAAAGAATAATGTACATAAATTTATGGGCTCATAACTGAACTATATAATGGATAATAACATATGATAGGAAATGATTGAAATGAAATATATTGTGAGACAATTCTCCATTGGTTGTGTTTCTGCACATCTTAAGTACAAAGGCATTGACTTCCTTTATTCCAGATTATTTGTTCAAGAATGCGTGTACAGTAAGCAGACTTGGAAGTTAGAGATGCTGTCTTCCTCTGGAGAAAGAGCAAGTTTATTTACTGTCCAGCTTAATAAAGATAATGTTTCCCTCTGGGGTAAATATTTGGGTTCTGTAAGCTCAAAGTTCTGTAAGCTCAAGTTTCCCCTACTCTAATATACCCCACTGCATGAACAGATGTCACCTGGCACTTGTCACATCATATGTGGGAACTGGGATTCAGGGAAACAGCACAATGTTGATACTCTGGCTACTGTTATTGCTATGAGTAATAAAAATTGTCCTTAAACTTTGACCCATGATGCTTGAGTCTCCTGACAGCATCCATGAAATTTCAACATGCTAATTGTTATCCTTCAAGAAGGGTAAAATCTCAGACCCTTCATAGCTCTTGATAGACCCATGACAATTTAAATTATACATGAAGGAAGGCATGGTGAGTGTCTTAGTCATCTAGTGCTGCAATAACAAAAATACCACAGGTGAATGGGTTTAAAAGGAGAAATGTATTCTTTCACAGTCTAGTAGGCTAAACCAAACCAAAAACAAACCCACTGCCTTCAAGTTGATTCCAACTCATAGCAACCCTATAGGACAGAGTAGAACTGCCCCCTAGGGTTTCCAAGGAGCATCCTGGTGGATTCAAACTGCCAACCTTTTGGTTAACAGCTGTAGCTCTTAACCAGTACACCACCAAGGTTTCCTTTTTCTAGTAAGCTAGAAGTCCAAATTCAGGGCATCAGCTCCAGGGAAGGCGTTCTCCGTTGGCTCTGGAGGAAGGTCCTTCTCATCAATCTTCCCCTGGACTAGGAGTTTCTCCGCACAGGGAGCCCAGGTCCAAAGGACATGCTCTGCTTTCAGCACTGCTTTCTTGGTGGTATGATGTCCCCAACTCTCTGCTTTCTTCCCTTTCCTTTTTATCTCTGAGAGATAAAAGATGATACAGGTCACACCCCAAGGAGACTCCCTTTACATTGGATCAGGAATGTGATCTGGTTAAGGGTGTTACAATCCCGCCCTAATCCTCTTTAACGTAAAATTACAATCACAAAATGGAGGACAACCACACAATACTGGAAATCACGGCCCAGCCATATTGATACACACATTTTTCAAGGGACATAATTCAATCCATGACAGTGAGTAAATAGAATTCATTATCCAGTGATCCTTCCTAGACTCTAGGAATCAATGATTTTGTGAGACATGACAGATGATCTTCCTTTAAGAAATCTAAAATTTTACCAAATGGTTAAGTTTAAGGAGACATTTGTTTTATTAAAAAAATTAGTTTGCATCACCCAAGATTTAAGTTTGGGCTTATATATAAGTTATTTTGGCTGAGTAAGAAACAACCCCAAACTTAGTGATGTAAAAAATAACCACTTTATTCTGCTCTGTAGTTCTGTGGCTAAGAAGTTTTGACAGGACCTAGCAGGTATGACTTACCTCTGCTCCATCTTGTCTGGAACCTCAGCGAGGAAAACTCAGACCTCGGGTTGACTTGAAAGACTGGGGAATGCCGTCATCTGGAGCCTTCTTCATTCACTGGGCCCCTGGACAGGGATGACACAAAGACTGAGACTTTTAGCTGGGAGATCTTTTCTGATGGCTTGGGCTTCTCACAGCATGGTAACTTGGTTCCAAGAGGGAGTGTCACACGAGAGAACTTTGTGCCATGGTCAAAGCAGTCACCAGCCTGCTCAGATTAAAGGGGAGGGGACGTAGACCTCAATTTTTTTTCGTACATTAAAAAAAATTGTTATTGTGCTTTAGGTGAAAGTTTACAGTACAAATTAGTTTCTCATTCAAAAATTTATGCACAAATTATTTTGTGACATTGATTGTAATGTCCACAATATGTCAGTACTCTCCCCCTTTCTCTTTACACTCTGGGTCCTCAGTGTCCATTTGTCCAGTTTTCCTGTCCCTTCCTGCCTTCTTGCCTTTGCTCTTGGGCAGGTGTTGCGCATCTGGTCTCATATACTTGAGTGAAATAAGGAACATATTCCTCGTGTGTGTTGATTTCTGTTTTATTTTTATAGACCTATGTAATATTTGGCTGAAAGTGTTTTTTTTAATATTTGGCTGAAAGTGGACTTCAGGAGTGGCTTCAATTCTGAGTTAGCAGGATGTCCAGGGGCCAGAGTCTCCGAGGTTCCTCCAGTCTCTGTCAGACCAGTAAGCCTGGTTTTTTTTGTGTGTGTGAATTTGAATTTTTTGTTCTTCATTATTCTTCCATCTGTCTGGAACCCTCTATTGTGATCTTTGTCAGAGCCATCAGTAGTGGTAGCTGGGCAGCATCTAGTTTTTCTGGCCTCAGGCTGGTGGAGGCTCTGATTCACGGGATCCATGAAGCCTTTGAACTTTTATTTTCCTTGTGTCTTTGGTTTTCTTCATTCTCCTTTTCTCTGGATGGGATGGGACCAACAGGTGCATCTTAGATGGCTGTTTGCAAGCTTTTAAGACCCCAGATACTACTCACCAAAGTAGGATGTACTACATTTTCTTTATGAACTGTGTTATGCCAGTTGACTTAGATGTCCCCCAAGACAATGGCTCCCAGCCTTCAGCCCCAGTAACTTGGTTCCTCAAGGTGTTCGGATGTGTCTAAGAGGCTTCTATAACTTTGCCTTGGTTAAGATGTGCGGATTCCCTCCTTATTGTGTGCTGTTTTTCCCTTCACCAAAGTTAACACTTTTCAACTATCTAGTTAGTGATTTCCCCTCCCAGACCCTCCCCTTCCTTGTAACCATTAAAGATTGTTTCTTTCTGTGTGTAAACCTTTTCTTGAGTTTTTATAGTACGGGGTTCACACAATGTTTGTCCTTTTGTGATTACTTATTTCACTCAGCATAATGACCTTCAGATTTATTCATGTTGTGAGATGTTTCACAGATTCATCGTTGTTCTTTATCTTTGCATAGTATTCCATTGTGTGTATGAACCATAATTTATTTACCCATTCATCTGTTGATGGGCACTTGGGTTGTTTCCATCTTTTTGCTGTTGTGAATGATGCTGCAGTGAACATGGGTGTGCATATGTCTATTCATGTGATGGGTCTTAGGATACATTCCTAGGAGTGGGATTGCTGGATCATATGGTATTTTTAAGGAGGTGCCATATCATTTTCCATGGCTGTTGTACCATTTTGCATTCCCACCAGAATGTGCATAAGAGTTCTTATCTCCCTAACCTCTCTAACATTTGTTATTTTGTGTTTTTTTATTAATGCCAGTAATGTCGGAATGAGATGGTATCTCACAGTAGTTTTGATTTGCATTTCTCTAATGGCTAATGGTCATAAGCATTTCCTCCTGTGTCTGTTAGCCACCTGAATATTTTCTTTGGTGAAGGGTCTGTTCATATCCTTTGTCCATTTCTTAATTGGATTATCTGTCTTTTTGTTGTTGAGGTGCTGAAGTATTTTGTAAATTTTAGAGATTAGACCCTTGTCAGATATGTCATAGTCAATTTTTTTCCCCCAGACTATAGGTTCTCTTTTTACTCTTTTGGTGAAGTCTTTTGAAGAGCATAGTGTTTAATTTTTAGGAGCTTCCGATTATCTAGTTTTCTCTTCTGGTGTTTGTGCATTGTTAATTATAATTTGTATTGTATTTATGCCATGTATTAGAGTCCTGAAGTTCAACTTTTAATGGGAAGAATAGTAAAGAATTTGTGATCATATTTTAAAAACAGCCACAGCTTGTTTACATCTAAATTTCCCTGGAATATTAGATTTTTGGAGATGGTAAAAAAGGAGGCAGAGAAAATGCTAAATGATCATGACGGATGCCAATTTAGACTTAATCCAAAATTATGATATTAAGTCACTATCATATGTTTGTACCTTGACAATGCCTGCTTTTTGAGATTTAGGAGCTGGTTATAATTTCTGAGGAAATAAAACACAAAAAAGAAAAAAAGATTTTTTTTTTTTAGGGCAGGTAAATTTTGACAGGACACCCAGAGAAGAGAGAAGGAAAGTGTGGAGTGCTGGCTGGGATTCCTCCCAGGGACAACTTTCAGTGCATTGAGGGTCCTTGTGCAGCTCAGAAAGGAAAAAGCAAGAAAAGAAGAGCTAGAAGTCACAATGACCTACTTCAAAATTGTGCACGCAATCGACTCTGTAATAAATCAAGGTTCCCCTGAGTTCCTGGACTAAAAATCTGCAAATGTAAAAATCTGCAAATGTTAAGAGACCAGAATTTCTTCTGACTGGAAAATAAAATCATAAATCCTGATTTTACATGTCAATCTACCCACAGGAAATTCAGAAGCATTTTCTTTTGGCTTAGTCTGTAGGAACTTCTGGCTTAGATGAGTGTTTTAGGAAGAGATTGCTTTTCGGGGACTTCCAATAATTCAAGAAGAGGAAAAAAACAAAGGTCAAAGCCCTATGTTGTATTGATGAGGAAACTGAGGCCCCAACACGTAAAGTTAATTTCTGTTTTATAGACCTATCTAATATTTGGCTGAAAGTGGACTTTAGGAGTGGCTTCAATTCTGAGTTAGCAGGATGTCCAGGGGCCAGAGTCTCCGAGGTTCCTCCAGTCTCTGTCAGACCAGTAAGCCTGGTTTGTGTGTGTGTGTGTGTGTGTGTGTGTGTGTGAATTTGAATTTTTTGTTTTACATTTTTCTTCCATCTGTCTGGGACCCTCTATTGTGATCTTTGTCAGAGCCATCGGTAGTGGTAGCTGGGCAACATCTAGTTTTTCTGGCCTCAGGCTGGCGGAGGCTGTGGTTCATGTGATCCATGAAGCCTTTGAACTTTTATTTTCCCTGTATCTTTGGTTTTCTTCATTCTCCTTTTCTCTGGATGGAATGGGACCAATAGGTGGACCTTAGGTGGCTGTTTGCAAGCTTTTTAAACCCCAGACACTACTCACCCAGATGCTAGCCAGCACACTATGAGTGAGTGATCAGATGTCTGCCTCCTAACCCAATGTTCTTTCATTTCATTGTCCCATCCCTCTTATTTGTAAAATGAGGGAGATAAAGGAGATCTATTCCACCTAGAATTTATTATGTAGTTATTAAGCTTAAAGGAGTCCCTGGGTGGCACAAACAATGAAGTGCTCAGCTGCTAACTGAAAGGTTGGTGGTTCAAACTCACCCAGAGGTGCCTCAGAAGAAAGACCTGGTGCTCTACTTTCAAAAAATCAGCCGTTGAAAATGGAACATCCCAATTACTTGGCCTAATAATGTGTTTAGTACTTCTGCTCTATCTCCTAGTTTGTTTTACAGTGCCCTGGGTCTTAAAAGCTTGCGGGCTGCAATCCAAGGCACAACAATTGGTCTCTACTCACCTGGAGCAGCAGAAGAAGGAGAGTCAGGAATAGGAGGAGGATATGGAATGTGTGGCTAATTGCCTCCATGGACAACTGCTCCTTTGCCATGAGACCAGAAAAACTGGATGATGTGATGCTACCATTAATGAACATTTTGATCAAAGATTCCATAGAAGAATTCTGATTAAAAGGGGAAAATGCAAAACAGAATTTCAAATTCTCATAGACCCTGGACTTTCTGGGGCCATGGAGGCTGGATGAATCCCTGAAACTAATGCTCTGAGATAATCTTTAAATTTTAAGCCAAAAATATCCCCTGAAGTCTTATTAAAATCGAAAATAGTTTAGCTTAATTAGTAAAAAAGATCCACCTTAGGCATTATGCTCTTTTAAGAACTATCTATATGGGATCAAATTGACAATAGCAACTTGACAGATTAGATAGGAACCTTGGGGGCAGTGACTTTACGTTAATGGGGAAGGAACAATTCAGAAAAGGTGAGAATGGTTGTACAATTTGAAGAATATAATGTAGAAATTATGAATTGGGATTTGTTTTGTTGTGTATATTCTCAACAACAACAATAAAATAAATAAAATTCAGAAAAAAGAAAAAGACAGAAAACTCTATACTCTATGGAGCACAGTTCTACTCTGACACACACGGGGCCGCAACGAGACAGAGTTGACTTGATGGCAAATAGTTATTAAGCTTAAAAATTGAAATTGTTACTTTTCAGCAAAAGCTGTGTTGGATGTGGGTATGTTGATTAGTAAGGAAGATTAACTAAAATTGTTGCCACCAAGATCAAGGTAAAATTTTTAAAGTTTAACATGTTATTATCGTTATCCTAATGAAGGGCAGAATTGTCTCATAATAAGCTAGAATTTCCCTGACTCCAAAGACTTTCATTTGCTTTAAATTTTTTTTCTTTGCCTGCTTCTTTGGATTAATCAGAGGAAGTTGATGTAAAAAGAAAAAAACAAACAAACAAAAAGTCAACTGGGTGGCTTGCCACATTAAATCAACCCTGATTGCTCATCAACAGCTTTTAGTGTTCGATACTCTGTTGATCAAAGCTTGCCCAGTAGAGAAATATATGGGGAGAGGACAGGGAATGGTTGTTTTCCTGAGAGAGTGAGGATCAGAAAAGGTTCATTTTAGGAAAAAGCCAAGCAAGGTTGGTCCACAGTGGAAGATCTTGAGATGAAAGTGAAAAAACAGAGGATAAAGAGCACTGTTGATGGGAGATACAACAGTAATGTTATAATATTACCAGAAGAAACAACACTAGTACTAGGTTACATTCGTGGAGTTCTTACTGCACGCCTGTTCAAAAGCAAGGGTGGAGTGGAGAAAGGAGACTGAAAAAGAGCTAATGGCAACTCAAACTCAATTATTTTTCCTATCGCCAGCTCTGTAAGTTATTGCCTCCCAGAGAAAAATCTCTATAAATGACATCTAAAATTTTAGCTAATGCCATAGGAAGAGCAGAGCAAAGAAGCAATTTGGCACAGGGCAAATCCATTTCTATTACTAAAATAAATAAATAAATACTGGACTTAGCGTCAGATCCTTAGTTTCATTTATAAGATAGATTGGTACCCTCAAAATTTATCACAAAATGTGACAAAGCCAGTTTGGGAACAGAGAACAATAAATTTTCCAGGGCCAGCAGCCATATCCACTGCCTGCATTGTTTCCAGATTTGCATTCCAACCACCCAAATGTCTTTTGGATACTGGCCTGAGAGATATAAATTTCAGAGCATTTGCTGTGCTTCTTGGTCTTATGCCCTTAGCTCTTCTCCCTGGCAGGAACTCCACCAAAAGGGTCCTGCTCTACATATAACACACTTTTGAAGTCTGAGCTGAGTTTTGACTATAACAGAAAATAGAAAGAATTGAAAAATTTTCCAAATGTCTGCTTATACTTGAAATACTTAAAACTCCAGCTTGGGAGAAGGTCTTCATTGAGTCCTAATTCAATTTTACTTTATTGTGCAAAGTAGCGGGAGTTCTTAGAGGAAATTACAAAAAGGAAGTGTGAAAACCAACTATTAGCAGGTTAAAGAGGACATCAGAAAAAGGTTTCATTTGGGCCCAAATCTCTTATATTTTAAATCAGGAGTAGGGAGATTTGCCTAAAATGTCTGAGTAATTACCTCAATTTGATTTAAGTGTTAAATACTAAATTTGAAACCAAAGGAAGAGTGTTGGGGGGAAAAGGGTGTCTATTTGATATTTTGGACACGTGGTGTATGGGAGATGATATTGGTATCCCACCCATATCCCTTCAGCTTTCACTATCGCAGTACATGCGTACTGCAAGCAATTCAAACTCACTACCTAGGACTTGTCAGAACTGACTCGACAGCACTGAGGTTTTTTTTTTTGTTTTTTTTTACCTAGGACTTCAGTGGAGCATTATTGCCCCCCGCCTCCAAGAGCCGCCAATGACCAATAGGAATTGGAGAGTAAATGCTTTCACACACCATGGATGGGACGATTCTGAGGCATATTCTGTATCATCTCCCAGAGATCCCCAGCAGGACTGCCCCTCAGTTGCCTGCAACACTAATCTTCTTATGAATCCACTCCCTTACAAGTGGTTCCTAGGATCCCTTCCCAGGGAAAACACCTGCACTGAAATCCTTGCTCAGAGTCGGCTTCGGGGGAGCCCAAACTAAGACACAGTGTTCCTTCACTACAACAGTAAACATTTAGTGAGTGCCTCTGCTATGTGCAGGAAGCGGGCCTTAGGCACATTTACATACACACTTTTCAAATGAATGAACTAATGAAGGAATGAATAAAGGAATGAGAAGTGTCTTGAGAAGGCGATACCTTGGCATTTCTTCTGTAGGCTGAATGATCCTGCGAAAAGAGAAATAAGCAGATGGAAGCCATGATTTTTTCTTTTTTTATAGAAAAAAAAGTTGCAATTTCCTACTCATGGAGCCAAGAATGATATTGTCAAGAAATAGGGCCTGCTATTTTCTTCAAGGAGTATTTTTTGTTGGCTTTCAGTTTTGCAGCATTTTGCTGTCCTTGGAAACCATGTGAAATGCGCAAAATTCAAAAGAAAATCTATCGACTGGCAGAAAGTAATCTTAAAATTTAAATGTTAGCATTCTCAATCTTTCTCCAAAAGGACCTTAGTGTAGACCATTATCTGCTTTTATGTGATGAAGCTATTCTCCTGTGATCACAAAAAAATTAATGCCTAAAACTATGGGGAAAAAACTGAAAACAGTAATATTTTTTACTAAGGTGCAACATACATAGAGTGAACAAATTTTAATTATGCATGTAACTCAATGAATTTGGTACACATACACACAAACACACACACACACATCCTCATATAATCAACACCAGATCAAGATACTGAACATTTTCAACACTCTAGAAGTTTCCCCCGGTGCCTCCTTTCAGTCAATACCCCACCCCAAAGGTAATCACTATTCTGACTTCTATCAGTATAGAGCAGTTTTGTCTGTTCTTGAACTTTGTATAATTGGGCTCTTCCTTTGTAGTCTTCGCGTGTGGTTTCCTACCTTCATCATTATGTCTGTGACATTCATGTTGTTTCCTGTATCAGTAGTTTGTTCTCTCTTTATTGCCAAATGGTATTCCATGTATGACTATAGCACAAGTTATTTATCCATTTTATTGTTGGTGCGTACTTGGGTTGTTTTTAATTTTTGGCTATTATGAATAAAATGCTAACAGTATTCTTGGACATGCATTTTGATGGACATATGCATTCACTTATCTTGAGCATATATTTAGGAGTGAATCATGACTTCATTAGGTAGACATATATTTAGTTTGAGTAGCTATTGCCAAACAGTTTTCCAAAGTGATTGTACCAATTGACAATACTACCAGAAAAGAATATGAGCTCTGGTTGCTCCATATCCTTATCAAGACTTGGTACTGCCAGTATTTTTAGTTTTAGCCATTTCCTTGGGTGTGTAAGGCATTTCCCCAGTAAATAATAATGAATTGAGTACGTTTGTATGTGCGGGTTGGCCATTTGTGTATTCTTTTTTGAAAGTACCTGAATAACAAAAGAAACCACTGCCATTGAGTTTATTCCAACTCATAGCAACCTTATTGGACAGGAAGGAACTGCCTTATAGGGTTTCCAAGGCTGAAATATTTATGGAAGGATTGCCCCATCTTTCTCCCGTGGAGCGGCTGGTGGGTTTGAACAGCGAACCTTTCAGTTAGCAGCTGAGAGCTTAACCACAGGACCACCAGGGTTCCTACTGAAAGAAAGGTATTTTAATTTCAAAAAGTATTATTATATGTTTTTTTATTATTCCATAAGCAAAGATGGTCCCCGGAAAATGTAATTTTTAAACTGAAAACACATTGAAGCATGTCTCACCTTTAAAAACCCTAAAATATTCCTAACTGAATTTCCTTACTTAAGAATGCCACCCTGAAAATTCTCGAGGTAGTAAACTGACCTATATTTTCTAATAGAAAAAATTCTATCCTACATCTAAATGATGATAAAGGCTGAATTACTGGCTTTCAAATCAGTGAGTATTTGAGTGAAAATGATACATAATAGAATCAGACTGCTTTGAGAGTTATGAAGCCTTTGGTTTTAGTCCTGGTTTTGTCATTAGCTTACTCTATGACTTTGGGCAAGTTGCTTGAACTTTCTGAATGCCAGGTTCCCCATTTTTTAAATTTTACAGTTTATGGCTGTAGTGGTTTACTGACCAGGTATGAGCTGGCTATCCAGCTACCTGGCAGAAGAGCAGGGCTGTCCTCTGCTATCCCCCTCCTACTCCTTACATCTTTGCTGATAAAGATGTAAAAAAAAAAAAAAGTTGCATTTTCATAGCACTATACTTTTCACTGGAGAAGGACATCATGCTTGGTAAGGTAGAGGGTCAGCAAAAAACAGAAAGACCCTCAACAAGATGTATTGATACAGTGGTTGCAACAATGAGCTCAAACAGAGCAATGATTGTGAAGATGGTGCAGGACCAGGCAGTCTTAAGTTCTGTTGTACATAGGGTCACTATAGGTTGGAACCAACTCGATGAACACCTAACAAGAACATACTTTTCAAAACCCACCCCACCATTGTTTCATTCTATAATTGTAGTAATCTTAGTGACCCATTGCTATGGAGTCCATTCTGACTCTTAGCAACCCTACAGGACAGAGTAGAACTGCCCCATAGAGATTCCAAGAAGCACCTGCTAGATTCAAACTGCTGACCTTTTGGTTAGCAGATGTAGCTCTTAACCCCTATGCCACTAGGGTTTTCTTAGCGACAGGTACACCAAGAAAAACCTGTTGCCATAAGTTGATTCCGACTCATAGCGGCCCTATAGAACAGAGTTGAACTACCGCATAGGATTTCCAAGGCTATAAATCTTTGCGGAAGCTGATGGATTCAAACCACTCACCTTTCAGTTAGCAGCCAAGCACTTTAGCCACTGTGTCACCAGCGCTCCTAGCAACAGGTACAACAGGTATGATCTCTGTTGTAAAGAAAAGAGGAATGAAGAACAGGTACCTGGCCAAGGTGAAACTGATGGTGTCTGGGTAACAGAGCAGGAAATGAGATTTCTTTAATTCTAGGCTGTCTTGTGGAAATGGTAATATCTCACTCACTCACTCACTCACTCACTCACTCACTCACTCACTCACTCACTCACTCACTCACTCACTGTGGCAGATAGTATTTTCCAAACATGGCTGCAACAATATCTCTCATTTCGCATTCTCTTCTGCAGTATGACTTTGCCATTCCTCCATCATGAGATGGTGTCTGTTTCTCTGCCTCTTACATCTGGGTAGGATACATGACTGCTTTGACCAATAGTATAAGGCAGAAATAACACTATGCCTGTCCCTCACACAGCTCTTAACTGGTCGGTAGCTTTCATTATCTGCCTTTTAGAAGCCAGCCACCATGTAAGAAGTACAATCACCTTAACACCAGCATGCTATGAGAAACTCAAGAGACATGTAGAGGCCCTGGGAGAGGAGAGGCCATATGCAGAGATTGAGAGAGAGGACAGAAAGCACTGAGGCAGCAGACATTATGAGTGAAAAAGCCCTCTTGGAAGTTGGCCTTTTGGTCTCAGCTGCCATGAGGATCAGAAGCAACCGAGTCCTTCCTAAATTCCTGACCTACAGAATCTTGTGTAAAATAAAACAGTTGTTTTAAGTCACCATTTTACAATAGTTTGTTACACAGCAATACAAAAAAACCAAAACCAAACCCACTGCCGTCGAGTCGATTCCGACTCATAGTGACCCTATAAGACAGAGTAGAACTGCCTCATAGAGTTTCCAAGGAGCACCTGGTAGATTTGAACCACTGACCTTTTGGTTATCAGCTGTAGCTCTTAACCACTATGCCACCAGAGTTTCCTACACAGCAATAGACAACCAAATTGCTCATAATTTGGGGAGGAGTTGGGAGGAAGGCGTCTACCTGTGCTTTTCAAAGCACAGAGTGTAGCGGGAGCAAGAGTCCTTGGTGTCATGGAGCTAAATTCTGGAAAATTAAGATTTATAGTTTAGGGTTCTACTACACTTACATTGTCTGAATTATTTTCATCTTAAATTATTTCAATAATGTAAGTTTCAGAAGTAGGCAAATTGTAGAAGTAAAAGTGTGGCCTCTGGGTCAGACTGCCTGGGTTTAAATAAATGGCAGTCATGTAAATTCTTTGTTTTAAATAAAGTATGCCTTTGCTTTTTAACAGCTTCTAACTTGACGTATAAAGATTACTTCTTTGAGGCTTTCATTATTGTTGTTTCTCACACTCTATCTAGAAACAGAGGCTTACTTAAACCTGGAAGGAAGGTGTTGTATTTTATGATTAGAGTTCACCTAGAAGCTCCCAATATTTGTGACTGTGACATAGACTTTCATTGCTTTGGAAACACTTGTTTTTGAGGGTCAGTTGAGGGAAGGATATTATTGGTCATGTTCTTCTTTCAGCTGTAAATTGTTTGACATTATTAGGTACTTGTTTCAGTTACTATTGATGCATAAAAATTACTCTGAAGCTTAGTGGCTTCAAACAAGCATTTTATTTTGCTTAAACACAAAGTTTTGTGTTTCCAAGTCAGGAACTTGGGAAGCACTTGGCAAGCACTTGGCTGGGTAGTTCTCACTTGGGTCTTTCATATGGTTGCAGTCAGATATCAGCTAGGACTGCAGCCATCTAAAGGTATTCTGGATTGGATATCCAACAGAGCTCAGTCACATGGCTGGCAGTGGGTATCTGCAAGCCCAACTGGGGCTGCCGACCAATGCATCCACACGTGGCCTCTCCAACATGGTGGTCTCAGTGCGGTCAGACTTCTTACCTGGTGATTGGCTCCCCTAAATGAATGTCCTAAGAGAACCAGGTAAAAGATCCATAATGTCCCAGCTTTTAATAAGTGAAAAATTCAGACAATTGAGTTTCTAGGATGAATTAACAGACTATTTAAAAATAAAGCAAATTTACTATGAAATTATTTCTTCTTCCACTGAGCTATAGGAAGGTCATCCAGACCTCAGATGAGTCACTTCACTTAAGTTATAACGTTAAAAATGTATAGAGGATGGGAAGAAATTGAGTTTGGGTGGGTTTGGATGGGTCATGGAGGAAGTGATTTTCAGTATTTTAAAAAAGAGTGAAGGTCCCTGGAAAGGAAGAGCAAACAAGGAATTCCAACGTGGGAAATGGCTCCAGAGAAAGCTGAGGAGGAGCACATTATTACAGGTGGAGAGTAAGCAATTTTTACTTGACTTGAGCAGAAAACCTAGGTTAGAAGCAGCAAAAAAGATGAATAGTTAAATGAAATTAGGAGGAGAATATATCATGAGGAAGATGACTGTTCTTGGTGGCGATACATGGCTTAGGAAGGAAAAAGAAGGAACACTTACCTTGCTCCTGTAGCCCCGGAAGCGTGTCTCTCACAGTCCCCTTCACTCCCCCACATTAACACTAATCACATCAGGAGACCCCAGCTTATAGCCTCTGGCTGGTGACTAAGAAGCACTTAATTTTTTCATCTCCTTAGGTATTAAATTCCAAGAAGACTGCATTAAAACTCAATTTTTAAAAAAGCATTTCATAAACAGAACCATAAGGAAATATTTTCTTATTCAAAGGGAAGAGAATGTGAAGCAGCAAAGTTGCATTACTAAAGGTCATGTTGACCTGTTTTTAATGGACTTCATCAATCTCCTTAAACTGTCCTTAATGTACTCTGGCTCCCTAGCTTAAAACTAAGGGGTTTGCTACAAGTCAGTTCATTCTTTCATGTTTCTACACACTTTGGTAATGAAATCAATGTCTTTTAAAACATAATTCTTTTCTTTTAAAAAAAGTAGTCTAAAATATTTGTAGTAGTGGCTGGGCCTTTTATCCCACTGAATAAATGACCTATTTGTTAAGGTAGAATAATTATCTTCAGATAATTGATGGTTTAGTCTTCAATAAATAAACAAGGACTTGAATTTGGAGTCATAGAATTCTAGAAATCCTGAGGTTCTCTTTCTTCTTACAGATGAGTAAACCATGTTCCAGGGATATGAACTGTTCAAGGTTAGCAATCATTGGGGCAATGCCTTCTACCTTTTAGTCTCTACTGCATCCCTTTCTTCAAAGGCCGAACAATGTAAAGTGTTTTAGTTTCCCTGGCCAGCTCCTCTATGAGGACCCCATTCTTCCCTGTAGATAAAGGCCAGAGACTCAACAGGCAAGTCATTAGATTGCCATATCTTGCCTTTCTACACCCCAGAAAAGCAAACGCCTTAGAATGAGAAGCTGTCTACACTGAGAGGGAGTGTAAACTTATTGGCTCTAAAACTACCATTTGGAAAAGTGATATATGATGAGCAATGAGTGTGGTATCACAGGAGAAGCTATGGATGGCCCAGTTAGAGGCTGGAGAGCCAGTCCCAGGCCTGTCTCTAACTTAACTGTGTGCCTTTCAAAAAGTGTTTTATACCCTCTACTTATGGGCTCCTCATCTGCAAAACAGGGGTGTTGGATGGTCTCTAATATCCCTGTGGGCTCTAAATTCTATGAATCTATGAATATACTGGTGGTGCTTACAAAAACCCTGACTGCTGTTGAATTCCTGGGGGTAAACCTTGGACAGGTGACAGCATTATGAAGTGGACCAATCTCATATAGCTCAATTACAGCCATTTCCCACACAATGCCACTTACGGGACAGAACAAATTACCTTTCCTAAAGACTGCCTGCCTCACATGAATAAAGTAAGAAAAAAATTGGCATAGTGGCAATTTAGTCATTATATCTGCAAATGACACAACCTTGCTTGCCGAAAGTAAAGAACACTGGAAGTACTTACTGATGAAGACCAAAGACCACAGCCTTCAGTATGGATTATAGCTCAACACAAAGAAAATAAAAATCTTCACAACTGGACCAATAAGCAACATCATGATAAATGGAGAAAATACTGAGATTGTCAAGTATTTCATTTTACTTGGATCCACAATCAATGTCCACGGAAGCAGCAGCTAAGAAGTCAAACAACATATTTCCCCCCCAAAAAACCACCCAAACCCACTGCTGTCGAGTTGATTCCAACTCATAGCCACCCTATAGGACAGAGTAGAACTGCCCCGTAGAGTTTCCAAGAAGCGCCTGGTGGATTTGAACTGCTGACCTTTTTTGGTTAGCAGCTGTAGCACTTAACCACTACGCCACCAGGGTTTCCAAACAACATATTGCATTGGGAAAATTTGCTGCAAAAAAAACCTCTTCAAAGTGTTAAAAAACAAAGTTGTCACTTTGAGAGCTAAAGTGCTCCTGAACCAAGCCATGGTGTTTTTTTACTATATCATATCTGTGGGAAAGCTGGACAATAAATTGATGACTTTGAATTGTGGTGTTGGTGAAAAATATTTGAATATATCACAGACTGCCAGAAGAATGAACAAATCTGTCTTGGAAGAAGTATAGGCAGAATACTGCTCAGAAGCAAGGATGGTGAGACTTCATCTGATGTACTTTGGATATGTTATCAGGAAAAGGGCATCATACTTGGTAAAGTAGAGGGTCACCAAAGAAGAGGAAGACCCTTGATGAGATGGATTGACACAGTGGCTGCAACAATGGGCTCAAACATAGCAACAATTGTGAGGGTGACACAGGAGTAGCAGTGTTTAGTTCTGTTGTACATGGGGTCACTATTAGTTGGAACTGACTTGTCAGCACCTAGCAACAATGACAACATCTGCATTTTGCTTTTGCCGTATTCTCTTCCAGTTTTCCCCACATTCTATTTTTAACATCTCCACACTGAAATATATTTTTATAAGCTGGAAGAAAAGTGCATTCTGTACAAAGAAAATTAAAGCGGGATATGACCATTTGAGGAATGAAACATTTTAAAACAATCAACTAAAGTGCTCTCAATATTAATAAGGAACATTTGTCAGGGGAAATGAGGATTTATTTGTGGGTTTGACAGATGATCATTTTCTGTGGTTACGATGTGATCAAGTTGATGTGTTTAACAGTTGTATTGACTTGTAAAGGTATTTGAGTTAAAATTTAATATTTATTTCATTTGCTATCTACCATCTATATACCTACCTATCTAAATCCCATATAATCAGTTAGCTGAGTTTATTAGAATCAATGAAACATGGTTATACCTGTAATTATTTGCTTGAAGATTTGTCTTCTACCTCTCCCATCCCTCCACCCCCCTGATTGTAAGCTCCTTGAGGGCAGAGGCCAAGTCTTTTTTTTTCACTGTTGCTTTCTCAAAGTGCTTTGTACATAAATGAAATGTACAAAGAAATGCTTCCTAATTGATTGACTTACCAGTTTGTCATTTAGTTTTTCTATCTTATATGATCACCAGGAAAATGAACCAGGAAGTAGATGGAATGTTGCTTTTAATACACCAGCAAATATTTGCCATGTTGAAAGCTCCTTATACTAGTCACCATAAGGTATAAAAGAAATGTAGGTCATGGGCCCTATGCTTGAGGAGTTTAAAAACTTAAGGTGCTGAAACATAGAATAATCAAACAGCTATGCAAATCAGTATATGATTAAATGCTCAGCCATCATAGTCACTGTATTGATAGTCAGCTTCCAGACCATGTTCTAACAGTTCTCCTCATAATACAAAGACACAGCCTGTTGGGGTGGCAGAGAGAGTAGTGGCTAGGAGAGGGAATGAGGGAGTCACCTGGCAATGTTCTACATCCTAATTTGGGAGGTGGTTCTCCGGTCGCATACCCATGTAAAAACTCATCAAGGTGAACACAAATTGTGTGTAATTTATGCTTCAGTTCAAAAAAAAAAAGTAAAGAGGAAAAATATTTTTTAACCACAGGCTTATATACCATTTAGTTGAGTCTGGAAACTTCTGTGTTTCTGGCACACAAAAACATCATCTAGCACATGGTAATATCATCTTGAACTGGAGAAAGACAGATAGATACAATTCTTGGAAATATAACACCATTTTCTTCTTGCCTAAAAAGCTTATATTTATTTTCTCTTACTCATCTGTTTGTATAGACAAATTTCCATCTGGTATTTTTAAATTCAAAACTTGCCACTAATGGAGTAATTAAATATTTGTAAAACAAGTTTTGCCTTCGGGTGTTTTTATGCATGATTCTTTTAATCTTCTTCCAATAAAAGCATTTAAGTTTCTGCTATTCCATATAGTTTGGACAGGCTGGAAAACATCGTGTCAGTTGGAAACAGGATGTCCTACAGTCTTTTTTTTTTTTTAATGGGGGATAAAATAGTTCATCTTCCAATGAAATGTATTATGTGTCTCTGTGTATGTCTTATCCTGAAAGACTCTGCTAACCACTGAAGTGTGAGTCCCTAACATGAAGGGAGAAACCTTCATTTATTCCTATTTCCTAGTAGCTGGCTTAACGCTTGGCACAATATATATACTCAATGCATCTATAAATATTTATTAAACTTAATATAAATATAAATTCCAAACTTGTTGGGTCAACTTAATTCCAACTCATAGCAACCCTATTGGACAGAGTGGAACTGCCTCATAGGGTTTCCACGGAGCAGCTGGTGAATTCCAACTGCTGACCTTTTGCTTAGCAGCCATAGCTCTTAACTACTACTCCACCAGGGCTCCTAAAAAGAAATTACATGAAAAAAATAAAGCAAAAAATATATATTTCTACAGGTATACACTGTACCATTAAAAATTTCAAAAATAACTCATTTTTGTTTATAAAGCAATAGTTTAATAGTTTAGAAACTGCTAAAAAAAAAAAAAAAAAAAAAAACCACTGCCTTTGAGTCAATTCCAACTCATAGTGACTCTGTAGAGCAGAGTACAAATGCCCATGGGGTTCTCAAGGCTGTAAATATTTATGGAAGCAGACTACCACATCTTTCTCCTGCAGAGCCACTGGTGGGTTTGAACCACCAACCTTTTGGTTAGCAACCAAGCTTTTAATCACTGTGCCACCAGAGCGCCTATAGAGAAACAGAGAGAAGAAAAATTTTAAATACCCAAATTAGAACTCTTCACATTTTAGTGTACAAAGTTAGCTATCAAAATATCAAGCTCAATCGACTGAGAGTAAAGTCACAACAAAATTATGAAGTTGACATATTTATCTTCAGAACCTCTAACCCCTACTTCTTTCCTCACTCCTTCATTTTGTGACTCATTTTCTACCTCCCCTAGTTTTTAGTGCCCTCTCTACATTCTGCCTCCACCACAAAAAAAAAAAAAATCCAAAATGTGAAGGGTTACCACCCCAGTTCCCAGAAGTATCTATATTTAAAAATGGGCTAAAGCCTTGGGCTGGAAGTTTCAAACACCAACGATGGCATTTCAGGCACCAGTTATTGGAGTTTGAAAGGATTGAGGGATAAGGGCATGAGGAGCACACTGGGGTCTTCCCACGCCGTGTCACCCACTCTTTCTATAATTTAGAAGTGACCTGTTTGATTATCTTTCTGACTAATGGTATAACAATCAACCAAGTCCAATTAAGTTGTTAAAATGACTCAAATCCCTAGGGTCAGACATCTACCAAACACATTCTGGACTCTGCTAGCCACTGTGCAGATGTAAGCCACTGGTCACCAAGGGGACAGGGGCTTGCCCAGGCCAAGGGCCTAGCTCAGAGAGTCCCAGAGCCCTGACACCTGCCCCAGGGATAGGATTAGCAAAGGCCAAGATCTGTGTGCCATTCTCTTCCAAGACTGAATGGCACACAGACTGGCATGCTTGGTTCAAACAAAAAACCAAACTCATTGGCGTTGAGTTGATTCCAACTCATAGTGATATGTAGGACAGAGTAGAACTGCCCTCATAAGGCTTCCAAGGCTGTAATCTTTACGAAAGGAGCTATTGCTCCCCTGAGTGACTAGTGGGCTCTAACCATGGACCTTTTGGTTAGTAAACGAGCAGCTTAACTACTGCACCACCAGGGCTCCCCACACAGTTCAGTGATCCTCAGACAAGGAACTGGGAGATCCTCTTATCTGCCTGACCTGAGCTGTGAGCCCAAGAGGCTACTCTGCCTGTGTCTCTGTGGAGAGGCTTCCTTTGTACAGGATCATGGTGAGCATCCCATGTGCCACAAGTGGGACAATTCAGGAGAGTGCCACAAGTGGGGAGAAAACAGGAGTGGTAAGAGGTGAGTATCCTGTGCAGGTGTGTCCCTGACAGGTTAAGGGGGTGTCTCAAGCACAGAAAAGAATCTCAGAAACGTAGAATCAGTGACACTGACTGAATGTAAGTGTCATGGATAAATTATGTCCCCCAAAAAATATGTGTATCAACTTGGTTAGGCCATGATTCCCAACATTGTGTGGTTGTCCTCCATTTTGTGATTGTAATTTTATGTTGAAAGGATTAGGGTGGAATTGTAACACCACCCTCATTCAGGTCACCTCCCTGATCTAAGGTAAAGGGAGTTTCCCTGGGGTGTGGCCTGTACCACCTTTTATCTCTCAAGAGAGAAAATGAAAGTAAAGCAAGCAGAGAGTTGGGGACCCCTTTCATTTATTTCAGTTGTCAGTGACCTGAAATCTCCTAAACTGCTTCAGATTGGGTCACCAGATAGTCAAGCATTTAAAAGAAAAGTCGATCAACTCTGAGTCAGGCCCTGAAAAGTTTACCTAGCCATGCTGTTCAAAGCCATTGACGAGCTTTTCTGGCTTTGATGTTTTCTAGATGGTGACTTCCCTAGAAAAGTCATCTTTGGATAAGCGAGTTGTTGCTGTATTATTTTTTTTATTTCACATGAGGAACAGACACCCTGCATTGTGGATAAGTCAAAATTACAGTGAGGGTGAAACACAACTATGGTAATAAGCTACATTCTCTGGTTCCAAATGTAATAATAGTCCCAAGAATTTGTTTTTTAAACTAGATCTCTGAATTCCTAGGCTCTTTTTAACCAGCTACCATGAGGTTAGGAAGAGAAGACCACGTTCCTTCGTAATTGCGCACCCTTAGAAAGGTAAGAACACCCATGTCAGAGATGGGAAATTTAACTAGCCACTATTCGCCAATTTTTTTTTTTTTTTATTAGCAGTATGTCTTGGGAAAGCATTATTTAGTAATTACCAGTAAATAACACTCCAGCATGAGTATTTGTTAGGCTCAGTGTATAACTGTGTCCTTTTCCTTCACCCTTGTCTTCCTCTCCCCTTCACTTTCCAAAGCACATTTGGAATTGCAGGAAGAACTGCATAAAATATGTTAGAGAGTATAAAAAAAGATTAAAGAACAGAGAAAATACAGCAATATTTTCCTGAAAGGACTAGTTCTCAGGACAAAACTTCCTGATATTTTAAAAACCTTCTGGTTTTGTGTGTACAAAGAGTTAGTGATTGAGAACAATTAGGCATGGAAAATCCCTCTCTTTTATGTGGTACATTAATTGCTCTCAGAAGAACATTACTAATTATTTAAAGGGCCGTTGAGTCATTAATTATCTTCACTGTTCACTTTAGAAGCAAATTTTTAAACTTAGCCCATTAACCAATTTGCTCCTCAGTTAGATTCTCATTTTGGCTAAGTATGCAATTAAAAGTGGGAGTTTTCAATAATAAAATAAAAGAATTAAAAAATGGGAGTTTTTAATGTTGTTTTCCTTTAAAGTTGTTCTTTTTCTTCTCTTCTTCCTAAAAATTAAAAATCATTTTGAAAGGCAGTCTTTCAGATCCTGACTTTCTATCTAAAAGATTCAAAATTGTGTATGCATACTATTTCCGTGTTAAGGCCCCTGGTGGTGCAATCAGTTTTCGCTCAACTACCAACCTAAAGGTTGGCAGTTCAAACCCACCCAGTAGAACCTTGGAAGACAGGGCTAGCAATCTGCTTCTGTTAAGATTATAGTTAAGAAAACCCTATGGAGCAGTTCTACTCTGTAACACATGGTGTTGACGTAAGTTGCAATTGACTCTACAGGAACTGGTTTGGGTTGTTTTTTGTTTGTTTTATTTGTTTCTTCATGGCAGTCAGGTGGTCCTGCTCCAGGGATGCCCTTCTGGAGAAAAGATATCCTCCTCCATACCTCTGGCATGAAGTAATTCTTTTCTCTGCACCTCCAGAGCCCTTTATTGATCCTTCTCTTCTGGAACTTATCATTTCTCTGCTTTAGCGCTGCTTTCATGACATCTCTGTTGGATCTTTGAAGGAAAGGACCACTCCTTAATTTTCTCTAGGTTTCCCGCACCCTCAGGATTTTGCACAAAGCTGTTCATAGAGTGGATACTCAGGAAATGTTGGATGAACACCTGTTGAATACCAACCAAAGGAAGCAGAGGCACAGGTGACCATGGACAAAGCTGAGAGATGGCATTTTCCATCATGATGTACTGTTCCTTCTGCTATGCCCTCTGGCAACTTTTGCCCACATTAGCTTTCACTCACATCGACTTTTGCCCACATCAAGGCTCTCTTTCTCCTATCAAAAAGGAAAGTCCTGACTTACTAGTTCATATTAAATTATTAGCACTTTAACAACTTTTGATTCTCCTGAAAACATCACGAGTTCAAAGGGAGCAAGGTGGATGGCAAAATCCAGAAAAATGACTTTGTCATAACAGAGGGGGAAATATTTAGAAGAGGAGGGGGCCTTCCTAGAACCTCCTAAACACACTATTCACTCAATCCTGGCTTATGGTGGAAACTTCCAGGAGGAACAGGGCGCTTGCTCCTGCATGGCACCGTAATGACTTGTGCTCATTACCTGGGTAGTACTATCCCACCAGCTGCAAATAAATGTGACATCTTTTCCCTGAGACAGTGATAGGATTTCTTTTCCTGAATTATAACAACCTCTTAACCTCTTTAATCTTTAATGCATATAGTTTAGGAAGTATTTTTTCACATATCATATCACTTAATCATCCCAGCCATCTTATGAATTATTTTTGTTTTCATTTTTTCCACAAGAAAAACAAGCATCAGTGAAGTTAAAAGATTTACCCAAATCATGTGGCTAGTAATAACAGAGAAAGAAGTAGGGTACTGGTCAAGGAGATTTTCTAACTCCTTGACCAGTACCCTTTCCAAAAATTTCTTTGGTGATATTTCTATTCTGAAATTTCTATGCAATGAAACTTATTGAAAACATTAGAAGTTGGTGTAATATACAGAAAGAAGTCAGAGATTCTCTCAAGAAAGGATAGGAAATACAGGCTAATACTCTTGATTGAAAGATACTGTTTTCTTTTTTTTATTGTTAATGTTTTATGTTCATTATAAGATCTTCAACAAAAGAAAAGAGGGTAATTGGTTTTTCCTGCTCTTTCTCGGTGCTTCTTTCTGACACAGCTCTATGGTGCGGGGACCAATTTTAGGAAAAGAGATAAACTAAAGTTGTTCTAGGTGATAGACATGAATGACTATGGGATAGGAGTGCACTTCCATTAGGCTGAATAATCATAAACCATCTGAGAAATTACTGTGGACTTTCGACTAACATGGCACCATACACAGAAGCACCACACTGCCCCTCCACAGCTAAAACTAGTAAAACCGGAGACAAATGTCATTCCTGGAACCTGAAGTGTCAAATAAAGAGATAAAGAACTCAGCCAAGCACCGAACGGAATAAGAAACTGACAGAGGACAGAGAACGTGGAGAGATATGTGCTGAGGGCCCCATCAGCTAACGCAGCACGGATCCACCATCTTGGGCTCCTGTTCGGGATCGGCAGACAGGAAGCACGGGAAAGCAGCTTCGCGGAGCTCCCAGCAAGAGACAGAACACCCGGTAACCAGCAATACACGCTTTCCTACCCCCTATTCTCTCCCTGCTGTTCTAACTCTGAGCATCCTGGCTGGCTGCAGTGGCTCAGCTGGCCGGGAAGTGCAGCGTTCATGCTGCTTGGATTCACCCCACCCATGCTGCAGATCTATGGACAGGGAGTACAGGAAAGCAGCTTCACGATGTTCCCAGCAGGAGACAGAGCACCCGGTAATGAGCGATATACACTTTCCTAACCCCCACTCTTCTTCTTCTCCCCCTTCAGCCTCCTCTACTTCCTGCCAGCTGCAGTCTCTTGGCTGGGAGGCAACTGCTTTGGCCTCAGGTTGCTTGGATTCGCCCTGCCCACACTGGCCGGGCCCCTGAGCTGGTGTTTGTTCTTTCTGTCTTTTTTGGTCTCTTCTGTGCCTCCTACCACCTCCCCCTACTTTCTCTGGATCACCTGGCTCCGTGTGCCATCTTTGCTTCTTCTTAAAAGGCTGTGAAGCCATGATCGACTGGGTAACCACTTCTCTGGCCTGCAACACCATGCTGGTGGGATCCCTGGGGCTTTTTTTCCCTTGTTTTGCTTTGTTCTGCTTGTTTGTTTTCTTTTTCTTTTCGCAGCTTGGGAGCCCTTTCTAGCCACTGCACTGCACGGCTTAGAAGCCACTCCTCCAATCCGTGCAGCCCCATTGGTGGGATCCCTGGGGGACATTTCTTTCTTTCTTTTTTTTTTTCTGTCCTTCTTTTATTCTTTCCTTTTTTTCTTTTCTCTCTTTTTCCCTTTCTGCCTTTCTTCATTTCTCAGTTCTCCTCTCTACACTTATCTTCTTTTCCTGTCTGCTGAATACCTGGTGACATCTACACCCCCTCTAGCCAGGCTATATGGCACAGCCTGGGATCCACTTCCTGGGCCTTAGCAGCCCCACTGGTGGGACTCTGGGATTCTTGGGGCTTTTCTTTTTTTCTTTTCCAAATTTTTATCTAGTTATTTTGTCTTTTTTTCCTTTTTATTCTCTCCATTTCTCATCTACCCACTTCAATGGTAAGCTCCCTTAGCACTCTTTCTTTGCTTGTTTGTTTTTGACTCCTGTTTCTCTCTCCTCTTTCCCATACCCCTATTAGCTCCACACATCACAACCTCTCCCCTCTTTCCTGCCTACCTGAACTGTGCACTGAGCTTCACACCCCTGAGCACCACAGGCATGGCCTACTGGAACCAGCCCAGCACTGATTTCTGGCTCTCCCTTATGGCCCTAGTACATGCCACAAACAATCCACCCCCGCCCCTCCCCTTCAGCTGGACCTGCCCTGCTGCACCATAGCTGAATGACTGGACCTGCCCATTAGACAAGGAGGTGAAAAGTATCATGACTACAGGATAGCAAACAACAGAGAGTGCACAGCCTGTCTGCTCAGACACAACCAAATAAAACAAAAAAGCAGGATGAAACAAAAAAATCTAGAATCAAGAAACAAAGAAAATAACTACTGAATATCCCAAGGACAGCAGATAATATCAAAACATATAAAAAGACAGGACACGATGGTTCCAGTAGGCATCCAAAATAAAACACCAGATGACCTTCCAGTAGAAGAAAAGGCACTAGAAGTATCTGAAAGGGGATTCAAAAATCTAATATTCGTAGCAAGCCAAGAATTGAAGCAAAAAGCAGACAAAAATGAGGAAAAATAGATATATTTATGGAATAGGCAGACAAATTCATGGCAAAAAAAAAAAGACAAAAAAATGGAACAATTCGGGAAAGTAATACAGGAACAAAATGCCAAAATAAATTCATAACTAGAAATCATTCAAAAACCACAGTTAGAAATCCAAAAGATAAACAACAGGATTTCAGAAATGGACAGTGTCATAGAAGGGCTGAGGAGCAGATTTGAAACAATGGAAGACAGAATCAGTGAAATTAAAGACAAACACTTGGATACAACTCTGAGGAAAAATCAGAAAAAAGAATGAAGACAAATGAAGAAACACTGAGAATTATGTGGGATACAATGAAAAGCAAAAATTTGTGCAGGATAGGAGTTCCAGAACAGGGAGAGAAAACAGAAAACACAAGGAGGATCACTGAAGAATTGCTAACAGAAAACTTCCCTAATATCATGAATGATAAAAAGCTGACCATCCAAGAAGATCAATGAAAGCCATATACAATAGACCCCAAAAGAAAAACACCAAGGCATATCATAATCATGCTTGATAAAACCAAAGACAGAGAAAAAATCCTGAGAGCAGCTCGAGAAAAATGAAAAGGCATATACAGAGCAGAAAAAATAAGAATAAGCTCTGATTATCTGGCAAAAACCACACAGGCAAGAACGCAATGGGATGACATATATAAAACCTTGAAGGAAATAAATTGCCAACCAAGAATAATATATTCTGCAAAACTCTCCTTCAAATATGATGGTGAAATTAGGGCATTTCCGGATAAAAAGAAATTAAGGGAATATGTAAAAACCATAACAAACTCCCAAGAATTATTAAAGGGAGTCCTTTGATTTGAGAAAAACAACATCAGGCCACAGCCTGAATCTAGAACACAAGATTGTACCAGCCACATACCAACCTAGGAAAAGAATTCTCAAGGACTATCCAAAACCAAAACAAATGTAACAGGGACCCAGAGAGGTTAATCTGTAAATGACAACAATGTCGGAACAATGAAAGAGGGAATAAACCTTATAGGTATAGAACTTTCTAATGGCAGAGGAAGCCAAGGTGATGCCAACTAATAATACTCTTGTCCAAACCTAGGAAGATAAGGGTAAATTTCAAGGTAACCACAAAGAAAGTTAACAAACCTATTCATCAAAATAAAGAAGAAAAACAAAATCTACAAAAACAAAAGAAAAAGAAATCCGCAAACAAAAGGAACTCAGCACAGGGGAATAAGAGGAATAAAGAAAATGTTAGCAAAATAAAAAAGCACTGCAGAATGACAGCAATAAACTTATACCTATCAATAATTACACTGAATGTAAATGGCCTAAATACACCCATAAAGACTCAAACAGTGACAGAATGGATAAAAACATAGGGTTCATCAATATGCTGTGTACAAGAGACACACCTTAGAAACAAAGACGTAAATTGATTAAAAATCAAAGGATGGAAAAAATATATATCAAGCAAATAACTACCCAAAAAGAGCAGGAGTGACAATACTAATCTCAGATAATATAGACTTTAAAACAAAACCCACCACAAAAGACAAAAAAGGGCACTAATGATTAAAGGGATGATCCATCATGAAGATTTAACAATAATAAATATCTATGCACCCAATGACAGGGCTCCAGAATACATAAACTCAAACAGCACTGAAAACAGAAATTGACAGTTCCACAATAACAGTAGGAGGCTTCAACACACAACTTTCAATAAAGGACAGAACACCTAGAAAGAAACTCGACAAAGACACGGAAGAGCTAAAGAGCACAATCAGCCAACTTGATCTCACAGGCATATACAGAACACTCTACCCAATAGGTGCAAAGTACACATTCTTTTCTAAAGCACATGGAATGTTCACCAGAATAGACCACATCTTAGGCCACAGAGCAACTCTCAACAAAATCCAAAACATTGAAATAATACAAAGTATCTTCTCTGACCACAATGCTATCAATGTAGATATTAACAACAGGAAGAGTAAGGAGAAAAAAAAAAAAAATCACATGGAAACTGAATAACCTCCTGCTTGAAAACCATTGGGTTATACAAGAAATCAATGATGGAATCAGAAAGTTCCTAGAATCAAATGAGAATGAAAACACATCATACCAAAACCTTTGGGACACAGCAAAGGCAGTCCTCAGAGGTCAACTTGTAGCCATAGATGCACACATCAAAAAAGAAGAAAGGGACAAAATCAAAACATTAGTTACATAACTTGAGCAAATAGAAAGAGAACAGCAAAAGGAGCCCACAGCCATAAGAAGAAAGGAAATAATAAAGATCAGAGCAGAAATAAATGAAATAGAGAATAGAAAAACAATAGAAAGAATCAACAAAACCAAAAGTTGGTTCTTTGAAAGGATCGACAAAACCACTGGCCAAATTGACAAAAGAAAAACAGGAGAGAACACAAATAACCCAAATTAGGAATAAAATGGGAAACATTACAACAGACCCAACTGAAATAAAAAGGATCATAACAGAGTATTATAAAAAAACAAATTTGAAAACCTAGAGGAAATGGACAAATTTCTAGAGACACTCTACCTACCCAAACTAACACAAAATGATGTTGAAAATCTGAACAGACCCATAGGAGGAGAAGAGATTGACAAGGTCATAAAAAAAAAACTTCTAACAACAAAAAAAAGCCCTGGCCCAAATGGCCTTAGTGGAGAATTCTACCAAACATCCAGAGAAGAGCTTACGCTAACACTACTCAAACTATTTCAGAACATAGAAAGGGAAGTGATACTTCCAAATTCATTCTATGAAGCCAGCATAACCCTGATACCAAAACCAGGCAAGAACACCACAAAAAAAGAAAATTACAGACCAATATCTATCATGAATATAGATGCAAAAATTCTCAACAAAATTCTAGCCAATAGAATTCAGCAGCATATCAAAAAAATACTCCATGACCAAGTAGGATTCATACCACGTATGCAAAGATGGTTCAACATTAGAAAATCAAATCACGTAATCCACCACATAAATAAAAGAAAAGAATCACACGACCATCTCAACTGACACAAAAAACGCATTCAACGAAGTCCAACACCCATTCCTGATAAAAACTCTCCATAAACTAGGTATAGAAGGACAATTTCTCAACATAACAAAGGGCATCTATACAAAACGAGCGGCCAACATCGTTCTCAGTGGAGAGAGGTTGAAAACATTCCCCTTGAGAACAGGAACAAGACAAGGATACCCTTTATCACCACTCCTATTTAACATTGTGTTGAAAGTCTTAGCTAGAGCGATAAGGCAAGAAACAGAAAAAAAGGGCATCCAAATTGGTGATGAAGAAGTTACACTATCCTATTTGCAGATGACATGATACGATACTTAGAATATCCAAAAAACTCCCCGAGAAAACTACTAGAATAAATAGAAAGATTCAGCAGAGTTGCAGGATACAAGACAAAGTTACAAAAATCACTTGGATTCCTATACACCAATAAAGAGAACGATGAAAAGGAAATCGGGAAAACAATACCACTTATAATAGTTCCAAAAAAAAAAAAAACTTAGGAATAAATCTAACCAGGGATATAAAAGACCTATAGAAAGAAAACTACAAAGCACTCCTGCAAGAAACCAAAAGAGATCTATACAAATGAAAAAACATGCCGTGGTCATGGAAAGGTAAACTCAACATTGTGAAAACGACAGTTCTACCCAAAGCAATTTACAAATACAATGTGATACCCATCCAAATACCAACAACATTCTTTAGAGAGATGGAAAAACATATTATTAACTTTATATGGAAAGGGAAGGGGCCCTGGATAAGTAAAGCACTATTGAAGAAGAAGAATAAAGTAGGAGGACTCACACTACCTGACTTCAGAACCTACTACACAGCTACAGTTGTCAGAACAGCCTGGTACTGGTACAACGACAGATACATCGACCAATGGAACAGAATTGAGAACCCAGATGTAAATCCATCCATCTATGGTCACCTGATCTTTGACAAGGGCCCAAAGTCCATCAAATGGGGAAAGATAGTCCTTTTAACAAATGGTGCTGGCAAAACTGGATGTCCATCTGCAAAAACCATGTGTGAAACTAACTCAAAGTGGATCAAAGACATAAATGTAAAGCCAAAAACCATGAAGTTCATAGAATAAAAAATAGGATCAACATTAGAGGCCCTAATACATGGCATTAACAGGATACAAATCACAACCAACAATACACAAGCTCCAGAAGATAAACTAGATAACTGGGATCTTCTAAAAATGAAACACTTATGCTCATCAAAGGACTTCATCAAAAGAGTAAAAAGAGACGCTATAGACTGGGAAAAAAACTTTTGGCTATTACAAATCAGGCAAAGGTCTAATCTAAAATCTACAAGAAAATCCACCTCTACAACAAAAAGATAAATAATCCAATTAAACAATGCTCAAAGGAAATGAACAGACACTTCACCAAAGAAGACATTCAAGCAGCCAACAGACACATGAAGAAATGCTCAGAATCTTTAGCCGTCAGAGTAATGTAAATCAAAACCACAATGAGATACCATCTCACCCCAGCATTACTGGCACGAATCAATAAAACAGAAAATAAAAAATGTCAGAGAGGACGTGGGTAGACTGGAACTCTTATGCACTGCTGGTGGGAAAGCAAAATGATACAGCCTTTTTGGAAAAAGATATGCAGCTTTCTTAGAAAGCCAGAAATAGAAGTACCATTTAATACAGCAATCCCACTCCAGGAATATATCCTAGAGAAATGAGAGTCGTCACACGAATAGATATATGTACACCCATGTTCACTGCAGCATTGTTCACAATAGCAAAAAGATGAAAACAACCTAGATGCCCATCAACAGATGAATGAATAAACAAATTGTGATAGATACACACAATGGAGTATTACACAATGCTAAACAATAACAGTGAATCTGTGAAGCATCTCATAACATGGATGCATCTGGAGGACATTATTCTGAGTGAAATAAGTCAGTCACAAAAGGACAAATATTGTATGAGACCACTACTGTAAAAACTCATGAAAAAGTTTACACACAAAAAGAAACAATATTTGATGGTTACGAGGGAGGGGAGGGGTGGGGATGGAAAAACACTTAATAGACAATAGATAACTTTGGTGAAAAGTAAGACAGTACACAATACTGGGGAAGCCAGCACAACCTGTACAAGGCAAGGCCATGGTAGCTCCATAGACACATCCAAACTCCCTGAGGGTCTGAATTGCTGGGCTCAGGGCTGTGGGGACAACGGTCTCAGGGAATATCTAGCTCAATTGGTGTAACAGAGTTCATAAAGAATGTGTTCTACATTCTACTTTGGTGAGTAGTATCTGGGGTCTTAAAAGCTTGTGAGCAGCCATCTAGGATACTCCACTGGTCTCACCCCTTCGGGAGAAAGGAAGAATGAAGAAAACTAAAGATACAAGGGAAAGATTAGTCCAAAGGACTAATGGACCACATCTACCACGGCCTCCACCAGACTGAGTCCAGTAAAACTAGATGGTGCCCAGCTATCATCACTGACTGCTCTGACAGGGATCACAATAAAGGGTCCGAGACAGAGCTGGAGAAAAATGTAGAACAAAATTCTAACTCAAAAAGAAAGACCAGACTTGCTGGCCTGACAGAGACTGGAGAAACCCTGAGAGTATGGGCCCTGGACACCCTTTCAGGTCGGTAATGAGGCCACTCCTGAGGTTCACCCTTCAGCCAAAGATTGAACAGGCCCATGGAACAAACAAGACTAAAGGTGCGCACCAGCCTTGGGGCAGGGACTGGAAGGTAGAAGTGAACAGGAAAACTGATAATAGGGAGCCCAGGGTTCAGAAGGGAGAGTGTTGACATGTGGTGTTATTAACCAATGTCATAGAACAATGTGTGTACTGTTTGATGAGAAACTAGTTTGCTCTGTAAATGTTTATCTAATGTTCAATAAAAAAAAAAAGAGAGAGAGAAATTACTGTGCCATCTCACTCGCATGTAGGAAGGAAAAATAATGCTTACCTGGTTTACAAGATGCTCCCATGTAATTTTATTACTCATTTATTTTATTTATTATTATCATCACTTTTTTTTTGGAGGAAATTTCTCAACCAAAGTACAAGGCATTATTGTTTTTTGCAAAGTTGAAAAGATCAAGTGCAGACAATAAAACGGAAACAAAACAAGTTCCCATAATGAAACCGTGTATTCCTTCGCAAGTGTTTTAGTTATCTAGTACTGCTATAACAGAAATATCACAAGTGGATGACTTTAATGAAGAGATATTTATTCTCTCACAGCCTGGGAGGCTAGAAGTCCAAATTCAGGGCACCAGCTCTAGGGGAAAGCTTTCTCTCTCTGTCGATTCTGGAGAAAGGTCCCCGTCCTCAATCTTCAGTGCAGGACCCTGGGTCCAAAGGGTGCACTCTGCTCCTGGCAGTACTTTCTTGGTGGTATGCAGCCCCCTGTCTGTCTGCTCACTTCTTTCTTTTATATGTCAAAAGAGATTGATTTAAGACACAACTTAATCTTGTAGATTGAGTCCTGCCTTATCAATGTAACTGCCACCAATCCCATCTTGTTAACATCATAGAGATAGAATTTACAACACATAGGAAAATCACATCCAATCACAAAATGGTGGACAATCACACAATACTGGGAGTCATGGCCTAGCCAAGCTGACAGATATTTTGGGGGAACACAATTCAAGCCATGACATTCCAGACTTTGGCCCCCCAAAATTCATGTCCTTGGACCATGTAAAACATTTTCACCCTGTCATATCATGGCCAAAGTCTTAAATCAACTCCAAGTCCAAAATCCAATTAATTATTCTTCATTTGTAAAATCCAGATTACAAATTATTTGCTTCCGAAGTACTATGGTGGGGCAGGCACAAGCTAGACGTTTCCATTACAAATGGAGAAACTGGAGGCAAAGAAGGGATAACAGGCGCCAAACAAGTCAGCAGATCACAGTACTCTCAAGGCTTGAAAATAATCTTCTATTCTCTGAGACTATTTAGGCAATGGCTCTGTCCTCCAGACTCTGGGTTATTGGCCACACTCTCTCAGCCCTCTAAGCCCTGGGCTTCAGCTGTGCTTTCCAGGCCCACTAGAATGGCAACTCTGCTCCCTCAGCTTTGGCTAGTCCATCTGAGTGGTGACTCCACCCTTTTAAACTGAGGCAGCTCTGCTTCCTGTGTTCCTTGTCTCTTCAGCTTCAGCTTCTAGGTTCCTTGGCCTCTTGGCCTCTCAGGCAGAGGCTCACATTTGCCCTGCTGGTTCAAGGTTCCAAAGCTCTTTAGCTCCACTGGTAAGTGCCTGGAGGTGCCCGACTCTGTCAGTAAACTTCAGCCAGAGGTACTCAGTTTTCTTGCTGCGTGGGTCAGCAAGCGTAGTTCTACCGATAAGCGCCCAGAGGCATCCCATTCCAACAGGAAGCCTCCAGCTCAAAGGCACTCAGCTCTCTCAATCTGTGGATCAGTTCCAGCACCGTCTTGTGCTGGTCTCCTTGTTCTGCTGCTGCCAGTTCTCTGCTGTTGCTTCTCACCATCTGTGCCATCTCCAGTGTTAAAAGTCCTCACCAGAATTGTCTTTGATGTCCATAATCCCTCCAACAGTCTCTCCAAGGTAATCTAAGCTTTTACTATTAGGCACTTTAAAACTCTTCCAGCCTCTATCCATTCACAATTTCAAAACTACCTCCATATTTTAGGTATTTCTTAGAGCAGCACACCACTCTCCTGGTACCAAATTGTCTTAGGCTGGGTTCTCTAGAGAAGCAAAACCAGTAAGGCATATAAATACATAGAGATATTTTTGTAGAAAAAATGGCTGTCACGGTTGTAGAGGCTGGAACATCCCAAATCTGTGGGTCAGGTTGGAGACTTCTGATTCAAGTAGCCACAAGGGTTGGTGAACAAACCCAAGATCGACAGCAGGGCTCTTGTTCACAGGCTGTGAAGATCAACAAATCCCATGAATGATGAATCCCAAGATGGTAGGGCTGCTAGCTCGAGTCCCAAGAACTGGAGGTCAGATGAACAGGAGCCAGCTGTAGGATCCAGAGCAAGCAAAAGCCCATGAGTCTTGCCAGAAAGTCTACTTGTATTTGATGCAGGCCACACTCCCAAAGAAACTCTCTTTCAACTAATTGACTACTCACAGTAGATACCATCATGGAGGTGATCACATTATATCAAATCTCATTAGGGAAGTGATTGCATCATCATATGACTGTCAAACCACTGAGGTTCATGGCCTAGCCAAGTTGACACATAACCTTAGTCATCACACCAAGTTTAACTATCTAGTTTTTAATTCACTTGTGTCCATCAGGATTGAATTTGTTTCCATGTAAGAGAAACCCGGTTTCAGTGATTTAACCAACTAGGAGTCTATTCTCGGGAAAAAAACAAGTCCTGATTGAAAGTCCGGAGTGGGTTCAGAAATTCAACAATACCGTTGCACCCAGGCTCCCTCAGCTCCCTGCTCTGCCATGTTGAATGAGGTTCGAGTCCTCCTGGCAGCAAGATGCTCATTCTGTTTCTAGCCTCATGTTTGATTTCCAAATAGGAAGAGGAGGTAAAGGAGGAAAGGGCAGAACTTAAATCAAGAAAGCATAGGTGCTAAATGTCAGCAGCATCCTCTGGGCACTGGCAATCAAAATATTCCCTGGGTGGGGCAATACCACCCTAGAAGAGAGAACCACTGGTATAGGGTATGCTTTGTACCCTTCAGTTGCACCCAGCCAGCCCACAGGTTACTGTTGTTTTTAGTTGCCTTCAAATAGGCTCTGACATCTACAACAGAATAAAAATTTGCCCAGTCCTGTCATCTTCATGATCATTGGTATCCATTGTTGCAGCATTATGGAGTACCTTCCAACCTAGTGGGCTCATCTTCCAGCACTATATTAGACAATATTCTATTGTGATCCATAGGGGCTCGTTGGTTAATTTTTAGAAGTTCATCACCAGGTCTTTCTTCCTAGTCTGTCATAGCCTGGAAGCTTTGCCGAAACCTGTTTACCATGAGTGACCCTGCTAGTATTTGAAATATTGGTGGCATAGTTTCTGGCAACATAACATTCATGCAAGCCACCCCAGTACCACAAACTGACAGACAAATGGAGTTCAGGGATAGGTCCTGATAAAAACCTGTGGGTGATGGTAGAAGCCAGGGGCAAGCAAAGCCTTGTCTCACAGGATGGACCCTGGAGGTAGGGGGTGAGAACAGGAGTGTGGGGAACAGGGAAGAGGGGAGGCATCTAGAGTAAATTTTACCTGTAAGGATATCACTTATCCTAAAGTATTGCCCTACCCCCTTGACCTAATATCCTGTATAGAAACAAAACATCAAACAAAGCTACTTGGCTCCATAGTACAAGAATGTGCATGACTTGGCTGTTTAAAATGGAGTCCTTGGGTGGCCCAAATAGTTAAGAGCTCAGTTGCTAACCAAAAGGTTGGTGGCTCAAACCCACCCAGAGGCACCTCAGAAAAAAGGCTGGGGATCTGCTTCCAAAAGGTAATAGCCCTGAAAACCCTATGGAGCACAGTTTTACTTTGCAACACATGGGGTTGTTACTATTATTATTATTTTTTGGTTTGGGTGTCTAAAATACTAGATCCCATTTCCAAAGTTTTTGAAAGAAAAGTCAGGGAAGAGGTGAATCACTGGGAGATTCTGGTTAAATGTGGAAGAAAACTGGTTTGGTTGGAAGAGACCTGGGCTGAGGCACAGGTACAGAAAGAGCAGCAACAAGGAGGAGCTGTTTATAAGCTCTTTGGTCTCTGTCAGTCTAGTGCTTACTGAGAAAACTAAAGCACCCCCATTAGTGTCACCACCCATTAGTGTCACCCAAGTATGAGGGAAACAGCTGCTTTGGAGCAGTAACTGCGCCATTTAGGCATGATTTATACCAAGAGACAAAAGGAATGCAGCACAAGATTACAGTGTGGGTTGCAGAAGCCAAATGGAGTTGGAAGGTGAGTTGAAAGATTTGCTCTCTTTTTTCCCCCTTCCTTCTTTCTTGCTGGAAAGAATGCACAGTCTACACTAATTCTGAAAATTATAGACCAAAAGAGAATGAATGGGGGCAAATCCAGAAGTTAAAGGCATCACTCATTTGAGGTCACTATGCTCTCCAAAATGTTAATTGGCAGCCTTCTAGTTTGGATTTATTGGTCTGCCATGTAAAATATCAACATGATAACTACTCAGATGTTTGTAGTTTTAAAAGGGTACAGAAAATCTCAACATTGCTTTATCAGTTAATTTGCTGGTCAGTTAGTTAGTTGAGAACTCTCCCTGAATTTAACCAAATATTGAGTAAAGGTTGGAATCCACCTGATTTATACTCTGGAAATTACTTTGAAAAGTAATCTAGTACACTGACTAAAATATCCAACTACATTCCACCCTATCCCTGGTTTTTCTCTTAAAAACTATCTTTCAGTTGCATCTTACACACCATCCCTTTTTTTCTTTTCATTTGGAGAAGCACTGAGGCATAGATCTTTCTCCCAGATGTTTCTGAAGGCCCTCTGGGCCCAGCTTAGCTGAGACTTATGTAACAGAATGTTGACAACAACTGGCCAGTTGTGTCAGAGCTTCAGCAGGGGACCCAAAGGCCAACATAGTCATGGTCAAGGATCCCCACATTTCAAAGAGAGGCACTAGACCATCAACACAGAATTTACCAAGAGGGTGGCTCAATAGGGTAGAAGTAAGCCTACAAGCTACCTCTAGGCTGTGTTAGAGAAAGTTAAGAGTTCTCTAAGGATGGGAGGGAACTAGCAACGAGAGAGAATCACAGTGTGATGTATTTTCCTTTCTCTATAAAGGAGGACCAGCTGCCTTCTAGTCAACTCTGACTCATGGCAACCCCATGTCTGTCAGAGTAGAACTGCTCCCCACAGAGCTTTTGCTGGCTGATTTTTTCGAAAGAGATTGCCAGGCCTTTCTTCCAAGATATCTCTGGGTGGACTCAAGCCTCCAGCCTTTCTGTTAGCAGCCCAGTGCGTTAACTGTTAGCGCCACCTAGGGACTCCATAGGGAGAATAGGGGGATGCCTCGCCCTTGCTCAAACCAAGTGAAAGGGCATCAAGATCCATCCAGGGAGCTTGGCATGTATCCTCTTAGGAGTGCAAGAATAGCATCTGACTCACGCCTGAAAAGTCTGAAGGTGAGAGACTGCAGCTGGCTGGCTGCCCTGGTCTGCAGAGCCTGGAGAGACAGACAGCTTTGCTGGCAACACCCTGCTTCCCATATTTGCCGAAGCAAAAAGAGATTGATAATTTCGTTAGCCAGATTTCGACCCCATCAAAGGGAGCCCCCTGGGATTGCCTTGAAAGTGTTTCTCCTAAGAGGACCACTTGACGAGGGATGGTGATCCCAACAGAAGGGAATACTTCTGGAAGTCAAGGAGCTGCAGAAATCATGAGTGAGCAGCTTACAGAGGCATCCTCTGCACAGAAGGAACTAGAGCTGAGAGGTCTCCAGCAATGTTGTGTCGGGGGCTGAGGGGCACCTCTGATGATCTCACAGAAGTGCACTATTTGGAATCTGCCACACCAGAGGGCACCCACGGTGTACTAGAAAAGTAAGGTCTTTCTGATCCTCACCATCTCTTCCTTTGACCCTGCAGAAGCCCAAGACAGCAGTGGTGACGTGAGAGAGGAGGTGAAGCAAGAAGAGAGAAGAGACCGCCACATACCTCTTTCCCCATCTATCACAGTTCCTCACCACAGATGAGCTAGGGAGAAGAAACGTTTTAAATTAAAAGATTGAGAGTTTTGTCATCCTATTGGCCTATGCTTTTTAATGTCTGTTAAAAGAGTCTGAGTCCCTGGGTGGTGCAACTGGTTAACGCACTTGGCTGCTAACTGAAAGGTTAGAGGTTCAAGCCTACCAAGAGGCACCTTGAAAAAAAGCCCTAGCAATCTACTTCTGAAAAACCAGCCATTGAAAAACCCGTGGAGCACAGTACTATTCTGACACATGTGGGGTTGCCACGAGTCAGAATCGACTTCACAGCAACTGTTCTGTTTTTGTTTAAAAGAGACTATTACCAGAAGAGCGCCAAGGACTGCTCAGAGTTCTTTAGAGTTGGGAAGAGCAGGTTGTAAAGAGTAGATTTGCTGTCTGTTTGCTCTCTATGTCATTCAATGTACAGATTATGGTTGAAAACAGGAGGGTTGGCAATTCACAGGGTAGATGTGTAGCCTGAAATGTAGATGCTCCATACAGAGGACCAGGGCTCCATGGCAGTGTGTCTGTGTCCGTTTGGGCAGCACAGAGCCAAGTACTGTGGCCAGGCGGCAGGAGTGGGGAGGGGATGCACCCCCATGCAATATTTCACATTTGTATACTTAAAAAAGGTTTGTAAAAGATTTCTATGGCTGGTATTTGATTTTATCTTCATCGTAATCTTGAGAAGTAGGCCAAGCACATATGAGAAATTTGACTGTACAGCCTGGGAAACTAATGCCATTCTATTTGACAAGCATACATTGGGCACCAGCTCTGCACCAGAAGTGTCTCCTGTCATCAGGGATGCCAAGACGAATAGGTTGCTGCCACTCCTTTGAGGGACTGATAAATACGATCTCAGAATACCATGTTTTACGTTTGCTTCTAGGAACCCAGGGAACAACAAACCAAAGTCAAGGCTCAGAAATGACCCAAGAACAGCTCCCTTAGCCGGCTGCATCTTTTCCCCAGAATTACACAGCTATGTGGGCAAACCAAGCCTGTTGCCGTCAACACAATTCTGACTCATGATGACCCCATCGGACAGAGTAGAACTGCCCCCCACAGGGTTTCCAAAGCTGTAATCTTCAGACAAGCAGACTGCCGCAGGTGGGTTCAAACAGCCGAGCACTTAACTGCTGTGCCTTGGTGGCGAAGCGGTTAAGCGCTTATCTGCTAACTGAAACGTTGGTGATTCAATCCCACCCAGCAGCTCCTCAGGAGAAAGACCTGGTGATCTACTTCTGTGAAGACTTATAGCCTTGGAAACCCTATGAGGGAGTTCTACTGTCACTCGGGGTCACTAATAAATCAGAAGTGACTTGATGGCAATAGGTTTTAGGAGTAGGCAAAGGACTTAATCAAGTTCTCTAACACTCTAGGTTTTTGCGGGGGGAAGGGGTAGGCGAAAGTATAACATCCACTCTTAGAAGACACACAAAAAGGGACACTTAGCCAAGTGGTGAGTCCCTTCATAGACACAAGTTAGAGATGACTTTGAGTGTTTTGGGTCCAACTGTAAGGTCACTGTGGTCCAATACAGGGTGTTCCTTCCACCCAAAAGATGTGGTCACTGGGACTGAAATGAACTCATCTGGATGGGGCACAGAGACTAGAAGGACCTCAGAAGGTCATGTTTCTGTGAAGTTGATTTTTTCTTTTGGAAAAGTATAGACTGCCAGTATAGCATTGATTTTTTAAGCGATTAAAGATATGGATCTTTTACTCTCTTCTAATCAAGAAGCCCGAAGGATTCCATTCACTGAATCAAAGTTTTCCCACTTTGTGGGGAAATAAACTAGTTGCTCAGTTCCCACTGGTTGAGATTTGATTCGCCTGTCTTAGAACTCAGCCTGGGAAAATTGTTGTGGTTGTTGGTAGTTGCTGTCATGTCAGCTGCAACTCATGGTGACCACATGTACAGGCATACCTTGTTTTATTGCGCTTTACTGATATCGTGTTGTTTACAAATTAAAGGTTTGCAGCAACCCTGAGTCAAGGAAGTCTGTTGGCACCATTTTTCCAACAGCACGTGCTCACTTTGTGTCTCCATGCCCCATTTTCGTGGTTATCTCAGTATTTTAAGCTTTTTCATTATTATGATACCTGTTATGGTGATCTGTGATCAGTGATCTTCGATGTTACTTTATAACTGTTTTGGAGCTTCATGAACCGTCCCCATATAAGTCGGCAAACTTAATTGATAAATGTTGTTTGTGTTCTGACTGCTCCACCAACTGGCTTTTCCCTCATTTCTCTCCCTCTCCTCAGACCTCTCTATCCCCTGAGAGATGATAATACTGAAATTAGGCCAATTAATAACCCTACAATTAAGAGTTGCACAGCTCTTACTTTAAATCAAAACCTAGTGAGGAAGGCATGTTGAAAGCTGAGATAGACCAAACGCTAAGCCTCTTGTGCCAAATAGCTAGTCAAGTTGTGAATGGAAAGGGAAAGTTCTTGAAGGCAATTAAAAGTGTTACCCCAGAGAACACATAAATGATAAGAAAGCAAAACAGTCTTATTGTTGACATGAAGAAAGTTTTAGTAGTTTGGATGGAAGATCAAACTAGCCACAGTAGTCCCTTAAGCCAAAGTCTAACCCAGAGCAAGGTCTTAACTCTCTTCAATTCTGTGAAGGCTGAAAGAGGTGAGGAAGCTGCAGAAGCAAAGTTTGAAGCTAGCCGAGGTGGGTTCATGAGGTTTAAAGAAAGAAACCATCTCCATAACCTAAGAGTACCAGGTGAAGCAGTGAGTGCTGTAGAAAAGGCAGCAAGTTATCCAGAGGATCTAGCTAATTGGTGAAGACAGCTACACCAAACAACAGATTTTCAGTGTAGACAAAACAGCCTTATATTGGAAGAAGATGCCATCTAGTATTATCATAGCTAGAGAAGATAAGTCAATACCTGGCTTCAAAGCTTCAAAGGACATGCTAACTCTCTTGCTAGGGGCTAAGGAAGCTGGTGCATTTAAGTTGAAGCCAATGCTCCCTTACCACTCTAACAATCCTGGGGCCCATAAGAATTATGCTAAATCTATTCTGCCTATGCTTTATAAATGGAACAAAGCCTAGATGACCACACATTTGTTTACAACATGGTTTACTGAATATTTTAAGTCCACTGTTGAGACCTACTGCTCAGAAAAAAATATTACTGCTCATCGACAATGCACCTGGTCACCCAAGAGCTCCGATGGAGATGTACATACCTGCTAACACAACATCCATTCTGCAGCCCGTGAATCAAGGAGTAATTTTGACTTTCAAGTCTCATTATTTAAGAAATATATTTTGTAAGGCTATAGCTGGCATGGATAGTGATTCCTCTGATGGAGCTGGGCAAAGTAAATCAAAAACCTTCTGGAAAGGATTCACCTTTCTAGAGGCCAGTAAGAACATTTGTGACTCATGGGAGGAGGTGAGAATACTAACATTAACAGGAGTTTGGAAGAAGTTGATTCCAACCCTCTTGGATGACTTTTAAGAGTTCAAGACTTCAGTGGAAGAAGAAACTGTAGATGTGGTGGAAACAGCAAGAGAACTAGAAGTGGAGCCTGAAGATGTGCCTGAATCGCTGTACTTTCGCGATAGAACTATAACAAATGAGTAGTTGCGTCTTAAGATTAGCAAAGAAAGTGGTTTATTGAGATGGCATCTACTCCTGGTGAAGACGCTGTGAACACTGTTGAAATGATGACAAAGGATTTCAATATTACATCAACTTTGTTGATAAAGCAGGGTTTAAGAGGACGGACTCCAATTTTGAAAAAAGTTCTACCGTAAAATGCTATCAAATAGCAACACCACATGCTACAGAGAAATCTTTTGTGAAAGGAAGAGTCAATTGATGTGACATCCTCACTGTTGTCTTATTTTAAGAAATAGCCACAGCCACCCCAACCTTCAGCAACCACTACCCTGATCAGTCAGCAGTCATCAACATTGAAGCAAGACACCCCGCCAGCAAAAAGATTATGACTTGCTGAAGGCTCAGATGATGGTTAGCATTTTTTAGCAATAAAGCATTTTTTGAATTAAGGTATGTACATTTTTTTTAAACATAAAACTATTGCACACTTAATAGACTGCAGTATAGTGTAAATATAATTTCTATATGCACTAGGAATTAAAAAAATTAACGTGACTTACTTTATTGTGATATTCACTTCACTGTGATGGTCTAGAGCCGGACCTGCAATATTTACGAGGTATGTTTGGTCCTGCGCCATCTTCATGATTGTTGGTATGTTTGAGTCCATTGTTGAAACAATTGTAAAGTCCTCTCCAATTTAGGGGGCTTATCTTTCAGCACTGTATCAGATGATATTCTGTTGTGATCCACAGGGTTTTCACTGGCTAATTTTTGGGTATAGCAAAGTGAGGCAAATCTCAGGAAAGCACGGTGCCATTCTGATGATAGGCAGAGAGGGTGTCTAGGTGGGTAGGGAGGAACAACAGAAGATTGCCCCACAGAGCTTTGCCCCCCATCCCAGGGAGCCTAAGAATGTAGGGGGTGGAGGTGCAAAGGGAGCGATGTTAGAAGCGGCTTTGGTAGGGGCCCTGTGGCCAGACCCTAAGACAGGGACCACAGGCCTCAGCAGAGCATGTCAGCACAGCACACCACTTTACACGTTAACAGGGCCAGTGCCAGAGGTCCAGAAACAAGAGCTGCCCAGCCCCACTACATCAGACACAGCAGAGGTTGGCACCATAGATTGAGCCCCTCTCTTCATGGCCTTGAGAATGCATAAGCTTCCATCTGCACCCAGATGCCGTCTTGGCTATGGGGAAAAAAAAACCAAACCAAACCCAGTGCCATTGAGTCAATTCCAACTCATAGTGACCCTATAGGACAGAGTAGCACTGCCCCACAGAGTTTCTGAGGAGCGCCTGGTGGATTTGAACTGCCAACCCTTTGGTTAGCAGCCGTAGCACTTAACCGCTATGCCACCAGGGTTTCCTGGCTATGGGGAAGGGAAGTGGGCAGTAAATCCTGAAAGACTGAACGTTTACCCATAAGGGTCTGAGCTACCTTTAATTAGTAAATGTAATCAGTGAGAATGTAGGATTCAGAACAAGGTTAAGACAGTCATAGAATATAAAGAACCCATTTGCTGTGCATTCTCCTTGTAGTGTGTTAAATTTTGACTCTTGTACAATACTGGTTTTTCCCTCCATTGGATAAAGAATGTATTTCAGGCTCTTCAGTCCTTCAAAGTCACTTCTATTTCTTACTCTGATACTCTCAGCACATTCACTGTGCCTCAGTACCTCTGTTGGAGGTATCCCATTGGATTGAAAACTCTCCCACCTCCCATCCTTGTCAGTCATAACAATTACTCCAGTCAAATTCAGATTTTCACTCCTCCTAGAGTCCTGTCCTGACCCTCTCAGGAAAATTAATTTCTCCTTGTCCCAGTTCCCCATACCTTATTATTATCACACATGTCACAATTATGTATCCATGTCATATATCCCCATCCACTGGAACTGTGAACTCCTATAGAGAAAGAGACCTGTGTGTTACCTATCATTTGATTTCTCACTATACCCAATGCAATAATGTTTTTAGTGTAGGTTGTCAACAAAGCATTTCTGTATGCATTATTTTGATTCTTACAGTGACCCTCTGAATAGGAAGATCAGGTATCATCATTCCCCATTTATAAATGGGCAAAAAGCTCAAAGGAGTTATTTACTTATTCAGGGTTATATCGTGAGTAAAAAAATGTCAGATTAGATCCTGAGTCAATGAGCTTCCATGTCCTGAGTTGCATACTTAGAGCCCATATCTTGGTTTGTAATAGTGGGATTAGATATGGAACCACGACCCCTTGGAGATACGGCTCGTTCCAGGGCTGGTGCACAGTAGGCACCAGAGGAGCCTGGAATACCTTCTTATGCTAGAAAATAAGAAAGTTCTGAAAAACACAAGTACATAATTGAAACATGTCACAAGGACACAGGAGTCAGCATAAAAGGATATCTACTTGCCAAAACTGGGGCAATTTAAACACCAAAATAATTATAGTTTGAGTTACAAGCCATTAGAAAAAATTCAGAATCTATGCATCCATATAGAAGATTGACAGATAGACAGACAGACAGGCAAATAGAAAAATGGAGAAGGAAGGTCTCTTGCCTACAGTAGAATGTTAAGGGCTGACTGGTCAATATGAAGAGAGTGCTAGAGTTGAAAAACCATCATTTTGCAACCATCGCAGTCAAGATTTGCTCAGGCAAGAATTATCAATGGATGCTCTAGGGAAAATTCATATGAGGCAGGTAATTTGCAGGATCTTAAAGTGTCTCCCCACAGATTTCTTATTAGTTTTAAGGGGAAAAATCTGACCACACCCTGACCCAGTGATCAAAATTAACATTGTTAACGAGAAGTGGATGAGCACTGTGTGCCCCCAAAAGTGATGTCCAGGGAGGGGTACAGCATCATTTATGCAGCATGACCCGAATCTACGCATGAGGGAACATGAGGCTATTTCAAAATCCGGAACATTCTAGGAAAAACACACAGGGGGTAGGGTATGGGAAGGTGAGAGACGGACTGTATTCTTCAAAAATGTCAAAGTCATGAAAGACAAAGGAAGGCCATGGAAATGTTCCAGGTTAAAGGAGGCTAAAGAGCCAGGACAACTAAAAGCAACCCTTGACCCTAAACTGGGCCTTGCACTGTATTGGAGGGAGACAAATGCTCCAAAGGACATGTTTGGGTCAGTTGACAAAATTGGTGTAAGGATGGAAACCCACTGCGGTCGAGTGCCCCGTAGAGTTTCCAAGGAGTGCCTGGCGGCTTTGGACTGTCAACCTCTTGGTTAGCAGCTGTAGCACTTAATCACTATGCCACAAGTTTAGGTAAAATATTGTGTCAATGTTAAAATTATGGAAGTTGATAATTGTACTGTGCTTATGTGAGAAGACTTTTTTTTATTGTGCTTTTGGTGAAAGTTTTCAGCTCAGGTTAGTCTCTCATACAAAAATTTATACACACGTTGTTAATGTGACCCTAGTTGCTATCCCCATAATGTGACAGCACACTCCTCCTTTCCACCCTGGATTTCTGTGTCCATTCAACCAGCTCCTATCCCTTTCTGCCTTCTCATCCCACCTCAGGACAGAAGCTGCCCATTTAGTCTCACGTATCTAGATGCACACTCTTTACCAATTATCATTTTATGTCTTGTAATCCAAGGACTCCTATTCTTAAGGAAACACATTCCAACTCATGTCCACCCCATGTGATGCAGAGTAGAACTGTGCTCCATAGGGTTTTTATGGCTGTGACCTTTCAGAAACAACAGATCACCAGGTTCTTCTTCCTCTGGGTCAGTTTGAAATAGTCAAACTTTCAGTTAGTAACCAGCCATTTGCACCACCACCCAGGGACTCTCTCTCTCTCATACAGAGAGAGACAGAGACAGAGAGACAGAGAGAGAACATAAATAAAGCAAATGAGGTAAAATGTTAATAGCTGAATTGAGATAAAGGGCAACAGGGTGTTCTTTGTACTATCCTGATTCTAACTTTTGTGTAAGTTTGAAGTTATTTTCAAGTAAAAAGTAAAAACAATTATCTGTTTTCTCATTTCGAAGTGCTTTGGGGTTTGCCAGTGACAACTAGCTATTATGCTAAACTTTAATTCTATCTGATGTTCAAACGTGACAAGATGCAATTTCTACGCTTCAGGAAACACCTCCTTAATCAGAAACTTCTGGAGGCAGCGCAGTTTGATTTATGGGTACCATGGCCAAGTGTATTTCTGTGTGTGGGGGGGGGCGGTGGTTTTCAGCCTCCTGAGGTCACACCCCACGCGGGCGCACGCATCTCCCGGTGGCTGCGAGTAGCGGGAAGAGTATGACTTCCCATCTTATAAACGCAGGGCCAATGATCAGCTGCAGAGCTGGGACTGGGACCTGCGTCCACCGCGTGTCCAATTTTCTCTAAAGCTTTCCATCCGACCGGATTTCTTTTCTTTTTGAGGCTGTCCCGCAGTCTGCGACCCCCCGCCCCCACCAAAAACCAAAATATCCTTTATAATCTTCAGTTGCCCCAACCCAAAAAACACTGGCTTCAAAAGCACTCCACCCGCCCTGCTTCGGGTTCTCGCCTCTTTCTTAGACGTCTTTGGTTGCTATTATTTAATACGGAGAGCACACGTAGACGCAAAGCCATGGCGCTTCGCCCCGATGCGCGCCCGCGAGGCGGCCTCCCCCACCCAACGTGGCTCACTCCTGGGCTGCGCTACAGCGGATTCCCAACCCCTTGCAGTTGGCCGGGACACGCGGCGCCCCAGCCCACCTGTGCGCATCCCTTCCTCGCTCCGCCCGCCGCTAAAGGAGGGGGCGGGCGCAGGGGCGCGGGCGGAGGGAGGTGCCGGGCGCGCGGAGAGCGCAGAGTCCCAAACGCGGCCGGCCGGGGAGGTGCGTTCTGAGGCCGCTCTGAGGCGGGCCCCGGGCTCCCGGAAGGGCGGTGAGCGCGGGCGGCGGCTCCCGGGCCCAAGTGGCTGCGGCGCCCACGGGCTCGGACCGCCGGAGCGTCCGGCCGCGGGGCGCGGGCCGTGCGAGGGCGCCGGCCGGAGAGAGGGCTGGCTCCGCACCTGCCCGGCCCGGCCCGGCCCATGTTCCTGCCGGCGGGGGCCGGCGCGCTACGGAAGAAGACGGTGGGCACGGCGTGGCCCGCGTCTGGCTGAGCCCGCCGCGCTCTGGCCGCCAGCCCGCGGGATGAGGGCGTCGGCGCTGCGAGCCCCCGCGCTGCTGACCTGCTGCGGCTTGCTGCTCGCCTCCGTGAGTGCACCCCGCGGGCCCGCCACTCTCTCGTCCCCAGTTTCCTTCCTCTCCAAAGAGAAGAGCATTCCTGCCCGGCCAGGTGGTGGTTTCTCTGCCCGCGGTCTGGTGTGGGAGCCGCGCAAACTGCGTCCGGAAGAAAGTAGAGCACCCGAGCGTCGGCGGGCTAGCGGAGCCGCTTGCCGGCCCCAGGGCTCCGGCGCGCCCGCCCGGGAGTCGGGAGAGGTGCGGTTGTTGCCATATGGAGTTCGAGACCTTCTTGAGCCGATCGTGGAGAACCGAGCTCCTCGCGTCTGAGACTGGGAAGATGCATTATCCCCACTTCCCTTTCCATTGCCCTTGATTTGTTAGAAACAAGATCTGATTTGCTTTTCGACACGCTTTAGAAAGATAAAACAGTTCTTGGTAATTTACTCTCGGAGGTGTATGGCGGGCCAGGCCCAAAAGTCCCAGAGCTGTAAAATCCGTCGCTGGGGCTTTCGTGAGGGAGGAAGGGGCTGAGGTCACCTGCGCAGGCTTCACGTTTCAGGGGGAAATTGGAGTTTGCTTTGTCATTAAATACTTCTTCCCACCTCTTCATGCTTATTAAAACCCGTTGCCATCGGGATGAATTGTGACTCATAGCGACCCTGTAGGACGATGGAGAACTGCCCCATAAGGTTTCCAAGGCTGTAATCTTTACGGAAGCCACATCTTTCCCTCGAGGTCATACTTACTGGTTTTTCTTTGTTTTATTGTGTGTCAGACCCAGAGGAGCGGTGGCTAAAGAAAGTTCTAGTTTATATAATTACCCTTTGGAAATATTAGTCCTAATTTTTTGTCTTCCTTTTAAGAAGAAAAGATAAATTGAACAGAAGTTTGCTAAGTGAGCCCACTAATACATTTAGTTTTCAAGAATTGCTCCTTTTATTTGAAGATTGTTAAAAGAACAAAAAGTTGTTTGAATCTTATTTCTTGCTTTCGTCTCTCATAGACTGAAAATAGTGTGTGTGTAGACGTATTATGTGTGTATGTCCCAACCAGGATCTCTGACTGTTGTTGGTTCACATCCTCTCGTATGAGTGTGAAACCCACGATGGAGTTGTTTAGGGACTGTTGTAATTGCTGAGGAGATTGCAACTTTCAGGAGCACATGAACCCACCCCACGCCTATCACCATTGCTAAACTCCAGCCTTTTTTTCCCTGATGGAAATGCTGTGAAAGTAAGAACTGTGATATTAGTTTCAATGGTTTGAAGGAGCTAGTTTGTTAGAACTGTCAGGAATTATTATGGTTAATATGGCTTGAATTTCTTAGAGCTCCCAAAACATGCCATTGCTCTGCATACTACAGCAGTGTCGGCTCTTGCAGTACTTTTTAAATTTGTAACAAAAGATTGTTTTTCTTCTTAAGTTAATATAATTTCCCTAATTCTGAAATTTAAATCATGGACTTCTTATATTTAAAAACAACCTGCTTGAAATCAGAAGTTTCTACGATTGGTAATTGTACGGTAATGAACTAGAAGATACAAACAAATAAAAAATCCTCAGGTTTTTTGGAAATGGGTGTGAAGATTGGAAAATATCTAGCATTAACTTCCTTCGCTTAATTTTGTTAGGAAATTTTATTCCTGGTGAATTCTAATTGGCCTATCTAAATAGAATAACTAAACATAGCCAGAGCACACCTGCAAGTATGATTTTCTTTACTTACTACTTCAGTAAAAGTAAAATTTTGGTCACACACACACAGAGGAAACTTAAGCATTTGAAGGGCAGCTATAGCTTACAGTGTGTGTACTTGTTGGGGCAGGGTTATATAAAAAAGGAGAGCATTGGGCAGTTGAACCTTTGTAAAAATAAAGTTCAAAGAATATTATCGTCTAAGACCCCATGTGTTACAGAGTAGAGCTGTTCCATAGGGCTTTCTTGGCTGTAATTTTTAAGGAAGCATTTCACCAGGCCTTTCTTCCTCAGAGCTGCTAACAAGACTAAAACATTATACAGCTTTGTCTTTTATACAATAAAAAAATAGATGATATTAATAATTATTGGTGTAGCATTTTTAATTCCTATGAGAGACCCTGAAATGCAATCAGCCACCTCATCTTTCATGGACGCCAAAGTGTTATGTCTGACCACTTCTGCCTTTCCTTACTTACTTCTCTAGTTTTTTTGAAAATGTCCTTCACACCAGCTTTTGAAGTCAGAATAATTACAATTTTATCTGTATTCATAGGGTTAAATTTCAAACGTGTACTATAGCCCTTAAAAATAAAGTTATCCTATTATAGCTCTTTCCACTGAATACAGGATTGTCCTTAGATGAGGCGTGTTTGAGTCCAGATATGGTATCCAGTCATTAAGAATGATCCTGTGAGTAAACACTGTATTTACTTGGATCAAATCAAGGGCTATGAAATGGAGGCCTTTTAAATATTAAGAGATTATTGGATTAAAGAGCTCTCTTGCCCCAAATTAGTACTAACAGCATGCAGTGTGTTATGTTAGTAAGTTTATTTACCAGCTCAGAAAAAAGGATATTCTGTTGGGTTTTGTATTTGTTTGTAATACTTCTAAATAAGTGTTAGCTGGAAGTAGTTATAGAACAACGAGTTATATGGCTGTTTTTATTGAACCTTTGCTTGACTTGCCTCTTACTGTGGAATTTTTAGTTATTTCTGTTTCTTTTAATTTTGAATAGGTAAACAGCATTCACCCAGAATGCCGATTTCACTTGGAAATACAGGAGGAAGAAACCAAATGCACGGAACTTTTAAGTGCTCACACAGGAAAATACAAAGGTAAGGTAGGGGGCCTAGTGACTAAGGTTGTCCACAGAGATGGGTAACTGGGCACACAAACATCTCATACTTTTCTTTGATAAACTGATATTTTAAGGTCATTGGCATCTTTAAAAAAAAGCAGTCTACTTTTTTTAAGGAATTAAAAAAAAATTAGCATTGTATTTGAGGGGTTTTCACACAAACCTTTTAAAAGAAAACCTTAATCCTTAACAGATAATAGCAACAGGTACTAAAATGATTTCAGAGGAATTGCTGTGCTTTATAAAAGTAGCTCCAGTTTTACATGGAATGAGCATTGGTCTGGTTTCTAGTATTTTAAATTACATCACAGATGATTTTGGTCCAGTTAAGAACGGTGGAAACTTGCTAGAAAGCAAACAGGAAAATGGGACTTTGTTTTCTTAAAGACAGATCTATCATGAATACAGTGAAGACGCCAATTTCATTTTCCCCAGGTAGACAGAAGGACTGTTGGGACGTTGTGCACTCAAACTAGGCATACTCACAACATGTTTATAAGCACAGAAAGGCTCTGGGATAAGGCCCAGTTTATAAATAGTAGCAAAAACCCTTTGTCCTTTAACTTTCTGTTTTCTCTTTTCTTTGTCATGATTTTATCCTCTTCAAGAAAGAAATTGAAATTCAAGTGAGGCAGTCTGTGACAGGATGTAGTCTCATGCAGGGGCCTTAGACCAGCACTGACTTGATGTGGGTCCTACTTAGGTGTTGTCCAAGGAGGAATGTAATTGGAGTCACTTATGTAATTTAAAGTTTTCTAATAGGCACATTAAAAAAAACAGTAAAAGGAAACATGAGATTAATTTTAATAATATATTTTGTTTAACTGAATATATTCAAATTATTATTTTAGCATGTAATCAATATAACCCGTTGCTGTTGAGTTGATTCCGACTCATAGCGACCCTATAGGACAGAGTAGGACTGCCCCATGGAGTTTCCAAGAAGCGCCTGGTGGATCTGAACTGCTGACCTTTTGGTTAGCAGCCGTAGCTCTTAACCACTATACCACCAGGGTTTCCTGTAATCAGTATAAAAATAATTAATGAGGTAGTTTACATATTTTTATACTAAGTCTTAGAAACCAAGTGTGTATTTGGATTAGCCGGATTTCAAGTGCTCAATAGCCACAAGTGGCCAGAGTACCAAATTGAACAGTGTAGCTCTAGACTGTTAAAATATGTTTCTCTGACCTTCCTGCCCCCTCTTGAGCCTCTGTTTCCTCTTCTGAAAAATGAAATCCCTGGAATTTAAGGTTCCTTCCAGCATTAAAAATCTGTGATTCTGTAGTGCATAGTTCAGATGGCCACATCTTCAAAATTATCTAGTTGAATTCTACCTAGAGACAGGCAAATGAAGTATTTCAGCTCCACAAACACATTTACTGAGTCTCATGTGAAAAGCCATATGCTAAACCTTTGACTGTTAGATGGCTGGATAAGGCATGGTCCTGCCCTCCAGGCCTCTGACCAAAAAAAAAAAAAGGAATTATCATGGCCACAGTTGTCTCTTCTTTTCATCAAAATTTAGAGACCAGGGAAAAGTAAATAGTGAAAAAAGACAACCTAAGGCCTGTAAAATCATAAAGGTGGTGATAGGTAGATCCAGGTCCTGACTCCACGCTCTAGAAGCAGCATCAGGTGAGAGAGAGCTTCCTGCCCGCAGAGAGGGGTGGATGAGAGTGCTGTTGACTGTACCCTTGGTAGAGAACCACTCAGCTGCTGCTTCAAGATTCTGGAATGGGACGTACACCACCGTCACAAGATCATCACTGGACAGTTCAAGTTGTTCCAAAGTCCTGAGGTTGGCCCAAGCCTGCCCACTTACAGCATTTAGTTTCTGGTGGTGATTTTGTCTCCTGGAATAGCAAGGAATGTCACTACTTCTCCCATAGGAGATGTCTTCGGACATTTAAAGGGCTTTATATATATGCTTTACTTTCTGTTCTCCAGACTGAATATTTTCAATTACTTCAATCTTTCTTCATGACTCATTTCCCAGGCCCTTTGCCACAAACTCTGGACACACAAAAGCGCTTCTGAAATGTGGAAATGTAGAGTCTAGAACTGACTAATGTATTCTATACGTTAGGGCAGTGATGGTTCAGTGGTAGGATTCTTGCCTTCCAGGCGGGATACCTGTGTTCGATTCCCAGCCAGTGCACCTCATGTATGGCTACCACCCATCTGTCAGTGGAGGCGTGGGTATTGCTATGATGCTCAACAGATTTCAGCAGAAATTTCAGACTAGACAGACTAGTAAGAAAGGCCTGGGGATCTATTTCTGAAAATCAGCCAGTGAAAACCCTATGAATCACAACAGTTCAATCCACTACCAGTCATGGGGACGGTGCAGGACTGGGTAGTGTTTTGTTTTGTTGCAATGAGGTTGCCATTCACTTCTTTCAGCACGGTTTGTTTTCTTTTTTTTTTTAACATATACTTGACGGGATGGGGTGATGAAAAACTGAGCCGAATCAGATTATTACCTTCAAAGAAGCCTCGAATCTGGTATTTTATAACGTGTCCCTGATGGCAACATGTTGCCAATGCCTTTTGGTAAGCAGGGTTTATGGTGAAAGTGGTCCTTTAATTTGTCAGGAAGCAGGGCTTTGTGTCAAAGGACAGAAGGTTACAGGACTCTTAAGGGAAAACTAGAGAATAGGAATAGCATCATCTACTTAAATCAAACATGACAGTGACAGAAGAGCGATTAAGGACTTATTTCCTAGAGATAAGAAAAAAGTAGATGCAAAAACTACCAGGTAAAGTGGAAATTTGTTGGCTCTAAGCTAGTTGCCAAATAAGTACACTTTTCATTTACTATATGCTTTTTTGGCTTATCATTAAGGCATAGGTGACCTTGGTCCTGTGCTTAGGAACCTGGAACCGCTCCCGATTGTTTACTCCTTGAAATCTACCCCTTGCCCTGGACTTGGCAGCTCAAGCCTTTTGACCGAATAAAACCATCTTCCACGCCACCCAGCCCTCCTGCCGCCCTTCTGTGTACATGTCTAGAGGGTTGCTCACCCCCAGCTGGAGCCCTCCAGTTTCCTGACTAGAATACTCTCCCTTTTCCAGCCTGCTCCATGCTTGTTTTGCACCTTGATTGCGCTGCTTCTATTATGACAGTGAACACTTGCACTCTGGTATTTTAAGCAGGTAAATTGTCTTTTTCAAGTAGATTTTCAGGTACTTGAGGTCAGGGGTTCTGTCTTAGCATTGCACAACATCTGGAGTCCCTGGGTGATGCAATGGTTCACACCCTAAACTGCTAGTGGAAAGGTTGAAGGTTTGAGTCCACCCAGAGCTGCTTCAGAAGAAAGCCTAGGTGATCCGCTTCTGAAAAATCAGCCATTGAAAACCCTGCAGAGCACAGGTCTGCTCTGACACAACAAGGTTTTACCTTGAGGGATCCTGCCTGTCAGGCATCAGTCGATCAGAGGAACCTCAAACTAGGCACAGGCTACCTAGTGGCCAGGGTACAGAGAAGGCTAAAGGAGTGCCCACATCACTGAGTGGCTGTGTTAATAAAGAAGCAAACAATGAATAACAAGAGGGCTGTGGTATGCTCCAGTGTCAGAACAAAAGGGGAGAAATGCTAACCACAGCAGAGGTTACTCTAGGCCCCCTTTGCTTGATCTGAGTTTGAGGGAGTCCCCCAGCATTGATGTGGGGGAAGCTATAAGGGTGATCATCATTCACCCCCTATCTAGATAAGGAAATTGAAGCACTGACATGGGAGAGGACTTTCCAAGGTTCTCACCCAAGTTGGTGGCAGAGCCCAGATCCCTAGATTTCTAAGCAAATGCTCTTTTTACAGAACTCTGTGGGTCATTTTACAGAGGCAGAGGCTGGTTTTAGAAGAGACTGTTTATTCTCTTTAATGTCTGCTGCAAAGGTAAAGGACACCCCTTTGAACATCCCGGGATCAGTCGACAGATTTTACCTAAACCTGTTTTGCATGTTCAGCTTAATTGTTTGCTTGTTCAGCTTAAGCCACCTCTTGGGATAAGAACTTCCATTTTTACTAGATGCTGTACAAGTCATGTTTTCTTTTCTCTGGACTAAATTGATTTCTTTCAAGTTTCATGGCAGTACCTCGTGTTCTTTTATTCTGGTATTTGCTGGATTTCTCCACGTCCATCCGGTCCATGTCCTTACTCATTATATCCCTGGCAGTGACCACTCCATTTTCTGCCATTCCGTGTCTAAACAGGGACTCGTTGTGGAGGCAGCTGTGATGTGTCTCAGTAGAGACTGAGCTGTATAGGATGTTAAAATGTCATGGCCTGGAGCGTTCTCAGATGTCTGCAGCCACTTTAAATATTGTACACACTATGAGCTGCAGTTGGCAGTGCTTTAGTAGCTCAAGAATTAACAGTTAATTTCAAAGGCAGCCATTCTCTCTTCCTAGGAAATTATTAATACAGCTTTTCAAACAATTTGTAATTTACTTATAATGCCTTCCTTCCTTGAAGAGAGGGGAGGATAGACGGGAGAGTGACAGCACTGTTTGAATGGACATTAAGTTTGAGGCTGGGTTGTCTGGGTCACCTGGCACGGCATTGCCCAGTTGGTCCCCAGTGATGTGGGTGGTGACAAGGAAAGTTCTCGTACAGCTCCGCACTAATGCCAGCTGTTCATCTTTCGAGCACTTATCACAGTCCTGCTCCAGCAAGACGTGTGCTTGGTGCTCTGGGTTACTAAAAATACAGACAAGATGGTCTCCTTGCACAAATAAGTGCTATATGGGAATTTGGAGGAGGCGGCAGAATGTTTCTACCTTGGGGGCTCGGGAGGTGCTGGCTCTGACCTGAGTATGACAGATAATAGAATTTGGCTGTGCAGAGAGATGGGAGACACAGGGCCGGCGGAGCAAAGCCGGGGGGAGGAGGATCAGTACGGAGAGCCTGAGGGATCTGGTGGCACTGGGAGCATGGAATGAGTGGTTTGAAGACTGAAAGCAGAGCTGACATACAGAGCTAGGAAAATTGAGACTATAGGTAAGGAGGACCCACTGAAGACTTCTGAAAGGTGAGGCGTTAGGTGGGAGCTCTAGTTCGGGAAGGTTCACGTGGCACTTATTTCTGGGATGGATTAGAGTGATCCTGGAAATGAAGAACCTTGCAAAGTGAGTAACATTTCAGGTGGGAGATGATGAAGATGGTTCATTGCCAAAAGTGATGGAAAAGTGCAGCTGTCAAGGGCCTCGTCAAGTAGGGAGGTGGAGCCAGAAGCCATAATGGAGGGAGATGATGACTGAGAGGTCCTGAGCTGTTAGAGTAGGGTTGTAAACTGCTCTTCAGAAATTTCACAGAGGGAAAAGAAAGTGCAGGAGTAGCTTAGGGCCAAGAAAATGCCTTAGGGTGGGGACTCTTTGAGCAAGTTTTAGAGCAGAAGGAAAGGCCTGTTGAAGAGAGATCAAAGGGTTCTGAGAAAATGGGACATTTTTTGGTAGGAGGTTCTAGAGCAGGAGGAGAAGTGACTAAGGGTGGACAGGAGGATATGGCCTTAGAAGGAAAGAGGATGGAAGGAAGAGAAGAAGGGTGAGCATGTGCAGGGGTTTTTTAATGGGAAAAGAGGCAGTTAAGGATGTTCTTAGAATCCCTGGGTGGTACAAATGGTTAATGTGTTCAGCTACCACCAAAAGGTTAGCGTTTGAGTCCACCCAGGGGTGTGATGATCTACTTTCAAAAAATCAGCCATTGAAAACCCTGTGACACAAATGGGGTCACCATGAGTTGGACTCAAACTCAATGGCAACTTTTTTTTTAATTGTATGACCTCAGTCTGGTAAGGAATAGAAGGCAAAGTCATGTGTGCTGAGGGTGCTCTGGGGCATGAGGAGACCAGAGGCTTGATACAACTCCTGAGGGTGGGATAGGGAGCTAGTGAAGGTGCTGGAACTGTGCCTAAGGTTGCTGATTGGTGCAGTCATTTTAGGGGGTCCAGGGCTGCTGTGCCAGACCACAACTAACTTGCCTTAGGTCTTTGGACACCAGCTACACTCCTCTCACTACACCCTAGGTGGTGCTGTTTTGTTCCCCGACAATGAGACCTTTATCAACAGGAATTGTTAGACTGTCTAGGGAAACAATTCCATTCACAGTAACATCTAACAGAATAAAATACCTAGCCTTAAATTTAATCAGGAAGGGAAAGACTTGTTTGCTAAAAACTGTAAAATCTTACTGAAAGAATTTAAAGAAGAACTAAATAAATTGAAGGACTTTCTGTGTGCATGCATTGGAACGCTTACTATTGTTAAGGTGTCAGTACTACCCATAACATTTTATAGATTCAGTGCAGTCCAACAACCTTCTTTGCAAAAATGGAAAAGCTAATCCTTAAATTTATATAGAATGACAAACCAAAACCCAAACCAAACCCATTGCTGTTGAGTCAATTCTGACTCACAGCGACCCTATAGGACAGATTAGAACTGCCGTATAGGGTTTCCAAGGCTGTAAATCACTACAAAAGCAGACAGCCACATCTTTCTTCCAAGGAGCAGTTAGTGGGTTCGAACTGCCAACCTTTTGGTTAGCAGTTGAGGGCCTAACCACTGCCACCAGGCCTTCTAGAGAATGACAAGGGGACCCAAATCTTGAAAAAAAAAAAAAAATAGGAGGACTCACTTACTGATTTCAAAACATTTTCTAAAGATTACCTAGGACCTAGAGGAGCAATGCTGGGCTTGATCTTTTGTTAGGTTAGTCTACATGCAGGATCAGGCCAGGTAGAGAATCACTCAGGGAAATTGCTGTCCCTTCTGCTGTGTTGTGTGTGAGGGGTGATTTGTCAGACTTGTCATAACACTAGCAGATACGTGTTTTGGAACGATCCTGGGAAGTCACCCAAGTCCTTATCATAAATCTGTGGAAGATTGTCTTTGGAATAACATGTATGTTTCCTGATGCTTTGAGTCCTAGCGTTCTCCTGGCTTTCTGAATGTTCATCATCTCCAGAGTGGATGAACGTGCGAGGCAGGCCTTTCCTGCAAAGCATCCTGCAAGTCTACTCTAGTCTTGAAGTTCATATGGAGCCAAGAACGACCCAAGTTGTGGCAAACGTTGGAGCAAAAATATATATATATATATATATATTTTATTTTTTAAATTTTTTTTTGGAGGGGGAACTTTTAGTGTATGAACAGTGACTGTCTATAAAAGATAATAGTAGCAAAATTCTGGATGGGTGAAATATGCAAACATTTTGTGGACAATTTAGCGTACTCATCATTTTCCTTAAATGGACGTCATTTTATGAAGCTTTTATCATTGTGTAATATTATCGAGTAACCACGGTATGGGAAGGGACCCTAAGGGCACTGAAGATGGGGGAGAGGCGTGGAAATTCTATTTCTGTCTTTGAGATATTTGCCATCAGTTCTTACTTGTTAGGTAACAATCGCTGGGAAGGCATCTAAACCACGTATATTGATTGATTCAAGTTCAGTTTAGAGGATATTTTGATATTTGGGTTTTATTGGATTCAGTATATTTTAAAAATATGTAGGTTCAGGCGGTATCTCTACATGCCACTTTGAAAAATCTTTTGGTTCTGTTAACAGATTTGGTTAATTCTTTTTTTTTTCTTCAGTTGTACATGTATGTGTAATGAAGCACTTGGCCATTTCAGAATTTCTCACGTGTGTGATTTAGTGACATTAATTGTGTTAATCATGTTGTGAAATTGTCACTATTTTTTGTTTCTGAATTTTTTTTATCACCCTTAGCAGAAGCTCAGCGTTCCCTAAGCAATGAGTCCCCCTTTCCCCCTCCCCCCTGCCTGCCCCACTAATAAACTTAGGGATGTATACACTTGCTTGATCTAGATATTTCATATAAGTGGAATCATGCAATATTTGTTCTTTTATGATTGACTCATTTGACTTGGTATAATGTTTTCAAAGTTCATCCATATTGTAATGTTTATCAGGACTTTAATTCCCTTTATGGCTGAGTAATATTCCATACTGCGTCTCACATACTTTGGACATGTTGTCAGGAGGGATCAGTCCCTGGAGAAGGGTGTCATGCTTGGTAAAGCAGAGGGTCAGTGAAAAAGAGAAAGACCTCAGTAAGATGGATTGAGACAATGGCTGCAGCAATGGACTGAAGCATAACAATGGGAGGGTGGCACAGCACAGGGCCATGTTTTGTTCTGTTGTACAGGGTCCCTGTGAGTCAGAACCAACTTAACCACACCTAATAACAACAACAACAGTATTCCATATGCACATTTTGTTTATCCCTTCATCTGTTAATGGGCATTTAGGTTGTTTCCACCTTTTGGCTTTTGTGCATAAGAAAAAATGTCTCCAGCTTATCTACAAGCTATGTTAAATCATTAACAAACTGCAGTTTATTGCTTGAACAATGTATCGTATAGTTTTAATTGGTGTGAGCAATTAGATTATTATCACACCCCAAACTTTTTCTGTTAAATCTCTTTTAAATCATTCCTTCAATTTGTCATTGTGGCTAACTAACACTGTTTCCAATGTTTGGTCATCTTTCACCTAAACTGATTGTCTCCTAAGAAAAATCCATTCTCATTTTTGTGCTCTCCAGCACATATCCCTTTTATTAGTTTTGACAGGCTATTGATTTTGGTATTTTCCTCAAAAAACTCCTTTCCACTCGCTTCCACCAATAGCAATTATTGTCATCACTCCTAATTAAAACATTGCTAAAACGGCATTTGGCACTGTACCCAGCTAAGCTAATGCATAGATGTTGCTTTCCTTATCTCCCTGGCAAACACTTTCAGAACAAATGATGAGAATATGCATTCTTGGAACAAAACAAAAAAAAAAAGAAATCCTTCATTTAGTAGAACTTGTATCATCATTAATTTGTATTAATGTCTTAGGTATCTACTACTGCTCTAAGAGAAATATCACAAGTGGATGGTTTTAACAAAGAGAAACTTATTCTCTCGCAGTCCAGTAGGCCACAAGGGCAAATTTAGGGTGTCAGCTCCAGGGGAAGGCTTTCTCTGTTGGCTCTGGAGGAAAGTCCATGTCATCAGTCTTCCCTTGGTCTAGGAGCTTCTCCACGTGGGAACCTCAGGTCCAAAGGACATGCTTTGCTCCTGGCACTGCTTTCTTGGTGGTCTGAGGTCCCCATGTTTCTCTGCTGGCTTCTCTCTTTTATATCTCAAAAGAGATTGGCTTAAGACACTATCTAATCTTGTAGATACCATCAATATAACTGCCACTAATCCATCTTATTACATCATAGTGACAGGATTTACAACACATAGAGAAATCACATCAGGTGATAAAATGGTAGACAGTCACGTAGTCCTGGGAATCATGGCCTCACCAAGTTGACACATATTTTGGGGGGACACAATTCAATCCATGACAATTAATGTTTAGAAAAACTGGGATTCTGTAGCATGTATGAGTAAGAGTAATTGACCCTCTGAACAGGCAGCATTCAAAGATGTCAAAAGAGGAAATCCAGACCCAAAAGAGGAAACTGAAAAGAAAAATTTAGGAGCTTGGAGGATGGGCCAGTATTTCAGCAATCTCCAGATCCAGTTAAAGGTTTACCAGAGTAACCCTGTCCAGCTTCCATAGGGCTGTGAAATCTGAGCCCACTTGATACTACAGCCAGCTTCTCGAGTGTTTCTGTCAGTTTCTGTACAGCCTTGTTTACAGTACATGCTCAGACAAGAAAGGCATGGAATGCAGTTACTAGAATAGCAATGCCCTCTTTGTACCAGGGTTCCCTGATGGGGCGGGCATAGACAGCCAACAGTTGCTCAGGTAGAAACTGCCACATCTTAACTGTGTGCACCCTGAGCTGAGAAAATAGTAAAAGATATCCTGAGTCCTTATTACGGTGCAGCCAACTCAGGCCTCTGGGAAAGGATAGCAAAAAATGTCCAGGCTGATACCAAGTGTTCAGAAGTACTATTATTTTGTGGGACAGGGCCTCTCTGAGCAGAAATTCACTCCAAACAAGGTTGTTGTATTGCTGTTAGGTGCCATCAAAGTGGTTGTAACTCATAGTGAGCCTATGCAAAGCAGAAAGAAACATCGCCTGATCCTGCACCATCCTCACAATCACTGCTATGTTTGAGCCCATCGTTGTAGCCACTGTGTCAGTCCAACCCACTGAGGGTCTTTTTCAGTGACCCTCTACTTTACCAAACATGATGTCCTTCTCCAGGGGCTGGTCTCTCCTGAAAACATGTCCAGAGTAGATAAGATGAAGTCTCACTATCCTTGCTTCCAAGGAGCATTCTGGCTGTACTTTTTCCAAGACAGATTTGTTCTTTCTTCTGGGAGTCCATGGTATACTCAGTATTCTTTGTCAGCACCATAATTCAAGTGCATCAATTCTTCTTCGGTCTTCCTTGTCCAGCATTTGCACATATACAAGGCAATTGAATATACCATGGCTTGGGTCAGGTACGCCTTAGTCCTCAAGGTGACGACTTTGAGCACCTTAAAAGAGGCCTTTCCAGTAGATTTCCCAGTACATTACATCATTTAATTTGTTGACATCTACTTCCATGGATGTTGATTGTGGGCCCAAGTAAAATGAAATCCTTGACAGCTTCAGTCTTTTCTCTGTTTATCATGATGTTGCCTATTGGTCCATGTCATGGATTGAATTGTGTCCCCCAAAAATATGTGTATCAATTTGGCTAGGCCACGATTCCCAGTATTGTGTGATTGTCCACCATTTTGTCATCTGATGTGATTTTCTTATCTGTTGTAAATCCTGCCTCTGTGATGTTAATGAGGGGGGAATATCTTGAGCCAGTTTCTTTTGGGATGTAAAAGAAAGAAGCGAGCTGAGAGACAGGGGGACCTCATACCACCAAGAAGCCAACACTGGGAGCAGAGCGTATCCTTTGGACCCAGGGTTCCTGCATGGAAAAGCTCCTAGTCCAGGGGAAGATTGATGAGAAAAACCTTCCTCCATAATCGCCAGAGAGAGAAAGACTTACCCTGGAGCTGACGCCTTGATTTTGGACTTCTAGCCTACTTTACTGTGAGGAAATAAATTTCTCTTTGTTAAAGCCATCCAATTTTGGTATTTCTGTTATAGCAGCACTAGATAACTAAGACAGTCCAGTTGTGAGGATTTTTGTTTTCTTTATGTTGAGGTGTAATCCATACTGAAGGCTGTAGTCTATGATCTTCGTCAGTAAGTGCTTCAAGTTCTCTTTGCTTTCGGTAAGCAAGGTTGTGTCATCTGCATATTGTAGGTTGTTAATGAGTCTTCCTCCAGTCCTGATGTCATGTTCTTTTTCATATAGTCCAGTTTCTCGGATTTTTTGCTTAGCATATGTCTTAGTTATCTAGTGCTGCTATAACAGAAATACAACAAGTAGATGGCTTTAATAAAGAGAAATTTATTTTCTCACAGTCTGGTAGGCTAGAAGTCCAAATTCAGGGTGTCAGCTCTAGAGGAAGGTTTTCTCTGTCTGCCCTGGAGGAAGGTCCTTGTCTTCAGTCTTCCCCTTGGACCGGGAACTTATCTGCACAGGGACCCCTAGTCCAAAGGACGCCATCTGCTTCCAGTATTGCTTTCTTGGTGGTATAAGGTCCCTGATTCTCTTCTTGCTTCTTGTTCCTTTTATCTTGTGTAAGATAAAAGGTAGTGCAGGCCACACCCCAGGGAAATTCCCTTTACATTGGATCAGGAATGTGACTTTAGTAAGGATGTTACAATCCTACCCTAATCCTCTTTAACATAAAATTGCAATCACAAAATGGAGGACAACCACATAATACTGGGAATTGTGGCCCAGCCAAATTGATACACACTTTTTGGGGGGACATAATTCTCATACACATGGAATAAATATGGTGCAAGCATACAACCGTGATACAAACCTTTCTGATTTTAAACCATGCAGTACCCCATTTGTTCTATTCAAATGACGCCTCTTGGTCTGTGTATAGGTTCCACATAAGCACAATTAAGTGCTCTGAAATTCCCATTCTTTGCAATGTTATAGATAATTTGTTATGATCCACAGAGTTGAATGCATTTGCGTAGTCAGTAAAACAGAGGTAAACATCTTTCTGGTATTCTCTGGTTTCACCCAAGATCCATCTGATATCAGCAGTGATACCCCTCATTCCATATTGTCTTCTGAATCCGGCTTGAATTTCTGGCAGTTCCCTGTCAGTTTACTGCTACAGCCACTTTTGAGTGATCTTCAGTAAATTATTACTTGCATGTGATATCAATGATACTGTTCGATAATTTCCACATTCTGTCGGATCAACAAATAGGGATCTCTTCCAGTTGGTTGGCCAGGCAGCTGTCTTCCAAATTTCTTGGCATAGGCAAGTGAGCATTTCCAGCACTGCATCCATTTGTTGAAACATCTCAGTTGGTATTTTGTCAATTCCGGAGCCTTGTTTTTCACCGATGTTTTCATTGCAGCTTGGACTTTTTCCTTCAGTACCATCAGTTCTTGATCATATGCTACCTCCTGAAATGGTTGAACATCCACCAGTTCTTTTTTTGGTATAGTGAATGTATGTTTCTTCTATCTTCTTTTGTTTCTTCCTGCATCATTCAATATTTTGCTGGTAGAATCCTTCAGTACTGCAACTTGAGGCTTGAATTTTTTCTTCAGCTCTTTCAGTTTGAGAAATGCCAGGTGTATCCTGCCCTTTTGGTTTTCTAACTCCAGGTCTTTGTACATTTCATTATAATAGTTTGTCTTCTGGAGCCGCCCTTTGAAATCTCCTGTTCAGCTCTTTTACTTCATCATTTCTTCCATTTGCTTTAGCTACACTGTGTTCAAGAGCAAGTTTCAGAGTGTCTTCTGACATCCATTTGGTGTTTTCTATCTTTCCTGTCTTCTTAATGACTTTTTTGTGTGTGCGTGCTTTAGGTGGAAGTTTAGAGAGCAAATTAGTTTATCATTCAACAGTTTATATGCAGATTGTTTTGTGATATTGGTTTCAGTCCCTGCAGTGTGTCAACACTCTCCCCTTCCACACCCCAGTCACCTGTTTCCATCCATCTGTTTTTCATGTCCCTTCTTGCCTTCTCGTCATTGCTTTTAGGCGAGTATTGCCCTTTTGGTCTCATATATGTGATTGAATTAAGAAGCACATTCCTAATGTGTTGTTTGTTTTGTAGACCTATCTAATCTTTGTCTGAAGGGTAGACTTCTCTAGTGGCTTTAGTTCTGAGTTAAAAGGGTATCCAGGGGCCATAGTCTCAGGAGTTCTTCCAGTCTCTGTCAGACCAGTAAATCTGGTCTCTTTTTTGGTGAGTTTGAATTTTGTTCTACATTTTTCTCCTGCTCTGTCTGGGATTGTCTTTTGTGATCCCTGTCAGGTGGTTGGTGGTCGTAGCTGGGCACCATCTAGTCCCAGGCTCAGGCCGGTGGAGACTGTGATACTTTTGGTCCATTAGTCTTTTGGACTAATCTCTCCCTTGTGTCTTTGGTTTTCCTTATTCTCCTTTGGTCTGAATGGGATGGAACCAGCAAATATGTCTTAGATGGCCATGCACAGGCTTTTAAGACCCCAGACACTACTTACCAAAGTAGGATGTAGCACATTTTCTTTATAAACTGTTGTTTTAAATAATCTTTATTGTGCTTTAAGTGAAAGTTTACAAATCAAGTCAGTCCCTCACACAAAAATCCATATACACCTTGCTATACACTCCCAATTACTCTCCCCCAATGAGACAGCCTGCTCTCTCCCTCCACTCTCTCTTTTCATGTCCATTTTGCCAGCTTCTAACCCCCTCCACCCTGTTTATAAACTTTTTATGCCAGTTGACCTAAATGACCCCCATGACATGATCCCTAGCCCTCAGTCCCACTAACTCAGTCACTGAGGGTGTTTGGATGTGTCTGTGAAGCTTCTGTGACTTTGCCTTGGTCGAGTTGTGCTGACTTCCCCTATATTGTGCACTATCTTTCCCTTCACCAAAGTTAATACTTATCTACTATCTCCTTAATGATTTCCCCTCTCCTATGCTCCCCTCCCTCATAACCACCAAAGATTGTTTCTTTCTGTGTAAACCTTTTCTTCAGTTTTTTTAGTAGTGGTCTCATACAGTATTTGTCCTTTTGTGATTGACTTGTTTCACTCAGCGTAATGCCTTCCAGATTTATCCAGGTTGTGAGATATTTCATGGATCATCATTGTTCTTTATTGTTGTATGGTATTCTGTTGTGTGCATTAGTGTAATTTGTCCATTTGTCTGTTGATGGGCACTTAGGTAGTTTCCATCTTTTTGCTATTGTGAATAATACTGCAGTGAACATGAGTGTGCATATGTCTATTTGTGTGATGGCTCTTATTTCTGTAGGATATATTCCTAGTAGTGAGATTTTTGAATTGTATGGTATTACTCTTTCTAGCTTTTTAAGGAAGTGCCATATTGTTTTCCATAGTGGTTGGGCCATTTTACATTCCCATCATAATGTGCATAAGAGTTCCAATATCCCCGCAACCTCTCTAACACTTATTATTTTCTGTTTTTTTGATTCATGCCAGTAATGGCGGAGTAAGATGGTATCTCTTTGTAGATTTGATTTGTATTTCTCTAATTGCTAGTGATTGTGGGCATTTACTCATGTGTCTGTTAGCTGCCTGAATGTCTTCTTTGGTTAAGTGACTGTTCATATCCTTTGTCCAGTTTTTAATTGGATTATTTGTCTTTTTGTTGTCGAGGTGTTGCAGTATCTTGTAGATTTGAGAGATTAGATCCTTGTGGGATAGTCAAAAATTTTTTCTTAGTTTGGAGGTTCTCTTTACTCTTTTGGTGAAGTGTTTTGATGAATATAGTGTTCAATATTTAGGAGCTCCCAGTTATTTAGTTTATCTTCTGGTACTTGAGCGTTGCTAGTTATGGTTTGTATCTGTCTTAGTTATCTGGTGCTGCTATAACAGAAATACCACAAGTGGATACCTTTAACAAAGAAAAATTTCTTATCTCACAGTCAGGTATGCGAGAAGTTCAAATTTAGGGCATCAGCTCCAGGGGAAGGCCTTCCCTGTCTGTCAACTCTGGAGAAATGTTCTTGTCATCAATCTTTCCCTGGTCTAGGAGCTTCTCAGCACAGGGACCCCGGATCCAAATGACACAGTCTGCTCCTGGTACTACTTTCTTGGTGGTATGAGGTCCTTTGGTCTCTCTGCTTGCTTCTCTCTTTTATATGTCAAAAGAGATTGACTCAAGACACAACCTAATCTTGTAGATTGAGCCCTGCCTTATTAACATAACTGCCTCTAATCCTGCCTCATTAACACAGAGGTAGGATTTATAACACATTGGAAAATCACATTAGATGACAAAATGGTGGACAGTCACACAATACTAGGAATCATGGCCCAAGAACCAGAGGTCAGATGAACAGGAGCCAGCTGCAGAATCTAGCATGAGCAAAAAGCCTCCGAGTCCTAACACAATGTCTGCTTATATTTGATACAGGCCACAAGCTCAAGGAAACTCCCTTTCAACTGATTGGCTACTCACAGCAGATCATATCATAGGGGTGATCACATATCAAATCTCAACAGGGAAGTGACCCCAACATTATACGACTGCCAAAACATTGAGAATCATGGCCCAGCCAAGTTGACACACACTCGTAACCATCACACAGTTTCTGCTGAGTAATCAGAGCTTCATCTAATTGTTTTCTCTTTGTGACTTTATTTTTCTAGAGCTGCTTTAAGGATTCTTTCTTTGTCTCTGGTTTTGGCAAGTGTCATTATGATAAGTCTTGATGATTTTCTCTTGGGGTCTTTCTTATATGGGATTCGTAGAGCTTCTTGGATGGTCAGCATTTCTTCTTTCATGATATTTGGGAAGTTTTCTGCCAGCAAATCTTTAACAGTCTTCTCTGTGTTTTCCATTTTTTCCTGCTCTGAAGCTCCAGTAACGTGAGTATTTTTGCTCTTGATTGTGTCTCACTTAATTCTTAGGTTTTTTTGATTTTTCTTCATTGTTTTCTCAGATTTTTCTTCAAAGTGGCATACATGGATTTATCTTCAGTCTCACTGATTCTGTCTTCCATTATTTCTAATTTGCACCTAAAACTTTCTATTCAGTTGTCTGTTTCTGAAATTTTGTTGTTTATCTTTTGGATTTCTAGTTGCTGTTTTTGTATGATTTCTAATTATTTTGACATTTTGTTCTTTTATTATTTTGCTGAATTCTGCTATTGCTTTGTCTGTTTTCCTTGATTTTAGCTATGTTTTCATTGGCTCTGTCTGTTTTCCTTGATGCCTTTACTTATTTCTTAGAGAGTCCTACATATTAGACTTTTAAATGCCATATCATGTATTTTCACTGCTTTTTCTTCTACCGGAAGTTCACTTGATTTTTCATTTTGGTCGTTTGCTGGAGCCATCTTGTCCTGCTTTTTTGTATTATTTGATATTGTGTGCTGTCTCTGCGACATTGAGGTATTATGTTGTTTAATTATTGATTATGTGTTCATTTGTTTCATACTGCAATTTTATTTTGTTTTGATATGTCAGAGCAGGCGAGCCAGGCATGTTTTGCTGCTTTCTTATCTATGAGTGCGATAGTTCTCAGCATCTTGTCTGGGTAGGCAGGGCAGCAACAGGCAGGGTGAGGCTGCTTTACTATATACTGGTGTAGTGAGGTGGCTGAGAGGACTGAGCAGGCACTGTCTTCTGATGTTGGTCCAGTAGTGTGGGAGCTTTTCCAGCCCCTTGCTAGATGGGTGTAGGTGTCAAATGGGGAGTGGTGCAAGCTCGCTTCCCACCATTCAGCAGCTGGTCAGGTGGTGCGAGGGGAGGCACTGTGGCCCACCGTGGTGCCTAGCCTGAGCACTGGGTTGCTTTGGCCATGGTGGTATGTCAGGGGCTGGTGGAAGGCGGGGGGGGTGGTGTACAAAATTAGATGAAGGGGAGAAAGAAAAGGGATAGAAAGAGTAAAAATAAAGTAGCCCACAAATGGGGACTGTGCAGGCCTGGAAGCCAAGATGAAAGTGGGGTAGGTTACATATCAGGCTAAGTGGGAGGTAGCAAAAATAAAAACGAACGAAAGAAAGAAAAAGTGGCAGTGTGATGGAGGCGGGGCAGACCCAGAGCAGCTATAGGCTGGTGGCTGTCCAGATGTGGCAGTGTGGTGGGGTCTGGCAGCAGGAGGGGGAGGAGCCATCCAGAGCTAGGTCTAAGGAAGAAGGAAAAAGGAGAGAGAGAGAGAAAAAAAAAAACTGTCAGCGGGGTGGGCACCAGTAAGTGGGGGTTGCATAGACCCAAGGTCCAGTTTCATGAGAGAGGATGTGATGTGCAGAACTATGTGGGAGGGACAGAGAAAAAAGGAGAGAGAAACAAAAGCAAAAAAAAAAAAAAAAAATGGTGACGTGATGTGAGTTGGTGAGTAGAGGTGAGATAGACCCTGGGCAGCTGTAGGCCACTGGCTCTCTAGCTGAGGCAGCGAGGCATGGCCCAGTAGGATGGGATAGGGGTGGTGTATGGGACTAAGTGGGAGGGAGAAAGGAAAACAGAAAAGAAAAAAAATGGCTGCATGGCAGGAGGTGACAGTTGGGGGCAGGACAGACAGTGCAGGGAGTCTGTGTGCCAGCAGCTCTCTAGCTGAGCGGTGCAGCACAGCCCATGAAGAAGGGGCAGAGGGAGTGCATGGGGCTAAGTGGGTGGGAGAAAGAAAAGGAAGGGAGGTTAAGACAGAGAAGAAAAAAATGTAGGGCTGAGGGGACCAGCTATTGTGGGGGAGAAAGTGTTTGGTTGTATTCAGGAAATTTCTTAGCTTTTGGTTTAGTCCACTTGGGCTGACTTCCCCTGTATTGAGTGTTGTCCTTCCCTTCACCTAAAATAATTCTTGTCTACTATCTAATTTTTTTTTTTTTTTTTGTGAATACCTCTCTCCCTCCTTCCCCACCCTCCTAACCATCAAAGAATGTTTTCTTCTGTGTTTAAACCTTTTCTAGAGTTCCCATAATAGTGGTCTCATACAATATTTGTCCTTTTGCGACTGACTAATTTTACTCAGCATAATGCCTTCCAGATTCCTCCATGTTATAAGGTGTTTCACAGATTCATCATTGTTCTTCATTGATGCATAGTATTCCATTGTGTGACTGTACCATAATTTGTTTATCCATTCATCTGTTAATGGGCATTGGTTGTTTCCATCTTTTTGGTATTGTAAACAGTACTGAAGTGAACATGGGTGTGTGTATATCTATTTGGGTGAGCACTATTGTTTCTATAGGATATATTCCAAGGAGTGGGATTGCTGGATCGTGTGGTACTTCTATTTCTAGCTTTTTAAGGAAGTGCCAAATCGATTTCCAAAGTGTTTGTACCATTTAACATTCGCACCAGCAGTGTATAAGCGTTCCAGTCTCTCCACAACCTCTCTAACATTTATTATTATTTTGGATTAATGCCAGCCCTGTTGGGGTGAGATGGCATCTCATTGTAGTTTTGATTTGCATTTCTCTAATGGCTAATGATTGTCAGCATTTCCTCATGTATCTGTTAGATGCCTGAATATGTAATGACTTTTTTAATAGGTCAGTTGTCTTGTGGAATGTCCCATGTTCTGAATTTTTCTGAGTGTTTTCTTATGATGATGTTGAATTGTTCCTCTCTCCCCTGTATTTCCTATAAACTAGAATTTCATTCTAAAGGCTCGATTAGAGTCAGGTCAACCTTTTTTGTTTTTGGTTGTGGGCATATGAGAGTTTATCGTACCTCCCTTTCAATGTTTTGATTATACAAATTTTCAAACATACAGAAAAGATGAAGAAGAAATGCTGGGAGCCACCTTCCTGTGGGAACACTCCTCATTAAGATTATATGTGCTACGCGATGTTGAGCACTTCATCACAGCAGACACAACAGCACTGCTTGTTCTAAGCGATACTGTGTGATCACTTGTTTAAGGAAATGACTGCCAGACCTCTCGAATACCAAGTTTTTTTTTTTCCTTTGCAATTGGCAAGTACCTGTGGGATTCCTGGCTCCACGTAAATTCTAGTTACTCAGAAACCTAATTGTTGTAGTGTCTATTGATGGCTCAATAGATACTAAAATACACTAAATAAATACAAATATACTTAGTGTCTGTTATCCTATGCATCTGTCAGTTTGTCATACTGTGGGGGCTTCTGTGCTATGCCACCAGTATTCAAATACAAACAGGGTCACCTATGGCAGACAGGCTTCAGCTGAGCTTCCAGACTAAGACAGACTAGGAAGAAGGACCTGGCAGTCTACTTCTGAACAGAATTAACAAGTGAAAACCTTATGAATACCAGTGGAACATTGTCTGATGTAGTGCTGGAAGATGAGCCCCTCAGGTTGGAAAGCACTCAAAAAAGATGACTGGGAAAGAGCTGCCTCCTCAAAGTAGAGTCGACCTTAATGATGTGGAGGGAGTAAAGCTTTTAGAACCTTCATTTGCTGGTGTGGCATGACTCCAAATGAGAAGCAGCAGCTATAAATATCCATTAATAATCGGAACATGGAATGTACAAAGTATGAATCTAGGAAAATTGAAAATCATCAAAAATGCAATGGAAAGCATGAAAATCAATATCCTAGGCACTAGCGAGATGAAATGGACTGGTATTGGACGTTTTGAATCACACAGTCATATGGTCTCCTGTGCCAGGAATGACAACTTGAAGACGAATGGTGTTGCATTCATTGTCAAAACGAACATTTCAAGATGTATCCTGAAGTACAACACTGTCAGTGATAGGATAATATCCATACACCTACAAGGAAAACCAGTTATTACGACTATTATTCAAATTTATGCACCAACCACTAACATCAAAGATAATGGCATTGAAGATTTTTACCAACTTCTGCAGTCTGAAATTGATTGAACATACGATTAGGATGCATTGATAATTACTGATGATTGGAATGTACAAATTGGAAATGAAGAAGGGATCAGTAGTTGGAAAATATGGCCTTGGTGATAGAAACAATGCCAGAGATCACCTGATAGAATTTTGCAAGACCAACGACTTCTTCATTGCAAATACCTTTTTTCACCAGCATAAATGGTGACTGTACATATGGCTCTCACCAGGTGGAATACACAGGAATCATATCAACTACATCTGTGGAAAGAGACAATAGAAAAGCTCAATGTCATCAGTCAGAACAAGGCCAGGGGTCCACTGTGGAACAGACCATCAGTTGCTCACATGCAAGCTCAAGCTGAAACTGAAGAAAATTAGAACAAGTTCACGAGAACCCCAAAGTATGACCTTGAGTTTATCTCACCTGAATTTAGAGAGCATTTCAAGCATAGATTTTACACATTGAACGCTAATGACCGAATACCAGGTGAGTTGTTGGAATGACATCAAGGACATCATACATGAAGAAAGCAAGAGGTCTTTGAAAAGACAGGAAAGAAGAAAAGACCAAAATGGATGTCAGAAGAGACTTTGAAACTTTCTTTTGAATGTAGAGTAGCTAAAGCAAAGGGAAGAAATGATGAAATAAAAAAGCTGAGCAGATTGCAAAGGGCAGCTCAAGAAGACAAAGTAAAGCATTATAATGTCATATGCAAAGGCCTAGAGATAGAAAACCAAAAGGGAGGAACACATTCAACATTCCTCAAGTTGAAAGAACAGAACAGAAAATTTAAGCCCAAGTTGCACTGTTGAAGGATTCTATGAGGAAAATATTAAATGACGTAGGAAGCATCAAAGGAAGATGGGAGGAATATGCAGTCACTGTACCGAAAAGAATTGGTGTACATTAAGCCATTTCAGGAGGTGCATATGAGCAGGAACCAATGGTACTGAAGGAAGAAGTCCAAGCTGCACTGAAGACATTGGTGAATACGTTGGTTCCAGGAATTGACGGAATACCAACTGAGATTGTTTCAACAAACAGTGCTGAAAGTTGCTCACTTGTCTATACCAAGAAATTTGGAAAACAACCACCTGGCCAAATGACTGGAAGAGATCCATATTTATGTATATTCCAAAAAAAGTGATCCAGTGGAATGCGGAAATTATTGAACAATATCATTAATATTACATGCAGGTAAAATTTAGCTGAAGACCATTCAAAAGTGACTGTAACAGTACATCGACAGGGAACTGCCAGAAATTCAAACTGAATTCAGAAGAGGATGCACCATTACGGATAGCATTGCTGATGTAAGATGGATCCTGGCCTAAAGCAGAGAATACCAGAAAGATGTTTACCTGTGTTTTATTGACTATGCAAAGGCTAGTCAGTGTGACTGTGTGAATCATAAATTATGGATAAGACTGTGAAGAATGGGAATTCCGTAACAGTTAATGGTGCTTGTGAGGAATCTGTACATAGATCAAGAAGCAGTCATTTGAACAAAACAAGGGGATGCTGTGTGATTTAAAGTCAGGAAGGGTGTGCATCAGGGTTGCATCGTTTCACCATACCTATTCAGTCTGTCTGCTGAGCAAATAATTTGAGAAACTGGAGTATATGAAGAAGAATGGAGCATCAGGATTGGAGGAAGGCTCCTTACCAACCTGTGAAATACAGGTGACACAATCTTGCTTGCTGAAAGTGAAGAAGACTTGAAGCACTTACTGATAAAAATCAAAGGCCACAGCCTTCAGGATGGATTACACCTCAACATAAAGAAAACAAAAATCTTAACAACCGAATCAATAAGCATTATCATGATAAATGGAGAAAAGATTGAAGTTGTTAGGGATTTCACTTTACTTTGAACCACAGTCAACACCCATGGAAGCAGCAGCCAAGAAATTAATGTATTACATTGGTTAAATCAGCTGCAAATGACCTCTTTAAAGTTTTAAAAAGCAAAGATGTCACCTTGAAGACTTAGGTGTGCCTGACCCAAGCCATGATGTTTTCAGTCACCTTATTTGCATGCAAAAGCTGGACAATGAATAAAGAAGACTGAAGAATTGACACCTTTCAGTTGTGGTGTTGGTGAAGAATATTGAATACTATGGACTGCCAAAACAATGAACAAATGTGTCTAGGAAAAAGTACAAGTTTTTAGAATGATCCTTAGAAGCAAGGCTGGTGAGACTGTGTCTCACATTAATTGGACATGTTATCAGGAGGCATGAGTCCCTGAAAAAGGACATCATACTTGGTCAATTAGAGGGTGAGCAAAAAAGAGGAAGACCCGCAACAAGATGGATTGACACGGTGGCTGGAACAATGGGCTCAGGCATAACAACGAGTGTGAGGATGGTGCAGGACCGGGCACTGTTTTGTTCTGTTGAACATAGGGTAGCTGTGAGTTGGAACCAACTCAGCGGGCATCTAACAACAACATTGATCTGTTGAAGATTCTTGTCTGACCGAATTCTGTGCTTGAGTCTACAAAACGTTGAATCTTGTAAAGCTCGTTATTCTTTAAAACCAGAAAAAACCCCAAACCATTGCTGTTACGTCGACTCCAACTCACGGCAACCCCATCTGTGCCAGAGTAGAAGTGTGCTCCAGAGGGTTTCCATTGGTTGATTTTTTAGAAGTAGATTGCCAGGGCTTTCTTTTGAAGCACTTTGATGGACTCAAACCTCCAGCCTTTTTGTTTGCAGTCCAGCTTGTTAACCATTTGCACCACCCAGCTCTTCTACATCGACTGTGAAAGAACTACAATGCCTTCTAAAAAAAACTGGATAAAAGTGAGCTTTTTTTGATACCTATCGTCTTAGGCTGGGTTCTCTAGAGAAGCAAAACCAGCAAAGCTTTTAAATATATACAGAGAGAGATTTATATCAAGGAAATGGCTCACAAGGTTGTAGAGGCTGGGACATCCCCAGTCCGTGGGTCAGAATAGATGCTTCTCCTGATTCATGTAGCCACAGGGACTGGCAAACCCAAGATTGGCAGGCTGGAGAGCAGGGCTCTTGATCGCAGGCTGTGAAAATCGAGGAATCCAAGGATTGGCAGGCAAGACCGCAGGTAAGCTGCTAGCTCCGGCGGAGCCAGCTGCGGGATCCAGAACAAGCAAAAGCCCAAGCCTTGCCAGAATTATCCACTTATATTCAATGCAGGCCACACACCCATAGAAACTCTCTTTCAACTGACTGGCTACTCACGGCAGATGCAATCATGGAGGTGATCACATCATATCACATCTCATCATGGAAGTGATCACAACGTCATAGGACTGTCAAACCACTGAGAGTCATGGCCCAGCCAAATTGACACATAACCTTAACCATCACACCCATTAAATACTTAATAACTAGATTTCCATTCAATTTCTTTGCTGTTTCTTTGTATCACTAGTGAATGTTGTTCATTTAGAAAATGCCTTTAAGGAGTGTGTACAGTGGGAAATTTAATTGTGTTATATTCATACTATGAAATACTATGCAGCCATTAAGAATAGAGCTGTGAGTGACATGAAAAAATATGAATGATATGTTAAATAGAAAAAGCAAAGATGATGTCAGTAATGATAATACCCCACTTTTATTTGATAACTTCTATGTGTATATGTAATGGGATGTCAAAATGGGACTTTTAGTGTATCAATTTCATTAGGGCCATAAAGGTGGCAGATACCCTTGCAAAGCAAGGCGCTAGGCTACTTAAGCAGGACTTACAAAAAAAAGATGGTTAAAAGTTGGTTTTGTGATGGCTTACTCAGCACCTACAGCAAGTGTGTTTAAGATGAGGGAGAGGCAGGTTAGAAGGACTGTTTGGGGAGAAAATTTCTTTGGAGAGAGTTTCCAGAATGCTTTGTCATTCCACCATCACCACCATGGAGAGGACCCTGCCCAGTGAGTAGATTGGAAGGGACAGTGCTCTTTTAATATTATATATAAGATAAACATATTGTTACATCATGTCATGTGATATAAACATTCATACACATACAGACATGCACATACACAAGTCTGTATACTAAACTGTTAGCAGTGGGTATACAGGTGGTTGGGATTAAAGGTTATAGGGGCTTTCATTCCCTTTTTCATGTACTTGTGTAACATTTGAATTTGTTTCCAGTAGGCATATATTACTTTTGTAACTTAAAAATGCAAACCTGAAAAAACATGTAGAACTTTAAAGACATGTTTACTGAGGTGTATTTATTATCGTCTTAGGTAATGAAAAGTTCTGGACTGTTTCCTTTAGAATAGAATTGCGGTATAGTGGAAAAAGACTGGCATAATGAGAATTTGGTGATGGCTTTGGATCTGTTTCCAATGGGTTTTATCATCTTGACTGAGTTGCTTTCCTTCTCTAGGCACAGACCCTGTCTGTGAAACAGAAAACTGTGTTCAGCTAGGTATGTCAGAAGCCTCTTTCCAACCCTAAAATTCTGCCATCATTTAAAAGTGGCGCTGTCTTTTAGCCAACCCTGTAAAAGAGAGTAACCGTTTCCTATGTTCTTTTTTGCTCCCTGGCAGAGGGCTGGTACTTACTTTGAGGAAGAGGCTAAGGAAGAGGATAACAAATAGAGTGAGAAAAGCACAGAATTCAGTTTTAAAATGCTTTTTCCCATTCAGTGATGTTGGGTAATTAGTTTGGCCTGAATCATCGCTGACCAGAATACAGAAAAAGCAGCCATAACAACAAAAACCCAACAGGCACTGCCAGCTAGCTCTTGACCTCCGTAGCTCCCCTCTGCCTGCCCAGGTGTCTTCTCTTGGTGAGCCTCCCTTCCCTGCTGCAGGGAGAGTGCAGGAAGGCTCAGGAGCTGCCCAGCTTTGGAGGAGTCCCGGCTCCTTACCTGCGAAGTTCTATCATTCCACAGCCAGCTGGGGGGTCACATGCCACCAGTGGAAGCTGAATATAGGCCTGTGGGGTGTTTTCATTATGCCCCAAATCCTATCTGCCAAGGACTATCTCTGGTGCTTCCGCTCATCTGTTTCCCTGGGTTCATCCAAGTGGACGGGGAGTTATTGCTAATTTTTCCATCTAAATGTGTAAGTCAGTGGAACAATAAGTTGTTATTGTTGTTAGGTGCCGTTGAGTCGATTCCAACTCATAGCGACCCTGTACACAATAGAATGAAACACTGCCTGGCTCTGTGCCATCCTCAAAATTGTTGCTATGCCTGAGCCCAGCGTTGCAGCCACTGGGTCAGTCCATCTGGCTGAGGGTCTTCCTCTTTTTCGCTAACCCTCTGTTTTACCAAGTATGATGTCCTTCTTCAGAGACTGATCCCTGCTGATAACATGTCCAAAGTATGTGAGATGTAGTCTTGCCATCCTTGCTTCTAAGGAGCATTCTGGCTGTGCTTCTTCCAAGACAGATTTGTTGGTTCTTCTGGCAGTCCATGTTATCTTCAATATTCTTCACCAGTATCACAATTCAGAGGCATCAGCTCTTTGGTCTTCCTTATTCGTTGTACAGCTTTTGCGTGCATATGAGTCCTCAAGGTTATATCTTTGCTTTTCAGTACTTTAAAGAGCTCTTTTGTAGCTGATTTGCTCAATACAATGCATCTTTTGATTTCTTAACTGCTGTTTCCATGGGTGTTGATTGTGGATCCAAGTAAAATGAAATCCTTGACAACTTCAGTCTTTTCTCTGTTTATCATGATGTTGTTTATTAGTCCAGTTGTGAGGATTTTTGTTTTCTTTATGTTGAGGTGCAATCCATACTGAAGGCTGGGGTCTTTGATCTTCATTAGTAAGTGCTTCAAGTCCTCTTCGCTTTCAGCAAGCAAGGTTGTGTCATCTGCATATCACAAGTTGTTAATGAGTCTTCCTCCAGTCCTGATGCTCCATTCTTCATATAGTCCAGCTTCTCAGATTATTTGCTCAGCATACAGATCGAATAGGTATGGTGAAAAGATACAATCCTGATGCACACTGCTCCTGACTTTAAACCACGAGGTATCCCCTTGTTCTGTTTGAACGGCTGACTCTTGATCCATGTACAGGTTCTTCATGAGCACAATTAAGTGTTCTGGAATTCCCATTCTCCGCAATGTTATCCATAGTTTGTTATGATTCACACAGTCAAATGCCTTTGCATAGTCAATAAAACACAGGTAAACATCTTTCTGGTGTTCTCTGCTTTCAGCCAGGATCCATCTGATATCAGCAGTCATATTCCTGGTTCCACTCCCTCTTCTAAATCCAGCTTGAATTTCTTGCAGTTTCCTGTTGATATACTGCTGCAGCCGCTTTTGAATGATCTTCAGCAAAATTTTGCTTGCATGTGATATTAATGATATTGTTTGATAATTTCTGCATTCCGTTGGGTCACCTTTCTTGGGAATAGGCATAAATATGGATCTCTTCCAGTCGGTTGGCCAGGAAGCTGTCTTCCATATTTCTTGGCATAGACAAGTGAGCACTTCCAGCACTGCATCCGTTTGTTTAAGCATCTCAGTTGGTATTCCGTTAATTCCCAAAGCCTTGTTTTTTGCCAGTGCCTTCAGTACCATCAGTTCCAATCATATGTTACCCCTTGAAATGGTTGGACATAGACAAATTCCTTTTGGTATGGTGACTCTGTATTTTTTCCATTTTCTTTTGATATTCCTATGTCGTTTAATATTTTCCCCGTAGAACCCTTCAGTATTGCAACTTGAGGCTTGGATTTTTTTCTTCAGTTCTTTTAGCTTGAGAAATGCTGAACATGTTCTTCCCTTTTGATTTTCTATCTCTAGGCCTTTGCACATGTCATTATAATACTTTGTCTTCTCAAGCTGCCCTTTGAAATCTTCCGGTCAGCTCTTTTACTTCATTTTTTCCTTTTGCTTTAGCTACTCTGGAAACCCTGATGGCGTAGTGGTTAAGTGCTACGGCTGCTAACCGAGAGGTCGGCAGTTTGAATCTGCCAGGCGCTCCTTGGAAGCTCTGTGGTGCAGTTCTACTCTGTCCTATAGGGTCGCTATGAGTCGGAATTGACTCTACGGCAGTGAGTTTAGTTTTGTTTTTTTTAGCTACTCCATGTTCAAGAGAAAGTTTCAGAGTCTCTTCTGACATCCATCTTGGTCTTTTCTTTCTATACTGTCTTTTCAGTGACCTCTTGCTTTCTTCATATATGATGTCTTTGATATGCCACAACTCTTCTGGTCTTTGGTCATTAATGCTCATTGCGTTAAATCTATTCTTGAGATGGTCTCTAAAGTCAGGTGGAATATACTCAGGGTCGTACTGTGGCTCTCATGGGCTTGTTCTAATTTTCTTCAGCATCAACTTGAACTTGCATATAAGTAATTGATGGTCTGATCCACAGTCGGCCCCTGGCCTTGTTCTGACTAGTGATCTTGAGCTCTGCCATCGTGTCTTTCCACACATGTAGTCAGTTTGATTCCTGTGTGTTCCATCTGGCGAGGTCCATGTGTCTAGTCACCGTTTATGTTAGTGAAAAATGGTATCTGCAATGAGGAAGTTGTTGGTCTTGGAAAATTCAATCATGAGATTTCTGGCATAGTTTCTATGACTAAGGCCATATTTTCCAACTACCAATCCTTCTTTGTTTCCAGTTTTCAAATTCCAATCTCCAGTAATTATCAGTGCATCCTGATTGCATGTTTGATCAATTTCAGACCACAGAAGTTGGTAAAAATCTTCAATTTCTTCATCTTTGGCCTTAGTGATTTGTGCGTAAATTTGAATAATAGTTGTATTAACTGGCTTTCCTTGTAGATGTATGGATATTATCCTATCACTGACAGTGTTCCACTTTAGGATACATCTTGAAATGTTCTTTTTGATGATGAATGCAACGCCATTCCTCTTTAAGTTGTCAATCCCGGCATAGTAGACCGTATGATTGTCTGATTCAAAATGACCAATACCAGTCCATTTCAGCTCACTAATGCCTAGGATATTGATCTTCATACATTCCATTTCATTTTTGGCGATTTCCAGTTTTCCTAGACTCATACATTGTACCTTCCAGGTTCCGATTATTAATGGATGTTTGGAGCTGTTTCTTCTTATTTTGAGTTGTGTCACGTCAACAAATGAAGGTCCCGAAAGCTTGACTACATCCACATCGTTAAGGTTGACTCTACTTTGAGGAGGCAGCTTTTTACCAGTTGTCTTTTGAGTGCCTTCCGACTTGAAGGTCTCATCTTCTGGCACTGTATCAGACAATGTTCCACTGCTATGCATAAGGTTTTCACTAGCTAATTCTTTTCAGCGGTAGACTGTCACATCCTTCTTCCTAGTTTGTCTTAGTCTAGAAGCTCACCTGAAACCTGTCTGCCGTGGGTGACTCTGCTGGCATAGCTTCCAGCATCACAGAAGCCCCCCCAGTATGAGATACTGACAGATGTGTGGGGTAGAACAATAAGAGAAAGACAAAAACACTCTCTAGAAAACCTCTGGCCACCACTTCTTAGTTCATTTGGCATGGAATATTACTGTGTACAGGCAAAAACCCATTACAACTATTAACATCAAAGAGAAGAGTTCTGTATAATAAAGCTACTTCTGTGTCCTGCTAAATGGCCCCTGGGAACTGCTGTGTTCTGGCCAGCAAATGCTATACAAGGAATGATCGGGGTACAAGAAGTACCTTTTTGGGGGTTTTGAGGTAAAAAGTCACTCTGTATAATGAAAGGTTTTGGACTTGATAGTGTGTTTTTATTGTGGGCAGGCGGGGAGAGGGAAGCCAGTTGAGCTGAGCTGAGCTGAGCTTATCCGAAACTGAGATCTTCACCATTTTTTCCTTCCAGCCACTATAGCAGTTACTTCTCAGCTTCTGTCATCCTTTGCCCCTTCAATCTTATATCATCTTATTCACATTAAAACACCCCACTGAACTCTGAAATCGCCGGCACAAGGGAGACAATTCAGAAGGAAGAAGTGGGTAAAGTGATGTGTACCTGCTCTTCCATCTTTATCTTGCTGTACTCAAAACGTATTCTTTGTTCATGAAGGTGGATCTGGCTGGCTGCTCAGTTTCATATATATAGCTTCTTGAAACAAGTAAAATGATATCAAGTAGGGCATTGCATTACAGCCGAGCAATTGGAATCTCTCACATGGTCATTATAAAGAGATTTTACTCATGTGGCTTCTTTGGGAAGAATGTTGGTCTTTATCATCTGGGGCAGAGGTTGTGGGAATGACAGCGAACGCTTCCCCTGGCTGAGGGCGCAGTTGTTCTTGTGAAATATTTAAGTATGCTCCTGGTTGAGTAGGTCTTCATGAGCCACGTTCCAGGAAAAAAGAAAGGTGTATTCATTTAGTGTTTGTTATTTGCTCTACGCTGGGATATTACATCGACCAGGTAAGGCTTCTGGCCTTTGTCGAGCTCACTGTAATTTCTAGGCTTTCCTGCAAAGTCGGGTTTCTTTGTTGCTTGTGCTTTAGAACAAAGGATATTATTGGTAATATTTGCTAATGTAGAAGGCAGCACAGTACAAGCTGTTGCCTGACCTGACATGTTAGTGTCAGAAATAGTTTTGCTTCCTAAGTTTTCATTTTTCCATTCATCTGTTCTTAGAACCCATTCCTCACTCTGCTTCTGCAGAAAGAAGATGCAGGGTTACAAAGTTTCCTAGTATTAGCCTTTTAAAAGCCACTTGCTACTGAGTTGATTTTGTACCATGGCAACCCCATGTATGTCAGAGTAGAGCTGTGCTCCATAGAATTTTCAATGGCTGATTTTTCAAAAATAGATTGCCAGGTCTTTCTTTCCAAGTGCCTCTAGGTGGACTTTGGAGTCCCTGGGTGTTGCACATGGTTAGGTGCTTGACTGCTAACCGAATACCCAGAATTGACTGCACAGCAACTGTTTTGATTTTCTTTTTTTTACTGGGTGAACTCCACCAATAACCTTTTGGTTAGCAGCCAAGCACGTTAACCATTTGCACCACCTGGGGACTCAGTGTTAGCCTTTAACTCATTGTGTAGAGTTGATTCCGACTCATAGTGACCCTGCAGGACAGAGTAGAACTGCCCAGTAGGGTTTCCAAAGCTATAAATCTTTACGGAAGCAAACTGCCACATCTTTCTCCCGTGTAGCAGCTGGTAGGTTTCAACCACCGACCTTTTGGTTAGCAGTTGAGCACTTAACCACTGCACCACCAGGGCTCCTTTGTTAGTCTTTAGGGCACCCAGTTCCACCCAGTTCAGTTTATTTAGTCTTCCCTCCTTCCCCAGTCATGGGTTGCAAAAGTCATAGGCAGAATATTGGCAGCTTACTCTAAGTTATTCATTATTTCTTTCTCCTTTTTTTGTGGTAAAATATATACATAACAGGAAACCCTCATGGCGTAGTGGTTAAGTGCTACAGCTGCTAACCAAAGGGTCAGCAGTTCGAATCCGCGAGGCGCTCCTTGGAAACTCTACGGGGCAGTTCTGCACTGTCCTATAGGGTCGCTGTGAGTCGGAATCGGCTCAATGGCACTGGGTTTGGTTTTATTTTGTGTTGATATACATAACAAGACATTTGCCATTTTAATATTTTTTAATATACAATTTAGTGACATTACTTTCCTCACGTTGCAGCCATCACCACTATCCATTTCCAAATTTTCCATTACCCCTAACAGAAACTCAGTGCCTCCTAAGGAATGACACCCCCTTTCCCCCTCCTTCCACCCCTGGTAACCACTAATGAACTTTGGTCTCTATACCTTTGCCTTTTACACATAAGTGGGGTCATACAATATTTGTTCTTTGTGCCTGGTTATTTCACTTAGCATAATGCTTACAAGGTTCATCCATGTAGCATGTATCAGGACTTCATTTCTCTCTGTGGCTGAGTAATATTCCATTGCATGTGTGTGTCACATTTTCTTTACCCGTTCATTTGTTGATGATCACTTGGATTGTTTCCAGTTCTTGGCTATTGTAAATGGTGCTGCATTGAACATTGGTGTACAAGTATCTGTGTGTGGTCCTGCTTTCAAGTCTTTTGGGTGTATGTCTAGGAATAGAATTGCTGGATGGCGTGGTAGTTCTATGTTTTACTTTTTTGTGGAACCGCCACACTGTTTTCCACAGTGGCTGTACTATTTTACATTCCCACCAGCAATGGGTAAGGGTTCCAGTTTCTCCACATTCTTGCGAATAGTTGTTGTTTTCTGTTTTTCTTATAATAGCCATCTTAGTGGGGGTGAAGTGGTATCTCATTATAGTTTTGATTTGCATTTCCCTGTGGCTAATGATGTTGAGCATTTTTTTCACATGCTTGTTGGCCATTTGTATATCTTTGGTAAAATGACTATTTCTTAATTTATATTGGGGAAACACACATTTATTGCCATCATGCAAATGAAACAGTGAAGTTTTATCTTAATGAGCCAGGCTTGACAAGTTTTCCTAAATTACTTTGCCCTTGTATATTGTATCTCTTTGTGGAGTTGGATATAGTGTAGGAGACGAGACTTCTCAAGATATAAACAGGAATATGAGAGGAAATGTGAAAATATTCGAGCATTTAATCTCTGCCACACAGAACTACCCATTGTCCAAAGAGAACACGTGTTGTGCAGTTTGGTACAATGTAAGGATTTATGAAGCAACATGTGACCATATGCCCAGTGTACACTAGGAATCATGGTGCATGCAAAGGGCATGTGGGACACGTACAACATACGTGTCAGTGTTCTTATCAGGCAAAACTTTACTGTCTTCTCTTAAAAATAATAAGCTTTGCATTTGCATGGCACTTCACTGTATATGAAGTACACATATCATTATCCCATTTGTTCAAATGTGTGAATGGGAAGGGATTTATTTCCATTTTACACCTGAGGTTTAAAGAAGAACCTGGACTTAAATGCATTTTGGATCCACGCTCAGTGCTTTTATTATCATAACGCCTTAAACATGGACATATTAAATCACATGAAACAATATAACCTAATGTCCCAGTTTATGGTATTGATAACAAGTCCTGTGAGGTCAGAGAAGGTAGATATTTGTGTAGGACCCTATAAAACAGTGATCTTACAGGATAAAAACAATGACTGTGGAAGGAAAAGACCTGGATTCTGGTCCTGCCTTTGCTTTTCATCCTGTGACTGTAAACAAGTTTCTTAACCTCTGTGAACCTGTTTCCCCACCACAGACTGTAGGGATAATGGCCCCTGCCTTCTTTAAGGAGATGCTGTGAGGATCAAATACCATGTTTGCAAAAGCTCCTTTCTGAAGAAAGTGCTATTTAAGTGTAGCATGTAAGTAGGGGCATTTTGTGTTGTGATTTTTTTTTGAAAATTAATTGTTTATATCTTTGAAATAATGAGAAAATAAATACAAATCCAAAAACCCAAAATAACACAGGAACCATCATCTGTAAGAGTTACGACTTGCCTAGATATTTTGGAGAGACAGTTGATTCTTTGGGTACAATGGGATTATAGTTTTCTTTTAATTATGGTAAAGTCCTCCTCATTCAATAAGACTTTCCCCTTTGGCTGAGTGGTTTCATATAAGTTGAATTATAACTGTCCCCCTGGGAATTTCCACTTGTGGGAAATCTTTCTTCCGTGTCCTATATTTTCCAGTATATTGATAAAGAATGTGTTCTAATAGTAACTTTGCCTAGATATTATTCATCAGTTCCTTATGGATATTATGTTGATGGTACTGTGAAGTTCAAAAAATGTCTGTAGGCTGCATTGTAAATAAGATCAGTTTAGTCTAGAATGTTGTTTTAGGTAGACTAAACTACTTTTCAACCAAAGAGTTAGAGAGCCACCAACATTGGTTTATAGTAGACTTATGTGTTTTTCTGTTCCTTTGAAATTTTGCTAGCTCTCTTGGAGCACTCTTGACCAGCCTCCCCTTAACTCACTCACTGGGTTACTTTCCATATACCATCATTTCCTCTGAATCATCCTGACTGTCCCATCATGCTGGACAGCTAAGAGGCCTCGCTCTGGAATGCTGGTGTACTCATCCCCTCAGCTGGGCTGTATGCTTCCTAAGAAAGTGTAAAGTTTGTTCCCGGCTTCAAAGAACAATTTACTATTTCCTATGGTTACGTGATATGACTAGGTCATGCTCTCGGCTCACGTCATTCCTTAGCTGCATTCACCTGGTGCCTATGCAAGATGGGAATGTAAAAGAAAGTTTCACTTACATGACTGGTACCTTGGTACTCTTCATGTGTACCTTGGGACACCTTATGTGGTCTCAGGGTAGTCAGAAATCTTAAATCCTATCTACTTTCCAGAGGAAAAGCAAAAGCTGTTGGACCTTAAGGACTAGGGCCTAGATTAGTGCAGTGTTATTCCCATTCATTCTGTTGGTCAGAGTAAGTCACAAGTTACCAGATTTAAAGGGTGTGGATATAGAGTCCACCTTTTCATCTGTGGGGCCACATGGCAGCTATCTTTGGAAACTCTCTACCAAGTTTACAAATATTTATGCCTGTTAAGTCTGTTACTATATGTTGTGGACTGAATTGTGTCCCCTCAAAATATCTGTCAACGTGGCTAGGTCATGATTCCCAGTATTGTGTGATTGTCCACCATTTTGTCATATGATGTAATTTTCTATGTATTGTAAATCCTATATCTGTGATGGTAATAAGGCAGGATTAAAAGCAGTTATGGTAATGAGGCAGGACTCAATCTACAAGATTAGGTTGTATTTTATGTCAAACTCTTTTGAAATATACAAGAGAGAAGCGAGCAGAGAAACATGGGACCTCATACCACCAAGAAACGAGAGCCAGGAGAATAGCGCATCCTTTGGACCCAGGGCCCCTGCACTGAGAAGCTCCTTGACTAGGAAAGATGACCTTCCCCCAGAGCCGACAGAGAGAAAGGCTTCCCCTGTAGGTGGCACCCTAAATTCAAACTTCTAGCCTCTTAGACTGTGAGAGAATAAATTTCTCTTTGTTAAAGCCATCCACTTGTATTTCTGTTATAGCAACACTAGTTAACTAAGATACTGAAACTACTTAATTAAGTTATAGGTCAACTGATACAACTTGCTAAGCAGCTGTTGAATTAGATGTGTGAAAGACAACTGTAAAACATTGGGGAGTAATTTATAAAAATGTAGCTTTGCAAGAGTCTAAGTTCACTCCACTTTAAATAAATTGAAATTGGAAATCATAAACAGTATATTAGGTATGGTTTATACAAGAGAGGCAATGAGAGAAACCCAATTAATAAGCTTTGCTATACATTCTAAGATTAGGTAATAAACATACATTTTTGTGTTTAAATTAAAATAAGATGTTTAAGATAATGGTTTCCTACTTCAGACATGCTTTACAATCCCCAAGCCACTCACTGATTGCTTTAGATAGGAATATCTAATATCATGCCTTTAGAAGCTGCTTCTTCACGTACTTGCTGGTAGATTTTGAAAGATAGAAAAGGCTTGTGTGATAAATGAAAAACACATTTTAAAATGATCACTCATTTGTATTTATTCATAAAGTGTTTTACAGAACTTATACATAACATTTTTCAAGCTGAAAAGCCATAATATGGAGACAGCCATCTGTCTGAGCTAGTATACCTATAATGTTTTGTGTTTCCACTAATGATGGGTTTTATGTATCATTTTCTCTCCTTGCTTTTAGCAGCTTTTGGTTTGTAAGAGTGCTTTGTTAATTCAATTTTTTTGTTTTATTTCGTTCTGGTTTTTTCCATTTGTTGTAACTACAGGCTCTAGGCCAGCGCTGTCCAGTAGAACTTTCCGTGATGACGGAGATGTTCAGATTCTGCACGGTCCGATATGATAGCCACTAGTCACATGTAGATATTGAGCATTTGAAGTGTGACTAGTGCAGATGAGGAACAGAATTTTCTTTGAATTTAATTTTCTTAATTAATAAATTCTGTTTCATAGAGCAGTCTTAGGTTAACAGATAAAATGAGCAGAAAGTATAGAGTTCCCATATACCCTCTCTTGCCTCATACACAGTTTCCTTTTTATTAATATCTTGCATTAGTATGGAAGATTTGTTGCAGTTTTGAACTAGTATTGATATATTATTATTAACAAAAGTCCATAGTTTACATTCAGGTTCATTCTTTGTGTATACAGTCCTGTGAGTTTTGACAAATGTATAATATCTTGTGTGTGTATTCCATATGATACTGTGTATGATATTTAGTGTCGTACAGAATAGTTTCACTGCCTAGAAATCCTCTCTGCTCTACCTATCCATCCCTCTTTTCCTCCCCCACCATCCCAAACCTATGCAACAAGTGACTTTTTACTCTCTCTGTAGTTTTGCCTTTTAAAATAATACATAAAACCCAGTGTTAGTGTAAATACTAACACTGTGGGCAAACTGCCTCAGACAGTTGGGCCATTTATGTATATCATGGTTTTACCGGAAGGTTATATAGTTGGAATCATATAGAATGTAGTTTTCTCATACCAACTTCTTTCACTTATCAATATTAAGGTTCTTTAATGTCTTTTTGTGGCTCTTTTTTTTTAAAATCATTGAATAAAACTGCATTGTACGGATGTAGAGTAGGTTTTTTTTTTTTTTTTTTCCATTTACCTACTGAAGGACATATTGGCTGCTTGAAATTTTTAGCAACTGTGAATAAAGCTGCTATAAAAATTTGCATGCAAGTTTTTGGGTGGACATAGTTTTTATCTCATTTGGGTAAATATACAGGAATGTAAATTCTGGGATTGTATAGTAAGACTCGAAGACATGTGGATATTATCCTATGACTGACAGCATTATATTTAAGGATAGATCTTGACGTGTTCTTTTTGATGACAAATGTGATGCCGTTCCTTTTCCATTTGTCATTCCTGGCATAGGAGAACATATGACTGATTCAGAATAGCCAATACCAGTCCTTTTGCACTTACTAATGCCTAGAATATCTATCTTTAAGCATTCCATTTCATTTTTGACAACTTCCATATTCCTAGATTCATACTTTGTACATTCCATGTTCTGATTATTGATTGATGTGTGCTGCTATTTCTTATTTTGTGTCATGCCACATCAGCAAATGAATGTCATGAAAGCTCTACTCCATCCATGTCATTAAGGTTGACTCAACTTTGAGGAGGCAGCTCGTCCTCAGTGGTATTTTGAGCACCTTCCAAACTGAGAGGCTCATCTTCCAGCAGTATATCAGACGCTATTCTGCTGCTGTCCACAAAATTTTCACTGCGCAATTTTTCCAGAAGTAGATTGCCAGGACCTCTTCCAAATCTATCTTAGTCTAGAAGCTCCGCTGAAAGCTGTTCACTTTGGGTGACCCTGCTAGTATTTGAAATACCACTGGCATAGATTCCAGATGTATCCTCAAATGCATGATAGGGTAACATCCGTACATCTACAAGGAAGATCAACTGATATGAATATTATTCAAATTTATGCACCAAACACTAATGCCAAAGATGTGGAAATTGAAGATTTTTACCAACTTCTGCAGTCTGAAATTGAATAAACATGCAATCAAGATGCATTGATAATTACTGTGATTAGAATGAGAAAGTTAGAAACCAAGAAAGATTGGTAGTTGGAAAAGATGGCCTTTGTTATAGAAATGACACCAGAGATCCCATGATAGAGTTTTGTGAGACTAATGACTTTTTCATTGCAAATACCTTTGTTCAACAACGTAAACGGCAGCTATATACATGGCGCTCACCAGTTGGAATACGTAGGGATCAAATTGACCACACCTGTGAAAAGAGATGATGGAAAAGCTCAATATCATCAGTAAAAACAAAGCCAGGGGCTGACTGGAAAACAGACGATCAATTGCTCATATGCAAGTTCAAGTTGAAGCTGAAGAAAATTAAAACAAGTTCACGAGAGTCAAAGCACAGCCTCGAGTATATCTCACCTGAACATGGACACCATCTCAAGAGTAGATTCGATATATTGAACACTACGAAAGATAAGATGAGTTGTGGGATGACATCAAGGACATGAAGAAAACAAAAGGTCATTAAAAGGACAGAAAAGAAAAAAAAAAAATCAAAATGGTTCTCAATAGAGACTGAAACCTCTTGGACATAGAGTAGCTAAAGCAAAAGGAAAAAATCTTGACGTAAAAGCTGAACAGAAGATTTCGGAGGGTGGCTCGAGAAGACAAAGTTTTATAATAAAGTGTGCAGAGACTTGGAGTTAGATATCTAAAAGGGAAAAACACACTTGGAATGTCTCAAGCTGAAAAAACTGAAAAAGAAATTCAAGCCTTGCATTGCAATATTGAATGATTCTATGGGCAAAGATGACAGGAATATACAGAGTCACTGAACCAAAAAAAAATGGGTCGATGTTCAGCCATTTCAGGGGTAGCATATGATGAAAAAAACAGTGGTGCTGAAGGATGGAGTCCAAGCTGCACTGAAGGCACTGGTGAAAAACAAAGCTCCAGGAATTGTTAGAGTAGCAATTGAGATGTTTCAAAAAACAGATGTAACACTGAAAGCTCACTCATCTATGGAAGACAGTTACCTGGCCAACTGACTGGAAGAGATCCATATTTGTGCCCATTCCAAAAAAAGATGATCAAACAGACTGTGAAAATTATTGAACAATATCACACACACGTAAAATTTTGATGAAGATCATTCAAAAACTGTTGCAGCAGTACATCGACAGGGAATGGCAGGAAATTCAAGCCAGTTTCAGAAGATGATATGAAATTAAGGATGTCATTGCTGATGTCAGATGGATTTTGGCTGAAAGCAGAGAAAGATGTTCACCTGTGTTTTATTGACAATGCAAAAGCATTCAACTGTGTGGATCATAACAAATTATTGATAACATTATGAAGAACGGGGATTCCAGAACACTTAGTTTTGCTCATGAGGAACCTGTACATAGATCAAGAGGCAGTCTTTCGAACAGAACAAGGGAATACTGCGTGGTTTAAAGTCAAGAAAGGTGTGTCAGGGTTGTAGCCTTTTTACCATACTTATTTAATCTGTATGTTGAACAAATAATTCAAGAAGCTGGACTATATGAAGAAGAATGGAGCATTAGGATTGGAGGAAGACTCATTAGCAACCTTTGAAAGGCAGGTGATACAACCTTGCCTGATCAAAGTGAAGATGACTTGAAACACTTACGGATGAAGTTCAAAGACTTCAGCCTTCAGTGCGGATTTACACCTCAACATAAAGAAAACAAAAATCCTCACAACTGGACCAATAAGCAACATGATAAATGGAGGAGAGATTGACGTTGTCAAGGATTCCCTTTGACTTGGATCCACAATCAACATCCATGGAAGCAGCAGTGAAGAAATTAAACGATGTATGACATTGGGCAAATCTACTAAAGACCTCTTTAAAGTGTTAAAAAGCAAAGATGTCACCATAAGACCTAAGGTGCACATAACCAAGCCATGGTATTTTCAATTGCTTTATGTGCATATGAAAGCTGGACAATGAGGAAAACTAAAAAAGAATTGATGGATTTGAATTATTGTGTTGGCAAAGAATATATGCTATTGACTGCCAGAAGAACTAAAGATATGACTTGGAAGAAGTATAGCCAGAATGCTCCTTGGAAGCAACGATGGTGAGACCTCATTTCATGTACTTTGGACATGTTATCAGGAGGGACCAGGCTCTGGAAAAGGACATTATGTTTGGTAAAGTAGAAGGTCAGCAAGAAAGAGGAAGACTCTGTGAGATGGATTGACACAGTGGCTGCAACAGTGTGCTCAAACATAGCAAGGTTGTGAGGATGGCACAGGACTGGACCATGTTTCATTCTGTTGTACGTAGCATTGCTATGAGTCAGAACCGACCTGACAGCACCTAGCAACAAAAACATGGTAAGACTTATGTTTATCTTTGTAAGAAACTTTCAGACTGTCTTCTAAAGTGACTGTACCGTTTTACTTCACACAATAATTAAACAGAGTTACTGATGCTCCACACCCTTGCCAATATTTGGTAGTGTCATTGTTTTGGATTTTAGCCATTCTGATAAGTGTGTAGTAATTTATTAAGTTTAAATTTAAACACTCACATGTGCCTTGTGGTTACCATATTGGAAAGTGAAGTTCTAGAATTCTTTTCTTTATACCCATTTATACTACTGAGTTTTTTTTAATCGGTTGTTTTAGCTAGACCTTGTAATACATTGTTGACTAATAATTGTGATCAGATGTATCCAGTCTGGTCCTTGATCTTGGTTGAACACTTGGTATTTAATTATTTCAAATAATATTTACAATTTTTAACATATGGTCTATGTTATTTTAAGGTAATCTTATTCTATTGCTATTATTTTTAGAGTTTTAAAAAATTTGGACTGGCTGCTGGATTTCATCAAATAACATCTATCTATATGAACAAAATTTATCTTTTTTCTGATTGAGCTTTGATTTTATGAACATCTTAGATATTTTTCACTCCTACCAAGGCTTAACAAAAGTCAGATTCCTTACACCTGACCCACTGTTCTTATGTATTTCTCATTACATCCATAGAGTGGAGTCCCTGGGTGTTGCAAACAGTTAAGTGCTTGGCCGCTAACTGAAAGGTTAGCAATTCAAGTTCATCTAGAAGGCACCTGTGAAGAAAGGCCTGTTTGTTTACTTCTGAAAGATCAGCCATTGAAAATTCTGTGGGGTGCAGTTCTACTGTGACACATGTAGGGTTGCCACGAGTTGGAATTGACTTGACGGCAACTGTTTTTTTTTTTTTGGCTTTGTACCGCCATAAACCAAAAAAAAAAAAAAAAACCGTTACCATTGAGTTGATACCGACTCATAGCAGCCCTATGGGACAGAATAGAACTGCCTTGTAGGGTTTCCAAGGAGCGGCTGGTGGATTCAAACTGCTGACTTTTTGGTTAGCAGCCATAGCTCTTAACCACTGCACCTTTTTTTGTTTAAACCAAATTACTTGCTACTTTCCAAACAAACTTTTTCTTCCAGATTTTGTGTCTTTACTCATGTTGTTCTGTTGGGAATAACCCCTGCATGTCATATTTCTGTTCATACTCAAAATTTAAAGCTATCTTTTCTAAAGCTGTTCTTTATTTCCCAGTCAGAAATAATCTGTCCCTCATTTGAACTATTATAGCACCTGATTTGTATCACTTACATCAGATATTGAACTGATTGTCTATTCATAGAACATTTTGCTTTGGCCTACCAAAATGAATTACTTGACATTCAGCCATTTCAGGGGGTAGTATATGATCACAAACTGATGGTACTGAAGGAAGAGGTCCAAGCTGCACTGAAGGCATTGGTGAAAAACAGGCATTCAGGAATTGATGGAATACCAGTTGAGATGTTTCAGCAAATGGATGCAGTGCTGGAAGCACTCACTCATCTGTGCCAAGAAATTTGGAAGACAGCTACCTGGCCAACCCACTGGAGGAGATTCGTATTTGTACCCATTCCAAAGAAAGGTGATCCAGCAGAATGCAGAAATTATCGAACAGTAACATTATTATTACACACAAGTAGTACTTTGCTGAAGATTGTTCAGAAGCAGTTGCAGCAGTACCTTGTCAGGGAGCTGCCAGAAGTGCAAGCTGGATTCAGAAGAGGACGTGGAACAAGGGATACCATTACTGATGTCAGATGTGTCATGGCTAAAAGCAGAGAATACCAGAAAGATGTTTCTGGTATGCAAAGGCATTCCACTGTGTGGGTCATAACAAATTATGGATAACATTGCGAAGAATGGAAATTCTATAACACTTAATTGTGCTCATGAGGAACCTGTACTTAGACCAAGAGGCAGTTGTTCGAACAGAGCAAGGGGATACTGCATGGTTTAAAGTCAAGAAAGGTGTGCGTCTGGGTTGTATCCTTTCGCCGTACTTACTCAAGCTGTGTGCTGAACAAATGATCTGAGAAGCTGGACTAGATGAAGAAGAATGCCGCATCAGGATTGGCCGAAGACTCATTACCAACCTGTGAATGCAGATGACACAGCCTTATTTGCTGAAAGAGAAGACTTGAAGTACTTACTGGTGCAGATCAAAGACTACAGACTTCTGTATGGATTACATCTTAACAAAATGAAAACAAAATCCTCAAAACAGGGCCAGTAAGCAACATCATGACAAATGGAGAAAATATTGATGTTGTCAAGGATTTCATTTTACTTGGATCCACAATCAACACCCATGGAAGCAGCAGTCAAGAAATCAAACGACGCATTGCATTGGGCAAATCGGTTGCAAAAGTCCTCTTTAAAGTGTTTAAAAGCAAAGATGTCACTTTAAGGACTAAGGCGTGCCTGTCCCAAGCCACAGTGCTTTCACTACCCTATCTCAGCTACTTTCAGTTTTTCTGTTTCCTCTGGTATTTATTTCATATTTCTAGAACAGCAATATTATGCTGCTGTTTCTTTTTATCCAGTTTGAGTCCTCACCCATTAAATTCCTGCTGTGTATGAAGGTTTATCTCTCTTATACCATCCTCACGCCCTAATCGTGTCCTCCTGTCCTCCTACTACAGTGGTATCACAGTTGTTGGTTTACGTTATTATGAGTGTAGTGTGCTGTAACAATTACCATTTCCTTATAGAATTTTTTCTTTTACTAGAAGGCACTGGGTTAGAATAAATAATTGCCTCATATTTCTGTTGCTTAGTTTTCTAACTCAACTACCTATCAATAATTATTAAACTTCTTACCAGAACAACAAAATGCTGTTAATACAATACAATCAAATAATAAAGCTAATTTCAAACTCAGTGTCCTTTTTTTTTTTTTTTTTTTCCTTAAACCCGTTATTTCCTCTTGTTCCAGTTTGGGCTGGTTGGTCCCTGCGTCTCCTGTGAGTCAAGCACTGGTATTTCACTTCACAGTCTTTCTAGAAATTTCCTTGTTGTCTTGTTATTATCAGATCCACTCTTCCCAGGAACCCACGCCTTCCTCTATCTTGGTGTATTCCTTCTTTTTGGTGGAGCACCTTGTCCACAGGTTTCTAAGATGAGCTCTTACACATCTGGAAATGTCTTTATTCTGTCCTCATGCTTGACAGATAATTTTCCTTGGCATGGAAGTCTAGCTAGTAGATAATTTTTCCTCATCAACGTGAAATACAATGCCATTTGTGTTCCAGTCCTTTGTGCACTGTTAGTGTTATTATCATTAAGCTCTTAGGCTTTCCCCTCTACTCTGGTGCTCCAGAATTTCTAGGTGGTGTGTCTTGGTATGTTTGTTTTTACTATCTCAGTTCTCTGTGCTTTTCTTTTATTAGTTCCTTGATAATACCTCCTGCTTTTTCTCCCCATCCCCTCTCTGGATCTTCTCTTAGTTGGATATTGGACCTTGTGATGGATTGGATTTGTCCCCCAAAAATGTGTGTCAACTTGGCTAGGGCATGATTCCTAGTACTGTTTGTTGTCCTCCATTATGTGATCTGATGTAATTTTCCTATGTATTGTAAATCCTAACCTTTATCATGTTAATGAGACAGGATTAGAGGCAGTTATGTTAATGAAGCAGAGCTCTATCTACAGGATTAGGTTGTATCTTGAGTCATTCTCTTCTGAGATATTAAAGAATCAAGCAGAGAGTAGAGGGACCTCATTACCACCAAGCAAGAAGAGCCAGGAGCAGAGCATATCCTTTGAACCTGGGGCCCCTGCACTGAGAAGCTTCTAGACCTGGGAAAATTGATAACAAGGACCTTCCTCCAGGATGGACAGAGAAAGTCTCACCCTGGAGCTGGTGCCCTGAATTTGGACTTCTCTCCTCCTAGACTGTGAGAGAATAAATTTGTTTATTAAAGCCATCCACATGTGGTATTTCTGTTATAGCAGCAATAGGTAACTAAGATGGAATTTGGTACCAGGAGTGGGGTGCTACTCTTAACAGACGTAAAATGTGGAAGCAGTTTTGAAACTGTGAATGAGGAGAGGCTGGAAGAGTTTTAACGTGCCTAATAGTAAAAGCCTAAATTGCCTTGAAGAGACTGTTAGTGGAATTATAGACATCAAAGACAATTCTGGTGAGGGTTCAGAAGGAAATGAGAAGAGCTGTTACACTGGAGATGGCGCAGATGGTGAGAAACAGCAGCAGAGAAATGGTAGCAGCAGGACCAGGAGACCCGCTTGAAATGGCCTGGGAGCCGACCCACAAAGCAAGAGAGCTGAGTGCATTCGAGCAGGAGGCTTCCTGGTGGAGTATGATGCCTCTGGATATTTATCAGTGGAGCTAGGCTTGCCAACCCACAGAGCAAGAGAGCTGAGTGCCTTTGGGCAGGAGGTTTCCTGGTAGAGTGGGGTGCCTCTAGGCACTTATCAGTAGAGCTAAAGAGCTTTGGAACACTTGCCTGAGCAGGGCAGAAACCAGGCTGGCCCTAGGGTCCCAGGGGCTGAGAGGCCAAGGAACAAGGAGCAGAAGCTGAAGAGACAAGGAGCACAGGAAGCAGAGCTGCCTCAGTCTCACAGGGTAAGGGCACGACCTCTGGGGTCTCAAAGGGTAGGGCACAGCCTCCTAGGTTTCATCGTGTCAGATCTTCACCTACTCAGTTCCGAAGTTGGGGGTGCCTTTCATGAGGGCCAGTGGGATGGGTCTAATTCTGCTGCCCAAAGCTGAAGGGACAGGGTTGCCTTTCACAAGGGCCAAGGAAGTGGAGTCACCATTCAGATGGGCTAGGAGAATGGGGTTTCCCAAAGCCAAGGGAACAGAGTTGCTATTCCAGTGGGCCTTGAAGGGACCTCCACTCAGAATCCAGAGAACATGGCCAACGCCCATAGTCTGGAGGATGGGACCATTGCCTAAATGTTCTCAGAGAACAGAGGATTATTTTCAAGTCTCGAGAGCTAATGTAATGTGTTGTGCTGACTTGCTTAGCACCTGTTATCCCTTCTTTCTCTCTAGTTTCTCCTATTTCTAATGGAAATGTCTGCCTTGTGCTTGTTCCACCATTGTACTTTAGAAATATAACTTGTATTCTAGATTTCACAGATGACAAAGAATTTAGCCCCAGAAGATTTTGGACTTGAAGTTGACTTAAGACTTTGAGCCCCAGTGGCACAGTGCTGAACAGCTCAGCTGCTAACACTGGTTCAAATCCAAAAGTTGCTCCTTGGAAACCCTATGGGGCAGTTATACTCTGTCCTATAGAGTCTCCGTGAGTTGTAATCAACTTGTTTTACATGTGACAAGGGTATGAATTTTGGGGGGGACAAAGGGTGGAATGTTATGGATTGACTTGCGTCCCCACAAAATGTGTGTCAGCATGGCTAGGCCATGATTCCCAGTATTGGTAGTTGTCTTCCATTTTGTGATCTGATGTAATTTTCCTATGTGTTTTAAGTCCTGATGTCTGTGATGTTAATGAGGCAGGATTAGAGGCAATTATGTTAATAAGGCAGGACTCAACCTACAGGATTGGGTTGTATCTTCAATCAGTCTCTTTTGAGGTATAAAAGAATTGAGCAGAGAGGAGAGGGACCTCATTACCACCAAGCAAGAAGAGCCAGGAGTGGAATGTATCTTTGGCCCTAGAGTCCTTGCGCTGAGAAGCTCCTAGTAAAGGGGACGATTGATGACAAGGACCTTCCTCCAGAAAGGACAGAGAAAGAAAGGCTTTCGCTGGAGCTGGCACCCTGAATTCTGACTTCTAGCCTCCTAGACTGTGAGAGAATAAACTTCGGTTTGTTAAAACCATCCACTTGTGGTATTTCTATTACAGGAGCACTAGATAACCAAGACAGTCGTCTTGGATTGATCTTATTTGCTTTTCTTTTCTATTCTGTTTTCCTTCTCCCGTGACTTCTTGGAAATACTTTCTGTTAAACTTTTCCACCCTTCTGTTAAACTTTTTATTTCTGTTGTTATATTTTGAATTCCTGTGAGCTTTTTTTCTCTGAACTTTTTTTTAGCGTAAAGCATGAATGCCATGTCACTTTACCTCCCTGAAGGAAGGAGAAGTGACATGGCATTCATTAATACCACATGAAGTAAAATTTTGCTGATGATCATTCAAGGGCGGCTACAGGGAACTGCCAGAAATTCAGGCCAGATTCAGGAGTGGATGTGAAACCAGAGATACCATCACTGATGTCAAATGGATCTTGGCTGAAAGCAGAGAATACCAGAAGGATGTCTACCTGTGTTTTTATTGACTGTGCAAAGGCATTTGACTGTGTGGATCATAGCAAATTATGGATAACATTGTGAAGAATGGGAATTCCAGAGCACTTAATTGCGCTCATGAGGAACCTGTACATAGATGAAGAGGCAGTTGTTGGGACAGAACAAGGTGATACTGAGGGGTTTAAAGTCAGGAAAGGTATGTGTCAGCCTTGTATCCTTTGACCATACCTATTCATTCTGTATGCTGAGCAAATAATCTGAGAAGCTGTACTATATGAAGAAGAATGGGGCATCAGCATTGGAGGAAGACTCATTAACAACCTGCGTTATACAGATGACACAATCTTGCTTGCTGAAAGTGAAGAGGACTTGAAGCACTTACTGATGCAGATCAAAAACCAGAGCCTTCTGTATGGATTACACTTCAACATAAAGAAAACAGTAATCCTCACAACTGGACCAATAAGTCACATCATGATAAACGGAGAAAAGATTAAAGTTGTCAAGGATTTCATTTTACTTGGATCCACAATCAACAGCCATGGAAGCAGCAGTCAGGAAATCAAAAGACACATTGCATTGGGCAGATCTGCTGCAAAAGACATCCTTAAAGTGTTCAAAAGCAAAGATGTCACCTTGAGGACTAAGGTGTGCCTGAGCCAAGCTGTGGTATTTTCCATTGCATCATATGCGTGTGAAAGCTGGACAATGAATAAGGAAGACCAAAGAATTGATGCCTTTGAATTGTGGTGTTGGCGAAGAATATTGAATATACCATGGGCTGCCAAAAGAACAAAGAAATCTGTCTTGGAAGAAGTATAACCAGAACACTCCTTAGAAGCAAGGATGGCGAGACTATGTCTTACATACTTTGGACATGTTGTCAGGAGGAATCAGTCCCTGGAGAAGGACATCATTCTCGGTAAAATACAGGGTCAGGGGACAAGAGGAAGACCCTCAGTGAGATGGATTGACACAGTGGCTGCAGCAGTGGGCTCAAGCATAACAAAGTAAAGGCTCAACCATACAATGTAAGGGTGTCACAGGACCGGGCAGTGTTTCATTCTGTTGTGCATGGGGTTGCTGTGACTCAGAACCGAGTTGATGGTACGTAACAACGACAACAACAACAAAGCTTTTGGCATAAGTTCCTTGTTTGTGGAGTTCAATAAATGAACCAATAAAGGGAAGATTTACATGCACAGAACAGGACAATAAATGAAACTTTCTGTTCTTGAATCAAATTCTGCTGTAGTATGAAGATTGCTTGAAATGAACCCGTGAACTTAATGTCTCTCTGCTTGGGTTTCATTAAAAAAAAAAAAAAAAGGTTTCATTACTAAAGCAGAAATTTCTTTCTTTTTTTTTTTTTTTTGGTGAAGAAAGTTGAATCTTAAAAACAGTCAACAATAAAGCTGTTACAACATGCTATTTTATCAGAGTTTTAGGGCTAACTTTATGGAGTCCCCAGGTGGTGCAAACAGTTAGGTGCTCAGCTACTAACCGAAACGTCAGAGGTTCAAGTTCACCCAGCGGCACCTCAGAAGAAAGGCTTGGGGATCTACTTCCAAAAAAAAAAATCAACCATTAAAAACTATGTGGAGAACAGTTCTATTCTGATACACATGGGGTCGCCGTAAGCCACGGTCAACTCGACAGCAGTTGTTTTTTGTTTGTTTGGGGCTAATATTCCTAATCCTTGAAGGTTTTCACTAGAAACCTGGACAACCTCACTTTCTTCATCACCTTTGTTTGCTCTCCTTTAGAAAACCTAGTCATGGCCCATCTCATCCACAGCCTCACCAGCTGTCTTTCTTATATGCCAGAGTCAAAAGGTGTTCAGTTTATGAGCTTGGCACTTTAAATAGCACAGTTACTCAGGGTCTAATTATAACTTCACACAGGGCATGCTTGCTACCCTTGTCCTCTAGCCCTAGAGGACTATCCCAGGTTCCTAGTAATACATATACCTTATGGCTTATTTGGACTGTTTTTAAAGAAAACTAACATTTTCTTTAAATAATGTGATTGAAAGCATTTATGTAGTATGAGTTTATATGCTCATTTATTCATTGCTAGATATTTTTATAATGAAATTTTTTCATTATAAGAAAAACCATTAGAAAGTATTTTTTAAATAATTTTTATTGTGCTTTATTTAAGAGAAAGTTTACAAATCAAGTCAGTCTCTCACACAAAAACCCATATGCACCTTGCTACACACTCCCAATTACTCTCCCCCTAATGAAACAGCCCACTCTCTCCCTCCACTCTCTCTTTTCATGTCCATTTCGCCAGCTTCTAACCCCCTCCACCCTCTCATCTCCCCTCCAGGCAGGAGATGCCAACATAGTCTCAAGTGTCCACCTGATCCAAGAAGCTCACTCCTCACCAGCATCCCTCTCCAACCCATTGTCCAGTGCAATCCGTGTCTGAAGAGTTGGCTTCAGGAATGGTTCCTGTCCTGGGCCAACAGAAGTTCTGGGGACCATGACCACCAGGGACCTTCTAGTCTCAGTCAGACCATTAAGTTGGTCTTATGAGAATTTGGCGTCTGCATCCCACTGCTCTTCTGCTCCCTCAGGGGTTCTCTGTTGTGTTCCCTGTCAGGGCAGTCATCGGCTGTAGCCGGGCACTATCTAGTTCTTCTGATCTCAGGATGATGTAGTTGCTGGTTCGTGTGACCCTTTTTGTCTCTTGGGCTCGTAATCACCTTGTATCCTTGGTGTTCTTTATTCTCCTTTGATCCAGGTCAGTTGAGACCAATTGATGCATCTTAGGTGGCTGCTTGCTAGCGTTTAAGACCCCAGACACCACTCTTCAAAGTGGGATGCAGAATGTTTTCTTAATAGATTTTATTATGCCAATTGACTTAGATGTCCCTTGAAACCATGGTCCCCAGACCCCTGCCCCTGCTACGCTGGCCTTCGAAGCATTCAGTTTATTCAGGAAACTTTTTTGCTTTTGGTTTAGTCCAATTGTGCTGAGCTCCCCTGTACTGTGTGCTGTCTTTCCCTTCACCTAAAGTAGTTCTTATCTACTATCTAATTAGTGAATCCCCCCTCCCACCCTCCCTCCCTCCCCCTTCTCGTAATCACAAAAGAATGTTGTCTTCTCAGTTTAAACTATTTTTCAAGTTCTTATAATAGTGGTCTTATACAATATTTGTCCTTTTGCAACTGACTAATTTCACTCAGCACAATGCCTTCCAGGTTCCTCCATGTTATACTGTTCCTTATTGATACGTAGTATTCCATTGTGTGAATATACCATAATTTATTTATCCACATCTTTTTGCTATTGTAAACAGTGCTGCAGTAAACATGGGTGTGCATATATCTGTTTGTGTAAAGGCTCTTATTTCTCTAGGATATATTCCAAGGAGTGGGATTGCTGGATTGTATGGTAGTTCTATTTCTAGCTTTTTAAGGAAGCACCAAATTGATTTCCAAAGTGGTTGTACCATTTGACATTCCCACCAGCAGTGTGTAAGTGTTCCAATCTCTCCACAACCTCTCCAACATTGATTATTTTGTGTTTTTTGGATTAATGCCAGCCTTGTTGGAGTGAGATGAAATCTCATTGTCGTTTTGATCTGCATCATTAGAAAGTATTTTTATCTACAAAACTTGGCTTATAACCAGCTTTTCAGAGGCATATCTATGTTCTTAAAACACTCCTGTGTTCAAACAAAAATGTGTATGCTCCATTGATATATCTGTGCCGTTATTATAGAGGCCTGGGTAGTATGTTACAGAGCAACAGCTATTATTTGTTTACTTATTTTTACCTAGGCCAACACTTTGTTTCTCCTATATTGAAATTTAAAGAAAATATAAAATTTTAGAAGCCATTAAATATAGTTAAAGACAAAAAAAAAAACCTTGGATTTGTAAAACGAGAAAATCTGGACTCAAATTTGGATTCTCTCACTGTTTATGTGATATTGAGTAAGTTATTAAACTATTTGAACCTTCTTAGTGCTTTTCACCTTTAAGATGATTAATGCAGTATTTGTGTGACTCACCCTCTTTGAGTTGTTATTAAGGTCAAATTGTTGTTGTTATTGAGTTGCCTATGACTCATGGTGGCCCCATCCACATACAATAGACCGAAACGTTGCCCAGTCCTGCACCATCTTCACAAGCGTTGGCATGCTTGAGTCCATTGTTATAGCCACTGTGCATTTTGAGTGCCCTCCAACCTAGAGGGCTCATCTTCCAGTACTGTATCTCATAATACACTGTTGACTCTGTTGTGATCCATAAGATTTTCATTGGCTAATTTTCAGAAATAGATCACCAGTCCTTTCTTCCTAGTCTGTCCTAGTCTAGAAGCTCTATTGAAACCTGCCCACCATGGGTGGCCCTGCTGGTATTTGAAGTACTGGTGGCATAGCTTCTAGCATCATAGCAACACAAAAGGCATCACAGTATGACAGACTGACGGGTGGGTGGTGGATGATCAAATTAGAGATCTGAGAAATGCTTTAGCTATAACATTATGCAAATTAAGTTATTTGATAATTCCATTAAAATAACCTAAGATTTTGACACTAATCTAGATCTTGATGGCTAAAATCAACCAACTGTTGTCAAATATTTTAATTTTCCAATTACCATTTAAGTCAAATTTCCTTAAAGCACAAGCATACTTTCATCTGAGAGGACCCTAAGCCTCCAAGACTTATACTAACACCTAGTGGTGCCTAGTTTAACACACTGGGGGAATGCAGAGAAGCAAAAAAAAAAGAGTTTCTGTTAATATTCAAAAATTACACAGCGTACATTGGACCACTCATACTTCCCACCACAGATCTAGGTTGTTTCTGCAAAAGTAATTAAAATGAACACAGCAACCTAACTGTGTTCTCAACAAAATTGTTGGTGCAATTTTTTTTCCCACAGAAAAATAATTTTCAAGGTAATTATCTAATTAATGGGCTTTCTATATGTAAGGCTTTCAAAAAATGTGATCATATGAAGTTACCTCTTTCCCTCCAGGGAATGATTATGTGTACTTTCTTAGGCACATAAGTTAGCAGTCCTGCCTTCATTTTCTCTGCCTCTCTCTTCTAGCCTGCAGTGGTGTCTGGGACAACATTACGTGCTGGCGCCCTGCTGACATAGGAGAGACCGTCACAGTCCCCTGCCCAAAAGTTTTCAGCAATTTTTACAGCAAGCCAGGTACTTTCTATTTGTATTGAATCCCTGTGTTCCTCCAGAATGCTCATTTCTTAAAGTGTCATGTTTTTTCCATTAAGACAGCAAGAAGCAAGAGCATCAGTTTCTTTGGGTAAATTCTAGCCATTTCTTTCTCCTGAGTGGAATCATGGAACAACTGTGAGCATCATGTGACAGACACTACTTTATGGAGCTTCCTGCTGGGGTCATCCACCCCAGAGAAAACAAGGAAGAACAACTAGAGTGAAACAGCTGTACAAGGACTCTCCTTAAGTAGAAGGAGCCAAATAAGCAGACAAATAAAAATCAAAGCCCCCAAAATATGTAAGATAGTAGCTAAGACAAGCAGAAGTGATTGACTTTAGACACAATTTAAAATATAGATAATATTCCGTTTGTCCCTGAAGGATTTGGGTTCTCACGAACCGTTAGAGCAATGTCCTCTGGAGGCTTTGAGAGAAATGAGAAAAGTTGACTCCTTGCAGTCTTGACATCCAGTTAAAAAACACACAAACAAAAAACCATTGCCATCTAGTTGATTCCAACTCATGGTGACCCTATGGGACAGAGTAGAACTGCGCCATAGGGTTTCCAAGGAATAGCTGGTAGATTTGAACTGCTGACCTCTTGGTTAGCAGCCGAGCTCTTAACAACTGCGCCGCCAGGGCTTCTGACATCCAAATAATGACTAGGGAAATACTTTCTTATTTTCAGGAAGCATCTGGTTTATTGAACTGACTCTTTTCAGCTGTCAGCTCCCCACTTTGATATTGCTTGGATATCTGCAGTTTTTTCTGAGCTCCAGAGAAACTCAAAATGCACATAATGGGGGCTGGGGAGGTAGGCTCACCTACTCCGAGGGCTTACTCCGTGCGTGCTTGCAGGCTCTTGAGCAGGCAGACATCTCCTGCCTCCTTCCTGAGGTGGCTGTTTTACTTTATACGTGATTCGGGTTTTCACAACATGAGAAAAATCTATCCAGAAAAATTGAAGATACTTCTAGACATCAGAAATACCCAATCCTTTGAGTACTCTAAAGACCCTGTTTCTATCTTGGGCAGATGCTAAAGGGTAAAAACTTTGAGAACTGGTAATGTTGAAGTACTTTAATCAGGGAGTTTCGGAGCACAGATCAAAATAGAAAAAAAAGGAGATTCAAAATAGGAAGATTTTATTTTATGTCTTCTGTAGGACTTGCAAGATGAGATTCTTCCCTACCTTGAATTAATCAGCCAGGGGACAGCCTGAAGCTTCGTTCATGTGTTCATTAGCATCAGTAATCATCTCTGAATTGTCGTAGAGAATCTAAGCTTTAGAAGAATCCTCATCTAATCAATAACATTTCTACTCAATAGTTTGGACTATAAATATTCTCCTGGACATCCCAAATGATTGGGTCTTCCTTATCTGATAAAATGATTCTGAAGGCTTCTAGAGGAGCACACCAGCACCTGATAATTTGCACATTGGCAAACACCAGAACTTCAGTTTTGGGGCCATCTGTTGCACCATCTCCTCCACGCAGGAACAAATTGGGGCACCGCAGGGCCCAAGTCAGCTTTGAATCCGGCTCTGCTTTGACTCATTCTGTCACCTTCTGCTTTGGAGAATGAAGATCCTTGGTCTGTTTTGGTTTAAATGCTTGATGTTTTTTTCCTCCAAAAGCAGAAAGCATGACACTGTCTTACTATTAGATTTTCTTTTGGGGAATATCTCTACTGCAAAGAAATTTGCCATAGTTTTCCTAAACCAGAAATTCCAAACCCGTTGTGGTTGAGCTGATTCTGACTCATAGTGACCCTATAGGACAGAGTAGAACTGCCCCATAGGGTTTCCAAGAAGCGCCTGGTGGATTTGAACTGCTGACTTTTTGGTTAGCGGCGCTCTTCCACCAGGGCCCCATAGTTTCCCTAAGTCTGAATAATTACAACTAGATGATTTGTTGACTACTGTATTGATGTCCACATGGAATGAGATTGCTCTGGAACTATTCAACAGAGCATTTATTGCAGTGACTTAGAGGAACATGGCCATAATATGGAGCTGGAGGTCAAGTACGGTTGGGCTGTGGGTGACTGGATTGTATGCCAGTGGGCTGAAGGCTCAAAGATGAAATTCAGCAGGGTTAAATGGGAAGCCTTGATATGAAGTTAAGAAAATGTGGGGCCTTAAATCTGTATGCTGCTTTATACTTTATAGACTACTTCTTCGTATTTTATAGCTGCTCCTCATAATAACCTGTAGGGAAAACTGGGTCATTGAGTGCATGTTATGGATTGAATTGTGTCCCCCCAAAATATGTAGCTTCCTCAAAGAGTGAATATTAACAGAATGCCTGTAACAGAGCTCACAAGGGGCTCCACTGTCTTGGAAAGTAGTGATCTCCCTTCTCCATAGCGCCACGTGGAGGCTCACTGGCCATCTTCCCTGTGTTGGGCAGCACAGGGCTCCCTGACTTCTGAGGATCCTTCTGACCCAGGTGCCAAAATTCGTTGCAGCTGTGTAAGGCCAGGTGCCTTAAACCTTGCTCTCGATGAGAGTGAAATCAGTGGTATAATTACATTTATTGAGTGCCAACCTGCAGAGTGAAGTGTTGGAAAGGACTGTGGGAACCTGGGAGGGAGGATGTGTCACCAGGAGCAGATTATCCAATAGCAAGGTAAGCACGGTGTTTACCTTGCTTACTAGACCTTCTGTAGTGAACAATTGGACATTTTTTCACCACATCAGAGATTCTGCCTCTAGGTATGGCTGGCATCTGTCTCTCTCCCAACCCCACAGCACCTTCCTGCAGAATCAAAGCCTCTTCAAATGTACAATCCCTGACAGGGCCGAGGAAACCCTGGTCGTGTAGTGCTTAAGAGCTACGGCTACTAACCAAGAAGTCAGCAGTTCAAATCCACCAGGCGCTCCTTGGAAATCCCGTGGGGCAGTTCTACTGTGTCCTGTAGGGTTGCTATGAGTCGGAATCAACTCGACGGCAACGGGTTTGGTTTTTTGGTTTGACAGGGACGAATGACCCAGTAAGCAAGGTAAGCGTGGGCTTACTTACTAATCTGTAATGAACAGTTTCACATGGGCTTCACCATGTCAACATGATGATGAAACCCATGTGAAATTGTGTACTACAGACTATCTGGTAGGCAAGGTAAGCACCGTGCTTGCCTTTTCTATTGGTTAATCCACCCCTGCCTGTCACAGACAATGCCGAAAGCCCTGTGGAATGGGCTAAACTTAGAGCTACATGTTGGCGGAGGCCCGCAGGCCATCTGATTCAGACCCCAGCCTCTCAAATTAGCTTGCTTGCCTCTGCCTACAGCCCCTGCCTGCCCTGGTCCTCATGTGTTTCTTCACAAGCCCTCCTTCCACTTCTACCTATCAGGTGTCTCAGAAAGAGTGTCAGGCCAATTAAGATGACGAACCTACATGGGGATGATCTCCATTTCATAGGGTGACTCGTATTAAATATTCGAAATTGTGTTTAAAAGTGTTCTTTGGATTTGTTTTTGCCCTGTAAGAAGGAAAAGGTCACACCTCAGAAAGAGACCACTCATCACTTGTCTACAGAGCTCTGGCTCCTGCACGCTGTGCAAGGTTGGGAATTAGAGTCTTGCGAGCATTGAGAGCCAGACTGCCTGGGCTTGGAATCTGTTCCCATCACTTAGTTGTGTGACTTTGGACTAGCGACTTAACTTCTTTAAGCCTCAGCTTATCTATAAATGGGGATAGTAAAAAGGCCTACCTCATTTAGTTTTCAAGATTAAATGAGTTGATATGTTTAAAGAGTCTTAGCATGGTATGTGATAAGTGCTCAGTAAATGGTAGCTGTCATTACAACTACTTCTATGGCTGCTATTATTGTTGTTGTGTTATTCCTGACTCTGATGGGCACATCATTTTTACTCTGTGAGCCTCATTTTCCTTGTCTGTAATATAAGGAGGTGGGAGCAGATATCCAAGAACCTTGCCTCTTCTAAGGCTATATCTTGCTTCCACTTACTCACTGCAGTCTTTACCTGTGCTACCCCTAGAGCCAGCTGGGAGCTTCCCTTGGGAGTTGGAGCAGGAGGAGGGTGGCTGTGGGAGTCAGAAAATCCTGAAGGATGATGGTGTTAGGGAGAAAACGGCAGGGAAGCCCAAGATAATGTTGTTTAGTGGCTTTTTTGAGACCAATCCCATCCACACCTCCTTTCCTGGTAGAATCAGGATCTGGACCATGGGCTCCCCCTGCCTCTCACCCCACAGCCTTAACACTAAGTGCTTATGCATATTACCACCTAGACATGAATTAACTTTGCTCTCAATTTCACCCGATTAATTAAACCAGATGAATGGGTAGACCACCATGGTATAGAAGATCAAACATGATTATAGAATCAGAAAACATATCTCACGTTATAGTTACAGAACCTTGAGCATGTTCCTGAACCTTCTAAACCTTATTTTCCACGCATACAAAATGGGAATAGTAATATCTACAAAGTCTACCTCACAGGGGTGCCCTGAAGATAAAAGAGACCATGAGAGTGAAAACCTTTGCTAAAATTTGCTGAGCCCTAGACAGTGTGAGATAGGAACCCTAGTGGTGCAGTGGTTAAGTACTTGGCTGCTAATCGAAAGGTTCGCTGTTGAAACACACCAGCTGCTCCATGGGAGAAAGATGGGGCCATCTGCTTCCATAAAGATTACAGCTTTGGAAACCCTGTGGGGCACTTCCACTCTGTCCATAGGGTCTATGTGTCATTATGAGTTGGAATGGACTCGATGGCAATGGGTTTGGCATTTTTTAGATAGTGTGAACAAGCAGATACGGAGAAGAGATTGGGTGCCTGGTTCTGGCAAACTGCAGGTTGTGACTTAACTGCAGGGAGTTCCTTAGACATGTTTGAGCCTCTGTCTGCTATTCTATGGGATGTGACCCCAATACCCACTCAGCACATCCTATGTGGATGCTTCAGGGAAGGCAACTAGCATGAAGCGGGTAATAAGTGACTGCCTGTTTCCCCTCCCATATTTAATTCATTACCACTATCACGCCTTTTGAGATCTTTTCATCACTTTTGTTTTTTTGTAGTCATCTACTAAAGATAATTTTATTTTAATCAAGGAAACATTACTTAAACAATGATTTAGAATTATTTAGGAGCAAACAGCGGGATTATAAGTGTAAAACTGCCTTTATTTCATGCAGATTAAATCTTATGATTTATAGTCATTTTTCATCCACCCTTAGTGACCAAGTGGTACCCTACCACATACACATGCTAGGCATGGTTTTATAGAACAGCAAATGGCCGAAGATACTGGCCAAGAGAAAAGGAGAAGCAGCAGTCAGGAGCTGGGATGAAACTGTATAATTGGCCCCAGAATAATTAGGATTTGGCTGTAGATATCTCTACAGTGACAGAAAAGTCTCTGTTAAGAGATTTCATTCTGTTCCAAAATAATAAAAATAATACTGTGCTGTTGTTTTTAGGTGCCTTCGAGTCAGTTCCAACTCTTAGCGACCCTATGTACAATGGAATGAAACACTGCCCAGTCGTGCACCATCCTCAAAGTCTTTGTTATGCCTGAGCCCATGATTGCAGCCACTGTGTCAGTCCATCTCATTGAAGATCTTCCTCTTTTTCACTGACCCTCTTCTTTACCATGCTTGGTGTTCTTCTCCAGGGACTAGTCCCTCCTGATAACGTGTCCAAAGTACATGAAATGAAGTTTTGCCATCATTGCTTCTAAGGAGACATTTTCGCTGTACTTCTTCCAAGACAGTCCATGGTTCATTGAATGTTCTTTGCCAACACTGTAATTCAGATGCATCAGTTCTTCTTTGGTTTTCCTTATTCATATCCAGCTTTCACATGCATATGAGGCAATTGAAAATATCATGGTTTGGGTCAGGAGCACCTTAGTCCTCAAAGTGACATCTTTGCTTTTTAACACTTTAAAGAAGTCTCTTGCAGCGGATTTATACATCATTTGACTTCTTGACTGCTGCTTCCATAGGCACTGATTGTGGATCCAAGTAAAATGAAATCCTTGACAACTTCATTCTTTTCTCTGTTTATCATGATGTTGCTTATTGGTCCAGTTGTAAGGCTTTTTGTTTTCTTTATGTTGAGGTGCAATCCATACTGAAGGCTGTGGTCTTTGATCTTCATCAGTAAGTACTTCAAGTCCTCTTCACTTTTAACAAGCAAGGTTGTGTCATCTGCGTGACACAGGTTGTTAATGAGTCTTCCTCCAATCCTGATTCCCCATTCTTCTTCATATAGTCCAATTTCTCAGATTTTTTGCTCAGCATACAGATTGAATAAGTATGGTGAAAGGATACAACCGTGACACATACCTTTCCTGATTTTAAACCATGTAGTATCTCCTTGTTTTGTTTGAATGACTGCCTCTTGATCTATGTGCAGGTTCCTCATGAGCACAATTAAGTGTTCTGCAATTCCCATTCTTTGCAATGTTACCCATAATTTGTTATGACCTACACAATCGAGTACTTTTGTGTAGTCAATAAAACACAGGTAAACATCTTCCTGGTATTCTCTGCTCTCAGCCAAGATTCATCTGGCATCAGCAACATCCCTTGTTCCGTGTCCTCTTCTGAATCCGACTTGAATTTCTGGCAGTTCCCTGTTGATTTGTTGTTGCAACCACTTTTGAATACTCTTCAGCAAAACTTTGCTTGTGATATTAATGATATTGTTTGATAATTTCCATATTCTGTTGGATCACCTTTCTTTGGAATTGGCACAAATGTGGTTCTCTTCTAGTCAGTTGGCCAAGTAGCTGTCTTCCAAATTTCTTGGCATATTTGAGTGAGCACCTCCAGTGGTGCGTCAATTTGGTGAAACATCTCAGTTGGTACTCCATCAATTTCTGGAGTCTTGTTTTTCACCAGTGCCTTCAGTACAGCTTGGACTTGTTCCTTCAATACCAATAGTCTTGATTATATGCTTCCTCCTGAAATGGTTAAATGTTGACCAATTCTTTTTGGTATATGACTGTATATTCCTTCCATCTTCTTTTGATGTTTCTTGCCTCGTTGAATATTTTGCCCATAGGATCCTTCAAAATCGCAACTTGAGGCTCAGATTTTTTCTCCAATTCTTTCAGTTTGAGAAATGCTGAGCCTGTTCTTCCCTTTTGATTTTCTAACTCCAGGTCTTTGCACGTTTCATTATAATACTTCACTTTGTCTTCCTGAGCCATCCTTTGAAATCTTCTGTTCAGCTCTTCATCGTTTCTTCCATTTGCTTTAGCTTCTCTACGTTCAAGAGCAAGTTTGGAGTCTTTCCTGACTTTCATTTTGGTCTTTTCTTTCTTTCCTGTCTTTTTAATGACCTCTTACTTTCTTTCTTCATGTTTCGTGTCTTTGATGTCATTCCACAACTCGTCTGGTCTTAAGGCATTAGTGTTCAGTGCATCAGATCTCTTCTTGAGATGGTCTACAAATTCACATGGGGTATACCCAAGGCTGTATTTTGCTTCTTGTGGACTTGTTTTAATTTTCTTCAGCTTCAGCTTGAACTTGCATATGAGCAATTGATGATCTGTTCCACGGTCAACCCTTGGCCTTGTTCTGACTGATAATATTGATATTCTCCATTGTCTCTTTCCACAGATGTAGTCACTTTGATTCCTGTGTATTCCATCTGGTGAGGTCCACGTGTATAGTTGCTGTTTATGTTGTTGAAGAAAGGAATTTGCAATGAATTATCATCTGTCTTGCAAAATTCTATTATGCAATCTTTGGCATTGTTTCTATCACCAAGGTCATATTTTTCAACTGCCGGTCCTTGTTTGTTTCAAACTTTTGCATTCCAGTTACCAGTAATTATTAATGCATTTTGATGGCATGTTTGATCAATTTCATACTGCAGAAGCTGGTAAAAATCTTCCATTTCCACATCTTTGGCATTAGTGGTTGGTCTGTAAAGTTGAATAATAGTCATATTAACTGGTCTTCCTTGTAGTTGTATGGATATTATACTATCACTGACAATGTTGTACTTCAGGATACATCTTGAAATGCTCTTTTTAACAATGAATGTGACACCATTCCTCTTCAGTTTGTCATTCCGGCATAGTAAGCCATATGATTGTCTGATTCAGAATGGCCAATAACAGTCCATCTCAGCTCACTAATGCCTAGGATATCAATCTTTATGTGTTCCATTTCATTTTTGACAATTTCCAATTTTCCTAGATTCATATTTTGTACATTCCAGGTTCAATTATTAATAGATGTGTGCAGCTGTTTATTCTCATTTTGAGTCATGCCACATCAGCAAATGAAGGTCGCAAAAGCTTGACTCCATTCACATCATTAGGGTCGACTCTACTTTGAGGAGGCAGCTCTTCCCCAGTTGTCTTTTGAGTGCCTTCCAACCTGAGGGGCTCATCTTCCAACACGATATCAGTGTTCCGCTGCTATGTATAAGGTTTTCAGTGGCCAATTTTTTCAGAAGTAGACTGCCAGGTCCTTCTTCCTAGTCTGTCTTGGTCTGGATGCTCCGCTGAAACCTGTCCACCATGCGTGACACTGCTTATGTTTGAAATACTGGTGGTGTAGCTTCCAGTATCACAACAACACACAAGCCCCCACAGTATAACAAACTGACAGACATGTGGGGATATGTTGTAATAATAGTATTATTTTTATTATTATACTTTTGTTCTGTATGGTATACAAAGAATTTTCATTTTCATCTCTGAGGTCTCACAACAATCCCAGGAGGTAGGATTTACTGGCCAGGTTATATGGATGAGAAACTGAGCCTGGAGAGGTCAAGTGCACACAGCCATTCAGTGGGTGAGCTGGAATTCAAACTCAAGACCTCTGACTCTAGTATTACTTCTCTTTTTATTGTGTCTTAGCTGACCCCTAAGAATTTGGAAGCATTTTCAGACAGTACAGGTTTAAGCACTTCTAAATTATTGGTATGAAGGCCAGTTTTCATGGAGTTGCAGATCAAATGTCTGACCTTTACATTTACAGGAAACCTAAGCAAAAATTGTACAAGTGATGGCTGGTCTGAGATGTTCCCAGATTTCATAAACGCATGTGGCTATAATGACCTCGAGGATGAAAACAAGGTAAGAGCGTCCCTGGGTGGTGTCTCACATTTTGTATCTTTTTCATTCAGGTTTCTGAAACTCCATATTAAATGATGTCTGTTTCCTGGCCTAAAGTAATTATTTAGATGTCCTTTCCTCTGAGTAACAGTGTTCCTCCTTATTGACTAAAATAATCAAAGTCCCTTTCGGGTCTGTTGCCTGGTATTTGGGATCCTTTTCTAGTGTCCTAATGTTTGAGGAGGGGAAGGAGTGGGGTCTCTACCCACTGTTAGAGTACTGCTGGAGGTCAGTTACAGAGAGATACTTGGAGATTGGGATCTCCCCCGCCTGAAATGAGCTTAGCTTTTTCGATTGCATCCTAAGCGGTGTGCCTTCCCTGCCATCCGCATCCTTGTCTCATTTAAGATTTTGCCTCAAGATGAGCTGCTGAGAAGCTGTCCCAGTAGTTTTCTTAGCCTTAATTAAGCCAGCAGGAGATAGAAGCTAAATGAAAGTATTCTTCTGCAAACTAAGAAACTGAGTTCCTCAAAGCCTGAGAGGTGTCTGGGGAGCAGGCTGGCTGCTAACAGTTTACCTCAAAACCCTTGTTGATGATTCACCCTTGTCAGGTCTGCATCAGCTCGCCAGCACAGTTTTCAAGGAGGTCGTGGAGGTGTCTTATTCTCAGTAAACCTTTTCACTGGTAATGTGGTTACTAAGTAACTGAGGATGTTTTTCCTAAGCAGCGAACCTATCAGACTTCAATTCTGGTAAAAGTCTTTACTCAGGAATTCTGTCTGTGTAAACTTTCTCCGCACTAGCAATTGGACAGCTGTTTTTCCTGCACTCTCACCCTGAATTGTGGACAGATTAGGGTTTATTTTGTTTATCACCACAAAATGGATCACACTCTCCCTTCTCAGGAGGTACGGTTCAGCCCTTGGTCAGAACAGTCTGTGTCATTTTCACTGACCTCACAGTGCTGTTGTGGGTGGGCAAGCACCTTGTAAACCTGACACATTTCCTGTGTGCATTTAACACAGGGTTATGCATTGATGGGACAGTAGTGGTTCAGTGGTAGAATTCTTGCCTTCCATGTGTGAGTCCCAGGGTCGATTCCTGGCCAGTGCACCTCAGGCACAGCCACCACCTGTCTGTCAGTGGAGGCTGTGTGTTGCTGTCATGCTGAACAGGTTTCAGCGGAGCTTCCAGTCTTAAGCCAGACTAGGTAGTTAGAAAGGCCTGGCCATTTACTCCCAAAAGTCAGCCAGTCAAAACCCTATAGATCACAACGGTCTGATCTCAAACAGTCGTAGGGATGGTGCAGGACCTGGCAGCATTTTGTTCATTGTGCATGGAGTTGCTATGAGTTAAGGGCTAGCTCAACGGCAGTTGACAACATCACAGCATTGGCAGGAATCCCTGTGTGTTGCAAAGGTATAACATGCTTGGCTCTTAACTGAAAGATTGGAGGTTCAGGTCCACCCAGAGGCACCTCAGAAGAAAGACCTGGCAATCTACTTTTAAAAAACCAGCCGTTGAAAACCCTGTGGAGCACAGTTTTACTCCAACACACGTGGGGTTGCCATGAGTCAGAACTGACTGAACAGCAACTGGCAAGCTATCAGCAATATGGGTATAGACTTAAGGTTGTTTTTATACACATACAAATATTTTTCTACAAACACACAAAATGTTCAGTAAAATTATTTGTCTGTACAGCTGACCTGCCATTATATGCTTTTTCCTTTTGCTCACTTTGGTACCTTTTCACTCTCTCAGTATTCCTGGTCCCATCTACTATCCCTGACACCCAGTGAAATCTGTAGCAGTATTTATGTCAGACCGTTTCTCCAGAGGAAATTAACAAATCTTCTCTCATGCTTCTTTCTTGTAGAGGGACTTTCTCTTTTTTTTTATTTATTTTTTTTATTTTTATTAAGCTTCAAGTGAACATTTACCATTCCAATCAGTCTGTCACATGTAGGTTTACATACATCATACTCCCTTCTCCCACTTGCTCTCCCCCTATTGAGTCAGCCCTTACAGTCTCTCGTTTCGTGCCAATTTTGCCATCTTCCCTCTCTCTCTATCTTCCCATCCCCCCTCCAGTCAAGAGTTGCCAACACACTCTCCCGAGTCCACCTGATTTAATTAGCTCTCTCTTCATCAGCATCTCTCTCCCCCCCACTGACCAGTCCTTTTCATGCCTGATGATTTGTCTTCGGGGATAGTTCCTGTCCTGTGCCATCAGAAGTTCTGGGGAGCATTGTCTCTGGGATTCCTCTAGTCGCAATCATACCATTAGGTGTGGTCTTTTAGTGAGAATTTGGGGTCTGTATCCCATTGGTCTTCTGCTCCCTCAGGAGTTGTCTGTTGTGCTCCCTGACAGGACAGACATCGATTGTGGCCGGGCACCAACTAGTTCTTCTGGTCTCAGGATAATGTAGGTCTCTGGTTCATGTGGCCCTTTCTGTCTCTTGGGTTCTTAGTTGTCGTGTGACCTTGGTGTTCTTCCTTTGCCTTTGCTCCAGGTGGGTTGAGACCAATTGATGTATCTTAGATGGCCGCTTGTTGGCATTTAGGACCCCAGGCGCCACAATTCAAAGTGGGATGCAGAGTGTTTTCATAATAGAATTATTTTGCCCATTGACTTAGAAGTCCCCTCAAACCAAGTTCCCCAGACCCCAGCCCCTGCTCTGCTGACCTTTGAAGCTTTCATTTTATCCCGGAAACCTCTTTGCTTTTAGTCCAGTCCAATTAGGCTGACCTTCCTTGTATTGAGTGTTGTCTTTCCCTTCACCCAAAGCAGTTCTTATCTACAGACTGATCAATAAAAACCCCTGTCCCTCCCTCCCTCCCCGATTTGTAACCACATAAGTATGTGTTCTTCTCCGTTTTTTCTATTTCTCAAGATCTTATAATAGTGGTCTTATACAATATTTGTCCTTTTGCAACTGACTCATTTCGCTCAGCATAATGCCTTCCAGATTCCTCCATGTTATGAAATGTTTCAGAGATTCGTCACTGTTCTTTATCGATGCGTAGTATTCCATTGTGTGAATATACCACAATTTATTTACCCATTCATCCGTTGACGGACATCTTGGTTGCTTCCAGCTTTTTGCTATTGTAAACAGAGCTGCAACAAACATGGGTGTGCATATATCGGTTTGTGTGAAGGCTCTTGTATCTTTAGGGTATATTCTGAGGAGTGGGATTTCTGGGTTGTATGGTAGTTCTATTTCTAACTGTTTAAGATAACGCCAGATAGATTTCCAAAGTGGTTGTACCATTTTACAATCCCACCAGCAGTGTATGAGAGTTCCAATCTCTCCGCAGCCTCTCCAACATTTATTATTTTGTGTTTTTTGGATTAATGCCAGTCTAGTTGGTGTGAGATGGAATCTCATCGTAGTTTTAATTTGCATTTCTCTAATGGCTAATGATCGGGAGCATTTTCTCATGTATCTGTTGGCTGCCTGAATATCTTCCTTAGTAAAATGTGTGTTCATATCCTTTGCCCACTTCTTGATTGGGTTGTTTGTCTTTTTGTGGTTGAGTTTTGACAGAATCATGTAGATTTTAGAGATCAGGCGCTGGTCGGAGATGTCATAGCTGAATATTCTTTCCCAGTCTGTAGGTGGTCTTTTTACTCTTTTGGTGAAGTCTTTAGATGAGCATAGGTGTTTGATTTTTAGGAGCTCCCAGTTATCTGGTTTCTCTTCATCATTTTTGATAATGTTTTGTATTCTGTTTATGCCCTGTATTAGGGCTCCTAGGGTAGATCCTATTTTTTCTTCCACGATTTTTATCGTTTTAGTCTTTATGTTTAGGTCTTTGATCCGCTTGGAGTTAGTTTTTGTGCATGGTGTGAGGTATGGGTCCTGTTTCATTCTTTTGCAAATGGATATCCAGGTATGCCAGCACCATTTGTTAAAAAGACTATTATTTCCCCAATTGACTGACACTGGTCCTTTGTCAAATATCAGCTGCTCATACGTGGATGGATTTATATCTGGGTTCTCAATTCTGTTCCATTGGTCTATGTGCCTGTTGTTGTACCAGTACCAGGCTGTTTTGACTACTGTAGCTATATAATAGGTTCTGAAATCAGGTAGGGTGAAGCCTCCCACTTTCTTCTTCTTTTTCAGTAATGTTTTGCTTATCCGGGGGTTCTTTCCTTTCCATATGAAATTAGTGATTTGTTTCTCTATCCCCTTAAAGTATGACATTGGTATTTGGATTGGAAGTGCGTTATATGTATAAATGGCTTTTGGTAGAATAGACATTTTTACTATGTTAAGTCTTCCTATCCATGAGCAGGGTATGTTTTTCCACTTAAGTATGTCCTTTTGAATTTCTTGTAGCAGAGTTTTACAGTTTTCTTTGTATAGGTCTTTTACATCCTTGGTAAGATTTATTCCTAAGTATTTTATCTTCTTGGGGGCTACTGTGAATGGTATTGATTTGGTTATTTCCTCTTCGGTGTTCTTTTTGTTGATGTAGAGGAATCCAAGTGATTTTTGTATGTTTATTTTATATCCTGAGACTCTTCCAAACTCTTCTATTAGTTTCAGTAGTTTTCTGGAGGATTCCTTAGGGTTTTCCATGTATACGATCATGTCATCTGCAAATAGTGATAGCTTTACTTCCTCCTTACCAATCTGGATACCCTTTATTTCTTTGTCTAGCCTAATTGCCCTGGCTAGGACTTCAAGTACGATGTTGAATAAGAGCGGTGATAAAGGGCATCCTTGTCTGGTTCCCGTTCTCAAGGGAAATGCTTTCAGGTTCTCTCCATTTAGAGTGATGTTGGCTGTTGGCTTTGCATAGATGCCCTTTATTATGTTGAGGAATTTTCCTTCAATTCCTATTTTGGTAAGAGTTTTTATCATAAATGGGTGTTGAACTTTGTCAAATGCCTTTTCTGCATTTATTGATAAGATCATGTGGTTTTTATCTTTTGTTTTATTTATGTGATGGATTACATTAATGGTTTTTCTGATATTAAACCAGCCTTGCATACCTGGTATAAATCCCACTTGATCAGGGTGTATTATTTTTTTGATGTGTTGTTGGATTCTATTGGCTAGAATTTTGTTGAGGATTTTTGCATCTATGTTCATGAGGGATATAGGTCTATAATTTTCTTTTTTTGTAATGTCTTTACCTGGTTTTGGTATCAGGGATATGGTAGCTTCATAGAATGAGTTGGGTAGTATTCGGTCTTTTTCTATGCTTTGAAATACCTTCAATAGTAATGGTGTTAAGTTTTCTCTGAAGGTTTGGTAGAACTCTGCAGTGAAGCCGTCTGGGCTAGGACTTTCTTTTGTTGGAAGTTTTTTCATTACCGTTTCAATCTCTTTTTTTGTTATGGGTCTATTTAGTTGTTCTACTTCTGAATGTGTTAGTTTAGGTAGGTAGTATTGTTCCAAGAATTTATCCATTTCTTCTAGGTTTTCAAATTTGTTAGAGTACAATTTTATATAGTAATCTGATATGATTCTTTTGATTTCATTTGGTTCTGTTGTGATGTGGTCCTTCTCGTTTCTTATTCGGGTTATTTGTTTCCTTTCCTGTTTTTCTTTAGTCAGTCTAGCCAATGGTTTATCAATTTTGTTAATTTTTTCAAAGAACCAGCTTTTGGCCTTGTTAATTCTTTCAATTGTTTTTCTGTTCTCTAATTCATTTAGTTCAGCTCTAATTTTTATTATTTGTTTTCTTCTGGTGCCTGATGGGTTCTTTTGTTGCTCACTTTCTATTTGTTCAAGTTGTCAGGACAGTTCTCTGATTTTGGCTCTTTCTTCTTTTTGTATGTGTGCATTTATCGATATAAATTGGCCTCTGAGCACTGCTTTTGCTGTGTCCCAGAGGTTTTGATAGGAAGTATTTTCATTCTCGTTGCTTTCTAAGAATTTCCTTATTCCCTCCTTGATGTCTTCTATAACCCAGTCTTTTTTCAGGAGGGTATTGTTCATTTTCCAAGTATTTGATTTCTTTTCCCTAGTTTTTCTGTTATTGATTTCTAGTTTCATTGCCTTGTGGTCTGAGAAGATGCTTTGTAATATTTCGATGTTTTGGATTCTGCAAAGATTTGTTTTATGGCCTAATATGTGGTCTATTTTAGAGAATGTTCCATGTGCACTAGAAAAAAAAGTATATTTTGCATCAGTTGGGTGGAGAGTTCTGTATAAGTGAATGAGGTCAAGTTGGTTGATTGTTGTAAGTAGGTCTTCCGTGTGTCTATTGAGCTTCTTACTGGATGTCCTGTCCTTCTCCGAAAGTGGTGTGTTGAAGTCTCCTACTATAATTGTGGAGGTGTCTATCTCACTTTTCAATTCTGTTAAAATTTGATTTATGTATCTTGCAGCCCTGTCATTGGGTGCATATATATTTAATATGGTTATGTCTTCCTGATCAATTGTCCCTTTTATCATTATATAGTGTCCTTCTTTATCCTTTGTGGTGGATTTAAGTCTAAAGTCTATTTTGTCAGAAATTAATATTGCTACTCCTCTTCTTTTTTGCGTATTGTTTGCTTGATATATTTTTTTCCATCCTTTGAGTTTTAGTTTGTTTGTGTCTCTAAGTCTAAGGTGTGTCTCTTGTAGGCAGCATATAGATGGATCGTGTTTCTTTATCCAGTCCGTGACTCTCTGTCTCTTTATTGGTGCATTTAGTCCATTTACATTCAGTGTAATTATAGATAAATAAGTTTTTAGTGCTGTCATTTTGATGCCTTTTCATGTGTGTTGTTGGCCATTTCATTTTTCCACATGCTTTTTTGTGCTGAGACGATTTTCTTAGTAGCTTGTGAGATCCTCATTTTCATAATGTTTAACTTTGTGTTTATTGAGCCGTTACGTTTTTCTTGGCTTTTTTCTTGAGTTATGGAATTGATATTCCTTTTTGTGGTTACCTTTTTATTTACCCCTATTTTTCTAAGTAAAAACGTAACTTGTATCCTTCTATATCGCCTTGTATCACTCTCCATCTGGCAGTTCAATGCCTCCTATATTTAGTCCCTCTTTTTGATTATTGTGATCGTTTATCTATTGATTTCCATGATTTCCTGTTATGTGTATTATTTTATTTATTTATTTATTTTTTAGAATTAGTCTTAATTTGTTTGTTTTTTTTCTTTCTCTATTTGAGTTGCGTTGATATCAGGACGTTCTGTTTTGTGACCTTGTATTGTGCTGGTACCTGACATTATTGGTCATCCGGCCAAACAATCTCCTTTAGCATTTCTTGCAGTCTTGGTTTAGTTTTTGCAAATTCTCTAAACTTGTGTTTATCTGTAAATATCTTAATTTCTCCTTCATATTTCAGAGAGAGTTTTGCTGGATATATGATCCTTGGTTGGCAGTTTTTCTCGTTCAGTGCTCTGTATACGTCGTCCCATTCCCTTCTTGCCTGCATGATTTCTGCTGAGTAGTCTGAACTTATTCTTATTGATTCTCCCTTGAAGGAAACCTTTCTTTTCTCCCTGGCTGCTTTTAAAATTTTCTGTTTGTCTTTGGTTTTGGCAAGTTTGATGATAATATGTCTCGGTGTTTTTCTTTTTGGATCAATCTTAAATGGGGTTCGATGAGCATCTTGGATAGATATACTTTCGTCTTTCATGATGTCAGGGAAGTTTTGTGTCAGGAATTCTTCAACTATTTTCTCTGTGTTTTCTGTCCCCCCTCCCTGTTCTGGGACTCCAATCACTCGCAAGTTATCCTTCTTGATAGAGTCCCACATGATTCTTAGGGTTTCTTCATTTTTTTAAATTCTTTTATCTGATTTTTTTTCAGCTATGTTGGTGTTGTTTCCCTGGTCCTCCAGAAGTCCCAGTCTACATTCTAATTGCTCGAGTCTGCTCCTCTGACTTTCTATTGCGTTGTCAAATTCTGTAATTTTATTGTTAATTTTTTGGATGTCTACATTTTGTCTCTCTATGGATTCTTGCAACTTGTTAATTTTTCCACTGTGTTCTTGAATAATCTTTTTGAGTTCTTCAACAGTTTTATCAGTGTGTTCCTTGGCTTTTTCTGCATTTATCCTAATTTCATTTGTGATATCTTTAAGCATTCTGTAAATTAGTTTTTTATGCTCTGTATCTGATAATTCCAAGATTATAGCTTCATTTGGGAGAGATTTTGATTCTTTTGTTTGGGGGGTTGGAGAAGCTGTCATAGTCTGTTTCTTTATGTGGTTTGATATGGACTGCTGTCTCCGAGCCATCACTAGGAAACTAGATTTTCCAGGTAGTCAGCTAAAAAAAAATGCAGTCAGATCCCTATCTGAATTCTCCCTCTGGCTCCGGGTATTCGGATGTTAATGGGGCCGCCTGGGGAGGGTGGGGGAGGGATCAGAGAGCTAGGAGTGTAGCACCACAGAATATATAGCTGAACACTGCGTTCACGCTCTGCCCCCGTTCGCCAAAATCCGGGCAGGACGGGTCCCCGGCTAGGACGCTGCTTTCCTTGCTCAGAGACCAGTCACTTCCTCCCGGGGACTTCTCCCTCCAGTGCGCGGCACCGCTTGTGCGCACTAGGTGGGCGTTTCCCGCACCAACGGGTGGGCCCGCCCGCAGGGTCTATCCAGGCGAATATAATTGGGCCCCACGGTCACGCCCCGCCCGTGCGTGCGCCCAAATCCCAGCGGGACGACTTCCGGGCTGGGATGCTGCTTTCCCCGTTCCGGGACCAGTCACTTCCTCCCGGGGACTTCTTCTGGTGCGCCACACCTCTCGCGTGAACTTGGTGGGCGTCACCCGCATGGCCTGGTGGGCCTGCCCCCTGGGTCAATTCAGGGGAATAAAAATGGACCCCGTGCTCACGCCCCGCCCGCGCGCGCCCAAAGCCCAGCAGGACGGCACCCCGGCTGGGATGCTGCTTTCTCTGCTCAGGGACCAGTCACTTCCTCCCAGGGGCTTCTCCTTCCAGTGCGCCACACCTCTCACGCGAACTGGGTGGGCGTCACCCGCTCGACCAGGTGGCCCCGCCCCCTGGGTCAATTCAGGGTAATAAAAATGGACCCCGTGCTCATGCCCCGCCCCCGCACACTCCCAAATCCCAGCGGAATGGCTCCCCGTCTGGGACGCTGCTTTCCCCGCTCCGAGACCTGTCACTTCCGGGGATTTCTCCCTCCGGTGTGCCGCGCCACACGCGCGGACTGGGTGTGCGTCCTCCTGCACGAACGTGTGGGCCCCGCCCCGGTGTCACTTTAGGGAAATATAGCTGACCCCCCCTGCTCGCGCCCCGTCCGCTTCTCGCCTAACTCCCGGCGGGACGGCTCCCCAGCCGGGACACTGTTCTCCCCACTCCCAGATCAGTCACTGCTTCCCGGGTGCTTCTCCCTCCGGCTGCGCCTCTACACCGCCCGTGCCAACCAGCTAGACTTCCTCCCGGGATGGGTTCGGTGGGGAAGGGGTGGGCCCCCCTTCTGTGCCTTCTGCCCCCCTGGGCTCTGTCCCAGATCGGGCTCCGAAGGTCACCTGCCTGGTACGCTGGCTCCTGGTTCTGAAAACGGTCGCTGTCTGCCCGTATTTGTTCGTTTTCCGTCTCTAAGTCTGTGCTTGTTGTTCAGAGTTCGTAGATTGTTATGTATGTGATCGATTCCCTTGTTTTTCCGAGTCTTTGTTGCAAGAGGGATCCGCGGTAGCGTCCACCTAGTCCGCCATCTTGGCCCCGCCTCCGGGACTTTCTCTTTTGTGTTCACTAAGTTATAATTTAAAGCCAGTTCTTTTCCCACTCATGGAATCACCTTGTAGTTAAGAAATTGGGCCTTTTCTAATTTTTTTTAAGCCAGACCAACACGTGAGACTACTGAGTGGGGGCTGATCAGACCAAGAAGAACCACTTGGGGGCCCAACGATATCTAAGCCTCAAGAGGCCTGCTTTAATCTGTCATGGCCATGTGATGAGGCTGATAAAAACCTTGAGCCCGGAGACTCAGATGGAGCTTTCTGGATGGTAACCATGCACAGGAGGGGTAGTGCATCCCTCTTTGGGACATGGAAGCCCTGTGCTGTGACCCCTCTCAGACCTCACCCTATGTGTCTCTTTATTTATAACTTTTTTGGGTTGTAACTGTAAGTATGTTATACTCTCTGAGATTTTGTGAATTGTTCCAGTTTATTAATGAACCCACAGGGGCAGTGAGAGCCAGCAGGGGCTGGCATCTACCTATTTGGCAGTCTGAAAAAAGGTGTTACTCTAATGTGTGAGCCCTGACCTGGCTCTGGGTAGCTAGTGCTAAAAGACATTGTCTAACTTGTGAGCTCAGATCCAGCTCTAGCTAGGTTTGAAGAGAGTATGCTGTATGAGTGGCTGTCGAAGAGGATGGAAAAGTAGGAAGGTGAGGACTGGATCCATTCCCACGTTTTAGGGATTGAATTCATGCTGATCCTTACCACACAGTTAGCAACTAAGGTGGGATTTTCCCACTTTGCCCATGGTGTAGTGCACTTACCAAATCATTAAACCTTAAAAAAGGAAGTAACTTAGATTTTGGCCAGTATTCCACTAATTGGAAGATAAAACTCCTGGCCCGTGGTCAGTATTAATAATGATGATGGCGGTGGCGGTAGTGGTGGTAACTGACATTGTTGAAAGCTTACTATGTGCTAGGTACTATTACCAATATTATCTCATTTAATCCTGATAACAACCCATCTTACAGATGGAGAAACTGAGGTTTAGAGAGATTTAGCAACCTGCTAAGCATCCCTCAGCTCGTAAGTAGAGAACCATGACTGGAACCCTTATCTCTTTTACTCTAAAGCATGAACTCTAAATTGATGAGCTGGTCTACCCACTACCAGGTTTTTAATTTGACTCTTTCCACTGTACTGGGGAGGTTTCAGTGAGGCAGCTCCCTGGCCCCATCCACTCCCTTTGTGACTGGTAGGTCAAAGGCATAAGTAGTAGACATTGAGTGTGCCTATGCAATCAGCCTGGACTGGCAACCTCACACGTGTAGCCTGCCAGTAAACCAGTCACCGTTGAGTCTGTATTCTGCCTCGTGACCACTGCATGTGTATCAAAGTAGAGCTATCTTCCATAGGGTTTTCTATGTCTGTGACCTTCCAAAAGTAGATCAGCAGGACTTGTTTTGAGGTACCTCTGGGTAGACTGGAACTGCCAGCTTTTTAGTTAGCAGCTGAGCATGTTAACTGTTGGCACCATCCGAGGACTCCACCTGTAGTCCACTGCTCTACAAAGTATGCTAACTTGTCTCTGAAAATAAAGAGATTTCATTGTGACAGCCCTCAAATAGTTCTACCATGGGGCGTCCTAGTAGAGTCAAGAGAAAACATATGTGAATGTCAGCAAACCTGGGTTCCAGGCACACTTCTACAGTACCTTTGTGGAAGAGCTGCTCATTACTGATTTGTATACTTTTCAGTGAAGGCTTAGCACAAACACGGTGGTTAGCCCCTCAGCTATGGACACATAAGAAAATGGTTAAAACCTCCCTTGTCAAATAAGTTGTGTCCTATTGGTAACTTGGCTCTGTTGTGTGTAGTAGAATGTACAGGACAGCTGTCAGCTCCACGAGACCTCTGTAGGAAAGGGAGTTTCTTTTTAAGTCAGGTGATGGGCATCAAGGAAGGGACTTATTAAAGGTTGCTAGAATCAACTTCCCCTTGTTCTGTTCTATTTCTGTTGTACATAATTACCAGCACTAGCTTTTCGGTGTCAAATGTACTTAACATTCTCCTCAGCAGCTCAGTCACCCTTTGGTTCTATATGAAGGGCTCGTGGTGGCTTATTCATTCTCCAGGTTGTTGGAAGAGTGACTTTAGATTCCCTGTCAGGGCCATTTCGTGCATCGTGACACAGTGATTGGAGGAGCTGCACCCCTGATTAGAGGAATTTAGCCCATGTAATTTGGTGCTGCTCAGTTCCTGTCCGCACGTCCCAGTCAGCATGGAGGAGTTACGTTCCAGCATCAGCTAGGCTTACCATCCAGAAGAGCCGGGACCCAGGAGAACAGATTCCATGACTCCATTAAAATTTTAGCAGGATTTAGAATTTCATGTACCAGAAATGTACAAGAAAATACCTTCTCCTTTGCTTTTGGTCCTCTGCATCCTTCAAGGCTTAACTGGAGGGTTCCATTGTCCACAGAGACTTTCTAGCCTCTTTTCTTCATCATTAAATTCCAATTACAGCTATTTTTTCCTACTCGCTTTGAAATTTAAGCATAGCCTGTTTTGCCACATTAGTTAGAGGTGATCTCCAAGTTTATCCCAAATGCCAAAATGATAGTCAGTCTCTTGGTGCGCAGAACTTTCTGCTGTATTTATTACCAGTGCCAGTTACCACTGAGTCAGCTCAGACTCACCATGACTCCAGGTGTGTCTGGGTAGAACTGTGCCCCACAGCACTTCAGTGGCTAATTTTAGGGAAGCAGATCGCCAGGCCATTCTTTTGAGGGGCCTCTGGATGAACTCAAACCTCCAACCCTTCAGTTAGCAGCTGATAAGCAGGTCATGAGGGGTTTGAGTCTCTTCTCTGGCAGTGAATACAAAGTGGTAGCAAACTCTGTGATGCAGTGCGTTTCTCTTAAGTGTCCTTTCTGACCCTGCGTTTGCAACTCTCCAAAAGTGATTGGTCAGGCCACAGCCTGCCAAAGGATTGGTCCGTTTGTTATCCGCATGAGTGCTTAACAAGGATTGGTCAGTTTGCTGTCACATAAGTGGATAAGCTAGAATTGACTGGTTTATGATCCATCTAAGGGATTGATTGATTGGTTTACAAAAGCTACACCTTGAAATTGGCAAGGAGTTTTCCTATAGAAGCAGCCAGTCTCTCAGTTTTATTGAGGGACCTTCTGATCCACAAGAGCCTGGCAAGGAGCACATCCTTTGGATGCAGGGTCCCTGCACTGAGAACTTCCTAAACCCAGATGAAAGAGCTGTAATATGGGTCAGGGGCTGTAACACTGAGCTGATAACACTGAAGACCAAGGGAAACAGCAGCAATCACAGCAGGGCCAAGCATTAGAAAAATGAGACTGGCAGATGGTGGCAATGGGTGAGATTGCCAGTGGAGCTGGGCACCTCTGGGCAGAAGGTCACCAGTGGAGCTAGGCACCTCTGGGCATGAGGTCACCATGAGTTGGAGTTGACTCAGCAGCAACTGGGGTGGTTTATTTTTGTTTTTTTGTTTTTTTTGAGACCCTCTGTGCTCTGAGCTCTGTACTAGGCTGTAAAGAGGAACAATGTTGGATATGGGAGGCAGTGTGAGCTAAGTGCCATTCACAACAGTGTAAGCACACCTCAGAGGTCAAATTCTCCTGCTTCTCTATTTCCTTGACTTTCCCCCTGGTTCACAGAGTAGGTGGCACTCCCAGTGACAGTGTGGGGACTCGTCAGTGTCCATTTGGAAAGGTCCGTCTCTGTTTCCTGCTTGCGTGACACACAGAGCAGTCTGCATTCCCTGATGTTTTTTGTCTAGCTTGATGAGCTGTTTTTTTTTTTCTTACATTTCAGAGATTCTGCAAATATCATAAATGCGTATTTCCTACTAATGGATAGAAAGTCGAAACATTATAACATGAGAAAATGATGGCACCAAACCAAAATGTATCATTTTCTTGCTGGTTGCAGTTTCCTCTGTCTTTGAATACTCAGAATACTTGGTTGTTGTACAGAATTACTTCACAGATGACAAAAACGTCACATGGAGCATGTGTCCCTCATGAACCTGCGTGCCCAAGCAGCTGCTGGCTGGGGCCTGTGGTGCGCCCAGGTTAGAGCTGAATCCCGACTTGAATGAATGGGGGTCAGCCTAGTCGGTTGACTCCCGGGTTTTCTCCCCTCAGTGAGCACCTGTCTTCCCTGTCGTATCTCATCTCCTCAGAACCTCACTTTCCTCCGGTTTTACATCTTTAATTAGATCTCTTCCTTACATAGCCAGATTCTGCCCCGAGCGTTGTGCATGCAATCTTTAATGGTTTCAAAATTAATTACATTCAAGGGAAAAAAAAGAAAAAAACAGCCTCCACAAAAGCCACAGGGTTGGTTGCACATGGTGAGAAAATTAAGAGAGAAAATAGAGTCAGAATGAGAAAATCTGCTGAAAGAGAAAAGCAATTTTCAGCCCCCAGAGAACCAATCTCTCAGATGATATGGGAGCCATCATTTGGGTAGCTGCTGCTATTTTTGGTCCACAGGAGACCCACGGTTTAGGAAGTAGATTAAGATGTGGTCTAAGCTTTTATTTTCTGGGTTTCCCAAGCTCTCAGTAAAATTCTCAAGAATGTTAGGTTTAGCCTAATAGTTTTTTTTTTTTATCTAGTCAACCCTACTCATGATGACCCCGTGTGTGCCAGCATAAAACTGTTTTCCACAGGGTTTGCAGTGTGTGATTTTTAGGAAGTGGATCACTAACGTTTTCTTCCAAGGCACCTCTGGGTAGATTTGAACCTCCAACCTTTCAGTTAGCAGAAGGATTTCCTTTTGTCACCCATTTCCTCAGTTTTCATGTTCCCAAGTTTTTCCTAGTTTACATCCCTCTCCCACCAAAACCACCTTCTCATCAGTGTGCCTTAGTAAAAATAAAATTTTCATTTTACACTTTTTGTCTTTTAATCATTGAATAAAGGGTCTTATCCCATTAAGAGAATTTAAGGAATCACCACAGAAGTGGGGCCTTTGAGCATCTAGGCCCACAAGAATCACCCTCTCTGGTCCCTTTTCTCCTCCTACTCAATGTTTACATGTAAACTAGCCTTTCTTGGATATTACTACTCAGTAAGAGTTCTGGTCACTAAATGCAAGTGCTCGAGTAAAGGTTAGGAAAAGGAAATTTCTCATTTTGATTTGTTACTTAATTTTATCATCAATGTTTGTGACACTTAGAGCCATGTTGGCAGAGCTCTGCTATTGGATGCTTATGGACCCTTCCCTGTCCAGTTGGGGCTGGTGTTTGTATGCTCTGACCTGGATGCAGCACAGGCCCCAGTAACAATAAAATGGCAGCAATAGTGCCTTAAAATAAAGAATGAAGAACTTTGTATTGGTACATATTATGGAACACGAGACACGGTTGGTACGAGATTGTGGACTTTGCTAGCATTCCACAGAACAGTGGTCAGACTTTGCTGTTGTTCTCATTAGCTGCCATCAGGTTGGTTCCTCACTCATGGCGACCCCATGCACAACAGAATGAAATGCTGCCTGGTCCTGTGCCATTGCCATGATCGATTGCGGAATGGGCCGTTGTGACCCACAGGGATTTCATGAGCTGATTCTCAGAAGTAGATCACCAGACCTTTCTGATGGACGCTCTGCTGAGACCTGTTCTGCATCATAGTAACATGTAAGCCTCCACTGGTAGCACATGAAGTGAATCCGGTCTGGTTCTCCTGCATGGAGGGTGAGGATTCTACCACTGAACCACCACTGCCTCGTGCTTAGACTACACACAGATCTCCTAGGGGCCTGGTTACAATGCAGATTCTGAATCTTTGGGTCTGAGGTATGGCCTGAGATTCTGTGTTTCTGACAAGTTCTCAGGTGCTGTGGATGCTGCTGGTCCCTGCACCGCACTTTGAGGAGCAAGATGCTAGAGTCCTTATATGAGAGGTCAGAAGCATTGGTCTTGGAAGTCTAGGTTTGGGTGCCAGTCTCAGCTCTGTACTTAGGAATCGTGTCATCTTGGACAAAGCCGTTCACCTTTCCACTCCCAGACACAGAGACCTAGATATATAAGATTGGGTTAAATCACTACTTAGCGTCTAAAAAGTTCCTTGTCAAGAGCATGTTCTTGAAACTCTGGGTATTGAAGATAGTACTTTTTGTCAAAACCTTGAGCTTCCACCCCAACTCCCCTCCCTGCAAAAAACGAGCAATATCTTTTTGCTTTGGAGATTTTATCTCAGGCATGGATAAAGGAGTATGGTATTTTGGGTTTTGAGGTCAGGACCAGTCGCGGGGGGGAGGGGGTGGTGGGGATGGTAAACTAATAATTGAACTTCTAAGACCTCTAACCCTTTGAAGCTTCTGCATCCCAGAGCCATTGCTAGAAGAAGGTGGAAGTGGGGTGGGGATATAAGGGGTTACTTTAGAGTCATTACCAAAGGCTGTTGTAGGTTGTTCTGCAAGTCTGTTCCAAGGTGGGTGGTCAGTTATATGTACCCGTTTTATGGGTGTCCGTCAGGGTTAACTGCGGTGAATACCGTTGATGGAACCTTAACTTGGGAGGGCTGGGGTGGAAGGATTTTCACAATATTGGAGGATGGTCGGGGGTGCTGCCGGCCTTGGGCCTGAGTGGAGGGTTCAAGGCTGCCCTCAACCATGCTCCTTGAGCCCAGTGTCAGCCTAGGTGACTTACTACCTGCAGTCCAGTCTTTGCGTCATGATCAGGCTGGAGTTTCAGTGTTTCTTCATCCAGGTCCCCACACAGTCCGTGGGGGATGGGGAAAGAGAGGAGGGTCAGGGAAGGAGAGAGGAGAGCACATGCTGCTAGGGGAAAAGTAGATCAGACTCTACGTGACACCTCTCCACTTGGCTTCCCACATTTGCCCTCAGTCCTTACTATGGGAACATATTGATCTCCCTACTCACTGGGTATTTAGAGTTTATCCTTGAGGATGCTGAGGATATCCTGTGAAAAGGAAGTTGTTCCTGGCATTACAGACATACCTGGTTTTGTTGGGCTTTGCAAAAAACTGCTTTTTTTACAAACGGAAGATTTGTGGGAACCTGCACGTCAAATCTGTCAGCGCCATTTTTCCAACAGCATGAGCTCACTTCATGGCTCTGTCACATTTTGGTAATTCTCACAGTATTTCAAAGTTTTTCATTATTATTATATCTGTTACGGTGATCTGTGATGTTAGTCTTGTAATCGTTTTGGTGTGCCGCAAACTGAGCCCATATGAGATGGTGAACTTAGTTGATAAATGTGGAATGTGTTCTGACTACTACTCTGACCCGCATCTCTCTCCCACTGTTTGGGCCTCCCTATTACCTAAGACAGAACAATGGTGAAATTAGGCCAGTTAATAACCCTACAATGGCCTCCACGTGTTTAAGTGAAAGGAAGAGTTGCACATCTCTCATTTTAAATCAAAAGCTCGAAATGATAAGGAAGAAATATTGAAAGCCGAGATAGGCCGAAAGCTAGGCCTCTTGTGCCAGATAGCCAAGCTGTGAATGCAAATGAAAAGTTCTTGAAGGAAATTAAAAGTGCTACTCCAGTGAACACACCAATGATAAGAAAGCGAAGCAGCCTTATTGCTGATACCGAGAAAGTTTTAGTGGTCCGACTGGAAGATCAAACCAGCCATAACATTCCCTTAAACCAAAACCTAATCCAGAGCAAGACCCTGACTCTCTTCAGTTCTGTGAAGGCTGAGAGAGATGAGGAAGCTGCAGAAGAAAAGTCTGGAACTAGCAGAAATTGGTTTATGAGGTTTAAGGAAAGGAGCCGTCTCCATAACATAAAAGGGCGAGGCGAAGCAGCAACTGCTGCTGTAGAAGCTGCTGCAAGCTGAGATGATTGATGACGGGGGCTCCACTAGACAACAGATTTTCAGTGTAGACGAAACAGCCTCGTATTGGAAGAAAATGCCGTCTAGGAGTTTCATAACTAGTGGGGAGAAGTCAGTGCCTGGCTCCAAAGGACAGGCTGATCTCTTGTTAGGGGCTAATGCAGCTGGCGACTTTAAGCTTAAGCTAGTGCTCATCTACCATTTGGAAAATTGTAAGGCCCTTAAGAACTATGCTAAATCTACCCTGCCTGTGCTCTACACATGGAACGACAAAGCCTGGACAACAGCACATCTGTTTACAACACAGTTTCCTGAATAATTTCAGCCCACTGTTGCGACCTACTGCTTAGAAAAAAAAGATTCCTTTCAAAATATTGCTGCTCGTTGACAATGCACCTGGTTACCCAAGAGCTCTGATGGAGATGTACAAGGAGATGAGTGTTGTTTTTAGGGTTGCTAATACAACATCCATTCTGCAGCCCATGGATCAAGGAGTAATTTTGACTTCTAAGTCTTATTGTTTAAGAAATACATCTCGTAAGGCTATAGCTGCCGTAGATAATGATTCTTCTGATGGATCTGCGAAAAGTAGATTGAAAGCCTTTTGGAAAGGATTCACTATTCTAGATGCCATTAAGAGCACTTGTAGTTCATGGGTTGTGGTTGTTATTAGGTGCCGTTGAGTCGGTTCCGACTCATAGCAACCCTGTGCACAACAGAACAAAACACTGCCTGGTCCTATGCCATCATCACAATTGTTGCTGTGCTTGAGCCCATTGTTGTAGCCACCGTGTCATTCCATCTCGTTGAGGGTCTTCCTCTTTTTTGCTGACTCCCTATCAAGCCTAATGTCCTCCAGGGACTGATCCCTCCTGATAACATGTCCAAAGTATGTGATGTGAGATATAATCGCCATCCTTGCTTCTAAGGAGCATTCTGATTGTACTTCTTCCAAGACAGATTTGTTCATTCTTTTGTCAGTCCATGATATGTTCAGTATTCTTGGCTACCACCACAATTCAAAGGCGTCAGTTCTTTGGAGTTCCTTATTTGTTGTCCAGCTTTCACATGCATATGAAGCAGTTGAAAACATTATGGTTTGAATCAGGCCCACCTCAGTCCTCAAGGTGAATCTTTGCTTTTCAAAACTTTAAAGAGGTCTTTTGCAGCCAGTTTGCCCAATGCAATCCGTCTTTGGATTTCTTGACTGCTGCTTCTATAGGGTCACTATGAGTCAGAATCGACTCGATGGCAGCGGGTTTGGTTTTGGTTTTTTTGGGCTTCCATGGGTGTTGACTGTGGAAATAAGTAAAATGAAATCCTTGACAACCTCAATCTTTGTTGATCATGATGTTGCTTAATGGTCCAGTTTTGAGGATTTTTGTTTTCTTTGTGTTGAGATGTAATCCATACTGAAGGCTGTGGTCTTTGATCTTCATCAGTAAGTGCTTCAAGTCCTCTTCACTTTCAGCAGGCAAGGTTGTGTCATCTGCATAACACAGGTTGTTAATGAGTCTTCCTCCAATCCTAGTGCCCCGTTCTTCTTCATATAGTTGAACTTCTTGGATTATTTGCTCAGCATACAGATTGAATAGGTATGGTAACACACCCCTTTCCTGACTTTAAACCATGCAGTATCCCCTTGTTCTATTTGAACGACTGCCTCTTGATCCATATACAGATTCCTCATGAGCACAATTAACTGTTCCGGAATTCCCATTCTCCGCGATGTTATCCGTAATTTGTTATTATCCACATAGTTGAACACCTTGGCATAGTCAATAAAACACAGGTAAACATCTTTCTGGTAATCTCTGTTTGTAGCTAGGAACCGTCTGACATCAGCAGTCATATCCCTGTTTCCACGTCCTCTTCTAAATCTGACTTCAACTTCCGGCAGTTCCCTGTCGATATACTGCTACAGCCACTTTTGAATGATTTTCAGCAAAACTTTGTTTGCATATGATTTAATGATATTGTTCGATAATTTCCATATTGGGTTGGATCACCTTTCTTGGGAATAGGTGTAAATATGGATCTCTTTCAGTCAGTTGGCCAAGTAGCTGTCTTCCAAATTTCTTGGCATAGACGAAGCAGCGCTTCCAGAGCTGCATCCATTTGTTGAAACATCTCAATTGGTATTACGTCTATTCCTGGAGCATTGTTTTTTGCCCATGCCTTCAGTGCAGCTTGGATTTCTTCCGTCAGTACCATTGGTTCCTGATCATATGTTACCTCCTGAAATGGTTGAACATCGACCGGTTCTTTTTAGTGTAGTGACTTTGTGTATTCCTTCCATCTTCTTTTGATGCTTCCTGTGTCGTTTAATATTTTCCCTGTAGAATCTTCCTGTATCGCAACTCAAGGCTTGAATTTTTTCTTCAGTACTTTCAGCTTGAGAAATGCTGAGCGTGTTCTTCTCTTTTGGTTTTCTATCTCCAGCTCTTTGTACCTGTCATCATAATACTTTACTCTGTCTTCTCGAGTTACCCTTTGAAATCTTCTGTTCAGCTCTTTTACTTCATCATTTTTTCCTTTTACTTTAGCTACTCGACCTTTGTGAGCAAGTTTCAGAGTCTCTTGACATCCGTTTTGGTCTTTTATTTCTTGTCTTTTTAATGACGTCTTGCTTCATGTATGATGTCCTTGATGTCATTCCACCACTCGTCTGGTCTTCGGTCATTAGTGTTCAACGCATCAAATCTTTTCTTGAGATGGTCTCTAAATTTAGATGGGATATACTCAAGGTCATACTTTGGCTTTTGTGGACTCGTTCTAATTTTCTTCAGTTTCATCTTGAACTTGCCTATGAGTAATTGATGGTCTGATTCGCAGTCAGCCCTGGCTTTGTTCTGACCAATGATATTGAGCTTTTCCATCGTGTCTTTCCACAGATGTAGTCCATTTGGTTCCTGTGTATTCCATCTGATGAGGTCCATGTATATAGTCACCATTTATGTTGGTGAAAAAACATTTTTGCAGTGAAGAATTTGTTGGTATTGCAAAATTCTGTTGTGATCTCCAGTATCATTTCTGTCACTAAGGCCCTATTTTCCACCTGCCTATCCTCCTTGTTTCCAACTTTTGCATTCCAATCACCAGTAGTTATCAGTGTATCCTGGTTGCATGTTCGATCAATGTCAGACTGCAGAAGTTGATAAAAATCTTCAATTTCTTTACCTTTGGGCTTAGTGGTTGGTGCATCTGTCAGTTTGTCGTACTGTGAGGGCTTGTGTGTTGCTATTATGCTGGAAGCTGTGCCACCGGTATTCAAATACCAGCAGGGTTACCCATGGTGGACAGGTTTCAGCTGAGCTTCCAGATTAGGACAGACTAGGAAGAAGAGCCCAGCGATCTACTTCTGAAAAGAATTAGCCAGTGAAAACCATATGAGTAGAAGTGAAACATTGTCTGATATAGTGCCAGAAGATGAGCCCCTCAGGTTGGAAGGCACTCAAAAGATGGCTGGGGAAAAGCTGCCTCCTCAAAGTAGAGTTGACGTTAATGATGTGGATGGAGTAAAGCTTTTGGGACCTTCATTTACTGATGTGGTACAAGTCAAAATGAGCCGAAACAGCTGCAAGCATCTATTAATAATCAGAACCTGGAATGTACGAAGTATGAATCTAGGAAAATTGGAAATCATAAAGATCAAATGGAACACATAAATATTGATATCCCAGGCGTTAGTGAGCTGAAATGGACTGGCACTGGTCATATTTAGTCAGATAATCATATGGTCTACTACGTAGGGAATGTCAACTTGAAAAGGAATGGCGTTGCATTCATCATAAAAAAAAAAAAATTTCCAAATCAATTCTGAAGCACAGAGCTGTCAGTGTTAGGATTATATCCTTATATGCCTACAAAGAAAGACCAGTTAAGATGATTGTTATTCAAATTTATGCACCAGCCACTAAGGCTAAAGATAATTCCTGGGAAAAACCAAAACCTGTTACTGTTGAGTTGTTTCCAACTCTTAGCAACCCTATAGGACAGAGTAGACCTGCCCCATAGAGTTTCCAAGGAGTGCCTGGTAGATTCAAACTGCTAACCCTTTGGTTAGCAGCTGTAGCATTTAACCACTATACCACCGACATTTCCAATTCATGGGAGGAGATCAAAATATCAACATTAATGGGAGTTTGGAAGAAGTTGAATCCAGTCTTCGACTTCAGTGGAGGAAGTAACTGGAGATGTGGTGGAAATAGCAAGAGAACTAGAATTAGAAGTGAAGCCTGAACATTCGACAAAGTCCAACACCCATGCCTAATTAAAAGTCTCAATAAAATAGGTATTGAAGGGAGATTCCTCAACATAATAAAAAGCATCTCTACCAAACCAACAGCCAACATCATTCTTAATGGAGAGGTGGAATGAAAACTTTCCCCTTGATTACAGGAACAAGACAAGGATGCCCTTTATCACCACTCCTATTTAACCCTGTGCTGGAAGCCCTAGCTAGAGCAAAAAGGCAAGAAAAAGAAAGAGCATCCAAATTGGTAACGAAGAAGTAAAACTGTGCCTATGATAGTATACATAGAAAACCTAAAAAACTCCGTGAGAAAACTACTGAAACTAATAGAAAGATTCAGCATCATAGCAGGATACAAGATAAACATACGAAAATCGTTTGGATTCCTATACACTAATAAAGAGAATGATGAAAAGGAAATTAGTAAAACAATACCACTTATAACAGCCACTAAAAAAATAAAATACTTGGAAATAAATCTAACCAGGGACGTAAAAGATGTGTACAAACAAAACTATAGAACACTAATGCAAAAAATCTACATAAATGGAAAAACTATACCATGCTCATGTATATAGGTAGACTCAACAGTGAAAATGTCAATTCTACCCAAAGCAATCTACAAATACAATGCAATCCCTATCCAAATACCAACAGCATTCTTTAAAGAGATGGAAAAACTAATCATTAACTTTATATGGAACTGGAAGAGGCCCTGGGTAAGTAAAGCACTATTGAAATACAAGAATAAAGTAGGAGGACTTGCACTATCTGACCTTAGAACCTACTATACAGCTATAGTAGTCAAAACAGCCTGGTACTGGTTCAACGACAGATACACTGACCAGTGGAACAAAATTGAGAACCCAGATGTAAATCCACCCGCCTACGGTCACCTGATGTTTGACAAGGGCCCGAAATCCATCAAATGGGGAAAAGACAGTCTTTTTAACAAATGGTGCCGGCAAAACTGGATGTCCATCTGCAAAAAAATTAAACAGGCCCCATACCTCATACCATACACAAAAACTAATTCAAAATGGATAAACTTCAAAATGGATAAAATGCCTAAATATAAAACCAGAAACTATAAGGATCATAGATGAAAAAATAGGGTCAACACTAGAGGCCCTAATACATGTCATTAACGGGATACAAACCATAACTAACAACACCCAAACCCAGAAGATAAGCTAGATAACTGGGATCTTCTAAAAACTAAACATTTATGCTCATCAAAAGACTTCATCAAGAGTAAAAAGAGAACGTATAGACTGGGAAAAAAAATTTTGGCTGTGACAAATCCGACAAAGGCCTAATCTTTAAAACCTATAGGAAAATCCAACACCTCTACAACAAAAAAACAAATAATTCAGTTTAAAAAAATGGACAAATAATGTGAACAGACACTTCACCAAAGAAGACATTCAGGCTGCTAACAGACACATGAGGAAATGCTCAAGATCGCTAGCCATTAGAGAAAAATGCAAATCACAACCACAGTGAGCTACCATCTCACCCTGTCATTACTGGCGTGCGCATGCGCACACACACACACACACAAAAGAAAAACAGAAAATAACAAATATTAGAGAGGCTGGGGGAACACTGGAACTCATGCACTGCCTGTGGGAATGCAAAATGGTGCGACCATTTTGGAAAGCGATATGGTACTTCCTTAAAAAGCAAGAAATAGAAATACCATTTGATCCAGCAATCTCACTCCTAGGAGTATATCCTAAAATAATAGCCATCACACGGATAGACATATGCACACACATGTTCATTACAGCATTGTTCATGATAGCAAAAAGATGGAAACAACTTAGATTCCCGTCAACAGATGAATGGATAAGCAAACTATGGTACATACACAAAATGGAATACTACACAATTATAAAGAACAATGATGAATTCACAAAATATCTCACAACATGGATGAATATGGAGGGCATTATAATGAGTGAATCAATCACAAAAGGGCAAATATTGTATGAGACCACTAATACAAAAACTCATGCAAGTTTTACTCACAAAAAGAAATGAGGGAGAAGAGGGGTGGGGATGGAAAAACACTAAATAGACAATAGGTAAGTGGTAACTTTGGTACAGGGTAAGAGAGTACATAATACTGGGGAAGCCGGCACAGCTTGTCCAAGGCAAGGTCATGGAAGCTCCATAGACACATCCAAATTTCCTAAGGGACCAAATTACTGGGCTGAGGGCCGTGGGAACTGTGGTCTCAGGTAACATCTAGCTCAGTTGGCATAACATAATATATAAAGAAAATATTCTGCATTCTACTTTGGTGAGTAGCTTCTGGGGTCTTAGAAGCTTGTGAGCAGCAATCTAAGATACTCCACTGATCTCACCCCATCTGGAGCAAAGGAGAATGAAGAAAACCAAAGACACAAAGGGAAAGATTAGTCCAAAGGACTAATGGACCACAACTACTACAGCCTCCACCAGACTGAGTCCAGCACAACTAGATGGTGCCCAGCTACCGCCAGCAGCTGCTTTGACAGGGATCACAATAGAGGGTCCCCAACAGAGTGGAGAAAAAAGTAGAAAAAATTGTAACTCAAAAAAAAAAAAAGACCAGACCAGACTTACTGGCCTAACAGAGACTAGAGAAACTCTGGGAGTATGGGTCCCAGACACCCTTTTAGCTCTGTAATGAAGTCACTCCTGAGATTTACCCTCAGCCAAAGATTGGACAGGCCCATAAAACAAAACGAGGATAAAGGGGCACATCAGCTCAGGGGCAAGGATGAGAAGGAGGGTCAGGAAAGCTGTTCAGGGGAACCCAAGATCGAGAAGGGGAGAGTGTTGACATGTTGTGGGGTTGGCAACCAGTGTCACAAAATAATATGTGTACTAATTGTTTAATGAGAAGCTAGTTAGTTCTGTATCCTTTATCTAAAGTACAATAAAAAAAAATGGAGCTTGAAGATGTGATTGAATTGCTGTGATCTCATGAGAAGACTTTGCCTAATGAGGGGTTGTTTCTTATGGAAGAGCAAAAGAAAGTGGTTTCTTGAGATGGACTCTACTCCTGGTGAAGATTCTGTGAACATTGTTGAAATGACAACAAAGGATTTACAATATTACATAAACTTAGTTGATAAAGCAGCGGCAGGGTTTGAGAGGATTGACTCCAATTTTGAAAGAAGTTATGTGGGTAAAATGCTATCAAACAGTATCATAGGCCTCAGAGAAATCTTCCATGAAAGGAAGAGTCAGTCAATGTGGCAAACTTCACTGTGGTCTTATTTTAAGAAATTGCCAGTCACCCCAACCTTTAGCAACCACCACCCCGATCAGTCAGCAGCCATCATCGAGGCAAGACCCTCCATCAGCAAAAAGATTACAACTCGCTCAAGGCTCGGATGATGGGTGGCATTTTTTAGCAATAAAATTTTTTAAAAAATTATTTTAAAAAATTTATTATTATTTTAATAAACATTGGGGTTTTTTTAGACATAATGCTATTGCACACTTAGTAGACAACAGTATAGTGTGAACATAACTTTTATATGCTCTGGGAAACCAAAAAATTCATGTGACTCGCTTTATTGTGACACTCACTTCATTGTGGCGGTCTGGAACCAAACCTGCAATGTCTCCATGCCTGTATATTCTTAGCCTCAGAGCAGAAGCGTGTCCTGTCTCCAGTACCAGCCTGGGGAAGTGAATCTACTTGGAGTGGTTTCTGTCAGGTGTAATCTGCTGGATTGCCTGTTTCAGCATCTGCCTGGCTTCCCACCACCTCCCATCCCCACCCCCAAAACCCTGTTCTGCCTCAGCTCCTGGGACTCCTCTGAGCCCAGGCAAGATGTGTGGGGAGTCCTAGGCCTGGGCAGTTTGCTGTGGCAGCACACTCAGCTGTTCTGGCCTCCCATACCAGCATTGAACTTTCCTTCCTTTGTCAAAGCCTGTCTTGAGGCTTCAGGTCTGCGTCCTTCCCAAGGACCTGGTTTTTTGCTTTACTTTCTCACCTGGTACCCAGTGTCTCCCTGTCATCTGATTTCCTAGGGATCCTGGGAGCCGGCGAAATGGGAGTGTCTGGAAATTTGGTAACCACGGTAAGTTTCTGTAGGGGTTGGAGTGGCTCTTTCTTCCCATGTATCAGGAACACTTCCAGGTGAATCTGAAATGACCCACAATTGTATCTAGCACAGAACCCAGTCCTTTTGGTTAAATTTTACTTCCCATATATGACTCTCTGCCTCCCTTGGCTGCCTCTGCCCATCAGGTCAACTGTGTCACAGAATAAACAGCCCTAGTAACAGACTGATGGTTTTAGGCTTGGCTTTGTACTCCAGGAGGTATGCTTCAGTGTGTCTTCTATATTATACATTTGCTAACATATTTCTTAAATAAAGAGCACTTCTGCTAAATTTAGCGAAGAGCTGTTTGACATTTCACATGGATCAAGTGGACACATTTCTTCCATATTATGCCATTTTTCTAAAAATATTTGTCTTCTTTCATCAGTATTCAAACCGCTGGGTAACTCTTTCTGAGTACTGCTAATTTCACTGCCCCAGGGTGCCCTGACCCAACAACAACAATCATGTCAGCTACTAACATTATTGAGTACTTATGTGCTGGGCACTTTTTAAATTTTTATTTTTATTTAAAAAAAAAATTGCCAATTGAGCAAGTTTTTCATGTGCAGTTCAGTGACATTGATGACGTTCATCATGTTTTGTGACCATCACCACTGTCCATTTACAAGTTATTCCATCACCATTCACATAAACCCAGTGATCCCTAAGCAGTGACTCCCCCTCTCCTCCTCCCCGCTACCCCTGGGGACCGAAAATAAACTTTGATCTTTATACGTTTGCCTATTTTGTGTAAGTGGGATCGTACAATATTTGTCCTTTTTTGTCTGACTTATTTCATTCAGCATAATGTTTTCAGGGTTCGTCTATGTCATATCATGTATCAGGACTCCATTTCTCTTTATGGCATAGTAATATTTCATTGTTTGTTATATGGTGGCACAGTGGTTAAGCACTCAGGCCTAGTCTTGGGGAAAAAGATGTGATAGTCTGCTTCTGTAAAAAGATTTACAGCCTTGAAAACCCCATGGGGCAGTTCTACCCTGTCCTACAGGGCCACTATGAGTCAGAATCAACTCGATAGCAGTGGGTTTTGATTTTATGTACCACATTGTGTTCCCAGGCATTTTCTGATTATCTCATTTAATCCTCACAACCACCCTGTGGGGTATGTACTTCTATTGCTGTTTTCCATAGGAAGACTCCTAGGCGTAGATGCTGAGCAACTTGTCCAAGATTACCTGGTTACAAAGCGCTGGGGTCAGGATTTAGTGGGGCACTTCAGAGCTCATTGACTTCGCCAGGGTGTTCTTTCATCCTGGCGAAATACCCAAGTCACTTCATTTTATCGCAAATAGTCGTCACAGGGTGGAAGTTTGAACCATAGTGAATTGAATTTCTGAAGCTTATCTGTCACTTGAGGAGATCTGTGCATATGGTCAAGAATGAACAATCCAGTATCACTTTGCACTTTTTTGAGTTTTACCCGTTGATACTGTTTTGTCTAATGTCACGCTGCTGCTGCTGCTGCTTTTGTTTGTTTTTAGTGCAGCCAGGAGATTGAGCCATTTCCTCCTTGAAGGTTGGAGGGTCAGTGTTTGTTTGAACCTTCAGCTTTCTGCAAGAACACAACTCTGCTCCAAGAGACAAATGGCTGTAACTTATGTAAAGACAGTTTTCTTGGAGCCTGGGCTCCAAGAGATGAATGGCTGTAACTTACGTAAAGACAGTTCTTGTTAACGTCTGCTAGGAAAACATTGCAGAGCACATCACTGCGGGGGGTAGCCTGTAGCATTATTTGTGCCTATAGAAGACTGTACGTTTGTTTTCTCCTGATTCCTAAAGGAGTACTCCTTCAGAGTGCCCAAACTAGTCCAGGAACTGTGGTACAAATATACCCCATGTTTGTGTATGTTAATGTCGCTGTGAAGAGTTTATTCAGCTCCTGAACAAGCCTTATCTGCCATGTCTTTGTTTCAGTTACACGACCATGGCGGGACTCTGTGGTCATTGCCAGCCTGCTGTACTGGACAGGCTCATCACTGTGACTGACACTTGGAGCAGGAGCAGTTTGGGAAGTGGAACGGAGGCAGCCAGCCATGGACAGGATAGGCTGAGGAAAGGCTATATGGCTCCACTATTTGGATATGATGGTGCGGAGTCAAACTCAGCAGCTGGATTGGACTGGTGTATAGTCTCCAGGGAGCTAGACCCCAAGGCTTCTTCTGGTGGGCAGTGGGGCTGAACTTGAGTGAAACAAAGCACATTGGCCCATAGAGTTCAGGAGACCTGACCACTTGTGGAAATGTGATTTAGAATTCAAGTTACAAAAGAAGATACAGTTACTAGCCATTTTTATGCTAGTTTCAAATGCACCCTGTATGTGTGATACTCAATACTTGCTGAATAAATGAATGACTATTTCAAGACGAAAGGAAAAACAGGACCAGGGAGAGGAGGTTAAGGAGGAAATCCTATAGATGTGCTCATGTTCTGGGGATAGGTGTCTTTTGATTGGGTTGAAAAAGATTCTCCTTAAAGAAGGGAAATGAAGGTAAAGACATTAATTTAATAAAAAAAAAAAAATGAGGCAGTGGTGGTTTGGTGGTAGAATCCTCACCATCTGTGTGGAAGACCTGGGTTTGATTCCAGGCCAGTGTACCTCATACATAGCCACGACCCACCTGTCAGTGGAGGCTTGTATGTTGCCGTATGATACAGAACAGGTTTCAGCGGAGCTGACAAACTAGGCAGATGAGGAAGAAAGGCCTGGTGATCTGCTTCCAAAAATCAGCCACTGAAATCACTGTGGATCACAATGGTCCAGTCTGCAACTGATCATGGGGATGGCACAGGACTAGGCGGCATTTTGTTCAATTGTGTATGGGGTCTCTATGATTTGGGGCCAATTTGATGGCTGCTAACAACAATAGTGACAGATAATCAAGAAAAAAAGAACAAAGAAGAGCCCCCTAGGATAATACCCAACAAGAGAGACTATCCTATCTGGGTGAGTCATTGGAAATATAAAGAAAACTATCAGCAGCAAAGGAGAGGCAGTGGTGTCAGTAGGAGGTGTGTCCTGGCATAGATCTACCAGATGCCAGAGGTCGGCAGGATGCCTGAATTAGGTGGACAGTCAAAGCCAGAGGCTTCGAATCAGGAGCACTAGCCCATAACTGGACTTTGCCATTATGAAATTCTCCTGGCCTCTGTTTCTCTACTAGTAAAAAGATGATAGAGCCAAGGCGTGTCAAACAAAGGGCTTGGGCAAATAGCAGGGAAGAGTTTCTTCGTGCAGGCAGGAATTCTTGGGTAGGTTCAGCTGGCTCCATGTTCCTGGTCAGAGCGTCTTGCAGAGAGGGGAGCTTGAGCTGAAGTACACTTGTACACAACATGGGGCTGTGCTCCAGTGGAGGGTCCTAATCTCCCTATGCACGGGTTTTTTATTGGGCTTGTGTGTGGGCAGCCTTGCGTGGGGGAAACAAATGTTCTGGGCTCAGGCACCAAGCAGTTAGAGCTCTTGGACACCAGCAGGTGAGGACAACTCTGGAAACTCTGGCTGCCCAATACCTGGAACCCTTGAGGCAGGGACAGGGGAAGTTGATGGGGCACAGCTCCTCCTGCTGGCGAGGGGACTTACTGGTTCTATAGTCAGTTGAATTCTGGCCACTGCTTTCTCCACTGCACTCAGCTGTCTTATTGCCAGGAGACTCCAGAGAAAATCGGGGGTCAGTCATTGGATAATCTTGCTAGTTTGTCTACATGACGTATAGTATAAATTTCAGGTCTAAAAATCCTAAGAGAAAATTGAAGAAAATGTAGAACTAATAATAAGTGTTTTACTTGATATTAGAGAGCTCTGGAAGGAGCCCTGGTGGCACAGTGGTTAAGTGCTCACCTGCTACCCAAAAGGTTAGCAGTTTGAACCCAACAGCTGCTCCTTGGGAGAAAGATGTGGCAGTCTGCTTTCGTAAAGATTACATTCTTGGAAACCCTATGGGGCAGTTATATTCTGTTTTATAGGGTCTGTATGAGTCAGAATCAGCTTGACAGCAATGGATTCTTTTTTTTCTTTCTAGGGAGCTCTGCTGAAGCCCTAAAAAAGGAGAAGGCAAACTTGTGTGTGTGTGTGTGTGTTTTTCCTAAATTTTATGTATTTTGTTGTTGCTGAGAATACAGACAGCAAAGCATACACCAATTCAACAGTTTCTACATGTACAATTTAGTGATGTTGATTACATTCTCACCGTACCCTTCTGAGTCGTTCCTCACTGTTAACATAAATCAATGCCCCCTGAGGTTTCTATCTAATCGTTTTTTTTCTAATTGTGCTTTCAGTGAAAGTTTACAATTCAAGTCAGTGTCTCATACAAAAACTTACACACACATTGTTATGTGACCGTAGTTGCTGTCCCTACATTATGACAGCACATTCCTTCTCTCCACCCTGTATTTCCCATGTCCATTCAATCAGCTCCTGTCCCCCTCTGCCTTCTCATCTCGCCTCCAGACAGGACTGCCCACATTGTCTCATGTGTCTACCTGAGCTAAGAAGCACAGTCCTCAACAGTATCATTTTATGTCTTACAGTCCAGTCCAGTCTTTGAAGAGTTGGCTTTAAAAATGGCCTTTGTTTCAGGCTAACAGAGAGTCCAGGAGCCATGACTTCTGGGGTCCCTCTAGGCTCAGACAGGCCATTAAGTCTGGTCTTTTTACTAGAAATTGAAGTCTGCATCCCACTTTTCTCCTGCTCCATCAGGGATTCTCTCTTGTGTTCCCTGTCAGGGCAGTCATTGGTGGTAGCTGGGTACCGTCCAGTTCTTCTGGTCTCAGGCTGTTGGAGTCTCTGGCTTATGTGCCCCTTTCTTTCTCTTGGGCTCATATTTTCCTTGTGTCTTTGCTGTTCTTCTCTTTTGCTCCAGGTGAGCTGAGACCAATTGATGCATATTGGATGGCCGCTTGCTAGCTTTTAAGACTCTAGATGCCATGCACCAAAGTGGGATGCAGAACGTTTTCTTATTACATTTTGTTATGCCAGTTGACTTGGTGTCCCCTGAAATCATGGTCCCCAGACCCCCACCCCTGCCACTCTGTCCCTCGAAATGTTTGGTTGTATTCAGGAAACTTCTTAGCTTTTGGATTAGTCCAATTGTGCTGACTTCCCCTGTATTGTGTGTTGTCCTTCCCTTCACCTAATTCTTGTCTACTGTCCAATTAGTGAATACCCTTCTCCCTCCCTCCCCACCCTCATAACCATCAAAGTACGTTTTCTGCTGTGTTTAAACCTTTTCTTGAGTTCTGATAATACTGGTCTCATACAGTATTTGTCCTTTCCTGACTGACTAATTTCACTCAGCTTAATGCCTTCCAGATTCCTCCATGTTATGAGATGTCTCACGGATTCATTCTTGTTCTTTATCATTGCGTAGTATTCCATTGTATGAATACACTGTAATTTGTTTATCCACTTATCCGTTGATGGGCACATTGGTTGTTTCCATCTTTTTACTACTGTAAACAGTGCTGCAGTGAACATGGCTGTGCATATTTCTATCCGTGTGAAGGCTCTTATTTCTCTAGGATATGTTCCAAGAAGTGGGATTGCTGAATCGTATGGTAGTTCTCTTTCTAGCTTTCTAAGGAAGCGCCAAATCGATTTCCAAAGTGGTTGTACCGTTTTATATTCCCACCAGCAGTGTGTAATTGTTCTGGTCTTTCCACAACCTCTCCAACATTTATTGTGTTTTTTTTGTTTTTTGTTTTGTTTTGTTTGGGTGAGATGGTATCTCATTGTAGTTTTGATTTGCATTTCTCTAATGGCTAATGAGCGTGAGCATTTCCTCATGTATCTGTTCGCCACATGAATGTCTTGTTTGGTGAAGTGCCTGTTCATATCCTTTGCGCATTTTTTAATTCAGTCATGTGTCTTTTTATTGTTCAGGTTTTGCAGTATCTGGTAGATTTTAGAGATTAGACACTGATCAGATTTGTCATAGCCAAAAATTTTTTCTCCAGTCTGTAGGTTTTTTTTACTCTTTTGGTGATATCTTTGGATGATCGTAGGTGTTTGATTTTTAGGAGCTCCTAGTTACCTAGTTTCTCTTCTGTACATTGTTAATAACGTTTTGTATACTGTTTTGCCATGTATTAGGGCCCCTAGCATTGTCCCTATTTTTTCTTCCATGATCTTTATTGTTTTAGATTTTATATTTAGGCCCTTGATCCATTTTGAGTTAGTTTTTGTGCGTGGCGTGAGGTATGGGTCTTGTTTCATATTTTTGTAGATGGATATCCAGTTATGCCAACAGCATTTGTTAAAGAGACTGTCTTTTCCCCATATAACAGACTTTTGGCCTTTGTCAAGCATCAGCTGTTCATAGGTGGATGAATTTATGTCTGAATTCTCAATTCTGTTCCTTTGGTCTGTGTATCTGTTGTTGTACCAGTACCAGGCTGTTTTGACTACTGTGGCAGTATAATAGGTTCTAAAATCAGGTAGTGTGAGGTCTCCCACTTTGTCCTTTTTCAGTAGTGCTTTACTTATCTGGGGCCTCTTCCTTTTCCCCATGAAGTTGGTGATTTGTTTCTCCATCTCATTAAAAAATGCCATTGGAATTTGGATTGGGATTGGACTGTATCTGTAGATTGCTTTGGGTAGAATAGACATTTTCACAATGATGAGTCTTCCTACCCATGAGCAAGGTTTGTTTTTCCACTTGCATAGGTCTCTTTTGGTTTCTTGCAGTACTGTCTTGTAGTTTTCATTGTATAGGTATTTTACGTCTCTGGTTAGATTTATTCCTAAGCTCGATGGCAGTGGGTTTGGTGTTTTGGTTTTATCTTCTTGGGGGCTACTGTAAATGGTGTTGATTTGGTAATTTCCTTTTCAACATTCTTTGTTGGTGTAGAGGAATCCAACAGATTTTTGTATGTTTATCTTGTATCCTGATGCTTTGCTGAAATCTTCTGTTAATTCTAGTAGTTTTCTTGCAGGTTCTTTTGGGTTTTCTGTGTTATAAGATCACATCATCTGCAAATAGAGATACTTTTACTTCTTTCTTACCAATTTGGATGCACTTTGTTTCTTTTACTAGCCTAATTGCCGTGGCTAGGACCTCCAACAGAATGTTGAATAAGAGTGGTGATAAAGGGCACCCTTGTCTGGTTCCCGTCCTCAAGGGGAATGCTTTCAGATTCCCTCCATTAAGGATGATATTGGCTGTTGTATAAATGCCCTTTATTATGCTGAGGAATTTCCCTTCTGTGCCTATTTTGCTGAGAGTTTTTATCATGAATATGTGTTAGACTTTGTCAGGTGCCTTTTCTGCAGCAGTTGATAAGATCATGTGGTTCTTGTCTTTTGTTTTATTTATATGATGGATTATATTGATTGTTTTTCTAATGCTGAACCATACCTGCATACCTACTATGAATCCCACTTGATCATGGTGAATTATTTTTTGGATATGTGGTTGAATTCTTCTGGCTAGAATTTTGTTGAGGATTTTTTGTCTAAGTTCACGAGGGATGTTGGCCTGTAATTTTCTTTTTTTCTGGTGTCTTTACCTGGTTGTGGTATCAGGGTTATGCTGGCTTCATAGAATGAGATTGGGAGTATTCCGTCCTTTTCTATGCTCTGAAATACCTTTAGTAGTAGTGGTTTTAACTCTTCTCTGAAAGTTTGGTAGAATTCTCCAGTGAAGCTGTCAGTGCCAGGGCTTTTTTTGTTGGAAGTTTTTAATTTACCTTTTCACTCTCTTCTTTTGTTATAGGTTTATTTAGTTGTGCTACCTCTGTTTGTGTTAGTTTAGGTAGATAGCGTGTTTCTAGAAATTTGCCCATTTCTGCTAGGTTTTCAAATTTGTTAAGAGTACAATTTTTATAGTATTCTGTTATGATTCATTTAACTTCAGTTGAGTCTGTTGTACTATCACCCATTTTATTTCTTATTTGGATTATTTGCTTCCTTTCCTGTTTTTCTTTTGTCAGTTTGGCCAGTGGTTTATTGATTTTACTGATCTTTTCAAAGAACCAGCTTTTAGTCTTGTTAACTCTTTTCAATTGTTTTTATATTCTCTGTTTCATTTAATTCTGCTCTAATTTTTATTATCTGCTTTCTTCTGGTGCCCAAGATTTTCTTCTGCTATTCTCTTTGTTTGTGTTAGAGTTGTAGGGTTAATTCTTTGATTTCGTCTCTTTCATCTTTTTGGATGTGTGCATTTTTTGCCGTAACATGGCCTCTGAGTACTGCTTTTGCTGTGTCCCCAAGGTTCTGGTAAGATGTGTTTTCATTCTCATTGGATTCTATGAATTTCCTTATTCCATCCTTAATTTCTTCTATAATCCAGTAGTTTTTGAGCAAGGTGTTGTTCAGTTTCCATATGTTTGATTTTTTTTTTCCTTGCTTTTTCTGTTACTGATTTCTGCTTCTATAGGTTTATGGTCAGAAAGGATACTTTGTAATATTTTGATGTTTTGGATTCTGTTAAGGCTTACTTTATGGCTTAACATGTGGCCTATTCTAGAGAATATTCTGTGTGCCTTGGAAATGGAAGTATGTTTGGCTGCTGTTTGGTGGAGTATTCTCTGTATGACTGTGAGGTCAAGTTGGATGATTGTGGTGTTTAGATCTTCCGTGTCTTTATTGAGTTTTTCTTGATACGTCCTGTCCTTCACTGAAAGTGGTCTGTCGATGTCTCCTGCTGTTATTGTGGAGCTATCTATCTCTCTTTACAGTGCTGTTAGAGTTTGTTTTCTGTATTTTGGAGCCCTGTCATCGGGTGCGTAGATATTTATTATGGTTATGTCCTTCTGGTGTATTGACCCTTTAATCATTATATACTGTCCTTCGTTATCCTTTGTGGTAGATTTTACTTTAAAGTCTATTTTGTTAGAAATTAGTATTGCTACTCCTGCCGTTTTTTGGTTGTTGTTTGCTTGATACAGTTTTTTCAGTCTTTTGAGTTGTCCTTTGTAGGCACAATATAGACGGATAGTGTTTTTTGTTTTTTTTTTATCCCTTCTGCCACTGTCTGTCTCTTTATTGGTGCATTTAGTCCATTTACATTCAGCATAATTATTGATAGGTCTGAGTTGAGTACTGTCATTTCAATGTCTTTTTTGTGTGTTGTTGACAGATTCTTTGTTCCACTGAATTTTCTGTGCTGAGTCATTTTTCTTTATGTATTTTCTTTTCCTCTTTCATTGTTGCTGATTTTGTTTTTTCTGAGTCTTTATGTTTTTCCAGTTTTTTATTTTGATGTGTAGGATTGTTAGTTTTCTTTGTGGTTACCTCAATATTTATCCTTATTTTTCTAAGTTTAAATCAATCTTTTATTTCTTTATATCACCTTGACTTCCTCTCCATATGAAAGATCTATGAGTACATTTTTTAATCCCTCTTTTTTGTTTTAATGTTGTCATCTTTTACATAATGACATCTCTGTTTCCTGGTTTGGAACATTTTAGCTTTAATTTATTCTTGTGATTTCCCTATCTGGGTTGATATCTGGTTGGTCTGTCCTGTGTTCTAGTTTGGGTTGTTATCTGAAGTTATTGACTTTCTAACTGGAGGACTCCCTTTTGTATTTCCTGTAATTGTAGTTTGGTTTTTGTAAATCCTCTAAACTTCCTTTTGTCTGGTAATGTCCTAATTTCGCCATCATATTTGAAAGACAGTTTTGTTGGATATATAATTCTTGGATGGCAATTTTTTTCCCTCAAGCCTTTATATATATCATCCCATTGCCTTCTTGCCTTCATCATTTCTGCTGAGTAGTCCAAGTTTAGTCTTTTTTACTGTTCTTTGTAGGTGACTCTTCGTTTATCCCTAGCCACTCGTAAAATTCTCTCTTTATCTTTGGTTTTGGCAAATATGATTATAATATTACTTGGTGACTTTCTTTTGGCATCTACCTTGTGTGGGGTTCAATGAGCATCTTGGATAGATATCTTCTCATTTTTCATGATATCAGGGAACTTTTCTGCCAATAAATCTTCAACAGTTCTCTCTGTATTTTCTGTTTCCTCTCCCTCCTTTTTGTGGTACTCCAGTTACTCGTAGGTTATTCCTCTTGATAGAGTCCCACATAATTCTTAGAGTTTCTTCAGTTTTTAAAATTCTATTGTCTGAGTTTTCCTCAAATATGTTGGTGCCAAGTACTTCAGTCTCACTAATTCTGACTTCCATTTCCTCAGTCCTGCTCTTATGATTTTCTATTGAATTGTCTAATTCTGAAATACTATTTTTAATCTTCTGAATTTCTGTTTGCTGTCTCTCTGTGGATTCTTGCAGCCCATTGTATTTGTCATTATGCTCCTGTCTAATCTGCTTAATTTCCTCTTATGCTTTGTCTGTGCCTTCCTTGGCTTGTTCTGTGTTTTGCCTGATCTCCTTCCTGATCTTTTGAAGAGTTCTGTATATTAATCTTTTGTATTATACCTCCAGTAATTCCAGGAAATTATCTTCCTCTGGAAGACTTCTTGATTCTTTGCTTTCAAAGCTTGCTGAAGTCATCGTGGTCTGCCTCTTTACGTGATTTGATATTGACTGTTGTTTCCAAGCTATCAGTAAGTTATTGTATTCATTTATTTTATGGTTGCTTACAAAAAAAAAAAAAAAATTTTTTTTTTTTTTACTGTGTCCTAGCTTCTTGTTTTGTTTTTGTATGCCCAAATAGGCTGCTTGAGTGAACTAGTTTGATTATTGGTGCCTGTGAAATTCTAATACCCTGTCACCAGGTAGTTAGAGTTGTTACTAGGTAACACAGAAGTCTGTACACTTTTCTTGTATGGATTCAGCCCAGGTGTCCAGATAGTCACCAAGTATGTGGTGCAGTCTGTCACCTACAGTCCTGGATGAGCAGGGGTGATTGGTGTAGGCACAGGAGTATCGGTGAAGCAGGGGGTCACACACTGAGCAAGGCAGTGGGCTGACAACCGCCCCTGAGTGTCTGTGAGGAAAGCGTGTCGCTGTTCCCTAGAGCACATAGGTGGGTAGGTTTTACATCTGGACTACAGGCACCCAGTGCTGTTGGCTGTAAGGACTGGGAGGCACCACTTATTCTTGGACCCCTGTCTAGGGTGGCTAGATGTTGTGGGTAGAGCTGCCAGTCCTCAGGCCCCTGATGTCGATAGCCGAGGACCCTGCTTAATAGGCAGAGCAGTGTCAAAAGTTATGAACCTGCCTCTCCACCATATAGCTGGAACAGTTGAAGTTAGGCTTCAGGTATGTACCCTGTCATACTGTGCTAATGAGGGCCTGGGCTGTTAAAATGGGCCCACACAGGCCTATGCAGGGGTGAAAGGTGTTCAAAGTCCGTGGACCCCTTATGCCTGTGCCTAGGCAAAGGAGCTGTTACTGCCCTGAGTTCTTGGCTTAGGGGAGCCAGCAAATTAGTTTTTCCCTGTTTGTTACTTTGTTCCAAGGCTGGGAGAATGGCTAAGGACGAGTGCAGCGTTCTTCTTCCAGCTCAGGGGATGCAGTCTGCTGGGACCCAGTGCAGAGTGGGAAGGGAGCAGATTAGTGGGTGAGAGGTTTTTCCCAAAGGGGTGTTTTGGATTGCGGGTAGGTTAAACACAGGTACTTATCATTTGCTGATTTTGCTTGTTCTGGAGGGTTGAGCAGCCTCTCTGCCATTTGGCCTCCCCCCATTGTGGAAAATGCATCCCAAACACCTCTGTTTGCCTCACCGTGCTCACGGCAGTGGTGGAATTGGCCTGCCAGGTTCCAGTTCCCGCCAGGTCAGGTCTGGCAACTTCTCGCTTCTTCTGAACCCTCTTCTCTTCCCTCTGCCACTCAGTCTGTGTCACAGACTGAATTATGTCCCCCCAAAAATGTGTGTATCAACTTGGTTAGGCCATAATTCCCAGTATTGTGTGGTTGTCCTCCATTTCGTGATTGTAATTTTATGTTAAGGGGATTAGGGTGGAATTGTAACACCACCCTTACTGAAGTCATCTCCTTGATGCAAGGTAATGGGAGTTTCCCTGGGGTGTGGCCTGCACCACCTTTTATCTCTCAAGAGATGAAAGGGAATTAAGCAGAGCTGGGGACTTCATACCACCATGAAAGAAGCACCAGGAACAGAGGGCATCTTTTAGACCCGCGGTTCCTGCACAGAAAAGCTCCTGGTCCAGGGGAAGGTTGATGAAAAAGACCTACCTCCAGAGCCAACAGAGAGAGAAAGCCTTCCCTGGAGCTGACGTCCTGAATTTGGACTTGTGATGTATTAGACTGTGAGAAAATAAATTTCTTTTAGTTAAAGCCATCTACTTGCGGTATTTCTGTTATGGCAGCACTAGATGACCAAGACAGTCCGATTCTTCAACTTTGCCTTTGATATTCAGAGCTCGTAGTTTGTCATATATAATTGATTCACTTTTTTTCTAGTCTTTGTTGAAGCATCTGAGTACTCCGCCATCTTGGCCCTGCTTACCCATCTAATCTTTTGAGTTGCTGTTGTCACTTTAACCCCATATAGATAGTTCTTAAAAGAACACAATGCTCAAGGTAGCCATTTTTTACTAGTTAAGCTAGACTATTGTTTGGTTTTACAAAGACTTCAGGGGATGTTTTTGGTTTAATGTTTAAAGATTATTTTAGGGCAGTAGTTTCAGGGGTTCATCCAACCTCTATCACCCCAGAAAGTCTGTGCATGAGAATTTGAAATTCTGTTCTCCATTTTACCCCCTTTTGATTAAGATTCTTTTATGGAATCTTTCATCAAAACATTTAGTAGTGCTAGCCAGGCACCATCCGTTTCTTCTGGTGTCATGGCAAAGAAGGGAGTTGTTCATGGAGGCAATTAGCCACATATTCCTTATCCTCATCCTATTCCTGACTTTCTTTCTTCCTCGATTGCTCCAGGTGAATAGAGACCAATTGCTGTGCCTTGGATGGCTGCTTGCAAGCTTTTAAGACCCAGGCACTACCCAAGGAACTAGGAGGTAGAACAGAAGCACTAAACACATTATTAGGCCAGTGAACAACTTGCTGATAGCAATTACAATAATCAGCTCTGTAACCCTATCTTTAATCAGTGTAACTTTTCTATTACCATTAATCTCCTTTACCTCCTCCCTTACATTCCTGGTTTTGCTGCTATTCATAAGGTTTCCACTGGCCAGTTTTCTCAGAAGTAGATCTTAGTCTGTCTTAGTCTAGAAGCTCCACTGAAATCTGTCCACCATGGGTGACCCTGCTGGTATTTGAAATACCGGTAGCATAGCTTCTAGCACCACAGTAACACACAAGCCACCACAGTACAACAAACTGACCGATGGGTGTTTATGAGTGATTCAACCTTTCAAAAATGGTTGCAATGGTACATTGACAGGAAACTGCCAGAAATTCAAGCTGGATTCAGAAGAGGATGTGGAATGAGGGATATCATTGGTGACATGAGATGGATCTTGGCTGAAATCAGAGAATACCAGAAAGACGTTTACTTGTGTTTTATTGACTATGCAGAAACACTTGACTGTGTGCATCATAACAAATTATAGATAGCATTGCAAAGAATGGGAATTCTAGAACACTTAATTGCGCTCATGTGGAACCTGTACACAGATCAAGAGGTAGTTGTTCAAACAGAATAGGGGGGATGCTCTGTGGTTTAAAATCAGGAAAGGTGTGTGTCAGGGTTGTACCCTTTCACCATGCTTAATCAGTCTCTATGCTGAGCAGATAATCAGAGAAGTTGGACTATATGAAGAAGAACAGGGCGTCAGGATTTGAGAAAGGCTCATTAACAACCTGCAATATGCAGATGATACAATTTTGCTTGCTAAAAGGACTTGAAGCACTGACCGATGAAGATCAAAGACTACAGTCTTCAGTATAGATTACACCTCAACATATAGAAAAACAAAAATCCTTACAACTGGACCAATAAGCAACATCATGACAAACAGAGAAAAGATTGAAGTTATCAAGGATTTCATTTTACTTGGATCAACAATCAGTGCCTGCGAAAGCAGCAGCCAAGAATTTAAATAACGTATTGCTTAACCACTATGCTACCAGGGTTTCCTTTGCTGCAAAAGACCTCCTTAAAGTGTTAAAAAGCAAAGATGTCACCTTGGGGACTAAGGTACTCCTGACCCAAACCATGGTTTTTTCAGCCACCTCATATGCATGTGAAAGCTGGATGATGAATAAAGAAGACCAAAGAAGAATTGATGCCTTCGAATTATGGTGTTGGCAAGTAATATTGAATATACCATAGACTGCCAGAAGAATGAACACATCTGTCTTAGAAGAAATACAGCCAGAATGTTCCTTAGAAGCAAGGATGGCAAGACTTCATCTTAAGTACTTTGGACATTTTATCAGGCGGGACCAGTCCTTGGGGAAGGACATCATGCTTGGTAGCTAGTCAGCATCAAAGACGAAGACCCTAAATGGGGTGAAATGACACAATGGCCGCAACAATGGGCTCCAACATAGCAATGGATATGTGGATGGCACAGGACCAGGCAGTGTTTCATTGGTTTTACATAGGGTTGCTATGAGTCAAAAGCGCCTAACAACAACATGAACCCACGCCTGGTAACCACTAATAAACTCTGGTCTCTGTACATTTGCCTTTTCTTGTGTTTTTATGTGTGAGTTCGTACAGCATTTTTCCTTTTGTGATTGACTTATTTCACTCAGCATACTGTCTTCAAGCTCCATCCATATTGTAGCATGTATCAAGACTTCATTTCTCAGGCTGGCTGAGTAGTATTCCATTGTGTGTATGAACAAAAGTTTTTAATTTTTATGAGGTCCCATTTATTTTGTCTTTTGTTATTTGCCCCCATGTGTCTGTCAGTTTATCATTCTGCGGGGGCTTGCAAGTTGCTGTGATACTGGAAGCTATGCCACCGGTATTCAGATACCAGCAGGGTGACCCATGGAGGACAGGTTTCAGCTAAGCTTACAGACTAAGACAGACTAGGAAGAAGGACCTGGCAGTCTACTTCTGAAAAGCATTAGCCAGTGAAAACCTTATGAATAGCAGCAGAACATTGTCTGATATAGGGCTGGAAGATGAGCCGCCCAGGTTGGAAGGCACTCAAAAGATGACTGGGGAAGAGCTGCCTCCTCCAAGTAGAGCCGACCTTGATGACATGGATGGAGTAAAGCTTTCGGGACCTTTATTCGCTGATGTGACACGACCCAAAATGAGGAGAAACAGCTGCAAACATCCATTAGTAATCGGAAACTGGGATGTATAAAATATGAATCTAGGGAAATCGGAAATCATCAAAAATGAAATGAAATGAATAAACATTGATATCCTAGGCATTAGTGAGCTGAAATGGACTGATGTTGGCCATTTTGAATCGGGGAATCATAGACTCTGCTGGGAATAACAACTTGAAGAGGAATGGTGTTCCATTCATTGTCAAAAAGAACGTTTCAAGATCTATCCTGAAGTACTTTGCTGTCAGTGATAGGATAATATCCATAAGCCTACAAGGAAGAACAGTTAGTACGACTATTATTCAAATTTACACACCAACCACTAGGGCCAAAGATGAAGAAATAGAAGATTTTTATCAGCTGCTGCAGTCTGAAATTGATCGAACATGGAATCAAAATACATTGATAATTACTCCTGATTGTAACGCGAAAGTTGGAAACGAAGAAGGATCAGTAGTTGGAAAATATGGCCTTGGTGATAGAAACAATGCCGGAGATCGAATGATAGAATTTTGCAAGACCAGCGACTTCTTCATTGCAGGTACCTTCTTTGACCAGCATAAACGGTGACTGTACACATGGACCTCATCAGAAGGAACACACAGAAAACAAATTGACTACATCTGTGGAAAGAGACGATGGAAAAGCTCAATATCATCAGTCAGAAGAAGGCCAGGGGCCGACTGTGGAACACACCATCAATTGCTCATATGCAAGTTCAAGCTGAAAGTGAAGTAAATCAGAGCAAGTCTACAAGAGCCAAAATATGACCTTGAGTACATCCTACCTGAATTTAGAGACCGTCTGAACAATAGATTTGACGCATTGAACACTAATGACCAAAGGCCAGATGAGTTGTGGGACGACATCAAGGACATCATACATGAAGAAAGGAAGAGGTCATTGAAAAGACAGGAAAGAAAGAAAAGACCAAGATGGATGTCAGAGGAGACCCTGAAACATGCTCTTGAATATTGAGCAGCTAAAGCAAAAGGAAGAATTGATGAAGTAAAAGAACTGAATAGAAGATTTCCAAGGGTGTCTCTAGAAGACAAAGTATTATAATGACATGTGCAGAGAGCTGGAGATGGAAAACCAAAAGGGAAGAACACACTCAGCATTTCTCAAGCTGAAAGAACTGAATAAAAAATTCAAGCCTCGAGTTGCAATAGTGAAGGATTCTGTGGGGGAAAATATTAATGCAGGAAGCATCAAAATAAGTTGGAAGGAATACGGAATACGCAGAGTCATTATACCAAAAAGAATTAGTCGATGTTCAACCATTTCAAGAGGTGGCATATGATCAGGAACCCATGGTACTGAAGGGAGAAGTCCAAGCCGCTCTGAAGGCATTGGTGGAATATCAATTGAGATGTTTCAAGAAACAGATGCAGTGCTGGACGTGCTCACTCATCTATGCCAAGAAATCTGGACGACAGCTTCCTGTCCAACTGACTGGAAGAGATCCATATTTATGCCTATTCCCAAGAAAGGTGATCCAACCGAATGTGGAAATTATAGAACAATATCATTAATATCACACGCAAGCAAAATTTTGCTGAAGATCATTCAAAAACAGCTGCAGCAGTATATTGACAGGGAACTGCCAGAAATTCAGGCCGGTTTCAGAAGAGGAGGTGGAACCAGGGATATCATTGCTGATGTCAGGTGGATCCTGGCTGAAAGCAGAGAATACCAGAAGGATGTTTACCTGTGTTTTATTGACTATGCAAAGGCATTCATCTGTGTGGATCATAACAAATTATGGATAACATTGTGAAGAATGGGAATTCCAGAACACTTAATTGTGCTCATGAGGAACCTTTACATAGATAAAGAGGCAGTTGTTTGGACAGAACAAGGGGATAATGATTGGTTTAAAGTCAGGAAAGGTGTGCGTCAGAGTTGTATTCTTTCACCATACCTATTTAGTCTGTATGCTGAGCAAATAATATGAGAAGCTGGAGTATATGAAGAAGAACGGGGCATCAGAATTGGAGGAAGACTCATTAACAACTTGTGTTATGCAGAAGACACAACCTTGCTTGCTGAAAGTGAAGAGGACTTGAAGCACTTACTAATGAAGATCAAAGACCACAGCCTTCAGTATGGATTGCACCTCAACATAAAGAAAACAAAAATCATCACAAATGGACCAGTGAGCAACGTCATGATAAACGGAGAAAAGATTGAAGTTGTCAAGGATTTCATTTTACTTGGATCCACAATCAACACCCATGGAAGCAGCAGTCAAGAAATCAGAAGACGCATTGCGTTGGGTAAATCTGCTGCAAAAGACCTCTTTAAAGAGTTGAAGAGCAAAGATGTCACCCTGAAGACTAAGGTGCGCCTGACCCAAGCCATCGTGTTTTCAATAGCATCTCATATGCATATGAAAGCTGGAAAATGAATCAGTAAGACCGAAGAAGAGTTGATGCCTTTGAATTGTGGTGTTGACAAAGAATATTGAATATACCATGGACTGCCAAAAGAACGAACAAAAAGGAAGTACAACCAGAATGCTTCTTAGAAGCAAGGATGGCGAGACTGCATCTTAAATACCTTGGACATGTTGTCAGGAGGGATGAGTCCCTGGAGAAGGACATCATGCTTGGCAGAGTACAGGATCAGCGGAAAAGAGGAAGACCCTCAAGGAGGTGGATTGACCCAGTGGCTGCAATAATGAGCTCAAGCATAACAATGATTGTAAGGATGGCTCAGGATCGGGCAGTGTTTCTTTCTGTTGAGCATAGGGTCGCTATGAGTTGGAACCAACTCGATGGCACCTAACAACAACAACAACTTTGTTGTTTGTGCTTTTGTTACTATATTAGATAATCCATTGTTAAAAGCCAAGCCTGAAAGCATTACCCCTGCATTTTCTTCTAAGAATTTTATGGTTTTAGTTTGTACATTTAGGTCTTTAAACTATGTTGTATTTGTTTTTGTGTATGGTGGGAGGCATGGGTCCTCCTGTTTCATTTTTCTGCGCATGGAAATTCAATTTCCCCAACACCATTTATTGAAGAGACTGTTCTTTCCCCCATCAAATGGACTTAGCACCCTTGTCAAAAATCACTTGACCAGAAGAGACAAAGTTTTGAAAAGGTCCATCTACTCACTGTCAAGTTAGCACCACCTGTCACACCAGCTTGATCAGAGACTAAGGTGAGAGTTGGGGATGTGTGGGTATGCAAGTGGGCCGTGGGCAGTGACTGGTCAGCAGTTGGTAAAATCGATGTGTGGTCATATAGTGAGCCAACGCAACTGTATGATAGAGGGTAGGGTCTGAGGGGGTGAGTCAGAATCGACTCAACAGCAACGGGTTTGGTTTTTGGTAGTTTTTGGTTTTGGTTTAATAGTCATGTTCTCCTTTGAGTGCCCTTTTATTATATTTACTACTTTCTCAAAAATGAGCATATATTTCATTTTCAAATAAAATAAAATTTTATGACCTAAAAAAATCCACTTAAATTTTTGCGGATCTAGCCAAAATCATTTCTCAGTTATGTTTGTCTTGTCACCCTGTGGCATTTAATCTAGAACCTTTTCAGGACAATGAGGAAAGTCAGCTGTATTCTCTCTTTCATAATTGTTTTAAAGTAATTTAAAAATTCATTTATTTTTGAAGTAATTTAAAAATAAAGTTATAAGAATAGCGCAACGAACTCCCATATATTCTTGAACTAGTTTCACCAGGTGTTAATATTTTTGCCAAATTTCCTTTTATCATTCTCTCCCTCTTGCTTTGTGTATATGTATATATGTGTGTGTGTGTTTTGAATCATTTAAGAGTGGATTGCATACATCGTGTCTTTTACCTCTTAAATATTAGAATGTATTCCCCCTGCCAAAAAAAAAAAACGCAGGATATTCTCTTGTATAACCTCAGCACAGTTATCAAGCGTAGACGATGTAATATTTTTATTGTACTATTTTGCAGTTTGAACCCACCAGCCACTCCACTGGAGGCAGATGTGGCAGTCTGCTCCTGTAAAGATTACAGCCTTGGAAACCCTGTGCGGTAGTTCTATATTCTGTCCTGTAGGGCCATTTGAGTCAGAATCGACTTCATGGCAATGAGTTTATTATCTAATCTGCTATAATTCCAGTTGCGTCAGCTGTCCCAATAATGTTCTTTATAGCATTTTTTCCCTAGTATAAGCTCGAGCATTGCATCTAGTTGTCATGACTTTTCAGTCTCATTGAATCTGGCACATTTCCTCAGTCTGTCTTTGTCTTTCTTAACGTTGATATTTTGAGAAAATAGAGGATCCTTATTTTGTAGATGACTCTCAATTGAGGTTTGTCTGATGTCTCCTCATTAGATTCAGGTTACCCGCCACTCATATCTTTCGAAGAAAAGGTGAGAATATGTGGTAGCAAAGCAAAGGCTCTCAACACCTAGGTCTATTCCCGTTTCTTTATTGTAAACCCTGTGTTTAAAATAGATCTCAGTGGGGGATAAAATGCTTCAAAATATCTATAGCTGATTCTTTACCTCCGAAATGTCATATTTGGATTAAAAAAATCCATTCTTCCTCCAACCCCTCCACACCAGAAAAGGAGTGCTCAACATAGTTACTAAAAATAAGATTAGCTGTTGCAAGCAAGTCACGAAGCCATAGTTATTATGTGCTTACATGGTGTAATGAGACCTTATCACCCAACACGCGGACTCCTCCAAAAGGCATATCTTTAAAATGTCACCACCAGAGAGTTATCACTGCAGGCTTCATCCCAGAGTACTCTTACTTCAGATAATAACAGTGTAAACTTTTCCATGGGAAATCAGCCTTCATTCAGCACAGAAACAGCTGAGCACTGTCACAGACACCAGCCACACTCAACGCAGTGATTGACTTAATGAGTAGCACTTGTGAAGCATCAAAGACCTTAAGAAGCAACTTCTTCTGGATATCTCTATTTATTCCTCAGGTATAAAACCTATGACATCGCATACCATAGGGATGTGACTGACACCAAAGCCTTAATTTGGGATTTCTTGTGACAGGTGTCTGCTTATGTCACATCTAGCCTCAAGCAGCAGCTCCTGATTCACGAGTGACGTATGAAACCTAGGCTTGAGGGAATCAAACGGAAGTCCCTGGGTGGCTCCTGTTCACCAACACAGCTCTCCCTTTTGTGCTTTTAAGTGTTCACTAACCTGTGTCTGGAGTCCCTGGGTGGTGCAAATGGTTAAAGCACTCAGCTGCTAACCAAAAAGTTGGAGGTTCAAGTCTACCCAGAGGCACTTTGGAAGAAAGACCTGGCAATCTACTTCTGAAAAATCAGCCGTTGAAAACCCTATGTAGCACAGTTGTACCCTGACACACATGAGGTCGCCGTGAGTCAGAGTCTGACAACAACTGGTTAACCTGCACCTAATTAGTTTTCCTGTGGAGCCCAACTCCCCACCTCAATTCAGCAGCCATTCCCAGTTCCTAAAAAGTTGAAAAACTGAAAGATTAGAGAGGTGAGGGAAGCAGTTAAGCCAGGGTTTCTGGTTGTATGAAATAACAGGTCTCCCTTGGATATCATTAATGACTGAGTGCCAAAAGAGTGTCTCTTCCTCTCATTGATTCTGGATGTGAAGCTGATTGACCCTATATTCGTTTTATAGTCACAAGCAAAGCAATCAAATGTTAGAGAAGGTGAAAATTTACCAGATTAATGTAAGGTCACTTTCCACCACCCATTTGTTGGTTTGTTGTACCATGGTGACTTGTGTGTTGCTATGATGCTGGAGGCTATGCCACCAATATTTCAAATACCAGCAGGGTCATCCAGGGTGGACAGGCTTCATTGGAGCTTCCAGACTAAGACTGGAAGAAACCTGGTGATCTGCTTCTGATAATTAGCCATTGAAAACCCTGTGGATCACAACAGAATATTGGTGGATACAGTGCTGGAAGATGACCCCCCTAGCTTGGGAGGCACTCAGAATACACAGTGGCTGCAACAGTGGACTTGAGAGTGTACCAACAATTGTGGAAATGGCACAGGATCAGGCAGTGTTTCCTTCTGTTGTACCTGGAGTCACCGTGAGTCAGAACTGATTCAACAGCGACTAATGACAGCAAACTTACTCTGACTGGAAGCACCTGGGTGATGGCCTTGCCTCTCCTTGGCCTGCTTTGAGGATGGAGCCTTACATGATGAAGAGGTTCCTTGATAAAGAACAATACTGTAAATAACGACAATTGAGATTGACTCTTCCCTTGGTCCACATCTGCATCTCTCATCTCACACCCTCTTCAGTGATTTAAAAATCACTTTCCTGGATTTAAAAATCACATCTCTTCTTTAGGGCTTGCAGTTTTCTATCCCTAAAGCCACGGACTGCTCAGGAAGTCCAAGGCACAGATCCCTTCTTGCTAACCCGTTCAGCACGTCCAAAGCCACCTCCAGAAGCCCTTAACAGTTGGTTTCACATACGTTCCATCAAACCAGATTACGAACCACACCCTAAAACAAGGAAGCTAGAAGGAGCAGATGGCAGAACGCAGAAGTAGAGAGGTTTGTTACTCTCCAAGGGAATCTAACAGACCTTTGAAAATGGCTTGCAGACCTTGGAAGATAAGCCTGCATGAAGGTTATTTGGCCTGAAAAGCCAAGGGGAGTTACCCCCTAGGGCAGAGGCAAGGCATTCGAACATGAAGGACACAAATTTTTCTCACAGGAGAAGCAGTTCTTAATTTCATTTCTGTCACACGCTTTTTTAAATGTACGTATTTATACAATCATTTGCTTTGAAAGAAGCGGGAAAAACGTACAAGGTGAAAAACATTCTTTCCAACTGGATCTTTCTCTACTTTGCATTCTAATTTCTAGCATATTTGATAATATAATTGCTTAAATGTTCTCTACCAAGATGGTACAGATTTTGTAACTTTCTCCCCAGGATAGTAAAAAACAGGATAGTAAAAAACAGGATAGTAGGGAGTGAAAATTCAACTAGTTTTAGGTAAACAGATGGTGAGGCATTGAGGGGGCAAGGAGATCCTGAGTTACATGTGGGAACAGGGCAGTCTTCCCAGTGTTGGTCCTGGTTCCTCACAGTGGCCAGGAGGTGCATGGGTCTGAGAACTCATCAGAAGGAAGAGGTTGTTTTTGTGATGAGAAGACTTTTTTTTTCTTTCAATCTTCCCTTTGTAAGGTAGAGAGGCTTCCTTTTAGCAAGCTAGACCAACTCAGCCTAGATGCTGTTGCTTTTTGTTAGCTGCTGTCAAGTTGACCACTGATTCATGTCAACCACGTGCACAATGGGACCGAACTGTTTTGATCCATTGTGTCTTCACTGGCTGATTTTCAGAAGTAGATTGCCAGGCCTTACTTCCTAGTCTCTCTTAGCCTGAGATCTCCACTGAAAATTGTCCAGCATCATAGCAGCACACAAACTTACACTGACAGATGGGTGGTGGCTGTGCACGAGATGTGTTGGTTTGGGAATCAAGCTTGAGTCTTCTGCATGGAGGATAAGAATTCTGTCATGGAACCACCACTGCCCTGCCTGGCAACTAGAGACTTTATATTTAACAAGTAAACACCAATGGATTGATTAGCATAATCTGAATCTTAGTCTTCAGAATCTGAAGCCAGGGCTGTAGCATCAAATGCAAAAGCCCTGGCCATATAGTTTTAAAGGAAAATGGCCCTTCTTTTCCTCATACACCAGAACCTTCAAAACATGATATCAAATCCATGATCATTACTGTGGTTATTACACTGAAGAAGTACTTCTATTTAAAACATGTTCTTTTTTTTTAATAACTTTTATTCAGCTTCAAGTGAACGTTTACAAATCCAATCAGTCTGTCACATATAAGTTTACATACATCTCACTCCCTACTCCCACTTACTCTCCCCCCTTGAGTCAGCCCTTTCAGTCTCTCCTTTCTTGACAATTTTGCCTGCTTCCCTCTCTCTCTATCCTCCCATCCCCCCTCCAGACAAGAGTTGCCAACACAATCCCAAGTGTCCACCTGATATAATTAGCTCGCTCTTCATCAGCGTCTCTCTCCCACCCGCTGACCAGTCCCTTTCATTTCTGATGAGTTGTCTTCGGGGATGGTTCCTGTCCTGTGTCAACAGAAGGTCTGGGGAGCATGGCCGCCGGGATTCCTCCAGTCTCAGTCAGACCATTAAGTTTGGTCTTTTTATGAGAATTTGGGGTCTGCATCCCACTGATCTCCTGCTGCCTCAGGGGTCCTCTGCTGTGCTCCCTGTCAGGGCAGTCATCGATTGTGGCCGGGCGCCAACTAGTTCTTCTGGTCTCAGGATGATGTAGGTCTCTGGTTCATGTGGCCCTTTCTGTCTCTTGGGCTCTTAGTTGCCGTGTGGGCTTGGTGTTCTTCCTTTTCCTTTGCTCCAGGTGGGTTGAGACCAATTGCTGCATCTTACATGGCCGCTTGTTAGCATTTAAGACCCCAGACGCCACATTTCAAAGTGGGATGCAGAATGATTTCATAATAGAATTATTTCGCCAATTGACTTAGAAGTCCCCGCAAACCATGTTCCCCAGACCCCCGCGCTTGCTCTGCTGAGCTTTGAAGCATTCATTTTATCCCAGAAACTTCTTTGCTTTTGGTCCAGTCCAATTGAGCTGACCTTCCATGTATTGAGTGTTGTCTTTCCCTTCACCTAAAGCAGTTCTTATCTACTGATTAATCAATAAAAAACTCTCTCCCACCCTCCCTCCCTCCCCCCCTCGTAACCACAAAAGTATGTGTTCTTCTCAGGTTTACTATTTCTCAAGATCTTATAATAGTGGTCTTATACAATATTTGTCCTTTTGCCTCTGACTCATTTCGCTCAGCATAATGCCTGCCAGGTTCCTCCATGTTATGAAATGTTTCAGAGATTCGTCACTGTTCTTTATCGATGCGTAGTATTCCATTGTGTGAATATACCACAATTTATTTACCCATTCATCCGTTGATGGACACCTTGGTTGCTTCCAACTTTTTGCTATTGTAAACAGAGCTGCAATAAACATGGGTGTGCATATATCTGTTTGTATGAAGGCTCTTGTATCTCTAGGGTATATTCCTAGGAGTGGGATTTCTGGGTTGTATGGTAGTTCTATTTCTAACTGTTTAAGATAACGCCAGATAGATTTCCAAAGTGGTTGTACCATTTTACATTCCCACCAGCAGTGTATGAGAGTTCCAATCTCTCCGCAGCCTCTCCAACATTTATTATTTTCTGTTTTTTGGATTAATGCCAGCCTTGCTGGTGTGAGATGGAATCTCATCATAGTTTTAATTTGCATTTCTCTAATGGCTAATGATCGAGAGCATTTTCTCATGTATCTGTTGGCTGCCTGAATATCTTCTTTAGTGAAATGTGTGTTCATATCCTTTGCCCACTTCTTGATTGGGTTGTTTGTCTTTTTGTGGTTGAGTTTTGACAGAATCATGTAGATTTTAGAGATCAGGCGCTGGTCGGAGATGTCATAGCTGAAAATTCTTTCCCAATCTGTAGGTGGTCTTTTTACTCTTTTGGTGAAGTCTCTAGATGAGCATAGGTGTTTGATTTTTAGGAGCTCCCAGTTATCGGGTTTCTCTTCATCATTTTTGGTAATGTTTTGTATTCTGTTTATACCTTGTATTAGGGCTCCTAGGGTTGTCCCAATTTTTTCTTCCATGATCTTTATCGTTTTAGTCTTTATGTTTAGGTCTTTGATCCACTTGGAGTTAGTTTTTGTGCATGGTGTGAGGTATGGGTTCTGTTTCATTTTTTTGCAAATGGATATCCAGTTATGCCAGCACCATTTGTTAAAAAGGCTATCTTTTCCCCAGTTAATTGACACTGGTCCTTTGTCAAATATCAGCTGCTCATACGTGGATGGATCTATGTCTGGGTTCTCAATTCTGTTCCATTGGTCTATGTGTCTGTTGTTGTACCAATACCAGGCTGTTTTGACTACTGTGGCTGTATAATAGGTTCTGAAGTCAGGTAAGGTGAGGCCTCCCACTTTCTTCCTCTTTTTCAGTAGTGCTTTGCTTATCCGGGGCTTCTTTCCCTTCCATATGAAATTGGTGATTTGTTTCTCTCTCCCCTTAAAATATGACATTGGAATTTGGATCGGAAGTGCGTTAAATGTATAGATGGCTTTTGGTAGAATAGACATTTTTACTATGTTAAGTCTTCCTATCCATGAGCAAGGTATGTTTTTCCACTTAAGTATGTCCTTTTGAATTTCTTGTAGTAGAGCTTTGTAGTTTTCTTTGTATACGTCTTTTACATCCTTGGTAAGATTTATTCCTAAGTATCTTATCTTCTTGGGGGCTACTGTGAATGGTATTGATTTGGTTATTTCCTCTTCGGTGTTCTTTTTGTTGATGTAGAGGAATCCAAGTGATTTTTGTATGTTTACTTTATAACCTGAGACTCTGCCAAACTCTTCTATTAGTTTCAGTAGTTTTCTGGAGGATTCCTTAGGGTTTTCTGTGTATATAATCATGTCATCTGCAAATAGTGATAACTTTACTTCTTCCTTGCCAATCCGGATACCTTTAATTTCTTTGTTTAGCCTAATTGCCCTGGCTAAGACTTCCAGCACGATGTTGAATAAGAGCGGTGATAAAGGGCATCCTTGTCTGGTTCCCGTTCTCAAGGGAAATGCCTTCAGGTTCTCTCCATTTAAAGTGATATTGGCTGTTGGCTTTGCATGGATGCCCTTTATTATGTTGAGGCATTTTCCTTCAATTCCTCTTTTGGTAAGAGTTTTTATCATGAATGGGTGTTGGACTTTGTCAAATGCCTTTTCTGCATCAATTGATAAGATCATGTGGTTTTTGTCTTTTGTTTTATTTATGTGATGGATTACATTAATGGTTTTTCTGATATTAAACCAGCCTTGCATACCTGGTATAAATCCCACTTGATCAGGGTGAATTATTTTTTTGATGTGTTGTTGGATTCTATTGGCTAGAATTTTGTTGAGGATTTTTGCATCAATGTTCATGAGGGATATAGGTCTATAATTTTCTTTTTTTGTAATATCTTTACCTGGTTTTGGTATCAGGGAGATGGTGGCTTCATAGAATGAGTTGGGTAGTATTCCGTCATTTTCTATGCTTTGGAATACCTTTAGTAGTAGTGGTGTTAACTCTTCTCTGAAAGTTTGGTAGAACTCTGCAGTGAAGCCGTCCAGGCCAGGGCTTTTTTTTGTTGGGAGTATTTTGATTACCGTTTCAATCTCTTTTTTTGTTATGGGTCTATTTAGTTGTTCTACTTCTGAATGTGTTAGTTTAGGTAGGTAGTGTTTTTCCAGGAATTCATCCATTTCTTCTAGGTTTTCAAATTTGTTAGAGTACAATTTTTGATAATAATCTGAAATGATTCTTTTAATTTCTTTTGGTTCTGTTGTGATGTAGTCCTTCTCGTTTCTTATTCGGGTTATTTTTTTCCTTTCCTGTATTTCTTTAGTCAGTCTAGCCAATGGTTTATCAATTTTGTTAATTTTTTCAAAGAACCAGCTTTTGGCTTTGTTAATTCTTTCAATTGTTTTCCTGTGCTCTAATTCATTTAGTTCAGCTCTAATTTTTATTATTTGTTTTCTTCTGGTGCCTGATGGATTCTTTTGTTGCTCACTTTCTATTTGTTCAAGTTGTAGGGACAGTTCTCTGATTTTGGCTCTTTCTTCTTTTTGTATGTGTGCATTTATGGATATAAATTGGCCTCTGAGCACTGCTTTTGCTGTGTCCCAGAGGTTTTGATAGGAAGTATTTTCATTCTCGTTGCTTTCTAAGAATTTCCTTATTCCCTCCTTGATGTCTTCTATAACCCAGTCTTTTTTCAGGAGGGTATTGTTCAGTTTCCAAGTATTTGATTTCTTTTCCCTAGTTTTTCTGTTATTGATCTCTAGTTTTATTGCCTTGTGGTCTGAGAAGATGCTTTGTAATATTTCGATGTTTTGGACTCTGCAAAGGTTTGTTTTATGACCTAATATGTGGTCTATTCTAGAGAATGTTCCATGTGCGCTAGAAAAAAAAGTATATTTTGCAGCAGTTGGGTGGAGAGTTCTGTATAAGTCAATGAGGTCAAGTTGGTTGATTGTTGTAATTAGATCTTCCGTGTCTCTGTTGAGCTTCTTACTGGATGTCCTGTCCTTCTCCGAAAGTGGTGTGTTGAAGTCTCCTACTATAATTGTGGAGGTATCTATCTCGCTTTTCAATTCTGTTAAAATTTGATTTATGTATCTTGCAGCCCTGTCATTGGGTGCGTAAATATTTGATATGGTTATGTTTTCCTGATGAATTGTCCCTTTTATCGTTATATAGTGTCCTTCTTTATCCTTTGTGGTAGATTTAAGTCTAAAGTCTATTTTGCCAGAAATTAATATTGCTACTCCTCTTCTTTTTTGCTTATTGTTTGCTTGATATACTTTTTTCCATCCTTTGAGTTTTAGTTTGTTTGTGTCTCTAAGTGTAAGGTGTGTCTCTTGTAGGCAGCATATAGATGGATCATGTTTCTTTATCCAGTCTGTGACTCTCTGTCTCTTTATTGGTGCATTTAGTCCATTTACATTCAGGGTAATTATAGATAAATACGTTTTTAGTGCTGTCATTTTGATGCCTTTTTATGTGTGTTGTTGACAATTTCATTTTTCCACATACTTTTTTGTGCTGAGGCATTTTTCTTAGTAAATTGTGAGATCCTCATTTTCATGGTGCTTGACTTTATGTTAGTTGAGTCGTTACGTTTTTCTTGGTTTTTATCTTGAGTTATAGAGTTGTTATACCTTTTTGTGGTTACCTTATTATTTACCCCTATTTTTCTAAGTAAAAACCTAACTTGTATTGTTCTATATCGCCTTGTATCACTCTCCATATGGCAGTTCAATGCCTCCTGTATTTAGTCCCTCTTTTTGATTATTGTGATCTTTTACCTATTGACTTCCATGATTCCCTGTTATGTGTATTTTTTTTTTAATTAATCTTAATTTGTTTGTTTTTTCCCTATTTGAGTTGATATCAGGATGATCTGTTTTGTGACCTTGTATTGTGCTGATATCTGATATTATTGGTTCTCTGACCAAACAATATCCTTTAGTATTTCTTGTAGCTTTGGTTTGGTTTTTGCAAATTCTCTAAACTTGTGTTTGTCTGTAAATATCTTAATTTCGCCTTCATATTTCAGAGAGAGTTTTGCTGGATATATGATCCTTGGCTGGCAGTTTTTCTCCTTCAGTGTTCTGTATATGTGGTCCCATTCCCTTCTTGCCTGCATGGTTTCTGCTGAGTAGTCAGAACATATTCTTATTGATTCTCCCTTGAAGGAAACCTTTCTTTTCTCCCTGGCTGCTTTTAAAATTTTCTGTTTATCTTTGGTTTTGGCGAGTTTGATGATAATATGTCTTGGTGTTTTTCTTTTTGGATCAATCTTAAATGGGGTTCGATGAGCATCTTGGATAGCTATCCTTTCGTCTTTCATGATGTCAGGGAAGTTTTCTGTCAGGAGTTTTTCAACTATTTTCTCTGTGTTTTCTGTCCCCCCTCCCTGTTCTGGGACTCCAGTCACCCACAGGTTATCCTTCTTGATAGAGTCCCACATAATTCTTAGGGTTTCTTCATTTTTTTAAATTCTTTTATCTGATTTTTTTTCAGCTATGTTGGTGTTGATTCCCTGGTCCTCCAGATGTCCCAGTCTGCATTCTAATTGCTCGAGTCTGCTCCTCTGACTTCCTAGTGCGTTGTCTAATTCTATTATTTTATTGTTAATCTTTTGGATTTCTACATATTGTCTCTCTATGGATTCTTGCAACTTGTTAATTTTTCCACTATGTTCTTGAATAATCTTTTTGAGTTCTTCAACAGTTTTATCAGTGTGTTCCTTGGCTTTTTCTGCAGTTATCCTAATTTCATTTGTGATATCATTAAGCATTCTGTAAATTAGTTTTTTATATTCTGTATCTGATAATTCCAAGATTGAATCTTCATTTGGGAAAGATTTTGATTCTTTTGTTTGGGGGGTTGGAGAAGCTGTCACGGTCTGCTTCTTTAAGTGGTTTGATATGGATTGTTGTCTCCGAGCCATCACTGGGAAACTAGTTTTTCCAGAAAATCCGCTAAAAAAAAATGCAGTCAGATCCCTATCAGAGTTCTCCCTCTGGCTCAGGCTATCCAGATGTTAATGAAGCCGCCTGGGGAGGGTGGGGGAGGGAACAGAGAGATAGGAGAGTAGCACCTCAGAATATAGCCAGAGTTGCTTGTGTTGCTTGGAATGACTATTATATCTGAGATTCCCGCGGGCGCGTCGCCTATGTGTGCTGGCTGTGTGGAGATTGCCCCCGGGGGGTCTGGCCCGCTGGAGTCACGGTCAGATCCTCCGCTTCCAGCCCCACGCCCGGCGTCAAGGCTCCCCTACTGGGACGGTGCACTCTCGACTCCAAAATCAGTCGCTGCCTCCCAGGGACTTCTCGTCCCTCCAGCCGCGTGGCTGTGCCACCTCCGAGAGCCAGTTGGGCCTCCTCCCGGGGTTAGTTCAGGTGGGTGGAGCAGCTCCCCGTGCTTGTGCCGTAACCGAGTGTCCTGGCTGGGATGCTGTTCTCCCCGCTCCAATACCAGTTGCTGCCTCCCGGGGACTTCTCCTACCGGCTGCGTCCCACGCCGCCCGCGCGACCCGGCTGGTCCCCTTCCCGGGGTTAGTTCAGGGGGGTGGAGCAACTCTCCGTGTTTATGGCGTACCTGCGTCCAGTCCAAATCCCTGCGGGACGGTTCCCCGGCTCGGACGCTGCTCTTTCTGCTCCAAGACCAGTCACTGCCTCCCGGGGACTTCTCCTACTGGCTGCGTCCCACACCGCCTGTGGAACCGGCTGGTCCCCCTCCCGGGGTTAGTTCAGGGGGGTGGAGCAGGTCTCTGTGGTTGTGCCGTACCTGACTGGTACGCTGGCTCCAGGCTCTGGAAACAAGCGCTGCTTCCCCGTATTAGTTCGTTTTCCGTCTCTAAATCTGTGTTTGTTGTTCAGGGTTCGTAGATTGTTATGTATGTGATCGATTCACTTGTTTTTCCGTGTCTTTGTTGTAAGAGGGATCCGAGGTAGCGTCTGCCTAGTCCGCCATCTTGGCTCCGCCCAGCTTCTAAAACATGGTTTTGTTCGGAAGGAAGTTTCTGTGTTCCTTGAAGATGACCTCTGAGAAGATGAAAACAATTAGCCTCCCATGTTTAAGTTTTCTGTCTCAAGGCAAAGTAAATAAATGCTCAAATGTTGTCAAAAGTCTACACTGATTTCTTTTTATAATTACATATTATCTCTCAGCTACCTCTGATAATCACTACTCTTTTAAAAAGAAAAAAATATGACAAAAAAACAATATTGTTTGCTCCTCTTCTCCCTTCCCCAGCCCCATACTAGAGCATTTCTCAGCTTTGAACGCTGCTGCTGCTGTTCGAAGAGATAATACAAGTAGACAGCATTGATACCAAAACAAATTCCTTCCTGCAGCTGATATTTACTGGCACTGAGTTAAGGTTCACACTTGCCCCAGTTTCATTTTGATCACTTTGCTTATGCCCCTGGAGAAGGATGCAGTAAACTTACTTACAGTGTGCTAAGTGGTAACAACAGCTGGAAGCTGGGGTCATCCCTTTCCTGGTCCTTCTTACAGAATTTACAAGTTGAAAGGGAAAGAAAGGGCGTGCTGGTGATGGCACTAATGAATGTGTTCAGGATAGATGTTCAGCTTTTAAGAAGCACAACATATCTGAAGCCTGCGGAATGCCACCATGAGAAATGAAAGGACTGAGGACACAGGAGCCCTGAAACCAGAGTACCTTCTGGCCTTCCTAACAGAAAGGCAGATTCTAAACACTTACAAGTCATTTCCCTCTTAAAAAACACAAAACCTCAGTGAAAACATAGAAGGCATTTAGGAGTTGTTAATGGAAGGAGCCCAGGTTAGCCTGGCTGCTAACCAAAAGGTCACCAGTTCAAATCCACCAGCCGCTCCTTGGAAACCTTATGGGGCAGTTCTGCTCTGTCCTATGTGGTTGCTATGAGTCGTAACCTACTTGACGGCACCTAACAACAACAACAACAATGGAAGGAAGATATTTGGGGTGATTTGGGTTTGAGTTATATTGATAGTAGTATCTATTAATCCTGAATGAGCCAGGACTTTTAGTTAAAGGGAGGAGCAGGGACGAGGGAACATTTTGAATATAAAGTATTTCACAGGGCAGTGACACACCAGAATCCAGGAACTCACTGTCTTAGTTACCTAGGACTGCCGTAACAATATACCACAAAGTAGGTGGCTTTAAAGAATATAAATTTATTATCATAAATTTCAAGGCTAGATGTCTGAAACAGGGCACTGGCTCTAAAGTAGAGTGCTTCTTTGTTGGTAGACCTGTGCATTCCTTGGCGTTCCTTGGCTTGTAGATGGTTCTCAGTAGCCCTGGGCGTTTCTTAGAGTTCCGTGGCTTGTAGAGGCTTCCTTACATGGTGTCTTCTCACTGTGTGTCCTTGCTGTTCTGCCCTTTTTGTAAGACATCACTCCAAATGGATAAGTTTAGGACCCATCCAACTGTGATATGGCCTCATTGACTTAAAAAGAGAAAACCCCTGGTTCCAAACAGGGTGATACTTACAGGTTACATAGGTTAGGACTTCAGTATAACTCCTGGGGGGATACAGTTCAATCCATAACACTCACCACTCACCCCTTCATTTTGAAGTGAAATAACCCAGGAGGGAAGGGATAGAATGGAATAATAAAGCAGGTCAATAAGCAAACATTTCCTCCTTGTAACTTTAGGTTAGAATATGGGGGCTGGGCAAGTCTGGAAAGGACTGGTTCAAGTAGGAAAGACTAGGGTAGGACTTGTTTTCCTTCCATCTGACCTGCTTGACTGTCAGTTCTATGAACATCATATTCACCTGTTTAACTCTGGCTTATGGCATCAGGAAATCTATTACTGTACCCTTTTGCTACAAAATGAGTTCTGTCTGTAGAGTTAATATGTTTAGGTAAGCTGGCTTTAGCAGGTAAAATGAGGTTGGTTTTCAAGGAAACTTCCTGTCAGTATCTCCCTATATCTTCATGTGGAAAGGATTAGGGGGTTGTTTTAGCTATCTAGTGCTGCTATAACAGAAATATCAGAAGTGAATGGCTTCAACAAACAGAAATTTATTTTCTCACAGTCTAGTAGGCTAAAAGTCCAAATCCAGGACGTCAGCTCCAGGGGAAAGCTTTCTCTTTGTTGGCTCTGGAGGAAGGTCCTTGCCATTGATCTTCCCCTGATCTAGGAGCTCCTCAGCACAGGGAACCACAGGTCCAAAAGACGTGCTCACTCCTGGCTCTTGTTTCTCAGTGGTATGACGTCTCTGCTCACTTCTTTTATATCTCAAAAGAGATTGTCTCAAGACACAACCTAATCTTGTAGATTGAGTCCTCCCTCATTAACATAATTGCCTTTAATCCCGCCTCATTAACAACATAGAGGTAGGATTTACAACACATAGGAAAATCATACCAGATGACAAAATGGTGGACAGTCACACAAACTGGGAGTCATGGCCTAGCCAAGTTCACACACATTTTTGGGACACAGTTCAGTCCATAACATTCCACCCTTTGGCCCCTCAAAATTCATGTCCTTGCCATATGTAAAACACATCCACCCCATCATATCATAGTAAAAGTCTTAAATCAACTCCAAGTCCAAAATCCAAAAGTTCATCTGTGAAATGTAGAATACATGCTATCTGCTTCCAAAGTACAGTGGTGGAACAGACACAAGCTAGACATTTCCATTACAATGGGAGAAACTGGAGGGAAAGGATGCTTAACAGGCACCAAGCAAGTCAGTAGAACACATTACATTAGCTTTCAAGGCTTGAAAATAATCCTGTTCTCTCACACCATTTAGGCAGTGGCCCTACCCTCCAGCCTCTAGGTATTGGCAACACTCTGAGTGGAGGCCCCTTGGCCTTGGGGTTCAGCTTTGCCTTCCAGGCCCACTGGAATGGAAACTCTGCTCCCTCAAATTTGGGCAGCCCCATTCTCCTAGTCCATCTGAGTGATGACTCCACTCTTTGAGACCTCAGAGGACACGGTCCTACCCTTTGAGACTGAGGCAGCTCTGCTTCCTGTGTTCCTTGTCTCTTTGGCTTCTGCTTCCTGGATCCTTGGCTTTTTGGCCTCTTGACACTCACTGCCCATGTCTGCCCTTCTGGGGGAAGTGTTCTAAAGCTCTTTAGCTCCACTGGTAAGTGCCTGGAGGCATCCTACTCTTCTAGTAAACTTCAGCCAGAAGGTACTCAGCTCTTTTGCTCCATGGGTCAGCTCCAGTGCTATCTTGTGCTGGTCTTCTGGTTCTGCTGCTGCAGTTTCTCTGCCACTGCTTCCTGCCGTCTGCACCATCTCCAGTGTAACAGCTCTCCCCAATTCCTTCTGGGTCCTCTCCAGGATTTGATATCCATAATTCCACCAATAGTCTCTTCAAGGTGGTCTTAAAACTCTTCCAGCCTCTACCCATTCACAGTTTCAAAATTGCTTCCATATTTTAGGTATCTGTTAGAGCAGCACCCTACTTCTGGTACCAAATTCTGTCTTAGTCATCTGTTGCTGCTATAGCAGAAATACTACAAGGGGAATGCTTCAACAAACAAATTTATTCTCTTACAGTCTAGTAGGCAAGGAGTCCAAATTCAGGGTGTCCTTTCCAGGGGAAAGCTTTCTCTCTGTCCACTCTGGAAGAAGGTCCTTGTCATTGCTCTTACCTGGTGTAGGAGCTTCTCAGTGCAGGAACCCCAGGTCCAAAGGACACACTCACTCCCAGCTCTTGTTTCTTGGTGGTATGAGCCCCCCGCCCCCCTGCATCTCTCTGCTTGCTTCTCTTTTGTATCTCAAAAGAGATTGTCTAAAGACACAATCTAATCTTGTAGATTGAGTCCTGCCTCATTAACATAACGATCTCTAACCCTGCCTCATTAACATCATAAAGGTAGAATTTACAACACTTAGGAAAATCACATCAGATGACAAAATGGTGGACAATCACATGATACTGGGAATCATGGCCTAGACAAGTTGACACACATTTTGGGGGGACATAGTTCAGTCCATAATAGGGGTTGTCACCTCCATTTCCCATAGGATGAACTGTGGCCCAGGTTTTAAGGCACTTTTCCAACTACAGTTACTCAGTGAGTTGGTGGCACTGCTAGCTTTGGTTTTTCTTGCTAGGACATTCCAGGTTCAGTCTGTGGAACTGAGGAGGAGAGCTCATGCCAGGATGGTGGGAAAGGATGCCCACAGCAGGTTAAGAATGCTCTGTGTTCACTACGGAGCCACTTAGCTTCCCGTAGTGCTCTTGGACAAACCAGTGTTCACATCCTGAAAAGTAGCACCTGGCCATGTTACTGTTCAGAAATGAAACTCTTCTCAGGTTCCTCAGAGTGATAAGATGTCTTGTGACAGGTCACGGAATCTTTGTGGCAAGAAGCAAGATAACACAGTGCGCCACTTTCATGGGTCAGGCCCTATTTACACTCTGTGTGTTTCTCCCCTCATTGAAACTAATCAAATGTGTTTTCTTTGGGGACAGTATTTCACTCCAGGAGCTCGTACTAAATCATGGAATCAGGGCATGGCAGAGCTGTTGTCACACAATCTAGGATAATACAGCATTTGGAAGCACACAAGATAATTGTGGCATCATGTTCAAGATATCTCAGGCTCGTGGTTTTAAATTCTTCTCTTATTAACAAGTAAGACTATAGGTCAGTTACTTACTCTTTCTGAGTCTGTTTCCCCCTACAGTAAAATGATGGTAGTGACAGTACTTAACCTCATGAGATTATTGGGTAATTAAATGAGATAAAGGAGGCCTGGTGGTGCAGCAGTTAAGTGCTCAGCTGCTAACTGAAAGATTGGTGTTTGAACCTACCAGCCACTCTGCCAGTCTGCTTCCATAAAGATTTAGAGCCTTGGAAACCCTATGGGGCAGTTCTACTCTGTCCTATAGGGTTGCTAAAGGTTGGAATCGACTCAAAAGCAATGGGTAAATGGGTTGGAAATGGGATAATCCATGTAAATAGCTTAGTATGGTGCCTGACATTTATATAAATGATTTATATGTTTGGTTTGATTTTATGATGAAAAGAGTTTTTATAATAAAAAGGCTTTTAAAGGTTACCTAATCCTATGTCCAAAGTTCTATTTACGCTGGTTCAGAAATACTTCTAAAGTCCCCTTTGGACATGTTCTGTTTCACAAACGCTAAGTCATCATATATTTGAGGATAATGTTCTGGGTCCCCTCCTCATCCTTAGAGGCAGCATCAGCAGTTAAAGGGTGGCAGGAGCTGTCAGAGCTGTCAGAGAGTGACTCCTCCATTAGTTGTACTCCTCATTCATGGCTGCTGTTTGTAAATGATTTCCTTTAGTGCTCAAGGAAAGGGAGGTGGTCATATAAACCCTATGAGTGGGGAAAGTAGGTAGCTAAATTTCCATGAACTGCCCTGAAAAATTTGCCTGAATCCATTCTCTTGTTGACTTAGACATTAAATCAGGAAGCAGCAGTCCTACCTAAAGGTGTTTGTGAGATGATCCTCATTTTCTGGCAATGAAATTACAGATGCCTCCACAGGTAGTTGTGAAAGCTGCTTATACAGTAGTTTGTGCACTTCAAGTAAAATCAGAACAGAAAAGAACTTGAGAGCTTTTCAGCTGGAAGCTGTCTTAGGTTTTTCTAGAGAAACAAAACCAATGAAAGAGAGTGATCAATTGATTGATTTACCTCAGGGGATTGGCTCATGCTATTCTGGGGGCTGGGAAGTCCAAAATCCGTAGGTCAGGAAGCAGACTGGAGACTTCTGCAGGCTTACGTCCCAAGAGCTGTAGGTCCAGTGATAAAAAACAGGCAAGAGTGGAGAAAGAACAAGTTCTGCCAAAATTTCTGTTTACAATCTGGAGGCAGAACATACCCTAAGGAAACTCCCTTTTCAACTGAATGGTTATGTTACGTCCCACTATGTAAGGAGATTATATTGCATTAGATTCTGTTACATTATGGGAGATGATAACATTAAATCACATTGCATTAGATTACATTGTAAGACAACAACTGGTGTAGTGTTTGTCCAAACCACTGGGAACTAGCCTAGCCAAGTCGACGCATAGCATTAGCCATCACCGAAGCCATAGACAGAGTCTTTTAACACCTCTCCTTCCCCCATTTTCCTAATTCCTGGAGTTAACAAGAGAAACCACAGATGAGAGTTGAAGGAACCATAGAGATCAGCGCTCGAACGTTGCCTTTTTAGAGACAGAGACTGAGTGGTTACTTTCTCCCAGGGACACACAGAGCAGGGCGGGACCAGAATTGGGTTGCTTGGTTCCCAGTCTTTGTGCTCTTTACTCTGTTCCGAGATGCTTACTAAGCAGGGAGAGGTGGCAGCTCATAGTGAGCAAACAGGGCCTGAGTCTGGCCCTGTGGAAGCAGCCGTAGTTGTGCCTGGAACTTGTCTCCATTTGTGGCCCTTTGCAGAGATTCATCACTGCACCGTCCTCATTGTCATCTGAAATGTGCCAGGAGTTCCTAAGACTTACGGTATCTGTGCTGCAACGGATCATGCTTCTGTCTTTTTTGTTTAATGAACGAATGCATGACTGCATGGCACTTTGCCCATGAAAACAGTGAAAGCACAGAAGCCTAAGCAGTGTCCTTTCAACTTTGTTGACTGGGGTCCATAGCAAGGAATACATTTTAAATCATAATAAAGTGTACACACAACATATATATGTGTGCGTGTGTGTATATATATACATATATGTGTGTGTGTGTGTACATACACACACATACACACACACACATATATATAGTGAAACCTTTGAGAGCCGGAATTCAACAGGATGGCCTTGTTTTTCTGGGTCTCACAAGTTTTCTGCCTTTAGCAGGGTACAGTCTTACCGCTTTTCTGTCACTCTCTATTAGTGGAAAATACTTGAGTTTTCCTTCTCTAACAGGTTTCCAACTTACACAGGTTCTGGCTTTGGCAGGTTTTACTGTATATAGGAGTCTCTGGGTGGCACAAATGGTTAAGTGCTTTGCTACTAACCAAAAAGTTGACAATTCAAAGCCACTTTCGAGGCACCCCAGAACAAAGGCCTGGTGATCTTACAAAAAGTCAGCCACTGAAAACCCTATGGAGCACAATTCTACTCTGTAACACGTGGGGTCACCATGAGTCAGAATCAACTCAATCAAAACTGGTTTGGTTTGGTTGTGTGTGTGTGTGTGTATACACACATGTGCTCGTGCATATTTATATTTATTTGGAGCCCTAGTGGTGTAATGGTTAAGAACTTGGCTGCTAACCAAAAGGTTGGCAATTCAAATCCACCAGCCACTTCTTAGAAACCCTGTGGGGCAGTTCTTTTCTGTCCTGTAGGGTCGCTATGAGTTGGAATCAGTGCAACAGCAAAGGGTTTGGTGTGGCTTATTTGTATAACTTGAAGAGATATGTTACAAAACAGCACTTATCCTCACCGTTATAAAATTAGGATGAGCTCTAAGATCTGTAATTTTGCCAAATGCTGGTTGCAACTTAATAAATTGATTTTATGACTCATTAATGGACTATGACCCATAAATTGAAACACATTGGACTAGAGAATTTGTGAAATCCCAAAGCTGGAACGCTTGATTAGTTACCAACTAATAAATTAGGCAAAAAGCAAGGTTTGTTATACATTAGGAAGCCAAATCCATCCGCAAAGAAAAGCCAAATAGTTTTAGGTTCAGACAACCCAGTGCCATCGAGTCAATTCTGATTCATAGCAACCCTATAGGACAGAGTAGAACTGCCCCATAGAGTTTCCAAGAAGTGCCTGGTAGATTCAAATTGCCGACCCTTTGTTTAGCAGCCATAGCACTTAACCACTATGCCACCAGGGTTTCCAGTTTTAGGTTAGAGGGTGTTTTTTCTGGGGATGAGGAAATACTAGAACCTTGACAATACTAATGTTTACATAATATGTGGTTAGTGAGGCAGAGCCAGGGATTTAAATCACAAATAATAATAGAACCCCTGAGCCCTGTGACTGGCCAGTCTGATCACCATTGCTGGAGCTTATTTTACTGTTGAGGAAATTTTGAGACACCCTTTTCAGCCTGACCTTCAACTTATCCCTGGTGTTAACAGTCCCTTCTTGGCTCAGTTGACAAGGAGCCCAACTCTGCCCTATAACTGACTTCTATTAAAGGAAATTATCCTTAAACTGCCCGAGAAGTAGCTGGCTTCTATGAGTGGTTCCAAAGGTTTCTTGGTTTCCTGTTTCCTTTGGTATGTGGTTTAATTTTTATTTTCTCTCCCTTTTTGCCCACAGTAATTTTTAAGCCCTGATTGCTTTTCATTTGCTCTTTTCCTTCTTCAAGTTAGTGTCTCCTTTCCCCAACAGCAGTTGGTCTAGCTCAGTTGGTATAACATAGTTTATAAAGAAAATGTTCTACATTCTACTTTGATAAGTAGCGTCTGGGATCTTAAAAGCCTGTGAGCAGCCATCTAAGATACTCCACTGGTCTCACCCCTTTGGGAGCAAGGAAGAGTGAAGAAAACTAAAGACACAAGGGAAAGATTAATCCAAAGGACTAGTGGACCACATCTGCCACAGCCTTCACCATTCTGAGTCTAGTACAACAAGATGGTATACCCGGCTGAGTGCTCTGATGGGGATCACAATAGAGGGTCCCAGACAGAGCTGGAGAAAAATGTAGAACAAAACTCTAACTCACACACACAAAAAAAAGACCAGACTTACTGGCCTGAAAGAGACTAGAGAAACCCCGAGAATATGGCCCCCAAACACCGTTTTAGTTCAGTAATGAAGTCACTCCCGAGGTTCACCCTTCAGCCAAAGATTAGACAGGCCCATGAAACAAAACGAGGCTAAAGGGGCACTCTAGCCCAGGGACAAGGACTAGAAGGCAGGAGGGAACAGGAAAGCTGGTAATAGGGAACCCAAGGTCGAGAAGGGAAAGTGTTGACATGTTGTGGGGTTGTTAACCAATGTCATAGAACAATATGTGTACTAACTATTTAATGAGAAGCTAGTTCTGTAAACCTGCATCTAAAGTACAATAAAAAAAAAATGCATGTTCTGTATGTGAAATACTTTGAACTCATAAAAATGCAGCCCCATAGCCATTTGTTTGTATGTAGAAGGCAGTTAGTAGGTATTTGTTGATTGTTAGGATTAGGATCCCTCCCATTTATTTTCTGAGGCTATGGAATAAGTATTAATTTTTTATTTTTATGAATGGACATGTATCAGGAGGGAATTGACTCGACAGCACCTAACAACAACATTCGCTAAATAAGGAGTCCTGGTGACGCAGTGGTGAGAGTGCTCAGCTGCCCATCGAAAGGTCAGTGGTTCAAATCCACTAGCCACTCTACAAGAGAAAGATTTTGGCAATTTGCTTCCAAAAAAGATTGCAACCTTGGAAACTCTGTGGGTCAGTTCTACTCTGTCTTATAGAGTCACTGTGTTGGAATTGACTTGATTGCAACAGGTTTTGATTTTTATTCTTTAAATGTTTGATAGAATTCAGCAGTGAAGCTCTCTGGGCCTGGGCATTTCTTTATGTGTAGTTTTTGTTTTTTTTTTTAACATCTTAAGTCTCTTCACTTGTCATAATTCAGATTGTTTTTTCTTAAATCAGTTTTGGCAATTTGCATCCTTCTGGGAATTTGTCTATTTCATCTAAGTTATGAAATTTATTGGTGTCATGGATTGAATTGTGTCCCCCCCAAAATATGTGTCAACTTGGTTAGGGCATGATTCCCAGTATTATGTGGTTGTCCTCCATTTTGTGATTGTAATTTTATGCTAAAGAGGATTAGGGTGGGATTGTAACACCACCCTTACTCAGGTCACCTCCCTGATCCAATGTAAAGGGAGTTTCCCTGGGGTGGGGCCTGCACCACCTTTAAAAGGAAAGGGAAGGAAGCCGAGAGTTGGAGACCTCATACTACCAAGAAAGCAGCACCAGGAGCAGAGTGCATCCTTTGGACCTGGGGTTCCTGTGCCTGAGAAGCTCCTTGACCATGGGAAGGTTGAGGACAAAGACCTTCCTCCAGAGCTGACAGAGAGAAAAAGCCTTCCCCTGGAGCTGACACCCTGAATTTGGACTTTCAGCCTGTTTTACTGTGAGAAAATGAACTTGTCTTTGTTAAAACCATCCACTTGTGGTATTTGTGTTACAGCAGCACTAGATGACTAAGACAGTTGGCATACAGTTGTTCATATATGACCCTTTTTGTTTCTTTGTAGTTGATAGTATTGTCTTCTCTTTCATTTCTAGCTCTAATAATTTGTATCTTCTTTTTTTTTTTTTTTTAACTTTTGTCTATCTAGCTAAAAATTGATGAATTTTATTGATCCTTCAGAGAACCAACTTTTAGTCTCACTGGTTTTCTTTCTTATTTTTCTGTTGTCTATTTTGTTAATTTCTACTCTAGTGTTTATTTTTTCATTCTGTTTGATTTAGGTCAGTTTTCTCTTCATTTCAGTGTCTTAAGGTGGAAGCTTAGTAATTGATTTGAGATCCTGCTTTTATAATACAGGCATTTGATTTTATAAAATATCTCTGGTAACCTTTCTTGTTTTAAAGTCTATTTTATCTGATACTGGTATGGCCATTTTGGCTACCTCGTGGTTGCTGTTTGCATGGTATATCTCTTTCCATCCTTTTACTTTCAGTCTGTTTCTGTCTTTGAACCTAAAGTGTGTCCCCTTTTGACAGCATATAGTTGGATCTTGATTTTAATGCAGTCTGACCATCTGTCTCTTTTTTTTCATTGTAGTGAAAATACACACACCAGAATATTTGCCAGCATAACAACTCCCACATTTTCAATTCATAATCTCTATGTTTTGATCCAGTTGTTTAATCCATTGAAATTTAATGTTATTATTGTGTTGGATTTGTCTGTCATTTTATTTTTTATGACATTTTTGTTCACCTGTTTCTCATTTACCGCCTTCTTTTGCATTAAGTGGATATTTTCTAATGTAGGATTTTAGTTTCTTTAATAATTTTTTCACTTTATATATTTTTAGTTATTTATATATTTTTAGTTATTTCCCTAGTGGTTGCTCTATATACATCTTAGCTTATCAGAATCTACTTCAGGTTTATATTTACTTAATTCCCATGAGATATAAATTTATTACTTCTGTATTATTGTTATGCATACTAAATCTATAAATGTTACAAGCTCAGCATAAACTATAAATGTTACAAGCTCAGCATACATTGTTATAATTATTATCTTATATAATTTTATGTGTCTTAAGGTACAAAAGACAACAAAAGAGAACAAGTGTATGCTTACAGCTTTTGTCATATTAACCTTCTTATCTATCATTTCTGGTTCTCTTCATTCATTCCTATGGATTTGAGTTACCGTCTGTAGTCATTTGCTTAACTCAATGTTTTTCTGCTTTACCCACCACCTTTTTGCTGTTATGGGCAAATTTTTACATTTCTATATGTTATGGACCCAACAATACATTATACACATTGTTTTATACAGTTGCTTTATGAATAAGATAAGAAAGGAGAAAAAGTTGCATTCATATTGTCTTAATTAAGTAATTACCTTTACCTGTGCTCTTTGTTTTTTTTGTTTTTTTAATGTGGATTTAAATTACTGTCCAGGGTCACCTGCTTTCAGCCTGAAGAACTTCCTTGCTATTTCTTGTGAGACGGATCAGCTAGCAACAAATTTCTCTGTTTTTGTTTATCTGGCAATGTCTTTATTTCACCTTCATTTTTGAAAGATAGGTTTGCTGAATGTATAATTCTTGGTTGACAGTTTTTTGTTATTGTTGTTCTTTTTCCTTGGAGTACTTGGAATACGTCATTCCACTGATTTCTGATCTCTGTTGTTTCTGTTGAGAAGTCAACGATTAATCTTACTAGGGTTTTCTGGTAAGTGATAGGTCATTTTGCTCTTGCTGCTTTCAAGATTTTCTCCTTGTCTTTGACATTCTGCTTTTTAAATGCAATGTGTCTAGGTGCAGATCTCTTTGCACATTCTGCTTTTTAAATGCGATGTGTCTAGGTGCAGATCTCTTTGCACTCCTCCTACTTGGAGTTTGTTGTGATTCCTGGATGTATAGATAATTGTTTTTCAATAAATTTGGGAAGTTGTCAGCCATTATTTTTCTAACATTTTCTCTGGTTCTATCATTCTTTCCTCTTCCCCTGGTACTCCCATTACACATATATTTATGTACCCAAGTGTCTCACATTTCTCTGAGGCACTGTTCTTTTTTTTTTCCTTCAAATTGTATAATCTCTATCAGTCTATTTTCAAGTTTTCTAATTCATTCTTCTGCCAGTTCAGCCGTACCATCATGCCCCCTCTTCCCCAGTAAATTTTCCATTTCAGCTGTTGTACTCTTCAGCTCCAGAATTTCCATTTGGTTCTTTTTTCATAGTTTCTGTCTGTTTATTGATGTTCTCTTTGGTGTGACATGTCATTATACCTTCCTTTATTTCTTTTATCATGGGTTCTTTTAGTTCTTTGAACATATTTATAATGGTTATTTTGAAGGTCCTGTCTGATAAATCCAACATCTGTTGCGTCTTTTTTTCCGGTGTATGGGTCATACTTTCCTGTTTCTTTCCATGTCTCATAAATTTTTGTTGGTATCTGGACATTGTAGATAATAGAACTCTGAGTATTGGTCATTCCTAACTGCGACTTGTTATTGCTATTTGTTTGTTTATTTGTTTAGTGACTGGCTGGATTATTTTAGTGGAGTCTGTTCCCCACTCTGTCCCCTCTACAGTGTTAAACTTCTGATATTGTTCCTCAGGGGCAGGGGTGTGCATGCAGCCCTAGGTATCTCTACAGTCACTCTGGGCTTACAGTGGTTTTGGCAGAACTCTCTTTTATTGTCTCTTTCCCTGACATACCCATCTGTAAAGCTCCCCTAATTGCTTTATTGCTCTATTGTTTTCAACAGTGCTTTGGAGCATAATTTGCTCCACACACTATGCCAGTCAAATTTGGGCTCTTTTTAAGGGATATTTGCTGAGGTCAGTGTTTGAGACTTGTTTGAACTCCACGAGGGTTCCTCTCAGCTCTCTCCCTCCTCAGTTTTTTTTTAATCAAACCAGCCAACCTCCAATTTAGCCTATAAATCCAATGATTGTACCACCTTCCTCCCAGTTGCCTTTTACCACAACCTCTACTATTTTTAAATATGGCCTTAGGCTTGAACTTCTCCATAATTCCTTACAAATGAAGTCACTTACCCTGAGAAGAAATTAGGACTGATCTTCATTATGGCCTTCTTCTCATCCCGGTGCAGAATCTCCCAGCCAGGACTCTGGAGCTAGGGGGTGAGGACAATGTTGTGCTTTTCTCTAAATGTCATTCCCAGTTTAGAAACTGAGCTAGGTGGACAGGGCCAGTAGGCAGTAGCCTGAGATCTTCTCAGCTTGCCTCAGTGGAGCCACTGCCTTTTGAGCTAGGACAACAGTGATTAGGCCCCAGTATTCTCACTTAAGGCAGAGCCTCCAGTCCATGAGTGGGCATGGGCAGAAGAAGAGAGCCCCTACCCTTTCAGCCACACTCATCCAGAACCTAGCCTCAGCAGCAGGTAGCTGGAGGCAAGATGAGAAATGCTCATGTGCCCTTCTCAGGAAGATAGCCCTCCAGCTGGGGGAAGTGGCTATACCAGCCTGCAGTGGAGTTTCCGTCTTCTGAGAGGAGGAACGTGTCTTTTCTCAAACACTGTAGGTTCTCACTGTTAGGTTTTTTTGAATAAATTTTTTTTTATTTGCTGTATGTCCCCAAGGCTATTTCCAGATACTTTTATAATATTTACTAGTTTCACTGGGGAATAGGTCCATGGGCCTTCTCACATTGTCAAACCCGAAGTGACAGTTTGTCACCAGTTCCATTTATTTTTAATTGGGTAAGTATATATATAGTAAAACATTTGCCATTGCAACATTTTTTTTTACATATACAATTTAGTGGTGTTAATTATATTCATCATGTTGTGTAGCCATGATCAATATCTGTTTCCACTCAGGGGTAGAGCAATTTGACTGTATCACTTCCTTTTAAAGAAAAAAACTGAAACAAGTAACTATGGTTTCTCTTTGGAAGAGGCCTCATAGTATGAGAGGATAACTGGGGTTTAGATTCTAGCCTCAGCTCTGCAACTCAATAGCTGTGTGTCCTTAAACTTGTCACTAACTTCTCTGATGCATAGATTCCTTATCTGAATAATCAGAACCTAGCTTTTTTTTTTAGCAGTAATATTCAATCTCCTTCCTTCACAAGGCTGTTGGGAGATGTGAGTGAATTGCTTTGTGTTATGTTTCATAAGCTGCAAAACACTCTGCCATTACTGTGGTTATTGATTCAGTCTCCTGCGCTGAATGGCTTGTGGTAGACTAGATGCGTCTTAAAAATATTTTGCTAATAACTCACAAGAAGAAAAATCCTACTTGCTAAAATTTTTCCAACATGTGATAGTGAATTTCACCCTGAATTTTGGAAAGATAGATAAATCATCAAGGGTGCTTTGATGATCCATCATGTACTTATGAACATGCACTTAGGAAATAAATGGAACCATGGAAGACATTTCCCATGAAAATAGATTGTGGTTTCTGATGGTTATTAAAACATTTATGAAGCCAAAGAAAGCTTCAGCCTTCTGCTTTTTAAGGCAAAAAACAGGCATCCGCTTGCCTCTGAGACTGAGTGGCCGTTGGGTGGCCTCCAGTGCAGGCTACTAGCTCCAAAGGCTGCTGGAATCCTTCCTGAAGCCCAACTTCTAAAGCCCCTCACACAGGAAGAGGCCAGCTGGACAGGGCCTGTGCATACTCCAAGGTTCCCATCCAGGGCTGCAAACATTTCAGCAGCATGAAACCATCTCATCAGGGACCTGGTCAACACACTGACCCAACCAATCTTCTGACCCTGCTGCCTGGGCTGCCTGGGCTGCCCAAGCACAGTGAAATCTCCCCGTCCACTTAGCCCCAGTTGCCTTCTCTGCAGGAGTCTAAGACTTGGCTGAGTACATGTGAGAAGTGCTATATTTCTCTGGGGGAAATTAAGGGTGAGGGAGGGCTGAATAGAGTGACACCCTGCTGTTACTCAGTATTAAATGGTTGTCTCTGGCTTGGAGCTCGTATGTCCCTCCCTACCTGTCTTCTAGTGCCCATAGAGTCATCCCTGCCCTTTCTGTTATAGATTGGATTGTGTCTCCCCAAAATATGTTGGAATCCTAACCCTTATACCTATGGATGTAATCCCAATTGGGAATAGGATTTTCTTTGCGATGTTAATCAGGTCATGTTAGCGTAGGGTATGTCCTAAACCAAATCACTTCTCTATTATAAGAAGCAGCATGGACACAGAGACAAGAAGCACAAATTGAGGAGGGTAGATGACAAGTGAAGATCACCAAAGAACTGAGGAGTGCTGGGGCTAGAGAAGTTGAAATGAAGCTTGATTTAGAGTGGTCTTTCCCCAGAGTTGACAGTGCCCTGAATTCAGACTTCTAGCCTCCTAAACTGTGAAAAAATAAATTTCTGTCCTTTAAAGTAACCCACTTGTGGTATTTCTGTTACAGAACCACTAGGAAATTAAAACACTGACCAATTTTATTTCCCTTGCTTCTCCAGCTATCCCCAGAGCTCTAAACAGGCTGGTTTTCTCACTGTGTCTCCTAGCAGCTGCCACTCAGTCATTTTGCCTTCATCCACTTGAATGCTCCTGCTGTTTCTACCACTTCATAGGTTCTCCTTTTGGCCCCCTTCTTATTCCTTGACCATTCAGTCTAGTCTTTTTTCCTATCTCTGAACTGCTACAGAATTCAGAGCAAGAAAAAGTTTAGTACTAAATAAATGTTCGGTTTTTCTGGGGTGCGGTAGTCCTGTTGACTCAACAAGAGTTTAAACATCCTGTTGTGGATTGACTTGTATCCCCCCAAAATTTGTGTTGTAAATCCTAACCTCTGTGCCTGTGGTTATAACCCCATTTGGGAATGGGTCGCTTTTGTTATGTTAATGAGGCAGAATTACTGTAGGGTGTGTTTTGAGTCAATCTCTTACAAAATATAAAAGGCAAGCAGAGATGGGGGAAGAGAGATGCCAAGCCATATAAATACCACCCAGGAGCAGAAGCTCAGAAGAGACAAGGACCTTTCTTCAGAGCTGACAGAGAGAGAAAGCCTTCCCTTAGAGCTGGCACCCTGAATTCAGACTTCTAGTCTCCTAATGGAACCCTAGTAGTGCAGTAGTTAAGAGCTCGGCTGCTAAGCAAAAAAAGGTCCACCGTTCCAATCCACCACCTGCTTCTTGAAAACCCTGTGGGGCAGTTCTACTCTACCCTATAGGGTCACTGAGTCAGAATCAACTCGGTGGCAATGGGTTTTTTAGCTTCCTGACTGTGAGAAAATAAATTTCTGTTTGTTAAAGCCACCTACTTGTGGTATTTCTGTTGTAGCAGCACTAGTTAACTAGGACAGAATTTAGTACTGATAAGTAGGAGTGTTACTCTAACAGATACATAAAATGTGGAAGTGTTTTTGGAATTGGGTAATGGGTTGAGGCTGGGAGAGTTTTAAGGTGCCTAATAGTAAAAGGGAAACCCTAGTAGTGTAGTGGTTAAGTGCTACAGCTCCTAACCAAAAGGTTGGCAGTTTGAATCTACCAGGTACTCCTTGGAAACTATGGGGCAGTCCTACTCTGTCCTATAGGGTCGCTCTGAGTTGGAATCGACTGAACGGCAACAGGCATAATAGTAAAAGCTTAGATTGCCTTGAAGAGACTCTTGGTAGAATTATGGATCTCAAAGGCATCAAAGTTGAGGGCTCAGAAGGAAGTGAGAACCATAGAGAAAGTCTCTGTCATCTAAGAGAATACATATGGTGCCAGCAACACAATGTTGCCAGAAATGTGAACATTAAATGTGCTCCTGGTGAGGCTTTCAAGGGAAATGACATGTGATTGGACAATGGAGGAAGAGCAGTGCTTTTTATGCAGTGGCAAAGAGCTTGTCTGAATTATGTTCAAATGTTTGGTGGAAGGTAGAACTTGTAAATGATAAACTTGAATATATGACTCAGGAGATTTCTAAGAAAGATCTTAAAGGGGCCACGTAGTTTCTTTTTGCCACTTATAGTTAAATGTGAGAGGCAAGAAAGAAATGGACTAAAAAATGGACTGAGGAAAATGAAAACAAAACAAAGATTTGGAAAATTCTGTTGTACAGCTCAGGACATCTGCTCTAGAATTTTCACCAAGGACATGGCTACACAATCTTCTGTTAAAGAGATTAAGCCTGTAACTGATGGATCTAACGAACTACCACTGCAGAAAACTCATCAGCTTAGACTGAATGGAACAGAAACAGGACTAAAGGACAGAAAACTGTCTGCCTTTTGAAATTCTACAGGCAGGAAACAGGCCACAGGAGCTATAGCTGTTGTCTTGCAAGAAAAGAAAAGAACCATCCCTGGAGCAGCTCGGAGATCAGCAGAACTGTTGGAAGGAGCACAAGAAGCAGAGCTGCCTTGGTTTCAAAAGATGGCGCCATGGTTTCAAAGAGTCAGATCGTCACCAATTCTGTTCCAGAGTGTGGGGTTGCTGTTCACGTGTGCCAGGGTGATGGGGCTGCCATGCCCAAGGGACAAAAGAACAGGGCCTGTCAGGCCTGAGGGGGTGGGGCCACCACGCAAATGGAGTAGAAGAATGAGGCCGCCCAACGTTGAGGGAACAGAGTTGCCATCCCACTGGGCCTGGAAGGTGAGGCTAAAGCCCAGGGCTGAGAGGCCTCCACCCAGAATCCAAAAAGCCAACACCCAGAGTCTGGAGGATGGGGCCATTGCGCAGATGGTCTCAGAGAACAGAGGATTATTTTCAAGCTTTGAGAGCTAATGTAAATTGTTCTGCTGGGTTTTAGACTTGCTTGGTGCCCATTATCTCTTCTTTCCCTCCAACTTCTCCGTTATGGAATGAAAATGACTACTTTGTACCTGTTCCAAAATGTCAACACTTTGAATCCACTAGGCACTCTATTTTAGTCATCTAGTGCTGAAAAAAAATTTTTTTTTAGTGCTGCCATAACAGAAATGCCACAAGTGGATGGCTTTAACAAAGAGAAATTTATTTCCTCACAGTAAAGTAAATTAAAAAAAAAAAAAAAAGTCCAAATTCCAGGCATCACCTCCAGGGAAAGGCATTTTCTCTCTGTTGGCTCTGGAAGAAGGTCCTTGTCCTCAATCTTCCCATGGTCAAGGAGCTTCTCAGGCGCAGGAACCCCAGGTCCAAAGGATGCGCTCTGCTCCTGGTGCTGCTTTCTTGGTGGTTTGAGGTCCTCAACTCTCTGCTTGCTTCCCTTTCCTTTTATCTCTTAAGAGATAAAAGGGGGTGCAGGCCCCACCCCAGGGAAACTAACTTTACATTGGATCAAGGAGGCGACCTGAGTAAGGGTGGTGTTACAATCCCACCCTAATCCTCTTTAGCATAAAATTACAATCACAAAATGGAGAACAACCATACAATACTGGGAATCATGGCCTAACCAAGTTGACACATACTTTTGGGGGGATACAGTTCAATCCTTGATACCCTCTGTCCTATAGGGTCAGAATTGGCTCAATGGCAACAGGTTTTGTGCCTGTTCCACCACTGTACTTTGGGAATCAGATTTCACAGGTCCACAGATGAAGAGGAATTTTGCCCCAGAATGGAATACACTTAAAGTCTTACCCATATTTGATTTAGATGATTCAGCAAATGAAATTTTGGACTTGGAGTTGATTTAAGACTTTTGGGATGATGTGATGCGGTAAATGTTTTGTATGTGGCAAGGACATGCATTTTGAGGGGCCACAGGGTAGAATGTTATGGATTGAATTGTGTCCCCCAAAAATATGTGTTGTAAATCCTAACCTCTATGCCTGTGGTTATAATCCCATTTTGGAAGGGGTTGTCTTTGTTAGTGAGACAGGATTAGTGTAGGGTGTGTCTTGAGTCAATCTCTTACAAAATATAAAAGGAACATACTAAGCAAGCAGAGATGAAGGAAGAGAGATGCCAAGCTATATAAAGATTGCCCAGGAGCAGAAGCTCAGAAGAGACAAGGACCTTTCTCCAGAGCTGACAGAGAAAGCTTTCTCCTTGAGCCAGCACCCTGAATTCGTATTTCTAGCCACCTGAACTGTAGGGAAATAAACTTCTGTTTGTTAAAGCCAGCCACTTTTGGTATTTCTGTTATCGCAGCACTAGATAACTAAGACACATCCCAAGGATAGGGGCCATGTCTTTTAATTAAATCAGGTGGAACACATAGGAAATGCTATCTAAGTGTCTATTATGTTTTATTCTCTTGTATCCCCACAGCACCCATACTGAGTGGTATTGGTCAGTTGGTAGATTAATCTAGGAGAGATTTAGAAGACATAAGTAGTTTCCAAGACAGTGGTTGTCTTAGTTACCTGGTGCTGCTGAAACAGAAATACTACAAGTGGGTGGCTTTAAAGAACAGGAATGTATTTCTTCATAATTTTGGAGGCTAAAAGTCCAAATCAGGGTCTCAGCCATTTTGATTCCTTCCTTATCGGTAGCTCTGGGTGTTCCTTGGCGTTCCTTGCTCGTAGATGATCGTTTTGTGGCATCTGTTTCCCCACCCCCACCTCCCACGTGTATGTCCCTGTGTCTATACTGTAATTTTATTTTGTTTTTTTAATCACTCAGAAGTGATTGGGCTTAGCTTTCCCTCTACACAGCAGAAAAGCCTTTATGTCCAAACAGAATCACATCTACAGGTCCGAGGGCCAGAGATTCAACATGTATTTTTAAGGGACGCAATTCAAACAGTTGAGCGTATAATGAAGAGTAGGTAAAGTGGGTTCAGAAAGTTAGGATGCATTAGTGTGTCATCCTCACAGGTGTACAAATCGGCAACTAGATGAGGTAGCTAGGCTTTTATCAAAGAGGTTCATGCAAATGTTCACAAGAGGCACGTGACCCTTGCCGTTTCTGTGCCCAGATTAGCTTTAGGCAGCCACTGAGAACTTAGTCGGGGAATTTACTAGTCTAGCCAATTAGCTTTCAAATGTTTTTATTAAGACCCACTGTTAGAAATACATTTTACACTGTAGCCTAATACAAACATTGGACAAAACTGCCTTTTTTTTTTTGGCTATCCTTTTTTAAAATGTTGGTTGTTACCCACTAAGTTGATTGTATAACCCATTATATGGATTATGAATAGAGTGAATATGTAATTTATCAAACCAAATCTAGCCACTCAAGAGTAAAAGGGGGAGCTATTAATAATCACCCTAAGCCAAGGGATATAAACCAGGACTGTCCTGGGCAAATCAGAATGTCTTGTCACTCTAGTTATGACTCACTGTTTGGAAAAGACACAGCATTCCTGGAGAAGGACTCTGCCATTGTAGCTCCAGGGTAAATATATATTCACGGAAAGTTAGAGTTGGATGATAAGTTAGACACTTTAACAGCACCTTGTCTAACGCACTTTAGATATTAGAAAACTGGTCTCAGAAAGGTGAACTCACTTGCCCACGTTCACACAGTTGTTTAGGGTAGGACTGGTACCCTGACCTCTTTCTCAGTCACTCCATGCCTCTCCAGGCAGGACCTTGCAGTTTAAGGTTAGATGTGAAGTTTGCCTGCTGTGACTCTGAAACAGGACCTGGGAAGGCATAAATGAAGGATTGCTGTACTCCACCCCAGCCCCAGAGGCACCAGAGCCAAAATGGCCGCTTTCTACCTGCAGAGCAACGCCCACTCTGACTTAGAACAGTAATGCTAAGACATGACTGTTTTGCCTTCCTACCAGATTTTGTAATGGGGTAACATATTTCGAAAACACTTTCACAAGTAAATGAAAATCTCAAACTGCAGTTATAAAGTATGGTTCCATTTGAGGGCATTTCAGGTGGCTAGTACCTTTCAAGGAGCTCTAGTGGTGCAGTGATTAAGAACCCAGCTACTAACTAAAAGGTCTCCAGTTCAAATCCACCAGCTGCTCCTTGGAAATCCTATGTGGAAGTTCTACTCTGTCCTATAGGGTCCCTGTGAGTTGGATTCGACTCGATAGCAATGGGTTTTTTTGTTTTTGTTTTTAGTGCCTTTCGAGCTAGCAAAGCTGTATAATAACAGGAATTGTTCTAGGCTGCATCGTGGTGGATCCAGTGTTGCTGTGCTGGGCTCATGCAGAAGCATGTGGACAGAATCAGTTTGTCCCTTTGTGTCTGCAGAAGCCAGTGCTGTTCCCACCCACACAGGCCTGTATTATAAGATGTAACAGACCCAGGTTCCTAGAGAGGATCTCCACATTGCTGTGTTGGGCAGACTAGCAAATAGTGTTTCTTCTGGCCAATCCTTAAATTGACTTTCAGTACCCAAATAATATTTACAATGCTTCTATATACGAAGACACAGGCGATATATAATTATCAGCTCAAGGACACTGGTAACAAAATGTGTCATCACTCTGTGCTAACTCAGATGAGGGGTGGGCCATGGCTTTGTGGGGCCTGAAATTTAAATAATTTGAAGGACTTCCTTTAAGAAAAAAAAAATGCAACATTAAAAATATAAAATTAAATATAAAAGAATATATTTTTAATTTTTTTTGTGGTAAAATACATGAAACAAAATTTGCCATATCAGCCATTTTTAAGTGAACAATTCAGTGACATTTACATTCATCACATTGTGCAACCAGCACCATTACCCATTTCCAAAAGCTTTCCACCCCCGCAAACAGAAACTCAGAGCCCATGAGGCAGGTCACGCCCCACTCTTCCCTCTTCCCAGCCCTTGTAGCCGCTTTTGTCTATGCAGTTGCCTGTTCTGGATATTTCACATTAGTAGTATCATAATAACATTTGTCCTTTTGCGTCTTACTCATTTCATAAAAATGAATGTTTATTTAGTATGAAAATTGAAATCACAAGTTACTGGCAGAGCAGACATTCTGGCCTTCCTCATCTGAGATCTCTGTAGGCCATTTATCAGAAATTTAAGTCGAACCACCTGGGGATTGCAGACCTCCTGACAGCTCTTGACTTTCACAGGAGCCAGATGAGTGAGGTACCTGAAGCTTAATATTACCTTCATGGCGAATCCATCTCTGGACTCAGTCATTTTGCTAATAGGAAAACCCTGAAATCCAGAGAGACTGCCGTTGGATTAGTAGTGCCAAATCAGGTCTCCTGGCTCCTAGAACAACACTCCTTTTCTGCATCAGCCTGGTAGGCTATTTTATTTCGGGATTACATTTGCAGCCAGAATCCATGCCTTAGGTTGTGTCACACAGTTTAAAAATGGAAAATCCATTAAATCAGTTCACTGGTGGGGAAAAAAAAGCAGAATCAGTGAAGTCATTTGATTGAACCAGTGTGACTACAACAAAAGGTCGAATGAATTTTTAAGTTTTCACCCTTTGTTTTGGTGGTGACGGGGCTTTAATAATTTAGAGGTTTTTACATTTTGTACACACACTGCAATATATTGCTGTCCTTGATTTTCCCAGTTGTAGTAAGTGAAATGTTTGTCTTCATAGAAACTACCTGCAGACAGTGTTGACCTGATCACCTTAATTAATCATAGAAAATCCTGAAAGACATGTGTGAATTAGAATCCATGACATGTGCAAAAGCCCAAGACAGTGATGAACATTTGAAATATGTACTGGAAGAACTCCTTGTCCTCTACGTGTGGAGAGCCATGTTGTTATTAGATGCCATCGAGTCCATTCCGATTCATAGCGATCCTGTGCACAACAGAATGAAACATTGCTGGTCCTGCACCATCCTTACATCATTGTTATACTTGAGCCCATTGTTGCAGTCACTCGTTGAGGGTCTCATTGAGGGTCTTCCTCTTTTCTGCTGACCCTGTTCTTTACCAAGCATGATGTCCTTCTCCAGGGACTGATCTCTCCTGACGACATGTCCAAAGTGTGTAAGACATAGTCTCGCCATCCTTGATTCTAAGAAGCATTCTTGTTGTACTTCTTCCAAGACAGATTTGTTTGTTCTTTTGGAAGTCCATGGTATATTCAGTATTCTTTGCCACCATCACAATTCAAAGGCGTCAATTCTTCTTCTGTCCTCCTTATGAAATCTCCAGCTTTCACATGCATGTGATGATATTGAAAATACCATAACTTGGGTCAGGCGCACCTTAGTCTTCAGGGTCACATCTTTGCTTTTCAACACTTTAAAGAAGCCCTTTGCATCAGATTTGTGCGACGCAATGCGTCTTTTGATTTCTTGACTGCTCCTTCCGTGGGTGTTGATTGTGGATCCAAGTAAAATGAAATCCTTGACAACATCAATATTTTCTGTGTTTATCATGATGTTGCTCACTGGTCCAGTTGTGAGGATTTTTGTTTTCTTTGTGTTGAAGTGCAATCCATACTGAAGGCTGGGGTCTTTGATCTTCATTAGTAAGTGCTTCAAGTCCTCTTCACTTTCAGCAACCAAGGTTGAATCATCTGCATAAAGTAAGTTGTTAATGAGTCTTCCTCCAATCCTGATGCCCTGTTCTTCTTCATATAGTCGAGCTTCTCAGATTTTTTGCTCAGCATACAGAATGAATAGGTATGGTGAAAGGATACAACCCTGGCACTCACCTTTCCTGACTTTTAAACCACTCAGTATCCCCTTGTTCTGTCTGAACGGCTGCCTCTTGATCTGTATGCAGGTTGCTCAAGAGCGCAAATAAGTGTTCGGGAATTCCCATTCTTCGCAGTGTTATCCATAATTTGTTATGATCCACACAGTTGAATGCCTTTGCATAGTCAGTAAAACACAGGTAAACATCCTTCTGGTATTCTCTGCTTTCAGCCAGGGTCCATCTGACATCAGCAATGATATCCTGGTTCCATGTCCTGTACTGAAACCAGCTTGAATTTCTGGCAGTTCCCTCTTGATGTACTGCTGCAGCCGTTTTTGAATGATCTTCAGCAAAATTTTGCTTTCATGTGATGTCAGTGATGTTGTTCGATAATTTATGCATTCGATTGGATCACCTTTCTTGGGATCTCTTCTGTTTGGTTGGACAGGAAGCTCTCGTCCATGTTTCTTGGCATAGACAAGTGAGCACTTCTGGTGCTGCATCTGTTTATTGAAACACCTCAATTGATATTCTGTCAATTCCTCCAGCCTTTTTTTCACCAATGGTTTCAGTGCAGCTTGGACTTCTTCCTTCAGTACCATCAGTTCCTGATCATATGCTACCTCCTGAAATGGTTGAACGTCGACTGATTCATTTTGGTATAATGACTCTGTGTATTCCTTGCATCTTCCTTTGATGCTCCCTGTGTCATATAATATTTTCCCCATAGAATCCTTCACTATTGCAACTCAAGCGTTGAATTTTTTCTTCAGTTCTTTCAGCTTGAGAAATGCCGAGCATGTTCTTCCCTTTTGGTTTTCTATCTCCAGCTCTTTGCCCGTGTCATTATAATACTTTGTCTTTTCGAACTGCCCTTTGATATCTTCTGTTCAGGTCTTTTACTTCATCATTTCTTCCTTTTACTTTAGCTGCTTGACATTTGTGAGCACATTTCAGAGTCTCCTCTGACATCCATCTTGGTCTTTTCTTTCCTGTCTTTTCAATGACCTCTTGCCTTCTTCATGTATGATGTCCTTGATGTCATTCCATAATTGGTCTGGTCTTTGGTCATTAGTGTTCAATGTGTCAAATCTGTCCTTGAGATGGTCTCTAAAGTCAGGTGGGATATACTCAAGGTCATATTTTGGCTCTCGTGGACTTGCTCTGATTTTCTTCATTTTTAGCTTGAACTTGCATCTGAGCAATTGTTGGTCTCTTCCACAGTGTGCAATTGATGGTCTGTTCTACAGTCGGCCCCTGGCCTTGTTCTGACTGACGATATTGAGCCTTTCCATCGTCTCTTTCCACAGATGTAGTTGATTTGATTTCGGTATGTTCCATCTGGCAAGGTTCTCATGTAAAGTCACTATTTATGTTGGTGAAAAAAGGTAGTTGCAGTGAAGAAGTTGTTGGTCTTGCAAAATTCTATCATTTGATCTCAGGCATAGTTTCTATCACCAAGGCCATATTTTCCAACTACTGATCCTTCTTCTTTGTTTCTAACTTTCATATTCCAATCACCAGTAATTATCAGTACACCCTGATTTCATGTTCGATCAATTTCAGACTGCAGAAGCTGATAAAAATCTTCAGTTTCTTCATCTTTGGCCTTAGTGGTTGGTGCATAAATTTGAATAATAGTCCTATTAGCTAGTCTTCCTTGTAGGCATATGGGTATTATCTTTTCACTGATAGTAAGTATTGTGCTTCAAGATAGATCTTGAAATGTTCTTTTTGACAGTGAGTGTTCCTCTTCAAGTTGTCATTCCGACATAGTAGACTATATGATTGTCTGATTAAAAATGGCCAATACCAGTCCATTTCAGTTCACTGATGCCTAGGATATCAATGTTTATGTGATCCATTTCATTTTTGATGATTTCCACTTTTCCTAGATTCATACTTCATACATTCCAGGTTCTAATTATTAATGGATGTTTGCAGCTGTTTCTTCCCATTTTGAGTCATGTCACATCAGCAAATGAAGGTCCCAAAAGCTTTACTACGTCCACGTCATTAAGGTCAAGTCTACTTTGAGGAGCTAGTCTTTTGAGTGCCTTCCAACCTGGAGGGCTGATCTTCTAGTACTATATCAGATAATATTCCACTGTATTCATAAGGTTTTCACTGGTTAATTCTTTTTAGAAGTAGACTGCCGGTCTTTCCTAGCCTATCTTAGTCTGGAAGCTCAGCTGAAACCTCTCTGCCATGGATACTCTGCTGGTTATCTGAATACTGGTGGCATAGCTTCCAGCATCGCAGCAACACACAAGCCTCCAAAGTACGACAAACTGACAGACACATGATGGGCCATAGCCACATCAAAAAGAAATGACAAGGATCTTAGTCCTATACAGTTTAAATCTGTGTGTGTTTTGGTCAGTTCACATTTATCTACACTGCTGTCTTTTCATGAGTTTTCTGTATTCACCACCCACATTAATCCCCAAGCTGTACCTCTGTGAAATCCTGAGGAAATCCCCAGAGGTCAGGAACTTTATGTCTGTATTTTCTGGTCAAGTATTAAGCAAAAAAGAAGTCATTACGAAAAAAAAAAAAATTATAACAGCATTGTAAATTAAAATTATTATTATAACATTATTTATAAATTATTCCCATATTTTTAGATAAAGTAACAGAGAGTATAACAAACTTGCTCAAGATCACAAGCATCAGTAAGTGGCAAGGCTAGGATTCAAATCTAGATTTTTCTGACTATTAAAATTATTTAATGTCTTTAAGGGGGCAGTGGTGGTTAAGTGGTAAAATTCTCGCCTTCCATGCAGGAACCTCAGTTTGATTCCTAGCCATTGAACCTCATGGGTAACCACCACCTGTCTGTAGGTGGAGGTCATGTGTTGCTGTGACACTGAACAGATTTCAGCAGAGCTTTCAGACTATGATGGATTGGGAAGAAAAGCCTGGTGGTCTGCTTCCAAAAATCATCCAGTGAAAGCCCAGTGGGTCACAGTGATCCAGTCCATAACAGATCATGGAGATGGTGCAGGACTGGGTAGCATTTCATTCTGTTGTGCATGGGATTACCGTGGGTTAGGGGCCAACTCGTAAGCATCCAGCAAAAATAACATCTTTAAACTTTGGTTCCCCTTTTTAGTAGATGAAGATATTCATGCCAGCCCTTCCCATTTCATCCTCTCTTGTTAAGATGTGAGATACAGTGTATGAGAGGGCTTTGAAAACTGGAAAACTTCTCAATAGTTGAGTTCATACAGTGGCACTCTGTGTGTCCAGTACTGAGCTGGAACCTGGTGTGGGTTGTAAAGGTAAAAAAAAAGACATTTTCTGCTCTCAAGGAGCTTCCAGTCTAGAGGGGAGCAGGTGGGGACAGTCACTTCAATATAAGTGGTTAGACAGAATTATGGGATGCTCAGAAGAGAGGGCCTGGTCTAGTCCTGAGACAGGGGAAGGTTCCCTAGAGGATGGGACCCCTTATAATGAATGTCAAAGGAAAGGTGAGAGGGTAACATAGGAAGAACATTCTAGGTAGAAAAACAGTGTGATCAAAGACAGCAAGCCTTAAAATAACCCTGAGAAAAAAAGGAAATGCAAACAGATGGTTATTAAGTCAAGCAACAGGCTAGAAATTCTGGCAGAATATCTGTGTTACAGTCTTCAGACAGAATCGTCCTCCCTTTGGGAAACCTCGATTTTTGCTTTTAAGGGCTTCCTGATTGGATTAGGTCTACTAATTGTGGAAGGTAGTTTGCTTACTTAAAATCAACTGATTATAAATGTTAAATCATATCTAAATACTTTCATGACAACATTTAGACTTCGTGTTTGACCAAATGACAGGGTACCATACCTTAGCCAAGGTGACACATAAAAGTAACCATCAGAGTTACCAAGGCAATTATTGAAGAAGAAGAACAAAGTGGGAGGCCTCACACTACCTTATTTTAGAAACTATTATACCACTACGGCTATCAAAACAGCCTGATAGTGGTACAGCAACAAAGGAATAGAATCGAGAACCCAGATGTAAATTCATCCACCTATGAGCACCTGATTTTTGACAAAGGCCCAAAGTCCGTTAATTGGGGAATAGACAGTCTCTTTAACAAATGGTGCTGGCATAACTGCATATCCATCTGCAAAAAAACATGAAACAAGACCTATACCTCACACCACATAAAAACACTAATTCAAAATGGATCAAAGACCTAAATGTAAAATCTAAAATGATAAAAATCATGGAAGACAATATAGGGACAATGCTAGGAGCCCTAATACCGGGCATAAACAGAATACAAACTATAACAATACACCAAGCACCAGAAGAGAAACTAGATAACTGGGAGCTCCTAAAAATCAAACTTTTATGCTCATCAAAAGACTTCACCAAAAGAGTAAAAAGAGAACCTAAAGACTGGGGAAAAAATTTGGGGTACAGCATATCCAGTAAGGGTCTAATCTCTAAAATCTGTAAGATACTACAGCATCTCAACAATAAAAAGACAAATAACCCACTTAAAAAATGGACAAAGAAGACATTCATGTGACCAACAGATACATGAGAAAATGCTCACAGTCATTAGCCATTAGAGAAATGCAAATCAAAATTACAGAGGTACCATCTCACCCCAACAAGGCTGGCACTAATCCAAAAAATTCAAAATAGGAAATGTTGGAGAGGTTGTGGAGAGACTGGAACACTTATGTACTGCTGGTGGGAATGTAAAATGGTACAACCACTTTGGAAATCAATATGACACTTCCTTAAAAAGCTGGAAATAAAAGTTCCACAGAATCGAGCAATCCCATTCCTTGGAATATATTCTAGAGAAATAACAGCCGTCACACAAATAGATAGATGCACACCCATGTTCATTGCAGCACTGTTCACAATAGCAAAAGATGGAAACAACCTGGGTGCCCATCACCAGATGATAGATAAACAAACTATGGTAATACACACAATGGTATACTAAAAAAAAAAAAAATGGTATACTGCACAATGATAAAGAACAATGATGAATCTGCAAAAAAGCTCACAACATGGATGAATCTGGAGGGCACTATGCTGAGTGAAATTAGCCAGTCGCAAAAGGACAAATATTGTATGAGACCGCTATGATAAGAACTCAAGAAAAGGGTTAAACACAGAAGAAAACATTTTTGGTGGTTACGAGGGTGGGGAGGGAGAGAGAGGGAAAGTCACAAACTGGATAGCAGACAAAAATCATCCTAGGTGAAGGAAAGGACGACACACAACACAAGGGCGTCAGCACAACTGAACTAAGAAGTTTCCTGAACACAGCCAGACACTTTGAGGGACAGAGTAGCTGGGTTTGGTGTCTCAGGGACTATGGTTTCTGGGGGCATCTATGTCAATTGACATAACAAAGTTTATTAAGAAAATGTTCTGCATTCCACTTCGGTAAGTGACATCTGGGGTCTTAAAAGCTTTCGAGAGGCCATCTAAAATGCATCAATTGATCCCAACTCACTTGGAGCAAAGGAGAATGACGAACACCAAAAAGACACAAGGCAAATATTAACCCAATAGGTAAAAGGGCCACATAAACCAGAGATTCCATTAGCCTGAGACCAGAAGAAGTAGATCGTGCCTGGCTACCATCAGTGACCTCCCTAACAAGGAATACAACAGAGTCCCCGACAGAGCGGGAGAAAAGTGCAGAGTAGAACGCAAATTTCACATAAAAAGACCAGATTTAATGGTTCTGATTGGGACTGGAAGAACCCCTGAAGCCATGGCCCCTGGACTCTCTGTTAACCCAGAACCCAAAACCATCCCTGAAGCCCACTCTTCAAAGATTAGACTGGACTATAAAACATAAAGTAATACTCCTGAAGAGTGTGTTTCTTAATTCAAATAGATACAGGAGACCAGATGGGTGGCTCCTGTCCAGAGGCAGGATGAGAAGGCAGGAAAGGACAGGAACTGATTGAATGGACACAAGAAATCCAGGTGGAAAGGGTGAGTGTGCTGTCATAGGGATTGCAACTAATGTCACATAGCAATAGATATAGAAATTTTTGTATGAGAAATTAACTTGAGCTGTAAACTTTCACCTAAAGCACAATAAAAAAATGATAAAAATTTTTTAAAAAAATAATAGAAAAGATGCCCAGGCAGCCAAGGGAATCATGTCAAGAAAGAAGGCTTGGTGAACAGAGCGGTTCTGTAAGAAAGGAATTGAAGAGCATCACTCAGAGAAGGAACTTTAATTTATCTACATTCAAGCATTTGTCTGGAGTACAGGGAAACACCAGGCCTCACAGGGCAGAGGAGTCAGTGGAAGGTGAAGAAGTTGAGACATCCATTATATAGTGTTCTTTCCAGAACAAAGCTGGAAGGGGTGGCAAGAAAGGGAGCAGAATTTGAGTTAAACCAGCATTCATGGGAAGATTATAGATGAATTCTTGAGCATGATTTCAGATTGAGGAAAAAGGACCAATGGAGAGAGAACCAGAGGAGAGGATAGTTCCTGGGATAGATGGGAGATGAGATTAAGAGCACAGGCATTGGTTTGTCCTTAAACAGGGCTGCTATTGTTAGTTGCAGTTAAGTTGGCTCCAGCTTGTGGGATCACCTTGTATAACGGAATGAAACACTGCCAGGTTTTGTGCCATCTTCACAATTGTTGGCATGCTTGAGCCCATTGTTGGAGGTACTATGTATTTTGAGCGCCTTCCAACCTTGAGGGCTGATCTTCTAGCACTGTATCGGACAATATTCTATTGTGGTCCATAGGATTTTCATTGCTTGATTTTGGAAGTAGATCACCAGGCCTTTGTAACTAGTCTGTCTTAGTCTGGAAGCTCCATTGAAACTTGTCCACCATGGGTCACCCTGCTGGTATTTGAAATACTGGGGACATAGTTCCAGCATCCACAGCAACATTGAAACTACCGCAGTATGACAGACAGATAGGTGGTGGTTGAACAGAACAGACACTCCATTTTTTGAGAATCAAGGGAGGAAGAGAGAGCTGGGCACAGATAAAGACACATTTGCAGAGGGGACATGAAATTGAGGCACTTTTTACTTGATGGTGCCAATTTTCTGGTTGAAGCAGGAAGGGAGGCCTTTTGCTGAGACTAAAGGTGATGCAGGTTGAGTAGGGTCTTGAAAACAGTGGTGAAGGTTTGGAGCCATTGCTGAGTGAAGTGACAGAGAGAGTTGACCCAGGATAAATAATGAGTAGGGTTATTGTATACAAGTAAGTGCCTGTGGGTAGACCGATGAGTCATTGTGATACGGGTGCCCCATGAAGACTTGAAAGGATGCTGATATCCGTTTGATAGAGCTTTTGCCTTTCTGTACCGTTCTTGAAGCCTCCACAATTGAAATAAGCAGGAAATAACATATGAAATTCTATGAAGGCTGACAGTACTTCATTTCCTTTTAATTAAGAAAGACTAAGTCACTTTCCATCATGCATTTAATCACCTTCACTAGTTCACACGCTGGAATGACATCACTCTCACTCCCCAATAGCGACACACTTTTTTTTTTAAACACAACCATTGTATCCATTTCACATATAAATTAAAAAAAAAAAAACTTGCCTTTAATAATGAAATGAAAACCAGTACATGCTGCTCTTTTTGATGCATACACCCTTTTAAACATGATTTTATGAGAAGAAATTATTCTGAAGTGATCATAAATTAATAACCTAAAGAAAAATGTGTGGCTATTGCTTATTCAGAAAGGCGGGTGAAATCTGAAACACAATTATAAAAACTAGAGCTCAATATAATTAAAAGATATAATTGAAAAATTTCTGTTAGATAGTGAAAAATTTATTTGGACTGCAAACAAAAGACAAAATGTGCATCCCATAACAGCTGCCTCCCAGATTTTTTAACCCATGACACTGCCAGGCTCCAGATGTTTACAGTAAATGGATTGGGGTAATAGAAGGATCGTAAACTTTTCAAAAAGGATCTGCAAAGGCCAGACTCCTTTCAATAGTGAGCTTCCCAAATGAATTTTAAATTAATTAGCTCTTACAAAAATTCAGTTCACATTTGCATGACATTCTTTGCATAGAATAGTTAATGTCTGGCTATATTAAGGGCTATATAGTCATTGCAGTTATTGTAATTATTGTAATTCCCGCACGTGTCTGTCAGTTTGTCGTACTGTGGAGGCTTGCGTGTTGCTGTCATACTGGAAGCTATGCCACTGGTATTCAGACACCAGCAGGGTCACCCATGAAAGACAGGTTTCAGCTGAGCTTCCAAACTAAGAAAGACTAGAAAAAACGACCTGGCAGTCTACTTCTGAAAAGCATTAGCCAGTGAAAACCTTATGAATAGCAGCAGAACATTGTCTGATATAGTGCTGGAAGATGAGCCACCCAGGTTGGAAGGCACTCAAAAGATGACTGGGGAAGAGCTGCCTCCTCAAAGTAGAGTCGACCTTAATGACTTGGATGGAGTAAAGCTTTCGGGACCTTCATTCACTAATGTGGCATGACTCAAAATGAAAATAAATAGCTGCAAACATCCATTAATAATTGGAACCTGGAATGTATGAAGTATGAATCTAGGAAAATTGGAAATCGTCAAAAATGAAATGGAATGCATAAACACTGATATCCTAGGCATTAGTGAACTGAATTGGACTGGTATTGGCCATTTTGAATCGGACAATCGTATAGTCTACTATGCTGGGAATGACAACTCGAAGAGGAATGGTGTTCCATTCATTGTCAAAAAGAACGTTTCGAGGTGTATCCTGAAGTACAACGCTGTCAATGATAGGATAACATCCATACGCCTACAAGGAAGACCAGTTAATACGACTATTATTCAAATGTACACACCAACCACTAGGCCCAAAGATGAAGAAATAGAAGATTTTTATCAGCTGCTGCAGTCTGAAATTGGTCGAACATGGAATGAAGATGCATTGATAATTACTGGCGATTGGAATGCAAAAGCTGGAAACAAAGAAGGATCAGTAGTTGGAAAATATGGCCTTGGTGATAGAAACAATGCTGGAGATCAAATGATAGAATTTTGCAAGACCAACGACTTCTTCATTACAAATACCTTCTTTCACCAACATAAATGGCGACTATACACATGGACCTCGCCAGATGGAACACACAGAAGTCAAATTGACTATATCTGTGGAAAGAGACGATGGAAAAGCTCAATATCATCAGTCAGAACAAGGCCAGGGGCTGAGTGTGGAACAGACCATCAATTGCTCATATGCAAGTTCAAGCTGAAACTGAAGAAAATCATAGCAAGTCCACGAGAGCCAAAATATGACCTTGAGTTATCCCACCTGAATTTAGAGACCATCTGAAGAACAGATTTGATGCATTGAACACTAGTGACCGCAGACCAGACGAGTTGTGGAATGACATCAAGGACATCATACATGAAGAAAGCAAGAGGTCAGTGAAAAGACAGGAAAGAAAGAAAAGACCAAGATGGATGTCAGAGGTGACTCTGAAATTTGCTCTCGAATTTCAGCAGCTAAACCAAAAGGAAGAATTCATGAAGTAAAAGAACTGAACAGAAGATTTCAAAGGGCATCTTGAGAAGACAAAGTAAAGTATTATAATGACATGTGCAAAGAGCTGGAAATGGAAAACCAAAAGGGAAGGACACGCTCAGGATTTCTCAAGCTGAAAGAACTGAAGAAAAAATTCAGCCCTTGAGTTGCAATAGTGAAGGAGTCTATGGGGAAAATATTATACGACACAGGGAGCATCAAAGGAAGATGCAAAGAATACACAGTCATTATACCAAAAAGAATCAGTCGACGTTCAACCATTTCAGGAGGTGGCATATGATCAGGAACCGATGGTACTGAAGGAAGAAGTCCAAGCTGCTCTGAGGCACTGGCAAAAAACAAGGCTCCAGGAATTGATGGAATATCAATTGAGATGTTTCAACAAACGGATGCAGCGCTGGAGGTGCTCACTCGTCTATGCCAAGAAATCTGGAAGACAGCTTCTTGTGCAACTGACTGGAAGAGATTCATATTTATGCCTATTCCCAAGAAAGGTGATCCAACCAAATGTGGAAATCAGAACAATATCAATATCACACAGAAGCAAAATGTTGCTGAAGACCATTCAAAAACGGCTGCAGCAGTATATCGACAGGGAACTGCCAGAAATTCAGGCTAGTTTCAGAAGAGGACGTGGAACCCGGGATATCATTACTGATGTGAGATGGATCCTGGCTGAAAGCAGAGAATACCAGAAGGATGTTTACCTGTGTTTTATTGACTATGCAAAGGCATTCAACTGTGTGGATCATAACAAACTATGGGTAACATTGCGAAGAATGGAAATTCCAGAACACTTAATTGTGCTCACGAGGAACCTTTACACAGATCAAGAGGCAGTTGTTCGGACAGAACAGGGGATACCGATTGGTTTAAAGTCAGGAAAGGTATGCGTCAGGGTTGTATTCTTTCACCATACCTATTCAATCTGTATGCTGAGCAAATAATACAAGAAGCTGGAGTATATGAAGAAGAACAGGGCATCAGGATTGGAGGAAGATTCGTTAACAACCTGTGTTATGCAGATGACACAACCTTGCTTGCTGAAAGTGAAGAGGACTTGAAGCACTTACTAATGAAGATCAAAGACCACAGCCTTCAGTATGGATTGCACTTCAACACAAAGAAAACAAAAAATCCTCACAACTGGACCAGTGAGCAACAGCATGATAAACAGAGAAAATATTGAAGTTGTCAAGGATTTCATTTTACTTGGATCCACAATCAACACCCATGGAAGTAGCAGTCGAAAAATCAAAAGACTCATTGCATTGGGTAAATCTGCTGCAAAGGACCTCTTCAAAGTGTTGAAGAGCAAAGATATCACCTTGAAGACTAAGGCTCGCCTGACCAAGCCACGGTATTTTCAGTAGCATCATATGCATGTGAACGCTGGACAAGAAGGAAGACCGAAGAAGAACTGATGCCTTTGAATTGTGGTGTTGGTGAAGAATATTGAATATACCATGGACTGCCAAAAGAATGAGCAAACCTCTTAGAAATACAGCCAGAATGCCCCTTAGAGGCAAAGATGGAGAAACTTCGTCTTACATACTTTGGACATGTTGTCAGGAGGAATCAGTCCCTGGAGAAAGACATCATGCTTGGCAGAGTACAGGGTCAGCGGAAAAGAGGAAGACCCTCAAGGAGGTGGATTGACACGGTGGCTGCAACAATGAGCTCAAGCATAACAACGATTGTAAGGATGGCTCAGGACTGGGCAGTGTTTGGTTCTGTTGTGCATAGGGTTCCTATGAGTCAGATCCAAGTCGAAGGCACCTAACAACAGCAACAGTTATTGTAATTATATACCGGGGGTGATTAAGTGATTTTATATATATTGTATTCTCTGTAAGATGATTGGTTTTTATTCCATTGTACACTTATAGAAATTAATGCTAGCATTTATTAAGTGGCTTTTTAGTAGCATCGCCTGGATGGAACTGAAAGTCTGTGTGACTCCAAATGCCAGGCAGTGAAAAAGTCATCTAAGTAATGTATTCCTTGAGTTAACTTTTCATAGACTTATAAATGCTCTTGTCTCAGTTTACTGGCCTTTCCACAGTACCTCAAGCATACTGGATTCCAAAACAGTTATAAAATAAATAAGAGTTATGAATTACAGTTGTTCTTATATTCTTCTTTTGTTGACTTGAAAACAAAGTTTTCTGGATATTTAGTCATAAGAATGATTTTTATTAGGTGTCTTAGTTACCTAGTGCTACAGTAACACAAATACCACAAGTGGGTGGCTTTAAAAAACAAAATGTATTCTCTCAGTTCCAGAGGTTATAAAGGTCCAAATCAGGGACTCCGCTGTGTAGATTGCTTCATTGTAGGTAACCCTAGGTGTTCCTTGGCTCCTTAGTGATCCTCTCATGACATCTGTCTTCTCCAGTATGTATGTGCCTCCGTGTGTGTTGTTACTAGTTGCTATTAAGTCTGCTCGAAGTCACAGCAACCTTACGTATAACAGAACGAAACATTGCTTACTCCTGCGCCATCTTCACGATCATTGGTATGTTTGAGTCATGGTTTCAGTTATTGTGTGAATCCATCTCATTGAACGTTTCCCTCGTTTTCACTAACCCTCTACCAAACATGATGTCCTTTTTTAGTGATTGGTCTTTCCTCTCCAAAGTACAAGAGATGAAGTCTCACCATTCTCATTTCTAAGGAGCATTCTGGCTTTATTTTTTCTAAAATAGGTTTTGTTTGTTCTCCTGGTCATCCATGTATGTTCAGTATTCTTTGCCAACACCGAAGCCACAGTTCAAATGTGTCAATTCTTCTTCAGTCTTCCTTTTTCATTTTACTCTGTGTATAATCTGTCCTTTTTATAACTCAAAAGTGATTAAGTTTAAAATCCATCCTACACTGGTATGACCCACTGTATGAATATACCACTCTACACTGCTGTGCCCACTGTGTGGATGTACCACTCTACACTGGTACGCCCACTGTATGGATGTACCACTCTACACTGGTATGCCCACTGTATGGATGTACCACTCTACTCTGGTATGCCCCACTGTATGGATGTACTGCTCCACACTGGTATGCCCCACTGTATGGATGTACTGCTCCACACTGGTATGCCCCACTGTATGGATGTACCGCTCTACACTGGTATGCCCCACTCGTATGGATGTACCACTCTACACTGCTATGTCCACTGTATGGATGTACCACTCTACACTGGTATGCTCCACTTGTATGGATGTACCACTCTACTCTGGTATGCCCCACTGTATGGATGTACCGCTCTACACTGGTATGACCCACTGTATGGATGTACCACTCTATACTGGTATGAACCACTGTATGGAGGTACCTACCACTCTACCCTGGTATGACTTCAACAGATAAACTGATTACATTAGATTATGTTGTGGAAGGTGATCACATTAGATTAGATTGCATCCACAGGTGTAGGGGTTAGGATTCCAACACACATTTTAGGGAGACACAGTTCAGTCCATAACAGTAGGATATCTTATCCTTTTATGCTGTTGAGTAAAAACTGAACATTAAATTGAGCCAGACTTTTGGAATAATTTTGTATGTCAGAAAGTTATTAAAACCAAACATGTGAATTATCTCCTCACCCCTAGAGAGGAGCGGTGTATTTTAATAGCAGATAACTTAAGTGGGATGGGGTCAAGTTTGGTTGCTATTTTCTCCAAACGATTTGCATCCCTAATTATGTTTTGCTTAAATTAACACTGTTATTGGTTTGTAAGGCCTAACACTGTTAGAAGTCTGTCAAGTGGCAGAGAGTACCCAACACAAATTATGGATGTTACTCATGAATAACGAAGACTTGAGTTCGTGTTTATTTCTTCAGAATATGTAAAATAGGAAAAGTATTTTTTCCCTTAAAAGCTTGATAGTAATCTTACTAAAGACCAAAAACTGAAACCTCTGTTATTAATCTCCCTCATCTCCAAACTGTCCATTGTTTACTTCTGTTTATATAACCTTTACTAGTTTGTTTTTCTGATTACATATGTAATACGTGTACATCGTAAGCAAAGAAAATAGGGGAGGGATCAGAAAAGCATAAAGAAGGAAAGAATTTCCTAGAACTTACTTTATAGCTAACACATAGATATATAATCACCTTCCTGTCTTCCCCATGCTTATGTATGTGTTTCAGAATTACCATTATGCTTTTATACAGCTTGCTTGTTGTACTTATTTTGTTTTATGAAATATTGTATATAATTAACATGTTCCTGAATCAATCAGTATTTTTTGAAAGTATGGTTTTTCATGGCAGCATGATGTCCTGCTTTATGAATGTACCAAAGTAACTTAACAATTTAGGTCGTACCTAATATTTTGTTATTTTAATTACTGAACATATTGGAGCATAAATCTCAAGTACTGGGTGAAAGGATATGAGTATTTTTAATGTTCTTGAGATGTACTGTCAGCTTACTTTCCAAACAAGATATGCCACTGCATATTTCCACTAGGAATTTGTGGGACGGTCCATTTTGCCACATCCCACCAACACAGAGTTTCAAATTTTATACTGCCAACGAAATTTTAAAAATTTTTTTATCGTGCTTCACGTGACAGTTTACAAATCAAGTCAGTCTCTGAAAAATTTAAATACACCTTGCTATATACTACTAATTGATGTCCCACTAGTGAGACAGCACACTCTTTCCCTCCACTCTGTATTTTCGTGTCCCCTCCGCCAGCTTCTGACACCCTCTGCCCTCTCACCTCCCCTCCAGAAAGGAGATGCCAACATAGTCTCATATGTCTACTTGATCCAAAAAGCTCATTCCTCACGAGTATCATTTTCTATGCCATTGTCTAGTCAATTCCCTGTCTGAAGAGTTGGCTTTGGGAATAGTTCCTGTCTTGGGCTAACAGAAGGTCTGGGGCCATGGCCCAGACCATTAAGTCTGGTCTTTTTATGAGAATTTGGTGTCTGCATCCCACTGCACTCCTGCTCTCTCAGGGGTTCGCTGTTGCATTCCCTGTCAGGGCACTCATCAGTTGTAGCCGGGCACCATCTAGTTCTTCTGGTCTCAGGCTGATGTAGTCTCTGGTTTATGTGGCCCTTGCTGTCTCTTGGGATTGTGTCTTTGGTGTTCTTCATTCTGCTTTGCTCCAGGTGGGTTGAGACCAATTGATGCATCTTAGATGGCCCCTTCCTAGTGTTTAAGACCCCAGACGACACTTTCCAAGGTGGGATGCAGAATGTTCTCTTAATATGTTTTATTATGCCAGTTGTCTTAGATGTCCCCTGAAACCATGGTCCCCAAACCTCCACCCCAGCTACATTAGCCTTCAAAGCATTCAGTTTATTCAGGAAACTTCTTTACTTTTGGTTTAGTCCAGTTGTGCTGACCTATCCTGTATTGTGTGTGGTCTTTCCCTTCACCAAAAGTAGTTCTTATCTACTATCTAATTAGTGAAAATCCCTCTCTCTCCCTCCCTCCCAACTCTCGTAACCATAAAAGAATATTTTCTTCTCTGTTTAAACTATTTCTCCAGTTTTTATAACAGTGGTCTTATGCAATATTTGTCTTTTTGAAACTAATTTCACTGAGCATGATGCCTTCCAGATTCCTCCATGTTATGAAATGTTTCACGGATTCATCATTGTTCTTTATCGATGTGTTGTATTCCATTGTGTGAATATACCATAATTTATCCATTCATCAGTTGATGGGCACCTTGGTTGCTTCCATCTTTTGCTATTGTAAACAGTGCTGCAGTGAACATGGGTGTGCATATATCTGTTCGTGTAAAGGCTCTTTATTTCTCTAGGATATATTCCAAGGAGTGGCATTGCTGGATCGTAGGGTAGTTCTATGTCTAGCTTTTTAAGGAAGCACCAAATCGATTTCCAAAGTGGTTGTACCATTTTACATTCCCACCAGCAGTGTATAAGTGTCCCAGTCTCTCCACAACCTCTCCAACATTGCTTATTTTGTGTTTTTTGGGTTAATGTCAGCCGTCTTGGAGTGAGATGGAATCTCATTGAAGTTTTGATTTGCGTTTCCCTAATGGCTTATGATTGTGAGCATACCTGAATGTCTTCTTTAGTAAAGTGTCTGTTCATATCTTTTACCCATTTTTTAATTGAGTTACTTGTCTTTTTGTAGTTGAGTTTTTGCAGTATCATGTAGATTTTAGAGTTGAGGCATTGATTGGAAATGTCATAGCTCAAAATTTTTTCAGTCTGTAGGTAATCTTTTTACTCTTTGGTGAAGTCTTTGGATGAGCACAGGTGTTTGATATGTAGGAGCTCCCAGTTATCTAGTTTTCCTTCTGGTGTTTGTGCATTGTTACTAATGTTTTGTATACTGTTTATGCCGTGTATTAGGGCTCCTAATGTCCCTATTTTTTCTTCCACGATCTTTATCATTTTAGATTTTATATTTAGGTCTTTGATCCATTTTGAGTTACTATTTGTGCATGGTGTGAAATGGGTCTTGTTTCATTTTTTTGTGGATGGATATCCAGTTATGCCAGCACCATTTGTTAAAGACTGTCTTTTCAACATTTAACTGATTTTGGGCCTTTGTCAAATAGCAACTGCTCATATGTGGATGGATTTATGTCTAGATTCTCAATTCTGTTCCATTGGCCTATGTATCTGTTGTTGTACCAGTACTAGGCTGTTTTGACTACAGTGGTGATATAATAGGTTCTAAAACCAGGTACAGTGATGCTTCCCACTTTGTTTTTCTTTTCCAGTAATGCTTTACTTATCTGGGGTCTCTTTGCCTTCCATATGAAGTTGGTGGTTTGTTTCCCCATCTCATTAAAAAATGTCATTAGAATTTGGTTCAGAATTCCATTATATCTATAGATTACTTTTGGTGGAATAGACATTTTTACAATGTTAAGTCTTCCTATCCATGAGCAAGTTCTGTTTTTCCACTTATGTAGGTCTTTTTTGGTTTCTCGCAGTAGTGTTTTGTTGTTTTCTTTGTATAAATCTTCTACATCTCTGGTAAGATTTATTCCTAAGTATTTTATCTTCTTGGGGACTACTGTAAATGGTATTGATTTGGTGATTTCCTCTTCGATGTTCTTTTTGTTGATGTAGAGGAATCCAACTGATTTTTGTATGTTTATGTTGTATCCAGATCCTCTGTTGAACTCTATTAGTTTCAGTAGTTTTCTTGAGGATTCCTTAGGGTTTTCCATGTATAAGATCATGTCATCTGCAAATAGAGATATTTTTACTTCTTCCTTGCCAGTCTGGATGCCCTTTATTTCTTTATCTAGCCTAATTGTTCTGGCTAGGACCTCCAGCACAATGTTGAATAAGAGTGGAGATAAAGGGCATCCTTGTCTGGTTCCCAATCTCAAGGGGAATGCTTTCAGGCTCTCTCCATTTAGGATGATGTTGGTTATTGGCTTTGTATAAATGCCCTTTATTATGTTGAGGAATTTTCCTTCTATTCCTATTTCCCTGAGAGTTTTTATCATGAATGTGTATTGAAGTTTGTCAAATGCCTTTTATGCATCAATTGGTAAGATCATGTGATTCTTGTCTTTTGTTTATGTGATGGATTACATTAATTGTTTTTCTAATGTCAAACCATCCCTGCATACCTGGTATGAATCCTACTTGGTCACGGTGAATTTATTTTTTGATATGTTGTTGAATTCTATTGTCTAGAATTTTGTTGATGATTTTTGCATCTAAGTTCATGATGGATATTTCCACATTCAGTTGGATCACCTTTCTTGGGAATAGGCACAATTATGGATCTCTTCCAGTCAGTTGGCCAGGAGGCTTTCTTCCGTATTGGTTTTTTCCAGTCAGTTGGCCAGGAAGCACTCTTCCGTATTTCTTGGCATAGGCGAGTGAGCACCTCCAGCGCTGTTTGTTGAAACATCTCAATTGATACTCCACCAATTCCTGGAGCCTTGTTTTTTGCCAATGCCTTCAGAGCAGCTTGGGCTTCTTCCTTCAGAACCATACTTCGTACATGTCAAGTTCTGATTTTTAATAGATGTTTGCAGCTGTTTCTTCTCATTTTGAGTAGTGCCACATCAGCAAATGAAGGTCCTGAAAGCCTTACTCCATCCACGTCATTAAGGTCAACTCTACTTTGAGGAGGCAGCTCTTCCCCAGTCATCTTTTGAGTGCCTTCCAACCTGTGGGGCTCGTCTTCCAGCACTATATCAGACAGTGTTTCACTGCTGTTCATAAGGTTTTGCTGAATATATGATTCTTGGCTGGCAATTTTTATCCTTCAATGCTTTATATAAGTCATCCTATTGTCTTCTTGCCTGCATTGTTTCTGCCATGTACTCAGAGATTATTCTTACTGACTCCCCTTTGTAGGTGACTTGTCATTTATCCCTAGCTGCTCTTAAAATTCTCTCTTTACCTTTGGTTTGGGCAAGTTTGATTATAATATGTCTTGGTGACTTTATTTTAGAATATACCTTATATGGAGTTCTCTGAGCACCTTTGATAGATATCTTCTCATGTTTCACGATACCAGGGAAGTTTTCTGCCAACAATTCTCTCTGTATTTTCTGTTCTCCCTCCCTGTTCTGGCACTCCAATCACTCGTAGGTTATTTCTCTTGATAGAGTCCCACATGATTCTTAAGGTTTCCTCATTTTTTTCTAATTCCTTTATCTGATTTTTCTTCAAATATATTGGTGCCAAGTGCTTTATTTTCAAGTTCACCAATTGTGCCTTCCACTTGCTCAGCTCTGCTCCTCTAACTTTCTGTTGAATTGTCTAAATCTGTAATTTGTTAATCTTCTGAATTTCTGATTGCTCTCTATGGATTCTTCCAGCTTATTAAGTTTTTCATTATGTTCTTGAATAACCTTTTTAATTCCTTCGACTACTTTATCTGTGTGTTCATTGGCTTGTCCTGTGTACTCTCTGATTCCCTTCCTAATTTCATTTTGGATGTCTTGAAGAGTTCTGTATATTAATCTTTTGAATTCTACATCCGGTAATTCCAGGAAGGCACCTTCATCGAGGAGATTTTGTTGATTCTTTGTTTTGAGAGCTTGTTGAGGCGATTATGGTCTGTTTCTTTATGTGTCTTGATATTGACTGTTTTCTCCGAGCCATCTGTAAGTTATTGTATTAGTTTATTTTATGTTTGCTTACTGCATCCTAGCTTCTTGTTTTGTTTAGTTTTGATATGTCCAAATGAATTGCTTGAGTGAGCTCACTTGATTATTTTCACGTTTAGAGCTCTGACGTCCTGTCCCCAGATGGCTAGCGCTGTTATCGGGTATACCAGTCTAGGGTTCCATTCACTTTTCTTGTATGAATTCAGCTCAGGTGTCCAGGTAGCTGATCCTCAAGTGTGTGGTACAGGCTCTGTTCTACAGTCTTAGAGGGGCAGGGGTGAGTGGTGTAGGTACCGGTATCTGGTTGTAGCAGGGCGTCACGCTTTGAACAAGGCAGGGGGCTACGAATCATCCCCCAAGTGTCTCTGGGGAAAGCACGTCCCTCTTCCCTGGAGTGCACAGGTGGGTGGGTTCTGCAGATTGACCATGGGCACCCAGTGTTTTAGTTTGTAAGGACTGGGAGGTGCCAGTTATCCTTGGACCCCTGTCATGGGTGTCTGGATGACCTGAGTGGAGCCACCAGTCCTTAGTCCCCTGATATGGGTAGGTGCAGACCCTGTTTAATAGGCAAAGTGGTGTCAAAAATCAAACACCCACCTCTCTACTGCACAGCTGAAACAGTTGTAGTCTGCCAACAAGGAGAATACTCCCACACAGGTCCACGGACTGTTTATGCCTGGACAGTAGCTGCTTCTGTCCTGAGCTCCCCAGGTTAGTGGGGCTGGCAAATTATCTTATCCCCCAATTGTGAATTTATTCCTTCTCCAAGGCCAGGAAGATGGCTCTAGGCACTCAACAGGGCCTATCTCAGACCCAGGGAAATCAATAGCCTCTGAAGCCAGCTTGGGTGGGTGGGGGGGGGGCACGGTAAAATGTACACAGGTGCTTAGCTTTTGCCAAGAGCGCCGTTCTTCTCTCATTCCGGAGGTGTTAGTAGTCTGTGCAGCTGACTACTTTTCCCTGTGGAAACTGTGGCCAAATGCTACTACCAGTCCATCACATCTGCTCCCGGGAATGGCACCTGAGGCAATTCAGGTCCAGTAATTCCTCTCCACTTCTGAACCGACTCTCCCACCCATAGCCTCTCAGTCCGTTTTCTAACTTTGCCTTTGATATTCAGGGCTCCTTGGTTGTCATAAATACAACCATTTCACTTGTTTTTTCACGTCTTCATTGTAAGAGGGTTTGCAGGAGCATCTGCCTGTTGCGCCATCTTGGTCCTGCCTCCCCAGTGAAATTTTTAAAAATCTGTTATCTTTTACTTTCTGAATTCTTCCTTTACTTTTATGCTTAGGCCCCTCTACCCTAAAAGCAGGTACCTAATCTCTTTTATTTTTCCTTCTTATTTTAAGATTTACTTTTAGCATTTAACTTTCTAATCCACTGTAAATGTATTTGAAGTAACTGCAGCACATAAAGTCTAATTTTTTCATCAAAAAATTAGTTCATTCAGGAGCAACACAGCACTATAGACAAGTACCATGCCATCCCTCTGCAGGAAGGACCCAAAACACTGAGTAAAACAGATGCAAACGTTAGTCCTGAAACCTTGAGTACCAAATGAAGGAATAAAGAACCTCATCAAGCACCAAATGAAATAAGAAACTAACAGAACAAAAAAGGAGAAGGGCTAGCCCTGTGTGCACCTTCTCGATGGGCAGCGATTTTTTGGTTTATTTGTTTTGTTCTTTTTTTTCTTCTTTGTTTGTTTATTTGTTTTTTGATAATTTGGGGGGCTTTTTTGTTGCTTGTCTCTTTCTCCCTACCTTCCTTTCCTTTTTCCTGACCAGCTAGCCCCGTGTGCTCTCCCCTTCCCTTCTTGATGAGCTGTGATTTTTTTGTTTGATTGCTTTGTTCTTTTTCATCCTTCTTTTTTTTCTATCTCTTCTCCTTTCCTTCCTTTCTTTCTCCCACCCACCCAGCCCTCTGCACTACCCCTGCCCCTTCTGGAGGGGCCATGCTTCACAGTTCAGTTGGAAAGTCACTGTGTGTGGCCTCCCTGGGTCTTTGCCACTATCACCGACCAGCTCCCTCAGCAACTGTTTATTGTCTGTTCATTTGTTTTTCTTTTCTTTTTATATTTGTTGTTGTTATTGTTTCTTCTGTCTCTTCCTCCTTTCTTTCTCCCATCCACCCATCCCGGTATACTGCCCCCAACTTCTTGGTGGGCTGTGCTGTACCACTCAGCTGGAGGGCCTCTGGTACACAACCTCCTGGGATTTGTGCCACCCCCCATAGGCCAGCTCCCTCAGCACCATATTTTGTATTTTACTTTATCTTTTCCCATCTCCTTTTCCTTTTTCCTCCTAGCAAGGACCTGCGCTGCCTCTGCCCCTTCCTGACGGGCTGTGCTGAGCCACCCGGCAAGAGAGACATTACCTCACTGCCACCCCAATTCTGCTTCACCCCCAAAGACCAGCACCCCCACCACCATATTTTTTGTTTTGTTGTTTTTATTTTTTTTATTATTTACTTGTTGTTATTATTAGTTTGGTTGTTGGTTTCTTCTCATTCTTTACCCTCTTTCATTTCTTTTCTCCCTCACATCTAGTCCAATGCACCACCCACGCTACTTCTCAACAGGCAAAGCCATGCTTCTCGGCTAGAGAGCCACCAGCACATGGCCTTGCCAGGTCAGCCTTGCCGCCACCTGCCAAATTCTGCCACACTGCCATTTTATTTACTTTTTTCTTTTAAGATTTTTTATTATTTTTTACTTCATTTTTTACCTTTCCATTTTTTAAACTTTTTTTGTTCTACCTTCTTTTGCTTCTTTCACCCACCCACTTAGGTGTGCACATCACACCCTCTCCTTTCCCTTCTGCCTGTCTGCACCATGCACTGACTGCCACGCACCCAAACAGTACCGACACAGTCCCTCAGTCCTGACCTGCAGTACTCCCAACCCCACCCTATCACACAGTTCATGTCTCCAACTACCCATCCTTGCCCCTCCACCCCTGCTGGACCTGCCCTGCTGGACCATAGCTGAGTGACCAGCCCTGCCCACCTGTACAGGTGGTGAGAAGTATCATGCTCACAGGCAAGCAAGCAACAAAACACCCATCCTGCCTGCCCAGACATAACCAAATAAAATAAAAAAAAACAGGATGAAACAATCAAATCTACAATAATAAATGAGGAAAATAATCCCTGAATGTCCCTGAGACAGTAGACAGTATTAAAACATTAAAAAAAAAAAAAAAAAAAACAGGAGAGGATGGCTCCATAAAATTATCAAAATGAAACACCAGATGACCTTCTGCTAGAAGAAAAGTCACTGGGACTACCTGATAGGGAATTTAGAACTGTAATATTCAGGGTTCTCCAAAGATGAAGGAAAATGCAGGAAAAAATAGACAAAATCATGGAAAAGACAACAAAACAATGGACAGACCGTAGAAACAAAGACATACATTGATTAAAAATCAAAAATGGAAAAAAAAATATCAAACAAACAGCTACCAAAAAAGATCAGGAGTGGCAATACTAATCTCAGATAAGGCAGACTTTAAACTAAAATCCACCATGAAAGACAAAGAATAGCATTATATAATGATTTAAGGGGCAATCCACCATGAAGACATAATCATGATAAATGTCTACGCACCCAATGACAGGGCTCCAGAATACATGAAGAAAACTAACAGCACTGAGGAGAGAAATTGATAGTTCCACAGTAATAGCAGGGGACTTCAACCCAGCATTCTTGGTGAAGGACAGAACATCTAGAAGGTAACTCAGCAAAGATACAGAAGATCTAAAGGCAACTTGACCTCATAGGCATACGTAGAACACTCCACCCAACAGCAGAAAAGTACACATTATTTTCAAATGTGCGTGGAACATTCTTCAGAATAGACCATATTTTAGACCACAAAGCAACCTTCAGCAAAATCCAAAACACTGAGATAATACAAAGTACCTTCTCTGATCATACCATCAAAGTAGAAATTAATAACAGGAAGAGCAAGGGAAAAAAATCAGATATGTAAGAACTGAATAACATCATACTTAAAAACCACTGGGTAATAAAAGAAATCACAGGTGGAATTAAATCCCTAGAATCAGACAAGAATGAAAACACATGATACCAAAACCTTTGGGACACAGTGAAGGCAGTCCTCAGAGGTCAATTTATAGCAACAGATGCACATACCAAAAAAGAAGAAAAGGACAAAATCAAAACATTAGTTATAGAACTCGAAAATAGAAAACAGCAAAAGAAGCCCACAGTCAGCAGAAGAAAGGAAATAATAAAGATCAGAGCTGAAATAAATGAAATAGAGAATGGAAAAACAATAGAAAGAATCAACAAAATCAAAAGTTGGCTCTTTGAAAGGATCAACAAACCATTGGTCAAACTTACAAAAGAAGAGCAAGAGAGGACACAAATAATCCATATAAAAAATGAAATGGGGGACATCCCAACAGACCAAACTGAAATAAAAAAGATTGCAACAGAGTACTATGAAAAACTATACCCCAACAAATTTGAAAACCTAGAGGAAATGGATGAATTTCTAGAAATGCAGTACCTACCCAAACTAACACAAACTGAAGTTTAAAATCTAAAGAGACCCATAACAAGAGAAGAGACTGAAAAGGTAATTTAACAACAACAACAACAAAAAACTCCCAACAAAAAAAAAGCTCTGGCCCAGATGACTTCACTGGAGACTTCTACCAAACATTTGTAGAAGAGAGTACACCACTATTACTCAAACTACTTCAGAACATAAAAATGGAAGGGATACTTCCAAATTCATTCTATGAAGCTAGCATAACCCTGATACCAAAACCAGGCAAGCACACCACATAAAAAGGAAATTACAGACCAGTATCTCTCATGAATATAGCTGCAAAACATCTCAAAAAAATTCTAGCCAATGGAACTTAGCATCATATCAAAAAAATAAGAAAGAGCAAAGAAGAATCGACACCTTTGAATTGTGGTGTTGATGAAGAATATTGACTATACCATGGACTGCCAAAAGAATGAACAAATCTGTCTTGAAAGAAGTACAACCAGAATGCTCCTTAGAAGCAAAGATGGTAAGACTGTGTTTTAATACTTCGGACATGTTGTCGGGAGGGATCAGTCCCGAGGGAAGTACATCATACTTGGTAAAGTACAGGGTCAATGGAAAAGAGGAAGACCCTCAACGAGATAGATGGACATGGTAGCTGCAACAATGGGCTCAAGCATAACAGTCATTGTAGAGATGGCGCAGGACCGGGCAGTGTTCCGTTCTGTTGTGCATAGGGTCGCTATGAGTTGGAACCGACTTGATGGCACCTAACAACGGCAACAACATCAAAAAAATAATACACCACAACCAAGTGGGATTCATACCAGGTGTGCAAGGATGGTTCAATCAATGTAATCCACCACATAAATACAAAAGAATCACATGATCATCTCAGTTGACCAGTTGACGCAGAAAAGGCATTTGACAAAGTCCAATAACCATTCCTGATAAAAACTCCCAATAAGATAGGTATATAAGAGAAATTCCTCAACATAATAAAGGGCATCTGTACAAAACCAAAAGCCAACATCATTCTTAATGGAGAGAGGCTGAAAACATTCCCACCTTGAGAACAGGAACAAGACAAGCATCCCCTTTATCACTACTCCTGTTTAACATAGTGCTGGAAGTCCTAACTAGAGCAATAAAGCAAGAAAAAGAAATAAAGGGCATCCAAATTAGTAAGGAAGAAGTAAAACTGTCTCTATTTGTGGATATGGTACTGTATATAGAAAACCCAAAAGACTCCATGAGAAAACTACTGGAACAGATAGAAAGATTCAGCAGAGTAACAGGATACAAGATAAACATACAAAAATCCTCCGGATTCCTATACACCAATACAGAGAACGATGAAAAGGATATCAGAAAAACAATACCGTTTATAATAGCCCCTCAAAAAATAAAATACTTAGGAATAAATCTAGCCAGGGATGTAAAAGACCTATACAAAGAAAACTACAAAACACTACTGCAAGAAACCAAAAAAGACCTACATAAATGGAAAAACACACCATGCTCATGGATGGGTAGACTCAATATTGTGAAAATGTCAATTCTACCCAAAGTGATCGACAAATACAATGCAATCCCGATCCAAATACCACCAACATTCTTTAAAGAGATGAATGAGCTTATCATTAACTTTGTATGGAAAGGGAAGATCCCCTGGATTTTAAATAAACCACTATTGAAGAAGAAGAATAAAGTAGAAGGACTCTCACTACGTGACTTCAGAACCTACTATGCAGCTATGGTAGTCAAAAGGGGCTGGTACTGGTACAACAGCAGATAACATTGACCAGTGGAACAGAATTGAGAACTCACTTGTAAATCTGTCTACCTATCATCACCTGATCTTCGACAAGGGCCCAAAGTCCATCAAATGGGGGAAAAGACGGTCTTTTTAACAGGTGGTGCTGACAAAACTGGATCTCTATGTGCAAAAAAAATGCCGTACACAAAAACTAATTCAAAATGGATCAAAGACCTAAATATAAAGCCAGAAACTATAAAGATCATTGAAGAAAAGATAGGTCATTTATAGAGGCCTTAGTACACGACATTAACAGGATACAAACCGTAAGAATACACAAACACCAGAAGATGAGCTAGATAACTGGAATCTTCTAAAAATTAAACACTTAGGCTCATCAAAAGACATCACCAAAAGAGTATAAAGAACCTACAGACTGGGAAAAAAATTTTTGTCCTTAACAAATCCAACAAAGGTCTAATCTCTAAAATCTTCAGGAAAATCCAACACTTTTACAACAAAAACACAAATTATCCAAGTAAAAAATGGGCAAAGGATATGAACAAACACTTTGCCAAAGAAAACATTCAAGTGGGTAACATACATGTGGAAATGCTCGTGATCACTAGCCATCAGGGAAATGCAAATCAAAAGCACAGTAAGATACCATCTCACCCCATCATTAATGGCACGAATCAAAAAAACAGAAAATAACAAATTTTGGAGTGGCTGTGGGGAGACTGAAACTCTTATGCCCTGCCAGTGGGAATGCAAAATTGTCCAACTATTTTGGAAAACGATATACAGCCTCCTTAAAAAGGTAGAAGTAGAAATACCATTTGATCCAGCATTCCCACTCCTATGAATATATCCTAGAGAAATAAGAGCCATCACACAAATAGACATATGCACACCCATGTTCATTGCAGCATTGTTCACAGTAGCTAAAAGATGGAAACAACCTAGGTGTCCATCAGTAGATGAATGGATAAACAAACTGTGGTACATATACACGGTGGAATGCTACTCAACAGTTAAGAACCGTGATGAATCTGCGAAGCATCTCACAACATGGATGAATCTGGAGGATGTTATATGGGAACGTTATGTGACATTATGTGAAATAAGTCAGTCACAAAAGGACAAATATTGTATGAGACCACTACTGTAAAAACTCATGAAAAGGTTTACACACAAAAAGAAACAACCTTTGCTGGTTATGAGGGAGGGAATGGGTGGGAGGGAAAAACTCTAGGCAATAGATAAATGGTAACTTTGGTGAAGGGTGAAACAGTACACAGAATTGGGGAAGCCAGCACAACTTGTCCATGGCAAGATCATGGAAGCTCCATAGACACATCCAGACTCCCTGAGGGACCAAATTACTGGACTGAGGGCTGTGAGGACCATGGTCTCAGGGAACATCTAGCTCAATTGGCGTAACATAGTTTGTAAAGAAAATGTTCTGTATTTCTCTTTGGTGAGTAGTATCTGGGGTCTTAAAAGCTTGTAAACAGCCATCTAAGACCTTCCATGGTCTCACCCTTCTGGAGCAAGGGAGAATGAAGAAAACCACAGCCTTTACCAGACTGAGTCAAACACAACTAGATGGTACTTGGCTACCACTACTGACTACTCTGACAGGGATCAAAACAGAGGGTTCCAGACAGAGCTGGAGAAAAATGTAGAGCAAAATTCTGAGTCAGAAAAAAGAAAAAAAGACCAGACTTACTGGTCTCACAGAGACTGGAGAAACCCTGAGAGTATGGCCCCCAGACACCCTTACAGCTCAGTAATAAAGTCACTTCTGAGGTTCACTCTTTAGCCAAAGATTGCATAGGCCCATAAAACAAAATGAGACCAAAAGGGCACACTAGCCCAGGGGCAAGGACAAGAAGGTAGGCAGAGACAGGAAAGCTGGTAATGCGGAACTCGAGAAGGGGAAAATCTGGACATGTGGTGGGGTTGGCAAACAATGTCACAAAACAATATGTATACTAATGGTTTAATGAGAAACTAGTTTGTTATTTTAACCTTCATCTAAAGTACAATTAAAAAAAAATTTTTTTTTTAATTTAACTGGTTCTCCCAGAACCACTTATTGAGCCATTGATCTTTATCAGCTAGTAAATCCTAACATCTCCTCATTGCTCTTTTGTCATTCCCACTAGGTCCACTTTATTTTAATTATTTTTTTTTTAATTTTTATTGTGCTTATTTTAATTATTGTAGCCATATTCCCTCACCCCATCAGAATTTTGGGCACTCGTCTCAGCTGTTTATTCTAACAAGCTGTAGAATTTCTATCAACCTGTCCCCTCCCCTCCCCCCAAAAAACTGTGACTTTATCAGCATTGAATTAAATCTTACCAGTTAATGTGGGGGAATGGCATTCTTAGAGCGTTGGGTCCTATCATACAAAAATGTGGTATGTATTCCTGTTCACTAAGATTCCTTCTCTTCTATTCCTCCGAGAAGTGTGTCAGTTTCTTTGTTTTAGACCCAGAACATTTTTTTGTTAAGTCTATCAGAATGAGTGCATTCCTATTTGACCATTTCTGGTGCTTTTTTGAGTGAAAGTTGAGTAAACTTACTTGATAGTATGATTATATCCATTGATTTTTCTTGGTATGTAATAATTCCATCCACCAGTAACAGTCTTGTTTCTTCTTTTTCAATGTGAATAAAAATTTATTTCCCATGTTTTATTTTACCGATTAAAATTTTAAAAACAACATTTTGTGATAGAAACAGCAGTGGACATTTCTGACTTTAGTGGAGAACCCTTAGGGTCTCTTCATATGGAATCCTGAATGCATAAGCCCACAAATTTTATGCAAAATTGTATGTGTGCATTTTTTTTCTAAAGAAAGTTCCCAAAGCTTTCATTAGATGGTCAAACAATTCCAAACCGAAGAAAGGTCTTGGTGGCACAGTGGTTAAGCATTCAACTGCTAAAGGAAAGCTTGGCAGCTTGAACCCACCAGCTGCTCCACCAGAGAAAGACGTGGCAGTCTGGATTCTGTAATGATTTATAGCCTTGGAAACCTTGTGGGGCAATTATACTCTGTCCCATAGATCACCTTAACAGCAACGGGTTTGGTTTTGTTTTGTTTTGGCTTAGTGTGTCATCATTACATGTAGTACTGCCAGCTACCTAGAATTAATTGTCCAAATTAATTAACCTTACAAAATTGTAATTCTGTTTAATTAAAAAATTAACAGGGATAGATGAATGTCTAAGTAAGCATTTTTCCATTTAAATATAGATATAATTTATTAATGTTAGTTGCTGTCAAGTCGGTTCCGACTCATGACTACCTCAAGTGTGCAGAGTAGAACTGCTTCATAGGGAGGAACTCCAGATATAATAATCGTAATTATATATCATCTTTTCATATCTGAGAAAAGTCATATTGCCCAAGGTGTGTTTTGTAGACATACTTCTATTGAGATTTTTTTTCCTTCTGTATTTACTAGTGAAATTGGCCTGTGGTCTTTTATTTCTATTGTTTGTTCTAGTATATTGTCTGATTTTGATATGAGATTTATGCTAGTCTTTTTTAAATAAAATGTTAATGCTTTTCCTTTATTTATTATGTCCTGGAACAATTTTTATATCCCAGGAATAATTTGTTCTTTAGAAGATTGGAAAAACTCACCTGTTAAAGCATCTGGGTCCAGTGGCTTTTTTACAGATTCTCTTTTATCAACTTTTAAGAAATTTCATCCCTAGTTATTGATACTTTTAGATTTTCTTTGAGTCCGTTCTGGTAGTTTTTACATGTTCAGAATATTATCCATTTCCTTGAAGTTTTGACTGGTAGTACAGAGTCGTGCGTAGTACTTTCTGTAATTAAAACTTACGAGTGTGTGTGTATAGAATAAATTTTAGGTATTTGTTTTCTCATTAATTTTCTTGTTTTGATATATCCAAAATGTATCTACTAATTGGCCTATGCAAAAAAGAAAAAGACTAACTTGTGGTTTTGGTATAAATCTGTTTTTCTAATTTATTTACTTCAACAAATATTTGTTGAAATACTTTCTATGTACCAGCTCAGTTCTAGAGATTCTGAATATACAACAGTATTAAAAACAAAACCATGGCTTTATGGAGCTCATCTTCTAGGGACCTTGCTTTCTCATGCGTTTATTTTTGCACTTTTAGCCTTATTATTTCTTTCCCCTTGCTTTACTTACCAGTAAACCAGTTGCCATTGAGTCAATTCCAAATCATGGTGACCCCATGTGTATGAGAGTAGAACGGTGCTCCATAGGGCTTTCCGTGGTTGATTTTTCAGTAGATCACCAGGCCTTTCTCATAAGTTGCCTCTGCACAGACTCAAACCTCCAAATTTTCTGTTAGCAGCCGGGCAGCTTAACCATCTGTATCGCTCAGGAACTCCTTGCTTTATTTAGTCTTGTTTTACTATTTTTCTGGCTTCTTTCATAGAATGCTTTATTTTATTATTTATTAACAAAAGCATTTAAAGCTATATCTTTCTGCATAACTTTGACACATTAGTTTTGAAAGGTTCCCATTTTCTTTATTTTCCAAACATACTCTTACATAATCCAGGTTGACTATTCATCATCTCCATTTCTCTTTTAAATTTTACAATCATTTGTATCATATTCCATGAGCTTTCAGTACTTGTATCTGTTTGGTTAGTTGCAGTATTATATTTTCATGTATTTTCCCTTCTGCCATTTCAATCATTCATTCATCCAACAAATATTTAATGATCCCCCTCTGTGTGCTAGGCAGTGTAACTGTATGTGCATCCATGCGTGTGTGTGTGTGTGTGTGTGTGTGTGTGTGTGTGTGTGTGTGTGTGTGTGTGAGATGAATTCCGAATTGCCAGAAGACTTGGGGGCATATATGAGTCTTTCATTTGCCTTATTGGATCTAAAGTTAAAGAGCCACTACTGTCTGTCAGTTTGCCATACTGTGTTGCCTTGCATGTTTCTGTGATCCCAGAAGCTACATCACTGATATTTCAAATACCAGCAGAGTCACCCCAGGTGGACAGGTTTTAGCAGAACTTCCAGACTAAGACTAGGAAGAAAGAGCTGGCAATCAACATTTGCCAGTGAAAACCCTACAAAATGATGGAATATTGTCTGATATAGTGCTAGAAGATGACTGGGTTGGAATATGCTCAAAGTACACAGTGGCCACAACAATGGGTTTGAGCAGACCGGTGACCCTGAAGGTGGTGCAGGACCGGGCAACATTTCGTTTTGTTATATACATAAAGTCACCATGAATTGGAGTTAGAGACAACTTGATGGCAACTAACAACAATAACAAAGTTAAAGAGAAAACCCTTTCAATCTCTTCTCTTGTAAACAGGCTTTCTGATATTTAATAGCTTGCTTCTTTCTGACTGAACTCCTCTTTTGGGAGGCCTGGGCCTTGGGTTACGTTTAGGCATGGGTGTGCTTCTGACCTAGAAGAGCAGAGAGGGAATCCCAGGAAGAATAGCATGAGGTACTCAGGACAAATGTAGTACCAAGGATCAAGAAGGCCCTCAAAACAAGCCAATAATCTGAAGCCACCAGATAGAGATGGGCTATCTGAAGGATTGAGGCCAGGGATCAAACTGGGTACCCCAAAGACAGAAAAGGAAATGAGAGATAGAGCCTGGGAAGACTCCTGAAGTCTAGAGACAAAGGCTCCTTTTGCATAGTTCTTGAAATTGCTTAGCTGGTTCAGCCACCCCAGTGAAAATAAGCTAAACCTTGCCTGAAGGCTGAACATTTTACACAGTTCTTCAGAGTCCATTTTCTGAGCATTAATTCTTATTCTGGAGTTGTGTTGATGTAAGTGTAGCATAGGAGATTGGAATCAATGTCTGTGCAACCCAGAAAAACCCTGAAAGTTGTTAATCGTAAACCTTTGAGCAGAGATTCTTGGTTATTTAATTACGATTTGCCTCTGTCTCTTAAAATTTGACTATATAATTATGTCCCAGTTAGTAGAGGCTCCCTGAGCCTTCCCAGAACATAGCATTCCACGGGTCACGTACACTGAGCCTCAATCATTGCTGCCATGGTGCTTACGCATTCTCTTGCTAAAGGCACAGTTCCTGGCAAGGCCGTCCCAGTTCCACAGTTTGAATCAAAAGTCTTCTAACTTACCATATAGTCCACTTTGCTTCGCCGAGGAGGCAATTTGTGAGTAACCAGAGTAAGCCTTTTAAAATGATTGAAAACGTGGGAGGTTTAAAATGTAAACCAGCTTTAAGCAAACTAGTATAACTTGAAATGTAGATTTCTCTGTTTTCTTAGTGAACACGGAGACAAACAAAAATTTAGTTCATGCATTATTTCCTGGAACAGTCCCCAAAACAAATGTTCAAGTGGTGAGACTATGACTGTGAGTTACTTGTGACTGTGACCCATCTCTCAGTCATCTTTGTATTTCTCAAGACACGTTTCACAGTGTCTGGATCAAATTAAGTCATCACTAATGTTGAGTAGAGTTGATTAAATTAACCAGTGATACCAAGTATGTTCAACAAAAAATAAAATTTTTTATGTAAGAAATTAGGGGGAACATGTGGGTTAATTGGCATAACAGTTTATAAAGAAAATGTTCTACATACCACTTTGTTGAGTAGCGCCTGGGATCTTAAAAACTTGCAAGTGGCCATCTGAGATACATCTATTGGTCCCATCCCACACGGAGCAAAGGAGAATGAAGAAAACCAAAGACACAAGGAAAATACTGGCCCAAAGGACTGAAGGACCAGTTGAACCAGAAACTCCACCAGGCTGAGACCAGAAGAGCTAGGTGGTGCCTGGCTACCACCAACGACTGCCCTGACAGGGAACACAACAGAGAGTCCCAGACAGAGCAGGAGAAATATGTAGAACAAAACTCAAATTCACATAAAAAGACCGGACTTAATGGTCTGACAGAGACTGGAAAAACCTCTGAAACTATGACCCCCAGACACTGTGAATCCAGAACTGAAACCATTCCCAAAGCCCACTTTTCAGAAAAAGATTAGACAAGTCTATAAACAAAAAAGAACACATGTGAGGAGCATGCATCTTAGTTCAACCAAATATATGAGACTAAATGGGCAGCTCCTGTCCAAAAGCAGGACAAGGCAGGAAGGGACAGGAACTGGACAAATGGACACAGGGAACCCAGAGTGGAAAGGGAGAGTGTGCTGTCACGTTTTGGGGATTGCAACCAAAGTCACAAAATAGTATGTATATAAATTTTTGAATGAGAAATTAACTTGAGATGTAAACTTTCATCTGAAGTACAATAAAAAATAAAATAATTTTTAAAAATTAGGAATAAAAAACCCTGCTACAAATCACCCAAAAATGCTTAATAAAATATAACAGTGGTCCTTTAAAACGCATAGCTGAGATTTCAAGAAATTAAGAAAATTTCAGAGGAAGAGCTGAGAGCCAGAATAATAGACAGTGCTGGCCTTCTGTTTCACTGGGGCATTTATGGGATTTATTAGTTAAGAGCCCCAGATTTCATAGCCTAACAGAGCACGACCTAAGGGACCTCCTCATAAAGCCGGGACCTATAAGCACTAGACCTTCTTCGACCACAACCACCGCCAGTTGCCATCAAATCAATTCCAACTTATGGTGACCCCTATGTGTCAGAGGAGAACAGTGCTCCATAGGGTTCTCAGTGGCTGATTTTTTAAAAGTAGATCACCAGGCCCTTCCTTTCTTCTGGGGTACCTCTGGGTGGACTTGAACCTCTAGACTTTTGGGTATTAGAGACTATATTAACCTCAGTGGAAGGATGGACTAAAACCCAGAATTCTGATCGTGGAGGTGACAAGGAAAGTTTCTTTTTCAACCTTGGCTTTCCGTGAGGGAAATTTAAAAAGTCCTTTCTGATAATTTGTCACCACAGGCCAGCCCTCCTATTAATATTATCTGCACTGTGCAGGAAACCCTGAGCTGACAAATCTAACAAAGTATTTCTGAATTGGTAGTATCCAAGGTTACCTGACAAAAGTAAGCACAGCTTCTCTCTGAAAAAAATCATCTTTCCCAGGCATCACAAAATCCCCATAGATAAACTACAAATATAACATATTCCAGATTTACAAACTACACAAAGAAAAAGACCACTGTGAATAAGTCAGAAAATGACAACAGCAAAGTTACTTCCCCATTACTTTAGATAATGGTACAGAATACAAATAAGTATTTTTAAAAGATTGAAAAGAAAAAAGGGAATTCCAAATATGAACCAGAAACAAGATAATGTAAAAAGGACCTTATATGGGGAAGAAAAAGAAAAGAAAGACCTTCTTGAACAATGAAAAATCAAGTAGGTACATTAAACAGCAAATTAGGTACAGATGAAATGAGAATTCCGGAATGGGGAAGATAGATTAAAAAAGATTATCTGGAATGTAGCATAGAAAAACAAAGGGACAAAATGTAATAGGTTGAGACATGGAGGATAGAATGGTAAGGTCTAACATAAATCTAATCATAGTCTTAGAAAGATAAGATAGAATGGGTAACGAGTGCAAGTTTTCCAGAATTTTTGTGAGGTACCAATTCTATTCACAAATCCTAAGGGTCCCAAATACAGTGAATAAAAAGAAATCCACATCCATACACATTGTGGTGAAATTTAAAACAAAGCATTAAAGAGCTCAGGATGTTAAAGCTTTCGGAGAGAACACGCAGATCCACCTACAAATGAAGACAGCACAACAGCAACAACTGATGTCTTCATACTACTGAGAAGAAGTAATTGTTAACTTAGAGCTGTGTACCCAGATAAACATCCACTCAAAAATGAAAGGAAACTGGAGACATTTTTAGGGAAAAAACAAAAACTGACAGGGTTCAGAACCAACAAACCCCTCATTACAAAAAATTAAACACACATCTGTGGTCAACTGATTTTTGAAAAGGTGCTAAGTCCATTCAATGGGGAAAGATAAGTCTCTTCAATAAATGGTGTTGGGAAAATTAAGATTTCACATGCAGAAAAATGAAACAGGATCTATTCCTTATGCCATACACAAAAACAAATACAAAGTGGATTAAGGACCTAAATGTGCAAACTGAAACCATGAAATTCTTAGAAGAAAATGCAGGGGCAATACTTTCAGGCCTAGCTTTTAGCAATGGATTATCTAATATAATAACAAAAATATAAACAGGAAAAGAGAAAAATAAATCGGACCTCATAAAAATTAAAAAAATTGTTCATCAAAAGACTTTACAAAAAAGTGAAAAGATAAGCTACTAACTGGGAGAATATATTTGAAAACCATGTATCCGATAAGAAGCTAATAACCAAAATATATATAAAACTTCAATAACTTGACAATAAAAAGACAACCCAATCATAAAATGTGCAAAGGGCTTGAATAGACATTTCATCAAAGAGGATATTCAAGTGGCCACCAAACACATGAAAAGATACTGGACATCATTAGCCATCAGAGAGATGCAAATCAAAACCACAATGAGATAACCATTTAAGTCCCACTGGGATGGCTCAGATAAAAAAATGAATGAATGAATACATAGATAAGAAGGATGTTGTGGGGAAATTGGAACCCTTATCCATTGCTGGTGGGAGTTCAAAATGGTACAGCCATTGTGGAAAACAGTGTCGGTTCCCCAAAAACTACAAATAGAACTACCATGACTCATCAACTCCACTCTTAGGTATATACCAGGAAATTTGGAAGACAGCTACCTGGCCAACCAAGTGGAAGAGATCCATACGTAAGCCTATTTCCAAGAAAGTTGTTCCAATTGGATGTGGAAATTATCTAACGATATCATTAATACCACGACCAAGTAAAATTTTGCTGAAGATCATTCAAAAGTGGCTGCAGCAGTATATCAGCAGAGAACTCCCAGAAATTCAAGCTGGACTCAGAAAAAGACGTAGAACCAGGGATATCATTTCTGATGTCAGATGGACCCTGGCTGAAAGCAGAGACTACCAGAAAGATGTTTACCTGCATTTTATTGACTGTGCAGAGTCATTCAACTGTGTGGATCGTTACACATTATGGACAACATTTTGAAGAATGAGAATTCCAGAACACTTAATTGTGCTCATGAGGAACCTGTACACAGATCAAGAGGCAGTCATCCAAACAGAACAAGGGGATACTGTGTGGTTTAAAGTCAGGAAAGATATGCACAGGGTCATATACTTTCACCATACCTATTCCGTCTTTATGGTGAGCAAATAATCTGAGAAAGTGGACTGCATGAAGAACAAGGGATCAAGATTGGAGGAAGATTAATTAACAACTAGCATTATGCAGATGACACAACCTTGCTTGCTGAAAGTGAAGAGACTTGAAGCACTTACTGATGAAGATCAGAGACCACAGCCTTCAGTATGGATTACACCTCAACATAAAAAAAACAAAAATCCTCACAACTGGACCAGTAAGCAACATCATGATAAACGGAGAAAAGGCTGAGGTTGTGAAGAATTTCATTTTACTTGGATCCACAATCAACACTCATGGAAGCGGCAGTCAAGAAATCAAAAGACACATTGCATTGGGCAAGTTTGCAAGTTTGCTGCAAAAGACCTCCTTAAAGTATTGAAAAGCAAAGGTATTACCTTGAAGACTAAGGTGCGCCTGACCCAAGCCATCGTGTTTTTAGTCTCCTCATATGCATGAGAAAGCTGGACAATGAATAAGGAGGACCAAAGAAGAATTCACACCTTTGAATTGGGGTGTTGGCAAAGAATATTGAATATACCATGGGCTGCCAAAAGAACGAACAAATCTGTCTTGGAAGAAGTATAGCCAGAATGCTACTTAGAAGCAAAGATGGCGAGACTTTGGATATGTTATTAGGAGGGACCAGTCCCTAGAAAAGGATATCATGCTTGATAAAATAGAGGGTCAGCAAAAAAAAGAGGAAGACCCTCAACAAGATGGATTGACTCAAGCATAACAAGGATTGTGAGGATGGCGCAGGACCAGGCAGAGTTTCATTCTGTCATGCATAGGGTCATCATGCCTCAGAACCGACTATGGCACCTAAGAACAACGTCAAGATGTATACCCAAAAGACTTGAAAACAGAGACTCAAAAAGAAACGTGTACACCAATGTTCATTGTAACACTATTCACAACAGCCAAAAGGTGGAAATAACCTAAATGCCCATCAGCAAGCAGATGAATGGATAAACAAAATGTGGTATAAACGAACAATGGACTATTACTCAGCCAGTAGGAGAAATGAAGTCTTGATATATGCTACATTGTGGATGGAGCTTAAAGACATAATGCTGAGTGAAATAAATCAGTCACAAAAGGACAAACATTGTATGACCTCACTTATATAAAAAGGCAAGAAAAGGCAAATGTGTAGAGACCAGTGTTCGTTAGTGGTTACCAAGAGTGGGAGGAAGGGGGAAAGAAGGGGCTAATGATGATGGAAAAATCGCGTTGACTATGGGTAGGGTTGTGCATCTGGTTACTGTAATTGCTGTCAGTAAGTTGTAATTTTTTTTTTAAGTTGTAAAAAGTTGAATTGTCACCCGTTGTATGATGAATATATTTACAACAGTGACAAAAAAAAAAAAAAAATAGCTGCAGAGGCTGCTTATGTACAACCAAAAACCTCATGGGATTTGGTTCCTTGGTTTGGAGGCTTAGGGTCATGGTTTCATGGGACATCCCAGTTAATTGGCCTAATAACATGTTTAGTGTTTCTGTTCTAACTGCCTCCATGAACAACTGCCTCCTTTGCCATGACACCAGAACTATATGGTGCCCGGCTACCATTACTGAACATTTTGATCAAAGATTTCATAAAAGAATTGTGATCAAAGCAGGGGAAATGTACAGCAGAATTTCAAGTTCTCATGGACTCCAGACTTGCTAGAGCCATGGAAGCTGGATGAACCCCTGAAACTAATGCCCTGAAATCATCTTTAAACTTTAACCAAAAATATCCTCTGAAGTCATCTTAAAAGCATAGTTTAGCTTAACTAGTAAATATTTCTGCCTTAGGCATTTTGCTCTTTTTAAGAACTATCTGTGGGAGATCAAATTGATGATAGCAACTCAAAAGATTAGATAGGAAGCTGGGGGGGCAGTGAGTATATGTAATGGCGGAGGAGCAGCTCAGAAGAGGAGGATGAGAATAATTGCAGAACTCAGAGAATGTAATCACTGTCACTGAATTGTACATGTAGAAACTGTTGAATTCGTGTATGTTTTGTGTATATTCTCAACAACAACAAAATAAATTAAAATTTTTTTTAAAAATTAAACACAGATGAGAGAACTGAGCAGCAAGAAAAGAATGTGAACAAAGTAAAATATTGGTTAAAAAAAACTAAACCAGTTGCCTTTGAGTTGATTTTGACTTGTCGAGACCCCATGCATACAGGGTAGAATTGCTTTATGGGGTTTTCAAGGCTGTGAGCTTTCAAAAGCAGGTCATCAGGCCTTTCTTCCAAGATACCTCTGGGTAGGTTCAAACCACCAACCTTTCCATTAGTACTTAGCCATTTGCGCCACCAAGCAAACATCGACTATTTAAAGCAGTGATAACTTTGGGGAGAGGTACTAAAAAACATGATTAAACAAATACTCTACAGCAAACAGCACAGTTGATGAAGGGTAATAAAAACTGTATGAAGTATCTGTACTCAACCAAAAACCAAACCCATTGCTGTAGGGTCGATTGCAACTCATAGTGACCCTATAGGGCATAGTAGAACTACCCCATAGGGTTTCCAAGAGTTTGAACTGCCAACCTTTTGGCTAGCAACCAAGCTGTTAACCACTGCATGCTAGTTAATTAAAGTAAAATGTACCAAATATTATTTAGCAGTGCTTACATATGTAGTAAAATTATAAAGGCAGGCATGGGAATGATAAAAACCAGATTCAAGGAAGTGGGTTACCTGGGGCAGGGAGGGAAAAGGGAGAGAGAGGAATGTGACGTGAGTTCATGGGGCTTCAGGTTGAGTTTTATTCAGTTGTTTTTATCTCAGGTGTTTATTGGCAGGACTGTGTTTTCATGATACTGTGCTCTGGGTTTTTTGTAGATTTGAAATATTTCATTTTCTGTTTAACCTGAATTCTTATTACAAGGTGAATGATAGAAAGTTGCTCAATCTACCCTATTCCTATTTATAATACCTCAGTCAGAAAAGAGAAAGTAGACAAAAACCTAACATTAGAGCTGTTGTTCGAGAATGTTTTTGGAACCGTAGTGTGTCATCTCCTTTCTTCTTGAAACTGAGGTGCTTAGCACTGATGTCTGGGAGCGGAAAAGAATGACTAAATCCCTCTTAAATCTGATTGTTTTAAAACCTCAGAAGGAGTCAGTCCTAATGACAGGACTTACTGTTTCTATCATATTGAGGTCTGCTGTGACGCTTTTTGAACTTTGTTACGTGGACTCTTTCCATCTTCGCTAACTATAGACCCAGATCAGCCCCAGAATTAACACAGTGAATGGAAGAACTCCCAACTATTACACACATACACAGTTTGGAATGCAGAAGTCTCATTGTAAGGAACATTTTCTTTCTATATTGAAACAGCATTTCTGTTTCTAATTAAAAATTAGTCATTTCTGTTGGCAGGGTAGACTAGTTGGAAGAACACTGAGGTCAGATGTCTTTGCAATTAAGGCTGAATGTTCAGTATTTCCCTGACAGATTTTGATTAGTTTTGGTCCCCTGTGGGGGGGGAATATATTAAAAGAGGGTGAATTGTTTTGTTTTGTTTTAAGAGTCCCCATGTTACGGGGATAAGACAAAGAAATTTGGGTTCAGCTCCTACCTTGGTCACTGTAAGCTGTTGGAAATTAATAGAAGCTGTTTAAGTTCTCTGAACGTTAGTTGTCACAGCTGTGGGAGTGGAGATATTAATCACCAGGACCAGTTGCCATGGAGTTGATTCTGACTCATGGTGAACTCGTGTGTCACTGTAGAACTGTGCTAGGTAGGGTTTTCAGTGGCTGATTTTTTGGAAGTAGGTCACCAGGCCTTTCTTCTGAGGTACCACTGTACCTAACTCGGATACTAAGATGCACTCAAGATTTTCAGTAAGCACACTTCAGTGGTTCTTGACTTGTGAGCCAATTGCTGTTTTCTTCTGGGGACACATGGGCCAGCCCATCTTAGGTTAGCATTGAAGATCCCTCCACCTGAGCCTGTTACAACCAGAACTTCTGCTCTGAGAGTTGGTGACACCTCAAGAATCTGCCCGTCTCACACTTTGACAGTTGACTGGTTATCCATAAACCATGACTCCATGACGTAGTAAACCATTTGCTTCTTTTTCAGCAAGTGGAAGCGTTAGTGTTAAACTTATGAAATAATCTGTTGCCCTTTTCCCTAGCTTTCACAGAATCTTGGATTTTTGGGGAAAACTTCAAGGTCTTGGCTAATGTTTCGTTCCAAAATCAGTACTGGAATTAACTTTCTCCTGTCACTGAGACTTCCCTTGAAGTCACAGCTGCATAGATTATGCCCCTCTCTTACCAAATACGTGCATTTCCTGCTGGATTATTCTTTATTTTTCTAGTATGAAATAACTGCCTTCTTAGAATTCTGTAATGATCAGAGCTACTGTACATTCTTTGAGAATTAAAATACCCATACTGAGCTGAGCATTTTTCTGGTTGAAAGGAAAGATGACAGCATTGGAGATCATGTTGTTACCGTTGTTAGGTGCCCTCGAGTTGGTACTGACTCATTGCGACCCTGTGCACAACAGAATACTGCCCAGGCTCGCACCATCCTCACAATTGCTGTGCTTGAGCCCATTGTTGCAGCCACTGTGTCAATCCATCTCATTGAAGGTCTTCCTCTTTTCCACTGACCCTCTAGTCTGCCAAGCATGATGTCCTTCTCCAGGGACTGATCCCTCCTGACAACATGCCCAAAGTACGTAAGACGCAGTCTTGCCATCCTTGATTCTAAGGAACTTTCTCATTGTATTCTTCCAAGAAGGATTTGTTCGTTCTTTTGACAGTCCATGGTATATTCAATATTCTTCACCATGGTGTATTCAACATTTTCTGCCAACACCATAATTCAAAGGCATCAATTCTTCTTCGGTCTTCCTTATTCACTGTCCAGCTTTTACATGCATATGAGGTAATTGAAAACATCATGACTTGGGTCAGGCGCATTAAGTCCTTAGGGTGACATCTTTGCTTTTGAACACTTTAAAGAGATCTATTGCAGCCAGTTTGCCCAATGCAATGGGTCTTTTGATTTTTTTTTTTTAATTTTTATTGTGCTTTAAGTGAAAGTTTACAAATCAAGTCAGTCTCTCACACAAAAACATATATACACCTTGCTACATACTCCCAATTGCACTCACCCTAATGAGACAGCCTGCTCCCTCCCTCCACTATCTCTTTTCGTGTCCATTTCTCCAGCTTCTAACCCCCTCTACACTCTCATCTCCCCTCCAGGCAGGAGATGCCAACATAGTCTCAAGTGTCCACCTGATCCAAGAAGCTCACTCCTCACCAGCATCCCACTCCATCCCATTGTCCAGTCCAATCCCTGTCTGAAGAGCTGGCTTTGAGAATGGATCCTGTCCTGCGCCAACAGAAGGTCTGGGGGCCATGACCACCAGGGTCCTTCTAGTCTCAGACCGTTAAGTCTGGTCTTTTTACAAGAATTTCTGGCCTGCATCCCACAGCTCTCCTGCTCCCTCAGGGGTTCTCTGTTGCGTTCCCTGTCAGGGCAGTCATCGGTTATAGCCGAGCACCATCTAGCTCTTCTGGTCTCAGGCTGATGTAGTCTCTGGTTTATGTGGCCTTTTCTGTCTCTTGGGCTCGTTATTACCTTGTCCTTGGTGTTCTTCATTCTCCTTTGATCCGCCTGCTAGCGTTAAAGACCCCAGACGCCACTCTCCAAAGTGGGATGCAGAATGTTTTCTTAATAGATTTTATTATGCTGCTTGATTTAGATATCTCCTGAAACCATGGTCCCCAAACCCCCACCCCTGCTATGCTGAACTTCCAAGCATTCAGTTTATTCAGGAAACTTCTTTGCTTTTGGTTTAGTCCAGTTGTGTTGACCTCGCCTGTATTGTGTGTTGTCTTTCCCATCACCTAAAGTAGTTCTTACCTACTACCTAATTAGTGAAAATCCCTCTCCCACCCTCCCTCCCTCCCGCCTCGTAACTATCAAAGAATATTTTCTTCTCTGTGTAAACTGTTTCTCTAGTTCTTATAATATTGGTCTTATACAATATTTGTCCTTTTGCAATTGATTGATTTCACTCAGCGTAACGCCTTCCAGATTCCTCCATGTTATGAAATGTTTCACAGGTTCATCATTGTTCTTTATCGATCTGTAGTGTATTCCATTGTGTGATTATAGCATAACTTCTCCATTCATCCGTTGATGGGCACCTTGGTTGGTTCCATCTTTTTGCTATTGTAAACAGTGCTGCAGTGAACATGGGTATGCATATATCTGTTCATGTAAAGGCTTTTATTTCTCTAGGATATATTCCGAGGAGCGGCATTACTGGATCGTATGGTAGTTCTATTTCTAGCTTTTTAAGGACGCGCCAAATCGATTTCCAAAGTGGTTGTACCATTTTACATTCCCACCAGCAGTGTATAAGTGTCCAGTCTCTCCACTGCCTCTCCAGCATTTATTGTTTTGAGATTTTTGGAATAATGCCAGCGTTGTTGGAATGAGATAAAATCTCATTGTAGTTTTGATTTGCATTTCTCTAATGGCTAATGATCGTGAACATTTCCTCATGTATCTGTTAGCTACCTGAATGTCTTCTTTAGTGAGGTGTCTGTTCATATCTTTAGCCCGTTTTTTTAATTGGGTTGTGTTTTTGTAGTTGAGTTTTTACGGTATCATGTAGATTTTAGAGAAAAGGTGTTATTCAGAAATGTCATAGCTAAAAACTTTTTCTCAGCCTGTAGGTAATCTTTTTACTCTTTTGGTGAAATCTTTGGATGAGCATAGGTATTTGATTTTTAGGAGCTCCCAGTTAACTAGTTTTTCTTCTACATTCATTATAATGTTTTGTGTACTGTTTATGCCATGTATTAGGGCTCCTAATGTCCGTATTTTTTCTTCCATGATCTTTATCATTTTAGATTTTATATTTAGGTCTTTGATCCATTTTGGGCTTGTTGTTGTGCATGGAGTGAGGTATGAGTCTTGTTTCATTTTCTTTGCAGATGGATATCCAGGTATGCCAGCACCATTTGTTAAAAAGACTCTTTTACCCATTTAACAGTTTTGGGGCCTTTGTCAAATATCAACTGCTCATATGTGGATAGATTTATGTCTGGATTCTCAATTCTGTTCCATTGGTCTGTGTATCTGTTGTTGTACCACTACAGGCTGTTCTGACTATTGTGGCAGTATAATAGGTTGGAAAATCAGGTAGAGTAAGGCCTCCCACTTTGTTCTTCTTTTTCAGTAATGCTTTACTTATCCCAGGCCTCTTTCCCTTCCATATGATGTTCGTCATTTGTTTCTCCATCTCATTAAAGAATATCGTTGGAATTTGGATTGGAATTGCATTAAATCTATAGATTGCTTTTGGTAGAACATTTTTATAATGTTAAATCTTCCTATCTGTGAACAAGGTACGGTTTTCCACTTATGTAGGTCTCTTTTGGTTTCCTGCAGAAGTTTTTTGTAGTTTTTTGTGTATAAGTCTTTTACATCTCTGGTAAGATTTATTCCTAAGTATTTTAACTTCCTGGGGACTACTGTAAATGGTATTGATTTGGTGGTTTCCTCTTTTTGTTGTAGAGGAATCCAACTGATTTTTGAATGTTTATCTTGTATCCCAATACTCTGCTGAACTCTTCTATTAGTTTCAGTAGTTACCTTGAGGATTCCTTAGGGTTTTCTGTGTATAATATCATGTCATCTGCAAATATAATTTTACTTCTTCCTTGCCAATCTGGATACATTTTATTTCTTTATCTAGGCTAATTGCTCTGGCTAGGACCTCCAACATAATGTTGAATAAGAGCGATGTTGAAGGGCATCCTTGTCTAGTTCCCTATCTCAAGGAGAATGCTTTCAGGCTGTCTCCACTTAGGATGATGTTGGCTACTTGCTTTGCATAAATGCCCTTTATTGGGTTGAGGAATTTTCCTTCTATTCCTATTTTGCTGAGAGTTTTTATCATGAATGGGTGTTGGACTTTGTCAAGTGCCTTTTCTGCATCAATTGATGAAATCATGTGATTCTTGTCTTTTGTTTTATTTATATGATGGATTACATTAATTATCTTTCTAACATTGAACCATCCCTGCATACCTGGTATGAATCCTACTTGGTCATGGTGAATTATTTTTTTGATATGTTGTTGAATTCTGTTGGCTAGAATTTTGTTGAGGATTTTTGCGTCTCAGTTCATGAGGGATATAGGTCTGTAATTTTCTTTTTTTTTGTGGTGTCTTTACCTGGTTTTGGCATCAGGGATATGCTGGCTTCATAGAATGAGTTTGGGAGTATTGCGTCCTTTTCTGTGCTCTGAAATACGTTTAGTAGTAGTGGTATTAACTCTTCTCTGAAAGTGTGGTAGAACTCTGCAGTGAAGCCTTCCAGGCCAGGGCTTTTTTTTGTTGGGAGTTTTTTGATTACTTTTCAATCTTTTCTGTTATTATGGCTCTATTTAGTTGTTCTACCTCTGTGTTAGTTTAGGTAGGTAGTGTGTTTCTAGGAATTCATCCGTTTCTTTTAGGTTTTCAAATTTGTCAGGGTACAATTTTCCATAGTAATCTGATATGATTCTCTTAATTTCAGTTGGATCTGTTGTAATATTGCCCACCTCATTTCTTATTTGGTTCTTTGCTTCCTCTCCTGTGTTTCTTTTGTCAGATTGGCAAATGATTTATGAATTTTGTTGATTTTTTCAAAGAACCAGCTTTTGGTCTTGTTAATTCTTTCAGTTGTTTTTCTGTTTCCTATTTCATTTAGTTTTGCTCTAATTTTTATTATTTATTTTCTTCTGGTGCCTGAGGATTTCTTTTGTTGCTCTCTTTCTATTGTTCAAGTTGAAGGGATTATCCTTTGATTTCGGCCCTTCTTTTTGTATGTGTGCATTTATTGATATAAATTGACCTCTGAGTACTGTGTTCGCTGTGTCCCAAAGGTTCTGATAGGAAGTGTTTTCATTCTCGTTGGATTCTGTGAATTTCTTTATTCCATCCTTAATGTCTTCTATAATCCAGTCTTTTTTGAGCAGGGTATTGTTCAGTTTCCAAGTATTTTGTTTCTTTTCCCTGCTTTTTCTGATACTGATTTCTACTTTTAAGGCCTTATGGTCAGAGAAGATGCTTTGTAATATTTCAATGTTCTGGATTCTGCTAAGGCTTGCTTTATGACCTAATATGTGGTCTATTCTAGAGAATGTTCCAGGTGCACTAGAAAAGAAAGTATACTTGGTTGCTGTTGGGTAGTGTTCTCTATGTGTGTATGAGGTCAGGTTGGTTGATTGTGGCATTTAGATCTTCTGTGTCTTTATTGAGTTTCTTTCTGGATTTCCTGTCCTTCACAGAAAGTGGTGTGTTGAAGTCTTCTACTATTATTGAGGAGCTGTCTTTCTCACTTTTCAATGTTGATAGAATTTGTTTTATGTATCTTGCAGCCATGTCATTGGGTGCATAAATATTTAATATGGTTATATCTTCTTGGTGTATTGTACCTTTAGTCATTATGTAGTGTCCTTCCTTATCCTTTATGATGGGTTTAACTTTAAAGTCTATTTTGTCAGAAATTAATATTGCCAATCCTGCTCTTTTTTGATTGTTGTTTCCTTGATATATTTTTTTCCATCCTTTGAGTTTAGTTTGTTTGTATCTCTAAGTCTAAGATGTGTCTCTTGTAGGCAGCATATAGATGGATCATGTTTTTTAATCCATTCTGCCACTCTCTGTCTCTTAATTGGTGCATTTAGTCTATTTACATTCAGCTAATTATGAATACGAATGAATTTAGTGCTGTCATTTTGATGTCTTTTTTTGTGTGTTGTTGACAGTTTCTTTTGCCCACTGAATTTTATCTGCTGAGCAGATTATCTCTATAAATTGTCCTTTCCTTGTATTCATTGTTGTTGATTTTGTTTCTGCTGAGTTTCTATTTTTTTTATTTTTTGTGTTTTATTTTGATGTGTAGGATAGTTTGTCTCCTTTGTGGTTACCTTATTATTTACCTCTAGTTTTCCAAGTTTAAACCTAAATTTTATTTCTTTGTATCACCTTATCTTCCTCTTCATATGGAAGATCTATGACTACATTTCTTGGTCCATCTTTATTGTTTTAATTTTGTCTTCTTTTACATAATAACATAGCTGTTACTGTGTATTGAAGGTTTTTTTCCATCTTACTTTTTTTATTTCCCTTTCTGGGTTGACTTGTGATTGCTCTGCCCAGTGCTCTAGTCTTAGGTTGATACCTGATATTATTGATTTTCTAGCGAAAGAACTCCCGGTAGTATTTCTTGTGCTTTTGGTTTGGGTTTTACGAATTCCCTAAATTTCTGTTTACCTGGAAATGTCCTAATTTCACCTTCATATTTAAGAGACAGTTTTGCTGGATATATGATTCTCGGCTGGCAATTTTTTTCCTTCAGTTTTTTAAATAAGTCATCCCGTTGCCTTCTTGCCTGCATGGTTTCTGCCAAGTAGTCTGAGCTTATTCTTATTGGCTCTCCTTTGTAGGTGACTTTTCGTTTATCCGTAGCTGCTCTTATAATTCTCTCTTTATCTTTGGTTTTGGCAAGTTTGATTATAATATGTCTTGGTGAGTTTCTTTTAAGATCTACCTTATATGGAGTTCGATGAGCATCTTGGGTAGATATCTTCTCATCTTTTGCGATACCAGGAATGTTTTCTGCCATGAAATCTTCAACAATTTTCCTATATTTCCTGTTGTCTCTGCCTGTTCTGGTACCCCAATCACTCTTAAGTTATTTCTCTTCATAGAGTCGCACATGACTCTTAAAGTTTCTTCATTTTTTTTTTCTTTTATCTGATTTTTCTTCAAATATATTAGCGCCAAGTGATTTATCTTCAAGTTCAGAAATTCTGCCTTCCACTTGCTCAGTCTGCTCCTCTGACTTTCCATTGAGTTGTCTACTTCTTTAATTATATTCTTTTTTTTTTAATAACTTTTATTAAGCTTCAAGTGAACGTTTACAAATCCAATCAGTTTGTCACATATAAGTTTACATACATCTCACTCCCTACTCCCACTTGCTCTCCCCCTCTTGAGTCAGCCCTTTCAGTCTGTCCTTTCTTGACAATTTTGCCGGCTTCCCTCTCTCTCTATCCTCCCATCCCCCCTCCAGACAAGAGTTGCCAACACAATCTCAAGTGTCCACCTAATATAATTAGCTCACTCTTCATCAGCGTCTCTCTCCCACCCGCTGACCAGTCCCTTTCATTTCTGATAAGTTGTCTTCGGAGATGGTTCCTGTCCTGTGTCAACTGAAGGTCTGGGGAGCATGGCCGCCGGGATTCCTCCAGTCTCAGTCAGACCATTAAGTTTGGTCTTTTTATGAGAATTTGGGGTCTGTATCCCACTGATCTCCTGCTCCCTCAGGGGTCCTCTGCTGTGCTCCCTGTCAGGGCAGTCATCGATTGTGGCCGGGCACCAACTAGTTCTTCTGCTCTCAGGATGATGTAGGTCTCTGGTTCATGTGGCCCTTTCTGTCTCTTGGGCTCTTAGTTGTCGTGTGGCCTTGGTGTTCTTCATTTTCCTTTGCTCCAGGTGGGTTGAGACCAATTGCTGCATCTTAGATGGCCGCTTGTTAGCATTTAAGACCCCAGACGCCACATTTCAAAGTGGGATGCAGAATGATTTCATAATAGAATTATTTTGCCAATTGACTTAGAAGTCCCTGCAAACCATGTTCCCCAGACCCCCGCACTTGCTCCGCTGACCTTTGAAGCATTCATTTTATCCCGGAAACTTCTTTGCTTTTGGTCCAGTCCAATTGAGCTGACCTTCCATGTATTGAGTGTTGTCTTTCCCTTCACCTGAAGCAGTTCTTATCTACTGATTAATCAATAAAAAACCCTCTCCCACCCTCCCTCCCTCCCCCCCTTGTAACCACAAAAGTATGTGTTCTTCTCAGGTTTACTATTTCTCAAGATCTTATAATAGTGGTCTTATACAATATTTGTCCTTTTGCCTCTGACTCATTTCGCTCAGCATAATGCCTTCCAGGTTCCTCCATGTTATGAAATGTTTCAGAGATTCGTCACTGTTCTTTATTGATGCGTAGTATTCCATTGTGTGAATATACCACAATTTATTTACCCATTCATCCGTTGATGGACACCTTGGTTGCTTCCAGCTTTTTCCTATTGTAAACAGAGCTGCAATAAACATGGGTGTGCATATATCTGTTTGTATGAAGGCTCTTGTATCTCTAGGGTATATTCCTAGGAGTGGGATTTCTGGGTTGTATGGTAGTTCTATTTCTAACTGTTTAAGATAACGCCAGATAGATTTCCAAAGTGGTTGTACCATTTGACATTCCCACCAGCAGTGTATGAGAGTTCCAATCTCTCCACAGCCTCTCCAACATTTATTATTTTGTGTTTTTTGGATTAATGCCAGCCTTGCTGGTATGAGATGGAATCTCATCGTAGTTTTAATTTGCATTTCTCTAATGGCTAATGATCGAGAGCATTTTCTCATGTATCTGTTGGCTGCCTGAATATCTTCTTTAGTGAAATGTGTGTTCATATCCTTTGCCCACTTCTTGATTGGGTTGTTTGTCTTTTTGTGGTTGAGTTTTGACAGAATCATGTAGATTTTAGAGATCAGGCGCTGGTCGGAGATGTCATAGCTGAAAATTCTTTCCCAGTCTGTAGGTGGTCTTTTTACTCTTTTGGAGAAGTCTCTAGATGAGCATAGGTGTTTGATTTTTAGGAGCTCCCAGTTATCTGGTTTCTCTTCATCATTTTTGGTAATGTTTTGTATTCTGTTTATACCTTGTATTAGGGCTCCTAGGGTTGTCCCAATTTTTTCTTCCATGATCTTTATCGTTTTAGTCTTTATGTTTAGGTCTTTGATCCACTTGGAGTTAGTTTTTGTGCATGGTGTGAGGTATGGGTCCTGTTTCATTTTTTTGCAAATGGATATCCAGTTATGCCAGCACCATTTGTTAAAAAGGCTATCTTTTCCCCAGTTAATTGACACTGGTCCTTTGTCAAATATCAGCTGCTCATACGTGGATGGATCTATGTCTGGGTTCTCAATTCTGTTCCATTGGTCTATGTGTCTGTTGTTGTACCAATACCAGGCTGTTTTGACTACTGTGGCTGTATAATAGGTTCTGAAGTCAGGTAAGGTGAGGCCTCCCACTTTCTTCTTCTTTTTCAGTAGTGCTTTGTTTATCCGGGGCTTCTTTCCCTTCCATATGAAATTGGTGATTTGTTTCTCTATCCCCTTAAAATATGACATTGGAATTTGGATCGGAAGTGCGTTAAATGTATAGATGGCTTTTGGTAGAATAGACATTTTTACTATGTTAAGTCTTCCTATCCATGAGCAGGGTGTGTTTTTCCACTTAAGTATGTCCTTTTGAATTTCTTGTAGTAGAGCTTTGTAGTTTTCTTTGTATAGGTCTTTTACATCCTTGGTAAGATTTATTCCTAAGTATCTTATCTTCTTGGGGGCTACTGTGAATGGTATTGATTTGGTTATTTCCTCTTCGGTGTTCTTTTTGTTGATGTAGAGGAATCCAAGTGATTTTTGTATGTTTATTTTATAACCTGAGACTCTGCCAAACTCTTCTATTAGTTTCAGTAGTTTTCTGGAGGATTCCTTAGGGTTTTCTGTGTATATAATCATGTCATCTGCAAATAGTGATAACTTTACTTCTTCCTTGCCAATCCGGATACCTTTTATTTCTTTGTCTAGCCTAATTGCCCTGGCTAAGACTTCCAACACGATGTTGAATAAGAGCGGTGATAAAGGGCATCCTTCTCTGGTTCCCGTTCTCAAGGGAAATGCTTTCGGGTTCTCTCCATTTAGAGTGATATTGGCTGTTGGCTTTGCATAGATGCCCTTTATTATGTTGAGGAATTTTCCTTCAATTCCTATTTTGGTAAGGGTTTTTATCATGAATGGGTATTGGACTTTGTCAAATGCCTTTTCTGCATCAATTGATAAGATCATGTGGTTTTTGTCTTTTGTTTTATTTATGTGGTGGATTACATTAATGGTTTTTCTGATATTAAACCAGCCTTGCATACCTGGTATAAATCCCACTTGATCAGGGTGAATTATTTTTTTGATGTGTTGTTGGATTCTATTGGCTAGAATTTTGTTGAGGATTTTTGCATCAATGTTCATGAGGGATATAGGTCTATAATTTTCTTTTTTTGTAATGTCTTTACCTGGTTTTGGTATCAGGGAGATGGTGGCTTCATAGAATGAGTTGGGTAGTATTCCGTCATTTTCTATGCTTTGGAATACCTTTAGTAGTAGTGATGTTAACTCTTCTCTGAAAGTTTGGTAGAACTCTGCAGTGAAGCCGTCTGGGCCAGGACTTTTTTTTGTTGGAAGTTTTTTGATTACCGTTTCAATCTCTTTTTTTGTTATGGGTCTATTTAGTTGTTCTACTTCTGAATGTGTTAGTTTAGGTAGGTAGTGTTTTTCCAGGAATTCATCCATTTCTTCTAGGTTTGCAAATTTGTTAGAGTACAATTTTTCATAATAATCTGAAATGATTCTTTTAATTTCATTTGGTTCTGTTGTGATGTGGTCCTTCTCATTTCTTATTCGGGTTATTTGTTTCCTTTCCTGTATTTCTTTAGTCAGTCTAGCCAATGGTTTATCCATTTTGTTAATTTTTTCAAAGAACCAGCTTTTGGCTTTGTTAATTCTTTCAATTGTTTTTCTGTTCTCTAATTCATTTAGTTCAGCTCTAATTTTTATTATTTGTTTTCTTCTGGTGTCTGATGGATTCTTTTGTTGCTCAGTTTCTATTTGTTCAAGTTGTAGGGACAGTTCTCTGATTTTGGCTCTTTCTTCTTTTTGTATGTGTGCATTTATGGATATAAATTGGCCTCTGACCACCGCTTTTGCTGTGTCCCAGAGGTTTTGATAGGAAGTATTTTCATTCTCTTTGCTTTCTATGAATTTCCTTATTCCCTCCTTGATGTCTTCTATAACCCAGTCTTTTTTCAGGAGGGTATTGTTCAGTATTTGATTTCTTTTCCCTAGTTTTTCTGTTATTGATCTCTAGTTTTATTGCCTTGTGGTCTGAGAAGATGCTTTGTAATATTTCGATGTTTTGGACTCTGCAAAGGTTTGTTTTATGACCTAATATGTGGTCTATTCTAGAGAATGTTCCATGTGCGCTAGAAAAAAAAGTATATTTCGCAGCAGTTGGGTGGAGAGTTCTGTATAAGTCAATGAGGTCAAGTTGGTTGATTGTTGTAATTAGATCTTCCGTGTCTCTGTTGAGCTTCTTACTGGATGTCCTGTCCTTCTCCGAAAGTGGTGTGTTGAAGTCTCCTACTATAATTGTGGAGGTATCTATCTCGCTTTTCAATTCTGTTAAAATTTGATTTATGTATCTTGCAGCCCTGTCATTGGGTGCATAAATATTTAATATGGTTATGTCTTCCTGATCAGTTGTCCCTTTTATCATTATATAGTGTCCTTCTTTATCCTTTGTGGTGGATTTAAGTCTAAAGTCTATTTTGTCAGAAATTAATATTGCTACTCCTCTTCTTTTTTGCTTATTGTTTGCTTGATATACTTTTTTCCATCCTTTGAGTTTTAGTTTGTTTGTGTCTCTAAGTCTAAGGTGTGTCTCTTGTAGGCAGCATATAGACGGATCGTGTTTGTTTATCCAGTCTGTGACTCTCTGTCTCTTTATTGGTGCCTTTTGTCCATTTACATTCAGGGTAATTATAGATAAATAAGTTTTTAGTGCTGTCATTTTGATGCCTTTTTATGTGTGTTGTTGACAATTTCATATTTCCACATACTTTTTTGTGCTGAGGCGTTTTTCTTAGTAAATTGTGAGATCCTCATTTTCATAGTGCTTGACTTTATGTTAGTTGAGTCGTTATGTTTTTCTTGGTTTTTATCTTGAGTTATACAGTTGTTATACCTTTTTGTGGTTACCTTATTATTTACCCCTATTTTTCTAAGTAAAAACCTAACTTGTATTGTTCTATATCGCCTTGTATCACTCTCCATATGGCAGTTCAGTGCCTCCTGTATTTAGTCCCTCTTTTTGATTATTGTGATCTTTTACCTATTGACTTCCATGATTCCCTGTTATGTGTTTTTTTTTTTTTTTAATTAATCTTAATTTGTTTGTTTTTGTGATTTCCCTATTTGAGTTGATTTCAGGACGTTCTGTTTTGTGACCTTGTGTTGTGCTGATATCTGATATTATTGGTTCTCTGACCAAACAATATCCTTTAGTATTTCTTGTAGCTTTGGTTTGGTTTTTGCAAATTCTCTAAACTTGTGTTTGTCTGTAAATATCTTAATTTCGCCTTCATATTTCAGAGAGAGTTTTGCTGGATATATGATCCTTGGCTGGCAGTTTTTCTCCTTCAGTGTTCTGTATATGTCGTTCCATTCCCTTCTTGCCTGCATGGTTTCAGCTGAGTAGTCAGAACATATTCTTATTGATTCTCCCTTGAAGGAAACCTTTCTTTTCTCCCTGGCTGCTTTTTAAATTTTCTGTTTATCTTTGGTTTTGGTGAGTTTGATGATAATATGTCTTGGTGTTTTTCTTTTTGTATCAGTCTTAAATGGGGTTCAATGAGCATCTTGGATAGATATCCTTTCGTCTTTCATGATGTCAGGGAAGTTTTCTGTCAGGAGTTCTTCAACCATTTTCTCTGTGTTTTCTGTCCCCCCTCCCTGTTCTGGGACTCCAGTCACCCGCAGGTTATCCTTCTTGATAGAGTCCCACATAATTCTTAGGGTTTCTTCATTTTTTTTAATTCTTTTATCTGATTTTTTTTCAGCTATGTTGGTGTTGATTCCCTGGTCCTCCAGAAGTCCCAGTCTACATTCTAATTGCTCGAGTCTGCTCCTCTGACTTCCTAGTGCGTTGTCTAATTCTGTTATTTTATTGTTAATCTTTTGGATTTCTACATGTTGTCTCTCTATGGATTCTTGCAACTTATTAATTTTTCCAGTATGTTCTTGAATAATCTTTTTGAGTTCTTCAACAGTTTTATCAGTGTGTTCCTTGGCTTTTTCTGCAGTTATCCTAATTTCATTTGTGATATCATTAAGCATTCTGTAAATTAGTTTTTTATATTCTGTATCTGATAATTCCAAGATTGTATCTTCATTTGGGAAAGATTTTGATTCTTTTGTTTGGGTGGTTGGAGAAGCTGTCATGGTCTGCTTCTTCAAGTGGTTTGATATGGATTGTTGTCTCCGAGCCATCACTGGGAAACTAGTTTTTCCAGAAAATCTGCTAAAAAAAACTGCAGTCAGATCCCTATCAGAGTTCTCCCTCCCTCTGGCTCAGGCTATTCAGATGTTAATGAAGCCGCCTGGGGAGGGTGGGGGAGGGAACAGAGAGATAGGAGAGTAGCACCTCAGAATATAGCCAGAGTTGCTTGTCTTGCTTGGAATGACTATTATATCTGAGATTCCCGCGGGGCACGTCGCCTATGTGTGCTGGCTGTGTGGAGATTGCCCCCGGGGGGTCTGGCCCGCTGGAGTCACGGTCAGATCCTCCGCTTCCAGCCCCACGCCCAGCGTCAAGGCTCCCCTACTGGGACGGTGCACTCTCGACTCCAAAATCAGTCGCTGCCTCCCAGGGACTTCTCGTCCCTCCAGCCATGTGGCCGTGCCACACCCGAGAGCCAGTTGGGCCTCCTCCCGGGGTTAGTTCAGATAGGTGGAGCAGCTCCCCGTGCTTGTGCCGTGACTGAGTGTCCCGGCTGGGATGCTGTTCTCCCCGCTCCAATACCAGTCGCTGCCTCCCGGGGACTTCTCCTACTGGCTGCGTCCCACGCCGCCCGCGCGACCCGGCTGGTCCCCTTCCCAGGGTTAGTTCACGGGGGTGGAGCAACTCTGCGTGTTTCTGCCGTACCTGCGTCCAGTCCAAATCCCTGCGGGACGGTTCCCCGGCTCGGACGCTGCTCTTTCTGCTCCAAGACCAGTCACTGCCTCCCAGGGACTTCTCCTACCAGCTGCGTCCCACACCGCCCGTGGAACCGGCTGGTCCCCCTCCCGGGGTAAGTTCAGGGGGGTGGAGCCGCTCTCTGTGCTTGTGCCGTACCTGACTGGTACGCTGGCTCCAGGCTCTGGAAACACTCACTGCTTCCCCGTATTAGTTCGTTCTCCGTCTCTAAATCTGTGTTTGTTGTTCAGGGTTCGTAGATTGTTATGTATGTGATCGAGTCACTTGTTTTTCCGTGTCTTTGTTGTAAGAGGGATCCGAGGTAGCGTCTGCCTAGTCCGCCATCTTGGCTCCGCCCTTTAATTATATTCTTAATCTTCTCAATTTCTGATTGCTGTCTGTCTATGGATTTTTCCAGCTTATTAAATTTTTCATTGTGTTCCTGAATAATCTTTTTAATTTCTTCAGTTGCATTATCTGTGTGTTCCTTGGCTTGTTCTGCATATTGCCTCATTTCCTTCCTGATGTCTTGAAGGGTTCTCTATATTTAATCTTTTGTGTTTTGCCTCTGGTAATTCCAGGATGAACTTTCATCTAGAAGATCCCTTGATTCTTTGTTTTGAGAGCTTGTTGAGGTGATCATGGTCTGTTTCTTTATGTGACTTGATATTGACTGTTGTCTCCGAGCCATCTATAAGTTATTGTATTTATTTTATATTTGCTTACTGTGTCATACCTTCTTGCTTTGTTTTGTTTTGATATGCCCAAATGGGTTGCTTGAGTGAGCTAGCTTGATTATTTTCACCTTTGGAGCTCTGACGTCCTGTCCCCAGATGGCTAGAGTTGTTATCAGGAATATCAGTCTAAGAGTCTAGAAATCCATTCATTTTTCTTGTAGGAATTCAGCTCAGGTGTCCAGGTAGCTGATCATCAAGTGTGTGGTACAGGCTCTGTCCTACAGCCTTAGAGGGGCAGGGGTGTTTGTTATAGGTACCGGTATTGGGTTGCAGCAGGGGATCACACTCTGAACAAGGCAGGGGCCTGAGAATCGTCCCCCACTTGTCTCTGACGAAAGTGTGTTCCTGATCCCTAGAGCATACAGGTGAGTGAGTTCTGCAGATGGACCATGGGCACCCAGTGTTTTTGGTTGTAAAGACTGGGAGGTACCACTTATCCTTGGACCCCTGTCGCGGATGGCTGGGTGACCTGAGTGGAGCTCCCAGTCTGTAGGCCCCTGATGTAGGTAGATGAGGACCCTGTCTAGTAGGCAAAGCAATGTCAAACATCAAACACCCACTTTTCTGCAGCACAGGTGAAATGGTTGGAGTCTGCCAACAAGGGCCTGTTCTCCTGAAATAGGCCCACACAGGTCCATGCAGAGTGGAAAGGTACTCAATGTCCACAGGCCATTTATGCCTGGTCAGGAGCCCATTTCTGTCCAGAGCTCGCCCGGTTAGTGGAGCTGGCAAATTATCTTTTATCCCAATTGCAAATTTTTTTCCTTCTCCAAGGCCTGGAGAAGGCTCTAGACACTCACCAGGACCTATGTCAAGCCCATAGAATTCAGCCGCTGAAGCCGGCTTGGGGATGGGGTGGCAGGGGCGGGGGGCGCTAAAATATACACACCTGCTTAGCTTTTGCCAAGATCGCCGTTCTTCCCTGGTTCCAGAGGTGTGAGCAGGCTGTGTCGCTGGCTGCTTCTCCCTGAGGAAACTGGGGCCGAACCCCAGTACCAGCCCACCTCCGCTGCTCCGGTAATAGTGCCTGAGGACTCCCTGCGATTCAGGTCCGGTAACTCCTCACCACTTCTCCACTGTCTCTTCCTCCCCCTGCCCCTCAGTTCATTTTCTAAGCTTGCCTTTGATTCTCAGAGCTCCTAGCTTTTCATAAATATACTCGTTTTACTTGTTTTTTCAGGTCTTTGTTGTTTTGTTGTAACAAGGGCTCACTGGAAGTGTCTGTCTCTTCCACCATCTTGGCTCCACCCACTGGTCTTTTGATTTCTTGACTGCTGCTACCATGGGTGTTGATTATGGATCCAAGTAAAATGAAATCCTTGACAACTCAAACTTTTCTCCATTTATCATGACATTACTTATTGGTCCAGTTTTGAGGATTTTTGTTTTCTTATGTTGAGGTGTAATCATACTGAAAGCTGTGGTCTTTGATCTTCATCAGTAGTGCTTCAAGTTCTGTTCACTTTCAGCAAGCAAGGTTGTGTCAACTGCATAACACAGGTAGTTAATGAGTCTTCCTCCAATCCTGATGCCCCATTCTTCTTCATATAGTCCAGCTTCTTGGATTATTTGCTTAGCATACAGATTGAATAGGTATGGTGAAAGGATACAAGCCTGATGCACACCTTTCGTGACTTTAAACCATGCAGTATCCCCTTGTTCTGATCGAGCGTCTCCTTCTTGATCCATGTACAAATTCCCCATGAGCACAATTAAGTGTTCTGGAATTCCCATTCTCCCCAGTGTTATCCATAATTTGTTGTGATTCACATAGTCAATTGCCTTAGCATAGTCAGTAAAACACAGGTAAACATCTTTCTGGTATTCTCTGCTTTCAGCCAGGATGCATCTGACAGCAGCGGTGATATCCCTGGTTCCACATCCTCTTCTGAATCTGACCTGAATTTCTGGCCGTTCCCTGTGGATGTACTGCTGCAGTCGCTTTGAATGATTTTCAGCAAAATTTTGCTTACGTGTGATATTGTTTGATTATTTATGCATTCAGCTGGATCACCTTTCTTGGGAATTTGCTTAAATTGGATCTCTTCCAGTCAGTTGGCCAGGTAGCTGTCTTCCAAATTTCATGGCATAGACCAGCAAACACTTCCAGCGCTTCATCCCTTTGTTGAGACATCTCAATTGGTTTTCCGTCAATTCCTACAGCCTTTTTTCACCAATGCCTTCAGTGCAGCTTGGACTTCTTTTTTCAGTACCATCGGTTCCTGATCATATGTTACCTCCTGAAATGGTTGAACATTGGCCAATTCTTTCTGGTATAGTGACTCTGTGTATTCCTTCCATCTTCTTTTGATTCCTCCTGCGTCGTTTAATATTTTCCTTGTAGAACCCTTCAGTGTTGAACTTGAGGCTTGAATTTTTTCTTCAGTTCTTTCAGCTTGAGAAATGTTGAGTGTGTTCTTCCCTTTTGGTTTTCTTTCTTCAGTGCTTTGTACATGTCATCCTAATACTTCACTTTGTCTTCTCAAGTCGCCCTTGAAATCTTCTGTTCAGCTCTTTTTTCCATCACTTTTTCCTTTTGCTTTAGATACTCGATGTTCAAGAGCAAGTTTCAGAGTCCCTTCTAATACCCATTTTGGTCTTTTCTTTATTCCCTGTCTTTTAACCCCATGCTTTCTTCATGTATGATGTCCTTGATATCATTCCACAGCTCATCTGGTCTTTGGTCGTTAGTGTTCAACGCATCAAATTTATTCTTGAGATGGTCTCTAAATTCGTGTGAGATATACTCAAGGTCGTACTTTGGCTCTCATCAACTTGTTCTAATTTTCTTCAGTTTCAACTTGAACTGGCATATGAGCAATTGATGATCTGATCCGCAGTCAGCCCCTGGCATTGTTCTGACTGATGATACTAAGCTTTTCCATCATCTCTTTCCACAGATGTAGTCAATTTAATTCCTGTGTATTCCATCTGGTGAGGTCCATATGTACAGCTGCCATTTATGTTGGTGAAAAAAGGTATTTGCAGTGAGGAAGTCAGTGGTCTTGCAAAATTCTGTCATGCGATCTCTGGCATCATTTCTATCACCAAGGCCATATCTAACTACCACTCCTCTCCGTTTCCAACTTTTACATTCCAATCATCAGTAATTATCAGTGCATCCTGATTGCATGTTTGATCAATTTCAGACTGCAGAAGTTGGTAAAAATCTTCAATTTCTTCATCTTTGGCCTTAGGAGTTGGTTTGCTAATTTGAATAATAGTTGTATTAACTGGTCTTCCTTGTAGGCGTACGGATATTATCCTATCACTGATGACGTACTTTAGGAAAGATCTTGAAATGTTCTTTTTGACAATGAATCCAACACCATTCCTCTTCAAGTTGTCATTCCTGGCATAGTAGACCATATGATTGTCTGATTCAAAATGACCAATGCCAGTCCGTTTCACCTCACTAATGCCTAGGATATCGATCTTTATGCATTCCATTTCATTTCTGATAACTTCCAATTTTCCTAGATTTATATTTCATGCATTCCATCTTCCGATTACTAATGGATGTTTGCAGCTGTCTCTTCTCATTTTAAGTCGTGCCAAGTCAGCAAATGAAGGTCCCAAAAGCTTTACTCCATCCACATCATTAAGATCAACTCTACTTTGAGGAGACAGCTCTTTCCCAGTAGTATTTTGAGTGCCTTCCAACCTGACAGGCTCATCTTCCAGCAGTATATCAGACAGTGTTACACTGCTATTCATGAAGTTTTCACTGGCTAATTCTTTTCAGAAGTAGACTGCTGGGTCTTTCTTCCTAGTCTATCTTAGTCTGGAAGCTCAGCTAAAACCTGTCCACCATGGGTGGCCCTGCTGGTATCTGAATACCGGTGGCATAGCTTCCACTATCACAGCAACACATAAGCCCCCACAGTATGACAAACTGACAGATGCATGGGGATGCAAATCATGAGGAGGGTGTAACTCCCTGGTGTCAGGATGGTATCAGTTCATAAACTAAGTTTAAGGCCGTCCATGAGAAATTTCCTATTTTGGAAAGGCAACCCTGTGTGTGAGAGGAAGAAGACTCTACCAAGCCATAGCAATAGGCCAGGAGCTCCCAATTGTTGTCTGTCATTGCGTATTTATGGGGCTCCTTCCATCCTTCCATATACCTTTACCCACTCATCCTTGTATCCAGAGGCACCATGTTAGGGGTAAATTCTAGAACTATAAAACAAAACATACATAACTACTTTCAAAGAGATCAAGGTATCTACATTGTCTTTCTTTAAATGGGATTATAATGTGAAAATACACATTCGACTCGACGGCACTGGGTTTTGGTGTTTACACATATGTAGTAATATTAATTAACAACTTAAGGATGGTTATATGAATGGATGTTATTAAGTGGTCTCCAGTGCTGTCTAATAGAGCCTTCTGTAATGATATAAATGTTCTGTATCTGCTCTGTCCTCCATGGTAGCCAGTATCCCACATGTAGCTGTTGAGCACTTGAAATGTGGCTAGTATGACTGAGTAACTGGACTTAAATTATTTAATTTTAATTAATTTACATTTAAATGGCTACTCGTGGCTAAAAACCCGTTGCCATGGAGTCCATTCCAATGCATAGTGACCCTATATAGCTACTATATCCACAGGCACCTTGAAATTTTTCATGGGGATCTTGGTTTGCCCCCTGAGGTTTAATGAGTTATCCCCCCTAAAAAAAATTCTAAAATTGTGTTAACTCATGAAAGTTTGCCAGATCAAAATTCAGACAAACCTTAACTACCAGAACTATTTGAGAATGGGATTATACTAATTGATTTAATTTCCTTGTTAATTTAGTATTAACCAGATACTCATTTTTATTCCAAATTTTGTATTGTATTATCTTTCTAACATATAATATTTCACTAACCACTTTTAGAAGTCCCTGGTTAGTACAAACTGTTAACACACTCAGCTGCTACCTAGAAGGTTGGAGAAACAAGTCGAAAGACCTGGCACTCTACTTCCAAAAAATCAGCCATTGAAAACCCTATGAAGCCCAATTCTACCCCAACACACATGGAGTGTTATGTGTTGCAAGTGACCTGATGGCAACTGGTTTAGCCTCCACTGAGCCTTGATATGGAAACCCTGGTCGTGCAATGGTTAAGTGTTCAGCCGCTAACCAGAAAAGGTCAGCAGCTTGAACCCACCAGTCGCTTCACAGGAGAAAGATGTTGCAGTCTGCTTCCGTAAAGATTACTGCCCTGGAAACCCTACAAGGTAGTTGTACTCTGTTCTGTAGGGTCTCTGTGAGTCAGAATTGACTCTATGGCAACGGGAGCCTTCATATGTACACTTGAAGCACTTTGTGATACAGATCAAAGACCACAGTCTTCAGTATGGATTACAGCTCAACTTAAAGAAAACAAAAATCCTCACAATTAGACCAATAAGCAACATGATAAACAGAGAAAATGTTGAAGTTGTCAAGGATTTAATTTTACTTGGATCCATAATCAACACCCATGGAAGCAGCAGTCAAGAAATCAGATGACGCATTGCATTGGGCAAATCTGCTGCAAAAGGCCTCTTTAAAGTGTGAAAAAGCAAGGACGTCACTTTCAGGAATAAGGTATGCCTGGCCAAAGCCATGGTGTTTTCAATCACCTCATATGAATGTGAAAGCTGGGCAGTGAATAAAGAAGACTGAAAAAGAACTGATAGTTTCGAATTATGGTGTTGGTGAAGAATATTGAATACACTGTGGACTGCCAGAAGAACGAACAAATCTGTCTTGGAAGAAATACAGCCAGAATGCTCCTTCAAAGCAAGGATGGCGAGACAGTGTCTTACATACTTTGGATATGTTATCAGGAGGGATCAGTCCCTGGCGAAGAACATTATGCTTCGTAAAGTAGAAGGTCAGCGAAAAAGAGGAAGACCCTCGAGGTGGATTGACAACAGTGGCTGCAACAATGGACTCAAACATAACAAGTGTGAGGATGGCGCAGGACCAGGCAGTGTTTCGTTGTGTTGTACATAGAGTCGCTATGAGTCGGAAACAACTCTATCGTACCTAACAACAACAATAAATATAGGGAAAGCATTCATTGGAATATTGTCATATTGAGCTCTCATTCTTATTGTCAAGATTATTTTAAAAAGATATAGGGAATTAATATAATCCAGATAAGTCATGTTGCAAGCAGCTGCATATCTGAAATACCCATCTTTACCAGCAACGAATATTATTTTTAAGCTTTTATTAATTTGATAGAAATATATTATTGCTAAAAATGATATTCCACACCATCTTCTGGGTGATTGCGATAGCCTCCCATTGTCCTCCACGTTCTGGTAGAGGCCCCATTTTCCACAGTCAGACTTTCTTTATCTGCACCCCATCACCTGGTGGTAAGTACAGCCTGAGAGGTGGGAGCGAGGGCAGACACTGGGCAGGTCAAGTGCTATGTAACTTGACAGAAGTGCAAGGGAAACACTTGCACAGGAAGAGTCCAGTCTTTTTTTAATCTTTTTTAGCAGAGCCACTGTCATTTTTTTGTTACAAAATCTATATTCCCGTATTAGCCTTGGGAAGATTGATTATAAATGTCCACAGATCTAGCAGCTTGTTGAAGGCTAGTCATTACCATGCTACTGTTAATTCTTCCAGTGTCACAGAAGCCCCTTTAACTGCTAACTAAGCTCCTTGTTGCTCTTGTGGTTCCCACGTCTGGCTGTGATCAGAATCACTGGGGGGCCCTGTGAAGGTAGGTTCCAGGGCCCCACTTTAGGCCCCCCAAGTCAGAGTTTGAGTGGGCCTGGAAGCTACACTTGTACTATGTCCCCTGAAGAGTTCTCATGCAGCTGCCTGCCAGCCACTGATCAAACCTCCCTCCCCCAGCGCCCCCCCACCTCCACTTCATTGCACAGACAGAACCCAACGGCCAAATAAGGTCAGGGAATCTTTTGTCAGCTAAAGTGCAGAGAAGCATGACACTCCAAGTAGTCGGAGGGCAGTCTACTTTTAGCATCTGCTAAGGGGGAGCAGTCCCTTCTCACCAGCAGCCTGAGTATGAGATAGAATGAGATAAGTCGGGCAAGAGTATACAGTTTTAGTAACCTGTGTGTAGAGCCCGAAAACCCTGGTGGCATAGTGCTTAAGAGCTGTGGCTGCTAACCAAAAGGGTGGCAGCTCACATCCACCAGGTGCTCCTTGGAAACGCTATGGGGTGGTTCTACTCTGTCCTGTAGGGTCACAATGAGTTGGAATCGACTCGACGGCAACAGGTTTGGTTTTGGTTTTTTGTGTAGAGGCCACATCAGGTGCTGCAACATCCCACATGATCCAAAACACAGAAGAGCATACTTGGCTTTAAAGGCTGGTGATCTAAAGGTGAACGTGCAACCTTCACTCATTCATTCAGTGGTATTTAGTGAGAGCCAGGTCTGTGCCAGGCACTGCAGTTCATGATAAACAATCAATAAATATTCACTGAAATAATAATCAGTTAATTAAGAAACCATAATAAGATAAAGCACAAACTGAACACAGATACGGTCAGAGATAATTGGGAAAGAAGGATGAGCAAAATTGGTTTGGATAGGTCCATTTGGAGAAGTGAGAAGCGTGTATTCCTGATGAGAGGGAGCACACCCCACATGGGTGGCGGTGCCAGAATTCAAGATGATGTGAGCATAAGGGATCATACGATTCTCATCCCACTGTAACAAAGTCTCATGAGGAGGAGAAAGAAGAGGAAGAACAGGGAAGGAGGAAGAGAGCTGGACTTGGGGATCCTGGCTTGACTCCCCACTCTGCACTTTTGTGAAGCACCCTAACTGAGCAGTGTCCAGGTGCCGACTAGGAGAGGACTCAATTCAAGTGTAAATGTAGTCATGTTTCCAAGTAATGATTAAATAGTAAAGTTATAATTAAGAACAGAACTAATAGACATAACCTGTTGCCGTCAAGTCAATTCCGACTCATAGCGACCCTATAGGACAGGGTAGAACTGCCTCATAGAGTTTCCAAGGAGCATAATAATAATAATAATAGTTTTCAAGGGGCATAATAATAATATTAGTTTCCAAGGAGCATAATAATAATAATAATAGACATAAGCATAGCTTTTTTAATCTTGGTTTAATTTTTTTATTGTAAAATAACGAAGTTTCGTACTATTTATGCAGACTTCTTAAGACTCTGGCAAAAATACAATTCATTGTATAACAATATGTATACTATTTTTCTCCTTACTGTATTTTATGGGAATTAGATCTTTTCATCAAGAAAAACGCAAACCAAGAAATAACCTCTAGGAATCACGAATAATTATACCTTTGTTGGTATTGCTAGTTTTATCATGATCAGCAGTGATACTGTTCTAGAAAGCCTGTTTTTTTTTTTTTTCTGTATGACTTTATATTATCATAACATTCTTAGTGTGTCTGTCACAATGATATCACTAATCCCCTTCGGTTCCCAATGGTAATTTCGTGGGGATTAAATGTATCAAGCCATGAAGCCTGCTACACCAAGAAATGTTAAGAAAATAAAAATTGCAATATACTACAGTTCAGTCACTGGTTCTGTGTTAGTAGCTTCCCTTTATCCAAGTATCTCTACTGTGTGCCTGATAAAGTATTGATTTTTTTTTTTTTAAATATAGTACACTCAAATTTGTGTATACCATGGGCTTTGTCCCGCAAGTATGTCACCTGGGAAGGCTAACCTCATTCCAAAGACACCACTGTTGCAGACAGCAGTTTTGGAGCTATCCATTTGAAACTTAATCCGGCACTTGCTGCCTTCCTTTGACTTTTGTTGGGGTAGCGAATCATATTTCTCCAGGAGATTCACTTTAGAGCAACCATCCGAGGTAATTCACGACAAATTATGAAAAAAAGATGGGTATTTAAGGTGGTGAATATACTTTCTGACTCAGAATGGAGGGGGGACTATAAAATAATACAGACTGTCTCGTGCAACCCCAGGCAATCAAGGAGATTCCTCTATAAAGGAAAGTGCAGTCAGGTCTGGGTAATTGTGCCTGTTATTTGACCCTGATCACCAAGAGCTTACAAATCCATTTTTCTTTTCTACACTTTTTTTGTAGATCACGTTTTATATTCTGGTGAAGGCTGTTTACACCCTGGGGTACAGTGTCTCTCTGATTTCCCTTACAACCGGAAGTATCATTCTTTGCCTCTTCAGGTAAGGAGAAAAAAAAAGGAGAGGACATGCAAAATCCTACAAACAATATGGGATGGGGGCAGATTTTCAGTTTAACCCTTCAAGGCATATCTGAAGTAGACAGGAAATCATTGCCTCCACGCTTAGCGCCCATCTCCCGGGTGAGAACGTTACCTGTGTGCTAAACAGTAAAACTCTTGGAGAATGCTAGTATGAAATATGATGCATGCATTTATGTTATTATTTAAATATTCTACATTTCATATAAAAAGAGAATACTGACCTTGGATAAGAATTCAGTTAAGCTTTCATTTAATATTTAACCCTTGTGTAAATGCTTTGAAGATATGGAAGCAATGTGATAATGCTCTGCCATTGAGAAGCTCCTAAGTTTTGGCAGCTGGTGCTCTATTGAGAGGCGGTATAACGGAGTCACGCTGTCTGAGTTTAAATCCTGGATCAGTTTCGTAGTAGCTGTGTGACCTTGGACTAATTACTTAACCTCTCAGTGCATCTGTAACAGGATACTAATGAAGCCTACTTCAAAGGGTTGTTGTAAGAATTCAGTGTGTTACTAGATGTAAAGTGCTTAGAATAGTACATTACATGTAGTACCACCACCATCAACAGCGGCCATTGAATTGACTCCAATTCATGGCCACGCAGTTCTACTTTGACACATATTGGGTTGCCGTGAGTTGGAATTCACTCAGTGGCAACTGGTGTGCAGTACGACCAAAACCAAAACCCACTGGCGTCAAGTCAGTTCCAACTCAGTGACCCTATAGGGCAGGGTAGAAATGCCCCACAGGGCTTCCAAAGAGTGGTTGGTGGATTTAAACTGCCAACCTTTTGGTTAGCAGCCAAGCTCTTAACCACTGCACCACCAGGGCTGGCATGCAGTAAGCGTTCTTTAAATGCTACCTAAATGCTACCTATTTTCTCCCTGGTAGTGAGGTTAGATTTGCCCATCCCACCTGCATCTTCACTAGGATACCTTGGTAACTATATTTTACAGGTGGTTGGTCAGGGTTAGAAGTTAAAGGCTTTGGTCCCAGAACAAAAGATTCTCTCTAGAAAAAAATAATAAGCACATTCAGAATCAAAGCCATGCCTTATGCATCATTGGCACCAAATAAAATAGATGATATCTAGCTTATTTTAACAGTGTTTTGATCAACACACATTTCTCTTTGCTAAAATATGCTTCAATTGGAGGTGGGGCCAAGATGGCAAAGTAGTCAGATACTTCCAGAGGTCCCTCTTACAACAAAGACCCAAAAAACCAAGTGAATCAATTATATATATGACAAGCTAGGAGCCCTGAACATCAAAGAAAAGTTAAGAAATCAGATTGAGCTGCAGTGGGAAGGAGAGACAGTTCAGAAGCAGCAAGGAGCTGCCAGACCTGACTTAGTGGGAACTGGTGCCCCTAAGCCCTGATCTCCTGGCACAACCACAGCAGGACTGGCGGTAGCGTTTGGGATGTCTTTTCCACAGCAACAGTGAGCGAGCGGCACAGAGCCTACTCACGCTTTCGGAAGCAGTGAAGACCAGCACTCTCCACAAAACAGAAGTCCTTGTGTCTAATTTACTGCACGAATCAAAAAGCACCCCTTGCAAAAGAATTCTCTCCCATTTATTGGATCCCCCCACCCTCTGCCCTGTCCCCCAAGCCACCTTCAGTCACAGTCGATTTCCTTGGGCCTGAGACAAGTCCTGCTGTGCATCCTGAGCCACTTTTCCAGCCTTGGAGAAGGAACAGATTAACAAATGGGCTAAAAATAATGTGCCGGCTCCCCTAAGCAAGGAACTCGGGGCAGAACCGTCTCCTGTCCAGGCACTCACAGACCACGGACTTTGAATGCCTGTAGCCACTGCATGGACCTGTGTTGGCCCATTTCAGCAGCTTAGGCCCTTGTTGGCACAGTACAATAGTGTATCTGCCTCAGGTCTGACTTCAACTGTTTAAGCTGAGCAGTGGATATTTGACATTGCTTTGCCTATTAAGCAGGATCGTCACCTACCAATATTAGGGGTCTGAGTACTGGTGGGTCCACTCAAGCCACCTAGCCACCAGTGACAGCGGTCCAAGGATAAGTGGCACCTCCCAGTCCTTACAGCCGAAAGCATTGGATGCCCATAGTCCGGCCGTAGTGTCCACCCACCTGTGTGCTCTAGGGAACAGGGATGCGCTTTCCTCACAGACACTTGGGGGATGGTTGTCAACTCCCTCCCTTGCTCAGAGCATGACCCCCTGCTACAACCAGATGCCTGTACTTACACCAATTATCCCTTCTCCTCTAAGACTGTAGGTTTGAGCCGGCACTACATACTTGGTGACCGACAACCTGGACACCTGAGCTGAATCTATACAAGAAAAGTGAAGGGACTTCCAGGCTCATATACCTGGTAACCACTCTAGACAACTGGTGACAGGACCTTAGAGCTTCAAAGGCACAAATAATCAAGTTAGCTCACTCAAGCAGCCTATTGGGGCTATCAAAACAGAACAAAGCAAGAAGCTAGGAGACAGTAAGCAAGCATAAAATAAATACAATAATTTATACATGGCTCAGAGACAACAGTCAATATCAAATCACATAAAGAAGCAGAACATGATCCCTTCAACAAGCTCCCAAAACAAAGAATCAAAGAATCTTCCAGATGAAGACATATTCTTGGAACTACCAGAGGTATAATACAAAAGATTAATATACACAACTCTTCAGGAGATGAGGCAAAACGCAGAACAAGGCAAGGAATACACAGTTAAAGCAGTGGAGGAAATTAAGAGAGTTATTCAAAAGCATAATGACAAATTTAATAGGCTGCAAGAATTCATAGAGAGATTTAAAAAAAAAAAAACCAAACCCATTGCCATCGAGGTGATTCCAACTCATAGCAGCCCTATAGGACAAAGTAGAACTGCCCCATAGAGATTCCAAAGAGCACCTGGTGGATTTGAACTGCCAGCCTTTTGGTTAGCAGCCGTAGCACTTACCCACTGTGCCACCAGGGTTTCCCGTAGAGAGATAGCAAACAGAAATTCAGAAGATGAACAATAAAATTTCAGAATTAGGCAACTCAGTAGAAACAGGAACAGAATTGAGGAAATAAAAGTCAGAATTGGTGAGATTGAAGATAAAATACTTGGCACCAATATATTTGAAGAAAAATAAGATTAAAAAATTTAAAAAATGAAGAAACGCTAAGAATCATATGAGACTCTATCAAGAGAAATAATCTACAAATGATTGGAGTACCAGAACAGGAAAGGAGAACAGAAAATACAGAGAGAATTGTTGCAGATTTGTTGGCAGAAAACTTCCCTGATATCATGAAAGATGAGAAGATATCTATCCCAGATCCTCATTGAACCCCACACAGGGTAGATGCCAAAAGAAAGTCACCAAAACACATTATAATCAAATTTGCCAAAACCAAAGATAAAGAGAGAATTTTAAGAGTGGCTAGGGATAAATGAAAAGTTACCTACAAAGGGAAGTTTATAAGACTAAGATTGGACTACTCAGCAGAAACCATGCAGGCAAGAAGGCAATGAGATAACATATATAAAGCCTTAAAGAAGAAAAAATTGTCAGCCAAGAATCATATATCCAGCAAAACTGTCTCTTAGATATGAAGGCAAGATTAGGACATTTCCAGATAAATGGAAGTTTAAGGAATTTGTAAAAACCAAACAAAACTAAAATAAATACTAAAGGAAGTCCTCTAATTAGAAAATCAATAACATTAGATAACAACTCAAGACTAGAACACAGGACAGAGCAACCAGATCTGAACCCAGACAGGGAAATCACAAAAATAAATCAAGATAAACACCCAAAACAGGGAAACAGTGATGTCATTATGTAAAAGATGGCAACATTAAATCAATAAACAGTGACTAAAAAATGTAGTCATAGATCTTTTATATGGAGAGGAAGTCAAGATGATATAAAAAGATAAATTTTGCTTTAAACATAGGGAAAAAAAGGGGGTAAATACTAAGGTAACCACAAAGGAGACTAACAATCCTACACAACAAAATAAAACACAAGAAAAGCATAAACTCAGCAAAAACAAACTCAACAACAATGAAAAAGAGGAAAAGACAATATATAAAGAAAAAATACTCAACACAAAAATTTAAGTGAAAAAAGGGGACTGTCAACAACACACACGAAAAGATCAAAATGACAGCACTAAACTCACACCTGTCCATAATTATGCTGAATGGAAATGGACTAAATGCACCAATAAAGAGACAGAGAGTGGCAGAATGGAAAAAAAAAAATGATCCATCTACATGCTGCCTACAAAAGACACACATTAGACTTAAAGACACAAACAAACAAAAACTCAAAAGATAGAAAAAGATGTATCAAGCAAAGCACAATCAAAAAAGAACGGGAAGGTCAATGTTAATTTCTAACAAAATAGGCTTTAAATTAAATCCACCACAAAGGATAGAAGGACGCTATATAATGATTAAGGGGGACAGTATAACAGGAGAGGATATAATCATATTAAGTATTTACTCACCCAGTGACAGGGCTTCAAGATACATAAAACAAACTCTAACAGCATTGAGAAGTGAGATAGACAGCTGCACAATAATAGTAGGAGACTTCAACACACCACTTTCAGTGAAGGACAGAACATCCAGAAAGAAGCTCAATAAAGACACAGAAGATCTAAATGCCACAGTCAACCAGCTTGACCTCAGACATATACAGAGCATTCCACCCAACAGCAGCCAAGTATACTTTCTTTTCCAATGCTCGTGGAACATTCTTTAGAAAAGACACATATTAGGTCATAGAGCAAGCCCTAACAGAATCCAAAACATCGAAATATTACAGACTGTCTTCTCTGACCATAAAGCCATAAAAGTAGAAATCAATAACAGAAAAAGCAGGGGCAAAAAATCAAGCACATGCAAACTGAACAGCACCTTGCTCAAAAACTACTGGGTTATAGAAGAAATTAAGGATTGAATAAATTCATAGAATCCAATGGGAATGAAAACACTTCTATCAGAACCTTTGAGACACAGCTAAAGCGGTGCTCAGAGGTCAATTTGTACCAAGAAATGCACACATCCAAAAAGTAGAAAGAGCCAAAATCAAAGAATTATCACTACAACTTAAACAAATAGAGCAACAAAAGAAACCCTCAGGCGCCAGAAGAAAGCAAATAATAAAAATTAGAGCAGAATTAAATGAAATAGATAACAGAAAAACAATTCAAAGAGTTAACAAGACCAAAAGCTGATTCTTTGAAAACTTTAACAAAATCAATAAACCGCTGGCCAAACTGACAGAAGAAAAGCAGGAGAGGAAGCAAATACCCAGAATAAGAAATGAAATGGGTGATATCATAGCAGACCCAACTGAAATGAAAAGAATCATATCAGATTACTATGAAAAATTGTACTGTAGCAAATTTGAAAACCGGGAAGAAATGGATGAATTCCTAGAAACACACTACCTACGTAAACTAACACAAACAGAAGTAAAACAACTAAATAAACCCGTAACAGAAGAGATTAAAAAGGTAATTTAAAAACTTCCAACAATAACGGCAAAAGGCCTGGCCCGGACTGCTTCACTACAGAGCCCTACCAAATTTTCAGAGAAGAGTTAACACCACTACTACTAAAGGTATTTCAGAACATAGAAAAGGACAGAATACTCCCAGACTCATTCAATGAAGCCACCATATCCCTGACACCAAAACCAGGTAAAGACACCACAAAAAAAGAAAATTACAGACCAATATCCCTCATGAACTTAGATGTAAAAATCCTCAACAAAATTCCAGCCAATAGAATTCAACAGCATATCAAAATAATAATTCACCCTGACCAAGTGGGATTCATACCAGGTTTGCAGGGATGGTTCAGCATTAGAAAAATAATTAATGTAATCCATCATATAAATAAAACAGAAGACAAGAATCACATGATTTTATCAATTGATGCAGAAAAAGCATTTGACAGAGTCCAACACCCATTCATGATAATAACTCTCAGCAATATAGGAATAGAAGGAACATTCCTCAACATAATAAAGGACATCTATAGAACACCAACAGCCAACACAGTCCTAAATGGAGAGATTCTGAAAGCATTCCCGTTGACAACAGGAACCAGATAATGGTGCCCTTTATCACCACTCTTATTCAACATTGTGCTGGAAGTCCTAGCCAGAGGAATTAGGCTAGATAAAGAAATAAAGAGCATCCAGATTGGCAAAGAAGTAAAAGTATCTCTATTTGCAGATGACATGATCTTATACACAGAAAGCCCTAAAGAATCCTCAAGAAAACTATGGAAACTAATAGCTCAGCAGAGGATCAAGATACTAGATAAACATACAAAAATCAGTTGTATTCCTCTATACAAACAAAGAGAACATGGAAGAGGAAATCACCAAATCAGTACCATTTACAATAGCCCCCAAGAAGATAAAATAGTTAAGAATAAATCTAACCAGAGACATAAAAGACCTGTACAAAGAAAACTACAAGACACTACTGCAAGAAACCAAAAGAGACCAACATAAGTAGAAAAACGTACCTCGCTCATGGATAGGAAGACTCAATATTGTAAAAAGATCTACCCAGAGCCTGCAATCTTGATCCAAATTCCAATAATCTTTTTTAATGAGATGGAGAAACAAATCACCAACTTCATATGGAAGGGAAAGAGGCCCCAGATAAGTAAAGCATTACTGAAAAAGAAGAACAAAGTGGGAGGCCTCTCACTACCTGATTTTAAAACATACCATCACAATACTCAAAACAGCCTGGTACTGGTACAGCAACAGATACATGGACCAATGGAACAGAATTTAGAATCCAGACATAAATCCATCCACATATGATCAGCTGATATTTGACAAAGGCCCCAAAACAGTTAAATGGGGGAAAAGACAGTCTTTTTAACAAATGGTGGTGGGCATAACTGGATATGCATCTGCAAAAAAAGGAAACAAGACCGATACTTCACATCATGCACAAAAACTAACTCAAAATGGATCAAAGACCTAAATATAAAATCTAAAATGATAAAGATCATGGAAGAAAAAATAGGAACAACACTAGGAGTTAAAATAAATGGCGTAAACAGTTTACAGAACATTACTAACAATACACAAACACCAGAAGAGAAACTAGACAACTGGGTGCATCTCAAATCAAACACCTATGCTCATCCAAAGACTTCACCAAAGAGTAAAAAGGTTACCTACAGACTGGGAAAAAGTTTTAAGCTCTGATATTTCCAATCAGCACCTGATCTCTAAAATCTACATGATACTGCAAAAACTCAACTACAAAAAGACAAATAACCCAATTAAAAAATGGGCAAAAGGTACGAACAGACACTTCACTAAAGAAGACATTGGGGTGGCTAACAGGTATACAAGGAAATGCTCATGATCATAAGCCATTAGAGAAATGCAAATCAAAACTTCAGTGAGATTCTCTCTCACTCTAAGAAGGCTGGCATTAATCCAAAAAAACACAAAATAATAAATGTTGGAGAGGTTGTGAAGAGACTGGCACACTCATACACTGCTGGTGGGAAGGTAAAATGGTACAACCACTTTGGAAATTGATTTGGTGCATCCTTAAAAAGCTGAAAATGGAACTACGTGTATGATCCAGGAATCCCACTCCTTGGAATATATCCTGGAGAAATAAGAGCCCTCACACAAACAGATATATTCATACCCGTGTTCTTTGCAGCACTGTTCACAGTAGCAAAAAGATGGACCCAACCAAGGTGTCCATCAACAGATGAATGGATAAACAAATTACAGTATGTTCACAAAATGGAATACTATGCAACAATAAAGAACAAGGATGAATCTATGAAACATCTCAAAACATGGATGAATCTGGAAGGCATCATGCTGAGTAAAACTGGTCAGTCACAAAAGGACAAAAATTGTATGAGACCACTATTGTAAGAACTCAAGAAAAGTTTTAAACACAGAGGAAAACATTCTCTGACAGTTTGAGGGTGGGAAAGGAGGGAGAGGAATTAGATAGTAGACAAGAACTATTTTAGGTGAAGAGAAAGACAACATACAGTATAAGGTAGGTCAGCGCGACTGAACTGAACCATAAGCAGAGTTTTCTGAATACAACGGAATGTTTCAAAGGCCAGAGTAGCAGGGACGGGGATCTGGGGACCATGGTTTCAGGGGACATCTAGGTCAGTTGGCGTAACAAAATGTATTAAGAAAATGATCTGCATTCCATTTTGGTGAGTGGTGTCTGGGGCCTTCGGTGCTAGCACACGGCCACCTAAGATGCATAAATTGGTCTCAACCCACCTGGAGCAAAGGAGAATGAAGAACACCAAAGACACAAGTTAAGTATGAGCCCAAGAGACAGAAGGGGCCACATAAACCGAGGCTACATCAGCCTGAGGCCAGAAGAACTAGATGGTGACCGGTTACCACTTATGACTGCCCTGACAAGGAACACAACAAAGAATCCCTCAGGGAGCAGGAGAACATTGGGATGCAGACTTCAAATTCTCATAAAAATACCAGAGTTAGTGGTCTGACTGACACTTAGGGGGACCCTGGAGTACATGGTTCCCGGACCCTCTGTTACCCCAAGACTGTAACCATTCCTGAAGTCAACTCTTCAGACAGGGATTGGACTGGCCTGTAAGACAGAAAATGATACTGGTGAGGAGTGAGCTTCTTGGCTCAAGTAGACACATGAGACTACATAGGCAGTTCCTGTCTGGAGGTGAGATGAGAAGGCAGAGGGGAACAGGAGCTTGTTTAATGGTCAAGGGAGTACAGGGTGGAGAGAAGGAGTGTGCTGTCTCATTAGGGGGAGAGCAGCTAGGAGTATATGGCAAGGTGTGTATAAGTTTTTGTATGAGAGACGGACTTGATTTGTAAACTTTCACTTAAAGCAGAGTAAATGTGTGTGTGTGTGTGTGTGTGTGTACTTTGTCGGCTCATAGATAAAATCTACGATAAAACAAATGAAATATTTTTGGAACCTAACAAACAGTCCATTAGGAGATCCATATTGGAAGTAAAATAAATGAGTAAGGACTGATAAAGAATACTACAAACAGAGAAAATGCAATTAAGTGTACTTTTCATTTTTCAAACATCTCAACTTTATCAGGTTGGTAATTCTCAGAAAAAATGAGGAACTACATTTATTTCAGACTACTTGGAAAGTATGGGGAAGAGCTATAATAGTGTACTTTCTTTTTTTAATAAGCTGGTACAGTATTAATATTTGCTCTATTCTCAGTATTTTACTATATATTTTTAAATGTTCAAATTGTTAAAGAGAAAGAAAAGGAAAATTTAGGGAGGTAAGCTGGCACAGGGTAATTTAAACTAGAAACATTTCAGCTTCTTTTTAAAGAGCTTCTATTTTGAATAATCCGTGTTCTTGACATTATTCAGTTTCCCTCAGACTTGTGCAGAGTGACATATTTAATAAGCCAGACTAATAGCACTGTGAAATTATTTCACATATGGACGTTGAGCCTTTAAGGGACTCTAAGATGGTTTTACAGGTATTAAGCAGAATCTTCTACACATGGACCCCATTAGTCACCTGCCTGTGATACTTTTTAGTTAAAAAAAGGACATCTCTGCACTGAAAGTCATTCTTCTGCTGGTTAAGTATATAACACATCCTAGAAAAAGCATCCCAAGCTTGTGTATGGTTCTAGGCACTGCCCTTCTGTCTCCATCTGTCAGATGTAGTTATCTGATGCCACTTCCCTGGGGAGACGTTAGAGGGAGTTGGTTCTAGAAATCCACATTATAAAGATAATATGCTTCATTATCCTGGTAATTATGCCCAGGAAACAATTCTTTGCAGTCATTGAACATTTATTCTCCGTAATAGTCCATAAGCTAAATAGTACATTGTGTGTAGTCCATAAAGCATTAAGTAACAATATTCTTTTATACACAAAGAAAATGGAGCGATTTACTTCTTTGACCACGTCCCAAAATGCTAAGAAACTCAGCAAATATGATTTGTTCAGATGGCTTCCTAACTGGAATGAGGGATAGCTATAAACCCCAAACCCCACTCAGTAGAAAAGACATGGTGAGAGAGAGGGAAGGAGAAAAAAGAAAATAAGAAAGAAAAGACAATTTGGAGAGGTGCATGCAGCCAACAGACAAAGCAGTGGAAAACGAAACAGTACTGGTAGTAGGTATACTTGCATTCTCAGAGAAGTGATCTTTAAGAGAAACGCAGGGGAAGGCAGCCATTTACACTTGAGTGAGACCTGAGGTTCTACAGCAGTGTTACAGCATAATGCAGCATGGTCACAGCGGCTTCAAATTTCTCCTGAGACACCAAGAAAAATTTATACTATATTTAATATTCTTCATTTACTGAGGCTCTGTGGTAATGTTAAATATGTTAAACATTAATGAAGCATACGGTCAGTTAAATGGGTGAATCTCAAATGCATAGCTCAACGAGTGTTTACAAAATGAACACAGTGTCAGATCAAGATCTAGGACTTTGTGAGCACCAGAAGCCCTCCTCGTGACCGTGCGGTGTCAATAACCATACCTCTCCCCCGAAAAAGATAACTATTGTTCAGATTTCTGCCACCATATGTTGCTTTTGCCTCTTTTTGGAAATGTTAACCTGAAGTCATGCCAAAGACTCCACTGTCTCTGGGTCCTTTCATTCAACATTTTATGATGAGATTCATTGCATGTTCTTGCATATAGTTATGTTCTTGTTCGTGGCTGTATAGTATTCCATTCTATGAATATAATACAGTTTATCCATTCAACTGTTCATGGATATGTATGGATGGTTTTCAGCTTGGAGCTATTAGACATAATGCTGCCATGAACACTTTTATGCATTGTCTCTCACACGTATGCACACATTTCTTTGAGGTATGTATATACATACGTGTGCGTACATGGGGTCCTGGTGATGCAGTGGTTAAGAGCTCAGCTGCTAACAAAAACATTAGTTCAAATCCACCAGGTACTCCTTGGGAACCCTCTGGGGCAGTTCTACTTTGCCCTATAGGGTCGCTATGAGGCAGAATCGACTCGACAGCAACAGGTTTGGTTTGTTTGTAACCAGCTTGTGTACACACATTTATATTTATTTCGTATTCATATTCTCTGGTCATAGGCTACACACAGGTTTAGCCTTTCTGAATACTGTCAAATTATTTCCCAAAGTGACTGTGCCAGTTTCCATTCCCATCAGCAGCGTCTACGACTTTTGTGTGCTCTGCATCCTTGCCAGTATTGGTATTGTCATTCCCATTTTTTAATTTTAGCCATTTCGGTTGGTTTATAATATAGAATTGTGTTTTTTATTTGCACTTCCCTGGTTGCTAGTGAAATTGTATGTTTCGAAATATTTTTGAAGTGCTTGTTTGCCAAATTTTAGATTGACCTGTCTCGCTCTTTTTTAAAATTGATTTGTAGGAGACATAGAGTGGAGTCTTTTGTTAGATACGGGTATTGAAAATTTTATCTCCAAGTCTGGAATTTGACTTGACACTCTCGTAGCTAGTTGTTTGATCAACAAAAATTATTAACTTTAATGAAGTGCAGTATGTCATTTGTTGCCTTTTGGTCAGTACTCTGAGTCCTATTTAGGCAATATTTGCCATATTCTTTGTTATCATCTAGAAATTTTATTATTGTAATTTTTTGTGTTTCAGTCTGTGATCCATCTGTGACTTACTTTTGTGTATGGGATGAAGTAGGGGGTTAATGTTCATTGTTTTTTTGATGTGTGTATTTATCCAGGACCATTTATTGAAAAGACAATTCCTTATACTGCATTGCATGGCATCTTTGTCATAAACCAGGTGATTGTGTAAGTGGGACTGCTTATGGGCTCTCTGTTCAGTTCCATTTTGCCTCTTTGTATATTACTATGCCACTTTTGTTGTTGTTGTTAGGTGTCACCAAGCTGGTTCCGACTCACAGCGACCCAATGTACAACAGAATGAAACTCTGCCTGGTCCGGCACCATTCTCACAGTCATTGTTATGGTTGAGCTTATTGTTTTAGCCACTGTGTCATTCCCTCATGTTGAGGGTCTTTTTTTTCGCTGACCCTCTATTTTACCAAGCACGATGTCCTTCTCCAGGGCTTGGTCTCTCCCAATAACGTGTCCAAAGTACATGAGATGAAGCCTCACCTTCCTCACTTCTAAGGAGCATTCTGGCCGTACTTCTTCCGAGACAAATTTGTTTGTTCTTCTGGCAGTCCATGGTATAGTCAATATTCTTCACCAACATCATAATTCAAAAGCATCAATTCTTCTTACTCATTGTCCAGCTTTCATATGCATATGAGGGGATTGAAAACACCATGGCTTCGGTCAGGCCATTTTTACGTTGTTGTAATTACTGTAACTTCGTAATAAATCTTGATTTTCAGAAGTGTAAGTCCATCATCTGTTTTATTTTTCATTAAGAAGAGCTTGTTCATTTGCAGTTACATAAAAATGAATTTTAGTATCAGCTCACCAGTTGCCATAAAAAAATTCTGCTGGGATTTCATTTTGGATTACATTCGATTTATAGACCAGCTTGGATAGAATGGACATCTTTATAATATTCAATTATCCAACCCATGATCACAGTATATCCTTCCATTTGTTTAAGTCTTTAATATCAATAATATTTTGTGGTTTTATGAGTAGAAGTCTCACACATCTTTTGATAGTCATTCCTAGGTATTTGTTTATATTATTGTTAATGTTTTTGTCAAATTCAATTTCTGATGGTTTCTAGAAAAAGAACTGATTTCTGCATATTAATCTTACTTCACCAACCTTGAGGAATTCATTTATGAATTCTATAATTATTCCGTAAATTTGTTCAGATTCTTCTCTATGCAACTCATGTTGTTTTGTGAAGTACAAATTTGAATAGAAGTGGTGATAGCAGACAACCTTTTCTTATTTCTGACCTCATGGTGACAGCTTTCGGTATTTCACTGACAAGTATGATGTTTGCCGTAGATATTAAGGTTGCCAAATTAAGGGAGTTTCCTTCAATTCTCAGTTCTCTGAGAATTTTTAATTATTCATAGGTGTTGAGTTTTAGCAAATAATTTTTCTGCATGTACTGAAATGAGCATATGGTTTTTGTCATTTATTCATTTAAAATGATAAATTACATGGATACCAAAAAATATATACAAGTTGCCATTGAGTCAACTGCAACTCGTGATTACCCCACATATGTTCTAATATTAGACCTACCTTTTATTCCTGAAAACAACTCAACTTGATTGTGATATATTATTTTTCTAATATATTTAAAAAAAAAAAATTGCAATTTAGTCGTTTCTGACTCACAGCAACCATATAGGACAGAGTGGAACTGCCCCATAGAGTTTCCAAGGCATGCCTGGTGGATTCAAACTGCCAGCCTTTTGGTTAGCAGCCATAGCTCTTAACCACTACGCCACCAGGGTTTCCTTTTTAATATATAAAAAAAAAAAAAAAAAAAAACTAGTGCCATCGAGTTGTTTCCGATATAGCTGTGTTCAATTTGCTAATATTTTGTTAAGGATTTTTGTATCTATATTAATGAAACTGTTTGATCCATAATTTTCCTTTTTTGTAAGTTCTAGTTAGGTTTTGGTGGCAGTTATGCTGTCCCATAAAGTGAATAGGAAAGTGTTCCCTCTTTTCTGTTTTTTGGAATTGTTTGGGCTAGATAGGGTTAAAGGAAATATCTTTTTAAAAAATGTTTGGAAGAATTCTCCAGTGAAGTCACCTGGGCAGAGAGTTGTCATTGTGGGCAGGTTTTATTTATGAGTTCAAGTTTATTTTAAAACTGATACAGGACTAATGCCTGTATCTCAGATTTCTCTGTTTCTTCTTACATCATTTATGGTAAATTATACTTTTCAAGGGCTGTGTCTTTCTATTTCATCTATACTTTCAGTATTCTTTTTTTTTTTTTTTAAAAAAAAAAAGTAAGTTTATTTCTCTCTTGTGATCAAGAGATCCAGAAATGGTCTTCCAGGACTAAGATCAGCGCCATAGTGATGGGGACACTGGATCCTTCTTTTTTCTTTATTGAGCTGTAAGTGAAAGTTTACAATTCAAGTCAGTTTCTAATACGAGAACTCAGTATTCTCTTTTTAATGTGTGTAGGAGCTACACTGATACCTCCTTGTTTATTCCCAATATTGGTAATTTGTGTTTTATTTATTTTTATTTTGCAGCACCTATTTTCAATTTTACTAGCGTTTGCCAAGAACCAACTTTTGGCCTTTCTCTGTTGTATGTTTGCTTGTTAATTTACTGATTTATCCTCTTTCCTTTATTATTTCTTTCCTTCAGCTTTCTCTGGTCTGAAGCTGGTACTCTTTTTCTAGCTTCTGAAGATAGATGCTTACAACACTGATTTCCAGCCTTTGTTTAAAAGCATTGTTTATGTCTATAAATTTCCTTCTCAGTTCTGCTTTAGCTCTATTCTGTAAGTTTTAAGGTGTGTGTATGTTATCTATTATCAAGTAGTTCAAAACTTTCTAAACTTGTGATTTCTTTTCTAACTTATGGGCTCTAGAAGTCTATAATATAATTTCCGAGCAGTTATTTTTATTCCATTACTGTTAATAATTTTTACCATCAATTCTATTATGATCAGAGAGCATATTACATGATTTAATTCCTCTGAAATCTATTGAGACTTACTTTAAAACCAAAAAACCAAACCCATTGCCGTCGAGTCGATTCTGAATCACAGTCACTCTAAAGGACAGAGTTAAAAAAAAAAAAAAAGGACAGAGTAGAACTGCCCAGTAGAGTTTCCAAGGAGCGCCTGGTGGATTAGAACTGCTGACATTTTGGTTAGCAGCTGTAGCACTTAACTACAAGGCCACTAGGGTTTCTGAGACTTACTTTATGACTCAGCAAATGTTCTTTTTTGGTATCAGTTTCATTTTCACTTGAAAACAATGTAAATTCTGCAAGTATTGGTCTGTACTCTGTGTCATTAACATCAAGTTTGTCAGTCATATTTTTTAATATTCCGAATCTGTACTGGTTGTTTTAACTGCTTATTCTATTGAGAGGCATGTTTTATAATTGCCAACTATAATTGGAGATGTGTCTACTCCTTTATTTCTTTCACTGTTTATGTATTTTAAAGTTGTATTATTAGGGGTGGAAACCCTGGTGGCATAGTGGTTAAGTGCTACGGCTGCTAACGTAAAGGTCGGCGGTTCAAATCCACCAGGCATTCCTTGGAAACTCCATGGGGCAGTTCTACTCTGTCCTATAGGGTCTTGATGAGTCGGAATTGACTCGATGGCAGTGGGTTTGGTATTATTGGGGACATACTAATTTAATGTTTTATCTTTCTATTATACTGACCATGAGTAGTAATATCTCTTGTCTTAAAAATCTCTTGTCTGATATTAATATGGTTATGTTACCTTCCTTTTATTTGATATTTGCATATTGATTCCCATGCATTTACTTTCAGCATCCTTGTGTTTTATATTTAATCTGGGTATCTTTTTTTCTTTTCTTCTCTTTTTTTTTCAGTATTTTAGATGAAGGTTTACAGAGCAAATTAGTTTCTTGTTAAACAATTAATACACATATTATTTTGTGACATTGGTTGTCACTCCCCATCAATTCTCTCCATTTCTTGACCTTGGGTTCACCGTTACCAGCTTTCTTGTCCCCTCCTGCCTAATCACCTTCTTATCCTTGCCATTGGGGTTTCTCCAGTCTCTGTCAGACCAGTAAGTCTGGTCTTTTTTGTGTGCGTGAGTTAGAAATTTGTTCTATGTTTTTTTCCACCTATGTCCGGGACCCTGTATTGTGATCCCTGTCAGGGCAGTCAGTGGTGGTGGCTGGGTACCATCTAGTTGTGCTGTACTCAGTCTGGTGGAGGCTGTAGTAGTTGTGTTACATTAGTCCTTTGGACTAATCTTTCCCTTGTGTCTTTGGTTTTCTTCATTCTCCCTTGCTCCAGATGGGGTAGGACCAGTGGAGTATTTTAGATGACCACTAACAAGCTTTTAAGACCCCAGATGCTACTCAGCAAAGTAGAATGTAGGACATTTTCTTTATAAACTATGTTATGCCAGTTGAGCAAGATGTTCCCCAAGACCATGGTCCCCAGCCCTCAACCCAGTAATTTGGTCCCTCAGGGAGTTTGGATGTGTCTGTGGAGCTTCCATGACCTTACCTTGATCTAGTTGTCTTGGCTTCCCCAGTATTATGTACTGTCTTACTCTTCACCAAAGTTACCACTTATCTATTGTCTGGTTAGTGTTTTTAAACCCCATCCCCACCCCATAACCATCAAAGATTGTTTCTTTTTGTGTGTAAACCTTTTCATGAGTTTTTATAATAGTGGTCTCATACAGTGTTTATCCTTTTGTAATTGACTTATTTCACTCAGCATAATGCCCTCCAGATTCACCCATGTTGTGAGATGTTTCGAAGATTCATCATTGTTCTTTATTATTGTGTAATATTTCATTGTGTGTATGTTTCATATCTTATCCATTCATCTGTTGATAAGCACTTAGGTCGTTTCTATCTTTTTGCTATTGTGAGTAATGCAGTGAACATGGGTGTGCATATGTCTACTCGTGTGACGGATCTTATTTCTCTAGGATATATGCCTAGGAGTTGAATTGCTGAATCATATGGGATTTCTATTTCTAGCTTTTTAAGGAAGCGCCATATTGTTTTCCATTTTGCATTCCTACCAGCAGTGCGTAAGAGTTACAGTCTAACCACAACCTCTCCAAAATTTGTTATTTTCTTTTTTTTTTTATTTGTGCCAGTAATGTGAGATGGTATCTCACTGTGGTTTTGATTTGCATTTCTCTATAGGTTCGCTATGAGTCAGAATCAAGTGGATGGCAGTGGGTTTGGTTTTTGTTTGTTTTTAATGGCTAGTGATCATGAACATTTCCTCATGTGTATGTTAGCCGCCTGAATGTCTTTGGCGAAGTATCTGTTCATATCCTTTGCCAGGTTTTTAACTGGATTATTTGTCTTTTTGATGTAGAGGTGTTGGGTTTTCCCTTAGATTTTAGAGATGAGACCTTTGTCAGATTTGTCATAGCCAAAATTTTTTTCCCGGTCTGTAGGCTCTCTTTTTACTCTTTTGGTAAAGTCTTTTGATGAGCGTAAGTATTTAATTTTTAGAAGATTCTAGTTATTTAGTTTATCTTGTAGTGTCTGTTATTGTTAGTTATGATTTGTATCCTGCTTATCCCATGTATTAGGGCCTCTAGTATTGACCCTATGTTTTCTTCTATATCTTTATACTTTTAGGTTTTATATTTAGATCTTTGATCCATTTTGAATTAGTTTTTGTGTATGGTGTGAGGTATGGGTCCTGTTTCATTTTTTTTGCAGGTGGACATTCAGATTTGCCAGCACCATTCATTAAAAAGTCTCCATTTGATGGACTTTGGGCCCTTGTTGAAGATCAGGTGACCATAGCTGGATGGATTTACATCTGGGTTGTCAATTCTGTTTCATTGGTCAATGTGTCTGTCATTGTGCCAGAAATAGTGTACCTGTTTTGACTACTGTAGCTGTATAGTAGTTTCTGAAGTGAGGTAGTTCAAGTCCTCCTACTTTGTTATTTCTTCAATAGTACTTTACTTACCCAGGGCCTCTTGCTTTTCCGTATAAAATTAATAGTTTTTCTGTCTCTTTAAAGACCGCTGTTGGTATTTAAATAGGGATTGCATTGTATTCATAGATTGCTTTGGGTACAGTTGACATTTTCAGAATGTTGAGTCTACCTATCCAAGAGCATGGTATGTTTATCCATTTTTGTAGGTCTTTTTTGGTTTTTTGCAGTAGCATTTTGTTGTTTTCTTTGTATAGGTCTTTTACATCCATGGTTAGATTTATTCCTACATATTTTATTATTTAAGGACTATTGTAAATGGTATTTTTCCTGATTTCCTTTTCGTAGTTCTCTTTATCGGTGTATAGAAATCCAGTGGATTTTTGTACGTTTATCTTGTATCCTGCTAAGCTCCTGAATCTTTCTGTTAGTTTCTCATGGAGTCTTTTGGGCTTTCTATATATAGTATCGTATCATCCACAATAGTGACAGTTTTACATCTTCCTTACCAATTTGGATGTCCTTTATTTATTTATTATTTTCTTTATTGCTCTGGCAAGGACTTGCAGCACAATGTTAAATAGGAGTGGTGATAAAGAGCAACCTTGTCCTGTTCCTGTTCTCAAGGGTAATATTTTCAGCCTCTCTCCATTAAGAATGATGTTGGCTGTTGGTTTTGTATTAATAAAAAAAAAAAAAAAAAAGATGCCCTTTATTATGTTGAAGAATTTCCCTTCTATACCTATTTTATCAAGAGTTTTTATCAGGAATGGGTGTTAGACTTTGTCAAATGCCTTTTCTGTGTTGATTGAGAATCATCTGATAATGTGATTCTTTTATTTACATGGTAAATTATGTCGATTGATTTTCCAATGTTGAATCATCCATGCATACCTGGTATGAGTCCCACTGGTCATGGTGTATTTTTTTGATGTGATGTGGAATTCTATTTGCTAGGGTTTTTTTTTGAGAATCTCTGCATCTATACTTATGGGAGATATTGGTCTATAATTTTCTTTTTTTGGTATCAGGGCTATGCTGGCTTCATAGAATGAATTTGGAAGCATCCTTGCCATTTCTATGTCCTGAAATAGTTTGGGTAGTACTGGTATAAGCTCTTCTCTGAATATTTGGTAGAATTCTCCAGTGAAACCATTTGGGCCAGAGCTTTTTGGGGGGGGCGGGGGGGAGGTTTTTTGTTACCTTTTCAAACTTTTCTCTTGTTATGCATCTGTTCAGAATTTTTAATTCAGTTTATGTCAGTTGGGTAGGTAATGTGTTCCTAGAAATTTGTCCATTTCCTCTAGGTTTTCAAATTTGTTGGAGTATAGTTTTTCATAATATTCTGTTACGATCCTTTTTATATCAGTTGTGTCTGTTGTAATGTCCCCCATTTCATTTCTTATTTGGGTTATTTGCGTCCTCTCCTGTTTTTATTTTTCAATTTGGCCAGTGGTTTGTTGATTTTGTTGATCCTTTCAAAGAACCAACTTCTGGTTTTGTTGATTCTTTCAATTTTTTTTTTTCTATTCTCTATTTCATTTATTTCTGCTCCCATCTTTATTATTTCCTTTCTTCTGGTGGCCATGGGCTTCTTTTGCTGTTCTCTTTGTATTTGTTTGAGTTCTGAAGCAAATGTTTTGATTTTATCCCTTTCTTGATGTGTGCATCTATTTGCTGTAAATTGACCTCTGAGGACTGCCTTTGCTGTGTCCCAAAGGTTTTGGTATGATGTGTTTTCATTTTCATTTGATCTGGGAATTTTTGGATTCCATCTTTGATTTCTTCTGTTACCTAGTAGTTTTTAAGCAGGATGTTATTTAGTTTTCATGTAATTGGGTTTTTTTTTTTTTCCCTTGCTCTTCGTGTTATTAATTTCTTCTTTGATGGCATTGTGATCAGAGAAGATACTTTGTATTATCAGTGTTTTGTATTTTTTTGAGGGTTGCTTTATGGCCTAAGTGGAAACCCTGGTGGTGTAGTGGTTAAGTGCTACAGCTGCTAACCAAAAGGTTGGCAGTTCAAATCCTCCAGGCGCTCCTTGGAAACTCTATGGGGCAGTTCTACCCTGTCCTATAGGGTCACTGTGAGTCGGAATCGACTCAGCGGCAGTGGGTTTGGGGTTTGGGGTTGTGGCCTAAGATGTGGTCTGTACTGGAGAACATTTCATGTGTGTTGCAAAAGAATGTGTACGTTTCTGCTCTTGGGTGGAATGTTCTATATATGTTTATGAGGTCAAGTTGGTAGATTGTAGCCTTTAGATCTTGTGTATCTTTTTTGAGTTTCTTTCTAGATGTTCTATCCTTTACTGAGAGTGGCGTATTGAACTTTCCTGTTATTATTGTGGAACTATCAATTTCTTTTTTCAGTGCTGTTTTTTTTTAATGTATTCTGGGGCCCTGTGATTGTGTGCATAGATATTTATTATGGTTATGTCTTCATGGTGGATTGTCCCTTTAATCATTATATAATGCCATTCTTTGTCTTTTATGATGGATTTTATTTTAAAGTCTGTTTTATCTGAGATTAGTATTGTCACTTGTGCTCTTTTTTGGTAGCTGTTTGCCTGATATATTTTTTTCCATCCTTTGATTTTTAATCAGTTTATGCCTTTGTTTCCAAGGTGCGCCTCTTGTAGAGAACATATTGATGAATCTTGGTTTTTTTTTCTTTTTTTTTTTTTTAATCCATTCTGTCTCTCCCTCTTTATGAGTGCGTTTAACCCATTTCTGTTCAGTGTGATTATTGATAGATGTGCGTTTATTGCTGTCATTTTGTAGTGCTTTTGAGTTATCGTCGTCGTTTTGTAGTACCAACATTTTCTTTGTCCTCTACTCTCTGGTACGGAATTCCTTTTGTTTGTGGATTTTTTTTTCCATTTCTTTCATTTTTGTAGATTTTGTATTTACTGAGACTTTATTTTTTTCTTCTTTATTTTTATGTGTAGGTCTGTTAACTTTCTTTGTGGTTACCTTGAAATTTACCTCTATCTTACTAACTTTCATACAGTCTTTTATTGCTTAATATCACCTTGACACCATCTCCATTTGAAAGTTCTATACCTACAACATTTATTCCTTCTCTTTATTTTTTTGACATTGTTGTCATTTACAGATTGACCTCTCACATTCCCTGTTGTAAATTTTTTAGCTCTGTATACTTGAGAGTTTGTTACCTAGGTTGGTACCTGGCTGATGAAGTTTTGTGTCCTAGATTCAGGCTATTTTCTGATGTTCTTGGTTCTCTAACCAAAGGTCTCCTTTTAATAATTCTTTTAAGTTTGGTTTGGCTTTTACATATCCCTTATTTCCTGTTTTTCTGGAAATGTTCTAATTTTGTCATCATATTTGAGCAAGAGTTTTGCAGGGTATATTATTTTTGGTTGGCAGTTTTTTATTTTGTTTTTTTCAAGGTTTTTGTATATGTCATCTGTCTTATTTATGTAGTGCAAAAGCTGTAACAGAAATACCACAAGTGGATGGCTTTAACAAAGAGAAATTTATTTCTTCACAGTAAAGTAGGCTAAAAGTCCAAGTTGAAGGTGTCAGCTCCAGGGGAAGGCTTTCTCTCTCTTTCGGCCTTCTCATCAGTCTTCACCCGAACTAGGAGCTTCTCTGTGTGGGGACCCCAGGTCCAAAGAATGCACTCTGCTTCTGGCACTGCTTTCTTGGTGGTATGAGGTCCCCTCACCTCTGCTTGCGTTCCTTTCCTTTTTACCTCTTGAGAGATAAAAGGTGGTGCAGACCACATCCCGCGGCAATTCCGTTTACACTGAATCAGGGATGTAACCTGGGTAAGGGTGTTAAAATCCTACCCTAATTCTCTTTAACATAGAATTACAATCACAAAGTGGAAGATAACCACACAGTACTGGGAATCATGGCCTAACCAAGTTGATACATATTTTGGGGGGACACAGTTCAATCCATTTTTTTATTTCAACTTTTTATATATGTCATCCCATTGCCTTCTTGCCTGCATGGTTTCTACTGAGTAATCAGAGCTTAGATTTATTGTTTGCCTTCTGAATGTGACCTTTCATTTTTCTTTCTTTATCTTTGTTTTTAGCAAATGTGATTATAATATGTCTTGGTAATTTTCTTTTGGAATCTACCCTCTATGCGATTCATTGAGCTTCTAGGATGGTTGGCTTTTCTTTGTTCATGATATTAGGGAAGTTTTCTGTCAGCAAACCTTCAGTGATCCTCTCTGTGCTTCCCATTTTCTCCCCCATTCTGGAACTTTAATCACTCATAAATTTTTGCTTTTGATTGTAGCCCACATTATTCTCAGGGTTTCTTTCTTCATTTATCTTTGTTCTTTTCTCTGATTTTTCCTCAAAGTTGTATCCAGGGATTTGCCTTCACTTTCACTGATCCTGTCTTCCATTATTTCAAATTTGCTCCTAAAACCTTCTATGGCACTGTCCATTTCTGAAATCTTGTTGTTTATCTTTTGAATTTCTAATTGCTGTTTTTGTATGGTTTCTAGTTGTTTATTTTGACATTTTTTCTTGTATTATTTTCTTGAACTCTTCCATTGTTTTGACTGACTTTTCCATGATTTTGTCTCTATTTTCCATGATTTTGTCTATTATTTCCTTATTTTTGTCTGTGTTTTTCTTCATCTCTTGGAGAGCCCTGAATATTAGAGTTTTGATTCCAGGTGAGATAGTTCCAGTGCCTTTTCTTCTACCAGAAGGTCATTTGGTTTTTTATTTTGGACACCTTCTGGACCCATCCAGTCTTTTTTTTATATGTTTTGATATTGTCTGTCATCTTCAGGAATTTCAAGAATTATTTTCTTTGTTTATTGATTGTAGATTTATTTGTTTTGCCCTGCTTTTTTTTATTTGGTTACATCTGGGCAGTCGGACTGAGTATTCTTTGTTGTTTGCTTGTCTATGGATCTGATACTTCTCACTACCTTGTCCAGGTAGGCAGGGCTGGTCCTTCAGTTGTGGTGCAGCAGGGCAGGTCCAGCAGAGAGGGGTGGGCAGGGATGGGTTGTTTGCAGCAAATACTGGGGCCAACGGGGCAGGGCCAAGTGGTGGTGCAGGGCAGGGTCCAGTAGTCCATGCCTGAGCAGATCAGGGTTGCAGCGCTCAGTGCATGGTGTAGTTAGGCAAATGGAGAGAGGATGTGATGTGTGCAGCTAACTGTCTGTGGGAAAGAAGAGAAAGAAACAGAAGCCAAACACAATAAAAAAAAAATTCTGCTGAGGAAGGCTGCCTGTGGAGTGGCACAGACCCACTGTTGCCATGTGCTGGTGGCTTTAGCCAGGCAGTGTGGCACAGCCTAAAACAAAGGGGCAGAGTCAGCACACGCAGCTAGGTGGGCAGGAGAAATGAAAATAAGAGAGAGAAAGATATGAAACTGGGGGGGGCGGGTAGAGAAAGAGAAAGGCACACATGGACAGGTGGTCAGAAAGGAAAGAAAGAAAAGTAGAGAGAGACCAGAATCCGAGAAAAAGAAGAAAAAAAATGCCCTGAGGAAGCCCACTGGTGTGGTGGCACAGACTGTAGAAGCTGTGTGCTGGCCGCTTCCCGCTTCCCAGCCAAGCGGTGTCACAGCCCATCAAAAAGTGGTGGGGGCAGCATGTGCAGCCATATGGTCAGGAGAAAGGAAGGAAGGTAGAGACAAACTAAGAAGAAGAAAAAAAGCCTGAGGCTGCCCACCAGAATGGCAGGGTGTGGACTTGCGAAGCTGTGTGTCACAGGTTCCCCAGGTGAGCAGTGTGGCACAGCCTGTCAAAAAGCAGTGGAGGCAGCACCTGGAGAAAGGAAAGGAAGGAAGGAAGAGAGGATCAAGAAACCGAGAAAAAAAAAATGCTCCAAAGGAAACCCCCAGCATGGCAGCACAGATCGGGGAAGCGTCTACCCAGCTGAGCAGCATGACATGCCCGTTAAGAAGAGCAGAGATGGCACTCAGTGCCTACTAGGCAAGAGAAAGGAAAAGAAGGATGTGTGTGACAGAGAGAAGAAACAAAAAGAAACCGAAAAACAACAGCGACAAAATGGCACTGAAGGAACCAGCAGTGGGGGTGGGGCAAATTCAAGAGACTGCAGCCTACCAGATAGTGATGGAGGCTGCGCAGAGGGAAGAAGGGTGTGGGGTGATAAAGTGTGTATCCCTGGTTACCGTGCACTCTGTCTCCTGCTCGGAGCTCCGTGAAATTGCCTTCCCATACTCCCATCCACCGTTTTTGGTGGCTGAGGGGTCCAAGATGGTGAATCCATGCCTCATTGGCTGGTAGGGGATCTTCACTCTGTAGCTCTCCTTGTTCTCTGTTCTCTGTCAGTTTCTTATTCCATTTGATATTTGGTTGAGTTCTTTATTCCTTCATTTGATGCTTAGGGTTCTAAGATTGACAATTGTATCCATTTTACTTGATTTGTCAGGTCTTTGCTGCAGAGGGACGGTATAGTGCTTCTGTGTATACCAGCATGTTGGCTTCACCTTCCTAATTTGAGTATCTTAAACTGCATTTAATTGGAATTTTGTTTTTATTTCCAATCTGACAATCTTTATGTTTAAATGTATGTTTTTATATTCACATTTAGTGTACTTACTGACAACTTTGAATATTAACTCACCTTCTATTTCTTTGTTTTCTACTTGTCTCACTTGTTCTTTGGTCCATTCATACTTATTTCTTGTTTCTTTAGAATTAATCAAGTATTTTTATTGTTCTGATTTTTCCCTCTTTTAGATTGCTATTTATGCATTTTTTTATTATTCTTCTAGTTGTCACTGTAGATTTTCAGTGTGCCTGCTTTTCTTATACAAGTTTACCACTATACGACAATGATTGCTGTTTTTATTACTCTTTAGTCAGCTCAGGAACTTTTTTTGCATTCACCTCCTCATACCTTTTGTATTATTGTTAACTATTTTGATTCCACATATATTTTAAGTTCTACAGAACATCATTATTATTATTATGTTTTAGAAGTCAGTATTTAGAGTTCCTCACATATTTATCTTTTCTGATGGTCTTCATTCCCTCCTGCATTTTTATGCTTCCATCTGGAATCATTTTCCTTCTGCCAGAAGATCTCTCTTCAGTTTCTCTTTTAGTGCAGCCTACTGGCAGTGAATTCCCATGGTTTTTGATTGCCTGAAATCATCTTAATTTTGCCTTCATGTTTGCGGATATTTTGGGGACGTATAGATTTGTTTGCCATTATTTTATTTCATCACATTAAAGATACATATCTTATTTCTTTTGAAAAGTCAGCTGCCAGTCTAACTGTTGTTCCTTTGAAGGAACGTGCTCTTTTTTCCTCTGGCTGCTTTGAAGGTTTGTTTTTTTTTTTTTCCTTTGTCTTTGATTTTCAGCTGTTATACTATCATGTGCTTTAATGTGTTTTTTTTTTTTTTTTTTCTCCTTGGAATTTATGGAGTTTCTTTAATCTGTTACTGTCTTTCATAGGTTTCAAAATTTTTTGGCTAGTATCTCTCGAAATATTGCTTCTACCTCATTCCCTCACTCCCCTTGCTCAGACCCCATTTTCACGTGTGTTTATGTTTTTGATATTTCCCATATAGTTCTTACTGTTTTTGCTCTATTTTCCATTATTTTTTTTCTCTCTTCCTTAATATAGATATATTCTGCTGAAACTGTTTTCCGATTCATAACACTTTCTTTTCCTATGTTTTATCAGATGTTAAATCCTTCTATTTAATTTTTAATGTCAGGGCTTCTTTTAAGTCTTAAAATTACCATTTGATTTTTTAAATAAGTTTCAGTTCTCTGATAAAATGCTACACATCTTCATCTATTTTCTTTAATATGTTAAACACAATAATTTTACAGTCTGTCTTAAAATGCCAGTATCTAGATCTCTTTCTGTTGTCTGCTTTGTTTTGTTTTTTCTGTTTGTGATGTTATATTGCTGTTTGGCCGTATTTCTGGCATGCCTAGTAATTTTTTACTGAATACCAGACATAATGGACAAATAAGTTCTAGAGGCTTTGTATGCTATGGTACCATTTGTTGTTGTTAGGTACCGTCAAGTTGGTTCCAACTCATAGCCACCCTTTGCGCAACAGAACGAAACACTGCCTGGTCTTGCACCATCCTCACAGTTTTTGCTGTTTGAGCCCTATGTTGTAGCCACTGTGTCAGTCCACCTCACTGAAGGTCTTCCTCTTTTCTGATGACCCTCTGCTTGACCAAGTGTGACGTCCTTCTCCAGGGGCTGATCCCTCCTGGTAACATGTTCAAAGTATGTGAGATGTAGTCTTGCCATCCTTGCTTCTTAGGAGCATTCTGGTTGTACTTCTTCCAAGACAGATTTATTCATTCTTTTGGCAATCCATGGTATATTCAGTATTCTTCGCCAGCATCACAATTCAAAGTGTCAATTCTTCTTCGGTCTTCCTTATTCATCAACCAGATTTTGCATGCATATGAGGCAATTAAAAACACCATGGCTTGGGTCAGGCGCACATTAGTCTTCAAGGTTGCATCTTTGCTTTTCAACACTTTAGATGTTAAAAAGCATAGGGAAATCACAAAAACCTTGTTTGTTCATAGGAAGAAAAAGTCAAAAGTGTATGGTAAGTATCTGCTGTGTCTTAGATCACTGAAGTAAGCTTGGGGGGTGAAATGAATGCAAACATTCAAAGTCAAATCACGTATCCAATTAAGTCTTCTCCAAGGCAGCATTTAAGTGTTATAACAGAGGTATAATTAAATGTTCTGAGCATTTATTTAGAGAAGCAAGGTATCATATAAAGTTAAACTCAAAGGCAGGTTCATGGTGATGTTTAATGTAGGTCTTGTAGGAGGAATAAAATTCCAAGAGATAAGAGTTTTATTGGTAGTGCATGCTAAGCAGAAGAACAAAGAAGAAGCAACATATCCAAGACATGTTTATGATACCTTTAGGTGCAAGAAAGGATATGGGTGAGTTGATAGAAAAAATAAATAGTCAGGCTGAAGAAATAACAGAAGCTCAAGGATGGAGAACCTTTGACAAAAGACTAGTTTGAAAGGGGGTTTGAGTATGAGAGAAGGCTCTCCAGTGCTTTGGAAAAGTTGGCCCAGTAGAGGTTTATGGAAGGAACTTGAGAAAGCCACTAGAGCTGGGCAGGATGTGATAAAGGGCACTGGCCATGGAAGGAATTTGACAGGTGGCAGGAAAAAAGGCACTGTAAACAGAACCAGCACAATGTCATGACTATTTAGATCAGCACTTTTCAACAGAAATATAATAGGAGCCAGACTTGTGTAATTTTAAATGTGCTAGTCACCACAATTTAAAAATAAAAAGAATAAGAGAGATTAATTCCAATCATAAATATATATATCCAATCATACATTTATTTAAATAATTAGATCCAAAATATTACTTTGAGGTATTTTACATTTTTATTTTTATAGTAGGTCTTCAAAATCCAGCATGTATTTCACACTTATAGTTCAGTTTGGATGCAGAATTTTCACTGGAAACACTTGATCTGCATTTAGATTTTTTTTTTTTTAAATTTACAGTTGAAAAATTTGTTATAACATACTTAAAAGTTTTCCAGTAACTGAATCAGGTTCCAGAAATAATTGTCCTTTAATAGTCACATCTGCATTAACAAACTGGTTCACCTTTTTTAGATGAATTGATTTGAATTTAAAGCCAAAGCATATCCATTTAAAAACTGTCCCTAGTTTAAGTAAATTCATTAACTCTTGTGTCAACTCAGAAATCCTGGTGGCATAGTGGTTTAGAGCTACGGCTGCTAACCAAAAGTTCAGCAGTTCGAATCCGCCAGATGCACCTTGGAAAGTCTATGGGGCAGTTCTGTTCTGCAATCTAGGGTCGCTATGAGTCGGAATCAACTCATTGGCAGCTGGTTTGGGTTTTTTTTTGGTCTAGTGGCACGGTGGCTAAGAGCTCCAGTGCCAACCAAAGGATCTGCATTTCAAACTCCCTGGCTGCTTCTCTGGAGAAAGATGTGGCAGTCTGCTTCCATAAAGATTACAGCCATGAAAACCCTGTGGGGCAGTTTGGTTTGACTTTTCCTTTTTTTTTTTTTTTTGGTTTGTGTGGACTCAGTATTATTAGCATCATATTTAAAGAAGGCATTCCATTAATTGAAAAGGAATGCTAAATCCATTAATAATGAAAAATATGTTCCTCAGATTTTTCTTGTATTGAAGATGTTTTACTTTTTGTAAAATATCACGTAGCCTTTTCTTCATATTCCTGTAATAAAATTTCCATAAGTTAAATTTCTTTTTCCATCTCTCCAGCTACAAATTATTTTTTGTACAAGCTTTCAATCCATATCATAGCTAGCTGAGATAGCTTAAAATTTTTTGTTGGGCTTTTAACTCAGATTTCAGGTGTTTAATTTTGTTACTTCTTTTTTCTCTGTTGAGAGGAAACTTCATATCAAATTTACTATATACCATGGTGGGGCCAAGATGGCGGAGTAGTCAGAAGCTTCTGGTGATCCCTCTTACACCAAAGACCCCAAAAAACAAGTGAAACAATTATATATATATGACAGGCTAGGAGCCCTGAACATCAAAGGCAAAGTTAGAAAATAGACTGAGCATCAGGGAGAGGGAGAGATGGCTCAGAGCAGTGAGGAGTTGCCAGACATGAATCGCTGGGAACCCTCAAGCATTATTCCTTGGAGTGACCATGGCGGGGCTGGTGGTGGCGTTCTAGATGCAGTCTTCTGAGGGAGAAACAGTGAGCAGCACAACCTACTCAAACCTCTGGAACCAGAGAAGAACAGCACTCTTGGCAAAAACTAAGTACTTGCATGTATTTTAGCCCTCCTCCAGCCCCCAAGTCAGCTTCAGTGGCTGTCAAATTCCCTGGGCCTGAGATAGGTCCTGCTGCGTACTCTGAGCCATTCTCCCAGCCTTGTAGAAGGAATAAATCAACAGCTGGGGGAAAAGATAACCTGCTAACTCCACTAAGCTGGGAAGCTCAGGACAGAAGCAGCTCCTGTACAGGCACCAACGATCCACAGACTTTGAATACCTTTCACCCCTGCATGGATCTGTGTGGGCCCACTTCAGGAGAACATACCCTTGTTAGCAGACTGTGACAGTTTCACCTGTGCTGTGGAGAGGAGGGTGTTTGATGTTTGACACCACTTTGCCTATTAAACAGGGTCCTCACCTACCCACATCAGGGGCCTAAGGACTGCTGGCTCCACCCATGCTGTCTGGCCACCTGTGACAGGGGTCCAAGGATAAGTGGTACCTCCCAGTCCTACAAACAAAAGCATTGGGTGCCTGTGGTCCATATGCAGAACCCACCCACCAGTGCACTCTAGGGAACAGGGAAACACTTTCCTCACAGACACCTGGGGGACACTTATCAGCCACCTGCTTTGTTCAGAGCCTGACCTCTTGCCGCAGATACCTGTACACACCAATCACCCCTGCCCCTCTAAGACTGTAGGACAGAGCCTGTACTACACACTTGATAACCAACTACGTGGAAACCTGAGCTGAATCCATACAAGTGAATGTAATCTTAGGTTCATATACCTGGTAACAGCTCTAGCCATCTGTTGACAGTACATTACAGCCTCAAAGGTGAAAATAATCAAGCTAGCTCACTCAAGCAGCCTGTTTGGGTGTATCAAAACAAAACAGGAAGCTTGGATACAGTAAGTAAACAAATACAATAACTTATAGAAGGCTCAGACACGACAGCATTAAATCACATAAAAAAACAGACAATGATCGCTTCAACAAGCTATCAAAACAAAGAATCAAGGGATCTTCAAGATGAAAGTGCCTTCCTGGAATTACCAGATGTAGATTAATATACAGAACCCTTCAAGACATCAGGAAAGAGATCAGGCAATATGCAGAACAAGCTAAGGATCACACTGATAAAACAGATGAAGAAATTAAAAGAGTTATTCAAGAACATGAAAAAATTAATAAGCTACAAGAATCCATAGAGATACAGCAATCAGAAATTCAGAAGATTAACAATAAAATTATAGAATTAGACAACTCAATAGAAGTCAGAGGAGCAGAATTGAGCAAGTGGAAGGTAGAATTGGTGAGCTTGAAGATAAAGCACTTGACACCAATACAGTTAAAGAAAAATCAGATGAAAGAATTTTAAAAAAAGAAAATTTAAGAATCATGTGGGACTCTATCAAGAGAAATAACCTAAGAGTGATTGACGTACCAGAACGGGCGGGGGCGGGGGCGGGGGGATAACAGAAAATATAGATAGAATTGTTGAACACTTGTTGGCAGAAAACATCCCTGATATCATGAAAGATGAGAAGATATCTACCCAAGATGCTCGTTGAACTCCCCATAAGGTAGATTTTAAAAGAAAGTCACCAAGACATATTACGATCAAACTTGCAAAAACCAAAGATAAAGAGAGAATTTTAAGAGCAGCTATGGATAAATGAAAAGTCACCTGCGAAGGAGAGTCAATAAGAATAAACTCGGACTACTTGACAGAAACCGTGGAGCCAAGAAGGCAATGGGATGACTTATATAAAGCATTGAAGAAAAAAGTTGCCAGCCAAGAATCATATATCCAGCAAAACTGTCTCTCAAATATGAAGGTGAAATTAGGACATTTCCAGATAAACAGAAATTTAGAGAATTTGTAAAAACCAAAACTACAAGAAATACTAAAGGAAATTCTTTGGGTATAAAATCTATAATATCAGGTATCAACCCAAGACAAGAACACTAGACAGTGCAATCAGAGGTCAACCCGGACAGGGAAATCACAAAAATAAATCAAGATAAAAAAAAAATGCTCAAAACAGGGAAACAGCGATCTTATTATGTACAAGAAGACAACACTAAGACAAGAAAGAGTGACTAAGAAAGGTAGTCATAGATCTTTCAAATGGAGAGGAAGACAAGGTGATATAAAGAAAATTAAACTTAGAAAAATAAGGGTAAATATTAAGGTAACCACAAAGGAGAATAACTATCCTACTCATCAAAATAAAACACAAGAAAAATAGAAACTCCGCAGAAACAAAATCAACAACAATGAATAAGAGGAAAACATAATATATAAACTACTCAGCACAAAAAATTAAGTGGAAAAAAGAAACTGTCAGCAACACACAAAGACATCAAAATGACAGCACTAAACTCATACCTATCCATAATTACACTGAATGTAAATGGACTAAATGCACCAATAAAGAGACAGAGTGGCAGAATGGATTAAAAAAACATGATCCAGCTATATCCTGCATACAAGAGACACACCTTAGACTTAGAGACACAAACAAACTAAAACTCAAAGGGTGGGGAAAAATATACCAAGCAAACAACAATCAAAAAAGAGCAGGAGTGGCAATATTAATTTCGGACAAAATAGACTTCAAAGTTAAATCCATCAAAAAGGATAAGGAAGAACACTATATAATGATTAAAGGGACAGTATAACAGGAGGATATAACCATATTAAATATTTATGCACCCAATGACAGGGCTGCAAGATACATTAAAAAAAAAAAACCTCTAACAACATTGAAAAATTAGAGACAGCTCCACACTGATAGTAGGAGGCTTCAACACAGCACTTTTGGTGAAAGACAGGACATCCAGAAAGAAGCTCAATAAAGACACAGAAGACCTGAATGCCACAGTCAAACAACTAGACCTTACAGTCATATACAGAACACTCCACCCAACAGCAGCCAAGTATACTTTCTTTTCTAGTGCATATGGAACATTCTCTGGAATAGACCACATATTAGGTCATAAAGCAAGCCTTAGCAGAATCCACAACATTGAAATATTACAAAGCATCTTCTCTGACCATAATGCCACAGGGAAAAGAAATCAAACACTTGGAAACTGAACAATACCCTGCTCAAAGACGACTGGGTTATAGAAGACATTAAGGATGGAATAAAGAAATTCATAGAATCCAATAACAATGAAAACATTTCCTATCAGAACCTTTGGAACACAGTGAAAGCAGTAATTAGAGGTCAAATTATATCAATAAATGCCCACATGCAAAAAGAAGGAAGGGCCAAAATCAAAGAATTATCCCTACAACTTGAACAAATAGAGAGCAACAAAAGAAACCCTCAGGCACCAGAAGAAAGCAAATAATAAAAATCAGAGCAGAATTAAATAGATAACAGGAAAACAATTGAAAGAATTTACAAGACCAAAAGCTGGTTCCTTGAAAAAATTACTAAAATTGATAAACCACTGGCCAAGCTGACAAAAGAAAAACAGGAGATAAGCAAATAACCTGAATAAGAAATGAGATGGGTGATATTACAACAGACCCAACCAAAATTAAAAGAATCATATCAGATTACTACCAAATACTGTTCTCTAACAGATTTGAAAACCTAGAAGAAATGAATGAAATCCTAGAAACACACTACCTACCTAAACTAACACAGAGGTGGAACAACTAAATAGACCCATAACAAAAGAAGAGATTGAAAAGGTATTAAAAAGAACTCCAAAACAAGGAAAAGCCCTGGCCTGGACTGCTTCACTGGAGAATTCTACCAAACTTTCAGAGACGAGTTAACACCACGACTACTAAAGGTATTTCAAAGCATAGAAAAGGATGGAATACTCCCAAACTCATTCTATGAAGCCAGCATATCCGTGATACCAAAACCAGGTAAAAACACCACCAAACAAGAAAATTACAGACCTATATCCCTCATGAACTTAGATGCACAAATCCTCAACAAAATTCTAGCCAATAGAATTCAACAGCGTATCAAAAGTTAATTCACCATGACCAACTGGGATTCATACCAGGCATGCAGAGATGGTTCAACATTAGAAAAACAATCAGTGTAATCCATCACATAAATAAAAGACAAGAATCACATGATCTTATCAATTGATGCAGAAAAGGCATTTGACAAAGTCCAACACCCATTCATGATAAAAACTCTCAGCAAAATAGGAATAGAGGGAAAATTCCTCAACATAGTAAAGGGCATTTATACAAAACCAACAGCCAACATCATCCTAAATGGAAAGAGTCTGAAAGCATTCCCCTTGACAGTGGGAACCAGACAAGGATGTCCTTTATCACCACTCTTATTCAACATTGTGCTGGAAGCCCTAGCCAGAGCAGTTGGGCTAAATAAATAAAGAGCATCCAGATTGGTAAGGAAGAAGTCAAAGTATCTTTGCAGATGACATGATTTTATATACAGAGAACCTTAAAGAATCCTCAAGAAAATTACTGAAAGTAGTAAAAGAGTTCAGCAGAGTATCAGGATACAAGATAAACATAACAAAAATCAGTTGGATTCTTGTACACCAACAAAAAGAACATTGAAGTGGAAATCACCAAATCAATATGATTTACAGTATTTCCCAAGAAAATAAAATACTTAGGAATAAATCTGACCAGAGACGTAAAAGACCTATACAAAGAAAACTACAAGACACTACTGTAAAAAACCAAAAGAACCTATGTAAGTGGAAAAACGTACCTTGCTCATGGATAGCAAGACAGCATTGTAAAAATGTCTATTCTACCAAAAGCCATCTATAGATAAAATGCAATTTTGATCCAAATTCCAATGACATTTTTTAGTGAGATGGAGAAACAAATCACCAAATTCGTAGGAGAGGGAAAGACGCCACGAATAAGTAAACCATCACTGAAAAAGAAGAACAAAGCGAGAGGCCGCATACTGTCTGATTTTAGAACCTATTATACTGCCACAGTAGTCAAAACAGCCTGGTACGGGTACAGCAACAGATATGTAGACCAGTGGAACAGAATTGAGAATCCTGACATAAATCCATCCACATGAGCATCTAATATTTGACAAAGGCCCAAAGTCATGTAAATGGGGAAAAGACAGTCTCTTTAACAATTGTGCTGGCATAACTGGATGTCCATCTGCAAAAAAATGAACCAAGACCCATACCTCACGCCATGCACAAAAACTAACTCACAATGGATCAAAAACCTAAATATAAAATCTAAAATGGTAAAGATCATGGAATTAAAAATAGGGACGATGCTAGGAGCCCTAATACTTGGCACAAACATTATACAAAACATTACTAACAAGGCACAAACACCAGAAGAGAAACTAGGTAACTGGGAGCTCTTAAAAATCAAACACCTGTGCTTAGCCAAAGACTTCACCAAAAGAGTAAAAAGACTACCTACAGACTGGGAAAAAGTTTTTAGCTGTGACATTTCCGACCAAAGTCGGATCTCTAAAATCTACGTGATATTGCAAAAACTCAACTACAAAAAAGACAAATAACCCAATTAAAAAATGGGCAAAGGATATGAACGGGCACTTCACTAAAGAAGACATTCAGGTAGCTAACAGATACATAAGGAAATTTTCACGGTCATTAGCCATTAGAGAAAGGCAAATCAAAACTACAATGAGATTCCATGTCACCCCAGCAAGGCTGGCATTAATCCAAAAACACAAAGTAAGAAATGTTGGAGAGGTTGTGGAAAGACTGTATCACTTATACACTGCTGGTGGGAATGTAAAATGGTACAACCACTTTGGAAATTGATTTGGCGCTTCCTTAAAAAACTAGGAAGAGAATTACCATACAATTCACCAATCGCACTCCTTGGAATATATCCTAGAGAAAATAGAGCCTTTACAGGAACAGCTATATCCACACCCATGTTCATTGCAGCACTGTTTACAATAGCAAAAAGATGGAAACAAGCAAGGTGCCCATCAGCCAACGAATGGATAAATAATTTATGGTATACTCACAGAATGAAACACTACACATTTATAAAGAACAATGATATATCCGTGAAACATTTCATAACATGGAGGAATCTGGAAGGCTTATGCTGAGTGAAATTAGTCAGTTACAAAAGGACAAATACTGTATGAGACCACTATTATAAGAACTGGAGAAATAGTTAAACCAAGAAGAAAATATTCTCTGATGGTTACAAGAGTGGGGAGGGAGGGAGGGAGGGAGAGAGGTATTCACTAATTAGATAGTAGACAAGAATTGTTTTAGGTGAAGGGAAAGAGAGCACACAGTACGGGAGAGGGCAGCACAACTGGACTAAACCAAAAGCAAAGAAGTTTCCTGAATAAACCGAACGCTTCGAAGGCCACTATAGCAGGGATGGGGGGTTGGGGACCATGGTTTCAGGGGACATCTAGGTCATTTGGCATAATAAGATCTACTAAGAAAACATTCTGCATCCCACTTTGGAGAGTGGCATCTGGGGTCTTAAATGCATGACCATCTAAGATGCATTAATTGGTCTCAACCTACCTGGAGCAAAGGAGAGTGAAGAACACCAAAGTTAAAAGGTAATTATGAGCCAAAGAGACAGAAAGGGCCACATAAACCAGAGACTCCATCAGCCTGAGACCAGAAGAACTAGATGGTGCCCAGCTACAATTGATGACTGTCCTGATGGGGAACACAACGGAAAATCCCTGAAGGAGCAGGAGAGCATTGATATGCAGACCTCAAATTCTCATAAAAAGACCAGACTTAACGGTCTGACTGAGACTAGAAGGACTTCGGAGGCCAGGGTCCCCAGACCTTCTCTTAGCCTAAGACAGGAACCATCCCCAAAGCCAACTCTTCAGACAGGGATTGGACTGGACTATATGATAGAAAATGATACTGGTGAGGAGGGAGCTTCTTGCATCAAGTAGAGTCATGAGACTATGTGGGCAGCTCCTGTCTGGAGGGGAGATGAAAAGGCAGAGGGGGACAGAAGCTGGCTGAATGGGCACAGGGAATACAGGGTAGAGGGAAGGAGTGTGCTGTCTCCTTAGGGGAAGAGCAACTAGGAGTGCATAGCAAGGTGTATATAAATTTTTTTATAAGAAACTAACCTGATTTCTAAACTTCCACTTAAAGGAGAATAAAAATTAAAAAAAAAAAATTATATTTGCTGAAAACATCTTTTCATCTTGTCTACTTTATTATCTTAAAAATTTTGTAATACAGGAAAGAACTTTTTTATTTAGCTTTACCATGGCACACTGTGGTCAATAATTCACAGTAGTCGCAACAATAGACTCAGACACACCAAGGATCATGAAGATGCTGCAGGGCCAGGCAAAGTTTTCTTTTGTACATATGGTTGCCATGAGTCAAAGCCTACGTGACAGCAACAAACAACAACATCCATTGTGAAACTTGCAATATATCTTCTTCCAGTGTCTTTTTTAGTTCTGGTCATAGAACTAGTTCTCATCTCCATTTGAATCTGCATCTGTAGCATGTCTTCAATTTTTTTTTTAATTGTGCTTTAAGTGAAAGTTTACAATTCAAGTCAGTTTTTCATACAAAAGCTTGTACACACATTGTTGTGTGACCCTAGTTGCTCTTCCTACAATGTGACAGCACACTCCTCTCCACCCTGTATTTCCCACGTCCATTCAACCAGGTCCTGTCTGGTCCATCTCTGCCTTATCATCTCGCCTCCAGACAGGAGCTGCTCACATAGCCTCGTGTGTCTACTTGGGCTAAGAAGCACACTCCTCACCAGTATCATTTTATGCCTTATAGCCTAGTCTAACCTTTGTATGTAGAGTTGGCTTCAGGAATGGTTTTAGTTTTGGGCTAATAGAGAGTCCGGGGGCCATGTTCTCTGGGGTCTCTCCAGTCTCAGTCAGACCATTAAGTTTGGTTTTTGTACTAGAATTTGAGGTCTGCGTCCCACTTTTCTCCTGCTCCATCAGGGATTCTCCGTTGTGTTCCCTGTCAGGGCAGTCATTGGTGGTAGCTGGGCACCATCTAGTTCTTCCAGCCTCAGGCTGTTGCAGTCTCTGGTTTATGTGGCACATGCCTTCATTTTTTATTTTAAAATTTGCCCACATCTATTTCTTTAAACCAGAAAAATAATGCATTTATATTATACTGAATATAACAAGTATGATTTACACAGGTATTACTGTAACTCTTAATGTCTGCATAAAATATTCATATAAGCACATTAAAATGTTACATGCATGCATGGAAAAAAATCATTTTAATTGAATCAATTCAAGGGCGGATTAACCAGTAAGCAAGGTATGCGTGGGCTTACTTATGCTTACTTGCTAATCAGTAGAGCACAATTTCACATGGGCTTCACCACACCCACATGGTGAAAAAACAGGTGAAATGGTTCACTACACATTAATAAGTAAGCACAAGTGAGCCCATGCATACCTTGCTTTTTAGGCAATCCGTCCCTGAGTCAATTTATTGACTCAGCTGGATTAGTGATGTATTTATATGTAATGTTAGAAAGAGCAGGCCTGAATGCACACTACAACAGCAATAATATACACAGTACAACAGTTAAAAGGAAATATGTTGTCATTAGTTGCTGTCAAATCAGCTCCTGTTTACAGCAACCTTATGTGTAACAGAACGAAATGTTGCCAGGTCCTGCACCATCTTCATGTTGGTATGTTTGGGTCCATTGTTGCAGCTATTGTGTTAGTCCCTCTCCTTGAGGGTTTCCCTCATTTTCATTGGCCTTCTACTTTACCAGGAGGAGTCCTGGCGACGCAGTGGTGAAGTGCTTGACTGCTAACCAAAAAAAAAAGTTGGTGGTTCGAACCCACCAGCCGCTCCGAAGGAGGAGGATGTGATGGTCTGCTTCTGTAAATATTTACAGCCTTGGAAACCCTATGGGGCAGCTCTGCTCTGCCCTATAGAGTCACAAAGAATCAGAACCAACTCAACAGCAATGGGTTTTTTTGGTCTCCTGTATCAAACATGATGTCCTTTGTCAGTTTCCTGTTCATCTGACAGTTTGTGACTCTGGTGCCTTGCATGTTGCTATGAGTTGCTAAGTTATACCACTGGTATTTCAAATATCTGCATGGTCACCCACGGTGGACAGGTTTCAGTGGAGCTTCCAGACTAAGACAGACTAGGAGGAAAGGCCTGGCAATCTACTTCTGAAAATCAGCCAGTGAAAACTCTATGGATAACAATAGAAAGTGAAATATTGTGGTACCAAAATGATAAAGTTAACATACAATGGAAAAATATTTTACACTGCCTCCGTATTTAAATTTGAATGGATAAAATTAAATAAAACAGAAGTTCAGTTCCTCATTTGTACTGGCCACATATGAAGTCCCAGTCGCCATACGTAGCTACTGTATTGGACAGCACAGGTCTAGGGTCATATGGGAGTCAAAAACAGATTCTAAGCCTATGTGTGACTAGAAGTAGAAATTGCTGTGGTGGGGCACCAAAATGTGGAGAAAATATGGTGAATTTGGCTTATGGTGAGCTGTCACTTACCAGAACATTTGGGATGGAAGTGGGAGTGGGTATGGATGAGCACGGTGAACGGGGACTCGGGAGTCTAGGAGACAGAGGGAGAAGTTCTTTCTCCTGATGGAAAGCTGTTCGCCCCACCTACTGAATTTCTCAGGGGCTTGACTGGGAGATTTGGGATGGGTATGCATTCAAAAATCGAGGCACTGCTTGAGTATATGATTGGGGAAAAACCGACATATAAAAGCTAACTGTTCCCACCAACAACAGAAGTGAGGCATTCAGTCAGAGCCTCAGAGGCGCAGCTGTTAGTTAATGAGCTGGGAGAAGGGATGGGCTGAGGTCACCTCCCTTGTCTCCAGGTGGAAGAATCAGAGCATAGAGGAGACTCAGGGAGACAAAATAAGACTTAAATCAAAGGACAGGGAAAAAGGGAAGGTAAGAAGTAAAACATCCATGTCTGGGGAATTCAGAGGCACAGAGAACAGCAACCTGAATACCTGGTACTGATGCTGAGGGGACACCTGAGTACTGAGTAAAAGCCGAAAACTTTCATCTTCAGGAACTTTCTGCAGAGAACAGCCCAGTCCTCATGTCTGTGATGTGGGACTTGGCGTCCACTGCATGAAAAAACTGTAGGCTCCTGACTCAACATGCTCTGCTTTGTACCTTAATTATGAAATTCTGTGTCTAGAACTCTAACCTAAGGATATAGAAATAAGGGGAAAGATCTATGTATAAAATACGTATCGTTGTACAAAACGGAAACAACCTAGATACACAATGATAAGCAAATAGTTAAATGAAAGATTAACTTCCCTTTAAAAGAAGAAAACCTTAAGATAAAAACCAGGTAGGTAGGGGAGGGGGAGGATAACTGGTGGAGCACAGGGCATTTATAGGGCAGGGAAACTTCCACACGGTATAGTGGTGATCACATGACTTTGGGCATCTATCAAAACCCATAGGACACACAGCACAAAAGGGAACCCTAATGTAAACTGTGGGTGTCAGTTAATAATAGTGTGTCTGCATTGGCTCCTCAGTTGTAACATAAGGACCACAGGGGAAGCAGTGTGCGGGTGCGGAGGGGGTATATGGGAACTCTGTACTTTTTGCACTGTTTTTCTGTAAAACTAAAACTGCTCTAAAGAATAAAGTCTGTCTTAAAAACGGCATAGGCCGTTATTAAATCGTACACAAAATCAGTGTGTTAATGTCTGTCCCTTCCTCCCCCTCACTGCTCTGTCCATGGTGGTAGGAAACTGCATTGTACTCGGAACTACATCCACCTGAACCTGTTCCTCTCCTTCATCCTGAGAGCCATCTCGGTGTTGGTCAAGGACGACATCCTCTACTCGAGCTCCGGCACACTGCACTGCCCGGACCAGCCATCCTCGTGGGTAAGGTGTGCCGTGGTGGCGGTTGCCTCACAGGCCCTCTCCACAGGCCTGCCCTGGGATAGAATAGGATAGCCTTTGTGAACCCCAGCCCCTACCAGCCACACTGCACGCTGCCTCTCTCCTTTCATCTTCATTCCTGCTTCTCAGTACTGATGCAAGAGGGCCCCTGGAAGTCCTGGTCAGCTCTGAAAACCAGAAAGGGTCTTGCAAGGAGGAAGGTGACTGGGCAGCAGGACAGGCTAAGAGGCTGGGGCGTCAGAGCAGGCCCGAGACAGTGCGAAGACAAGAGGTTAGGTGGCAGTGAGGTGATGCAAGGTCTAATGGAATCCAGGGTCAGGGGCTGGGGAATTAAAGGGGCTGAGAGAGCTGACTCAGCCAACTTTTGATTGCAAGGAGCAATCAGCAGCAGTTCAGGTTGGAAAATCCTGCCATAGTTGAAGAGATGCCTAACTCCATTGTATTCTGTCTAGATCACCTAGATCTTGAGCAATAAAGGCTTCCATCCAAACTGCTGGGAGAAAATCAGTTTGCCCAGTGGTTAAATTCCATGCAGTAGGCAGTAGTGTGCAGTGTCCCAGCTGAGTGTCTGTTACTATGCTTGGATCTAACTCTTTAGTACAAGGATAAGTAATCTTCATCAGTAGTTTCTACAAATGCAACATAGGCTCCAACTTACACTGTCCGTGCTATTCTTTGCCCTTGGCTATATTTGGGGTGGTTTTTTTATGTAGTATGCAATCAACTCAGTTTAATACAACAGATACTTATTGAGTACCCCCTATATGCAAGTCAATCTACTTAGTTTCTCTCTACTATTACATGATGCCACAAGACCCTCAGGATCTTCAGGAAACATTTAGGATTCTGGTACATCACTCCTGATTTGAGATCATGGCTGTGGAGATTGGCTACTCTCTTCTATCAAGAGCCAGGAGTTCTGAACTCTGCTCTCCACATTCCAAAAGATAGAGTCATCTCCGGGCACAGTTGCTTTGGGTTGAACAGATTTGGTTTCATTTAGTTTTACTACAGTAGGTCCCTTTATAATTCTGCAGAGCATCAGCTGTTTCATGGGCAAACGGTGCCTTCATGCTTTTTCTACAGGTAAATAAATGTATTTCAGGGCATGATCTTGCTCATGATGCATGTGAATTGAATTAATAAAGTGAACCTGTTATAATAACAAAATTAAACACCGCGTACTTCACCTCAAAAAATCACCACTTCCCAAGTGGAAGCCAGAGCCATCGATGTCCTTGCCCTAAGACTCCACACTAACAAAGGGAGCAAAGCAGGCACTCCTCTGGGGATATCTTTTCTGTACGTGGCTCAAAGTTTTACTGTAATGATTTCTGTTTCCTTAGCTCTTTATTAAAGGAACAGAGGGTTACTCAGGAAGTTTTGACCCGTATCGACCCTTGATATTGTTATTGTCAAAAATAAAAAAGAGCTGCCCTCAAATCAGCAACTGTCTCTTAGGGACCCCATGTACAATGCAACAAAAAAACCCAGTCCTGTACTATTACCATGGTCGTTTGAGGATCAGACCGTTGTGATCCATAGGGCTTTCACTGGCTAATTTTTGGAAGTTGATAACCAGGACTTTGTTCCTAGTGTGTATTAGTTTGGAAGCTCCGTGAAACCTACAGCAACACGCAACCCCCCATTGACAGATGGGTGGTAGCTGTGCTTTAGGTACATTGGCCAGGAATTGAACCTGAGTCACCTGCGTGGAAGGCTAGAATTCTACCCCTGAGCTACCACTGCTTCCTCTGTTGATCCTTAATAAACCCACAGATATTAAGTGTTTGTCCTAGAGCAACAGCTTTTAACTTCCACTTGCCCCTTAGATCCAAAAGATCTGGCCCACCCTACTCTTGGAGGGACTGAGAGAAATGAGTGCTCAGAATCTCCTAGGTATGGAGTGAGTGATTATACAGCTTCTCCAATAGTTCTGCTCTGCCACAGCCACCCCACCCAGCCCCTCAACTGGGAACCATGGACGTTTCCCCTCCCCCATCTTTACTGAGCTGCTCCTGAATGCCTGGCAGTTTCCTGGACACTGCTGGTTAATTCTCAGTAACCTTCAAAATAGCAATTAGCCCGTTTTACAAATCAGGAAACTGGGGCTGCAAGAAACCTTTGAGCAATTTGCCCAAAGTCACATAGCTAGAACGTGGTGGGTCAGGACTCCCAGTCCGTGGTGCTTGTGCACAGTCAAATATCATATGCCAGGATGCCCTGAAGACTGGGCCCTGGGGGCTGCACTGCATGGCCAAGTTCTAAAATTGGGAGGGAGGGACACAGTATTAGCTCCCATTGCTTCTCCCAGCACTGGTACTGCAGCTTCACGAGAGCAGGAAGTGAGGGCCCCAGCTGTGCCTCCTCGCACACCAGCTCCTCCTCACCACTCCTGGACCAACTCCATGATGCTAGGAAAAGAGTGGAGGCCAGGAGAAGAAATATGGAGAGGGAAAATTGGAGAGGAAGAAGGCGACAGAAAAAAGGAGGGAGGAAAGTGACATGTATCACAGGAGAGAACGGAGCTGGGTTCTTCCCTCACATTTTCCCATAAAGACTTAAAATTCTGAGCAGTCGGCCAGACTTGTAGTTAGACTTCAGCACGAGAAACAAGAGAAAATATCCTGTCCTTCAGTTGCAGATTTTGGAAATTTTTGTTCCCAGCTAGATTTAACTAAACCAACATTATTCCCCAAAGCCAGGCATATGGACAGCTCTCCCGAAATAGGTAGCATGGCCCTTTTTCTCACAATATTAGCAGGAGCCAAGAATATGAAAAGGTCTACTCCTGCTGAAGATTGAAGGCTTCTGTACTCCTGCCAAGTGTACCCAGCTGGCAGACAGATGGAGGGAACAACTAGCTGTGCTTCCAGCTTCCTCCCCGGTGGCTAGAGGAGGCAGAGGCTTCTGGGCTGAGTGTGTTAGCTACAGCCATGGGGCTTTGCATGGGTCCACTGGGCTGCCTAGAGGCACTCTAGGGGACTCTAGAGCATTGTCAGTAGTGCCAGAGTCCTTAGCAGAGCAGATAGCTGTGTCTAGAATCAGATCTGGCCTCTGAAAGAGCACCATGTACGTGGCTATGTCTAGACATGCAGTTATTGGGCTATATGAGGCAAGTTTTGTTTTTGTTTTGGGATTGGATTTTTATTTTTGGACGCAGTGGAAGAATGTTCAAGATAGATATTTCAGAGTGGAATGCATTGTGTATAGGGTACCCCATGAGAATCAAGCAAACAGTTTATTCTCACTGTAGACCAGAACAGATTTTACATAGGGTCTGTGGGAATTTTCAAAAGCCCCAAACTTAAAGCTTACCAAGTTTCCTTGGTGCTCCCTGGAGAGCCAAGCTCTGCCTACCTAAGGGGAATGTACTTCGAAGCCTTGAGCTCTCCAACAAGGCTGAAACATTTAAACAGGAACGCCATCAAGTCAGCTCAACTCAGGGTGACTCCATGTGTGTCAGAGTAGCACTGTGCTCCGTAGGGTTCTTTCTTTAGTACTATTTTATTGTTTTTGGTGAAAGTCTATACAGAAATTAGGTTTCCATTTGACAATTTCTACAGAAATTGTTCGGCGACATTAGCTACATTTTTCACAGTGTGTCAACGTTCTTTTTAATTGTGCTCTGGTTATTCCGTTTCCAGTGCTCTAGTTTCTGTCCTCCCTTATCTTCTCATCTTTGCATTAGAGTAATTGTTGACTTTTTGGTCTCATATAGATGGTTTTTTAATGGACTACCGTACTCATGGATAATATCATTTATTTCGCATGTCATACCGTTATTCTGCTAAAAGGTGGCCTCAGGATATTTTCGGTTCAAGGTTTAAGGAGTATCTCAGGACAGTAGACACCAACAGATCTATGCACACCTATGTTCATTGCAGCATTATTCACAATAGCAAAAAAATTGAAACAGCCTAAGTGCCTTTCATCGGATGAATGGATAAGCAAAACGTGTTACATACATACAGTGGACTACCTTGCAACCATAAAGAACAATGATGAGTTAGCAAAAGATACTATAATAGGGATGGATCTGGAGGGCATAATGCTAAGCAAAATAAGTCAATCACATAAGGACAGATATACAATCCCATTTTTATAAGAAGACAAGACAAGGCAATGTTTGTTGGTGGTTTCCATAGAGTTTTTAATGGCTGATTTTTTGGAATAGATCTCCAGGCCTTTCTTTCAAGGCACCCCTGGCTGGATTCAAATTTCCAGCCTTTCAGTTAGGAACCAGGTGTGTTAAGTGTTAGCACCACTGCACCTGACTAAAAATTAAATTCTAACCTGACAACTGATTTTTGCCTCGGGTTGGCTGAGGGGAGGATTGGAGCCAAAGATTCAGGCCAGAAGACTGGACAGGGGATTGCAGAGACAGCAAAGTAGTAACTACCTGGCTACCATATGTAGACGTGTCCTAGGAGCCTAGAGCCTCCAGTGTCAACCCAGCAGCCCAGTCAAGACTGGCAGAGGGGTCGGGAGGAAGGGGAATTAGCTGAACACAGTAAGTGAGGGACTTTGTGAGAACACACACATACACTCACCCTTCTTCAGACCGAGTTCTGTGCTGTGTTTGTGATCCATTTCCTTGAAAGGATCTGCTGGTATGGGGCTTTCTGCTTATTCTGTGGGAATTCCAAGGAGTGGCCTGTTCTGCTCTCAGGAGTTTAGTGTAGCTGTGGGCACAGAGTACATGAAATCTCACACATATGGGTGCACGCCTGCCCCCAGCTATACACAAGTCTCAAGAGGCATCATGGAATGACTCCCCCAGAGGAGCCAAGGGGATCCCTTCTCCCATAGAGACCAGCCCACTCTGCACAGCCTCTCCACATTGTTTAGTTTCATATGCCATTTCCAACCCCGTAGCCATTTGGCTTGCAGTCTTTTCATGCATTTTAAATAAAATACCCTGTTTTTTCTTGCTTTTAATAAAAATTACAGATCCCCTAAGTCTTCTAAATACACTAGTGCAAATGCCTTGCAGTTCACAAAGCATTTTCAAGCATGTTATCTAACTACCCTTGGAATGACCCTGGAGGAGGTATCCTTCCCTTTCTATTCATGAGGAATTGAGCCTCAAAGAAGCTAAGTCAAGACTCCAGTTGAGACCATCTTAGCCCAGTGACCCTGAGTGCCATTGTCACAATGCCGTTGCTCCAGAAAGAAGGGGCTCATCACCTAGCCCATGATGTGCATTAGAGATACCCCTCTTTATCTGGACTTGTTTGGGTTTGTTTCTTGTTTAATCCAACTCCTATAAAAAAAATCACATCCTAGCCTAGAGACAATGTACAACTGGACAACCACTCAGAATTTTAGCTTTAGCAGGAGCTTTACAACTAGAGGTGACTCTTCCTTTCCCTGTCAAGTGTGAGTGGCAGTGTTGGGTAATGGGAAGATCCCTAGACTAGGTGACTTGGGGTTTGGCTAGGGATCTGCTTCTACCTGGCTAATGGACCTTGGGCAAGTCTCTTAACTCCAGTGTCATAATACCAGCAGAGCCACCTATGAGGTGGCAGGGGGCCCTGGGGGACTTCTGACCTCCCTCACGTCCTCCCCATTAACCCACCTGTGGCCACTTCTGCGGTGCTTTTAACTGTTGTGGAACAAGATCTGAAAGCTGCTGCTGTAGAACATGAAGGCAGTAAAGGACATGTCATTCCCTATGTCACCTGTTCTCACACAGAATGTGCTTGCTCAGTAAATGAACAAGTGGAAAGATACAGCAATGTTTTTGTCGTCATTTTACCAAGAAAATAGAATCATCTGTTTAAAATGAACTTTTTCTGTATCTTTTTTTTTTCTTTCATTCAATAGTACATCATAGCAATCCCTCCAGGTCAACTAGCCTATCTGTATTTCCTTTTTTTATTGGTTGCATAATATTACAACAAAGGAGCCTCAGTGGTACAAGGGGTTTGCCGTCAGCTGCTAACCTAAAGGTTGGTGGTTCAAACTCACCCAACAGCTCCATAGAAGAAAAGGCCTGGTGAACTGTTGCTGGGGGCAGTGGGTGCAGAGGGGCCGCCCTTGCATCCTGGCTCCCTGAAAAGTCAGGTGCTGGGAGCCAGGCTGCAAGGACGGCCCCTCTGCACCCACTGCCCCCAGCAAACTGTGAACTGCTTGGAGGTAAAGATTACAGCCAAGGAAATCCTGTGGAGCAGTTCTACTCCGTAACACATAGAGTGGCCATGAGTCAGAATCAACTCAATGGCGAACAACAACAATACTCTATCATGTGGACATAACATAATTCATCTAACCAATCCCCTAATAACGTAACATACCTTAGATTAAGTGCCAAGATGCCCTACAAGTGGGTCTTGGGTGCAGCATTTCACGGCCAAGTTCTAAGAAGGGACACAGTGTTAGATCCCATTGTTTCTCCCTGAGCTGCGGCTCTGTTATATATTGTTGCCACTACAAACAAATTGCAATAAGCATCATTGAACATGTGTTCTTATTCCTGTCAGCTGGAATGCAAAAGTGGAATTATTGGATCAAAGGGTATATCTATTTTTAAATTGCAATAAATATTGCTAGATTGCTTTCTAAAAGACTCTGACAATTGAACTTTGTATCAGCAATGTGCAAGAATATTCTTTCCTGCGTCAAGTACAGCAATACTTAGAAGTCATGTTTTAAGACTTGTGTCTGGAGTGTAAACATGATCTCCTAGATACCTGACCTACCCCGTGACTGGTGACGTGAGCGTCTCTCTACTGGCTCTCTTGGCCCTTTTTCAGATTGTATTATCTTTTTCTTTTATCTGTATGTTACAGAAATTAACTACTTGTGATTTATATTATAAATATGTTTCCAGATCCATCATTTGTCAGTTTTTTTATTGTTATTTTAATTACAGTAAATAGGTAACAAAAGAATTGCCATTCCAACAGTCTTCGCATGTATAGTTCGACGACATTAATTATGTTCATCATGTTATTCCACTGTCAGCCTCATTTATTCCTAGATTTTACCATCACCTTTAATAGAAGTTCATTGTCCCCTAGTAGAAACAAGATAGAACCAAACCAAAAGCCAAACCTGTTCTGTTGAGTCAATTCCAACTCATAACAATCCCATAGGACAGAGTGGAACTGCCCCATAGGGTTTCCAAGGAGCGGCTGGTGAATTCAAACTGCCAACTTTTTGGTTAGCGGCCAAGCTCTTAACCACAGCACCACCAGAAGCTCAGTGTCCCCTAATAGAGATGAGGTGGAGAGGAGGGGGAAAAAAGAGGTCCGGCAAGTGTGCTAAAAACTCAGTGTTTAGGAAAGGCTTCCAGCAGTTCACTCCAAAAGTTATGAGTTTACTATTCTTAGGGATGGTTATTTACATTTGCCTCTCTCCCTGTGCCGACCCAATGGCGACGGGTTTGGTTTTTGGTTTGGTCTCTCCCCCTCTGTTTATCTTATAGTAAGTTTACAGCATTCTGTAAACAGTCCTCTGGGCTGTCCTGTATATACGAAGGCCCTCTCCTAACATAACACATGTCTATTCAGTTAACGCCCTCCCTGCTGTATTAATCACTTCCCCTCCCCAGACAGCTCCTTGCTGTGTCCTCAATTCCTTATACAAACATGAGAGTGCATTATGTACTGAGCAGCTCTGTCTGCCATAAACTATTTTTATCCAAATGTGACCACATTCTTTTGTTCTGTATGTAATATTCCAGGTTGGCTGCAAGCTGAGTTTGGTGTTCTTCCAGTACTGCATCATGGCAAACTTTTATTGGCTCTTAGTGGAAGGACTGTACCTCCACACCCTCCTTGTGGCTATCTTCTCCCCAAACAGATACTTCATGGTCTATCTTCTGATTGGATGGGGTAAGATTACGAAAGGCATACCTTGCCTCCCTGTCCCTGGGACTGGAGTGTTCCTGTGGCCCCTGGTGCATTGCCCTTGGGGCATTCCAGTTTGTGCTCCAAGCTCTGGGGCCTGACACCCTGATCTGGTATCTCGCCTTTTCTCCCTGCCTCCCACGCCACCACCTTGTGCAAACCTTTTGGCTTCCTAATTCCCATCCCACCTGACCCAATAAATGCAGACTTTACTGTCCCTGTAGGATACATTTTGGGGAGAGCTTTTGTAGGACGGCTTAGGTTCTGTTTGCAGCCAACACTTTAATATTTTTCTTAACTAGGAACCTATATTAAAACTGTTTCAAACCCCCATTCCTGGCTGCTCTTACCCCATACTCAAGCTGTGACCTGAGCCGCTACCAAGTAGCAAAACAGTTTATTCCTCTTCTTTCTTCCCAGCCCAGCATACACTGATGGAGGGAAGAAGGGGCCAGAGGAGGAAAAGGAACAGGAGGTCATTCCATAGGGAAACCTCAATAACACACCAATTAATAGGAGTCTCTTTTTAACTGGATAATGTTGGGGGACATCATACATTAGTGAAGAGGCCAGAACAACAGATAGCTCCTTCAGGTTGCCACAAAGTCAGCAGCCACATCCTCTCTTCTCAACCCATTTACCTCCATGGTCTTCAGTGACAGCATTAACATACAGAATGATGCTTCTCAGGCCCTTGTCAGCATCTCAGCTATCAAATACATATTTAATTACCTTTGCTGCTTAATAAGACATAAATATAAACTTGTATATGTTTAGGAAGACTTAGAATCCACCAGCTGCTGCTTGGAAACCCTATAGGGCAGTTCTGCTCTGTCTATAGGGTCACTATGAGTTGGAATCGACTTGACAGCAACAGGAACTGTGATTAAACAAGAGTTTCCACTTAATCTTTTAATCAAAAAGCCATTGTCCTGGACAATTCTGGTTAAGAAGGGTGCATATTTGTTCCAAGTTAACCTATTCCAGTTTAGCGCAGGGTTTGTGTATAACAGGACATCTCTTTGCAGGCATCCCCACTGTCTGCATAATGGTGTGGACTATCACCAGGCTCTTTTTAGAAGACACAGGGTAAGTGTCATACCCATGCCTTTTCTTTTCGAATGAGATCAAGCAGTACTAATTCAGTACTTACCAATATTAAGTCCTTCAGAAGATAGAGATAAACTTATCCTGTAGCTGAAAAGACAAGCAATTCCAGCCGACATTAGCGGCACTTGAACAAAATGAGAAGGAAAGATGTTGAAACTCATAGGCTGGAGGAATCATTTGGGGTGGAAGTATTTGGAGGAAGATTCATGGAGACCTGGGAACGGAAATAGGTCTAATTGGGGAGGAAGCATCCAAGGAGGGAAGAACAATGTTCACTAGAGAAAACAAAACAAAATGTGTTGTTTGCCTGGAACAAAGTGTTCAAGAAGGCATCCTGTTAAAGATCAGGTGTAAGTGGCAAGCTGGAGTATGTTTACCTAAGAGATTTGTTTTTTATCACGAACTTCTTCAGTATAGAATACCACTGGAGCAGACCTGGAGCCCCTCCACTCTTTGTAGACAGTGAGCCAGGTGGTGGCCCCAAGCACAAGCACTAGCGGTGCCAGGTCGAACGAACCTTGTGCTATAGCCCAGTCCCCATAAAGTGATCTCGGGGTATGTCAGTCATCTATTACTGAGTAACAAACCACCCCAAAATATGGTGGCTTAAAATAATCACAGTTTATTTACTGTGTGATTCTGCCTATTGGCAGCTGAGGCCAGACTCACATAGTGGTCCTTCTGGCCTCAGCCAGGCCCACTCGTGCATCTGGGGTCAGCTGTAGGGAGCCTGTCTGGTCTAGGAAAGCATTAGCTGGGAAGGCTTCCCTCTGCTCCACGCACTCTCTCAGCCTCCAACAGGCTTCACCGGGAGCCTGTGTGGGTTCCCAAGACAGTGGGCCCCAAACTCGCTCTTCCTCCACATTCTATTGCCAAAACCAGTGAAGATTCAGAGAATGAGAAGATAGACTCCACCTCCTCATGGTAGGAGCTACAGTCACATTGCAAGGGGAGGGTGGTGAATAATTGGAGTATTTTACAGTGGAGACCCGGTGGCCCAGTGGTTAAGAGCTACGGCTCCTAACCAAAAGGTCAGCAGTTTGAATCTACCAGGCGGTCCTTGGAAACCCTATGGGGCAGTTCTAGTCTGTCCTATAGGGTCGCTATGAGTCAGAATCGACTCGACGGCGGTGGGTTTGGTTTTGGGTTTTGGTTAACAAATAGTCTATTACAGCTTCCTAGTGAAGACAACCAAGAAGCTAAAATCAAAAAAAAAGAAATATATTGCTAAACCAAACCTTCCTAGCTGCACCTGCCTAAGTTATTCTAAGGACATTGTTTAAACCTTCATTCGAGATACAGACACAAACCATTTGGGAGGTGGGGGAAACATTCTATTTTCATGAAAAATCCTTCACATGTGATGGCAACTGGAGCCAGCATAAACCTGAGCTGTACCAACATCCAAGTTAACCAAAAAAGAAAACATTGCCATCAAGTCCCCTCAGATTTATGGTGACCCCATGTGTATCAGAGTAGGACTGTGTTCCGTACAGTTTTTAATGGCAGAGTTTTTGGAAGTAAATCACCAAGCCTTCTTCCAAGGCAAGTCTGGGTGGACTTGAAGTTCCATTTGGTTAGCAGCCTGTCGGATTAATCATTTGCACTACCCAGGATTCCGTCCAAGTTGAGACACACTGAATTATGAAATGTAACTTGCCCCTTCTTCCTGGCTTCTGGGTTACGCTTTGGTTTCGCTCTCTTCAGCTGTCATGTTGAGAAGAATAAAACTAAACAAAATCACCTACTGGGAGCAGACTGTTTGAAGATCTCTAAATGCAATATAATCCTCCTCTTAGAGTGGAATAAGTAGGGAGGTCAGAAGGCATAATATAACAAAACCAAATGAAATGGCTTATGCCCTGGTAGATGAGGGGAGGTTTTGTTTTGCAAGCACAGTGTCACTGATAAATCCACAGGCAGCACACTTACCTTCATGTATTTTGTTTGCTAGATGAAATCAGTGGTAACATGATTTCCCCTCTCTCTTTTTAATAGTTGCTGGGATACAAACGACCACAGTGTTCCCTGGTGGGTTATACGAATACCAATTTTAATTTCTATTATAGTAAGTAATTTCTGCTTGAAACATGAGTTATCCATTGAGTTGTACACTTGGGCAGAGAACAAGCCCATTTTCCTTTATTAAATATTTGTAAGCCCATTCTATTCAGTCTTTTGAGAGAAGAACCTCATAGAAGCTTGACTGCTGCCCCCGGCGGTCTGAACTCCATCCTTTATATATACTCAGTGCGCCTTGGTTACTTGATGCCTCCTTCAGGGCAGAAGGAACATTTGAGGGGGGCAGGAGACCATGCAGATCAAAAAGGAGGAGAGTCTGTGTTCTGTTAGAAAGAACCTCACCAGGAGTCAAAGTCAGGTTGACCAAGTATGCTTGATTGGAGGCCTAAACTGGATTTCTGTTTTCTCGTTCCACATTTCAAAAGTGATTTACTCATGATGTTGCAACCTAAAGTTGTAAAATATGGGGCTGGAGAAGGATGCCCAGCTCCAGCTTACAGAGGAGACCAAGCCCTTGACAGTGCTGGTGCCTTTCTGTAATGGACAGGGCCTGGAGTCAGTCCCAAGGCCTGGGGGAGAAGGACTTGGGGCCCACCCGGCAGAATCCACTGCCACATGACCCACCCTGGGGAAGTTTCCTAGCTCACTGGAGGGGAAAATTAGGCACAAATGTGTTGTCTCTTTTTGTGCAGGTTAACTTTGTCCTTTTCATTAGTATTGTAAGAATTTTACTGCAGAAGTTAACATCACCAGATGTCGGCGGCAACGATCAGTCACAATATAAGTGAGTATGTGTTTACCAGGAGCCCTGGTGGCCAAGTGGTTAAGTTCTTGCCTGCTAACTAAAAGGTCAGTGGTTCAAACCCACCAGCCATTCTGAGGGAGAAAGATTTGGCAGTCTGCTTCTGTAAAGATTACAGCCTTGGAAACCCTATGGGGCAGTTCCACTCTGTCCTATAGGGCCACTGTAAGTCAGAATCAACAACAATGGGTTTGGTTTTTGTTTCTGTTTTTTTAATGCATTTAGCGAAGGGTTATGATACCACTTTGGTGTCACAGAGCCCTCCTTCGCCAAACTTCAGATGGCCTAGAAACTGAAAGCACCTGATTTTAAGGAAGACCTAAATGCATATATGAAGAGCAAAATGAATGGTGACCTTTATTTGCCAGGAAGAATCTTCAGAATTACAGTTACTTCAGGGATGGGGGATTGTGGTCCTTGTAAAATGGCCTACTTTTTTCTCGTTTAGTCCCAGGAGTATACTATCACTAATTTACATACATTTTACATGTACCTGAAGTTCAAAAGACTGTCTAGTCCACAATGACGTAGCATTTCTCTGATGATTATTAAAGTTGAGCACCTTTTATTTATTGGCCATTTGAGTATTCTTCTTAGTAAATGTGTTTGTTATTTCAGTGTTTGCTCACTCTCCTGTCATGTAATCTGCCTTTTCCTCCTTGGTCACACATTGTTTTATTTTATGTTTAATTCTGTCTTTCTCATCAGACTGTGGTTGTGTCTGTCTTAAAAGTGCGTACCATTTTACCACCAGCAAGTACTGACTGGGTGATTAAATGAAAGTAGTTGTTACCATACCACTCATCAGGAAAGAGAAGCACAGGTGTTAAGTAAATTACCAGGATCCTTCAGCTAATTAATGATCTGAGGGATCTTTAAAGAAATTTAAAGATTCTATAAATGCCTATAAAGAATTTATAAAGAAAAATATAAAATGTACAACTCAGATATAAAGGAAACAGTAGGTTAGTATGGAAGTGATCATTCCAGCCCAGTGGGAGCTTCAGTTCAGACAGACTAGAGTTAGGATTGAAGCCACACTACAGGCTGTGTGACCTTGGGCAAGTTATCCAGCGTCCTTACTCGGAAAAGGGGTCGATGTAGCCTTTCGGCATCACTTTGAGGATTCCTTGTGATCCTGTCGGTTAGACTAAGCTGTTACCTTCTCTCCCTCCTTTAGAAAAGGCAGGGGATGGTTTTGGACAGGCAGCATAATGCAGTGGTCAAGGGCAAGGGCCATGGAGCCCAAATGCTTGGGTTTGCATATGAGCCTCTGGCCTGGAAGAAGTGACTTAACCTCTCTTTGCCTCAGTTTTGTCATCTGTAAAATGGGAATAATAATTTCAATGGGATTGTTAGGGGGATTAAGAGTTAATATTTCAAAGGCATTTAGTGCCTGGCACTAGTAACTATTATGAAACATGTTGATAAACAGATAAATCTGATGGTTCTACTGTGGTGTATAAATTCCGTTAAGAGGAGACTGTACAGAAACGCAGACCTAGAGATGGGTTTCATTACAAAGCAAAAAAACAATAAAGTACTGGTAGTCTCCGATTTATGACAGGGTTCATTCTGATGACTGCATCGTAAGTTCTGACATAAGTAGAATCCCTTTTTTTTTTTTTTTTTAAGTTATCATTTTTGTTGCCTTTTAATGTCAGTATCTTTTAAATTTGACCTTTGTCTTTGGGGGTTGGAAATGTTACATCTGAGAATGATAACATCAGCAAGTTACCCAATGCAACATTGTATGTAGTACATGATACTAACGATAAGATATATGTCCCCCCCCCCCGGCCCTGCAAAAAAAAAAGACGACCGTAAGAGCGGGTTCGTCATGACACGAATGTGTCCTAGGTCGGGGACTCTCTGTAGTAGTCAGCCCGACCATGTAACATTCTGACTGCTCAAGTAAGAAGCCAGGCCAGTTCCTGAAACCTGCCGCCACGCCTCTGCGGCTGTAAGGGAAGAGAGGATGACATCGGTCGTGGTTGCTGGTTGCCCTTCAAAACAAACTTTTGATTTTCTGTAAATCTTGTTTAACTTCTCTGCTGACCTTTCTTTTGGTTCTTTGGATGTGTTAGTTAAGTAGATCTTAGAGATGGGTGCCTCTATTTTGGAAACGAAATTAAGTGGGGATAATAGAATCTGGTCTTTTTCCAAGGTAACAAAAAAGGCAGACATCTCTGTAAAGCTGCTCTCTGGGTCATGTCTTAGATCTTTTACATATAACCATCTTCTGACGGAAGTAACAAACCCTGTGTGGTTGGGGTCTGAGAGGAAATTGGCCTCACTACAACCTCTTTTATTGAGACGAGTGTAATAGCAGACTTCTGATGTGTGAACAATGGAGGTGTAAGCAGGTGCTCTCGCTGATTATTTATCTTAAGGCCACAGCTCTTTACAGAACCACAGCTTTTCTTCACCAGGCTGACCTAGCACAGAAGTGTTTAACGCATCAGCCGATGGCGGCTTATAACGTTAAATGTGCAGATTTGCAAATGGGCAACAGTGTGTTTGCCTATACCCAAGCCTTCGTGGATAATACAGGCTGCTGCAGTCTTCTGCTCACGTCTGGCAGGAGAACGGTTGGAACTTCTGGCGCCTGTGCAGGTTGTGAGTTGTGGGGCAAATGCTACTTATTATGAATGCACAGAACATCATGTTTTGTTTTGAGGGAGTTTGGAATAAATGAACCCATTTGTAGAATTTACATTCCCAGGCTCTGAATGCTACATTTGAGGCAGGTGCCTCAAAAATAAATTAGTGATTTTTTAAGGTGTTGAGGGAGACAACTAAGGAGAGAAGGTGGGAGGAGTGGAGCATCCACCCCTGCTACCCCTCAACTCAAACATTTTTGGAGGACTCTGTGTTTGAACAGTTTGAGAACTTACCTGGATTTTTATTTCGGTGGCTTAGAAGAGTGCTCCTCAAACCTGTACTCCCATCCTAAGGTACTGATTACATGGTAGACTCTGATTCAGTGGATCTGGGTGGACCTCCAGGTTCTGCATGCCTGACGAGCTCCCCAGTGTTGCTGTTGCTGCTAGTCCACAGGCTGTATCGGAGAAGCAGGGGTCAGATAAACTCTTTGCCATCGAGTCCATTCCAACTCATAGCGACCCCATAGGACAGAGTAGAGCTGCCCCATAGGGCTTCCAAAGAGCGGCTGGTGAATTCCAACGGCTGACCTTTTGGTTAACAGCCAAGCTGTTAACCACTGTGCCAGTTGGTCTCAAAGTGTGATCCCCAGACAGCAGCATCTGGGAACTTGATAGAAATGCAAATTCTGAGCCCATCCCCCACTCAGACCTGGGTGGTCCCAGCAATTTGTGTGTTAACCAAGTGATTCTGATGCTGCTAAAATGTGAGAGCCACAGGTTTAGAGCACAGTGATGGTGCAGGTGGCAGTCATGCAAACTGAAGGCTGTTTGCTTGGTAGAGGCAGGAGAAGGAAAGAACAGTAAATACAGCTATGGTGAAGGTAAGATTTGGTTCAGCTATTTTATTTTCAACACAATGCAATGAGCAGAAAATCTGTTTTACTAGGCAAGGTAATAATTCTTTGATGGACATAGAAATTACATTCAGTGTCGTTTACCTGATTCTGTAGAATTCATTTATAACTAGGTCAACAAAGGAATGTTTTCCTGGGTTGTCTGCCAGGACCTATAAATAGCCAAGCTTTAAAGAACACTTCTTGGTAGTGTTTGTTGTAATGGGATTTCACCTGTGCTATGAGCCAGTTTTTTTTAACCTGACATTAAAATTTGCCTCTGACCTTTAAGTGCTGGTGATCGGTCTGAACTGTTAAAAACTATTACAGGTGGGACAGTGGGACCCACTAGTAGCAATGTAGTCTTTAGTGTCTTCTTCAGGATTTCTCATAAGAGCTTTATGAGGCAAAATCAGTTTCACCAATCACAGCTGCACATTCTGACCATAATGGGGGAGGGTAGATTATTGCTTAAAATTCTAGAGGGAAATGTGACTCAGAGAACCAGAGCCCTGCGAAGCTGGGGTCTCACAGTAACATACAAAGACAGAGTAAATCCTAGCCTTCTATGTCCAACAATTCATTCAACTTCTTAAAATGAAATTGATAGCAGTAATTCATGCATAAAATCAGCTGTGGTTTATTAGTGAAGCTCAATATCCTCTTTCTTCTGGTGTAGGAGACTGGCCAAGTCCACGCTGCTGCTCATCCCATTGTTTGGGGTTCACTATATGGTGTTTGCTGTTTTTCCTATTGGCATTTCCTCCAAGTATCAGATCCTGTTTGAGTTGTGCCTGGGATCCTTCCAGGTATGTCTGTGAAGAGGTGGCTTGTCCTCCCCCCGGGACTGGCTCTGCCTTGTCTGATGACCTCTCTTGTTTGCAGGGTCTGGTTGTGGCAGTACTCTACTGTTTCCTGAACACTGAAGTAAGTCCTTTGTCATTCCTCGAAAACGAAGTACAGATATTTCAATGTGTGAGATATTTCCTAAAATGTCTAACCCCATAAGCTGGCATCATTGGCATCAAAGAGAGCCCCTGTCTTCTGCCAGACCCACGTTCAAGACATGAGCCATACTCTCTGTGGTCCAGCCTCCCTGCCCAGGCATCACGTTTCTTGCAACCATCTGAGCACAACTTTTTGCACGGTTTACAAACCCTTGATCTCTTTTTCTCTCCATGCCATGCGACATCTATTGCCCATTGGTTCTGTAGAACCCTTTCAAGAAAGTTCTTCTACGAGGTAATCAGAAATGTTCCTGACACTCTTGATGGTCACTGTCTTGCTTCCTGACCCACGAGTGTGATTTATAGAAATTTGGGAGGTGGTGTAGGCTGAGAATGGGGTTAGAAAGTGCTGACGGCATACCCTTCTCTGTAGACTCACAATACCCAGAGACTTCAAGAAGTAAGTTGAGTCCCTAAGATAGTTTTATGACTCCTACTTTATAATCAGAATGCTCCAAATTTTACTCATTTTCCATATTTAAAAAAAACAGGCCGACTATAGCCATCACTTTATCTGAGTTTTGGTCACCCTTTCCAAGGCTGCATCGCTGAGACCTCATTGACTCCTCCCATTTGTGAACCTTGCCTGGCAATTTGATTTTCTCTCCCTTTCATCAGTATGAAATGCTTTTACTGAAGTTATCTTTCCTCAGCTTTTTTCTGTGGAGTCTCAGATGCCATTCCCAGGCCAACATCACTAACTGGAAATTTCGAGCCCAGAAAACTCACCACCTGGGTGCTATTTAAAAATCACTTCTCCTGCTTTATTCCCAGATTCTGGGAGGTGGAGAAGTCAGCTGGAGATCCCAGACATGTGGCAGGGAACCTTGTGACCCTGTCTGAGGCTTGGATTGTGGGATGTGGCTCTGGGCTGGGATGTCCACCCTACATTCACACACTCAAGTAGCCCCTACTCCCAAACACCCCTCCCACACCTCAGCTACTGTGAAGTCGTTGTTTGCAGGGGACTCTACATGTATTTTGTCTCCTAATGCTGGCTTTAAATCTTTTATTCTTCCCTCCCACCCTCCATTCTGCCAGTAGTAGCTTTTTCTTTCCTCACTAGCCTGGCTGGGATAAAGCTAAACCAGCCTGCTGTTCCTTACTCTCTTCTCCTATCTCACAATGGTAGGAGCAGCTCCTGTGCCTACCTCTCCTCATTCGTTCCAAACTTTATGGTGACTATTCCTTGCTTTAACCAGTGGCAAGAAAGTAACTGAAACCAACTTTTTTTTTATCCAAAGCACTATCATCCACCTCCAGTTTCTATGGAAATTCTTCTCTGAAAATATAAATTAAAAAAAAAACTACCAGTAATTCTTGGTATATAGCCAATGTCTTATGACATGGAAGATCTTTGTAAACTAGTATCTCAGTCTTAAATTATATCATCTTAACACGTTGACTGGTGAGGCTCCTGGAAGTCTTTCTAGTCCTGCTCCCTTACCCTCTTCCCCAAATCTCTCTTTGCTTCTCCCCCTCAGACTGGCATGTAGAGAGAGGTCAGTGCTACCCTCTACTCCCAGTAACGGACAGAAGGGGAAACAAATGGTGTGTTCACTGGTGGTGTTTTCTCTAGAGGGCACCTTGAGTTCACACTTTCAAGCTTGCACAATTGTCTGATGTCCCCACTTGCAGCGTTGCTTTTACTCTGTCTCCCTTACGTCCCCAGGTGCAGTGTGAGCTGAAAAGAAAATGGCGAAGCTTATGCACAGGCCGGTCCATGATCCGGGATTACAGACTCCACAGCTCTTCCATCTCTCGAAACGGCTCGGAGAGTGTCCTGCAGTTCCACCGGAATTCTCGCGCCCAGTCCTTCTTGCAGACTGAGACCTCGGTCATCTAGCCAGCACCCACCTGTCCGCGTTTGCCAACAAACTCAATGGAAGACTATGTAAAAGTGTTTGCAGCTAAATTTGGTGGGTTTTCCCTAAAACGTGCAGTGTGCGTTTGCTTTTTTCCTGCTCCACATGTTAGGAATGAGCTAGTGCGGTAAATCTGTGCTCTCTCGACTTAGTAGAGCTGATGGTTAATTTAATCCCATCTGTGGACTCTTGAGTTACCTTGTAATTTACTTGGATTTAAATGCTAATAATTGTTAAACTCCAGCATTTAAGTAATTTTGTTTATAAGGCATTTAAGACACGTTCAGCCGTGTTGCGGGCCACATTTTCAAGAAGAGGGGAGAACGAGTTGGTCACCGAAACATCAAAACAAAGTATAATGGCCCACTGTTTGTGACCCAACAACTGCCAAAGGAAAAAAACGAGAAACTTTTCTAACCTCAGTGCCACCTCTCACAAAACTTGCTCTCCTGTTAGTAAAAAGCAAAACTCTGTGGGCAGAGGCACTGGGTCCTGAGATAAAAGCACTAGGCACCAGGGAGTCGCTTCTGTGTGTCACGGTAGAACTGTGCTCCGTAGGGTTTTCAGTGGCTGATTTTTTGGAAGTAGATCACCAGGCCTTTCTTCTGAGGCACCTCTGGGTAGACTCAAGCCTCCAGACTTTTGATTAGCAGCTGAGCACGTTAACCATTTGTACCACCCAGGGACTCTGGGCCCTGAGGTCACAGAAAGAGAAAGGCAGACTTCCTTTAGGCATAATCACCCGGCTGGAGCCAGATACACACCAGTTAGCCTTGTCCCTCTTTCCCAGCCCTGAAAGGGCATTCCTCTTCTCTGCAGGATGATTACATAGAATCTGGGTTAGGAATTTCATGAAACCATGCCGATAGATCCAAGTAAACTCCAAGCGAGGGTGAGCCAGGCAAAATCAGAAGGAGAGCCGTCCTTTCAGTTTGCAACTGAGCAAGTTAACTGTTTGCACCACTCAGGGCCTCCTCAGTTCATAATAGCAAGGTAACAATAACAGGGCATTTGCATTTTAGTAAGGGCCCCTCAGCCAATGAACAGATGCCTTATCGGTCAGTTCAGGCACCATAACCAAGCAGGAGCCCTGGTGGTGCAACACCGGAGCGCTTTTCCTATTTAAATAGAGAATTATTTTAACAAAATATATTTCGAGAGCTCATATCCAGTACTGGCAGATAGCAGTCCTAGCTTTTAGTTCCTTGATTACTTGCAGATTTAGAGAGATATGTCTAGGAGGAATCACCAACATGGCAACAGAAGATAAATTGGAAGGGTGGGAGGAGAGAGGAGGAAAATACTAGAAAGGTGTCCAGGTGATGTTGAACAAGATAGTCTGTTTCCTGTGCCCAAATCCCTTTCCAGTTAAGCCTCCCTAACAGCCCAAATGGTAGTTCGTGGAAACCCCGTGCACAATGGAAGGAATCGTTGCCTGGTCCTGCTTCATCCCCATGATCAGTTGCAGATTGGACCTTTGTGATCCATAGAGTTTTTGTTGGCTGATTTCCAAAGTAGGTCACCAGGCCTTTCTCCTAGTCTCCTGAAACCTGTTATGGTGCTATAAAGTCTTTTTCTTATGGCATTTGTGGCATGATAGACCCTGACCAGTTTACAGAGGCTAGTTATCAGGATGGCTGGCACTGAGTGTGTCAGACCTGGTGGGCAGTGGGCAGGCAAGACTTGGGTCAGGAAGTCTACATACTTAAAAGGCTGCCAGCCATCCTGTCATTGTTACTTTGGGTAGTAAAACTCACATTCCCCAGTAAAATAAGACTGGACAAAGGGAATTTTATGATAGCAAAACAGCAATGTCTCCAGAGACTAACTTCAGCCACTGATAAACCCAGGCTTTCTATTTAATAAAATTTGCTATAACCAGCACAATATGGCTGCCCTGGCACAGTCCCTTGGTCACAGCCTGGCCTCGTTACCTAGCATTGGATGTCATAATGGGATTCATTATTCTGCCATAATGGGATTCTCCTTGAACTTTTGCCTGAACCAACCAGAGAGTGGGCCCCAAGTTTTCCTGAAGTCACTGGTGGGGGTCGGCAGGTTGTTAAAAGACTTAGAAAACTTTCTAGTTCACTGCTTTCCTATGGCTGCAGAAGCTTGCTTAGGCAACTGGTATCGTGTCAGCAGCCTGGCCAGAAAATACGGGGGTCAAGGAGGCTCAAATGGCCCAGCCACAGGGGCTTCCATGTTCTCTTGGTGCCACCCTGATAAAGGGCAACTGACAGGGGCTGTGATGTGAAGTGAGAGGAAAGTGGACTTGGCGTCAGTCCCTAGGTGGTGCAAATGGTTAGCACACTCAGCTGCTAACCAGAAGGTTGAAAGTTCAAGTCCACCCAGAGGTGCCTCTGCAGAAAGGCCTGGCAGTCTACATCCAAAACATCAGCCCCTGAAAACCCTATGAGCACAGTTCTACTCTGACATACATGGGATTGCCATGAGTTGGAGTCAATTTTGCAGCAGCTGGACTTTTGGAGTCAGAAAACCCAAGTGTTTGTTCTCCTCTCAGCTGCCTTCTGTCCTGTGTAATCTTGGGCAAACCACTTCACCTCCTGAGCTTCAGCCTCTCCTACTTAAAGGATAGAAGTGCCCTGCCCACTCAGAGGGTTTTTTGAGGGAACAATAATATTCCATAACTAAAAGCGTTATGTAAACCTTAAGGTGCTACTCTGGTAACAAATGATAGCAGGGTGTGCCGAGGTACAGGGCAGTGGGGAGTCCTGATCCAGGAAATGCTTGGAGAGACATGGGGAGGCAGAGCTCAGTTAAATATGTGCAAGGCCAAACAGGGCCAGGAGCTCTTTTATCTTGCCTGGTAAAGGGAGAAAAGGAGGTTGTAAAATGAATATTCACTAATAGACTTGACTAGTCAGTAAAGGGGTGGGTGGTCAAATAGTGGTCTGTGTTGTTTTAAAATGTGTGTAAATGTGTATGGAATGTCAGATGTAGCAAACTCCACCATGCAGTGAGCAATGACCTGTGTAAATACTTTCAATAAAACCTAATTTCATATCTGTAAACTGAGTAAGAATTCACTCTGAGCAGCAAACCCAGAGATCTGAAACAGGGCGTTACTCAGACTTCTTCTGCTGGTACAGTTGTAATCCAGTGAAAACTTGTTAGCTGCTGTTGAGTCAGCTCCGACTTATGGTGACTGTCTTAGTTATCTAGTGCTGTTATAACAAATACCTCAAGTGGTAGCTTTAACAAACAGAAGTTTATTCTCTCACAGTTTAGGAGGCTGGAAGTTGGAATTCAGAGTGCCAGCTCCAGGGGAAGGCTTTCTCTGTCACTGGGAAAGGCCCTTGTCATCAATCTTTCCCTGTTTTAGGAGCTTCTTAGCACAGGGACCCTGGGTCCAAAGGTCATATGCACTCCTGACTCTTCTTGCTTGGTGGTAATGAGGTCCCCCTCCTCTCTGCTTGATTTTCTTTTATATCTCAAAAGAGATTGACTCAAAATACAACCTAATCCTGCAGAGTGAGTCCTGCCTCATTAACATAACTGCCTCTAATCCTGCCGTATTAACATCATAGAGGTTAGGATTTACAACACATAGAATAATCATATCAGATCACAAAACTGTGGACCACACAACACTGGGCATCATGGTCTAGCAAAGTTGACACACATTTTGGGAGGCAGAATCCAGTCCATAACAGTGACCTTATGTATTAAAAAGCAAACATTGCCTGGTCCTGCGCCATCTCCAAAAGCAGCGATATATTTGATCCCATTGTTGAGGCCATTGTGTTAATCCATCTCGTGGAGCAAGGTAATAATAACAGGGCATTTGCATTTTAGTTTTTTTGTTTTTTTTTTTAAGGGCCCCTTGTTAACCCTCTGCTTTGCCAGTGATGACCTTTTGTAGAGATTGCCTTTCCTGATTACGTGTCCAAAGTGAATGAGCCAAAGTCTCACCATCTTCGCTTCTGAGGAGAATCTGGTTGTATTTCTTCTAAGAGTGATTTGTAGGCTTTTCTGGCAATCCACAGTATGAAACCTTACCCACATCTAAAGCAGAGCTTGATCTGGTTGGGGTGGAGCGGGGGAGGACAGAGGAATGAGCAGGACTACTTCCTCCTGGCCCACATGGCACCTTTGCAGAAATTAGAAAACACCAATTTTCCTTCAGACACTCAGCTGCCCTCTGCCAGAACATGGTCATTGAAAACGATCAGTTGGTGGTGTTCATGATGGGTTCCCCTGCTGTGCCTTGCATAGACCTCAGGTAACAGCCCTGTGGGGAGGAGCCCCTGCACATTTAGCTTCCCCCTCCTCCTAACTGCACCCCAACCCCCCATGTGCTTGCAGAACCTGAAAACCTCCAAAATAAGAGTGGGGTTGACGACGTGTGCGCGCGCGCATGCGTGTATACGCGCGCTACGTTTATGCTGCGGTCAGATAAAATCTATCTCTAATAAACTCCATGCTCAACAAACTGCTTCATTGACAAGAAAATACAGCACACAGCTAAAAGTCAGATTCTCAAGAAACAAAACTTAGAAATGAGTTGAGAAGGACCAGATTCTGGTGAATTTAATAAGGGCCAAGTAAGTGGTTAAGAAAGAGAAGCGGGGGCCACAGCCACCTGGTTCCCAGTCCTTTTAGTAATCAGTACTTTGTTTCTGTTTGATTCTAGAAGGGGGCTTAGTGCAGACTTGCTGAGGGTAGGAATATTTCCAGAAAGGTTGAAGAGATAATACTTGAGAGTAGGACCAAAGGTGTGGAAGCCCCAGCTGTAAAGAAGGTGCTGTCTTCTCCCTGTAATAAAAATAGCTTGTGAATTCTTTTCTTATCAAGAATGGCCGTTTTTAAAATGGCCATTTTATTCAGGTTACAGAAATAATTGTTAGTTGCCTCCAACTCATGGTGTCCCCATGCACAATGGAATGAAACACTGCCAGATCCTGCACCATTGCCATGATGATGATCAGGTGTGGATTGGACCGTTGTGATCCACAGGGTTTTCATTGGCTGACTTCCAGAAGTAGATGACCAACCCTTTCTTCTTGTCCATCTTAGTCTGGACGCTCCACTGAAACTTCTGTCAGCATCATAGCAACGTGCAAGCCTCCCCTGACAGATGAGTGGTTGCTATGCATGAGTGCATTGGCCAAGGAATTGAACCTGGGTCTCCCATATGGAAGGCAAGAATTCTACCACTAAACCACCAGTGCCCCCGCACAGACATAAGGAGTTATAATAGTGCACATATTATAGGCTAATATTACCTAGAAAGTGAAAAACCTCTCTGAATTCCATCCTTCTGCCATCTCCTCCCCCTCTCCTTTAGAGATAAAAATTAATGATCAATAGGCCCAATATTTCCCTCTATGTTTATGCAAACCTATATCTCCCTCCCTTTCTTCTTTTCCCCCATGGAATTAGGCCACACGCACAGAAAGTTTTCCAGCTTGTTTTCTCCGGTTAGGACTGAGTGTGACCATCTTCTGCACCTGTGCATACAGAGATACTGTTTTATCTTTAACAGCTGTGTAACGTTCCGTCATGTGGACATAATGTAATTTATTCAACCAGTTTCTTATGGATGGATATTTGGGTTGGTTTTCATTTTTTGTTTATACATTTTGCACAAGTATTGCCATAGAATACACTCCTAGTAGGGGGGTGTTGGGTTAAAGAGCGAGTACATTTCTCTGTAGGAATCTGCCCTATAAAAGGTGGGATCAGTCAGTTTACCTTCTTACCAACGCTGCCTGATGGTGCTCAGTTCCTTGCTCTCTCTACACACGAGCATAAGCAACATTTTTAATCTCTTTTCATCTGATAGATAGAAAACCACTCACTTTAATTTATCTTTCTTTAATTAAGAGGGAGGGTGAGCATCTTGTCATGATTTTTATCCATTGGCATCCTTTTCTGTGGTCTTTTTTCTTTAATTCTAATATGAAGCAGAGCTTCAGCCTGACCCACAAACATCAGTTGACAGATAACCAACGAGCCGCCCTTCCAGATGGCAACCTCATCTAAATGGCGTATGCTGCTTGCCATTTGACAAAATAACTTATTTATTCTTGGGAAACAGGGGAGAGAAAAAGAACTGACTGCTCAGCAGAGCCTGTATTATTTTCATTGTTGTTATCGATACCGCATTTGTCAGACCACTGTGCTCCCTTGAGAGGGCACTGCTTCGCTTGTAAGTATTACAAAGGATTTGGGACATCTTTTATGCAGAAAAATTGGCTTTAGAAGTTGAAAAGAAAAAGGACTCACTTCTTTTGTATTCTGTAAAGGTTTAATAAGGAAGCTGCAGGTTGTAGGTAAGTGGTCCCCTTGCTTATGAAAACAGTCCTGCCTTACATTTGTAGTGAGACATCACATGGACAAAGCCCTCCTATGCAGCAGGTTCTTACTATGAATACAACTCCAGAGCTATAGTTGTTAAAACTACATTTATTCAACGTCTGGAACTGAAGGAAGAATAGGGGAAAAATAAACTATTAGAACATAATTACAAAATAATTCAGACCAAGTAGAACCGATCTCCCTTTTTTAAGATTTAGGGTGCTTCGTATCCTTATGTGGCTAAGGTGTCTGTGATAAACACAAATGCCTGTAGTTCAGCTAAGGGAAAAGAAGACTTCAGAGAAATTATGTCTTAAAGGATGAGTGGAATTTATAAAAAGGATTGGCTTAAAACAATGGCATCACTAGGGGGTTCAGGGGCTGCAGACTGTACCAGGTGACACTGTCAGAGGAGGTGACACCAAAAATGACTGTCTGTGAAACATATGTGCAGTGTTCCAGCAGAAATTCATTATTTTTTATAAAAATATACCTGTATTTATAACAACAAAAAAAATTTTTTTTTTTCATAAGCCCAGCTTACATGTGTCAACATACCTACAAGGCTAAAACTCTACGTTAACTTACTTTGGAACCTTCTAATGCGCTCTGGTCAGAGCTGTCATTATTACCCAAATACAATGATGCCTCAAATCATGTGTATTTTTTTGCAAGTGCCTACAAGCGCACTCTGCTGTTTTCATTGCCGCCTGTGTTTTTATTGTCGCTGATTTTGTCACATTTTCTGATGTTTTAGCTACAATATTGTGGTAATTAGCATGGGGGGATGACATCATGCATTACCACACTGAGTGACAGCAACCCTAGTGATGCCATTGTTTTAAAATAGATTTAAATGTAGGAAAGTATGTAGCATAGAGCAGTGTGCTGAGTTCCTGTGGGAGAGTAATAGAGACACGGGAAGTAGAGGCGAGGTCAGACGGGCGAAGGCACCAACTACTATCATCTGAATGAAAATGGGATTTTTTTTAGAAAATAGCTTTTCGAACAAGTCTTTTTATTTGGGGCATGACATGGTCAAGGCAGTGTTTTCGGAAGATTAATTTGGCAACTTCTTTGGGGATGGAAAGAGAAGGAAGAGACTTGGAGTCTAGTGGGTGACTGTGGGTCCATCCAGATCTGCAGTGATGGTCTGGACCAGGGCCGCAGAAGAAGCAATGGAGAGGAAGTCAGTGACTAGGAGAGAGACATCATGAAGAGAAAATTCCCACAACTTAGACAGTTTCTAAAAGAGGTGATATGGAATAATAGAGGAATTCCCTAGAGCTCTGGGGTTGCCTCACGCCTTAAAACAGTGATGTCACACATTGATCCAAGACTGCTGCGTCAATTGCCTAAATGCCTGATAAAGGTCAAAATATGCTTTAAAATGGACACTTTTAAAATAAAAGGAATACTTTTTAAAATATTACTCTGCAAGAAGTGTTCCGTCTGAAAGCCATGATAGGGAATTTTTTTGAAGCTCTAAAAACCTGTGGTTTTTCTTGTCTTATAGAAGTTCTCCTACACTACAAGGGAAGGTCCAAAGGCTTCTCTAAGTCCGTTTTGCCATCTTCATGTAATTGCATTTCAACCCCATAGTTATGCCCATTAGAGCTCAGACTGGAACCCAAACACCATCACAAATCATGTGAATTTGTAGAACGCCAAATTGATCTGATTTCAAATACTTTTTTTCACAGACCTATGAAGGAAATTAGTACCTTTTCATAATGAATCAATTCAAACCTGTAAGTATAAAGGGGGAAAAAAAAAAAGCTGTGTGTAAAAATGTCCCTGGGTGGCATAAACACCTTGTGCTCAACTACTAGCCTAAAGGCTTCCAAAATGGACCCACCCAGCAGTGCCATAGAATAAGAAACATCCGGTGATCTGCTTCAGAAAGATGACAGCCAAGAAAACCCTACCAAGCAGTTCTACTCTGTAACACATGGGGCTGATGTGAGTCAGAGCTGACTCAGTGGCAACAGATTTGGTTTTGGTTTTTGGTTTTATGCATAAAAAGGATTCAACCAGATCTAGGACAAAATATTCAAATAGTATCCAAAATGAATCTGAACCAAACCTATACTTGAGTTCTTGGTCTCATTGAAGCTTGCTGTAATTAAGTGATCACCACTTACCATTCACTATATGATAACATGTGAAACACCCAGCAAAATGCCAAGGATACTCAATGTAACTGCCCTTCTCGAACCATGCCACTTTGAATTCAACATTAATTGCATTTTTCAACTGAACACCAGGTTCCTAAGAGTAATGACTAAAATACATTTTTATGTGAGTCAAATCACATCTTCCCCAGAATTCTGTTTGGGGCATTAAAAACACCATGACTATAAGAAATTTTAAGGGCGGGAGGGCGGGGAGGCACTGTCAGCAAGAATTACCCTAAAGAATCAGGCCTACTAAGTTGGATTCTGAAACACTAAGCTAAAGTAGTAAATGAAGTTAGGTCTAGGTTACCAGTCTGAGGTCAGGAACAACAAAAAGTCTAGGATAAACGCAGGAGGAATGGAGGCATTGAAATCAGGCCACAAAACCTAATATCAAAATCAAGGTCCAAACGGAAGACTGGGTGACACATTCAGATCCTAAGCAGCAAAGTAGGTTAGACGAAGGCCTTCTCAGAAGTTCCGTAAACACTGGGATGATAAGTAGCTTCATCCCCTGTGCCAAATGTGGTCATTTGGTAGTGGCTGTATTTTTTTTTGCCTGGTAGTGTAGTTGAGAAAGATCAGGAGGCCAAGTGCAGGCTCAGCATGTCAGAAACCTGTGGTTGGCGATAACTCCTGCAGGCACAGACGTGTACAGCTTTAGCGTTTCTGCATAACAAAGACTTGTGTGGACCAATCCAGTTAGAAGAGAAGTTGGAAAGTTGTGCTATATTTACACAGTGCATTTTCCTAGCTGCTAAGTGTGTCTGGGGAGTCCCTGAGTGATGCAGACAGTTCACGTGCTTAACTGCTCACCAAAAGGTTAGAGATTCAAGTCCATGCAGAGAGGCCTCAGAAGAAAGGCCTGGTGATCTTCTGAAAACTCAGCCACTGAAAACCCTGTGGAGCACAGTTCTACTCTGACACACATGGGGTCACCATAAGTTGGAGTCTATTCAGCCACAATTGGTATGGTGGTATATTTGGAGTGGCTTGGTAAAGGGGGAACCAATGGTATTTACCAGAGAAGGTAACCAAAACTGCTGCAGGCAGCCCCTAGGTGCCACCACAGGGACCACATCTATGCCCTCCCTGCTCTGGGCCTTTACCTGCCCATCTACCCTGTCAGTGTCTCATCATGACAGCCTTATGGAAGCATAGGACTACAGTACCTGGTGTTTCCCTACACAACCTCAGCAAATGCCCTTCACTTAGACCATGCTGTGAATGGCACCCCCTAGAGTTGTGCAACACGATAGCCCTACCAGTCAGTAGCACTGCTATAATTTTGTTGTAAGCTCTCCCAAATTTGTTTTAGGCTGATGGGTTATGAGTAAAGCAATTAATAAATTGCAGTTCTCCTGTGGCCTGCCCTAGGCTTCATGTCACATTGACTATCACTACGAGGTCAGACCTGGGTGCCATTTGGCAACAAGTAGCTTTCCATGGCCAGAATCAATTTTCTCAGTGCAAACAATTCTTTCTCTGGCATTGGATATGAAAGCTTAGGAGAGGGAATTAAAAAGGAAGGTAAGAAGTAGAAACAGCCTCTTCAAAGTATGCTAACGAGGTCAGCAGTTTGAATCCACCAGCCACCCCTTGGAAACTGTATGGTGCAGTTCTACTCTGTCCTACAGTGTCGCTATGAGTCAGAATCGACTCAACGGCAATGGATTTTTTGATTCTTTGAGTGTAGCTGAAGCCCAGATTATCTGACTGTCCTGTTGCAATCCTGCTCCTAAAGTGTCTCAGCTGCTCTAGGGAGACACAGACTCAAAAGTGTGTCATCCTTCTCTCTTTGATTTTAGACAAATTTCTTAAAGCATCCTGGCCCCAGCTGTCTCCTCTGTAAAAGAGTGGCGTGGGTGGGAGGATGGTGCTAGTCACCCCTAAGCCAAATTTTCTGATAGAACCTTTCTCTAGTTGTGGTCTATATGCTTAACCCTGAAGTCTCCATGCCCGTCTCCTCCTTGACCACCTTCCCACCATTTCCAGGGACTCTCACTGCTCGCTTTGGTGCTGCTAGCAGCCCATTGCCATTTCCTCCGGTTTTGGTTCATGATCCCTTTTTCTGACGTTGATGAAATTCCCTATGAGGACAAGTGACTGTACTTGTTTATCAAATGTAGTGAGAAAAAGGTTGAGAAAATATTATTGCACATTTTCTTAGGCTCCTCCCAGCCTCATGGCCAAGGACCCAAAGGTCTTGACAGGCTTTGAAGTGGAGTCAGCAGCGGTGCCCCCAGATTGGGCTGTATGTGTGGTAGGGACAGGAGGCTGCTGGGGAGGAGGTGCCTCTGCATGCCCACATGTTTTTTAAAAACATTTGTCCAGGAAGCACAGTGATTGCTAAACATGTGCTCGAGGCTACCTGGAAGTACAGGAGCCAAGTGAAGTAGGAGGCAGAAAACCACACACACATAGTCCCTGATCCTGAAATCCCTTTAACCAGGAGGCTCATTCTTGTATTCTATAAACCAGTTGCTTTCAAGTTGATTCCAACTCATGGCAACCTCATGGGTGTCAGAGTAGAACCGTGCCCCATAGGGTTTTCAATGGCCTTTCTTCTGAGGCACCTCTGGGTGGATTCCAACCTCCAGTCTTTCAGTTAGTAGCCAAGTACTTAACCATTTGTACCACCTAGGCAGCATATAGCCATCATTTTATCAGAGTTATGGTCATCTTTTCTAAGATTACGTTACTGACACCTTACTATACTCTTCCCCTTTATGCACCTCTACCTTTCCTTCCATCAGTATGAAAGGCTTTTACTAAAGTCATCTTTAACCATTTGTGCCACCCAAACACTCCTTTTTATTCTATAGGAAACTGAAATTAAAATACCAATGAGGAAGGAAGCTCTAATTTCCATTAACACAGAAATGACTGTAGTGGTGCAAGACTTTTCCATGTGGATGGAGGCTCTGGGCACAAGAGGAGAGGACTGTGAGTAATGAAATAACCGCCAAGGGCCTCAAATGTGCCCACTCTGTAGTTTGAGTGAGTGTAAGGGTGATGTCAGACCTCAGCTAACTTCAGGAGGAGGAAAATCATAATCAGCATCGGCCCAAAGTTGATCCCCATGAGGTGGAGGTCAAACATGTCTCTAGTCTCCAACTTTTCACCATTTCTGCCACCAGCCTGTCCTGACACAACACTCTCTACATCTCTGTGAGGGTTTGATAATTTGTTGCAATGGCTACACGAAACTCACAGATCATACTCAAAATTATGGGGTTTATTAGGGAAGTTAACAGGCTACAATTCAGGATCAGGATTGACTTGGAAGTAACAGAACAACTCAGGAGACAGGATACAGTTAATCAATCAGGACAGCTTCTAATCAAGACAGCCCTCAGCCCCAGCTGCCCCTGGGCTCTTCCACTTGGGCATGGCCTCTGCCCTGCTTGGGCAAGTGTTACAGCTCTTCAACTCTGCCAATAAGTGTCCGGAGGCATCCTGCTCCACCAGCAAGCCTCCTGTCCAAAGGCACTCAGCTCTCTTACTCCCTGAGGCAGGAAGCCCACTGCAGAAATTTCACACTGTTCTCCTGGTCCTTCCCACTTGTGTGCCGTCTTGTGCCATCTTGCGCAGTCTCCAACACTTCAGCTCTGTCTTCTGGGTCTAGGAGGTTCACAGCACAGGGACTCTGGGTCAAAACGAACGCACTCCACTCCCAGCTCTTTTTCTTGTGGTAGTGAGGTCCCCTTCAAACTCTGTGGGATTGACTCTTTTAAGCCTAGTGGGATGGCACAACTGACCAATTCGCTTGATAGACCACAGCACCTTATTTGCATAGTCATTGTCCAATCCCTGCAAGAGTTTACAAACCTTATTTGCATAGCCCCAGCTAATCATTTTGTGGGAGTTAAGAGACCACGGCTAGAAAGGCCAGATAAAAGCAATTCAACTTGGAGCAACTCTGAAGGGTCATCCCAGCTTCAGAGCTCCCACACCAGTCATTTTAACTAAATTATCTTACAATTTGCCAGTTGGTTTACAAGAGCACCTTGGGTTTTTTAGTTATTATGTAATCATGTATCTGCAAATAGAAATGTTGTCTCTTTCCGACACTTATAAAAATTCCACTTTATTGGTTTTTTTTTTAGCTAGAGCTAGTGAAACAATGCAGAATACTCATTGAGCATTCCCAATCTTGTTACTGCTTTTATTGGGAACAGTTTATGCAACACATATTCCTAGATAGGAGCCTGAATCAGAAAGGAAAAAGATGTTGCTGGGATTGTTGACAAATTTGAATGAGGTGTGTGGAGTGGATGGTTGTATTGCATTGCTGTTCATTTCCTGATTTGGGGGGCTGTGTGCTGTAGAGTAGGAGAGTGTCCTTTCTTGTGGGAAATGCACACTGGAGTGTTTCAAGATGAAGGGACATCATGTCTACAACTTGCTCTCTAAAATTACAAAAAAAGATAACTGATAATGGTGGGGGAACGGAGATGAGAGAATAAATGTGTTCAACCGTTAACAATTGGGAATCTGAGTGAAGATGATTTGGGAGTTCTTTGTGAAATTTTCTTTAGGTTTGAAATTATTTCAAAATAAATTGTTTAAAAATTCACACAAATATTTCCAGCTTTCAGTGGCAAATGCTGTGCTTTAGACCATTAAACAATCTGACTGACTTTACATTCCATACCATGTGTCCAGGTTTCTCCGCTTCACTTCTCTTCTCTCGTCGCTCCTCTCTTTTTCTCTTTCTTTCTCTTTCCTCTTGTCTTCCTCCTTCACCTCTGTCTCTCTGTCTCTCTTCCTACAAGCTTGTCATCAGGTATACTCTTGTTACCGTTACGAGTTAAAACCTCAGGAAAACTCTATCTGCAGATGGTTGCTCTGAGCTATTTAGGAGGGACTGACTACTTTTAAAGCTATAATTTAGTTGAACTGAAGACCTGGTTCCCATCTGGCTCTGATAGTGATGAGAGGCCTGCTTTGGTACTTATGTCCTAGGAATGAGCATGGAACCAACATTTGGAAAGGTCTTCCAAGGTGATTAGAAGGCATTTTGAGGCATTTTCCCTTGAGCTAATTTAAATTTAATTTCTCATTTGACTCAGATTACTTAAGGTTTTGAATATCTTGATCAAGATCAACTGCAGTGTGTGGCAAATCCCACTAAATTTAGAGCTAGAGTGGTGAATTCTTTTCACAGCGATAAGAGGCTTCTGTTCTGACTGAAGGCCTGATGAGGTTTTGGGGAACCCACTCAAATGGAAAGTCATAATGAGCTTGCAATGACAGAATAAGTAGCATAACACTGGTCAATAATCAGCTCTGAAACATGTCATAAGCAGCCATATTTGCCCTGGGATTGTTCAATCTGGGCCAAGTGGTGGCATTCTAGATTTGGGAGCAGGTGGTCAATGTCACTTGGGTAGAGGTATCTGCAGGGGTTTCCAGGACATGAGGAATAGAATAGGGATGCCGGGAAAGGCCATGTCTTAACTGAAATACAGATCAGTAAAGTGGATAAATGCTTAGGCTTTGGAACCGGACTTTTGGGTTGATTCTCTGCTCTTCCACCTACTAGTTAAATAACCTTGAGCAACTTACTTAATCATCTCATGCATGAGCTTCCTCTATAAAATGGGCTTAATAATAACCTGTTTCTTACAGGATTTATTGAGAATAACTCATGAAGCACTTACAACAGTGGGGACTCAGAGCCATGTAGGAGAACAATGGTGCTTATTAAGCTAACTTCATCTGGCAGAAAGGCAGAATGGACAGGAATAGTCTGAAGGCCCAAGAGGGAACCACCAGGTGCTAGCTCCAGGTGAACTGTCAACTCAGAGCATCTCACAGTTTCTTATGATCTTTAAAATCTTAAATGATTTTTTTAATCAAATTTTAATTGTAGGAATTTTCATGGCAAATATCAGAAAAATTATTAAATATTTTTCCATTTTTAAAAATTGTGCTTTAAGTGAAAGCCTACAATTCAAGTCAGTTTCTCATATAAAAACTTACACACACTGTTTTGTGATCCTAGTTGCTCTCCCTGCAATGTGACAGCATACTACTTCTCTCCACCCTGTATTTCCTGTGTCCATTCAACCAGCTCCTGTCCCCCTCTGGCTTCTCACCTCACCTCCAGACAGGAGCTGCCCAGATAGTCTAATGTGTCTACTTGAGCTAAGAAGCACACTCCTCACTAGTACCATTTTATGTCTTGTAGTCCAGTCTAATCTTTGTCTGAAGAGTTGGCTTCGAGAATGGTTTTAGTATTGGGCTAATAGAGAGTCCAGGGCCCATGACTTCTGGGGTCCCTCTGGTCTCAGACCATGAAGTCTGGTCTTTTTACTAGAGTTTCAGATCTGCATTCCACTTTTTTGCTGCTCCATCGGGGATTCTTTGTTGCGTTCCCTGTCAGGGCAGTCATTGTTGGTACCCTGGTACCATCTAGTTCTTCCAGCCTCAGGCTGATGAAATCTCTGGCTTGAGTGGCCCTTTCTGTCTCTCTGGCTCATATTTTCCTTGTGTCTTTGGTGTTCTTCATTCTCCGTTGCTCCCCATGGGATGAGACCAATTGATGCTTCTTAGATGGCCACTTGCTAGCTATTATGACCCCAGACTCCACTTAAATGATTTCTTAAAATGTGTCCTTTAGTTAATTTTCTAAGTGTTGAAATTTTTTGTGTTTATTTATAAGCTCCCTATGGGTAAGTTAAATTTTCCTCTATTAAAAATTAATAAGTAATATTATAAACTATGAATTTATTGGCTTTATTATATCATATCATATTATCATAATATAACATTTATTATATCACATAGCATATTTATTTACCTTATAAATTTTATAACCTGTTGCCGTCGAGTCGATTCCAACTCATAGCGACCCTGTAGGACAGAGTAGAACTGCCCCATAGAGCTTCCAAGGAGCACCTGGTGGATTCAAACAGCCGACCTTTTGGTTAATAGCCATAGCTCTTAACCACTACGCCACCAGGGTTTCCTTATAAATCTTATACATATTAAAACTTAAAAATGTTTGCTTCATTTAAACTAGTAATTTCATTACTAGGAATTTTCTCTAACTATTCAGAGTTACTCTCAATGATTTATGTAGAATGGTCATCGCAATGTTATTTATGATATCAATATTAAAGAATTGGAAATAATATAAATGTCCATTCATAAGGGGATGATTTAAATAAATTGTTATTTAGAATATAAAATGGAATATTATGCAGTTTTGAAGGCAATGACAGGGAGAAGCCATCTGCAGGGAGAGGGTATTGACGGGTACATGTTTCCATGTGCCAGTTCACATTTCACAAAGTACACTAAGCCAACCACTGAGTACAGAGCTTGCTGTTGTTGTTGTTAGGTGCCGTCGAGTTGATTTCGACTCATAGTGACCCTATCCACAACAGAACAAAACACTACCTGGTCCTGCGCCATCCTTACAATCCTTGTTATGCTTGAGCCCATTGTTGCAGCCACGGGGTCAATCCACCTCTTTGAGGGTCTTCCTCTTTTCCCCTGACCCTGTACTTTGCCAAGCATGATGTCCTTCTCCAGGGTCTGACCACTCCTGACAACATGTCCAAAGTATGTAAGATGAACTCTCGCCATCCTTGCTTCTAAGGAGCATTCTGGTTGTACTTCTTCCAAGACAGATTTGTTCATTCTTTTGGCAGTCCGTGGTATATTCAATATTCTTTGCCATCACCACAATTCAAAGGTTCAATTCTTCTTTGGTCTTCCTTATTCATTGTCCAGCTTTCACATACATATGACGCTATTGAAAATACCATGGCTTAGGTCAGGTGCACCTTAGTCTTCAAGGTGACGTCTTTGCTTTCCAACACTTGGAAGAGTTCCTTTGCAGCAGATTTACCCAAGGCAATGCATTGTTTGACTTCTTGACTGCTGCTTCCATGGGTGTTGATTGTGGATCCAAGTAAAATGAAATCCTTGACAACTTCAATCTTTTCTCCATTTATCATGATGTGGCTCATTCCTCCAATCCTGATGCCCCATTCTTCGTATAGTCCAGCTTCTAGGATTATTTGCTCAGCATACAGATTGAATAGGTATGGTGAAAAGATATAACCCTGATGCACAGCTTTCCTGACTTTAAACCAATCAGTATCCCCTTGTTCTGTCCAAACAACCGCCTCTTGATCTATGTGCAGGCTCCTCATGAGCACAATTAAGTGTTCTGGAATTCCCATTCTTCTCAATGTTATCCATAATTCGTTGTGATCCACACAGTCGAATGCCTTTGCATAGTCAATAAAAAACAGGTAAACATCCTTCTGGTATTCTCTGCTTTCAGCCGGGATCCATCTGACATCAGCAATGATATCCCTGGTTCCAAGTCCTCTTCTGAAACCAGCCTGAATTTCTGGCAGTTCCCTGTCGATATACTGCTGGAGCAGTTTTTGAATGATCTTCAGCAAAATCTTGCTTGCGTGTGATATTAATGATATTGTTCTAAATTTCCACATTCGGTTGGATCACCTTTCTTGGGAGTAGGCATAAATACCAAAAAAGACCAAGATGGATGTCAGAGGAGACTCTGAAACTTGCTCACGAACATCAAGCAGCTAACGCAAAAGGAAGAAATGGTGAAGTAAAAGAACTGAACAGAAGATTTCAAAGGGTGGCTTGAGAAGACAAAGTAAGGTATTATAATGACATGTGCAAAGAGCTGGAGATAGAAAACCAAAAGGGAAGAACACACCCGGTGTTTCTCAAGCTGAAGAAAATGTCAACCCTCGAGCTGCAATGGTGAAGGATTCCATGGGGAAAATATTAAATGACGCAGGAAGCATCAAAAGAAGATGGAAGGAATACACAGGGTCATTATACAAAAAAGAATTAGTTGATATTCAACCATTTCAAGAGGTGGCATATGATCAGAAACTGATGGTACTGAAGGAAGAAGTCCAAGCCGCTCTGAAGGCACTGGCGAAAAACAAGGCTCCAGGAATTGATGGAATATCAACTGAGATGTTTCAGCAAAGGGATGCAGTGCCAGAGTTGCTCACTCATCTATGCTGAAAAATATAGAAGACAGCTTCCTGGCCAACTGACTGGAAGAGATCCATATTTATGCCTATTCCCAAGAAAGGTGATCCAACCAAATAAAGAAATTATATAAGTACAGAGTTTAGCATTCTTGAATGAAGTCAAAATTATGGGAAAAGTTAAAGTAGAAGAAACAGTTAACTACCTTATGTAATCTAGAGGCATTTACTAGCTACTGTGCCACAAAATAGCTCTCTTGGGTTATTCAACCTGAAATGCCCAGATTATGCATTCCTTGTAGTAATTAACCCTGCCAAGCAAATCATTAATAATGCAGTACAAATTATGTTATCCAATTACTCACCTGGCAAGGATATTCAGTATTTAAATTTAGGACAGCCAATATTTGATCAAACAAACTAGGAAAAAGGAAAAGTCAGACCATCTGACATAGATGGTTTCCATTATAATGCAAGTATCTCACAAGTCTTGACTTCCAGCTAGATATCTCTCCCTGAGGTCCAAACTTAAATTTCCACTTGTTTATTATACATCTTCATCTGGATATCCCAGCCCATTCTCAACACCTTCTCCCCCTTTTGTAATGATACAGTGTCAAATAACAATACTAAATGTGTATGCATTTACACAGAGCATCAAGATACATGAAGCAAAATCTACAAAACTAAAAGAACAAATAGACAAATCCACCATCATAGAGCTTTTAGCACACTCTGTAATTGATAGAATAAAAAACAGATTAAAAAACTGATAAGAACATAGAACATTTAAACAGTATTAATCAACTTGGCCTAATCAACATATATAGAATATATTGTTTTCAAGTACACGTGGAACATTCATCAAAATAGACCATATACTAAGCCATAAAGCAGGTCTTGATAAATTTCAAAGGAATAAAATCATGCAGATTATGTTCTCTGATCACAAAGGGATACACTAGAAACCAATATAAAAAGATAACTAGAAAGTACCAAATATTTGAAAATCAAGCAACACACATCTAAATCACCCATAGATCAAAGAAGAAGTCACACAAAGGAAATTACAAAATATTTTGAATTGAACGGTAACAAAAATACAACATATCAAAGTTTGTAGGGTGCAACCAAAGCAATCCTTAGAGGAAAATGTACAGCTTAAGATATACGTATTAGAAGTAGAAGAAAAGAAGACTAGAAAAATCAGTTGATCTAAGCTTCCACATCTCATGAAAAAAAAGAGCAAATCGACAACTTCTTCTGCAGTCTGCCTTTCCTCATATTTTGAAGCCAGAAGACTTGGAACCATTCTAAGTTCCTTCTTCCTCATCTGACCCCTCATAGCCAACTTATCAACATATCCTATCAATTATACCTCACAGTTTTCTATCTGTTTGGCTACTTTCTATCTTTCTGCCACTGTCTCTGTTCATCTCCTTACTTTTTTGCAGGTGGATTATATCAATAGCATCTTCACTGGTCTCAAATCTAATTTTGTTTTTGCTGCTGTTGTTAGTTGCCATTAAGTTGGCTTGGACTTATGGCTACCCCATGTACAATAGAATGAAACATTGCCCAGTCCTGTGCCATCTTCACAATCGCTGGTATACTCAAGTCCACTGCTGCAGCCACTATGTGTTTTGGGTGTCTTCCAACCTAGGGACTCATCTTCCAGCACTGTATCAAACAATATTCTCTTGTGATCCATCGGCTTTCATTGGCTAATTTTTGGAAGTAGATCATCAGGCCTTTCTTCATCTGTCTTAGTCTGGACTGAATTCTGTCCACCATGTGACTCTGCTAATATTTTAAATACTGGTGGCATATCTTCCGATATCACAGGAACACACAAGCCACCACAGCATGACAAACTGATGGATGGCTATTAGCTAACTTTGCTTCCCTCTATTTCTTTTGAAAATCAGCCACTAGAGTAACCTTTCTAAAATACAATTTCGAGCCTGGAGGGGAGATGAGAGGGTGGAGGGGGTTAGAAGCTGGCGAAATGGACACAAAAAGAGAGAGTGGAGGGAGAGAGTAATTGGGAGTGTATAGCAAGGTGTATATGGGTTTTTGTGTGAGAGACTGACTTGATTTGTAAACTTTCACTTAAAGCACAATAAAAATTATAAAAAAAATACAATTTTGATTATGTTATAACCCTTAAAAATATTTAAAAGCACTTTATAACCTTCAGTTCAGCATAAAGTCAAACTCTGTGTTATCATAAACAAGATTCTTCACAGACTTGCCTGTGCCTGTTCCTCAATCCTCTTCTTTTGCCAGTCCTCACACACATCCTCTGCTCTAACGATACCAACTGACTTACAGCTCTGCAAAATTGGCGACACGCTCCACCCTCCATGCTATCATGCCTGATCTTTCCTCTGTAGGCAATGTCCTTCTCTGCCTTTTCCACACGGGCAACTTCTATATACTCTTTAGCACAAGAATCATATCATCTGGGAAATCTTCCTTCACCTTTTCCACACAGTGACCCCATGCACATCAGACAAAATGCTGCCTAGTCCTGTGACATCTCATGATGGGTAGAGGATTAGATCATTGTGATCCACAGGGTTTTCATTGACTGATTTTTGGGAGTAAATCACCAGGCCTTTCTTCTGTCTTAGTCTGGAAGCTTCAGTGGAACCGGCTCAGCATCATAGCAACACTCAGTCCTCCACTGCTGGATGGGTGGTGGCTGCACATGAGGTGCTTTGGCTGAGAACTGAACCCAAGTTGTCCGTATGGAAAGTGGAGAATTTCACTACTAACCTACCACTGCTTCCATCTATTCAGAAAATTTTAATTTAGTAACAACCTGTTTGGAGACTATTCCCATTAGACCTTTGCAGGGAATAAAGATCCAGATGAATCTTGAAACCAGTTCTTTACAAACTGTTCAAGTCCTGGCACACATAGAGATTATTTGTTCTGCACACTGTGGTCGATAGATATGGAACAGATACCTAAAGACAAGTAGCTCAGTACACTAAGTCCTGCGGAGCCCCTATCTCAAAACTCTTGTTGGTTAACCAAGCATTCCCTACACACACTGGACAGTTGTGCCTCTAATAAAAGAACAAATCTTCACCTGCAGAGAAGAAGGAGAGCTCAGGAGAGCCTCTGCACAAACTCTTCAAATCTGGGGGATTTGCAGAAAAAGGCATGGTAACCTGTGGCATGAATTACTAGGAATACTCACGATTTATTAACATTCATTTATGTCCTTAGAAAAGATTGGGGCTCTAAGAGGTTCAAGATTTTCATTAAAATTTTCCATAATGACAGAGAATCACCAAGGTGGGTTGAGGGGTGGCTGTGAAGCTCTAGGGACGTGCCTGAAGGGAGAAAAAAGGGCACCAGTAAGCAACTAACCTCATAATTTGGCCTAAGTCTGACCTCCAGGCATGGGCATCCCAGCCAAGTTTGATTAGGCCAAGATTCTCTAGCCCTTGGTTTTATTTTTCTGGAAATACATTTGAAAATGTTTAATTCTATGAGAAAAAAGAAAACAATTTAACTTAAAATAAAGCTCTCTCACTTTCTCAAGAGGGCCACTTTGGTTCCTTCTAGCTGCCTTAGCACAAGATACTTATAGCTATAACAACCGGTATGGAATGAGAAATAATCAGCTCAAAAATTACAGAATTCTCCCCCTGAGAAAAAATTTTCTGGCTTTGTTTTTATGGGATGTTTTCATTAAGATCATTGTGTTCTCTCGCAGACAGATCTGGTTTGGAGTCAACATCAAATGAAACAAATATTTCCCAGTCATATTATTTGACCCACGACATTTCCACACAAGCTACCCATTGCCCAGTTGGTTAGACTGTGCATTTACTATTCTCTCTGAGTCAGGAGTGCAGCCCTTGATTTCCATGATCCTCGTGTGGTTTCTCTCTTAGGTCAGAGCTCTGTGCTGACCACCACCAATCAGACATTTTTTCCTTATATACACCTCTCAGCTTTGCTTCTGGTCATGGCCATAAATTGCAGCTATAGTCCCAACCAGCCAACTTGAGAAGTGTGAGACCGAGCCACCCATGTGAGAGATAGGATTAACGTAAAACAAGTTGCACCTTATTTTCGTTTGCTAGTGCTGCTGTTAATCGGAACCTGGAATGTATGAAGTATGAATCTAGGAAAATTGGAAATCATCAAAAATGGAACTCATAAACATCGATATGCTAGGCATTAGTGAGCTAAAATGGACTGATATTGGCCATTTTGAATCAGACACTCATATAGTCTACTATGTGACAACTGGGAATGACAACTCCAAGAGGAATGGTGTTGCATTCATCGTCAAAAAGAACATTTCAAGATCTATCCTGAAGTACAACGCTGTCAGTGATAGGATAATATACATACGGCTACAAGGAAGACCATTTCATACGAATATTATTCAAATTTACACACCAACCACTTGTGCCAAAGATGAAGAAATAGAAGATTTTTATCAGCTGCTGCAGTCTGAAATTGATCAAACATGCAATCAAGACGCATTGATAATTACTGGCAATTGGAATGCGAAAGTTGGAAACAAAGAAGAAGGATCAGTAGTTGGAAAATATGGCCTTGGTGATAGAAACAATGCCAGAGATCAAATGATAGAATTTTGCAAGACCAGTGACTTCTTCATTCCAAATACCATCTTTCACCAACATAAACGGTGACTATACACATGGACCTCATCAGATGGAACACACAGAAGTCAAATTGACTACATCTGTGGAAAGAGATGATGGAAAAGCTCAATATCATCAGTCAGAACAAGGCCAGGGGCCGACTGTGGAATGGACCATCAGTTGCTTATATGCAAGTTCAAGCTGAAACTGAAGAAAATTATAGTAAGTCCACGGAAGCCAAAATACGGCCTTGAGTATATCCCACCTGAATTTAGAGATCATCTCAAGAATAGATTTGACACATTGAACACTAGTGACCGAAGACCAGACGAGTTGTGGAATGACATCAAGGGCATCATACATGAAGAAAGCAAGAGGCCACTAAAAGGACAGGAAAGAAAGAAAAGACCAAGATGGATGTCAGAGAAGACTCTGAAACTTGCTCTTGAGCATTGAGCAGCTAAAGCAAAAGGAAGAATTGATGAAGTAAAAGAATTGAACAGAAGATTTCAAAGGGCCTCTAGAGAAGACAAAGTAAAGTATTATAATGACATGTGCAAAGAGCTGGAGATAGAAAACCAAAAGGGAAGAACACGCCCGGTGTTTCTCAAGCTGAAAGAACTGAAGAAAATTTCAACCCTCGAGCTGCAATGGTGAAGGATTCCATGGGGAAAATATTAAATGATGCAGGAAGCATCAAAAGAAGATGGAATACACAGGGTCATTATACAAAAAAGAATTAGTTGATATTCAACCATTTCAAGAGGTGGCATATGATCAGGAACTGATGGTACTGAAGGAAGAAGTCCAAGCTGCTCTGAAGGCATTGGCAAAAAACAAGGCTTCGGGAATTGGCGGAATGTCAATGGAGATGTTTCAACAAACAGATGCAGCGCTGGAAGTGCTCACTCATCTATGCCAAGAAATATGGAAGACAGCTTCCTGGCCAACTGACTGGACGAGATCCATATTTATGCCTATTCCCAAGAAAGGTGATCCAAGCGAATATGGAAATTATAGAACAATATCATTAATATCACACGCAAGCAAAATTTTGCTGAAGGTCATTCAAAAATAGCTACAGCAGTATATCAGCAGGGAACTGCCAAAAATTCAGGCTGATTTCAGAAGAGGACGTGGAACCAGGGATATCATTGCTGATGTCAGATGGACCTTGGCTGAAAGCAGAGAATGCCAGAAGAATGTTTACCTGTGTTTTATTGACTATGCAAAGGCATTTGACTGTGTGGATCATAACAAACTGCGGATAACATTGCAAAGAATGGAAATTCCAGAACGCTTAATTGTGCTCATGAGGAACCTTTACATAGATCAAGAGGCAGTCATTCAGACAGAACAAGGGGATACTGATTGGTTTAAAGTCAGGAAAGGTGTGCGTCAGCATTGCATTCTTTCATCATACCTATTTAATCTGTATGCTGAACGAATAATACGAGAAGCTGGTCTATATGAAGAAGAACAGGGCATCAGGATTGGAGGAAGACTCATAAACAACCTGCGTTATGCAGATGACAGAACCTTGCTTGCTGAAACTGAAGAGTACTTGAAGCACCTACTAATGAAGATCAAAGACCACAGATCAGTATGGACTGCACCTCAAGATAAAGAAAACAAAAGTCCGCACAACTGGAGCAATGAGCAACATCATGATAAACGGAGAAAAGATTGAAGTTGTCAAGGATTTCATTTTACTTGGATCCACAATCAACAGCCATGGAAGCAACAGTCAAGAAATAAAGAGACACATTGCCTTGGGTAAATCTGTTGCAAAGGACCTTTTCAAAGCGTTGAAGAGCAAAGATGTCATCCTGAAAACTAAGGTGTGCCTGACCCAAGCCATGGTGTTCTCAATCACATCATATGCATGTGAAAGCTGGACAATGAATAAGGAAGGCCAAAGAAGAGTTGACACCTTTGAACTGGGGTGTTGGTGAAGAGAATGAACAAATCTGTCTTGGAAGAAGTGTGGCCAGAATGCTCCTTAGAGGCAAGGATAGCAAGACTGGGTCTTACATACTTTGGACATGTTGTCAGGGGGGATGAGTCCCTGGAGAAGGACATCATGCTTGGCAGAGTACAGGGTCAGCAGAAAAGAGGAAGACCCTCAACGAGATGGATTGACACAGTGGCTGCAACAACGAGCTCAAGCATAACGATTGTAAGGATGGCGCAGGACCGGGCAGTGTTTCGTTCTGTTGTACATAGGGTTGCTGTAAGTTGGAGCCGACTCGATGGCACCTAACAACAACAACAACAGTGCTGCTGTTACAGAGATATCGGAAGTGGGTGGCTTTAAAGAACAGAAATTTATTTTCTCACAGTTCACAAGGCTAGAAGTCCAAATCCAGGACACTGGCTCTAAGAGAAGGCTCTCTTTCTGTGGGCTCTGAGGGAAGATCCTTGTCTCTTCTTTGGTTCCTTGGAGATGTTCACATGGCATCTATCCCCCCTACCCCCCACCCTGTTTGTGCTTGCCTCTCTCTGTGTGTATGTTGTTGCTATTGTTAGGTGCCATCAGGTCGGTTCTGACTCATAGTGACCCTACGTACAATAGAATGAAACACTGCCTGGCCCTATGCCATCTTCACAGTCACTGTTATGCTTGAGCCTATTGTTGCAGCCACTGTGTCAATCCATCTTATCGAAGGTCTTCCTATTTTTTGCTGGCCTTCACCAGAGCAGGTCTTTGCCATTTATCAGCGGAATAACTTTGCTGTGAAGACTTAACTCTTCTGACCCCAGTTTCCTTGTTTATTAAATGAGGAAAATACTGAAGATGTTGCTTTAATAATTAGAGGTAATGAATACAAAACACTTAGAACAATTTATTAATCAAAATATGTGCTTGATAAGTTATTGCTTTCATCATACCTTTAAGTGGAAATGAAATCCTATCATTTTAATGTGATCAAAATAATTTGTTTCTTATGAAGTTACTACTGACCAAGAGCTAAATTTTAAGGCTTTGGTTTTATCAATACAATTTTATACTCCACTTTAGGGGCAATTCATCTTTCATTTCTTCTCCTTGAATAAACTTGTCTATCTGGAAATGGGAGCCTTGGTGGCATAGTTGTTAAATGGCTGCTAACCAAAAGGTCAGCAGTTTGAATTCATCGGCTGCAACTCGGAAACCCTATGGGGCAGTTCTACTCTGTCCTATAGCGTCGCTATGAGTCGGAATTGATGAGATGGCAACGGATTTGGTATCAAGAAATGACTTTGCTTGGGCTCTGAGTTTTCATCTCTTCCCAGCCCTCTCAGCCTTTACAATATGAAAGTTTACCTTTGGCATAAACAGGAGCTACATATAGTAAGGAGTCCCTGGGTGCTGCAAATGGTTAACACATTTGACTTCTCACCAAAAGGTTAGAGGTTCAAGTCTACCCAGGCGAACCTTGAAAGAAAGGCCTGGCAAACTACTTCTGAAGAATCAGCCACTGAAAAACCTATGAAGCTCAGTTCCACTCTGACACATGGGGGGTAACCAAGAGTCAAAATCAACTCCATGGCAACTGGTTGCATATAGCAATGGATTTACAAAGAATAAAGGGGCAAGCTCTTTATTTACTCTGGCGTAGTTGCATTAAATTTCATGTAAAATTTTATGCATGTGGCTTTAAAAAAAAGAGGAAAGCTTCCTGCTCTATCAGCTAAGTGATCTTGGAAGCAAGTGTATTAATTTTGAAGAATTGAAGCACCAAAATAAACAAATTATGTATTTACTTAAAATTGAATCTCCTTAATATAATTCAGAGTTCCATCAATTGGATTTTGTGATAATTCAGATTAAAAGGAATGGGAAGAATATCTGGCAGTAGTAATTATTCTTAAAAACTAAGATGATTCTTTAAAGTAATCTTTAAAATATGTTGACAATATTTTTGTACTTACTTAAAAAATAAAAACTTCTAAAAGGACTGAAATAATTTACATATGTTGTTGTTGTTAGGTCCCCTCAAGTCAGATCCGACTCATAGTGACCCTATGTACAACAGAATGAAACAGTGCCTGGTCTTGTGCCATCCTCACAATTGTTGTTATACTTGTGTCCATTGTTGCAGCCACTGTGTAAGTCCATCTCGTTGAGGGTCTTCCTCTTTTTTGCTGACCCTCTGCTTTACTAAGCATGATGGCCTTCTCCAGGGACTGGTCCCTCCTGATAACATGTCCAAAATATGTGAGACAAAACCTTGCCTTCCTTGCTTCTAAGGAGCATTCTGGCTGTACTTCTTCCAAGACAGACTTATTTGTTCTTCTGGCAGACCAAAGTATAGTCAAAATTCTTTACCAACACCATAATTCAGAGGCACAGAAATATATTCTCCCACAGCCTAGTAGGCTGGAAGTCCGAATTCAGGGTGCCAGCTCCAGGGGACGGCTTTCTCTCTGTCAGCTCTGGAGGAAGGCCCTTGCCATCAAACTTCCCTTGGTGTAGGAGCTTCTCTGTGCAGGAACCCCAAGTCCAAAGGGCTTCTGCTCTCAGCGATGCTTTCTTGGTGGTATGAGGTCCCCCTGCGTTCCCTTCCCTTTATCTCTTGTAAGATAAAAGGTGGTGTAGGCCACACACCCCAGGGAAACTACCTTTACATTGGATCAGGGAGATGACCTTATAATCCCACCCTAATCCTCTTTAACATAGTTTAAATCTTGCCTTATTAACCACAGGCAGAGATTAGGATTTACAACACATAGGAAAATTACAATCACAAAATGGAGGACAATCACACAACACTGGGAATCATGGCCTAACCAAATTGACATATGACAGTCCTTAAAGTGATATCTTTACTTTTAAACACTTTAAAGAGGTCTTTTGCAGCATATTTGCCCAGTGCAATGCATCTTTTGATTTCTTGACTGCTGCTTCCATGGGCGTTGATTGTGGATCCAAGTAAAGTGAAATCCTTAACAACTTCAATCTTTTCTCCATTTATCATGATATTGCTTATTGGTCAGGTTGTTAGAATTTTTGTTTTCTCTATGTTAAGGTGTAATCCATGTTGAAGGCTATAGTCTTTGATCTGTATCAGTAAGTGCTTCAAGTTCTCTGATTTTCAGCAAGCGAGATTGTGTCATCTGCATATCACAGGTTGTTAATCAGCCTTCCTCCAATCCTGATGTCCCATTCTTCTTCATATAGTCCAGCTTCTTGAATTATTTGCTTATTGTATAATTATATATAAACCCCCTCCAAAAAAAAAAAAAAACACTGTGGATGAGTCAATTCTCATAGCAACCCTGCCGAACAAAGTAAAACTGCCCCAAAGCGTTTCCAAGGCTATAATATTTATAGAAGCAGACTGCCACATCTTCCCCTGAAGAGTGAATGGTGGGTTCAAACCACTGATGTTTCAGCTACCAGTTGAGTACTTAACCACTGTGTGACCAGGGCTCCTAAAATTACATAAAAAGAATTAAAACAGGCTGTTTTAATAGTTTTTCTCCATAAAACTATAAGCCAGAATATAGTGGATCATCTGATATATACTCAGGCAAATTTTCATATGTGTAGGAAACAAAAGATATGTGTGTGTATATGCAATATATATAAATATATTTTCTGAATATATATATTCTAAATATATATGATATACATGTATATGTTCTGTATATATATAGTCAGAAAATAAACAGCTTGGATATCACTCAGGGACTCTTACCTGTAAAAGGAAATGAAGATATATGCAAACTGTTTCACAAATAAAGAAAATTGAGAATTCGAAGAATGACAAAGTTGAAGTCCCCCAGGAGCTCCTTAAAAACTCTATGGGGCAGTTCTACTCTGTCCTTCGGAGTCACTATGAGTCAGAATCAACTTGACGGCAACAGGTTTAATTTTGTTTTTTTGTGTGTGGAAAGACACAATGGAAAAGCTCCATATCATCAATCACAACAAGACCGGTGGCTGGATAGCTCATACGCAAGTTCAGGTAAAAGCTGAAGAAAATTAGAACAAGTCCACGACGGCCAAAGTAAGACCTTGAGGATATCGCACTCAAATTTAGAGACCATCTCAAGAATACATTTGACTTATTAAACACTAATGAGGGAAGACCAGAGGAGTTGTGGAATGACATCAAGAACATCATACATGCATGAAGAAAGCAAGAGGTCATTAAAAAGATAGAAAATAGCTTCCTGAGGCGGAGCCAAGATGGCGGACTAGGCAGACGCTACCTCGGATCCCTCTTACAACAAAGACACGGAAAAACAAGTGAATCGATCACATACATAACAATCTACGAACCCTGAACAACAAACACAGATTTAGAGACAGAGAACGAACTAATACGGGGAAGCAGCAATTGTTTCCAGAGCCTGGAGCCAGCGTACCAGTCAGGTACGGCACAAGCACAGAGAGCGGCTCCACCCCCCTGAACTTACCCCGGGAGGGGGACCAGCCGGTTCCACGGGCAGCGTGGGACGCAGCCGGTAGGAGAAGTCCCCGGGAGGCAGTGACTGGTCTTGGAGCAGAAAGAGCAGTGTCCCAGCCGGGGAACCGTCCCACAGGGATTTGGACTGGACGCAGGTACGGCATAAACATGGAGAGTTGCTCCACCCCCCTGAACTAACCCCGGGAAGGGGACCAGCCAGGTGGCGCAGGCGGCGTGAAACACAGCCAGTAGGAGAAGTCCCTGGGAGGCAGCGACTGGTATTGGAGCGGGGAGAACAGCGTCCCAGCCGGGACACTCGGTCACGGCACAAGCACGGGGACCTGCTCCACCCATCTGAACTAACCCCGGGAGGAGGCCCAACTGGTTCTCGAGGACGGCACGACCACGTGGCTGGAGGGACGAGAAGTCCCCGGGAGGCAGCGACTGATTTTGGAGTCGAGAGTGCACCGTCCCAGTAGGGGAGCCTTGACGCTGGGCGTGGGGCTGGAAGCGGAGGATCTGACCGTGACTCCAGCGGGCCAGACCCCCCCCCCGGGCAATCTCCACACAGCCAGCACACATAGGCGACGCGCCCCACGGGAGTCTCAGATATAATAGTCATTCCAAGCAAGACAAGCAACTCTGGCTATATTCTGAGGTGCTACTCTCCTATCTCTCTGTTCCCTCCCCCACCCTCCCCAGGCGGCTTCATTAACATCTGAATAGCCTGAGCCAGAGGGAGAACTCTGATAGGGATCTGACTGCATTTTTTTTTTAGCGGATTTTCTGGAAAAACTAGTTTCCCAGTGATGGCTCGGAGACAACAATCCATATCAAACCACTTAAAGAAGCAGACCATGACAGCTTCTCCAACCCCCCCAAACAAAAGAATCAAAATCTTTCCCAAATGAAGATACAATCTTGGAATTATCAGATACAGAATATAAAAAACTAATTTACAGAATGCTTAATGATATCACAAATGAAATTAGGATAACTGCAGAAAAAGCCAAGGAACACACTGATAAAACTGTTGAAGAACTCAAAAAGATTATTCAAGAACATAGTGGAAAAATTAATAAGTTGCAAGAATCCATAGAGAGACAGCATGTAGAAATCCAAAAGATTAACAATAAAGTTACAGAATTAGACAATGCACTAGGAACTCAGAGGAGCAGACTCGAACAATTAGAATGCAGACTGGGACATCTGGAGGACCAGGGAATCGACACCAACATAGCTGAAAAAAAATCAGATAAAAGAATTTAAAAAAATGAAGAAACCCTAAGAATTATGTGGGACTCTATCAAGAAGGATAACCTGTGGGTGATTGGAATCCCAGAACAGGGAGGGGGGACAGAAAACACAGAGAAAATAGTTGAAGAACTCCTGACAGAAAACTTCCCTGACATTATGAAAGACGAAAGGATATCTATCCAAGATGCTCATCGAACCCCATTTAAGAATGATCCAAAAAGAAAAACACCAAGACATATTATCATCAAACTCACCAAAACCAAAGATAAACAGAAAATTTTAAAAGCAGCCAGGGAGAAAAGAAAGGTTTCCTTCAAGGGAGAATCAGTAAGAATATGTTCTGACTACTCAGCAGAAACCATGCAAGCAAGAAGGGAATGGGACCACATATACAGAACACTGAAGGAGAAAAACTGCCAGCCAAGGATCATATATCCAGCAAAACTCTCTCTGAAATATGAAGGCGAAATTAAGATATTTACAGACAAACACAAGTTTAGAGAATTTGCAAAAACCAAACCAAAGCTACAAGAAATACTAAAGGATATTGTTTGGTCAGAGAACCAATAATATCAGATATCAGCACAACACAAGGTCACAAAACAGAACATCCTGATATCAACTCAAATAGGGAAATCACAAAAACAAATTAAGATTAATTAAAAAAAAAATACACATAACAGGGAATCATGGAAGTCGATAGGTAAAAGATCACAATAATCAAAAAGAGGGACTAAATACAGGAGGCATTGAACTGCCAAATGGAGAGTGATACAAGGCGATATAGAACAATACAAGTTAGGTTTTTACTTAGAAAAATAGGGGTAAATAATAAGGTAACCACAAAAAGGTATAACAACTGTATAACTCAAGATAAAAACCAAGAAAAACGTAACGACTCAACTAACATAAAGTCAAACACTATGAAAATGAGGATCTCACAATTTACTAAGAAAAACACCTCAGCACAAAAAAGTATGTGGAAAAATGAAATTGTCAACAACACACATAAAAAGGCATCAAAATGACAGCACTAAAAACTTATTTATCTATAATTACCCTGAATGTAAATGGACAAAATGCACCAATAAAGAGACAGAGAGTCACAGACTGGATAAAGAAACATGATCCATCTATGTGCTGCCTACAAGAGACACACCTTAGACTTAGTGACACAAACAAACTAAAACTCAAAGGATGGAAAAAAGTATATCAAGCAAACAATAAGCACAAAATAAGAGGAGTAGCAATATTAATTTCTGACAAAATAGACTTTAGACTTAAATCCACCACAAAGGATAAAGAAGGACACTATATAATGATAAAAGGGACAATTGATCAGGAAGACATAACCATATTAAATATTTACGCACCCAATGACAGGGCTGCAAGATACATAAATCAAATTTTAACAGAATTGAAAAGCGAGATAGATACCTCCACAATTATAGTAGGAGACTTCAACACACCACTTTCGGAGAAGGACAGGACATCCAGTAAGAAGCTCAACAGAGACACGGAAGATCTAATTACAACAATCAACCAACTTGACCTCATTGACTTATACAGAACTCTCCACCCAACTGCTGCAAGTATACATTTTTTTCTAGCGCACATGGAACATTCTCTAGAATAGACCACATATTAGGTCATAAAACAAACCTTTGCAGAGTCCAAAACATCGAAATATTACAAAGCATCTTCTCAGATCACAAGGCAATAAAACTAGAGATCAATAACAGAAAAACTAGGGAAAAGAAATCAAATACTTGGAAAATGAACAACACCCTTCTGAAAAAAGACTGGGTTATACAAGACATTAAGGAGGGAATAACGAAATTGATAGAAAGCAACGAGAATGAAAATACTTCATATCAAAACCTCTGGGACACAGCAAAAGCAGTGCTCAGAGGCCAATTTATATCAATAAATGCACACATACAAAAAGAAGAAAGAGCTAAAATCAGAGAACTGTCCCTACAACTTGAACAAATAGAAAGTGAGCAACAAAAGAATCCAACAGGCACCAGAAGAAAACAAATAATAAAAATTAGAGCTGAACTAAATGAATTAGAGAACAGAAAAACAATTGAAAGAATTAACAAAGCCAAAAGCTGGTTCTTTGAAAAAATTAACAAAATTGATAAACCATTGGCTAGACTGACTAAAGAAATACAGGAAAGGAAACAAATAACCCGAATAAGAAATGAGAAGGACCACATCACAACAGAACCAAATGAAATTAAAAGAATCATTTCAGATTATTATGAAAAATTGTACTCTAACAAAATTGCAAACCTAGAAGAAATGGATGAATTCCTGGAAAAACACTACCTACCTAAACTAACACATTCAGAAGTAGAACAACTAAATAGACCCATAACAAAAAAAGAGATTGAAACGGTAATCAAAAAACTCCCAACAAAAAAAAGCCCTGGCCCGGACGGCTTCACTGCAGAGTTCTACCAAACTTTCAGAGAAGAGTTAACACCACTACTACTAAAGGTATTCCAAAGCATAGAAAATGGCGGAATACTACCCAACTCATTCTATGAAGCCACCATCTCCCTGATACCAAAACCAGGTAAAGACATTACAAAAAAAGAAAATTATAGACCTATATCCCTCATGAACATTGATGCAAAAATCCTCAACAAAATTCTAGCCAATAGAATCCAACAACACATCAAAAAAATAATTCACCCTGATCAAGTGGGATTTATACCAGGTATGCAAGGCTGGTTTAATATCAGAAAAACCATTAATGTAATCCATCACATAAATAAAACAAAAGACAAAAACCACATGATCTTATCAATTGATGCAGAAAAGGCATTTGACAAAGTCCAACACCCATTCATGATAAAAACTCTTACCAAAATAGGAATTGAAGGAAAATTCCTCAACATAATAAAGGGCATCTATGCAAAGCCAACAGCCAATATCACTCTAAATGGAGAGAACCTGAAAGCATTTCCCTTGAGAATGGGAACCAGACAAGGATGCCCTTTATCACCGCTCTTATTCAACATCGTGTTGGAAGTCTTAGCCAGGGCAATTAGGCTAGACAAAGAAATAAAAGGTATCCGGATTGGCAAGGAAGAAGTAAAGTTATCACTATTTGCAGATGACATGATTATATACACAGAAAACCCTAAGGAATCCTCCAGAAAACTACTGAAACTAATAGAAGAGTTTGGCAGAGTCTCAGGTTATAAAATAAACATACAAAAATCACTTGGATTCCTCTACATCAACAAAAAGAACACCGAAGAGGAAATAACCAAATCAATACCATTCACAGTAGCCCCCAAGAAGATAAGATACTTAGGAATAAATCTTACCAAGGATGTAAAAGACCTATACAAAGAAAACTACAAAGCTCTACTACAAGAAATTCAAAAGGACATACTTAAGTGGAAAAACATACCCTGCTCGTGGATAGGAAGACTTAACATAGTAAAAATGTCTATTCTACCAAAAGCCATCTATACATTTAACGCACTTCCAATCCAAATTCCAATGTCATATTTTAAGGGGATAGAGAAACAAATCACCAATTTCATATGGAAGGGAAAGAACCCCCGGATAAGCAAAGCACTACTGAAAAATAAGAAGAAAGTGGGAGGCCTCACCTTACCTGACTTCAGAACCTATTATACAGCCACAGTAGTCAAAACAGCCTGGTATTGGTACAACAACAGGCACATAGACCAATGGAACAGAATTGAGAACCCAGACATAGATCCATCCACGTATGAGCAGCTGATATTTGACAAAGGACCAGTGTCAATTAACTGGGGAAAAGATAGCCTTTTTAACAAATGGTGCTGGCATAACTGGATATCCCTTTGCAAAAAAATGAAACAGGACCCATACCTCACACCATGCACAAAAACTAACTCCAAGTGGATCAAAGACCTAAACATAAAGACTAAAACGATAAAGATCATGGAAGAAAAAATTGGGACAACCCTAGGAGCCCTAATACAAGGTATAAACAGAATACAAAACATTACCAAAAATGATGAAGAGAAACCTGATAACTGGGAGCTCCTAAAAATCAAACACCTATGCTCATCTAAAGACTTCTCCAAAAGAGTAAAAAGACCACCTACAGACTGGGAAAGAATTTTCAGCTATGACATCTCCGACCAGCGCCTGATCTCTAAAATCTACATGATTCTGTCAAAACTCAACCACAAAAAGACAAACAACCCAATCAAGAAGTGGGCAAAGGATATGAACACACATTTCTCTAAAGAAGATATTCAGGCAGCCAACAGATACATGAGAAAATGCTCTCGATCATTAGCCATTAGAGAAATGCAACTTAAAACTACGATGAGATTCCATCTCACACCAGCAAGGCTGGCATTAATCCAAAAAACAGAAAATAATAAATGTTGGAGAGGCTGTGGAGAGATTGGAACTCTCATACACTGCTGGTGGGAATGTAAAATGGTACAACCACTTTGGAAATCTATCTGGCGTTATCTTAAACAGTTAGGAATAGAACTACCATACAACCCAGAAATCCCACTCCTAGGAATATACCCTAGAGATACAAGAGCCTTCATACAAACAGATACATGCACACCCATGTTTATTGCAGCTCTGTTTACAATAGCAAAAAGCTGGAAGCAACCAAGGTGTCCATCAACGGATGAATGGGTAAATAAATTGTGGTATATTCACACAATGGAATACTACGCATCGATAAAGAACAGTGACGAATCTCTGAAACATTTCATAACATGGAGGAACCTGGAAGGCATTATGCTGAGCGAAATGAGTCAGAGGCAAAAGGACAAATATTGTATAAGACCACTATTATAAGATCTTGAGAAATAGTAAACCTGAGAAGAACACATACTTTTGTGGTTACGAGGGGGGAAGGGAGGGAGGGTGGGAGAGGGTTTTTTATTGATTAATCAGTAGATAAGAACTGCTTTAGGTGAAGGGAAAGACAACACTCAATACATGGAAGGTCAGCTCAATTGGACTGGACCAAAAGCAAGGAAGTTTCCGGGATAAAATGAAAGCTTCAAAGGTCAGCGGAGCAAGGGCGGGGGAATGGGGAACATGGTTTGCGGGGACTTCTAAGTCAATTGGCAAAATAATTCTATTATGAAATCATTCAGCATCCCACTTTGAAATGTGGCGTCTGGGGTCTTCAATGCTAACAAGCGGCCATCTAAGATGCAAGAATTGGTCTCAACCCACCTGGAGCAAAGGAAAATGAAGAACACCAAGGCCACACGACAACTAAGAGCCCAAGAGACAGAAAGGGCCACATGAACCAGAGGCCTACATCATCCTGAGAGCAGAAGAACTAGTTGGTGCCCGGCCACAATCGATGACTGCCCTGACAGGGAGCACAGCAGAGGACCCCTGAGGGAGCAGGAGTTCAGTGGGATGCAGACCCCAAATTCTCATAAAAAGACCAAACTTAATGGTCTGACTGAGACTGGAGGAACCCCGGCGGCCATGCTCCCCAGACCTTCAGTTGACACAGGACAGGAACCATCCCCGAAGACAACTCATCAGAAATGAAAGGGACTGGTCAGCGGGTGGGAGAGAGACGCTGATGAAGAGTGAGCTAATTATATCAGGTGGACACTTGAGATTGTGTTGGCAACTCTTGTTTGGAGGGGGGATGTGAGCATAGAGAGAGAGGGAAGCCGGCAAAAGTGTCAAGAAAGGAGAGACTGAAAGGGCTGACTCAAGAGGGGGAGAGCAAGTGGGAGTAGGGAGTGAGATGTATGTACACTTATATGTGACAGACTGATTGGATTTGTAAACGTTCACTTGAAGCTTAATAAAAGTTATTAAAAAAAAAAAAGATAGAAAATAAAGAAAAGACCAAAATGGTTGTCAGAAGAGACTCTGAAGCTTGCTCTTGAACATGGAGTAGCTAAAGCAAATGGAAGAAATGATGAAGTAAAAGAGCTGAAAAGATTTCAAAGGGCAGCCTGAGAAGACAATGAAATGTGCAAAGACTAGAGGTAAAAAACCAAAAAGGGAGAACACACTTGGCATTTCTTAAGCTGAAAGAACTGAAGGGAAAATTCAGGCCTCAAGTTGTAGTATTGAAGGATTCTACAGGGAAAATATTAAACTATACAGGAAGCATCAAACGAAGATGGAAGGAATACAGAGTCACTGCACCAAAAAGAATTGGCTGATGTTCAACTCTTTCAGGATGTAGCATATGATCAAGAACCAATGGTACTGAAGAAAGAAGTCCAAGCTGCCCTGAAGGCACTGATGAAAAACCGGGCTCTAGGAATTGATGGAATACCAATTAAGATGTTGCAACAAAAGGATACAGCACTGGAAGTGCTCACTCATCTATCCCAAGAAACTTGGAAGACAGCTACCTGGCCAACTAACTGGAAGAAATCCATGTTTGTCCCATTCTAAATAAAGGTAATCCAACAGAATGCAGAAATTATCGAACAATATCATTAATATCACACACAAGTAAAATTTTGCTGAAGGTCATTCAAAAGTGGTTGTAGCAGTACATCAACAGGGAACTGCTGGAAATTCAATCCGGATTCAGAAAAGGACATGGAATGATGGATATCACTGCAGATGTCAGATGTGTCTTGGCTGAAAGCAGAGAATACCAGAAAGATGTTTACCTGTGTTTTATTGACTATGTAAATGCATTCGACTGTGAGGATCATAACATATTATGGATAACATTGCAAAAAAAGGGAATTCCAGATTACTTAATTGTGTTCATGAGAAACTCGTACATAGACCAAAAGGCAGTCATTCAAACAGAATGGTTTAAATTAAGAAAAGGTGTGTGTCAGGATTGCATCCTTTCACCATACTTATTCAATCTGTATGCTGAGCAAATAATCTGAGAAGGTGGACTACGTGAAGAAGAACGTGGCATCAGGATTGGAGGAAGACTGATTAACAACCGTCGATATGCAGATGACACAACTTCGCTTGCTGAAAGCAAGAGGACTTGAAGCACTTACTGATGAAGATCAAAGGCTACAGCCTTCAGTATGGATTACACCTCAACATAAAGAAGACAAAAATCCTCACAACTGGTCCAATAAGCAACATCACGATAAAAGGGGAAAACATTGAGGTTCTCGAGGATTTCATTTCACTTGGTTCCATAGTCAGCACACGTAAACACAGCAGTCAGAAAATCAGTCAGTGTATTGCATTGGGCAAATCTTCTGCAAAAGGCTTCTTTAAAGTGTGAAAAAGCAAAGATGTCATTATGAAGACTAAGGTGCGCTCCACCCAAGCCATGGTCTTTTCAATGGCCTCATATTCATACAAAAGCTGGACAACGAATAAGGAAGACCAAAGAAGAATTGATGCGTTTGAATTATGGTGTTGGTGAAGAATATTGAATATACCATGAACTGCCAGAAGAACGAACAAGCCTGTCTTGGAAGAAGTACAGCCAGAATGCTCCTTAGAATCAAAGATGGTGACACTTTGTCTCACATACTTTGGACATATTATCTATCAGGAGGGACCAGTCCCTGGAGAAGGATATCTTTCTTGGTAAATAGAAGGTCAGCGAAAAAGAGGAAGACCCTCAATGAGATCTATTGACACAGTGGCTGCAACAATGGGCTCAAGCATAACAATTGTAAGGATGGTGCAGGACCAGGGGACTGGGCAATGTTTCATTCTGTTGTACATAGGGTTGCTGTGATGGCACCTAACAAGAGTGTAATGTTTGGCTTTGAGGATAAAGAGGGGAATGGCATCTGTGTGATGTCTAGAATTTACTCTAAAATACTTAAGTATAAAAAAAATATATATATATAAAAATATAGACAGTATTATTTTTGTGGATGCATGTTTAGGTTCACTATCCCCCTCAGTGCACTGCTGAGTCTCGTCATGGATTCACCTCTCTGAGGGTCAGCAAGCAGTTTGAGCAGGGAGCTACACTTCAGAAATCAATATGCTTCTGTTCAGCTTTAGTGATCAGCACCACGAATGGCATGAATTGGTTTTCATTAATTAATGTCTTAGCTTCTTAAATGATGTATGCAGGAAATGAATTCTGTCATTGAAAATCATTCTATGCCAGATGTATGAAATGGCTACAATAATACTTGAGCTATTCCTCAAGAGATAAGAATCTAGTGAAGCTCTTGCCTTATACTTTAGGAATGTCACTCCAGGCTTAACCCCTAAGTGATCCTGGGCCCAGCTGTGAATTCAGATCATTTTTATTTCTTGATTATGAGGCTGAATACATCCTGCCTTTAGAATATGTCACCTTTACTTTGACTAAATCTTTCTCGCATGGTATAGACAGAATTCCTAAGAGGATAAAAAAAAAAAAAAATTTTTTTTTTTTTTTTTTTCAGGGAGCTAAAAATACCTCCAGCCTGCAGACAAGAGGTATGACTGTTTTCGTGCCTGGTTGCCAACGAATACTTCCTACATAAATATCTGTATGTGGGGCAGAAATTGGTCTGAGACTTGTTCTCAGTGCTGGATTAAGGCACATGAGGGCCCTAAACATTGATAATCTGTGGTGTCCTCTCCTCTGCTTACTCACACATTAAAACAGGATATATGAGTTATTTATATATGCATGTGTATGTATGTGTGTATGGAAACCCTGGTGGTGTAGTGGTTAAGTGCTATGGCTGCTAACCAAAAGGTCAGCAGTTCGAATCCACCAGGTGGTCCTTGGAAACTCTGTGGGGCAGTTCTACTCTGTCCTTTAGGGTTGCTATGAGTCAGAATCAACTTGACAGCAATGGGTTTGGTTTTATATATGTGTGTGTGTGTGTGTGTCTTAGTTATCCATGGTGTAACTTCTTTTTAAATGAGACTATTATAAAAAAAAAAAAATTTTTTTTTTTTTTTTTTTTTTATAATAGTGATTCAACTCAAACGTGGCGTATGCTATTTTTATTGGAATAAGATAAACTGGAATGTAAAATTTTTAGTGGATGCGGGGTACTTAGATTTTTACTATATACCACATTTTATACAAAAAGAATATACGACCTATTCTACAACAAAAAATGAGTCAGTAAATTTGGTTGTTTCAACAATCAATGTAAAATTCTGTTAATCTTCCACAATGAAAAATTAACTTTTACCAGTTTCGCTTTAAATGGCTCATACTTCAATTTTGGTGCTTTATTTTGCAATAAATGCTATAATTATAAATGAACAAATGAAAAGATGTCATAAAAGAAGATTTAATGACCAAGAAAACAACTATAACAAAAAATTACTATATTTTGTTTTTGGATATATCTTTCATATCTAACATGTTATAATTTTAAAAACGTTTCTTTCTATTCTTTGCTGTTATAAATTCTTCAATGATTTTTATCACAAGCTGCTAAACAATACCTACTTCCATACATAATAAGAATATTGAATTGAGTATTTCTCAAGTCATTATACTCTGAGGGTTTTGGAGTCTCTTTAGGGATGAAAATGACCATTCTATTGTGCAGTTTTATGATCATTAAAGTTAGGAATATGTGTAAAGAAATTTCAACATTGGGAAATATGCATTGTATTTTATCTTCTATTATGGAACCATACATGCCTATCTGAGTAAAATTTGTCTTTCCTGAATCTGTAAACTTAGTTCTCATGTAAGAATGAAATTGTTACACTTCTCCATAATGGTTTGTATTTAAGTCATTGGAATAAGACTGTGGTAATTTCTTGAATACTTCATGCATTCTTCATCAGGTATAGCCACATTATTTAAGAAGGGAAATCTATTTGGAAGAACTTCATACATTTTTGCCCTATTTTTCATGCAGGATTCAAGTGTGTCAATGATGGTGCAGTATGTGGTTACATGAAATTGATCTCTGACACTCAAGGATACTTCTGGAGCACTTCCATCATTTACTTGTTTCTAATCCTTCTGCAGTGGTGAACTGCTTGATAACCAGTATTGTTGCAGAGAACAAAACCACTCAGTCCTTGAAATAAGCTTAGAAAGATTTATTAAATAAAATAAAAATAATAAAAGAAGATACTTTCAAATGCAGAGAGACACCAGTTTACATAAGTGAAAAACTGATGACTCCAGCCAGAGAGCTTCTAATAGGAACAGATATAGTCCAAGAAATTATAATACAATCATTTAATTGGTTAGTCTCTGGTTAAGATCACAAGAAGGGTCAGTTAGGAGGTAGTGGATGGACTTCTACTGAATGATTACGTACAGAGCCTTACGGTGATTGACTTCAGGGCCTAATTACAGAGGTTTTCAGTGTTAGTCACATATACTTTAGGAGGGGTCATAAAAACATTACTGGTTATTGTTAAGCAGCTCTAGCCAGAAGTCTCAGGGATTCATGATAACCATTGTGTATCAAGTACCTCATTTCCCAGAAACAGCTTGTTAAAACAAAGCCCTTTTAAGTTGTCTGGGAAACTTCAGATAAGGCTAGATCCAGGACCTTCTCAAAACAATTTTACTTACATCCTTGTCATAAAGAAACATTACTCAGGCCCCTTTACACAAAAAGAAACCTGTGTCAAGATTCCCTTCCTTAGAGTGTATGTCTTTTACATCCTGGCTTGACCACAGAGAGAAATACTCCCTCAGTTCCCATGACTGTTAGCAGTCAAAGAGCCAGGTAGCAGATGCCTGTAGAAAATAACCCTGCTGAAAGCAGCTGGGCAAATAAAAAGTCCTGGGTAGGCAAGTAAAAAGGACCAGTTCAACTCAGCAAAAAGTGAGTTTAATCGAACCATTTAGTCTTGGTCAAATGTCTTCATGAACTTCTCTTTACAGTATTTGGCAGTATTTGTTTTGTTGTGCTTTCAAAATTTTCTCATAAATTATGTAAATATCTTGTTAATAAGTTATACAGATCTGTGCATATCTTTAAATTTACTTCTGAATCTTGGAGAGCTTGGCTCGTCTGATGAGAATGCTGCAATATATTATTCCACATAAACCCAACCAAACCCATTACCATCAAGTCAAATCTGACTCATAACCAACATGAGTACACACTCTACTGTTTGCATTTTGTTGGTGATGTTTTCAGCTTCTCTTGGTATCTCCTTTTGGTGTCTGTTCAGCAATATTTTCTAAGGCATCCAGAATCTGAGTGTACGATTCCAGGATTACACTTGTTGCTAAAACATGAGTTCCCAATGGGTATTAGAAAGACATTTTCATACTCCATCATTGCCTAAATAAGTTAGAAGAACTGCCCATCAGTGAGTACACGTGGCAAAAAACATCTAGAGTAATGAAAAATAGGAAAAAAATCAACTGCTTCCAAACGACAATCTACTGCACTACATCCTACAAGATTAAGTGAATGCAGAGCACATGGTATGTATGATCTTTAAGGTTGTGTGTCAGCTTCACTGGGCCATGATTCTCAGTGGTTTGGCAATTATGATGTCACTTGGCAGTTGTATGATGATGTGATCACTTCTATGATGAGATTTGATATAATGTGATCACCTCCATGATGAGATCTGCTGTAGTAGCCAATCAGTTACAAGGGATTTTCTTTGGAGGTGTGGCCTGCATCAAATATAGATGGACTTTCTGGCAAGACTGACCGGCTTTTGCTTGCTGGTTCCTGTTCATCTGACTTCTGGTTCTTGGGGCTTGAACTAGCAGTTTTTCTGCCATCTTGCCTGCTGATTTGGGAATTTGCTGGTCTTTGCAGCCTGTGAGTAAGATCCCTGCTGTCTGACCTGCCAGTATTGAGTTTGCCAGCCCTTGTGGTTATGTGAATCCAGAGAAGCCTCCAGCCTGACCCACAGACTTGAGATGTTCCAGCATTCACAACCGTGTGAGCCATTTCTTTGATATAAATAAATATCTCTCTATATTTTTTATGGACCCTGGTGGTGTAGTGGTTAAGAGCTATGGCTACTAACCAAAAGTTCGGCAGTTAAATCCACCAGCCACTCCTTGGAAACACTATGGGGCAGTTCTACTCTGTCCTATAGGGTCGCTATGAGCCGGAATCAACTTGACAGCAAGGAGTTTGGTTTTGGTTTTATGTATGTATTTATAGACTTTACTGGTTTTGCTTTTCTAGAGAACCCAGCCTAACGCATTTGGTACTAACAGTGGTTCTAGAAAAACAAATTTGTAAGGATGAGTTTTCTAAATTCATACTCAAATCTGGTTAGTCTTAAAGATGTTGATAACTCTGATTCTAGTAAAGAGGGCACTGCTAATCTATTGAGTGAGGTGGCAATAAAAATACACAAAATATCACCACCAATAGATCAGATATTGGTGAAAGATGAGACACTGGATGATCACATATTTTATAACTTTCTACAATTTTGTCATAATGAGAAGTATAAGAAGCTGGTTTGTTGGTCCTACTTTCAGGGCTTCAGAGTCAAAGCTCAAGCACCACATAAACAACCTCAAAGCTTCTACTTGAGACTTGAAAGAAAGCCTTTTCTTGGTAACAGAGCTGATATTACCAAAAACCAAGCACTGAGTCTTATTGTAAGAATACCCTAACCGGATGGCTGAATTAAAATGCCAACTGAATTTCCAATCTCAAGTGATGTCCAAAGTTAAAGTGAGGACATTGATTGGGAAGAAATGGAATCCTGAAACTTGGGAGTGGGGCCTTAGGAGCAGCTAATCAGGAACCTGGGAATACTGAGCTCCTAAATTCTGTTGAATTGCTCCTGTCCTCTCACTCCCATCTGAAGAGATTACTCCATCTGTGTCTGCTAAGCCACCCTCCCCAGTAAAACCGCTAGCCCCTTAACCCCCAGCTGATAAGATTAACCCAGCTGTGTCTAAAGAGCCTTTCTCTGAGTCATTGCCTGGGGCATCACCTGAGGCAGATCCGTTACAAGACAATGTTAAATGTTCTCATTTTTGCTTCTAGACCCATAACTAGACTTAAGTCCCAGTATATAAGCCAGGCATATAGGGTGACATGTTGTATGAAAACCAATCAGCTACCCTGGTCACTGCCCAATGGGCCCATGAACAAAGTGGGCATGGTGGCAGGAATGGAAGTTATACATGGGATCAGCAACATGGACTTCCACTCACCAAGGCCTACCTGGCTATAGTCACCGTTGATGTCCAATCTGCCAGAAATAGAGACCAACACTGAGCCTCCTACATGGCACCATTCCTAGAGGTGATCAGCCAGCAACCCAGTGGCAGATTGATTACATTGGACCACTTCCATCCTGGAAAGGGCGTTTTGTTCTTACAGGAATACACATTCTGAATACAGATTTGCTTTCCCTGTATGCAATGCTTCTGCTAAAACTACTACCTGTGGGCTCAGAGGATGCCTTACCCACCATCGTGGTATCTCACACAGCATCGCCTCAGATGAAGGGACTCACTTCACAGCCAAAGAAGTGTGACAATGGGCCCATGCTCATGTAATCACTGAACTTACCATGTTCTCCATCATCCTGGAGCAGCTGGCTTGATAGAAAAATGGAATGGCCTTCTAAAGACACAATTATGGTGCCAGCAAGGTGGCAATACCTTGCAGGGTTGGGGCAGTGTTCTCCAGGAGGCTGTCTATGCTCTAAACCAGTGTCCAATATAGTGTGCTGTTTCTCCTATAGCCAGGATTCATGGGTCCAGGAATCAAGGGGTGAAAATGGGAGTAACATCATTCACTATTTCCCCTCTCGATCCACTCACAAAAGTTTTGTTTTCTGTCCCTGCAATCTTATGCTCAGTGGGTCTAGAGGGCTTAGTTCCAAAAGGAGGAATGCTCCCACCAGGAGACACAACACTGATGCCATTGATCTGGGAGTTAAGAATGCCACCCAGCCACTTTGGGCCCCTCATGTCTCTGGATCAATAGGCAAAGAAGGGAGTTACTGTATTGGCTGGTGTGATTGATCCTGATTACCAAGGGAAAATCGGATTAATATTATATAATGGGTTTGGGGTTTAATGGACATAAAGAAGAGTACATCGGGAATATAGAGAGTGTCTAGAATACGTCCTATAGGATGTCTCTTAGTACTGCCAAGCCCTGTGATTAAAGTCAATGAAAACTACAGCAACTCAATTCTGACATGACTACTAATGGCTGAGACCATTCAGGAATGCAGGTTTGGATCACCCACCAGGCAAAGAACCACGACCAGCTGAGGTGCTTGCTAGGGGCAATGGAAATATGGAACCGGTAGTGGAAGGTCGTTCTAAATACCAGTTACAACCACGTGACTAGTTGCAAAAACAAGGACTGTAATTGTTACGAGTACTTTTTTCCTCATATGTGTGCATCAAATATTTCTTTTCTTCACTTATAAAATGTAAGATGTAAATGGGGCTAGTGTGTTTTTGGTTGTATGCATGTTAGTTGTATCATGTTAACCCAAGTATGACTTTGTAATTGCATTTATTTAGAGATTGTGCATGGTTTAAGGAGATGTGTACAGGTGCCAAGATGACAAGAGGTGGACTATGACAGTTAATGTTGTGGGTTAACTTGGTTGGGCCATGATTCTCAGGGGTCTGACAGTTATATAATGACATACTATGGCAGTTTGGGAATGATGTAGTTTGGTAGTTATGTAATGATGTAATTTGGCGGTTATGTAATGATGTAGTTATCCTCCATTTTGTGGTATAATGTAATCACCTCAATGAAGTGATCTGACATGATCAGCCTATCAGTTGTAAGGAAAGTTTCCTTAGGGTGTGTCCTGCATCTATGGGTGTTCTGGAAAAGCTTGCTGGCTTTTGTTCACTCTGGATTCTGCATTCAGCTTGTCATCATCTGACCTCTGCTTCTTGGGACTTGAGCCATAGACCTGCTGATCTTGGGATTCATTGGATTCTACAGTCAGTGAGACTGCAGCCTGCCATCTTACCAGCTGATCTGGAGTTCTTCAGCCTCCACAGCCTGTGAGCCAGTAGTCTGTCATCTGACTTGCTGGTCATGGGTTCATCAGCCCCTGCAGCTACCAGAGTTAGGAGAAGTTTTCACCCTAATTCTTGACCCATGGACTTGGGGCTTGCTAGCCTCTACAACCATGTGAGCCATTTCTTTAAGATAAATCAATCTCTCTGTCTGTCTTCATATATATATATGTATATATGAAGCGCTGGTGGCATAGTGGTTAAGCTTTTGGTCACTAACCAAAAAGTCAGTGGTTCGAATCCACCAGCCACACCTTGGAAACCTTGAGGGGCAGTTCTACTCTGTCCTATAGGGTCACTATAGTGAAAATCGACTCCACAGCTATGGGTTTTTTTGTTTGTTTATATATGTATGTGTGTGTGTGTGTGTGTGTGTGTGTGTGTCTGTGTATTTGACTGGTTTTGCTTCTCTGGAGAACCCAGCCTAAGAGACAGCTATACTTATTTCACTGAAAAAGTCGATATATCTTTGTCACTTATTAAGTTTATTAATTCTTCACACATTATTTTAGACATATACAATGGTTTGCCCTTCCCTGTGTTACCATATTTTGAGATGTAACCTGCTAAAAATGGATCCAACTGAGCAACCAGTTCAAACAAACCCCCACAATTTCCATTTTGTGGGAACCCAAACACTTCATTTCTTCCTCAAAAAGACTACCCACATTCAGCGAATGTTATAATGGCAGCAACAATGTGTTGCAAGATGGCTGTCCAGTACTGATGTTCTTCATTAATTTGTGTTTCCAGTTCATAAGTTAAGCGAAAACCATGTCTCCAGTTTAAATATGACAGCATACAATCTCTGTGAATTAAATTGTTTTCATGTTTATCATTCATATTCAAGTTGCTCCAATCACTAAATCTATCTGTAGCAAATCGAGAATTAAATGATTTAGGACTAAATAGTTTGCAAACAAAACAATATACAGAGCCGACTGATGGAGAATACAGTAGCCACTCCCTCTCATAATTTTCACCATTAGCTTTGTACCCTACAAATATATTCTGGCAACCTGTTGATTTACCATCCAGAAATTTTTTGCACAAATTTTCAAATGGTCCCCTGTGATGTTGGCATTCACTTGGCCCTCTTTTAAACCAATAATTTGCATCATTAGAAACAAAATTATTCCACAAATCAGGGTCTATATTTCTTTTATGGGGTCTGCAGATATGACAATTTCAGATGTAAAATAGTTTCACTTTTTACACCATTATTAATTTTTTTGCTACAGCAAAGAACGTGTCATGGATTGAATTACATGCACCAAAAAAAATGTGTGTATTAATTTGTCTGGGCCGTGGTTATCAGTATTGTGTGGTTATCCTCCATTTCGTGATTGTAATTTTATGTTAAGGAGGATTAGGGTGGGATTTTAACACCCATACCAATGTCACATCCCTGATCCAATGTAAAGGGAGATAAAAGGAAAGGGAAGCTAGTAGAGAGGGGGGACCTCATACCACCAAGAAAGCAGTGCCGGGAGCAAAGTGCGTCCTTTGGACCTGGAGTTCCTGCCTGTAGAAGCTCCTAGTCCAGGGGAGGACTGATGATAAGGCTGACAGAAAAAGCTTTCCCCTGGAACTGATGCCCTGAATTTGGACTTTTAGGCTTCTTTACTGTGAGGAAATAACCTTCTCTTTGTTAAAGCCATCCACTTGTGCTATTTCTGTTTTAGCAGCAATAGATGACTAAGACAGAATGGATGTAGAATTTGGAACAAATTCTTTGTGTTCATATTGCCATTAGTAATTTCAGTACTAGTGGTACTAGTACAATGATTTGCACCCATTAAACTCAAGCGTTCAACAGAAGAAATCTCTTCTGGTCCATTATGTTTTACTTTTTTTTATTGGGCTTTAAGTGAAAGTTTACAAATCAAGTCAGTCTCTCATACACTCACTGTTCTGCTCCATCAGGGATTCTCTGTTGTGTTCTCTGTCAGGGCAGTGATTGGCAGTAGCTGGGCACCATCTAGTTCTCCCGGTCTCAGGCTGATGTAGTTAGTTTCTGGTTTACGTGGCCCTTTCTGTCTCTTGGGCTCATCTTTATCATGTCTTTGGTGTTCTTCATTCTTCTTTGCTCCAGGTGAGTTGAGACCAATTGATGCATCTTAGATGGCCACTTGTTAGCATTGAAGACCCAAGACGCCACTCACCAAAGTGGGATGGAGAACATTTTCATAATATGTTTTGTTATGCCCATTGACCTAGATGTCCCCTGCAACAATGGTCCCCAAACCCCCATCCCTGCTACTCTGGCCATCAAAGCATTCACTTGTATTTAGGAAACTTCTTTGTGGTTTAGTCCAGTTGTGCTGACCTCCCTTGTATTGTGTGTTGTCTTTCCCTTCGCCTGAAATAGTTCTTGTTTACTATCTAATTAGTGAGTACCCCTCTCCTTCCCTCCCCACCCTCATAACCATCAAAGAATATTTTGTTCTGTGTTTAAATTCCCCCCTTTTTTAGTTGTGCCTTAAGAGAAAGTTCACAGTTCAAGTTAGTTTCTCATACAGATTTTTACCACACATATTTATGTGACCCTAGCCACTTTCCCTATAATGTAACACACTCCTTTCCACCCCAGATTTCCCATGTCTCTTCAACCAGCTCCTGTCCCTTTTTGCCTTTTCATCTCACCTCCGGGCAGGAGCTGCCCATTTAGCCTCTTGTATCTGCTTGAGCTAAGAAGCAGTCTCTTTGTGAGTGTTATTTTATGTCTAATACCCATGTCTAATCTTTGTCTGCAGAGTTGGCTTCAGGAATGGTTTCAGTTCTGGGTTAACAGAGAGTTGGGGGAGATGTCTTCTGGGGTCCCTCTAGTCTCAATGAGACCATTAAGGCTGGTCTTTTTGAGGACTGCACCCTATTTTTCTTCTGCTCCATCAGGGGCTCTGTTGCGTTCCCTGTCAGAGCAGTGATTGGTGGTAGCTGGGCACCAACTAGTTCTTCTAATCTCAGGCTGATGGAGTCTCTGGCTTATGTGGCCCTTTCTGTCTCTTAGCCTAATATTTTCCTTGTCTCTTTGGTGTTCATTGTCCTTTGGTCCAGGTGGTTTGGGACAAATTGACGCATCTTAGATGGCCACTGGCTAGCTTTTAAGACCCCAGATGTGACTCACCAAAATGAGATGCAGAACACTTTCTTACTAAACTTTGTAATACTAGTTGACCTAGATTTCCCCTGAAATCATGATCTCTAGACCTTCGCCCCTGCTACTCTGTCCCTGGAAGTGTTTGGTTGTATTCAGAAAACTTCTTAGCTTTTGGTTTAGTTCAGTTATGCTGACTTTTCCTTTATTGTGTGTTGTCCTTCCCTTCACCTAAAGTAATTCTTGCCTACTATCTAGTTAGTAAATACCCCTCTCCCACTCTCCCAACCCTTGTAACTGTCAAAGAATGTTTTCTTCTCTGTTTAAACCTTTTCTTGAGCTCTTATAATAGTGTTCTCATACAATATTTGTCCTTTTGCCACTGACTAATTTCACCCAGCATAATGCCTTCCAGATTCATCCATGTTATGAGACGTTTCACGGATTCATCTTTGTTCTTCATGGTTCAATAGTATTCCATTGTGTGAATATACTGCAATTTATCCATTCATCTGTTGATGGACGCATTAGTTGTTTCCATCTTTTTGCTATCATAAACTGTGCTGCAATGAACATGGGTGTGTATAGATCTATTGGTGTGATGGCTCTTATTTCTCTAGGATACATTCCAAGGAGTGGGATTGCTGGATCATATGGTACTTCTATTTCTAGATTTTTAAGGAAGCACCAAATCGGTTTCCAAAGTAGTTGTACCATTTTACATTCCCACCAGCAGTGTATAAGTGTTCCAGTCTCTCCACTACCTCTCAAACATTTATTATTATTATTTGGATTAATGCCAATTTTGTTGGGGTGAGATGGTTTCTCATTGTAGTTTTCACTTGCATTTCTTTAATGGCTAATGATTGTGAGCATTTCCTCATGTATCTGTTAGCAACCTGAATGTCTTCTTTGGTGAAGGGTCTGTTCATATCATATGCCCATTTTTTAATTGGGTTATTTGTCTTTTTGTTGTTGAGGTTTTGCCATCTTGCAGATTTTAGACATTAGACACTGATCAGATTTGTCGTAGCCAATTTTTTTTCCACATCTGTAGGTTGTCTTTTTACATTTTTGGTGAAGACTTTGGATGAGCATAAGTGTTTGATTTTTAGGAGCTCCCAATTATCTAGTTTCTCTTCTGCTGTTTGTACATTGTTAGTTATGATTTGTATACTGTTTATACCATGTATTAAGACTCCTAGTATTGTTCTTATATTTTCTTCCATGATCTTTATCATTTTAGATTTTATATTTAGGTCTTTGATCCATTTTGAGTCATTTTTGGTGCATGGTGTGAGGCATGAGTCTTGTTTCATTTTTTTCCAGATGGATATCCAGTTATGCCAGCACCATTTGTTAGAGAGATTATCTTTTCCCCAATTATTGAAGTTAGGGCCTTTGTCAAATATCAGCTGCTCATATGTGGATGAATTTACGTCTGGATTCTCAGTTCTGTTCCATCGGTCTATGTATCTGTTGTTGTACCAGTACCAGGCTGTTTTGACTACCATGGTGGTATAATAGATTCTAAAATCAGATAGCGTGAGACCTCCCACTTTATTCTTTTTCTTCAGTAATGCTTTACTTATCCAGGGCCTGTTCCCTTTCCATATAAAGTTAGTGATTTTTTTCTCCATCTTATTAAAAAAATGTTGTTGGAATTTGGATTGGGATTGTGTTGTATCTGTAGGTCACATTGGGTAAAACTGACATTTTCATAGTGTTGAGTTTTCCTAGCCATGATCAAGGTATATTTTTCCACTTATGTAGGTCCATTTTGGTTTTTTGCTGAGTGTCTTGTAGTTTTTTTGTATAGGCCTTTTATGTCTCTGTTTAAATTTATTCCCTAGTATTTTATCTTCTTGGGGGCTATTGTAAATAGTATTGATTTGGTGATTTCCTCTTCGAAGTTCTTTTGGTTGGTGTAGAAGACTCCAACTGATTTTTGTATGTTTATCTTGTATCCTGATACTTTGCTGAAATCTTCTATTAGTTTCAGTAGTTTTTTTGTGGATTCTTTGGGGTTTTCTGTGTATAAAAGATTGTATCATCTGCAAATAGAGATACTTCTACTTCTTTCTTACCAACCTGGGGAGACCCTGGTGCCATAGTGGTTAAGTGCTACAGCTGCTAACCAAAACATTGCTAATTCAAATGCACTAGGTGCTCCTTGGAAACCCTATGTGGCAGTTCTGCTCTGACTTATAGGGTTGCTATGAGTTGGAATCGACTCAACGGTAATGGATCGGGTATCAACTTGGATGCCTTTTATTTCTTTTTCTTGCCTTATTGCTCTGGCAAGGACCTCCAGCACAATGTTGAATAAAAGTGGTGATACAAGACATCCTTGTCTGGTTCTCATTCTCAAGGGGAATGCTTTCAGACTCTCTCCATTTAGGAAAATGTTGGCTGTTGGCTTTGTATAAATGCCCTTTCTTATGTTGAGATAGTTCCCTTCTATTCTTATTTTGCTGAGAGTTTTTATCACGAAAGGGTGTTGGACTTTGTCAAATGCCTTTTCTGCATCAATTGATAAGATCCTGCAGTTCTTGTCTTTTGTTTTATTTATGTGAATGATTACATTGATTGTTTTTCTAATGTTGAATCATCCCTGCATACCTAGTAGGAATCCCACTTGGTCATGTTGAATTCTATCAGCTAGAATTTTGTTGAGGATTTTTGCATCTAAGTTTATGAGCGATATTGATCTGTACTTTTTTCTTTCTTTCTTCCTTTCTTTCTTCCTTCCTTCCTTCCTTCCTTCCTTCCTTCCTTCCTTCCTTCCTTCCTTCCTTCCTTCCTTCCTTCCTTCCTTCCTTCCTTCCTTCCTTCCTTCCTTCCTTCCTTCCTTCCTTCCTTCCTTCCTTCCTTCCTTCCTTCCTTCCTTCCTTCCTTCCTTCCTTTTCTTTCTTTCTTTCTTTCTTTCTTTTCTCTCTCTCTCTTCCTTCCTTCTTTCTTTCTCTCTTTCTTTCCTTCTTTCCCTCCTTCCTTCCTTCTTTCCTTCCTTCTTTTTTGTGGTGTCTTTACCTGGTTTTGGTATCATGGTTATGCTGGGTTCATAGAATGAGTTGGGAGTGTTTCATCCTTTTCTATACTCTGAAATACCTTTAGTAGTAGTGGTGTTAACTCTTCTCTGAAAGTTTAGTGGAATTCTCCAGTAAAGCTGTGAGGGCCAAGGTTTTTTGTTTTTTTGTTTTTTTAGTTTATTTATTGTGCTTTAGGTGGAAGATTACAAATCAAGTCAGTCTCTTATACAGAAAGTATGCTATGCACTCCCAGGTGCTCTCCTTGTAATGAGACAGCACATTCCTCCTTTCCACCCTTTATTCCCCATGTCCATTCAACCAGCTCCTGTCCCCCTCTTCCTTCTCATTGCATCACCAGACAGGAGTTGCCCACATAGACTCAAGTGTCCACTTGAGCCAAGAAGCTCATTCATTACCAGTGTCATTGTCTGTCTTACGACCCAGTCCAATCCCTGTCTGTAGATTTGGCTTTGGGAATGGTTCCAATCTTGGGGTAACAAAGGGTCCAGGGACCATCCCTGCCAGGGTCCCTCCAGTCTCAGTCAGACCCATTAAGTCTGATCTTTTTATGAGAATTTGAGATCTGCACGCCACTGTTCTCCTGCTCCATCAGGAATTCTCTGTTGTGTTCCCTGTCAGGGCAGTGATTGGTGGTAGCCAGGAACCATCTAGTTCTTCCAGTCTCAGGCTGATGGAGTCTCTGGTGTATGTGGCCATTTCTGTCTCTTGGGCTCATCTTTCCCATGTCTTTGGTGTTCTTTATTCTTCTTTACTCCAGGTGGGTTGAGATCAGTTGATACATCTTAGATGGCTGCTTGCTAGCATTTAAGACCCCAGACACCTCTCACCAAGGCGGGATGCAGAACATTTTCTTAATACATTTTGTTATGCCAGTTGACCTAGATATCCCCATACCCCAGTCCCTGCTACTCTAGCCTTGGAAGTATTTGGTTGTATTCAGGAAACTTCTTAGCTTTTGGTTTAGTCCACCCTGTGTTGTGTGTTGCCCTCCCTTCACTTAAAATAATTTTTTGCCTACTATCTAGCTAGTGAATATCCCGCTCACTCACTCCCCACCCTCATCACCATCAAAGAATATTTTCTCCTGTGCTTAAACTTTATCTAGAGTTCTTATAATAGTGGTCTCATACAATATTTTTTCTTTTGCAACTGACTAATTTCACTCAGCATAATGCCTTCCAGAGTCCTCCATGTTATGAGATGTTTCACAGATTCATCATTGTTCTTAATTGTTGCATAGTATTCCATTATGTGAATATAGTATAATTTATTCATTCATCCATTGATGGGCACCTTGATGGCTTCCATCTTTTTGCTATTGTAAACAGTGCAGCAATGAACATGGGTGTGCATATATCTGTTTGTGTGAGGGCTCTTATTTCTCTAAGATATATTCTAAGGAGTGGGATTGCTGGATCATATGGTACTACTATTTCTAGCTTTTTAAGGAAGGGCCAAATCAGTTTCCAAAGTGGTTGTTTCATTTTACATTACCACCTGCAGTGTATAAGTGTTCCAGTTTCTCTCCACAACCTCTCCAGCATTTACTGTTTTTTATTTTTTGGATTAATGCCAGTCTCGTTGGAGTGAGATGGTATCTCATTGTAGTTTTCATTTGCATTTCTCTAATGGCTAATGATTGTGAGCATTTCCTCATGCATCTGTTAGCCACCTGAATGTCTTTTTTGGTGAAGTACGTGTTCATATCCTTTGCCAATTTTTTAATTGGGTTATTTGTCTTTTTGCTGTTGAGTTTTTGCCATATCAGTATCATGTAGATTTTAAATATCAGATTTGTCATAGCCAAATCTTTTTCCCAGTCTATAGGTTTTCTTTTTTACTCTTTTGGTGAAGTCTTTGGATGAGCATAGATGTTTGATTTTCAGGGGCTCTGAGTTATCTAGTTTCTCTTCTGGTGTTTGTGCATTGTTAGTAATGTTTTGTATACTGTTTATGGCATGTATTAGGGCTCCTAGCATTGTCCCTATTTTTTTTTTCCATGATCTTTATCATTTTAGATTTTGTATCTAGGCCTTTGATACATTATGAGTTAGATTTTGGGCATGGTGTGAGATATGGGTCTTGTTTCATTTTTTTGGTAGATAGATATCCAGTTATGCCAGCACCGTTTGTTGAAGAGACAGTCTTTTCCCCATTTAACAGATTTTGGGCCTTTGTCAAATATCAGCTGCTCATATGTGGATGGAAACCCTGGTGGCGTATCGGTTAAGTGCTACAGCTGCTAACCAAGAGGTCAGCTGTTTGAATCCGCCAGGTGCTCCTTGGAAACTCTATGGGGCAGTTCTACTCTGTTATATAGGGTTGCTATGAGTCGGATTGACTCGACGGCAGGGGGTTTGTTTTTTTTTTGTTTTCATATGTGGATGGATTTATGTCTGGATTCTCAATTCTGTTCCGTTGGTCTATGCACCTGTTCTTGTACCAGTTCTCTGGCTGTTTTGACTACCGTGGCAGTATATGTTCTAAAATCAGGTAGTGTGAGGTCTCCCACTTTGTTCTCCTTTTTCAGTAATGCTTTACTTATCTGGGGCCTCTTTCCCTTCCATATGAAGTTGGTGATTTCTTTCTCCATCTCATGAAAAAATGTCATTGGTGTTTGGATCGGGATTGCACTGTATCTATAGATGGCTTTTAGTAGGATAGACATTTTTGCAATGTTGAGTCTTCCTATCTATGAGCAAGGAATGTTTTCCCACTTACATAGGTCTCTTTTGGTTTCTTGCAGCAGTGTCTTGTAGTTTTCTTCATATAGGCCTTTTACATCTCAGGTAATATATTCCTAAGTATTTTATCTTCTTGGGGGCTATTGTAAAGGGTATTGATTTGATGATTCTCTTTGAAGTTCTCTATGTTGGTGTAGAGGAATCCAACTGGTTTTAGTATGTTTATCTTATATCCTGATACTCTGCTGAACTCTTCTATTAGTTTCAGTAGTTTTCATGAGAATTCTTTTGGGTTTTCTATGTATAAGATCATGTCATCTACAGGTAGAGATTCTTATACTTCTTTGCCAATTTGGATGTGCTTTATTTCTTTATCTAGGCTAATTGCTCTGGCTAGAACCTCCAGCACAATGTTGAATAAGAGTGGTGATAAAGGGCGTCCTTGTCTTGTTGCTGTTCTCAAGGGGAATGCTTTCAGAATCTCTCCATTTAGGATGGTGTTGGCTGTTGGTTTTGTATAAATGCCCTTTATTATGTTGAGGAATGTTCCTTCCTTTCCTATTTTGCTGGGAGTTTTTATCATGAATATGTGTTGGTCTTTGTCAAAGGCCTTTTCTGCATCAACTGATAAGATCATGTGGTTCTTGTCTTTTGTTTTATTTACATGATGGATTACATTAATTGTTTTTCTAATGCTGAGCCATCCCTGCAAAACTGGTATGAATCCCACTTGGTCATGGTGAATTATTTTTTGATATATTGTTGAATTCTATTGGCTAGAATTTTGTTGAGGATTTTTGCATCTAAGTTCATGAGGGATATAGGTCTGTAATTTTCTTTTTTTCCGTGGTGTCTTTACCTGGTTTTGGTATTAGGGAAATGCAGGCTTCATAGAATGAGTTTGGGAGTATTTCATTCTTTTCTATGTTCTGATATACATTTAGTATTAGTGGTATTAATGCTTCTTTGAAAGTTTGGTAGAATTTTCCAGTGAAGCTGTCAGGGCCAGAGCTTTTTGGGGGGCAGGGAGAGTTTTTTTTAATTACCTTTTCAATCTCTTCCTTTGTTGTGGGTTTATTTAGTTGTTCTACCTCTGCTTGTGTTAGTTTAGGTAGGTAATGTGTTTCTAGAGACTTGTCCATTTCTTTTAGGCTTTCAAATCTGTTAGAGTGCAATTTTTCATAGTAATCTGATATGATTCTTTTAATTTCTGTTGGTTCTGTTGTGAAATTGCCCATCTTGTTTCTTATTCGTGTTATTTGCCTCATCTCCTGTTTTTCTTTTGTCAGTCTGGTCAGTGGTTTATTGTTTTTGTTAATTTTTTCAAAGAACCAGCTTTTGGTCTTATTAACTCTTTCAATTGTTTTTCAGTTTTCTATTTCATTTAATTCTTCTCTAATTTTTATTATTTTCTTTCCTCTGGTGCCTGAGGGTTTCTTTTGTTGCTTTCTTTCTCTTTGTTCAAGTTGTAGGGATAATTCTTTGATTTTGGCCCTCTTTTTGGATGGGTGCATTTATTGCTATAAAATGACCTCTGAGGACTGCTTTAGCTGTGTCCCAAAGATTCTGATAGGAGATGTTTTCATTCTCATTGGATTCTATGAATTTCTTTATTTATTCCTTAATTTCTTCTAAAATCCAGTCATTTTTGAGCAAAGCATTGTTCAGTTTCCAAGTGTTTGATTTCTTTTCCCTGCTTTTTCTGTTATTGGTTTCTACTTTTATGGCTTTATGATCAGTGATGCTTTGTACTATTTCCATGTTTTGGATTCTGTTAAGGTTTGCTTTATGACCTAATATGTAGTGTATTCTAGAGAATGTTCCATGTGCACTGGAAAAGAAAGCATACTTGTCTACTGTTGAGTGGGGTGTTCTTTATATGTCTGTGAGGTCAGGTTTATTGACTGTGACATTTAAATCTTCTGTGTCTTTATTGATCTTCATTCTGGATGTTCTGGCCTTCACTGAAAGTTGTATGTTAAAGTCTCCTACTATTATTGTGGAGCTGTCTATCTCACTTTTCAATGCTTTTAGAGTTTGTTTTATGTATCTTGAAGCCCTGTCATTGGGTGTGTAAATATTTAATATGTTCATACCCTCCTGGTATATTGTCCGTTTAATCATTATATAGCATCCTTCCTTATCTTTTGTGGTGGATTTAACTTTTAATCTATTTTGTCAGAAATTAGTATTGCCACACCTGCTCTTTTCTGATTGTTGTTTGCTTGATATATTTTTTCCATCCTTTGAGTTTTAGTTTGTTTTTGTCTCTCTTAATCATCTAGAACTTCTGTAACAGAATATCACAAGGGAATGTGTTTAACAAAGAGAAATTTATTTCCTCACAGTAAAGTAGGCTAAAAGTCCAAATTCAAGGCATCAGCTCCAGAGGAAGGCTTTCTCTCTCTGTCGGCTCTGGAGGAAGGTCCTTGTTCTCAGTCTTCCCATGGTCAAAGAGCTTCCCAGGCAAAGGGTCCCAATGTCCAAAGGACGTGCTCTGCTCCTGGTGCTGCTTTCTTGGTATGAGGTCCCCAACTCTCTGCTTGCTTCCCTTTCTTTTTATCTCTTGAGAGATAAAAGGTGGTGCAGGCCCCACCCCAGGGAAACTACCTTTACATTGGATCAGGGTGGTGACCTGAGTAAGGGTGGTGTTACAATCCCACTGTAATCCTCTTTAGCATAGTATTACAATCACAAAATGGAGGACAGCCACACAATAGTGGGAATCATGGTCTAACCAAGTTGACACATATTTTTGGGGGGACACAATTCAATCCGTGACAGTGTCTTTAAACCTAAAGTGTGTCTGTTGTAGACAGCATGTAGACGGGTCTCTGTCTCTTTATTGGTGCATTTAGACCATTTACATTCAATGTAATTATGGATTGGTGTGAGTCTAATGCTGACATTTTGATGTCTTTTTTTGCATGTTGTTGACAGTTTCTTTTTTTTCCACTTTTTTGTGCTGAGTAGTTTTTTTTCATAAATTGTGTTTTCTTCTTTTTCTTTGTTTTTGCAGAGCCTTTATATTTTTCTTGTATTTTATTTTGATGTGTAGGATTGTTAGTCTCCTTTGTGGTTACATTATTATTTACTCCTATTCTCTATGAGTAAACCAAACTTTTGTCTCTCTATATCATCTTGACTTCCTCTCCATATGAAAGATCTATGACTACATTTTTTAGTCCTTCTTTATTGATACAATGTTGCTATCTCTTACATAATGACGTCTCTGTTTCCCTGTTTTGAGCTTTTTTTAATCTCGATTTATTTTTGTGATTTCCCTCTCTGGGTTGATATGCGGTTTCTCTGGCTTGTGTTCTAGACTTGGGTTGTTATCTGGTGTTACTGATTTTCTAACCAGAGGATTCCCTTTAGTATTTCTTGTAGTTTTGGTTTGTTTTTTGCAATTTCTCTAAACTTCTGTTTATCTGGAAATATCCTAATTTCATCTTCATATTTGAGAGACAGTTTTGCTGAATATATGATTCTTGGCTGGCAATTTTTTTCCTTAAGGCTTTATTATATATGTCATTCCATTGCCTTCTTGCCTGCATGGTTTCTGCTGAGTAGTCCCAGCTTATTCTTATTGACTCTTCTTTGTAGATGACTTTTCATTCATCCCTAGCACTCTTAAATTTCTTAAAATTCTCTCTTTATCTTTGGTTTTGGCAAGTTTGATTATATATTTTGGTGACTTTCTTGTGGGATCTGCCTTGTGTGGTGTTCGATGAGCATCTTGGATAAATATCCTCTCATCTTTCACAATATCAGGGATGTTATTTTTTTCTCTGCCAACAAATATTCAACGATTCTCTCTGTATTTTCTGTTGTCCCTCTGTGTTCTGGTACTCCAATCACTCATATGTTATGTCTCTTCATAGAGTCCCACATAATTCTTAGGGTTTCTTTATTTTTTTAATTTTTTTATATGATTTTTCTTCCAATATATTGGTGCCAAGTGCTTTGACTTTAGTCTCACTAATTCTGCCTTCCATTTCCTCACTTCTGCTCCTCTGACTTTGTATTGAGTTGTCTAATTCTGTAATTTTATTGTTAATCTTCTGAATTTCTGATTCCTATGTCTCTATGAATTCTTGCAGCCTATTAAATTTTTCATTATGGTCTAGAATAACCTTCTTAATTTCCTCAACTGCTTTATCTGTGTGTCCCTTGGCTTGGTCTGAGTTTTGCCTGATATCCTTCCTGATCTCTTGAAGATTGCTGTATATTTATCTTTTGTATTCTAATCCTGATAATTCCAGGAATACCTCTTCATCCAGAAGATTCCTTGATTCTTTGTTTTGGAGCTTGTTGAAGCAGTCATGGTCTGCTTCTTTATGTGATTTGATATCGACTGTTGTCTCTGAGTGGTTTATAAGTTATTTTGTTAATTTATTTTATGTTTGCTTACTGTGTCTTAGATCCTTGCTTTCTTTTGTTGTGATATGCCGAAATAGGCTGCTCAAGTGAGCTAGCTTGATTATTGGAGGCTTTGAAGCTCTAATGTCCTGTCACCAGATGGCTAGAGCTTTTACCAGGTATATGAGCCTAGGGGTCCATTCACTTTTCTTGAATGGATTCAGCTCAGGTGTCCAGGTGGTCAGTCACCAAGTGTGCAGTGCAGGCTCTCACCTGTGGTCTTAGAGGAGCAGTGGTGTTTGGTGTATGCATAGGTTTCTGGTTGCAGCAGAGGCTCACACTCTGAGCAAGGCAGGGGGCTGAAAACCTTCCCCCAAGTGTCTGTGAGGAATGCAGAAGGCGCATCCCTGTTCTCTAGAGTGCATGTGTGGGTGGGCTCTGCAGCTGTATCATAGGCACCCAGTGCTTTTAACTGTAAGGACTGGGAGGCACCAGTTATCCCTGAACCCCTGTCATGGGTGGATAGGTGGCATGGGTGGAGCCACCAGTCCTCAGGCCTCTGATGTGAGTAGGTGAGAACCTTGCTTAATAGGTAGAGCAGTATCAAATATCAAACACCCACCTCTCTGCTGCACAACTGAAATATTTAGTCAGACATCAGGCACATACACCCTTTCAATGTGAGAACAAGGGCCTAGCTGCTGAAATGGGGCTACATGGGTCCATGCAGGAGTGAAAGGCATTCAAAGCCCATGGACCACTTGTGCCTGGACAGGGGCCACTTCTGCCCAATGTTCCCAGCTTAGGAGAGCCAGCAGATTATTTTTCCTTCATTTTTTAATTGGTTTCTCTAACAAGTTTTGCCTCTGCTCTGGGAATTCTCTGTCTTGTCGCTCAGACTCTGATTCTTCAGAATTTCACAGACCAGCTAGGGTATTCACTTAAAATAAAAGCTAGAAGAATTTTTGTAGCAAATAAAGGAAAAGGCACTAAATGGTTTGTAGAGCAAGAGATTCAAGTAATTCTAAGCCCAAGGCAGGAAGAGGTATGAATAATACCAAACTCCCCAATTGATGCGGCCCCCAACCTGGAGAACTAATTTCCTGTTTAAACTCCATTTACTACTATGTATGACTTTTTAAGCGGTATTTGAATAAACTATTTCAAATGACAAGTTGAGGAATATTATTCTGATTTTATTACATAAAAGCAAACATTTTTCCTTATGTAGTTCCTCATTTTTAACCATTATGTTCACAGTTTTCTCAACTTATCGCTATGAATTTTGATACATCCATAAGCTCATAATGACATCATTGGGAGGGTAATAGCAAGAAACCTATATTTCAAGAGGGTGAGAGGGGAAACTTAATGGAATTTGTATTGATTATATTGATGGAGAGTCCTGGAGAATCATCTAATTCAATCCGTGATTTTACCAAGGAGGAGATTTGGATAAAGAGAGGATTGTTGACTAGCCTAAGGTTTTGCCACTCTTTAAAGGCAGAATAAGACTAGAACACAACTCTCCTCTATCTTTTTTAATCATTGTACTATTCCACTCTAGACAACATGGAACCCCTGAATCTGAGCTAACTTATGGGCATAGATAAATTTTTAATAATGTCCATGTCTTAGTTATCTAGTGCTGCTATAACAGAAACACCACAAGTGGATGGCTTTAGCAAACAGAAGTTTATTCTCGTGCAGTCTAGCAGGCTAGAAGTCTGGATTCAGAGCACCAGCTCCAGGGGAAGGCTTTCTCTGTCTGTCAGCTCTGGAAAAAAGTCCATGTCATCAGTCTTCCCCTGGTCTGGGAGCTTCTCAGCACAGAGACCCTGGGTCCAAAGGACTCACATTGCTCCTGGCACTACATTCTTGGTGGCATGCGGTCCCCTTTTCTCTCTGCTCTGTTTTATGTCTCGAAAGAGATTGACTTAAGACACAACCTTGTAGCTTGAGTTCTGCCCCATTAACATGACTGCTTCTAATCCTGCCTTATTAACATCATAGAGGTAGGATTTACAACACATAGGATAATCATATCAGACCACAAAATAGTGGACAGCCACACTATACTGGGAATCATGGCCTAGCCAATTTGACACACATTTTGGGGGAACACAACTCAATCCATAACTGCCTGTAACCATATTACAATGACAAGAAGTGTATTCACTTCCTCGCCATAAGAAAAGACAATTCAAGACTTTATCTACATGCAAATATTCCCTTAAGTGCAAAGCGATATGCAACACCACATATATTGGCAACCTCTGCTCACTCATAGTACTCACAATGAAAATTCCAATTTGGAAAAGGAGAGAATGGAAAACAAGATACAGTGGTCCATAACACTTACCATGCTCTTCTGGACAAAGAAAGTAAGGACTGTTTAGCCTGGCAGACTTGGTCCCAGTCTGGATGTCTCCTGTTCCCCTCTCTCGAAACAGCTCCCCTCTAGATTACCCTCTATAAATTGAGGGTAGGGGATTGTGGAAGATTACCATTTCAGGGGAATTTCCATTTTATCATCCAAATTCCTGTCGATTTTGGTTCTTGAACCTGAGGATCATACAGCCCATTGTTTTCTAGACTTGAAGTTTCTCCTGCAATGTACTTGGGGCAGTAGTGTTTTAGGGATAGTCTATGTGTGGGAAGATGAGTAAGTGTAGGTGCTGGACAGCCAAGGGGTAGATTGTTAACAAGATTTGGTTGATTGTTTAATAGACTTTTGGGGGGAACTTCTCCTCCTCCTGTCCTGTGGTGCTGGCTTGTCAGACCTCCAAGATACAGAAGTGAGCACTTGACCCAAACTTGGCCCATCATGGTACTGCACAGTGATGGATGATCCCTCTAGAACAGTGGTCCTCAACTCTGGGTACACACTAGAATCACCTGTGAGGTTTTAAAATGTGGTGCCTGGCTGTCTTAGGCTGAGTTCTCCAGAGAAGCAAAACCAGAAAAGGGTATAAATAAATAGAAAGAGAGAGAGAGAGATTTAGATTAAATCTCAGACTATAGGCTCCTCTTGATTCACGTAGTTGCAGGGGCTGGCAAACCCAAGATTGGTAGGTCAATAGCAGGGCTCTTGCTCACAGGCTGCAAGGATCAATGAATCCCAAGACTTACAGGCAAGATGGCAGGTAAGCTGCTAGCCCAAGTCCCAAGAACCAGAAATCACAAGAACAGAAACCAGCTGTAGGATCCAGGGCAAGCAAAAGTGCACAAGTCTTGCCAGAAAGTCCACTTATATATTTAATGCAGGCCACAACCCCAAAGAAATTCCTCAGATGCCCCAGACAATGACTCAGAGAAAGGCTTTTTAGAAACAGCTGAGTTAATCTCATTCGATAGGTGTGAAGGGGTTACTGGTTTTACTGGGGAGGGTGGCTAGGCAGACAAACATGGAGTAACCTCTTCAGATGGGAGTGAGAGGGCTGGTTCTGTTGGCAGTAGTAATTCAGTGGAATTTAGGGGCTTGGTGTCTTTGGCTTCCTGATGATCTGCCCATATGTCCCCATCCCAAGCTTCAGGATCCCATTTCTTCCCAATCAATGCCCTCGCTTTAACTTCAGGCACCTCTCGAGGTTGGCAATTGAGTTGACTTTGTAATTCAGCCACCCTTACAATCAGATTCTGGGTTTGATTTTTGGCAACATCAGCTCTGTTACTACATAAAGGTCCTTTATGCAGCACTTGAAATTTGACTCTGAAGCCCTGAGCTCATCACATTCTTTTACCAGTTTGTCAAGTGAAAGTAGGACCAACCAACCAGCTTCTTTATACATCTCACTATGACAAAATTGTAGAAAGGTATCACACATGCAATCACCCTGAGCCTTACCTTTCAACAATACCTGATCTATTGGTGATGATATTTTGCATATCTGTATTGCAACTTTACACTATGGATTAGCTCTTTATTACTGGAAGCAGAGTCATCAACATCTTTAAGACTAACCAGACTTGAGAACAAATGTAGGAAAATCATCCTTACAATTTTGTTTGTCTAGAACCACTCTTGGTACCAAATGTCTTAGGCTGGGTTCTCTAGGGAAGAAAGATCAGTGAAATGTGTAAATATATATTTAGAGAGAGAAATTTATATCAAGAAAATTGTTCACTTGATTGTAGAGGCTGGAATGTCCCAAGTCCATGGATTAGTGTAGAGGCTTCTCCTGATTGATATAGCCATAGGGGCTGATGAACCCAAGATTGGCAGGTCAGATAGCATGGCTCTTGTTCACAGGCTGTGAAGATCAACAGATCCCAAGGTTGGCAGGCAAGATGGCAGGTAAGCTGCTAGGTCAAGTCCCAAGAATGAAAGGCCACATGAACAGGAGCCAGCTGCAGGATCCAGAGTGAGCAAAAGCCCATGAGTCTTGCCAGAAAGTCCGCTTATATATTTGATGCAGGCCGCACCACCAAGGAAACTCCCTTTCAACGAATTGCCTACTCATAGCAGACCCCATCATGGAAGTGATCACATTATATCAAATCTCATCATGGAAATGATCACATCATATGACTGCCAAACTACATCATAACTGCCAAGCCACTGATAATCATGGCCCAGCCAAGTTGACACATAACTTTAACAATCACACTGTCTCCTCCCCCAGTTATTCTGATTCAGTTGGGCTGAGATCCAGGTGAAACATCAGAATTTTTAAAAGCTCTCCAGGTAATTCTGGCTGCATATTAGAATCACATAGGGTGTTTCCTTTATTCCCTCCTGTTTACACCTCACATCTAATACACAGACATTCACCCGAGAGGGTGTCTCCATGCCAGTTTAAATAGATGTTCTAGGAATCATACAAAGTCCATATAAAACAAGGTTGGTAAGTTACTCTACTGCTCTTGATCTGGGGGAGGAAGAGGTGCCCAATACACTCTTTTACGGCTGGAACTTCATCAAACCCATTTTTTTCTTATCTTAGATAACTCTGGCCCTAGAAGTCATTTATATTCTCTTCAAATATTATTTAAATATTTTCCTAGAATTTTGCTGTGTTGGTTTTCATATTAGTGTGTCCTATTCTAAGGATTACAAATATTTTTAATAACACAAAAATAATTATCAAATAGTTTACTAAAGCAGGATTTAGCCTGCATTTATAGCTATGAGGTCACTCAACACAGACATTGTAGAATATTTTCTGGAAAAACCTATTTCATAAAATATATTTCAGAAGCTTAACTCAGAAGAAATGGAGTTCCTTCTCTCAAAGATCTGATGTCTCTGGGTCTCCAGAGGATACATTTAGTAGAAGTAATGATAATGTCTCACGTCTGCATAGCAGTTGCTGTTCCTAAATCACTTTCATATATGTAACTTCATTTAATATCTAGATTAATTGCCACTGTATCAGTGAGGCTGAGGTTGAAAGGATGGGAGACTGTCTCCAGGTCACATAAGGAGTAAGAATTGCTCCTAGACTCTTAGTTTTCTGATTCCCAAGTAAGTCATCATCCTCTATTCCACAGTTGCCTCTTTGTAGGTATATTACTATGAAAGTCTAGTTCTGGCTGCTTGAGTCAAGGCAACAAGTCAACAAATCATTAATCAACAAATGGATTAATAATCCTTCAGTTATGCCCACAGACTACAAATCAGCAAATAAATATGTAACCCTTCTAGTTTATTCACCTGCTGTGTACAGATTATTTTCACATGTATTACTCATTTTCCCAATTCTACACTGTGAGATGGGCAGGACAGGAATTAATCTCATTTTATATTTAAGCCCTCATAAACCCACAATTTTGGAGCAGGGAGGGACTTTAGGGGTGAATATTACAAACTTTTCATTTTACAGATGAGACTTACATCAAGTATGCAAGGTACTCTTGTTCAGTGACAGTGCCAATTTCTTCCGATTTTTGATATAATAGCCATTTCACTATACCATGTCAGCACCTCCCCACCCCCCCACCATTTGTGTTTCCCAAATTTGTATTTCTCATTACAGAAAGTAGAGCACAGATGGTAAAATCTGAGACCAAGACGTGAACACAACATGTTTGGTCAAATTTGGTGATTGTGACAAACAACATAAAGATCTAGTCCTTCTACCTTTTTCCTTGATAAAAAGAAACCAAACCAGTGGCTGTCGAGTCGACTCCAATTCATGGTGACTCCATGTGTGTCAGAGTAGAGCTGTGCTCCATAGGATTTTCAATGCCTGATTTTTCAGAAGTAGATCGCCAGGTCATTCATCTAAGAAAACTCTGGGTGGACTTGAACCTCCAATCGTTTGCTTACTGCTGAGCACGTAAACCGTTTTCACCACCCAGGAATTCCTGATAAAAAGAAACCTGGGTTCTTCAAGTGTTATTAGGTGTGGTCGAGTCGGATCAGACTCATAGCAACCCTGTATAAAACAGAATGAAACATGCCCAGTCCTGCGCCATCCTCACAATTGTAAGGAATGCAGATACTTGTACACCAATGTTCACTGAAGCATTATTCACAATAGCCAAAAGGTGGAAATAACCTAAATGCCCTTTAACAGATGAATGGGTAAGCAAAATGTGTATGTGGAATATTGTTGTTGTTGTTCTTAGGTGCCATCAAGTTGGTTCCAACTCATGGAGTACAGAAGAACAAAACACTGCCCGGTCCTGTGCCATCCTCACAATCGTTGTTATGCCTAAGCCCATTGTTGCAGCCACTGTGTCACTCAATATCATTGAGGGTCTTCCTCTTTTTCACTGACCCTCTGCTTTACCAAGCATGATGTTCATCTCCAGAGACAGAGCCCACCTGACAACACGTCTAAAGCATGAAAGACGTAGTATCACCATTCTTGCTTCTAAGGAGCATTCTGGCTATACCTCTTCCAAGACAGATTTATTCATTCTTTTGGCAGTCCATGGTATATTTTTTATTCTTTGCCAATGCCATAATTCAAAGGCATCAATTCATCTCAGTCTTCCTTATTCATTGTCCAGCTTTCCCATGTATATGAGGCATTTGAAGACACCCTGGATTGGGTCAGGCACACCTTAGTCTTCAAGGTGACATCTTTGCTTTTTAACACTTTAAAGAGGTCTTTTGCAGCAGATTTGCCCAATGCAAATATTTTGATTTCCTGACTGTTGCTTACATGAGTGTTGATTGTGGATCCAATTAAAATGAAATTGTTGGCAACTAAAATATTTTCTCTGTTTATCATCATGTTGCTTATTGATACAGTTGTAAGGATTTTTGTTTTCTTTATGTTGAGTTGGCTGTAGTCTTTGATCTTCATCAGTAAGTGCTTCAAGGCCTCTTCAGGTTCACCAAGCAAGGTTCTGTCATCTGCATAACGCAGGTTGTTAATAAGTCCTCCTCCAGTCCTGATGCCAAATTCTTCTTCATATAGTCCAGCTTCTATAATTATTTGCTCAGCATACGGATTAAGCAAGTACACTGAAAAGGTACAACCCTGACGCACATCTTTCCTAACCTAAAACCACGGAGCATCCTCTTGTTCTAGTAGAACGACTGCTTCTTGATCTATGTGCAGGTTCTTCATGAGCACAATTAAGGGTTCTGGAATTCCCTGGTGGCATAGTTGTTAAGTGCTATGGCTGCTAACCAAGAGGTTGGTGGTTCAAATGCACCAGGCACTCCTTGGAAACTCTATCAGGCAGTTCTACTCTGTCCTATAGGGTTGCTATGAATTGGAGTTGACTCGATGGCGGTGGGTTTGGAATTCCCATTCTTCAAAACGTTATCCATAATTTGTTATGATCCACACAGTCAAATGCTTTAACATAGTCAATATAACACAGGTGAAACACAGGTAAGGATGGCGCAGGACCGGGCAGTGTTTTGTTCTGTTGTGCATAGGGTCGCTATGAGTTGGAACCGACTCGATGGCACCTAACAACAACAACAATCCTCTTTCTGGTATTCTCTGCTTCCAGCCAGTATTCATCTGATATCAGCAATGATATCCCTGGTTCCACGTCATCTTTGAACCCAGCTTGGATTTTTGGCAGTTCCCTGTTGATATACTGCAGCAGCCGCTTTTGAATGATCTTCAGCAAAATTTTACTTGCGCGTGATCTTAAAGATTTTGCTCGATAATTTCTGCGTTTGGTTGGATCACCTTTCTTTGGAATAGGCATAAATATGGATCTCTTTTTTTTTTTTTTTAGTCGGTTGTCCAGGTAGCTGTCTTCCAAATTTCTTGACGTAGATGAGCGAGCACTTCCAACCCTGCATCAGTTTGTTGACACATCTTGTTTGGTATTCTGTCAATTCCTGGAGTCTTGTTTTTTGCCAATGCTTTTCAGTGCAGCTTGGACCTCTTCCTTCAGTATCATTGGTTCTTGATCATATGCTACCTCCTGAAATGGTTGAATATCAACCAATTCTTTTTGGTATAGTGACTGTGTATTCCTTCTGTCTTTTGATTCTTCCTGCTTTGTTCAATATTCTCCCCATAGAATCCTTCAATATTGCAACTTGACACTTGAATTTTTTCTTTAGTTCTTTCAGCGTGAGAAATGCCAAGCGTGTTTTTCCCTTTTGGTTTTCTAACTCCAGCTCTTCGCACATGTCATTATAATACTTCCTTTTGTCTTCTCGAGCCACCTTTTGAAATCTTCTGTTCAGCTCTTTTACTTCTTCATTTCTTCCATTTGCTTTAGCTATTTAATGTTCAAGAGCAAGTTCAGAGTCTCTTCTGACATCCATTTTGGTCTTTTATTTTTTCCTGTCTTTTTAATGAACTCTTGCTTCCTTCGCTTATGAGATCCCTGATGTCATTCCACAATTTGTCTGGTCTTCGGCCATTAGTGCTTAATGTGTCAAATCTATTCTTGAGAGGGTTTCTACTTTGGCCCTCGTGAACTTCTTCTAAGTTTCTTCAGCTTCAACTGGAGCTTGCATATGAGCAATTGATAGTCAGTTCCTTATTTGCCCCCTGGCCTTGTTTTAACTGATGATATTGAGCTTTTCCATCGTCTCTTTCCGCAGATGTAGTCGATTTGATTTCTGTGTACTGCATCGGTAAGGTCCCTGTGTATAGGTGCTATTTGTGTTGTTGAAAAAAGTATTTGCAATGAAGTCGTTAGTTTTGTAAAATTCTGTCAAGCGATCTCTGGCATCATTTCTGTCACCAAGGCCATATTTTCTGACTACTGATCCTTCTTCTTTGTTTCCAACTTTCACGTTCCAATCTCTAGCGATTATCAATGCATCCTGATTGCATGTTTGACCAATTTCAGACTGCAGAAGTTGGTAAAAATCTTCAGTTTCTTCATGTTTGGCCTTCATGGTTGGTGTGTAAATTTGAATAACAGTTGTATTAACTGGTCTTCCTTGTAAGTGTATGGGTATTATTCTATCACTGACGGCAATGTACTTCAGAATAGATCTTGAAATGTTCTTTTTGATGATGAATCCAACTCCATTCTTCTTCAAGTTTTCATTCACAGCATAGTAGATCATATGATTGTCCAATTAAAAATGGCTAATGCCAGTCCATTTCAGCTCACTAAAGCCTAGGATATCGATATTTATGTATTCCATTTTATTTTTGATGATTTCCAAATTGCCTACATTCATACTTCATACATTCCACATTCTGATTTTTAATGGATATTTGTAGCTGTTTCTTAACACTTTGAGTCATACCACATCAGAAAATGAAGGCCCCAAAAGCTTGATTCCAACCAAGTCCATCAAGTCAACTCTACTTTGAGGAGGCAGCTCTTCCTCAGTCATCTCTTGAGTGTCTTCCAACCTGAAGGGCTCATCTTTTGGCTCTTTATCAGACAATGTTCTGCTGTTACTCATGAGGTTTTCATTGTCAAATTCTTTTCAGAAGTAGACTGCAGGGTCCTTTTACCTAGTCTGTCTTAGTCTGGAAGCTCTGCTGAAACCGGTCTGTCAGGGGTGACCCTCCTGCTATTTGAATACTGGAGGTAGAGCTTCCAGCATCACAGCAACATGCAAGCCCCTACAGATGCATGGGGAACTGACAGACACATAACAGGGGAAATGCTTTCATCTCAGAAAAGGTAGTTTTTACCCCAGCCCTACACAATGTTGTTGTTGTTGTTAGGTACCGTGGAGTCAGTTCTGACTCATAGCGACGCTATGCACACAGAATGAAACACTGCCCTGTCCTGCACCATCCTTATAATCGTTGTTATGCTTGAGCTCCTTGTTGCAGCCACTGTGTCAATCTACCTCCTTGAGGGTCTTCCTCTTTTCTGCTGACCCTGTACTCTGCCAAGCATGATATCCTTCCCCAGGGACTCATCCCTCCTGACAACATGTCCAAAGTATGTAAGACGCAGTCTCGCCATCCTTGCCTCTAAGGAGCATTCTGGCCGCACTTCTTCCAAGACAGATTTGTTCATTCTTTTAGCAGTCCCTGACATATTCAATATTCTTCGCCAACACCACAATTCAGAGGCTTCAACTCTTCTTCGGTCTTCCTTATTCATTGTCCAGCTTTCACATGCATATCATGTGATTGAAAATATCATGGCTTGGGTCAGGTGCACCTTAGTCCTCAGGGTGACCTCTTTGCTCTTCAACACTTTGAAAAGGTCCTTTGCAGCAGATTTGCCCAGTGCAATGTGTCTTTTGATTTCTTGACTCGTGCTTCCGTGCCTGTTGATTGTGGATCCAAGTAAAATGAAATCCTTGACAACTTCAACCTTTTCTCCGTTTATCTTGATGTTGCTCATTGGTCCAGTTGTGAGGATTTTTTTTTTTTTTTTTTTTTTTATGTTGAGGTGTAATCCATACTGAAGGCTGTGGTCTTTGATCTTTATTGGTAAGTGCTTCAAGTCCTCTTCACTTTCAGCAAGCAAGGTTGTGTCATCTGCATAACACAAGTTGTTAATGAGTCTTCCTCCAATCCTGATGCCCTGTTCTTCTTCATATGGTCCAGCTTCTTGTATTATTTGTTCAGCATACAGATTAAATAGGTATGGTGAAAGAATACAACCCTGATGCACACCTTTCCTGACTTTAAACCAATCAGTATTCCCTTGTTCTGTCTGAACAACTGCCTCTTGATCTATGTAAAGGTTCCTCATGAGCACAATTAAGTCTTCTGGAATTCCCATTCTTCACAGTGTTATCCATAGTTTGTTATGATCCACACAGTCAAATGCCTTTGCATAGTCAATAAAACATAGGTAAACATCCTTCTGGTATTCTCTGCTTTCAGCCAGAATCCATCTGACATCAGCAATGATATCCCTGGTTCCACATCCTCTTCTGAAACCAGCCTGAATTTCTGGCAGTTCCCTGTCAATATTCTGCTCCAGCCGTTTTTGAATGATCTTCAGCAAAATTTTGCTTGCGTGTGATATTAATGATCCCACTAACCCACTGCCGTTAATGATATTGTTCCATAATTCCCACATTCGGTTGGATCACCTTTCTTGGGAATAGGCATGAATATGGATCTCTTCCAGTCAGTTGGCCAGGAAGCTGTCTTCCATATTTCTTGACATAGACGAGTGAGCACCTCCAGCACTGCATCTGTTTGTTGAAACATCTCAATTGATAGTCCTTCAATTCCTGGAGCCTTGTTTTTCACCAATGCCTTCAGAGCAGCTTGGACTTCTTCCTTCAGTATCATCGGTTCCTGATCATATGCCACCTCTTGAAATGGTTGAATATCAACTAATTCTTTTTGGTATAATGACTCTGTGTATTCCTTCCATCTTCTTTTGATGCTTCCTGAGTCGTTTAATATTTTCCCCATGGAATCCTTCACTATTGCAACTCGAGGCTTGAATTTTTTCTTCAGTTCTTTCAGCTTGAGAAAAACCAAGCGTGTTCTTCCCTTTTGGTTTTCTATCTCCAGCGCTTTGCACATGTCATTATAATACTTTGTCTTCTTGAGACACCTTGGAAATCTTCTGTTCAATTCTTTTACTTCATCCATTCTTCCTTTTGCTTTAGCTGCTTGACGTTTGAGAGCAAGTTTCAGAGTCTTCTCTGACATCCATCTTGGTCTTTTCTTTCTTTCCTGTCTTTTCAGTGACCTCTTGCTTTCTTCATGGATGATGCCCTTGATGTCATTCCACAACTCATCTGGTCTGCAGTCACTAGTGTTCAATGCGTCAAATCTGTTCTTCAGATGGTCTCTAAATTCAGGTGGGATATACTGAAGGTCATATTTTGGCTTTCGTGGACTTGCTCTGATTTTCCTCAGTTTCAGCCTGAACTTGCATATGAGCAAGTTTGGCCCCTGGCCTTGTTCTGACTGATGATATTGAGCTTTTCCGTCGTCTCTTTCCACAGATGTAGTCAATTTGATTTCTGTGTGTTCCATCTGATGAGGTCCATGTGTATAGTCGTCGTTTATGTTGGTAAAAGAAGGTATTTGCAATGAAGCAGTCGTTGGTCTTGCAAAACTCTATCGTTTGATCTCCAGCATTGTTTCTATCACCAAGGCCATATTTTCCAACTACTGATCCCTCTTTGTTTCCAACTTTTGCATTCCAACCGCCAGTAATTATCAATGCATCTTGATTGCACGTTTGATCAATTTCAGACTGCAGCATCTGATAAAAATCTTCTATTCTTCAACTTTGGCCCTAGTGGTTGGTATGTAAATTCATATTAACTGGTTTTCCTTGTAGGCGTATGGATATTATCCTATCACTGACAGCAAAGTACTTCAGGATAGATCTTGAAACGTTCTTTTTGACGATGAATGCAACACCATTCCTCTTTGAGTTGTCATTCCCAGCATAGTAGACTGTATGATTGTCCGATTCAAAATGGCCAATACCAGTTCATTTCAGCTCACTAATGCCTAGCATATCGATGTTTATCCCTTCCATTTCATTTTTGAAGATTTCCAATTTTCCTAAATTCATACTTCGCACATTCCAGGTCCCAATTATTAATGGATGTTTGCAGCTGTTTCTTCTCATTTTGAGTCATGCCACATCAGCAAATGAAGGTCCCGAAAGCTTTACTCCATCCAAGTCATTAAGGTCAACTCTACTTTGAGGAGGCAGCTCTTCCCCAGTCATCTTTTGAGTGCCTTCCAACCTGGGGGGGTGCTCATCTTCCAGCACTATATCAGACAATGTTCTGCTGCTATTCATAAGGTTTTCACTGGCTAATGCTTTTCAGAAGTAGACTGCTGGGTCCTTCTTCCTAGTCTGTCTTAGTCTGGAAGCTCAGCTGAAACCTGTCCTCCATGGGTGACCCTGCTGGTGGTATCCTAATACCGGTGGCGTAGCTTCCAGCATCACAGCAACACACAAGCCCCCACAGTACGACAAACTGACAGACACGTGAGAGGCCCTACACAATACATCATAATTATTATAATAAGCCAAACATGATCATCCTTTTACTTTTGGACACTGTTTTGCTGGTAAATGTTTAACAACCTGCTCTCTGGGGAAAAAATGTGTGCGTATCATTTGCTGTTGTTGTCAGGTGCCATGAAGTCAGACCTGGCTCATAGTGACCGTGTGTAAAATGGAAAAAAGAAAAAATCACTACCTGATCCTGGGCCATCCTCACAATTGTTCTTATGCTTGAGCCCTTGTTGTAACCACTGTGTCAATCCATCTTGTTGAAGGCCTTCCTCTTTTTGGCTGACCCTCTACTTTACCAAGCATGATGTCCTTCTCCAGGGACTACTCTCTCCTGATATAAGAAGCCCAAAGTACATGAGACAAAGTTTCACCATCCTCACTTCTAAGAAGCATTCTGGCTGTACTTCTTTGAAGACAGATTTGTTTGTTCTGCTGGCAGCCCACTGTATATTCAATATTCTATGCCAACATCATAATTCAAAAGCATCAATTCTTCAGTCTTCCTTATTCATTGTCCAGCTTTCCCATGCATATGAGGCAATTGAAAACAATCTGGCTTAGGTCAGGTGCAGCATAGTTGTCAAAGTGACATCTTTGCTATTGAACCCTTCAAAGAAATCTTTTGCAGAAGAGTTGCAAAATGCAATACATCATTTGATTTCTTGACTCCTGCTTCCATGAACGTTGATGTGGATCCAAGTAAAACGAAATGCTTGACAACTTCAATCTTTCCTCCGGTAATCATGATGTTACTTTTTGGGCCAATTGTGAGGATTTTTGTTTTCTTTATGCTAAGGTGCAAGCCATACTGAAGGCTGTAGTCTTTGATCTTCATCAGTAAGAGCTTCATGTCCCATTTTCAGCAAGCATGTTTGCGTCATCTGCATATCGCAGGTTGTTCATGAGTCTTCCTCCAATCCTGTTGCCACATTCTTCTTCATATAGTCTCAATTCTCAGATTACTTGTTCAGCATACAGATTGAATAAGTATGGTGAAAAGATACAACCCTGATGCACACCTTTTCTGATTCTACACCACGCGGTATCCCCTTGTTCTGTTCGAACGACTGCCTCTTGGTCTATGTACAGGTTCCTCTTGAGCACAATTAAGTGTTCTGGAATTCCCACTCTTCACAATGTTATCCATAATTTGTTATGAACCACACAGTCTAATGCCTTTGTACAGTCCATAAAACACAGGTAAACATCTTTCTGGTATTCTCTACTTTCAGCCAAGATCCATTGGATGTTAGCAATAATATTCCTCATTCCACGTCCTCTTCTGAATCTGGCTTGAATTTCTGGCAGTTCCCTGCCAATGTACCACTATAACTGCTTTTGAATTATCTTCAGCAAAATTTTGCTTGTGTGTGATATTAATGATATTGTTTGATAATTTTCACATTCTGCTGGATCACTTTTCTTTGGAATGAGCACAGATATGGAACGTTTCTGGTCAATTGGCCAGGTAGCTGTCTTCCAAATTTCTTGTTATAGATGAGTGAGTACTTCCAGTGCTGCATCAGTGTGTTGAAACATCTCAGTTGGTATTCTGTCAATTTCTGGATTTTCACTAATGCCTTCAGTGCAGCTTGGACTTCTTTCGGTACCATTGATTCTTGGTCATACGCTACCTCCTTAAATGGTTGAAAATCGACCAATTCTTTTTGATACAGTGATTCTGTGTATTCCTTACATCTTCTATTTTCTCCATAGAATCTTTCAATGATGCGACTCAAGGCTTGAATTTTTCTTTAGTTCTTTCAGCTTGAGAAATACCAAGTGCGTTCTTCTCTTTCGGTTTTCTGTCTCTAGCTCTTTGCACATGTCATTCTAATATTTTACTTTGTCTTCCCAGGCTGCCCTCTGAAATATTCTGTTGAGGTTTTTTACTTCATCATTTCTTCTGTTCACTTTTGCTACTTGATGTTCAAAAACAAGTTTCAAAGTCCCTTCTGACGTCCATTTTGGTCTTTTCTTTCCTCATTGTCTTTTTAATGACCTTTTGCTTTCTTCATGTATAATATCCTTGATGTCATTCTACAATTTATCTGTCTTTGGTCAGTAGTGTTCAATGTGTTAAGTCTATTCTTGAGACGATCTGTAAATTCAGGTGGGATATATTGAAGATCGTATTTTGGCTCTGATGGACTTGTTCTAATTTTCTACAGCTTCAATTTGGACTTGCATATGAGTAATTTCAATTTCTTCATCTTTGGCATTTGTAATTGGTGGGGAAATTTGAATAATAGTCGTATTAGCTGGTCTTCCTTGAAGTCATATGGATATTGTCCTTTCACTGACAGCATTGTAACTTCAGTATAGATCTTGAAATGTTCTTTTTGACAATGAATGTGATGCCATTCCTCTTCAATTTGTCATTCTTGTCATAGTAGGCCATTTGATTTTCTGATTCAAAATGGCCAATACCAGTCCATTTCATCTCACTAGGGTACTGACCTCTATGCATTCCATTTCATTTTTGGTGACTTCCAATTTTCCTAAATTCATACTTCATAAATTCCACATTCTGATTATTAATGGATGTTTTTGTTTCTTCTCATTTTGAGCTGTGCTACATCAGCAAATGGATGTTCCTAAAGTTTGACTCCATCCATCTCATTAAGGTTGACTCCATTTTGAGGAGGTAGCCCTTCCCAGTTGTATTTTGAGTGTCTTCCAGCCTGAGAGGCTCATCTTCTGGCACTGTAGCAGACAATATTTCACTGTTATTCATAAGGTGTTCACTGGCCAATTTTTTCAGAAGTAGACTGCCAGGTCCTTTTTCCTATTTTGTCTTGGTCTGGAAGCTCAGCTGAAACCTGTACACCATGGGTGAAGCTGCTGGAATTTCAAATACAGGTGGCATAGCTTCCAGCATCACAGCAACATGCAAGCCACCACTGTATGACAAACTGAAAGACAAGCAGTGTGTATGCATACATACCATGCATAAGTTTATTATAAATTTTACTGACATGCAAAATAAATAGCACACAATTTACACAATATATATAGATATAATATTTTTTGTTGTAAATACCATATTGCCAAGTGGTTCTCACAGATGACTTCCATTGATTTTTTATTAAACTCATGTGTTCATAGTAAATTTGTGGTTGCAGTTGGAAAATGAGTACAGTTCTGAAATGGATGTTTGTTGATATTTTCGTTTATGTTAACACACCAGATGAAAGTGAAACTAGAAAAACAAATGTTGGCACTTCGTTAATTCTTCACTGATGGGAGCGACTTCTTTGCTGAATTAGATTCTAGTTTTAAAATACTGGAAGAATATTTCTTCAATTTTTTTTGTGCTATTCATGATATAACAGCTATAAACATGTATTTGAGTTCAATCTTAATTATTACCATATTTCCATCACTTACTCAAATCTATAAAATTAATAAAATAATAAATCAAGACTTGATTTTTAGTGTTTGCCAATTTCTATGGTTTAATAATCCCACTTTACAGTTTTCCATCAAATAGGTACAATAGATGTAAACCTCAAAAGCAAAGATAATAATATAGTAAAATAAAATATAATGATGTTCGTGGAGTATTTGCTTTCGTTTTCTTAATATAGTGCATTTATTTATATAATTACATCATGCATAATGTGTAATTATTAATAAGTAATAATAAATAAATAATATGTAATTATTATGTATATATTTATTTTAAGTTTATGTAATTTAAGTTTAAATAATGACTGTGTTAAAAATATGGCTTGAAAAATTCCTGAAAATTTAGCATCTGCTTTCATGAGCCAGAATGAGCTGACTCCAGCATGTCACTATACCATGGCCAATTATTAGTCTAGCATATGGAGTAGCCATGTGACTGAAATCTAGCCAATGCAATGTAAGCAGATATTTGCCAGGTGGAGCTTCCAGGGAAGCTTCTTCTTTTTTTTTTTTTTAAATAAAAAGAAAGAAACACAGCTACCCATTTGTCCTTTTCTCTTCCTGCCTAGAATATGGATATGACGATTGGGAGCAGTCAGTCATTTTCTGATCATGAGGCAAAAGAAGAATGAAGAAAAGCTTAAGGGGATCACTTTGGTATCATTGAGTTGGAGTCCCTGGTGGTGGAAATGGTTAATGTGATTGGCTGCTAACTGAAAGTTTGGAGGTTCAAGTCCACAAGAGGACTCTCAGACGGAAGGCCTGGTGATTTACTTCCAAAAAATCATCCACTGAAAATTCTATGGAAAACAGTTCTACTCTGACGCACATGGGGTCATAATGAGTCGGAATCAACCCCACAGCATCTCTTTTTTTAAAATCATTGAGTTACTGAACCAATGTCAGCAATCACCTTCCTCTCGACTCCTTTTTATATGAGATAAATAAAACTTTACTCATTTCAACTATTAAAATTTGAAAATTGTTACTTACAGCCAAAAGCATTCACAACTGATATACTGGACTTTACAAAGAAGATTCAGTCCATTTCTATGGTAGGTGTTATCTTATAGGCTATCTCAGTTAAGGGGTTCATTGAAAGGATAAGGAAAGTAAGAACAGAAATTGGTCAGAATAGCAAATAGCCAAGATATTACAGAGGACTCAAATGTGGTTTAAAGGCCATCCAGGACATGAGGGAATGCTAGTAGTTTCACAGCAGTTCTGGTGACTCACAAGCAACTCCAGAACACTACCACACTCATAACTAAGTGCCATTATCTCTGCTTCTCTTTCTACCAGTTTGTTTTTCCTACTCTACTACTTGCTGTGAATGCCCCACCTCATCACTTCTGTTTACTACTGTTCTCTTGGCTTCTATGACTCTCTGTGGATGCCATCTGCATGTCTCTTATTCAAGCTCCTCAAAGAGAAGCACTGTTTGGGTTGGGCAATCATCATCTAGTACAGCAGTATTTCTCAAAGATCAGGATCATGTGAAGTATTTGAAAAAACGTGAATTATTGGGACTTTCCTCTGACTGACTATATCACAATAGAGAGGCACAGATAGGAATCTGCATTTTAACAAACTACAGAGGTCTTTCTTATGCACTAAATTTAAACACCCTTATCTTCTAAAATCTCCTGTCTCACACAGACTAGGCCATACACCGCTGGCCAATGGAGGAGAGTTTGAACTTCACCCAGTACCAAGACTTACCTCCAGGAATCAAAACCTGGGGTGCCTGGGAGAATATTTAAGGGGTAAGGAAGAAAGATTAGAAACAGAGACATAGTTCTCCTCTTCTTGGATAAAGAAATACCTAGGAGGAAGTAAAGGTTTTTTACAAGGGTACAAAAGCTTACCAAGGGGGGGTGGCTATGGCAAAATAACCAAGAGGATTTATTTTTCCTTGAAAATTTCTTGTTTTCACACAGCAGTCGAATGAATTGTGGAATTTGCTACCTGAGGGTTGGAGTAGGAGAAGCTGAGAACAGAAATCACTTGCATTTCTAAATTCTTTCTCTCTCTCTCTCTTTTTTACTGTCTTATGGTCTTGAAATCAGTGGCTTTCTACTGCAAAAAGCCAAGCTTCTTAAGAGAGAATAGCTTTTTTGAGCTCCACAGAATGAAGAGTCTAGTAGCTCCAAAGCATTGAGCTTATATTGTAAATCATAGACTAAAGAATACATGATGGTATAAAGACAAATTTCCAGCTCAAAATAAGGTAAAAGTTTGATAATCTGGTGGGAGAAGGGTTAAGATGCTGACGAAGTTCGAAAGGGGATTCTCAACACAGCCCACAGGCTGGGTCACAGGAGGAGATATTAGACATTCAAGAGAAATTTGGGAAGTTTCCAGAGCAGAGGTAAAGCAGAGGAAGCAGCAAGCTTTATAAACTGTCCTTTAACTCCTCACACCAATATGGTGGAACTCCAGTAAATTGGAAGCATTGATCTGATATGTTCATCCATAAAGAGTCTAACTAACCATCCTCCAACCCTTCCTGTTTTTGTTGTTAGCTGCTCTTGAGTTGGGTCTCAACTAATGGTGACCCCATGCACAATGGAACAAAACACTGCCCATTCCTGCGTCATCCCCATGATAGGTTGCAGATCAGTCCATTGTGATCCATAGGGTTTTCACTGGTTGATTTTAAGAAGTAAATTGTCAGGTCTTCCTAGTCCATCTTAAAGTAGAAGCTCTACTGAAACCTGTTCAGCATCACAGCAATACATAAACCTTTACCGAGGAATGGGTGGTGGCTGTGCATGAAGTGTATTGGCTGGGAATTGAACCCAGGTCTTCTGCATGGAAGGCCAAGAACTCTACCACTGAACCACCAGTGTTCAGAATAGTGTGGGAGAGTAGGGAGAAGTTTTCCATGTGTCTGAGAGGGGCTCAGAATTCACTAAAAACTCAAAGGAGAACACAGAGAAAGACAGGAGAGCAGAGCAGGGTTAAGCACAGTAGAATGCAGCAAGGACAGAGGCCAAAGAAAAAGGAAGAGATGAGACAAGCATCTGAGAAATAGAGGGCCCTCTCACTGACGCTGGAATGTACCCTGCTCTTTAGTCAATAACCCTCTGGAGAAGGTAAATCCTGGGGGAGAGAGGAATGCTTCAAACTGGACTCAAAGGAGAATGGGAAAATAAGCTGGAAGTAACTAAATTTACTCTGAATTTACTAAGATTATTTTTCCTGCCTCCAGAGAAAAGTAGGGAGGTTGAAAGCTAAGTTAAATTCAGTTATAAAAAATAAAGTCATATATTTTTTCACACAATCACTGACTGCTAAGGCTCAGACCTGAAGCCACGTTTTCTAACTCTCAATTCAATGCACTTACCACAGCAAGGCAAGCGTCCAAAGTCAATGTAACTTCGAAGATTTGCAATTCTTGGTGGGTTTCTTTTGCCTTGTAGCATGTGCCTTTTTTTTTTTTTTTTCTTATTTGCTTTATGTCTCTTCTCTTTATCTTTCCTCTACTCTTTTTCTTTATTCTTTGTTTAACTCTGAACTTCTGGCAGTGGCATTAGATGTGGTTGAAAATGTTGTGACCAGGGTCGAAAATCTCATTGTCACAGTTGCAAATAAGTTATAAAAGTATATTAGTTCCCTAAGGCTGCCATAACAAAATACTACAAACCGGGTGGCTTATAAGAAAAGAAGTTCATTGTCTCACAGTTCTAGGGGCAACAAATCCAAATCAACACGTTGCCAGGGCCATGCTCCCTCCGAAACCTCTAAAAGAAAATCCTTTTTTGACTCTCCAAGCTTCTGGTGGCCCCAGGTGTTCCTTGAATTGTAGATGTATCTTCACAAGGCCACCCTTCCTCTGTCTGTGTTTCTTCTTTTCTTTTGTAGGACACCACTCAAATTAGATTAGCACCTACCCTACTCCAGTAAGACCTATAAAGATCCTATCCAAAACAAGGTCATGCTCAGATACCAGGGCTTTGGATTTCAACATAAATTTTGGAGGGACACAATTCAATCTATGACAGAGACCAAATATCAAATGCCACTCATGAGCACTGGTCTTATTATCTGCTAGACCCGTCTATCCTTGGAACATCTTTTTTGTTGGCAAAGTGTCAAGCATGCTTTCCTGTTGCCACATCACATAGGGCTGACTCAGGAATCCAGTGAAAAAGGAAAAGAGCTGCCTGCCTGAGCTCTCAAGCCCCTACATACAAGCTGAGCTTTAAAGTCCTCTGTGTATAGACTTTGATAGACTCTGCATATTCTGACTTGTTATCTTGGCAGTTAGAATTCACCAGCTGCTCTCTGAAAACCCTATAAGGCAATTCCACTCTCTCCTATAGGGTCTCTATGAGTTGGAATCGACTCGACAGCAATGGGTTTGGCCTTTTGGTTTGCTTATAGACTTTGATAAACTCTGTGTATTCTGACTTATTATTTATATAAATATAAAAAAGCCAGAGGGCTTATCAACTGAAAGTGGGAGCTTATTGTATTGTGCCTGGGGCCCCAGAGTATATGTTCAGCATCAAATATTTAGGAGGTGTAGATGAATGTACGTGTTACAGAAGGACTCATCCTCATTCTAAAATTGATGCTGAGAGAGCATGGAGAGGTGTTAACTATCTGAAGGAAATGCCTGAAATAATCTGATAAGAAAGCATGTGCTGTCCAGAGAACCCATGGATTGGCCCCCTAGAATGCATTTGTTTTCTCTTCATTCTGGAATTTAGATGAATTGCATTGGAGCCACTGATCTTTGGTCTAATAAGAACAAATCTTATTTGTAAGTACCATCACGTGAACCTGCAGTGCTTCCTTCCCACCCCAGGCCATATATTCAGCCTCTACTGCTTTTTCAAGGCAAAGCCTTGTGCAAAACTTTCACCTGCCTTGTTCAGCTGTTTCTCTGGTTCTCCTTGCAAAGTGGGGTGCCTTGCAAAGAAGAGGCCCTCAATCTAAGTTTGTTGAAAGGATGAATGAATGCCATACCATTTAGTATCTATAATTGTTCTCTTGTTGTTTTGTATACAATATTATGTCCCCATACAGACTGTAAGCTCCCTGAGGACAAGGACCATGTACTCTAGTTCCACACATTATCCATATGAGCATAGTGTGTTGTACATAACAGGCATTTGATAACATTTTAATATCAATAATAATAGCTAACTTTCATTGAGCGCTTTCTACAAACCAGGAAATGTTACCAGTGCACCATCTTCTTTAATCATCATAACAGCCTAGATAAGATTACTGCTATTATTATCCTCATCTTGAAGTTGAAAAAACAGGACCTGAGAAGTTAGTCAACTTGCCCAAGGTCACCCAGCCAGTAAGAGGCACAGCAGGGAGTTGAATCCAGGCAATCTGAATTCAGAGGCTTGTCTCTTAGCTGTCTCCCTATAAATAAATGAAGAATGAATTTAGCAGAGAATAATAATGCCGCTATCTGAATCAGCATGTGGGTTAAAATTTCATTTCAATTGAGAATTACCAGTTGCCATTGAGCTGGCCCTACTCATGGCAACCCCAGGTGTATCAGGGTAGAACTGTACTTCATAGGATTTTTAATGGCTATTTTAATTTTTTTTTTTTTAAGTAGATCTCCATGGCTTTCTTCTAAGGTGCCTCTGGGTGGACTCGACCCTCCAATCTTTCGATTAGCAGCCAAGTGTGTTAACAGTCTGAACCACCCTACGGGGCTCTTATTTAAGAATTGTTGTTGTCGCTAGGTGCTATCGAGTTGATTCTGACAGAGTAGAACTGCCCCATAGGGTTTTTTTGGCCGTAATCTTTACGGAGCATATCACCAGGTCTTTCTCCCTCTAAGTGGCCAGTGAGTTTGGAACACCAGCGTTCTGGTTAGCAGTCAAGCACTTAACCGTTGCACCAGTAGGACTCCTAGAAAAAACAAAACAAGCAAACAAAAAAATCCAGCCAGTAACTGGCACAAACCCGTTGCCATCAAGTCAATTCTGACTCACAGTAACTCTATAGGACAAAGTAGAACTGCCCCATAGGGTTTACATGGCTATAATCTTTATGGAAGCAGACTGCCACATCTTTCTCCTGATAAGCAGCCAGTGAGTTTGAAATGCCGACCTTTTGTTTAGCAGTCAAGCTCTTAGCCACTGTGCCACTAAGCCATTGCTGATGAGTTGATTCTGACTCATAGTGACCCTATAGGACAGAGTAGAACTGCCCCAAAGAGTTTCCAAGGAGTGCCTGGTAGATTCGAACTGCTAACATTTTGGTTAGCAGCCCTAGCATTTAACCACAACTCCACCAGGGCCAGTAGGGGCCCTTCCAAAACCAAAAAACCAAACCCGTTGCCTGTGAGTAGATTCTGATTCATAGCAACCCTATATGAGACAGTAGAGCTGCCCCACAGGGTTTTCAAGGAGCAGTTGGTGGATTTGAACTGCCAACTTTTGGTTAGCAGTTGAACAGTTTTTTATTTATTTTATTGTACTTTAGATGAAGGTTTACAGAACAAACTAGTCTCTCATTATAGTTAGTACGCATATTGTTTTATGACATTGGTTAACAACCCCATGACAAATCAACAGTCTCCCTTCTCGACCTTGGGTTCCCTATTATCAGATTTCCTGTCCCCTTTTGCCTTCTAGTCCTTGTGCCTGGGCTAGTGTGCCCCTTTAGTCTTATTTTGTTTTATGGGCCTCTCTAATTTTTGGCTGAAAGGTGAACCTCAGGAGTGACTTCTTTACTGAGGGTGACTGGGGGCCATACTCTCGAGATTTCTCCAGTCTCTGTCAGGCCAGTAAGTCTGGTATTTTTTTTGTGAGTTAGAATTTTGTTCTACATTTTTCTCCAGCTCTGTCCAGGACCTCTATTGTGATCCCTGTCAGAGCAGTCAGTGGTGGTAGCTGGGCACCACCTAGTTGTGCTGAACTCAGTCTGGTGGAGGTTCTGGCACTAGTGGTCTGTTAGTTCTTTGGACTATTCTTTCCCTTGTGTCCTTGGTTTTCTTCATTCTCCCATGCTTCAGGCCAGGCAAGAGCAGTGATAAGTTTTTCCAACTCCTTAAAGAATGGTGTGGGTATTTGGATTGGGATTGCATTGTATTCGTAAATCGCTTTGGGTAGAATTGTCGTTTTCACAATGCTGAGTCTACCTATCCATGAGCATGGTATGTTTTTCCATTTATGTAGATCTCTTGGTTTCTTGCAATAGTGTTTTGTAGTTTTCTTCGTATAGGTCCTTTATGTCCCTGGTCAGATTTATTCCTAAGTTTTTTTTTTTTTTTTTACGGGATAATTTTTTTAATATAAATGGTATTGTTTTCCCGATTTTCTTTTCATTGTTCTCTTTATTGGTGTATAGGAATCTAACTGAATTTTGTATGTTTATCTTGTATTCTGCTACTCTGCTGAATCTTTCTTAGTTTCAGTAGTTGCCTCTTGGAGTCTTTTGTGTTTTCTATGTATAGTATCATATCATCCACAAATAGAGGCAGTTTAACTTCATTACCAATTTGGATGCCCTTTATTTCTTTTTCCTGCCTTATTGCTCTAGCTAGGACTTCCAGCACAATGTTAAATAGTAGTGGTATTGTTCCTGTTTTCAAGGGGAATGTTTTCAGCCTCTCTTTATTAAAAATGATATTGGCTATGGGTTTCGTATAATGCCCTTTATTATGTTGAGAACTTTCCCTTCTATACCTATTTTATCGAGAGTTTTTATCAGGAATGAGTGTTGTACTTTGTCAAATGCCTTTTCTGCATCAATTGAGATGATCATGTGATTCTTTTCTTTATTTTTACTTCTGTGGTAGATTACGTTGATTTGTTTTCTAATGTTGAAACATTCTTGCACACCTGGGATGAATCCTTCTTGGTTGTGGTGTATTATTTTTTTGCAGTGATACTTAATTTTATTGGCTAGAATTTTGTTGAGAATTTTTGTATTTGTATTCATGAGAGATATTGGTCTGTAATTTTCTTTTTTTGTGGTGTCTGCCTGGTTTTGGTGTCATGGTTATGCTGGCTTCATAGAATGCATTCAGCAGTATTGCTTCCTTTGCTATGTTCTGAAACAGTTTGAGTAGTACTGGTGTAAGCTCTTTTCTGAATGTTTGGTAGAATTCTCCAGTGAAGCCATCTGGGAAGGTGCTTTTTTTTGTTGTTGTTGGGAGTTTTTTTTAATTACTTTTTCAATCTTTTCTCTTGTTATAGGTCTGTTCAGATTTTCGTCATCATTTTCTGTTAGTTTGGGTAGGTAGTTTGTTTCTAGAAATTTGTCCATTTCCCCTAGGTTTTCAAATTTGTTGGAGTATAGTTTTTCATAATACTCTGTTATGATCCTTTTTATATCAGTTGTGTCTGTTGTAATGTCCCCCATTTCATTTCTTAATTGGGTTATTTGCATCCTCTCCTATTTTTCTTTTATCACTTTGGCCAGTGGTTGGTCAATTTTGTTGATCCCTTCAAAGAACCAACTTTTGGTTTTGTCAATTCTATTGTTTTTCTGTTCTCTATGTTGTTTATTTCTGCTCTGATCTTTATTATTTCCTTTGTTCTGGCAGCTGTGGGCTGTACTCTTTCTATATGTTTGAGTTGTGTAGTGAATGTTTTGATTTTGTCCCTTCTTTTTCGATGTGTGCATCTATTGCTATAAATTGACCTCGGAGGACTGCCTTTTCTGTGTTCCAAAGGTTTTGGTATGATGTGTTTTCTTTCTCTTTTGATTCTGGGAATTTTTTGATTCCATCTCTGATTTCTTCAATTACCCAGTGGTTTTTAAGCAGGGTGTTATTCAGTTTCCATGTGATTGATTTTTTCCCTTGCTTTTCCTGTTGTTAATTTCTGCTTTGATGGTGTTGTGGTCAGAGAAAATGCTTTGTATTATCTCAGTGTTTTGGATTTTGTTGAGGGTTGCTCTGTGGCCTAAGATGTGGTCTATTCTGGAGAACGTTCCACGTGCATTGGAAAAGAGCATGTACTTTGCAGCTGTTGGGTTGAGTGTTCTATATATGTGTATGAAGTCAAGTTGGCTGATTGTGTCCTTTAGCTTTTCTGTATCTTTGAGTTTCTTTCTAGATGTTCTGTCCTTTACCGAAAGTGGTGTGTTGCAGTCTGCTACTCTTACCGTAGAACTGTCAATTTCTCTACAGTGCCATTAGAGTATGTTTTATGTATTTTGGAGCCCTGTCATTGGGTGCATAGATGTTTATTGTGGTTATGTCTTCAAGATAGATCATCTCTTTAATCATTATGTAGTGCCCTTCTTTGTCTTTTACGGTAGAGTTTGTTTTAAAGTCTATTTTATCTGAGATTAGTATTGCCACTCCTGCCCTTTTTTGGTAGCTGTTTGTTTGATCTATTATTTCCATTCTTTGATTTTTAATAAATTTGCATCTTTGTTTCTTAGGTGTGTCTATTGTAGACAACGTATCGATGGATCCTGATTCTTATCCATTCTGTCACTCTGTGTCTCTTTATGGGTGCATTTAGGCTGTTTACGTTCAGTGTAATTATTGATAAGTCTGAGTTTATTGCTGTCGTTTTGTGGGTTTCTTTTTGTGATGCTGACATTTTCTTTGTTCCTTTTACTGTCCTGTGCTGAATTCCTTCTGTTTGTGGATTTTTTTCATTTCTTTTGTTTTTGTAGATTTTGTTTTTACTGAAACTTTATGTTTTTCATCTTTACTTTGATGAGTAGGTTTGTTAACTTTCTTTGTGGTTACCTTCAAATTTACCCATATCTTCCTAGGTTTGAAGCAGTTTACTATTAGTTGGTATTGCCTAGCCTTCCTCTCCATTAGAAAGTTCTATAACTTCCCCCATTTATTCCCTTTTTTATTCTTCTGATATTGTTGTCATTTACAGATTAACCTCTGGTTCCCTGTTTTAATTCTTTTGGTTTTGGTTAGTCTTGAGAGTTCATTTCCTAGGTTGTTATCTGGCTGGTATGATCTTGCATCCTAGATTCAGGCTATCGTCTAATGGCATTTGTTCTCAGACTGAAGGACTCCCTTTAATAATTCTTGTAAGTTTGGTTTGGTTTTTGTATATTCCCTTAATTTCTGTTTATATTGAAATGTCCTCATTTCACTATCATATTTGAATGGGAGGTTTTCAGGATATATTCTTTTTGGTTGGCAATTTTTTTCTTTCAAAGCTTTATATGTGTCATCCCATTGCCTTCTTGCCTTCATGGTTTCTGTTGAGCAATCAGTGTTTAGTCTTATTGTCTTCCCTCTGTATGTGACTTTTTGTTTTTCTCAAGTTGCTTTCAGAATTCTTTCTTTGTATTTGGTTTTAGCAAGTGTGATTATGATATACCTTGGTGATTTTACTTTGGGGTCTATCCAATATGGGATTTTTTGAGCTTCTTGGATGGTCAGGTTTTCATTTCTCCTGATATTAAGGATGGTTTCTATCAGCAATTCTTCAATGATTCTCTCTGTTTCCCATTTTCTCCCCCGATCTGGAACTAAAAAATCACTCGCAAATTTTGCTTTTGATTGTATCCCACATAATTCTCAAAATTTCTTCATTTTTCTTTGTTCTTTTTTTCCGATTTCCTCAGACAAAGTGGTATCTAAGTGTTTGTCTTCAATTTTGCTGATCCTGTCTTCCATTGTTTCAAACCTGTTCCTCAGCCCTTCAATGACACTGTCCATTTCTGAAATCTTGTTTATCTTTTGGATTTCTAATTGCTATTTTTGTATGATTTCTCATTGTGAATTTATTTTGACATCTTGTTCCTGAATTCTTCCAGGGTTTTGTCTGTTTCTTCCAAGATTTTGTCTGTCTTTTTCATGACTCTGTCTATTTTTTCCTCATTTTCATCTGCTTTTTCCTTCAACCCTTGGATTGTTCTGAATATCAGAGATATGAATTCCCTATCAGGTAGTTTCAGTGCCTCTCCTTCTGCTGAAAGATCATCTGGTATTTTATTTTGGATACCCACTGGAACAACCCTGTCCTTTTTTTTTTTTTTTAATATGTTTTGATATTGTCTGCTGTCTTTGGCACAGTCAGTATTTTTTTTTTCATTTACTGATCATAGAATTGTTTGTTTTGTCTTGGTTTTCAGTTTTATTTGGTTATGTCTGTGCATTCTTTGTTGTTTGCTCATCTGTGGGCATGATACTTTTCACCTCCTTGTTCAATGGGCAGGGTCAGTTGCTCAGTTATGGTGCTTCAGGGTAGGTCCAGCTGAAGGGGAGTGGCTGGGATGGGTTATTTGTGGCACTTACTAGAGCTGACAATGCTGGCCGGGAGTCAGTGCAGCACAGGTTCCTGTAGGCGCTCAGGGGTGTAATGTTCAGCTCACAGTGCAGGTAGGCAGGAAGTAGGGGCAAAGTTGTGATGTGTAAAGCTAAGATGAATATGGGAAAGGAGAGTGGAGAAACAGGACCCAAAAAACAAACAAACAAACAAAGAGTGCTAAGGGAGATTGCTGTTGGAATGGAGAGACAAGAAACCAACAAATGAAGAAAAAAGAAACAAAGAAGAAAAAAAGAATTAAAAAAAACCCAGAGATTACAGCTGTGCAGACCAGGAAAATGGCCCCCAGGCTGTGCAGTCTAGCCTGGCTAGAAGGGGCATAGATGTCATATAGCATCAGGTATTCAGGAGACAGGAAAATGTAAGTACAGACAGACAAGAAACTGAGAAATGAAGACAACAAGGAAAAAAGAAATGCCCCGGGGATCCTACCAAGCAGCTATGCAGTCCAGGATAGTGGCTCCCAAGCTGCACAGTACAGCCCAGCTAGAAGGGGCTCCCAAGCCATGAAAAGAAAAATAAAACAACAAACAAAACAAAATGAAACAAATTAAAACAAACAAACAAAAGCCCCGGGGATTCCACCATTGTGGCAGCATGGGCCGGAGAAGCAGTTCCCCAGTCTAGCAGCACTTCACAGTCTCTTAAGAAGCAAAGATGACACACAGAGCCAGGTGTTTGAGAGAAAAGAGGGGGCAGTGATGAGAAGCAGGGAATAAACCCAAAGAACTGGAAAAAAGCAACACCAGGAACAAACAAATGGCACTCCAGGAGCCGGCCAGAGGGGGCGAGGCAAATACAACCAGCAAGGGGCTTTAGCCAGTGCCTTCTGGCCAAGAGACTGTGGCTGCCGGGAAGTAGAGGAGGCCAAGCAGCAAGGGGGAGGAGGATGGGGTGGGAAAGTGTATATCACTAGTTACTGGATGCTCTGTTTCCTGCTGGGAGTTCCTTGAAGCTCCTTTCCCGTACTCCTTGTCTGCCTGTCTCCAGTTTTGGTGCGGTGAATCCAAGCGGCATGGACCCTACGTTTCCTAGCCAGTTGAGTGACTGCAGCCAGCTATGAAGCGGGGGAGGTCGAGCAGAGGGGAAAAAAATGGGGGGTGGGAAAATGTATATTGCTGGCTATCAGGTGCTCCGTCTCCTGCTGGGAGCTCCTTGAAGCTACTTTGCTATACTCCTTGTCCACCAATCTCTGATAGAAGTCCAAGATGGCGAATCCGTGGTAAGTTAGCTGATAGGGGACCAAGTATCTCTCCTTGCTGTCTATTCTGTCAGTTTCTTATTCCATTCAGTACTTGGCTGAGTTCTTTATCTCTTTATTTGTTGCTTAGAGTTCCAGGATTGATGTTTGTCTCTGTTTTACTTAGTTTTTTGGGTCTTTGCTGTGAAGGGACGGCATGATGCTTCTGTCTATAGTGCCGCTTTGGCCAGAAGTCCAAGGGAAATTGTTTGGCAGTCAAACTCTTAACCAGTGCACCACCAGGGCTCCCCAGAGCTCCTTAGGTACTATTATACAAAAGACTGAAGGTCTCTAGGTGATGCAAACAGTTTGTGCTCAACTGCTACCCTAAAGGTTGGAGGTTCAAACCCACCCAGTGGTCCGCAGAAGAAAAGGCCTGACAATCTGCTTCCATTAAGATTGTAGCCATGAAAACCCTATGGAGCAGTTCTAATCTGTAACATATGGGGTCTCCATAAGTCAGAATTGACTTGACAGCAACCAGCAACAACAATATTAAATGGAAGGTACTGTTCTAAACAGGGCAGATACAGTATATCATTTAACCTCACAAGTTATATGAGCATAAATGAAAGGCTGAGGTCAAACGGTGTATTAGTTTCCTAGGTCTGTTGTAACAAAGTGCCACAAATTGTGTGGCTTTAAACAATAGAAATTTTTTGTCTCACAGTTCTGGAAGCTGAAATTCCAAAATCAAGATGTAAGCAATGTTGATCTTCTGAGGGCTGGCTCTGAGGAAGAATCTGTTCCATGCCTCTTCCCAGCTTCTGGTATTGGCCAACACTCCCTGGCATTCCTTGCCTTGTAGATGCATCACTCTGACCTATGCCTCCATCTTCACATGGCCTTTTTTGCTCTGTGTCTCTGATTCTGTGCCTCTTTTCCTTTTCCTATAAGGACACCAGGGTCTACCCTACTCCAGCATGACCTCATGTTAACTAATAAGATCTGCAAAGGCTTTATTTTCAAATAATGTCACATTTACAAGTACAGGGGTTAGGACTTGAACATATCTTTTGGGTGGACATATATCAATTCATAATGAGCAGCTTTGCTTCGAGTGTAAATGTGAGCTAGAAACACACTGACCTTGCCCTAACACCAGGTTCTCTTCAGGAAGATCCAGGAACTCCAAGTGTTTCTGCCCCACAATACTGAAACCACAGATTCAGAAATCCTGGCTGAAGCCTTACCATTCCTGGAGAGGAACAGTTTTGTTAGAATAGCGCATGTCTCACAGGTTCCAGTGGTTTTTCATTTCAGATTATGATGTCTTTAGGCTACCAATCAGACTACTTACTACTGGTTGACTTTGATTTGTACTGTGAACCATGAACTTGTCTTATTACTAAAAGCCTTGTAGTCAACCAAAGGGGAAAAAAGAACATTACCATGAAGGAAAATTCAAAAAGCAATATTAATTTTTAAAAAATGTAACCAATGCAAAGCATGCACATGATTAAAATAATCAAACAGTGCCTAGAGCCAAACATAATAAAAAACACTCCTTTACCTGATCCACCTCTGCCTTCACCCTTACTCCCTAAAAGCGGACATTCAAGTCTTGTCATGGGCCTTTCTTGTGTTACCACCACATTTCTAAATAATATTCTTAAAATGCTACTTCTTGATTTATCAGTTTTCTCTATTTTTATATTGACTTTATTTAAATCAAAAGATATACCTTTCATATACCTTCTTACCTCTCCTTTATCTATGAGTAATTAGACCATGACTTTAATTAAAATAATGATCAGTGTTTCTTATAATAACATAAAGTTTATTACAGAGATGTTGTTGTTGTTAGGTGCTGTCGAGTTGGTTCCGACTCATAGCAACACTATACAACAGAGTAGAACTACTCCGTAGGGTTCCAAGGAGCAGTTGGTGGATTTGAACTGCTGACCTTTTGGTTAGCAGCCAAGATTTTAACCTCTATGCCACCAGGGCTCCATTACAGAGATGAGTAGTGTGTTATATTTTCCATTGTTATGTAACTTACTTTTCTCAGATTTTTAAATTGCCTTTCTTCTTTTCCTCTTGCTCTATCTTACCATCTATTATATTCTTATTCCTTTCTATAAACTCTATTACATCAAGTATTTGAATAATGTTGATTCTCTTCCCTCCTCCTCTGTCTCTTCTCCAGAGAGCTCTAATCCCCTACACTACTTCCCAATAGCCATTATTTGCTTTCTAGCAACTGTACATCTAGAGGGATTTTTCTTCAGTGCTTTGCTGGATTACATTACTTCCTGGACCCCATGCCTTTTTCTTGATTTACTGTCTTATTTTCTTTGAATACATCCTCAAATAGCTTTCTAAAAAGGAGTACTTTAGAGATAAATTATTTTAGATTATAAATACATAATCTACTTTTACATTTGATTGCTAATTTGTCTTTGTTCCATGTTGTTTCATTTCATTACTCCAGTGTCTTCTGATGCCAGTTTAGTTCTCATTTGCCTGCATGTTTTCATCCCACCCTCCACCCCCTGGAAGTTTTTAGGACTTCTCTTTGCTTTTGGTATTTCAAAATTTAATGATGATGTGCCTTTGTCAAGGTATTTTTTTCATTATGTTTTCTGGGCACTTGGCAGGCCCACTTAGTCTGGACAGTTAGGTTCTTGAAGGGAAGGAGATTTTTTTGTATTTCTTCAATAATTTTTCCCTCCATTTTCTTCTCTGTTCTTTCTCTATAATTCCTATTAGATATTGGAACACATGAATTGTTCTTTTAAGTTTCTTATCATTTTAGTCTACTTTCTGCGACAATTTCTTACTTTATCGCCCAATCATTTTATTGAATTTTTCATTTTGTATATCAAGTCCTTAATTTCCGAGAGCTCTTTTTTTTTTTTTTTTTTTTGCTTTGGGTGAAAGTTCACAGTGTAAATTAGTTTCTCATTCAAAAATTTATACACAAACTGTTCGGTTACATGGGTTGCAATCCCTGCAATATGTATTAAGAGCTCTTTTTAATTCTCTGAATGCTCTATCTTTGTAGCATCATGTTCTTATTTTATCAATGCAGTATTCTCTCAAATGTTTTAAAGGATGTATCTGTTCCCTGCTTTATCACCATTTCCTCTAAGGTAGTTTTAAAAAATGGTTTATTTCAGTCTCTCCTTTCATGTCAAAGACTTTTTTCAAATATTTGTCTAGCAATTTTCAGTATATCTATATCTCCTTCTGGGCCTTTATTTTCTCTGCAGAAGAAACCTCAGCTCTCCTGATAGAGGGGATATGCCTATCTGTGAGTGTTCTCTATGCTGAGTGGCAGAGGTGGTATGAGTTCAATTTAATTTATACAAAGCGTCAATGAATTCTCATGTTTGCACCCACCCCTCACCCTGGAAGAACAGTACTTTTCTAAAAGGCTAGCTAGCTCCTGAGATGAGAAAAGTAAAAAAGATTTGGAAAAAAGATAACCTGTCACACTTTTGGAAGTTAGTAAACATATTTTTAGCCCTTCATAGTTTGTATTTTTGATCTATAAGGAAGTTTAGAGCTTATCTAACTCACTCCTGCCATTCTGCACATGAGGGGAAAAGCCTAGAGTCTGGAGATAACATTTCCATGGTCACACTGTCTTGGCCCAGCTAGAACCAAGATAATCTCCTCTCACTCCAAATGGCCTTTCTACTGCACTACACTGTGTGTGGTGACATGTGTGCTTCAATGGCTCTAAAGTTCTTATGGATTTTGGTCTAGACCTCTCTATTTTACTTCGAAGTCTCCACCTCATCTAAGCTATGTACTCCCCTTTCCATCAATACTGTTAGGCTAGTCTCTCTCCTGTCCACACACTCACCCCATTATTCCCATTCTGATTCTCCTGGTTCTTCCCTGAACCATTTCACCTGTGATTTATTCCTTCTGAAATTCTTTCCTCCTCCCTTATCTCTACAGCACCTAGCCAGCTCAAGCACATCAGATGCTCAAAACTTAGATTAGGAGAACTGCCTTATGTTGTCCTCAGCTGGCACTAGAGATTGTGTGCTTTTGGGTCTCCTTGTGTTTGTACAAAAGAGCTTGGACTGAGGTGGGGCCAAGAAGGCTGACTAGGTAGAAGCTTCCGCTTATCCCTCTCGCAACAAAGACTCAAAAAAACAAGTAAATCAACTACATACAGGACAATCTATGAACCCTGACCATCAAACACAAAACTAAGGAGTTGACCTGAGTGACAAGGGAACAAAAAGCCGCACACTGAAGCAGCGACCGCTTTTGGAGCTGGTGTGCCACTCCCCAGCCTTGAGCCCTAGCGGTTCCCTGGTGCCAGAGTGGCATGGCTGATCATGGCTTACTGAGATGGGGCATGCATGGGACACAGCCTTTACCCCCTGGAATAACCTCAGCGGAGACCCAGCCAGTGCACGTGGGCTGCACACCGATGCGGCTGACAGGCGAATGAGAAACCACAGGGAAGCAGCAACTGGTTTTGGAGCCTGGAGCCCAGTACCCCAGCCAGGAAACCTTGGCACTGGGCTTTGGACTAAGTGTGGAGGGGCTGATTGCAGCTTCCTGAGATGGCACAAGCACAGGATGAAGCCCTAACCCTCTGGGGCAATCTCAGCAGGGATCCAGCCAGTGCACACAGGTGACAGACCCCTCTGGCATCTCAGAAAAAACAGTCCTCACCAAACAAAATAGGTAACTTTGTCTATCTGGCCTTGCTACTCTCTCCTATCTATCTAATCCCTCCCCTCCCTGCCCCAGCCAGCTTCATTAACACTGGAATTCCCTGGGCCAGAGAGTGAAGTGCACTGTGAGGGGGGAGGTTCTTTCTTTCTTTTCTAACCCATTCTTCTGGCCTGAGAAAACCAGCAACTAACAATCAAAGGAAAAATCCTTCCCTGACTTCCCTAAACTGGAATAACAATACATAACCAGCTCCGTCCAGGCATAAGAGACCCACAGTCTTTGGCTTTCATCCCTGCAAGGAACCAGGTGACTATAATAATGTAAAGGCAGTTCTGATAGAGATCTGACTGTAAGTGTTTTACCTGAGCAGTGGAACGGCAAGTTTTGTGGTCAGCTACCTCTCTACCTATTTAACAGAGCCCTCACTGATCCACACCAGGGAACTGAGGGCTGAGGCTCTGCCCACACCACCTAGCCACCTGCTAAAGGGGTCTGAAGATAGTGATGCCTACCAATCTTTAGAGGTACAAGCATTGGGTGCCTAAGGTACAGCTGCAGAGCCCATCCACCAGAGTGCTCTAGAGAATAGAGACACACCTACCTCACTAGCACTTGGGGGAAGGCTGTCAGCATCCTGCCCTCCTCGGAGTGTGACCCCCTGCTGCTACTAGAAACTGGAGCATACAACCATCACCACTACTCCTCTAAGTTAATAGGTGAGAGCCTACACCACACACTAGGTGACCCACTATCAGGACATCTGAGATGATTCTATTCAAGAATAGTGAATGGACTCATAGGCTCATATACCTGGTAACAACTCAGACCAGCTGGTAACAGGACATAAGTGATTCAAAGGCTACAACAATCAAGATAGCACAATCTGGTAGCCCATCTGGGTGTACTGAAACAAAACAAAACAAGAAGATAAGACTCAGTGAGCAAATATAAAAGAAATCATTACAATATCTTAGAGATGGCTTGGACACAGCAGTTGATATCAAATCACACAAAGAAGCAGACCATGATTGCTTCTACAACCCCCCAAATCAAAGAATCAAAATCACTCCCAGATATAGATACATTCCTGGAATTGCCAGATGTAGAATATAAAAAACTAACATACAGAATGCTTCAAGACATCAGGGATGACCTCAGAAATGAAATAAGGCAATCTACAGAAAAAGCCAAAGAACACACAGATAAAGCAGTTGAAGAAATCCGAAAGATTATTCGAGAACATACTGAAAAATTTAATAAGCTGCAAGAATCCATAGAGAGACAGCATTCAGAAATTCAAAAGATTAACAGTAAAATTACAGAATTAGACAACTCAATAGGAAGTCAGAGGAGCAGAATCAAGGAATTGGAATGCAGAACTAGGGAATTGGAGGATAGGCAATTGACGCCAATATAGTTGAAGAAAAATCAGATAAAAGAATTTTAAAAAATAAAGAAACCCTAAGAATCATGTGGGACTCTACCAAGAAGAATAACCTACGTGTGATTGGAGTTCCAGAACAGGGAGGGATAACAGAAAATACAGATAGAATAGTTGAAGATCTATTGGCAGAAAACCTCCCTGGCGTCGTGAAAGATGAAAAGATATCTATCCAAGATGCTCATTGAACCCCATACAAGATAGATCCTCCCCCCAAAATCACCAAGACATATTATCATCAAACTTGACAAAACCAAAGATAAAGAGAAAATTTTAAAAGCAGCCAAAGATAAGTGAAAAGTCACCTACAAAGGAGAATCAGTAAGAGTAAGTTCGGACTACTTGCCAGAAGCCATGCAGGCAAGAAGGCAATGGGATAACATATATAGAGCACTGAAGGAGAAAAACTGCCAGCCAAGAATCATATATCCAGTAAAACTCTCTCTCAAATATGAAGGTGAAATTAAGACACTTACAGATAAACACAAGCTTAGAGAATTTGTAAAAACTAAACCAAAACTACAAGAATTACTAAAAGAAATTCTTTGGTTGGAAAATCAATAATATCAGATACCAATACAATACAAGGTCACAGAACAAAACATCCTGATATCAACTCAGATAGGGAAACCACAAAAACAAAATAAGATAAATTTTTTTAAAAATTGCTCAAATCAGGGAATCATCGATGTCATTATGTAACAGATTACAATAAGCAAGAGAGAGGGACTAAATACAGGAGGCATAGATCTTCCATATGGAGAGAAAACCAAGGCAATATAGGGCGATGCTAGTTAGATTTTTACTTCAACAAATAGGGGTAAATATTAAGGTAACCACAAAGAGGGCTAACAATTCCATACCTGAAAATAAAAACCAATATAAATATAGCGACTCAGCAAAAATAAACTCAATTACCACAAAAATGAGGAACACGCGATCTACAAAAAAAAAGTTTCAGCACAAAAAAGTAAGTGGAAAAATGAAATTGTCAACAGCACACAAAAAAAGGCATCAAATTGGCAGCACTAAACTCATACTTATCTGTAATTATGCTGAATGTATATGGACTAAATGCACCAATAAAGAGTTGCAGACTGGATAAAAAAAACACTATCTGCCTATATGCTGCCTACAAGAGACACACCTTAGACTTAGAGACACAAACAAAAACTCAAAGGATGAAAAAAATATATCAAGCACACAACAATCAAAAAAGAGCAGGAGTGGCAATATTAATTTCTGACAAAATAGACTTTAAAGTTAAGTCCACCACAAAGGATAAAGAAGGACACTACTTAATGATTAAAGGGACAATTGACCAGGAAGATATAACCATATTAAATATTTATGCACCCAATGACAGGGCTGCAAGACACATAAAAGAAACTTTAACAGTATTGAAAAGTGAGATAGACACCTCTACAATTATAGCAGGAGACTTCAACATACCACTTTCGGTGAAGGATAGAACATCCAGTAAGAAGCTCAATAGAGACACAGAAGATCTAATTGCTACAATCAGCCAACTTGACCTCATAGACTTATACAGAACTCTCCACCTAACAACAGCAAAATATACTTCCTTTTTGACACACATGGAACATTCTCTAGAATAGATCACATAAAACAAGTCTTTGCAAAATCCAAAACATCAAAATATTACAAAGCATCTTCTCAGACCATAAGGCCATAAAAGTAGAAATCAATAAGAGAAAAACCAGGGAAAAGAAATCAAATACTTGGAAACTGAACAATACCCTGCTCAAAAAAGACTGCGTTATAGAAGACATTAAGGAGGGAATAAAGAAATTCATAGAATTCAATGAGACTGAAAACACTTCCTATCAAAACCTTTGGGACACAGTGAAAGCAGTGCTCAGAGGTCAATTTATGTCAATAAATGCGCACATACATAAAGAAGAAAGAGCCAAAATCAAAGAACTGTCCCTACAACTTGAACAAATAGAGCAACAAAAGAAACTGTCAGGCACCAGAAGAAAACAAATAACAAAAATTAGAGCTGAACTAAATGAATTAGAGAACAGGAAAACAACTGAAAGTGTTAACAAAGCCAAAAGGTGGTTCTTTGAAAAAATTAACAAAATTGATAAACCATTGGCTGGACTGACTAAAGTAATACAGGAAAAGAAACAAATAACCTGAATAAGAAATGAGATGGGCCACATCACAACAGAACCAACTGAAATTAAAAGAATCATATTGGATTACTATGAAAAATTGTGCTCTAATAAATTTGAAAACCTAGAAGAAATGGATGGATTCCTAGAAACACACTACCTACCTAAACTAACACAAACAGAAGTAGAACAACTACATAGACCCATAACAAAAGAAGAGATTGAAAAGGTAATCGAAAAACTCCCAACAACAACAACAACAAAAAGCCCTGGTCCTGACAACTTCACTGCAGAGTTCTACCAAACTTTCAGAAAAGAGTTGACACCACTACTACCAAAGGTATTTCAAAGCATAGAAAATGATGGAATACTACCAAACTCATTCTATGAGGCCAGCATATCCCTGATACCAAAACCAGGTAAAGACAACACAGAAGAAGAAAATTACAGACCTATATCCCTCATGAACATAGATGCAAAAATCCTCAACAAAATTCTAGCCAATAGAATTCAACAACATATCAAAAAAATAATCTACCATGACCAAGCGGGATTTATACCAGGTATGCTGGTGGCGTAGCAGCTAAGTTCTATGGCTGCTAACCAAATGGTCGGCAGTTCAAGTCCGCCAGGCACTCCTCGGAAACCCTATGGGGCATTGCATAGGGTCGCTATGAGTCGGAATCAACTCAACAGCACTGTTTCTTTTTAAGCAAGGATGGTTCAACATTAGAAAAACAATTAATGTAATCCACCATATAAATAAAACAAAAGACAAGAATGACACGATTTTATCAACTGATGCTAGAAAAGGCATTTGACAAAGTCCAACACCCATTCATGATAAAAACTCTCAGCAAAATAGGAATAGAAGGAAAACTCCTTAACCCAATAAAGGGCATTTATACAAAGCCAACAGCCAACATCATCCTAAATGGAGATAGCCTGAAAGCATTTCCCTTGAAAATGGAAACCAGACAAGGATGCCCTTTATCACCGCTCTTATTCAACATTGGGCTGGAGGTCCTAGCCAGAGCAATTAGACTAGACAAAGAAACAAAGGGCATCCAGACTTGCAAGGAAGAAGTAAAATTATCTCTATTTGCAGATAACATGCTCTTATACACAGAAAACCCTAAGGAATCCTCAAGAAAACTACTGAAACTAGTAGAAGAGTTCAGCAGAGTATCAGGTTACAAGAAAAACATAAAAAATCAGTTGGATTCTGCTACATCAATAAAAAGAATGTTGACGAGGAAATCACCAAATCAATACCACTCACAGTAGCCCCCAAGAAGATAAAATACTTAGGAATAAATCTTACCACAGATGTAAAAGACCTATACAAAGAAAGCTACAAGGTACTACTGCTAGAAACCAAAAGAGACCTACATAAGTGGAAAAACATACCTTGCTCATGGATAGGAAGACTCAATATTGTAAAAATGTGTATTCTACCAAAAGCCATCTATATGTACAATGCACGTCCAACCAAAATTCCAACGACATCTTTTAGTGAGATGGAGAAACAAATCACCAACTTTGTATGGAAGAGAAAGAAGCCCCGGATAGGTAAAGCATTACTGAAAAAGAAGAACAAAGTGGGAGGACTCACTCTACCTGATTTTAGAACCTATTATACTGCCACAGTATTCAAAACAGCCTGGTACTGCTACACTAACAGACACATAGACCAATGGAACAGATTTGAGAATCCAGATATTAATCCATCCACATATGAGGAACTGATATTTGACAAAGGCCCAGTGTCAGTTAATTGGGGAAAAGATAGTCTTTTTAACAAATGGTGCTGGCATAACTGGATATCCATCTGCCAAAAAATGAAGCAGGACCCATACCTCACACCATGCACAAAAACTAACTCCAAATGGATCAAAGACCTAAACATAAAATCTAAAACAATAAAGATCATGGAAGCAAAAATAGGGACAATGTTAGGAGCTGTAATACAAGGCATAAACAGAATACAAAACATTACTAAAAATGCCAAAGAGAAACCAGAAAACTGGGAGCTCCTAAAAATCAAACACCTATGCTCATCTAAAGACTTCACCAAAAGAGTAAAAAGACCACCTACAGACTAGGAAAAAATTTTCAGCTGTGATGTCTCTGACCAGCACCTGATTTCTAAAATCTACAAAAAGACAAACAACCCAATTAAAAAGTGGTCAATGGACATGAACAGGCACTTCACTAAAGAAGATATTCAGATACATGAGGAAATGCTCTCGATCGTTAGCCATTAGAGAAATGCAAATCAAAACTACAATGAGATTCCACCTCACTCCAACAAGGCTGGCATTAATCCAAAAAACACAAAATAATCAATGTTGGAGAGGCTGTGGAGAGATTGGAACACTTCTACGCTGCTGGTGGGAATCTAAATGGTACGACCACTTTGGAAATCGATTTGGTGCTTCCTTAAAAAGCTAGAAATAGAACTAGCATATGACCCAGCAATCCCACTCCTCGGAATATATCCTAGAGAAATAAGAGCCTTTATACGAACAGATATATGCACACCCATGTTTATTGCAGCACTGTTTACAACAGCAAAAAGATGGAAGCAACCAAGGTGCCCATTAATGGATGAACGGATAAATAAATTATGGCACATTCACACAATGGAATACTGTGCATCGATAAAGAACAGTGATGAATCTATGAAACATTTCATAACATGGAGAAACCTGGAAGGCATTATGCTGAGTGAAATTAGTCAGTTGCAAAAGGACAAATATTGTATAAGACCACAATTATAAGATCTTGAGAAACAGTTTAATCTGAGAAGAACACACTCTCTTGTGGTTATGAGAGTGGGGAGGGAGGAAGGGTGAGAGAGGGGTATTTACTAAACAGATAGCAGACAAGAACTTCTTTAGGTGAAGGGAAGGACAATACTCAACATAGTGGAGATCAGCACAACTGGACAAAACGAAAGCAAAGAAGTTTCCTGAATAAACTGAATGGTTTGTAGGCCAGCGTAGCAGGGGCAGGGGTTTGGGGACCATGATTTCAGGGGACATCTAAGTCCATTGGCATAATAAAATCTTTTAAAAAAACATTCTGTATACCACTTTGAAGAGTGGCGTCTGGGGTCTTAAAAGCTAGCAAGCGGCCATCTAAGATGCATCAATGAGTCTCAACCCACCTGGATTAAAGGAGAATGAAGAACACCAAGGACACAAGGTAATAATGAGCCCAAGAGACAGAAAGGGCTACATGAACCAGAGACTACATCATTCTGAGACCAGAAGAACTAGAGGTGCCTGGCTACAACTGATGACTGCCCTGACAGGGAACACAACAGAGAACCCCTGAGGTAACAGGAGAACAGTGGGATGCAGACCCCAAATTCTCATAAAAAGACCAGACTTAATGGTCTGACTGAGACTAGAAGGACCGTGGTGGTCAATGCCCCCAGACCTTTTCTTGGCCCAAGACAGGAACCATTCCCAAAGCCAACTCATCAGACATGGATTGAACTGGACAATGGGTTGGACAGGGATGCTGGTGAGGCGTGAGCTACTTGGATCAGGTGGACACTTGAGGCTATGTTGGTATCTCCTGCCTGGAGGGGAGATGAGAGGGTAGAGAGGCTTAGAAGTTGTCAAAATGGATGAGAAAAGAAAGAGTGGAAGGAGGGAGCGGGCTGTTTCATGGGGGAGAGAGTAATTGGGAGTATGCAGCAAGGTGTATATAAGTTTTTATGTGAGAGACTGACTTGATTTCTAAACTTTCACTTAAACCACAATAAAATTTATTTTAAAAAAAAGCTTGGATTGATTCTATTATTCTGGAGAGTTTTGGGGATTATGAAAGAATAGTGGAAGAACTCACAAGTACGTACTTACTACAACTCCAAAAGGGCACTAAATAAATGTATAGTAAAATTAAACTTTAATTATCCATAAGAAATTTAAATATCTTTGCTATTAAAACAATAACCACTCTTACTGATCACCATTCAGAACATCATAGCATACTTGCAGCTCCAAAGAGTTCCACACTTGCATCAGATTTTAGGATGATACTGTCAGAATGAGAAGGTCTGGTAATACCTGCTCCAGGATAAGGCTGGGCAGACATTGTACTGACTGGGAGGACATCATAGTGTCTTCATCCCCATCTCCCTATTCTTCAAATTCAACTAAGTGAATCCTAGGAATGAAGTTATGTCTTCTACACATTGTCAACATATATTCAACTGCCATCTGCCTCGTTTGTACTTCCACTATTTATAAATTTTCATTTTGGAAATATTCATGTGAATGAAATCATAGGATTGCACTGTATATTTTCCCCATCTGCATATCTCGGACTTCTGCTTTAGAATCTTTTTCTAACATCCTGAGACCCTAAACGGTACTCATATTTAAGCCGTCTTCCACTCTATCCCTTTTCTCCCTACTCCAGCTCTGTGGGCCCAGAGATCCAACTCAGCTCATAATCACTGTGCAAGTTGCTGGAGCCCCCTAGTGGCAGGCGGGACACCAGTCAGAGCCTGCTGGTTTTGCATTTGGGGTAATGGGCAAGTAGCGTTATGCTTTCTGCCACCTTAGTGCTACTGAGGAGTGGCTGCAACCCCCTGGAAGCACAGAGTTCAGGCGGCATCCCCCCAGTGATGAGGACAAAGGGCAGACTTCATCTGGCTTAAAAGTGTGGGATCCAAAAATGGATTCCAGGAGCTGCAAAGAAGGATCTGGGAGTAGGAGGTACCACAGGAAAGTGCACAAACCAGGATTACCTGAGACATTTTGAACTTCCTTTTGTGCAGAGCTTGGGAGCAGTGATGAAGAGAATCTGGGACCAGAAAGATCTGGGTCATACGTAACTGTGCTGCTTCTGCCCAGTTGTACTTAGCTGTCCCCCACACCCTTACCCGCACCCCTTCCTAGGATTCTCAGGAAGCTTTAATGGACTTTCAGAGACACTGCCTCAAGCTATCAGGGCTCTTGGCATAAATACACTTCGGTCTTAGAGCAGCAGGGAAACCAGTCATCTGGAAACATAAAGCTTTCCCTGCATGAAGAGGCTGTTCTCTAGCTCCCAGAAGCACACACACCCCACACTCCCCTCCCCACCATGTGCTGCTTTCTCTGATGCTTGGCAAACTCCACCAAACCCAAATTTATCCAACCCAGTTCCTTCCTGCAAAGCTTGGGTTGCTCCAGCATCTCTTGGAGGCTGTTTATCCAGCAGAGCAGCATGCCTACTGCCATGGACAGTTTTCTTCGTGTTCAACTCTCTCACCAAGATATGCAAGAAGGTTACAGAAAGGGCAGGTAGTTTGTAAACCCCACTGCCTATCTGGTCCTTTGATATTCCAATGATAACTTAAATATACAGTTCCCTGGCATATTAGGTGTATTAAGATGATGGATTTTGCCAAATGGCATTCTTATTAGCTATTCTTTTTATGACTCAGATGGATTCAGTATGATCTCATCTTAACAAAATAGACCCTTTTAGCTAAAAATATGACAATAATCCATTGTTAGGATAAAAACCTGGCAAGATGCTCTGAAGAAGCAGAGGTTGCAGCCAAATCAAATCCTAGCCTATTGCCCACGTTGTCTGGCCACTCTAGCAGGATATAACTACAGTGGAAAGGATTTTTTAAAAAGCCTTGCTATGCAGTTGATTTTGACTCATGGCACCTCCATGTGTTTCAGAGTAGAACTGAAACTCCACAGAGTTTTCAGTGGCTGTCACTTTACATTATGAAGTAAATCCCAGGATTTTCTTCCGAAGTGTCTCCAGATGGATTAATATCATCAGCTTTCCATTAGTAGCTTAGTGTTTAACTGCGTCACTCAGGAACTCTACGCTGGAAATCAGAAAATGTAGTAGATACTAGAATCGACTCTGCCATTAAATTACTGTGTGGCTCTGGACAAGTCACTTAACCTTAGTTCAGCTTGAGTTTATTTTTGCTTATTGAGTGCTTTCTCTACACCAGGCACTATGCTAAGCACTTTATATGTGTGTTTTTAATCCTCAAAGAAACGGCAGGGGTACAGAGGAGGAAACAGAGGGTTAAAAAAAACAACAAACTTTGTTTCACTGAAGCTTACACAAATAGTAAGCAAAGAGCAATGAACTCAAGCCTCTAGTTTGAGCTTCCTAGTAGGGAAAGATTATGCACAGCATCATGGTGTCAAGAAGCTTGGGTTTCCAAAGGACGTTACAGATGTAACATGTTAGCAAGACGAGATTTCCTCCCAGCTTCAGTTCTGGTCCTTCCCTACCATGGCATGTCAATGGGCAGGAGAATGGCCCTTGCATTTCTGTACCTTATTCACTTCCTTTCCCATCAAATCAGATCCCTGCTTCTACCATCTCAAATGAAAAATGAATTTGAGGCTCCTCAGGAGGTGGCCTCCAGTAGCCTGGGATGGTCTGTGTCTAGGTGTCAGGCTAGGTCAAAACACATGTTCCACTGCATCGTCTCCTCTTCACCTTAAAAATCAAATGTCTTCCTTTCAAAAAATTTCCCACCCTCATTACATTCTCATAATTGGTCCTTACACGTCTTCACATTCCCTCAGTTGTCCTGAAGCAAATTCATATGTGGACACCTCACGGTGCACCTTACCATCACTCTTCTTCAAATATCTGTCCTGTATGTATTGTGTGAGAGCAGAAATAAGTAGATTTTATATTAATAAAATTCATATGCAGAAACTCACTTTGACTAACCAAAGAAGAACCAACGTTCTGAAAAAATCCATTAACTTTTTCTACTTTTTAAAATAATTCTTGCTACTTTTTTAAATCAGAGAACTTTTTAAGAAGCAAAATAAAGCAATCAAAACTTAGATAGTAAAACAATCCTAGTTGCCAGTAAACTGCTTAATGCTGTGTCCTTCAGTTCCAGCATCTCAGCAACTGGTGGCTTTCAGCTTATTTCAATTTGTACACGTACAAAAACACTCAGCAGGGACATAGCTCTTCTAGCCAGAAATGTTTTTAGCGTTTCCACTCCAGGGCTTTATCCACTTTGCCGGAAGTGGCACCGATTTACATTTCACTAATTTATTCCATTGATGAAAGCCTTTATAGATCAGATTTGTTTGGGCAAATCCTTGGCTGGTTCACCCCTTTGTGTGCTCAGGTTGCCCCCACAAGGCAGATTGAGAAGGGCTACAGATTTGTGGTGTTTATGAGATGACTGCCACAATCCGAGGCTCCAGCTCAACCAGCTTCCTGGCAACCCTTGGACTGTGCTCATGTCCCTGCCTGTGCTCATGTCCCCTCTGCCTGAAAAGTTCTCCCCTGCTAGCCATAAATTTCAGACCACAAATACTAACTTTAGTACCACTCTTTAGTGTTTTGTTTTTTTTTTAATCAGTGATCTCTCCTTCTTCTGAATGTCTGGTGCATCATTAATTTTGTGAGCCCCATAAGATGTCAGGTTTTGATGCATCTATCTTCACCCTCTGCAATTATTTTAAGCTTCCTAGAGGGCAAGGATAAGGTTTTCCGAGAGCCTTGTACAGTGTTGGATGCAAAGCAGAGGCTCAGTAGGTGATTATATTTGTTAGTAGTGATGATGATGATAACTATCATCATCATCATCATCGAAGACCACCTCATTTAAAGGCTCAGAAGTGAAGAAAAAGGTCTTTCTACAGGAAAATATGTTTAATTATTTCAATTAGGGCCAGCTGTATTAGTCAGGGTTCTCCAGAGAAATGGAATAAATAGGATAAAGAGAGAGAGACAGATTTATTTTAAAGAATTGGCTCATGTGATTGTAAGGGCTGGCAAGTCCAAAATCCATAGGTCAGGTGGCAGGCTGGAAATTCTAGCAAGATGTCTAAGATACAGTCTTGAGGCAGAATTCCTTCACTCCAGGAAACCTCAGTCTTTGCTCTTAAGGCCTCCAACTGATTGGATGAGCCAGCAACACCCACCCCCCCCCACTACATTAATCTCCTTTACTTAGGATAAACTGATTGCAGATGCTAATCACATCTATGAAATACCTTCAAGTAACATGTAGACTAGTGTTTGACCAAACAACTGGGCATCATAGCTAGCCAAGTTGATACATAAAATTAGTTATCACAGTCTATCAAACATCAAAGGGCCATTGGGGAACACTTTTCAACCCACAACTGTCACCTTAACAAAAGTTAACCCTAGAGAAATCATACACCATTCCTATTTAGTTCTAGTAAATAATGGAGGTCCCACATTGTGGTTCGGACCATGCCCCCAACAGGCTATCCTTCTGAAGAACATGTGCCTGTCTCAGCCTCCAGTGCCATACCCTCTCCTGGTTGTGTTACCGGCCTCCCAGTGCTGTCACTTTGTAAACCTTGGCCATCCAATGCACTGTCACTCAGTTAGTCCTTCAGATAGTGTGGACAGAGACCTGAACTTAGAGAGTAACTAGAATCTTGTTTTGAATCTTCTCATCAATATATAGAGAAATATACAACAGGTTTTATTTTCTTAGAGTCCCTGGGTGGTGTAAATTGTTAATGCACTCAGCTGCTAATCGAAAGCTTGGAAGCTCGAGTCTACCCAGAGTCACTCAGAAGAAAGGGCTGGAAATGTACTTCCAAAAACTCAGCCATTGAAAACCCTATGGAGCACAGTTCTACTTGACACACATGAGGTTGCCATGAGTTGGCATCAACTAGACAACAACTGGTTGGTTTGTTTTATTCTTTACAAGGTTTTGTACCTTCAGTAGGCACCTTACTTTCCCCTGAGGTAGTGAAAAGGGCTTTGAACCAGAGACATTTGGCCTCCCAGATTCCTGCCTCTGTCTATCCTTCCCCCAACCCCAGCCTTGTCTCCACAGAAGGCACTCTGCACAGTTCTCTTGGGAGCCACAGCCTGGTAGGGTCACTGCCAGTGCTAAGCTGCATTCTTATTAGTTCCTGTAGGGAAGGAATTTGGAACGAATGAGCTCCTTAATTTTCAAAGATGGAAGCCATCTATAAATAAATCAAAAAAGCTGTTCTTCATTCAGCAGAGGAATATCAGAAATGCGGGGCCAACAATTTTTGACTGCAAACTTGTTCCAAATAAAGCCAAAAAAAAAAAACCATTCCCAAGATATTTCCACTGCTGTGAAGGAAGAAAATGGGAAGAGTTTAAAATAAGCAGTCAGCTTTGTGCAGACAGCTTTGCGAATTTGCTGTCATGGCTAACTTTTTTTGTTCATCTTAGGAGATGTTATGGCATTTTCAATGTGAAAAGTTGCCTCTCCTGGAAAGCTGAAAGACACTTCTCCCACCTCCGTTGTTAAAGGGCTCTCAGCATGCTGAGCAATCAGGTTATACTTGCCTTCTGGGAAAAAAGCTTTCACCATGTATCAGTAGAGTTCTAAGCTTCAACAGGATGGGCAACTTTAAAACTGGCCTTAAGATGCCAGAGTTTATAATAGGAGCAAAACAGAAAGAAGGAGAGGCAGGACAAATCATGGAGAAGAATTATACTCATCACAAACGCCCCAGAAAAAATTGCAAAAGTGAAAGAAAAAAAGAAACCCACAACACTGCTAATCAGTTTTTTTCATTAGTTGCCATCAAGTTGGATTCGACTCATGGCAACCTCATGTACAACAGAACAAAACTTGGCCTGGTCCTGTATAATCTTCATTATCATCGGTATGCTCAAGTCCATTGTTGTGGTCACTGTTTATTTTGACTGCCTTCCAACCTAGGGGACTCATCTTCCAGTACTATATGAGACAATGTTCTGTTGTGGTCCACAGAGTTTTCACTGGCCAATTTTTGGAGGTAGATTCCTAGGCCTTTATTCCTAGTCTGTCTTAGTCTGGAAGCTCTGCTGAAACATGTCCACCATGGGACCCTGCTGGTATTTGAAATACCAGGGGCATAGTTTACAGCATTGTAGCAATATACAAGCCACCACAGTACAGCAAACTGACTGCTGGATGGTGGTGGATAAGGGAATTAAAGAAGAAAAGATATTGATGTCCCTGATAATTGAAAATGGCCAGTTGAGTACTGGGTATGATTCCTTGTTTGGTGGTTCCTTTTTCACTCTCATGGCAGCCATTTTCTGTACTGTCTTTAAGAGACGACTGCCCAGTAATGATGATGTAACTACACTGCGGCCCCTTCCTATCACATACCCAAGTAACTGCCACACTGTAACCAATTTAAGAAAGAGACGTATACCCTTTTAAGCCAATTGCCTTACAGAGCTTGCCACAGGAAGCCCTGTGTTACAGCTTCTGCCACAGGAATTCCTGCTTCACAAGTTCCTGCCACAGAAAGTCCTGTCTTTTGAGTTCCTGTTACAGAAAGTCCTGCCTTAAAATGATCTACAAACAATCGAGTAATGTTTTTAAATGATTTAAGCCTGTAATTACCAATCAAGTAATGTCTTTCAGTGATCTAAACCAATCAAGTAACATGTTTTATATCCAGCGTTCCCCTCCTATGAAATGTCACTGCTGAGTTTTCATTTTGGAATACTAGATTTAACTGCATGGAGTTCACTCTATTTCCAGCTCGATCTGTCTCTTTTCTTTCAATAAATCTCTCAGTTTTACATTAATCAGAGTACAGATGCTTGCTCTATGACAGTGGAATAATTTAATAAAGGAAATAAATATTTGTGTAATTGGCATCCACCTTTGGAAAGAGGTGGCCAGGAGGAATTTATAGGAAGAAGCCGCTATTGTGAAAGCCTTCCAAACAAATGGAACAGGAGAAGGAAATTGACAGAGACAAACTCTTCTGTCTGTCGGTCTCAAAAAGCATCCCTTCTTAGGAAAAGCAGAAAAGCCAGAGATCCCTAGGGTCTGATGCACTGAAGGACCTTATCTTTGCAGAAAGGAACATTCTTTTAATGGTGCCTTTGAGCATTGTTGTTTCTCCCTGCTCCTTTTTGACTGTTAGACACCACCCCACCAACCTCCATTGTCCCCCATCCACAGGAAGCTGGAGCTGAGAAGTAACTGATAAACTCTCCCATTGTACAGATTCCTGAGCCAAGCACACTAGAAGCTTATGAAGGATGTTGTTGTTGTTGTTGTTGTTGTTGTTGTTGTTAAGTGACATCAAGACAGTTCCAACTTGCAGCAACCCTATGTACAACAGAACAAAACACCGCCAGGTACTGTGCTACCCTTACAATTGCTGTTATGCTTGAGCCCATTGTTGCAGCCACTGTGTCAACCCATCTCATTGAGTGTCTTCCTCTTTTTCGCTGACCCTCTACTTTACCATGCATGATATCCTTCTCCAGCCCGTGGTGTCTCCTTGATAACGTGTCCAAAGTATGTGAGATGAAGCCTTACCATCACCGTTTCTAAGGAGAGTCCTGGCTATACTTCTAAGACAGGTATGTTCAATCTTCTGACAGTCCATGGTTTATTCAATATGCTTCATCAACACCATAATTCAAAGGCATGAATTCTTCTTAGGTCTTCCTTATTCATTGTCCAGCTTTCACATGCATATGAGGTGATTGAAAACACCATGGCTTGGGTCAGGCACACCTTAGTCCTTAGAGTGACATCTTTGCTTTTAAACACTTTAAAGACTTTTTTTGCAGCAGATTTGTCCAATGCAATGCATTGTTTGATTTCTTCACTGCAGCGTTTATGGGTATTGATTGTGGATCCAAGTAAAATGAAATCCTTGACAACTTCAATGTTTTCTCCCTTTATCATGATGTTGCTTATTAGTCCAGTTGTGAGGATTTTTGTTTTCTTTATGTTAAGTTGTAATCCACACCGAAGTCTGTAGTCTTCGATCTTCATCAATAAGTGCTTCAAGTCCTTTTTGATTTTAGCAAGCAAGGTTGTGTCATCTGCATATTACAGGTTGTTAATGAGTCTTCCTTCAATCCTGATGCTGTGGCCTTCTTCATATAGACCAATTTTTCAGATTATTTGCTCAGCATACAGATTGAATAAATGTGGTGAAAACATACAACCCTGACAGACATACCTTTCCTGATTTCAAACCATGCAGTAGCCCCTTGTTCTGTTTGAATGACTGCCTGTTTGTCTATGTATATTTTCTTCATGAGCACAATTAAGCATTCTGGAATTCCCATTCTTCTCAATGTTATCCATAATTTTTATGATCCACACAGTCAAACGTCTTTGCATAGTCAGTAAAACACAGATAAACCTGTCCACCATGGGTGACCCTGCTGGTATTTGAAATACCGGTGGCATAGCTTCCAGCATCACAGCAACATGCAAGTCACCACAGTACAACAGACTGACAGACATGGCAGGACGAATAGTTGACTAAAAGTCAGATGGCTTCGGCTGTATTAGCAGTGATATTCTTTTCATTAAAGTAATTATGAAATAGATAACTAAATGAGATTTAATTTGTAGACACAGTAAACTTTTACAATACGTATTCAGGAAAATAAGTTTTCTTTAAGATGGCAGGGTCCCATTATTTGGTTTGGAAAGTGTGGTCACAGTAGTCATAGTCAAAGCTCTAACAGTGACTCTTCATCATGTGGGCAAAACTTGTTTTGGTTTCCCAATGCCTTAAATGGAAACACTATTTACTTCCCTACCTACTTATTGAAACTTGAAAATAGGAGAAAACACGTTGAAATGTAGAAGGCATTTTTTCCCTTTAATTCAAGCTTTTATTTGCACTGTAGCAGACAGGTTAACCAGGAACAGAATAAAGGGAAGAGGACTGGTTTTAGAGGGCTTGGTGGTTCAGTAGTAGAATTCTCACCTTCCATCCAGAATTCTTGCCTTCCTTGCCTGACCAATGAGCCTCGTATGCAGCCACCACCAGTCTATCAGTGGAGGCTTTCATGTTGCTATGATGCTGAACAGGTTTCAGCAGAGCTTCCAAACTAAGACAGACTAGGAAGAAATGCCTGGTGATTTTCTTCCAAAAATCAGCCAGTGAAAACCCTGTGGATCCCAGTGGTCCAATCCCATTGTTCATGGTGCCAACATGAGTCATGGGCCAAATTGATGGTAGCTAACAGCAACAAGTATATTCAGACAAGCTGATGTCAGCTGGGTTAAGCTGGAAGAAGAAACTCCAGAGACAACCGTAACCAGGCAGGAGGCAGCAGGACATGACAGATGATGGATATCACATATTCTGCAACACGGCTGTTTACTGAGGCACAAAAATGTCTAAGAAGACCCTTACTATTGCAAAAACTTGACACAAGGTGCAGACATGGCCCAGCTGTTTTGTGGTAAAGGACAGAGCTTGGGTACCTATTCCTAGAGGTCTTCTCTTGACGATTTAAGCCAACTAGTTCCCAGGTGTCCAGATCTCACAGTGGTTTTAATTGAGCTGGAGAAAAATGAGATGATTCCATCTTGCAGGTAGAATTGACAGGACTTGCTATAGTTTTGGATGTGGGTAGTGTGAGCAAAGAACATCTCAAGCATAATCTGAGGTGACTGGCATGGGTGGGAGGGTAACATGTAGTTTGATTAGGGTAGGCTTGGGAGGAGAACTCAAAACTTTAGTTTGGGGTCATGAAAATTTTGAGAAGTCTCTGAGGCACGGAGACACTGATCAGATGAACACATCTGAAGCCTGGGAGAGAGGTCTGGATGAGAGAGAAAATGTTGGGACTTATCAACATAGACGTGGTAGTTTTAAACCATGGGATTGTATGAGACAATGGAGGGACTGAGCAGCAGGAGACAGGGGGTCTGGGGACTTATTCTTGGGGTACTCCACTATGTAGAGGTCAGGTATTAAGGGGGACCTGTTAACGAGATTGAACAGGAGGGATTGGCAATACAAGAAGAAAATCAGGTGAATGTGGTATTGTAGAAGCCAAGAGAGGCGAATATCTCAAGGAGGCAGAATCATGAACTCTTTAAGCCAATTTCTGTGGAGTCAGTTTCAACTTGTTGTGGCCCCATGGGTGTCAGAGTAGAACTGTACTCCGTAGGGTTGTCAATGGCTGATTTTTTGGAGGTAGGTTGCCAGGGCTTTTTTCCTAGGGGCCTCAAACCTCCAAGGTTTCAGTTAGCAGCCAAGACCATTAACAGTTTGCACCACCCAGGGACTCCATGAACTACTTAAAATCTGATATTTTGGTTCACGTTGAGGAAACTGATCACTTTACTTTCACCCCTTCCAATGTTGTTTGTACTTCCCAGAACGGCAAGATGTAAAACCAAAGAAAATGCCTCTATCAATAATGTTTCAGGTTGGTTGAAGAGAGTCTTTTCTAATCTGCCTCTCTCAAGACTCTCGGACAACTGCTATTCAACCTCCCTGTTAGGCTCTTCTATTTGAGGGATGTGCTTATGCTGTGAAGGTTAACGTAACAAAATTTTTCATTGAATTAACTTTAGAAACTGCACGTGAAGTGGTCCTTGTTTGGAAGGATGTTGTTTCTAGTGGAGTTAACTATCCCTATGCATAAGTCATCCATGTATGTAACAACCACATTATTTTCTTCACCCACCATATCCTCTTAATGCTTGACTCAGGAGCTGCTAATCTTCAGGATTTCTAAGAGTTTATATGTTTCTGAGCTGTTAAAACCTCTCACAGGGAATGAAACATGAAAAGACATGACTTTTAAAGTCTCCCATCCATAGCAATGCCAATATTTAAGGGAAAAACCTTTAAGGACACTTTGTTCTTCCAGGCCACCGACAGTTTGATGTTGGGTTCGAACAAAGAAAACAAACATTCCTCCTGATGGGATGCCAGGAGTTAACACTTGGAGGTTAATATGGAGGCTGCTGGTCTTCCCTAAGGGCCCTGGCTGTCCACAGGTTCTCCACCCTCCTCCACACCACACCCAGATGCTTTTTAATCACAGGTACTGGTGCCTGGATTTCCCAGTTACTTGAGTTATATGGAGGTTTGAAGGTTAGAATTGATCCTTGCTACATATTTTTAAGTCTACTAAAGACCTCCTTGTCTAGAACAAGAAAATTAACTGAGGGGAGAGTGAATAGAGAGAAGGGAAGAAGGAGAGAACAGTAGAATAGAAACCCAGGTGGTCAGATTTTCCTCTCCTGAGTTATTATGATACAATAAGGTAAGGATTATCTAAGAGGCTGACAGATATTTGCCTGGTAACTTGTGGAGACAATTCTTGGAAAGAGAGTCTGTACCACTTCTGAACATTCTGGACATAGCCTGGCACCAGAGGAACCTGCCCATGTGATGTATCATCACCCCCAAACTCTACCTCAACTTTGTTCCCCTACACTGGAGTCTTTCCTACATTTTCCTATTACTATAATATCCCTTTCCCTGAACCACAGACTCTTCTCCTTGTAACATATTATCCAACCATCATCAAGGTGATTTTCCTAAAATATAAGTCAGATCACATTAGTATCTTACTTCAATTTCTTCGACGGCATCCCATTGACCTTGGAATTGTATCCAAACATTTTACAAGGGCCTGTAAAACATTCACTGGCCCTTCTTGTCCCCCAGCCCCATCTGAGGCCACTCTCCCTTTCATTTACTTGCCCCAGGCTGCACTAGTATTCACACACGTCTTAAAATTGACAATCCTTTCCTGACTCCATGCCTTTTACTCTTCCTTCTCTCTGCCCTCACACTTCACATAGCTTCCTCTGTCTCATATCCCCACCCCTTACCAAAGAGGACCCCCTTGTAAGAACTGACTCTTGGTTATTAGCCAGCCTGAGCCAACTCCTCCCTTGGTCTTCCCTAGACATACTATAAGTTTGTCTGAGCAACTCTAGAAGGAACAAATAGAAAGTGCTAAACAGGAATAGGAGAAAGCATCCCACCATGTATCTGTGCAATACTAGAGATTTAAGGGCAAGTTTAATACAAGGCAGGTCTCCAGTCAGGGCCTGGGCATCAGCATTTCCCATGACTACTGAAATCTTGCTTTATCTCCTCTCATCTACACTAGGTTTCATAACTGAAGCCATAGTCCTTGATACCAGCTAAACTCATTTTGATCAGTCCCATTTAGAATCCTTACCTACTGAGGCCATCTCTTCCCGCCCTCTACCATCCAACCAACCAACCAACGAGCCAATCAGTTGACTCCAACTCATGGTGATCCTATGTGTGTCAGAGTATAATTGTGCTCCGTAGGAGTTTCAACGGCTGATTTTTTGAAATTAGATCACCAGGCTTTTCTTCAGCGGTACCTCTGGGTGGTCTTAAACCTCCAACCTTTCAGTTAACAACAAAGTGCATTGACTCTCTGTACCACCTAGGGACTCCCCCCGACCCCCTATACTGCCATAATCTATAAAAAATCCAGCATTAGGTAGTAGATAAAAAATTTGCATCAACTCATGCAATTTTCATGCTGTCACTCTGAATTAAGTACCTGTATCTTTCGCCCAAGGAATAACTTTGTTTTATTTTATTTGAATATTATTGTTTTTATTTTTTATTCCTTCTAGTGTTCAAGTTTGAATGGCTTATTGTTCCTGAAGTTTTTACTTTTCTCAATTTTTTAAAATTACCAGGATTTGTATTTTTATTTTATACTTTTATAGTAGAATGTTTAATGAGACTAAACCTGAAAACTGAAAATAATAGGTGTAAAGTCCCAGGAGTTCCTAGAATCCTCCAAGGATTCACTTTAATATAGCAGAATCTGTCAGACAAGTCTCATCTCTTCACACACATCCAATCTATAAAAGGGAAAGACCTCAAATTCTAAGAGTTTGTCAGGAATTAAGTAAGAGGTAAATGATTTCTACGGAAGAGCGCCATGGTTTTGGCTGGTTTGGCTCTCCAGCCAAAGCTAAATGACAGAGAACCACTCAGAGATTTTTAGGAGTAGTAGTGCCTGGAGGGGAACCCTGGTGGTGTAGTGGTTAAACTAACCAAAAGATTGGCAGTTTGAATTCACCAGGCACTTGGTGGAAAACCTATGGGGCAGTTCTACTCTGTCCTATAGTGCCTGGAGGAAGGGGATACTTGCTTCCTTTTCACAGCCTGTGGAATCTGTGAGCCCACCCTGTATCTACCCTCTGAATGGAGCAAAATGTGATGAGAAAGTTTTTGGGAGCCTGACAATGACCCTGGGGTTTCAGGAAAAAGTTGTTGTTGTTAGTTACCATCAGTCTGTTCTGACTCATAGCAACCCCATGTACAACAGAACAAAATATTGCCTGGTCCTGTGCCATCTTCACAATTGTTGATGTGCTCAAGCCTACCATTGCAGTCATTGTGTATTTTGAGTGCCTTCCAACCCAGCAGGCTCATCTTGAATCATGTCTTAGTCATCTAGTGCTGCTATAACAGAAATACCACAAGTGGGTGGCTTTAACAAAGAGAAGTTTATTCTCTCACAGTTCAGTAGGCTAGAAGGCTGAATTCAGGTGCCAGCTCCAGGGGAAGGCTTTGTCTCTCTGGGCTCTGGAGGAAGGTCCTTGTCATCAGTCTTCCCTTGGTCTGGGAGCATCTCAGCACAGGAACCTCAGGTCCAAAGGATGCACTCTGCTCCTGGTGCTGCTTTCTTGGTGGTATGAAGTTCCCATGTCTCTCTGCTCACTTCTCTCTTTTATATCTCAAAAGAGATTGGCTTAAGACACTAATCTTGTAGCCCTCATCAGTATAATTCCCACTAATCCATCTTATTACATCATAGTAATAGGATTTACAACACATAGGGAGATCACATCAGAAGATAAAATGGTAGACAATCATGCAAGGGAATCATGACCTGGCCAAGTTGACAGATATTTTGGGGGAGACACAATTCAATTCATGACATAGCACTATACCCAACAATGTTCTATTGTGATCTATAGGGTTTTCAATGACTAATTTTGGGGAGTAGATCACCAGGCCTTTTGTCATGGATTGAAATGTGTCCCCTCAAAAATATGTGTCATGATTCGCAGTATTGTGTGGTTGTCCTCCATTTTGTGATTATAATTTTATGTTAAAGAGGATTAGGGTGGGATTGTAACACCACCCTTACTCAGGTCACCTCCCTTATCCAGTGTAAAGGGAGTTTCCCTGGGGTATGGCCTGTACCACCTTTTATCTCTCAAGAGATAAAAGGGAAGGGAAGCAAGCAGAGAGTTGGGGACCTTATACAACCAAGAAAGCAGCACTGGGAGTAGAGCGTGTCCTTTGCACCTGGGGTCCCTGCACCTGAGATGCTTCCAGACCAATGGAAGGCTGATGACAAGGACCTTCCTCCAGAGTCGACAGAGACAGAAAGCCTTCCCCCTGGAGCCAGCACCCTGTGAGAGCCTACTTGACTGTGAGACAATGAATTTCTCTTTGTTAAAGCTACCCGCTTGTGGTACTTCTGTTGTTGCAGTACTAGATGACTGAGTCACCTTTCTTCATAGTCTGTTTTAATCTGGAAGCTCTGCTGAAACTTGTCCACCATGAATGACCGTACTAGCATTTGAAACACCGGTGGAATAGCTTCCAGCATCATGACAACATGCAAGCCTCCACAGTACGACAGACTGACAGATGCATGGTGGTCAGAATAATACATGAAAAATTAGTGGGTGTTTATTGCCCGGACAATCCTGAAGAAAGAGACTGGCAGAAGTAATCCAAAATCTTGAGACATCATAAAAAGGTAGGGGTGGGTCAACATGCACCCCACTACTAGACACAGAAAGGACACTTGGGTTTCCCAGTGGCTGAATGGACATTGTGGAAGGAGAAAGGGTAGGGCAACCTTGCTGGTGCTCTACCCAAGGGGCTGTCTGCTGTGTGAGTGAACCCTAGGAATGGGAAGCTGGACCATAAGCTACCTCAGGATCTAGGGAGGGTAAGAGGAGGAGGGGAAGGAAATCTACCAGAGAACAGTGCCCCGTGCAGCCTCTGGAAGAAACCACATCTGCACCCGATGAGATAGCCAGCATTGGAAGTTTGCCGCAGAGGACAGCCACAAGAGAACTGCAACCGCCAACTAAGTAAGAAGCCCTCGCTCCCTTTCCTCTATTCCCCATTTCACCAGACTCGCATACTGCAGGAACCAAAGGCACCTGATAGGGGAAGAAAGGGCTAAGAACAAGGAGTAAAATAACTGCCCATGCTCTCTCCTCCAGTGCTTGGCTAAGTTGGGAAAGAAAATAAGTTTGAATGGGATGTGAGATCATCACTTGATTAAGACTGGATGGGATGTTTCTTGCCTGAAAGTGGTGGGAAGACAATGGGGTCCTGCAGGGGTATGATCAAGGAACAGAAAAGGAAGCTCTAACAGGATAAGATTAAAGAAAGTAGTTTAAGGACAGTACACCATTTTCCATTACCCCCTCCAGAGTAAAGATTGTTCAGTTAACAGAGTGAAGATTGTTCCATTAACAAAAGTTAATTTTTCAAGTAACTTTTGTAGTAGACTTTCAGTTGTTTAAGAAGGTCTTATGTCCCAGAATCGACGGCACTGGGTTTTATGGGTTATGTCCTAGACGAAAAATCCCAGATTGAAGTCAGACTAACTAGGGTTGGAATTCCAGCTCAACCATTTCCTGACTGTATGATTTAAGGCTAGTTACTTAACCCCTCTGAATTTTAATTTCCTCTTCTACAAAAGGAGATGCAAACACACACACGACAGCCTTGAGTGGAGGACGAGAGAGAACCACATCCCCAGTGAGGCAGCATTGTCAAGGCTGAGGATGTTGATATCCACATGTACACACACCCCAGCTTCCATCTGCTAATGCTCAAGGCTCCAAAGTGGCTGGCATTATTCACTCTCAGAGCAGATTTTATTTCCCAAAGAGAACAGTAGCAACGTCTCCACATGCCCTTCTAGAATCTCGTCACTTCCCCATCAATAAGTGGAGTCAAATTCATCTGCCCTTGAATCCGAGTAGCTTGTGACTTGTAACCAATAAAACATAGTGGAAGTCATGCTGTGTCCCTTCCAAGGCTAAATAATAAAAGTTGATGCCTTTTCCATCTTCTCTGATGAAACATTCTCTCTTGAAACTTTGAGCCACCACGTGAGCAAACTGATGTCCCTGGTGCTACCGTACTGTGAGGAAGCCCACGTGGAAAGGCCACATGGAGAGGTCTTAAGGCTACAGAGAGAGGGAGAGAGGATGCCTGGCCTGTCCACAGCTGCTTCTCTACCTCCCTCCCAGCTCCAGCCACCATCTGAACGCAATCGCATGAAAAATCCCCTAGTGAGTCCTTCCTGAATTCTTTACCCACAGAAGCCATAAGACATAATAAAATGATTGTTCATGATCTAAGCCACTAACTTTTGGAGTGATTTGCAGCGCAGCAATAGATAACCAGAAACCCTAGAAAAATCTTAGAGGAACAACTCTGTTTACTTTAACTAGGTTATTCACTGATGACCCTTCCCTCTAGGCAGGGCAATCTGAGCGACAAACTCAGGATACCGCCATGCTCAGGATACTGCTCCCTGACCCAGACCTTGAACCAAACTTGTGGGCCTTATGAGTTCTTTCCTTTTTAATAAAGAGACTGCCAGACGCCTGCCTCACATACCCTCTGGACTCTTCCACATATGCTGCAATACAAGGGTGAACACTACTTCATTTTATTTTTGAACATTTTGTTGTTGTTTAGGTGAAAGTTTTCAGAGTAAATTAGTTTCCCATTCAATGATTTATACACAGCTTGTTTTGTGAGGTTTTTCTTGCTTCCCCTACTACCTCCACATCTTAACACACAGCTCCATACCCAACCATTGGTCAAAACATGTTAGTAACTGACCGCAGAAATTGTCAGACTCTTCTGTTGGCCTCAGTGGAGAGAGTTAAATAGAAGTCAGGAGGTAGAGGGGTACAAGGGCATATGTTTGGCCTTACATGGAACCCAGAAATTCCTAGCTATTTTTTGCCTCTTTCTGATCTCTCAATGAGGCAAATTTCAGTACCAAAAATGGCCACCACACCAACCTTGTTTGCGTAGTGATGGGGTGGAAAAAGGGGACAAGAGGGAGAAACCAGAGTAGCCTGAAAAGATCTTCTGAAAAGTTCATGCTAATGTCACTCAAAAATATCCTGACCTTGAACAGTAAACACAGGTAGTAATGCTTAAATCATTTCACACTGAATTAAAAAAAAAACAAAAGTTGCCATCAAGTTGACTCTGACTCATAAGCAACACCTTGTCTGTCAGAGTAGAACTGTGTTCCATACAGGTTTTTTGGGGGCTGTAATCTTTTTTTTTTTTTAATTGTGCTTTAAGTGAAAGTTTACAAATCAAGTCAGTCTCTCATACAAAAATTTCTATACTCCCAGTTGCTCTCGCCCTAATGAGACAGCACACTCCTCTCTACCCTGTATTCCTCATGTCCATCAGCCAGCCGCTGTCCCCCTCTGCCTTCTCATCTCCCCTCCAGATAGGAGCTGTCCACAGTCTCATGTGGCTACTTGAGCCAAGATGCTCACTCCTCACCAGTATCAAGTTCTATTTTATAATCCAGTCCAATCCCTGTCTGAAAAGTTGGCTTTGGGAATGGTTCCAGTCTTGGGCTAACAGAAGGTCTGGGAACCATGACCTCCAGGGTCCTTCTAGTCTCAGTCAGACAATTAAGTCTGGTCTTTTTACAAGAATTTGAGGTCTGTATCCCACTGCTCTCCTGCTCCATCAGGGATTCTCTGTTGTGTTCTCTGTCAGGGCAGTCATCGGTTGTAGCCAGGTACCATCTAGTTCTTCTGGTCTCAGGCTGATATAGTTTCTGATTTATGTGGCCCTTTCTGTATCTTGGGCTCATAATTACCTTATGTCTTCTGTGTTCTTCATTTTCCTTTGGTCCAGGTGGGTTGAGACCATTTGATGCATCTTGATGGCCACTTGCTAGCTTTTAAGAGCTGAGACACCACTCACCAAAGTAGGATGCAGAATGTTTTCTTAATAGATTTTATTATGCCAATTAACCTAGATGTCCCCTGAAACCATGGTCCCCAAGCCCCTGCCCTTGCTACTCCAGCTTTGAAGTTTGGTTAATTCAGGAAGCTTCTTTGCTTTTTGTTTAGTCCAGTTGTCCTGACCTCTGCTGTCATTCCCTTCATCTAAAATAGTTCTCGTCTACTATGTAATTAGTGAATATTCCCTCCCTCCTTCCCTCCCCACCCTCATAACCATCAAAGAATATTTTCTTCCATGTTTAAACTATTTCTTGAGTTCTTACACTAGTGGTCTCATACAATATTTGTCCTTTGCAACTGACTAATTTCACTCAGCATAATGCCTTCCAGATTCCTCCATGTTATGAAATGTTTCACGGATTCATCATCATTCCTTATTGTGTAAATATACCATAATTTATCCATTCATCTGTTGATGGGCTCCCTGGTTGCTTCCATTTTTTTTGCTATTGTAAACAGTGCTGCAATGAACACGGGTGTGCATATATCTGTTTGTGTAAAGGCTCTTATTTCTCTAGGATATATTCCAAGAAGTGGGATTGCTGGATCCTATGGTAGTTCTATTTCTAGCTTTTTAAGGAAGGGCCAAAAGGATTTCCAAAGTGGTTGTACCATTTTACATTCCCACCAGCAGTGTATAAGTGTTCCAGTCTCTCTACAACCTCTCCAACATTTATTATTTTGTGTTTTTTATATTAATGCCAGCCCTATTAGAGTAAGGTGGAATCTCACTGTAGTGTTGATTTGCATTTCTCTAATGGCTAATGATTGTGAATATTTCCTTATATACCTGTTACCTGCCTGAATGTCTTCTTTGGTGAAGTGCCTGTTCATATCCTTTGTCCATTTTTTAATTGAGTTATTTGTCTTTTTGTAGTTGAGTTTTTGCAGCATCATGTAGATTTTAGAGATCAGACTCTGATCGGAAATGTCATCGCTAAAAACTTTTTCCCAGTTTGTAGGTAATCTTTCTGCTCTTTTGGTGAAGTCTTTGGGCGAGCATGGGTGTTTGATTTTTAGGAGCTCCCAGTAGTTTCTCTTCTGCCTCGTTAGTAATGTTTCGTATACTGTTTATGCCATGTATTAGGGCTCTTAGCATTGTCTCTATTTTTTCTTCTGTAATCTTTATCATTTTAGATTTTATATTTAGGTCTTTGGTCCATTTTGAGTTAGTTTTTGTGCATGGCATGAGGTATGGTTCTTGATTCACTTTTTTGCAGATGGATGTCCAGTTATGCCAACACCATTTGTTAAAGAGACTGTCTTGCCCCCATTTTACTGACTTTGGGCCTTTGACAAATATCAGCTGCTCATATGTGTGTGTATTTATGCCTGAATTCTCAGTTCTGTTCCATTGGTCTATGTCTCTGTTGTTGTACCAGTACCAGGCTGTTGTGACTACTGTGGCAGAATAATATGTTCTAAAATCAGGTAGTGTGAGGCCTCCCACTTTGTCCTTACTCTTCAGTAATGCTTTACTTATCTAGGGCCTCTTTCCCTTCCATATGAAGTTGGTGATTTTTTTCACCATCGGGAATTTGCATCGGAATTACATTGTATCTAGAGATCCCTTTCGGTAGAATAGACATTTTTACAATGTTAAGTCTTCCTGTCTATGAGTAAGGTGTTTTTCCACTTATGTAGTTCTCTTGGTTTTTTGCAATCATGTCTTGCAGTTTTCATTGTATGGGTCTTTTATGTCTCCAGTAAGATTTATTCCTAGTATTTTTTCTTCTTGGGGGCTACTGTAAATGGCGTTGATTTGGTGATTTCCTTTATGACGTTCCCTTTGTTGGTGTAGAGGAGTCCAACTGATTTTTGTATGTTTATCTTGTATCCTGATGCACGGCTGAAGTCTTCTATTAGTTTCAGCAGTTTTCTTGAGGATTGTTTAGGCCTTCCTGTGTATAAGATCATGTCATCTGCAAATAAGGATACTTTTACTTCTTCCTTACCAATCTGGATGTCCTTTATTTCTTTTTCTTGCCTAATTGTTCTGGCTAGGACTTCCAGCACACTGGTGAATTAGAGTGGTGATAAAGGGCATCCTTTTGTGGTTCCCGTTCTCAAGAGGAATGCTTTCAGACTCTCTCCATATAGGATGATGTTGGCTGTTGGCTTTGTATAAATGCTGTTTAATATGTTGAGGAATTTTCTTTCTATTCCTATTTTGCTGAAAATTTTTATCATGAATGGGTGTTGGACTATGTCAAATGCCTTTTCTGTGTCAATTGATAAGATCATGTGGTTCTTGTCTTTTGTTTTATTTATATGATGGATTACATTGATTGTTTTTCTAAGGTTGAACCATCCCTGCATACTCAGTATGAATCCCAGTTTGTGACAGTGAATTATTTTTTTGAAATGTTGTTGAATTCTATTGGCTAGAATTTTGTTTATTATTTTTGCATCAAAGTTCATGACAGATACAGGTGTGTAATTTTCTTTTTTTGTACTGTCTTTACCTGGTTTTGGTATCAGGGATATGCTGGCTTCATAGAATGAGTTTGGGAGTATTCCATCCTTTTCTATGCTCTGAAATACCTTTAATGGTAGTGGTGTTAACTCTTCTCTGAAAGTTTGGTATAACTCTCCAGTGAAGCCGTCAGGGCTAGGGCTTTTTTTTGGGGGGGAGTTTTTTAATTACTTTTTCAATCTCTTCTTTTGTTATGGGTTTATTTAGTTGTTCTACCTCTGTTTGTGTTAGTTTACGTAGGTAGTGTGTTTCTAGAAATTCACCCATTTCTTCTAGGTTTTCAAATTTGTTAGAGTACAATTTTTCATAGTAATCTGTTATGATTCTTTTAATTTCAGTTGGCTCTGCTATGATATTGCCCATCTCATTTCTTATTCGGGTTACTTGTTCCCTCTTCTGTTTTTCTTTTGTTAGTTTGGTCATTGGTTTATCCATTTTGTTGATCTTTTCAAAGAACCATCTTTTGGTCTTGTTAACTCTTTCAATTGTTTTTCTGTTCCCTTTTTCATTTAATTCTGCTCTAATTTTTACTGTTTGCTTTCTTCTTGTGCCTGAGGGTTTCTTTTGTTGCTCTCTTTCTATTTGTTCAAGGAATAACTCTTTGATTTTGGCCCTTTCTTCTTTTTGTGTGTGTGCATTTATTGATATAAATTGACCTCGGAGCACTGCTTTAGCTGTGTCCCAAGGTTCTGATAGGAAGTATTTTCATTCTTATTGGACTCTATGTATTTCTTCATTCCATCCTTAATTTCTTCTATAACACAGTTGGGCATTGTTCAGTTTCCAAGTGTTTGACTTCTTTTCCTTGCTTTTTCTGTTATTGATTTCTACTTTCATGGCTTATGGTCAGAGAAGATGCTTTGTAATATTTCAATGTTTTGGATTCTGTTAAGGCTTGCTTTGTGACCTGATATGTGGTCTACTCTAGAGAATGTTCCATGTGCCTTGGAAAAAAGAGTATACTTAGCTGCTGTTGGGTGGAATGTTCTGTATATGTCTACGAGGTCAAGTTGGTTGATTGTGGCATTTAGATCTTCCGTGTCTTTATTGAGCTTCTTTCTGGATGTTCCATCCTTCACCGAAAATTGTGTGTCGAAGTCTCCTAGTATTACTGTGGACTTGTCTATCTCACTTTTCAGTGCTGTTATAGTCTGTTTTCTGTATCTTGAAGCCCTGAAATTGGGTGCATAAATATTTCACATAGTTATATCCTCCTGGTATATTGCCCCTTTAATCACTGTATAGTGTCTTTCCTTGTCCTTTGTGGTAGATTTAACTTTAAAATCTATTTTGTCAGAAATTAATATTGCCACTCCTGCCCTTTTTTGATTGTTGTTTGTTTGATGTATTTTTTTCCACTGTTTGAGTTTTAGTTTGCTTGTGCCTTTAAGTCTAAGTCCTGTCTCTTGTAGGCAATGTATAGAAGGATCGTGTTTTTTTAATCCATTCTGCCACTTTCTGTCTCTTTATTGGTACATTTAGTCCATTTACATTCAGCATAATTATGGATAGGTATGCTCAGTGCTGTCATTTTGATGTCTTTTTTTGTGTGTTGTTGACAGTTTCTTTTTTCCACTTAATTTTTTGTGCTGAGTAGTTTATCTTTGTATATTATCTTTTCCTCTTATTCGTTGTTGTTGATTTTGTTTTACCAAGTCTTTATGTTTTTCTTGTAATTTTATGTGAAGGATTGTTTGTCTCCTTTGTGTCTATCTTAATATTTACCCTTACTTTTCTAAGTTTATATTTCTTTTTTCACCCTGACATCCTCCCTATATGAAAGTCCTATGAATACATTTTTTAGTCCCTCTTTATGGTTTTACTGTTGTCATGTTTTACATAATGACATCACTGCTTCCCTGTTTTGAGCATTTTTTTAATCTTGATTTATTTATTATTATTATTTTTTATCTGGGTTGATATTTGGTTGCTCTGTCCTGTGTTCTAGACTTGGGTTGATATCTGATATTGTTGATTTTTTTAACCAGAGAATTCCCTTTAGTGTTTCTTGTAGTTTTGGTTTGGTTTTTACAAATTCCCTAAACTTATGTTTATCTGGAAATGTCTTAATTTCATCTTTATATTTGAGAGACAGTTTTGCTGGATATTTGATTCTTGGCTGGCAATTTTTTTCCTTCAGTGTTTTATATACATCACCCCATTGCCTTCTTGCCTGCATGGTTTCTGCCAAGTTGTCCAAGCTTATTCTTATTGCCTCTTCTTTGTAGGTGCCTTTTCATTTATCCCTGGCCACTCTTAAAATTTTCTCTTTGTCTTTGGTTTTGGCAAGTTTGATTATAATATGTCTTGGTGACTTTCTTTAGAGATCAGCCTTTGTGGGGTTTGATGAGCATCTTGAATAGATATCCTTTCATCTTTCATGATGTCAGGGAGGTTTTCTACCTAAAAATCTTCAACAATTTTCTCTGTAGTTTCTGTTATCCCTCCTTGTTCTGCTACTCCAATCATTTGTAGGTGATTTCTCTTGGTAGAGTCCCACATGATTTTTAGGGTTTCTTCATTTTTTTTCATTCTTTGATCTTTCTTCAAATATATTAGTGCTAAGTGTTTTATTTTCAATGTCACTAATTCTGCTTTCAATTTCCTCAGCTTTGCTCCTCTGACTTTCTATTGAGTTGTCTAATTCTGTGATTTTATTGTTAATCTCCTAAATTTTTATTGCTGTCTCTCTATGGATTCTTGCAGCTTATTAAATTTTTCATTATGTTCTTGAATAACATTTTTAATTTCTTCACCTGCTTTATCTGTGTGTTCTTTGGCTTGTTCTGGTTTTGCCTGAGCCCTTCCTGATCTCTTGAAGAGTTCTGTATATTAATTTTCTGTATTCTACATCTGGTAATTCCAGGAAGCCATCTTCACCCAGGCAATTCCTTGATTCTTTGTTTTGAGAGCTTGTTAAAATGATAATTGTCTGCATCTTTATGTGATTTGATATTAACTGTTTTTTTCCAAGCCATCTATAAGTTATTCTATTAATATATTCTATGTTTGCTTACCGTATCCTAGCTTGCTGCTTTTTGTTTTTATATGCACAAATAGGCTGCTTAAGTGAGCTAGTTTGATTATTTGTGCCTTTGAAGCTCTAATGTCTTGTCACCAGATGGCTACAGTTGTTACCAGGTATATGATCCTAGGAATCCATTCAGTTTTCTTCTATGGATTTAGCTCAGTGTCTAGGTAGTTATCATCAATGTGTGGAACAGGCTGTGTCCTACAGTCTTAGAGGGTTACAGCAGGGGGTCACACTCTAAACAAGACAGTGAGCTGACAACCCTCCCCTGGGTGTCCATGAGGAAAGCGTGTCCCTCTTCCCTAGAGCACACGGGTGGCTGGGTTCTGCAGCCAGACCAAGGGCACCCAATGTGTTTGGTTGTACAGACTGGGAGACACCACTTATCCTTGGACCTCTGTCACAGGTGGCTAGGTGATGTGGGTGGAGCCAGCAGTCCTCAGGCCCCTGATGTGGGTAGGTGAGGACCCTGTTTAATAGGCAAAGTGGTGTCAAACATCAAACAGCCACCCTCCACCACACAGCTGAAACAGTCGAAGTAAGATCTTAAGCACATACACACCATTGCAGTCTCGCAACAAGGGCCTAATCTCTTGAGATGGACCCACACAGGTCCATGCAGGGGTGAAGGGTATTCATTCTGTGAACCATTTGTGCCTGGACAGGAGCTGCTTCTGTCCTGAGCTTCCCAGCTTGGTGGAGCTGGAAGATTATCTTTTCTCCCAATTGTGAATTTATTCCTTCTCCAAGGCCAGGAGAATGGCTCAGGACATGCAGGAGGACCTATCTCAGGCCCAGGGAAATCAGCAGTCACTGAAACCAGCTTGGGGGCTGGAGGCACAGTAAAATAGACTCAAGTACTTAGCTTTTGCTGAGAGCGCTGTTCTCGGGTTCTGGAAGTGTGAGTAGTTTGTGCAGATTTCTGTCTCTCCCTGAGGAAACTACATCCTGAATGCTACCACCAGCCCCACCTCTGTCTCTCCAGGGAATCGTGCCTGAGAGGCACGGGTTCCCGGCATGTCAGGTCTGGCAATTCCGTCTCTCTATCCCCCTGCTTCTCAGCTGGATTTCCTAACTTTCCCTTTGATGTTCAGGGCTCCTAGCTTGTCAGATATATAATCTTTCCACTTTTTTTTTTTTTGGGTCTTTATTGTAAGAGGGATCACCAGAAGTATCTGACTACTCCGCCACCTTGGCCCCCCATTCCATACAGTTTTTAATGATTGATTTTTTTGGAGTAGATCACTGGGACTTTCTTCCAAGGTGAATCTGGGTGGATTTGTGGATTTGAACCACCAGCTTTTGGTTTAATAGACAAAAGCAAATGCAAACGTTCAGGAGTGCACAGGTTTCCCCTAACTCTGAGGGAACAACATGGAGGCATTTTGCTGATTGTAAGGATAAAAGCCTGATGCTCTTCAGTGACAGAGTCCCTTGACTGCCCCTGTGGATAAAGTGGTTTCTGTCAGAAGGGCTCTCCTAAGAGCAGAATGCTGGTGCCAATTAAATAATGAACAAATTAAGATGCCATTATGTGGGTTTTGCTGTAACAAGCTTACCCAATGCATTTCAGAAAGAATGTGCTAATTTGTTCATGACACAAACAGCCCATCAGTAGCCTTAGGCCACCAGCCTGCTCTGGCTTTTTGGAGTTATAAATGCTTTCCACTAAGTGCTCTGTCTTATAAACAAGTCCCCAGCTATTGCCAAATATAGGCTAGTTACTGATGCTTATATTCATTGGACCCATATAAAACATTAGACAGTGTACTTAGAATTCCAATTAGACCTAGCATATTCAAAGAGGGTTGATTGTAGATTAGTTGAATCTTTTCTTATTTATAAATACTATTTTTAGGTTCATTGTGTGACAAAGTAAACTTGTGGTTTTGGATTTTATAATATTTTGAGAATGCTGAACCTCTGGACAGGGGCTAGGCTGAAATTTGTCTTTGAAATAAAGAAAACTTTGTAAGAAGAAGCAGCAGGAATAATATTACAATAATAAGCCTCTTTATCGTATCAATGTTGGAAGATAAGACTAATATCCACTTTAAAATCTGACCACATTTCAATTTATAGCAAAAAATGCACACATCAAAAAAGAAGAAAGGGCCAAAATCAAAACATTAACTCTACAACTCGAACAAATAGAAAAGAGAACAGCAAAAGAAGCCCTCAGGCACCTGAAGAAAGCAAATAATAAAAATTAGAGCAGAATAAAATGAAATAGAAAATAGAAAAGCAGTTGAAAGAGTTAACAAGATCAAAAGCTCGTTCTTTGAAAAGACCAACAAAATTGATAAACCAATGGCCAAACTGACAAAAGAAAAACAGGAGAGGAAGCAATTAATCCAAATAAGAAACGAGATGATGATATCAAAACAGACCCAACTGAAATTAAAAGAATCATAACAGAATACTATGAAAAATTATACTCTAACAAATTTGAAAACCCAGGGGAAACTGACAAATTTGTAGAAACACACTACCTACCCAAACTAACACAAACAGAGGTAGAACAACTAAATAAACCTATAACAAAAGAAGAGATTGGAAAGGTCATTATAAAACTCCCAACAGCAACAACAACAAAAAAAGCCCTGGTCCTGAGGGCGTCACTGGACATTTCTACCAAACTTTCAGAAAAGAGTTAACACCACTACTACTAAAGGCATTTCAGGGCATAGAAAAGGATGGAATACTCCCAAACTCATTCCATCAAGCCATCATAACCGTGATACCAAAACCAGGTAAAAACACCCCCAAAAAGAAAATTACGGACCAATATCCCTTATGAATATATATTCAAAAATCCTTAACAAAATGCTAGCCAATAGAACTCAACATTTCAAAAAAATAATTCACCATGACCAAGTGGGATTCATACCAAGTATGCAGGGATAGTTCAACCTTAGAAAAACAATCAATGTAATACATCACATAAATAAAAGACAAGAACCACATGATCTTATCAATTGATGCAGAAAAGGCATTTAATGAAGTCCAACACCCATTCACGATAAAAGCTCTCAGCAAAATAGGAATAGAAGGAAAATTCTTCAACATAATAAAGGGCACTTATACAAAGCCAACAACCAACATCATCCTAAATGGAGAGGGTCTGAAAACATTCCCCTTGAGAATGGGAACCACACAAGGATGCCGTTTATCACCACTCTTAATCAACATTGTACTGGAGGTCCTGGTTAGAGCAATTCGGCTAGAAAAAGAAATAAAGGACATCCAGATTGGTAAGGAAGAAGTAAACGTATCCCTATTTGGAGATGAATATGAGCTTATACACAGAAAATCACAAGTTATTCACAAAAAAACTACTGGAATTAATAGCTTTCAGCAAAGAATCAAGATACAAGATAAACATACAAAACTCAATTGGACAATAAAGAGCAATGATGAAACCATGAAACACCTCATAACATGGAGGAATCTGGAAGGCATTATAGCTGAGTGAAATTAGTCAGTCACAAAAGGACAAATATTGTATGAGGAAAGGTTTAAACACAGAAGAAAACATTGTTTGATGGTTACAAGGGTGGGGAGGGAGGGAGAGGGGTATTCACTAATTAGACAGTAATCAAGAATTATCTTAGGTAAATGGAAGGACAACACACAATACAGGGGAAGTCAGCACAACTGGAGTAAACCAAAAGCTAAGAAGTTTCCTGAATATAACCAAACACCTTGAGGGACAGAGTAGCAGGGGTGGGGATCTGGGAACCATGGTTTCAGGGGACATCTAGGTCAATTGGCATAACAAAGTATATTAAGATAACTTTCTGCATCCCACTTTGGTGAGTGGCATCTGGGGTCTTAAAAGCTAGCAAGCAGCCATCTAAGGTGCATCAACTGGTCTTAACCCACCTGGAAGAAAGGAGAATGAAGAACACCAAAGACACAGGAAAATATGAGCCCAAGAGATAGAAAGGGCCACATAAGCCAGAGAGTCAGTCAGCCTGAGACCGGAAGAACTAGATGGTGCCCAGCTACCACCAACGACTACCCTGAGAGGGAACACAACAAAGAATCCCTGATGGAGCAGGAGAAAAGTGGGGTGCAGGACTTAATTTCTAGTATAAAGACCAGACTTAATGATCTGACTGAGACTGGAGGTAGCCCAGAGGTCATGATTCCCAGACTCTCTGTTAGCCCAAAACTAAAACTATTCTCGAAGCCAACTCTTCAGACAGAGATTAGACTGGACTATAAGACACAAAATGATACTGGTGAGGAGTGTGATTCTTAGCCTAAGTAGACACAGGGGACTGTCTGGGCAGCTCCTGTCTGGAGGCAAGGTGAGAAGGCAGAGGGGGACAGGAACTGGTTGAAAGGACATGGGAAATACAGGGTGGAGAGAAGGAGTGTGCTGTCACATTGTAGGGAGAGCAACAAGGGTCACATAACAATGTATCTGTAAGTTTTTGTATGAGAAAGTGACTTAAATTGTAAACTTTCTCTTAAAGCACACACACACAAAAAAAAATACAAAAAAAAGAAAAGAAATCCAGAGGAAAAAAAAAAAAAGTTGGATTCCTCTTCACCAACAAAGAGAACTTTGAAGAGAAAACCACCAAATCAGTACCATTTACACTAGCCCTCCAGAAGACAAAATACTTAGGAAAGAAATCTAACCAGAGACCTGAAAGACCTATTCAAAGAAAACTACAAGACACTAATGCAAGAAACCAAAACAGTCCTCCATAAGTGGAAAAACACACCTTTTCATGGATAGGAAAACTCAACATTGTGTAAATGTCTATTCTACCTAAAGGGATCTACAGATACAATGCAATCCTGATCCAAATTCCAATGGCATTTTTTAATGAGATGCAGAAACAAATCACCAACTTCATATGGAAAGAGGCCCCAGGTAAGTAAAGCATTGCTGAAGAAGAACAAAGTGGGAGGCTTCATACTGCCTGATTTTAGAAACTGTTATACTGCGACAGTAGTCAAAACAGCCTAGTATTGGTACAACAACAGATACGTAGACCAAAGAAACAGAATTGAGACTCCAGACATAAATTTATCCACCTATGAGTAGCTGATATTTGACAAAGGCCTAAAGTCCTTTAATTGGGGGAAAGACGTTCTCTTTAACAAATGGTCCTGGCATAACTGAATATCCATCTGCAAAAAAATGAAACAAGACCCATACCTCACACCATGCACAAAAACTAACTCAAAATGGATCAAAGACCTAAATATAAAACCTAAAATGATACAGATAGTGGAAGAAAAAATAGGGAGAACACTAGGAGCCCTAATACATGGCATAAACTGTATACAAATCATTACTAACAATGCAGAAACACCAGAAGAGAAACTAGATAACTGGGAGCTCCTAAAAATCAAACACTTATGCTCATCAAAAGACTTCACCAAAAGAGTAAAAAGACAACCTACAGATTGGGAAAATATTTTTGGCTTCCACAAACCCAATCAGGTCTAATCTCTAAAATCTACAACATACTGGAAAATGTCAACAACAAAAAGACAAATAACCCAATCAAAAAATGGGCAAAGGATATGAACAGTCACTTCATCAGAGAAGACATTCAGGCAGCTACCAGATTCATGAGGAAATGCTCATGATAGTTAGCCATTAGAAAAATGCAAATCGAAACTACAATGAGATACCATCTCACCCCAATGAGGCTGGCATTAGCCCAAAAAACACAAAATAATAAATCTTAGAGAGGTTCTGGAGAGACAGGAACACTTATACACTGCTGGTGGGAATGTAAAATGGTACAATCACTTTGGAAAATGATTTGGCACTTCATTAAAAAGCTAGAAATAGATGTATTATAGGATCCAGCAATTGCACTCCTTGGAATGTATCCTAGAGAAATAAGAGCTATCTCACGAATAGATATATGCACACCCATGTTCATTGCAGCACTGTTCACAACAGCAAAAAGATGGAAACAACCTAGGTGCCCATCAACAGAAAAATGGATAAACAAATTATGGTATATTCACACAATCAAATGCTACACAATGATAAAGAACAAGGAAGAATTTGCAAAACATCTCATAACATGGATGAATATGGAAGGCACTGTGCAGAGTGAAATCAGTCATTCACAAAAAGACAAATATTGTAGGAGACCGCTATTATAAGAACGCAAGAAAAGGTTTGAACACAGAAGAAAACATTCTTTGATGGTTGTGGGGCTGGGAAGGGAGGGAGAAGGGTATTCACTAACTAGATAAAAAAAAAAAACTAGATAGTAGATAGGAATTACCTTAGGTGAAGGGAAGAGCAACACACATTAAAGGGGAAGTCAGCACAACTGACCAAAAGCTAAGAAGTTTCCTGAATACAGCCAAACACTACGAGGGACAGCTTAGCAGGGGCAGGGGTCTGGGGAACATGGTTTCAGGGGACATCTAGGTCAGTTGGCATAACAAAGTTTATTAAGAAATGTTCTGCATCCCATTTTGGTGAGTGGCATCTGGGGTCTTAAAAGCTAGCGAGTGGCCATCTAAGATACATCAATTGGTCCCAACCCACCTGGAGCAAAGGAGAATGAAGAACACCAAAGACACAAGGTAATTATGAGCCCAAGAGACAGACAGGGCCACATAAGCCAGAGAATCCATCAGCATGAGACCAGGAGAGCTAGATGGTGCCCGGCTACCACTAATGACCGCCCTAACAAGGAACTTGACTGAGAGTCCCTGATGGAGCAGGAGAGAAGTGGGGTGCAGAACTCAAATTCTAGTAAAAAGACCAGACCTAATGGTCTGATTGAAACTGAAAGGACCCCAGAAGACCTAGCCCCTGGACGCTTGTTGGCCCAGAACTGAAACCATTCCCGAAGTCAACTCTTCAAAGATTACATTGAACTATAAGACATGAAATGATAAGTTGTGAAGAGTGTGCTTCTTCTTAGCTCAAGTAGATACGTGATACTAAATGGGCAGCTCCTGTCTGGAGGCGAGATGAGAAGGTAAGGAGCTGGCTGAATGGACATGGGAAATCCAGGGTGGAAACAAAGAGTGTGCTATCACATTACGGAGAGAGCTACTAGGGTCACATAATAATGTTTGTATAAATTTTTGTATGAGAAAAAAACTTGAACTGTAAACTTTCACTGAAAACACACACACAAAAAAAAATTTAAAGAACTGACCACATTTATGAGTAATAACTGTTTTAAAGGATACATTTGATCTATAGTATGTTTCAGTGTATGTAATCGGTACTAATGGAGTGCTGGCAATATTCAAAGCATAACTTAGATAATATGCTAATTACAAATCTTTTATATATCTTGTTAAAGTATATGCCCCTAGTAATCCCACTGATAGCTCAATCTGAATTTCTACATGAAACTGAAAGTAACAGAAGTGCATTGCTTAACAAATATGTGAATGAGGAGTTTTCTCTCTTTTGTACTAGACACTTTTCTAAGTCGCAGTAACAGTGATCCTTTGCTATGTAACATATACCTTCCACGCCAGAGACCCAGTGGAGGCATGATTGTTGTTATGATGTTGAATCGGTTTCAGCAGAGCTTCCACACTAAGACAGACTAGGAAGAAAGGCCTGAAGATCTACTTCTAAAACTCTATGGTTCACAAAGATCCAATCCACAACCAGTCATGGGAATGGCACAGGACGGGGGCAGCATTTCCTTCCTTTGTGCATGGAGTCGCCAGGAGTTGGAAGCTGGCTCCAAAGCAGCTAACATCAACAACATATTGATACATAGCATCTTGCTAATAATAATGAGCAATGAATATGACTAACGTTAGGATTACTATTTCATACTATGGCTTTTAGCTTTTTTAAATTTTTTATTGTACTTTAGATGAAGGTTTATAGAAGAAACTACTTTCTCATTAAACAGTCAGTACATACATTGTTCTATGACACTGGTTAAAAACCCCACAACATGTCAACCCTCTCCCTTCTCAACCCTCGGTTCCCTATTTACCAGCTTTCTTGTTCCCTCCTGTCTCCTAGTCTCTGCCCCTGAGCTAGTGAACCCCTTTAGTATCCTTTTGTTTTATGGGTCTGTCTAATCTTTTTTTTTTTTTTTTTTTGGCTGAAGGGTGAACCTCAGGAGTGACTTCATTACTGAGCTGAAAGGGTGTCCAGGGGCCATACTCTCAGGGTTTCTCCAGTCTCTGTCAGGCCAGCAAGACTGGTCTTTCTTTCTGAGTTTGGATTTCGCTCTGCATTTTTCTCCAGCTCTGTCCAGGACTCTGTACTGTGATCCTTGTCAGAGCAGTCATTGATAGTAGTTGGGCACCATCTAATTGTATTGGACTCAGTGTGGTGGAGGCCATGTTAGATGTGGTCCATTAGTCCTTTGGACTAATCTTTCCCTTGTATCTTTAGTTTTCTTCATTCTTCCTTGCTCCCCGAGGGGTGAGAACAGTGGAGTATCCTAGATGGCCACTCACAGGCTTTTAAGACCCCAGACACTACTCACCAAAGTAGAATGTAGAACACTTTCTTTATAAACTATATTACGCCAATTGAGCTATATGTTCCCCCAGACCATGGTCCCCACAGCCCTTGACCCAGCAATTCAGTCCCTTGGGGAGCTTGGATGGGTCTATGGAGTTTCCATGACTTTGCCTTGGACAAGTTGTGCTGGCTTCCCCAGTATTGTGTACTGTCTGACCCTTCACCAAAGTTACCACTTACCTATTGCCTACTTAGTGTTCTTCCATCCCCACCCCTCCCCTCCCTCATAATCATCAGATTGTTTCTTTTTGTGTGTAAACCTTCTTGTGAGTTTTTACAGTAATCATATCATACAATATTTATCCTTTTGTGATTGACTTATTGAACTCAGCATAATGTCCTCCAGATTCATCCATGTTATGAGAGGCTTCACAGATTCATCATTGTTCTTTATCATGGTGTAATACTCCATTGTGTGTATGTACCACAGTTTGATTATCCATTTATCTGTTGATGGGCATCTAGGTTATTTCCACCTTTTAGCTTTTGTGAACAATGCTGCAATGAACGTGGGTGTGCATGTGTCTATTTGTGGGACAGCTCTGATTTTTCTAGGATATATTCCTAGGAGTGGGATTGCTGAATCATATGGTATTTCTATTTCTAGCTTTCTCAAGGAAGCAGCATATCATTTTCCAAAATGGTTGTATCATTTTGCATTCCCACCAGCAGTGCATAAGAGCTCTGATCTCCACACGGCCTCTACAACATTTGTTATTTCTGTTTTTGGGTTTTTTTTTTTTTTTATTTGTGCCAGTATTATAATGACATGTGCAAAGAGCTGGAGATGGAAAACCAAAAGGGAAGAACATGCTCGGCGTTTCTCAAGCTGAAAGAACTGAAGAAAAAATTCAAGCCTCGAGTTGCAATAGTGAAGGATTCCATGGGGTAAATATTAAATGACTCAGGAAGCATCAAAAGAAGATGGAAGGAATACACAGAGTTATTATACCAAAAAGAATTAGTCAATGTTCAACCATTTCAAAAGGTAGCGTTTGATCGGGAACCAATGGTATTGAAGGAAGAAGTCCAAGCTGCTCTGAAGGCATTGGCAAAAAACAAGCCTTCAGGAATTGATGGACTACCAATTGAGATGTTTCAACAAACGGATGAAGCGCTGGAGGTGCTCACTCGTCTATGCCAAGAAATACAGAAGACAGCTTCCTGGCCAACTGACTGGAAGAGATCCATATTTATGCCTATTCCTAAGAAAGGTGATCCAACCGAATGTGGAAACTATAGAACAATATCATTAATATCACACGCAAAGAAAATTTTGCTGAAGATCATTCAAAAATGGCTACAGCAGTATATCGACAGGGAACTGCCAGAAATTCAGGCTGGTTTCAGAAGAGGACATGGAGCCAGGGATATCACTGCTGATGCCAGATGGATCCTGGCTGAAAGCAGAGAATACCAGAAGGATGTTTACCTGTGTTTAATTGACTATGCAAAGGCATTCGACTGTGTGGATCATAACAAATTATGGATAACATTGTGAAGAATGGGAATTCCAAAAGACTTAATTGTGCTCATGAGGAACCTTTACACAGATCAAGAGGCAGTTGTTCGGACAGAAAAGGGGATACTGATTGGTTTAATGTCAGGAAAGGTGTGTGTCAGGGTTGTATTCTTTCACCATACCTATTTAATCTGTATGCTGAACAAATAATACGAGAAGCCAGACTATATGAAGAACAGGGCATCAGGATTAGAGGAAGACTTAATAACCTGCGTTATGCAGATGACACAACGTTGCTTGCTGAAAGTGAAGAGGACTTGAAGCACTTACTAATGAAGATCAAAGACCACAGCCTTCAGTATGGATTGCACCTCAACATAAAGAAAACAAAAATCCTCACAACTGGACCAGTGAGCAACATCATGATAAATGGAGAAAAGATTGAAGTTGTCAAGGATTTCATTTTACTCGGATCCACAATCAACAGCCATGGAAGCTGCAGTCAAGAAATCAACAGACGCATTGCATTGGGCAAATCTGCTGCAAAGGACCTCTTCAAAGTGCTGGAGAGCAAAGATGTCACCCTGAAGACTAAGGTGTGCCTGACCCAAGCCATGGTATTTTCAATTGCATCATATGCATGTGAAAGCGGGACAATGAATAAGGAAGACCGAAGAAGAGTTGACACCTTTGAGTTGTGGTGTTGGCAAAGAATATTGAATATACCATGGTCTGGCAAAAGAACGAACAAATCTGTCTTGGAAGAAGTGTGGCCAGAATGCTCCTTAGAGGCAAGGATGGTGGGACATACTTTGGACACGTTGTCAGGAGGGATCAGTCCCTGGAGAAGGACATCATGCTTGGCAGAGTACGGGGTTAGCAGAAAAGAGGAAGACTCTCAACAAGGTGGATTGACACAGTGGCTGCAACAATGAGCTCAAGCATAACAAAGATTGTAAGGATGGCGCGGGACTGGGCAGTGTCTTGTTCCGTTGTGCATAGGGTCGCTATGAGTCGGAACCGACTCGACAGCACCTATCAACAACAACAACAAAGCCAGTAATGCTGGGGTGAGATGGTATCTTATTGTGGTTTTGATTTGTATTTCTCTAAGGGCTAGTGATTGAGAGCATTTCCTCATGTGTCTACTGGCCACTTGAATGTCTTCTTTGGTCTAGTGTCTTTTCATTTCCTTAGCCCATTTTTTAATTGGATCATTTGTCTTTTTGTCAGATTTTCTTGTAGATTTCAGATTAAACCTTTGTCTGATTTGTAATAGCCAAATTTTTTTTCACAGCCTGTAGGTTTTCTTTTTACTCTTTTGGTGAAGTCTTTTGATGAGCATAAGTGTTTAATTTTTAGAAGATCCCAGTTGTCTAGTTTAACTTCTTGAGTTTGTGTGTTGTTGGTTGTGGTTTCTACCATGTTAATGGCATGCATTAGGGCCTCTAGCATTGATCCTATTTTTTCTTCTACGAACTTCAAAGTTTTTGGCTTTATATTTAGGCGTTTGATTGATTTTGAATTAGTTTTTGTATATGTTGTGAGGTATGGGTCCTGTTTCTTTCTTCTTTTTTTTTTTTTTGCAGATGGACGTTCAGTTTTGCCAGCACCATTTGTTAAGAAGATTGTCTTTTCCCCATTTGATGAACTTTGGGCCCTTGTTGAAGATCAGGTGACCTTAGGTGGATGATTTACATCTGGGCTCTCAACTCTCTTCCGTCAGTCAATGCATCTGCCGTTGTACCAGTAACAGGCTGTTTTGGCTCTAAGGTCAGGTAGTGCGAGTCCTCCTACTTTGTTCTTCTTCAGTAGTGCTTTACTGATCCAGGGCTTCTTCCCTTTCCATATACAGTTAATGATAAGTTTTTCCACCTCTTTAAAGAATGTTGATGGTATTTGGTCTGGGATTGCATTGTACCTGTAAGTCACTTTGGGTAAATTTGTCATTTTCACATTGTTGAGTCTACCTATGCATGAGAATGGTATGTTTTTCCATTTACATAGATCTTTTTTGGTTTCTTGCAGTAGTGTTTTGTAGCTTTCTTTGTATAGATCCTTTACATCCCTGGTTAGATTGACTCCTAAGAATTTTATTTTTTTAGGGGCTGTTATAAATGGTATTGTTTTCCTGATTTCCTTTTCATCATTCTTTCTGTTGGTGTATAAGAATCCAGCTGATTTTTGTATGTTTATATTGTATCTTGCTATCAACTGAATCTTTCTACTAGTTCCAGTAGTTCTCTCGTGGAATCTTTTGTGTTTTCTATGTATAGTATCATATCATCCACAAATAGGGAGAGCTTAACTTCTTTGTTACCAATTTGGATGCTCTTTATTTCTTTTTCCTGCCTTGTTGCTCTAGCTAGGACCTCCAGCACAATGTTAATTAGGAGTGGTGATAAAGGGCACCCTTGTCTTGTTCCTGTTCTCAAGGGGAATTTTTTCAGCCTTTCTCCATTAAATATGATGTTGGCCATTTGTTTTGCATAGATGCCCTTTATTATGTTGAGAAATTGTCCTTCTATACCTATTTTATTGAGAGTTTTTATCAGGAATGGCTTTTGGACTTTGTTGAATGCCTTTTCTGCTTTGATTGAGATGATCATGTGATTCTTTTCTTTCCTTTTATTTATGTGGTGGGTTACGTTGATTGATTTTCTAATGTTGAACCATCCTTGCAAGTCTGGTATGAATCCTACTTGGTCATGGTGTATTATTTTTTTGATATGGTGCTGAATTCTGTTGGCTAGAATTTTTCCATCTATATTTTTATTCATGAGAGATATTAGTCTGCAATTTCCTTTTTTTGTGGTGTCTTTTCCTAGTTTTGGTATCAGGCTTATGCTGGCTTCATAGAATGAATTCAAAATATCCCTTCCTTTTTTATGTTTTGAAATAGTTTGAGTAGTATTGGCATAAGATCTTCTCTGAATGTTTGGTAGAATTCTCCAGTGAAGCCATCTGGCTCAGGACTTTTTTTTTGTTGGGAGTTTTTTTTTAATTACCTTTTCAACTTCTTCTCTTGTTATGGTTCTGTTCAGATTTTCAACAGCATTTTATGTTAGTTTGGGTAGGTAGTGTGTTTCTAGAAATTTGTCCATTTCCTCTAGGTTTTCAAACTTGTTGGAGTATAGTTTTTCATAATACTCTATTATGATCCTTTTTATTTCAGTTGGGTCTGTTGTAATATCTCCCATTTCATTTCTTTTTTGGGTCATTTGAGTCCTCTCGTGTTTTTCTTTTGTCAATCTGACAGTGGTTTGTTGATTTTGTTGATCCTTTCAAAGAACTAACTTTTGGTTTTGCTGACTCGATTGCTTTTCTATTCTCTATTTCATTTATTTCTGTTCTAATCTTTATTATTTCCTTACTTCTGGTGGCTGTGGGCTTCTTTTGCTGTTCTCTTTCTATTTGCTCAAGTTCTGTAGCTAATGTTTTGATTTTGTTACTTTCTTCATTTTTGATGTGTGCATCTATTGCCATAAATTGACCTCTGAGGACTGCCTTTGCTGTGTCCTTAAGGTTTCGCTATGATGTGTCTTCATTCTTGTTTGATTCTAGAAATTTTTTGATTCCATCTCTGATTTCTTCTATTACTCAGTGGTTTTTAAACAGGGTGTTATTCACTTTCCATGTAATTGATTTTTTTTTTCATTGCTTTTCCTGTTGTTAATTTCTACTTTGATGGTATTGTAGTCAGAGAAGACACTTTGTATTATTTCAGTGTTTTGGATTTTGTTGAGGGTTGCTCTGAGGCCTAAGATATGGTCTATTCTGGAGAAAGTTCCATGTGCTTTGGAAAAGAATGTGTACTTTGCAGCTGTTGGGGGGAGTGCTCTATATATGTCTATGAGTTCAAGTTGGCTGATTGTGCCCTTTAGCTCTTCTGTATCTTTGTTTAGTTTCTTTCTAGATGTTCTGTCCTTTGCCAAGAGTGGTGTGTTGAAGTCTCCTATTATTATTGTGAATCTGTCAGTTTCTCTTTTCAATGCTGTTAGAGCTTGTTTTATGTATTTTGGAGCCCTGTCATTGGGTGCGTAGGTATTTATTATGGTTAAGTCTTCATGATGGATTGTGTCTTTAATCATTATATAGTGCCTTTCTTTGTTTTTTATGGTGGATTTTGCTTTAAAGTCTATTTTATCTGAGATTAGTGTTGCCACTCCTGCTCTTTTTTGGTAGCTGTATGGTTGATATATTTTTTTTTCCATCCTTTGGCTTTTAATAAAGTTACATCTTTGTTTCTAAGGTGTGTCTCTAGTAGACAGCATAATCCATTCTGTCTGTCTCTTTATGGGTGCATTTAGGCCATTTACATTCAGCATAATTATTTACATGTGTGAGTTTATTGCTGTCATTTTGTAGTGTTCTTTTTTGTGGTGCTGAAGTTATCTTTGTTCCTCTTACTCTCCTGTGCTGAATTCCTTTTGTTTGTTGGTTTCTTTTTCATTTCTTTTGTGTTTCTAGATTTTGTTTTTTATTGAGACTTTGTTTTTCTTCTCCATTTTGATGAGTAGGTTTGTTAACATTTTTGTGGTTACCTTCAAATTTACCCTTATCTTCCTAGGTTTGAACCAGTCTATTATTAGCTGGTATCACCTTGCCTTCCACTCTATTAGAAAGTTCTATGTGAACACCGTTTATTCCCTGTTTTATTGTTCTGACATTGTCATCATTTACAGATTAATCTCTCTGGGTCCCTGTTGTATTTCTTTTGGTATTGGATAGTCCTTCAGAGTTAATTTCCTAGGTTGTTATCTGGCTGGTACAGTCTTGCATCCTAGATTTAGGCTGTGGCCTGATGTTGTTTGTTCTCAGACTGAAGGACTCCCTTTAATAGCTTTTGTAAGTTTGTTTTGGGTTTTGCAGTATTCCCTTAATTTCTGTTTGTCTGGAATGTCCCAATTTTACCATTATTTTTGAATGAGAGTTTTGCTGGATATATTATTCTTGGTTGGCAACTTTTTGCTGTTCAAGGTTTTTTGTGTGTCATCCCATTGCCTTCTTGCCTGCATGATTTCTGCTGAATAATCACAGCTTAGTCTTATTGTTTCTCCTCTGTATGTGACTTTTTGTTTTTCTCAAGCTGCTCTCAGGATTTTTTCTTTGTCTTTGGTTTTAGTGAGTGTGATTATGATATGCCTTGGTGATTTTCTTTCGGGGTCTATCCTATATGGGAGTCATGGATTGAATTGTGTCCCCTAAAAATATCTGTCAACTTGGCTGTGTCATGATTTCCTTGTATGATTGTATGATTATCTACCATTTTGTCTTCTGATGTGATTTCCCTAAATGTTGTAAATCCAGCACTATGATGTACTAAGATGGATTAGTGGCAGTTATATTGATGAGGTCTACAAGATCAGTGTCTTAAGCCAATCTTTTCTGAGATATAAAAGAGAGAAGTGAGCAGAGAGACAAGGGACCTCACGCCACCAAGAAAGCAGCGCTTGTTGCAAAGCGCATCTTTTAGCACCTGAATTTCCTGCCCTGAGATTCTCCCAGTCCAAGTGAAGATTGATGCATCACAGGGACCTCCCTCCACAGCTGACAGGAAGAGGGTTTTCCCCTGGAGCTAGTGCCCTGGGTTGGACTTCTGGCCTACTGGACTGTGAGAGAATGAACTTCTCTTTGTTGAATCCATCCACTGTGGTATTTCTGCTGTAACAGCACTAGATGGCTAAGACAGTGGGGTTTGTTGAGCTTCTTGGATGGTCAGCTTTTCATTAGGGAAGTTTTCTGCCAGCAATTCTTCAATGATCCTCTCTGTGTTTTCCATTTTCTCCCCCTGTTCTGGAACTCTGATCACTTGCAAGTTTTTGCTTTTGATTGTATCCCACATAATTCTCAGGGTTTTTTCATTTTTCTTCATTCTTTTTTCTTTTTCCTCAGAGAGTTGCATCCAAATGTTTGTCTTCAATTTCACTGATCCTGTCTTTCCATCATTTCAAACCTGCTCCTCAGACCTTCTATGACACTGTCCATTTCTGAAATCTGGTTGTTTATCTTTTGATTTTCTAATTGTTTTTGTATCTTTTCTAGTTGTGAATTTATTCTGGCATTTTTTACTGTATTATATTCCTGAATCCTTCCATTTTTTTGTGTCTGTATTTTCCATGGATTTGTCTGCCTTTTCCATGAATTTGTCTATTTTTTCCTCATTTCTGTCTGCCTCTGCTTCAGCTCTTGGATAGCTCTGAATAGTAGAGATCTGAATTCCCTGACAGGTAGTTCTAGTACCTTTTCTTCTACCGGAAAGTTGTCTGGTATTTTATTTTGGACACGTACTGGAACTGTTCTGCCCTTTTTTATAGATGTTTTGATATTCTCTGCTGTCTTCAGGACATTCAGTAGTTATTTTCTTCATTCATTGGTTGCAGATCTGCTCATTTCATCCTGCTTTTTTGTTTTATTTGTTTATATCTGAGCAGGCAGGCTGTGCCTTTCTTGCTTGCTTTTCTGTGGTCACAATACTTTTCACCTCCTTGTCCAATGGGCAGGTCCAGTCACTCGGCTATGTAGCAGGCCAGGTCCAGCTAAAGGGGAAGCACTGAAATGGGTCGTTTGTGGCACTTACTAGGGCCAACAGGGCAGGCCAGGAATCACTGGTGGGCAGGTTCCAGTAGGCCATGCCTCTGCTGCTCAGGGGTGTGATGTTCATTGCATGGTGCAGATAAGCAGGAAGGAGGAGGAGGTTGTGATATGTGGAGCTAATATGGGTATGGGAAAGAGAGGAGAGAAACAGGAGCCAAAAACAAACAAACAAAAAAGAATACTAAGGGAGTTTGCTGTTGGAGTGAAGAGATGAGAAATCAAGAAATGTAGAAAAACAAAGAAGAAAAAAGGGAAAAAGAAAAAAAAATAACAACATAAAAATTTGAAAAGAAAGAAAAGTCCCCAATGGTCCCACCAGTTTTGCTGCAAAGACCAGGGACTGGCTCCCAGGCTGTGCAGTATAGCCTGACTAGAGGGGTACAGATGTCACACAGTGCCAGGTATTCAGGAGACAGGAAAAGAAGGTAAGTATCAAGAAATGAGAACTGAAAAATGAAGACAGAAAGGAAAAAAAGAGAAGAGGAAAAAAAGAAAGAAAGAAAAAAAGGAATGCTTTCAGGGATCCCACTGCCTGCAGAAGTGGCTCCTAAGTAGTGCTGTGCAGCCTGGCTAGAAGGGGCTCCCAAACCATGAAAAGAAAACAGAACAGAACAAAGCAAAAAAAAAAAAAAAAAAAAGCTCCAGATATCCCACCAGGATCATGTCTCGGGCCGGGGAAATGGTTCCTCAGTCGAGCAACATTTCACGGCTTTTCAAGAAGAAGCAAAGATGGCACACAAAGCCAGGTGTTCGAGAGAGAGGGGCAGGGAGGTGGTAGGAGGCATGGAAGAAACCAAAAGAAACAGCAACAAAAAAATGGCACTCAGGTAGCCAGCCAGTGTGGGTAAATCCAAGTGGTTTGAGGCAGAAGCAGTTGCCTCCGGGCAACAGAGGAGACTGATGGAGGGGGGAGAAGGGTGGGCTTAGGAAAGCATATATTGCTCGTTACCAGGTGCTCTGTCGCCTGCTGGGAACTTTGTGAAGTACTCCTTGTCTACCCATCTCAGCCAGGAGTCCAAGATGGCAGATCCATGCTGTGTTAGCTGATAGGGAACCTCTACATATATCTCTCCTTGCTCTCTGTCTCTGTAGGTTTCTTATTTCATTCTGTGCTTGGCTGATTTCTTTATCTCTTCATTTGACACTTGGGGTTCCAGGAGTGACATTTGTCTCTGTTTTACTTAGTTTTTCAAGTCTTTGCTATGGAGGGATGGCGTGGTGCTTCTGTCCATGGTGCCATGTTGGCCAGAAACCTACGGCTTTTATTTTTAACATAATTATCTGGTATTAAAAAACTGCTTTAAGAATGCCTATTTAACAGAAGATGATGATCTACTGTTAAGTACCATGACTGTGGGCGAGAGCTGGAGATATGTTTAAAAGATGAATATATTTTTTTAACTGACCTCAAGTTTCCTGGGAACAGAGTAAGTGCTTAACATCTTCCTGTATTATAGATATTCTGCTTCTTGTTTTTGACTGAATACCAAATCTCATACTGGATAGAAGACAATTTGAAAGAAAAATTATGTGTTCTAAACCAACTCAAAACCAGCTTCCTTCTTTGAAGATCTCTATATTCGATTTCCTAATATTCTTCCTGCCTGACTGACTGATTTCATTTGATGTTGTGCTTTTCTTTGTTTTCTCTGCTAAAGACCAGTCTCTGCACCCAGAAATTGTGTGAATAAAGGGCCCTGTTTCCAGGCTAGGTCCTGAACATCCTCTTATGCCTTTGTATTCACTCCTTTGGGGAGCTATCACTGCTGCTTTCCTTCCAGGCTACAGAGGATTAATTTCTTCACTTTATGACCCACATTCTTTCCACACCTATGCCCAGCCTGTTATCTACCTGCAATTTCTCTTGTATCTGTTTTTTTCTTTTCATTTTCCAACCAATCACACCAACTAGACCCTTTTCTCTTAGTACCTGGACCACTAAAATAAGCTCAAATTTTTTTTGTAACAACTAATTCCTTGTTCTGCCGAGCTGCCAAAACATTCTTCACGTCAAACTTTTCATGGTCTACTTCCTAAATAAGGGTTTATAATCATCCAGGTTTTGCAGTCTGTCTTCTTCTTTAAGTAACCTCTTATATCTCTACAACTAATTTATTATTGCTCTTCTATTCAAACTGAATATGCTTATCTTTCACTCTTTCACTCTTGCATGTGCACATATAAATGCATAAATACACATCCCTTTCACCATACCTTTCATGCCTTATCTGATGTACCTGCAGTGCCTTCTTTTTTACCTCTCCACCATTTCATAGTCAGAAGTCATATTCTCAAAGGAGTTTTTCCTAATCAGTCATCAATTCTAAATATTCCATTTATTTGACCTCTTTAAATGCCTGCATTATTAGTTCATTTCCCTGGTGTACATTTCACTTGTGGTGTAACTGACCACTGTGCTTTGTCTTTCACCAGCCTAATCCCACAAAAGAGGTTTTCTTTATCAAGTTATTAGGTGTTCATTTAGTACCTACTAAGTACACTACACTGGGCTAGGAGTGGTGAGGGTCCAGGGAGAGAGCTGGCAAACCAGAGGCAAGGCAGATGTGGGAAAAGAGAGGAAACAACTCAAGAAGTAAATGGTAATATATATCACAGATACAAAGATTATTTTATTCATTTAATGCTTATTCAGTTCCTATTTGTTCAGCACTATCCTAGGTGCTAAACATACAACAATGACCCAAACAGACCAAAGTCCCTACTTTCTACTAGCAAACAATGAACAAGATAATTAAGTGTAAAGATGGTGTTAAGTGCCAAAGAAAACAAAATGAAGCAGGAAAAAGACATGGGGTGTAAGGAAAGGGTTGCAATTTTAGATAGAATGGTCAGAGGAGGTCCCATAAGAGGTGACGTCCTGGCAGGTTTGAGGACCAGTGAGGGGGCCAATATGGCTGGAGGAGAATGGGTCAGGAAAGAGTAGTAAGCAATGAAGTCAGCAAGCAGGGGTGGGGAGCAGGCATTTTATGGACCTTGGTTCTTACTTTCAGTGAAAAGGAAGCCACTGTGAGGTACAGGACAGAAGAGTGAAATGATCTGATTTACATTTTAATAGGTTTACTTTGACTGCTGTCTTGAGAATGGAGGCAAGAGCTGAAACAGCAAGGTTAGTGGGAGTCTACTGCAATAATCCATGAGAGATGATCATGGTTTGGACTTAGCATCATAATAGTGAGGGTGGTGAAATTTGGTCAGAGTGTGAATACAAAAATGACCTAAGATTAAAGGTCTGATATAGGTACAGATAAAGTTATAAAGTTAGAGCGTAAAATAACTGAGCTGAATTGGTAAGAGAAGTCTTCATGGTAAGAAGTAAAAAGAAAGAGCTTGGAGAATGAATTAAGTATGACAGGCAGAGAGGAAGTATAAATGATTTTCCACTGAAATTGGTCTGCTGCACCTGTCTGAACTGGTCAGTTTCACAATATTATGATTTTTGCATTGATCAAACTATAAGCACCCAAGGGATAATAACTAATATAGTGGCATGATACAAACTTAAGACCTGTCAAGAGCAGATGGAATTAGGGAAGTTTAGACAGGAAAGAAGAAACTAAAAGGAGATATAATGATGAATAGACCATATTAACTATACTTACATATGTTGAAAAGTTCTTTCTAAGAAGAGATTATTAATGTCCGTGTACTATAATCAGAAGTAAGAATTGGGGCTTATAAATAGAAGCCACAGGAAGAAATGTTCCAGCATAGAAAATAGATCTTTCTTACAATTAAGGCTGAACAAAAATAAATAGGCTGTCTCATGAAAAAGTGAATTCTCCATCACAGAAGATATTCAAGCTAAAGCTAAATAACATAGGCGAATATATTTTGTATGTATTAGAACTAGAACTAAGGTATCCAAGTATCAGACAGAAGGATCAGGTAATCCTCAAGAACTCTTCGTGCCTATGATATTATGAAACCAGGGTAACCTCGATCCCTATTGCCAATAATAATTGTTAACCATCCAATTATTAGTAGTAGGCCTAGTAGTAGGTCTATGGTAATTCATCATTTTAGACAGGATCCCTGTTCTTGTAGACTCTATATCTTAAGGAAATCGATACAATACATAACAATAATTTTGTTCTCTCCCAAATGTGATGGGGTCAAGAAAGTGGGAAATTTCTGTGACCATTCCTTCTCCTTGGTGGGCTTTTCTCCATTAGCATGGATGTTCAAGTCTAATCTTAAACTCATTATTTGAAAGCTTACATATGAGTCAGAGAAGAAACTACTTCCTCTTCTGGAAAGTCCAACAAAACTTTAAAGTAAGCTTCTTTAAGAAAAACCATCATTGTCTGCCTAAATCAACAATTTATTAATGCATATACCCAAGGAGACTGATTACCAGAATAGGAAATTTCTAAGTCATCTTGGTAATAATTGAGAAATTTGACTTCCACTTTAATTGGGTAGGAAAAAGTCTTTATCTGGATGAAAATCAAGTCGTAAAGTTACTGTAATAAAAGATACCCTGAGACTAAGCAAAGACATCCATCTCTGACCGGTGAAAATTTACAGTGTTCACCTTCTTGGCTAGGAAATAGTCATGTCTCTGTCACAAGTTATTTCTGAAATATTAGAAAGACTTGATTTGATATTTTTAGGTAGCAACTGGCAGCTTCTGAGAAATACCCCCGGCCTTTGGGGATTTCTTTACTATTTTCATATGAAACATAACCTTTCAAATGAAGTGAGCAAATGTCCTGAGATATCTAAGGACACTTGTGACACTTTCTCACTCATCAACATTTAGCGATCTGACATTTTATGAGTTTGCCTGACTGATGAAGACCAAGCACATAACGGGCTTATCCCACCAATGAGCCTAGTCACAGATGAGTAAAGCAGGGCGAGCTGCAATATCGTTACCACTCCTTTCAGATGAGAATATGAAATTACACTACTTCCAATTTTAAGACCTTGATCTGAGGCAGGTTAGATGCTGCTGCTCATGCTGATAATGATGGGTGTAGGGCTAGATGTCACCTGGAAGACTAAGGCGCACCTGACCCAAGCCACGGTATTTTCAATTTCATCATATGCATGTGAAAGCTGGACAATGAATAAGGAAGGCCGAAGAGGAATTGACGCTTTTGAATTGTGATGTTGGTGAAGAACATTGAATATAGCATGGACCGCCAAAAGAACGAACAAATCTGTCTTGGAAGAAGTACAACCAGAACGCTCCTTAGAGGCAAGGATGGCAAGACTTCATCTTACATTCTTTGGACATCTTACATTCTTTGTTAGGAGAGATCAGTCTGCGGAGAAGGGCATCATGCTTGGCAAAGTACAGGGTCAGTGGAAAAGAGGAAGACCCTCAGTGAGATGTACTGACACAGTGGCTACAACAATGGGCTCAGCCATAACAACAATTGTAATGATGGGGCAGGACCAGGCAGTGTTTCGTTCTCTGGTACATAGGGTAGCTATGAGTCGGAACAGACTAGACAGCATCTAACAACAACAACAACAACAGGGCTAGATGGCTGAAGAAGAGCATCATAGGAAAAACCATTGCTGGTGGAGTTAGGGAAAGAAGAAAAAGAGCCCATTTACTGTAAGTATGGAAGGTGAGAAGAACAAAGGGTCAGAGTTTGAACTGCTTGATCACTGAGGAAATGTGAGAACCCATTATCCCACAGAGGCTGATTTCTGCTCTCTCCACCAAGTGCTCTGTGAGGGCATTTCTGTCCTGGAAACCCTTAGTACAGTGCTAGGCACACAACCAACGCCTGATTCAGCAATTCCTCTTCCTGGAAACCCTCAGTACAGTTTTAGGTACACAACCAACACCTGATTCAGCAATTCCTCTTCCAAATCTCAGGATTCTATTGCAGTATTAAAAGACAACCAAACTTTTTTCCATTTTTTTTTTTGAAGACACTAAAAATGTAGCATAAAAATTAAGCCCTACTCAGGATTAATTGACTACAATTCATATAGAAGAAACCATGTGAGGTAGATTTTAATACTATGTTTGTACTTCAGAACAAAAACCTGGATGCCTAAAATAAGTCTTTTCTTTTCCATGATTCCTCAGTTTTTCTTTCCTAAACTGGACTGCTATCCTTATGGCTTATGAAATAAACATCTAGTTTTCCATAATGTTCCTAGATTTGTATAAGTGAAAAATCAATAGATTTTTCAGTAGACATCTTTTTTTTTTTTCCATTCAAGTGCCTGGATGTGGCTCTTTGACTCTGAAATGTCCAGTTCCATTCACATCCCCTCCCCCACAAAAACAAAACAAACCAGTTACCGTCAAGTTGATTCCGATTCATAGCAACCCCATGTGTGTCAGAGTAGAACTGTGCTCCATGCTTTTTCAGTGGCTGATCTTTCAGGAGTAGATTTCCAGGCCTTTCTTCCAACCCACTTATAACACCTCACCCTTGACTGTTATCTGTAAAACTGGTTGCAGTTCAAACCCACTTGCCGCTCTACGGAAAAGAAGACCTGGTGATCTGCTCCCATAAGTGTTATTGCCTTGGAAACATTTTGGGGCAGTTCTACTCTGTCATATAGGGTTGCTATGAATCAGAATTGACTCAGTGGCACAAAACAACAGCAACAACCTATGTTTACCAGGCTTCTTTGCAGGAGAATTAAAGCCACGTAACCAGTTCAGGCCAAGGGACCATGAGCCAAGGTGGCATGTGCCACTCCTTGGCTGAGACAGTTAAGACCTAGTGTTCTTCCTTAGTCTCTCCCTTCCCTTTCCATAATGATCTTGGAAGCCTTAAGTTGAAACGTAGCACTGCAAAGTGGAGGAAGTCAGAATCCCTGGGTCACTACATGGAGGAAAGCCCAACCTGTACACATTATGCTACGTGTGTAGGGAAATAAGCTTTTATAGTGTTAACTTACTGAAATTTTGTTTTTACCATCTTAGAGGCTAGTGTTACCCCAACTAATACAAGCATTCTTTTAAACCTGCTAAATATTTATAGACTCTCTCCTCTGAATTCACATTGCTGGGAAAAAAAACACACACACGCAAAGTAATTCTTGGTATTGGGTTAATTTACCTCAATGTATCAATAAATCTCTCATCTCAAGCTTATATCGAATGCTTTTTCTAAATCCCCATTATGCATTCCTACCTTGATACCATCCACCACCATCCCCAAAACACATGTATATGATCACATGCAATCATACACACACACACACGGGCGCACACACACGGGCGCACACGCATAGGTCTCAGTTAAACTTTTAAAATTAATTTGGGGACTGTTACTTCTAGTGCTGCCTATTAACTTATGTTCACGGAATTCTAACTCATAGACTAAAAGTTCTGCAATTTTTATATCAGCTTGATAATTTAAATCCTTTTTAAATTCAAAAAGGAATTTAAATCCAAGGTGGGGCTTGGTGGACTTACTTTTCCAACATAAATTATCATTTTCTTCTTTCAAATAATTGGCTAAGGAGTTCAATGTGCTATTTGTGCTTGACATTATTATAAACATTTCTAGATCATCAAGGGGGAACTGTTGGCTCATGGGTCAAAACCCAGCTCACAGAAAAAGAGCCAAAATGTGAAATCCTATCATTTATAAGTCTACAGCTAATAGTTGTTAGACAGATCAGTGTGTGTGTGTGTGTCTGCGGATTAAGGATGTTACTTCATGAAAGTTACTAAGTGCATGTTTGGATTTAGTTAGAAAGCAATTACATCAGTGTCTACCCCATAGGGCCTTATGAGGATTAAAATGAGTCCAGACATGTAAAGAGCTTTGAACAGTGGAAGTACGTGGCAGTTCTCAATAAACGCTGCTGCCATCATCTTTGCATCAGTCTCACTGTGGTTCACTGTTTGCTACTATATCTCTATCTTGCCATCCCTCTTCTTATGTATCTCTTTTTTTCATTTTCTTAATTTCTGATTTCCATCTTTTCTCTTTACAATAGAAATTGTTTTATTTCTTCGATTCATTGGATAGGTTTTTTTAGTTACAATTTTTAAACGCGAATAATATTTTTCTCTCTTAAAAATGTTTACATTTAGTTGTATCTAATTTATGTGAACCACAATTTATTTCTGTCTGTGGCCAAAGTCATTCAACAGCAAAAAACGTCCCTTCCTCTTGCATATAAACAAAGCCTGCACCAGGAGTCCCAGCGTGCTGTCTCTGGATGCTGGTAATATTGTTTTCCCTGAATAGACCATTCATTGAAGTCTGACTCAGAAAAATCATAGAATCACACTGTGGAGACCTGCCTTCTTTGACTCTATTGCTGGCCCAAGGCCACGTTACCCAGATTCAAAAAAGCCAGGCTCTTTTCCACAGTTTGATCTAACTTGGTTTTTCCATTTCTTCATGTGCAAACTAGGACAAAAATAGTTGCCACCAATCTACCTCCATGGTGGAAAGAAGACTTATAAGGTTAATGCAATAACATTAAAAGAAGTACCTTAAGGACTTGGAACAAAAGCAGGCAGTACATGGAACATTCCTAATCATATCTCAAAATTTGGCTGCCAAGTGGATGATGTCAGATTCTACATTTTCCAAATGTTGTTTTAGTTAATTGATTGGCATTCAAGGATCAAAACATGATTGTAATTGTGTGGGCTCATTTGCGAAAGAGAAGACACACAGAAAAAAAAAATTTTTTCCTACCAGCTGCAGTCTGTTAAGTATCCCTCAGAAAGAATGCTTATTGTTGTCAGTGAGGAGACACTTGACCATTTTAGACAGCTGCTTCCCTGGTGGCGTAGTGTTTAAGTGCTACGGCTGCTAACCAAAGGGTCGGCAGTTAGAATCCACCAGGCGCTCCTTGGAAACTCCATGGGGCAGTTCCACTCTGTCCTACAGGGTTGCTATGAGTCGGAACTGACTCGACGGCACTGGGTTGTTTGGTTTTGGGCTTCCCTAGGGGGTGCAAAGGGTTAGTGTGCTTGGCTGCTAATTGAACGGTTGGAAGTTTCAGTTCACCCAAAGGCACCATGGAAGAAAGTCATGGCAACCTACTTCCAAAAAATCAGTCACTGAAAACCAGGGAGCCCAGTTGTACTCCGACACACATGAGGTCACTATGAGTCAGAACTGACTCCATGGCAACTGATTTTCAGTTCTTTATCTTGCCACTTGAGGGACCACCACAATCACCAAACACAGCCACTTGACTGAATAATCTTTTTTTGTTGTTGTTGTTATTTTTCATATAGGTGAGTTATTTGGGGAAGGAAAGAAATTTCAATCACCCATGCAAACCTGTATGTTTAAAAGCACAGATAGTGATACCTAGGAAAACATAGGTCTCCTGGGACCAAATCTACCCTCATGATACGACCACATCAGCCTCGTTGGCTCTACAAAGATGGGGGAAGGGTGGTGGAATGGTTCCACATCCACCTGTACTCTTAACTCTAGTCACATACCATTCTTCACCATACGTAATACAGATGAGATTTTGTGGATAAATTTGTGCAAATCTACCACAAACAACGGGGATAAAATGACTCAAAGCTCAAATCCTACTAATAGAGGAGTGGCATCAGCTCCAAAGACAAAATGATGTAAGGCATTCACAGCTCCTAGATAGTCTGAGCCTTTTATTCTTGGTTTAATTGCAGTGAATATTTAATTAAATAAAACAAAAATATTAAGAATAAGACATGTTTGTTTTTCATAATGCCATCCTTCTAAGACAACCAAATACAATTAACAATTTGGTTCATATTTCACATACATACACAAAAATTACAGAAATATGTGAAAGTTTTAACATACTTTAAAAATATACATTGTTTTGCAAAATGTCCTTTTCAATCTTTTTTAAATTATCATGTAGTAAATTGACTTTTTTAAATTGTACTTTATTTTTTTATTGAACTTTAATTGTACTTTAGATGAAGGTTTACAGAACAATCCCACTTTTCATTAAACAGCTAGTACACATATTGTTTTATGACATTGGTTAACAACACAAGGACATGCCAAAACTCTCCCTTCTCAACCTTGGGTTCCCTATTAACAGCTTTCCTGTCCCCTCCTGCCTTCTAGTCCTTGCCCCTGGGCTGGTATGGCCCTTAAGTCTCGTTTTGTTTTATGGGCCTGTCCTGTCTTTGGCTGAAGGGTGAACCTCAGGAGTGACTTCATTACTGAGCTGAAAGGGTGGCCAGGGGTCATACTCTCAGGGTTTCTCCTGTCTCTGTCAGGCCAGCAAGCCTGGTCTTTCTTTTTGAGGTAGAATTTTGTTCTGCATTTTTCTCCAGCTCTGTCCAGGACCTCTACTGTGATCCTTGTCAGAGAGGCCAGTGGTGGTAGCCAGGCACCATCTAGCTGTACTGGACTCAGTGCAGTGGAGCCCATTAGTCCTCTGAACTAATCTTTCCCTTGTATCTTTAGTTTTCTTCATTCTTCCTTGCTCCCCAAGGGGTGAGACCAGTGGAGTATCCCAGATGGCCACTCACAGGTTTTAAGACCCTCGATGCTACTCACCAAAGTAGAATGTAGGACATTTTCTTGAAAAACTGTGTTATGCCAATTGAGCAAGATGTTCCCCAAGACCATGTTCCCCACAGCCCTCACCCAAGTAATTTGGTCCCTCAGGGAGTTTGAATGTGTCTACAGAGCTTCTATGACTTTGTCTTGGACACGTTGTTCTGGTTTCCCCAGTATTGTGTACTGTCTTACCTTTCACCAAAGTTACCACTTATCTATTGTCTACTTAGTGTTTTTCCATCCCCAACCCTCCCCTCCCTCATAACCATCAAAGATTGTTTCTTTTTGTGTGTAAAGCTTTTCCTGAGTTTTTACAGTACTGGTCTCATACAATATTTGTCCTTTTGTGATTGACTTATTTCACTCAACATAATGCCCTCCAGATGCGTCCGTGTAATGAGATGCTTTGCAGATTCATCACTGCTCTTTATCGTTGCATAATACTCCATTGTGTGTATCGTAGTTTGTTTATCCATTCATCTGTTGATGGGCATCTAGGTTGTTTTCATGTTTTTGCTATTGTGAACAATGCTGCAATGAACATGCGGGTGCCTCTATCTATTCACGTGACGGCTCTTATTTCTCTAGGATATATTCCCAGGATTGGGATTGCTGGATCGTATGGTGTTTCTATTTCTAGCTTTTTAAGAAAGCACCATATTGTTTTCCAAAATGGTTGTATCATTTTGCATTCCCACCAGCAGAGCAAAAGAGTTCCCGTCTCCCCGAAACCTCTCCAACATTTATTTCCTGTTTTTTGATTCATGCCAGTAATACCGGGGTGAGATGGTATCTCATTGTGGTTTGCACTTACATTTCTCTAACGGCTAGTGATGGCGAGCATTTCCTCATGTGTCTTTTAGCCACTTCAATGTCTTCTTTGGCGAAGAGTCTGTTCATTTCATTTGCCCATTTTTTAATTGGATCGTTTATCTTTTTGTTGTAGGGGTGTTGGATTTTCCTGTAGGTTTCCGAGATTAGAACTTTCTAGGATTTGTAATAGACAAAAATCTTTTTCTCAGTCTTATACCTTCTCTTTTTACTCTTTTGGTGAAGCCTTTTGATAAGCATTTAAGTGTTTAATTTTTAGAAGATCCCAGTTATCTAGCTTATCTTCTGGAGTTTGTGTGTTGTTGGTTGTGGTTTGTGTCCTGTTAATGCCCTGTATTAGGGCCTCTAACATTGATCCTACTTTTTCTTCTATGAACTTCATAGTTTTTGGCTTTATATTTAGGTCTTTGATCCATTTTGAATTAGGTTATGTGTATGGTGTGAGGTATCTTCCTTCCTTCCTTCCTTCCTTCCTTCCTTCCTTCCTTCCTTCCTTCCTTCCTTCCTTCCTTCCTTCCTTCCTTCCTTCCTTCCTTCCTTCCTTCCTTCCTTCCTTCCTTCCTTCCTTCCTTCCTTCCTTCCTTCCTTCCTTCCTTCCTTCCTTCCTTCCTTCTTTCTTTCTTTCTTTTTGCAGATGGACGTCCATTTTTGCCAGCACTGTTTGTTAAAAAGACTGTCTTTTCCCCATTTGATGGACTTTGGGCCCTTGTTGAAGATCAGGTGACCATAGGTGGTTGGATTTACATCTGGATTCTCAGTTCTGTTCCATTGGTCAATGTATCTGTCATTGCACTGTTTTGACTACCATATCTTATAGTAGGTTCTGAGGTCAGGTAGTGCTAGTCCTCTTACTTTATTCTTCTCTTTCGATAGTGCTTTACTTATCCGGCACATCTTCTCTTTCCATATAAATTTAATGATTAGTTTTTCCACCTCTTTGAAGAATGCTATTGGTATTTGGGTCGGGATTGCATTGGGTTTGTAGATTGCTTTGGGTAGAATTGACATTTTCACAATATTAACTCTACCAATCCATGAGCATGGTATGTTTTTCCATTTATGTAGATGTCTTTTTGATTTCTTGCATTAGTGTCTGTAGTTTTGTTTATATACATCTTTTACAACCTTGGTTACTTTTATTCCCAAGTATTTCATTTTTAGGAGCTCTTATTGTTTTCCTGATTTCCTTTTCATTGTTCTTTTTATTGGCGTATAGGAATGCAACTGATTCTCGCCTGTTTCTCTTGTATTCTGCTACTCTGCTGAATCTTTCTATTAGTTCCAGTAGTTTTCTTGTGGTGTCTTTTGGGTTTTCTACATATAATGTCATATCATCCTCAAATAGGGGCAGTTTTACTTCTTCATTACCAGTTTGGATGCCCTTTATTTGTTTTTCCTTTCTTATTGCTCTAGCTAGGACTCTCAGCACAATGATAAATAGAAGTGGTGATAAAGGGTATCCTTGTCTTGTTCCTGTTCTCAAGGAGAATGTTTTCAGCTTCTGTCCATTAAATATGATGTTGGCTGTTTGTTTTGCATAATTGCCCTTTATTATGTTGAGAAATTTCCCTTCTATACCTGTTTTATTGAGAGTTTTTATCAGGAATGGGTGTCAGACTTCACTGAATGCCTTTTCTTTGTCGATTGAGATGATCATGTGATTCTTTTCTTTCCCTTTATTTATGTGGTGGATTATGTTGATTGATTTTCTGATGTTGAACCATCCTTGCATACCTGGTATGACTACTACTTGGCCGTGGTATATTACTTTTTGACTTGATGCTGAATTCTATTGGCTAAAATTTTATTGAGAATTTTTGCTTCTGTATTCATGAGAGATGATTGGTCTGTAATATTGTTTCTTGGGGTGTCTTTGCCTGGTTTTGGTATAAGGTTATACTGGCTTCATAAAGTGAATTTGGAAGTATCACTCCGTTTACATGCTCTAAAATAGTTTGAGTAGTACTAGTGTAAGCTATTTTCTGAATGTTTGGTAGAATTCTCATTCAAGCCATCTGGGCCAGGGTTTTTTTTTGCGGGGGGTGGGGGAAGTTTTTTTTAATTACCTTTTTGACCTATTCTCTTGTTATGGGTCTGTTCAGATTTTCAACATGATTTAGTGTTAGTTTCGGTAGGTAGTTTGCTTCAAGAAATTTGTGCATTTCCTCTAGGTTTTCAAATTTGTTACAGTATAGTTTTTCAAAATAAAAAAACCTCAAAAATACTCTGTTATAATCCTTTTTATCCCAGTTGGGTCTGTTGTGATGTCCCCTATTTCATTTCTCATTTGGGTTATTTGCATTCTCTCCTGTTTTTCTTTTGTCAGTTTAGCCGTTGTTTTGTCGATTTTGTTGATCCTTTCGAAGAACCAACTTTTGGTTTTGTTGATTCTATTGTTTTTCTGTTCTCTATTTCATTTATTTCTGCTCTAATCTTTATTATTTCCTTATTTCTGGTGGCTGTGCACATTTATAGCTGTACTCTTTCTATATGTTCAAGTTCTGTAGATAATATTTTGATTTTGTCCCTTTCTTCTTTTTTGATGTCTGCATTTTTGCTATGAATTGACTACTGAGCACTGCCTTTGCTGTGTCCCAAAGGTTTTGGTATGATGTGTTTTCATTCTTGTTTGGTTCTAGGAATTTATTGATTCCATCTCTGATTTCTTCTATTTCCAGTGGTTCCTACGCAGGGAGTTATTCAGCTTTCATGTAATTTGACTTTTTTTTTCCTTGCTTTTCCTATTAATTTCTCCTTTGATGGTGTTGTGGTCAGAGAAGATGCTTTGTATTATCTCAGTTTTTTGGACTTTGTTGAGGGTTGCTCTGTGGCCTAAGATGTGGTCTATTCTGGAGAATATTCCATGTGCATTGGGAAAGAATGTGTACTTTGCAGGTGTTGGGTTGAGTGTTCTATATATGTCTATGAGGTCAAAGTTGGCTAATTGTGCCCTTTAGCTCTTCTGTATCTTTGTTGAGTTTCTTTCTAGATGTTCTGTCCATTACTGAGAGTGATGTGTTGAAGTCTCCTACTCTTATTGTGGAACTGTTGATTTCTTTTACAGTGCCGTTAGAGTTTTTTTTTTAATGTATTTTGGAACTGTGTCATTGGGTACATAGATGTTTATTATGGCTATGTCTTCATGATAGATCATTCCTTTAATCTTTACATAGTGTCTTTCTTTGTCTTTTATGGTGGAGTTATTTTAAAGTCTATTTTATCTGAAATTAGTATTGCCACTCCTGCTCATTTTGGTAGCTGTTTGCTTGACATTTTAATCCTTTGATTTTTAATAAATCTATGTCTTTGTTTCTAAGGTGTGTCTCTTGTAGACAGCATACCACTGGATATTGTTGTTTTATCCATTCTGTCACTCTGTGTCTCTTTATGGGTACATTTAGGCCATTTACATTGAGCATAATTATTGATAGGTGTGAGTTTATTGCTTTCATTTTGCAGTGCTTTTTTTTGTGATGCTGGCATTTTCTTTGTTTCTCTTACTCCCCTGTGCCGAATTCTTTTGTTTGTGGATTTTTTTTTTCATTTCTTTTGTTTTTGTAGATTTTGTTTTTACTGGAACTTTATGTTTCTCTTCTTTATTTTGATAAGTAGGTTTGTTAACTTTCTTTGTGGTTACCTTCAAATATACTCTTATGTTCCTAAATTTTAACCAGTCTACTATTACTTGGTGTCACCTTGCCTTCCTCTCCATTAGAAAGTTCTATACCTACACTATGTATTCTCTCTTTTAGTCTTCAGATGCTGTTGTCATTTACAGATTAAACTTTCTGATTCCCTGTTGTAATTCTTTTGGTTTTGGATAGTCTTCAAGAGTTCATTTCCTAGGTTGGTAGCTGGCTGTTACGATCTTGCGTCCTAGATTCAGGCTATCATCTGATGTTATTTGTTCTCTAACAAAAAAAAAAAAATTCTTTTTTTTTTAATAATTCTTTTTTTTTAATAATTCTTTTTTTTTTAATAATTCTTGTAAGTTTGGTTTGGTTTTTATGTATTCCCTTAACTTCTGTTTATCTTAAAATGTCCTAATTTCACCATCATATTTGAACAAGAGTTTTTCAGGGCATGTTATTCTTCTTTGGCAATTTCTTTCTTTTAAGGCTTTGTATGTGTCATCTTATTGCCTTTTTGCCTGCAAGGTTTCTTTTGAGTAATCAGAGCTTAGTCTTACTGTTTTCCCTGCATATGTGACTTTTCATTTTTCTTGAGCTGCTCTCAGAGAACATTCCACATGCATTGGAATGCCTTTGGTTATGATATGCCTTGGTTGTTTTCTTTTGGGGTCTATCCTATATGGGGTTTGTTGAGCTTCTTGGATGGTCAGCTTTTCCTTTCTCCTGATATTAGGGATGTTTTCTATCAGCAATTCTTCAATGATTCTCTCTCTGCCCTGTTTTCTCCCCCTATTCTGGAACTCCAATGGCTCACAAATTTTTGCTTTTGATTGTATCCCACATAATTCTCAGAGTTTCTTCATTCGTTTTTGTTCTTTTTTCTAATTTTTTCCTCAAAGTGTTATCCAAGTGTTTGTCTTCAATTTTGCTGATCCTGTCTTCCCTTGTTCCAAACTTGTTCCTCAGACTTTCTATGACACTGTCCCTTTCTGAGATCTTGTTCTTTATGTTTTCAATTTCTAATTGCTGTTTTTGTATGATTTCTAGTTGTGAATTTATCTTGACATTTTGTTCCTTAATTTGAATTAGGCAACAAAAAGAAATAAAGGGCAACCAAATCGTTAATGAAACAGTAAAACTGTCCCTATTTGAGGATGATGTGAATCCTCAAAGGTAAACCCTATACATATATAAAAAACCCAAAAGACACCACAAGAAAACTACTGGAACTAATAGAAAGATTCAGCAGAGTAGCAGAATACAAGAGAAACAGGCGAGAATCAGTTGCATTCCTATACGCCAATAAAAAGAACAATGAAAAGGAAATCAGGAAAACAATAAGAGCTCCTAAAAATGAAATACTTGGGAATAAAAGTAACCAAGGTTGTAAAAGATGTATATAAACAAAACTACAGACACTAATGCAAGAAATCAAAAAGACATCTACATAAATGGAAAAACATACCATGCTCATGGATTGGTAGAGTTAATATTGTGAAAATGTCAATTCTACCCAAAGCAATCTACAAACCCAATGCAATCCCGACCCAAATACCAATAGCATTCTTCAAAGAGGTGGAAAAACTAATCATTAAATTTATATGGAAAGAGAAGATGTGCCGGATAAGTAAAGCACTATCGAAAGAGAAGAATAAAGTAAGAGGACTAGCACTACCTGACCTCAGAACCTACTATAAGATATGGTAGTCAAAACAGTGCAATGACAGATACATTGACCAATGGAACAGAACTGAGAATCCAGATGTAAATCCAACCACCTATGGTCACCTGATCTTCAACAAGGGCCCAAAGTCCATCAAATGGGGAAAAGACAGTCTTTTTAACAAACAGTGCTGGCAAAAATGGACGTCCATCTGCAAAAAGAAAGAAAGAAAGAAGGAAGGAAGGAAGGAAGGAAGGAAGGAAGGAAGGAAGGAAGGAAGGAAGGAAGGAAGGAAGGAAGGAAGGAAGGAAGGAAGGAAGGAAGGAAGGAAGGAAGGAAGGAAGGAAGGAAGGAAGGAAGGAAGGAAGGAAGGAAGGAAGGAAGGAAGGAAGGAAGGAAGATACCTCACACCATACACATAACCTAATTCAAAATGGATCAAAGACCTAAATATAAAGCCAAAAACTATGAAGTTCATAGAAGAAAAAGTAGGATCAATGTTAGAGGCCCTAATACAGGGCATTAACAGGACACAAACCACAACCAACAACATACAAACTCCAGAAGATAAGCTAGATAACTGGGATCTTCTAAAAATTAAACACTTAAATGCTTATCAAAAGGCTTCACCAAAAGAGTAAAAAGAGAAGGTATAAGACTGAGAAAAAGATTTTTGTCTATTACAAATCCTAGAAAGTTCTAATCTCGGAAACCTACAGGAAAATCCAACACCCCTACAACAAAAAGATAAACGATCCAATTAAAAAATGGGCAAATGAAATGAACAGACTCTTCGCCAAAGAAGACATTGAAGTGGCTAAAAGACACATGAGGAAATGCTCGCCATCACTAGCCGTTAGAGAAATGTAAGTGCAAACCACAATGAGATACCATCTCACCCCGGTATTACTGGCATGAATCAAAAAACAGGAAATAAATGTTGGAGAGGTTTCGGGGAGACGGGAACTCTTTTGCTCTGCTGGTGGGAATGCAAAATGATACAACCATTTTGGAAAACAATATGGTGCTTTCTTAAAAAGCTAGAAATAGAAACACCATACGATCCAGCAATCCCAATCCTGGGAATATATCCTAGAGAAATAAGAGCCGTCACGTGAATAGATAGAGGCACCCGCATGTTCATTGCAGCATTGTTCACAATAGCAAAAACATGAAAACAACCTAGATGCCCATCAACAGATGAATGGATAAACAAACTATGGTACATAAGCACAATGGAGTACTATGCAACAATAAAGAACAATGATGAATCTGCAAAGCATCTCATTACGAGGATGAATCTAGAGGGCATTACACAGAGTGAATAAGTCAATCATAAGAGGACAACTATTGTATGAGACCACTACTACAAAAATTCATGAAGAGGGTTGTACACAGAAGGAAACAATCTTTGATTGTTATGAGAAAGGGGAGAGGAGGAGATGGAAAAACACTAAGTAGACAATAGATAAGTGGTAATTTTGGTGAAGGGTAAGACAGTACACAATACTGGGGAAGCCAGCACAGCTTGTTCAAGGCAAGGTCATGGAAGCTCCATAGACACATTCAAACTCCCTGAGGAACGAAATTACCGGTCTGAGGGCTGTGGGGACCATAGTCTCAGGGAACATGTAGCTTAATTGGCATAACATAGTTTATAAAGAAAATGTTCTACATTCTACTTTGGTGAGTAGCGTCTGGGGTCTTAAAAGTTTGTGAGCAGCCATCTAAGATACTCCACTGGTCTTACCTGGTCTGGAGCATGGGAGAATGAAAAAAACCAAAGACATAAGGGAAAGATTAGTCCTAAGAACTAATGGACCACTAGTGCCAGAGCCTCCGCCAGACTGAGTTCAGCACAACTAGACGGTGCCCAGCTACCACCACTGACTGCTCTGACAGGGATCACAATAGAGGGCCCCGGTGACAGCTGGAGAAAACTGTAGCAGAAAATTCTAAAAATCACAAAATAAGACCAGACTTACTGCCCTGATAGAGACTGGAGAAGCCCTGAGAGTATGGCCTTCGGACACCCTTCAGCCAAAGATTGTTGTTGTTGTTGTTAGGTGCCATCGAGTCAGTTCCAACTCATAGCGACCCTATGTGCAACAGAATGAAATACTGCCCACCCCTGTTCCATCCTCACAATCATTGTTTAAACCCATGTTGTAGCCACTGTGTCAATCCATCTCACTGAGAAAAGTCTTCCTTTTTTTCACTTACCAAAGATTAGACAGGAGTACAAAACAAACAATAATACATGTAGTTCAACCATGTATATGAGTCAAAAATGGGCACACCAGCCCAGAATCAAGGACCAGAAGGCAGGAGGGGACAGGAAAGCTAGATGAATGGAAATGGAGAACCCAAGGTTGACAGCAGAGTGTTGACACATTGCAGCATTGGCGACCAATGTCACAAAACAATATGTATATTAATTGTTTAATGAGAAACTAATTTGCTCTGTAAACCTTCACTTAAAGCACAATTTAAAAATAATTTAAAAAAAGAAATATTGTTTGTAATTATTAAATATTGGATACAACCTAATTGTCCATGTATAGGAGTTATGTATTCAACTATGGTACATTTACACAATGGAGTACCCCGATAAGATGTGATAAGGAAGGAACATCACTTCTGTAGTATTGTTTTTAAACATACGCAAACTTAGTCTGACCATGAGAAAACACCAGAGAAGCCCAGATTGAGGGATATTCTACGAAATATCCAACCGGCACTTTTCAAATGTGTCAGGGTCATGAAAAACAAAGAATGACAGAGGAATATCACAGATTGAAGGAGCCCAAGGAGACACAGGAAAACAAAAATCCTCATAACTGAACCAATAAGCAACATCACAATACACGGAGAAAATATTGAAGTTGTCAAGGATTTTATTTTACTTGGATCTGCAATCAACACCCATGGAAGCAGCAGTCAAGAAATCAGACCAATATTAATTTCCTAGTTTTGATAATTTGCAATGATTATGCAAGACGTGGAAACCCTGGTGGCGTAGTGGTTAAGTGCTATGGCTGCTAACCAAAAGGCCAGCAGTTCAAACCCACCAGGCTCTCCTTGGAAACTCTATGGGACAGGTCTACTTTATCCTATAGGGTCGCTATGAGTCAGAATCAACTCAACAGCAGTGGGTTTTTTATGCAAGATGTTTACATTAGGGGAAGTTGAGTAAAGGGTGTATCTGAACTCTGAACTCCTTTTGCATCTTTTCTGTAAGCCTAAAATTACTTAAAAATTTTAAAGTCACCTCTCCATATATCCATCTGCAAAAAGAAAGAAAAATTCCTAACTAGAGATATTCTGGTTTGCTTGGCTTTTGCTTGAGTCTTTTCAGTTTACCTTTATCATCTGTCAGAAGAGAATTTGTTTGCCACATGGAATAAAACTAATTAGTACTAGCCTCAGAGTTGTTTCAAAGTCTCTGACCTATTGAAGGTTTTTTTTTTTTTTGTCTAATTTTTCTGTATTTATTTTTAATTTTCTGTTTGGAGATTCAAATACCTCCAAAACAAAATCCCCAGAAAGTTTTTTTTTTTTTTTTTTTTTTTATAGGATACACACATATCAAATATGGGATATAAGTGAAAGGAACCATCAAGAGTTCTGCCCCTCTCTTAACAGTTATCGTTGTTATGTGCAATTCAGTCGGTTCTCACTCATAGCGACCCTATGTACAACAGAACAAAACACTACCTGGTTCTGTGCCACCCTCATAATCATTGTTATGCTTGAGCCCATTGTTGTAGCCACTGTGCCAATCCATCTCATTAAGGGTCTTCTCTTTCACTGAGAAGAGCATGATGTTCTTCTCCAGGGACCAATCCCTCCTGATAACGTGTCTAATATATGTGAGATGAAGCATTGCCATCCCTGCTTCTAAGGAGCATTCTGGCTGTACTACTTATAGCAGTTCATGGTATATTCAGTATTCTTCACCAACACCATAATTACAAAGGCAACTTAGTCAAAGAGATATCTTTGCTTTTAAACACTTTGAAGAGGTCTTTTGCAGCAGATTTGCTCGATACAATGTGTCATTTAATTTCTTGACTGTTGCTTCCATGGGCATTGATTGTGGCTCCAAGTAAAATGAAGTCCTTGACAACTTCAATTTTTCTCCATTTATCATGATGTTGCTTATTGGTGCAGTTGTGAGGATTTTTTTTTTTTTTTTAATGTTAAGGTGTAATCTGTACTGAAGGCTATAGTCCTTGTTCTTCACAATAAATGCTTCAGGTCCTCTCATTTTCAGCAAGCAAGGTTGTATCGTCTGGATATCAAGGTTGTTAATGAGACTTCCTCCAATCCTGATGCCACTTTCTTCTTCATATAGTCCAGTGTCTCGAATTATTTGCTCAGCACACTGATTGATTAAGTATGGTGAAAGGACACAACCTTGATGCACAACTTTCCTGATTGTAAACCATGCAGTATGCCCTTGTTCTGTTCAAATAACTAACTCTTGTTCTATGTACAGTTTCCTTATGAGCACAATTAAGCATTCTGGAGTTCCCATTCTTTCCAATGTTATCCATAATTTATTATGATCCACACTGTTGAATGCCTCTGCATAGTCAATAAAGCACATGTAAACATCTTTCTGGTATTCTCTGCTTTCAGCCAAGAACCATCTGACATTTAGCAATGATATCCCTGGTTCCAGGTCCTCTTTTGAATCCTGCTTGAATTTCTGGCAGTTCACTTCGATGTATTGCTGCAGCCACTTTTTTGGAATGGACACAAATATGGATCTTTTCCAGTCGGTTGGCCAGCTAGCTGTCTTCCAGATTTCTTGGCATACATGAGTGAGTGCTTCCAGCACTGCATCTGTTTGTCGAAACATCTCAGTTGGTATTTCATCAGTTCCTGGAGCCTTGTTTGTCACCAATGCCTTCAGTGCACCTTGGACTTCTTCCTTCGGTACCATAGGTTCTTGATCATATACTATCTCCTGAAATGATTGAACATCGACCAATTCTTGTTGGTACAGTGACTCTATGTATTCCTTCCATCTACCTGCATTGTTCAGTATTTTGCCCATAGAATCCTTCACTATTGCAACTCAAGGCTTGAATTTTTTCTTCAGTTCTTTCAGGTTGAGAAATACTGAGCATGTTCTTCCCTTTTGGTTTTCTGACTACAGGTCTTTGTACATTTCATTATAATATTTTACTTTGTCTTCTCAAGCTGCCCTTTGAAATGTTCTGTTCAGCTCTTTTACTTCATCATTTCTGCCATTCACTTTAGCTATACAAGAGCAAGTTTCAGAGTCTCATCTGACGTCCATTTTGGCCTTTTCTTTCTTTCCTGTCTTTTTAATGACCTCTTGCTTTCTTTATGTATGATGTCATTCCACAACTCCTCTGGTCTTCAGTCATTAGCGTATGAGTCAAGCCTATTCTTGAGATAGTCTCTAATTCAGGTAGATTATATTTTAGGTCACACTTTGGCTCTAGTGGACTTGTTCTAAGTTTCTTCAGCTTCAACTTGAACTTGCATAGGAGCAATTGATGGTCTGTTCCACAGTCGGCACCTGGCCTTGTTCTGGCTGATGATATTGAGCTTTTCCATCATCTCTTTCCACAGATGTAGTCAGTATGACTCCTGTGTATTCCATCTGGCAAAGTCCACATGTATACTCCCCATTTATGTTGGTGAAAAAAGATATTAGTAATGAAGAAGTCGTTGGTCTTGCAAAAGTCTATCATACAATCTCCGTCATCATTTCTATCACCAAGGCCATATTTACCAACTACTGATCCTTCTTTGTTTCTAACTTTCGTATTCCAATCACCAGTAATTATCAATGCATCTTGAATGCTTGTTTGATCACATTATGCTACTGTCATTCAATATGCTGATTTTTACTTAATAATATTTTTTAGAGTTTGTTTCATATTAGCACTTTTAATGGCTCCACTTCACAGCCATGGTAAAAATGTATGTAATTTGTCCCCTACTGACAGATACTTGAATTGCTATTACTCAGAATGCTGCCATGAACAATATTGTATGTGCATCTTTGTGTACTGCTGAGAGTAAAGCCATAGGACAAATTCTAGCATGGGGACCGTTCCTTGAAAAGGTAATGCATTAAAAATTTTGACAGATACTGTCAAATTTATCTTCAATTTACTCAATTACTTGAATTTTTATTAAGCTTTAGCAATTTTTCCAATCAGATAAATAAAAAATGGCATATTATTGGTCATTTGATGAACATTTCTTAAATTATGGGTTAAGTTGTGAATTTTTGCATGTTTATTGACCATCATTATTTCTTTTCCTGAGCTGTCTTTTCTAAGTCTTTGATGATTTTAGAGTAGGCTGTTCATCTTTTCTTATAAATCTGAAAGTACTCTTGTATTTTAAGGAAGATGCGCTTTCATGTTATGCATTGCAAATAATTTTCCCCTTATAATTAGTCTTTTGATTTTATTTATGGCATTTTTATTGTGCAGAAGTTTTGTGTTTTTATCAATAAAATGTATGCATTTGTTTTCTTTTTTAAGGGCTCCAGGGTTTTCATCATTCTAAAGTTTTTGCCATGCAAAAAAAAAAAAAAAATTTAATTATCCGTATTTTCTTTTAGTAACTGTTTGGTTTCACTTTTAATATTGATCAATATTGGATTTATTTTTGTATATGTAGGAAGGTAGGATCAAGTTTAAATTCAAAATCGTAAAACTTTTTAAATAGTCACAGAAATTTCCCTGGTGCATTGGATCTAAGTAATCTTTCTCAGAGGTTCAAGGGTAACAAAATGCAAGCTTTCTGCTGTGGGGCCCAGAATTAGAGACAATGCATGTTAATGGCAAATGGCAGAAGGGGTGGCTAGATGTTTTATTCTATTGTGTTTTTTTACAGGTTTCTGTATTCCCTTTAATATACCCCTAAACACCTACTATGTTGTATTGATTCAATCCAGAGGTGGTATTAATATTTTGGTGTCTTTCAAGAAGGGTTCTTTTTACAAATTAGGATAATGTCCATATTTTGTAACATGATTTCATCTTTTTTTTTTTTTCATTTAAAAACAGCATAAACACCTCCAGTGGCGAGAAATATTCTACAAAACTATGTCAGTGAGTACATAAGATTCAATCTCATGAATATACTACAGTTTATCCTTTTCCAGTGGTCAGAAAATTATAGCCTTTGGACCAAATCCAGCTCAGGGTCTGTTTTTGTGTGTAAACTAAGAATGGTTGTAAAGAAAAACAAATAAGTGTGTGTAAGAGACTTATATGGCCCATAAAACCTAAAATATTTGCTATCTAGCCTGTGATGGTTACAGTTTTGTGTCAGCTTGGCTGGATCACTGTCATGGTTGAATTGCGTCCCCCCGAAATACGTGTATCAGCTTGGTTAGGCCATGATTCCCAGTATTGTGTGATTGTTCACCGTTTTGTCATCAGATGTGATTTTCCTATGTGTTGTAAATCCTATCACTATGATATTAATGAGATGGATTAGTGGCAGTTGTGTTGATGAGATCTATAAGATTAGATTGTGTCTTAAGCCAATCTCTTTTGAAATATAAAAGAGAGAAGCCAGCAGAGACAAATGGGTACCTCATACCACCAAAAAAGCAGTGCTGGGAGCAGAGCATGTCCTTTAGACCTGGGGTCCCTGCATGAAGAAGCTCTTAGTCCAGGGGAAGATTGATGAGAAGGACCTTCCTCCAGTGCCAACAGAGAGAGAAAGTCTTCTCCTGGAGCCGATGCTCTGAATTTGGGCTTGTAGCTCACTAGACTGTGAGAGAATAAATTTCTCTTTGTTAAAGCCATCCACCTGTGGTATTTCTGTTATAGCAGCACTAGATAACTAAGACAGCCATGACAGTCAGGGGGTGGCAGTTATGTAATCATGTAGATGGACAGTTATGTAACGATGTAATCATCCTACATTTTGTGATCTGATGTAGTCATCCCCCATTTTGTGATCTGATGTGACCAGCCAATCAGTTGAAAAGAGTTTCCTTGGGGGTGTGGCCTGAATCCAATGAATATGGATGTGCTAGCTCACTCTGGCTCTGAATCTTGCATCCAGCTCATCAGCCTCTGACTTCTGGCTCTTGGGACATGAACCAGCAGCCTTCTGCCTGACATGCCAGTTTTGGGTTTGTCAGCCCTAGCAAACACGTGAGTTAGTAAAGGCCTCCAGCCTGAGGCCTGTCCCGTGGATTTAGGATTTGCCAGACTCCACAACTGCTGGAGCCATTTTGCTGAGATACATCTGTCTCTCTCTCTCTATATGCATCACTGGTTTTGCTCCTCTAGCAAACCCAGCCTTAGGCATTTGGTAATGAGACTGGTTCTAGAGGAAAAAAATTTTCAGGATGAGTTTTCCAAATTGGTTCTCAAGTCTGGCTATCCTTAAAAGTGCTGGTGACTCTCTTTCCAGTAGTAAAGAGGGCACTGCTAATCCATGGTGTTAGGTGAAATAGAAATATGCAAAATATCACCACCAATGGATCAAATATTTATGAGAGACAAGGCTCTAGGTGATTGCATATTTGATAGTTTTCTACAATTTTGTCAGAATGAGAAGGCTAAGGAAGCTAGTTGTTTGGTCCTGCTTTTGCTAGACAAAGTGGTGCAGGAGATGCACTCAGGGCTTCAGAGTCACAGCTCAAGCACCACATAAAAGGCCTAAAAGCTGCCACTGCCCTAAAAGAAAGCCTCATTTCTTGTAGTAACAGACATGATATTGCTGAAAACCAAACTCTTATTGTAAGAGTGGCTGAATTACAATGCCAATTGATTTCCCAATATGGAATGGCATCTGAAGTTAAGATGAGGGCATTGATTGGGAAGAACTGGGATCCTGAAATTTGAGACGGGGACAGATGGGCAGATAATAAGGAAGCTAGGGACAATGAGCTCCTAAATTCCTTCAAATCACTCCTGCTGATAGAACCAGCCCTTTCATTCCCACCTGAAGAGATTGTTCTGTCTTTGTCTGCTAAGAATCCCTCCCCAGTAAAACCATTAGCCTTTCCACCATCATCTCATGATATTAACCAAGCTGTGTCTGAAGAGCCTTTGTCTGAGATATCACCTAGAGTGGTATAAGGGAAATTTCCTGGGGCACCACCTGAGACAGATGCTTTGTAAGACACTGCTGAATATCCCCAAGGTCCACCCCACTAACATTTTTCCTTCTAGACCTATAACTAGACTTAAGTTCCGGCAAGCCCCAAAAGGTCAAGTACAAAGTGTGACCCAAAAGAGGTACACTACACTCCAAAAAACTGTTTGATTTTTCTAATACATAAAAACATAACCCTGGGGTATAAATGTGGGAATGGCTATTAAAGCTGTGCAAAGAATATAAAGTTGGATCAATCTAAGTTTATTGATATGGGCTCAGTAAGCACAGATTCTTCATTCAATGTTTCACCTTGAGAGGTTAGAAAAGAATCTAATAGTTTATTTGGTTGGTTCACCGAAGCATCAGATGAAGGAATAAAGAACTCAAGCACTGAATGGAATAAGAAACTGACAGGGAATAAGAAACTGACAGAGAATAAGGAGACAGGGAACAAGGAGAGCTATGGAATGGAGTTTCCCTACCACCTAACACAGCACAGATTTTCCATCTTGGACTACAGCTACCAAGGAATGCAGACAGGAAGTACAGGAAGGCAACTTCACAGAACTCCCAACAGGAGACAGAGCACCCGGTAACCAGGAATACATGCTTTCCCTTTCCCCACCATTCTTGCCTATACAAGGCTTCTGTCACTTTTCAACCAGCCACAGCAGATCAGCTGGAGAGACACCAGCTCACTGCCACCCAAGTCTGCCCTGTCAACTGGTCAGTCCCTTCAACGCCATTTTTGTTTGTTGGTTGTTTTTTTGTCTTGGCTTTTTTTTATTGCTTCACTCCTACCCCTTCATTTCTTTCCTTTCTCATGCCCAACTACCTTCTCTGTCTCTTCCTTCCTTCCTTTCCTTTCTTGATTTGCTGTTTTTTGTTTCTTCTCTTTCTCTCCTTTCCTTTCTTCCAACCATCTAGCCCTGTGCACTGCCCCCATCCCTTCTCAAGGGACCATGCTGCACCACTTGGCTGGAGAGTCACTGGTGTGTGGCCTTCTAGGGTCTGTGTCACCATCATTGACCAGCTCCTTCTTGAAATTTTATCTCTTTATGTTTTGTTTGCTTGTTTTTACTTCTTTTTTCTTTTTTGTTGTAGTTGTTTCTTCTCTCTCTCTCCTTTCCTTCCCTTCCTTTGTCCCACCCACCTAGCCCATTTACCAACCCCTCCCGCCTTCTTGGCAAGCTGTGCTGTACCTCTCAGCTGGAGAGCCTCTGACACATGGCCTCCCAGGTCTGCACTGCCTCTACAGGACAGCTCCGTCAGCACTTTTTATTTTATATTTCTTTAGCTTTCCTCTCTCCCTTTTACTTCTCACTCCCACTTAGGCCCTGTGCTGCCTCTGCACCTTCTTGATGGGCTATACCATGCTGCCACCCCAATTCCACCCTGTCCCCAACAGCTGGCTCCCCACCACAATATTTATTTATTTGCTGTTGTTTTTATTTTTTTTTTGTTTATTGGTTGGTTTCTTTTCTCTTTCCCCTCTTTTCTTTCCTTACTCCCACCCCCCTGGTCCCATGCACTGATCATGCTCCTTCTTGACAGGCTGAGACACCACTCAGCTAGAGAGCCACCAACTGGCACACAGCCTTGCCAGGCCTGCCCTACCAACACTCATTGAATCCTACCATGCTGCCATTTTATTTACTTTTCCTCTTGTTTCTCCCTTCTTTTACTCACACACTTAGATCTGCACATCACACGCTTTCCCCTACTGCATATCTGCACAGTGTGCTGAACACTGTGCCCCTGAGCAGCACTGAGGCAGTCTCCTGGACCCTTCCCTGCATTGTCCCCTGGCTCCACTCCAGAGGCCCCAGTTCATGCCACAAATGACCCCCATTGGATCCACCCTGCTACACCATAGCTAAGTGATCAGCCCTGCCCACCAGTTCAAGGTGGGGAGAAGTATAGTGCCCATAGGTGAGCAAGCAACAAAACACTCCCAGCCTACTTGCCCCCCCAAAATTGGACAAAACAAACAGATCTACCATCAATAAATGAAGAAAATAATTCCTGAATACCCCAGAGACAGCAGACAATATCAAAATATAAATAAAAAAGGAGAGGGTGGCTCCAGAAAAGGAGCAAAATAAAATAGGAGAAGACCTTCCAGTAGAAGAAAGGGCACTGGAACTACCTGACAGGGAATTCAAAACTCTAATACTCAGGGTTCTTCAAGAGCTGACGGAAAATGCAGACAAATAATAGGAAAAAATAGATAAAATCATAGAAAATACAGACAAAATCAGGGAAAACACAAAGTAATGGAAGAAGTTAGAAAAATAATACAGGAACAAAATGTCAAAGTAAACAACTAGAAAATGTACAAAAACAGCAAGTAGAAATCCAAAAGATAAACAAAATATTTCAGAAATGGACAGTGCAATAGAAAGTTTTAGGAACAATTTGAAACAACGGAAGACAGGATCAGCAAACCTGAAGACAAATCCTTGGATGCTACTTTGAGGAAAAATCAGAGAAAAGAAAGAAGAATGAAGAAACCCTGAGAACAATGTGGGACATAATCAAAAGCAAAACTTTGTGAGTGATTGGAGTTTCAGAACAGGAGGAGAAAATGGAAAACACAGAGAGGATTTCCTGACAGAAGACTTCCCTAATACTATGAAAGACAAAAAAAAAAAAAAAACCATCCAAAAAGTGCAGTGAGCCCCATATAGGAGAGTGGCCGAAAGAAAATCACCAAGACATATTATAATCACACTAGTTAAAATCAAAGACAAAGAAAGAATCCTGAAAGCAGTTCAAGAAAAAATGAAAAGTTACATTAAGAGAAAACAAAATGCCTAATCTCAGATAAAATAGACTTCGTAAAAATATCAACCATAAAAGACAAGAAAGGATATTACAGGATTAAAGGAACGATTCACCATGAGGACATAACTATCATAAATATCTACACACCCAATGATAGGGCTCCAAAATGCATTAAAAAACTCTAACAGCACTGAAAAGAGAAACTGAGTGTTCCATAATAATTGTAGGAGACTTCAACGCACCTCTCTCTATAAAAGATAGAACATCTAGAAAGAAACTCAACAAAGACATAGAAGATTTAAAGGCCACAATCAACCAATCTGACCTCATAGACATATATAGAACACTTCACCCAACAGCAGCAAAGTACATTCTTCTCAACGCACATGGAATGTTCTCCAGAATAGACCACATCTTAAGTCACAAAGCAACCCTCAATAAAATCCAAAACATTGAAATAATACAAAGCGTCTTCTCTGATCACAACACCATAAAAGTAGAAATTAATAACAGGAAGAGAAAAGGAAAATAATCAAATACATGGAAACTGAATAATAACTTGCTTAAAAACCACCACGTAATAGAAGAAATAAAAAAGGGAATCAAACAATTTCTAGAATCAAATGAGAATAAAAATACATCATACCAAAACCTTTGGGACACAGCAAAGTCAGAATCAAAAGTCAGTGCTTAGAGGTCAATTATATATATATATATATATATACACACATCAAAAAAAAAAAAAGAGAGGGGATAAAATCAAAACATTAGCTACACAACTCGAACAAATAGACAGAAAACAAGTTTGGCTTTTTTTTTTTTTTTTTTGTATCATCCACAAATACTGTTACTTCTTCCTTACCAATTTCGATGACCTTTACTTCTTTTTCTTTCCTTATTTCTCTAGCTGGGACTTCAAGTACACCGTTAAATGGGAGTGGTGATGAAGGGCTTTCTTGTCTTGTTCTTAAGGGGAGTGTTTTCATCCTCTCTCCATTGAGAATGATGTTGGCTGTTGGTTTTGTATAGAATTATGCTGAGAAATTTCACCTCTGTCTCTACCTTATTGAAAGTTTTTATCAGGAATGGGTGTTGGGCTTTGTAGCATGCTTTTTGTGTGTTGACTGAAATGACCATGTGATTTTTTTTTGTTGTTTTATTTATGTGGTGGATTATGTTGATTTATTTTCTAATGTACCATCCTTGCATACCTGGTATGAATCCCACTTTGTGGTGATGTATTATTTTTTTTTCGATATGATGCTGAATTCTATTGGGTAGAATTTTGTTGAGAATTTTTGCATCTACATTCATTAGAGATATTGGCCTGTAATTTCTTTCTTTCTTTCTTTCTTTCTTTCTTTCTTTCTTTCTTTCTTTCTTCTTTCTTTCTTTCTTTCTTTCTTTCTTTCTTTCTTCTTTCTTTCTTTCTTTCTTTCTTCTTTCTTTCTTTCTTTCTTTCTTTCTTTCTTTCTTTCTTTCTTTCTTTCTTTCTTTCTTTCTTTCTTTCTTTCTTTCTTTCTTTCTTTCTTTCTTTCTTTCTTTCTTTCTTTCTTTCTTTCTTTCTTTCTTTCTTTCTTTCTTTCTTTCTTCCTTCCTTCCTTCCTTCCTTCCTTCCTTCCTTCCTTCCTTCCTTCCTTCCTTCCTTCCTTCCTTCCTTCCTTCCTTCCTTCCTTCCTTCCTTCCTTCCTTCCTTCCTTCCTCCTCCCTCCCTCCCTCCCTCCCTCCCTCCCTCCCTCCCTCCCCTCCCTCCCTCCCTCCCTCCCTCCCTCCCTCCCTCCCTCCCTCCCTCCTTTCCTTCCTTCCTTCCTTCTTCCTTCCTTCCTTCCTTCCTTCCTTCCTTCCTTCCCTCCCTCCCTCCCTCCCTCCCTCCCTCCCTCCCTCCCTCCCTCCCTCCCTTCCTTCCTTCCTTCCTTCCTTCCTCTCTCTCTCTCTCTTTCTCTCTCTCTCTCTTTCTCTCTCTCTCTCTTTCTCTCTCTCTCTTTCTCTCTTTCCTTCCTTCCTTCCTTCCTTCCTTCCTTCCTTCCTTCCTTCCTTCCTTCCTTCCTTCCTTCCTTCCTTCCTTCCTTCCTTCCTTCCTTCCTTCCTTCCTTCCTTCCTTCCTTCCTTCCTTCCTTCCTTCCTTCCTTCCTTCCTTCCTTCCTTCCTTTCTCTCTCTCTCCTCTCTCTTTCTCTCTCTCTTTCTCTCTCTCTCTCTTTCTTTCTTTCTTTCTTTCTTGGTATCTTTGCCTGGTTTTGGTATCAGGGTTATTCTGTCTTCATAGAATGAATTCAGAAGTATTCCTTCCTTTTCTATATCTGAAATAATTGGAGTAGTACTGGTGCGAGTTCTCGGAATGATTGGTAGAATTCTCCAGTGAAGCCATCTTGGCCAAGGCTTTTGTTGTTGTTGTTGTTGGAATTTTTTTTCTTAATTACCTTTTCAATCTATTCTCTTGTTATGGGTCTGTTCAGATTTTCCATCTCATTTTGTGTTAGTTTGGTTAGGTAGCATGTTTCTAGAATTTGTACATTTACTCTAGGTTCTCAAGTTTGTTGGAGTATAGTTTTTCAGAGTACTTTGTCATGATTCTTTTTATTTCAACTGGTTTTATTTTAATGTCCCCATTTCATTTCTTATTTGGGTTATTTACTTCTGCTCCTATTTTTCTTTTGTTAATTTGGCCACTGGTCTCTCAGTTTTGTTGATCCTTTCAAAGAACCAACTTTGATTTTGTTGATTCTATTGTTTTTCTAATCTCTATTTTATTTATTTCTGCTCTGATTTTTATTATTTCATTTCTTCTGGTGGTTGTGGGCTTATTTTGCTGTTTTCTTTCTATTTGTTCTAGTTGTGTAGCTAATGTTTTGATTTTATCCCCCTCTTTTTTTTTTTTTTTTTTTTTTTTGATGTGTACATTTATTGGTATAAATTGACCTCTAAGCACTTTTTTTTTTTTTTTTTTTTTTTTTTAAGCACTGACTTTGCTGTGTCCCAAAGGTTTTGGTATGATGTATTTTTATTCTCATTTGATTCTAGAAATGGTTCGGTTCTCTTTTTTATTTCTTCTATTATGCAGTGGTTTTTAAGTAAGTTATTATTCAGTTTCCATGTATTTGATTATTTTCCTTTTCTCTTCCTGTTATTAATTTCTACTTTTATGGTGTTGTGATCAGAGAAGACGCTTTGTATTATTTCAATGTTTTGGATTTTATTGAGGGTTGCTTTGTGACTTAAGATGTGGTCTATTCTGGAGAACATTCCATGTGTGTTGAGAAGAATGTGTACTTTGCTGCTGTTGGGTGAAGTGTTCTATATATGTCTATGAGGTCAGATTGGTTGATTGTGGCCTTTAAATCTTCTATGTCTTTGTTGAGTTTCTTTCTAGATGTTCTGTCTTTTACTTTGGTGAGTAGTGTCTGAGGCCTTGAAAGCTTGTGAGCAGCCATCTAAGATACTCCACTGGTCCCACCCCATCTGAAGCAAGGGAGAATGAAGAAAACCAAAAACAGAAGGGAAGGATTAGTCCAAAGAACTAATGGACCACAAGTACCACAGCCTCCACCAGAATGAGTCCAGTACAGCTAGACGACTTTCATTTAAAGATGACTTCAGGGGACAATTTCAATTTGAGATTTAAAGATTATCTCAGGGCAGTAGTTGCAGGTGTGTGCCAGGCTTTGAGTCAATAAATATCTACTGAGAATCTCTTATTTGCCAGATACCATGCTTGGTGCTAAGTAATTAAAGACAAAAAAAAAAGGGGGGGCTCTTCCCTGCCCCCTACAAAACTTGCTGTCTAGTGAGAGTGAAACAATAAAGTGCTAACCAGCAAGCTAAATGTAAAATTGACAATTGTGATAAATGCTGGGAATTTACAAATTACAGCTAGAAAGACAGAAGGAGGGGTAGCCAGGGAAGCCCTCTCCGAGGAGGTGACAAGCTGAGAACTAACTCAAGTAAACAGTCATGCAAAAAAGGGTGTGTGTGTGTGTGTGTGTGTATACAAAGGGGCAAGGTGGTCCAAGTAGAGGGCACACCATATGTGGGAAGCACTTAGAATGTTCAAGGAACTCGAAGAAGGCCAAGTGACTAAAGAATGGGTGAAGAAGTAGTCTGGGTCTTTACAGCCTATTGTTAGGTGTATGGGCTTTTTTTTTCCTAAGTACAATAGGAAGCCAGCCAAGGCAAAGGATCCAATTTCAAGTTTAAAACATTTACTCAGCACTGTGTACTTTGAGGAAACCCTGGTGGTGTAGTGGTTAAGTGCTACGGCTGCTAACCAAAGGATCGGCAGTTCGAATCTGCCAGATGCCCTGTGGAAACTCTGTGGGGCAGTTCTACTCTGTCCTACAGGCTCGCTATGAGTCGGAATGGATTCAACGGCACTGGTTTACTGGGTATATTTTGAAACACAGTTCACCAAAAGTTTTTACTATATACCAGTCACTATACTAAACTTTTTTTTTTTTTTATAATAACTTTTATTAAGCTTCAAGTGAACGTTTACAAATCCAATCAGTCTGTCACATATAAGTTTACATACATCTCACTCCCTACTCCCACTTACTCTCCCCGTCTTGAGTCAGCCCTTTCAGTCTCTCCTTTCTTGACAATTTTGCCGGCTTCCCTCTCTCTCTATCCTCCCATCCCCCCTCCAGACAAGAGTTCCCAACACAATCTCAAGTGTACACCTGATATAATTAGCTCACTCTTCATCAGCGTCTCTCTCCCACCCGCTGACCAGTCCCTTTCATGTCTGATGAGTTGTCTTCAGGGATGGTTCCTGTCCTGTGTCAACAGAAGGTCTGGAGAGCATGGCCGCCGGGATTCCTCCAGTCTCAGTCAGACCATTAAGTTTGGTCTTCTTATGAGAATTTGGGGTCTGCATCCCACTGCTCTCCTGCTCCCTCAGGGGTCCTCTGCTGAGCTCCCTGTCAGGGCAGTCATCGATTGTGGCCGGGCACCAACTAGTTCTTCTGGTCTCAGGATGATGTAGGTCTCTTGTTCATGTGGCCCTTTCTGTCTCTTGGGCTCTTAGTTGTCATGTGGGCTTGGTGTTCTTCATTTTCCTTTGCTCCAGGTGGGTTGAGACCAATTGCTGCATCTTAGATGGCTGCTTGTTAGCATTTAAGACCCCAGACACCACATTTCAAAGTGGGATGCAGAATGATTTCATAATAGAATTATTTTGCCAATTGACTTAGAAGTCCCCGCAAACCATGTTCCCCAGACCCCCGCGCTTGCTCCGCTGAGCTTTGAAGCATTCATTTTATCCCAGAAACTTCTTTGCTTTTGGTCCAGTCCAATTGAGCTGACCTTCCATGTATTGAGTGTTGTCTTTCCCTTCACCTAAAGCAGTTCTTATCTACTGATTAATCAATAAAAAAACCCTCTCCCACCCTCCCTCCCTCCCCCCCTCGTAACCACAAAAGTATGTGTTCTTCTCAGGTTTACTATTTCTCAAGATCTTATAATAGTGGTCTTATACAGTATTTGTCCTTTTGCCTCTGACTCATTTCGCTCAGCATAATGCCTTCCAGGTTCCTCCATGTTATGAAATGTTTCAGAGATTCGTCACTGTTCTTTATCGATGCGTAGTATTCCATTGTGTGAATATACCACAATTTATTTACCCATTCATCCGTTGATGGACACCTTGGTTGCTTCCAACTTTTTGCTATTGTAAACAGAGCTGCAATAAACATGGGTGTGCATATATCTGTTTGTATGAAGGCTCTTGTATCTCTAGGGTATATTCCGAGGAGTGGGATTTCTGGGTTGTATGGTAGTTCTATTTCTAACTGTTTAAGATAACGCCAGATAGATTTCCAAAGTGGTTGTACCATTTTACATTCCCACCAGCAGTGTATGAGAGTTCCAATCTCTCCGCAGCCTCTCCAACATTTATTATTTTGTGTTTTTTGGATTAATGCCAGCCTTGCTGGTGTGAGATGGAATCTCATCGTAGTTTTAATTTGCATTTCTCTAATGGCTAATGATCGAGAGCATTTTCTCATGTATCTGTTGGCTGCCTGAATATCTTCTTTAGAGAAATGTGTGTTCATATCCTTTGCCCACTTCTTGATTGGGTTGTTTGTCTTTTTGTGGTTGAGTTTTGACAGAATCATGTAGATTTTAGAGATCAGGCGCTGGTCGGAGATGTCATAGCTGAAAATTCTTTCCCAATCTGTAGGTGGTCTTTTTACTCTTTTGGTGAAGTCTTTAGATGAGCATAGGTGTTTGATTTTTAGGAGCTCCCAGTTATCGGGTTTCTCTTCATCATTTTTGGTAATGTTTTGTATTCTGTTTATACCTTGTATTAGGGCTCCTAGGGTTGTCCCAATTTTTTCTTCCATGATCTTTATCGTTTTAGTCTTTATGTTTAGGTCTTTGATCCACTTGGAGTTAGTTTTTGTGCATGGTGTGAGGTATGGGTCCTGTTTCATTTTTTTGCAAATGGATATCCAGTTATGCCAGCACCATTTGTTAAAAAGGCTGTCTTTTCCCCAGTTAATTGACACTGGTCCTTTGTCAAATATCAGCTGCTCATACGTGGATGGATCTATGTCTGGGTTCTCAATTCTGTTCCATTGGTCTATGTGTCTGTTGTTGTACCAATACCAGGCTGTTTTGACTACTGTGGCTGTATAATAGGCTCTGAAGTCAGGTAAGGTGAGGCCTCCCACTTTCTTCTTCTTTTTCAGTAGTGCTTTGCTTATCCGGGGCTTCTTTCCCTTCCATATGAAATTGGTGATTTGTTTCTCTATCCCCTTAAAATATGACATTGGAATTTGGATCGGAAGTGCGTTAAATGTATAGATGGCTTTTGGTAGAATAGACATTTTTACTATGTTAAGTCTTCCTATGCATGAGCAAGGTATGTTTTTCCACTTAAGTATGTCCTTTTGAATTTCTTGTAGTAGAGCTTTGTAGTTTTCTTTGTATAGGTCTTTTACATCCTTGGTAAGATTTATTCCTAAGTATCTTATCTTCTTGGGGGCTACCGTGAATGGTATTGATTTGGTTATTTCCTCTTCGGTGTTCTTTTTGTTGATGTAGAGGAATCCAAGTGATTTTTGTATGTTTATTTTATAACCTGAGACTCTGCCAAACTCTTCTATTAGTTTCAGTAGTTTTCTGGAGGATTCCTTAGGGTTTTCTGTGTATATAATCATGTCATCTGCAAATAGTGATAACTTTACTTCTTCCTTGCCAATCCGGATACCTTTTATTTCTTTGTCTAGCCTGATTGCCCTGGCTAAGACTTCCAACACGATGTTGAATAAGAGCGGTGATAAAGGGCATCCTTGTCTGGTTCCCGTTCTCAAGGGAAATGCTTTCAGGTTCTCTCCATTTAGAGTGATATTGGCTGTTGGCTTTGCATAGATGCCCTTTATTATGTTGAGGCATTTTCCTTCAATTCCTATTTTGGTAAGAGTTTTTATCATGAATGGGTGTTGGACTTTGTCAAATGCCTTTTCTGCATCAATTGATAAGATCATGTGGTTTTTGTCTTTTGTTTTATTTATGTGATGGATTACATTAATGGTTTTTCTGATATTAAACCAGCCTTGCATACCTGGTATAAATCCCACTTGATCAGGGTGAATTATTTTTTTGATGTGTTGTTGGATTCTATTGGCTAGAATTTTGTTGAGGATTTTTGCATCAATGTTCATGAGGGATATAGGTCTATAATTTTCTTTTTTTGTAATGTCTTTACCTGGTTTTGGTATCAGGGAGATGGTGGCTTCATAGAATGAGTTGGGTAGTATTCCGTCATTTTCTATGCTTTGGAATACCTTTAGTAGTAGTGGTGTTAACTCTTCTCTGAAAGTTTGGTAGAACTCTGCAGTGAAGCCGTCCGGGCCAGGACTTTTTTTTGTTGGGAGTTTTTTGATTACCGTTTCAATCTCTTTTTTTGTTATGGGTCTATTTAGTTGTTCTGCTTCTGAATGTGTTAGTTTAGGTAGGTAGTGTTTTTCAAGGAATTCATCCATTTCTTCTAGGTTTTCAAATTTGTTAGAGTACAATTTTTCATAATAATCTGAAATGATTCTTTTAATTTCATTTGGTTCTGTTGTGATGTGGTCCTTCTCATTTCTTATTCGGGTTATTTGTTTCCTTTCCTGTATTTCTTTAGTCAGTCTAGCCAATGGTTTATCAATTTTGTTAATTTTTTCAAAGAACCAGCTTTTGGCTTTGTTAATTCTTTCAATTGTTTTTCTGTTCTCTAATTCATTTAGTTCAGCTCTAATTTTTATTATTTGTTTTCTTCTGGTGCCTGATGGATTCTTTTGTTGCTCACTTTCTATTTGTTCAAGTTGTAGGGACAGTTCTCTGATTTTGGCTCTTTCTTCTTTTTGTATGTGTGCATTTATTGATATAAATTGGCCTCTGAGCACTGCTTTTGCTGTGTCCCAGAGGTTTTGATAGGAAGTATTTTCATTCTCGTTGCTTTCTATGAATTTCCTTATTCCCTCCTTGATGTCTTCTATAACCCAGTCTTTTTTCAGGAGGGTATTGTTCATTTTCCAAGTATTTGATTTCTTTTCCCTCGTTCTTCTGTTATTGATCTCTAGTTTTATTGCCTTGTGGTCTGAGAAGATGCTTTGTAATATTTCGATGTTTTGGACTCTGCAAAGGTTTGTTTTATGACCTAATATGTGGTCTATTCTAGAGAATGTTCCATGTGCGCTAGAAAAAAAAGTATATTTTGCAGCAGTTGGGTGGAGAGTTCTGTATAAGTCAATGAGGTCAAGTTGGTTGATTGTTGTAATTAGATCTTCCGTGTCTCTGTTGAGCTTCTTACTGGATGTCCTGTCCTTCTCCGAAAGGGGTGTGTTGAAGTCTCCTACTATAATTGTGGAGGTATCTATCTCGCTTTTCAGTTCTGTTAAAATTTGATTTATATATCTTGCAGGCCTGTCATTGGGTGCGTAAATATTTAATATGGTTATGTCTTCCTGATCAATTGTCCCTTTTATCATTATATAGTGTCCTTCTTTATCCTTTGTGGTGGATTTAAGTCTAAAGTCTATTTTGTCAGAAATTAATATTGCTACTCCTCTTCTTTTTTGCTTATTGTTTGCTTGATATACTTTTTTCCATCCTTTGAGTTTTAGTTTGTTTGTGTCTCTAAGTCTAAGGTGTGTCTCTTGTAGGCAGCATATAGATGGATCGTGTTTCTTTATCCAGTCCGTGACTCTCTGTCTCTTTATTGGTGCATTTAGTCCATTTACATTCAGGGTAATTATAGATAAATAAGTTTTTAGTGCTGTCATTTTGATGCCTTTTTATGTGTGTTGTTGACAATTTCATTTTTCCACATACTTTTTTGTGCTGAGGCGTTTTTCTTAGTAAATTGTGAGATCCTCACTTTCATAGTGTTTGACTTTATGTTAGTTGAGTCGTTACGTTTTTCTTGGTTTTTGTCTTGAGTTATAGAGTTGTTATACCTTTTTGTGGTTACCTCATTATATACCCCTATTTTTCTAAGTAAAAACCTAACTTGTATTGTTCTATATCACCTTGTATCACTCTCCATATGGCAGTTCAATGCCTCCTGTATTTAGTCCCTCTTTTTGATTATTGTGATCTTTTACCTATTGACTTCCATGATTCCCTGTTATGTGTATTTTTTTTTTAATTAATCTTAATTTGTTTGTTTTTGTGATTTCCCTATTTGAGTTGATATCAGGACGTTCTGTTTTGTGACCTTGTGTTGTGCTGATATCTGATATTATTGGTTCTCTGACCAAACAATATCCTTTAGTATTTCTTGTAGCTTTGGTTTGGTTTTTGCAAATTCTCTAAACTTGTGTTTGTCTGTAAATATCTTAATTTCGCCTTCATATTTCAGAGAGAGTTTTGCTGGATATATGATCCTTGGTTGGCAGTTCTTCTCCTTCAGTGTTCTGTATATGTCGTCCCATTCCCTTCTTGCCTGCATGGTTTCTGCTGAGTAGTCAGAACATATTCTTATTGATTCTCCCTTGAAGGAAACCTTTCTTTTCTCCCTGGCTGCTTTTAAAATTTTCTCTTTATCTTTGGTTTTGGTGAGTTTGATGATAATATGTCTTGGTGTTTTTCTTTTTGGATCAATCTTAAATGGGGTTCGATGAGCATCTTGGATAGATATCCTTTCGTCTTTCATGATGTCAGGGAAGTTTTCTGTCAGAAGTTCTTCAACTATTTTCTCTGTGTTTTCTGTCCCCCCTCCCTGTTCTGGGACTCCAATCACCCGCAGGTTATCCTTCTTGATAGAGTCCCACATAATTCTTAGGGTTTCTTCATTTTTTTTAATTCTTTTATCTGATTTTTTTTCAGCTATGTTGTTGTTGATTCCCTGGTCCTCCAGATGTCCCAGTCTGCATTCTAATTGCTCGAGTCTGCTCCTCTGACTTCCTAGTGTGTTGTCTAATTCTGTTATTTTATTGTTAATCTTTTGGATTTCTACATGTTGTCTCTCTATGGATTCTTGCAACTTATTAATTTTTCCAGTATGTTCTTGAATAATCTTTTTGAGTTCTTCAACAGTTTTATCAGTGTGTTCCTTGGCTTTTTCTGCAGATATCCTAATTTCATTTGTGATATCATTAAGCATTCTGTAAATTAGTTTTTTATATTCTGTATCTGATAATTCCAAAATTGTATCTTCATTTGGGAAAGATTTTGATTCTTTTGTTTGGGGAGTTGGAGAAGCTGTCACGGTCTGCTTCTTTAAGTGGTTTGATATGGATTGTTGTCTCCGAGCCATCACTGGGAAACTAGTTTTTCCAGAAAATCCGCTAAAAAAAAATGCAGTCAGATCCCTATCAGAGTTCTCCCTCTGGCTCAGGCTATTCAGATGTTAATGAAGCCGCCTGGGGAGGGTGGGGGAGGGAACAGAGAGATAGGAGAGTAGCACCTCAGAATATAGCCAGAGTTGCTTGTCTTGCTTGGAATGACTCTTATATCTGAGATTCCCGCGGGCGCGTCGCCTATGTGTGCTGTCTGTGTGGAGATTGCCCCCGGGGGGTCTGGCCCGCTGGAGTCACGGTCAGATCCTCCGCTTCCAGCCCCACGCCCAGCGTCAAGGCTCCCCTACTGGGACGGTGCACTCTCGACTCCAAAATCAGTCGCTGCCTCCCGGGGACTTCTCGTCCCTCCAGCCGCGTGGCCGTGCCGCCCCCGTGAACCAGGTGGGCCCCCTCCCGGGGTTAGTTCAGATGGGTGGAGTAGCTCCCCATGCTTGTGCCGCGACCGAGTGTCCCGGCTGGAACGCTGTTCTCCCCGCTCCAATACCAGTCGCTGCCTCCCGGGGACTTCTCCTACCGGCTGCGTCCCACGCCGCCCACGCGACCCGGATGGTCACCTTCCCGGGGTTAGTTCAGGGGGTGGAGCAACTCTCCGTGTTTATGGCGTACCTGCGTGCAGTCCAAATCCCTGTGGGACGGTTCCCCGGCTCGGATGCTACTCTTTCTGCTCCAAGATCAGTCACTGCCTCCCGGGGACTTCTCCTAACGGCTGCGTCCCACGCCGCCCGTGGAACCGGCTAGTCCCCCTCCCGGGGTTAGTTCAGGGGGGTGGAGCAGGTCTCTGTGCTTGTGCCGTACCTGACTGGTATGCTGGCTCCAGGCTCTGGAAACAATCGCTGCTTCCCCGTATTAGTTCGTTCTCCGTCTCTAAATCTGTGTTTGTTGTTCAGGGTTCGTAGATTGTTATGTATGTGATCGATTCACTTGTTTTTCCGTGTCTTTGTTGTAAGAGGGATCCGAGGTAGCGTCTGCCTAGTCCGCCATCTTGGCTCCGCCTCCCTATACTAAACTTTTTGAAACACATTATTTAATCCATAAAATATTCTCAAAAGTTAAGTATTATTGTTGTTGCTGTTATTGTTATTATTATTCCCATTTTACCAATGAAGGAACAGAGTCTCAGAGAGTGTTTATGTTCTGAAATAAAGTCTTCCTTTGCATTCAAAATGCCTTCATCCGCAGCCTACCAAAGTGCTTAATATAAGCACTGCAAATACTACTTCAGTTTAAGTCATTTTATCAACCGAAGTTCCCACTTAAATGTAAATATTTTATCAGAGAAGTTTAATACATCAATTCATTAACAGTTACTCACTCAATAGTAATGATTCCAGTTCAAAGATAAATGTGATTACATAGAGGGAAAGGTTAAGGTTTTGATACAGACAGGAAGAGGTTAGGAAACAGGAGAGCTGCCCAGGGAGGCCCATCTGGGGGGTCATCAGATTCTTTTTACCTGGAGCAGCACGATCCTGGGAGGTGCAAAGAGAGGCCAGCAAAGCACAGAGACAAGGAGGTAAATTGTTACTGGAGAAGGTTATTCTTCTCCTAAGTTTTACCTGGCACTGGCCCTTGATTTGTTTACATTGGGTTTATTGTCTGATGAAAATAACAAGCAAATAGCCTTTTTTTTAGGCAACAGGACCTGACTTGTGAAAGTCAGATGGGTTAGGATGAAGCAGCCTGGTTGGGTGGGAAAGGCCAAATGTGGCAGCCCACCAGTCTAGGGCTCCACTATTTACTGGCTAATATGACCCTTGGACGAGTTACACAAACTCATTTATTAAGTGCTGTTGAGTTGGTTTTGACTCACAGTGACCCTGTGTACAACAGAACGAAACACTGCCCAGTTCTGCACCATCCTCACAATCCTTGCTATGGTTGAGCCTATTGTTGCAACCACTGTGTCACTCCATGTCATTGAGGGTCTTCCTCTTTTTTCCCGACCCTCTACTTTATCAAGCAAGATGTCCCTCTCCAGGGACTGGTCCCTCCTAATAACATGTCCAAAGTATGTGAGGTGAAGTTTCACCATCCTTGCTTCTAAGGAGAATTCTGGCTGAACTTCTTCAAACAAATTTGTTTATTTTTCTGGCAGTCCATGGTACATTCAATATTCTTTGCCAAAGCCATAATTCAAAGACATCAATTCTTCTTCAGTCTTCCTAATTCATTGTCCAAATTTTGCATGCACATGAGAGGATTGAAATGTCATGTCCTGGGTCAGGGGCACTTTAGTCCACAAAGTGACATCTTTGCTTTTTAACACTTTGAAGAGCTCTTTTGCAGCAGATTTGCTCAATGTGAAATGTTGTTTGATTTCTTGACTGCTGCTTCCATGGACATTGATTGTGGATCCATGTAAAATGAAATCTTTGACAACTTGAATATTTTCTTCATTTATCATGATGTTTCCTATTTGTCCAGTTGTGAGGATGTTTGCCTTCTTTATGATGAGCTGTAGTCTATACTGAAGGCTGTAGTCTTTAATCTTCATCAGTAAGTGCTTCAAGTCCTCTTCGCTTTCAGCAAGCAAGATTGTGTCATCCACATATCACAGGCTGTAAGTCTTCCCCCAATCCTGATGCCTCGTTTTTCTTCATTTAGTCAGCTTCTTGGATTATTTGCGAGAGTACAGATTGAATACCTATAGTGAAAAGGTACAACTCAGATGCACACCCTTCCTGATTTTAAAGCACTCAGTATCCCCTTATTCTGTTTGAAAGACTGCTTCTAGGTCTACTGTACATTTCTCTTGAGCATAATTAAGTGTTCTGGAATTCCCACTCTTTGCAATGTTATGCATAATTTGTTATGATCCACACAGTCGAATGCCTTTGCATAGTCAATAAAACACAGGTAAACATCTTTCCGGTATTCTCTGCTTTCAGCCAGGATCCATCTGACATCAGCAATGATATCCCTGCTTCCATGTCCTCTTCTGAATCTGGCTTAAATTTCTGGCAGTTCTTTATTGATGTATCGCTGGAACCGTTTTTTAATTGTCTTCAACAAAATTTCACTTACATGTGATATTAATGATATCATTCACTAATTTCCTCATTCTGTTGGATAACTTTCTCTGGAATTGGCACAAATATGGATATCTTCTAGTCTGTTGGCCAGGTAGCTGTCTTCCACATTTCTTGGCATAGATGAGTGAACACCTCCAGTACTGCATCTGTTTGTGGAAACACCTTCAATTCATGGAGCCTTGTTTTTCACCAATGCCTTCAGTGCAGCTTGGACCTCTTCCTTCAATACCATCAATTACTGATCATATGCTACCTCCTGAAATGGTTGAACATCAACCAATTCTTTTTGGTACAGTGAAGGAAGGAATACTCTGTATTCCTTCTATCTTCTTTTGATGCTTCCTGAGTTGTACAATATTTTGTCCATGTTGTTGTTGTGGTTGGGTGCTGTCGAGTCACTTCCGACTCATAGTGACCGTATGTACAACAGAATGAAACACTGCCCCATTCTGCACCATCTTCATAAACATTATGCTTGAGCCCATTGTTGCAACCACTGTGTCAATCCATTTCATTGAAAGTCTTCCTCTTTTTCCCTGACCCCCTGCTTTGCCAAGCATGATGTCCTTTTCCAGGGACAGATTCCTTCTGATAACATATCCAAAGTATGTGAGATGAAGTCTCATCATTCTTGCTTCTAAGGTGCATTCTGGCTGTACTTCCAAGAAGGATTTGTTCATTCTTTTGGCAGTCCATGGTATATTCAATATTTTTTTTCAATACCGTAATTCAAAGGTGTCAATTCTTCAGTCTTCCTTATTCATTGTTCAGCTTTCACATGTATATGAGGTGATTGAAAACACCATAACTTGGGTCAGGTGCACCTTAGTCTTCAAAGTGACATTTTTGCTTTCTAACACTTTAAAGAGGTCTTTTGCAGCAGATTTGCCCAGTGCAATGCGTCTTTTGATTTCTTGACTTCTGCTTCCATGGGTGTTGACTGTGAATCCAAGTAAAATGAAATCTTTGACAACTTCAATCTTCAAACTTCAATTTTGTCCAAGTTGTTGTTGTATGCCATTGAGTCAGTTCCGACTTATAGTGACCCTAAAGGACAGAGTTGAACTGCCCCATAGGGTTTCTAAGGAGTAGCTTATGGGTTTGGACTGCCCACCTTTTGGTTAGCAGCCTGAGCTCTTAACCTCTTCATTATCAGGTCTCCAATTTTGCTCATAGAAACCTTCAATATTGAAACTTAAGGCTTTATTTTTTTCTTCTGCTCGTTCAGCTTAAGAAATGCCAAGCATGTTCTTCCATTTTGGTTTTCTAACTCCAGGTCTTTGCATATTTCATTATAATACTTTGTCTTCTCGAGCTACTCTTTGAAATCTTCTATTCAGCTCTCTTATTTTATCATTTCTTCCATTCACTTTAGCTACTCTACATTCAACAGCAAATTTCAGAGTCTCTTCTGACATTCATTTTGGTCTTTTCTTTCTTTCCTGTTTAATGGCTTTTTGCTTTCTTCATTGTGTAATGTCCCTCATGTCATCCCACAACTCATCTGGTTTTAGGTAATTAGTGTTCAATGTATCAAAACTATTCTTGAGATGGTCTGTAAATTCAGGAGGGATATGCTCAAGGTCATACTTTAGCTCTTGCGAACTTGTTTTGATTTTCTTCATCTTCAGCTTGAATTTGCATATGAGCAAATGGTCTGCTCTGAAGTTGGCCCATGGCCTTGTTCCGACTAATGATATTGAGCTTCTCCATTACATCTTTCCACAGATGCAGTCGATGTGATTCCTGTGTATTCCATCTGGCGAGGTCCACATGTATAGTTGCAGGTTACGTTGTCAAAAAAATGTATTTGCAATGAAGAAGTTGGTCTTGCAAAATTCTATCATGCAATCTCCTGCATTGTTTCTATCACCAAAGCCATATTTTGCAACTACGGATCCTTCTTCTTTGTTTCAAACTTTCACGTTCCAATCACCAGTAAGTATAAATGCATCTTGAATGCATACTTGATCAATTTCAGACTGCAGAAATTGGTAGAAATTTTCAATTTCTTCATCTTCTACATTAGTGGTTGGGGTAAATTTGAATAGCAGTCCTATCCACTGATCTTCCTTGTAGGTGTATGGATATTATCCTATCGCTGACAGCGTTATTCTTCAGGATAGATCTTGAAATGTTCTTTTTGACAATGAATGTGACACTACTCCCCTTCAATTTGTCATTTCCAGGGTAGTAGACCATATGATTATCTGATTTAAAATTGATAATACCAGTCCATTTCAGCTCACTAATGCCTGGGGTATCGGTCTTTATGTGTTCCGTTTCACTTTTGATGACTTCCAATTTTACTAGATTTGTGCTTCCCACATTCTAAGTTTTGATTACTAATGGTGTTTGCAGCTGTTTCTTCTCATCCCAGTCTTGCCACATCAGCAAATGAAGGTCCCGAAAGCTTTACTCCTTCCACATTATTAAGGTCAACTCTACTTTGAGAATACAGCTCTTGCCCAGTCCTATTTTGAGTGTCTTCCAACCTGAGGGGCTTATTTTCCAGCACTATATCAGACAATGTTCTGCTGCTATTCATAAGGTTCACTGGCCAATTTTTTTTAGAAGTAGAAGGCCAGAACCTTCTTCCTAGTCTGTCTTAGTCTTGAAGTTTAGCTAAAACCTGTCCACCATGGGTAACCCTGCTAGTGTTTGAAATACCAGTGGCATAATTTCCAGCATCACAGAAACGTACAAGTCATCACAGTAGGACAAACTGACAGAAGAGTGGTAGACAAACTCCCTAGCCTCAGTTTTCTCATTGATAAACAGAAATAATAGTTGTGCCTATGCTATTGCCTATTGCCAAGTTGGGATAGTAGATCTACTTTCAGTGCTGTTATGAGAATTAAAAAAGATAAATTTATGTAAATGTACTGACAGTAAGTGCTAAGATGGGTAACCTCTGAATGGAGCTCAGATGAAAAATTGCCAGAAGCTATTGGCCTTTCCCAAACCCAAATCTGGTGGATGCATTTAACATTGTTGTCACCAATTCCTCCTATGGAGACCTTGATCAAATAACTCAGAGTTCTCGTGCACTGGATACTTGCCCTGTCCCAGGTGTCTTTCTAAATGTTTTTCATACATTAACTTGTTTCATCCTGACAACAATCCTATGAAGTAGGAAGTAATATTATCTCTGTTTTTAGAGATGAAGAAGTAAAATTGAAGCACAGAGAAGTTAATAGTCTGCTCTAGAAGAGAGAGTATCAAAGGATGGAGCTGGATTTGAGCCTTGGCATTCTGCTTCCAGAACCCATGCTCACTATAGGCACATTTTTATTGTTGTTTGTTGGCTTCAAACTTGTGACCGCATGTACAACTGAATGAAACCTTGCTTGGCCTTGTGCCGTCTTTATGATCTGTATGCTCAAGTCCATTGTTTCAGCCACTGTGTAATTTAGAATGCCTTCCAATATAGGGTGCTCATCTTCCAGCACTATATTAGACAACATCTTGCTGTAATCCATAGGCTTTTCACTGGATAATTTTTGGAAGAATATTGCCAGGCTTTTCTTCCTAGTCTGTCAGTCTAGAAGTTCTACCGAAACCTGTCCACCGTGCATGGCCCTGCTGGTATTTCAAATACCAGTAGCATAGTTTCCAGCATTATAGCAACATGACAGCCACCACAATACAGGTGGTTGACTGACAGATGGGTGGTAGATAGCCACATTGTACCACTTCTCAAGCCGAGTCCCTTCCTGATGAATATATGTAACTGAAAAAGCTAATAAATAAATTTTCCAGTTTCTACTGGAAAAATGTCTGTCTGGTCGCTTCACTCTGTCTGAGCTGACAAAGATTTAAAATTCTCATTGCAGGAAGACAAAGGGAGAAAAATCTAAAGTGAAAGCAGGAAAAGTCAGTTGAGAAAAAGATGAATTCTGGATGAGCAAGCACTTTCATAATTTTATTGTTCTTTCACATGCATGTATAACAATAATTTATGCCCCTAATGATAGAGAATATGTTGTTCTGCTGTAACTTTTAGCAGCAACCATGAGAGGAGGCCCAGGCTTAACTGAAATGAATGATGTAAAGAAAAGATTGAGATGCCACTCAAAGGTAGGCTTCTGTTGTGGGGGGAGAGGTGGGTTCAGTTAATATTCATTTGTTTGGAGAGGTGGTAAGAAGGTCTGTCTCATGGCCAGGAAATCAAAAGCAAGTGCAATTCTCTAAGTCATCCATATTTGCCAGCTCGTCCAGCAAGCAAAGTTCTAAGGAGAATCAAACACCTCATCTGCATTTTATGTCACAACACTGGAAGCTGCAGGGGAAAAAAAGAGGAATTCACACACTTCCACTGTCAGCTGGTATTTTCAAAATATATTAGAAATTTAAAAAGTGAGTAATGCTTTGTTTTCCCTTTTGAAAGCACAGCTTTCCTATTGTTTATATAGTTTGCTTCCCTATAGCATTCATCACCTTTTCACACACATAGGCCTTTTGTCGTTCCCCAAATGAAATTCTTTTTCCATCAATGTGAAGGTCCATTTGCAGCAATTTTTTTCTCTAGTGTCATATCACTCTACTTAGCATAAAACAACAGGAAAGATATATGCTGGTATTGGTTTTACTCCACAAGCTGTTGTAACATCTGAAAGGTGTTTTGTTCCTTGAAAATATTCTCCAGAAGCCTGGAGTGTTTATTAAATAATATTTAAGAGCTAAGATTCAGTGTTTGAAAATGTGTGTTAAGGAGCCTTAGATCAACCCAGTGCACATTTCATAATGAGGCAATGGTAATATTACCACTGAAATGTGTTGCTGAGAGGCTGTGCAATCGTGCTTCCCAGGGCTCTTGTGAAACTGAAATAGAGCCTGTCAGTCTGCAATTACTGTCATGGCCAAGTCTGAAAATTGTGGGATGAAAGAAAAATACGACCCAAAAAATCTAGGAATTCAGAGTGAAACAACAGCTAATATTATTCATTGCTGCCACTATTATTAGAATCACATGAGATAAATACACACACACACACGCACGCACACACACACACACACGCAATGACAACATAATCCCAGGTAAGCCTTTTACCTCTTTGGGTTTCTATTTCCTCCACTGTAAGAAGTGCAGCCACCACCATTCTGTCAGTTTGTTGTACTGTGGTGGCTTGCATATTGCTCTGATCCTGGAAACTATGCCACCAGTATTTCAGCAGGGTCAGCCATGGTCAACAGGTTTAAGCTGAGTTTCCTGACTAAGACAGACTAGGAGCAAAGGCCTGATCATCTCTACTTCCAAAAATCAGCAAATGAAAGACTTATGGATCACAACAGAACATTGTCCAACTCACTTGCTTTGGTCACATCATCAGGACAAATCAATTGCTAGAGGAGAACATTATGTTTGGTGAAGCGGAGGGCCAGCAAGGGCAAGAGACAACCTTGGTGAGATGGATTGACGATAGCCACAATGATGAACTTAAACATGCTGGTGACCATGAGGATGACACAGAGCCAGGCAGCAATTTGTTTTGTTGTACATAGGTCACCATGAGTTTCAGTGGCAGTTACCTACCTACCTACCTAAAAAGTGTAAGCTGGGCTCCTTTCTCCCTGAGGTTCTTTGATTCTAGCCATCTGTGACTAGAACAAAATGTGAAGCACTATTTTCCTTAAAATCATATTCCCCTAAACTTCCCTCCCCTCTCTATTCAAGATAGGGAGAAGACTTCCCAAAGTCATTTAAACATATTCTTCTACCTTATTTCTAAAACCCTTTGCCCTTTGAAGCTTGTACTATTTGTCTTCACTACTCCATCCCCGTACAAGCCCCTGTCATCTACCAACCTCAGCTGACTCCCCGCATGTATTTTAGTAGCTGGTTTATGGTTTTCCTCTCCATCACTGTGCACAGTGATCATCATCTACCTCCAGTCTACCATCTGTGACTTCCCCAGCATCAAGCCCCATACCTCCATTTCACCAACTACTGGAAACAGAATCTCTTCCCAGTGCCCCTAAGGATTCCTGGGAAGAGGTGTTCTTACGTGTCCTCTCCTTTAGTTACCTCTCCCTGCTGCTCCAGCTCCCTCATTTACTATGTAGATCTTTTCCTTTCTACTCCATTCCCCACGGTAGCTCTACCACAGAGCAGATACTCTGTCCTTGTTGTGACTGATAGGTGCTGTCGAATTGGTTCCAACTCACAGCAACACTGTGTACAATGTAACTAATCACTGCCCAGTCCTGTGCCACCCTCATAACCATTGTTATGTTTGAGCCCATTGTTGCAGCCACTGTGTCAGTCTATCTTGTTGAGGGTCTTTCTCTTTTTGGCTGACCCTGTACTGTACCAAGCATGATATCCTTCTCCAGGTATGCTCCTTTCTGAAAACATGTCCTAAGTGTGTGAGACGAAGTCTTGCCATGCTTGCTTTTGAGGTGAATTCTGGCTGTGCTTCTTATGAGTCAACTGAAAACTCCATGGCTTGGGTCAGGCACACCTTAGTCCTTAAAGTGACATCTTTGCTTTTTAACACACTGAAGAGCTCTTTTAGATTTGCCCAGTGCAATGTGTTGTTTGATTTCTTGACTGCTGCTTCCATGGGCATTGATTGTGGATCCAAGGAAAATGAAATCCTTGACAACCTCAATCTTTTCTCTGTTTATCATGATGTTGCTTATTAGCCCAGTTGTGAGGATTTTTGCTTTCTTTACGTTGACCTGTAATCCATTCTGAAGGCTGTAGTCTTTGATGTTCATCAGCAAGTGTTTCAAGTCCTCTTTGCTTTCAGCAAGCAAGGTTGTGTCACCTGCATATTGTGAGTTGTTAATGAGTCTTACTCCAATCTCGATGTCACATTCTTCTTCACAGAGTCTAGCTTCTTGGATTATTTGCTTAACATACAGATTGAATACCTACAGTGAAAGGATACAACCCTGACACACACGTTTCCTGACTTTAAATCAGGTAGTATCCCCTTGTCCTGTTCGAATGGATGCTTCTTGGTCTATATACAGATTCTTCATGAGCAAAATTAAGTGTTCTGAAATTCCCATTCTTTTCAATACTATCCATGATTTATTATGATCCACATAGTCGAATGCCTTTGTGTAGTCAATAAAGCATAGGTAAACATCTTTCTGGTATTCTCTGCTTTCAGCCAAGATTTATCTGACATCAGCAATAATATCCCTCATTCCACATCCTCTCCTGAACCTGGGTTGAACTTCTGGCAGTTCCCTGTCAATGTACTGCCGCAACCGCTTTTGAATGACTTTCAGCAATATTTCACTTGTGTGTAATATTAACAATATTGTTGGATAATTTCCACATTCCATTGGATCAACAAACTGCAAACTACTCAAAGTGGGTGAGGGGTGAGGAAGAATTATGAAGTGGAAGAGGAAACAAATTTGCACCAGGCGTTCATTGCACCTCATCTCCTACCACTCTTCAGTGACTGCTCCATGACCTCTACACTCCTCTGGCCACTAAGTACCAGGTTATTCATTGTTCCCAGAGTATATTAGGTTATTCCTGTCTCACATCTGCACACTTCCTCACTCTAGAATATTCTCACCCAGGTAAACTCCTGCTCACCTTCTCAACCGAACTCAGAAATTGTTTTCTAGGAACCTCCCTAGGCTCCCCCAGGTAGAGTTGGAAGAACATTTACTGCACTGTATCAAACACCTTATCAAAGAGCAATAAAGTAGCATTTACAGTAATGAGTATACAGTAGACACTCAATAAAGGACAGCTGTTATTGTTGTAATTAAATTTTAACTGTCTAGAAGGTCTGTGAGTACAAAGCCAGTGCCCTAGGGCATACCATAGTGACTTACATATCCTAGGTATTCCATATATACTTATGTGAAAGAACAAATTTCCAGGTACAGGAAAGGACTGCATATATTAGTAACTCATCAACAATAATTATTGAGTGTCTATTATGTGAAAACTCATGCAAAAAAAAAAAGTCACCCCTCTTAAATTGTACAAGATAAATGTCTCATAGCTTGAAAGAAAAGTTCAGCATGTCTATGCACTGAGGTCTTAAACTTCCTAGTTACTTAGCAATCCATTAAATGTGTAGAGCTGTTAAAAAGAATTTTAGAGCAAACCTGTAGTAATGGGGAAAATGTTTAAGTTATGATATTGACAGCAAAAACATTTTTTAAAAGATCAGTACATATAATTATATATACGATGTAATGATAAGCATGCCAGAAAATAGCTATTCTAGGACATGGCTGTAGGAGCAAAATTGAGGAAATGGAAGTTAGAATTAGTGAGATTGAATATAAAGCACTCAACACCAACATATTTGAGGAAAAATCAGGTAAAAGAATTTTAAAAAATGAAAAAAAACCTAAGAATTATGCGGGACTCTATCAAGAGAAATAACCTATGAGTTATTGGAGTACCAGAACAGGGGGAGATAATAAAAAATAAGACAGAATCTTTGGAAGATTTGTTGGCAGACAACTCCTCTGATATCATGAAACATGAGAAGATGTCCATTGAACCCCACACAAGGTAGACCCCCCAAAAAAGTCACCAAGATGTAATCAAACTTGTCAAAACCAAAGATAAAGAGAGAATTTTAAGAGTGGCTATGGAAATCCTGGTGGCATAGTGGTTAAGTGCTACAGATGCTAACCAAAGGGTTCCACAGTTCGAATCTGCCAGGAGCTCCTTGGAAACTCTATGGGGCAGTTCTACTCTGTCCTATAGGGTTGCTATGAGTCAGAATCAACTTGACAGCAGTGGGTTTGGTTTGGGTTTATGGATAAACAAAAAGTCACCTAAAAAGAAGAGTCCATAAGACTAAACTTGGACTACTCAGCAGAAACCATGGAGTCAAGAAGGCAAAGGGATGACATACATAAAGACTTGAAGGAAAAAAATTGCCAATCAAGAATTACATATCCAGCAAAACTGTCTCTCAAATATGAAGGTGAAATTAGAGCATTTCCAGATAAACAGAAGTTTAGAGAATTTGCAAAAACCAAAAAATTACAAGAAAGAAATACTAAAGGGAGTCCTCCAGTTAGAAAATCAATAACATCAGATAACAACCCAAGACTAGAACACAGGACAGAGCAACCAGATATCAACCCAGATACAAAAATCACAAAAATAAATCAAAGCTAAAGTGTTCAAAACAGGGAAACAGAGATGTCATTATATAAAAGCTGACAACAATAAATTTTTTAAAAAATGGACTAAAAAATGTAGTCATAGATCTTTCATACAGAGAAGTTAAGGTGATATAAAGAAAAAAAGTTTTGTTTAAACTTAGAAAAATAGGGATAAATATTAAGGTACCCACAAAGGAAACTAACAATCCTACACATCAAAATAAAAAACAAGAAAACTATAAAAAAAAAAAAATCAGCAAATACAAAAACAACAATAACGAAAAAGAGGAAAAGAAAATATATAAAGAAAAACAACTCAGCACAAAAAATTAAGTGGGAAAAAGAACCTGTCAACAACACACACACACAAAAAGACACCAAAATGGCAGCACTAAACTCATCCCTATCAATAATTTAGCTGAATGTAAATGGACTAAATGCACCAATAAAGAGACATAAAGTGGCAGAACTGATTAAAAAAAACAATATGCTGCCTACAAGAGACACACCTCGGACTTAAAGAAACAAAGTATAAAACTCAAAGGATGGAAAAAATGCACATCAAGCAAACAACAATCAAAAAAGAGCAGGAGTGTCAATATTAATTTCTGACAAAATAGGCTTTAAAGTAAAACCCACCAAAAAGGTAAGGAAGGACACTATATAATAGTTAAAAGGTAAATAAACAAGGAGAATATAACCATATAAATATTTACATACCCAATGACAGGGCTCCAAAATACATAAAACAAGCTCTAACAGCACTGAAAAGAGAAATAGCTACACAATAATAGTAGGAGACTTCAACACACAAATTTTGGTGAAACAGAGAACATCCAGAAAGAAGCTCGATAAAGACACGGGAGATCTAAATACCACAATCAACCAACTTTACCTCATAGATATATACAAAACACTCTACCCAAGAGCAGCCAAGTATACCTTCTTTTCCAACACACATGGAACATTCTCCAGAATAGACCACATATTAGGTCATAAAGCAAGCCTTAACAGAATCCAAAACATCAAAATACTACAAAGCATCTTTTCTGACCATAAAGCCATAAAAGTAGAAATCAATAACAGAAAAATATAGGGAAAAAAATCAAACATATTGAAACTGAACAACACCTTGCTCAAAAACTACTGGGTTATAGAAGAAATTGAGGACAAAATAAAGAAACTCATAGCATCAAATGAGAATGAACACACTTCCTCCCAGAATTTTTGTGACACAGCAATAAATGCAATTTATTGCAAAAAATGCACACATTCAAAAAGAAGAAATGGCCACAATCAAAGAAATATCCCTACAATGTGAACACACAGAATGACAGCAGCAAAGGAAGCCTTTGGGCACCAGAAGAAAGCAAATAATAAAAAATTAGAGCAGAATTAAATGAAATAAAGAATAGGAAAACAGTTGGAAGAGTTAACAAGACCAAAAGCTGGTTCTTTGAAAAGATCAACAAAATGGATAAACCATTGGCAAAACTGACAAAAGAAAAACAAGAAAAGACCCAAATGAACCAAATAAGAAATGAAATGGGCAATATCACAATATACTCAACTGAAATTAAAAGAATCATAACAGAATACTATGAAAAACTGTACTCTAACAAATTTGAAAACCTAGAGGAAATGGACAAATTTCTACAAACACACTACCTACTTAAAATAACATAAACAGCGATAGAACAACTAAATAAACCTATAACAAGAGATTGAAAAGGTAATTTAAAAACTCCCAACAAAAAAAAAGGCCCTGGCCCAGACGGCTTCACTGCAGAGTTCTACCAAACTTGCAGAGAAGAGTTAACACCACTACTACTTAAGGTATTTCAGAGCATAGAAAAGGATGGAATACTCTCAAACTCATTCTATGAAGCCAGCATAGACCTGATAACAAAACCAGGTAAAGACACCACAAAAAAAGGAAGCTACAAACCAATATCCCTCATGAACTTAGACGAAAAAATCCTTAACAAAATTCTAGCCAATAGAATTAAACAACATATCAAAAAATAATTCAATATGAGCAAGGGGGATTCGTACCTGGTATGCTGAGATGGTTTAACCTTAGAAAAACCATCGGTGTAATCCATCACATAAATAAAACAAAAGACAAGAACTACAGGATCTTATCAATTGAAGGAGAAAAGGCATTTGACAAAGTCCAACACCCTTTTATGATAAAAACTCTCAGCAAAATAGGAATAGAAGTGAAATTCCTCAACATAATAAAGGGCATTTATACAAAGCCAACAGCCAACATCATCCTAAATGGAGAGAGTCTGAAAGCATTGCCCTTTAGAACGGGAACCAGACAAGGATATCCTTTATTCTCACTCTTATTCAACATTGTGCTGGAAGTCCTAGCCAGAGCAATTAGGCTAGATAAAGAAACAAAGGGCATCCAGATTGGTAAGGAAGAAGTAAAAGTATCTGTATTTACAGATGACATGATTTTATACACAGAAAACCCTAAAGAATCCTCAAGAAAACTACTGAAACTAATAGAAGAGTTCAGCAGTGTATCAGGATACAAGATAAATGTACACAAATCAGTTGGATTCCTCTATACTAAAAAAAAGAACGCCAAAGAGGAAGTCACCAAATCAATACTATTTACAGTAGCCACCAAGAAGATAAAATACTTAGGAATAAATCTTACCAGAGACTTAGAAGACCTGTACAAAGAAAACTGTAAGACACTACTGCAAGAAACCAAAAGAGACCTACAGAAGTGAAAAAACATACCTTGCTCATGGATAGGAAGACTTAAGATTGTAAAAATATGCATTCTACTAAAAGCGATCTAAAGATATAATGCAATTCCAATCCAAATTTCAACGACATTTTTTAATGAGATGGAGAAAGAAATCACCAACTTCATATGGAAGGGAAAGAGGCCCCAGATAAGTAAAGCTTTACTGAAAAAGAAGAACAAAGTGGGAGGCCTCACACTACCAGATTATAGAACCTATTATACCGCCACAGTAGTCAAAACATCCTGGTACTGGTATAGCAACAGATACATAGACCAATGAAACAGAATTGAGAAGCCAGACATAAATCCATCCACATATGAGCAGTTGATATTTGACAAAGGCCCAAAGTCAGTTAAATGGGGGAAAAGACAGTTTCTTTAACAAATGGTGCTGCCATAAGTGGACATCCATCTGCAAAAAAAAATGAAACAGGACCCATACCTCACACTATGCACAAAAACTAACTCAAAATGGATCGAAGACCTAAATATAAATGATAAAACAATAAAGATCATGAAAGAAAAAATAGGGACAACACTAGGAGCCCTAATACATGGTATTAACAGTATATAAAACATTACCAACAATGCACAAACATCAGAAAAGAAACTATATAACTGGGAGCTCCTAAAAATCAAACACCTGTACTCATCCAAAGACTTCACCAAAACAGTAAAAAAGGTACCTGCGGACAGGGAAAAAGTTTTTAGCGATGACATTTCCAATCAGCTTCTGAGCTCTAAAACCTACACGATACTGCAAAAACTCAAGAACAAAAAGACAGATAACCCAATTAAAAAATGGGTAAAGTATATGAACAGACACTTCACTAAACATGACATTCGGGTAGCTAACAGATACAGGAGGAAATGCTCACAGTCATTAGCCATTAGAGAAATGCAAATCAAAACTACAATGAGATTCCATTTCACTCCAACAAGGTTGGCATTAACCCAAAACACACAAAAAGATAAATGTTGGAGAGGTTGTGGAGAGATTGGAACACTTACACACTGCTGGTGGGAATGTAAAATGGTACCACCACTTTGGAAATAGATTTGGTGCTTTCTTAGAAAGCTAGAAAGAGAACTACAATAGGATCCAGCAATCCCACTCCTTGGGATATATCCTAGAGAAATAAGAGCCTTTACGAGGACAGATATATGCACACCCATGTTTATTGCAGCACTGTTTACAATAGCAACCAAGGTGCCCATCAACAGGTGAATGGATAAATAAATTATGGTATATTCATACAATGGAATACTAAGCATTAATAAAGAACAATGATGAATCCGTGAAACATTTCATAACATAGAGGAATCTGGAGGGCATTATGCTGAGTGAAATTAGTCAATTGCAAAAAGACAAATATTGTATGAAACCACTATTATAAGAACTGAAGAAATAGTTTAAACAGAGAAGAAAATATTTTTGGATGGTTATAAGAGTGGGGAGGGAGGGAGGGAGACGGATATTCACTAATTAGATAGTAGAGAATAACTATTTTAGGTGCAGAGAAAGACAATACACAATACAGGAGAGGTCAGCACAATTGGACTAAACCCAAAGCAGAGAAGTTTCCTGAATAAACTGAACACTTCCAAGGCCAGCATAGCAGGGTGGGGGCTTGGGGACCATGGTTTCAGGGGACCTCTAAGTCAACTGGTATAATAAAATCTATTAAGAAAACATTCTGCATCCCACTTTGGAGAGTGCTATCTGGGGTCTTAAACACTAGCAAGAGGCCATCTAAGATGCATCAATTGGTCTCAACCCACATGGATCAAAGAAGAATGAAGAACACCGAAGGCACAAGGTAATTATGAGCCCAAGAGACAGAAAGGGCCACGTAAACCAGAGACTACATCAGCCTGAAAGCAGAAGAACGCCATGGTGCCTGGCTACAACCAATGACTGCCCTGACAGGGAACACAACGGAGAACCCCTGAGGGAGCAGGAGTGGGATGCAGACCTCAAATTCTCATAAAAAGACCAGACTTAACGGTCTGACTGAGATTAGAAGGACCCCGCAGGTCATGGTCCCCAGACCTTCTGTTAGCCCAAGACAGGAACCATTCCCAAAGCCAACTTTTCAGACAGAGATTGGACTGGACTATGGGATAGAAAATGATACTGGCGTGGGGCAAGTTTCTTGGATCAAGTAGACACGTGAGACTGTGCGCAGCTCCTGTCTGGAGGGGAGATAAAAAGGCGGGGGGGACAGAAGCTTGCTGAATGGACACAAAAATAAAGGGTGGAGACAAGGAGTGTGCTGTCTCATTAGGGGGAGAGCAACATAGCAACGTGTATATAAATTTTTGCATGAGAGACTGTAAAAAAATTTTTTTAATTACTAATATTTTGGATTTACTTTTTAGATTTCTACTTTGTTGTCTTTGTTTTAAACAAGGTTTTGTTTTTCCATTCGAAAATATAATTTGTTTCTTGTCTTTTTTTCCTCCACTACTATGGTTTCAGAATATCTTCTCTGACATCTTAGATCATTTAAGTCAAGAAGCCAGTATAACTGATTGGTTTCACTCACAAGATTGGTTTCTAGACCCCAACTTCCTGAACGGTGTTCCTCAAAGCACTATTATCTCTGATATGTTAACAGGTAATAAAAGAGTTTGGGGAGCGAGGGGTGAGGGTGGTCTTGTGGCTTGAGAAACACTATATATTCTATTTCCTCTTGGAGATTCAGATTCCACAGTGGCCTAATAAAGTCTCTGAGAAGCCCTGCTATACAGTAAGATCTTTAACTGTGTTTCACCTGATGCTTTTGAAATTTATTTTATTTTATCAGATCTTGAAAGACATTGGATTATTTTGTGTATCAGTTAAGAAAGAATAATCACTGCCAATTACACTACATCAAGATTTCAAAAATGTTAAAATATTCAAGTTAGCATCCTAGAAACTATTGAAGTATGATAATTCACCATGAATATTAGTTATCTCTTGCTGCAAAACACATCATACCAAATTAAATGGAAATTTGAGCTGGGCTCAATTGGGTGATTTTTTGCTATTTAGCCTAGGGCCATTTCCACAACTGCAGATGCCTGCAACTCAGTTGGGGGTGGTTGGTCTAAAATGGCCTCACTCACATGTCTGGTGGCTGTCAGACTGCTGGCAAGAGAGAGCCTCTGTTCTCCATCATGTAGCCTCTCCAATAGGCTAACTTATGAGTTTATATCACAGTCTCAGGGTTTCAATCACAGCCAAAAGAGGGTTAGCACCTTTCAAGCCTCTGCTTTGCTTAGGTTATATTTGCTAATGTCACACTGGTATCCCATTGGCTATAGCAAATTGCATGGCCATGCTAGATTTAAGGGATGAAGAAATAAACTTTACCTGTTGATAAGAAGAGTGGCAAAGTCACATTTTAAAAGGTCAAATGTACAGAGATGTGTGTAATTATTGATGTCATCTTTCTACACATGAAACCCTTTTCTATATGGGACACCAGTTAACATCTCATACAGCATATACCTATACCTGTTGCCGTCGAGTAGATTCTGACTCACAGTGACCCTATAGGACAGAGTAGAACTTTCCCATAGAGTTTCCAAAGAGTGCCTGGTGGATTTGATCTGTTGACCTTTTGGTTAGCAGCTGAGCTCTTAACCACTATGCCACCAGGGTTTCCTCATACATCATGAAATAAAAAAAAAAAAGTTTTTTTTTTATTTCAAAACTACATACATCATAGTTTTGAAAAATCTCTGAGAGAAGAACGAAATTTACCGTACTGAAAAATAGTTGAATCAAGATTATATTTGGAGAATCTATTAAGTATTCTTAAGGCATCCTACCAAATAGATGTCAGGGTCTGGGATTTTACCCTACTTAAACAAGCTAACAGGCTAACCTGTTACTGTTTCACGGAGGCTGGAAGAAGACATGTAACTCCCGGGTTGGAGAAAAAGACCTTATTACTCATGGCAGAGCAAGAAGCATGAGTGTCATGTTGGTTCCAGTTCCCCATGCTCCCCGAGTTCCACAGGTGTGATGTAGAGGGGTTCAGGTGGATGACATATACACAGTAGGTTTGCACTGCAGCTGATGTACACCAAGCTTAAGGAATATATTGCTCTTATAGAGAACATTAAGCAAGGCTGGTCTTTGCCCAGAGGGAGACATTATCTCATTCCTTGGGGTTGCTGTCTGCAAACACAACCTAGAGATATGGCCCAGATAAAGATCAGTCTGAGCCTTGCATTTTGGAATACCCAGCAAAAACATGCAAGAACTCTTACCGATGGAGATTGCCTCCTCCATCAAGAGAAATTGTGCATTAAAGACCTCTCCCTTGTCACAGGATTACTTTAGAAGGAGGGGTCCCGGCAGTCCTTCTGTCTGCCCTCGGAATGTTAGGGGGAAATCATGTGACTTAGGGTTGATCAACTGATAGCTTCTGTGAGGAATGACTGAGATATTGTTAATATGGGCAAGGGTAGTGGTGTTGGTGGTAAACTTCCAGTTATACTGATGGTGTCCAGAATCCAGTGGCATTGACAGTGTTTAATGTCCAGAAGTAGAATAGATGTCCAATGACATAAAGTTAGTTGCAATTTCTGAATCAAATTTTTCTGCTGCCAGGCTCCCTTGGTTCCTGACCATTTTCCCACAAATTGCTATCCAGAATTCTCATTGATTTTTACAAGTTATCCAAACCTTCTTCAAGTTGTCATTCCCAGCATAGTAGACTATATGATTATCTGATTCAAAATGGCCAATACCAGTCCATTTCAGTTCACCAATGCCTAGGATATTGATGTTCATGCATTCCATTTCATTTTTGATGATTTCCAATTTTCCTAGATTCATACTTCATACATTCCAGGTTCTGATTATTAATGGATGTTTGCAGCTGTTTCTTCTCATTTTGAGTCATGCCACATCAGCAAATGAAGGTCCTGAAAGCTTTACTCCATCCACGTCATTAAGGTCGACTCTACTTTGAGGAGGCAGCTCTTCCCCAGTCATCTTTTGAGTGCCTTCCAACCTGGGGGCTCATCTTCCAGCACTACATCAGACAATATTCCGCTGCTATTCATAAGGTTTTCACTGGCTAATGCTTTTCAGAAGTAGACTGCTGGGCCCTTCTTCCTAGTCTGTCTTAGTCTGGAAGCTCAGCTGAAACGTGTCCTCCATGGGTGACCTGCTGGTATCTGAATACCGGTGGCATAGCTTCCAGCATCACAGCAACATGCAGGCCCACACAGTATGACAAACTGACAGACACGTGGCAAAGAATATTGAACATATCATGGACCGCCAAAAGAACAAACAAATCTGTCTTAGAAGAAGTACAAACAGAATGCTCCTTACAAGCAAGGATGGCGAGACTGGGTCTACATACTTTGGACATGTTGTCAGGAGGGATCAGTCCCTGGAGAAGGACATCATGCTTGGCAAAGTACAGGGTCAGCGAAAAAGAGGAAGACCCTCCACGAGGTGGATTGACACAGTGGCTGCAACAATGAGCTCAAGCATAACAACGTTTGTAAGGATGGCTCAGGACCAGGCAGTGTTTTGTTCTGTTGTGCATGGAGTCACTATGAGTCAGAGCCGACTCCACGGCACATAACAACAACAACAACAACATCCAACTCTTCATTAAAAATTCACTTTCTGTTTAAATTAGAGTAGCGATATTTAGAATCAGGAGAAAGTTGGCTTTAACAGGTGCTTGACATTTTGATGCAATATTTTTAATGCCAGCAAAATATTGAAACAACATAAAAAACAAACCATGAAACATTTTGTCGTATGTGTGTGTATATGATGTGCAACGAATATCAAACCAAAAACCTCTGGGGTAAGGTATGACGTAAGAATCAGAATAAAGTGGAGGCTGAAGGTGAGACCAAACCTTGCAGACATGAACATCTTGGTGCTTTAACATACAAATATCTTCATGTAAACAGAGCTAAATCACAGAGAAAATGTGTAATAATTAAACATATTATATAAGAATTAAAGATATCTTATTAGAAAGTCAGGACAAATCAGAAAAAAGGAAAAGATCACCAAACTGCACAAAATGTTGTGGTAAAGACAGATTTGAGAGAACCAATGTCTGAGGTCAGAGAGGAGAAATATACAGAAAACATCCTTGCTAGTTCAGAGGAAGGATAGCAGTTGAACTGTTGAGGAAAATGACTACACTGTGAAAAGTCTGTCTCTAAAGTCAGATTGTGCTTGAATCCGGTCCTGAAAAGGAAAACGTTTTATCCCTCCAGAACCAAAGATCAGAATTAGATTAAAGGACTAAAGTTATTCTGTAGTATTTAATATGAGACAAGCCAACATAAAGTTATGCTAGAGTTTCTACCAGGGATATGTGTTCAGTTCTATAATAGTGGAATGATTTGTATCAGACAATGCTTCCTGTGAATGAAACTCAAATGATATATAAATTGTCAACGTTGTTAGGTGCCGTCAAGTCAGTTCTGACTCATAGCGACCCTAATGTACAACAGAATGAAACACTGCCTGGTCCTGTGCCATCCTCACAGTCGTTGTTGTGCTTGTGTCCATTGTTGCAGCCACTGTGTCAATCTATCTCATTGAGGGTCTTCCTCCTTTTTTTTTTTTTTTTAAAGAAGAGACTGTATTTGTTTCCAGAGATCCTCACAGTTCATTTTATACAGACACTTGTTATATAATGAGTGCATACTTCATAGGACTATTGTCAGAATGAAACGAAATTAAATATGTAAAAATACCTGGCATACCACAGGTCGTCTATAAATACTAGTGTTACTTTATTTGACAATCTTTCTAATAGTGTCGAAGACTAAAAGTCATGCTCCTCAATTTAAGAATCATTAGCTGGTTTTAAGAGGAGAATACATTTGGTTACCCAATACCAAGTCTGAGAAATCTTAGCCTAAGCAAAAGTGTCTGCTAAGAATGGGCTTTCAGTTTGGAATAAGGACATAGAAAATTGAACATTCATTTACTTCCAGCTAGTAATTATTCAAATCAAGAGAGCTCAGAGTGGATCTTAGGCCCTGGAGAGTTTTCAAGTTACTCTAGGAGTTCCCGCATTTTGTGTAGAATAGAATATTCCTTCTTTACCTCTAGACTAGAGTGATCTTAAAAAGTAATTAATTTTCTTTAGAATTGAACTAAGTTTCCATTAAACTCTAAGGTGCACCCTTTCTAACTGAAAATGCCCTGAACTCTTACACATAATATTGTAGTTTCTACAGAGTTCCCATAGGGGAGCTCCCATGGTTATTCCATAATAAATTTATCCATGTGTAAATATTTGGAGGCAAAGCTGCTGAATCCTACCAAGTCAAAGAATTGTTATTGTACATAAATAAAAGCGGAAGAGAACACAGGTCGTAGCTTTAAGCATTGTGTGTTGTTTTCACACTTCTTCCTCTTTTATCATGACCCTCTAATTTACCATGCATGATGTCCTTCTCCAGGGACAGATCCTTTGTAATAACATGTCCAAAGTATGAGATGAAGTGTTGCCATCCTTGCTTCTAAGGAGCATTCTGTCTGTACTTCTTCCAAGATGGATTTGTTTGTTCTTTTGGCAGTTCATGGTATATTCAATATTCTTCGCCAACACCATAATTCAAAGGCATCAATTCTTCTTCCGTCTTCCTACTCATTGCCCAGTCTCTCACATGCATATGAGGTGACTGAAAAAACCATGGCTTGGGTCAGGAGACCTTAGTCTTTAAGGTGACATCTTTGCTTTTTAACAATTTAGAGGTCTTTTGCAGCAGATTTGCCCAATGCAGTGGGTCATTTGGTTTCTTGACTGCTGCTTCCATGGGTGTTGATTGTGGATCCAAGAAAAATGAAATCATGGACAAACTCAATCTTTTCTCCTTTTATCATGATGTGCTTATTGGTCCAGTTGTGAGGATTTTTGTTTTCTTTATGTTGAGCTATAATCTATACTGAAAGCTGTGGTCTTTTATCGTCATCAGTAAGTGCTTCAAGTCCTCTTCATTTTCAGCAAGCAAGGTTGTGTCATCTGCATAATGCAGGTTGTTAGTGAGTCTTCCTCCAATGCCACATTCTTCTTCATATACTCTAGCTTCTTGGATTATTTGCTCACCATACAGACTAAATACCTATGGTGAAAGGATACAACCCTGACACACAACTTTCCTGACTTTAAACCACGCAGTATCCCTTTGTTCTGTTTGAATGACTGCCTCTTGGTCTAGGTGCAGGTTCCTCATGAGCAAAATTAAAGTATTCTGAAATTTCCATTCTTCTCAATGTTATCCGAATTTGTTATGATCCACAAAGTCTAATGCTTTCATATAGTCAATAAGGCAAGTAAACATCTTTCTAGTATCCTCTGCTTTCAGCCAGGATCCATGTGACATCAACAATGATATCCCTTGTTTCAAGTCTTCTAAATCCAGCTTGAATTTCTGGCAGTTCCCTGTCAATGTACTGCTGCACGGCTTTTGAATGATCTTCAGCAAAATTTTACTTGTGTGTGACATTAATATTGTTCAATAATTTTCACATTATGTTGGATCACCTCCCTTTGGAATAGGCATAAATATGGATCTGTTCCAGTCAGTTGGCCAGGTAACTGTTTTCCAAATTTCTTTGCATATACAAGTGAGCACTTTCAGCACTGTATGTGTTGTTGAAACATCTCAGTCTGTATTCCTTCAATTCCTGGAGCCTTGTTTTTTGCCAGTATTTTCAGTGCAGCTTGGACTTCTTCCTTCAGTACTGTTGGTTCTTGATTCTATACTACCTCCTGAAATGAGTGAACATTGACCAATTCTTTTTGGTACAGTGACTTGTGTATTCCTTCCATCTTGTTTTGTTGCTTCCTGCATTGTTCAGTATTTTGCTCATAGAATTCTTCACTCTTGTAACTCAAAGCTTCAATTTTTTCTTCAGTTTTTTCTGCTTGAGAAATGCCAAACATGTTCTTTCCTTTTGGTTTTCTAGCTCCAGGTCTTGGCACATGTTATTATAATACTTTACTTTGTCTTTTCCAGCCATCCTTTGAAATCTTCTGTTCAGCTCTTTTACTTCATCATTTTTCCATTCGCTTTAGCTATTTGACATTCAAGAGCAAGTTCCAGATCTCTTCTGACATCCATTTTGGTCTTTTCTTTCTCTCCTGTCTTTTTAATGACTTCTTGCTTTCTTCATGTATGAAGTCCTTGATGTCATTCCACAACTCATTTGGTCTTCTGTCATCAGTGTCTAATGCATCAAATCTATTCTTGAGATGGCCTTTAAATTCAGGTGGGATACACTCAAGGCCATACTTTGGCTCTCATAGACTTGTTCTAATTTTCTTCAGCTTCAACTTGAACTTGCATATGAGCAATTGATGTTCTGTTCCTAAGTTGGCCCCTGGCCTTGTTCTGACTGATGATATTGAGGTTTTCCATCATCTCTTTCCATAGATGTAGTAGATTTGATTCCTGTGTGTTCCATCTGGCAAGGTCCATGTGTATAGTTGCCATTTATGTTGTTGAAAAAAGGTATTTGCAATGAAGAAGTTGTTGGTCTTGCAAAATTCTATCATGTGATCTCTGGCATCATTTCTATGACCACGTCCATTTTTTCCAACTACCAATCCTTCTATGTTTTCATCTCTCACATTCCAATCACCAGTAATTATCAATGCATCCTGATTGTATGCCCGATCAATTTCAGACGCAGAAGTTGGTAAAAAGGCTTCAGTTTCATCTTTGGGCTTAGTGGTTGGTGTGTATATTTGAATGATAGTTGTATTAACTGGTCTTCCTTGTAGGCTTACAGATATTATCCTATCACTGACAGTATCATACTTCAGTATTGATCCTGAAGTGTTGTTTTTGACTATGGATGCTATACCATTCCTCTTCAATTGTCATTCCCAGCATAGTAGACCATATGATTGTCTGATTCAAAATGGCCAATACCATATATAGAAATACAGCAACTTAAAGGCTCTGGGGAGTGGCCAAATGCTAAAATGTTTTGGAACTTTGACCTTTGATACAGAGAACTGTAGTGGTGTGGTTAGTAGTTCTGCTTCACAGAAAGAGTGCCCCCAGAGGGCTGGCAGTGCTGAGAGAGAAGTCACATGGACTTTTGGCACAACTCAAAGTAAACTGTCAGGAATCATTAGATTTATTCACACTACAAGGTGAGTATCAGTCTTCCAAGCCACAGGACCACCTTAACTTCCCACCTCTTGTTTGACATATTAACACTTAGAAGTAATAGTCCTTTGAGACAGACAACGAACCAAAAAGAAACAAAAAGCAAACAAAGAAGCCAAAGAAATAACAAGTATGTAAATAATCAAGTATATTAGAGGCAATAATTGCCAGAAAGAAAAGAAATAGAGCAGAGTAAGCAATCAGGAATAGGGAGTGGGGTGTAATGAGAAGGAGGGCTGGCAATTTTAAATAGGATGGTCAGTGTTCACCTCACTGTGAAGATGACATTTGCTCTGCCTACCTGTATAGAAAGCAATCAAAGATGCCCTGAAAGAATAATTATATTTCAGACTTTTCCTCCCTACTTCTGGGTAAGTGTTGGTGATGTTCTGTTGCTGGGGAGCCACCAAAATCTTAGATTCCTTTGCAATACAGAGATATAGATATAGATCCTATGCATGACCATAAGCCATATGTACTAATGGAGTTGTTCATTTTATTTTCAAGGCAAATAACCATACTCAACTCTTACTTAACCATGTACTTAACTGTTCCTCGAAATTTATACAAAATAAAAAAGCTTATATTTATTTAGTTTTTACCATATGCCAGGAATTGTGCTAAACATTTTACATGAATTATTTCATTTAACCTACTTTCTTAGGTATCTAGTACTGCTATAACAGAAATACCACAAGAGGATGGCGTTAATAAAGAGAAATTTATTTTCTCACAGTCTAGGAGGCTAAAAGTCTTAATTCAGGGTGCCATCTCCAAGGGAAGGTTTTCTCTCTCTGTGGGCTCTGGGGGAAGGTACTTGTCATTAATCTTCCCAATCAAGAAGTTTCTCAGCACGGATACCTCAGGTCCAAAGGACATGATATTCTCCTGGCTCTTGTTTCTTGGTGGTATGAAGTCCCCTTGTCTCTCTGCTTGCTTCTCTCTTTTATATCTCAAAAGAAATTGATTTAAAATTAATCTTGTAGATTGAGTCTTGCCTTATTAACGTAACTGCCACTAATTCCACCTCATTAACATTATGGAGGTAGGATTTACAACATATAGGAAAATCACATCAGATGACAAAATGGTAGAAAATCACACAATACTGGGAATCAGGGACTAGCCAAGTTGACACACATTTTGGGAAGAGACAATTCAATCTGTGACACCTACATATCAACCCTATGTGGAAATTACCATTATAGTCCCAATTCTTTTAAGAAATATCTGTTACAGAGGAAAAAATAAAGGCACAGAGATGTTTAATAATTTGTCCAACATTATGCAACTAGTCAACGGTAGAACTGTGATTTGAAAAGACCCTATACCCTTAACCCCTATACTGTCTAAATACTATTTAACTCCATCATATTTTGAGTAATGGGATGTTGAAACGATACTCAAAACAGGCTGAAATAATCAGTTTTTTAATATCTCCCTTGTCATTTTCCTTGTAGAAGCCTATTACAAATGAATGTCTATTGTACTTTTCTGGAAGAACAACAAGAGAGGCACTTTAGCTTGTACGGTGATATCAGGAACAAAGACATTTTAACCTGACCCATGAATGCAAGTAAATTTCTATTAGTCCTTAAACTAGCCCAAGCCAGATTTGGCCCACCTCGCATGTGCAGAAGAGCCAGCTGTGACCAATAATTGACCTCAACAGGGGAAGCAGCAACTGGAGGAACAAATCAGAAGAAAAATCATCAACTGAACCTTATTCCAAAGTAAGAGGTCTGACAAGAACCACATCACCTTCTGTTTCCTGGGCATCTTCTAGAACTTTCCCTCCCCAGCACCCCTACGCAACCACCATCTTGCTGCCCAAATCACGTATAAACCCTGCTTCCCCATAACTCAGGGAGCCAGATCTGAAGAACTTCCTCCCAGCTCCTTTCTCTGCACATTTCAGCAAAGTTACTTTCTCTTTCTCAAAGACCTGTGTCCAGATACTTGACAAGTCTGGCCATGCACAATTCCAGGTTCAGTAACAAAATCTGTTGGGGTTGGGAGAAGGCTCTTCAGAGTCCCCTGGGACTATATGACCCATAACTGATGAAAACTTGCCAAATGCTTGTCATAGAATAAACATCCATACTCTGATTAGTGTAAAATTGAGAGATTTATTGAAAGAAAAGAGACAGCTCAAGCTGGGACTAGAATGAACTCCATGCAGTGGAATCCAGTAATGCAAAATGGCCACTCAGCAGTGAAGCTTTATAGGAGAGCAATGAATACGAAACACATTACTTGATTGGTATTTACAAACTAAAATCATTGAAGGACATTACTTGATTGATAATCACAGGCTTAGATCAACGAAAGGCATTACTCGAAAGGTAGTCAATCATTTTAAGGCAGGGCTACCTGTGCCCAGTTCTGTAAGGTGATTGGCTTAAAAGGGTATACTTCTCTTTCTTCATTTGGTTACAGTGCAGCAGTTACACGGATATGTGACAGGGAAGTGTCTCAGTGTAGTTACATCCTGTCTTAGAAACAGTTTGGAAGATGGCTGCCTCTAGGGTGAAAACAGAACCAAAAACAGAGAATTGTACCCAATCTTCAAAATGGCCATTTCAGATCATATCAGATGCGTCGGATTTAAATTTTTTTTTTAATTCCCTTACACATGTTCCAATGGCCAGTCTCTAGTAATACATACATACATCTAATATTACATACATACATCTAATATTACATACATACATCTACACACTCATAAACATATAAATGTCTCAATATGCAAATCCATAAAAAAGTAAATATTATAAAAGTCACTGAAGCCAAGATAAGGTTCATTTAGAAGAAATGTAGTTGAATCCTGTACTAGAAAGCAGTCACTTCCATCAAAGCTGTCTAGATGGGGAATCTCCTAAATGGTCCAGAATATTGAAGGGAGAATCTTACTCAAAAATCTAATAGGAACTTAGTGGTCACTGAGCATAAGAAGAGTCCAGATGTTTCCCATGAATAAGAGACAATAAACTTTGGAAAAACCTGAAAAAGAGACACTCACACACGCACTAGCTTCTCCCTTGATGCACAATACATTTTGCAAAATAAACCTTTAGGAACAGAATTATTGGCACATTCTGAGCAGAGAATTGGGAATGGGGATCTACACTGCACCATGTACCGCCTCACACCATTATGACACTCAATATCAATGACTGAGCAAGATGCCTTAGTAAACCCAGGAATGAGGTATAGCTCCTTGACACCACAGCAACGGTAAGTCTATCCATCTATACATTTTACACATATATTAATTGCAAGCAAGTAGTCATTCAGTGGTCCACAAAAATCACTGGGTGGATTTCTCCTTGCTCAACTCATGGTTCTAGACTTACCTTGAGCCCGACATCTTTTAGGGCCCAAAATGTTTCTAATAGCCATTACAGCAATATTTTGCTAAATAAAGACCTGAAAGAGTTAATTCATGCTGACATACATGCAGGGTCTAATTTAAGCAGTAGCTTAATCTGCCTTAGCCTATTTTTCATTTCCATTAATTCCAGTTGATCTTGTTATTCATAAATCTTTTCTGGAAGAAATTTCTTAGTTTGTTAGCACTAAGTCAGTTTGCCATTTATTTCTAGGCCCATCAATTATGCATACTTCATACAGGAACACTAAGTGTTTTGCTTGTTTTTGTTTCTTAGCTGAAACTGCAAAAAGAAATAAATAAATGCAAATTTACAAAAACCACCCATATCATCTCTTCTTCTGTGACTAAGTTGTCACACACACTTTCTTCAGGAAACCCAATAGTTGATAATGACTAAATCATCTGAATTGTATAATGTTAAAAATACAATTTAGGATTCTTCTGTGTGGTTTGGAGCAGAAATCCTGACTTAAATTTACAGAAGAAAAAAAAATCTATCTTTCTAGCTCTCAGTATTAACCCTAATAAAATAAAGTTAAGATGATTCTTTGAATGTAGCTTGAAAAATAAGAGGAAATAGGTTTTATTTGTCTGAACTGTTTCTAGCTTGAGACAGTATTATGAACTATGCCCCCATTCTAAAGTAACCTTAGAGAAGCATGAACAAATACCTTAAATTAAAAAAAATAACAATCCTACAATCAAAATAAAAAACAAGAAAAACATAAAGACTCAGCAAAAACAAAATCGACGCAATGAAAAAGACAAAAAGAAAATATATAAAGAAAAAAGCAGCACAGAAAATTAAGAGGAAAAAAGAAAATGTCAACAACACACACAAAAAAAAGACATCAAAATGACAGCACTAAACTCATACCTATCAATAATTATGCTGAATGTAAATGGACTAAATGCACCAATAAAAAGACAGAGAGTGGCAGAATGGATTTTTTAAAAAGACCTGTCTACGTACTGCCTATAAGAGACAAACCTTAGACTTAAAGACACAAAGAAAGTAAAAGTGAAAGGATGGAAAAAATAAGTCAAGCAAACAACAATCAAGAAAGAGCAGGACTGGCAATATTAATTTCTGACAAAATATACTTTAAAGTTAAATCCACCACAAAGGATAAGGAAGGACACTATATAATGATTTAAGTGTCAGTACAGCATGAGGATATAACCTTATTAAATATTTATGCACCCAATGACAGGGCTGCAAGATACATAAAACAAGCTCTAACAGTATTGAAAAGTGAGATAGACAGCTCAACTTATTGTTGTTATTCAGTAGAAGGCTTCAACATACCACTTACAGTGAAGGACAGAACATCCAGAAAGAAACTCAATAAAGACAAGGAAGATCTAAATGCCACAATCAATGAACTTGACCTCACAGTCATATACAGAACATTCCACCCAACAGCAGCCAAGTATACTTTCTTTTCCGATGCACATGGAACAGCCTCCAGCATAGACCACATATTAGGCCATATAAAAAAAAAAAAAGGCCATAAAGCAAGCTTAAAAAAATCCAAAACGTTGAAATATTACAAAGCATTTTTTCTGACCAAAAAGCTATAAAAGTAGAAATGAATAACAGAAAAAGCAAAGAAAAAAAAATCAAACACATGGAAACTGAACAACACCTTGCTGAAATCTACTGAGTTATAGGAGAAATTAAGAATGGAATAAAGAAATTCACAGAACCAAATGAGAATGAAAACACATCCTAACAAAACCTTTGGGACATAGCAAAAGCAGTGCTTGGAGGTTAATTTATAGCAACAAACACACACATCCAAAAAGAAGAAAAGACCAAAATCAAAGCATTAACCCTAAAACTCAAACAAATAGAAAGAGAGCAGCAATAGAAGTCCTCAGACGCCAGATGAAAACACCAACAACAAAATAAAAACTACAGCAGAATGAAATGAAATGAAATGGAGGATAGAAAAACAATTGAAAGTTAACAAGACCAAAAGCTGGTTCTTTGAAAAGATCAACCAAATCAATAAACCATTGGTCAAATTAACAAAAGAAAAACAAGAGAGGAAGGAAATAACCGGAATAAGAAATGAGAGGGGCAATATCACAATAGACCCAACCAAAATTAAAAGAATCGTAACAGAATACTAAGAAAAATTGTACTCTAACAAATTTGAAAACCTAGAGGAAATGGACAAATTTCTAGAAACATACTACCTACCTAAACTAACACTAACAGAGATAGAACAACTAAATAAATGTATAACAAAAGAAGATATTGAAAAGGTAATTTAAAAACTCCCAAAAAAAAAAAGCCCTTGACCTGATGGCTTCACTGGAGAATTCTACCAAACTTTCAGAGAAAAGTTAACACCACTACTACTTAAGGTATTTCAGAGCATCAAAAAAGATGGAATACTCTCTAACTCATTCTATGGACCCAGCATAACCTTGATATCAAAACCAGGTAAAGACACCACAAAAAAAGAAAATTACAGATCTATATCACTCATGAACATAAATGCAAAAAACCCTCAACAAAATTCTAGCCAAAAGAATTCAACAACATATCAAAAAAATAATTTGAGGAGGTGGGGTCAAGATGGCAGAATAGCCAGACGCTTCCGGGGATCTCTCTTACAACAAAGACCCGAAAAAACAGGTAAAAGGATTATATTTACGACAAGCCAGTTGATCTGAATATCAAAGGCAAAGTTAGAAAATGGACAGCAGCAGGGGAGGGTGAGTTGGTTCAGAAACCGAGAGGAATTCCTGAACTTGAATCACCAGGATCCCTCAGGCACCGTTCCCAGGAGCGGCCGCTGTGGGCTGGTGGAAGCATTCGGCCCCAGTTTCCTCAGGGAGAAGCAGCCAGACTCACAACTTACTCACACCTCCGGAACCAGAGAAAAATGCTCTCGCCAATAGTTAAGTACTTGCGTGTATTTTACTTTGCCCCCCGCCCCCCAAGTCAGCTTCAGAGGCTGCTGATTTCTGCGGGCCTGAGATAGGCCCTGTTGAGTGCCAGGAACCATTCTCCCACCCTTGGAGAAAGAATAAATATAAATAAAACAAAAGACAAGAACCACATGATCTTATCAATTGATGTAGAAAAGGCATTTGACAAAGTCCAACACCCTTTCATGATAAAAGCTATCAGCAAAATAGGAATAGAAGGAAAATTCCCCAACAAAATAAAGGCCATTTACACAAAGCCAACAGCCAACATCATCCCAAATGGTGAGGGTCTGAAAGCACTCCCCTTGAGAACGGAAACTAGACAAGGATACCCTTATCACCACTCTATGCAACATTGTGCTGAAAGTCCTAGCCAGAGCAATTAGGCTAGAAAAAGAAAGGAAGGGTACCCAAATTGGTAAGAAAGAAGTAAAAGTTTCTCTGTTTGCAGATATGATCTTATACACAGAAAACCCCAAAGAATCCACAAGAAAACTAGTGGAGCTAATAGAAGATTTCAGCAAAGTATCAGGATACACCATAAACACAAAAATCAGTTGGATTCCTCTACACCAACAAAAAGAACCTCGAAAAGGAAATCACCAAATCAACACCATTTACAATAGCCCCAAGAAGATAAAATACTTAAGAATAAATCTAACCGGAGTTGTAGAAGACCTATACAAAGAAAACTACAAGACACTACTGTGAGAAACCAAAAGGGATCTACAAAAGTGGAAAACATACCTTGCTCATGGATAGGAAGATTCAACATTGTGAAAATGACTATTCTATCCAAAGCCATCTACAGATACAATGCAATCCCAATTCAATTCCAATGGCATTTTTTAATGAGATGGAGCAACAAATCACCAACTTCATATGGAAAGGGAAGAGACGCTGGATAAGTAAGTAAAGCATTACTGAAGAAGAAAAACAAAGTCAGAGGCCTCACACTACCTGATTTTAGAACCTATATGGCCACGGTAGTCAAAACAGCCTGGTGCTGGTACAACAGCAGATACATAGACCAATGAAATAGAATTGAGAATCCAGACGTAAATCCATCCACCTATGAGCAGCTGATATTTGACAAAGGCCCCCAAATCCATTAATTGGGGTAAAGACAGTGTCTTTAACAAATGGTGCTAGCATAACTGTATGTTTCAAAAAAATGAAACAAGACCCATGTCTTATGCCACGCACAAAAACTAACTCAAAATGGATCAAAGATCTAAATATAAAATCTAAAACAATAAAGATCATGGAAGAAAAAATAGGGACAACTCTAGGAGTCCTAATACGTGGCATAAACAGTATACAAAACATTACTTACAATGCACAAATGCCAGAAGAGAAACTATTTAACTGGGAGCTCCTAAAAATCAAACACTTACGCTCATCAAAAGATTTCACCAGAAGAATAAACAGACAACCTACAGACTGGGAAAAAATTTGGGGCTACTACATATCAGATCATCATCTAATCTCTAAAATCTACAACATACCACAAAACCTCAAAAAAAAAAAAAAAAAAAGACAAATAACCCAATCAAAAAAAGGACAAAGGCTATGAACAGGAGCTTCACCAAAGAAGACATTCAAGCAGCTAACAGATACATGAGGAAAAGCTCACAATCATCAGCCATTAGTGAAATGCAAATCAAAACTACAAGATGCTATCTCACCCCAACAAAAAAAAAAAAATTTTTTTTTTTTCCCCAAGGGTAGCATTAATCCAAAAAACACAAAATAATAAATGTTGTAGAGGTTGTAGAAAGACTGGAACACTTATACAGTGCTGGTAGGAATGTAAAATGGTACTACCACTTTGGAAAATGATTTGGTTCTTCCTTAAAAAGCTAAAATAGAAATACAATATGACCCAGCAATCCCACTCCTAGGAATACATCCTAGAGAAATAAGAGCCTTCACAGGAATAGATACATGCACACCCACGTTCATTGCAGCATTGTTCACAATAGCAAAAAAGATGGAAACAACCTAGGTGCCCATCAACAGATGAATGGGTAAACAAATTATGGTACATACACAACGGAATACTAGGAAATGATAAAGAACAATGAATCCATGAAACATCTCACAACATAGATGAATCTGGAAGGCATTATACTGAGTGAAATTAGTCAGTCACAAAAGGACAAATATTGTGTGAGAACACTATAAGAAGAACTCAAGAAAAGATTTAAACACAGAAAAAAACATTCTTTGATGGTTACAAGGGTGGAGAGGGAAGAAGAGGGGAATTCACTAAGTAAATGGTAGACAACTTAGAAGGACAACACAAAATACAGGGGAAGTCAGCACAACTGGACCAAAGCTAAGAAGTTTCCTGGACACGATCAAATACTTTGAGGGACAGAGTAGCTGGGCCTGGGGCCTGGGGATCATAGTTTCAGGGGACATCTAGGTCAATTGGCATAACAAAGTTTGTTAAGAAAATGCTCTGCATCCTACTTTGGTAAGTGGCATCTGTGGTCTTAAAAGCATGGAAGTGACTGTCTAAGATGCATCAATTGGTCCCATCCCACTTGGAGCAAAGGACGATGAAGAAAACCAAAGATACAAGGAAAATACTAGCCCAAGAGACTAAAGGACCACATGAACCAGAGACTCCACCAGCCTGAGATCAGAACTAGATGGTGCCTGGCTACCACCAATGACCTCCCTTACAGGGAACACAACAGGGAGTCCTGGATGGAGCAGGAGAAAAGTGTGGAGCAGAACTCAAATTCGTGTAAGAACAGCAGACTTAATGGTCTAACAGAGACTGGAGGAACCCCCAAAACTATGGCCCCCGGATGCTCTGTTAACCCAGAGCTGAAACCATTCACAAAGCCTACTCTTCAGGCAAAGATTAGACAGGAGGAGTATAAAAAATAATAATAATACATGTGAGGACCATGCTTCTTAGTTCAGTCAAATACACAAGACCAAATGGGTAGTTCTTGTCTGGAAGCAGGATGAGAAGGCAGGAAGGGCCAGGAACTGGCCGAATGGACACAGGGAACCCAGGGTTCAAAGGTCTGGCAGAAGTATTGGAGAATACTAGACCTGAATAAAACTGAGTGCATGAAAATAAGTGGTCTCCACCTGATACAGGTTCCTCAGGGGGTAGCGAGAGTCAGGCTTTCGTAAAAGCCAGGAGCTGGAGAAAATAATCCGAAAAACAAGTTTAGGAATAGAGGAGTTTACAAATAAACAGAGAAGATGTTTCAGAGAACCCAGTGGAAGGTTTTGGGTTGTATGTTAGTTTCCCCAGGCTGCCGGAACAAAGTACCAGAAACAGAATGGCTTAAAACAACAGAAATTTACTGTCTCATTGTTCGGGAGGCTAGAAATCAGAGTATTAACAGTATTAATTCCTTCTGAGGTTTTGATTGAGGATCTCTTCCAAGCCTCCCTCCTAGCTTCTGGTGATGGCTGGCAATCCTTGGTATTCCTTGGCTTGTAGGTCACTGCAATTTCTGCCCTGTCCTCACATGGTCATCTTCCCTCTGTGTCTCTTCTGCTCTTTTTTAAAGACACCACTTACATTGGGTTAGGAGTCACCTTACTCCAGTATGATTTCATGTTAACTGATCACATCTTCAAAGATCCTATTTCCAAACAAGGTTCCATTCACAGGCACCAGGGGTTAGGACTTCGACATACCATCTGGGGGAACATAATTCAATCCATAACAAGAGGTGAAGTTTGGATCAGATCAGAGGATGGACAGAGTTGTGTAGGATGAGAGTTCAAGTATAAATAAATAAGCAAGGAATCGTATTCTCCTGAAGGAGATCCAGATGAGCAGCGTTGGTGTGATAGTGTTGGTGGAGAGGATCTCTAGCAGTAGAATGAGAACTTCTACTGATGGAGAGGTCCTGGTGGTAGGTGATGCAGGGCTGTGGGAAGGAGTCACCAGATGGCTACACAGGTCCCAGTACACTCATTAGTACCCTATTTCCTTTGGAATTTGAGACCTACTGGTAAATCCCTAAGCCCTCTCCTGCTGTGAAATCACTGATGCCTGGACATGCCTGCCTGGATCTGCCTGCCTGGATCTCTCCAGAGTAACCTGAGCTTTGTGTCTCACACCTCCCTGAACTCTCTTCATAGAACCTTTTATGTCTCCAGAGAAAATGTCCATGAGGGACACTTTTAAATCATCAAATGCTTAATAGGAGAGTAATAGTCATACAACTGTAGAAGGTCCTTATAAATTTTGTCCAATTTTTCCCCAAATCCCTGAAGTTGGAGGGAGGCACCCTGCCACTTCACTCTCATTTCCTCCCCAGGCCCTTTCTCCCCACATCATGCTCTTCTCACCCACCTTCCCCTTCCAGGTCTTCACTCCAGTTGGGTGCTTTCTCCCTTTCCTCTCTCCCTCCTTTCTAGGAATCACTTGGGATCAGTAAGGAATTGAGCTGGTTTACTGATGGGTAGTATGTTGCTACCTAGCACTGATTTACTACTACACTCTTGTTTTACACTTGGGAAATTTAGGCTGCCCAGAAAGAGTGAGCAGTTAAACTCTACAGACACCCAGAAACAGTCAGGATCCCAGGTCTCTGGGTTCCCAGGTCCATGCTCATCTAGTACCTACTTGCCCCACCACATGAGAGTTCAACCTTATTCACGAAATCTTTTCCATGTGATTCATATTTGTTCAGAAGCCTCTGGCTCCCCAAAATTCCTACTAAAAAAAAAAAAAAAAAAAAAACATTGCCATCGAGTAGATTCTGACTCATAGCAACCCAATAGGACAGAGTAGAACTGCCCCATAGGTTTTCCAAGGAGCACCTGATGGATTTGAATGGCAGACCTTTTTGGTTAGCAGCTGTAGCTCTTAACCACAAAACCACCAGGGTTTCCAAAGTTCTTACTAGAGCCTCCAAATCGCTCAGTAATAACTTTCAAATGCAATAATTTTTGCCAACAGAAAGTATTAAACTGCCTTTTATCCAGAATAATCTATTTAATTAGAGTCTTTTTAATTATTGTGGTGTGGAGAATAATAAGCAATTCTCTTTGAAATGATGTGCTGGTCTGATGGTATTCACTGCAGCTAGATTTCTGCTTCAAAACACAAGAAGCAGAATATTGATATACACTTAGGACAATTAAAATGCACTGTATTTTATTGGGGAACCCTGGTGGCGTAGTGGTTAAGTGCCATGGCTGCTAACCAAAAGGCCGGTGGTTCGAATCCACAGGCGCTCTTTGGAAACTCTAAGGGGCAGTTCCCCTCTGTCCTATAGGGTTACTATGAGTCAGAATGGACTCAACGGAAATGGATTTGGCTTTTTGGTTTTATAATTTATTGACAAGCGCTAAAGACACTAATAAAGGCAGGAAGGCTTAATACAAACTATTGAGAATAGACAATGAAAACAACCCCAAGTAATAAATATGATAATTATTCTTCCCAGCTCCTGAGTATCAGAGCATCAGTACCTGCTTATCCTTTGAAAGGCCCCTTAATTGTGTGATCACAGCACATCTTACCTTATTAAAATATCTTATTATTAAAATAAAGTAAACAAAACAGATCAGAAATAATCAAGTTAGTTGTTACAGTAATTGAGACTTTTCCTTCATCTAGAACTTAGTGCCCAGGTCCTAAAGCTAGGTACCAAAACCCAAACCTGTTGCTGTCAAATTGATTTCAACTCATAGCCACCCTATAGAACGTAATAGAACTGCCCCATAGGGTTCCCAAGGCTGTAAATTTTTACAGAAGCAGGCTGCCCCATCTTTCTCCCACAGAGTGGCTGGTGGGTTCAAATTGCCAGCTTTTCGGTTAGCAGCTAAGTACTTAACCACTGCACCACCAGGGTTTCTAAAGCTAGGTACAATAGGTGTTAATCCCCTCACAGGTTAACAGGAGTTGCTGACTACTTCCCTGTAAAAACAAAAAAAAAACAGTTGCCGTGGAGTTCAGTCCAACTCGTGGAAACCCCATGTGTTTCAGAATAGAACTGTGCTCCATAGGGTTTTCAGTGGCTGATTTTTCAAAGTAAATAGCTAGGCCTTTCTTTCAAGGCACTTCTGGGTGGACTCAAAACTTCAGCTTTTCAGTTACCAGCCAAGTGTGTTAACTTTGTGCACCACACAGAAATTTCTGCTTTCCCATAGGTGGCCAAAATCAATTCCACATTCTTAGCCCATTTGAGGAGATTTATCAGAATCTTTGAAGAGTACCAGTAACTTAGCTGGGAATATTGAGCCACTCACACTCTTCAAAGCCAAGCCAAGTGAATAACTAATCAGGCCCTTTGCATCTGTGGAGCTAAAGCTCCTAGGAAATGTCGACACGCATCCACCGGAGTTTAGGCAGAAAATCACTGGAACTACTTCTGATGGCAGAATGAGAAGAACTCTTCATGGGAGCTATGATGGGAGCAAGCTGCCCTTACCCCTATCGTTGGAGAAACGTGGCGTGTTCCTGGTGGAAAAAGGGAACCCTTGGAGGGCAGCTACTGAGGCAAATATAGACTTTGCTCGTGTTCCACAAGCAATCACAGATCTAGTAGAAGCTGGCAGAATTGTGCAAGCACTGTGACTCCAACTGAGCACTTTCCCTGCAGCACCCAAGGGTAGGCGGAAAGTCCTGGGAGTTCGTGCTTCTGGGAGCAGCCTTCAGCCAACACAGAAGGGGAGATGGAGGATCAATACCCCACCTTCCTCGCCCATCAGGTGGGATAAGTTGGTGGAATGTTCTACACTATCCGTCACGGCTCCCTGGCAGAACTGAGCACCAGTTACCAGATAACTTTCTCAATAACATTGCTTCATTGGCTTCCTTCTCTTCCTTGTGTTACTTCTCTCCTCTACTACATGTACTTCCTGGGATCACCACCTAAATACACTAACCCATTGCCATTGAGTCGATTCCAACTCATAGTGGCCCTACAGGACAGCGTAGAGCTGCCCTATAGGGTGTCCAAGGAGTGGCTGGTATATTCAAACTGCTAACCATTTGGTTAGTAACCAAGCTCTTAAACACTGTGCCACCAGGGCTCCATTCGAATACACTATGAATATCCAAACCCTTGTCTAGGGTCTGCTTTGGGGACATCCAGAGCTTCCTTGAGAAGACCTTAATGAAAAGGACTCTCTGCTAGGGCCTGGTGACCATGGGGAGACAGACTCAGCTGGAGCTGGTGGGAGTGGGGGTTGTAAAGGTCAGTACACACCTGACTTCAGGGAGCTGTAGTGGGGAATGTTGCCAGCAAGGGGGGTTCTGAAGAGTCCTACAAGCACCTAGAGAGAGCCAGTATCTGTATGAAGGAGGGCTTTCCCCAGGCAAGAAAAAGAGAGAGTTACAAATAGCACACCTTGGTAAAAAGACTTTCCCCCCTTTCCTCCTATCCCTTCTCCCATCCTGCACCCTGGAGAAGCCAGAAACAGGGAAGAACAAAGAGATGGAGCCAGGAAAATAAAAATGCACATACTCTTTCCCTGGCCCAGGTCTGAGCTGGAGGAACTGAAAGGTTTGAATTGACTCAGAGATGAAAATTTTGATTTAGAGCACACTGGACTTTTTAATACCAACAATGAAACTGTCTTAATATTTGAAATCATTGGGATACCTATGGGATGTGTCTGAAGTATCTCCCAGGGCTGGGGAAAGGTGATTGGACAGAGAGGGTTTGAAAGATGTTAAAGGGAGAGAAAGCGATTTCCTGAGTGCATTCAATAAACTGTTTTACAAGTTAGTATTGCATTATTTTTATGCGCTTTACTTATTCCAACAATGCCATTTTGAAATTGCCTTCAGAGCCCATTCATGAGTTTTCCAAGAATATAACCCTTGTTGTTTTAAAGTCCCATCACCTGAAGAAAAACATTAATACCAAGCTTGATAACTCATCATATTCACCAGACTACATGCCAAATGCATTTCTAACTCATTACAAAAATCAAAACACATCAGAGATAAAGATTTTCCACTGACATCCAAAAGAATGTGCCAGACTCTAAAGCCTATTATTGGAATGCACGTTCCGACTGCTCTCCTTCTGCTCCTGGGGATGGGGAGATGTGATGGCTTTCTCTCATGTTACCTCCTTAGCGCACCAGCCCTAAGTGCGCAGAGTCAACCACTTCTTCTCTCCTTAAGGGCCCGGTCTCCAAGGACCACTGCATAGGTAGATACACAGGTTGAACTATCCTGGGATATACAGCCCAACGAGGCAAAAAACACTTTCTTTGGAGTGACCAGTTATAATAACTTCTGTGTAAATGTTGTTGTTAGCTGATATCGAGTCAACCCCCAACAGAACAAAACACCGTCCAGTCCTGTGCCACTGTCATGATCAGTTGCGGATTGGACCATTGTGATCCATAAGGTTTTCATTGGCTGATTTCAGAAGCAGATCACCAGGCCTTTCCTTCTAGTCTGGCTTAGTCTGGAAGCTCCACTGAAACCTGTTCAGCATCATAGTGATACACAAGCCTCCACCGAGTGGTGGCTGCACAAATACTCACTGCAACGGAGCTGATTTTGACTCATAGCAACCTATAGGACAGGGTACAACTGCCCCACGGCATTTTCAAGGCTTTAAATCTTTATGGAAGCAGACTGCCACATCTTTCTTCCATGGGATACCTGGTGGGTTCAAACACCAACCTTTCAGTTAGCAGCCAAGCATTTAACCACTGCACCACCAGGGTTCCTTGGTTGCACAAATAAGGTGAGCTAAAACGAGCTCAGAATCTGACAGATCAGATAAAGTTATGAACATTATTTAATCCCTTGTTCAATTCAGCCACCATCACAACTCTTTTAAAGTCTCAGCTTAAAGTACTTAAAGAAGATAGGGACATAATAACAACCAAAAATTTGTGAGTAGTTACATAGGTAGATCAAAAACCCAAAACCAAACCCGCTGCCGTCGAGTCAATTCTGAGATATGTATGCTATATAGGTGTGGGAGGACATTTGGGTGTGTACATGCATATGCATACATAGGTATAGTTTGAGCATTCATATATACATATTTTATGTGCTTGTCATGGACTGAATTATGTCCCTCCAAAATCTGTGTCAATTTGGCTAGTCCATGATTCCCAGTATTGTGTGATTGTTCACCATTTTGTCATCTGAGGTGATTTTCCTGTGCATTGTAAGTCCTACCTCTATGATATTAATAAGGTGGGATTAGCAGCAGTTATGTTAGTGAGGCAGGACTCAATCTACAAAATTAGGTTGTGTCTTAAATCAATCTCGTTTGAGATATAAAAGAAAGAAGAGCAGAGATACATGGGGGACTTCATACCACCAAGAAACAAGAGCCAGGAGAATAGGGTGTCCTTTGGACCTAGGGGTGCCTGTACTGAGAAGCTCCTTGACAAGGGAAGATTTATGACAATAACCTTCCCCCAGAGCAGACACAGAGAGAAAGTCTTCACCTAGAGCTGGCACCCTGAATGCAGATTTCTAATGTCCTAGACTGTGAGAGGATAAATTTCTCCTTGTTAAAGCCAATGATTTGTTGTATTTCTGTTATAGCAGCACGAGATAACTAAGACACAATTTGGTACCAGAAGAGTGGGGTGCTGCTCTAACAGATACCTAAGATGTGGAAGCTGTTTGGAAGCTGAAAATGAAGGCTGGAAGAGTTTTGAGGTGCATAATAGTGGAAGCTCCCACGTGTCTGACAGTTTGTTGTACTGTGGAGGCTTGTGTGTTGCTGTGATGCTGGAAGCTATGCCTCCGGTATTCAGACACCAGCAGGGTCACCCGAGGAGGACAAGTTTCAGCTGAGCTTCCAGACTAAGACAGACTAGGAAGAAGGACCTGGCAGTCTACTTCTGCAAAGCATTAGCCAGTGAAAACCTTATGAATAGCAGCAGAGCATTGTCTGAGATAGTGCTGGAAGATGAGCCCCCAGGTTGTAAGACACTGAAAAGATGACTGGAGAAGAGCTGCCTCCTCAAAGTAGCGTCGACCTTAATGATGTGGATGGAGTAAAGCTTTCGGGGCCTTCATTTGCTGATGCGGCACGACTCAAAATGAGAAGAAACAGCTGCAAACATCCATTAATAATCGGAACCTGGAATGTATGAAGTATGAATCTAGGAAAACTGGAAATTGTCAAAAATGAAATGGAACACATAAACATCGATATCCTAGGCATTAGTGAGCTGAAATGGACTGGTATTGGCCATTTTGAATTGGACAATCATATAGTCTACTATGCTGGTGATGACAGCTCAAAGAGGAATAGTGTTGCGCTCATTGTCAAAAAGAACATTTCAAGATCTATCCTGAAGTACAACGCTGTCAGTGATAGCATAATATCCATATGCCTACAAGGAAGGCCAATTGATATGACTATTATTCAAATTTACGCACCAACCACCAGGGCCAAAGATGAAGAAACAGAAGATTTTTATCAGCTGCTGCAGTCTGAAATTGATCGGACATGCATTCAAGATGCATTGATGATTACTGGCGATTGGAATGTGAAAGTTGGAAACAAAGAAGAAGGATCAGTAGCTGGAAAATATGGCCTTGGTGATAGAAACAATGCCGGAGATGAAATGATAGAATTTTGCAAGACCAATGACTTCTTCATTGCAAATACCTTCTTTCACCAACATAAATGGTGACTATACACGTGGATCTCACCAGATGGAACACACAGAAATCAAATTGACTACATCTGTGGAAAGAGATGGTGGAAAAGCTCAATATCATCAGTCAGAACAAGGCCAGGGACCGACTGTGGAATGGACCATCAATTGCTCATATGCAAGTTCAAGCTGAAACTGAAGAAAATCAGAGCAAGTCCATGAGAGCCAAAATATGACCTTGAGTATATCCCACCTGAATTTAGAGACCATCTGAAGAACAGATTTGATGCAATGAACACTAGTGACCGCAGACCACACAAGTTGTGGAATGACATCAAGGACATCATCCAGGAAGAAAGCAAGAGGTCAGTGAAAAGACAGGAAAGAAAGAAAAGATGAAGATGGATGTCAGAGGAGACTCTGAAACTTGCTCTTGAGCGTCGAGCAGCTAAAGCAGAAGGAAGAATTGATGAAGTAAAAGAGTCAAACAGAAGATTTCAAAGGGCCTCTTGAGAAGACAAAGTAAAGTATTATAATGACATGTGCAAAGAGCTGGAGATGGAAAACCAAAAGGGAAGAACACGCTTAGTTTTTCTCAAACCGAAAGAACTGAAGAAAAAATTCAAGCCTCGAGTGCAATAGTGAAAGATTCCATGGGGAAAATATTAAATGACTCAGGAATCATCAAAAGAAGATGGAAGGAATACACAGAGGCATTATACCAAAAAGAATTAGTTGATATTCAAACATTTCAAGAGGTGGCATATGATCAGGAACCAATGGTATTGAAGGAAGAAGTCCAAGCTGCTCTGAAGGCATTGGCAAAAAACAAGGCTCCAGGAATTGGTGGACTATCAATTAAGATGTTTCAACAAACAGATGCAGTGCTGGAGGTGCTCACTCGTCTATGCCAAGAAATACAGAAGACAGCTTCCTGGCCAACTGACTGGAAGAGATCCATATTTATGCCTATTTCCAAGAAAGATGATCCAACTGAATGTGGAAATTATAGAACAATATCACACACAAGAAAAATTTTGCAGAAGATCATTCAAAAACGGCTGCAGCAGTATATCGACAGGGAACTGCCAGAAATTCAGGCTGGTTTCAGATGGATCCTGGCTGAAAGCAGAGAATACCAGAAGGATGTTTACCTGTGATTTCTTGACTATGCAAAGGCATTCGACTGTGTGGATCATTACAAACTATGGATAACAGTGCAAAGAATGGGAATTCCAGAACACTGAATTGTGCTCATGAGGAACCTTTACATAGATCAAGAGGCAGTTTTTCGGACAGAACAAGGGGATACTGATTGGTTTAATGTCAGAAAAGGTGTGCGTCAGGGTTGTATTCTTTCACCATACCTATTTAATCTGTATTCTGAGTAAATAATACGAGAAGCTGGACTATATGAAGAAGAACGGGCCATCAGGATTGGAGGAAGACTCCTTAACAATCTGCGTTATGCAGATGACACAACGTTGCTTGCTGAAAGTGAAGAGGACCTGAAGCACTTACTAATGAAGATCAAAGACCACAGCTTTCAGAATGGATTACACCTCAACATAAAGAAAACAAAAATCCTCACAACTGGACCAATGAGCAACATCATGATAAACCGTGAAAAGATTGAAGTTGTCAAGGATTTCATTTTACTTGGATCCACAATCAACACCCATGGAAGCAGCAGTCAAGAAATCAAAAGACGCATTGCATTGGGCAAATCTGCTGCAAAGGACCTCTTCAAAATGTTGAAGAGCAAAGATGTCACCCTGAAGACTAAGGTGCGCCTGACCCAAGGCATGGTATTTTCAATCACATCATATGCATGTGAAAGCTGGACAATGAATAAGGAAGACCAAAGAAGAGTTGACGCTTTTGAATTGTGGTGTTGGCAAAGAATATTGAATATACCATGGACTGCCAAAAGAACGAACAAATTTGTCTTGGAAGTAGTGCGACCAGAATGCTCTTAGAGGCAAGGATGGAGAAACTGCGTCTGACACGCTCTGGACATGTTGTCACGAGGGATCAGTCCCTGGAGAAGGACATCATGCTTGGCAGAGTACAGGGTCAGTGGAAAAGAGGAAGACCCTCAATGAGGTGGATTGACACAGTGGCTGCAACAATGAACTCAAGCATAACAACAGTTATAAGGATGGCGCAGGACTGGGCAGTGTTTTGTTCTGTTGTGCATAGCGTCACTATGAGTCGGAACCGACTCGATGGCACCTAACAACAACAACAACAATAGTGGGAGCCTAGATTGCCTTGAAGAGACTATTGGTGGAATTGTGGACATCAAAGACAGTTCTGGTGAGGACTTGGAAGGAAATGAGGAGAGCTATTTTTTTTTTTTTTTATTGCACTGGAGTCAGTGCAGATGGCAAGAAGCAACACCAGAACCAGGAGACAAGTGCAAGACAGCTCTGGGGCAGACCCACAGAGCAAGAGAGCTGAGTGCCTTTGCACAGGAGGCTTCCTGGAGGAGTGGGGTGCCTCTGAGCACTTATTGCTGGAGATAGGCTTGTTGACTCATGGAGAAAAAGAGATGAGTGCCTTCTGGCTGAAGTTTACTGGCAGAGTAAGGTGCCGCCAGGCACTTATCGGTGGAACTAAAGAGCTTTGGAATACTTTCCCCAGCAGGGCAGAGACAGGTGGTGAGGCCCAAGGGACCAAAGGGCCGAGGAACCAGAAAACAGAAGTTGAAGAGATAAGGAACACAAGAAACAGAGCTGACTCAGTCTCAAAGGGTGGATTTGCCACTCAGATGAACTAGGAGAATGGGGCTGCCCAAAGCTGAGGAAACAGAGTTGCCCTTCCAGTGGGCCTGGAAGGCAGAGCTGAAGCCCAGGGCCAAGGAGCCTGCACCCAGAATACAGAGAGTGTGGCCAATACCTAGAGTCTGGACCGTAGGGACATTGTGTAAATAGTCTCAGAGAACAGAAGATTATTTTCAAGCTTTGAGAGCTAATGTAATGTCTTCTGCTGACTTGCTTGGTGCCTGTTATCCCTTCTTTCCCTCCAATTTCTCCCTTTTGTAATGGAAATGTCTAGCTCCTGCCTTTTCCACCATAGTAGTTTGGAAGCAGATAATTTGTATCCTAGATTTCAGAGATGAAGAGGAATTTTTGGATTTTAGACTTGGAGTTGATTTGACTTTTGCTATGATGTGATGGATGCATATGTTTTACATGTGGCAAAGAAATGAATTTTGGGGGGCCAAAGGGTGGAATGTCATGAGTTGAATTGTGTCCCCCCCAAATGTGTGTCAACTTGGCTAGTCCATGATTTCCAGTATTCTGTGATTGCCCACCGTTTTTGTCATCTGATGTGATTTTTCTATGTGTTGTAAATCCTACCTGTATGATGTTAATGACGTGGGATTAGTGGCAGTTATGTTAATGAGGTAGGACTCAATCTACAAGATTAGATTGTGTCTTAAATCAATCTCTTTTGTAATATAAAAGAGAGAAGCTTGCAGAGAGACATGGGGGACTTCATACCATCAAGAAAGCAGTGCTGGCAGCAGAACGTGTCATTTGGACTCAAAGGTCCTGTGCCGAGACACTCATAGACCAGGGGAAGATTGATGACAAGAACCTTCCTCCAGAACCAACAGAGAGAAAGCCTTCCCCTGGAGGTGGCACCCTGAATTTGGCTTCTAGTCTACTAAACTGTGAGAGAATAAACTTCTGTTTGTTAAAGCCATCCACTTGTGGTATATTCTGTTATAGCAGCACTAGATGACAAAGACAGTGCTGCATATATATTCATATATATAATGAGCACATAAGGGGCACAGTTATGAAAAATTCTTAGACATACCCAAATACTTGGTCAACCTGAGTTACTGGGCTTGAACACTAAGGACCATAATCTTGGGGGACATATAGGTCAATTGGCAAAGCATAGTTCATAAAAATAATGTTCTACATCCTAGTTTGGTGAGTACCATCTGGGGTCTTAAAAGCTTGCGAGTGGCCATCTAAAATATAGCTACTGGCCTCTTTCCATCTGCAGCAGAGGAGGATGAAGGAAACAAAAGACTCAAGGAAGCAATTAGTCCATAGGACTAGTGGCCCACACGAACCACAGTTTCCTCTAGCCTGAGACCAAGAGAACTAGATGTACAGGGCTACCACTACCAACTGCTCTGAACAGGGACAAAATAAAAAGTCCTGGTTACAGGAACCAGCACCCCACAGGCCAGATCCACTGGCGTGAGCACAGTGAAGCAAGCAGTGGCATTCGGGACAAATTTTCCACATCAGGAGAGGCAAAGAGTCCACTCATGCATGCAGAATAAGTCAACAGTTGGGCTCTTGAGAAAATAAATACATGCATCTAATCTACCACATGGATCAAAAAAACACCCCTTTGGGAAAAAATTGTTTCCCATTTACCTGACACCTCCCTGCCCTGCACTGGGTCCCAAGCCTGCTTCAGTGATAGCCACTTTCCCTGGACCAGAAGTGGGACATTTCATGTACCCTGAGCCATTCTCCTGGCCTTGGAGAAGGAACAAATTAATAAATGGAAAAAATAATCTGCCAGGTCCCCTAAGCCAGGACATCAGGGCAGAAACAGCTCCCTTGCCTAGGCACAGGCATAAGGGGTCCACAGACTTTTAATGAATTTCACTCCTGTATAGACCTGTGTGGGCCCATTTCAACAGTGTAGGTCCTCATTAGCACAGTACAACAGGGTATATAACTGAAGTCTAACTTCAACTGTTTCACCTATATGGTGGAGAGGCAGGTTCGTGATGTTTGACACTGCTCTGCCTATTAATCAGGCTCCTCACCTACCCACCTTAGGGGTCTGAGGGCTGGTGGCTCCACCCACACCACCTAGTGACCCATGACAAGGGTCCAAGGATAAGTGGTGCTTTCCAATCCTTACAACCAAGAGCACTGGGTGTCCATAGTCTGGCTGCAAAACCCACCCATCTACTTGTTCTAGGGAACATGGACACACTTTCCCCACAGATACTTGGGGCAGTTGTCAGCCTTCTGACTTTCTCAGTGTGTGACCCCCTACTGCAGCCAGATACCTGTGCCTACACCTATCACCCATGCCCCTCTAAGACTGTGGGACAGAGCCTGCACCACACACTTGGTGACCAACTACCTGGACACTTGAGCTGAGTCCAATCAAGAAAAGTAAATGGACTCCTGGGCTCATATACCTAGTAACAGCTCTAACCACCTGGTGGCAGGACATTAGGGCTTCAAAGGTGCCAATAATCAAACTAACTCACTCGAGCAGCTTATTTGGGCATATCAAAAAAAAAAAAAAAAAAAAAGAAGCTAAGATGCAATACGCAAACATTAAATAAATAAATACAGTAACTTACTGATGGCTCAGAGATAACAGTCAATATCAAATCGCATAAAGAGGCAGACCATGATGGTTTCACCAAGCTCCCAAAACAGAGAATCAAGAAATCATCAGGATAAAGAAAACTTCCTGGAACTACCGAAGGTAGAATACAAAAGATTAAGATACAGAACTCTTCAAGACGTCAGGAAGGAGGTCAGGCAAAATGCAGAAAAAGCCAAGGAACACATAAAGCATTAAAGGAACTTTAGAAGATTAGAGAAGAGTATACTGACAAATTTAATAGGCTGCAAGAATCCATAGAGAGACCAAAAAAACAAAAACCTGTCGCCATCAAGTCAATTTTGACTCATAGGGACCCTATAGGACAGAGTAGAATGGCCCCATACGGTTTCCAGGGAGCGCCTGGTGGATTCGAACTGCCGACCTTCTGGTTAGCAGCCATAGCTCTTAACCACTATGCTACCAGGGTTTCCCATAGAGAGACAGCAAACAAAAATCCACAAGATTAACAATAAAATTTCAGAATTAGACAACTCAATAAAAAGTCATAGGAGCAGAATTGAGGCAATGGAAGTCAGAATTAGTGAGACTGAAGATAAAGAACTTGACACCAAAATATTTGAGGAAAAATCAGATAAAAGAATTTTAAAAAATGAAGACAATCTAAGAATGATGTGGGAATCTATCAAGACGAATTACCTATGAGTGATTGGAGAGCCAGAACAGGGTGGGTGTGGGGAGGATAACAGAAAATACAGAGAGAATTGTTGAAGATTTATTGGCAGAAAACTCCCTGATACAGTGAAATATGAGAAGATATCTATCCAAGATGCTCATCAAACCCCACACAAGGTAGATCCCAAAACAAAGCCACTAAGACATATTATAATCAAATTGCCAAAACCAAAGATAAAGAGAGAATTTTAAGAGCGGCTAGGGATAAACAAAAAGTCACTGACAGTCCCCCTTTGTGGATGATATGATACTATACATAAAAACCGAAAAGACTCCATGAGAAAACTACTGGAAGTAACAGAAAGATTCAGCAGAGTAGCAGAATACAAGAGAAACAAAGATCAGTTGGATTCCTATACAACAATGAAGATAAGGATGAAAAGGAAATTAGGAAAACAAAGTCATTTATAAAAAAAAAAAAAAATAGCCCCTAAAAAAATAAAATACCTGGGAATAAATCTAACCAGGGATGTAAAAGACCTATACAAAGAAAAGTACAAAACACTACTGCAAGAAACCAAAAGAGATCTACATAAATGGAAAAAATACTATGCTGGATAGGTAGACTCAACATTGTGAAAATGACAATTCTACCCAAATTGATTTGCAAATACATTGCAAAACTGATCCAAATACCAACAACATATCATCATCAGCCTGTTATTGTTGTTGTTAGGCATCATCCGGTTGGTTCTGACTCATAACGACCCTATGTACAAGAGAACGTAACACTGCCTGGTCCTGCCATCCTTAAGACCATTGTTATGCTAAACCCATTTTTGCAGTCACTGTGTCAATCCATCTCATTGAGGGTCTTCCTCTTTTTGGCTGACCGTCTACTTTACCAAGCATGATGTTCTTCTCCAGGGACTGATCTCTCCTGACAACATGTCCAAAGTATGTAAGACGTAGTCTCACCATCTTTGTTCCTAAGGTGCATTCTAGCTGTACTTCTTCCAAGATAAATTTGTTCTTTAGGCATTCCATGGTATATTCAATATTCTTCGCCAACACCACAATTCAAAGGCATCAATTCTTCTCCTGTCTTCCTTATTCATTGTCCAACTTTCACATGCATATGATGCTATTGAAAATACCATGGCTTGGGTCAGGCACACCTTTAGTCTTCAAGGTAACCTCTTTGCTTTTCAACACTTTAAAGAGGTCTTTTGCAGCAGATTTGCCCAATACAATGCATCTTTTGACTTCTTGACTACTGCTTCCATGGCTGTTGATTATGGATCCAAATAAAATGAAATCCTTGACAGCTTAAATCTTTTCTCCTTTTATCATGATGTCACTTTTTGGTCCCGTTGCGAGGATTTTTGTTTTCTTTATGTTGAGGTGCAGTCCATACTGAAGGCTGTGGTCTTTGATCTTTGTCAGTAAGTGCTTCAAGCCCCCTTCACTTTCAACAAGCAAGGTTGCGTCATCTGCATAACATAGGTTGTTACTGAGTCTTCCTCCAATCCGGATGCCCCATTCTTCTTCATATAAGTCCAGCTTCTCAGATTATTAGGTTAGAAAAAGAAATAAAGGGCATCCAAATTGGTAAAGAAGAAGTAGAAATATCTCTATTTGCAGGTTATATGATCTCATATCACTGGTTGTTTTGGGGTATGATTTCATATACAGAAAACTCTAAAGAATCCACAAGAAAACTACTGAAACTAATAGAAGATTTCAGCAAAGTATCAGGATACACGATAAACATATAAAAATCAGCTGTATTCCTCTACACCAACAAAGAGAATGTCAAAGAGGAAATCACCAAATCAATACCATTTAAAATAGCCCCCAAGAAGATAAAGTACTTGGGAATAGATCTAACCAGAGTCATAAAAGACCTATACAAAGAAACTACAAAACACTACTGCAAGAAACCAAAAGAGACCTACATAACTGGAAAAACATACCTTGCTCACGGATAGGAAGACTTAACATTGTGAAAATGTCTATTATACCCAAAGCAATCTAAAGATAAAATGCAATCCCAATACAAATTCCAATGGCATTTTTTAATGAGATGGAGAAACAAATTACCAACTTCATATGTTATGGGAAGAGGCCCCGAATAGTAAAGCATTACTGAAAAAGAAGAACAAAGTGGGAGGCCTCACACTACCTGATTTTAGAACCTACTATACCTTCACAGTAGTCAGAACTGGTACTGGTACAACAACAGATACATAGACCAATGGAACAGAATTGAGAATCCAGATGTAAATTCATCCACTTATCAGCACCTGATATTTAACAAAGGCCCAAAGTCCATTAATTGTGGAAAATGCAGTCTCTTTAACAACTGGTGCTGGCATAACTGAATATCCATAATTGGATATCCACCTGCAAAAAAAAAACCTAACTCAAAATAGATCTCAAATGATAAAGATTGTGGAAGAAAAAATAGGGACAATGCTAGGAGCCCTAATGAGGGCATAGACAGTATACAAAACATTACTAACAATGCATGAACATCAGAAGAGAAACTAGACAACTGGGAGCTCCTAAAAATCAAATACTTATGTTCACCTAAAGACTTCACCAAAAGAGTAAAAACATTACCTACAGAATGGGAAAAAAAAATGGGCTATGACAAGCCTGATCAGCATCTAATCTCTAAAATCTACAAGATAATTCAAAACGTCAAAAACAAAAAGACAAATAACCCAATTAAAAAATGGGCAAAGGATATCAACATGCTCCTCACCAAAAAAGACACTCAGGTGGCTAACAGATACGTGAGGAAATGCTCATGATCATTAACCATTAAAACCATGCAAATCAAAACTACAATAAGATACTATCTCGCCCCAACAAGGCTAGCATTAATCCAAAAAACACAAAATAATAAATATTGGAGAGGTTGTGGAGAGACTGGAACACTTATACACTGATGGTGGAAATGTAAAATGGTACGACCATTTTGGAAATTGGTTTCGTGTTTCCTTAAAAAGCTAGAAATAGAACTTGCACAGGATCCAGCAATGCCACTCCTTAGAGAAATAAGAGCCCTCGCATGAATAGATATATGCACACCCATATTCATTGCAGTACTGTTTACAATAGCAAAAAAATGGAAACAGGCAAGGTGCCCATCAATGGACGAATGGATAAACAAATTATGGTATATTCATACAACGATAAAGAACAGCAATGAATCCTTGAAACATCTCATAACACGGATGAATCTGGAAGGTATTATGCTGAGTGAAATTAGTTACTCGCAAAAGGACAAATATTGTATGAGACCACTATTATAAGAACTCAAGAAAAGGTTTAAACACAGAAGAAAACATTCTTTGAGGGTTACAAAAGTGAGGAAGGAGGGAGACGGAAATACACTTACTAGGTAGTAGAAAAGAATTATCTTAGGTTAAGGGAAGGACAACACACGATACAGGGGAAGTTAGCACAACCAAAAGCTAAGAAGTTTCCTGAAAACAACCAAAAACTTTGAGGGACAGAGTAGCAGGGACAGGGATCTAGGGACCATGGTTTCAGGGTATTTCTAGGTCAATTGGCATAACAAAGTGTATTAAGAAAACATTTTGCATCCCACCTTGGTGAGTGGTGTCTGGGGTCTTAAAAGCTAGCAAGAGGCCTTCTAAGATGTATCAATTGGTTTCAACCCACCTGGAGCAAAAGAGAATGAAGAACACTAAGATGTAAGGAAAATATGAGCCCAAGAGACAGAAATGGCCACATAAACCAGAGACTCCATCAGCCTGAGACCAGAAGAACTAGATCGTGTCCAGTGACCATCAACAACTGCCCTGACAGGGAACACAACAGAGAATCCCTGATAGAATAGGAGAAAAGTGGGCTGCAGGCCTCAAATTCTAGTAAAAAGACCAGGCTTAATGGTCTGACTGAGACTGGAGGGACCCCAGAAAACATTGTCTCCGGACTCTCTGTTAGCCCAAACTTAAAACCATTCCCAAATCCAACTTTTTAGACAAAGATTAGCCTGAACCATAAGACACAAAATGATACTGGTGAGGAGTGTGCTTCTTAGTTCATGTAGACACATGAGACTATGTGGGCAGCTCCTGTCCAGAGGCAAGATGAGAAGGCAGAGGAGGACAGGAGCAGGTTGAATGGACATGGGAAACACAGGGTGGAGAGGAGGAGTGTACTGTCACATTATGGGGAGAGCAGCTAGGGTCACATAACAATGTGTGTATAAGTTTTTATATGAGAAACTGACTTGAATTATAAACTTTTACTTAAAGCACACACACACACACACACACACACACACAAAGTCCTGGTTAGAATGGAATAAAATGTAGGACAAAACTCGAATTAGTCAAAAAGACTAGACTTACTGGGTTGATAGAGACTAGAAGAACCCCCGAGACTATCACCCTAAGACAATGTTTTAATGTGGAACTGAAGCCACTCTCAGAGGTCATCTTTCAGCCTGATAGGTTGACCTATAAAATAAAGAAAAATGCTGATGAATATGATCCTTAGAACAATCAACTAAACAAGACCAAATAGGCAACATTTGCCCAGAAGCAAAGATGAGAAGGTAAGGAGGGGCAGGGAAACTGGAGAGATGGAAGCAGGGAAGGCAGGGTGAGAATGGAGAGTGATGACACATTGCGTGGATAACACCAATGTCATGGCACAATTTGTGTATGAATTATTGAATGAGAAATTGATTTGCAGTGTAAACTTTCACCTAAAATACAATAAAATGTTCAAAAATAAATAAAAAATAAAGAGGATAGGGACAAAATCAGTCTGGGAAGCCATGGGCTGTGTGGAGGCTGTGGATGGGATTTCAGTAATTCAGCAACAGTGCACTAAAGGGCAGAATTTATCTATGGTCTAGAGCGTTTTGAATACTAATGGGCATGAGGAATAACTGAGAATTTCTTGAAACTTATTTCTTCAGCTTGTAATTTTTTTTAACTCCTTGTATGTTTAAAACTGTATCTAGAACTAAACAAATAAAGAAAATTTTTATTATTTCAAAAGTTTGAGGAAATGTCAAAGCCTGTGTTCCTTCTGCAGTGAGTGGACCTCATAGAAGAGTGCCTCAGGAGAGGTAACAGCTAGTGGGGGGATGGGGAGGTAGAAAGAAGGCAAAGGATCCTTTGCTGAAGCAGAAGAGAAAAAATGGCTCCATAAATTGACAGGCAGGAAGAAAAACTAAGAAGAGAACGTGTTTTGAGGCAAGTGATCACACCTTTGTCTTCCTACTTTCATTTCGCACTAAAGCATATCTTACTTGCGATCCTCCCCCTCCCATCTTTCATCAATGTTCTTCATCCCAAAACCTTCATTCCTGAAATGATAGCCCCACCTCAATCTCCCACATGCGTCTCCCAATTGTTAGAAATTTCTCTTAGAACTCATACGATAAATGTTGGTAAGAGTCTGTACATTATAATGCAATATAATGTGGAGCCAAGTGGGAAATGAGTAAGTCACCACCTGTACTACTAAAGAAATGGATTTGAAAAAAATTTTGGAATAGCATCCATTTGTTAATCCAGGATCATCTGTATGTAAATAAATGCACAATTCATTTAGAAGAAAATAGGCCAATTCACAATTATTGTTGTTGATTGCCATTGAGTTGGCTCTGACTCATGGCAATCTTATGTATAAACATTGGCCAGTCCTGAATCATCTTCTTGATTGTTGACCTGTTTCAGTCCATTGTTGTGGCTCTTATGTCATTCCCTCTTTTTGAAGGTTTCCTTCATTTATGATGACCCTCTATACCAAACATGATGTCCTTTTCTAGCAAAGGGTCTGTTCAAAGTAAACAAGACAAAGTCTCCCTATCCCACCTTCTAAGGAGCATTCTGGTTGTATTTCTTCTAAGATTGATGTGTTGGTTCTTTTGGCAGTCCACAAAAGGTTAAGAAAGAAAGAAAAAAACTTGTAAAAAGTTAAAACTTCTATGACCCAGTTATTGGGCATTGAGTAGACAAATAAAAGAAACTTAAAAAAAAAAAAAAACACAAAAATGAGTCTAGAACTACAGTACGATCCAGCAGTCCCACTCCTTGGGATATATCCTAGAGAAATAAGAGCCTTTACACGAACAGATATATGCACACCCACATTCATCGCAGCACTGTTTACGATAGCAAAAAGATGGAAGAAACCAAGATGCCCATCAACAGACGAATGGATAAATATATTATGGTATATTCACACAATGTAATACTATGCATCAATAAAGAACAATGATGAATCCGTGAAACATTTGATAACATGGAGGAATCTCGAAAGCATTATGCTGAGTGAAATTAGTCAGTTGCAAAAGGACAAATATTGTGTAAGGCCACTATTACAAGAACTTGAGAAATATTTTAAACAGAGAAGGAAATATTCTTTGATAGATACGAGAGGGGGAAGGAAGGAAGGAAGGGAGAGGGATATTCAGTAATGTAGATAGTAGATAAGAACTACTTTAGGTGATGGGAAAGACAACACACAATACAGGAGAAGACAGCACAACTGGACTAAACCAAAAGCAAAGCTTCCTGAATAAACTGAATGCTTCGAAGGCCAGCATAGCAGGGGTGGGGGCTTGGGGACCATGGTTTCAAGGGACATCTAAGTCAATTGGCATAATAAAATCTATTAAGAAAACATTCTGCATCCTGCTTTGGAGAGTGGCATCTGGGGTCTTAAACGCTAGCAAGCAGCCATCTAAGATGCATCAATTGGTCTCAACCCACCCGGACCAAAGAAGAATGAAGAATACCAAGGACACAAGGTAATTACGAACCCAAGAGACAGAAAGGGCCACATAAACCAGAGACTACATCAGCCTGAGAGCAGAAGAATGTGATGGTGCCTGGCTATAACCGATGACTGCCCTGACAGGAAACATAATACAGAACCCCTGAGGAAGCAGGAGAACAGTGGGATGCAGACCCCAAATTCTCATAAAAAGACCAGACTTAATGGTCTGACTGAGACAAGAAGGACCCTGGTGGTCATAGCCTCCAGACCTTCCATTGGCCCAGGATAAGAACCATTCTCAAAGTCAACTCTTCACACAGGGATTGGACTGGATAATGGGATGGAGAGGGATGCTGGTGAGGAGTGAGCTTCTTGGATTAGGTGGACACTTGAGGCTAGGTTGGCACCTCTTGTCTGGAGGGGAGATGGGGGGGTATAGGGGGTTAGAAGCTGGCGAAATGGACACGAAAAGAGAAGGTGGAGGGAGGGAGCAGGTTGTCTCATTGGGGGAGAGCAATTGAGCGTATGTAGCACGGTGTATGTAAGTTTTTGCATGAGAGACTGACTTGATTTGTAAACTTTCACTTAAAGCACAATAAATTTTTTTTAAAAACACACAAAAATGAGTCTAGCAATCTGTTTAGCCATAGCAGATTAATGTTAGAAGGCAAAGACACACAATGAGAAGAATAATGAGGAAACAGAGTTTTTAATAAACAGTTATTAAATACAGCCAAGTGATCTTAGACAATTCATTCTCACTGAGGACCTTCCATGCAAGACATGTTACTCAGAGCTTTGGGAATTCCCTGTACCAATCCTCTAAGAACCCACAAATAATAGATTAGTGTCTTTGTAAGCTCTGCAGGGGAAAAAAACCATTTCCATGGACAATTTATTGTCAAATAGCTGAACAGGAACTTCTGTTAACAGAAAAAATTATGACAGTGAATAAAGACACTAATCATTTGATTCCATCATTGCTGTATAGTGGGAAATAATGTGATTTTTTCCAACAGCCTTCATCATCTACTTCCCATACTTAGTGTTAAGTTGTAATGACTACCATCATTGAGGTCTTCATAGAGACTCTACTATAATAAAACTGCAGCCAATTCAATGCTGTTTTGCATATAAATGGGAAGCAAAATAAATACAAATTATTCTGCATGCTATGATGGTGAATGAGGAACAGTTTATAAAAGAAACTACTTGCCAGATTTCTGCTGTATATTTTTCTTCCTCTATTCCTTTCTCTAAGTTGCACTAAGAGGCATTTCTTCTCCTCTAGGGCCCTCTTTCCAGAGTGTTTATAAAATTGCTCACAAATTTAAGGTCTTATGAATGATGTCTTACACTTTAGACCTGGATTTTACTTAGGTCTCCAGGGCTATTGAAACAAAAGGTGAAAAACAGTACAGCATGATTCCTAAGCAAACAGCCTCATCCAGGAACATTCAGAGGGATCCCAGGCTGTCTTACTCCTGTCTCGTTTGTTGTTGTTCTTAGAAGCCATCTGCCGGTCCTCTACTCATGGCAACCCCATACATGATGGAATGAAACACTGACTGGTCCTGTGCCAACTCCATGATTGGTTGTAGATTAGACAGTTGTGACCCATAGGGTTTTCATGGCTGATTTTTGGAAATTTATCACTGGGTCTTTCTATTTCACCTTAGTCTGGAAGCGCCACTGAAACATGTTCGGCATTACAGCACCGTGAAAACCCCCACTAAGGGATGTTGGCGGCTCTGCATGAGGCGCATTGGCTGGGAGTTAAACCCAGGTCTTTCCACACGGAAGATCTCGTGTATGGTACAACCACTGTCCCCCACTTATCTCTTATTGCCTGAAAAGGTACCCATAGTACCAGTTGTCATCAGGTCAAACCCAACTCATGGTGACCCTATGTGTTGCAAAATAGAACTGTGTACCATATAGGGTTTTCTATTGTGCTCCTTAGAGCTTTCAACTGCACTCTGTAAAGTTTTCAGGACTGTGACCTTTCAGAAACAGATCACCACACTTTTCTTCCAAGGCATTCTGGGTAGGTTTGAACCTCCAACCTTTTGGTTAGTAGCCGTGGATGTTTGTGCCACCTGAAAATATAGGATCTGGGAAATGGCAGTGCTGTTCCCAGCACTATTTCTGTCCAATAGAACCATTCTGAAAAGAGTCTGCTAGTTATCATTTACGTACATCAGAAATGGCAGGGTGGCAAGTGTGAGAAAGCTGTGGCCTTGGTGATTTTGCCCGTTGCTGGCTCTATGGCACCTGATTAAGTCATTTATCTCACTCAGTTTCCTGCTTTATAAAATGGGAGGGCAAGAGCTACTTCATAGGGTTGATGTGAAGATCAAATAAGAGGCCACCTTGAAAACCACAAAGCACCGTACAAAAACAAGGCAGTTTTACCAGTTCAGAGCAGTGATTGTCCCACCTGATCAAATTTCAACTTGCAGTGACTTCCGGCTTTTCAAGCATGAGGCTTTCTGCCTTTCCTCATGTCTTAGTCATCTAGTACTGTTATAACTGAAATACCACAAGTGGGTGGCTTTAACAAACAGAAGTTTATTCTCTCACAGTCCGATAGGCTAGAAGTCTGAATTCAAGGTTCCAGCTCTAGGGGAAAGCTTTCTCTCTCCGTCAGCTCTGGAGCAAGGTTCTTGTCATCAGTCTTCTTGGGTCTAGGAGCATCTTAGCACAGGAGCCTCAAGTCCAAAGTACGTGCTCTGCTCCTGGGGCTGTGCTCTTGGTGGTATAAGGCCCCCACGACTCTCTGCTCACTTCTCTCTTTTATATCTCAAAGATATTGGCTTAAGACACTATCTAATCTTGTATACCTCATCAATATAACTGCCACTAATCCATCTTATTTCATCATAGTCATAGGGTATACAATACATAAGGAAATCACATAAAATGCTGGACAAATACAAAATACTGGGACTCATGGCTCAGCCAAGTTAACAGATATTTTGCGGGGACACAATTCAATCCATGACGCCTCATAGAGTAGTTTGTGATCTATAAATACAATCTGTGTACAGGAGCCTGGTTGAGTTTTTCATAGAGTCTAAATCATTTTTAAGTGTATCTCCTCTGTTTACTACAAAGTATCATACAGACTAGAATACTTGTAATGGCTTCCTCTTAGTTGGCCATACATCACTGTTGGCCATTGGGCATTGTTGTTAGTTGCTGTGGAATTGGCTTCAACTCGTAGTGACCTTATGTATAACAGAACAAAATGTTGCTCAGTCCTATGCTATCTTCATGATCAGTGCATAGGAAAAAGAGTCATAAATCATAGACTTTTAGAATTGGAAGAGACTTTAAGATCATCAAATTGCTTTTATTTACATTTATGGATGTTTAGTCTTTGCTGATAAATGGTCTTTAGGCCTAGATTGCGTTCATCTGCTTCTTTGAGTCTCAGATATTACATTGCTTGAGGGACATGGGAGAAGGGAACTTCACTATCATTCATTGTTCTCCGCCCAGCACTGTGGCTATCCATCCAGTGTTTGGTGCCCACTTATAGTCACTAAAGAAACTATTCTTAATAACCACAATAATAAGTCCCAATATGGATATGAAATGTTCCCTTATTGTGGCAACCGTTAAGTAATGCGCAAGTGGTATAAGAAAATTTTATTTGTATAAGTTTATTTAAGAGGTGAGCAAAGTCTTGGGGGCTGAAGTTAGAACCCCACTCTGGTTTGTTACTATACACATTTTTTTTTGAGGGGTGGGGTTTAGATGGTATTTAGACACCATTTCTAAATTATTCTCAACTTTCTAGGTATGTGGAGTCCAGAGGCATCTGGATCCTGACAAGCTGCAGCCAAAGGTCAATGTCCCTGTGGATGCCAGCAGCTAATTACAAGGCACAGTACAGGACTCTGACCTTGAGTCTCAGAGCTAGGAAGTAATCAAGTCAAGGACAAAAAACTAAGTCTTGAATCTCCAGTCAGCAGGTGGCTGGATCCAAGATATCAGGTAGAATAAGACAAAGAACTGGTGATGTGATGCCAAAGTGAGTTCAATGCCAGGACAGGTAGGTACTTGCTTCTAAGCCCCAGCTTTGGTTATATTTTAACATTTCTGAAATCAAGGTGCATCTCATAATCATGCCAAAAGAGATAAAGCAGTGGTGTGGTTATCAGGGACAGAGCTGGTGCAAACGTAAATGCTCAGACAGACAGATCCACACCTCTGATTGTCAGGCCATTTGTGCTTTTTTAATCTGTAGCACCCCAAACCAAAAAAAAAAAAACAAACCCATTGCCACTGAGTCAATTCCAATTCATAGTGACCCTATAGGACAGAATAGAACTGCCCTATAGAGTTTCTAAGGCTGTAATCCTATGGAATCATACTGCCCCATCTTTCTCCCTTAGAGCAACTGGTGGGTTTGAACCAGCAACCTTTCAGTCAGCAGCCGAGCCCTTAACCACTGTGCCACCAAAGTTCTTGGCTATAGCACCGCACACAGGACAATAGTAATTTCAATTCCAATCCTTAAGTATCATATTAAATTGCTTCAAAACACCTTTAATCTGATGGATTGAAACAAAAAGTTATTGGGGATGCAAATGATTGCCTGTCACCTGCCAGAGAATAGAAATGTCCAAATATCTCAGAATATGTCATAAAATTTTCCAAATGAAATGGGTTTATGTGACAAATTCATGTATCACATGGTTGAGCAGCTGTCAAAATCTTGCACCTGACTTTGACAAGAAGCTGTTTAACGCTCCAGAAGTTCAATTAAGGAAACATGTAAAACTGCAAGAGTAACCAAAAGGAAATCCAGATGATACCCTAGTATTAACTGGCATTCCTTAAAATTATGCTGTCTACCCTAAGCATGACAAAGAGGTCAAGATGTTCAGACATAATTTTAAATAAAGAAAGTAATCAAGATGCCCACAAGTAGTTCCAGAGACTCAGACTGGGAGACAGCTTAGACACAAGCCTTGACTGTGACATTGAGGAAGAATGCTTACTGAAGAACAATTACAGAATTCCTCTGAGGAAGAGAACTACGTTTGTTTACAAGGAATGCCTTGACAAGCCAGCTTGGTGCAAACATTGAGTGAGACTGTGGGCGCGGACTCCTGCTAGTGCCAAAGCTTTATGGAAGAGGGAGACAAGAGGAAAGGGGACAAGCAAAGATGAAAGGGAACAGGGAGGAGACAGGCTGGGAGATGGTAGGAAGCTGGATGGTAGGCAACATGCTCTCTCCCGAAGACCTGTAAAATTTCCAGCTAAGTTATTAAAACCACTAAATGCCTGATGGAGGCCCCGTGTGGTGCAAGCAGTTTATGAGCTCGCTGCTAACCAAAAGGTTGGAGGATTGCGTTCACCCAGAGGTGCTTCAGAAGAAAGTCTGGTGATCTACTTCCAAAACATCAGCCATTGAAAACCCCACGGAGCACAGTTCCACTCTGACACACATGGGGTCACCACGAGCTGAAGCCGACTTGACGGCAACTGGAAAAATGCCTGAATTAGTGGAATTGGGGTGCAACTGTGAAAGCGCTGAGTTTCAGGACTCAATTGACATTGAGTACAACAGGCCCGACCCGTGCAAATAGGAGCTAAAGACGTCCAGCCCTTGAGAATTCTCAGAAGTCAAGAGGCTTTGAAATGACAAGTTACGCAAGTCTGGATTTGAGTTCATTTCATTTTCAACCCCTGGGAGGTATTACATGACAACTGAGTTACTACATATTGATGACTAACGTCAGTTAAAAATATATATAAATAATTAGACATATACATGTACACATATACGTACACATACACGTATGCGTGTGTGTGTATATATATATATACTGTAGTGTTTCTTTCTTCCTTGGAAGAGCTATTATGAGATCACTAGTAAATTATACAGTCTGTTAGAACTGAGGAAATGTGGTCTTTGTCCTCTGGACGGTTTTACTCTTCTTTCTTGGTTGTGAGTGATTGTAGGCATCCAGGTGTTTGCAGTAAGTTGGTGCAGAGACTTGCTAAGGAAACACAGACGTGCTCTGCATGACTGGAGTCCAGCAACAATAACTGAGATTATAGAGAGACTCTTATCTGTCTGCTTTGTGGCTGACTCTGAGCAATTTGAGGAAGAATGCTTGGTTATCAATAGGCTGTGAACCATCCTTAGATGGATATAAAAATCGAACATTTGTTAGCCTATATTCTGTGCTAGAGAAATCATAACAAGACTTTTGTTGTTGTTGTTGTTTTGTCTGTTACCTATTTTCGTAATTCTATTCAGCAGTTACGTGGTGAAATTTTTTTATTTGTGCTAATTTTCAAAGAACATAAATTTTTTAACCCTAATTTGTGGAGTCAAAAAAAGAAAGTATAAAAAGTATCTTAACCACAAGAGTTAGCCCAGGATCTTGAAAATAGTGAAGGCAGTCTTGCAAGAGTCACAGCATGTATGTGAGCAGGATTCCTTCACACTCAAAAGCGCTTGAGTCTTAGATCAGCACCATAGTAAATGCAGTAAAAAGGAACACACCCCCGTCCAAAAATTTATGATAAGAGAAAAAAAATGATATGAATTTTGCATTGCCTATTTTACAAAAGCTTAGATTTAAAGATGATAGCAATATATATATGCATATAATTGAGTGCAATTAATATGTACCATGCACAACAAGTGTAGGACAGTGACCCACATCTGGGAGAGTTAGATGTGTTCTGAGAATCAACAATAGAATAGACAGCTAGGGAGACAAGCTCAGAAAAAAGGCTTGAAAAACGTAGAAGTAGACAGTGACATAAAAAAAAGCAGACAAGAGGGTGTTTTGAACGTAGACAAGAGTTTGAATGAAGTGAGAGAAGATTGACAAAGAACCTGGTCTTAGGGAAAGAGCCCCAACACCAGAAAGAGTGAAAATATGAACGCAGGTGCAATTTACATGTCTCCCTCCTGCTCCCAGTCTAGCTTGGTCTCAGGTAGGAAGTCTCCAACCTACTAATAGAGACAAATAAATTCATCAGCTGAAGCAGAATGAGAAATTGAGTAATTAGGTTTTCCCATCATATGAACATAATAATCATTCCTGCCATTTTAATAATACTTTGCAGTTCATGATGTATTTTTCACTTAAAAAAAAAAATCCCATTGCCATCGAATCTATTTAAGCCCACAACAACCCAAGAAGGTAAGTAGGGCAGATTTATTGTTCCTATTCTACAAGTGAAGAAATGAGGTTTGAAGAAGTTAATTGGTTTGCCCAAAGACAGAGAGCTGCTATGCAGGTAAGTTGGGGTTCAAGCCTGGGTCTTTTGACTCCAAAACATTTCATCTTTCCACTGCTTCATTTACTTTGTGACATAATCAGAAAGAAGGAAAATACAATCTCCCCTTGGGGCTGAGAGATCTAATTCTGGCCTTCCTGCAGTTTCCCAGTATAAGTTCTCCCCTTCTTCTACAGTAATAATAACAACAACAAAATGGTTGCCATTGATTTGATTCCAATTCATGGCAACCCCACGTGAGGATGAGTAGAACTGTGCTCCATAGAGTTTTCAATGGCTGATTTTTCAAAAGTAAATTGCCAGGCCTTTCTTCTGATGTCTCTGGGTGGACTCAAACCGCTAGCCTTTCAGTTAACAGCCAAGCACTTAACCATTCACATCAGAATGACCCCATAATAGAGTCCATGAAGTCTAGATGGACATATTTCCCAGTCTCCCAGGAGCTAGGAATGGCTACATGACTAAGAGATTATGCCCTTAAAGGGAAAATTGTGCTATGCTCCCTCACTTGTTCTTTTTTCTCCATCTGCTGCTTTAAATGTGGTCACGGTGGCAAGCCATCCTCTATGAGGTGATCACTCTAGGAATGGTGGAGCAGACTCCAGATTACGGAGGAAGACTGTTTTTAGACGAGGTAACAAAAGCCTGAGTCCCTGACTCCAGAAATCTTCCATACCAGCCCTGAACTCCTTGTCTCTAGATGGTTCTAGATCAGGGGTTGAGACAGATAATAAGTATTTTAGTCTCTGTGGGCATTATGGTACTAAACCCTACTACCATTATAGCATGAAAGAAATAATAGACTATCCATAAATAAATGGGCATGACTATGTTCCAATGAAACTTCATTCACAAAAAATAGGCAGTGGGCTAACTCCTGTTCTAGATTATTGCATGAAAGAAAAACAAACTGCCATTGGTTAGGCCATTGACTCAAGATCATTTCACAAATCATCTGACACATGCCAAATGTGACAAGACTGAGTGCAGCCTACTCCAATATTATTGAAATATTTGCAAGATAGTTTCTAAGGTAATGCTTTGCCATGCCTTCTAAGTCACCCCCCAAAGTCCCACATGGCAACACCACACTGCTAGCAGACTGATGATCACAGCATTTTTATCTGCGACTTAGTGACCTCTCTATTCCTTCTCACAAAATGCCTTTTCATCTACTCTTCCAATGTCTGGCCAAAAGTCTACAGCCTCTGTTGTGTTCCAAAAGGGCTGTGTTTATACAGTTATCACAACTCAAGTGCTTACAAGAGCCAGGCAGGAAAAAGAAATGACTGAAACAATCAGGGTAAAATGCAACAGAACACAGCAAGATTGGTGGGGAATTCAAGGGTCCTTGTTCCATGGAAAATATTCAAGTTCAAACATTTGTAAAAACATTATAAAGTTCAAACAAAGCATTTCTGCAGGTAAGACCTCTAATTTATATTAGACTTGGGTTCATCTATCCAGCCCCGCCATGCGGCAAGAGTTCATCTTTGCTTCCCAAACCTTTAGTGCCTCGCTCGTAAGTGGATGCTTAGGAGTTGTTTGCTAAATTGAATTATAAAGTATTATTCTAAAATTGTAAAATATTATACATGATCCAATGAGAACAAAGTGAACACTTTACTGTGTCTGTGATCAATTAGCTCAGTTGTTAGAGATTCTCTTCCTTGGCCACAGACTGAAAGTTGAGCACAGGGATAGCTGGATTGCAAATGCATGGCCTGGGTCAGGGCCAACAGATCAGTGCAAATCCATCAATACTTCTGGAAAAGCAACTCAAAGGAGAGACCCCACAGAGAATGGCTAAGGAGTTCTCCTTCATAAGTGATGAACAGAGTATTATGGGAATATGGCAGTAAAAGCACTGTCAGGTATGGTGAAGGATCCTATTTAAGAAATAATGATGCTTAACTATGACATAAGTTATGATGGCCCTTCCATTATGTGATCGTCTCCTTCTTAAGAAAATAAATGAAGATACATTTTAATATACCTTTTCAGTATATCACTCTAAAAAGTATATGAAATGAAGAGACATTTCATTATGATCAAGTTTATCATAAGGGATTGTGATAGTTGACTAAGACAGTGACATATATTAAAAAACTAGGATCCTTTGGAAACGTTTTCAAATTTTATGCTCCATACTCACGTCTATCTTCTAAAATCACTCCAATATATCAGCCAATCCAGAACAGATTAATGTCCCATTAGAATGGAGACCTTCGCATTAGCAATGCAAAACTATTTACCTCCTTTTGACGGGAGAGATAGCTAAGTGCCTAAACACATAAAAAGTAGCTCAGACCTGGGCAGATATAGCTCTGGCAGTGTTCTTGCCTGTTTTCCCACTTTTGCCTATTCTGTAATATTCCTTGGACTCAGGCAGACATGCTTCTGGCAGCATGCTCGTTCGTTTCCCACTTTTGCCTCTTTGAACATATGCCGAATAAAATCTTTCTTTTTGCTTTACTATATCTTTGTGGTGATTTTACCCTAGGATAATTAATGACATAGTCATGGCAGGAATTTCTGAAGCCACAAATTCATTTGAACTCGAGGAAACCTGGACTGCAGAGCAGAAGCCGGTGAATAGAGGTCTTATCTTCTGGACGCCACAGGTTCACACTCTACATCCCTTCAATACCGATGGGATAAGTGCTCTTGGAAAATAAGACTTTGCTTATTCTTTTTTGTTCTCTTTCTGATGTGTTCTAAAGTTTTGTTTGGCATATTGTTTGAAAACCAGTTGTCTGATTAAAGAGACTCTTTCTTAGAGTTTTGCTTGATTGTTTGGTTAAGAGTGACATTTAGTAACTCTTTTGGTGAACTGCAGTTCAGTGTCCAGATTCAGGTGTTTGAAACATTAAAGAGGTAATTCTATTTTCAAATAGCTCTGGGTCATTATAAGCTGCAAAATTCAGGCATATTCAACCAGTAAAAGCCATGAGGGTGGCCACTGGCTCTCATCATGAGTATTAAAAGACCGTATAACAACCAGTTGCCATAGAATCAATACCAACTCATGGTGACCATATGTGTTGCAGTGTGGAACTGCACTCCATAAGGTTTTCAGTGATGGTGATCTTTCAGAAGTATATTGCCGGGCCTTTCTTTTGAGGCATTTTTGGTTGACTCGAACAGCAGAACTTGCAGTAAGCAAATAAGCTCTTAGCCATTTGCACAACCCAGGGGCTCTCTCTCTCTCTACATATGTATTTTTAAAAAATGTTAGAAAGAAATGCAACAATATTCAGTGTTTCTCTCTGGGTGATGGAACTACAGTTTATTTTCATTTTCTTATTGATATTTTTAGCTAATTTTAAATTCTCTTCAATGTGCAAATGTTACTTTTATAATTTTTAAAATAAACTTAATTTTTAAAAGAATGTGTATAAAGTACTCAGCTCTTAATAAGTGCTAAATAAATGATAGGCTATATTTTTATCTAAATAAAAATGTAAGAAAGAACCTGGTAATATAATACTTTTTTATAGTTTTAAAATGACACAATAATATTTAAGAGAATTATTTTACTATAACCACCTTAAACAAAATAACCCACATTAATTTGAAGATGTCAGTTCAATTTAACTTAATTTGTTAAAAAAGTTATTGAGTTGGACTATGTGGAAGGCAACTTGCTAAATCTTTTACAGATGTGAAAAAAGCAGTAGATACTGCACAAAAGAAACTTACAATCCAGTAAGGAAGATAAAAGGAGTCCTGGTTACACAGTGGTTAAGTGCTCAGCTGCTAACTGAAAGGTCGGCAGTTCAAACCCAACAGCCACTCTGTGGGAGAAAGATGTGACAATCTGCTTCTGTAAAGGTTTACAGCCTTGGAAACTCTATAAGGTGGTTCTACTCTGCCCTATAGGGTTGCTGGGAGTCAGAATTGACTCGATGGCAGTGGGTTTGGTTTGGATGAGGAAGATGAGTGGTCACAAATGTTAAGAATTACAATGAGAGTTTCAATACTATTAGATAAACCATAGTTAGGTTTCCAATCAACCAACCAACCATTGCTGTTGAGCTGATTCCAACTCATAGCTTCAGGAATGCCCAAATCCTGCTTCTGGCTTCAGGTAATCAGTGTAATTTGAACTGAGATTTCTGGCAGGCAGATAAGAGCGAAGGGCTGGAGTAGGAAGATTCCAGATGGAAGTAAGAGCTGAAATAGTAGAAGATGGTGGAAACATAGAGTGATGGCCATTTGGACTTGAATCTACCTTATTCAGTAAACACTGGAGAGCCATTGAAAGCTTTGGTTTGAGTGGACTTTTTTTGGGGGGGGAGGGGTTATTCAAGGAGCAGACACTGCTGATCAGTTATTCCTGGAGACTCTGTCAGGTGTAGAGAGAGAGAGAGAAATTGGAGAGACATTGACTGGATTAATTACATAGTAAATTACTAAGGAAGGTTGTAAAAGTTTTCCCTGAGATTGCTTAGCCAACACTGTATTACAAAGGTGTAAATCTTGCCTTTAAAATATTGTCTCTGGTTTACATTCTCTGTTGTAGCAATTTAAGCTTCTTTTTTAATTAAATTGTATATTTTAAAAAGAATCTAGTCTACTGTTTCTTCTTACAATATCCTTTTATACAACCACCTTGATGAGTAAAAGCAACCCAACTGAACACTGATAGAAAAGCAAATCAAAACAACTCATATTACGTGAAAATACCATCATCTCTAATGCAGACTACATTTTGTTTCTCCTTCCTTAGTCCTGGAAAAAAAAAAACTAAAAATACCCATGTAGATAGATGGGATAGTTTGATTTTCCCCATTAATTCATGTATCCACAGATGAATATTACTTATTGCTAAAATGAGACACAGTTCAGTGAAAATTACAGCAAAAAAAAAAGATATTAGCCACTAGTGCATTAGAGCAAGGCTTAGCAAAGCTACATTAAAAACATTAATGCCCATTAAATGCATTATTTACAGTGAAATTCACTGTAGAAATCCATCCAGTCTATAAAGTGGGAGAAAGGTGGCTATGAAAGGGGAGGTAGGAAAAGAGGGTCTTCATGAAGCCTCACCTGTAAGAGCCTTCTTAATTCGTAGGCAGATCGATTTAGGAAGGAGCACATAGGAAGTTCAGGCTCTGAAAAGGTAGACGCTTAGAACTATCTGTGCCCAAACACCTCTTGGAAAGTCTTCATATATGCCTGGATGTGCTAGTACCTCGGTTTGAAGATTACTGGCTGAGACCATTGGAGCAAACCAGTCTCCAATGGGAGAAGACCAGTCAATGCACATAGAACACAAGACAGGGAAGAAAGTGGGCAGAGTCAGAGGAATATCAGAATCACTTAATGTTGAGCTAAATAACAACTGGCATGTTGTTCATTAAGCTCTGATTCATGACAACCACAAGCACAAAAAACAAAACATTGCCCAGTCTTCACCATCTTCATGATTGTTGGTGTGTTTGTGGTAATCTTCTAGAAAGCACTATATTGGACAATGTTTTATTGCTATCCATAAGGTTTTCACTGACTAATTTTTGAAAGTAGAATACCAGGCTTTTCTTCTTCATATGTCTTAGTCTGGAAGCTCTATGGAAACCTGTTCATTATGGATGACCCTGCTGGTGTTTGAAATACTGGTGGCATAGCTTCCAGCGTCATAGCAGCATGCAAGCCACCACAGTACAACAAACTGAAAGATAGGTGGTGAAATAACCATTATAAATACTGCTTATGTTCATCTCTGCTTGGAAACTAGGCTTCAGGAAGATCTGAGCTTGCAGGTAGACACCAAATTAGCCCAGCTGTCAGTAAAGAGGCCAGAAAGAAGCCAGTTAAGCAACGACACTATATTAATTTCTTCTGATTTCTGTCTACAAACTGCTGCCTATTACACCTTTTGTCAGGAACTCAAGTGCCTCCCTTAGACAGATGCATACCTTTCAGAATACTGGTACCATGAACAGAGACCAGCATAACTTGGTCTTTGTAAGTTGCCAACCAAGAAAAGCAGAAAGGCACAGCCATCTCTCCTCTCAGGCTGCATCTCTGTGTGATTTCTGAGCATCACAAAGAGCAAGGTCAGAGCAATACCAAGCCTAAAGGCTGAACCATCTCACACTCTGCTAATTGGGTCTTTTCTCTGATTTTTTGACATCGACCTGCATATGTCACCCAGGAAAATTGGTTAAGGCTTAGGAAACAATAATCACACAGTTCTTAGGAGGGAAAATAGGCAAAACTGAATTTGAATATAATTGAAGTGAAGACCCAAAAGGATGCTGTGATCATTAAGGCTGTGTGTCAACTAGGCCATGATTTTCAGTGGATTGGCAGTCATGATGTGGTTTGGCAGTTGTATAATGGTGTAATCACCACTATGATGAGATCTGATATAATGTGATCACCTCCATGATGAGATCTGCTGTGAGTAGCCAATCAGTTGAAAGGGTGTTTCTTTGAGGGTGTGGTCTTCATTCAATATAAGTGCACTTTCTGGCAAGTCTTGCTGGCTTCTGCTTGCTCCAGACCCTGAAGCTGGCTTCTGATCATCTAGTTCTTAGGACTTAGGCTAGTAGCTTGCCTGCCAATCTTGAGATTTGTCAGCCTCTGAGGTATAGATCTTGGATTCACCAGCTCTTAGAGCTACTTAATGGGGAGAAGCCTCCAGTCTGACCCATAGCCTTAGGACTTTCCATCCTCTACAACCCTACAACCATATGAGCCATTTCCTTGATATGAATCTCTCTCTAAAGACAGACAGATAGATAGATGGGTGGATATATAGATAGACAGATAGACGCTTCAACGGTTTTGCTTCACTAGAGAACTCAGCCTAAGACATTTGGTAACGAGAGTGGTTATAGAGAAACAAAATTGTAAGGATTTTTTCTAAATTGGTTCTCAAGTCTGGTTAGTCTTAAAGATGTTGATGACTCTACTTCCAGTACTAAAGACAGCACACTAGTCCCTGGCATGAGATGGCAATAAACAAACAAACAAAACCTGTTGCTGTAGAGTTAATTCCAACTCCTAGCAACTCTATTTGACAGAGTAGAATTGCCCCCTAGGGTCTCCAAAGAGAGGTTGGTGGATTCAAACTGCAAACCTTTCAGTTAACAGCTGAGCTCTTGACCACTATGCCACCAGGGCTCCTTAAGGTGGCAAAAGAAATATGCAAAATAGGGAGCCAGAGCCAACATGGCACTATAGACAGAAGCACCATGCCGCCCCTCTGCATCAAAGACTCGAAAAACTAAGTAAAACAGATACAAACTTCAATTCTGGAACCCTAAGTGTCAAATGAAGGGAAAAAGAACTTGATCAAGCACCAAATGGAATAAGAAGCTGACAGAGAACAGAGAATGAGGAGAGCTATGGAGTGGAGGTCTCCTACCAGCTAACACAGCATGGATTCACAGCCTTTGACTACAGCCACCAAAGACTACAGACAGTGAGGACAGGAAGGCAACTTCGTGTAGCTCCCAATAGGAGACAGAGCACCTGGTAACCAGGGATACATGCTTTCCAACCCCCACCCTTCTTCCCTCTTTGTGGTTTCCACCTCTTTCCAATGGGCCACAGTCACTCAGCCAAAGGAAAAACAGCTAACTTCAGCCCAGGTCCACCCCACCCTCAATGGTGTGTTCTTCCAGCACCACATTTTTTTAATTTTGGGGGGTGGGGCTTTTTTGTTTCGTCTCTTTCACTCTCTTCCTTCCTTTCCTTTCTCCCACCCAGATAGACCTGTGGGCTGTCCCAACCCCTTTTTGATGGGCTGTATCACAGTGCTTGGCTAGAGAGCTACTAGCACACGGCCCCCCGGGTCTGTGTTGCCCCAACCAAATGGCTTCCTCAGTGCTATATTCTTTTAATTTGTTTGCTTTTTAATTTTTTTCTTCTCTGTCATTCTCTTGCTTCCTTTACTTTCTCCCAGACACCTAGCCCTGGGCACTGCACCCATGCCTTCTCAAAGAGCCATGCTACACCATATGCCTAGAGAGACGCTGCCAAATGACCTCATGGGGTCTGTGCCACCATCACTGGACCGATCCTTCAGCACCTTTTAAAAACTTTTCTGTATCTTTCCCCTTCTCCCTTTTCCTTCTCCCTCCCACCAAGGCCCTGTCCTGCCTCCACCCCTTTCTGAGGGGCTGTGCAAAGTTGCTCAGTGAGAGAGACACCAGATCACTGCCACCTCAATTCTGAACAACCTGCAATGGCCAGTTCTTTCAGCACCATATTTTTGTTGTTGTTGTTTTGGGGTTTTTTTATTGTTTGCTTTTTCTCTCTTTTCCTTCTTCTCTTTCCTTTCTTCTGCACAACTAGCCCTGGGTGCTGCCCACGCCGATTCTCGACAGGCTGAGCCACACCACTAGGCTAGACAGCCACTGGCACAGAGGCTCCCCAGGTCTGCCCCACCGATCCTCATCAGTCAAATCCCACCATGCCACCATTTTATTTACTTCTTTTCTACATTCTTTTGCTTTTTATTTGTATCTTATTTCTCTTCTTTCTCTCACCAATTTGAATCTACACATCACATCCTCTCCCTTCACTCCTGCCTATCTGCACCACACACCAAGCACCATGCCCCTGAGCAGCAGAAGAGGAGATATATGAACACCCAGACACACCCTGCACTGCTCCCAGGCCAGTTCATACTGCAAATGACACATCCTGGCCCCAAACCTCCCCCCAACTGGACCTGCCCTGCTGCACCATACCTGAGCAACTGTCCCTGCCCACCTTGACAAGGTGGTGAGAACTATTAGGCCCATAGACATGCAAGGAATAAAGCATGCACATCCCACCTGCCCAGACATAACTAAATAAAGCAAAAAAAAAAAAAAAAAAAAAAAATCAGGACAAAACAAACAAATCTACTATCAATAAACAAGAAAAATAATTCCTGACTGTCTCAGACACAGCAGACAATATCAAAACATAAAAAACAGGACAAGATGGCTCCAGTAAGTGATCAAAGTAAAACACCAGATGACCTCTGGTAGAAGAAAAGGCACTGGAACTACCTGATAGGAAATTCAAAGTCTAATATTCAGGGCTCTCCAAGAGATTAGGAAAGAGATGAAGGAAAACACAGACAAAAATGAGGAAAAATATTAGGCAAAAAAAAGGAAAATACAGACAAAAAAAACGTAAAACACAGACAGAGCAATGGAAGAATTCAGGAATAATACAGCAAAAAATATATAAAATAAAAAAGCAAAAAATTAAAAATCATAAAAACAACAATTAAAAATCCAAAGATAAACAAGATTTCAGAAATAGTGCAATAGAAGATTTTAGAAGCAAATTTGAAACAATGGAAGACAAAACCAGCAAAATTGAAGACAAATCCTTGAATACCACTTTGAGGAAAAAAATCAGAAAAAAGAATGAAAAAAAAATGTTAAAAAGCCCTAGAGTACATGGGATACAAGAGGATCATTGAAGATTTGCTGTCAGATAACTTCCCTAATATCAAGCTGACCATCCAAGAACCTCAATGAACTTCACATAGGATGGACCCCCCCAAAAAAACTCACCAAGACATATCATAATCACACCCACCAAAACCAAAGACAAAGAATCCTGAGAGCAGCTCAAGAAAAATGGAAAGTCACGTACAAAGGAGACACAATGTAACTAAGCTCTGGTTACTCAGTAGAAACCATGCAAGCAGGAAGGCAATGGGATGACATATATGAAGCTTTGAAAGAGAAAAACTGCCAAAGAAGAATTATTATTATCATGCAAAATTGCCACTCAATATGATGGTGAAATCAGGACATTTCCAGATAAATAGAAATTAAGGGAATGTGTAAAAGACAAACGAAACTGACAAGAATTATTGAAGGGAGTCCTTTGGTTAGAGAATAAACAACATCAGACAACTACTTGAATCTAGGACACAAGACAGCATCAACAGCCAGATACCAACCTAGGTAATGACCTCTCAAGAATAAAACAAGGAGGCGGAGCCAAGATGGCGGACTAGGAAGACGCTACCTCGGATCCCTCTTACAGCAAAGACACGGAAAAACAAGTGAATCGATCACATACATAACAATCTACGAACCCTGAACAACAAACACAGATTTAGAGACAGAGAACGAACTAATACGGGGAAGCAGTGATTGTTTTCAGAGCCTGAAGCCAGCGTACCAGTCAGGTATGGCACAAGCACAGAGAGCTGCTCCACCCCCCTGAACTAACCCCGGGAGGGGGACCAGCCGGTTCCGTGGGTGGCGTGGGACGCAACCGGTAGGAGAAGTCCCCAGGAGACAGTGACTGGTCTTGGAAAGGGGAGAGCAGCGTCCCAGCCGGGGAACTGTCCCACCGGGAATTGGACTGGATGCAGGTACGGCATAAACACGAGAGCTGCTCCACCCCCCTGAACTAACCCCGGGAGGGGGCCCAGCTGGTTCGGGCGGGCGGCGTGGGACACAGCCGGTAGGAGAAGTCCCCGGGAGGCAGCGACTGGTATTGGAGCGGGGAGAACAGCGTCCCAGCCGGGACACTCGGTCACGGCACAAGCACAGGGAGCTGCTCCACCCACCTGAACTAACCCCGGGAGGGGGCCCAACAGGTTCGCGGAGGCGGCACGGCAAAGTGGCTGGAGGGATGAGAAGTCCCTGGGAGACAGCGACTGATTTTGGAGTCGAGAGTGCACCGTCCCAGCAGGGGAGCCTTGACGCTGCGCGTGGGGCTGGAAGCGGAGGATCTGACCATGACTCCAGCGAGCCAGAACCCCCGGGGGCAATCTCCACACAGCCAGCACACATAGGCGACACGCCCCGCGGGAATCTCAGATATAATACTCATTCCAAGCAAGACAAGCAACTCTGGCTATATTCTGAGGTGCTACTCTCCTATCTCTCTGTTCCCTCCCCCACCCTCCCCAGGCGGCTTCATTAACATCTGAATAGCCTGAGCCAGAGGGAGAACTCTGATAGGGATCTGACTGCATTTTTTTTTAGCGGATTTCCTGGAAAAACTAGTTTCCCAGTGATGGCTCGGAGACAACAATCCATATCAAACCACTTAAAGAAGCAGACCATGACAGCTTCTCCAACCCCCCAAACAAAAGAATCAAAATCTTTCCCAAATGAAGATACAATCCTGGAATTATCAGATAAAGAATATAAAAAACTAATTTACAGAATGCTTCAAGATATCACAAATGAAATTAGGATAACTGCAGAAAAAGCCAAGGAACACACTGATAAAACAGTTGAAGAACTCAAAAAGGTTATTCAAGAACATAGTGGAAAAATTAATAAGTTGCAAGAATCCATAGAGAGACAGCATGTAGAAATCCAAAAGATTAACAATAAAATTACAGAATTAGACAATGCAATAGGAAGTCAGAGGAGCAGACTCGAGCAATTAAAATGCAGACTGGGACATCTGGAGGACCAGGGAATCAACATCAACATAGCTGAAAAAAAATCAGATAAAAGAATTTTAAAAAATGAAGAAACCCTAAGAATCATGTGGGACTCTATCAAGAAGGATAACCAGCGGGTGATTGGAGTCCCAGAACAGGGAGGTGGGACAGAAAACACAGAGAAAATAGTTGAAGAACTCCTGACAGAAAACTTCCCTGACATCATGAAAGACGAAAGGATATCTATCTAAGATGCTCATCGAACCCCATTTAAGATTGATCCAAAATGAAAAACTCCAAGACATATTATCATCAAACTCACCAAAACCAAAGATAAACAGAAAATTTTAAAAGCAGCCAGGGAGAAAAGAAAGGTTTCCTTCAAGGGAGAATCAATAAGAATAAGTTCTGACTACTCAGCAGAAACCATGCAGGCAAGAAGGCAATGGGACGACATATACAGAACACTGAAGGAGAAAAACTGCCAGCCAAGGATCATATATCCAGCAAAACTCTCTCTGAAATATGAAGGTGAAATTAAGATATTTACAGATAAACACAAGCTTAGAGAATTTGCAAAAACCAAACCAAAGCTACAAGAAATACTAAAGGATATTGTTTGGTCAGAGAACCAATAATATCAGATATCAGCACAACACAAGGTCACAAAACAGAACATCCTAATATCAACTCAAATAGGGAAATCACAAAAACAAACAAATTAAGATTAATTAAAAAAAAAATACACATAACAGGGAATCATGGAAGTCAATAGGTAAAAGATCACAATAATCAAAAAGAGGGACTAAATACAGGAGGCATTGAACTGCCATATGGAGAGTGATACAAGGCGATATAGAACAATACAAGTTAGGTTTTTACTTAGAAAAATAGGGGTAAATAATAAGGTAACCACAAAAAGGTATAACAACTCTATAACTCAAGATAAAAGCCAAGAAAAACGTAACGACTCAACTAACGTAAAGTCAAACACTATGAAAATGAGGATCTCACAATTTACTAAGAAAAACGCCTCAGCACAAAAAAGTATGTGGAAAAATGAAATTGTCAACAACACACATAAAAAGGCATCAAAATGACAGCACTAAAAACTTATTTATCTATAATTACGCTGAATGTAAATGGACTAAATGCACCAATAAGGAGACAGAGAGTCACAGACTGGATAAAGAAACACGATCCATCTATATGCTGCCTACAAGAGACACACCTTAGACTTAGAGACAAAAACAAACTAAAACTCAAAGGATGGAAAAAAATATATCAAGCAAACAATAAGCAAAAAAGAAGAGGAGTAGCAATATTAATTTCTGACAAAATAGACTTTAGACTTAAATCCACCACAAAGGATAAAGAAGGACACTATATAATGATAAAAGGGACAATTGATCAGGAAGACATAACCATATTAAATATTTATGCACCCAGTGACAGGGCTGCAAGGTACATAAATCAAATTTTAACAGAATTGAAAAGTGAGATAGACACCTCCACAATTATAGTAGGAGACTTCAACACACCACTTTCGGAGAAGGACAGGACATCCAGTAAGAAGCTCAATAGAGACACGGAAGATCTAATTACAACAATCAACCAACTTGACCTCATTGACTTATACAGAACTCTCCACCCAACTGCTGCAATGTATACCTTTTTTTCTAGCGCACATGGAACATTCTCTAGAATAGACCACATATTAGGTCATAAAACAAACCTTTGCAGAGTCCAAAACATCGAAATATTACAAAGCATCTTCTCAGACCACAAGGCAATGAAGCTAGAGATCAATAACAGAAAAACTAGGAAAAAGAAATCAAATACTTCGAAAATGAACAATACCCTCCTGAAAAAAGACTGGGTTATAGAAGACATCAAGGAGGGAATAAGGAAATTCATAGAAAGCAACGAGAATGAAAATACTTCCTATCAAAACCTATGGGACACAGCAAAAGCAGTGCTCAGAGGCCAATTTATATCGATAAATGCACACATACAAAAAGGAGAAAGCTAAAATCAGAGAACTGTGCCTACAACTTGAACAAATAGAAAGTGAGCAACAAAAGAATCCATCAGGCACCAGAAGAAAACAAATAATAAAAATTAGAGCTGAACTAAATGAATTAGAGAACAGAAAAACAACTGAAAGAATTAACAAAGCCAAAAGCTGGTTCTTTGAAAAAATTAACAAAATTGATAAACCATTGGCTAGACTGACTAAAGAAATACAGGAAAGGAATCAACCCGAATAAGAAACAAGAAGGACCACATCACAACAGAACCAAATGAAATTAAAAGAATCATTTCAGATTTTTATGAAAAATTGTACTCTAACAAATTTGAAAACCTAGAAGAAATGGATGAATTCCTGGAAAAACACTACCTACCTAAACTAACACATTCAGAAGTAGAACAACTAAATAGACCCATAACAAAAAAAGAGATTGAAACAGTAATCAAAAAACTCCCAACAAAAAAAGCCCTGGCCCTGATGGCTTCACTGCAGAGTTCTACCAAACTTTCAGAGAAGAGTTAACACCACTACTTCTGAAGGTATTCCAAAGCATAGAAAATGGTGGAATACTACCCAACTCATTCTATGAAGCCACCATCTCCCTGATACCAAAACCAGGTAAAGACACCACAAAAAAAGAAAATTACTGACCTATATCCCTCATGAACATTGATGCAAAAATCCTCAACAAAATTCTAGCCAATAGAATCCAACAACACATCGAAAAAATAATTCACCATGATCAAGTGGGATTTATACCAGGTATGCAAGGCTGGTTTAATATCAGAAAAACCGTTAATGTAATCCATCACATAAATAAAACAAAAGACAAAAACCACATGATCTTATCAATTGATGCAGAAAAGGCATTTGACAAAGTCCAACACCCAATGATGATAAAAACTCTCACCAAAATAGGAATTGAAGGAAAATTCCTCAACATAATAAAGGGCATCTATGCAAAGCCAACAGCCAATATCACTCTAAATGGAGAGAACCTGAAAGCATTTCCCTTGAGAACGGGAACCAGACAAGGATGCCCTTTATCACCGCTCTTATTCAACATCGTGTTGGAAGTCTTAGCCAGGGCAATTAGGCTAGACAAAGAAATAAAAGGTATCCGGATTGGCAAGGAAGAAGTAAAGTTATCACTATTTGCAGATGACATGATTATATACACAGAAAACCCTAAGGAATCCTCCAGAAAACTACTGAAACTAATAGAAGAGTTTGGCAGAGTCTCAGGTTATAAAATAAACATACAAAAATCACTTGGATTCCTCTACATCAACAAAAAGAACACCGAAGAGGAAAGAACCAAATAAATACCATTCACAGTAGCCCCCAAGAAGATAAGATACTTAGGAATAAATGTTACCAAGGATGTAAAAGACCTATACAAAGAAAACTACAAAGCTCTACTACAAGAAATTCAAAAGGACATACTTAAGTGGAAAAACATACCTTGCTCATGGATAGGAAGACTTAACATAGTAAAAATGTCTATTCTACCAAAAGCCATCTATACATTTAACGCACTTCCGATCCAAATTCCAATGTCATATTTTAAGGGGATAGAGAAACAAATCACCAATTTCATATAGAAGGGAAAGAAGCCCCGGATAAGCAAAGCACTACTGAAAAAGAAGAAGAAAGTGGGAGGCCTCACTCTACCTGATTTCAGAACCTATTATACAGCCACAGTAGTCAAAACAGCCTGGTACTGGTACAACAACAGGCACATAGACCAATGGAACAGAATTGAGAACCCAGACATAGATCCATCCACGTATGAGCAGCTGATATTTGACAAAGGACCAGTGTCAATTAATTGGGGAAAAGATAGCCTTTTTAACAAATGGTGCTGGCATAACTGGATATCCATTTGCAAAAAAATGAAACAGGACCCATACCTTACACCATGCACAAAAAGTAACTCCAAGTGGATCAAAGACCTAAACATAAAGACTAAAACGATAAAGATCATGGAAGAAAAAATTGGGACAACCCTAGGAGCCCTAATACAAGGCATAAACAGAATACAAAACATTACCAAAAAAGATGAAGAGAAACCCGATAACTGGGAGCTCCTAAAAATCAAACACCTATGCTCATCTAAAGACTTCACCAAAAGAGTAAAAAGACCACCTACAGACTGGGAAAGAATTTTCAGCTATGACATCTCCGACCAGCGCCTGATCTCTAAAATCTACATGATTCTGTCAAAACTCAACCACAAAAAGACAAAAAAAAGTGGGCAAAGGATATGAACACACATTTCACTAAAGAAGATATTCAGGCAGCCAACAGATACAAGAGAAAATGCTCCTGATCATTAGCCATTAGAGAAATGCAAATTAAAACTACGATGAGATTCCATCTCACACCAGCAAGGCTGGCATTAATCCAAAAAACACAAAATAATAAATGTTGGAGAGGCTGCGGAGAGATTGGAACTCTTATACACTGCTGGTGGGAATGTCACATGGTACAACCACTTTGGAAATCTATCTGGCGTTATCTTAAACAGTTAGAAATAGAAATACCATACAACCCAGAAATCCCACTCCTCAGAATATACCCTAGAGATACAAGAGCCTTCACACAAACAGATATATGCACACCCATCTTTATTGCAGCTCTGTTTACAATAGCAAAAAGTTGGAAGCAACCAAGGTGTCCATCAACGGATGAATGGGTAAATAAATTGTGGTATATTCACATAATGGAATACTACGCATCGATAAAGAACAGTGACGAATCTGTGAAACATTTCATAACATGGAGGAACCTGGAAGGCATTATGCTGAGCGAAATTAGTCAGAGGCAAAAGGACAAATATTGTATAAGACCACTATTATAAGATCTTGAGAAAGAGTAAACCTGAGAAGAACACATACTTTTGTGGTTACGAGGGGGGGAGGGAGGGAGGGTAGGAGAGGGTTTTTTATTGATTAATCAGTAGATAAGAACTGCTTTAGGTGAACGGAAACACAACACTCAATACTTGGAAGGTCAGCTCAATTGGACTGGACCAAAAGCAAAGAAGTTTCCGGGATAAAATGAATGCTTCAAAGCTCAGCGGAGCAAGCGCGGGGGTCTGGGGAACATGGTTTGAGGGGACTTCTAAGTCAATTGGCAAAATAATTCTATTATGAAATCATTCTGCATCCCACTTTGAAATGTGGCGTCTGGGGTCTTAAATGCTAACAAACGGCCATCTAAGATGTATCAATTGGTCTGAACCCACCTGGAGCAAAGGAAAATGAAGAACACCAAGGCCACACGACAACTAAGAGCCCAAGAGACAGAAAGGGCCACATGAACCAGAGACCTACATCATCCTGAGACCAGAAGAGCTAGTTGGTGCCCGGCCACAATCGATGACTGCCCTGACAGGGAGCACAGTAGAGGACCCCTGAGGGAGCAGGAGATCAGTGGGATGCAGATCCTAAATTCTCATAAAAAGACCAAACTTAATGGTCTGACTGAGACTAGAGGAATCCCGGCGGCCATGCTCCCCAGACCTTCTGTTGGCACAGGACAGGAACCATCCCCGAAGACAACTCATCAGAAATGAAAGGGACTGGTCAGCGGGTGGGAGAGAGATGCTGATGAAGAGTGAGCTAATTATATCAGGTGGATACTTGAGATTGTGTTGGTAACTCTTGTCTGGAGGGGGGATGTGAGGATAGAGAGAGAGGGAAGCCGGCAAAATTGTCACGAAAGGAGAGACTGAAAGGGCTGACTCAAGAGGGGGAGAGCAAGTGGGAGTAGGGAGTGAGATGTATGTAAACTTATATGTGACAGACTGGATTTGTAAATGTTCACTTGAAGCTTAATAAAAGTTAATTAAAAAAAAAAAGAATAAAACAAAACTAAAAGACTTACAACAGAGAACAAGAGTTATCAATCTGCAAATGACAACAATATCAGAATAATAAAAGAGGGAATAAAAGGTGCATGTATAGAACTTTCAAATGAAGAAGATGTCAAGTGGATATCAAGTAATAAAAGACAGGTTTAAACTTAGGAAAAGACAGGGATAAATTTCAAGGTAACCACAAAGAAAGCTAACAAGCCTACTCATCAAAATACAGGAGGAAAACATAAAGTCTCAGTAAACACAAAATCTACAAAAACACAAGAAAGAAACAAACAACAAAAATCCATAAGCAAAAGGAACTGAGTGCAGGAGAGTAAGAAGAACAAAGAAACCATCAGTACCACAAAAAAAAAAAAAAAGCACCACAAAATGACAGCAATAAGCTCACACCGACTGATAATCACAATGAATGAAAATGACTTAAATGCACTTACAAAGAAACAGAGAGTGGCATAACTGATTAAAAAAAAATGACTCATCAATATGCTGTCTACAAGAAACACATCTTAGGAAAAAATACATAAATATATTAAAAATAAAAGGATGGAAAAAATATATCAAGCAAACAGCACCAAAAAAGAGCAGAAGTGGTAATATTAACCTCACATAAAATAGACTTTAAAACAAAATCCATCTTAAAAGAACAAGGAAGGATATTAAATAATGATTAAAGGGACAATCCACCATGAAGACATAACCATATAAATATCTACGCACCCAATGACAGATCTCCAAGATAAGTAAAAGAAACTCTAGCAGCACTGAAAAGAGAAATAGACAGTTCCGCAATAATAGTAGGAGACTTCAATGCACCACTCTCAGTAATTGACAGAACATCTAGAATGAAACTCAGCAAAGATAAAGACTTAAAGGCTACAATCAACCAACTTGACCTCATAGTTGTGTATAGAACTCTCAACACAACAGAAGCAAAATACACATTCTTTTCCAGTACACATGAACGTTCTCCAGAATAGACCACATTTTAGGCCACAAAGCAACCATCAACAAAATCCAAAACACTAAGATAATACAAAGCATCTTCTCTGATCACAATGCTATTAAAGTAGAAATTATAACAGGAACAGGAAGGAAAAAAAATCAAATACATGGAAACTGAATAACACTTCACTTAAAAACTACTGAGTAATAGAAGAAATCAAGGATGGAGTCGAAAAATTCCTAGAATCAAATGAAAATAAAAACACATCAGACCTAAACCTTTGGGACACAGCAAAGGTAGTACTCAGATGTCAATTTATAGCAATAGATGCACACATTGAAAAGAAAGAAAATGACAAAACCAAACAATTAGCTATATAGCTTAAACAAATAGAGAACAGGAAAAAAAGCCCACAGCCACCAGAAGAAAGGAAATTATAAAGATCAGAGCAGAAATAAATGAAACAGAGAATAGAAAAACAACAGAATCAACAAAACCAAAAGTTGGTTCTTTGAAAGGATCAACAAAACTGACAGATCATTGGCCAAATTGACAAAAGAAAAACAGGAGAGGAAGCAAATAACCCAAATAAGAATTGAAACGGGGGACATTACAACAGACCCAACTGAAATAAAAAGGATCATAACAGAGCACTCCAACAAATTTGAAAAACTAGAGGAAATGGGCAAATTTCTAGAAACACACTATCTGCTTTAACTAACACAAACTGAGGTAAAACATCTGAACAGAACTATAACAAGAGAAGAGCTTGAAAAGGTACTAAAAAGACTCCCAACAATGACAAAAAGGCCTGGTCCAGATGACTTCAATGGAGAATTCTACCAAACATTCACAGAACAGCTCACACTCTGAAATAGTTTGAGTAGTACTTCATTTATTAGGTCTTTTTTGGTACTCACACTACTACTCAAGTAGTACTGCAGGTCTCACAATACTACTCAAACCATTTCAGAACATAAAAAAGGAACAGGTATTTCTGAATTCACCCTACGAAGCGAGCTTAACCCTTATACCAACATCAGGTAAAAAAAAAAAAAAAAAGAAAATTACAGACCAATATAGTTCATGAATACAAATGCAAAAATTCTAGCAATTAGAATTCAGCATCGATTAAAAAAAAAAAATGATACACCTGACAAAGGGGAATTCATCCCGGGCATACAAGGATGATTCAACATCAGAAAATTAATCAGTTTAATACATCACGTAAATAAAATAAAAGAATCACATGATCATCTCAATTGATGCAGAAAAGGCATTCAATAAAGTCCAACACCAATTCCTAATAAAAACTCTCAATAAGATAAGGATAGAAGGGAAATTCCGCAACATTATAAAGGGCATCTATACAAAAAGAACGGTCAACATCATTCTCAGTGGACAGGGGCTGAAAACATTCCCCCTCAGACTGGAAACAAGACAAGGAACAAGACCACCACTCCTATTTAACATTGTGCTGAAATTCCTAGCTAGAGCAATAAGGGAAGAAAAAGAAATAAAACACATCTGAATTGGTTAAAAAAAAAAAAAAGCCCAAACCCATAGAGTCGATTCCGACTCATAGCGACCATAGAAGAACTGCTCCATGGGGTTTCCAAGGAGCGCCTAGTGGACTTGAACTGCCTACCTTTTGTTTAGTAGCCATAGCTCTTAACCACTATGCCACCAGGGTTTCCCCAAATTGGTAAGGAAGAATTAAAAATATCCCTATTTGCAGATGATACAATACTATACATACAGAACCTAAAAGACTCCACAAGAAAAATACCAGAACTAATAGAAAGATTCACCAGAGTAGCAGAATAAAAAGATAAACATTCAAAAATCAGTTGGATGTCTATACACCAAAAAAGGGAACTAAGAAAAGGAAATCAGAAAAGCAATGCCATTTAAAATAGCCCCTAAAAAATGAAATACGTAGGAATAAATCTAACCAGGGACATAAAAGAATTATACAAAGAAAACTACGAAATACTACAGCAAGAAACCAAAACCAAAAAAGCAAACCCTTTGCCATCGATTCCTACTCATAGCAACAGTATAGGACAGAGTACAACTGCCCCATAGAGTTTCCAAGAAGCACCTGGTGGATTAGAACAGCTGACCTTTTGGTTAGCAGTCGTAGCTCTTAACCACTACACCACCAGGGTTTCCAAGAAATCAAAAGAGACCTAATAAATGGAAAAACACCATGTCATGGATAGACAGACTTAACATTGTGAAAATCTCAATTGTACCCAAAGCAATCTACAAATACAATGCAATCCTGATCAAAATACCAACAGCATTCTTTAACAAGATTAGAAAACTAATCATTAACTTTGTATAGAAAAGAAAAAGGTCTTAGATAAGTAAAGCACTATTAAAGAAGAATAAAGTAGGAGGCCTCCCATTACCTGACCTCAGAACCTACTATGCAGTAGTCAAAACAGTCTGGTACTGGTATTACAACAGTGACATTGGCCAACAGGACAGAATCAAGAATCCAGAAGTAAATCCATCCTCCTATGGTCACCTGATCTTTGACAAAGGCCCAAAGTCCATCAAATGGGGACAGTCTTTTTAATGAATGGTGCTGGCAAAACTGGATGTCCATCTGTGAAAAAAAAGGAAACAGGACCCATATCTCACATCATACACAAAAACTAATTCAAAATGGGTGAAAGATCTAAATATAAAACCAAAATCTATAAAGATTGTAGAAGAAGAAAATAGGGTCAACACTAGAGGCCCTAATACACTGCACTAGGAGGACAAAAACCATAACTAACAATATACAAACACCAAAAGATAAGCTACATAACTGGGGTCTTCTAAAAATAAAATACTAAGGCTCATCGAAAGACTTCACCAAAAGAGTAAAAAGGGAACCTACAGACTGGGGAAAAATTTTTGGCTATGACAAATTCTACAAAGGTCTAATGTCTAAAATCTATAGGAAAATCTAACACCTCTACAACAACAAAAAAATTCAATTAAAAAATGGGCAAAGAATATAAACAGACACTTCACCAAAGAAGACCTTCAGGTGGCTAACAGACACATAAGAAAATGCTTGTGATTACTAGCCATTAGAGAAATGCAATTCGAAACTACAATGAGATAGCATTTCACCCTCACATTACTGGAACAAATCAAAAAAAAGAAAATAACAAATATTGGAGAGGCTGCGGGGAGCTTGGAACTGTTACGGACTGTTGATGGGAATGAAAATGGTACAACCATTTTGGAAAACGATATGGTGCTCCCTTAAAAAGCTAGAAATAGAAATATCATGTGATCCAGCAATCCCACTCATAGGAATACATCCTAGAGAAATAAGAGCTATCACATGAATAGACATATGCACAGCCATGCTCATTGCAGCATTACTCACAATAGCAAAAAGATGGAAACAACCAAAGTGTCCACCAACAGATGAATGGATAAGCAAATTATAGTGCATATACACAATGGAATATAACGCAATAATAAAGAACAATAATGAGTCTATGAAACATCTCACAACACGGATGAATCTGGAGGGCATTATGTTGAGTGAAATAAGTCTATCACGAGAGGACAATACTCTATAAGATCACTATTAGAAAAACTCATGAAAAGGTTTACACACAGAAAGAAGCAATCTTTGATGGTTATGAGGGAGGGGAGGGGTAGAGAGGGAAAAACACTAATTAGACAATAGATAAGTGGAAACTTTCGTGAAGGGTAAGAGAGTACACAATCCTGGGGAAGCTAGCACAGCTTGTAAAAGGCAAGGCCATGGAAACTCCATAGACACATCCAAACTCCCTGAGGGACCAAATTACTGGGCTGAGGACTGGGGACCATTGTCTCAGGAGACACCTAGCTCAACTGGCATAACACAGTTTGTAAAGAAAATGTTCTACAATGGGGAGAGAAGCTGGCTGAATGGACATGGGAAGACAGGGAGAGAAAGAGTGTGCTGTCTCAACTAGGAGTATACAGCAAAGTGTATGTAAATTTTTGTATGAGAGACTGACTCGATTTGTAAACTTTCACTTAAAGCACAATAAAAATTTTAAAAAAAAGAAAATGTTCTACAGCCATCTAAGATACTCCACTTGTCCCACCCCATCTGAAGCAAAAGAGAATGAAGAAAACCAAAGATACAAGGAAAAGATTAGTCCAAAGGGCTAATGGACCACAACTCCCACAGCCTCAACCAGACTGGCTACGCCCACTGACTGCTCTGACAGGTATCACAATAGAGGGTCTTGGACAGAGCTGGAGAAAACTGTACAACAAAATTAAAACTCTCTCTTTCACACATACACACACACAGACCAGATTTACTGGTCTGACAGAGACTGGAGAAACCCTGAGAGTATGGCCTCCAGATACTCTTTTAACTCAGTGCTGAGGTTTATCTTTCAGCCAAAGATTAGACAGGTCCATAAAACAAACAATAATACAAGCAGCTCAACCATATATACTAGACTAAATGGCACACTAGCCCAGGAACAACGACAAGAAGGCAGGAGGAGACAGGAAAGCTGCATGAATGATAACGGGGAATCCAAAGTTGTGGGCGAGCATTGACACGTCACAGGGTTGGGAACCAATGTCACAAAATAATATCTGTATTAATTGTTTAATGAGAAACTAGTTTGTTCTAGAAACCTACATGTAAAGCACAATTTTAAAAAACAAGAAAGAAATACACAAAATATCACCAGGTATTGGTGAGAGACAAGGCTCTGGGTGATCTCATGTTTGATACCTTTCTAAAATTTTGTCAGAGTTAGAAGTATAAGGAAGCTGGCCAGGCCATCCTACTTTTGCTAGACAAAGTGGTCAAAGAAAGAGATGAGCTCAGGGTTTCAGAGTCAAAGCTCAAACGCTGCATAAATGACCTTAAGGTTTCTACTTGTGCCTTGAAGGAAAGCCTTATTTCTTGTTATAACAGAAATGATATTGCTGAAAACCAAACAGAGACTTACCGTAAGAATGGCTGAATTACAGCACCAATTGAATTTCCACCCTCAAGTGGTGTCTGAAGTTAAAGTAAGGGCATTGACTGGGAAGAAATGGAATCCTGAAACTTGGGATGGGGACATTTGGGCAGATAATCAGGAAGCTGGGGACATTGAGCCCCTAAATTCCATTGAATCACTCCTGCCAACAGAACCAGCCCTGGAACTCCCATCTGAAGAAATTACTCCATCTTTGTCTGCTAAACCACCTTCCATAGTAAAACTATAAGCACCATTGACCACCTGATGAGATTAAACCAAATGTGTCTGAAGAACCTGTGCCTGAATCATTGCCTGGGGCATCGCCATAGGCAGATGCCTTATAAGACATTGCCGAATGTCCTCGGAATACATCCCTGCCACCCATTTTGACTCCTAGGCCTATAACTAGACTTAAGCCCCAGCGAGCCCCAAGAGGTGAAGTACAAAGTGTGACTCATGAGGAGGTAAGCTACACTCCAAACAACTGATTTTTCTAATATATAAAAACATAAAATCTTTGAATATCTGTGGGAATGGCTATTAAAGCTATGGGATAATGGTGCAAGGGATATAAAGTTGGGTCAGTCTGGGTCTATTGATATAGGCCCACTAAGCACAGATTCTTCATTTAATGTTTCAGCTCGAGAGGTTAGAAAAGGAGCTAATAGTTTATTTGGTTGGTTCATCAAAGCTTGGATTAAGTGGTGGCCTACACTAAATCAAGTTGAAATGCCAGAACTACCTTGGTATACTGTAGAAGAAGATAGCTAAAGGCTTAGGGAAATTGGCAAAATATTACAGTGGATTTATCATGCTGGACCAACAGAACCACCAATAGAGTGCCCAGAGGACACACCTTTCACCACAACAGTGAGGAACAAATTTGTGAAGGGAGTCCCAATATCCCTGAAGAACTATGATTGCTGTTTTATGTAGGTCAGATTTGACAGTAGGAATTGCCCTAAGTGAATTAAGACACCTAACTACAATGGGGCTGATCAGAACCCATGGTGGTAGGGGCCAAGTGGCAGTACTTAAATGCCGAAGACAAGGTGGGTGTGGGTACCATAATGGACAGCAGAGTCAAAGAAGTAACCATAATAGTCTGACTTGTACGGACTTATGGCTTTGGCTACTTAGTCATGGTGTCCCTAGGAGTCAAATAGGTGGGAAATCTACTAAATATTTTCTTGATTTGTACAAGCAGTAGAACTCTAGGGCAAGTGAATGGCAATCTAACGCGAATCAACAAATAGAGAATCGTGGCCTTCCAATGAATTCCCAGACTTAAGCCAGTTAAAAGACCCACAACCCCTTGAATGAAGGGGAGGCCAGATCCCTTTGAGGAAGGACCCCACTGCATGGCCAAAAATTATACTGTTAATCTTTTTCCAAGTCTTCCTCGAAGGGATCTACAGCTTTTTACGAGAGTGACTGTTCATTGGGGAAAAGAAAATAATCAGATTTTTCAAAGATTATTGGACACTGGCTCTGAACTGACATTATTCCAGGAGACTCAAAACATCACTATGGCCCACCAGTCAGAGTGGGAGCATATGGAAGTAAGTTTATTAATGGAGTCTTAGCTCATGTCCATCTCATATTGGGTCTAGTGGGTCTACGAACACATCCTGTAATGATTTCTCCAGTTCCAGAAAGCATAATTGGTATGGACATACTCAGCAACTGGCAGAGCCCGCACATTGATCCCCTGTCATGTGAAGTAAGGAAAGACCAAGTGGAACCCATTGGAACTGCCTTTACCTAGGAAGATAGTAAACCAAAAGCAAACCGCAACCCTGGGGGGATTGCAGAGATTACTTCCGCCATCAATGACTTGAAGGATACAGGCGTGATGATTCCCACCACACCCCCATTCAACTCGCCTATTTGGGGTGTGCCAAAAAACAGATGGACCTTGGAGAATGACAGTGGATTATCATAAAGTTAACCAGATAATAGTGACTTTAATTGCAGCCTCTGTTCCACATGTGGTTTATTGCTTGAGCAAATTAATACAACTCTTGGTACCTGGTAGGCAGCTTTTGATCTGGCCAATGCCTTTTTCTCAATTCCCATTTTGAAGGAGCACAAAGCTAGTTTGTTTTCAACTGGCAAGGCCAGCGATACACCTTCACTGTTCTTCTCAAGGGTATATCAACTCTCCAGCCTTAGATCATAATTTAGACCCAAGGACCTTGATCGTGTTTTTCTTTCGCATCACACTGGCCCATTACATTGATGACCTTATGCTGATTGGACATAGTAAGGAAACAGTGTCAAATACCCTGGATAAATTTTTATTGGTAATATATTTGCAAACTAGAGAATGGAAATTAATCAGACAAAAATTCAGGTGCCTTCCACCTCAGCAAAATTTCTAGGGGCCCAGTGATGTGGGGCATGTTGAGATAACCCTTCTAAAAGGAAGGATAAGTTATTGCATCTGGCCCCTCCCACAACTAAAAAGGAGTCACTGTGTCTGGTAAGCCTTTTTGATTTTTAGAGGTAACATATCCCTCATTGGGGTGTGTTACTATGGCCTATTTATCAAGTGACTTAAAAAGCTGCTAGTTTCAAGTGGGCCCCAGAACAAGAGGAGGCTCTGCAACAGGTTCAGGCTTTTGTGAAAGTTGCTCTGCCACTTAGGCCATATAATTTGGCTGATCCAAAGGAGCTTAAAGTGTCAGTGGCAGGCAGAGATGCTGTTTGAAGTCTTTGACATGCCCCTGTTGGTAAATCACAGTGCAGACCCTTAGGATTTTGGAACAAAGCCCTGGCATCCTCTGCAGATAATTACTCTCCTTTTGAGAAACAGTTTTTGGCTTCTTACTGGGCCTTAGTAGAGACTGAACACTTAACCATGGGCCACCAAGTCATCATGTGGCCTGAGCTGCCCGTCACGAACTGGGTGTTGTCTGACCCACAGAGTTAGACACGCACAGCAGCAGAGTTAGACACGCACAGCAGCACTCCATCATTAAATGTAAGTGGTATATACAAAATCAGGCCCAAGTAGGACCTGAAGGCACAAGTAAGTTGAGTGATGAGGTGGCCCAAATGTCCATGGTCTCCACTGCTGTCATGTTACCTGCTGTCTCCCAGTCTGCAACTATGGCCTCATGGGAAATCCCTTATGATCAGTAGACTAAGGAAGAGAAAACTCGTGCCTGATTTACAAATGGTTCTGCGCGATATGCAGGCACCACTTGAAATTGGACTGCAGCAGCACTACGGCCCCTTTCTGGGACTTCCTTGAAGAACAGTGGTGAAGGGAAAGCCTCCCGATGGGCAAAACTTTGAGCAGTGCATCTGGTTGTTCACTTTGCTTGGAAGAAGAAATGGTCAGATGTGAGATTGTATATTGATTCATGAGCTGTGGACAGTGGTTTGGCTGGATGATCAAGGACTTGAAAGGAATATGATTGGATAATTGGAGAAAAGGATGTGTGGGGAAGAAGTAAGGGGCCAGACCTCTCTGAATGGTCCAAAAAAGTAAAAATATTTGTGTCTCACGTGAATGCTCACCAAAGGGTGACCTCAGCAAAGGAGGATTTTAACAATCAAGTGGATAGGATGACGCATTCTGTGGAAACCAGTCATCGTCTTTCCCCAGACACTCCCATCATTACCCAATAGGCTCATGAACAAAGTGGTCATGGTGGCAAGGATGATGTTTATGCATGGGCTCAGCAACATGGAATTACACTCACCAAGGCTGGCTTGGCTACAGCCACTGCTGAATGCCCAGCCTGTTAACAGCAGAGACCAACACTGAGTCCCCAGTATGGCACCATACCTCGAGGTGATTAGCCAGAAACCTGGTGCCAGGTTGATCACATTGGACAACTTCCATCATGGAAAGGGCAACATTTTGTTCTTCCTGGAACAATTACTCTGGATACGGATTTGCCTCCCTTGCACACAATGCATCTGCCAAAACCACCATCCGTGAACTTAGAGAAGGCCTTATCTACAGTCATGATACCCCATACTGTATCACCTCAGATCAAGGGATTCACTTCACAGCAAATGAAGTGTGATAATGGTCCCATGCTCATGGAATTCACTGGTCTTAACATATTCCTCATTATCCTGAAGCAGCTAGCTTGATAGAATGATGGAATGACCCTCTAAAGACACAATTATGGTGCCAGCTAGGTGACAATACCATGCAAGGTTGGGGCAGTGTTTTCCAGGAGGCTGTTGTATGCTCTAAACGAGCAACCAATATATGGTGCTGTTTCTCCCATAGCCAGAATTCATGAATCCAGGAATCAAGGGATGGAAATGGCAGTGGCACCACTCACTATTACCCCTTAATGGCCCATTCGTAATATTTTTACTTTTTGTACCTGTGATCCTACGCTCTGTAGGTCTAGAGGTCTTAGTTCCAAAGGGAGGAATGCTCCTAACTGGAGACACAGCACTAATTCCATTGAACCGGAATTTAAGAATGCCACCTGGCCACTTTGGGCTCCTTATGCCTCTGGCTCAACAGGCAAAAAAAGGAGTTACTATACTGGCTGGTATGATTGATCCTGATTACTGAGAGGAAACCAGGTTGCTATTACATAATGGAGGTAAAGAAGAGTGTGTCTGGAATGCAGGAGAACCCTTAGGGCACCTCTAAGTACTACCATGTCCTGTAACTAAACCAAGGGAAAACTACAGTAACCCAATTCTTACATGACTGCTAATGGCCCAAACCCTTCAGGAATTAAGGTTTGGGTCACCTCACCAGACGAAGAACTGCAACCATGTGAAGTGCTTGCTGAGGGCAAAGGGGATACAGAATGGGTGGTGGAAGAAGGTAGTTCTAAATATCAGTTATGACCATGTGAACAATTGCAGAAACAAGAACTGTAATAGCTATGAGTATTTCTTCCTTGTAAGTGTGCATCAAGTATTTTTGTTCTCTTCACTTATATAAGATGTAAACAGAGCTAGTGCTTTTTTGATTGCACACTGTTAGTTGTATCATGTTAGATGCAAGTACTACTTTATAATTGTCTTTATTCAGAGATTATGTATGGTTTAAGGAGATGTGTACAGATGCCAAGATGACAAAGGGTGGGCTGTGGCTGTTAAGGTTGTGTGTCAACATAACTGGGCAAAGATTTTCAGTGGTTTGGCAGTTATGGTGTAGTTTGGCAGTTATGGTGTAGTTTGGCAGTTGTATAATGATGTAATTACCTCCATGATGAGAACTGATACAATGTGATCATCTCCATGATGGGATCTCCTGTGAGTAGCCAATCAGTTGAAAGGGAGCTTCCTTGGGGGTGTGGTCTTCATCCAATATAGATGAGCTTTCTGGCAAGGCTTGCCGGCTTTTGCTTGCACTGGATCCTGCAGCTGGCTTCTGTTAATCTGACCTCCCATTCTTGGAACCTGAGCTAGCAGTTTGCTTGCTGATCTTGGGATTTATCAGATTTCAAGGTCTGGATCTTGGGTTGGCTGGTCCCTGCATCTGCAGGTGTCAGGAGAAGCTTCCAACCCGACCCATGTACTTGAGCCTTTCCAGCCTCTACAACCATGTGAGCCATTTCCTTGATATAAATCTGTCTCTGTCTCTATCTGTATGTATCTGTATAGATAGAGAGAGAGAGAGAGAGAGAGAGATGTGCTTCATTGATTTTGCTTCTCTAGAGAACCCAGCCTAAGAAGCATTGCCTAGCTTTCAGTTTGCGGAGCAGCAAAATAAAATTTTGGGGAAGCAGAATGCTCAGAGAATCAAATATTCTGTTTAATGAATTTTCTACGTGGCACAGAATTAAATGCAAAGCTTTTAAAGTAAAATATACTGCCTGAAGAAACAATGAATTCTGTAAACATGGTTTGAGGGGTGGACGTGTGCATGTAAAGTAGAGGTTTGAAATATTAATTAAATATGATCTCTATCCTCAGGGAATTCACAAAACTAATAGAAGGGACAGATGTGCAAACAATTAAGTTTAGACAGAATGAAATAATTACTTAACATAAGCATAAGATGTTGTTCTATTGGTAGATAAAAGAGAGGGAGAGGTAATTAATTTTGACTTAAGCAATGAAGAAGTCTTTATAAATAGATAGCATTTGATCTGTAACTTAAAGCAAAGTAGGATTTTTAAGTATTCAATACAGATGGCGAGGCCTGGTGATCTACTTTTGGAAAATCAACCATTGAAGACCCGAAGGAACACAGTTCTACTCTAACCCACAAGAGGTCACCACGAGTTGGGGTCAACTCACTGGAAACTGTTTACTGGTTTTTCTCTAAATGATGGTCCTGGGATCTCTCAGTGTCTTCGTTCTGAAGCTTAGTTTTCATTGTAGAATAGGACAGACAGAGGCAGGATAGAAGACAGCGCTGCTTACTCATCTCGAGGTGACTCCTGGAAGGCTATTGCTTTGTTGATGTTGTTTTTAACGTTACAACATATGATTGTTTTCTGCCTTCTGATTAGTTTTCCTCAAACTTCTATTAAATGTAAAAAATGGCAAGTTATGAATATTTCAGCTTAGAAACTTAGTTGTGTTCAGGCACTTTAGTCTATCACACAAAAAAAGATGTGTGGGGGACCAAACATCTTCAAAGCAATATATTCTTGCTGAAGCAGGAATGTTGATAAATTTCTCTTTACAAAGCAGCCATTCAGACCCTCATTCAGGAAATAATTATTGAGCACCAGACTCAATATTTATTTACTGTAGCAGGCTATGTTCTAAGATAAACAAGATCCCTGCCATCCTGGAAATTATTTTCAAGCAGACAGAGAAAGGCAATAAATAAGTCACATGTAAGTTAATAGAGTTACGATAAATGCTATGACTGAACTAAACAAGATAATGATTAAAGTGTAACTTGTAGGACAACTTCAAATAAAGTAATTAGGAAAGGGTTCTGTGAAGAAATGACCTTATATCAGTCAAAATCTTAGTTACAGATAACAGATTTTACACTGGCTGGTTTAAGCAAGAAGCAAAGGATAAAAGATAAAAGGATATTGAAAGCTCACAGATTTACTGGAAAGGCTGAGGAATATCCTTTAGGCTGAGCTTCCTGGAACTGCTTTATGAACAATACCAGAGAGCTGGCCTGTTACAGAAGCTGCTCCCATTGTTTACCTTAGAATCTCACACACAAAAAAAGCAGCTGGCAACTCTGACAATCCCAAACTATGCCACCACAGTCTCCACCCTTACTAGAAAAATGAAAGCCCTACACCCAGCCATTCCCTAGTTATCCCACTTCTCAATCAAAGTTTGACTGGAATAGAAGGGAAATAGAGGTTGGTTTTTTATTTGCATTCTGCATGGGAAAGGCAGGATTCACAATGTGGGGAGTGTCAGTATGTGGAGGTGGTGATCAAAAGACTTTGGATGACAGGCCTGAAGGAGGAGAAAGAGCTTGTCAAGGGAAGAGCCTGAAGAGAATTCCAGGCAAACAGAGATTTTTCTGAAAAGGTCCTGAGATGGGAATCAGCTTGACACAACTGAGGAAAAAAGGAGCAAGCTAGTAACACAGTATCATGGGATGAGGTAGAGAAATAAGGAGTGACAATGGACCAGACAGGCCCTAGTAAGAAACTCAGATTTTATTCTAAGTGTTTGAGAAACTTCAATTAAAAGCAGGGAAGTGTCACAATCTGGCACAATCAGATTGGGTGCAATAGTTAGGTGGAGAAAAAAGGAAGTCAGATTTCCTAAGAGGTTATTGCAATGGTTCAGGTAAGAGTTAATTGTGAATTGATCAATTTGAATTTTTAAGAAATTTCTAATAAAGGTTATTCTCATTACAAATATAGAACAATACATTTAATACACATTCTGGAGCAAATTTCCCTTCCTATAAGGCTGGTCTTCATTCTATTTAATTTGTCCTCTTATACATCAGACACAGGTTAAGGAAATGAGTGACCAAAACAGATTGTGTGCATGAAAATATCGTGTTACTCCAACAGATGACTCCAGTCCTTGAAACCAACCTAACGTCAATTTGGGATTATTGCTATAGGGCTGAGCTAAGTGAGAGAGACGAAAATGATAGAATACATTCTTTATAATGTCTGTAATCACTAACCAGATAGTAGAAAACTGTCAACTTTGATGAAGGTAAAGACAAATACACAATATAGTCAACACAATTTGACCAAAGCAAAGGCATAGGAATTTCCTAGACAAATCCAAACACCTGGAGGGACCAAGGTGCTGGGGTTGGGGACTGGGGACCATAGTCTTGGGGGACGTTTACATCAATTGGTGTAACATAGTCTGTAAAGAAAAATGTTCTACACCTACTTTGATGAGTAGTGTCTGGGGTCTTAAAAGCTTGTGAACAGCCATCTAAGAACCATCTATTGGTCCCATCAGGTCTGGAGCAAAGGAGACTGAAGAAAACCAAAGACATGAGGAAAATATTGACTCAGAGGACTAAATGAGCACATGAACCAGAGCCTCCACCAGCCTGAGCCCAGAAGAAATAGATGGTGCCTGGCTACCACCACCAACTGCTCAGACAAGGGTCACAACAGAGAGTCCCAGACAGAGCAGGAGAAAAATGTAGAACAAAATTTAAATTCTCAAAAAAAAAAAGAAAAAAAAAGACCAGGCTTATTGGTCTGACAGAGACTGGAGGAACCCCGAGAGTATGAGCCTTGGACACCCTTTTAACTCAGTACTGAAATCGCTCCTGAGGTTCGCCCTTCAACCAAAGATTAGACTGGTCTATAGGGTCAACAATAACACACTTGAGGGACATGTTCCATAGTTCAATCATGTATAGGAGACTAATGGGCACACCAGCCCAAAAGCTAAGACAAGAAGACAGGAGAGGATAGGAAAACTGGATGAATGGAAACAGTGAATCTGAGGTGGAGAATGGGGAGAGTGTTGACACATCGTGGGGTTGGCAACCAATGTCACAAAACAATTTGTGTATTAACTGTTTAATGATAAACTAGTTGATCAGTAAACTTTCACCTAAATCACAATAATAAATAAGTTCAAAAATATCAAAATAATATCAAGCCTCTTTTCAGATCAGAACCCTATAAAACTAGAAATCGATAACCTGAAGAACAATGGGAAAAAAATCAAATACACGGAAACTGAATAACAACTTCCTTTAAAACCACTGAGTAACCCACCTGGATCAAAGGAGAATGAAGAACACCAAGGTCACACGATAACTATGAGCCCAAGAGACAGAAAGGGCCACATGAACCAGAGACTTACATCATTCTGAGACCAGAAGAACTAGATGGTGCCCGGCCACAACCGATGACTGCCCTGACAGGGAACACAACAGAGAACCCCTGAGGGAGCAGGAGATCAGTGGGATGCAGACCCAAATTCTCATAAAAAGACCAAACTTAATGGTCTGACTGAGACTAGAGGAATCCCGGCGGTCATGGTCTCCAAACCTTCTCTTGGCCCAGGACAGGAACCATTCCCGAAGACAACTTATCAGACATGGAAGGGACTGGACAATGGGTTGGAGAGATGTGCTGATGAAGAGTGAGCTACTTGTATCAGGTGGACACTTGAGACTGTGTTGGCATCTCCTGTCTGGAGAGGAGATAGGAGGGTAGAGAGGGTTGGAAGCTGGCAAAATTGTCACGAAAGGAGAGACTGGAAGGGCTGACTCATTAGGGGGAGAGTAAGTGGGAGCATGGAGTAAGGTGTATATAAGCTTATATGTGACAGACTGACTTGATTTGTAAACATTCACTTAAAGCTCAATAAAAATTATTTAACCCCCCCCAAAAAACACTGAGTAATAGAAGAAAATAAATATGAAATAAAAAAAAATTCTTAGACTCAAACAAGAATGAAAACACAACATACCAAAACCTTTGGGACACTGTAAAAGCAGTGATCAGAAGTCAATTTATAGCATTAAACACACACATCAAAAAAGAAGAAAGGGCCAAAATCAATACCTTAACACTGTGACTTGAACAAATAGAAAAAGGACAGGAAAGGAAGCCAGAAGAAAAGAAATAATAAAAATAATAAAGATTAAAGCAGAAATAAACAAATCAGAAAACAGAAAAACACCTGTTTTCTGTTGTTGGTTCTTTGAAAAGATCAACAAAATTGATAAACCACTGGCCAAACTGACAAAAGAAAAGAGGAGATGATACAAATAAACCAAGTAAGAAATTAGATTACAACAGAATCAACTGAAACAAAAAGGATCATAAAAGAATAACAAATTTAAAAACATATAAAAAAATGGACAAATCTCTAGAAACACACTACCTACCCAAACTCACACAAACTGAAGTGGAAAATCTGAACAGACCTATAACAAAAGAAAAAATTGAAGAAGTCATAAAAAAATTTTTTTTTCAACAGCAACAATAGCAAAAGCCCTGGTCCAGGTGGCTTCACTGGAGTATTCTACCAACCATTCAGAGAAGAGTTGGCACCAATACTACTCAAACTATTCCAGGTCGTAGAAAAGGAAGAAATATCCCCAAACTCATTCTCTGAAGTCAGCATGACCCTGATACCAAAACTAGGCAAAGATACCACTAAAAAAGAAAATTATAGACCAACGTCCCTCGTGAATATAAATGCAAAAATTCTCAAGAAAAATCTAACCAATAGAATTCAACAGCATATCAGAAAAATAATACATCATGAGCAAGTGGGATTTATACCAAATATGCAAGGATGGTTCAACATTAGAAAAAGAATCAACATAATCCACCACATAAATATAGCAAAGAACAAGAATCACATGATCATCTAAATCAATGGAGAAAAGGCATTTCAAAAAAATCCAACACCTATTCTTGATAAAAACTCTCAGCAAAATAGGAACAGAAGGGAAATTCCTCAACATAATTAAGGGCATATATATAAAATCAACAGCCAACATTATTCTCAATGGAAAGGCACTGAAAGCATTTCTCTGGAGAACAGGAACCAGGCAAGGATGCCCTTTATCACGATTTTTGTTCAATATTGTACTGGAAGCCCTAGCTAGAACAGTAAGGCAAGAAAGGGAAATAAAGGGTATACAAATTGGTAAGGAGGAAGTAAAACTAACCCTACTCACAGATGATATGACCATATACATAGAAAATCCCAGAGGCTCCACAAGAACACTACTAGAACTAATAAAAGAATTTATCAAATTGGCAGGGTACAAGATCAACATACAAAAATCAGTTGAATTCCTCTACACCAGCAAAAAGAACTCTGAAAAGGAAATCAGGAAAACAATACTGTTTACAATAGCCCTCAAAAAGATAAAATGCTCAGGAAAAAATCTAACTAAAGATGTCAAAGATTTATACAAAGAAAACTACAAAACACTACTACAAGAAACCTAAAAAGACTTGCATTAATGGAAAAACATAACATGCTCATGGATAGGAAGACTTAACATTGTGGAAAAAAAAAAAAAAACCTAAAGCAATCTACAAATATAATGAAATCCAAATTCCAAAATCATTCTTTAATGAAATGGAAAAACTAATCACCAACTTTATACGGAAAGAAAGGAGTCACTAGATAATCAAAGCATTATTGAAGAACAAAGTAGGAGGTCTCACACTACCTGATCTCAGAACCTTCTATACAGCCATGGTAGTCAAAACAACCTGCTACTGGTATGACAACAGACTTGTAGACCAATAGAACAGAAATGAGAACCCAGATGTAAATCCATTCACCTACAGACAGCTGGGAGCCTTGGTGGTGCAGTGGTTAAGAACTTGGCTGGTAACCAGTCGGCAGTTCCAGTCCACCAACCGCTCCTGGGAAACCCTATGAGGTAGTTCTACTTAGCACTATAGGATCACTATAGAGTCACTATCAGTTGGCATCAACTCGATGGCAATAGGTTTGGTTTTGGTTTATAGACAGCTGATTTTGACAAAAGGTTGAAGTCCATTAAATGAGAAAGACACAGCCTCTTTAACAAATGGTGCTGGCAAAACTGGATACCATTTGCATAAAAATGAAACAAGACCCATGCCTAAGACCATAGACAAAAACTAATGGATCAAAGACCTAAATGAATGGATGCTTCACCAAAGAAGGCATTCAGATGGTTAACAAAGACATGAAGAGATGCTAGTGATCATTAGCCATTAGCGAGATGCAAATCAAAACTACAGTGGGTACCATCCCACCCTGGCAATAATGGTACTGATCAAAAAACAGAAAATAACAAATGTTGGTAAGGTTGCAGAAAGACTGGAACCTTATACTGCTGGTGGGAATATAAAATGGTGTAACCACTGTGGAAAATGGTATGCCACTTCCTTAAAAAGCTAGAAATAGAAATACTATATGATCCAGCAATCCCCCTCCTAGATATGTCTCCTAGCGAAATAAGAGCTGTGACAAGAATTGACATATGCACACCTATGTTCATTGCAGCATTATTCACAAGAGCAAATACATGGAAACAATCTAAATGCCCATCAATGGATGAAAGGATTAAAAAAAAAAAACTATAGCGCATACACACAATTGATTACTATGCAACGATAAAGGGTAATGATGAATCCACGAAACATCTCACAACATAGGTAAATTTGTAACATATTATGCTGAGTGAAATAACTCAATTATGAAAGGACAAATATTGTATGAGACCACTATTATAACCCCCACGTGTCTGTCAGTTGTCATACTGTGAGGGCTTGCACATTACTGCAATGCTGGCAGCTATGCCACCGGTATCCAAATACCAGCAGGGTCACCCATGGAGGACAGGTTTCAGCTTGAGCTTCCAGACTAAGATAGACTAGGAAGAAGGACCAGCAGTCTACTTCTGAAAAGATTTAGCCAGTGAAAACCTTATAAACAGCCACAGAATATTGTCTGATATTAATCCAGAAGATGAGCCCCTCAAGTTGGAAGGTACTCAAAAGATGACTAGGGAAGAGCTGTCTCCTCAAAGCAGAGTTGACCTTAATGGTGTGGATGAAGTCAAGCTTTTGGGACCTTTATTTGCTGATGTGGCATGATTCAAAATGAGAAGAAGCAGCTCCAAACATCCGTTAATAATCTGAACATGGAATGTACGCGATACCAACCTAGGAATCGTAAAGATACAGGCTGTTAATAGGAAGGATTCTATCCCTGGAAAATGACATCCTGCTTGGTAAAGTAGAGGGTCAGCAAAAAAGAAGACCCTCAATTAGATGGATTGACACAGTGGCTGCAACAATGGGCTTAAGTTTAACAACAATTGTGAGGACGGCACAGGACCAGTGTTTTGCTCTGCTGTACATAAGGTCACTATGAGTCCGAACCTAACAAGAACAACAACAGTGTTATAAATAGTTAAGAAAAGGCTTATACACAAAAAGAAACATTTTATGATGATTACCGGGGTGGGGGGGTGGGAGAGGAAAATCACTAACTAAAGAGTAGACAAGTTAACTTTGGTGAATGGAAAGGCAGTACATACAAAAATGGGGGAAGTCAATGCAATATAACCAAGACAATGGAAGACACTGAGAGGTACACAAGAATAAAAAGCAATGAAGGTAAATACTATAACATACACAATCCTGCAGCAACAGTAATGACAATAATTCATGATTGGATACACAAGTAGATAAGTATGCTGGATAGGTTTGGAAGGGTGTATGGGAGTAAACTCACGTGCATATATAGGTTTGGCTGTGGATATTTCTACATTCATATTTGTATGTGCTGCATCTATATTCATATACATAACAGAGCACTTATTCCGAGGTGCCTCTGGGTGGATTCTAACCGCCAACATTTAGGTTAATAGCCAAGTTCTCAATGATTTGGAAACTCTGGTGGCATGGTGGTTAAGAGCTATGGCTGCTAACCCTATGGGGCAGCTCTACTCTCTCCTATAGGGTTGCTATGAGTCGAAATTGACTCGACAGCAATGGGTTTGATTTCGGTTCTTAACCATTTGCAGCACCCAGTGACTCCTCTAACATGGTAAAAAAAAAAACCCTAATAAATAAGCTCTTAGTAACTTGCAAAATCCAAACAGAAAACTTTCCATATTTCCTATTGCCAAAACACATTTTCCTTAAGTTTACCCCTTATTTTTCAAAGGTGAACTGTTTGGCTTAAAACAAAGCACCTTAACAAGAAGTCATCCTCTGTACTGCATGAACCTGGAAGAGGACAATTGGGAAGGTTTTAACATCTCACGGAAAGGTGCCGAACGCACATAGACTTGCTGGGAAGTGCAATGGGAGAAACACTTGGGCAGCACAGTCTGTCCCTTCCTCCTCTACTCCAGGCCTCATCCTTTAGGGGGGGTTATGTAAATAGGAACTGCAGGGAAGCCCAAATTCGATTCATTTAGAAGTTTATTTTGTCTTCTGCATGAGAAAGGGAGAAAAGAATTTTCTTTAGCTTCAGGTAAGGTTGACTTAGCTCTCGTTCCTGGCCTTCTCCACCCAACTAATAACATACGTTCCTGGCCTTCTCCACCCAACTAATAACATACAGGTTTAAAAACTTTCAATAAAGATGTTTTCCTGACCAACATTGTACTATTTCTATATTACTATATTGCTACATGGATTCAGCACTTGGGAATTTAAGCATAAAGATACTTTTTACCAGAATTTAAAAAAAAAAAATGATGCCTTTTAATTAAAAAATTTCTTTGTGCCTAACAAGTGGTACATTCCAGTTATTTGAATTTGTTTTCCTCATTATCAACTTGTAAAGGTATAATTAAAGTTGAGTAATTAGAATTCCAAATTATTTCTGATGGTATCGTAGCTTCCTAGGGGTTGTTTTTGTTTGGAGTTGGTCGATTTGTTTATGGTTTTCTATTCTCATAGGTTTTTATGCAGAGAGACCACATAAACCATGTTCAGACAATGGGTTACCTACAAATGATAGAACAACCTACTCACTCATGCTTATACTTCCCACTTCATCACAGCTAACAGGGAAATTTTCTTTCTTTCCTCCTAAACTTTTCTTTTTCAGACATAAAAACCACAGAGTCACCCCTCTTGGAAGTAGATAGGTCCATAGAAATCAATAGCTTTTTGCTTTACAGAGCAAAAAAAATCCTCAGAGAGGTGAAATGACTTACCAGTGACCACAAAACCAGTCACTTTTGGAGAAAGGTAACTATTTATGCAAAGCAATTTCTATTCTGAATGATGTAGGTAAAACTCTGTGAAGTGGTGAGTCTCAAACTTTGCATAGCTCATTCTACCTTGTTAGGGCAAAGGCCTCAAGGACCGGTTGTCCAAATCAACAACTGCCAAACCTCACAGTCACTCACCAGAGAAATAGGGAACTTTTCCTTTGAAGCCCTTATCCCAGTTACATTGATATCGTTATTCATGTGATTATTTTTTTAATGTCTCTCCCTGTTCAATAGGTAGACTCCAAAAGGAGGAAACAGTGTATCTTACTCACCAATGTATGCTCAGTCCCTATCACTGTGACTGGCCTATGTTAAGTACTTTATGAATGTTTCTTGAATAAGGGAATGAATGCCTAAAGTGTGTGTCAGAAAATCTAAGAATTGTAAAGATACAGGCTCTTAATAGGAAGGATTGTATCTAAATTGTGGTATTTTTAAGTATTTAATTTCAATACCTATCAGAAAAAGGAGTCCCTGGGTGGTGCAAATGGTTAAGTTCTCAACTATGAGCCGAAAGGTTGTTCATTCAAACCCACCCAGAAGCACCTTGGAAGACAGGCCTGGCAATCTGCTTCCAAAGGGTCACAGCCTTGATAACCCTATGGAGCAGTTCTACACTGCACCCATGGGGTCACCATGACTTAGAATCAACTCAATGGCAACTAACAACAATAACATCAGAAACAGAATATCCTTTATATATAAAAAAAAGTGATACTCCCTCTTTATGAAATATGGAGAATCCCTCCCCTTGAACCTGAAAAAGATTATATAACTGTGGATATTTTAAAAAATAACATTCTTTGAAGAAAGCTTTTAACCATATTACTTCTTACAAAGTTGTTTGGGTTTGGAATTCTAAATGCATCTCTTTGTCTGCAAGTAATCTCTAAAACAAAGTGAAAATCTTAAGTACTTAGGAATTAGAAGAACTGCTGACTGCTGCCACCTTGTGGCAAGTTTTGTTATACTTTGCATTACCTTTTATAATCATACTTGGCTAGTTTTTTTTCCTCTAAATATATAGCAAAGTAATGAGCATATTAATAGCTGGCACAAGAGTTCCTCTTAGGGGAGGAATTGTCTAAGCATTAGAATAACCATTAATAAGCCATGTAGCATGAGGAAGATGAGGATCTAGGGACATACTGCACACACACACACACCTGGACAACAAAAAATTCATGACTTTTCTTGAACCCATGAGAGTGCTGAGGCAGTGGGGCAACCAAGTGTCCTAAAATCCTGGGAGAGACAGGCAACTTCAGGAAGAAATGAGATACAAGCACAAGCATACGTAGGGTGATGCAACTATTTAAATTAGTTGGCAAGTATATACCCATAGGAGGGTGAAGCCTCTGGGGACAGAAACATATGGAGAGTCCATACCCTCTTACAGGATTTTTCTCCCTGAACCTGCCAGGCACTCCCAGAAAAAGACTGCAAGATTCCTGAGAAAGTCACCCTCATGGTACAGAACTAGGGAAGAGAACAAGAGCTGCTATAGGAGGAGCATGGCCCTGTGCTGGGACCCTTCCCCTATCTCCCGTCAGAGCAAAGACTTAATCTGTTGGGAGAAGGGTCACACACTGTCACCATAGGGCACTTATGAAAAACCCTTGTAGGTGGGGGGAAAGAAATTCACTGAAAAAAGGTCAGGAGCAAAAAGAAGATCACACCCCTGGGACACAGAAATGGAGACTGCCAAAGACTAAGGCTTAATCAGAACTACTGAGAATCTCCACCCCTTCTCAACAGCAGGCCAATGAGCATCATATAACAAGTGGTTCAGTGAAAAGAAGACCTAAAGCTGAAAATAAAGCAAACAGCCAGAAAAAGAAAACCCTCTGACAAATAAGCTCCCACCCTAAACCCAAGGTATCACTAGAGGAATCTGAAACAACAACAAACTTTAACCCAGGCCAAGTCCTAATTAGATTAATTCAAACCCCCACATGAAAGGTCTAAGAGAAAGAAAGGGATGGCCATTTCCAGGCCATAAAAACAACTTTTTACCTCAGTCTCTACTGTTCTACATAAGATGTCAGCTTTCAACAAAAAATTAAGAAGCATACAAAGAAACATAAAAAAGCCATACTCTTTTTTCCCAAGAGACAAAGCAACCATTAGAGCTAGACACAGATATGGCACAGATGTTGGAAAATTTGACAAGAAATTAAAAAAAAAAAAACGTGATTGATATGTTAAAGTCATTAATGAAAAATGTGAACAATATGCAAGATAAGATGGGTAATTTCAGCTGAGAGATGAGAACTACAAAAAAAAAAAAAGAATTAAATGGGAATGCTAAAAATGAAAAACAGAAACAGATAAAGGATGCCTTTAATAGGCTCATCAGTAGACTGAACTGAACACAGCTGAGGAAAGAATCAGCGAACCTGAAGACAGGTCCATTGAAATTACCCAGGTGGAAACAGAAAAAGAAAAAAAAAAAAATTAAAAGTAGGAAAGAATATCCAAGACCTGTGGAAACAATATCAAATAGTCTAACATATGCATTATTGAAAGTCTGGAAGGAAGATAGAAAGAATAGGCAAGAGGAAATATGTAAAGAAATGATGGCTGAGAAAATTCCAAAAATAACAATAGACACCAAACCACAGATTCAAGCAGCTCAGAGAACACAATATAGGATAAATACCAAACCCCCCCCAAAAAGAAAAAAATAGAAAATAAAAAGAAGAGAAAATCCCACATATTATACCCACATCATCCTCAAACTAATGATAACAAATGACAAAGAGAAAAATTTTAAAGGTAGCCAGGTTAAAAAAAAAAAAAAAAACTATGTCTATAAGAACAAAGATAAGAAATAAAGACTTCAGAAACTATACAAGCTAGATGACAATGGAGCGTCATCTTTAAAGTGCTAAAGAAAAATCTCCCAACTCAGAATCCCGGTAAAAGTCTCTTGTATCAGTGGCTACCAGAGAAAGGCAGGAATGGGAAAGGGCGAGTTCTTGCTTAAGAAGCACCGAGTTTCTGTTAAGGTTGGTGAAAATATTTGGAAACTGATCATGGTGATGATTCCACAACTTGGTGAACATGACTGAACTGTACATGTAAAAAGTGTTGAAATGGCAAATGTTTTGTGATGTATATTTTTACCACAAAACATATACATAATAGATGTAGAAAAATTATCTTTTAAAAGTAAAGGCAGTTAATAGAGACTTCCTTAGACAAACAAAACCTATGGGAATTTATTCCCGGCAGATTTGTTGTTGTTTGGTGTTGAGTTGGTTCCAACTCATAGCAACCCTATTTACAACATAATGAAACACTGCCTGGTCCTGCCCCATCCTCACAATCATCGTTAAGCTTGAGCCCATTGTTGCAACCACTGTGTCAATCCATCTCGTTGAGGATTTTTCTCTTTTTCGTTGACCCTCTACTTTACCAAGCATGATGTCCTTCTCCAGGGACTGATCCTTTCTGATAACATGTCCAAAGTATGTGAGACGAACTCTCACTATCCTTGCTCTAAGGACCATTCTGGCTGTACCTCTTTCAAGACAGATTTGTTTGTTCTTTTGGCAGTCTGTAGTATATTCAATATTCTTCCCCAACACCGTAATTCAAAGGCATCAATTCTTTCATTGCCCAGCTTTCACATGCATATGAGGCAACTGAAAACATCAGGCACACCTTAGTCCTTAAAGTGACTGCTTTGCTTTTTAACACTCTGTCTTTTGCAGCAAATTTGCCCAATGCAATGTGTTTGATTTCTTGACTGCTGCTTCCATGGGTGTTGATTATGGATCCAAGTAAAATGAAATCCTTGACAACTTCAGTCTTTTCTCTGTTAATCGTGATGTTGGTTATTGGCCCAGTTGTGAGGGCTTTTGTTTTCTTTATGCTGAGGTATAATCCATACTGAAGGCTGTGGTCATTGATCTTCATCGGTAAGTACTTCAAGTCCTCTTCACTTTCAGCAAGAAAGGTTGTGTCATCTCCATGTTGCAGGTTGTTAATGAGTTTTCCTGCATTGCAGTTACTAAATGGATGGAAGAAAGAAGATACTAATGGGGGGGGGGGGTGCTCTTTTTTTCTTTCTTTTTTTTTTTTAAAGAGTTAGTTCTTCTGGTGAGGGCAACATAGGCTTGTTTCTAAAACACGGGCCCAGAATAGGAGAGGACTGAAGACAGGCAGGCTTGCTCAATTGCCTAGGTGTCACGGCACTTTTCAATCCAGGTCCAGTAATCTTCTAATTAGTAGAAATTACTTCTGCATTAGTGGAATCCTTTTTGGTAGTGTTTTGTCCCCTTCTGCTTCTTGCTGAGTATTTTAGTTGGAATTTGGAGGCACTAATAATTGATAAGCCAAAGGCCATTTTGATCTACAGGTCCCCTGAAGTTAAATTTTCAAGGTAGGCTTTGAATATATTGAGGACACTGAGCCTTGGTGGCATGGTAGTTAAGCGCACGACTGCTAACCGAAAGGTCAGTGGTTCAATCCACCAGCTGCTCCGTGGGAGAAAGTTGTGGCAGTCTGCTTCTGTAAAGATTTACAGCCTTGGAAACCCTATGAGGTAGTTCTACCCTGTCCTGTGAGTCAGAATCAGCCCAGCAGCAGTGTGTTTTGAGCATTTACACATAACTGAGCGCAATAGAGGACCCCAAGTTTAAATAATGTTGGAGCCATATTTATACTCACATCCTGACTCCAGTTTAGGTCAAATGAAAGTTCACAATTAAGGATATCCGGAGAAGAGGGTAGTAGAGGAGGACAGAGCTATTGAGGGGACCGGCCTCTGGCTTCCAGAAACAAAAATCTCTATATTCCATTATATTAAGGAATCCTGGTGGTGCAGTGGTTAAGCACTTGACTGCTAACTGAAAGGTCAGTGGTTTGAACTGATCAGCTGCAGTACACGAGAAAGATGTAGCTCTGCTTTTGTAAAGATTACCAAACCAAACCCATAGCTGTTGAGTCTATTTCAACCCATAGCAACCCTATAGAACAGAATAGGCTGTAAATCTTTACAGAATCAGACTGCTGCACCTTTCTCCTGTGGCTGTAAAAGTTACAGACTTGGAAACTCTATGGGGCAGTTCTACTCTGTCCTACAGTGTTGCTATGAGTTGGAATTGACTTGATAAATAGTCTTGTTATACACACACTGAGTATATCTCATTATATTAATATATTACTCCGATATTATTCTGTCTGAATTATTAAGAAAAGCTACACTATCACCTCATTCAATTGCCATTCCTTCATTTATTCACTATTTACTAAGAGCCTACCATGTGCCAGGCACAGCACTAAGCACCCAGAAGACAATGGTAAGCAAAAGCAGACAAGAATTCTGTCCTAATAGAGCTTTCAGTCTAGTGAGGGAGCTAGATAGCAATAAAATAATTACGCAAATAAACTATACACACGAAGAAAGTAATTTGTTTTATTTTATTTATACATACGTTATAAATGTTCTTGAAAGAAAAGCGGTTTCTAAATAACAGAGATGAGACCAACAAAATTAAAATTGTTGCCTGCACTTGTAAGAAAATGCTAAAATATTATTTACAGGGAGCACAAGCTTTATTTTGTCTAAGTGCAAAGGATGAAATGCAACAAAACGAATGGAGCTGGAGCCCCTGGAGACTCCCTGAGTGGGACTTCTAAGCAGAAACTTCACTGAATTTAAGTCCATCATGTTGTGAGTTAAATGGAAAATCCACAAAGGTAAAGCTTATAGGAATATAGAAGTGGTCTTTTGTGCTGTTTAGTCTCTCTTTCTGTGTCTGTTTTTATCAATCTATGAAATACTGATTTTTTGTTTAAACTAGAGGCTGTATAATGACCCAATCTGTTTTCTGTTTTGTTTATTTTCTGAAGATGGCCTAGATGTCACCAACTTTCAGAAAGCAAGCATTCGTAATTAGACCTATAATATGTGGGGTTGCGGGAGGTGAAGGAGAGCTTATTCCTAAGGCGAGGTGGCAGGATACAAACCTTGTGGGGCTGAGTCTTCCTGGTGGATGAGAGATGTGGGATAAATCGTTTGGCTTTTTGGATTTTGCTTTGTCTGTGACATTCATACTTCTTTATGGCTAACAAAAGAACTGATCAATAGGACTTCAAAAACCGTGAAAAGAAAGCATTCTGACGACATTATAAAACTGGATGCTTATGTAGGTTAATAAATGATGTAGAAAGACACACTGTCAAAGAGGTGGCATCTGGTTGATGAAAACAACAGAGAAGTGGGTCAGGAACAATATGCATGACTTCAAAAGACTATAGCCCAAAACAACCAAGTGCTTTAAGCACTGTGCCACCAGGGCTCTTACACACAGCTTATGGGTCACGAAATAAATGGAATTTGTTTTTTGAACATTTTATTGTAAGTAAAATTTACAGAGCAAATTAGTTTCCCATTCAACAATTAATACAGTTTGTTTTGTGGTATTGGTTGCAATCCCTGAATATGTCAGCACCCACCCCCTTCCTCCCTGGGCTCCCTGTGTCCATTTGTCCAGCTTTCTTGCCCTACAGTCCTTCCGAACTTTTGCCCTTTAGGTCCAGTATAGCTGATTGTTCTGAGGCGTACATTCCTCACTGGTGTTATTGTTCATTTTATAGGCCTGTCTATTGTATGGCTATAATATGATCTCTGGGAGTGATTTCAGTTCCAAGTTTGAAGGATGTCTAAGGGCCATAGTCCTGGGGGTTCCACCAGTCTCTATCAGACCAGGAAGTCTGGTCTTATTTATGAGTTTGGATTTTGTTCTACGTTTCTCTCCTTCTGTCCATGACCTACTATTGTGGCCCTGGTCAGCGTGGTCGGTAGTGGAGACCATGTTCAGGTTGTCCATTAGTCCTCTGAACTAATTGTTACCTTGAGTCTTTGGTTTTCTTCACTCTTCTTTGCTCCAGCCAGGAAGAGATCAATTATCGTATCTTAGAAGGCCACTCACCAGCTCTTAAGATCCCAGTTACTACTCACCAAGGTAGGATGTAGAACATTATCTATATGGGTTCATGCACCAATTGACCTCGATGTCCCCCAAGACTATGGTCCGTAGTCCTCAAACTCAGTATCTTAGCCCCAGAAAATAAATGGAAATTTTAACAGACGAAAAAAGAGGGGTAATCTCAAAGGCAGAGGTTTAGGATCACGGAAACTTTCCAAGTGGTACACAGCATGAAGAGTTTTAAGGAAATTAATTTCCAGTTCCTTAACTACAATGTGTAGGCTTCACTAAAATTGATCTGAGAATGACTCTTCTCTCACTTTTACAGAAGAATGACTTGCCTCTCGCTCATCCCGATCTCCCTAGAGTGCATTCATCCAGTGCAAAATCCACCTGAGTAACAAATTCAAAACATAGGGGTTAGTACTGAGAAGCATGAAGACTTCAAAAACTGTATAATGGATCCATCTGCAAGTCAATGGTCTCCAATCTTTGCATTCATCAAAACTGAAGGTGGACTTTATTGAGTCATCAGGTGATGTACCATTAAAAATAATTATTGGTGATAAATCCCTGTGATTTTGGGTATAATGACTCAGGTATTTGAGGAATTCAGTGGTGCTACTATAACGAAAAGGAGCCCTGGTGGCACAGTGGTTAAGTGCTTGGCTGGTAACTGAAAGATCAGTGGCTCGAACACACCAGCTACTCTGAGGAAGAAAGATGTGGCAGTCTGCTTCCATAAAAAATTACAGCCTTGGAAACCCTATAGGACAGCTCTACTCTGTCCTATAGGGTTGCTCTGAGTCGGAATCAACTCGACAGCAATGAGTATTGTGACAAAACACCTTGATTCCCTTGTACTTGTTTATGGAGCAATTTCAAAGACCTAACTCCAAGCAAATTACCTCCCAGGTGATAAATGGATCAAATGAAAGTAAGATGAGTAAAAAAAAAAACCCACTGCTATCAAGTCAATTCCGACTCTTAGCGACCCTATGGGACGGAGGAGAACTGCCCACTAGAGTTTCCAAGGAGCACCTGGCAGATTTGAACTGACGACCTCTTGGTTAGCAGCCGTAGCACTTAACCACTACGCTACCAGGGTTTCCGTAAGATGAGTAAGACTGTGGAAACACTGTTGATAATATTTCAGAATTTATGGCTACCAAAACACAGAAAAGGTACCAAAAAAGAGGGACAAATATTACGTCTAATTTTAAATAAAATGGAATCTGAAAGCTAAAAACCAAATAATGTCAATCTTTAAATATTCTAGAACCAATTATTAAGCAGGTTGCAAATGAGGAAAAACTACCCAATGATTCAACACGGATTCACTAAGAACAAGTGAGCTCGTCCCTCTTTTTTGATGTAATTATAGATGATGCGTTCTATGAAGCTGCAGAAGGATAGGAATCAAATTTCAGTCCCTTGTTTAACAAATATTTGTTAAGTATCTACTTAAGTACCAGGCACTGTAGTAGGTGCTTGGAATTCAGTAATGAGCAAGAGAGATAAAATCTGTTCCAAAGAAAAAAAAAAAAGAAGTATCTGTTCTTATGAAACTTAAGAGAAGGGATGGATGAGATGGAGGACAGGATTAAGATTCAGAAATTATCTAAGAGATTAGAAACAAACCAACTGTTGGAATATTTTACTGTTGTCAGTAGGGATCTTGGCAAACCAGTGTGTATGTATGTCTGTGCACATACACGTGTACATGCTTGTATGTGCCTAGAAAAACTCTGGACAGACATGTATGATGCCGAGCCTCTGGAGGGTGGAATCAGAAGACAGCGTAAAGCGGTGTTAACTTTCACTTCATATACTATTCTGTTTAAATCGTTTTTATAACATTCAGGTAGGGGTTTTTTGATAGTTTTAAAATGGTAATACTGAAAAATAAAGGGAAAAAATGTTGAGTGCCTCTAAGGTACCTAGAAAAAAAAGTAACATGAGAAGATAATATTTAATCTGGGTAAGATTCAGGGGAAGGAGGATTGCATGGTGGCCCGTTAAACATCTGAGGTCAGCGCTCATGTCGGGGCTGGAATGGGCCAACTTTGTGTTGCACTGCTTCCCCTGGCAGAACTCAATTAAATCCAGTAGAAGAAAAACCCTTCCCCCTGTGGCATGAATAGCACGAGTTGCCTCCCAGAGCAGTTAATACCTCGTCACTGGGTAAACGCTGTCAGGAGGAAATGTCAGAAGCATTCAGTGGGCATCAGATGAGATGTAAAACTAGATGGTCTTGCAGACGCCTTGCAGTTATGATTCTCCAGTTCTAAGATGGAACTTTATAGGAGCTGAATAAATGGAAGCTACTTTGTGACCCAAGAAGAAGGTTTAATCGTGCTTGTCTTTTATTCTGCATAGATTCCTATGTTTATAAAAAGCTAACTGTGCTATATATAACATTCTAGGAAAGGGGAGAGGATAAAGGGAAAGGAAGCAGAGTGTTAATAAATGCCATCCTGCACTTCAAGAGGGGACCTTTTTCATGACCTCACCTCAAGAATTTATCTTTATATCCCTATTACAATTGAGTTGCTAAATTCAAAGGGAATATATTTACTTGCACTATTTCTGTATAAGGAACCCTGGTGGTGCACTGGTTAAGAGCTACAGCTGCTAACCAAAAGGTCGGCAGTTCAAATCAACCAGCTGCTCCTTGAAAACCCTATGGGGCAGTTCTATTCTGTCCTATAGAGTTGCTACGAGTCAGAATAGACTCGATGGCAATAGGTTTTTTTGGTTTTATTTCTGTATAAAGACTATTTTTAATACCAAGTCATAATGTGAAATGCGTGTCACTTGACTAAATGGATGACATTCAAATAATGCCAAAGGAAGGTGCCAAAGGAAATTTTCAGGGAAACACAGAGGTCATTTCAACTGAGTAATTCCTTTTAATTTAGACTTGTGCTTATATTATATATTTTTATGTAAGACTAAGAAAATAGTTTATTAAAATACATCTTTGTGGTGGACTGCTTAAAATCTAATAATAAATCTGGCAATAATACCTTAAATATTTGAAAAATATTTAATAAAAATAACTAGAAATAGTCTCATAAAACAGTATATTGGACATGACTCTGTATTTCCTTTGAAGTTTAGCATATACCAAAACATTCATTTGTTTCTGTTAAAAAATACTGATTTATTTAGTGGGCATACTGAAGGAAACATTCTTGTAAAATAAATTATGTACAGAATATATATATTCTATATACATAAATATACATGCACACAGATGTAAAAGTATACACCTTGTAATTGTATCTTTTAAATTTGGGTCATTACATGAAAGTCCTCTCTATAACGCCCAGTTATCTTTCATGATAAAGCAGTTTTTCCTCTTTCTACAGGGCCTCCTGTAAAAGCAAACGTAGCCGCTTCTGCTCATCTTCCACTGGTGATGACCACTTCCTGTTCAAGTACTGAATGTCAATGTTCCCAGAGGTTCTGGCTAGTACTAGGGCAAGGAAGCTGCTGTTGGTCTTTTCCGGTTCACCCATCACAGTCATCACTACCAGCCTAAAAACAAGAGAATTCAGGTAAGTGGACACACATGGAACTTTGCATCATTTTTGAGTCTTCCAAACTATCCATCTTCCAAGTGAGGCGTGAAATAGAAGAGAAATTCTGCAGTGATTTAATAGTCAAAAATGAAAAGCTAGACCAGAAGTAAGTGTATAAAAAGCTATAGAAAAGTGTTTTGAATACATGTTTCTGCACTTTAGAAGTTTGCTTACAGGCTGGTTTGTGATGGTTGTGGTATGGATGAGTTGCTTTAAGATGGCCATGACGGGATCTGATGTCATTTTCCTGAAGACAGTAGGATAATAATCATCTCCTCTTTCTCTCACCTTTCAGCTCAAGAGTAAATAATCTTTCAACGTGAATTTTCAAGATGGTCACCTTTCTTTGAGAATGTCCAGGAGAGCTCAACAATTTGGGCAGGCTCCTCTCCTGTACCCCACAGCCTTGAAAATCTTGGTCCCCAGCCATTCATCTTCTGTCCTGCCCATTCCTCCCCAGGTGATCTCTTCCACATCCATGTCTTCAAGTAAACGTCAAAACACTCAAATCTGTCTCCAGTCTAGGCTTAGTTCTACACCTATATATTTAACTTCCTGTTGTACTTCTCCACTTGGGTACATTACAGGCACATCAGGACTTACTCTTCACCTGTAAATGTTCTCCAGTATCTCCCTCCTGGTGAATGGCAACTCCATCCATTCATGGAAATGCCCATGTGAGAAACCTAGGAGTCATCCTGGATACCTACTTGTATCTTACTCCTACACTCCATCAATTACTGGCCTAGTCAATTGTACTTCTTAATAACTCTCCCTCCACACTACTATTCCCTTAGCTCACTCAGGTCCTCATCATTTCTCTCTGATTACTACAGCAGTTTCCTGATCAGTCTCTCTGTCTCTAATCTTATCCCTTTCATACTGCTGACAGAGGCTTTTAAAAACACACATCCAATTTTTACCTTACCCCTACTTTTGATGCTTCCTATTATCAATAGGAAAATGTCTTGTCTTTTTCATATGGCATATAAAGCTCTACATGCCGCGGACTCAACATCTAAATCCTAATTCTTACACTTCTATCCCAACCATTCCACAGTGTTTGCAGCTCCTGGACTGGCCACCATGCCTGCGGCATGCTGTTCCCTCCTCTAAGAACACTCCTTTCACCCTTTTCACCTGATTAACTTTTATTTATTCTTTAAAACACAGCTCAGTGTCATCACCCCCAGAAGCCTTCCATGATCCCTTGCCTATTCTAATTTGGGTCAGAAACCCCTCATCAGTATTTCCATAGCTTCCTGGGAATATCTCCATCATAGCACTTTTCACATGATTTTAATAATTATTAATAGTACTAATTAATTAATAATCACCACCAGGAGGAAAGAAATGACTAACTCCAATGCCTACCTCAATGCCTACCACTTTCCTTTCCCTGTCTTAACCTAAAATGATTAAAGAAAGCTGGTTGGTGTCTGTCAGGCATTGAGCAGGCACTTACTGATTTTTGGTGGGATCAGTGACTGAGAGTAGGGCAGAAGTAGTGAGTACCCTCAAGGGACACGGCAGTGAAAGACACAATAGTCACAGGGGGTGGGGAATCACCTGTGCCTGCAAGCACCTGCTTGCTATGTTAATTTTAAGAGCTATTAATGTTCCACAATTGTAAAGTCTGCTCCTACAACCCAAATATCTACAACAAACTCCTAGACTTAAATGTAAAGAAAAACAGAAAATAATGAAATTTAAAGCTGTGCTAAAATAAACAATTTTTTTTTTCAAATAATAAGATACTTCAGCACTTCCTGTGCCATACCACTTCTTTAAGTTATGAAAGTCCACCTTGAGAGGGACCTGGGAGAGCATGGACCTGGGCAGAAGCAACAGGATGCCTCAATGGGCCACCAAGGCAATTACCAGGCAGCGCAGAATCAAAGGGACTACAGAATCATCTGGCACACAACCAGCCAGGTGCAGGCCAGGCCAACAATGCACGTGGGAAACTGATCTATCCTGAGAGCTTAGAGGAATTTAGCTGAACAAGTTCCCAATGAAGCAGTTCATTTAAACAGATATTTACCCTATACCTACCCATGGGCCACCTGCTATGGAGAAGTTATAACAGCATTATTCAGGGAGAGAGGAGAAGTGTGAGAAGCTCTCATTAGACAACTAAAGGAGCAAACCACAAAATATGAAAAGTAGTCAGAATTTTCACTAGTTACTTAATATTTTACTGCTGTTCATTTACTGGTATAAAAAATAAGCAAAGTTTAATTGCTACAAACTTGGAAAAATCAGTAATGGATGACAAACATTAATGGTGCTCCTGGCAATAGGTCTGTGCAGCTAAGCCTGGTGAGCAAGATGAATATAGTTCATGGATAAAGCATGTCTAGAATAAAAACAACATTTAAAACAGATGCATAAACACTGGTTAGTGTACTATCACCGGTAAATTTTTAAACATGATCTTCAGATTTGTAAGCTGGACAGAATACAAGTGAAGAGGGCAGAAAACAAAAACAAAATTCTCAGTTCAATATTCTGTTCATATTGAAACACTCATTACAAATGACTTTTTCTTTTCGTGAATTAGGTGAATGTTTACATAGCAAATTAGTTTCTCATTAAACAGTTAATGCACAAATTGTTTTGTAATACTGGCTGCCAATCCCGCGATGTGTCAACACTCTCCCCTTCTTCACCCTAGATTCCCTGTTGCCATTCGTACAGTTTTCCTGTTCCTTCCTGACTTCTCGTCTTTGCTTTTGGGCTGGTGTGCCCATTAGTCTCCTATACATGAATAACTATGAAGCGCATTCCTCATGTGTGTTATTGTTGGCCCTATAGGCCTGTCTTATCTTCGATTGTAAGACTGAGCCTCAGGAGTGACTTCAGTACTGAGTTAAAAGGGAGTCCCGTGGCCACATTCTTGGGGTTTCTGCAGTCTCTCTCAGACCAGCAAGACTGGTCTGGGCACGTGTGTGTGATTTTGAATTTTATTCTACATTTTTCTCCAGCTCTTTCCAGGACCTCTATTGTGATCCCTGCCACAGCAGTCGGGGGAAGTTACCAGGCACCATCTAGTTGTCCTGGGCTCAGACTGGTGCAGGTTGTGGTAGTTGTGGTCCATTAGTCCTTCGGACTAATCTTGTGTCTTGGCATACTTCATTCTCCTTTGCTTCAGCCGGATGGGACAAGTATATGTATCTAAGATGGCCGCTTACAGGCTTTTAAGACCCCAGTAGCTACTCACCACAGTCAGATGTAGAACGCTTTCTTTATAAATCATGTTATGCCAATTGAGCTAAGTGTCCCCTGAGACCACGGCCCCCAGCTCTCAGCCGAGTAGCTTGGTCTATTGGGACGTATGTGTCTGTGAAGCTCCTAAAACTTTGCCCTGGTCAAGTTGTGCTGACTTCCCCAGTATTGTGTACTGTCTTACCCTTCACCCAAGTTACCACTTGTCTACAATTCAGTGTTTTTCTTTTCCACCACTCCCCTTCCTCCTAATCATCAAAGATTGTTTCTTTCTGTGTGGAAACATTTTCCTGTGTTTTTACAATAGTGGTCTCATACAGTATTGGTCCTTTTGTGATTGACTTATTTCACTCAGTATAATGCCCTTCAGATTCATCCCAGTTGTGAGATGTTTTACAGATTCATTGTTCTTTATCATTGTGTAATATTCCACAGTGTGTATGTACCATAGTTTATCCATTCATCTGTTGTTGGACACTGAGGTTGTTTCCACCTTTTGGCCATTGTGAATAATACTGCAATGAATGTAGGTGCACGTATGTTTATTCTGTGACAGCTCTTATTTCTCTAGGATATATTCCTAAGAGTGGGATTGCTGGATCGTATGGTATTTCTATTTCTAGCTTTTTAAGGAAGTACCACATTGTTTTCCAAAATGGCTGTACCATTTTGCATTCCCAGAGATGCATAAAACTTCAAAGCTTCCTGCAACCTCTCCAACATTTGTTATTTTCTTTTTTTTCATTCGTGTCAGTAATGTGGGAGTGAGATGATATCACATTGTAGTTTTGATTTGCATTTCTCTAATGGCTAATGATTGCAAGCATTTCCTCATGTGTCTTAGCCACCTGGAGGTCTTCTTTGGTGAAGTGTCTGTTCATGTCCTTCGGCCATTTTTAGCTGGATTATTTGTCTTTTTGTTGTAGAGGTGTTAGATTTTCCTACAGATTTTAGAGATACATAATAGCCAAAAATTTCTTCCCAGTGTGTAGGTTCTCTTTTTACTCTTGAAATCTTTTGATGAGCAAAACTGTTTAATTTTTAGGAGATCCCATTTATCTATCCTATCTTCTGGTGTTTGTGTATTGTTAGTTATGGTTTGTATGCTGTTTAGTTATGCTGTATATTAGGGATGCTAGTGTTGACCTTATTTTTCCTTCCATGATCTTTATAGTTTTTGGTTTTATATTTAGGTCTTTGACCCCTTTTCAGTTAGTTTTTGTGTATGGTGTGAGGTATGGGTCCTGTTTCTGAGGTCACGTAGTGTGAGGCCTCCTACTTTGTTCTTTTTTTTACGGATGGACATTCCAGTGCCATTTGTTAAAAAGACTGTCTTTTCCCCCATTAATGGCCTTTGACAAAGATCAGGTGACCACACATGGATGGATTTACATCTGGGTTCTTGATTCTGTTCAATTGGTCAACGTGTCTGTCATTGTACCAGTACCAGGCTGTTTTGACTACTGTGTAGTAGGTTCTGAGGTCAGGTAGTGTGAGGCCTCCTATTTTGTTCTTTTTCTTCAATAATGCTTTACTTATCTGGGATCTCTTTCCTTTCCATATAAAGTTAATGATTAGTTTTTCCATCTCGTTGTAGAATGCTATTGGTATTTCGGTGGGGATTGCATTGCATTTGCAGATAGCTTTGAGTAGAATTGACATTTTCACAACGTTGAGTCTACCTATACATAAGAATGGTATGTTTTTCCATTTATGTAGGTCTCGTTTGGTTTCTTACAGTAGTGACTTGAGGTTTTCTTTGTATTACATGCCTGGCTAGATTTATTCCAAAGTATTTCACTTTTTTAGGAGCTATTATAAATGGTATCATTTTTCTGATTCCCTTTTCAATATTAGTGTATAGGAATCCAACTAATTTTTGTGTGTTTAGCTTTTATCCTGCTACTCTGCTAAATCCATTAGTTCCAGTAGTTTTCTTGTGGAGTCTTCAGGGTTCTCTATGTATAGTATCATATCATCTGCAATAGGGATAGTTTTACTTCTTCCTTACCAGTTTAAACCAGTTTGGATGCCCTTTATTTCTTTTTCTTCCCTTATTGCTCTAGCTAGGAATTTCAAGCACAATGTTAAGTAGGAGTGGTGATAAAGGGCATCCTTGTCTTGTTCCTGTTCTGAAGAGGAATGTTTTCATTCTCTCTCCACTGAGAACAATGTTGGCTGTTTGTTTTGTATAGATATTCTTTATTACATTGAAGAATTTTCCTTCTATCCCTATCTTATTGAGAGTTTTTATCAGGAATAGGTGTTGGACTTTAAGGAATGCCTCTTCTGTGTTGACTGAGATGACCATGTGATTCTTTTGTCTTATTTTTGTGGTGGATTATGTGGATTGATTTTCTAATGTTGAACCATCCTTGCATACCTGGTATAAATCCCATATGGCTGGAGTGTATTCTTGTTTTTTATATGATGGTGAATCCTATTGGCTAGAATTTTGTTGCGAATTTTTGCATCTATATTCATGAGAGATATTGGTCTTTAATTTTCTTTGTTGGTGGTGTCTTGGCCTAGTTTTGGTATCAGGGTTATGCTGGCTTCATAGAATGAGTTTACAGGTACCCATTCCTTTCCTATGTTCTGAAATAGTTTGAGTAGTACTGATGCAAGTTCCTCTCTAAATGCTTGGTAGAATTCTCCAGTGAAGCTATCTGGGCCAGGACTTTTTTACCGTTGAAAGCTTTTTTTTTTTTTTTTTTAATTACCTTTTCAATCTCTTGTTATGGGTCTGTTCAGATTTTCTGCCTTAGTTTGTGTTATTTTAGGAAAGTAGTGTGTTTCTAGAAATTTGTCCATTTCTTCTATATTTTCAAATTTTTTTGGAGTATAATAGTTTTTCATAGTATTCTGTTATGATCCTTTTCATTTTACTTGAGTCTGTTGTTATGTATCCCATTTCATTTCTTATTTGGGTTATTTGCTTCCTCCTCTGTTTTCTTTTGTCAATTTGACCAATAGTTTGTCAGTTTTGTTGATCCTTTCAAAGAACTAACTTTTGGTTTTGTTTACTCTTTCTATTGTTTTTCTATACTCTATTTCTTTTATTTCTGCTCTGATCTTTATTATTTCCTTTCTTCTGTTGACTGTGGGCTTCTTTTGCTGTTCTCTTTTTGTTCAAGTTGTAGGGCTAACATTTTGATTTTGTCCCTTTCTTTTTTGATGTGTGCGCCTATCGCTATAAATTAACCTCTGAGCACTGCATTAGTTGTTTTGGTATGATGTGTTTTCATTCTCATTTGATTCTAGACATTTTTTAAAATCCATCTTTGATTTCTTCTATTATCCAGTGGTTTTTAAGCAATGGTTTATTCAGTTTCCATGTATTTGATTTTTTTCCCTTGCTCTTCCTGTTATTAATTTCTACTGTTATGGTGTTGTGATCAAAGATGACACTTTGTATTATCTCAATGTTTTGGATTTTATTGAGCGTTGCTTTGTGGCCTAAAATGTGGTCTATTTTGTAGAATGTTCCATGTGCACTGGAAAAGAACACATACTTTGCCGCTGTTGGGTGGAGTTTTCTATGTATGTCTATTAGGTCGAGATGGTTGACTGTGGCCTTAAGATCTTCTGTATCTTTGCTGAGTTTCTTTCTAGATGTTCTCTCCTTTACCAACAGTGGTGTGTTGAAGTCTCCTGCTACTACTGTGGCACTGTCTATTTCTCTTTTCAGTGCTGTTAGAGTGTTTTATGTATTTTGGAACCATGTCACTGGGTGCATAGATATTTATTATGGTTATGTCTTCATGGTGGACTGTCCCTGTAATCATTGTATAATGTCCTTCCTTGTCTTTTATGATGGATTTTGCCTTAAAGTCTATTTTATCTGAGATTAGTATTGCCGCTCCTGCTCTTTTTTGTTGCTATTTTGCTTGATATATTTTTTCCATCCTTTCATTTTTAATATATTTAAGTCTTTTTGTCTAAGATGTGTCTCTTGTAGACAACATATTCATGAGTCGTGTTTTCTTTTTAATCCATTCTGTCACTCTCTGTTTCTTTATGCGTGTATTTAGGCCATTTACATTCAGTGTGATTATTGATAGGTGTGAGTTTATTGCTGTCATTTTGTAGTGTTTTTTTTTTTTTTGTGGTGCTGATGTTTTCTTGTTCCTCTTACTCTCCTGTGCTAAGTTCCTTTTGTTTGTGATATTTCTTTTTGTTTCTTTTGTTTTAGTAGATTGTGTTTACTGAGACCTTGTTTTTCTTCTTTATTGTGATGAGTATGTTTGTTAACTTTCTTTGTGGCTACCTTGAAATTCAGCCTTATCTTTCTAAGGCTGAAACAGTCTTTCATTACTTGATATTGGCTTGACTTCCTCTCCACTTGAAAGTTCTATATCTACACTGAGTAGTCCCCCTTTTATTTTTCTGACGTTGTTGTCATTTACAGATTGACGTCTCCAGCGCCCTGTTTTGAATCTTTCAGTTTTGTTTTATCCTTGAGTGTTCATTACCTATGTCGGTATTTGGCTGATACTGACCTGTGTCCTAGATTTCCGGCTGTTGTCTGATGTTGGTTCTCTAACTGAAGGACTCCCTTTAATAATTATTGTAAGTTTAGTTTTGTTTTTACAAATTTCCTTAATGTCTGTTTATCTGGAAATGTCCTAATTTAGCTATCATATTTGAGAGAGTTTTGTAGAATGCATTATTCTTGATTGGCAATTTTTTTTTCTCTCAAGGTTTTATATATATCCTCCCATTGCCTTCTTGCCTGCATGGTTTCTGTCGAGTAATCAGAGCTTAGTCTTATTGCTTCCCCTTTGTATATGACTTTGTTTTTCTCAAGCAGCTTTTAGAGTTCTTTCTTTACCTCTGGTTTTGGTGAGTCTGACTGTGATATGTTTGGGTGATTTTCTTTTGAGGTTTATCCTATGTTAGATTTATTGAGTTTCTTGGATGGTCAGCTTTTCATCTTTCATGGTATTAGGGAAGTCTTCTATCAGTAAATCTTCAATGATTCTCTCTGTTTTCTACTTTCTCCCTCATTCTGGAACTCCAATCACATGCAAATTTTTTCTCTTATGTATCCAACATAGTTCTTAGGTTTTTTCATTCTTCTCTCTGATTTTTCCTCAAAGTGGCATTCATGGGGTTTGTCTTCAATTTCGCTGATTCTGTCTTCCACTGTGTCAAATTTGTTCCTAAAACCTTCTATTACATTGTCTATTTCTAAAATTTTGTTGTTTATCTTTTGGATTTCTAATTGCTATTTTTGTATGATTTCTAATTGTTTAGTTATTTTCACGTTTTGTTCTTGTATTATTTTCTTGAATTCTTCTATTGCTTTGTCTGTTTTCCTTGATTCTGCCTATGTTTTGGTTGGTTTTGTCTGTGTTTTCCACAATTTTCACTGTGTTTTCCTAGATCTCTTTCCTAATTTCTTGGAGAGCTTTGAGTATTAGGCTTTTGAATTCCCTATCAGGTAGTGCCAGTACCTTTTCTTCTGCTGGAAGGTGAACTGGTGTTTTATTGTGGTAACTTACCGGAGCCATCTTGTCCTGTTTTTTTAAATATGTTTTATATCATCTGCTGTCTCTGAGACATTCAGGTATTGTTTTCTTTATTTATCAATTTAGGTTTGTTTCGTCATGTTTTTTTTTGTTGTTGTTGTTATGTCTGGGCAGGTAGGCCAGGCATGCTTTATTGCTTGCTCATCTGTGGGCATCATAGTTCTCAGCACCTTGTTCTGGTGTGCAGGGCGATTGCTCAGCTATGGTGCAGCAGGGCAGGTCCATCAGGAAGGGAAGGAGCAGAGATGAGTCACATATCTGCAGTGTGAACTGGGCCAGGGGCTGGAGCGGGGCTGCTGCATCTGCGGGGGGGGGGGGGGGTCCCAAGTTGGCAGAGAAGGGCCTGGGGCCTAGGCCAAGTCCTCTTGGGGCTGAAGCTGGAGGTGGAAGGGGTCTAGAGCCAGTGGGAAGGGGCCTGTGTTCCACAGGGGCCACAGCAGGAGGGGTCTAGAGCTGGTGGGAAGGGGTTTGGGGTCTGGGTTGAATCCCCTGGGGGTCTCAGCAGGCGATGGATAGGGTCCAGAGCTGGCAGGAAGGGGTCTGGGTTCCAGGCCTGGTCCCCTACAGGTGTGGCAGGCTGTGGAAGGGGTCCAAGCCAACAGAAAGAGGCCTGGAGTCTGGGTTAGGACACCTCGTTGCCACAGCAGGTGGCAGGAGGGGTCCAGAGCCTGTGGGAAGCGGTCTGGGGTCCGGACTAGGTCTCCTCCGGGCTGCACGTGGCAGGGCAGAGGAAAGGGGTAGGAACAGGTGTGAAGGCAGGGGTAGATGGAGGAGAGCAATAAGATGGGTTGGTACTCTGGCTCCCAGCAGCTAGGTTGCCAGGATGGGGTGATTATAGCCACTGTTCACAAGAGGGGTGGGGGTTGTTGGAGTATGCTTCTGAAGTTACTGGGTTGGGAGTTTGGGCTTCTCCTTGAGTTGCAGCCAGCAAACGTGGTCTTACTTAGTCCTAGGTGTGTGTGTGCCATACCTCTTCCTGGGAATTCCATGGAAGTGTCTTTCTGCGTGCAGGGTTGTTGGCTATATTCCAAGATGGCAATACTGAGTCAGTGCCATTTGGTCAGGGACCTCCACTCCATATCGAGTCTATTCCTTTCCCATTTTCTATCAGTTTTTTCTTCTCCTCAGTGACTTCTAATCTAATAATTTATCCCTTCATTTAAGAGTCAAGGTTCTAGGACTGACATCTGCATCTGTTTTACTTGGTTTTTCAGGTCTTTGTTACAGCGGGATGGCTTGGTGCATCTGACTAGTCTGCCATCTTGGCCCCACCCCTTAAAACAACTATTATTTTGGCCACAAAGGATTCTAGCGATACCATAGCCCATTCATTCCCCAAGGAGACTGCTATCTCACCTGCTTTGAGACCACATGGGAACAGGTTTTTAGCTGTCATCACGAATTTTACCTGAATTCAAAAAGTGGTAAATTCTTCTTTGCATCTAACCCAAACTTCTTCCTTTTAAATTTTATTATTTTCTTCATGCTGTTTTATTTACACTTAGAGAAAAATAATTCAGCATTTCCTATATAGCATCACTTCTTTTTAAGTTATTCACTGTTACTAGAGACTGAAACAGGATGTGTCTAAGGATAAATATAATGTTATCAGATCATTTCTGAATGCTTTTTCTTATCGCAGAGATGTAGGAGCAGGACAAGCTCTTCCTCCTGCTCTGATGGCCTCAGCACAGCTGCCCCTCCCCACCCCCCTTCCTGGAAGGTGCTGGGATATAAACACTCCTCTTGGGCAGAAGAACAATCAGGTTCCTGGTCAGAGCCTGGGATTGTAGTTCCCAATACACGCCCAGTCTGATAAAAATGTAAGACTGGGCATGTCATTCCCTGTTTAAAACCCTCCAATAACTCCCCATCTGACTCAGTGTAAAAACTCGTTTCTCCGATGGCCTAGTAGGCCCTCTACCACCTGGCTTCATGTCTTACTCTTCCTCATCCTCACTCTGCTCCAGCCACATTGGCCCCCTTACTGTTCCTTGCACACACACCAAGCACACGTCCACTTCTCTGCCTAGAATGCAGATTCCTGGTACTCCCCAGATACCCATATGGCTTGGTCCCTCTTCTCCATCAAGTCTTTGTCCAAATGTCACCTTCTCATCAAGACCCTCCTTGGCTGCCCTATTTGAAATGCCAACTACAGTGCTTCTCACACTCCTTACGCCCCACACCTCCCTATTTCATTTTCCTCCATGACACATATTTTATGACTTCCTTATTTATTTCCCATCTTACCTCAGACATATACTGAACTTATGATGTTGGCAAATGATCATAACTAAGATGCTAAAAAACAGTTTCTTCCTGCATTTATTTAATGATAATGATGGGGAAGATACTACAGTATAAATTTGTTAATGTAATAGGCTATTTTAGGCTAAGTATAAAATAAGCACATTTAAAAAATGTTAATTTTAAATCAATGTTAATTTTTACTTAAATTTTGCTAGTAAATTGTTTGAATATGATTCCAAGAGCACCCATTTTCTGCTTTATCTATATTAGAAATAAAACAGTCCTGGGCAACATGAATGAATACGATTACTCAAAAGGACAACTCCCCACTCACCTGGTCCAGCCAGCAATTGTCTCAATTTCTAAGCACTCTTTGGAATAATTTCTATTACTATACGGAGAGATAGTAGGCATCTTACCCTATTCCTATAAAGATGCCCAATTTCCTTTCTAACTGGTTGAGAACACTGGGTATCTTGCAAAGGAACAACTATATTCTCATTTTCCTAACTGAAACCATGGGAGATATTGGTGCAGCTAAGGAAAAACTGATTGCCAGGAGTACTTGACTGAAATCCGTTCAACAGAAAAATAAAACCCAGTGACTCCTTTGTGAGGTCTCCAGATGGAAACAAGAAGCTGATGGAATCCTCTTAAAAAAGGTTGCAAACTCTAAACGGTCCCTGGTGAAGTAAGAGAATCGCAGATGCTCAGCTCTGCAATAACTTTACATAGTTCAGACTCAGGGTCACAGTTCTGCCCCTCCTTCCTGGCTCCAGTGCTATTTAAAGCCTACAGTTGCTTCTGGGAATTGTCAGAGTGCTGCAGCAGCAAACTCAGGAAAACAATCAAGTTGTGGCTTCCAGATCTCTCAGAAACCACCAAAACCTGCTTCCCTCTCTACAGCAGACTCCAAAAAGAAAAAGAACCTTGAGGTTCTTACGCTGTAGGGCGCCATTTTGTATCTTATTTTTCCTCCATACCACACTCACTTCTAATACTGCCTCCCAAAGAAAGGACTGGACTTCCCTTAAAAACCAAAAACCAAACTCATTGCCACTGAATGGATCTGACTTATAGTGACCCTACAGAACAGAGTAGAACTGCCCCATAGTGCTTCCAAGGAACAGCTGGTGGATTTGAATTGCCCACCTTTTGGTCAGCAACTGCACCACCAGGGCAGTTCCCCTAGTGAACACATTTCCAAGGACTTATTCCGACAATGTACCTAGAACACAGCCAGATCTCCTCCTCTTCCTTTTTTAGTGTTATTTACTGCTGGTCCCAGCCTGACCCTTAGGAAAACTTCATCTTGTCTATAGAGGCCATTGATGTGCTAAACCTTCAGGTGACTTGTCAAATTAAAGATGGCCTTGTAAATAATCTTAAGAGTATTAGTCAGAATAAAGCTTTTAAACTTGCTTATTGATCAGGGTTCAGGAATGAATAATTTTCTTCCCTGTAGTACAAAGCCAGATGAGAGAAAGCAATGGACATAATTTCTACAAAAATTTAAAGCGAAGTTTAAAAGTTTTTAATTAAATGAAGAAATCCTAGAGATAAGAACTGTACATTGTAAAAAATGACAAAGCAGTGTAAAGGAAAAGGATCTCTACAAAGTTTATATAGTACAATAGTAATTATATATTATACACTAACATGGAAGTTAACAGTTTATCTGTGCACCCACTGAATGATTACATCTACCTGTGAATCTTCTAAAGCTCATTATTTGATTTATTTTTAACTCTGATTCCTCCCCTCCCAGGTAAACTTAACTCAAATGCCTTTATCCAATTTGAAATTCTGATACTTATCTATTATTCAAACGATTTGGGAGACAGTCCATCATAATATACCATATAAACAGACTCTTGACAAAAAAAAAAAAGTGGGGGGGTAGCTGTTGGCTGGAAACAAAATGAAAGCAGTCAATCGAGCTCCACTTCAATTTAATATGGTCTAACAATTTTATGCATAAATTAAATAAGGACCATCAACGATGTTTCTGCAAAACATTACCTGTAATGGCTCATTACTAACTTCATCAGACTTACTTGTCTGGAGAGACAGGCTGTTTGGCTACAGGAGCCAAATCACTTTCCAGTAGGTCCCAGATGTAAATATTGGATGTGTCATCCTGGACCAAAAACACAGCAGGTCTTGTTAATGACCACTGTAAGCCAGTAATAGCTTGGCCATTGGTGCTGTTATTCCACTGCATAAGAGGATACTCAGAAGTCAGCTGATGTAATCTAATGCTGCCATCTGAACAGCCAGCCTGTGCCACAGGGGAGAGAGAGAGAGAGAGAAATTGTTGTTCATTTCTCTTTATCTTCCTTTTTTATTTTTAATTTATCATAGCAGCCAGGGAGATTTTTTTGTAGCAATAACCTTTGTTTAGTTTGAATAGCAAAAGCATTTGGTTTTCCAAATATAACATTTAATCTGTCCTCACAAATTAGACAAATTTAAGATTCTGCTACACTTTGTGCCCCCATGTCCCCCAAATGGTTGATAATCAATCAATTCAGCTAATATATGTAGGCATTTATTTTTAACAAAGTTGATTATCACTGATTCAAGCACAGGCTGTTAAGATTCATTCCATGGAAGTAAATAAACTATCTTTTAAAAAATGTCATACATTTATATTAATATATTATACATTCCCCTTAGACTGAAATTTCTATAAACCAAAATTTGTTTGGCTTACTAAAGGCAAAAATTTAAGCTCAGATAGGGGGCAGTGAGTTTATGTTAATGAGAAAGGAACAACTCAGAAAAGGAGGGTAAGAATGGTTGCACAGCTCAAAGAACATAATAACACTGAATTGTACATGCAAAAATTGTTGGATTGGGGTATGCTCTCCTACATATATTCTCAACAACAAAAATAAATTATAAAAAAATTCAGCTGAGAAAGAAAAGCTTAATTCCTTTCTATTTAATACATGTAATCTTTCACATACTCAAAAAAAATACATAAAATCAGTAAGAATGGAATAAAATTAAAAAATGACACACAAACACAAACAATTTTTTTTTTAACTACATTGCAAATGAATAATATAACCACACATAGGAGGAGGGAGAGAACCAATCCAGGAATTTTTTATCACAGTATTTGAACTGTATTCCTTCAGACTAAAATAAAAAAACCCTAAATATTGGACTCTGCTTAGTAGGTTTCTTTTCACAGAGGTATGGGTTAGCAATTTTAAAAGTTTCTATGTATCCTAGAATTTAGGAAATATATTGTGAATAATAGGATCCAGGTTTCCTATTGTCTGAGAAGGGAGTTACAAATATAGAAAAGGGGACAGACAGAATGAACTCTGTCATCTTAGACTGGAATTAGAGACATGAGTGTGAACTCATGGTTTTCAATATATAGATATAGATTTAAAAAAAAAGATACAGAGGTAGGAGTATGTATCCATGTCCAAGCTCTGTCCACTAAGAGGGCCTAGAAGAAATGATACCCCAGTAAAAAAGAGCTCATCTTACTGCCAGATCTTGGTTTCTAAATACTTTTTTCCACTAACCAGAGCTTCTTGGATAAATGGCTGTTTCCAAGGCTGGTGATGAGAAATTACAAGATGAGCCTAGAGCATCCTACTGTAGCAGAAAGCAAAGAAGGACTCGCCAAATGATGTCAAAAGGACACAAGAGCCAGCTTGAAGGGATTTGCACTGGCCAAAGTGGGACAATTTGAGCAGCAAAATAAACGGTGGTAAATGATTATAACTGACCAAATAAAGTGAAAAGCCATGTGTCCATATTGATACGACAAATAAGTATACATATATACACACAGGTACATATGTGCAATACTATATACATTGGAGAGAAGGAAAAGTTCTTCCTCATAGTAAAAAGCTAAATAATAAATGTAGAATTAAGGATGGAATTAGGCAACTACCATTTGGCAATGATCATAACAGAGTCAGGCAATAATCATCAATGGATGCTAAAACTAGTGACTAAATGTTTTAGTAAACCACCACTGGTAGTTCAGTGGTAGGATTATCCCTTTCCACGTGGAAGACCCAGGTTAGATTCCTGGCCAATGCCCATCATGTACAGCCACCATCCATCCGTCTGTGGAGGCTTGCATGTTGTTATGATGCTGACCAGGTTTCAGCAGAGCTTCTAGGTTAACACAGACTAGGAAGAAAGGCCTGGTGATCTACTTCTAAAAATCAGCAAATAAAAACCCTGTGAATCACAGTGGTATGATCTGCAACCAATCATGGGAATGGCACAGGACCCAGCAACATTTCCTTCCATCGTGCATGGTGTCATCACAAGTCGGGGGCTAACAACAACAACAGAAGTTTGAAGAGTAACAGGATATTTATATAGTCTCAGTTTATCTTCCCACAAGATACTTATTAATCAGAAAGCGAAAAAACAGTAAAAAATGTATCTAGATGGTAAAAATATATCCAAATCTTATCATTTCAACAATCAATAAAAATTATTAATGAGATATTTTACATTATTTTATTCATAAAAATTCTTGAAAATATACTGTGCATTTTATACTAAGAGCACATCTCAGTTCAGACCAGCCATGTTTCAAGTACCTGATAGTCATATATAGCTACCATACTGAACAGCTCACCTCTGGACTTTGAGAAATATAAAGATGAATAAAACACCATCTCTATTATCAGTAATCTTATAGTCCTTAGGGATGCTGACATATGAACATAATTTATAATATGATGCTAGAAGTGCTGCAAAGAAGGAGCCCTTGTGGCGAGGTGGTTAAGCACCAGGCTGCTAACTGAAAGGTCAGCAGTTCAAAGGCACCAGCCAGTCCTCGGGAGAAAGATGTGGCAGTCTAATTCCATAAAGATTACAGCCTTGGAAACCCATGAGATAGTTCTACTCTGTCCTACAGGGTCACTACAAGTCAGAATCAATTCAATGGCAATAGGTTTTGTTTCTGAGTTTTAAGTGCTGCAAGAGAAGTATGAATAAAGAACAATCGTTTCTCTTAGTCTGAAGTGTGGGGAAATATGTAAAGATTCTTACACAGAAAACGTGACTTGTGAGTTGTAATACGATGCCTTGATTCTGGTCTAACTCTCACCAGTTAACTATTAGATTTAATCATGTATAAAGTTTAAAAATATTTTGCCTTCTCTCTTCTCCCACCCCAACCTACAAATTGACCTAGGAGCCTCTCCCAGGCTTCCCCTAACGGGTTTCCCAACTCTTTTTAAGAAAGGCCCTCCAAAAGCTCCTACCCAGTCACACACTAGCTCTATGTACACACAGTACACTTGAGTCACTATATTCCTGTTTCACATCACAAACCAGCCAGTCTTTAAACAAGAAGCTTCCTCCTTTAAAAATCTATAGGCTAGGAACACATGACAAATGATTTTGAGTGAATCACATGAACGGCATACCATGCCCTGGATGGGGAAGATGGTAAGGAAGCCACACCCAAAGATGAAGTTACCTGCAACATCCCTCTCTACCTCGGTGTGGAGCTGGGAGATTCTGACATACCTAATAGTCATTCTTAGACTTTCTCTGCAGTTATGCAAACCCTTTGTTCATTGATTTGTATTATGTTCTGTTAAGTAATAAAAGAACATAAGGCAATAATTCTTCACTAATTCTTTTTCACTGAGTACATATTTCCCCCACGTGTCTGTCAGTTTGTCGCACTATGGGGGCTTGCGTGTTGCTGTGATGCTGGCAGCCATGCCACCAGTATTCAAATACCAGCAGGGTCACCCAAGGTGGACAGGTTTCAGCTGAGCTTCTAGACTAAGGCAGACTAGGAAGAAGGAACTAGCGGTCTACTTCTGAAAAGAATTAGCCAGTAAAAACCTTACAAATAATGGCATAACATTGCCTGATATAGTGCCAAAAGATGAGCCCCTAGGGTTGGAAGGCACTCAAAAGATGATTGGGAAAAGTAGAGTAGACTTTAATGAAATCAGATGGAGTCAAGCTTTCAGAACGTTCATCAGCTGATGTGACAACTCAAAATGAGAAGAAACAGCTGCAAACATCCATTAATAATTGAAACGTGGAACAAAAAAAGTATAATATACAAAAATTGGGAATGGTCAAAAATGAAATGGAACGCATAAACACGGATATCCCAGGCATTAGTGAGTAGAAGTGGGCTGGTATTTGCCTTATTGAATCAGAAACAATCACATGGTCTACATGCAGAGAATGACAAATTGAATGGCATTATATCCATCTTCAAAAAGACCATTTCAAGATCTATCCTAAAGTACAATGCTATCAGTGATAGGATAATATCCATACTCCTACAAGGAAGACCAGTTAATATGTTGCTGTTGTTCTTAGGTACCGTCGAGTCCGACTCCTAGTGACCTTATGATCAAGAGAACTACATACTGCCCAGTCCTGCACCATCCTTACAATCGTTGTTATGCTTGGACCCATTGTTGCAGCCACCGTGTCAATCCATTCCGTTGAGGGTCTTTCTCTTTTCCACTCACCCTGTACTTTACCAAGCATGACATCCTTCTCCAGGGACTGATCACTCCTGACAACATGTAAAAAGTATGTAACACTCGGTCTTGCCATCCTTGCTGCTAAGGAGCATTCTGGGTGTACTTGTTCCAAGACAGATTTATTCATTCTTTTGGGATACCATAGTATATTTAATATTCTTCGCCAATACCACAATTCAAAGGCATCAGTCAATTCTTGTTCAGTCTTCCTTATTCATTGTCCAGCTTTCACATGCATATGATGTGATTGAAAATACCACAGCACGGGTCAGGTGCACCTTAGTCTTCAAGGTGATATCTTTGCTTTTCAACACTTTAAAGAGGTTCTTTGCAGCTGATTTGCCCAATGCAGTGCGTCTTTTGATTTCTTGACTGCTGCTTCCATGGGTATTGATTGTGGATCCAAGTAAAATGAAATCCTTGACAATGTCAATCCTTTCTCCGTTTATCATGATGTTGCTTATTGGTCTAGCTGTGACGATTTTTGTTTTCTTTATGTTGAGGTGCAACCCATACTGAAGGCTGTGGTCCTTGATCTTCATTGGTAAGTGCTTCAAGTCCTCTTCATTTTCAGCAAGGAAAGTTGTGTCATCTGCATATCGCAGGTTGTTAATGAGTCTTCCTCCAATCCTGATGCCCTGTTCTACATAAAGTCCAGCTTTTGGGAATATCTGCTCAGCATACAGATTGAATAGGTATGGTGAAAGGATACAAACCTGAGACATGCCTTTCCTGACTTAAAACCACTCAGTATCCCCTTTTTCTGGCCAAACAACTTTCTCTTGATCTATGTAAAGGTTCCTCGTGAGCAGACTTAAGTGTTCTGGAACTCCCATTCTTCACAATGTTATCCGTATTTGTTATGATCCACACAGTTGAATGCCTTTGCATAGTCAATAAAATACAGGTAAACATCATTCTGGCATTCTCTGCTTTCAGTCAGGATCCATTAACATCAGCAATGATAGCCCTGGTTCCACATCCTCTTCTTAATCTGGCCTGACTTTCTGAGAGTTCCCTGTCAAAATACTGCTGCAGCTGCTTTTGAATGATCTTCAGCAAAATTTTACTTGTGTGTGATATTAATGATATTTTTCAATAATTTCTGTATTTGGTTGGATCACCTTCTTGGGAATATGGATCCTTTCCAGTCAGCTGGCCAGGAAGCTGTCTTCCATATTTCTTGGCATAGATGACTGAGTACTTCCAGCACTGCATCTGTTTGTTGAAAAATCTCAACTGATATTCTGTCAATTCTAGGAGACTTGTTTTCACCAATGCCTTCAGTGCAGCTTGGACTTCTTCCTTCAGTACCATTGGTTCCTGATCATACGCCACCTCTTCAAATGGTTGAACATCGACTAATTCTTCTTGGTATAATGACTCTGTGTATTCCTCCATCTTCTTTTGATGATTCCTGCGTCATTTAATATTTCCCCCATAGAATCCTTAACTATTGCAACTCAAGGCTTAAATTTTTTCTTCAGTTCTTTCAGCTTGAGAAATGCTGAGCGTGTTCTTCCGTTTTGGTTTTCTATCTCCAGTTCTTTGCACATGTCATTATAATTCTTCATTTTGTCTTCTTGAGCCACCCTTTGAAATCTTCAGTTCTTTTACTTCATCATTTCTTCCTTTGCTTTAGCTAGCTGATTGACTTCGAGAGCAAGTTTCAGAGTCTCCTCTGATATCCACCTTGGTCGTTTCTTTCCTTACTTTTCAATTAACTCTTGCTTTCTTCATGTATGATGTCCTTAATGACATTCTACAAGTCGTCTGGTCTTTGGTCATTAGTATTCAATGCATCAAATCTATTCTTGAGATGGTCTTTAAATTCAGGTGGGATATGCTCAAGGTTTTACTTTGGCTCTCATGGACTTGCTCTGATTTTCTTCAGTTTCAGCTTGAACTTGCATATGAACAATTGATGGTCTGTTCCACAGTCAGCCCCTGGCCTTGTTCTGATGATGATTTATGAAAATTGGAAATCCTCAAAAATGAAATGGGAACATGAACATCAATATCTTAGGCATTAAAAACCAAAGGCATTAGTGAGCTGAAATGGACTGCCATTGGCCATTCTGAATCGTACAATCACATAGTCTACTGTGCTGGGAATGACAACTTGAAAAGGAATGGTGTTGCATTCATTGTCAAAAAGAACATTTCAAGATCTATACTGAAGTACAATGCTGTCAGTGATAGGATAATACCCATATGCCTGCAAGGAAGACCAGTTAATATGACTATTGTTCAAATTTACACACCAACCACTAAGGCCAAAGATGAAGGAATTCAAGATTTTTATCAGTTTCTGCAGTCTGAAATTGATCAAAATACAATCAGGATGCATTGATAATTACTGGTGATTGGAATGCGAAAGTTGGAAACAAAGAAGAATTGGTAATTGGAAAATATGGCCTTATTGATAGAAACGATGCCAGAGAGTGCATAATAAAATTTTGCAAATCCAATGATTTTTGTTACAAATACCTTTTTTCAACAACATAAATACATGTAGACCTCACTGGATGGAATACACAGGAATCAAATCAACTACATCTGTGGAAAGAGATGATGGAAAAGGTCAATATCATCAGCTGGAGCAAGGCCAGGGGCCGACCTTGGAACAGACCATCAATTGCTCATATGCAAGTTCAAGCTGAAGCTGAAGAAAATTAGAACAAGTCCACAAGATCCAAAGTACAACCTTGAGTATTATCCCACCTGAATTTAGAGACAATCTCATGAACAGATTTGATGCAATGAACACTGATGACCAGACGAGTTCTAGAATGACATCAAGGACATTGTACATGAAGAAAGCAAGAGGTCATTAAAAAGACAGGAAAGAAAGAAAACAGCAAAATTGATGTCAGAAGAGTATGACACCCTTTTGGCTCAGTAATGAAGTCACTCCTAAGGTTCACCCTTCAGCCAAAGATTAGATAGGCCCACAAAACAAAATGAGACTAAATGGGCACACTAGCCAGGGTCAAGGATGAGAAGGCAGGATGTGACAGGAAACTGATAATGGAGAACCCAAGGTTGAGAAGGGGAAAGTGTTGACATGTCCTGGGGTTGGCAACCAATGTCACAAACCAATATGTGCACTAATTGTTTAATGAGAAGCTAGGTTCCTCTCTAAACCTTCATCTAAAGTACAATAATAATAATAAAAAAATACAAGGAACAATCTCTATAAGGAAAAGTGGGATGAATGAAACAGATTTGTTTAGCAAGAAAAGCCATACATCATGCACAATATTAAAAAAATGGGTATCAGAAGAGACCTGAACTTGTTCAGCAAAGTCAAGTATTTAAAGCAAATGGAAGAAATGATGAAGTAAAAGAGTTAAACAGGAGATTTTAATGGACAGCTTGAGAAAACAAAGTAAAGTATTATAATGACATGCGCAAAGACCTGGAGTTAGAAAATCCAAAGGGAAAAACATGCTCGGCGTTTCTCAACCTGAAAGAACTGAAGAAAAAATTCAAGCTTCAAATTGCAATACTGAAGGATTTCATGGGCAAAATACTGGACAACACAGGAAGTATCAAAAGAAGATGGAGGGAATACACAGAGTCACCGTACCAAAAAGAATTAGTCGACTTTCAAACATTTCAGGAGGTAGCAAATGATCAAGAACTGATGGTACTGAAGGAAAAAGTCTAAGCTGCACTGAAGGCATTGGCGAAAAACAAGGCTGTAAGAATTGACAGAATACCAATTAAGATGTTTCAACAAATGGATGCAGCACTGGAAGTGCTCAATCATCTATACCAAGAAATTTGGAAGACAGTTACCTGGCCAACCGGCAGGAAGAGAACCATATTTAGGAACATTTCAAAGAAAGGTGGTCCAACAGAATGAGGAAATTATCAAACAATATCATTAATATCACAAGCAAGCAAAATTTTGCTGAAGACCATTCAAAAGTGCTTGCAGCAGTACATCAACAGGGAACTACCAGAAATTCAAGCTGGAGTCAGAAGAGTTTGTGGAACCAGGGATATCACTGCTGATGTCTGATGCCTCCTGGCTGAAAGCAAAGAATACCAGAAAGATGTTTACCTGTGTTTTATTGACTATGCAAAGGCATTCTCCTGTGTGGATCGTAACAAGTTATGGATAACATTGTGAAGAATGGGAGTTCCAGAACACTTGATTGTGCTCATGAGGAACCTGTACATAGATCAAGAGGCAGTCGTTCGAGCAGAACAAGGGGATACAGCATGGCTCAAAGTCAGGAAAGGTGTGCACCAGTGTTGTACCCTTTCACTGTATTTATTCAATCTGTATGCTGAGCAAATATTCTCAGAAGCTGGACTTTATGAAGAACAGGGCATCAGGACTGGGGGAAGACTCATTAACAACCTGCAATATGTAGATAATACAACCTTGCTTGCTGAAAGTGAAGAGGACTTGAAGCGCTTACTGATGAAGATCAAAGACTATAGCCTTCAGTATGGGTTACACCTCAATATAAAGAAAGCAAAAATCCTCACAACTGGACCAATGAGCAACATCATAATAAATGGGGAAAAGACTGATGCTGTCAAGGATTTCATTTTACTTGGATCCAAAATCAACACCCATGGAAGCAGCAGTCAAGAAATCAAAAGACGCATTGCACTGGGCAAATATGCTGCAAAAGACCTCTTTAAAGAGGTAAAAAGCAAAGATGTCACTTTATGGCCTAAGGTACACCTGACCCAAGCCATGGTGTTTTCAGTCACCTTGTATGCATGTGAAAGCTGGACAATAAATAAGGAAAGCCGAAGAATTGATTTGTGATGCTGGCAAGGAACTCTGAATATACCATGGACCGCCAAAAAAACAAACAAGTCTGTCTAGAAGAAATACACCCTGAATGCTCCTTAGAAGCAAGGATGACAAGACTTCATCTCACATACCTTGGACATGTTATCAAGAAGGACAACATGCTTGGTAAAGTGGAGGGTCAGCACAAAAGGAAAAGACTCTCAATGAGATGGACTGACACAGCTGCTGCAACACATGGCTCAAACATAACCACGATCATGAGGATGGCGCAGGACAGGGCAGTGTTTCGTTTTGTTGTGCATGGGGTTGCTATGAGTCAGAACCGACTATAGCATCTAACTACAACAAGAAGTACATACTTGGCTATGTCACAGGTTTTGATATTTGGCATTCTTCTGTTGATTTCTAAATAGTTTAAAACTGAACAAAATATTACTTTAAGAGAGTTAAATTTCTACGTAGTTATATTTTGGTTATTTTTTTTAATCACTATTATTAATTTCAAGTTCCTACATTTTAGACCATTGAAGCCTAATATATGATCAATTTGTGGTCTAATAAACAATCAGTTTTTAAAATTCCCCAGTAGATCACTGCAACTGTTATACTGTCCAAATAAGCAATTGCCACCATTAGAAATACTTGGTGCTTTAAGAAATAGACTTTCTTACCAAGAATATCGGTTCTCCAAACGGTGAAAAATCAATCACGTTAACTTTTACTGGTCTTAACCCATTTTGTTGTGGTTTGAACAATTTAGGAGATACTCCCAAATCTTGTCTTGCTCCATGGCTTATAAGACCCTAATAATAAGAACAAGACCAACGGTGACTAAAGAAAAGTATTAGGTGTAAGGCTAAATAAAGCTAACATTCTTGAAACAGTTTAAATTAGATTACAATAAAATCAAAGAATAAGTTAATCTTTAATGAAGAGATAGATCAGGCAACTCTATGAAAGGAGAAGAATGTGTTATAAAATGAAACTTAAAATATTACTCACCATGTCTGTGCCAACAATAAAATGATTAGGATCTGAAGGAAGAAACTTAACATTCAGTGTTTGTGCAGTCCCTCCAAATGCAGTATCTTTACGGGAAAGACTGAAAAAAAAAATACAAAGATGAGCAGATCAACTCCGTTGAAACCTTAAGGATAATGACAATACTGGACAATTATTTAGCAATTATTATGTGTCATTAGATGTTTTCTCTTGATTCTTAACCACTCTGTTTTCTATTTATTTTTCTATTACTGCACTTTTGAGAATTTCTTCAGATCTATCCTCCTATTCGTTTTTCATTATGGTCTGATCTATTTAACCATTCACTCAAGTATTAAATTACAGAGATGATAGATTCATTTCTACAAATATCTTTTAGATTTTATAATCTCAAATTCTTGGTATGCTAATCCTATCTGTTGTATCATGGTGTACTCTTTCCTTATGTTTGAAAATTTTTGTTTGTGAACTCATCTTCGGCATGGATTGTTTTCCTAAAGGAATCTTGTTTACCCTAGCTTGTGAAAGTACCCCTACCCTGCCAGGTAGTTTCACCTATGCTTTTATGGTGAAACCAATGAAGGGGTTCACAGGTCTGGCATTTTTTTTTGTTAACTTTTCAGCTTGAAGATTTCCATACCACATCCTGAGTTTGGGATTTCAAATTCTTCAAAGCTTCCTTGTCTTTCCTAGGCTTTGGGTGAGGCTTTCTGGATTTCTCTTTCACTGAAAACCAAAAAACTAAACCCATTGCAACTGTTAAGCAGGGCGTTATTCAGTTTCTATGTAATTGATTTTTTTTCCTTGGTCTTTCTGTTGTTAATTTCTACTTGGATGGCGTTGTGGTCAGAGAAGATACTTTGCATTATTTCAGTGTTTTGGATTTTGTTGAGGTTTGCTCTGTGGCCTAAGATGTGGTCTCTTTGGGAGAATGTTTCATGTGTGTTGGAAAAGAATGTGCACTTTCCAGCTGTTGGGTGAAATGTACACATGTCTAAGAGATCAAGTTAGCTCATTGTGCCCTTTGGTTCTTCTGTACCTTTGCTGAGTTGCTTTCTAGATGTTCTGTCCTTTACTGAGAGTGGTGTGTTGTAAGTCTCCTACTATTACCGTAGAACTACCAATTTCTCTTTTCACTGCTGTTAGAGTTTGTTTCACGTATTTTGGAGCCCTGTCCTCGGGTGCATAGATGTTTATTATGGTTAATCATCCCATATCATGGTGAATCGTCCCTTTAATCAATATATAGTGCCCTTGTCTCTTATGATGAATTTTGTTTTACAGTCTATTTTATCTGAGATGAGTATTACCACACCTGTACTTTTTTGGTAGTTGTTTGCTTGATATATTTTTTTCCATCCTTTGATTTTTAATAAATTTATGTCATTGTTTCTAAGGTGTGTCTCCTGCAGACAGCATATTCATGGGTCCTGTTTTTTAATTTATTCTGTCACTCTCTGTCTCTTTATGGCTGCATTTAGGCCATTTACATTCAGTGGAATTATTGATAGGTGTGAGTTAATTGCTGTCATTTTGTAGTGTTTTTTTTTTTTTTTAAGGTGTTGATATTGTCTTTGTTCCTCTAACTATCCAGTGCTGAGTTCCTTTTATTTGTGGATTTCTTTTTCATTTCTGTTTTTGTAGATTTTGTTTTAATTAAGACTTTATGTTCTTCTTTATTTTGATAAGAAGGTTTGTTAACTTGCTTTGTGGTTACCTTGAAATTTACCCTCATCTTCCTAGGTTTGAACCAGTATATTATTACTCAGTATCACCTTGCCTTCCTCTCCATTATAAAAAGTTCTATACCTATACCGTTTATTCCCTCTTTTATTGTTCTGACATCGTTGTCATTTACAGATTAACCTCTCTGGTTTCCTGCTGCAATTCTTTTGGTTTTCAATAGTCTTTGACAGTTCATTTCCTAGGTTGGTATCTGGCTGGTACAATCTTGCATCCTAGATTCAGGCTGTGGTCTGATGTTGTCTGTTCTCAGATCAAAGGACTCCCTTTAATAATTCTTGTAAGTTTGGTTTGGTTTTTTCATATTCCCTAAATTTCTGTTTATCTGGAAATGTCTTAATTTTACCATCATATTTGAACGAAAGTTTTGCAGGATATATTATTTCTAGTTGGCAATTTTGTTCTTTCAATGTTTTATATACACCAACCCACTGTCTTCCTGCCTGCCTGATTTCTGCTGAATAATCAGAGCTTAGTCTTATTGTTTCTCCTCTGTATGTAACTCTTTCTCTCGAGCTACTCTCAGGGCTTTTTTTTTTTTTGTCTTTGGCTTTAGTGAGTGTGATTATGATATGCCTTGATGATTTTCCTTTGGGGTTTATCCTATATGCAGTTTGTTCAGCTTCTTAGATAGTCAACTCTTCATCTTTCGTGACACTAGGGAAGTTTTCTGTCAGCAATCTTTCTATGATCCTCTCTGTGTTTTCCATTTTCTCCCCGTTCTGGAACTCTAGTCACTCGCAAATTTTTGCTTTTGATTGTATCCCACATAATTCTCAGGCTTTCCTCATTTTTCTCTGTTCTATTTTCTGATTTTTTCCTCAAACTGAGTTGTATCCAAGTATTTGTCTTCCATTTCACTGATCCTGTCTTCCTTCATTTCAGACCCACTCCTCAGCCCTTCTAAGACACTGTCCATTTCTGAAATCTTGTTGTTTATCTTTTGGATTTCTAATTGTTATTTTTGCATGATTTCTAGTTGTGAATTTGTTTTGGCATTTTGTTCCTATATTATTTTCCTGAATTCTTCCGTTTTTTTGGTCAGTATTATCCATGAATTTATTTGCCTTTTCTATAAATTTGTCTATTTTTTCCTCATTTTTGTCTGCTTTTTGCTTCAACTCTTGGATAGCTCTAAAGCCTAGAGATTTGAATTCCCTGTCAGGAAGTTCCACTGCTTTTTCTTCTATTGGAAAGTCATCTGGTGTTTTATTTTGGATGTCTACTGGGGCCATCCTGTCCTGTTTTTTTAAAAAGTTTTGATATTTTCCGCTGTATTCAGGACATTCAGTAGTTATATTCTTTGTTTATTGATTCTAGATCTGTTTGTTTCGTCCTGCTTCTTTTTATTTGGTTAAATCTGAGCAGGCGGGCCGTACTTTTTTGTTGTTTGCTCAATCTGTGGTCACAATCCTTTTCACCTCCTTGTCCAACGGGGAGGGTCAGTTGCTCTACTATGGTGCAGCAGGTCAGATCCAGCTGTAGGGGAAGAGCTAGGATGGGTAGTTTGTGGCACATACTAGGGCTGACAGGGCGGGCCAGGAATCGGTGCTGGGCAGGTTCTGGTAGGCTGTGCCTGTGCTGCTCAGGGCATGATGTTCAGCACACAGTGCAGGTAGGCAGGAAGGAGGGTGGAGGTTGTGACGTGTAGAGCTAATATGGGTATGGAAAAAAGGAGAGAAAGGAGAAACAGGAGCCAAAAACAAAAAAGAAAACAAAAGGGTGCTAAGGGAGCTTTCCATTGAAGTGGACAGATGAGAAACCAAGAAATGGAGAAAAAAAAAAAAGAAAGAAAGAAAAAACTAGATAAAAATCTAGAAAAAAGAAAAGAAAAGCCCCAGGGGTCCCACTGGTGCAGGGGTGAAGATCGAGGAAGTGATTCCTAGGCTGTGCTGTATAGCCTGGCTACGGGGGGTGTAGATGTCACAGAGCACTGGGTATTCAGGAGACAGGAAAAGAAGGTAAGTGTAGAGAGATGAGAACTGAAGAAAGACAGATATGAAAAAAGGGAGAAAAAAAATCCACCCAGGGGCTACGCAGACTGGGTAAGTGGCTCCTAAGCCACATGGTGCAGCCCGGCTAGAAGGGGCTCCCAAGTCGTGAAAAGAAAAACAAAACAAAGCAAAAAAGAAAAAAGCCCCACGGATCCCACCAGTGTGTTGTTGCAGGCCAGGGGAGCAGTTCCCCAGTTGAGCAGTGCTTTACAGCCTTTCAGGAAGAAGCAGAGATGGCACATGGAGCCAGGTATTTGAGAGAAAGGACGGGAAGGTGGTGTAAGGCACAGAAGAAACCAAAAGAAACAAAAAAAAAGTAACACCAACGACAGACAAATGGCACTCAGGGGGCTTGCCAGTGTGGGCAGGGCAAATCCAAGCAGCCCGAGGCCAAAGCAGTTGCCTTCCAGCCAAGAGGCTGTGGCCAGTGGGAAGCAGAGGAGGCCGAAGTGCTGGTGAGGGAGGATGAGGGTGGAAACGCGTATATTGCTGGTTACTGGGTGCTCTGTCTCTTGCTGGGAGCCCCATGAAGCTGCTTTCCCGTGCTCCCTGTCTGCCGATCTCTGACAGTAGTTCAAGATGGCAAATCCATGCTGTATTAGCTGATACGGGACCTCCACGTGTATCCTTCCTCGCTCTGTGTCCTCTGTCACTTTCTTAGTCCATTCAGTGTTTGGCTGAGTTCTTTATCTCTTCATTTGACACTTCAGATTCCAGGAATGACGTTTGTCTCTGTTTTATTTAGTTTTTCCAGTCTTTGCTGTGGAGGGATGGTGTGGTGCTTCTGTCTATGGGGCCAAGTTGGCCAGAAGTCTGGGAGGATTTGATTCACCAGCATTTTTTTAGTAGCCAAGGCCTACACCCAGGTCTGATATTTTTCTTTCTGCAGGTTGTCACAACATTGGCTCACAAGCTTACCACTGGTCCTTATTTCTCTTTGTTTACCCTTCTTGTTTCTGGCATTCAGAGATTTTTCTTGCTTTCTTTTTATAACTATATTTAGCTTATAACAATAAGGCTTTTGTTAAAAAGTTTTTACTTTATACAGTATATCTGTTTGTAACAGTAAAGGGGTCCTTGTTAGTTCCTACTGCCATGTTGTCACAGTCAGAAGTCAGGAATCTGGCTACCCTTTATCAGTCTCCTTTCCAAGCTCCTCTTCCTCCACGCATCTTAAACAGACAGACCCCCAGTTTTGAATCTTTGGGTCTCCTCTCACAATTACCTTCAGGACTGCAAATATCACTGATGGCTTCCAAATCAGTGCCTCCAGCTGAGATCCCTCCAGTGGAGCCAGCTGCCTCCTGCACATCTCCATGAATATCTCAAGCTCAGCCCATCCTAAACTGAACCATTTCCTACCCATCCCAGAACTTCTTCAACAAACCCCTTTTCCTCTTAAGTTCTTTATCATGTGACTGGTACTCAGTGACCGAACTAGACATATTTGTGGGTAGTAGGCAAGGCCAACCTAGACTTTTCACTCTCAATCATTCCTAAAATCAGTCACCAGGTTATTTCAATTCTACCCCTTATTCCATACCCTTCTGTTCATATCCACTAGTATTGCCTTAGTTCAGACTCTTACTTTTCATATGGGTTACTACAATAGCCTCCTAACTGGTCACCCTAATTCAACTTTCCTTTCCTCTGTTCTGTATGTACATTTTTGCCAATTTGATCACTCAAAATGGCATACAAGACATGTCACGCCTTGCCTTAAAATATTTTAATGGCTTCCTATCATCTTCAAGGTAATGTCTAAACCCTTTAGCACAGTGTCTTAGTCATCTACTGCTGTTATAACAGAAATACTACAAGTGGATGGCTTTAGCAAAGAGTTTATTCTCTCACAGTCCAGGAGGCTACAAGTCCGAATTCAGGGTTCCAGCTCCAGGGAAAGGCTTCCTCTCTCTGTTGGATCTGGAAGAAGGGCCTTGTCATCAGTCTTCTTGGTCTGGGAGCATCTCAGCACAGGAACCTCAGGTCCACGTGCTCTGCTTCCGGCTCCTTTCTTGATGGTATGAGGTTCTCCTCTCTCCCTGCTGGCTTCTCTCTTTTATATCTCAAAGAGACTGGCTTAAGACACTATCCAATCTTGTATAACTCATCAATATAACGACCACTAATCCATTTCATTTCACCACAGTGATAGGACTTACAACACACAGGGAAATCACATAAAACGGTGGACAATCACACAATACTGGACTCATGGCCCAGCTAAGTTGACAGACATTTTGGGGGGACACAATTCAATCCATGGCACACAGCAAAAAGGATTCTTTAGGGTCTGACCACTGACTCATCCCCCATGTCTCTTGACATCAAACCTACTGGCAGTTTTCTAAATGCATCCTGCATTTTCATACATACTAAAACCAGTTGCCATTGAGTCAGCTCCAACTCATGGTGACTTTATATTGCAGAGTAGAACTGTGCTTCATAGGATTTTCAGTAACTGATTTTTGGAAAGTAGATCACCAAGCCTTTCTTCCAAGGCACCTCTGAGTGGACTGAAACTTCCAACCTTTTGGTTAAGAGCTGAGTGCTTAACTGTCTGCATCACCCATGGACTCCTCATACATACTAGGCCTTCACAAGTAATGTTTGCTCTGATTGGAACATTCTTCTTTGCCTAAAGAACTCTAGTCTTTCAAAGACTCAGTTTAGTTAACACCTCTCTTTAAGATTCACCATTTCACTCCATTCCCTCCCAAAACCTGTCCCCTTCTTTGAGCTTTGACATGCCTTATTCATTTCCTCTCACATTACACTTAATATTCCATATTATAATTGTGAACATGAATTTGCACCATCCAGATTTCCACACTTCAGTGAAGTACTTGTTTTCTGAGATCTAGGCAGGTTAGGAGTGTTAAAGACAGACAGCCTTCAGTTGTCAGGCCTTCAGGGCTGTAGAGAGGTACTTCACCCAATGTCACACCTCTTATGAGGGAGGCTCATAACTGATCAAGAAGAGAGTATAAATGCCTGGCCATTCTAGCCCAAAACTCATTGGACATCAGAGGCTGTTGTTGAGCTTCAGTCATAGCTCAACTTCTCCTCTATCCCCAATTCTGCTTCTTCCCCCACTTTCACAGACATTGATCGCAAGAAAACTCCTTAAGAAACATCATCCATACTCAATTCCATTTCAGGGTCTTCTTCATCTGAAATTCAGGAACCCCACCTACAATAACAATCATGTTTTCCATGTCTGCCTCCTTATAGGAGCTCCTTCAGAAAAGAGACATTATTCCTTGCTGCCTAGCCCAAAGCTGGCACAAAGAATATACTCAACACCATTTGGCGAATAAGTGTCTGGTGAACATTTATTACGCACATATCTAGGAAATGCAGTATTAGGTTATTTTTGGGGGAGGAGGAACTAACATCAGATACATTAGATACTTTCCTTTAAAGAGTGTACTGTATAATGAAGCACAGGCAAAATTCATAGTTAAAAAAATAACTGGTATAAAATGATAAAGGATATAAAGGAGATAAAAATGTTATTGTTGTCAGGTGCCATCGAGTTGATTCCAACTCACAGCGACCCTATGTACCACAGAACGAAACACTGCCCAGTCCTGTGCCACCCTTACAATCATTGTTATGCTTGAGCCCATTGTTGCAGCCACTGTGTCAATCCACCTTGTTGAGGGTCTTCCTCTTTTCCGCTGACCCTGTACTCTGCCAAGCATGATATCATTCTCCAGGGACTGATCCTTCCTGACAACATGTCCAAAGTACGTAAGATGCAGTCTTGCCATCCTTGCTTCTAAGAAGCATTCTTGTTGTACTTCTTCCAAGACAGATACGTTCGTTCTTTTGGCAGTCCATGACATAGTCAATATTCTTTGCCAACAACACAACTCAAAGGCGTCAATTCTTTTTTGGTCTTCCTTATTCATTGTCCAGCTTTCACATGTGTATGATGTGACTAAAAATACCATGGCTTGGGTCAGGCGCACCTTAGTCTTCAAGGTGACATCTTTGCTTTTCAACACTTTAAAGAGTTATTTTGCAGCAGATTTGCCCAATGCAATGCATCCTTTGATTTTTTCACTGCTGCTTCCATGAGTGTTGACTGTGGATCCAAGTAAAATGAAATCCTTGACAACTTCAATCTATTCTCTGTTTATCATGATGTTGCTTATTGGTCCAGTTGTGAGGATTTTTGTTTTCTTTATGTTGAGGTGAGGGCTGTGGTCTTTGATCTTCATCAGTAAGTGCTTCAAGCCCTCTTCACTTTCAGCAAGGAAGGTTGTGTCATCTGCATAACGTAGGTTGTTAATGAGTCTTCCTCCAATCCTGATGCCCTGTTCTTCTTCATAGAGTCCAGCTTCTTGGATTATTTGTTCAGCATACGGACTGAATAGGTATGGTCAAAGTTTACAACCCTGACACACATCTTTCCTGACATTAAACCAATCAGTATCCCCTTGTTCTGTCTGAACAACTGCCTCTTGATCTATGTAAAGGCTCCTCATGAGCACAAGTAAGTGTTCCGGAATTCCCAATCTTTACGATGTTATCCATAATTTGTTATGATCCACACAATCAAATGCCTTTGCATAGTCAGTAAAACACAGGTAAACATCCTTCTGGTATTCTCTGCTTTCAGTCAGGATCCATCTGACATCAGCAATGATATCTCTGGTGCTATGTCCTCTTCTGAATCTGGCCTGAATTTCTGGCAATTCCCTGTCAAAATACTGCTCCAGATGCTTTTGAATGATCTTCAGCAAAATATTGCTTGCATGTGATATTAATGACATTGTTCAATAATTTCCACATTCAGTTGGATCACCTTTCTTAAGAATAGGCATAAATATGGATCTCTTCCAGTCAGTTGCCCAGAAAGCTGTCTTTCGTATTTCTTGGCATAGATGATGAGCACTTCCAGAGCTGGATCCGTTTGTTGAAACATCTCGATTGATATTCTGTCAACATCTGGAGCCTTTTTTTTTTTGCCAGTGCCTTCAGTGCAGCTTGGACTTCTTCCTTCAGCACCATCGGTTCTGGTCACATGCTACCTCTTGAAATGGTTGAATGTCGACTAATTCTGTCTGGTATAATGACTGTGTATTCTTTCCATCTTCTTTTGATGCTTCCTGCGTCATTTAATATTATCCCCACAGAATCCTTCCCCGCACATGTCTGTCAGTTTGTTGTACTATGGGGGCTTGAGTGTTGCTGTGATGCTGGAAGCTATGCCACCGGTATTCAGATACCAGCATGGTCATCCATGGAGGACAAGTTTCAGCTCAGCTTCCAGAATAAGATGGACCAGGAAGAAGGACCCAGTAGTCTACTTCTAAAAAGAATTAGCCAGTGAAAACCTTATGAATAGCGGCAGAGATAAGAATAGTCTTAAAATCCAGTCAGGGAACTAGGAAGAAATGGTGGGATCAGTAAGCCAAACTGACTAATCCAGAAATCATTTATATTTGACTCTGTAATACCCTGGATGACTTTCTAAAAACATAAATGATTCACTTTCATAATTATATTTAAATCAACCAAAGTTTATTAAAAATCTCTGAGCATATATAATTCATTATTCACAACCCACAGATATTCTGTATCATGATGAGGACCCAGGCTAATATAAAACATTTTTCATGCATAATTCATATGTTGATAGCTAACCACAGACTGCAGTAAGTGGTAACAAGTGAAATCTTTAGGAAATAAATTAACAAGGAACATATAAATACCACAAATAAAATTCATACATTTATTAAGATTTTGATGTCATATTAAGTTAAATGAGTAAAAGCAGAAATCTAAATTACTGAATAATGTTTATGTTTCTGGTTCCTGAAAATTATCTAATTTAACTTCCAGATTGTATTAAAAATGGGTAATAAAATACTCAAACAGTATCAATTTGTAAAACAGAAAATATTTTAGTCAAAGAAGAAGTGTTAACTCTACATCGGGACATTTTATTTATTAAATTGACTGAATAACAATAAACTAGCAAAAATTACTATGTGAAAAATTACCAATTATCTAATGTAATTTTCATCCTGTGAGAAATTGATCTTTCCAAGATAAGGAGAGTTGCTTTAGCATATTCATAATGGCATAGTCTTACCTGTTATTCAACTGTATCACAGAGCTATGTACTAATTTTATTCTCCCTCCAGGTATTAAACCTACAAATAGATAAACCAAACATAAAAGCACTTTCAAATAGAATTCTTAAGTCAAAATCTAATTACAGTTGCCTGGAATCATTTTTCATTGCTTAAATATCTGTTTTAGGAAATGACATTAAAATACCAATCAATAAACAGTATTCCCTCCCTAACTGCTAGAGTGATATGCCAGTAAACTGCTTTAGGATAAGAATTAAGAATTTGCAGTTCAGAGCCTTATGTGAAAAAAGATTAGTGGAATCAAGATCTATAAGCTTAAAGCTGGGCCAAGATGGCAGAGTAGTCAGGCACTTCTGGTAGTCCCTCTTAACAACAAAGACCTGAAAAATCAAGTTAATCAATTATGTATATGATAAGCTAGGAACACCGAACATCAAAGGCAAAGTTAAAAAACAGGACTGAGCAACAGGCAAAAAGAGATGGTGCAAGAGCAGTGAGGAATTGCCAGACCTGATTCGGTGGGAGCACATCAGCCTCAATCCCCTGGCACAACCGTGGCAGGGCTGGTGGTAGCATTCAGGATGCAGCTGCTTCAGCAAAAGAAGTCAAGGGAAGTGACACAGCCTTGATCACCCGACGTAACCACGGCAGGGCTGGTGGTGGAATTTAGGATGCAGCTGCTTAAGCGAAAGAAGGCAAGCGAGGTGGCACAGCCCCATCCACTGGCGCGACCGTGGCACAGCCAAGCCACCACACAGAATCTACACATGCTTTCGGTATTTGAGATAAAACAGCGCTCTCAGCACAAGATATGTGATTTTGTCTAATTTACAGCACAGATCTACTAGCTCTTCCTTTTGAAAGACTTCTCTGCCATCTATCTGATCCCTCCTCCCTCTGCCCCAGCTAGCTTCAGTGACAGTTGATTTCCCTGGGCCTGAGATAGGTCCTGCTGCGCATCCTGAGCCATTCCTCCAGCCTTGGAGAAGGAACAAATAAACAAATGGGGGAAAAATAATCTGCCAGCTCCCCTGAACTGGAAACTTAGAGCACAAGTGGCTCCTGTCCAGGCACAAGTGGTTCAAACAGACTTTGAATGTCTTTCACCCCTGCATAGACCCACGTGGCCCAGTAAAGCAGATAGGATCTGGCTGTTATAATGCAAGGGTGAATATGCTTGAAGTCTAATTGTTTCAGCTGTGCAGTGGAGCCTCAGGTTTTTGAGATTTGATACCGTTCTGCCTATTAAACAGGGTCCTCACCTACACACAGTTGGGGCCTGAGGACTGGTGGCTCGACCCATGCCACCTAGTCACCCACCACAGGGGTCCAAGGATAAGTTGTATCTCCCAGTCCTTACAGTTAAAGCCATTGGGTGCCTATGGTACGGCTGCAGAGCAAACCCACCAGTGCACTCTAGAGAACAGGGATGTGCCTTCCTCACAGACACTCGGGGGAAGTTTGTCCTTCCCCACCCTTCTCAGAGCATGACCCTCTGCTGGAACCAAAAACCAATCACCACTGCTACTCTAAGATCGTAGGTGAGAGCCTGTACCACACATGAGGTGACTGACTACCTGGACACCTGAGCTGAATCTATACAGGAATAGTGAATGAAGTCTTAGGCTCATACATGTGGTAACAACTCTAGCCATCTGGTGACAGGAATTAGTCATTCAAAAGTTCCAATAAACAAGTTAGCTCACTCTAGTAGCCTATTCAAGTATGTGAAAACAAAACAAAGCAAGAATCTAGTACATGGTGAGCAAACATAATATAAATTAATGCAATAACTTATAGATGGTTCAGAGACAACAGTCGATATCAAATCACATAAAGAAGCAGACTATGATCACTTGAACAAACTCCCAAAATGAAGAATCAAGGTATGTCTTAGTTACCTAATGCTGCCATAACAGAAATACCACAAGCGGATGGCTTTAACAAAGAGAAATTTATCTTCTCATAATCTAGGAGGTTTTAAGTCCAAATTCAGGGCATCGGTTCCAGGGGAAGGCTTTCTCTCCTTGTCGGCTCTGGAGGAAGATTTTGCCTGGTTGAGGAGCATCTCAGGTGGAGGGACCCTGTGTCCAAAGAACACGCTCTGCTCCTGGTGCTGCTTTCTTGGTGGTGTGAGGTCCCCTACTTTCTGCTTGCTTCCCTTTCCTTCTGTCTCTTGAGAGATAAAAGGTGGTGCAGGCCACACCCCAGGGAACTCCTTTTTGGATCAGGGAAGTGACCTAAATAATCCTTTTAACCACAGGCAGAGATTATGATTTATAACACATAGGAAAATCACAAAATGGAGAATAACTACACATGGCCTAACCAAGTTGACACATATGTTGGGGGACACAATTCAACCCTTTACACAAGGAATCTTCCAGATGAAGATGTCTTCCTGGAATTACCAGATGTAGAATACAAAAGACTAATATACAGAACTCATCAAGACATCAGGAAGGAGAGCAGGCAAAACATAGAACAGGCCAAGGAGCACAAAGCTAAGGCAGTGGAGGAAATTAAGAAGTTTACTTAAGAACAATGAAAAATTTAATAGGTTGAAAGAATCCATAGAGAGGCAGCAATCAGAAATTCAGAAGATTAACAATAAAATTTCAGACTTAGACAACTCAGTAGAAAGTCAGCAGAGCAAAACTGAGGAAATGGAAATCCCAATTAGTGAGGCTGAAGATAAAACACTTGGCAAAAATATATTCAAGGAAAAATCAAGTAAAAGAATTTCAAAAAATGGAGAAACCCTAAGGATCACGTGGGATGGTATCAAGAGAAATAACCTACGAGTGATTGGAGTATCAGAACAGGGAGGAGAAACAGAAAATACAGAGAGAATTCTTGGATATTTGTTGACAGAAAACTTCCCTGATATCATGAAAGATAAGAAGATACCTATCCAAGATGCTCATCGAACTCCATACAAGATAGATCCCAAAACAAAGTCACTGAGACATATAATTAAACTTGCCAAAACCAAAGATAAAGAGAAAATTTTAAGAGCGGCCAGGGATAAACGAAAAGTCGCCTACAAAGGAGAATCAGTAAGAACAAACTCGGACTACTTGGCAGAATCAATGCAGGCAAGAAGGCAATGGGATGACATATACAAAGCAAGAAGGTAAAAAACTGCAAGCCAAGAATCATATATCCAGCAAAACTGTCTCTCAAATATGAAGGAAAAATTAGGACATTCCAGATAAACAAAGTTTAGGGAATTAGTAAAAACCAAACCAAAACTACAAGATATACTAAAGGAAATTCTGTTTAGAAAACCAATAACATCAGCTATCAACCTATCACTACAATAGAGAGAGCAACCAGATATCAACCCAGATAGCGAAATCACAAAAATAAATCAAGATAAAAATGTGCTGAAAACAGGGAAATGGTGATGTCATTACGTAAAAAGATGACAACATTAAATCAATAAAGAGGGACTAAAAAATGCAGTCTTAGATCTTTCATATGGAGAGGAGGTAAAGGCAATATGAAGAGATAAAGTTTGGCTTAAACTTAGAAAAATAGGGGTAAATATTGAAGTAATCACAAAGGAGACTAACAATCCTACACATCAAAATAAAATACAAGAAAATCATAAAGACTCAGTAAAAACAAAAACAACAACCACCAAAGAGAGGAACACACAATTTATAAAGAAATGCGGCTCAGCAAAAAAATTAAAGGGGAAAAACAAACTGTCAACAACAAAGAAAAAAAGACATCAAAATGACAGCACTAAACACATACCTATCCATAATCATGCTGAATGTAAATGGAATAATCCACCAATAAAGAGACACAGAGTTGCAAAATGGATAAAAAACCATGATCAATCTATATGCTGCCTACAAGACACACAACTTAGACTTAAAGACACAAACAAACTAAATCTCAAAGGATGGAAAAAAAGATATCAAGCAAACAACAATCAAAAAAGAGCAGGAATGGCAATACTAATTTCTGACAAAACAGACTTAAAAGTTAAATCTATTACAAAGGATAAAGAAGGACACTATATAACGATTAAAGGGACAATACACCAGGAGAGTATTACCATATTAAATATTTATGCAACCAATGACAGGGCTTAAAGATACATAAAACAAACTCTAACAGCACTGAAAATCTTGAAAGACAGCTCCACAATAATAGTAGGAGACTTCAACATACCACTTCCAGTGAAGGACAGAACATCTGAAAGAAGCTCAATAAAGACAAAGAAGAGCTAAATGCCACAATCAACCAACTTGACCTCACAGACATATACAGAACACTCTGACCAAAAACCCAGAAGCAGACAAGTATGCTTTGTTTTCCAATGCACATAAAACATACTCTAGAATAGACCACATACTAGGCCATAAAACAAGCCTTAACAGAATCCAAAACATCGAAATATTACAAAGCAATTTCTCTGACCATAAAGCCATAAAACTTGAAATCAATAACAGAAAAAACACAGAAAAGAAATCAAACACATAGAAACTGAACAACACTTTGCTTAAAAAAATGACTGCATTACAGAAGAAATTAAGGACGGAATAAAGAAATTCATAGAATCAAGTAAGAATGACAGCACTTCCTATGAGAATCTTTGGAACACAGCTAAAGCAGTGTTCAGAGGTCAATTTATATCAATAAACGCATACATCCAAAAAGAAGACAGGGCCAAAATCAAGGAATCATCCCTACAATTTGAACAAATAGGAAGAGAGCAACAAAAGAAACAGCCAGACACCAGAAGAAAGCAACTAATAAAAATGAGAGGAGAATTAAATAAAATACAAAATGGAAAAACAACTGTCAGCCCTAACAAGACCAAAAGCTGGTTCTTGGAAAAAATTAGCAAAATCGATAAACTATTGGCCAGGCTGCCAAACGAAAAACATGAGATGAAACAAATAACCTGAATAAGAAATGAGATGGGCGATATCAGAACAGACTCAACAAAAATTAAAAGAATCATAACAGAATACAACGAAAAACTGTGCTCTCACATATTTGAAAACCTAGAAGAAACTGACAAATTTCTAGAAACACACTACCTATCTAAACTAACACAAAGTGGAAAAAAAGAAAAAATTTTTTTTTATCAAGTAAATGAAACCATAACAAAAAAAGACATTGAAAAGGTAAAAATAACAATAACAATAATAACTCCCAACAAAGAAAAGCCCTGGCCCTGACAGCTTCACTGGAGAGTTCTACCAAACATTCAGAGAAGAGTTAACACTACTAAAGGTATTTCAGAGTATAGAAAAGGGTGGAATTCTATGAAACCAGCATAACCCTGATACCAAAACCAGGTAACCCACTCAGTGCCGTCGAGTCGATTCCGACACGTAGTGACCCTATAGGACAGAGTAGAACTGCCCCAGAGGGTTTCCAACAGGTAAAGGTACCACAAAAAAGAAAATTACAGGCCAATATCCCTCATGAACTTAGATGCAAAAATCCTCAACAAAATTCTAGCCAATAGAATTCAACAACATATCAAATAAATAATTCACTGTGACCAAGTGGTATTCATACCAGCTATGCAGGGATGGTTCAACATTAGAAAAACAAGCAATGTAATCCATCACATAAATAAAACAAAAGACAAGAACCACATGATCTTACCAATTGATGCAGAAAAGGCATTTGACAAAGTCCAACACCCATTCATGATAAAAACTCTCAGAAAAATAGGAATAGAACAAAAATTCCTCAGCATAATAAAGGGCATTTATACAAAGCCAACAGCCAATATCATCCTAAATGGAAAGAGACTGAAAGCACACCCTTGAGAACAGGAACCAGACAAGGATGCCCTTTATCACCACTTGTATTCAACATTGTGCTGGAGGTCCTAGCCAGAGCTATTAGGCTAGATAAAGAAATAAAGGGCATTCGAATTGGCAAAGAAGTAAAGGTATCTCTATTTGCAGAGATCTTATACACAAAAAAACCTAAAGAATCCTCAAGAAAACAAGTGAAACTAATAGAAGAGTTTTAACAGAGTATCAGGATACAAAATAAACACACATAAATCAGTTAGATTCCTCTACACCAAAAAAGAGAACGTCAAAGAGGAAATCACCAAATCAATACCATTTATGATAGCCCCCAAGAAGATAAAATACTTAGGAATAAATCTAACCAGAGATGTAAAAGACCTATACTAATGCAAGAAACCATAAGAAACCTTACGTAAGTGGAAAACACACCTTGTTCGTGGATATGAAAACTCAACATCGTAAAAATGTCTATTCTACCCAAAAGCGATCTACAGATACAAATCAATCCTGATCCAAATACCAGTGACATTTTTTAATGAGACAGAGAAAAAAATCACCACCTTCATATGGAAGGGAAAGAGTTTCTGGATAAGTAAAGCCTTACTGAAAGAGAACAACATAGTGGGAGGCCTCACACTACTTGCTTTTAGAACATATTGTACCACCACAGTAGTCAAAACAGCCTGGCACTGGCACTGGCACTGGCACTGGCACTGGCACAACAGCAGATACACAGACCAATGGAACAGAATTGAAAATCCAGACATAAATCCATCCACATATGAGCAGCTGATATTTGACAAGGGCCTAAAGTCAGTTAAATGGGGAAAAGACAGTCTCTTTAACAAATGGTGCTGGCATAACTGGATATCCATCTAAAAAAAAAGAAATACGACCCGTACCTCACACCATGCATAAAAACTAACTCAGAATGGATCAAAGACCTAAATATAAAATCTAAAACCACAAAGATTATAGAAGAAAAAATAGGGACAACGTTAGGAACCCTAATACATGGCATAAACAGTATATAAAACATTACTAACAATGTACAAGCATCAGAAGAGAAATTAGATAACTGGGAGCTCCTAAAAGTCAAACACCTATGCTCATCCAAAGACTTCACCAAAAGAGTAAAAAGATTACCTACAGACTGGGAAAAAGTCTCTAGCTATGACATTTACGATCAGCATCTGATCCCTAAAATCTACATGATACTGCAAAAACTCAACTATAAAAAGACAAACAACCCAATTAAAAAATGGGCAAAGGATATGAACAGGTACTTTACATAAGAAGACATACAGGCTGCTAGCAGATGCATGAGTAAATACTCACGATCATTAGCTATTAGAGAAATGCACATCAAAACTACAATGAGAGTCCATCTCACCCCAATAAGGCTGGCATTAATCCGAGAAACACAAAACAACAAATGTGGGAGAGGTTGTGGAGAAACTGGAACACTTATACACTGCTAGTGGGAATGTATAATGGTACTACCATGTTGGAAATTGATTTGGCGCTTCCTTAAAAAGCTAGAAATAGAACAACCATATGACCAGCAATTCCACCCCTTGGAATATACCCTAAAGAATTAATAGCCTTCACACGAACCAATATATGAACGCCCATGTTCACTGCAGCACTGTTTACAATAGCAAAAAGATGGAAGCAACCAGCATGCCCATCAACAGATGAAAGGATAAATAAATTATGGTATATTCACACAAAGGAATACTACGTAACGATAAAGTAGAACAATGAACTCGCGAAGCATCTCATAACATGGAGGAAGCTGGAAGGCATTATCTGAGTGAAATTACAGTAAGCTGTAAAATGACAAATATTGTATGAGATAAAGTTTAGACACAGAAGAAAATATTCTTTGATGGTAATGAGGATGGGGAGGGAGAAAGAGGGATATTCACTAAGTAGTAAAAAAAAAACAAAAATTATTTCAGGTGAAGGGAAGGGCAACACATAACACAAGGGAAGCCAGTATAACTGGACTAAATCAAAAGCAAAGAAGTTTCCTCCATACAACCAAAAGCTTCAAAGTCCAGAGTAGCAGGGACAAGGGTCTGGTGACCATAGTTTTAGGGACATCTAGGTCAGATGGCATAACAAAATGTATTAAGAAAACGTTCTGCATCCCAGTTTTGTGAGAGACATCTGGGATCTTAAACACTGGCAAGCGGCCATCTAAGATGCATCAATTGGTCTCAACCTACCTGAAGCAAAGGGGAATGAAGAACACCAAAGACATATGGTAAAGATGAGCTCAAGGGACAGAAAGAACCACATAAACCAGAGACCCCATCAGCCTGAGACCAGAGGAACTAGATGGTGCCCGGCTACCAACGATCACTGCCCTGACAGGGAACATGACAGAGAATCCCTGATAGAGCAGCAGAACAATGGGATGTAGATCTCAAATTCTTGTAAAAAGACCATGCTTAATGGTCTGAGACTGGAGGGACCCTCATGGTCATGATCCCCAGACCCTTTGTTAGCCTAAGATTGGAACTAGATAGACAATGATACTGGTGAGAAGTGCGCTTCTTGCCTCAAGCAGACCCTGGAGACTATGTGGAAAACTCCTGGTCTAGTGGTGAGATGAGAAGGAAGAGGGGGACAGGGGCTGGTTGGATGGACATGGGGAATACAGGGTGGAGAGAAGGAATGTGTTGTCTCAGTAGGAGGAGAGCAGATAGGGCATATCAACGTGTATAACTTTTGGTATGAGAGACTGACTCGATTTGTAAACTTTCACATAAAGCACACACACAAAAACAAAAACCCAGATCAAAAAGCCTTAGGAGGTGGAGCCATCATGCCATTATTGACAGGAGCACGATGCTGTCCCTCTGCAGCAAAGACCCAAAAAACTGAGTAAAATATATACAAACATCAATCCTGGGATCTTAAGCATCAAATGAAGGAATAAATAACTCATCCAGGTACTGAATGGAATAAGAAACTGGCAGGAGAGTAGAAGTCCCCTATCAGTTAACATGGCACAGATGCACCTGATATTCGGCAAAGGTCCAAAGTCCATCAAATAGGTAAAAGACAGTCTTTTTAACAAATACTGCTGGCAAAACTGACATCCATCTGCAAAAAAAAAAAATGTAACAGGATCTTTACCTCACACAACACAAAAAAAGTACTTCAAAATGGATTAAAAACCTAAATATAAAACCAAAAACTATAAACAACATAGAAGAAAAAATAGGGTAAACATTAGAGGTCCTAATACACGGCATTAACAAGATACAAACCACAACTAACAATACACAAACACCAGAATATAAGCTAGATAACTGAGATCTTCTAAAAAATTAAACACTTACGCTCATCAAAAGATTTCACCAAGAGTAAAAAGAGGACCTACACACTGGGAAATAAAATTTGGCTATGACAAATTTGACAAAGGTCTAATCTCTAAAATCTACAGCATAATCCAACACCTCTACAACAAAAAGACAAATAATCCAATTAAAAAATGGGCAAAGGATATGAACAGACACTTCACTAAAGAAGACATTTAAGTGGATAACAAACACTTTAGGAAATGTTAGCGATCACTAGCCATTAGAGAAATACAAATTAAAACCACAATGAGATACAGGCTCGCTCTGACATTACTTGCACAAATCAAAAGAACAGAAAATAACAAATCTTAGCGAGGCTGTGGAGATGTTGGAACTCTTACGCACTGCTGGTGGGAATGCAAAATGGTACAACCGTTTTGGAAAACAATATGGTGCTTCCTTAAAAAGCTAAAAATAGAAATACCATATGATCCAGCAGTCCTACACTTGGAATATATCCTAGAGAAACAAGAGCCAACAGATGAATAGACATATGCACACCTTTGTTCACTGCAGCATTGTTTACAATAGCAAAAAGATGGAAACGATCTAGGTGCCCATCAAGAGATGAATGGAAAAACAAACTATAGTACATACATACAATGGGATACTACGCAATGGTAAAGAACAATGATGAATTTGCAAAACAACATGGATGAATCTGGAGGACATTACGCTCAGTGAAATAAGTCAATCACAAAAGGACAAATATTGTATGAGACCATTGCTATAAAAAGTCATGAAAACATTCACACACAAAAAGAAACAATCTTTGATGGTTACGAGGGAGGGGAGGGATGGGGAGGAAAAAACACTAATTAGACAATAGATAAGTGGTAACTTTGGTAAGGGTAAGACAGGGCACAATACTGAGGAAGCCAGCATAACTTGTCAAAGGCAAGGTCATGGAAGCTACAGAGACACATCCAAACTCCCCGAAGGACCAAATTACTGGGCTGAGGTCTGCGGGGACCATGGTCTTGGGGACATCTAGCTTAACTGGCATAAACATAGTTTACAAAGAAAATGTTCTATGTTCTCCTTTGGTGAGTAGCATCTGGGGTCTCAAAAGTTTGTGAGCAGCCATCTAAGAGACTCCAGTTGTCTCAATGAAGAAAACCAAAGACCCAAGTCAAAGATTAGTCCAAAGGACTAATGGACCACAAGTATGAAAACCTCCACCAGACTGAGTCCAACACAACTAGATGGTACCCAGCTACTACCACTGACTGCTCTGACAGGGATCATAATACAGGGTCCTGGCCAGAGCTGCAGAAAAATGTAGAACAAAATTCTAACTAAAAAAAAAGAGAGAGACCAGACTTACTGGTCTGACAGAGACTAGAGAAACCCTGAGAGTACGGACCCCAGACACCCTTTTGACTCAGTAATGAAGTCACTCCTGAGGTTCACACTTCAGTCAAAGATTAGACAGGCCCATAAAACAAAACAAGACCAAATGGGTACACCAGCCCAGAGGCAAGGATGAGAAGGGAGGAGGGGAAAGGAAAGGTGGTATGGGGAACCAAAGGTCAAGAAGGGGAGAGTGTTGACATGTCATGTAGTTGGCAACCAATGTCATAAAAGAATGTCTATTAACTTTTTAACGAGACGCTAGTTTGTACTGTAAACCTTCATCTAAAGTAAAATTAAAAGAAAAAATAAAAAGATCAAGAAGCCTTGAGGCGGTCCAAGATGGTGGCATAGTCAAATGTCTCATAATGTCCTTCTTACAACAAAGGCCCAAGAAAGCAAGCAAATCAGATATAGAAGACATCTTTGGAACCCTGAGCTTCATAGGCAAGGCTGAAGAATCAGGCCGAGTGTCAAGTGGAAAGAGAGACTAAAAAGACAGTGGACATTGAGAATTATGGATCGCTGGTGCCCTTCCAACCAAACCTACATAGTACATCCATATTGAGACAAAGCAAGCACCATTCCCAGCCCAAACTCCTATCACCTATTGTAGCCAAGCACCCAAACCCAGAGCTGATCAGGAATGCTCCCCCCCCCCTGCAAGTTATGTGCCTCACCTCACCCACTGCAGTCTCCCTACCCCCTTGTGCTGAGGCCCATGGATCTGCAGTGCCCCCTACCCTCCTCATCCACATCACATACACAATCATGATCTGGTGACACTCACCACTGCTCTGCTCCAAGCCAGGGGCCCACAGAATGACAGCACCCTCCCCTTTACCCAGTCACTTGTGCCAAGGACAAGAGGACTGTCTCCACACAGCCATCAGTGCTGGAGGCCTGTGGAATGGCAGCACCCACTTCTCTGTCTAGCGATCCATGTTGGGGGTCCTTGGACTGTTGGAGTCCCCTCTTCCATTCAACTACACCAGGGCTTGTGATTCAGTGGCACCCGCTTCTGCACCCAGCCACCCATGCCGGAAGCCCGTAGACAGGCGGCACCCCCTCTTCTGGCCATCCACCCATGGAAGGGGCCTGCAGACTGGTGGAGTTACCTCTTCTGCCCACCCATCCATGCCAGGAGTCCATAGACTGGCAGCGTCTGCTTTTCCACCTGGTCACTAGCACCAGGGACCTGGAAGGCAGCGGTACCCCCTCTTCTACCCATCCAACTGTGTCAGGAACCAAGGACCAGCAGTGCCTGCTCCTATGCCCAGATGCCTGCATCAGGGGCCCACAGACCGGTGGCGCCCACTGCTCTGCCCAGCCACTAGTGCTAGGAACCCACAAACTGGAGGCACCTGCTTCTACACCCAGTCACCTGCACCAGGGCCCACAGACCAGAGCACCACCTACTCCCTCCAGCCATCTGTCCCAGGGCCTGAGAATCAGCAGCACATCCTTCCCTGCACTGCACTCTAGCCGACAGAGCCATGCCCTCCTAGCGGGCACCCATGAACAGATGGCATTGCCCCGCCTCACCTCATGTACTGCCCTGCCCTACAACTGGCAGCTTATGCCCACTCTGACACACCCCCTGCAGCCCTGCCCACTCAGAACTCTTGTTGAGAGTTTTTGTACCACCAAGCCACAGACCAATGACTCAGGCACCCCTGCCCCTTCCACCTGGCAACTGGCAGTGCACACACATAACACGCAACATATTGACTACTGAGAATGCTCCCTGCACCCATGCCCAAGTGACCAGCAGAGCAGACATACCACTTCACTAGCAAAGCCAGAAACAGTCTCAGCTGCCCCACAAGACCAGTGAAGACAGACCTACGCTCACACACCCAGCTGCTGCCCCAATCACCCAGAAAGAGAGGTGGTGAGAGTTCCAGTGTGGCCAGACCAGTGACCAGGATAGCACTCACACCCCACCTACTCGGATATATCAAAACACACAAAACAAAAAACCAGAAGGTAGCAAACATAAATAAATAAATATGATTATACCTTAATGCCTTGGAGACAACAGACAATATCAAGTCACATAAAGAAGCAGGACAAGATGGCTCTAGCAAGTGACAAAAATAAAGAACCACAATTCTTTTGGAGGAAGAAATGGCAATGGAACTAGCTGATAAAGAATTCAAAAGACTAATCTATAGTGTTCTCCAAGACAGCAAGAGAGATCAAGTAAAACAGACAAAACTAAGGAAAACACAAACAGATAGAAGACTTCAGGAAAAACAATATGAGAATAAAATGACCAAATATATACACAATTAAAAACCATACATAAACAGCAACTAGAAATCCAAAAGATTAACAATAAAATTTCAAAAATATACAACTCAATAGGAAATAGGAGCAGAATTGAATCAATGGAAGACCAAATCAGCAAAATAGAGGATAAGCATCTGACATCAATTTGCTTAAGGAAAATTGAGGGAAAAAAAAAAATGAAGAAAGCCTAAAAGTTATCAGAATTCCAGAATAGGAAGAGGCACAAAAAATAAATAAATAACCAGAGAGAACTGTCGAAGATTTGTAGGCAGAAAACTTCACTAATATCATGGAAGATGAGAAGATATCTATGCAAGAAGTTCAAAGAACCCTATACAGGGGAGACCTCAAAAAGAAAGTCACCAAGACATATGATAATCAAACTTGTCAAAACCAAAAATAAAGAAAAAAATCCTGAGAGCAGCTTGGGGAAAACAAAAAGTCACTGATAAAGGGGAACCAATAAGACTAAGCTCTGATTACCCTGTAAAAAACCATGCAACGGAATGACATATATAAAACCCTGAAAGAAAAAAATTGCTAACCAAGAATTCTACATCCAGCAAAATTATCTCTCAAATATGATGGTAAAATTAGGACATTTCCAGACAAAGAGAAATTAAGGTAATTTATAAAAACCAGACCAACATTACAAGAAATATTAAAGGCAGTCCTTTTGACACAGAACCAACATCAAAAAACAACCTGAGATTAGGACACAGGACAGCATCAGCCAGATACGAACCCAGATAAAGGATCCTCAAAAACAGAACAAAGCAGAAAGACTGAAAACAGAACCAGAGACATCAATCTGTAAATGACAACAACATCGGAACAAAAAGGAAGAATAAAATGGTGTAGTTACATAACTTTCACATGGAGAGGAAGTAAAGGTGATAACAAGAAATAAAAGACAGCTCCAAGCTTAGGAAGATAAAGGTAAATTTCAAGGTAACCACAAAGGAAGTTAACACATCTACATATCAAAAAAAAAAAAAAAAAACTCAGTAAATACAAAACCAACAATGAGGGAAATAAAAATAAAATCCACAAAGAGAACTCAGCACAGAAAATCATGCAGAAACAAGAAGCCATGGACAGCACACACACACACACACACACACACACACACACACACACACACGCAAAAAACAAAAACAACAAAATGACAGCTGTAAACTCACACCTATCTCACACTGAATGTAAATGGCTTAAATGCACTAGTAAAGAGAAAGTGGAAGAATGAATTAAAAAAAAAAGACCTATCAATATGCTGCCTATAAGAGACTCACCTTAGACAGACTCACCTTAGACACAAAAGCATATATAAACTAAAACTCAAAGGATGGAAAAAAAAAATATATCAAGCAAATAGTAAAGAAAAAGAGCTGTAATGGCAATATCAATTTCTAGTTAAATAGACTTCAAGGTAAAATCCACCATAAAAGATAAGGAAGGACAAATTAAAGAGTCAATTCACCCAGAAGACATAACCATAGTAAATATATATGCACCAACAATATGGCTCCAAAATATAGGAATCACCCCTTATCCATTGTTTCGCTTTCTGCAGTTTCATGTACTCATGGTCAACCGCAGTTCAAAAATGTTATGTAAGTACATGGAGTGATTAAATCTTGGGCCACCCTGCTCTGACATTTACATAACTTTTATCACCAAACCAAAACCAAACTTGTTGCCGTCATGTCAATTCCAACTCGTAGTGACCCTACAGGACAGATATGGTTTCCAAGGAATGCCTGGTGGATTTGAGATGCTGACCTTTTGGTTAGCAGCCATAGCTCTTAATTACTATGCCACCAGGGTTTCTGACTTTTATCACAGTATAATTGTTCTATTTTATTATTAGTTATGTTTTTTGATCTCATTGTGCCTTATTTATACATTAAATTTATCATAACTATGCATGTGTAAGACAAAACATAGATTATTCAGGGTTTGATACTATCTGCAGATTCAGGCATTCATGGGGGGTCTTGAAACATATACTCCATGGATAAGGGGTGATTACACAATCAGACAACGCTCTGCTGCTATTCGTAAGGTTTTCACTGGCTAATTCTTTTTAGAAGTAGACCGCTGGGTCCTTCTTTCTAGTATGTCTTACTCTGGAAACTCAGCTGAAAACTGTCTGCCATGGGTGACCCTGCTGGTATTTGAATACTTCCAGCGTCACAGCAACACAGAAGACCCCACAGTATGGCAAACTGTCAGACATATGAAGAATTCCAGATACTGCATGATTGAATTTTGCAAGAAAAAAGACTTCTTCATTGCAAATACATTTTTTCACCAACATAAACAGCAACTATACCTGTGGACTTCACCAGATGGAATACACAGGAATTCGATTGACTACATCTATGGAAAAAGACTATGGAAAAGCTCATTATCATCAGTCAGAACAAGGCCAGGAGCCAACTGCATGCAGATCAGACCATCAGTTCCTCATATGCAAGTTCAAGCTGAAACTGACGAAAATTAGAACAAGTCCACGAGAGCCAAAGTATGACCCTGACTATATGCCACCTGAATTTAAAGACTATCTCAACAACAGATTTGAAGCACTGAACACAAATGACGGGAGACCACACGAGTTGTGGAATGACATCAGGGACATCATACGTGAAGAAAGCAAGTGGTCATAAAAAGACAGGAAAGAAAAAAAAAGGACCAAAATGGATGCCAGAAGAGACTCTGAAACTTGCTTTTGAAAGTCAAGTAGCTAAAGCAAAAGGAAAAAATGATTAAGTAAAAGAAATGAACAGACGATTTCAAAGGGCAACTCCAGAAGACAAAGTACAGTATTATGATGACATGTGCAAAGACCTAGAGATAGAAAATCAAAAGGGAAGAACACGCTCACCATTTCTAAGCTGAAAGAAATGAACAAAAAATTCAAGATTCGAGTTGCAATACTGAAGAATTCTACAGAGAAAATATTAAATGACACAGAAAACGTCAAAAGAAGATGGAAGGGATATATAGATTCACTATACCAAAAAGAACTGGTTGATGTTCAACCATTTCAGGAGGTAACATATGATCAGGAACCAACGGTACTAAAGAAAGAAGTCCAAGCTGCACTGAAGACACTGATAAAAAACAAGGCTCTGGGAATTGATGGAATACCAACTGAGATGTTTCAACAAATGGATGCAGCACTGGAAGTCCTCACTCAACTATGTCAAGAAATTTGGAATACAGCTACCTGGCCAACTGACTGGAAGAGACCCATATTTATGCCTATTCTCAAGAAAGGTGATCCCATTGAATGTGGAAATTATCGAACAATATCATTAATATCACATGCAAGCAAAATTTTACTGAAGATCATTCAAAAGCGGTTGCAGTAGTACATCGACAGGGAACTGCCAGAAATTCAAGCCGGATTCAGAAGAGGACATGGAACCACTGCTTATGTCAGATGGATCCTGGCTGAAAGCAAGAATATCAGAATGATGTTTATCTGTGTTTTACTGACAACGCAAAGGCATTCGACTGTGTGGATCATAACAAATTATGGATAACGTTGTAAAGAACAGGATTTCCGGAACACCTAATTGTGCTCATGGGGAATCTGATACGGATCAAGAGGCAGTCATTCGAACAGAGCAAGGGGATACTACAAGCAAGGGGATACTAAAGTCAGGAAAGGTGTGCATCAGGGTTGTATCCTTTCACCATACCCATTCAATCTGTAAGCTGAGCAAATAAACCAAGAAGCTGGACTATATGAAGAACAACAGGGCATCAGGATTGGAGGAAGACTCCTTAACAACCTGAGTTATGAAGATGACACAACCTTGCTTGCTGAAAGTGAACAGGACTTGAAGCACATACTGATGAAGGTCAAAGACCACCACAGCCTCCAGTATGGATTACACCTCAATATAAAGAAAACAAAAATCCTCACAACTGGACCAATAGGCAACATCATGACAGAGAAAATACTGAGGTTGCCAAGGATTTCATTTTATTTGGATCCACAATCAATGCCCAAGGAAGCAGCAGTCAAGAAATCAAAAGATGCATTGCATTGGGCAAATCTGCTGCAAAAGGCCTCTTTAAAGTGTTGAAAAGCAAAGATGTTACCTTGAGGACTAAGGTGCACCTGACACAAGCTGTGCTGTTTTCAATCACCTCATATGCATGTGAAAGCCAGACAATGAATAAGGAAGGCGGAAGAAGAATTGACACCTTTGAATTGTGTTGTAGGCGAAGAATATTGAACATATCATGGACTGCCAAGAGAACGAATAAATCTGTCTTGGAAGAAGTACAACCAGAATGTTCCTTAGAAGCAAGGATGGCAAAAGTAAGTCTCACATACTTTGGACATGTTATCAGAAGTAATCAGTCCCTGGAGAAGGACATCATGCTTGGAAAAGTACAGGGTAAGTGGAAAAGCGGAAGACCCTCAATGAGGTGGACTGACACAGTGGATGCAACAATGGGCTCAAGCATAGGAACACTGTGAGGTGCCGCAGGACTGGGCAGAGTTTCATTTTGTTGTGCATAGGGTCACTATGAGTCAGAACTGACTCGATGGCACCTAAAAACAACAACAACTGCACGTAAAACAAAGTACAACAGCATTGAGAAGAAAAATAGTTCCACAATAATACTAGAAGACTTTAGGTGAAGGACAGAGCAACTGGGAAGAAACCCAACAAAGATAGAAAAAATGTAAATGTCGACTTCCGGCCAACAGGGCACCACAGAAAGGAGCACCATGCCATCCCTCCACAGTACCAAAAAAAAAAAAAAACCCATTGCCATCGAGGCAATTCCAACTCATAGCAACTCTACTGGAAAGAGTAGAACTGCCCCATAGAGTTGCCAAGGAGCACCCGGTGAATTTGAACCACTGACCCTTTGGTTAGCAGCCATACCTCTTAACCACTATGCCACCAGGGTTTCCTCCCTCCACAGTAAAGACCCCAAACTAAGTAAAACAGAGACAAACATCACTGCTGGAACCCAAAGTGTCAAATGAAGAGATAAAGAACTCAGCCAATCACCAAATGGAATAAGAAACTGACAGAGGGCTGTGAGCGAAGAGAGTTATCTGCCGAGGTTCCTTATCAGCTAACGCAGCACGGATTCACCATCTTGGACTACTGTCAGAGATCAGCAGACAGGGAGCACGGGAAAGCAGCTTTGCGGACCTCCCAGCAGGAGACAGAGCACCCGGTAACCAGCGATAAATGCTTTCCCACCCTCCATCTTCTCCCCACTGCTCTACCTTCTAGCTTCCTGGCTGGCTGCGGTGCCTTGGTCAGCTGGGAAATGCAGCATCCATGCCACCTGGATTCACCCCACCGACATCGCAGATTGGCGGACAGGGAGTACGGGAAAGCAGCTTCATGAGGTTCCCAGCAGGAGACAGAGTAGCCGGTAATGAGTGATATATGCTGTCCAAACCTCCACCCTTCTTCCTCTCCCCCTTTGACCTCCTCTGCTTCCCACCACTGCAGTTCCTTGGCCAGGAGGTAACTGCTTCCACCCCAGGCTGCCTGGATTCACCCCGCCGGATGGGTCCTTGAGCGGTGTTGCTTCTTTCCACTTCTGTGCCTCCCACCACCTCCCCCTCCTTTCTCTCGAACACGTGGCTCGGTGTGCCATCTTTGCTTCTTCTTGAAAGGCTGTGAAGCCCCACTCATTTGGGGATCCACTATCCCGGCCCGTGACACCATGCTGGTGGGATATCTGGGGCTCTTTTGCTTGTTTGTTTGTTTGCTTCTGTTGTTTTGCTTTGTTCTGTTTAGTTTTGTTTGTTTTCCTTCTCTTTTCACACTTGGGAGCCCCTGCTAGCCGGGCTGCACTGCACGGCCTAGGAGCTACTCCTCCAATCTGTGCAGCCACACAGGCAGGAACCGTAGGGGCATTTCTTTTTCAATCTTTCTTTTCTTTTTTCCTTCTTTTTCCTGTCTTTCTTCATGTCTCAGTTCTAGTCTGTCTATACTTATCTTCTTTTCCTGTCTCCTGAATACATGGTGTTGTGTCACATCTAAACCCCCTCTAGCCAGGCTATACTGTGCAACCTGGAAGACTTCCCCAGTCATTGTGGCCACACTGGTGGGACCCCTAGGGACTTTTCTTTTACAAGTTTTTATCTATTTTTCCTCCCTTTTTTTTTTCTCCTTTTTGCTTCTCTCCATTTCTTGGGTTCTCATCTCTCCGCTCCAACAGCAAGCTCTCTTTACACTTTCTTTTGTTTTGTTAGGCTTCCCTCTGTTTTTGGCTCCTGTTTCTCTCTCCTCTTTCCCATACCCATACTAGCTGCATACTTCACGACCTTCCCACACTTTTCTGCCTACCTGCACCGTACGCTGAACATCACACCTCCGAGCAGCACAGGCACAGCCTACTGGAACCTGCCCAGCGCAGATTCCTGGCCCGCCCTGTCGGCCATAGTACGTGCCACAAAAAACACACCCCAGCCCCTCCCCTTCAGCTGGACCTGCCCTGCTACACCATAGCTGAGTGACTGGACCTTCCCACTAGACAAGGAGGTGAAAAGTATCATGACTACAGACAAGCAAACAATTAAGAATGCACACCCCACCTGCTCAGACATAACCAAAATAAAAGGAAAAAAGCAGGACAAAATAAATAGATCTACAATCAATAAACGCAGAATATATCTGCTGAATGTCCTGAAGACAGCAGACAATATCAAAACGTATGAAAAAAAACAGAAGAAGATGATTCCATTAGGTGTCTAAAATAAAACACCAAATGACTTTCCAGTAGAAGAAAAGGCACTAGAACTACTTGGCAGGGAATCCAAATCTCTAATATCAAAAAGTTGAATCAAAAATCAGGAAAAAAATAGACAAATTTTTGGAAAAGTCACAAATTCATGGATAATTCAGACAAAAAAAGAATTCAGGAAAACAATATAGGAACAAAATGCCAAAACAAATTCACAACTAGAAATCATACAAAAACAGAAATTAGAAATCTAAAAGATAAACAACAAGATTTCAGAAATGGACAGTGTCATAGAAGGGCTCAGGAGCAGGTATGAAATGATGGAAGACAGGATCACTGAAATTGAAGACAAACACTTGGATACACCTCTGAGGAAAAATCAGAAAAAAGAATGAAGAAAAATGAGGAAACCCTAAGAATTATGTGGGTACAATCAAAAGTAAAAATTGATGAGTAATCGGAACTCCAGAACGGGGAGAGAAAATGGAAAACACAGAGAGGATCATTGAAGAATTGCTGACAGAAAACTTCCCTATTATCATTAACTATGAAAAGCTGATCATCCAAGAGGCTCAATGAACTCCATATAGGATAGACCCCAAAAGAAAAACACCAAGGCATATCATAATCACACTCACTAAAACCAAAGACAAAAAAAAAATCCTGCAAGCAACTCGAAAAAAACAAAAAGTCACACACAGAGGAGAAACAATAAGACTAAGCTCTGATTACTTGGCAGAAACCACGCAGGCAAGAAGGCAATGGGATGACATCCATAAAACCTTGGAAGAATTGCCAAACACAAATAATATATCCTGCAAAACTTTTGCTCAAATATGATGGTCAAATTAGGACATTTCCAGATAAACAGAAATTAAAGGAATACGTAAAAGTCAAACCAAACCTACAAGAATTATTAGACGGAGTTCTTCAGTCTGAGAACAAGCAACATCAGATCACAGCCTGAAGCTAGGACACAAGATTGTACCACCCAGATGCCAACGAAGGAAATGAACTCTCAAGGACTATCCAAAACCAAAAGAATTTCAACAGGGAACCAGAGAGGTTAATCTGTAAATAACAACAACATCAGAACAATAAAAGAGGGAATAAAAGGTTTAGGTATACAACTTTCTAATGGAGAGGAAGGCAAGGCGATACCAAGTAGCAATAGACTAGTTCAAACCTAGGAAGATAACGGCAATTTCAAGGTAACCACAAAGAAAGTTAACAAACTTACTCATCAAAATAAAGAAGAAAAACATAAAGTCTCAATAAAAACTAAATCTACAAAAACAAAAGAAATCCACACAAAAAGGAACTCAGCACAGGAGAGTAAGAGGAACAAAGAAAATGTTACCACCACAAAAAAAAAAAAAAGCACTACAAAATGACAGCAATCAACTTACACCTATCAATAATTAAACTGAATATAAACAGACTAAATGTACCCATAAGGAGACACAGAGTGGCAGAATGGATATAAAAACAGGACTCATCAATATACTGTCTACAAGAGACACCCCTTAGAAACAAATAAATAAATTTATTAAAAACCAAAGGATGGAAAAAAATATATCAAGCAAATAACCATCAAAAAAGAGCAGGAGTGGCAATACTAATCTCAGATAAAATAGACTTTAAAACAAAATCCACCATAAAAAAACAAAGAAGGGCACTATATAACGAGTAAAGGGACAATCCATCATGAAGACTTAACCATAAAAAGCATCTACGCACCCAATGACAGAGCTCCAAATACATAAAACAAACTACAATGGCACTGAAAAAAGAAACCGACAGTTCCACAATAATAGTAGGAGGCTTCAACACACCACTCTCGGAAAAGGACATAACATCTAGAAAGAAATTCAGCAAAGACACAAAAGAACCAAAGGGCACAATCAGCCAACTTGATCTCATAAACATATGTAGAACACTCCACCCAACAGCTGCAGAGTACACATCCTTTTCCAACCTATTGGAATGTTCTCCAGAATAGACCACATCTTAGGCCACAGAGCAACCCTTAACAAAATCCAAAACACTGAGATAATACAAAGTATTTTTTTCTGACCACAATGCCAATCAAAGTAGAAATTAACAATAGGAAGAGTAAGGAAATAATTAATTACCTGGAAACTGAATAACACCCTGCTAAAAAACTTTTTTTTTTTTAAAACTACTGGGTACTAGAGGAAATCAGAGATGGAATCAAAAAATTCCTAGAATCGAACAAGAATGAAAACACATCATAACAAAACCTTTGGGAAATAGCAAAGGCAGTCCTCAGAGGTCAATTTATAGCAATAGATACACACATCAAAAAAGATGGGAAAAAATAAAACATTAGCTACAAAACCTGAACAAATAGAGAGCAGTCAAAAAAGCCCAAAGCCACAAGAAGAAAGAAAATCATAAAGATCAGGGCAGAAACAAATGAAATAGAGAATAGAAAAACAATAGAAAGAATCAACAAAACCGAAAGTTGGTTTTTTGAAAGAATCAACAAAATTGACAAACCACCAGCCAAACTGACAAAAGAAAAACAGGAAAGGACAAAAATAACCCAAATGGGAAATAAAATGGGGGACATTATGACAGACCCAAATGAAATAAAAAGGATCATAACATAATGTTATGAAAAACTATTCTGCAACAAATTTGAAAACCTAGAGGAAATGGACAAATTTCTAGAAACATACAACCTCCCCAAACTAACAAAAAATGATGCTGGAAACCTGAACAGACCCATAACAAGAGAAGAGATTGAAAAGGTAATAAAAAAAACTCCCAACAAAAAAAAGCTCTGGCCCAGATGCTTTACTGGAGAATTCTACCAAGCATTCAGAGAACGGCTTACACCAGTACTACTCAAACTATTTTAGAGCATAGAAAAGGAAGCGATACTTCCAAATTCATTCCACGAAGCCAGCATAAGCCTGATAACCAAAACCAGGCAAAGACACCACACAAAAAGAAAATAACAGACCAATATGTCTCATGAATATAGACACAAAAATTCTCAACAAACTTCTAGCCAATAGAATTCAGCAGCATTGAAAAAAAAAATACACCGCAACCAAGTACGATTCATACCAGGTATGCAAGAATGGTTTAACATTAGAAAATCAATCAACATAATCCACCATATGAATAAAAGAATCACGTGATCATCTCAATTGATGCAGAAAAGGCATGTGACAAAGTCCCACACCTATTCCTGATAAAAAATCTAAATAAAATAGGTATAGAAGGGAAATTCCACAACATAATAAAGGACATCTATACAAAACCAACAGCCAGCATCATTCTTAATAGAGAGAGGCTGAAAACATTCCCCCTGAGTACAGGAAAAAGACAATGATGCTCTTTATCACCACTCCTATTTAACATTGTGCTGGAAGTCCTATACAGAGCAGTAAAGCGAGAAAAAGAGATAAAAGGCATCCAAATTGGTAATGAAGAAGTAAAACTGTCCCTATTTGTGGATTATATGATACAATATGTAGAAAACCGAAAAGATTCTATGAGAAAATTACTGGAACTAATAGAAAGATTCAGCAGAGTAGCAGGATACAGTAAACATACAAAAATCAGTTGGATTCCTATACACCAATAAAGAGAATGATGAAAAGGAAATCAGGAAAACAATACCATTTATAATAGCCCCTAAAAAAATACTTAGGAATAAATCCAACCAGGGATGTAAAAGGCCCATACAAAGAAAGCTACAAAACACTACTGCAAGAAACCAAAAGAGATCTACATAAATGGAAAAACTTACCATGCTCATGGATAGGTAGACTCGGTATCGTGAAAATGACAATTCTACCCAAAGTTATTTAAAAATACAATGCAATACTGATCCAAATACCAACAACATTCTTTAAAAAGATGGAAAAACTTATCATTAACTTTATATGGAAAGGGAACAAGCCCTGGATAAGTAAAGCACCAGTGAAGAAGAATAAAGTAGGAAGACTCACACTACCTGACCTCAGAACCTACTATATAGCTACGGTAGTCAAAACAGCTTGGTAGTGGTACAACAACAGGTACACTGACCAATGGAACAGAATTGAAAACCCAGATGTAAATCCAGCCACCCATGGTCACCTGATCTTCGACAAGGGCCCAAAGTCCATCATATGGGGGAAAAGACAGTCTTTTAAAAAATGCTGCTGGCAAAACTGGATGTTCACCTGCAGAAAAATGAAACAGGACCCATACCTCACACCATACACAAAAACTAACTCAAAATGGATCAAAACCCAAAAAACCAAACCCACTGCCGTCGCGTCGATTCCGATTCATAACAACCCTTTAGGACAGAGCAGAACTGCCCCATAGAGTTTCCAAGGAGCGCCTGGCAGATTTGAACTGCCGACCTCTTTGTTAGCAGCTGTAGTACCTAACCACTACGCCGCCAGAGTTTCCAAATGAATAAAAGACCTATATATAAAGCCAAAAACCATGAAGTTCACAGAAGAAAAAAAAAGGTCAATGCTAGAGGCCCTAATACACAGCATTAACAGGATACAAACCACAACCAACAACACACAAGCTCCGGAGGATAAGCTAGACAACTGGGATCTTCGAAAAAAATTAAACACTTATGCTCATCAAAGTCTTCACCAAAAGAGTAAAAGGAGAACCTACAGACTGGGAAAGAAAATTTGGCTATTACAAAGCAGACAAAGGTGTAATCCCTAAAATCTACAAGAAAATCCAACACCTCTACAACAAAAAGACAAATAACCCAATTTAAAAATGGGCAAAGGAAATGAACAGACACTTCACCCAAGAAGACATTCCAGAGGCCAACAGACACATGAAGAAATGCTCACCATCACTAGCCATTAGAGAAATGCAAATCAAAACCACAATTAAATACCACCTCACCCCAGTATAACTGGCACGAATCAATAAAACAGGAAATAACAAATGTTGGACAGGCTGTGGGGAGATCAGAACTCTTATGCACTGCTGGTGGGAATGCGTATCGATTCAACCATTTTGGAAAATGATATAGGGCTTCCTTAGAGAGCTAGAAATAGAAATACCATATGATCTAGCAATTCTGCTCCTAGGAATATATCCTAGAGAAATAAAAGCTGTCACACGATTAGACATACGCACACCTATATTCATTGGAGCATTGTTCACAATAGCAAAAAGATGGAAACAACCTAGATGCTCATCAACAGATGAATGGATAAACAAACTGTGGTACATACACACAATGGAGTATTACACAAGTATAAAGAACAATGAATCTGTGAAGCATCTCATAATATGGATGAATCTGGAGGGTATTAATGCTGAGTGAAATAAGTCAATTACGAAAGGACAAATATTGCATAGACCACTACTGTAAACACTCACGAAAAGGTTTACATACAAAAAGAAACAATCTTTGATGGTTATGAGGGAGGGGAGGGGTGGGGATGGGAAAGCAATAGACAATAAGAAAAAAAAATTTTTTTTGACAATAGATAAGTAAAAACTTTGGTGAGGGTAAGATAGTACACAACACTTGGGAAGCCAGTACAACCTGTACAAGGCAACATCATGGTAGCTACACAGATACATCCAAACTCCCTGAGACACCAAATTGCTTGGCTGAGGGATGTGGGGACCATGATCCAGGGGATATCTAGCTAAACTGGCATAACACAGTTTATAAAGAATATGTTCTACACTCTATTTTGGTGAGTAGCATCTGGGGTCTTAAAAGCCCGTGAGCAGCCATCTAGGATACTCTACTGGTCTTACCCCTTCCAGAGCAAAGAAGAGTGAAGAAAACTAAAGACATAAGGGAAAGATTAGTCAAAAGGACTAATGCACCATATTTACCACAGCCTTCACCAGACTGAGTCTAGAACAATGAGATGGTGCCCAGCTACCACCGCTGACTGCTCTGACAGGGATCACAACAGAGGGTCCCAGACAGAGCTGGAGAAAAATGTAGAACAAAATTCTAACTCAAAATGAAAGACTAGACTTGCTGGCCTGATAGAGGCTGGAGAAATCCTAAGAGTACAGCCCCTGGACACCCTTTCAGCACAGTAATGAGGTCACTCCTGAGGCTCACCCTTCAGCCAAAGACTGAAGAGGCCCAGGGAATAAAGCAAGAGTAAAGGGATGCACCAGCCCTGGGACAGGGACTGGAATGCAGGAAGAATAGGAAAGCTGATAATAGAGAACCCTGGGTTGAGAAGAGAGAGTGGTGACATGTCATGGGGTTCTTAACTAACGTCATAGAAAAATGTGTGTACTAACTGTCTGATGAGAAACTGGTTTGTTCTGTAAACCTTCATCTAAAGTACAATAAAAATATATATATATATGTTTATAGAAAAAAAAGAAATTCTAAATGTCACAGTCAACCAACTCTACCTCATAAACACGTACAGAACACTCTACCCAATAGCAGCAAGGTATAAACTTTTTCCAACACGCTTGGATGATTCTCCAGAATAAACTACATTTTTGCCCACAGAACAAGCCTGAAATAAATTCAAAACATTGAAATAGTACAAAGCATTTTCTCTGATCACAATCTTATAAATGTAGAAGTCAATAATGAAAGAGCAAGGTGAAAAAAATCAAATGCTTGGGAACAGAATAACACCTTGCTTAAAAACTACTAGGTAATAGAATCAATCAAATATGAAAAAAAAAAAAAATCCTAGAATTCCACTGGTCCCACCCTATCTGGAACAAGGGAGAATGAAAACAAACAAACAAAAAACAGAAAGATTAGTCCAAAGAACTAAGGGACCACAACTACCACAACCTATACCAAACTGAATCAGCACAACTAAATGGAGCCTGGCTACTACCAACTGTTCTGACAGAGATCACAATAGAGCATCCCGGACAGAGCTGTAGAAAAATACAGAACAAAATTAAAACTCACAAAAAAAAAAGCCAGAGTCTGACAGAGACTGGGGAAACCCTGAGAGTATGGCCACCGGACATTTTTTTAACTCAGTAGTGAAGTCACTCCTGAGGTTCACCCATCAGCCAAATATTATACAGGCCCATAAAACAAATAATAACACACATATTTCAACCTGTATATGAAACGGAACGGGCATATCAGCCTAGGGCCAAAGACAAGATGGTAGGATGGGACAGGAAAGCTGGACAAATGGAAACAGGGAACCCATGATCGAAAAGAGGAGAGTGTTGACACGTCATAGGATTGGCAACCAATGTCACAAAACAATATGTACATTAATTGTTTAATGGGAAGCTAATCTGCTCTGTAAACCTTCATCGAAAGCATGATTAAAAAAAGAAAAATTCCTAGAATCAAACGAGAATGAAAACACAACACACCAAAATCTTTGGAACACAGCAAAAGTCATACTCAGAGGTCAATTTATAGCAATAAATGCACACACTAAAAATGAAGGGCCAAAATCAAAACATTAACCCTACTACTTGAACAAACAGAAAGAGAACAGCAAAAGACACACACCAGTCACCAGAAGAAAGGAATAATAAAGATTAGAGCAGAAATAAATGAAACAGAAAAAAAAAAACAGAAAGAATGAACAAGACCAGAAGTCAGTTCCTTGAAAGGATCAGTAAAACTGACAAACCACTAGCCAAACTGACAAAAAGAAAAAGAAAAAAGCAGGAGAAGAAGCAAATAACCCAAAGAAGAAATGAGATGGCTGACATTACAACAGAATCAACTGAAATAGAAAGGATCATACCAGAATACTACGAAAAATTGTACTCCAACAAATACGAAAACCTATAGGAAATGGACAAAATTCTAGATACATACTACCTACCTAAACTAACACAAACTGAGATGGAAAAACTGAAGACCCATAACAAAAGAAGAGATTGAAGAGGTAATAAAAAATTCCCAACAACAACAAAAAGCCCTGGCCCAGATGGCTTCACCAAAGAATTCTACCAAACATTCAGAGAAGAGTTCACATCAATACTACTCAAACTATTTCAGAACATAGACAAGGAAGGGACACTCCCAAATTCATTCTGTGAAGTCAGCATAACCCTGATATGAAAGCCCAGGCAAAGGCACCTGAAAAAAAAGAAAATTACAAACCAATATCCCTCATGAATATAAAAAAATATAGACGCAAAAAATCTCAACAAAATTCTGGCCAGTAGAATTCAACAACACATCAAAATTAATGATTTATGACCAAGTGGGATTCATACCAAGTATGCAAGGATGGTTCAACATTAGAAAATCAATCCATGTAAGGCATCACATGAACACATCGAAAGAATCACATGATCATCAAAATCAACACAGAAAAGGCATCTGATAAAGTTCAATACTATTCCTGACAAAACCTCCAGCGAAGTAGGAATAGAAGAGAAATTCCTCAGCATAATAAAGGGTGTTTATACAAAAGCAACAGCCAACATTATTGTCAATGGAGAGATGCTGAAAGCATTTCCCTTGAGAATGGCAACCAGACACGGATGCCCTTCATCAGTACTTTTATTCATATTGTACTGGAAGTCCTAGCCAGAGGAATTAGGCTGGAAAAAGAAATAAAGAGCATTCTAATTGGTAAGAAAGAAGTAAAACTATCTTTATTCCTAGATGATATGATTGTATACAGAGAAAATCCCAAAAATTCCACAAGAAAGCTACTGGAACTAACAGAATGATTCAGCAAAGTAGTAGGATACAAGACCAACATACAAAAATTAGTTGATTTCCTACACACCAACAAAGAGAACTTGGAAAACGAAATCAGGGAAACAATACCATTTACAACAGCCCCCCAAAAGATAAAATACTTAGGAATAAATCTAACCAGGGACATAAAAGACCTATACAAAGAAAATAACAAAACACTACTACAATAAACCAACAGAGACCTACATAAACGGAAAAACATACTATGCTCATGGACAAGAAGACATAACATTATGAAAATGTCAATTCTACCCAAAGCAATCTACATATATAATGGCAATCCGATCCAAATTACAACAGCATTCTTTAACGAGATGGAAAAACTAATCACCAACTTTACAAGGAAAGGGAAGAGGCCCCAGACAAGTAAAACATTACTGAAGAAGAACAAAGTAGGAGGCCTCGTGCTGCCTGATCTCAGATCCTAATACACAGCTACGGTGATAGCCTGGTACTGGTACAATGACAAATGCATAGACTAATGGAACAGAATTGAGAACTCAGATGTAAATCCATCCACCTATGGACAGCTGATCATTGACAAGCACCAAAGTCTATTACGTGGGGGAAGAGAGAGTCTCTTTAACAAATGGTGCTGGCAAAGCTGGAAGTCTATCTGCAGAAAAGTGAAACAGGACCCATACCTCACACCATACACAAAAAGAGATGCAAGTCAAAACTACAATGAGATACCATCTCATCCCAACAATAATGGCACTGATCAGAAAAACAAAAAAAATGCTCATGAGGTTGTGGGACGATTGGAACTTTTATGCACTGCTGCTGGGAATGTCAAATGGTATAACTACTATGGAAAACAGTAAGGCACTTTCTTAAGAAGCTAGAAATAGAAATATCCAATAATTGCACTCGTAGGTATATATCCTAAAGAAATAAGAGCCGTGACAGGAATAGACACATACCCATAATCATTTCAGCATTATTCACAAATAGCAAAAAGTTCAAAACAATCTAAGTACCCATCAACAGATGAATGGATAAACAAACTGTGGGACATACACACAATGGAATACTATGCAATGATAAAGAGTAACAATGAATTTGTAAAATATCTCACAACATGGATGATTTAAAGGACATCATGCTGAGTGAAATAAGTCAATCTAATAGGGCAAATACTGTTTGAGACCATTATTATAAAAAACAAGAAAAGGTTTGCACACAGGAAACATTCTTTGATGGTTACCAGGGATGGGAGGGAGAGGAAAGGAAAATTAGTAGCTAGACAGAAGACATGTGTTAATATTGGTGAAGGCAAAGGCAATACACAATATGGGGGAAGTCAGCACAACATGTCCATGGTAAAAGAAAACACTGAGAAGAACACAGAATAAGGGGCAACTACGGTAATTACTATAACGTAGACAATCCTGGAACAATAGTATTAACAAACAATTATTTATGAATGGATACATAAGTATGTTAAAGAGGTGTAGGAGGGTGTAAGGGAGCACACCCACCTACAGATATAGGTTTGGTGGTGGATATTTCTACATACATACATACATAATTGCAAGTGCTGCACGTATATTAATACAGACAAGACAAACTTCTTAGACATAACCAAACATCAAACCAAAACATCTATGGCAAAAGACCATAGACTCAGGGGACATCTACATCAATTGGCACAACACAGTTCATAAAAACAATGTTCTTCATCTTACTCTGGTGAGTAGACTCTGGGGTCTTAAAAGCTTGCAAGCGGCCACCTAAGATACAACTATTGGTCTTTTCCCATCCGGAGCAAAGGAGAATGAAGAAAACCAAAGACTCAAGGGAGCAATTAGTCCAAAGGACTAACGAACCACATGAACCACAGCCAACATGACCCTGAGGCCAGAAGTACTAGATGGTGCCTGGCTACCACTACCAACCACTCTGACTGGGATCACAACAGTGGGTTCCGGACACAGCTGGGGGAAAAATCAAATTCAAGAAAAAGACCAGACCTACTGATCTGATGGAGGCTGGAGGAACCCCTGAGACTATGGCCCTAAGACAACCTTCTGACCTGGAACTGAAGCCATTCATGGAGACCACCATTTAGCCAAACAATACTCAGGGCCATAAAATAAACAGTAACACCCTAGAAGAACATGTTCCTTAGAACAATTATATAGATGAAAAGGACAATATCTGCCCAAAAGTAAAGATGAGAGGGCAGGACGGGGTAGAAAATCTGGATGAAAGGAAATGAGAAACCTAGGCAGAAAGGGGGAGAATGCTGACACATTGTAGGGAATGAAACCAACATCATGGAATACTTTATGTACTAACTATTGAATGGGAAACTAATTTGCTCTGTAAACTTTCACCTGATGCACAATAAAAAATAAAAATAAAAAAAGATCAAGAAAACTTTGCACTTTTAGATTTGATAATAAAACAGTAAGGGCAGTACACTGACAGGGCAAAATCAATATTTAACGCATCTTAAATTTACAACAGCAAATACTTCACTGGTTCTTATGCTAATCAAAAACACTTCAGAATTTCTCTCCCACAATTTCAAAGATATACTTAGAAATTTTTTTGGCTGTACTTCAGAATGCATACTGATGTATATTAGCTGCTCCATCCGGATGTTTACTCACTTACTGCTCCATTCATCTCCTGAACATAAGCTTCTCTTACTTCATTCTCTCAAACACCACAGAGGTACAATCTTAAGATCTGATTTTGTTTTTCCCTTTCTTCTTTTATTTTCCCAAAGCCGTTATGGCCACAACTCTGACCCCTCAGCAATCTACTGGCCTTGCCTTTTTCTATTCCCAATACTCAGTTTCTCTTTTTTAAGTACTGCTAATGGTGAACTAGAAATTTATGCATATTGAAACCCAAAGTCTGGGCAAGGTACTGCCTACAACTTTGGAAACAGGTGCATTAAAAGCATATAGAAATAAATCCAACTTGTAGTTGGAAAGGGTTCTTGTAATCACATAGCATGGGACTATGTAAAGTCTTATTAACTGTCACAGTTATAACTACAAGGCAAGAGTATTTAATGTTGCTACTTGCAAATTTGAAACTATATCATTTTTCTCAGCATGCTTGGTCACCTAGGAAATAATTATGGTATTAGTCCTGAAAGTACTGGCTCAAATGTTACCTCCTATTTGAAGTCTTCCCCAAATTAGGAATGCTGTCTCCCAGGGGTCCCCTGTTTATACACTTGATTTACACTTCTCTTCTAGCAATTGTATCACTATATTGTTACTGTTTGCATGTCAATCTCCCCACAGAGGACGAAACTCCATGAGGCAGGGTCTGTGTCTTTTCATCTTTGTATCCCTTGCATCTAGGACCATACCTAGCTCATTCAAAGAACATCCGATAAATGAATGACAGAAAAGTGGTGGCTTATTAGTGGTTCTCGAATGGGCCACTAACCTAATTCACACATGCCAGAATTTGGAAACACCTCAAACTTTCCTATACGCATTTAATGTCCAAGGTTTTTCTAGCACCACTTGCAGGTATTATAACGTTTTCATCTTCTCCTAAATGCAAGGTTAGAATATGCTCAGAATTCAGAAGTGGCTCTATGAATAAAGAATGTTTTTATATAGCAACATTTAGCAATGAAATATATACTGCCCTATAATCTCTTTTTATAACTGTTACATAGATACTACAAAACATTTTTATGCAATATATTTTTCATGCAAAATAATTTTGTCTCCACAGCCAGATTATGGACTAACTGTAGGAAGAGACTGCCTTTAATGCCTTAGTATTATACGTAATTGCTTAGAGATAGGTGCTTACTGTATTGATGACTTATATAAACGTAAGAAATCTTCTTGGTCATTGCTATGAATTGAATTGTATCCCCCCCAAAATGTATGTCAACTTGGCTAGGCCATGATTCTCAGTATTGTGTGACTCTTTACCATTTTGTGATCTGATGTGGTTTTCCAATGTGTTGTAAATTCTACCTCTACAATGTTAATGGGGCAGGATTGGAGGCAGTTATGTTAATGAGGCAGGACTCCATCTATTAGGTTGTATCTTAAGTCAATCTCTTTTGAGATATAAAAAAGAGAAGCAAGCAGAGAGAAGGGAGTGCCAGGAGCAGAGTGTGTCCTTTGGACCTGGGGTTCCTGTGCTGAGAAGCTCCTAGACCAGGGGAAGATTGATGACAAGGACCTTCCTCCAGAGCCGACAGAAAGAGAAAGCCTTCCCCTAGAGCCGACGTCCTGAATTTGGACTGTGAGAGAATAAACTTCTGTTTGTTAAAGCCATCCACTTGTGGTATTTCTGTTATAGCAGCACTAAATAACTAAGATAGTCATGTCACTAGTGAATGGTATAACCAGCCTCGAAATGAACTCTCAAGGTTGTAAGAGTCCTTGGTTTTTAGAGAACAATGCTGGATGAGAAGGCAAGCCCTTAGGCTCTGGTTTCAATTCTAATATGGTGTGAACTTGGCGGAGTCATTTACCCTTGTTGAGTGCTGTGTGTACATTGAGACGAAGATACTAGGTAATCTCAAAGGCTCCCTCTAGCTCTAACATTCTATGATTCTATGAGCCACCAGAAAGTCTAAAATATAGACAGACCAATGCAAAGTATACTAGTTTTATAATAAGCAGCCAAAAACCAAACCCATTCATGTTGAATCAATACCAACTCATGGCAACTTCACGTATTACAGAGCAGAACTGCTCCATAGGGTTTTATCATCAGGCCTTTCTTCTGTGGTGCTGCTCAGTGGTTCAAACTACCAACCTTTAGGTTAGTAGTTGAGCGCATACTGTTTGTGCCACCAAGGACATTATAATAAGCAAAGTGGTTGCTATATAAAGAAAATATTGATAAAAAGATTACTCTGCCTCGGGAAGCCAGTACAACTTGTAAAAGGCAAGGTCATGGAAGACATCCAAACTCCCTGAGGGACCAAATTACTGGGCTGACGGCTGTGGGGACCATGGTCTCAGGGAACATCTAGCTCAACTGGCGTAACATAGTATATAAAGAAAATGTTCTACTTTCTACTTTGGTGAATAGCGTCTTGGGTCTTAAAAGCTTGTGAGTGGGCCACCTAAGATAACTCCACTGGTCTCACCCCATCTGGAGCAAGGGAGAATGAAGAAAACTATAGACTCAAAGGAAAGATTAGTCGAAAAGACTAATGGACCACAACTACCACGGCATTCATCATTCTGAGTCCAGTACAACTGGATGGTGCCTGGCTACCACAACCAACTGCTCTGACAGTGATCACAACAGAGGGTCCCAGGCAGAGTTGGAGAAAAATATAGAACAAAATTCTAACTCACAAAAAATGACTAGACTTACTGGCCTGACAGAGACTGGAGAAACCCCTAGAGTATGGCCCCCGGACACTCTTTTAGCTCAGTAATGAAGTCACTCCTGAGGGTCACCCATCACAACAAAACGAGACTAAAGAGGCACACTAGCCCATGGGCAAAGACTAGAAGGCAGGAGGGAACAGGAAAGCTGGTAATAGGGAACACAAGATCTAGAAGGGACAGTGTTGACATGTCGTGAGGTCGGTAACCAATGTCACAAAACAAATATGTACTAACTGTTTAATGGGAAGTTAGTTCATTATATAAACCTTCATCTAAAGTACAATTAAAAAAAAAAAAGATTATTGTGCCTCAAAAAATATTTACCAGTGAAATCAATGGAACAATTCAGTCCTGTTTTTATTAGAGTCTACAGTAAACGTTTAAGTTATATCATCGACATTTCAAGAGAAAAAAAGTAGCATTTGCTCCACAGATACCAAAATATTCCTCGTCTAATTTCAAGAAGTCTGTATCTCCATGAACTGCCTCCTTCGCCAAGAGAGCAGAACTGGATGATGCTCAGCTACTGCTACTGGACGTTGTGATCAAAGATTCTACGGAAGAATCCTGACAAAAAGGGAGAAAATGCAAAATAGAATTTTCAGTTCTCATGGGATTCAGACTTTCAGGAGCCGTGAAGGCTTGATGAGCCCCAAAAACTATTGTCCTAACATAATCTTTAAATCTTAAGCCAAAAATATCCCCTGAGGTCTTCTTAAAACCAATCAATAATTTAGCTTAACTAGTAAAGAGTGTCTTCCTTGAGCATTATGCTTTTTTAAAATCTATATGGGAGCTACTGGAAAGAATAGATAGGGACCTTAGGGGGCAGTAAGTTTATGTTAATGGGGTAGGAACAAGAAAAGGAGGAGCAAGGGTGATTACACAACCTGAAGAATGTAATCAATGTCACTGAATTGTACATGTAGAAACTTGAATTGGTGTACGTTTTTGCTGTGTATATTCTCAACAAAAAATAAACTATTAAAAAAAAAGTATCATTTCTGTCACCATTTTTTGCCTGATCTAGTGGGCTTATGGTTAGAAAATAAGTGGCTGGAGACTTGATAAAAAAATCTAGTTCAAAACATGGGCTAACCTAGACTACAGACTGTAATGAATGGGACATAATTATTCCACGATTTCTAAGCCGTTTTTGGAACTGAAAACCATACCATATGGGATCAAAAATAGCAAGCTGTAGGAGATTTAGATATTTTAGCCCAAAGTTACTTCTGCCCCCATATAACATCTGAGGGCTTTATGACACTTTATTACACTTCAATATCATCCAATCTGCGGAATCGACTCAATGACAACAGGTTTTTGGATTTTTATCATTCAATCTAAACGATCTTAAGAGAATTGTATTTAGTTTTACTGACATGTCCTGGGGCAAATACAAAACCAACAACCAGTGAAACCTAAATTAATGAGTATTCAAGAACTTGGACGTCTTAAATATATTGGGAAAGGCACAGAAGTTACAAACTTCCTTAATTTATAATTTAATAGAATACAATGACATACAGACATAAACAGAATTTGTAAACCTTATTAAATGAAAACATTCAGTTTATTAGAATATCACTTGATCATTGTAACTGACTAAGATCCCTGCTCAATAGCTGATGTTATATAATATACAACTTTAATGTAGCTAATTTAAATATTTTCCAAAGCAGTTATTGGTATCTTTAATCTCTATTCATTTTAGAAAATGTTAACCAAAATTAAATTTTTTAATTTAATAGTTACCTAAATCACTTATTGAACCTGCAATGTCTGCCTTTGGTAATTCAACAACCACCTAAAAACAGAATATTGACAGTGAATATCAATACATTTTATAATTATGAAACAATCTAAGTAAACCATAGCTCTAATTAAGATAGTGTGCTATATTGTTTTAATTACTTCTAAAAATAGAGTTGCTTCAGAAAAAACTGATCTTTAACTTTAGAATTAACATTTTAAATGCTACTAATTTCATTCTTTTGATCTCTTTTTATAGTCTCTTCACTCAGTGATTTCATCAATACCAGTTTCTATTAATCATCTATGATAATTCTATCATTATTCTCTAGAGTTTTGACATTGTGTTCAAATTTTAATTATGTACTCCAAATTCACCATGTATAAAATTTTGTATCCCTTGCCCCGCACCCCCCTACACAAACTAGTAAATCCAGTCTCTGCTCTTGATTTTCCCATTTTAGTTAACTGTATCATTGTCCTATCCTTCTCCTCTTCCATCCCTCTCCTTCCCATTCAGGCACTTATCTCTCACCTAGGTTATTGCTAAAGCTAACTGATCAAAGCAATTTGTGTATTTTATTCAATGTTCTAGTCATCTACAAATACTCTGAATTGCATCTTTACTTACCCACACATTAAGAACTCCACTTTCATCCAAAGAAGCAATGTGGAATGACAAACCTGATACTTCTAGTGAAAACAGAAAAAAAAAAAAAATAGAAGGAAATATTTTATAAATAAGGAAGCCACATTTCATAATTATTGATTTAAGGATTTTTTAAAATTGTGAAGTATCTGTATACCTTCTTGAGTAGAAAAAGGTGAAAGCACAAAGTTCTGTTTTTTGTAGACAGATGTTGAGACAGGTTCTATTGCTTGAAGAGGACTTCGGTGGTTTACTGATGTAAGGATACCATCTATAATTTAAATACACAACAGTGCCCCACATGTAAGAAGTAAGTCATAGAAATAAAATTGATTGTTTGAATGGGCAATTGTAAAGATGTTTCTGGGTCTGAAGGATAATAGCAGCCACCTGAATCCAAATTACTCCATATAACCTTCCGAAAAACTGTAAGATCAATATGGAACACAAATAAATGGTACAAGACCACCAGTTTCAGTATTACTAGGAAACAGAGAAGATCACAAACTTCAAAACACCTGTAAAAAGAGAAATAAACACCAACTTTGAACAATACTACCATCATCACTTCAAGTCTGTAGTATGGAGGCCAGGGAAGGGAAGGCTAAGACACTCCATGAAAAAGAGGAGAGTGTAGCAAAGACTTAAAAGAAATTCAGACCAAACCACCCTCAGAAAGAGAAGTCCAACTCCCAGGGCAAGATCACTAAACACAGATCTGAGCTTGGTAGATCACTCACCACTATAGGGAAGGGATTGGAAAAATGAAGTGGAACCAGAAGTGTTAGCATTAGAGAATCATGGCTTAGGGGGAAGATATACTGAGGTGCAACCGTGGTTTGAAAGCTACTAATTGTCACACATCATGGAGTATAAAGATGTAATCAAAGACTACAGAAAAAAGGTACATCTTAGCTGTGATCCTAATCAGATTAGGAAAGAAGGGGCAAAAACTGCAAATAAATATTTTTAATTTTTTTTTACTGGGAAGCATAACAACTAAAAGTAGTTACTGCAAATGGATAGAAGGACATTACCAGCTGTGACTATCAGTAAGTCAAATGTGGAGAAAAACCTCTCACTTGACAGCAGTGGGAACAAGTCTGCCCTCCACACAACAGGTGGGATACTTGGCAATGTCTGGAAACATTTTTGGTAGTCACAATTCAGTGGAGGGTCCTACTGGTATTCACAATTCAGTGGAGGGTGCTGCCGGGTAAAGGCCAGGTATTCTCCTAAACATCTCACAATGCAAAGGGTAGATCCCACAACAAAGAATTATCCATGTCAAAGTGTCAATAGTACCGCTGTTGAAAAGCCCTGCCTTACAGAAATGCCTTTAGAGTAAAAAGTATATACTTCTTTGCATCATTATACCCTCTACCCCAACTCCTTTATATAAAAATTTGAAAGAAATATGAAGAAAGCCTGGCAGAGGACTGACATCATGATATGTGGGGAAGGGCGGGGCTACTGAGGGGGATGAAGAATGGTACGTGAGAAAAACACAGATCAGGGGAAAAGGTCCGTCTGAGTAAAACCCCTAGCCTGTGCCCACTCTGGTCAGCATGACTGCAGCCACTACAGAAAGGCACAGTCAACACAGGACAACAGAACTGCAGAAGGTTATGAGTGTGGCTTTGGAGTCACAGACCCCTTATGAGTGCAGGCTCTGCCTATCAGTAGTTGATGTGACCTTGGACAAATTTATTCTTTATGAGCCTCATATGAGAAGAATAGTAATAGCAGTGGTGATATAGGGCTATTATGAAAACTAAATGAGATAATGCATACAAAAAAAATTTTTTTTTAATGCATACAAAGTACTTACAAAAGGCCCTAAAACACAGGCAATGCTTACTAAATAGTTGCTGTTGTTGCTACGTCAAATAAGTATGACATAAGCTATTCACTGAAAGCAAATTAAGGATCCTGAAAGCTCAAGTTGTTCTGATTCCTTTCACACCCCCAAGAAGTCACTAATTTACTTACTGCTTCAAGCTTTACTTGAGCTAACTACAGCTATCCAACTCAAAACTAAGAATTATAGAAGTTTTTTTAGAATCCATAAATTTAGTAAAAAAGAAAATTCAAATCACTGTTTGTCACTGGATAAGTGTTAACTTGATGGATGGATTTTTGTTTGCTATTTATCAAATGACTTTTTGGCATTAGACATAGATCACATTTCTATTCACTGGGATAAAATGACCGAATAAATGCTAATAAATGTAAAACATTCCTAAAATCTGTCATGGCTTTTCTAGAAGAATAGCCAGCAGACAGATGGCACTTACCCGTAGAAAACGTCGATGTCCTGAACGTCCAAAAACAATTATTCAGCTTAACATAATGATGTATCCTAGAGTCTTCTCTTAAATCCCACACAACTACGGAGCCATGTACTGTTCCAGCAAACAGTAAAAATGCTTTAAAAGGGCTAAAGCAGCAACATGTGACCTGAAAAACATACACACACATACACAGAAAGCTGATAAGTAAAAAATATTAGAACTGTGTCCACAGAAGTTTACTGAGTTTGGTATTTGATCCTCTTACATTTTGCACTTGTTGTTAGGTTCCGTCGAGTCGGTTCCGACTCATAGAGACCCTGTGCACAACAGAACGAAACATTGCCTGGTCCTGTGCCATCCTCACAATTGTTGCTATATTTGTGCCCATTGTTGCAACAATTACACTTGTAGTCCTATAAAAAAAAAGAAGCCCTGTTGTGCAATGGTTAAGCTAACCAAAAGGCTGGAAGCTCAAACTCACCCCACAGCTCCGCAGGAGAAAGATCTGACAATCTGCTCTCATAAAGTTAAAACAAACAAACCCATTGTCGTCTATTCGAATTCCAACTCATAGCAACGCTATAGGACACAGTAAAACAAAAAAACAAACCCAGTGCCATTGAGTCGATTCCGACTCATAGCGACCCTATAGGACAGAATAGAACTGCCCCATAGAGTTTCCAAGGAGCGCCTGGCAGATTTGAACTGCTAACCCTTTGGTTCACAACCGTAGCACTTAACCACTAGGCCACCAGGGTTTCCATAGGACACAGGAGACCTGCCCAATAGGGTTTCCAAGGCTGTAAACTTTACAGAAACAGACTACCTTTCAGTTAGCAGCCGGTATTTAATCACTGTGCCACCAGGGCTCCCCGTAAAGATTACAACCTAGGAAACCCTGTGGGGCAGCTCTCCTCTGTCACATGGGTTGCTATATGTCAAAAATAGACTGAAAGGCACCTAACAATAACAACAATCTTATAAAGACTTCACCCTGGGAAGCTGTGTGATACAGTAAGTAGAACATGGACTTTTGCACCAGAAAAGCCTGGCTTCAAATCCTACTCTGTCACTTACTAGGTGTGCTTGAGTTGGGGAAGGTGTGGTTCCTTGAGTGTCAGTTTCCTCAGGTGGAAAGCAGGGATAATAAACCTACTTTGTAAGATTGTTACAATCACAAATATAAGGTGCACAGTACAAAGCTTGGTACATAAAATGTGCTCTAGAATTCCTTGCATTTATCTGATTCTAGCCTTTGCCATTTTATTTACAGTCTGTTGTTATTGTTTGGTGCCATCAAGTCGGCTCCAACTCATACTGACCCTACAGGACAGAGCAGAACTGCCCCATAGGGTTTTCCAAGGCTATAATCTTTATGGGAGCAGATTACCAGGTATTTTCTCCAGTGGAGCAACTAGTAGGTTCAAACCACCAATCTTCAGTTATTGCCCGAGTGCTTAACCACTGTGCAACCAGGGTTCATTTACAGTACAGCATCCTGAACTGCAAAAAAGGTATTATTTGTCAAGTCCCCAAAACTGACAATTGTAAAACTTACTCTTTTCCACAGCTTTGGTGGAGACCAATCGTTTTGATGGAAGTCAAGGAGTATATTAACAGGAAAATACAAATACGTATTTTTCTAATCAGCAAGGAAAGGAAAGCTCTCCCCTGTATCTGTGTGGTTATCACACCATGGTACTGTCCACCAGAAGCTGGAAAATACATGTGACTAAGGATTCCGAGTATGTGACAAAAGAATTCTCATTATTTTAAACTATTTTAAGAAAGTTCAAGTATATTTTAAAAAACCTCTAAAATATCCAAGACCCAAACTGAGCAAGACAAACAATACATGACTAGAAATCCCAAGCTATGCTCAAGTTGGAAAATGTTTTTATTAAGCCTACTAACTATATTCGTGTCTGTCAGTTTGTCGTACTGTGGGAGCTTACGTGTTGCTGTGATGCTGGAAGCTATGCCACTGGTATTCAGGTACCAGCAGGGTCACCCATAGAGGACAGGTTTCAGCTGAGCTTCCAGACTAAGACAGACTAGGAAGAAGGACCTGGCAGTCTACTTCTGAAAAGTATTGGCCAGTGAAAACGTTATGAATAGCAGCGGAACACTGTCTGATATAGTGCTGGAAGATGAGCCCCCCAGGTTGGAAGGCACTCAAAAGATAACTGGAGAAGAGCTTCCTCCTCAAAGTAGCGTCGACCTTAATGAAGTGAATGGAGTAAAGTTTTCAGGACCTTCATTTGCTGATGTGGCACGACTCAAAATGAGAAGAAACAGCTGCAAACATCCATTAATAATCGGAACCTGGGATGTATGAATTGTGAATCTAGGAAAATTAGAAATTGTCAAAAATTAAATGGAACACATAAACATCGATATCCTAGGCATTAGTGAACTGAAATGGACTGGTATTGGCCATTTTGAATCAGACGATCATATAGTCTACTATGCTAGGAATGACAGCTTGAAGAGGAATGGTGTTGCATTCATCGTGAAAAAGAACATTTCAAGATCTATCCTGATGTACAATGCTGTCAGTGATAGGATAAGATCCATATGCCTACAAGGAAGACCACATAATACGACTATTATTCAAATATACGCACCAACCACTAGGGCCAAAGATGAAGAAATTGAAGATTTTCATCAGCTGCTGCAGTCTGAAATTAATCGAACATGCAATCAAGATGCATTGATAACTACTGGTGATTTTAATGCGAAAGTTGGAAACAAAGAAGAAGGATCGGTAGTTGGGAAATATGGCCTTGGTGATAGAAACAATGCTGGAGATGGAATGATAGAATTTTGCAAGACCAACGACTTCTTCATTGCAAATACCTTCTTTCACCAACATAAACAGCGACTATACACATGGACCTCGCCAGACGGAACACACAGAAATCAAATTGACTGCATCTGTGGAAAGAGACGATGGAAACGCTCAATATCATCAGTCAGAACACACCATCAATTGCTCATATGCAAGTTCAAGCTGAAACTGAAGAAAATCAGAGCAAGTCCACGAGAGCCAAAATAGGACCTTAAGTATATCCCACCTGAATTTAGAGACCATCTGAAGAACAGATCTGACACGTTGAACACTGGTGACAGAAGACTGGGTGAGTTGTGGAAAGACATCAGGGACATCATATATGAAGAAAGCAAGAGGTCATTGAAAAGACATGAAAGAAAGAAAAGACTAAGATGGATGTCAGAGGAGACTTTGAAACTTGCTTTTGAAAGTCAAGAAAGCTAAAGCAAAGGGAAGAATTGATTAAGTAAAAGAACTGAACAGAAGATTTCAAAGGGTGGCTCGAGAAGACAAAGCAAAGTATTATAATGATGTGCAAAGAGCTGGAAATGGAAAACCAGAAGGGAAGAACACACTCGGCGTTTCTCAAGCTGAAAGAACTGAAGAAAAAATTCAAGCCTCGAGTTGCAATAGGGAAGGATTCTATGGGGAAAATATTAAATGACGCAGGAAGCATCAAAAGAAGATGGAAGGAATACAGAGAGTCATTATACCAAAAAGAATTAGTCGATGTTCAACCATTTCAAGAGGCAGCATATGATCAGGAACCAATGGCACTGAAGGAAGAGGTCCAAGCTGCTCTGAAGGCAGTGGCGAAAAACAAGGCTCCAGGAACTGATGGAATATCAATTGAGATGTTTCAACAAACGGATGCAGCACTGGAGGTGCTCACTCGTCTATGCCAAGAAACATGGAAGACAGCTTCCTGGCCAACTGACTGGAAGAGATCCATATTTATGCCTATTCCCAAGAAAGGTGATCCAACCGAATGTGGAAATTATAGAACAATATCATTAATATCACATGCAAGTAAAATTTTGCTGAAGATCATTCAAAACAGCTTCAGCAGTAAGTATATCAACAGGGAACTGCCAGAAATTCAGGCCGGTTTCAGAAGAGGACGTGGAACCAGGGACATCATTGCTAAAGTCAGATGGATCTTGGCTGAAAGCAGAGAATAGCTGAAGGCTGTTTACCTATGTTTTATTGACTATGCAAAGGCATTCGACTGTGTAGATCATAACAAATTATGGATAACATTGCGAAGAATGGGAATTCCAGAACACTTAATTGTGCTCATGAGGAACCTTTACATAGATCAAGAGGTGGTTGTTCGAACAGAACAAGGGGATACTGATTGGTTTAAAGTCAGGAAAGGTGTGCGTCAGAGTTGTATTTTTTCACCATGCCTATTCAATCTGCATGCTGAGCAAATAAATCTAGAAGTTGGACTATATGAAGAAGAATGGGGCATCAGGATTGGAGGAAGACTCAGTAACAACCTGCGTTATGCAGATGACCCAACCTTGCTTACCGAAAATGAAGAGGACCTGAAGCACTTACTAATGAAGATCAAAGACCACAGCCTTCAAGATGGATTGCACCTCAACATAAAGAAAACAAAAATCCTCACAACTGGACTAATGAGTAACATCATGATAAATGGAGAAAAGATTGAAGTTGTCAAGGATTTCATTTTACTTGGATCCACAATCAACATCCATGGAAGGAGCAGTCAAGAAATCAAAAGATGCATTGCATTGGGTAAATCTGCTGCAAAGAACCTCTTTAAAGTGTTAAAGACAAAGATGTCACCTTGAAGACTAAGGTGCGCCTGACCCAAGCCATGGTATTTTCAATCACATCATATGCATGTGAAAGCTGGAGAATGAATAAGGAAGACGGAAGAAGAATTGATGCCTTTGAATTGTGGTGTCGGGGAAGAAGATTGAACATACCATGGACTGCCAGAAAAAAAGAACAAATAAATCTATCTTGGAAGAAGTACAACTAGAATGCTCCTTAGAAGCAAGTATGGTGAGACTGCATCTTACATACTTTGGACATGTTGTTAGGAGGGATCAGTCTCTGGAGAAGGACATCATGCTTGGCAGAGTACAGGGTCAGCGGAAAAGAGGAAGACCCTCAACGAGGTGGACTGACACAGTGGCTGCAACAATAGGGTCTAGCATAACAATGATTGTAAGGATGGCATAGGACCAGGCAGTGTTTTGTTCTGTTGTGCATAGGGTCACTATGAGTCTGAACTGACTTGACGGCACCTAACAACAACAACAATTATATTCGTTAACAAATTCTAAATAGGCCTAAGAGGTTGTTCTGTGATAATCACGGTTTCCTCAGTCAGGCACTAGATAAATTTATCTAGTTGGTATTTTGAACTAATAATTTCTAGACAAAAAAGAAATATATCCATGTGTTCTTGTCACAAGTGCAACATTAGCTGATGACAGCAGGTTGAAAGCAAAAGGGAAAATTATTTTTGAAGTCCTTTCCAATTCTGTTCCTTTCTCTGTGGCTATTCCCCTTCTCTCTTCTCTATTCCTTGCACTTATCAGTACACCCCTGATACTGTGTCCACTGGAATCTATTAAATGTGAGATTCTCCTTCTGAGTTATACCTTTGATTCACATATCAAAACCTTCTGTGGACTTGAAGGCTGCCAAATATCCCAGACACAGAGGATACATCTTTTGTCCAGTTGATTTGAGGATGTCTTTTCAGGTAAATCATGAACAGAAACCATGGTTTGCCTCTGAACTTTAGAGGCATGTAAACAGGATACTTTTCGATCTACAGATAAAATAAAGAAAAATATTTTTGTCATTTTGATGATCTACCAGAATCTATGTTAAATTAGCATTCCTAAGAACACCCAAATTAAGAAACAACCATTACGCTTTCAAAATTGTACATTTTTGAAGTATGGGTTCTGATAAATGGATACAGGATGTATCTGAAAATGCTGTAAGAGTCGGCCTTATGCCTCTGCTAAAAAGAAATCCTTTAATTTTGGTAGCAATGCCCCCAGTACAATATGCTTTCCCTTTTGTCTTGTAGATATTCACATAAAGACCAAATTGCCTGAACATGTGCTTCGGAGTCAGAATTTTAGGGCTACAGACATATTGGAAAAAATCTAATTTGATTGATTTGTTTAAATACATTGTTAAGACACTAGTTTTAGGAAATTCAGTTCTCTTTAAAATAGTCTTCAGAGTATCACACTGTATACTCTTCCATTTAAGTGTTAGGTAGACAACATGGTGCCCTAGACAGATGAAACATGCCACATCTCTGCAGCAAATACCCAAAAAAGCTAAATAAAATGGATATAAACATCAATCCTGGAACCCTAAGGATCAAATGAAGGGATAAAGAACAAGATCAAACACTGAATGGAAGAAGAAATTGAACGAACACAGAGAAGGAGGAGAGACATAGAGTGGAGGTCACCTGCCAGCTAATGCTGTACAGCTTCACCATCTTGGAACACATTTAGCAATGACCCCAGACACAGAGTATGGGAAGGCAACATCATGGAGCTCCCAACAGGAGACAGAGGGCCTAGTAACCAGAGAACATACTTCCCACCCCTCACCCTTCTGCCCGGTATGACAATCCCAGCCCTTCCTGATGGGCCATGCTCTGCCTCTCGACTAGAGACCTACTGGTCTGTTGTCACCCTGGGTCCACCCCGCCCCCATCTACCAGCTCCTGCTGTTTTTTTTTTTTTTTTTTTTACTTCCTCCCTTTTCTTTCTGCCTCCCACCTAGCCCCATACACCACCCTCACTCCTTCCCGACGGGCCATGCTGTGCCACTTGGCTAGAGAGCTACCGCCCTACCCTCAACCCAGATCCACCCCATCCCCACCCACTGGCTCCTGCCATGAAATTTAAAAAATGTTTTTGACCCCTTTTTTTTCTTTCTCCTTCCCACCTATCCCCATTTGCCACCTCTACCTGTTCCTGATAGGCTATGCTGCACCACTCAGTTAGAAAGCTACTAACTAGCCTGTCATTACACCGGATCTGCCCTGTCACCTCCCACTGGCTCCAGCTGTGTCATTTTTCCCCCTTTCCTCCTTTTCTTTCTCCCTCCCACCTAGCCCCATACTCCACCTTCCTGCCAGGCCACATCACATCGCCTTGGCTGGAGAACCACAGGCCCATCACCAGCCTGGGTCTGCCCCACCCCTACCCACCGTGCCTTTTTTTTCCCCCTCTTTTTCCCTATTCTTCCTTTTTTTCTTTACTCTCACCTAGCCCTGTAAGGTACCTTTACCCCCTCCTTCCAGGCCTTGCTGTATCACCATGGGTAAAGAGCTACTGGCCCACTGCCACCCTAGGTCCCCCAATCCCCCTACCTGCCAGCTCCTACCGCACCATTTTTATCCCTATCTTCCTTTTCTTTACCTCTCCCATCTAGCCCCATAGGCCACTTCTACCCCCTCCCAGCGGGCCACGCTGTACCACTGCGGGTAGAAAGCGACCAGCCTGTCACCAGCCCAGGTCCACCCTGCCCCCACTTGTCAGCTTCTACTGTACCATTCTTTTATTCCCCCACCTTTCTTCATTTTCTATTTCCCTCCCACACAGCTCCATATGCCACCTATACTCCCTCCCACTGGGCCATACCACACCACTGCAGGTAGACAGCTACCAGCCCAGGTCCACCCCACCCATCTGCCGGCTTCCAGCACACCATATTTTATTTTTTTCTCTTTTTCTTTCCCTTTCTTCATTTTCTGTTTCCCTCCCACCTAGCCAAATATATATCTCACCACCCCCACCACCCCCACTAGCCCCCAGGTCTGCCCCACCCCACTCCACCTGCCAGCTACCTTTTTTTTCTCTGTCTTTTCTTTTCTTTGTTCCCCTACATAGCACCATAAGCCAGCCCACTTTGCTGCCAGCCCTCCAGTGCCACTGTGGCTAAATTATCCTCAGCTCAGGCCTGCTGCCACACCAGGCTCTCTCTGCCCTTCCGCTCTTTCTACCTGAACAGTGGCTGAATGGAGGAAAGATAGCCCATACCACCCCTGTCAGCATACCTGCCTCTCTGGAGAGGGGCTGTTAATGCCCTCACCTGCTAGACCAACACCAGGAGGCAGTAAATGCCCGCCAGTCTGCTCTCAGCTGCCTTGCCAAACCACTGTACAGCAAAGCAGACTCTCCTGCCTGCTGCTGCCCTGTCCACCCAGACAAGGTAGTGAGAGCTATGATGACCACACACAAGCAAGCAGCAAAGCACACCTGGTCTTCCCATCCTGACATATCAAAACGAAACAAGGAGGACGAAACTAAAGAACACACAATCAATAAATACAGAAAATAGTAACTTAATGTCTCAGAGACAGCAGACAATATCAAAACATATGAAAAAGCAGAACAAGATGACTCCAGCAAGAGATCAAAATAAAGAAAAAGATGACCTCCCAGCAAAAGAAAAGGCAGTAGAACTACCTGATATAGAATTCAAAAGACTAATATTTAGGGCTCTCCAACAGATTAGGAAAGAGATCAAGGAAAACACACACAAAACCAAGAAAAAAAAAAAAAGACAAAATCATGGAAAATACAGATAAACTGAATGAAAACAGCCAAAACCAAGAATAACAAAAACAAAGTAACCAAAGAATTAAAAAATAATACAAGAACAAAACATCAAAATAAATAATTAGAAATCATATAAAAACAGCAACTAGAAATCCAAAAGATAAAAACAAAATTTCAAAGATGGACAACTGAATAGAGGTTTTCAGAGCAAATTTGAGACAATGGAAAAGAGAATCAAAGAGATTGAAGACAAATCCACGGATGCCACTTTGTCTGAGGAAAAATCAGAGAAAAGAAAGAAAATCTAAGAATTATGTGGGACACAATCAAGAGCAAAAATTTGCACGTGACTGGAGGCCCAGAGTAGGGGGAGAAAATGGAAAACACAGAGAAGATTGTTGAAGATTTGCTGACAGAAAACTTCCCTACTATCATGAAAGACGAAAAGGTGATCATCCAAAAAAACTCAAAGAATCCCATATATGACAGACCCCCAAAGAAAGTCACCAAGATATATCATAAACACAATTGCCAAAACGAAAGACAAAGAAAGAATCCTGAGAGCAGCTTGAGAAAAATGAAGTCATTTACAAAAGGGGCATAATAAGACTAAGCTCTGATTACTTGGCAGAAACTATGCAGGCAACAAGGAAATGGGATGGCATATATAAAAGCTTCAAAGAAAAAAAATGTCAACCAAGTATACTATATTCTGTGAAACTCTCCCTCAAATACGATGGTGAAATTAGGACATGTCCAGATAAACAGTAATTAAGGGAATTCGTAAAAACCAAATTAAACTTACAAGAAATATTAAAGGGAGTCCCCTCGGTTAGAAAAGCAACAACATCAGATAACAACCAGAGTCTAGGACATGGGACAGCATCAGCCAAATACCAACCTTGGTAAAGAATCCTCAATAATAAAACAAAGCTAACAGACTTAAACAGGGAAACAAAGATATCAATCTGTAAATGACAATGTCAAAATAATAAAAGAAAGAATAAATGGTGTAGGTATAGCATTTCCAAATGCAGAGGAAATCATAGCAATATCAAGTAACAAAAGACTGGTTCAAACTTAGGGAGATAAGGTTGAAATTTCAAGGTTACCACAAAGAAAACTAGAAAACCTACTCGTCAGAATAAAAAAGAAGAAAAACATATAGTCTAAGTAAACACAAAATCTATAATAACAAAAGAAAAGAAAATCCACAAAAATAAAGGAACTCAGGACAGGAGAGTAAGAACAAAGAAAACATCACCATTGCAAAAAAAGCACAACAATATGACAGCAATAAACACATAAAAAACCCTACCCATAATTACACTGAATGTAAATGTAAAGAGACAGAGTGACAGAATAGATAATAAAATATAACCCATTGTCTTTTTTTTTTTTTTTTTTATTGTCATGGATTGAATTATGTCCCCCAGAAAATGTGTGTATCAACTTGGTTAGGCCATGATTCCCAGTATTGTATTGTTGTCCTCCATTTTGTGATTGTAATTTTATGTTAAGAGGATTAGTAAGAGGATAGTAACACCACCCTTACTCAGGTCACCTCCCGGACCCAGGGTAAAGGGAATTTCCCTGGGGTGTGGCCTGCACCATCTTTTATCTCTCAAGAAATGAAACGGAAACAACCAGAGAGTTGGGGACCTCATGCTACCAACAAAGCAACACCAGGAGCAGAGCACTTCCTTTAGACACTGGGACCCTGCACCTGAGAAGCTCCTCGACCATGGGAAGATTGATGACAAGAAATCTCCCTTCAGAGCCAACAGAGAAAGCCTTCCTCTGGTGCTGATGCCCTGAATTTGGACTTGTAACCTACTAGACTGTGAGAAAATAAATTTCTCTTTGTTGAAGCCATCCACTTGTGGTATTTCTGTTATGGCAGCACTAGGTGACTAAGATACCCATCAAATGCTGTCTACAAGAGATATACTTTAGACACAAAGACATGAATATATTAAAAATCGAAGGGTAGGAAAAAATATATCAAGCAAAGAGTAACTGAAAATGGGCAGGAATGGCCATACTAATCTCACATAAAATAGACTTTAAGGCAAAAATCAACCATAAAAGATAAGGAAGGATATTACATAATGATTAGAGACAATCCACCAAAAAAATATAGCCTTAATAAATATCTATGGACCCAATGACAGGGTTCCAAAAGACATAAAACAAACTATAGCAGCACTGAAAAGAGAAATAGACAGTTCCGCAATAACGGTAGGAAACTTCAACATACCACTGTCAGTAACGCACAGAACACCTAGAAAGAAACTCACCAAAGATACGTAAGATATAAGGCCAAAATCAACCAACTTGACCTTATAGATATATATAGAATATTCCACCTAACAGCAGCAAAGTATACATTCTTTTCCAGCGTACATGGAACATTCTCCAGAATAGACCATATTTTAGGCCAGAAAGCAAGCTTCAGTAAAACCGAAAACATAAATATTACAAAGCATCTTCTCTGATCACAATGCTATAAAAGCACAAATCAATAACATGAAGAAAAAAGAAAAAAAAATACATGGAAACTGAATAACACCTTGCTTAAAAACAACTGGGTAGGAGAAGAAATCAAAGAGGGAATCAAAAATTCTTAGAATCATGGTACCCTCATTCCAGGCGTGGTCTCTAGACAGGCCCTACCAGCTGCCTTCCCAAGTGTTGGCTGGCAGCCCACGCCATCTTCCTTGGGGCTTAACATGGAGTACCCAGCCACCCCTATCCAGGACTCCCTGTGTGTTCATTTGAGGGGATGATTGGAAACAAAAATCCGTAGTCCTTGGGGGCTGCTGGGACCATCTGGGACTTGGAGCAGCTTCCTGCAGCTGCTGGGAACCAGGAGCCAAGGAATGCATGTGCTTCCCCAGCTTTCCTGGGAGCCTCTGTCCTGCCTCTGAAGTGACTGGACTCCACCAGGTCCCACTGTGGGCCCCACTGCCAGCACATTTTATCCCAGTATGAAAGGAATCCAGAAAGAGATGACTTCAGGGTTGGGCAATGTAAAACCCAGCTGGAGGCTGCCTGCCAACTGTTTTGTCGAGCCCCCTTCCCTCTTTCCTTAGCTCCCCCTGCCTGTCCCCTATCTCCAGGCCATTCTGCTCAGAGTCAGGCAAGTTCTAGCAAAGCCCTGTATGCCTGGATGCTGGATACCTCATCAGGGGCCTTCTCGAGGAGTTACCTCTTCCCCATTATTACCAGTGTGGCCAGGCCTGGATAGGCCCTATTGTTGCTGAACCTCTTCTAGAACCTCTTCTGAACCTCTTCAGGAACCATTCCCAAAGCCAACTCTTCAGACAAGGATTAGACTGTACTACAGGATAGAGAATGACACTGGTAAGGAATGAGCTTCCTAGATCAAGTAGACACGTGAGACTATGTGGGCAGCTCCTGTCTGGAGGGGAGATGAGAGGGGAGACAGGGTCAGAAGCTGGTCGAATGGACACAGAAATAGTGAGTGGAGAGGAGTGTGCTGTCTCATTAGGGGGAGATCAACTAGGAGTAAATAGCAAGGTATATATAAATTTTTGTATGACAGACTGACTTGATTTGTAAACTTGCACTTAAAGCACAATAAAAAAAAATTTTTTAAATGCAACCATAAAAAAAATTCTTAGAATCAAATGAGAATGAAAAGACATCATACCAAAACCTTTGGAACACAGCAAAGGCAGTGCACAGAGGTCAATTTACAGCAATAAAGCAACCATCAAAAAAGAATGGGCCAAAATCAAATCATTAGCCCTACGACTTGATCAAATAGAAAGAGAAATGCAAAAGAAGTGCAAGGCCACCAGAAGAAATGAAATAATAAAGATTAGAGCATAAATGAATAAGATAGAAAACAGAAAAATGACACAAAGAATCAATAAGACCAAAAGCTGGGTCTTTGAAAAGATCAACAAATTTGAAAAACCACTGGCCAAATTGACAAAAGGAAAACAGGAGAGGAAGCAAAGAACCAAAATAAGAAATGAGATGGGGAATATTACCACAGACCCAACTGAAATAAAAAGGATCACAACAGTAGACTATAAACTTAGAGGAAATGGATAAATTTCTAGAAACACACTACCTACCTAAACTAACAGAGATAGAAAATCTGAACAGATCTATAACAAGAGAAGAAATTGAAGAAGTAAAAAAAAAAAAAAAAAAAACTCCCAAGGAAAAAAACCATGACATGGACGGCTTCACCGGAGAACTCTACCAAACATTTAGAGAAGAGTTCACACTAGTACTACTCAAAATGTTTCAGAGCACAGAAAAGGAAGGAATACTTCTGAATTCATTTTATGAAGCAAGCATAACCCTGACACCCAGGCCAGGCAAAGACACCACAAAAAAAGAAAATCACACACCAATATATCCCATGAATGTGGATGCAAAAATTCTCAACAAAATTCTAGCAAATATAATTCAGCATCATATTAAAAAAAAAAAGTAGCACACCACAACCAATTGGGATTCATACTAGCTATGCAAGAATAGTTCAACACTAGAAAATCAATCAATATAATCTACCACAAAAATAAAACGAAAGAATCACATGATCATTTCAATTGACACAAAAAGGTATGTGTTGAAGTCCAACGCCCATTCCTGATAAAAATTCTCCATAAAATAGGAATACAAGGAACATTCATCAATGTAATGAAGGGCATCTATAAAAAACCAACAGCCAACATCATTCTCAACAGAGAAAGGTTGAAAGCATCCCCCTAAGAATGGGAACAGGACAAGGATGCCCTTTACCACCACTCCTATTTAACGCTGTGCTGGAAGTCCTAGCTAGAGCAGTCAGGCAAGAAAGAGAAATAAAAGGCATCCAAATTGCAAAGGAAGTAGTAAAACTATTGCCTATTCACAGATGATATAATCCTATATAGAGAGAACTCCAAAAATTCCACAAGAAACCCTACTGGAACTAATAGATTCAGCAGAGCAGCAGGAAATAAGATCAACATTCAAAAATTAGTTGGATTCCTATACACCAGCAAAGAAAACTTCAAAAAAGGTATCAGAAAAACAATACCATTTATAATAGTTCCCCAAAAGATAAAATAATTAGGAATAAATCTAAACAGGATGTAAAAGACCTATACAAACAAAACTACAAAACATTATTTCGGCAAACCAAAAGAGACTGACATAAATGGAAAAACATACCATCCTCATGGACAGGACAACTCAACATTGTGAAAATGCCCAAATCCTACCCAAAGTGATCTACAGATACAATGCAATCCCAATCCAAATACAACAGCATTCTTTACGGAGACGGAAGAACTAATCACCAACTTTGTATGGAAAGGAAAGAGACACCAGAAAAGCAAAGCATTATGGAAGAAAAAGAACAAAGTAGGAAGTCTTACACTAACTGATCTTAGAACCTACTGCACAGCCACGGTAGTCAAAACAGCAGCACTGGAACAACGACAGACACATAGATCAATGGAACAGAATCGGGAAATCCATTCATTCACCTGTGGTCAGCTGATCTTTGATAAAGGACCAAAGTCCATTGAATGGGGGAAAAGACAGTATTTTTAACAAATGCTGCTGGCAAAACTGGATGTCCATCTGTAAAAAATTGAAACAGGACTTATACCTCACATCATACACAAAAACTAACTCAAAATGGATCAAAGACCTAAATGTAAAAATAAAAGGATAAAGATCATGGAAGAAAAATTAGGGACAACACTAGGGGCCCTATTTTTTTTTTTTCTAGTGCCATGGTATAAATTCAATATAACCCATAACTAACACTGCACAAACACCAAAAGATAAACTAGATAAATGGGAGCTCCTGAAAATTAAATACTTATGCTCATCAAAAGACTTCACCAAAATAGTAAAAACAGAACCCACAGGCTGGGGAAAAATAATTGGCTATGTGATACATACAACAAGGGTCTAATCTCTAAAATCTATAAAATACTTCAATACCTCAATAACAAAAAGGCACATAATCCAATTTAAAAATGGGCAAAGGATATGAACAGACACCTCACCAAAGAGTATCTTCAGGCGGCTAACAGACACATGAGGAAATGCGTGCAATCACTGGCCATTAGAGAAATACAAATCAAAACTACAAGGAGATACCATCTCACCTCCATATTATTGGCATGAATCAAAAAAAAAAACCCAGAAAAGAACAAATCTTAGACTGGAACTCTTATGCACTGCAGATGAGAATGTAAAACGGTAAAATGATATGGCACCTCACTAAAAAGCTAGAAATAGAAATACCATAAGATCCAACAGTGCCACTCTTAGGAATATACCCTAGAGAAATAACAGCAATCACACGAATAGATATATGCACACCCATGTTCACTGCCGCATTATTCAGAATAGCAAAAAGATGGAAACAACCTAAACGCCCATCAACAGATCAACGAATAAACAAATAATGGTACATACATACAACGGAATACTACACAACGATAAAGAACAATGGTGAATCCACAAAATATCTCACAACATGGATGAATCTGGAGGGCATTATGCTGAGCGAAATAAGTCAATCACAAAAGGACAAATATTGTATGAGATCACTATTACACAAACTGAAGAAAAGATTTACACACAGAAAGAAACAATCTTTGATGCTTACAAGAGAGGGTAGGGAATGGGAAATCAATAACTAGACAGTAGACAAGAATTAACTTTGATGAAAGGAAAGACAACACACAATACAGGGAAAGTCAGTACAACTTGACCAAGGTAAAGCCATAGAAGCTTCCTAGACACATCCAAACACCTTGAAGGACTGAGTTACTGGAGCTCAGGGCTGGGGACCATGGTCTCAGGGGACATTAGGTCAATTGGCATAACATAGTTCCTAAAGAAAATGTTCTACATCCTACTTTGGTGAGTGGTGACTGGGGTCTTAAAAGCTTGCAAGCAGCCATCTAAAGTCATCTGAAGAAAATGTATGCGATCATTAGCCATTAGAGAAATGCAGACCAAAACTACAAGGAGATACCATCTCACCCCCACATTACTGGCGCGAGTCAAAAAAACAGAAAATAACAAATGTTGGAGAGGTTATGAGGAGATTGGAACTCTTATGCACTGGGATCTATTGGTTCCATCATGTTCGGAGCAAAGGAGAATGAAGAAAACCAAAGATGCAAGGAAAACATCAGTCCAAAGGACTAAGGGACCACATGAACCACAGCCTCCACCGGCCTCAGCCCAGAAGAAAGAGATAGTACCCGGCTACCACCACCTACCACTCTGACAGGGATCACAATAGAGGGTTCCAGACAGAGCGAGAGAAAAACGTTGAACAAAATTCAAATTCACAAAAAGAGACCAGGCTTACTGGTCTGACAGGACTGGAGGATCCCTGAAACTATGGCCCCTGGATGCCCTGCTAACACAGAACTAAAGGCACTCTCAGAGTCCACCTTTCAGCCAAAGATTAGACAGGCCTATAAAACAAACAGTAACACATGTGAGGAATGTGCTTCTTAGTTCAATTAAGACCTAATTGGCAACACCCATTAGCAAAGCAAAATCAAGTCAGGAGAAGACAGGAAACCTGTATGAATGGCCACAGGGAACCCTGGGTGTAAAGGGAAAGGGGGAGAGTGCTGACACACTGCAGGGATTGCAACCAATGTCACAAAACAATTTGTGTATAAATTTTTGAATGAGAAACCAATTTGCATTGTAAACTTTCACCAAAAACACACACACACACGCACAAAATACACGTTACGTACAGCTGAGTTCAGTTACAGAGATCCTACTCAATTACAGTGAAGTGACTAAATCCCAAGACTGTCAGCAGCATTTGCTTTGCCCCAACAAGCCCTACAACTCAACAGATGACACTGGTTAAAGTGTTCGAGAAGAAGGACTTAAAATTAGTGGCTGGTTTGTGTTTTACAGGCAAAGAAGAGGCTAAAAGACTTTCAGCTGGAAATGTCAACAAGTTGGAGACAAAAAACCAGCTGTTTCCCAAAGGATGCATTAACCTCCTGAGTCAGGGATTTATAAAGTCAGAAACGGTCATAAAGACCACACAGTATGAGTTTCCTTTGAAACAGTTTTAGCTTGGTCAGATCTAGCCTCTGGTTCATTATTCGTTAGGGAAATGCAAACTAAAATCACAATGAGACACCACTACATAACTAATAAAAGGTTAAAATTTTAAAACTCACTATACCAAGTATTGGTGAAGATGTGGAGCAACCAAAACCTACACTGCAGGTGAAAATGTAGAATGGTGCAGTTTCTTAAAAATTAAATATATACCTACCATATGTTCTATCCATTCAACTCCTAGGTATCTGGGCAACAGAAAGAAAGGATATGTCCATGCAAAGACTTGGAGATAAATATTCACAACATCTGTATTCATACTAGCCCAAAACCAGGTGAATACATTTTTTTAAATTGTGGTATATCTATGCCATAGAATAGTACTCAACAATAAAAAGAAACTATCGATACCTGCAACAAAATGGGTCAATCTCAAAATCATTATGCTGAATGATAAAAAGCCAGACACAAAAGATCACATATTGTATGATTCCATTTATGTAAAATTTTAGAAAATGTAAAGTAATACACAGTAACAAAAAACCAGATCCATAGCTATCTGGGGCACAGGGGCGAAGAGAGGAATAGACTGTAAAGGATCAGCAGGAATTTTCTGAGAGTCACAAAATGTTATCTATCTTGTGTATTTTAATTAACTGTGTTCACATTTGTCAAAATTCATCAAATTGTACGCTTTAAATTTTAAATGGTTGCAGTTTAGGGTACATAAATGAAACCTGAATAAAGTTCAAATGTTTGCAGAAAAATATATTTTATTGAGACCAAAGATTAGATTCCACTAGCTCTAGATTTAATAGTTCCCTCTTCTCTAGAATAGTCCCAATTTGTTCACTCATCTGAAAAAAAAACAACCTGCTTTCTTGACCTTTTATCACTCAATCTTTTAGTGTAAGGCTTAATGGGGCAGCTTTTATGTATTACTGATGAAAATGCAGGGCTGTAGTCTACTTTTCCTGACAGAGGGTAAATTTTTTTTTTCTCTTTTGTTGTACTTTAGATGCAGGTTTATAGAACAAACCACTTTCTCATCAGTTAGTACACACATTGTTCCATGACATTGGTTAACAACCCCACAACACGTCAACACTCTCCCTTCTCATCCTGCGTTCCCTATTACCAGCTTTCCTGTTCCCTACTGCCTTTCATTCCATGCCCCAGGGCTGGTGAACCCCTTTAGTCTTGTGTAGTTCCATGGGCCTGTTCAATCTTTGGCTGAAGGATGAATCTCAGGAGTAACCTCATTGCTGAGCTGCTGAAAGGGTGTCTGGGGGCCATACTCTCAGGGTTTCTCCAGTCTCTGTCAGGCCAGCAAGTCTGGTCTTTCTTTTTGAGTTAGAATTTTGTTCTACGTTTTTCTCCAGCTCTGTCGGGGTCCCTCTATTGTGATACCTGTCAGAGCAGTCAGCGGTGGTAGCCAGGCACCATCTTGTTGTTCTGGACTCAGTCTGGTAAAGGGCATGCTAGATGTGGTCCATTAGTCCTTTGGACTAATCTTTCCCTTGTATCTTTAGTTTTCTTCATTCTTCCTTGCTCCCCAAGGGGTGAGACCAGTGGAGTATCCTAGGTGGCCGCTCACAGGCTTTTAAGACCCCAGAAGCTCCTCACCAAGTGGAAAGTAGAACATATTCTTTATAAACTATGCTATGCCAATTGAGCTAGATATTCCCCAAGATCATGGTCCCCACAGCCAGAGGGTAAAATTTTCATAGGCTTAAATTCTTAGCCTTGTCTTCAGGCTTACTGTTAACATGTAAGTCCACAGTGCTACACAATTCTGCCAGCAGTCCAAATCTTTCAATGGTTTCCCATCTCAGAGTAAAACCAAACACAGTTCTTCTATACTTTCTTGGGGGAATGCAAATTTGTTCCAAAGTGACTGAGATATTAGGAAGCAATGTGACCACAATGTGAGTTCCATTTCCTTCTGCACAATTTCGTCCGTTAGAAAAACTAGATGAATGCAGGAAACGAAACCCAGCTGAACCAAGCCACATAGGAACACACAAAATGCTCACACCTACACACAGCAAACTTCTACCAGCTACCTTAGTATACTGCCTATGTTAAAACTTTCCCCTCTGATTTCAGACAACCTTCCTACCCTTTCACAATAACTCCCAAGATGAGCCCTTCTGACACCCACTTCCACTAGCAAACTTCTTCAAGGCAAAGTGCTACATCTCCTGTAATAGTTATATACTTCTTAACTATTTAACACGGGTCAGACTGCATTCCCATTTCTATTGGGTGCTTATCTTTTTTATGTGACACCGATGAAGTTTTTGAGTGCTGTGCCCCAGCCCCATTTTCCCCATAAACTTCGGTGGTTTCATTGTGCAATCTTCCATAGAGTAGTGATTTTTAGACTGCATACTGACCAATATAAGATGTGACCCTTTTTTACCACTCTAAGCTCATCTCCCATTACCCTCCCCTCACTGACCTCACCGGCATCGTATCGTTCCTCAAAGACGCCAGGCATGCTCTATCCTCACAGTGTTCACACATGCTAACCACTCTGTCTGGAAGCTTCCCCAGATATCCTGACTCACTTTCTCATCTCTTTCTGGTTTTCACTCAAAAACATCACCTTCACAGTCAGGTCTTTACTGGGTGTTACAGTGAGGTCTTCTCTATCAAAATTTGTAAAACACCCCTGCCTGTAATATTTCCTTTCTATTTCCTTGCTTTAAGCAAATTGTATAAATAGTCCTAGAATAGTGCTTGAACACTGTAGGCACTCAATGAACAGGCTATAGCTGGCTGCAATCTTCTATATATATTTTAACAGTAATCATGGTATTGAGCAGATTCCATATGAAGGCTGAGGTAGCACTACCTCTGAACCACGTATCTGGATATGTGAGTCACATCCTATGTTGACAAAGGTGAGAGTACCACTTACTTCTGTCAGATACCTCTCTCCCCCAATCTCATTTTCCTTCTATTATCTCAATATTCATTTTACTAAAAAATAAAAACAAACAAGAAAAACCTCCACTCTTCTTTACCAGCAGGACTCTTATCTACTAAACAAAGGGGATAAATTCTTTAAGAACATACATAAATTATTTGTTTTTTTTAGTGAAGGATTCTAGATATAGGTATAATTAAAGGGCATTCTAGTTTTTGTATGTCTGTTTATTGTCACTTTACTCTGTGTGAGGCACAGAAATATATCAGCTTCTTGAGATTAACTAATCAGTTTTCATTGAATCGACTCACAGCAAAACCATGTGTGTCAGACTAGAACTATGTTCCACAGGGTTTTCAATGGCTGATTTTTCAGAAGTAGGAGCCTCTGAGTGGACTCAACTTCCAACTTTTCAGTTAGCAGCCAAGCACTTAACTTTTTGCACCACTACATCTTTCATTCCCACTTCTTTGTGTGTGAAAATGTAGATATCCAATGTTTTAAATGCCATAGGTAAAAGGCTTTTTTACTCTTCTAATATAATTCTTTTATCCTAATGCTCGACTCGGTGGCACTGGGTTTGTTTAATGTATGATAAACAGTTTATAGCATAGATGTAGAAAACATTTTGAAATCTACGCAATAATAAGCTTTTGGAATATCTCCAGGTAAAAATATTTGTTCTCTTCTAAAAACAAAAATAATCTCTCTAAGAACATGAATATTTTTAAAATTAACAATGCATGTATGTTAAAAGAAATACATCAAACTAAATCTCTAACTAGCACGCAGAACAAAGGAAATGGCTAGGACAAGGGGTATTAAGTGTCTAGCCTTCCCCGTGCCCTTGAGAGCTGGTGGGCACTATTATACCCTAACCTGCTGAAGAGAAGCCGACTGTTGGACTTGCCCTCATTCCACTCATTCCTTCACACAAACTAGCACCACAACAGCTGACAACTACCTTGATTCTAAATATTTTTGTTTTAAGGTATAGAGATTAATAGCTTATATACTTTGAATTTAGTATTGCAAATGCGGTTTGTTTAATTTAGACAATTACATGTAACTCACTTTATGTTTGATATCATGTGATTTATTTCAGTTTAGCATTATGTGTTCTATAACCACCAACAGACTTAAAAATCTAAGTAAACTTAAGTTAAATGTTGATACTGTTACTCAAACCTACAGCTTTATTAATAATACATTTGCTTAAACCCTCTCTCATACAACTTCCATTGTTTGTCTACTCTATTCAAAGAAATCAAAAGAAACTGAGTAACTGGACTAAAAAAGAAAACAGGGTTTAAAACAAGTACAGAAAACCTCAGTTTCCACTCCTTTAAATAATCTCACTCAAATAATCTCACAATTAAATTGCTATAGGTCCCTCTTCTAATCATCTTATAAAAGCTATTAATCACAATTTTAACATACACATTTAAGGAAAAAACTAACCATTCACTTGAGTTCTTCAAATACTGAGTCTCTCTGTTTTATGCACAATAAACCCACTATATTAATATAGAGTGTAATATTAAAGATTGCCTCAATATAACATTTTAGTAGCTAGATTTAAAAACGAATTCAAGGAAGGCCACTTACTTTGAAGGAATGGCAGGCTAGTATTCAACTGAGAAGAGCTATCGCTAAAAAAAAGGGTGTTGTCTTGAGCCCTGAGGTTCCAGTTGGGTTCAGATGCCACACGATCCTCTTCAAGCAAAACAGCAATCACCTTTCAAATATAAGTGATTATTCTTTAGTCAAAAATTTTCAAATGTATTATCTTTTCAAAAACGATTATCTTTTTATTTTATCTATTTCCAAATAACTGCTTAGCTCTAAGACATCATAATTGTATAAAGAAGTCTTCCAGCATAATAGCAGAAGCTGATAGGTAAAGTTCCATTAACATAAACACCACAGCAGAGCTATTATTTAATGTCTACGTCAACATTTATAATAAATGCTTTGTTAAAAATCACAGGCGAAGGAAAAGGGCTGAGCACACAACTTTTCTTAAGTAAACTAGGAAGTGTAAAAATACATCAAGCACACTCCATCTCTGCTTCTCTCATTGGGCTATGGTAAAGATTAAAAGCAAACTGTAAATCACTATATACTACTCTACCATGGTTATTTTTAGAATGGCAGCAGTGATAATGGAGAAGAAATGGTACATCTAGGTGAAATCTTTGATGTAAAGTGGACAGGAGTTGATGTAAGAATGGCTGGAGAGGGTAGAGGAGCTTGTAAGATCAGGCATCCTGGCCCCAACTTGGCTTGGGTCTCTTCTCACTTCATTTCCTATGTCTCTCTGCCTCCTTTTTCAACCCATCTTTCCTCCACGCTTCAACCTAGACCCAATGCACTCTTTTTTTTAGCTTCACATTAACTTACACTGAAAAGACGCTAATAAAAATTTTTTTAAATATGTGATAGCACATAAGAATCTTATTTCATCAACTACAGAATTTCTATATAATAGCAGTGCTGAGAAAGAATATATCTCTGCCAGCAACCACTACATATATAGATTAGATTTTGAGAAACCGGCTTTTTCCAAGTCCAGATACCATGGTTTAACAATGTTCTACTATATTAATTGATATTTTATATTTAAATTCTGAATTTACATTAAAAAATAATTATCAGCCAACTGAGAAATTTGAACACTGACTTCATATTTGATGATATTAAGAAATTACTAATAATTTTGACACATTTTCTTTTTAGAAATCATACTGAAATATTACCAAGGAATAATAGGATGGTTGAGATTTGTTTCGAAATAACTGAAGGGGTGGTAGGGTGAAGGTGAGTGTGTATGTGTGAGGTGGGGGGCGGGGCTCAGATAAAACAAATTGGTCCTGAGTTGACAGATACGGAAGCTGAAGCTGTGTAATGAGTACATATGGATTCACTATACTATTCCCTTTTACTTTCACGTGTTTTGAAAATTGCCATAATCAGCTTAAAAAATCATGAATTTATTAGTTTCAAATACCCTAGATATTTGTTTGCCTTACCAACTTAATACACCTGTTTTTTTTTTAAGTCTATATTTATTTTACAATGTAAGCAATTAATACTATAAGGTCTGAAATCCAAATATATGTACTGTTATTGATATTCATTTACCTGGTGTAATTTTGAATACAAGGGCTTAATGAATGTGCTACTGATAGTTTATAAGAAAATAACATTTGATATGAATAATTAATCCTGTTTATCCAAGCGACAAAGGCTACAAGATTTCAGTACCTCCTATATTTCTACGTATAATGAGACTTTGAGCACTTATCCATTAAATAGAACATATAAAACAGAATATACCTGACAAGCAGCCCGAAGAAAGTTAGATAATCTGGGTGTATCAATCTTTGGTACAATTGTAGCATCAGAGATAGCTCTATTTTCACCACCTAAAAATAAAAATAATTAAAAAAAAAGATTATTTAAAATCAATGTTGTTATTAGATGCCGTCGAGTCAGTTTTGACTCACTGTGACCCTATACTCAACAGAATGAAACACTGCCTGGTCCTGTGCCATCATCACAATTGTTGCTAAGTTTTGGCCTGTTATTGCAACCACTGTGTCAATCATCTCATTGAGGGTCTTCCTCTTTTTCACTGACCCTCTACCAAGCATGATGTCCTTCTTCAGGGACTCGTCCCACATGTCCAAAGAACATAAGACAATGTTTGGACAACCTCTGTTCTAAGGATCATTCTGGCTGTACTTCTTCTAAGACAGATTTAGCTATCCTTATGGAAGTCCATGGTACATTAAATATTCTTTACAAAAACCATGATTAAAACGCATCAATTCCTCTTCAGTCTGCCTTATTCACTGTCCAGCTTTTCCATGCATATGAGGCAATTGAAAATAGCTTGGCTTGGTCGGGTGCCCCTTAGTCCTCAAGTTGACATTTTTGCTCTTTAATACTTTAAAGAGATCTTTAGAAGCACATTTTCCCAATGTCATTTGATTTCTTGGCTGCTGCTTCCATGGGTGTTGATTCCGGATCTAAGTAAAATCAACAATGTAGACTCTAAAATAATCATACATTTCACATCTTAGACCTCAAAGAGGTGCTATAAATGGTCATTAAAAATACTACAAGGGAGGCAGGGCCAAAATGGGGAAGTAGTCAGATGCTTCCTGTGGTCCCTCTTATAACAAAGACCTGAAAAAAACAAGTGAATCCATTTCATATGACAATCCAGTGGCCCTCAATATCAAAGGCAAAGTTGAGTAATTGGACTCAGGACTGAGCAGCAGGGGGAGGGGGACACAGTTCAGAAGCAGTGAGGAGTTACCAGACCTGACTCAGCAGGAACCAGCACCCTGTAGGCCAGGATCAGCTGGTGCCAGCAGTGAGGCAAGAGGGGCGCTCAGGACGTGTTTTCCACATCGGGAGAGACCAAGCAGCGCAGAGTCTACTCATGTCTCCAGAATCAGTAAAAAGCAGCATTCAACCAGCAAAAGGTAAGTACATGTGTCTAACCTACCACCTACCACACGGATCAAAAAACGCCCCTTTTGAGAGGTGGGGCCAAGATGGCGGAATTGCCAGATACTTCCAACGAACGCTCTTACAACAAAGACTCTAAAAAACAGGTGAAATGATTATATTTATGACAACCTAGGAGCCCCAAACATCAAACGCAAAGTTAGAAAATAGACTGAGCAGCAGGGTGAAAGACATTTCAGAAGCAGAGAGGAGTTACTGGGACTGAATCGCCAGGATCGCTCAGAAACCATTCCTGGGAACGGCTGTGGCAGGCCAGTAGTAGCGTTTAGCCACAGTTTGTGCAGGGAGAAGCAGCCACCCACATAGCCTACTCACACCTCCGGAACCAGAGAAGAACGGCGCTCTTGGCAAAAGCTAAGTACTCGTGTATATTTTACAGCACGCCCCACCCCAAGCCAACTACAAAGCCAACTACAGTGACCGTTTATTCCTCTGGGCCTGAGATAGGCCCTGTTGAGCACCTGGAGCCATCATTCCGGTCTTGGAGAAAAATAAATTCACAACTGGGGGAAAAGAGAATTTGCCAGCTCCACTAACCTGGGGAGCTCAGGGCAGATATGGCTCCTGTCCAGGAATAAATGGTCTGTGGACTTTGAATACATTTCCCCAATGCATGGAGCTGTGTGGGCCTATTTCAGGAGAACAGGCCCTGTTGACAGACTACAACTGTTTCAGCTGTGCAGTGGGGAGGTGGGTATTGGATGTTTGACACCACTTTGCCTATTAAACATGGTCCTCACCTACCACATCAGGGGCCTAAGGACTCGTGGCTCCACTCACATCACACAGGCACCTACAACAGGGGTCCACGGATAACCTGTGCCTCCCAGTCCTTACAACCAAAAAACAATGGGTGCCCAAGGTCCGTCTGCAGAACCTATCCACCTATACGCTCTAGGAAGCAGGGACACACTTTCCTCAGAGACATTTGGGGGACAATTCTCAGCCCCTTGCCTCGTTCAGAGTGTGACACCCTGCTGCAACCAGATACTGGTACCTACACCAATCACCCCTGCCCCTCTAAGACTTTAGGACAGAGCCGGTACCATACATACGTGATGATCAGCGAGCTGGACACCTGAACTGAACTGATACAAGAAGAGTGAATGGACTCCTAGACTGATATACCTGATAGCAGCTCAAGCCATCTGAAGACAGAACATCAGAGCTCCCAAGGTGAAAATAATCAAGCTACCTCACTCAAGCAAACCATCTCGGCATATCAAAACAAAGCAAAGCAAGAAGCTAGGATACAGTAAGCAAACATAAAATAATACAATAATTCATACATGGCTCAGAGAAAACAGTCAGTATTGAGTCACATAAAGAAACAGACCATGATCACCTCAACAAGCTCTCAAAACAAAGAATCAACAAATCTTCTGGATGAAGGTGTCTTCCTGGAATTACTGGATGCAGAATTCAAAAGATTAATATACACAAATCTTTAAGACATCAGGAACAAAATTAGGAAGGAGATCAGGTGATACGCAGAAAAAGTAAAAGAACACACAGATAAAGTAGTTGCAGAAATTAAAAAGGTTATTCAACAACATAATGAAAAATTTAATAAGTTGCAAGAACCCACAGAGAGACAGCAATCAGAAATTCAGAATATTAACAATAAAATTATAGAATTAGATAACTCAATAGAAAGTCTTAGGAGCAGAATTGAGCAAGTGGAAGGCAGAATTCATGAAACTACAGATAAAGCACTCGGCACCAATATATTCAAAGAAAAATCAGATAAAAGAATTTTTAAAAAATGAAGAAACCTTAAGAATCATGTGGGGCTCTGTCAAGAGAAATAACCTACAAGTCACTGCAGTGCCAGAACAGGGGGGATAACAGAAAATACAGAGAGAATTGTTGAAGATTTGTTGGCAGAAAACTCCACTGCTATCGTGAAAGATGAGAAGATATCTATCCAAGACGCTCAGTGAACTCCACATAAGGTAGATTTTAAAAGAAAGTGACGAAGACATATTAAATTCAAACTTGCCAAAACCAAAGATAAAGAGAGAATTTTAAGAGCAGCTAGGGATAAATGAAAAGTCACCTACACAGGAGAGTAAATAAGAATAAGCTCAGATGACTTGGCAGAAACCACGCAGGCAAGAAGGCAATGGGGTGACTTAAATAAAACACTGAAGGGAAAAAATTCCCAGCAAGAATCATCTGTCCCGCAAAACTGTCTCTCAAATATGAAGGTGAAATTAGGACATTTCCAGATAAACAGAAGTTTAGGGAATTCGTAAAAACCAAACCAAAACTACAAGAAATACTAAAGGGAGTTCCTTGGTTAGAAAATCAATAATATCAGGGATCAACCCAAGACTAGAACACTGGACAGAGCAACCAGATGTCAACCCAGACAGGGAATTCACAAAAATAAATCAAGATAAAACGCTTAAAACAGGGAAACAGCGATGTTATTATGTAAAAGAAGACATCATTAAAACAATAAAAAGGGACAAACAAATGTAGTCATAGATCTTTCATATGGAGAGGAAGACAAGGTGATACAAACAAATAAAAGTTAGGTTTAAACTTAGAAAAACAGGGGTTAATATTAAGGTAACTACAAAGTAGACAAACTATCCTACACATCAAAATAAAATACAAGAAAAAAATAGACACAGCGAAACAAAATCCACAATTAACATGAAGAAAAGACAATATATAAAGATAAAATACTCAGCACAAAAAATTAAATGGGAAAAAGAAACTGTAAACAGCACATAAAAAAAGACATCAAAATGACAGCACTAAATTCATTCCTATCCATAATTACACTGAATGTAAACGGACTAAACACACCAATAAAGAGACAGAGAGTGGCAGAATGGATTAAAAACACAATCCGTCTATATGCTGCCTAAAAGAGACACGTCTTAGACTTACAGGCACAAACAAACTAAAACTCAAAGGATGGAAAAAAATACATCAAGCAAACAAAAATCAAAAAAGAGCAGGAGTGGCAATGTTAATTTCTGACAAAATAGACTTTAAGCTTAAACCCACCACAAAGGATAATGAAGGACGCTATATAATCATTGAAGGGGCAATATACCAGAAAAATAGAACCATATTAAGTGTTTATGCAACCAAAGACAGAGCTGCAAGATACATAAAACAAACTCTAACAGCATTGAAAAGTTAAGATAGACAGCTCCACAATTATAGTAGGAGACTTCAACACACCACTTGCGGAAAAGGACAGGACATCCAGAAAGAAGCTCAATAAAGACACGGAATATCTAAATGCCACAATCAAGCAAATCAACCTTATAGACATATACAGAACACTCCACCCAACAGCAGTCAAGTATACTTTCTTTTCTAGTGCACATGGAACATTCTCTAAGATAGACCACATATTAGGCCATAAAGTAAGCCTTAGCAGAATCCAGAACATTGAAATATTACAAAGCATCTTCTCTGATCTTAAGGCCATAAAAGTAGAAATGTACAACGGAAAAAGCAGAGAAAAGAAATCAAACACTTGGAAACTGAACAATACCCTCCTCAGAAAAGACTGGATTATAGAAGACAATGAGGGTGGAATAAAGAAATTCACAGAATCCAATGAGAATGAAAAGATGTCCTATCAGAACCTTTGGGACACAGCAAAAGCAGCGCTCACAGGTCAATTTATATCAATAAATCCAAACATACAAAAAGAAGAAAGGGCCAAAATCAAAGAATTATCCCTACAACTTGAACAAATAGAAAGAGAGCAACAACAGAAACTATCAGGCACCAGAAGAAAGCAAATAATAAAAATTAGAGCAGAATTAAAGGCGGAGCCAAGATGGCAGACTAGGTAGAAGCTACCGCGGATCCCTCTTACAGCAAAGACTCGGAAGAACAAGTGAATCGATCACATACATGACAATCTACGAACCCTGACCATCAAACACAGAACTAAAGAGTTGACCTGAGTGACAGGGGAGCAAAAAGCCATGCCTGAAGCAGCAACCGGTTCTGGAACCGGCGTCCCGTGCCACAGCCTTGAGCCTTCGTGGTTCCCCAGTGCCAGAGCGGTAGGGCTGATTGCAGCTTACTGATACGGGACACAGCCCTAACCTGTAACCCCCTGGAGTAACCTTGGTAGAGACTCAGCCAGAGCAAGCAGGCTGTACACTGACGCAACTGAGAAGAGAATGAGCAACCACGGGGAAGCAGCGATTGTTTTTGGAGCCTGGAGCCAGCTTCCCAGTCAGAAAACCTTGGCACTGGGCTTTGGACTAAGCTCAGAGGAGCTGAGCATGGCATCCTGAGATGGCACAAGCACGGGACACAGCCCTAGTCCCCTGAAGTAACCTCAGGGGAAACCCAGACAGCGCATGCAGGATGCACAACAATGCGGCTGACAGGAGGAGAAATCACCGGGAAGCGGCGACTGATTTTGGAGCCTAGAGTGCAGCAACTGGTTTTGGAGCCTAGAGTGCAGCATCCCAGCCAGAAAACCTTGGTGCTGGGCTTTGGACTAGGAGCGGAGGAGCTGATGACAGCTTCCTGAGACGGTGCAAGTACAGGACGCAGGCCCGACCCTCGGGGGAAATCTTGACCCAGCCAGTGCACACACACTACACACCCCTCTGGAATCTCAGATAAAACAGTCATCACCAAGCAAGATAAGTAACTTTGTCTCTATTGCTGGATGCTACTCTCTCCTATCTATCTGATCCCTCCCCTCCCTGCCCCAGGTGGCTTCATTAACATTGGAATTTCCTGCACCAGGGAGTGAAATGATCTGCCGGGGTTTCTTTTTTTTTTCCTAACCCATTCTCCTGGCCTCAGAGAACCAGCAACTAACAACCGGGTGGGGGGAGGGGGGGCGGGAATCCTTCCCTGACTTCCCTAAACTGGAATAAAAATACAGAACCAGCTCCAGCCAAGCATATGAGATCCACATTCTTTGACTTTCATCCCTACAGGGAATAAGGTGGCTATTATATTGCAAAGGCAATTTTGATAGAGATCTGATTGTAACTGTTTTAGGGGAGCCGTAGAAAGACAAGTTTTCCAGGTCTGATACCTCTCTACCTATTAAACAGAGCCCTTACTGATCCACAGCAGGGACTGAGGGTTGAAGCTCCACCCAAACCACCTAGCCACCTGCTAAAGTGGTCTGAGGATAGTGTCGCCTACCAATCTTTAGAGGTACAAGCACTGGGTGCCTAAGGTACAGCTGCAGAGCCCACCCACCAAAGAGCTCTAGGAATTCAGACACACCTACCTCACTGGCACGTGGGGGGCTGTCAGCATCCTGCCCTCCTTAGAGAGTGACCTCCTGCTGCTACTAGAATCTGGTGAACACAACTATCGCCACTACTCCTTTAAGTTAATAGGTGACAGTCTACACCACACATTTGGTGACCCAAAATCAGAACACTTAGGCTGATTCTATTCAAGAATAGTGAATGGACTCTTAGGCATATATATCTGGTAACAACTCAAATCACCTAGTAATAAGACATAAGTGATTCAAAGGCTACAATAATCAAGACAGCCCAATCTAGTAGCCCATCTGGGTATAATGAAACAAAACACAACAAGAAGATAAGATTCAGTGAGCAAATATAAAATAAATCATTGCAATATCTTACAGATGGCTTGGACAAAGCAGTCAGTATCAAATCACATAAAGAAGCAGACCATGATTACTTCTACAAATCCCCAAATTAAAGAATCAAAATCTTTCCCAAATGAAGATACAATCCTGGAATTGCCAGATACAGAATACAAAAATCTGATATACAGAATGCTTCAAGACATCAGGGACGAACTCAGAAATGAAATAAGGCAATCTACAGAAAAAGCCAAGGAACACACTGATAAAGCAGTTGAAGCAATCAAAAAGATTATTTAAGAACATATCGGAAAAATCAATAAGCTGTAAGAATCTATAGAGAGACAGCATTCAGAAATCCAAAAGATTAAAATTAAAATTACAGAATTAGAAAACTCAATAGGGAGTCCAAGGAGCAGAATCGAGGAACTGGAATGCAGAGTGGGGGAGTTGGACGATAAGGAAATTGACACCAATATAGCTGAAGAAAAATCAGATAAAAGAATTAAAAAAAATGAAGAAACTGTAAAAATCATGTGGGACTCTATCAAGAAGAATAACTTGCATGTGATTAGAGTTCCAGAACAGGGAGGGTAACAGAAATTACAGAGAGAATATTTGAAGAACTGTTGGCAGAAAACTTCCCTGGCATGGTGAAAGACGAAAGGATAGCTATCCAAGACGCTCATTGAACCCCATACGAGATTGATCCAAAAAGAAAATCACCAAGGCATAGTATCATTAAACTTCCCAAAACCAAAGATAAAGAGAAAAATTTAAAAGCAGCCAGGGATAAAAGAAAAGTCACCTACAAAGAAGTATCAATAAGAGTAAGTTCAGAATATTCAAAAGAAACTATGCAGGCAAGAAGGAAATGGGATGACATATATATAGAGCACTGAAGGAGAAAAACTGCAAGCCAAGAATCACATATCCAGCAAAACTCTCTCTCAAATATGAAGGTGAAATTAAAACATTTACAGATAAACACAAGCACAGACAATTTGCAAAAACAAAACCAAAGCTACAAAAATTGCTAAATGAAATTCTTTGGTCAGAAAATCAATAATATCAGATACCAACACAACACAAGATCACAGAACAGAACATCCGGATATCAAATCAAATAGAGAAATCAGAAAAACAAAATAAGATTAATTTAAAAAAGAAAAAAAAAGCTCAAAACAGGGAATCATTGAAGTCATTATATAAAACATTACAATAATCAAAAAGAGGGACTAAATACAGGAGACACAGATCTTCCATATGGAGAGGAAAACAAGGTGATATAGGACGATACGAGTTAGAGTTTTACTTAGAAAAATAGGGGTAAAAAATAAGATAACCACAAAGAGGTCTAACAATTCCATACTTCAAAATAAAAACCAAGAAAAACATAACGACTCAGAAAAAATAAATTCAACTACTAAGAAAATGAGGAACACACAATTTACAAAGAAAAACTTCTCAGCACAAAAAAGTGGAAAAATGAAACTGTCAACAACGCACACAAAAAGGCATCAAAATGACAGCACTAAACTCATACTTATCCGTAATTACACTGAATGTAAATGGGCTAAATGCACCAATAAAGAGACACACAGTCTCGGACTGGATAAAGAAACATGATCCGTCTATATGCTGCCTAAAAGAGAACCACATTAGACTTAGAGACACAAACAAACTTAAACTCAAAGGACGGAAAAAAATATATCAAGCAAACAACAATCAAAAAAGAGCAGAAGTGGCAATATTAATTTCTGAAAAAATAGACTTTAAGGTTAAATTCACCACAAAGTATAAAGAAGAACACTAAATAATGACTAAAGGGGCAACTTATCAGGAAGATATAACCATATTAAATATTTATGCACCCAAAGACAGGGCTGCAAAATACATAAATCAAATTTTAACAGACCTGAAAAGTGAGATAGACAGCTCCGCAATAACAGTAGGAGACTTAAACACACCACTTTTGGAGAAGGATAGGACTTCCAGTAAGAAACTCAACAGAGACACGGAAGATCTAATTCCTACAATCAACCAACTTGACCTCATAGACTTATACAGAACACTCCACCCAACTGCTGCAAAGTATACTTTTTTTTCTAGTGCACACAGAACAGTCTCTAGAATCGATCACATATTAGGTCATAAAACAATCCTCTGCAGAATCCAAAACATCGAAATATTACAAAGCATCTTCTCAGAACATAAGGCCATAAAAGTAGAAATCAATAACAGAAAATCAGGGAAAAGAAATCGAATACCTGGAAACTGAACAACACCCTGCTCAAAAAAGAATGGCTTATACAAGACATTAAGGAGGGAATAAAGAAATTCATAGAATGCAAGGAGACTGAAAACACTTCCTATCAAAACCTCTGGGTCACAGCAAAAGCAGTGCTCAGAGATCAATTTACATCAATAAATGCACACATACATAAAGAAGAAAGAGCCAAAATCGGAGAACTGTCCCTACAACTTGAACAAACAGAAAGCAAGCAACAAAAGAATCCATCAGGCACCACAAGAAAACAAATAATAAAAATTAGAGCAGAATTAAATGAATTAAGAGAACAGAAAAACAAAAGAATTAAATCAAAGAACCAAAAGCTGGTTCTTTGAAAAAATTAACAAAATTGATAAACCATTGGCCAGACTGACTAAAGAATTACAGGAAAGGAAACAAATAACCTGAATAAGAAACGAGATGGGCCATATCACAACACACCCAACAGAAATTAAAAGAATAATACCAGATCACAACGAAATTTTTACTCTAACATATTTGAAAACCCAGAAGAAATGCATGAATTCCTAGAAACACACCACCTACCTAAACTAACACAACCAGAAGTAGAACAACTAAATAGGCCCATTACAAAAAAAAGAGATTGAATAGGTAATCAAAAAACTCCCAACAAAAAAATACACGGCCCAGATGGCTTTACTGCAGAGTTCTACCAAACGTTCAGAAAAGAGTTAACACCGCTACTACTAAAGGTATTTCAAAGCACAGGAAAAGATGGAGTATTACCCAACTCACTGTATGAAGCCAGCATATCCCTGATACCAAAACCAGGTAAACACACCACAAACAAAGAAAATTACAGGCCTATATCCCTCATGAACATAGATGCAAAAATCCTCAACAAAATTCTAGCCAATAGAATTCAACAACATATCAAAAAATAATCTGCCACGACCAAGTGGGATTTATACCAGGTATGCAAGGTTGGTTCAATATTAGAAAAACAATTAATGTAGTCCACCATATAAATAAAACAAAAGACAAAAACCACATGATCTTATCAATTGATGTAGAAAAGGCATTTGACAAAGTCCAACACCCATTCACAATAAAAAATCTCAGCAAAATAGGAACTGAAGGAAAATTCCTCAACATAATAAAGGGCATCTATACAAAGCCAACAGCCAACATCATCCTAAATGGGGAGAGCCTGAAAGCATTTCCCTTGAGAATGGGAACCAGACAAGGATGTCCTTTATCACTGCTCTTATTCATCATTGGGCTGGAGGTCCTAGCCAGAGCAATTAGGCTAGACAAAAAAATAAAGGGCATCCAGGTAGGCAAGGAAGAAGTAAAATTATATCTATTTGCAGATGACATGATCTCATACACAGAAAACCCTAAAGAATCCTCAAGAAAACAACTGAAACTAATAGAAGAGTTGGGCAGAGTTTCAGGTTACAAGATACACATAAAAAAATCAGTTGGATTTCTCTCCATGAACAATAAGAACATCGAAGACAAAATCACCAAATCAAAACCATTCACAGTATCCCCCAAGAAGATAAAATACTTAGGAATAAATCTTACCAAAGATGTAAAAGACCTATACAAAGAAAACTACAAAGTACTACTGCAAGAAACTAAAAGGGACCTACATAAGTGGAAAAATATACCTTGCTCATGGATAGAAAGACTTAACATAGTAAAAATGCCTATTCTACCAAAAGCCATCTATATATACAATGCACTTCCGATCCAAATTCCAACGACATTTTTTAATGTGAGGGAGAAAGAAATCACAAACCTCATATGGAAGGGAAAGAAGCCCCTGATAAGTAAAGCATTACTGAAAAAGAAGAAAAAGTGGGAGGCCTCACTCTACCTGAGTTTAGAACATATTATATAGTAGTCAAAACAGCCTGGTACTGGTACACCAACAGGCACATAGGCCAATGGAACAGAATTGAGAACCCAGAAATAAACCCATCCACATATGAGCAGCTGATATTTGACAAAGGCCCAGTGTCAGTTAATTGGGGAAAAGATAGTCTTTTTAACAAATGGTGCTGGCATAACTCCATATCCATCTGCAAAAAAATGAAACAAGACCCATACTTCAAGCCATGCACAAAAAGTAACTACAAATGGATCAAAGACCTAAACATAAAGATTAAAATGATAAAGATCACGGAAGAAAAAATAGGGACAACGTTAGGAGCCCTAATACAAGGCATAAACGGAATACAAAACATTACTAAAGATAACAAAGAGAAACCAGATAACTGGGAGCTCCTAAAAATCAAACAGTTATGCTCATCTAAAGACTTCACCAAAAGAGTAAAAAGACAATCTATAGACTGGGAAAAATTTTTCAGCTATGACATCTCCGACCAGCGCCTGATCTCTAAAATCTATATGATTCTGTTAAAACTCAACCACAAAAAGACAAACAACCCAATTAAAAATTGGGCCAAGAATATGTACATGCACTTCACTAAAGAAGATATTCAGGCGGCTAACAGATACATGAGGAAATGCTCTCAATCACTAGCCATTAGAGAAAAGCAAATTAAAACTACAATGAGACTTCATCTCACTCCAACAAAAAAGGCTGGCATTAATCCAAAAAACACAAAATAATAAATGGTGGAGAGGCTGTGCAGAGATTGGAACTCTTATACACTGCTGGTGGGAATGTAAAATGGTACAACCAGTTTGGATATCGATCTGGCATTGCCTTAAAAGCTGGAAATAGAACTACCATACGACCCAGAAATCCCACTCCTCGGAATATATCCTAGAGAAATAAGAGCCTTTATAGGAACAGATACATACACACCCATGCTTATTGCTGTACCGTTTACAACAGCAAAAAGCTGGAAGCAACCAAGGTGTTCATCAAGGGGCGAATGCATAAATAAATTATGGTATATTCACACAATGGAATACTAAGCATCGATAAAGAACAGTGATGAATATGTGAAACATTTCATAACATGGAGGAACCTGGAAGGCACTATGCTGAGTGAAATTCGTCAGGTGCAAAAGGACAAATATTGTATAAGACCACTATTATAAGATCTTGAGAAACAGTTTAAACTGAGAACACATTCTTTTGTGGTTACGAGGGGGGGGAGGGAGGGAGGGTGGGAGAGGGTTATTTACTGATTAGACAGTAGATAGGAACTACTTTAGGTGAAGGGAAGGACGATACTCAATACACAGAAGGTCAGCTCAAATGGACTGGACCAAAAGCAAAGAAGTTTCCTAAATAAACTGAATGCTTTGAAGGTCAGCAGAGCAAGGGCGGGGGTTTGGGGACTATGGCTTCAGGGGACATCTAAGCCAGTTGGCAAAATAAATTCCATTAAGAAAACAGTCTGCATCCCACCTTGGAGAGTGGCATCTGGGGTGTTAAACGCTAATAAACGGCCATCTAAGATGCATCAATGAGTCTCAACCCACCTGGATCAAAGGAGAATGAAGAACACCAAGGTCACAAGGTAATTATGAGACCAAGAGACAGAAAGGGCCACATGAACCAGAGACTGCATCATCCTGAGACCAGAAGAACTGGATGGTGCCCGGGCACAACCGATGACTGCACTGACAGGGAGCACAACAGAGATCCCCTGAGGCAGCAGGAGAACAGTGGGATGCAAACCCCAAATTCTCATAAAAAGACCAGACTTAATGGTCTGACTGAGACTAGAAGAATCCCGGAGGTCATGGTCCCCAAACCTTCTGTTGGCCCAGGACAGGAACCATTCCCGAAGACAACTCATCAGACATGGAAGGGACTGGACAAGGGGTTGGAGAGAGATGCTGATGAGGAGTGAGCTACTTGTATCAGGTGGACACTTGAGACTGTGTTGGCATCTCCTGTCTGGAGGGGAGATGGGAGGGTAGAGAGGGTTAGAAACTGGCAAAACAGTCAAGAAAACAGAGACTGGAAGGAGGGAGCGGGCTGATTCAGTAGGGGGAGAGTAAATGGGAGTATGTACTAAGGTGTATATAAGTTTATATATGAAAGACTGACTTGATTTGTAAACTTTCACTTAAAGCACAATAAAAATTATTTAAAAAATAAACAATAACACCTGTGAGGGATGTGTCCTTTAAACAATCAACTATACAAGAGCAAACAGTCAACATTTGCCCAAAAGCAAAAATGAGAAGGCAGTGAGGGGCAGGGAAACTGGATGGATAGAAATGGAGCAGGCTGGGTAGAAATGGGGACAGTGATGACACATTGTGAGGATTGTAACCAATGTCGCGGAACAATTTGCATATGAATTGTTGAATGGGAATGTAATCTGCTGTGTAAACTTTCACCTAATACACAATAATCAAAAAAATTGGAACATAAAAAAAAAAAATTAGAGCAGAATTAAATGCAATAGACAACAGAAAAACAATTGAAAGAATTAACAAGACCAAAAGCTGGTTCTTTGAAAAAGTTAATAAAATCGATAAACCATTGGCAAAACTGACAAAAGAAAAACGAGACCCAATGACCCCAATAAGAAATGAAATGGGGGACATTAAAACAGACCCAACTGAAATTAAAAGAAACATATCAAATTACTACAATAAATTGTACTGTAACAAATTTGAAAACCTGGAACAAACGGATGAATTCCTAGAAACACACTACCTACCGAAACTAACACAAACAGAGGTAGAACGACTAAATAGACCCATAATAAAAGAAGAGATTGGAAAGGTAATAAAAAAAAACTCCCAATAAACAAAAGCCGTGGTCGGGATGGCTTCACTACAGAGTTCTACCAGACTTTCAGAGAAGAGTTAACATCACAACTACTTAAGGTATTTCAGAGCATAGAAAAGGACGGAATACCGAAACTCATTTCTATGAAGAAACCATATCCCTGATACCAAAACCAGGTAAAGACACCACACAAAAAGGAAATTACACACTTATATCCTTCATGAACTTAGATGCAAAAATCTTCAACAAAATTCTAGTGAATAGAATTCAACAACATATCAAAAAAATAAGTCACCATGACCAAGTGGGATTTATACCAGGTATAGAAGATGGTTCGATATTAGAAAAACAATTAATGTAACCCATCATATAAATAAAAGACAAGAATCATATGATTTTATCAATTGATGCAGAAAAGGCATTAAACAATGTTCAGCACCCACTCATGATAAAAAACACTTTTAGCAGAATAGGAATAGAAGGAAAATTCCTCAGCATAATAAAGGGCATTTATACAAACCAAATAGCCAACATCATCCTAAATGGAGAGAGTCTGAAAGCATTGCCCTTGAGATCATAAACCACATAAGGATGCCCTTTATCACCACTCTTATTCAACATTCTGCTGGAGGTCCTAGCCAGAGCGATTAGGCTAGAGAAAGAAATAAAGGGCATCCAGATTGGTAAGGAAGAAGTAAAATTATCTGTATTTGCAGATGACATGATTTTACCTACAGAAAACCCTAAGGAATCCTTAAGGGAACTACTGAAACTAATAAGAGTTCAGCAGAATATCAGAAGATAAACACACAAGAATCCGTTGGATTCCTCTACACCAACAAAAAGAACATCGAAGAGGAAATCACCAAATCAATACCATTCACAGTAGCCCCCAAGAAGATAAAATACTTAGGAATAAATCTTACCAGAGATGTAAAAGACTTATACAAAGAAAATTACAAAACACTTCTGTAAGAAACCAAAAGAAATATACATAAGTGGAAAACATACCCTGCTCATGGATAGGAAGACTTAACATTGTAAAAATGTCTATACTATCAAAAGTGATCTATAGATTCGATGGAATTCTGACCTAAATTCCAATGACATTTTCTCATGAGATGGAGAAATAAATCACCAACTTCTAGGGAAAAAGGCCCCGGATAAGTAAAGCACTACTGAACAAGAAGAAAAAAGTGGGAGGCCTCACTCTACATGATTTTAGAACCTGTTATACCGCCACAGTAGTAAAAACAGCATGGTACTGGTACAACAACAGACACATAGACCAATGGAACAGAATTCAGAATCCAGACATAAACCCATCCACATATGAGCAGTTGATATTTGACAAAGGCCGCATAACAGTTAAATGGGAAAAAGACAGTCTTTTTAACTAATGGTGCTGGCATAACTGGATATCCAACTGCCAAAAAATGAAACAAGGCCCATACCTCATATCATTCACAACTAACTCAATATGGGTCAAAGACCTGAATATAAAAAAAATCTAAAACGATAAAGATCATGGAAGAAAAAATAGGGACAACGTTAGGAGCCCTAATACATGGCATAAACAGTATACAAAACATTACAAAGAATGTAGAAGAAACACTAGATAACTGGGAGCTCCTAAAAATCAAACACCTATGCTCATCGAAACACTTCACCAAAAGACTAAAAAGATTACCTACAGACTGATTATGCAGATGACACAAACTGGCTTGCTGAAAGTGAAGAGCACTTGAAGCACTTACTAATGAAGATCAAAGACCACAGCCTTCAGTACGGACTGCACCTCAACATAAAGAAAACAAAAATCCTCACAACTGGACCAATGAGCAAAACCATGATAAACGGAGAAAATATTGAAGTTCTCAAGGATTTCATTTTACTTGGATCCACAATCAACACCTATGGAAGCAGCAGTCAAGAAATCAAAAAACGCGTTGCATTGGGTAAATCTGCTGCAAAGAACCTCTTTAAGGTGTTGAAGAGCAAAGATGTCACCTTGAAGACTAAGGTGCGCCTGGCCTGAGCCATGGTATTTTCAATTGCATCATATGCATGTGAAAGCTGGACAATGAATAAGGAAGACCGAAGAAGAATTGACATGTTTGAATCGTGGTGTTGGTGAAGAATATTGAATATACCATGGACTGCCAAAGAATGAACAAGTCTGTCTTAGAAGAAGTGCAAGCAGAATGCTCCTTAAAAGCAAGGATGGCAAGACTGCGTCTTACATACTTTGGACATGTTGTCAGGAGGGATCAGTCCCTGGAAAAAGACATCATGCTTGGCAGAGTACAGGGTCAGCGGAAAAGAGGACAACCCCCAACGAGGTGGACTGACACAGTGGCTGCAACAATGAGCTCAAGCATAACAACGATCGTAAGGATGGCACAGGACTGGACAGTGTTTCATGCTGTTGTGCATCAGGTCGCTCTGATTCGGAACCAACTTGACGGCACCTAACAACAACAACAGACTGGGAAAAAGTTATTAGCTATGACATTTCCGATCAGCACCTGATCTCTAAAATCTAAATGATACTACAAAAACTCAACTACAAAAAGAGAAATAACCCAATTAAAAAATGGGCCGAAGATATGAACAGACACTTCATTAAAGAAGGCATTCAGGTAGCTAAGAGATACATGAGGAAATGCTGAAAATCATTTGCCATTAGAGAAAAGCAAATCAAAAGTACAATGAGATTCCATCTCACTCCAACAAGGCTGGCATAAATCCAAAAAACACAAAATAATAAATGTTGGAGAGTTGTGGAGGGACTGGAACACTTATACACTGCTGGTGGGAACGCAAAATGGTAGAACCACTGTGGAAATTGATTTCTCACTTCCTTAGAAAGCTAGAAAGAGAACTACCATACAATCCAGCAATCCCACTCCTTGGAATATATCCTAGAGAAATAAGAGCCTTCACAAGAACAGATATATGCACATGCACATTCACTGCAGCACCGTTTACAACAGCAAAAAGATGGAAGCAACCAAGGCACCCATCAACAGATGAAAGGATAAATTATCGTATATTCACATAATGGAATACTACACAATGATTAAGAACAACGATGACACTGTGGAACATCTCATAACATGGATGAATCTGGAAGCTATTACCCAAAACCAGTGAAATTAGTCAGTCGCAAAAGAATAAATATTGTATAAGACCACTATTATAAGAACTCGAGAAATATTTTAAACAGAGAAGAAAATATTCTTTGATCATTAAAAGAGGTGGGAGGGAAGGAGGAAGAGGGGTATACGCTAATTAGATAGTAGATAAGAACTACTTTAGATGAAGGTAAAGACAATACCCAGTACAGGTGAGTTCAACACAACTGGACTAAACCAAAAGCAAAGAATTTTCCTGAATAAACTGAACGCTTCAAAGGCCAGTGGGGCAGGAGCAGGGGTTTGGGGACCATGGTTTCAGGGGACAACTAGGTCAATTGGCGTAATAAAATCTATTAAGAAAACATCCTGCATCCCACTATGGAGAGTGCCATCTGGGGTCTTAAATGCTAGCAAGAGGCCATCTAGGATGCGTCAATTGGTCTCAGACCACCAGGAGCAAAGGAGGATGAGGAACACAAAACACACAAGGTAATTATGTGGCCAAGAGACAAAAAGGGCCACATAAACCAGAGACTACATCAGCCTGAGACCAGAAGGACTAGATCATGCCCGGCTACAAGTGATGACTGCCCTGACAGGGAACACAACAGAGAACCCCTGAGGTAGCAGGAGAGCAGTGGGATGCAGACTCCAAATTCTCGTAAAAAGACCAGACTTATTGGTCTGACTGGCACTAGAAGGACCCCAGAAGTCATGGTCCCCTACCTTCTGTTAGCCCAAGACTGGAACCATTCCCAAAACCAACTCTTCAGACAGGGATTGGACTGGACAATGGGATAGAAAATGATACTGGTGAAGAATGAGCTTCTTGGAACAAGTAGACACATGAGACTATGTTGGCATCTCCTGTCTGAAGGGGAGATGAGACGGTAGAGGGAGTCAGAAGCTGGCTGAATGGACACGAAAAGAGAGAGCAGAGGGGAGGAGTGTGCTGTCTCATCAGGGGGAGAGCAATTAGGAGTATATAGCAAGGTGTTTACAAATTTTTGCATGACAGTCCAACCTGATTTGTAAAGACTCACTTAAAGCACAATAAAAAAAAAAAAAAAGAATTTGAATATAACTTAAGAAAAAAAAAAAGACACAAGGTAATTATGACCCCAGGAGACAGAAAGGGCCACATAAGTCAGAGGCTACATCAGCCTGAGACCCGAAGAACTAGATGGTGCTCTGCTACAACCAATGACTGCCCTGACAGGGAGCACAACAGAGAATCCCTGTTGCAGCAGGAGAGCAGTAGGATGCAGAACTCAAATTCTCATAAAAAGACCAGGCTTAATGGTCTGACTGAGATTAGAAGGACCGCAGAGGTCATGGTCCCCAGACCTTCTGCTAGCCCAAGACTGGAACCATTCCCAAAACCAACTCTTCAGACAGGGATTGGTCTGGACTATAAGACAGAAAATGATACTGGTGAGGAGTGAGCTTTTTGGCTCAAGTAGACATATGAGGCTATGTGGGCAGCTCCTGTCTGGAGGCGAGGTGAGAAGGCAGAGGGGGACAGAAGCTGGCTGAATGGACACGGGGAATACATGGTAGAGAGAAGGAGTGCGCTGTCTCATTAGGGGGAGAGCAACTAGGAGTACATAACAAGGTGTATATAAATTTTTGTATGAGAGACTGACTTGATGTGTAAACTTTCACTTATAGCACAATTAAAAAAAAAAGTACAAACCTGGTATTTTTACGGGTATAGTCACAGGAAATAGTTACTAATGAAACAGTTATTACTTATGAAAAATATAGAGAGAAATAAAAAAGAATGAGAAAGAGAAGAAGACACAATCAGCACATTATCGGTGTGTCTTGCTTATATTTCAAAAAAATATACACACACACACATATATACACATACACATATTATACCTTTTTTTTTTTTTTTTTTTACTTATTTACCATAGTCATGAAGTTCTAGGAAATTAGAATCCTTCAATCCTTCAAACAAAGCTAAATTCATTATGAGTAGCGGAAACTAGGTTTGTTTCTTGAAAAGAATATTAAAAGGATATTGAGCATTTGCATAGTCAAGTACTGACAACCACATCCAGAAAAATTCATAATGAAAAAGAATAAGAAAGGTAATAAGTGGAAAAAAAAAATCAAAGCAAAGCAATGTTTACCTCCAGATACAACAGTACTTTCTCCTGGATGTTGGGTCCACACTTCCCTTGTCTCTATTTCTTCTGTCTGAATGTTTCTTTCAACGTTATCTTCATTATATTGGACATATGCCTTAAAAACAAAGGTATGTTGTCTTCATAGGACTTTATTAGCAAAGTGAAGAGACAACCCACAAATAGAAAATTTCAGGGATCTGTATATCTGATATCCAGAATACATAAAGACCTTCTTTCTATAACTTAACAATAAAAAGACAAACAACCCAATCAAAAAATAGGCAGAAGACTTGAACAGATATTTCACCAAGGAGGATATACAAATGGCCAATAAGCACATGAAAAGGTGTTCAATACCCTTAGCAACTGTGGTGTTACTGGTTCTGACTCATAGTGACCCCATATGACAGAGCAGAACTGTCATATAGGGTTTTCTTGGATATAATCCTCATGAAAACAGATTGTCAGGTCTTTCTCTTGAGCTGGTGGGTGGGTGGGTTCAAACTGCCAACCTTTTGGTTAGCAGCTGAGCGCTTTACCATTATGCCACCAGGGCTCCTTCATTAGCCATTAGGGAGATGCATATCAAAACCACAATGAGATACCACCCCCACCCTTCACTAGAACGGCTACAATAAAATCTAAAAGAAAATAACAGCTGTTGACCAGGAGTGGAGAAATTGGAACCCTCATCCATTGCTGGTGGAAATGCAAAATGGTACAGCCACTGTGGAAAACAACTTGGTGGTTCCTCAAAAAATTGAACATAGAACTACCATATGACAAACCAATCCCAATCCTGAGTATGCAGCCAGAAGAACTGAAAGCAGGGATGTAAACAGAAACTTGTACACACAATGTTCACTGCAGCACTATTCACAATAGCCAAAAGGGTGGAACGACCATACTGTCAACAACATGTGAATAGATAAACAAAATGTGGTATACACATACAATGGAATATTCCTCAGCCAAAAAGAGAAATGGAGTCATGATACATACCACAACATGAATAAACCTTGAAAACATTATGCTGAGTGAAGTAAGTCAGACAGAAAAGGACAAATACTGTATGATCTGACTTAGATGAACTAAGCAAATATATAGAAAATAAAGCTTATTAGTGGTTACAAAGGATGGGAGGAAGGTGGGAAGGGAGTGTTATTGTTTAGGGGGCACTGAGTTTCTGTTAATGATGATGGAATAATTTGGAAATGAATAATGATTAACAGTTACACAACACGAAGAATGTAATCAACGTCACTGAACCATACATGTAAAAATTGTTGAATTAGCAAATGTTTTCTTAAGTATATTTTTACCATAATTTAAAAAAATGCAAAGGTATGCTGGCATTAACATTTGGTCTTAAATTCAGAGCAATTTCTCTTTACTGAAAATTAAAATTTTTAAAAAGCTAATAATGACAGTCTTCTTGCTGGTGCCAAAAATAAGCATCATGGCATAAATAACAATCATACAAAGACTTCTTGTGTCTTGAACACTTGATAGATAACCCTTTGCCATTGAGTCAATCCCAACTCATAGCGGCCCTATAGGACAATGTAGAACTGCCCCATAGGGTTTCCAAGGAACGGTTGGTCGATTCAAACTGCTAACCTTTTGGTTAGCAGCCAAGCTCTTAACCACTGTGCCACCAGGGCTCCATTTGAAAGATATAGGACCTAATTTTCAAAACTGCTTTCAAAAAGTCACATCAAGCAATTCCTACCCATATCCTATTCTTAGAACATACTGCTTTGCAAAACCAAATCACTTTTTTGTTTTTTATTTCAAAAAGGTACATTCTTAAGTAAAGAAAGATTTGGAGTATTATTTTTTGAATGTACCCAACATATCATGTTAAGATTGATGCTACTCACTATCAGAGACAAAAAAAAAAAAAAAAGTAAAACATGATTCCTGTCTTCTAAAATACAATCTCGTCAGACAGTTGGACTATCACATAATTAACCAATGACTGGAAATCCAATAGGGAAGTACAAAATGATGAGGGATGCATTGTAGCAACTATGGAATAAAAGACAGAATTCAATGTAAGTCATTATGAAGGATTCACAAAGAGAATGGGCCTTGGACTTTGAGGAACAGATAGTAAGTAGGTAGAGGGAGCAGGAAAGCATAAGCAAGAGGAGAGAAAAGCCAGAGAAGGGGAAAGAACAGTCAGAGAAGGAGAGAGAACAGCCAGAGAAGGGGAGAGAACAGTCAGAGAAATGAGTTGGAGAAACAAACATGATATATTTGGATATTAAGGTAGACCCAGATTAGGGAGAGCTCTGGAGTACAATAAAAGCAATAATTATGTATAAAGTGCTTTATGATCCTTGAATTTTAAGAATTTTATACAGATGAGTATGACTGCTACATCCTCACCAGGAATCCAAAGAAACTAATCTAAAACCTGATGCTCTGTTTGACTTTAAATAAAACATAAAGTTGTATTCAAAGGTTAGAAATGTAGCCCCACCATCTGTAGTCCATTACATATAGATCACTTATGGATGGTTATAAATGTTTTTGGAATATCTGTTTAGATTTCTCATTTACATCATCTCTTTGGGCAAACGAGTATTACATGATGAAAAGGTGCCCTTTTTTTAAAACCTTTATCCTTCACAGACCATTCCCAAACTCTAATATTCTGGAACAAGGTACAGTTAGGAACAAATTTACTTTATTACATTTTAGTTGCATTTTATCACTTAATTAATAAGTCTTGCACTAACCTGCTTGGTATTTTTTTTCCCGAAGTTTCTGATATACATGTCATATTCATTTACTGGTAGTAGATCCAAGAGAGAGAAAGTGAATGAAAAATCTAAGTCAATAAGCCGAAGTAGTTTGGTACTGCGTGTCCTTTAAAACAAATTAGGAACAAGACAAAAATTAAATTGAATAATATATGTAGGGAAGTTGTATGAGAGAGACTGGTAGAAACCCTATGGTTAGGTGTAGGCTATTATCAGGGATCTAGCTTTTGTTTGCATGTGAATTTGAGATATTTAATACATTGTTAAAAATAACTAAGTAAATGCCAGTTATGCACGGACCAAAGATGAGTGTAGTGAACAAAAAATGTTGATTGTTCCAATTCAGTGCACCTAAAGCTAAAACAAAATAAAATCATCATACGTATATGCCTAGAATTTTCATGAAAAGTAATTCACTTTGATTTTATGAATTAGTATGTCTTGACTGGAGAATTAACTTTTCATAATTTCACCTGAGCACCAGGTAGCATAGCTTTTCAAGCACACGCTTTGTTTTTCAGACCGTACTTTTCTTGAGACTGTGTTATTCTTGTTGGGTGCTGTAGGGATGATTCTGACTCATGGAGACCCTACAGGATAGGGTAGAACTGCCCCCTAGGGTTTCCAAGGCGGTAATCTTTACGAGGACAGACTGCCAGGTCTTTCTTCTGAGGGCCACTGGTGGGTTCAGACACCAACCTTTTGGTTAGCGGCCAAGTGCTTAACCACTGGGCGACCAGGGATCCATCTCTTGAGACTATAGTAAACTTATTTCCCACAGAACTTTCACCTATGAGCAGCAGTGGACACAGTTAACACCCACCCCCCCCAACTGATACGATGTTCTTGAGTTGGCTTCCAAAATACTACATTTACTTGGTTTTCTTCCTGCCTCACAGGTTGTTCCTTTTCAATCACCTTTGCTGGTTACTGCTTTTCTTTCAGACACTCTAACACAGTGCCCAGGCTTCAATCCTTGTATTTATTTTTTGTAACCTCCCACTCTCTTGGAAGAAGTACAGCCAGAATGTTCCTTAGAAACAAGAATGGTGAGACTTTGCCTCAGGTACTTTGTGTGTGTGTGTGTGTTCTAGGTGAAAGTTTACATCTCAAGGTAATTTCTCATTGAAAAATTTATACACATTATTTTGTGAAATTGGTTGCAATTCCCACAATGCTCCCCCTTTCCGCCTCGGGTTCGCTGTGTCCATTCATCCAGTTCCTGTCCCCTTCTGCCTTCTCATCCTGCTTTTGGACAGGAGCTGCCCTTTTGTCTCCTATATTTGATTGAACTAAGAAGCATGTTCCTCACACGTGTTATTTTTTTTTTTGTACCAAAAAAAAAAAACCAAGCCCACTGCCATTGGGTCGATTCCGACTCAGCAACCCTATAGGACAGAGTAGAACTGCCCCAGAGTTTCCAAGGAGCGCCTGGAGGATTTGAACTGCCGACCTCTTGGTTAGCAGCTGTAGCACTTAACCATTACGCCACCAGGGTTCCCTTTGTTCTATTGGCCTGTCTAATCGTTGCCTGAAAAGTGGGCTTCAGGAATGGTTTCAGTTCTGGGTATGCAGAGCATCAGGGGCTATGGTCTTGGGGGTTCCTCCAGTCTCTGTCAGACCAGTAAGTCTGGTCTTTTTATGTGAAATTTGAATTTTGTTCTACATTTTTCTCCTGCTCCTTCCGAGACTCTCTGTTGCGATCCGTGTCAGAACCGTTATTGGTGGTAGCCAAGCACCATTTATTCTTCTGGTCTTAGGCTGACGGAGTCTCTGGTTCATGTAGTTCTTTAGTTCTTTGGGCTTTTATTTTCCTTGTGTCTTTGGGTTTTTTTTATTCTCCTTTGCTCTGGGTGTGATGGGGCCAACAAATGTATCTTAGCTGCTCACAGGCTTTCAAGACCCCAGACGATACTCACCAAAGTGGGATATAGGACATTTTATTTATAAATGTTGTTATGCCAATTAACCCAGAAGTCCCCCAAGAATATGATCCCCAGGCCTCAGCCCCTGCTATTCTGTCCATCTCACATACTTTGGACATGCTATCAGGAGGAACCAGTTCCTGGAGAAGGATATCATACTTGGTAGAGAGGGTCAGCAAAAAAGAAGAAGACCCTCAACGAGATAGATTGACACAGTGGCTGCAACAATGGGTTCAAGCATAACAACAATTATGAGGATGGCAAAGGACTAGGCAGTGTTTCGTTGTATTGTACACAGCATTGCTATGAATCAGAACTGACTCAACAGAACCTAACGACAACTAGAATATAAGCTTTACAAGGACAGAGATTTTTATTTACTACTATTTTCAAGGGCCTAGACAATGCTTGGCACACAGTTGGTGCTCAACATGTTAAATGAACAATCCTTCCAACACGCAGGTTATCTCCTCTTCTCTTGTTCTCTTCTCCTCCTTCACCACTCACTTTCATGGTCTTTACTAATAACTGCAACCTTTCCATAACCTTCTGTCTACCATCTCCTATTTTTCCAAATTATTACCTTTGGTGGTGCAGCAGTTACACATTTGGCTGCTAACCAAAAGGTAGGTAGTTTGAACTTACCAGCCGTTTTGTGGGAGAAATATGTGGCAGTCTGCTTCTGTAAAGATTTACAGCCTTGGAAATCCCGTGGGGACAGTTTATTCTGTTCTACAGAGTTACTTTGAATTGGAATCGACTTGATGGCAATGGGTTTGGGTTTTTTTTTGGTTTTAGTCCTATACTGCCAACAATTCATCAATCACAGTGGAATCTACAGTAGACTAACCCTACCACATATCCATGCTCTCTTACCACCCTCATTATTGTGTATGGTATGAGGTAGGGGTTCAGGTTCATTTATTTCCACACATATATCTACTTTTTCCAGCAGCATTCATTGAAAAGACCATCCTTTTCCCCACTACACTGCAGTGTACACCTACGTTGTCAGTTAACCATAAGTATGTGTTTCTGGACTGTCTATTCCATACATTGATCTATTTGTCATCTTTGTGCCAATAACACACTGTTTTAATTACTGTAGCTTTATAACAGGTTGTGATATCTGAGTTTGTCCTCTTTGTTCTTTTATAAGATTGCTTTCACTATTCTTGACTATTTGCATTTCCATATAAATTTTAGAATCAACATTTCATTTACACACACACACACACAAACTGCTAAGATTTTTATTGGAATTGCATTGAATCTATACTTATTACTGTACTTAATTTGGGAGAAACCAACAACTTTACTAAGACTTGCGATTCATGATTTACTATACATTTTATCTAAGCCTTGAATTTCTCTCAGTAATATTTTTAAGTTTTCTATATTGAAGTCTTGTATATCTTCTATTACATTTACTTTAATGGTACTGTAAATATTCACATTTTAATTTTTTTCATTGTTAGTATATAGAAATATAATTGATTGTTATATATTGACCTTTTATCTAGCATCCTTGCTACATTCATTCATTATTCTCATTTATTCATAAGTTCTAATCTGTAGTTTTTTAATTGTATTACACAACCATGTTACCAGTGAGTAGTAACAGTTTTATCTTTCTTTCTAATCCCTATAATTTTTATTTCTTTTTCTTGCCCTATTGGAACTACGATGTCAAACAGAAGTAATGATAGTAAATATCTCATTCCTGATACTAAAGGAAAAGCTTTTACCATTATGCATAATGTCAGTTTATCCTTTATCAGGTAAGAGGTTCACTTACAGTCCTAGCTTGCTAAGAATTGTATATATTTATGAAATTCTGTAATTCTCTTTAAAGCCGTTACCAAATTTTGGTAGCAAGATTTTGCTGGCCTCATGAAACAAGCTGGAAAGTGAGGCCCCTTTTTCTATTCCCTGAAATTTGTGAAGACAGGAGTTATTTCTTCCTCAAATGTTTAACAGGATTTACCAGAAGGGCCACTTATGCCTAGAGTTTATTTTGTGGGAAAGTTTTAAATTTTGTATTAAATATATTTAAATAATATATGACTATACAATTTTTACATTGCTTCTTGAATCTATTTTGCTAAATTGTGTCACTCTAAGAATTTGTTCATTCATCTGAATTTTTATTGAAATAAAGATGTTCATAATATCATCTTATTATTTTTTAAGGTTTCTGAAATCGGTAGTAATGGCCTGTTTTTCACTCTTGCTGCTGATTATTTGTGTGTTTGTTCTCTATCTTGTATTTTTTACCAAACTGTTTGGGGTTTATAAATTTTACGAATCTTTACAAACAATTAATTTTTGGCTTTGTTGAATTTATTGCGACTACTTTCAATTTTATTGATTTCTGCTTTTTCTAATCTTGATATTTTTTAAATTTTATTGTGCTTTAGGTGAAAGTTTACAGCTCAAGTTAATTTCCACTCAAAAATTTATATACATACTATTTTGTGACATTGTTTGCAATCGCCATAATGTGACAGCATGCTCCCCCTTTCCACTAGGGTCTCTTGTGTCCATTTACCCACTTCCCTTCCCTTTCTATCTCCTCATCCTGCTTTTGGACAGAAGTTGCCCATTTGGTCTCAAATATTTGGTTGTACTAAGAAGCATGTTCCTCACATGTGTTATTTTTTGTTTTATAGGCCTGTCTAATCTTTGAAAAGTGGGCTTCGGGAATGGTTTCAGTTCTGGGTTAGCAGAGTGTCTGGGGGCTATTGTCGGGGTTCCTCCAGTCTCTGTCAGACCAATAAGCCCCCTACTTCACTAAATATCATGTCCTGTTCCAGTCATGAATCTGAATTCTGTTCTACATTTTTTCTCATTCTGTCTGAGATTTTGCTCTTATCTTTTATTATTTCATTCCTTCTAATTTCTAATTCCTTTTTTTACTTCCTCTTTGACCCATTGTTTATTAAGAACTATACTGCTTAATTTTCTCACTTTTGGGGGATTTTCTAATTACCTTTTTATTACTGATTTCTAGATTAATTCCAGTTGGTCAGAAAATACACTCTGCATGATTTTAATCTTTTGTTAAATATCACAGTATATGATATTTCTAATAAATGTTCCATGTATACTTGAATATAGACATTGCAGCTATTGGGCATAATTTTCTGTGTATGTCAGGGATAGTTTGTTAACCAGGTTGTTCAAATCTCTGCCAAATTTTTGCCCCCTTGTTCTACCAGTTACTAAGAGAAGTATGTTAAAAATCTTCAGCTGTGTTTGTGAATATTTATGTATCTCTTATTAGTTCTGTCAGGTTTTATCTTATGTATAACTCTATTACTGTTGTTGTTATGTGTTGTCATGTTGGTTCCAATTCATAGTGACTCTATTATTAGCTTCGTATATACTTAATATTGTTAGGATGGCTTGTTCAGCTGACCTCCTTATATGATGTAACTCTATTTTTAGTAATGCTTCTTGCCTTCAAGTTTTCATTGTCTGATATTAATATAGTCACATCACCTTTCTTTTGGTTAGTACTTGCTTGGTCTATCTTTTCCTATTCTTTTACTTTCAAACTTTCTGTGCCCTTATATATAAGTTTTGTCTCTTGAACAAAACATAACTTCAGTTATTTTTTTCTTCAGTTTTACTCTTATTAATCGAAGTATTTAGTGCATTAATATTTATGTAGGTACTGATATAGTTCCATTTAATCTACCATTTCCCTATTGTTTTCTATTTCTTCCATTTGTTCTTTGTTCCTTCATTTCTCCTTTACTGAATTAACCAAATTCTTAGCTATTCCATTTATCCTTCTATTGGCTTATTAGTTATATATTTTTCCATTATACTTTAATGGTTACTCTAGATATTTCAAAATGCATTGACTTATTAAAGTTTACCTTAAATTAAGAACTTTCACCTCTTCCTGCCAGGACCTTAAAACAATTTATTCCCCTCCCCGCCCCCGCTCAATTCTTAGGCTATGCTGTGAATTATTTTAACTCTAGACAGACAGATAGACAAATAGAAAGACAGATGTCACTGAGCAGACTACGAATCACAATGACTTTATACACAACAGAACAAAATGTTCCCAGGTCCTGTGTCATTCTCACGATTGCCACCATGTTTGAGTCCATTGTTGCAGCTATTGCATTGTGCCAACACGTCTCACTGAGAATTTGCTCACTTTGCTGGCTCTCTACTTCACTAAATATCATGTCCTATTCCAGTAATTGATCCCTCCTGATGACATATCCAAAGCAACCGAATCAAACAATGTTCTGTTGTGATCCACAACATTTTTACTGGATAATTTTCTAAAGTAGAGCGTCAGGTCTTTCTTCCTAGTCAATCTTAGTCTGGAAGCTCCATTGAAACTGGTCTACCGTGGGTGACCCTGCTGGTATTTGAAAAAACAGTGGCATAGTTTCCAGTATCACAACAACATGGAAGCCACCACTGTCACACAAACTGACAGATGGGTGGTGGATTTTAAGGCTATATCGTCTAAATTCCACAAGATATTATTATTGTTTAATGCAGTCAATATTAATTTCTATTTACCCACACATTGATCTTTTCCTTTGCAATTCCTTCATTTATGTTTCTGTGTTTTCATCTGGGATCAAATTTCCTCTGGCTGAAAAACTCCTTTAAGGGTTTCCTTTAATACAGGTCTGCTAACAAAGAAGTCTCACAGCTTTGGTATGTCTAAAAATGTGTATTTCTTCTTTTTATTTTTATTTATTTCTTTATTGTATTTTAGATGAAGGTTTACAGAACAAACTAGCTTCTCATTAAACAATTAGTACACATATTGTTTTATGACATTGGTTATCAACCCCACGACATGACAACACTCTCCCTTCTTGACCTTGGGTTCCCTATTACCAGCTTCCCTGTCCCCTCCTGCCTTCTAGTTCTTTCCCCTGGGCTGGTGTGTTCCTTTAGTCTCGTTCTGTCTTGTTCTTATTTTTAAAGAATATTATTTGCTTGGTATAAATTTCTAAACAATTATTTTCTTCCAGCACTTTAAATATATTTGTCTTTGTCTCTGGCCTACAATGTTTCCTTTGTGAAAATTCAGCTTTATGTTTTACTGATACACCTCTGAAGGTAATGGTCTTTTTCTCCCTCTCTGGCTGCTTTAAAGATTTTGTCTTTGGTTTTCAGTAGTTTGACAATATTGTGCCTAGTTGGATTTTTGTTTGTTTTTATTTTTGTTTGTATCTATCCACTTGAGGTTCACTAAGCTTCTTCAATCTGCAGTTTGATGGCTTTTATCAATTTTGGATAATTTCCAGGAAACATGTATTCAATTACTTCTGCTCTTTCTCTTCAGTATTTCTGGGACTCTAATTATGCATATGCTAGATTGTTGTCACTCTTCTTCTACGTCTCTTACAGTCTTTTCTGCATTTTTCCCACCCTTCCTTACCTTTGTGCTTCAATTTGGATATTTTCTAATGTTCTCTTTTCTGGTTCAGTAATCCTGTCATTTCCTGAAATTTACTATTAAACTCATCTACTGAGCTCTTAAAATCAGTTATTGTAATTTTGGGAGTTTTAAAGTTTAATTTTCTAACGAAATTTTTCTTTTTATCTATTTTCTTGAACACATTAATTATAGCTATCGAAAAATCCATACCTGATAATTCCACTATCAGGGTCACATATGCTGTTATTACTACTCTGTTTTTTTCTCTTTCTTTTTTGGTTATGTGGTCTTATCTCTTGGTATGCCAAGTAATTTCTTTTTCTTTCCTTTTTCTTTTTATATTGTGCTTTAAGTGAAAGTTTACAGTTCAAGTTAGTTTCTCATACAAAAATTTACACACACATTGTTAAGTGACCCTAGTTGCTCTCTCTATAACATGCTCTCTAATTGCTCCTTCCCACCCTGGATTTTCCGCATCCATTCAACCAGCTCCTGTCCCTTTCTGCCTTCTCATCTCGCCTCCAGACAGAAGCTGCCCATTTAGTCTCACGTATCTACTTGAGCTAAGAAGCACATTCCTCACGAGTATCTTTTTATGTCTTATAGTCCAGTCTAATCTTTGTCTGAAGAGTTGGCTTCAGGAATGGTTTTAGTTTTGAGCTAACAGACAGTCCAGGGGCCGTGTCTTCCTGGGTCCCTCCAGTCTCAGTCAGACCATTAAGGCTAGTCTTTTTACTAGAATTTGAGTTCTGCACCCCACTTTTCTCCTGCTCCATTATGGACTCTCTGATGTGTTCTCTGTCAGGGCAGGTATTGGTGTTTGCCAGGCACCATCTAGTACTATTGGTCTCAGGCTGATGCAGTCTCTGGTTTAAGTGGCCCTTTCTGTCTCCTGGGCTAATACTTTCCTTGTGTCTTTGGTGTTCTTCATTCTCCCTTCTCCACCTCGGTTGGGACCAATTGATGCATCTAGATGGCTGCCTGCTAGCTTTTAAAACCCCAGACGCCACTCACCAAAGTGGGACACACGAACATTTTCTTAATAACCTTTGTTATGCCAATTAACCTAGATGTCCCCTGAAACCATGGTCTCCAGAGCCCCGACCCTGCTACTCTGTCCCTTGAACTGTTTGGTTGTATTCAGGAAACTTAGCTTTTGGTTTGATCCAGCTGTGCTGGCTTCTCTTGTATTGTGTGTTGTCCTTCCCTTCACCTAAAATAATTCTTCTTTATTATCTGGTTAGTGCATACCCCTCTCCCTCCTTCCACACCCTCACAGCCATCAAAGAATGTTTTCTTCTGTGCTTAAATATTTTCTTGAGCTCTTACTATAGTGTTTTCATATAATATTTGTCCTTTTGTGACTGACTAATCTCACTCAGCATAATGCCTTCCAGATTCATCCATGTTATGAGATGTTTAGCGAATTCATCCTTGTTCTTTATCACTGTGTAGTATTCCATTGTGTGACTACATCATAATTTGTTTATCCAGTCATCCATTGATGGACACCGAGGTTTCCTCCATCTTTCTGCTGCAGTGACCATGGGTGTGCACATATTTATTCGTGTGATGGCTCTTATTCATCTGGGATATATTCCAAGGAGTGGGATTGCTGGACCATATGGTAGTTCTATTTTTAGCTTTTTAAGGAAGCGCCAAATCGATTTCCAAAGTGGTTATTCCATTTTACATTCCTGCCAGCAGTGTGTAAGTGTTCCAGTTTCTCCACGACCACTCCAACATTTATTATTTTCTGTTTTTTGGATCAATGGTAACCTTGTTGGGATGAGATGATATCACATTGTAGTTTTGATTTGCATTTCTCTAATGGCAAAAGATCGTGAACATTTCCTCATGTATCTGTTAGCCACCTGAATGTCTTCTTTGGTGAGGTGCCTGTTCATATCCTTTGCCCATTTTTTAATTGGGTTATTTGTCTTTTTATTCTTGAGATTTTGCAGTATCTTGTAGATTTTAGAGAATAGACCCTGATCGGATTTGTTGCAGCCAACAATTTTTTCCCAGCCTGTACGCTGTCTTTCTACACTTTTGGTGAAGTCTTTGGATGAGCATAAGTGTTTGGTTTTTAGGAGCTCCCAGTTATTTAACCTAGTTTCTTTTCTGGTGTTTGTGCATTTTTAGTTATGCTTTGTATTCTGTTTATGCCATGTATTAGGGCTCTTAGCATTGTTCCTTTTTTTCCTTCCATGATTTTTATCATTTTAGATTTTATATTTAGGTCTTTGATCAATTTTGAGTTAGTTTTTGTGCATGGTGAGGTATGGATCTTCTTTCATATTGTGCAGATGTATATTCAGTTATGCCAGCACCATTTGTTAAAGAGACTGTCTTTTCCCCATTTAACAGCATTTGGGCATTTGTCAAATACCAGCTGCTCACAGGTAGATGAATTCACGTCTGGATTCTCAATTTTGGCCAATTGGTCTATGCATCTATTGATGTACCAATACCAGGCTGCTTTGACTACCATGGTGGAGTAACCCATTACCCATTGCCGTTGAGTTGATTCTGACTCATAGGACCCTATAGGACAGAGTAGAACTTGCCCCATAGAGTTTCCAAGGAACACCTGGTGAATTCAAACTGCCGACCTTTTGGTTACCAGCCATGGCACTTTTAACCACTATGCCACCAGGGTTTCCAGTGGTGGCATAACAGGTTCTAAAATCAGGTAGTGTGAGCATTCCCACTTTGTTCTTCTTCAGCAATGCTTTACTTATCCAGGGCCTCCTCTTTTTCCATATGAAGTCGGTGATATGTTTCTCCATCCCATTAAAAAATGCCATTGGAATTTGAATCAAGATTGCATTGTATCCGTAGATCGCTTTGGGTAGAATTGACATTTTCACAATGTTGAGTCTTCCTATTCATGAGCAAGGTATGTTTTTCCACTTATGTAAGTCTCTTTTGGTTTCTTGCAGTAGTGTCTTGTAGTTTTCTGCGTATAGGTCGTTTACGTCTCTCGTTAGATTTATTCCTAAGTATTTTATCTTCTTGGGAGCTACTGTAAATGGTATTGATTTGGTGATTTCCTCTTCAAAGTTCTCTTTGTTGGTGTAGCGGAATCCAACTGATTTTTGTATGTTTATCTTGTATCCTGATACTTTACTAAAATCTTCTATTAGTTCCAGTAGTTTTCTTGTGGATACTTTGGTGTTTTCCGTGTATTAAATCACATCACCTGCAATTAGAGATACTTGTACTTCTTCTTTACCAACTTAAAAAAAAACTTAGATGCCCTTTATTTCTTTTTCTAGCCTCACTGCTCTGGCTAGGACCTCCAACACAATGCTGAATAAGGGGAGACAAAAGGCATCTTTGTCTGGTTCTCATTCTCAAAGCCAATGCTTTCAGACTCTCTCCATTTACGGTGACATTGGCTGTTCGTTTTGTATAAATGCCCTTTATTATGCTGAGGAATTTCCCTTCTATTCCTGTTTTGCTGAGATTTTTAATCATGAATAGGTGTTAGACTTTGTCAGATGCTTTTTCTGCATCAATTGAAAAGATTGTGTGGTTCCTGTCTTTTATTTAAGTGATGGATTATATTGATTTTCTAATGTTGAACCATCCCTGCACACCTGGTGTGAATTCCACTTGGTCATAGTGAATTATTATTATTATTTTGATACGTTGGTGAATTCTATCAGCTTGAATTTTGTTGAGGATTTTTGCGCTGAAGTTCACGAGGGATGTTGGTCCGTAATTTTCCTTTTTTGTGGTGTCTTTACCTGGTTTCAGTATCAGGGTTATGCTAGCTTTACAGAATAAGTTTGGGATTTCCACCCTTTTTCTATGCTCTGAAATACCTTTAATAGTCGTGGTGTTAAGCCTTCTCCGAAAGTTTGGCAGAATTTGCCAGTGAAACCGTCAGGGCCAAGGCTTTTTTTTTTCTTTCTTTTGAAGTTTTTAAATTACCTTTTCAATCTCTTCATTTGTTATATGTTTATTTAGTTGTTTTACCTCTGTTTATGTTAGTTTAGGTACATAGTGTATTTCTAGAAACTTCTCCATTCCTTCTAGGTTTTCAAATCTGTTAGAATACAATTTTTCATAGTATTCCGCTATGATTCTTTTAATTTCATCTGGGTCTGTTGTTATATTGCCCGTCTCATTTCTTATTTCGGTTATTTGCTTCCTCTCCTGTTTTTCTTTTGTCAGTTTGGACAATGGTTTATCAATTTTGGTGATCTTTTCAAAGAACCAGTTTTGAGTCTTGTTAACACTTTCAATTGCTCTTCTATTCTCTATTTCGTTTAATTCTGCTCTAATTTTTATTATTTCCTTTCTTCTGGTGCCTGAGGGCTTCTTTTGCTGCTCTCTTTCTATTTGTTCAAGTTGTAGGGCTAATGATTTTATTTTGGCCCTTTCTTCTTTTTGGATATGTGCATTTGTTGCTCTAAACTGACCTCCGAGCACTGCTTTTCTGTGTCCCAAAGGTTCTGGTAGGAAGTGTTTTCATTCTCATTTGATTCTGTGAATTTCTTTATTCTGTCCTTAATTTCTTCTATAACCCAGTAGTTTTTGAGCAAGGTATTGTTCAGTTTTCATGTGTTTGATTTTTTTTTTCCTTGCTTTTTCTGTTACTGATTTCTACTTTTTTGGCTTTATGGTCAGGAAAGATGCTTTGTAATATTTCAGTGCTTTGAATTTTGTTAAGTTTTGCTTTACAGCCTAATATGTGGCCTATTCTGGAGACTGTTCCATGTGCATTGGAAAAGAAAGTATATTTGGCTGTTGTTGGGTGGGAGTGTTCTGTATATGTCTATGAGGTCAAACTGGTTGACTGTGGCATTTAGATCTTCCATGTCATTGTTGACTTATTTCTGGATGTTCTGTCCTTCACCGAAAGTGGTGTGTTGAAGTCTCCTACTATTATTGTGGGCGTGTCTATCTCTCTTTTCAATGCTGTTAGAGTTTGTTTTATGTATTTTGGAGCCCTGTCCTTGACTGCTAAGGATTTATTACAGTTATGTCCTCCTGGTGTATTGACCCTTAAATCATTAATATAGTGTCCTTTCTTCTTTATCCTTTGTGGTTGATTTTACTTTAAAGTCTACTTTTTCAGAGATTAATATTGCCACTCCTGCTCTTTTTTGGTTGTTGATTGCCTGATATATATTTTGCATCCTTTGAGTTTTACTTTGTTTATGTCTTTAAGGTGTGTCTCTTATAGGCAGCATATACACGGATTGTGTTTTTTTTATCCATTCTGCCACTCTCTCTTTATTGGTTCATTTGGTCCATTTACATTCAGCATAATTATTGATAGGTATGAGTTTAGTGCTGTCAGTTTGATGTCTTTTTTGTGTGTGTGTTGTTGACAGTTTCTTTGTTCCATTTAATTTTCTGTGCTGAGTCATTTTTTTCTATGTATTTTCTTTTCATCGCTGTTGATTTTGTATTTGCTGAGTCTTCATGTTTTTCTTGTTTTTTATTTTGATGTTCGTGATTGCTAGTTTCCTTTGTGGTTACCTTAATATTTACCCCTTTATCTAAGTTTGAACCAATCTTTTATTTCTTTATATCACTTTGAATTCTTCTCCACATGAAAGACCTGTTAGTACTTTTTTTAGTCCCTCTTTTTTCATTTAATTTTGTCATCTTTTACATATTGACGTCTCTGTTTCCCTATTTTGGGTGTTTTAGCTTTGATTTATTTTTGTTACCTCTCTATCTGGGTTGACATCTGGTTGCTCTGTCCTGTGTTCTAGTCTTGGGTTATTATCTGATGTTATTGATTGTCTAAACAGTGGAATCCCTTTAGTATTTCTTGTAATTTTGGTTTGGCTTTTGCAAATTCCCTAAACTTCTGTTTATCTGGAAATGTCCTAATTTCACCATCATATTTGAGTTTTGCTGGATATATAATTCTTGGCTGGCATTTTTTTCCCTTCAAGGCTTTATATATGTCATCCCATTGCTCTCTTGCCTGCATGGTTTCTGCTGAGTAGTCCAGGCTTATTCTTACTGACCCTCCTTTGTAGATGACTTTCTGTTTATCCCTAACTGCTCCTAAAATTCTCTATTTTTGGCTTTGGCTATTTAGATTATACTATGTCTTGGTGTCTTTCTTTTCGGGTCTACCTTGTGTGGGGTTTGATGAGCATTTGGGATAGATATCTTCTCATCTTTTGCAATATTGGGCAAGTTTTCTGCCACCAAATTTTCAACAACTCTCTGTTTTTCTGTTATCCCTCCATGTTCTGGTACTCCAATCACTCATAGGTTATTCCTCTTCATAAGAGTCCCACATAATTCTTAGGGTTTCTTCATTTTTTAAAATTCTTTTATCTGATTTTTCCTCAAATAAGTTGGTGTCAAATGCTTATCTTTAATCTCACTAATTATGACTTCCATTTCCTCAATTCTGCTCCTTTGACTTTCTAAGGTATATTAAAACTCCATAATACCTTTAGCAAATTTCCCAGTACACCTACCTTTGCTTAAGGGCCTGATTCCGGCCCTTTTGACGGTGTGAGGCTGTTACAAAATCCATGAAAATTCCACAGATAGGGGCTTTGGGAGGGGACTTGTTTGCATCTGTATAAAATAGAAATGTTATTTTTGTGAAAAACTGGTATATTTCTTTTAAACAAAAAAAATCAAGAGTAATACAATTAGAAGCATACACAGCAATCATATTCAATAAACTCTTCACTGGAAACAAATGATAAAAATCTTCCACAAGCATTTTAGAGGCCTGTTTCTCCTAATTTCTGCTAAAGTTTTCAGGTAACAAGGCAAATATTTACTGATTATCTATTGCATGTGTCTATTAGAGTTTAGAAATACTTAAGAATTACTTAAGATGCAGTCCTGGCCCCACTTCCCCAAAAAAGATTATAACCTAATAAAGGAATTGGAGCACAAATATACAAAATAGCTGAAAAATAAAAACAATGTAAATTAATACCAAATCCATTATTAAATATATCAAAAAGTACAAAACAAAGGACCTTTTAAGTCAGATAATTATCTGACTGACTTAAAAGTTTCCATCTACCATGAACAAGTCTATGCACTATCATTAAAATATATTAAAGGGTTATCTCCTGATAGATGACAAGTGTTCCTCAATGCACCTCTTTCTCTTCTGAGCACTTGTGCAATTTCTTGCATGTATTTATCCATATATTTATTTGTTTACATATTTTTTCAATTGCATCTGAATCTGTCTTCTTGTTTCTTTTGGATTTCTGTTTGAATTTAACAAAAGCAGAATAAACACTCCTACCATCTTACAGTTTTTATAAAGCTTTTATAACCCTCAGAACACTTTCACATGTGTTATCTCATTTGATCCTCACAACAAATCCATGAAGCAAGCGAAGCAGAGGCGTGTGGTACAGTGGAAAGTATGCCAGATTTTGAGTTAGAAGATCTGATTTCAAGTCCCAGTAGTGCCAATTACTTGCTTTATGACTGTGAGAAAGTTATTTTATCTCTGTGCCTCCATTTTTTCATTGACAAAACATCTTCCCTACAGTACCATTATGAGGATTAAACCAGGTCATGTATATAAAAAGAATTCTACTAACTGTAAAATACCAGGTAAATATTAATAAAGGTTATTGTTCCAGCTTTAAAAATGAGGGACCTGGTAGACTTGTTTAAAGTCACAGAATTAAGATTAGAATAAAGACATTCCTAGACCAGAGCTCTCCACCTCTGTGCCAATAAATACTATTGACTGACCAAGTAAACAATTTACCTTTCACAGGTGTATGAACTCTTTCAAACACCATGGTGTAACTCTAGTGCACTGGAAAAAGTTATTTATCAAATGGCTTCCTATTGCCCTGAAAAAGGATAAGGAGTACAGTTCATAACCAAACAGCTTAATCATCACAGGAAGCAGGCAGGTATTTTACACAAAATAACAGCATAATGTCTAAAGGTAGCCGAGTAAGATAAAGAAAACTAATACCGTCTATAACCTACTAGATAATGATGATGATAATAATAATAATACTTAATATATATTAGTGCTTAGTATCTGCCTGGCACTCTTTTAAGCACTTTACATGTGCTAACTTATTTAATTAATCCTCACAATAACCATAAGAAAGTCTTATCCTTATTTTACAGGTAAGGAAACTGAGGCACAGAGAGGTTAAGTAACTTCCCATGGTCACAAATAATAGAGCCAGAATTTGAAAACAGTCTGACTCCAGAGCCTGCACTATTAACCACTACTCTGTGTTATCACAGTCTAGCTCAACATTAAATAGGGCGGAGTAGCTCTATCTCTTTAATAGTGTATAATTCTTTCAAATGAAACAATACCAAAAAGTAATATCTTATGTCTGGGATTGTAAATTCTAATCTTTTACAAGGATATAATGCAAACCATAAATGTGGGAAGTGAATAATGAAAATAGGTTATACGATGCTAAGAAAGAGGGGAACATTAAGAATAAAATTTTGGGAGGGGGAGTCAAAAGCACTATAGACAGAAACACCATGCTGCCCCTCTGCAGCAAAGACCCGAAAAACTAAGTAAAATACATGCAAACGTCAATCCTGGAACCCTAAGCACCAAATGAAGGAATAAAGAACTCAATCAAGCACCAAATGGAATAAGAAACTGAGAGAAAACAGAGAAAGAGGAGAGCTACAGAGTGGAGGTCCCATATCAGCTAACATGGCCAGATTTGCCATCTTGGACTTCAGCCACTGAAGAGTGCAGACAGGGAGTACAGAAAGCCAACTCCACGGAGCTCCCAGCAGAAGACAAAGCATCCGGTAAGCAGGAAGACAGTCTTTCCCATTCCACACCTTTCTTCCCTCTATATGGTCCCTGCTGTTTGCCAACGTGCCAGTCGCACAGCTGGAGAGACACTAGCTCACTGCAACCAGGGCCCGCCCCGCCCCCATCAGCCAGCCCCTTCAGCACCATTTCTTTTTTGTTTGTATCATGGTATTGCTTTTTTGGCTTTTTTGTTGTTGTTGCTTCTTTCTTTCTCTCTCCCTTCGTCCTTTCCCCGGCCCAGCCAGCCTATGTGCCATCCCCTTCCCTTCTTAACAGGCTGTAATTGTTTGGTTTGTTTTCTCTTTTTCTTTTCTTCTTTTTCCTGTGTTTTTCTCTCTCCTTTCCTTTCTCCCGCCAACCCAGCCCTGTGCACCAACCCTTCTGGAGAAGCCATGCAGAACAGTTCAGTTGGAGAGTCACTGAGCATGTCATCCCTGGATCTACATCACTGTCACTGACCAGCTCCCTCAGTGTCATTTTATTTATTAATTTATTGTTTGGTTGGTTTTTTTGTTTGTTTTCATCTTTTTTATTATTGTTTCTATTCTCTCTCTTCCTTTTTCCTTTCCCTTCTTCCATCCACCTAGCATGCTGTGCCACCCCCAACTTCTTGGTGGGCTGTGCTGTACCACTTGGCTGGAGACCCTTTGGCACACAACATCTCAGGGTCTGCACCGACCACACAGGCCAGCTCTGTCAGTGCCATATTTTTTATTTTTCTTTATTTTTTTCCCTTCTCCTTTTCCTTTTCCCTCCCACCTAGGCCCTACACTGCCTCTGCCCCTTCCTAACAGTTCATGTGTTGTCAGCCAGTGAAAGAAATGTCAGCTTGCTGCCACCCCAATTCTGCCCTGTCCCCAACAGCCGGTGCACTCATTTCTTTTTTGGTGTTGTTATTATTTATTTATTTACTCTTTCCTTTCCTTTCTCCCACCCACCTACCTAGTCCCATGCACCACCCACATTGCTTCTCAACAGGTTGAGCCACACCAATCAGCTAATGGGCCACCAGCACACGGCCTCACCAGTCTGACCCACGCCCACCTACCAAATCCATTTTATTTACTTTTTTCTTGTTTCTTTACTTCATTTTTTGCCTTTTCTTTTTTCTTTTGCCTTTTTTTCTCTCTCTTCTTTTCCTTCTTTTAACCACTTGCTTAGCTCCGCACTTCACATCCTCTCCCTTCCCTCCTGCCTACATACACCATGTGCTGAGTGCCACACTCCCAAGTGGTACCAAAGCAGTCCCCCAGACCCTGCTCTGCACTGCCCCCAAAACCCGCTCCATCACCCCACGTTCACGACACAAACAACTCATCCCTGTCCCTCCATCTCCGCTGGACCCAACCTGCTGCACCATAGCTGAGTGACCAGCCCTGCCCACCAGGACAAAATGGTAGGAAGTATGCCCATAGTAGAGCAAGCAACAAAACACACCCAGCCTACCAGCATAACCAAATAAAACAAAAAAAGGTGATGAAATAATCAGATCTACAATCAATAAATGAAGAAAATAATTCCTGAATGCCTTGGAGACAGCAGACAATATCAAAACATACAAAAAAATAGGAGGCTGGCTCCAGAAAGCAACCAAAATAAAACAACAGGTGACCTTCTGCTAGAAGAAAAGGCACTGGAACTACATGATAGGGAATTCAGAATTCTAATATTCAAGGTTTTCCAACAGATTAAGGAAAATGTAGACAAAAATAAGGAAAACATAGACAAAATCACGGAAAAGACAGACATAACAATGGAAGAAATCAGGAAAGTAATTCAGGAGTAAAATACCAAAATAAATAAACAACTAGAAATCCTACAAAAACAACAATTAGAAATCCAAAAGATAAAGAACAAGATTTCAGAAATGGATGGGGCAATAGAATGTTTTAGGAGCAAATTTGAAACAATGGAAGACAGGATCAGCAAAACTGAAGACAAATACTTGGATACCACTTTGAGGAAACATCAGAGAAAAGAACAAAGAAAAATGATGAAACCCTGAGAATGATGTGGAATACAATCAAAAGCAAAAATCTGCATGTGATCCGAGTTCCAGAACAGGGTGAGAACACGGAAAACACAGAGAGGATCATTGAAGATTTGCTGACAGAAAACTCCTCTAACATCATCAAAGACAAAAAGGCAACCATCCAAGAAGCTCAATGATCCAGTAAAGGATAGGTCACAGAAGAAAAACACCAAGACATAATAATCACACTAGCTAAAACTAAAGACAAAGGAAGAATCCTGAAAGCAGCTCGAGAAAAATGATAAGACACAAACAGGAAACAATAGACTAAGCTCTGATTACTAGGCAGAAACCATGCAGGCAAGAAGGCAATGGGATGATAATATATAAAATCTTGAAAGAAAAAAATTACCAACCAAGAATAATATATGCTGCAAAATGCTCCTTCAAATATGATGGTGAATTAGGACATTTGCAGATAAACAGAAATTAAGGGAATACATAAAAACCAAACCAAGCTTACAAGAATTATTTGACATAGTCCTTCGGTTTGAGAACGAACAGCGTTAGACAACAACCTGAGTCTAGCATATAAGACTGCATCAGCCAGATAACAACCTAGAAAATGAACTCTCAAGGATAAAACAAAAATAAAAAATTAACAACAGGGAACCAGAGACTTCAATCTATAAATGACAACAACACCAGAAAAATAAAAGAGGGAATAAACAGTGTAGATACAGAACTTTCAAATGGAGAAGAAGTCAAGGCTTTATCAAATAATAAAAGACTGGTTTAAACTTAGGAAGATAGGGGTTAATTTCAAGGTAACCACAGAGAAACTAACAAACCTACTCATCCAAATAAAGAAGAAAATCATAAAGTCTCAATAAACACAAAATCTACAAAAACGAAAGAAAAAAAATCACAAACAAAAGTAATTCAACGCAGAGGAGTAAGAGGAACAAAAAATTTCAGCACCACAAAAAAAGCACTAGAAAATGACAGCAATAAACTCACACCTATCAGTAATCACACTGAATGGAAATGGCTTAAATGCACCCATAAAGAGACACAGAGTAACAGAATGGATTCAGAAAACAAGATCCATCACTGTGCTGTCTAAAAGAGACACATCTTAGAAACAAAGACATAAATTTATTAAAAATCAAAGGATGAAAAAAATATATATCAAGGAAACAACAACCAAAACAGAGCAGAAATGACAATACTAATCTCTGATAAAACACACTTTAAAATAAAATCCACTATAAAGGACAAAGAAGGGCATTATATAATGATTAAAGGGACAATTCACCATGAAAACATAACCATAATAAATATCTACGCAGCCAACGAAATGGCTTCAAAATACATAAAACAAACTCTAACAGCACTGAAAAGAGAAATTGATAGTTCCAAAATAATAGTAGGAGAGTTCAACACATCACTCTTGGTAAAGGACAGAACACCTAGAGAGAAACCCACAAAAAAAAACAAAAAAACACAAGCTCATCTCAATCAATGCAGAAAAGTCATTCAAAAAAGTCCAACAGCCATTCCTGGTAAAAAGTCTCAATAAAATAAGTATAGAAGGGAAATTCCTCAACATAATAAATGACATCTTTTTTTATACGAAACCAACAGCCAACATCATTCTTAATGGAGAGAGGCTGAAAACATTCCCCCTGAGAAAAGGTACAAGACAGGGATGCCCTTTATCACCACCCTTATTTAACACCGTGCTGGAAGTCCTAGCTAGAGCAATAAGGCAAGGAAAAGAAATAAAAAGGCATCCAAATTGGTAGGTAAGAAGTAAAACTGTCATTATTTGCAGATGATTTGATACTATACACAGAAAACCCAAAAGACTCCATGAGAAAACTACTGAAACTAACAGAAAGATTCAGCAGAGTAGCAGGATACAAGATAAGCATACAAAAATCAGTTGGATTCCTATACACCAATAAAGATAACTACGAAAAGGAAACCAGGAAAACAATATCATTTATAATAGCCCCTAAAAAAATAAAATACTTAGGAATAAATCTAACCAGGGATGTAAAAGACCTATGCAAAGAAAACTACAAAACACTACTGCAAGAAGTCAAAAGAGAAAAAGAAAAAAAAAAAGAAACCAAGAGACCTACATAAATGGAAAAACATACCATACTCATCAATAGGCAGACTTAACATTGTGAAAATGTCAGTTCTACCCAAAGCAATCTACAAATACAATGCAGTCCTGACCCAAATACCAACAGCATTCTTTAAAGAGATGTAAAAATTAATCATTAACTTTATATGGAAAGGAAGAGGCACAGATAAGTAAAGCAGTATTGAAGCAGAAGAATAAAGTAGGAGGACATGCCCTACCTGAACTCAGAACTTACTACACAGCTACAGTAGTAAAAACAGCCTGGTACCGGTACAACCACAGATACGTTGACCAATGGAACAGAACTGAGAACCCACCTATGGTCGGTCACTTGATCTTCAACAAAGGTCCAAAGTCCAACAAACAGGGAAAACACTATCTTTTTAACAAATGGTGCTGGCAAAACTGGATGTTCATCTGCAAAAAAATGAAACAGGGCCCATACCTCACACCACTCACAGAAACTAATTCAAAATGGATCAAAGACCTAAATACAAAACCAAAAACTATAAAAATCATAGAAGAAAAAATAGGGTCAACTCTAGAGGCCCTGTTATACGGCATTAACAGGGTACAAACCATAACTAATGACACACAAACAATAGAAGACAAGCTAAATAACTGGGGTCTTCTAAAAATTAAACATTTATGCTCATCAAAAGACTTCAGCAAAAGAGTAAAAAGAGAACCTACAGACTGGCAAAAAATGTTTGGCTATGACAAATCCAATGAAGCTCTCATCTCTGAAATGTATAGGAAAGTCCAATACCTCTACAACAAAAGACAAATAATTCATTTAAGAAATGGGCAAAGGATATGAACAGACACTTCACCCAAGAAGACATTCAAGCAGCTAACAGATACATGAGGAAATGCTTGAGATCACTAGCCATTAGAGAAATGCGAATCAAAACCACAATGAGGTACAATCTTATCCAAACATTACCGGCATGAATCAAAAAAAAAAAAAAAACCCAGAAAATAACAAATGTTGGAGAGGCCTCAAGGAGATTGGAACTTTTATGCACTGCTGGTGGAAATTCAAAAAGGTACAACCATTTTGGAAAATGATATGGCACTTTCCTAAAAAGCTAGAAATAGAAATACCATATGATCGATCATCCCACTCCTAGGAATATATCCTAGAGATATAAGAGCTATCACACAAATAGACATATGTATATCCATGTTCATTGCAGCATTGTTCACAATAGCAAAAAGATGGAAACAACTGGGAAGGCCAACACAACTTGTCCAAGGCAAGGTCACAGAAGCACCATAGACACATCCAAACTCTGTGAGGGACCAAATTACTGGGCTAAGGGCTATGGGGACCATGGTATCAGGGAACATCTAGCTCAACTGGCATCACATAGTTTATAAAGAAAATGTTCTACATTCCACTTTGGTGAGTAGCATCTGGGGTCTTAAAAGCTCATGAGTGGCCATCTAAGATACTCCACTGGTCTTACCCTGTCTGGACGAAGGGAGAATGAAGAAAACCAAAGAGACAAGGGAAAGATTAGTCCAAAAGACTAACAGACCACAAGTACTACAGCCTCCACCAGGGTGAGTCCAGCACAACCAGATGGTGCATGGCTACCACTACTGACTGCTTGGACAGAGATCACAAAAGAGAGTCCTGGGCAGAGCTGGAGAAAAACATAGAACAAAATTCTAACTCTCACACACACACAAAAAAGACCAGACTTACTGGTCTGACAGGGACTGGAGAAACCCTAAGTGTATGGCCCCCCAACACCCTTATAGCTCAGTAATGAGTCATTCCTGAGGTTCACCTTTCAGACAAAGATTAGGGAGGCCCATAAAGCAGAACAATACTAAATGGGCACTCCAGCCCAGGGGCAAGGAACAGAATGCAGGAGGGTACAGGAAAGCTGGTAGCAGGGAATCCAAGGTTAAGAAGGGGAGGGTGTTCACAGGTCGTGGGGTTGGCAAAACAATGTCACAAAACAATGTGTATTAACTGTTAATGAGAAACTAGTTTGCCCTGTAACCTTTCATCTGAAGTACAATTAAAAATTAAAAAAAAAAAAAATTGCAAACTTCTCAGCAACTCAAGAACAGGCTAGCTTTGAATGTTGTCATGTAAATTCTATTTATTGGAGGCACACAGAACCTCCCTGTGCCCTTTGCTATTAAGCAGTGAAATATCTTGGCTCAAAAGAAGTTTTCTCAGCTATAAATTTAAACAATATTCCATGCATCGATACTCCCCAGCTATGTTTTGTTATTTCTGTAGCAGGCACAAAATATGAGGGTAATAATCATTTTGTCAAACCTTCAGTTGTATTATTACATTAATTAGTAACTGTAATTACTAATAGTTATAACTAACATAACTATTATAACAATTATAATCTTTAATGGCTGATATTCTACTAGATGATTTATTTTAATATACTATATTATTTACTATTTTTAATATTGCAGCTATTTTACCTTTAGTGCTATTTTTTAGTGCTAATTTTTTTTATTGATGTCACTTTGAGGACTAAGGTGCATCTGACCTAAGGCAGATATTTTTAATCTGGCTTGACTGAGGAAGGTTGAAGAATTGATGTTTTTGAATTATGGTGTCGGCGAAGAATATTGAATATACCATGGACTGCCAGAAGAACAAACAAATCTGTCTTGGAAGCGGTATAGTCAGAGTGCTTTGGACATGTTATCAGGAGGGACTAGTCCCTGGACAACATCATGCTTGGTAAAGTAGAGGGTCTGTGAAAAAGAGGAAGACCCTCAGCGAGACGGATTGACACAGCGGCTACAACAGTGGGCTCAAACACGGCAATGATTGTGAGGGTGGCGTAGGACCAGGCAGTGTTCCGTTTTGTTGTACATTGGGTCTCTATGAGTTGGAACCAACTTGATGGCATCTAACAATAATTTTTTAATCAAATTGTCATAGTTTTCCCTTTAAGTGATTTTAAAAGATTTACTCCTATTCATACAAGTAACTTCATTGCATCTAGATGCCAAGATTTTCTTGAGCAAAAACACTTCTAATTCCATAAAGAAAATCCCTGGCAAAGGATTTAGTTACAAGTATTTATTTATTTTATTCATTATAACACACTTTGTTGGCTATATTTTAAATCTTTAAGAAAATGCTGTCCCATTTGGTACTATTAACCTGTCTCAAGAGGTACTCTTATCTGCTGCCTTCACATTTCTGACCTTCCGACTGCCAACAATGACTACTCCTTTATGGAAACTCAATGAGGTCACACTCTGAGACTAAGCAAGAGACGAACAACAGAGGTAAAAATGAACATTACTGAGCACTTAGGATTGTTGATAGGCTACATAACTCCTTCTGGAATGACAAAAGGAGCCCTGGTGATCCAACGGTTAAGCACTTGGCTGCTAACCAAAAGATTAGTGATTCAAACCCACCTAGCAGCTACACAGGAGAAAGACCTGGCAATCTGCTTCTGTAAAGAAGCACAGCCTTCTGTAAAGATTACAGCCTAGAAAACCCTATGGGGCGGTTCTACTCTGTCACATGGGGTCACTATGAGTTGGACTCAACTCAATGGCACCTAACAGCAACAACGACAAATACTCATAGTTACCCGTAGGAGCAGATCAGAAAAGCTAAACACAACTCATTTTTATATACAAAATAATCTATGACAAACCAATGATTAATATTTATTGAGTGCCTTGAATGTATTAGATACAAAGCACCACCATGAATATACAAGATTCTCATTTATTCACCTGATTAATTAGATTAATTCTGTCTGCAGCAAATGTCTACAAGATTTTAGTGTCCACAGCTTCCTAAGAGCGTGGACATATAATTAGTATTTAGTTATATACCTGTCCTTGATTCCCCTTCATATTCCATTCGACCTTGTTTCTGGAACTGTTTCAAAGATAATTCACTAATCCTTTCATTTTCTGCATTAATGGCTTTTTGAATTTCTTGTATTTCCTTTTTGCTGGCTGGAGGAAGTTCTTCAATTTTTTCTTTTAATTCATATTCATTATTGCTATCATCGTCATCTCCATCACAAATCTCAAAATCATCTTCATAGTCCTATAAAGAATAGCAACATGTTTGGAACACTTTCAGAAAAATTGAGTTTAAGTAATCATATAAAAAAAACAAAAACTCGTTGCTGTTGAGTCATATAGTAGTGAACATTACAGTTTATAATTTAAAACAGACAAAGTCTTCATTATGGCTAAGATTTTTATAGTTCACTGATTTTAATGTCTTTAAATTATAAATCTACATAAACTGCTGCATTTTTCTCTAAAAATGAGTTATACAATAAGAATTACACTAAGAGCTATTAGTAATAATGTGTAAACATATTTGTTTTTTATATATATGTATGTTTGAATGTAGAGTACTTAAAAATGGGTGAAAATATAAAATCATTTAAATATAAATCTATCATATTGTTAAACATGGGTAGAAGCACAGCAAGGTTTTTACAGGTAAAAGCTATATATAAATCAAACAGATATTGAATATTGAGAGTAATAAAAAGAGGAAAGAAAGCTATTAAATTCCTATATATAAACTGATTTTAGAATAAATAATTTTTAAGCTGAGAAAAAAACTAATTTTTATACATACCTCAAAATCATCTTCAAAACTGGATGTATATTCATCAGCTCCAACATTTTCTAAATCAATATCTTCCTTTTCAGTTTCCTGGAGGTAAAAATCAAACATATAACAAAAAAATTAAAACATAAATTTGAATCATGCAAATAGGGTAGAAAAATATATATGTTTTCTTAGATTCATTTGATGTTACCAATGAAAAAAATTAAATATTAAACTAACATAACACAACCCAAATTCTTATATAAAAATAAGATAAAATAAAAAACCTGCTAATTTATAAGCATGACCAAAATGAAAAAAAGGCTAATAAATACATCCTTTTTCAGGAAACATTATGGAAACCCTGGCGGCATAGTGGTTAAGAGTATGGCTGCTAACCAAAATGTTGACAGTTTGAATCCACCAGAGGATCCTTGGAAACCCTACGAGGCAGTTCTACTCTGTCCTAAAGGGTCACTATGAGTCTGGATCGACTTGAAGGCAATGGGTTTTTTATAATTCTTATGGCTTAAAAAAAAAAGAAATGTTATACAAACAAATTCCAAACTTCTAGCAATCCCTCCACACATATCATTTCTTATCCATGAATATATTCCCCACTGGCTGATGCTCATCTTGTTTACACTGTTAAGACCAGATATAAAAAAAAGCCTGCTAAAGTGTAAATGCCAGTCCTATCTGAATTATCACAAATTTCAAATTCCTAAAAAATCAATTAAGAGGTCTTACGTTTTGAAGATTTTACTCATCCATGTCCTTTTCCTTTTACTTAGGAAAGGAAGCACTACATAGTGGTTTAGTGCACAGACTTTGCACAAAGACAAGCTGCTCAAATTCTGACTTTGTTGCTTATATCAGTGTGCTCTTGAACTAATCACTTCATCATTCTGAGACTGAATTTTATCATCTATAACCTGGGGATAAAAATAGAAGAATGCACTAAATCCAGTAGTGGCACAATGGGGGATGTGCTCAATCATGTTTTGAAGGTTTGGGGAAGGTTTATAGATAATCTGAAGGAAATGTTGTTGGTCTGGGTCTTAGGGGATGAATAAGAGTTTTGCCAGGAAGATAGAACAGACACACATTCCAGGTTTCTAGGTTGAGAGGGTACCAGAAATCAAATACCTATATGTTGGGAACACTCATATTTTCCCTCAAATCTGTTCCTCCACCTACCCATATCTGCTCTTTCATATCTTATTTCAATAGATTATATCATCCAGAAATGCAGGTATCCTCTTGGACTCTTCCCCCACTCGTTCCCATCTGAGAATTCCACTCCAGCATCTTTCCTAAGCTCCTTCACTTCTCCCCATCCTTACTGTCACTGCTTTGGTCCAGGCATTCACTATCCCAACTGTGTTCCTTACCTCTCATCCGTTTCAATTCACAGAGAGCTCAGAGTTCCTGTTTTAAAAACCTAAGTAGGTTCTCATCACATACAGTAGACAGTCCAAACACATCACGCAGTAGTCAAACAAGCTTCAAGTTTTATCCTGGAAGTGATGGAGGACCATTAAACATGCCTGTAAGAGGGATCCTTCTGGTGCCAGTGGGCAAGATGGATTTGGGGTATAGAGGAGGCAAGACTAGGAACCAGGGCTTAATGAAGAGGCCACTGTAAGAATCCAAGTCAAAGATAGAGACTTGGACTTAAGTATGAGAAGGAAAATGGCTCCCAAGGTTTTCAGGTATAAAAACTGGCTACTTATCAGTGCCATTCACCAATACGGAGATACAGGAGGGAGGGAAAATTCAGGGAGAGAATAAGTCAGTGTGGCTTAGGTATACTGAGTGTGATAAGAGTGAACATTCAGGAGGACAAGGATATGCAAGCAAACGTAGAGCTCAGAAATGAGGTCTATTAAGCACTCAGTTTTGCAATTTGCCAATTTGAAGTGTAACCTTTTATTCCTAAGACCCACTGCCACTGAGTCGATTCCAACTCACAGCAACCTTATTATAGGACAGAATAGAACTGCCCCATACAGTTTCCAAGAGGTGGCAACCTAGTAAAAGGCAGTGAAGTAAACAATGCTATAAAAGTAAATAATTATGCCACAAAGACGTCTAATTGTTCCTTACACCTGGATATTCAGTTCTGACTTTCTAGATACGAATTGTTGCTAGGAGAGAGAGATATATACCTACAGGAGTGAAATGATTATTAGTGATACTTAATTGCCATGGCAGGGGGTTGTACACTGAAAAAATATGTTACAGAAAAAGCTGCCCCATAAAAAGATTGTTCTAGCACACTGTCAAATAAACACATTGTATGTTACTCTGAATGACACACTGTATTTAATGCATCAAAAAATACAATGCCTACTTATTGATAAGAAAAAAAAATGTTGTACAGGACTTTTAAACAACCAATAGCATCACAGCTGCTTGTTCATATTCAAATTCACTATGACTCCAGTGACAGTTCATCACACCCTATGCTTAGCCAGGATTCAGAAGTTACAAATCATTCACTCAGCAAATATGTATTTACCGAATGCCTAGTGTGTGCCAGACACTCAGCTTGGTGATGAGAACACAGTGGGGTATAGGACAGGCTTTCTTTGCAGAACTAGAAACAAATTGGGAGTCAGACAAAACAATTACAAGATAGTGCCATTACTAGAGAGCTCAATCATTTCTCCTACAGAGCTGTGTGTTAAGGGTCAGCATGAATCCAATCCCCCCAAAGGTGGAGACTCATTCAGTCACCATATTCCCACTTCTCCACCCTCATCACCAGTCTCCCTCATGGCACTCTCTCTGACCTTAGCCCCCAGAGTTAGATCAGAGTTCATAAGTTAAAAGGACACTATCCTTCAGACTGTCAGATGGGCAGATGCCAGCTGTGAGTTTGAGAAGTCCATACAATACTCCAACCTTCTAACCTGCTAGCCACCAATTCAGGGCTGATTTCCCACTACCCCTTCGGGACGTCAACCACAAGCTCAGGAGTCCACACAACACCCTTACTTTCTGACATGCTGACTCCCACTGTCCATTTGGATTCGATAATTCACTGGAACAACTCACAGAACTCATGGAGAGCATACCATACTTACGACTATAGATTTATTGTAGCCAAAAAGGATGCAAACAAAGAGACACATAGGACAAAGTTTGGGCTTCCATGTCCCAACGGATACGCTTCCCTCCTGAGACAAGATGTGCTTACCAACCAGAAGGCTCTCTGAGCCTTAGTGTTCTGCGCTTTTATTGGCCAGTCCTACATCACAGGTTAAATCATGCCTCCTGTAGTTAGTTGATATCAAGCTCCCAGGTAAGTCTGACCATCCCCCACTTGCCAGCACAAATTCTCAGGGGTGGCCTGGAAGTCTCAGAACAAGGTACTCCAGTTATTCCAAGAGTTATTTCTTAAGAGCCAAGGACAAAGGTCACCTTACTTAGGGTAAAACTAGATCCTTTACCCCACAAGTGCCATTAGCGTTTATTCTTCTTTACTGATTATAGGTTTGGAAAAGAACATTAAAATATCGGCATCTCTTCCAAGTTGCCTATTACCAATGTTTCTCCCTTATAAGAGAACAGTGACATTTCCTTGATCTCTCAGATCTGGCATATATTTCTGAAAAATATTTTATCTTTTATATTTCTCACTGATAATGACATGCATGAATCCTTTGTGATTTCTCTATTTAGTTTCCCCCATACCCCCTCCCACCTTCTTCAATTTAAATTCAAACGGCAATGCAATAGAAGACTGGCAATGCCGAGAAGACTGGCTACTCATTCAACCCAAACCTCTTCCCTGCAAAATTCTTTGCAAAAGTTTCTCCTCTCTTCGATGAAGAAAAGGGCTATGGTATTTGACGCTGTGCACATTAAACCAGTTATCTTCTACCACCCATAACCAAGACTGTCTTCTGTATGACCTAGGACTTCCAAACAGGTGAGAATTCAAATTTTGTTTTAAAATCTTTTCTTTCTCTTCATATTAATGTTCAAGTGTCCAAAAGGAATAATAATTACCCTAATAAAATGGTACTATGAAAGCAAGGAAACATGAATGAAAGCATATATTTAGATATGTTCAGCAAAATAAAAAATATATATCTTCCTTACCACATTTTCTTCACTTCTGTGCCTCTGAGCCAACTTCCACGCTGATGACCCTTCTTCACGGCTGTGCTAAAGTGACAGAGCACAGCCACAATCAGCAAATAAACACATGAAAAATAGAGGCTCCACAGAATGTCATCCCAGTAACTCCAGTAAAGGAAAAGCTACTCAGTAGGTAGGGGCACAGACTTTCAAGTCAAAACACTGGGATTTGGGTCCTGGCTCTGTGGCTTATGGACTGTGTAACTCAGGGCAAGTAACTTAACCTCTCTGTGCCTTGGTTTTCTCCTCTGAAAAAATAGGGACAATGCCAGTACCTACTTCATAGTACCAATGAGAAGATTTAACAAGATACACACATAAAGCACTTATCACTGCGTCTGACATAGGAACAGCCCAATAAACATTATTTTTATCCCTGATATTAGTAAGACATTACACTCTGGAAGATGCTAACCAAAATTATTCAGTATATAAAACTGGTGATAAAATAATAAAGAAAGTAAAATTCTCACAGTGAATATAAAAATATTTTCCCAGATATACCATAGTTATTCACATGTTCAGAAAATTATTCTGGCACATTGCAGGATCTCCATAAATGTTAAAGAACTGAACCAAGATGAGTTGCATTGTCATTCTGTACCTAATTCAATGTTGATGCTGTACAATATGTAACCAATTCATAAGCTGAACCATGGCTGTCAAATACCTTTCAAGATCACTTCTGGAATTTTCCAAAAGAAAAGCTTGTCACATAGTATGCTCTTCCAGTGAAAAAAAGAATGCAAATTATCTCCCTGATAATTTTTTATATTGAGTACATGTTGGAATGATAATATTTTAGATATATTGAATTAATAAGACATTAAAATTAATTTTATGTTGCTTTTTACTTTTTTAAAAGTGACTACAAATTTAATACCACAACTGTGGTTCACATTATATTTCTCGTGAACAATGCTGGTACAGAGCTTAGGAAAGAATTGGGAGATATGAGTAAAACAAAGAAAAATCTACATACTTTCATCTAATAATTCCACTTCAAGAAATTTACTACTAAAAAAAGATGAGGTAGATCCATATCATTTGAACTGGAGGGAATGCCACAATGAGTTGGGAAAAACAATATGCTGCATGATGCGTGTGTCTGTTTAAAAAAAAAAAAAAAACGCATCCAAAACTGCCAATTATGTATGTCAGTACATGATTATAAAAGATCACATGAAAAAAATGATACATAGGGCTAACTTTTTTCTCTGTGGTAGGGGGATGATAATAATTAGCTAGTTAATAAGCCCTCCACACACCCGCAAAATTTAGTGAATAAGAGGTATGCACACCAGAACAACATATGTCATATGATCTAATTTATATAAAATGTGTATTTGTGTGTATGCATATGGAATAAAGAGATACATAAAAATTTGGCACCAAAATATTAAAGATGATTATCTCAGTCATGATTTTTCAGATAATTAACAAAAAAATAATTCTTCAGAAATAATTCAATAGAAGCCAAATTATGCTTGCTACATTATAATGACAGCAACAAAAAAATCTAGAAATAAAAACATAGATAAATGCTTCAATAATTTATACCATAACTCTACATTATACTATTTTGTATTTATTAAATAATTATTACGAAGATTATTCTGATGGTAATTATGATTATATAGAAAATGAAAACTGTAGAAAAATGATTCATCAATGAAGAAAGCAGTATACATTTTGATACTCATTATGCACAAAAAATATACACCAGGTAATTTAAAACATGAAATAATTATGTAAGGAATAGGCTTATAAATGTGTAATAGTATCAGTAATGTGTTTCACAGAATTTGCTAGTGAAGGCATCTAAACCTGGGCTTTTCTTTGTGGGAAGATTTTTAATTACTCACGAATTTTCTTTACTTATTATAGGTCTTCCTAGTGGCACAGTGGTTAAGAGCTTGGCTGTTAATCAAAGGTCAGCAGTTCCAAACCACGAGCCACTCCTGGAAAACCCTATGGGGCAATTCTACTTTGTCCTGGAGGGTAGCCATGAGTCAGAATTGACTTGATGGCAATGGGTTTACTTCTTCCTGAATCAGTTTTGGTAATTTATGTCTTTCTCAAAACTTGTCACTTTCATCTACATTGTCTGATTTGTTAGTGTAAAATGTTGTTGTTCTAATCCATTACTGAAAGTAAGGTACTGAAGTCTCTATTACTATTGAATTGTCTGTTTCTGCCTTTAGTCGGTTTTTGCTTCCAGTATTTTGGGGCTCTGTTATTATGCACATATTCATTTATAGTTCTTATATCTTCCTGTTGAATTAATTCTTTTATCATTATGAAATATCCTTGTCTCTAGTAACACTTTTTGTCTCAACATCTATTTTGTCTGATATTTGTACAGCCACTACAGTTCTACAGTTACTATTTGATGGCTTACCTTTTTCCATCCCTTTACTTTCAATCTATTTGGATGTTTTAATATAAAGTATGCCTCCTGTGTGCCTTCCTGGGACCACCACTCAAATAAACCATCTTCAATCCAGTCCTTATCTCAGGCTCTGCTTTCAAGGAAAACCCAAACTGAGATACACGGGTAGCCCTATTGCATACTGAAATCAATATATTCTCAATGTAAATTACCTTACCTTTCTTCTTGACTCTTTATCTTTTTCATTATTCCTTGCTAAAATCTCTGCATGCCTAGAAAGTAAACATGATCAAAATCAAAATTCACTCTTAAATGAAAAAATTTAAAAAACAAAACATTGCAACTCAGATACAGTTCTTAACAATATTTTGATATGATCAAGAACTGCTGTTAAGCTGGCAAACTTTTAAAGCATGTTTTATCAGAACTATGAATACTAAAAGTATTCCTAGTATTTTTACTTTCAGCAGTAATTCAAAATAGTAAATACCTTCAGTAAAAGATAAAAAATCTATGTGTTTTTAAAAAACTTTTGTATATGTTTGAATTTATATCCTTACGAGAGTTCTAGAAAATTCCTATAGTTTTCTTAGCTGATCCCAAGTACTATTTGTTTAATATAACAATATTTGTATTTCCAAAAGGAAAATTTATCTCAAAGAATCTTCTATTTTTCTCAACAGATTTTCTATGTTGGTCAGGATCTAAAATAAAGGCTTTCAAACTTCCAAATTTAGTGTCAATTTTTAGAACTTAACATTCATACTGATTCAATATAACAGATAATTTAAAAGACAGGCAGAATTGAGTAAAGCTTTCTTGTGCATTCTAGCAGGTTTGCAATACAAAATCTAGGAATTTAAATGCCCAGGTTTAAGTGCTAGCTCTGTTCTATTTGTAAAAATTTGGGCAAAGCATTTAACTTGAGTTTTCTTAATCTGTAAAGAAAATTACCACATGTGGTTCCTGTAGAGAACAAATTAAAATCTAGAATTTATATACAAAATAGAGCTTATACACGAACTCTTATTTTAGTCTATAATCTTCACAAAAACTCACATAAAATAGGTATTACTGCCATAGCTTTACTGAAGAAGAAACAAGCTTTGAGAGGCTACCCAATATCGCAACTCAGAGGCAGAGACAAAATTCTAACCAAGACTGAGACCAACACCCTTGCTTTCACTATGACTCTACAGGGCCCGGTTGCCAAAAGTAAACATTCTTTTATTTGTTCTCACAATTTACAAATATCGGGCAACAGGGAATTTGGTGGCATATCTATCTTTGAAAAACCAAAAACCAGGTACCGTCAATTCAATTCTAACTCATAGCAACCCCCATGTGTGTCAGACTAGAACTGCTCCATGGGGTTTCAATGGCTGATTTTTCAGAAGCAGATAGCCAGGACTTTCTTCCAAGGCACCTCTGGGTAGACTGAAACCTCCCATCTTTTGGATAGCTGCCAAGAGTATTAACCATTTGCACCACCCAGTGACTCCAATATATCTTTAGCTTACGTGAAGCATATGAATTTGCTCATGACAGGAAAAAGGAGCTAAACTGTTCACTTGAAGATGCTTTAATATTTTAAGCTTTTCATATATTACAGAGGAGGTAACCACTGCTTACCCTTTATGAGACTCCCAAACAAATGAGTCTTGATTCTCTAACTTCATATGAACAAATATAAAATAGGCAAAATAGGACTAGTAATTTGTCACAAGTTTCCAAGCTCCCCTAATATACCTAAAATATAATTTGGAAGGATTATATCTAGAGAAAATGAAATGTGTCTATGATTTATTCTTGCTTAGTATAATTGGACCCAATATGAAAAAAAAATCTTTAAAGGCCTCTATGAGAACTGTGTTATACATAATATTCAACCAAAAATTTTATATTCCTTACTGGCTGCTAGCTCCATCTCTTTTTGAATTAGAACTTCGACTTCTGTGATCACCATTCTATCAAACAAAAAAATAACATAACCATTAATTAGTATATCATAATAAATTAATCATAATTAGTAAACTCTTTAAAACAGATTCAAAATTTAACAACAATATTTATACTGCAAGTATCTTTTAAAATAATTATTTTCACCAGATACTTTTAGTACATTAGATAATGTAAAGGAGATAAATAAAGGTATACTAAAAAAGGATGATTATATATCACTTCAGTAAGTTAAAGAAATTTAAAATCATCAATTTCACATAACCTATTGCTTATAATGAAATCTGACTGGTTTCCTGAACTGTTTAAAATTATACATTTTCACGTGACAGTGCCCCTATAGAAATAAACATTTTAAACACTCTTCTCATGAATTCAGCGAATCTTTAAAAATAAAATTGAAACTACTAAATTTTAAATGAATTTTTTAGGTGGATTGTTTGAAAAGAGAGACAACATGAAGTCAGCAGTGGATGTGAGGCCATTCACTGATCAGATAAAAGTCATCGGGGAGAGTAATGGGGAAAAAATATGTTTAGCTACGATAGAGACAGTTTACAAAAGGTCTTGAAATCTAAGACCTTGAAATTGATCCCTAAGAAATGCAGAGCAGAATGGCAGGACTAAATTATCAACTAAGAAAGGCCAGTCTAGAGGGCAATATGCATCAAAAGCCTTAAGAATAGTGAGAAAATATTCAAACACTTGCTTTGACCTCTAAGTTCTAAGAAATTATTCTTAGAAAATAATCAAAGTCATGTATTAAGACTTTTATTCTGTTCATCACAGAATAATTTATCAAAATGTTAACATGAATGTTCAAACATTCAATGACTTGTTAAATAAATGAGGTCATGTCCATATAAGGAAACCCTGGTGGCATAGTGGTTAAGTGCTACGGCTGCTAATCAAAAAGGTCAGCCACCAGGCGCTCCTTGGAATCTCTATGGGGCAGTTCTACTCTGTCCTATAGGGTTGCTATGGGTCGGAATCGACTCGATGGCAACGGTGGCTTTTATGTCCATATCAGAATACCAGATATATTTGAATATCCTAGTATTAAAAAGTATTTCCCAAAATAAAGAAGAAATAGCAACATGATTCTAATTATGCATAATTATATGTTTAGCAGAAAGAATAATCTAGCATTCAGAAAATGGGTTGAAATGGAAAAAGAATGAAATCAGTAGTACTAGGTAGGAAAAAAAATATGATTTAATGGCTAATCAGATACAAGGAAGAAGGAAAAAAATCAGTCAAGCCAATGATAAGATTTTAAACCTAGGTGATGGGGAATTGTGAGAATGGAGTGAAGGGAAGAAGAGGAGGCATGCATTGAGGGGGCTTCACACATGGTAACACTGGTTGGACATGCTGGACTTGAGGATCCAGGTGTGATAACCAGAAATTATACAGTGCTTTTACCTCCATTATCTCAATTCCTACAATATTCAGGGAGGCAGGTAACACTGTTAACTCCTAAACGGCTAGTAAATGGCAACGCTAGAACATCGACTCTGCACTTTGGAGTCCAACTCCGTGTTCTTGCCACTGTATCACACCGCCCCTTAGCATTAAACTTCTGGTTAAAAGAGTCTGCAGCTAGAAGTAGATATTTACAAGAGATATTTGAAGTTACTACTCCAAGGAGAAAGGAGCCCTGGTAGCAGAGTGGTTAAGGGCCTGGCTGCTAACTAAAGGTCAGCAGTAGAAACCCACCAGTGGCTCCACGGGAGAAAGATGTGGTGGTCTGCTTCCATAAGGACTACAGCCTTGGGAACCCTATGGGGCAGCTCTACTCTGTCCTATAGGTTCTCTATGAGTTGGGATCAACTCAACGGCAATGGGTTTTACTCCAAGGAGGAGAAAGGAGTATGACCCAATATTTAAAAGGATAAAAGTGCAGCAGATCGGATAAGAAAGTGAAGAAGTCATTAGATTCTGCTGTAAAGAATTCATGGGCCAGAAACATACAAAAGAATACTTTGTTATCATATTTATTATACTTAATCAGCTTATCTACCTCTAATTGAAAGGTAAAGGAGGCTTACAATAAAAGACATAGTTATAATTTAAAACAATAGATCAAAAAATCATATAGAGAGCAGAAAGGGCCATATAAACCAGAGACTACATCAGCCTGAGACCAGAAGAGCTAGATGGTGCCTGGCTACAACCCATGACTGCCCTGACAGGGAACACAACAGAGAACCCCTGAGGGAGCAGGAGAGCAGTAGGATGCAGACCCCAAATTCTCATAAAAAGACCAGACTTAATGGTCTGACTGAGACTAGAAGGACCCTGATGGTCATGGTCCCCAGACCTTCTGTTGGCCCAGGACAGGAACCATTCCCAAAGCCAACTCTTCAGACAGAGATTGGACTGGACAACGGGTTGAAGAGGGATGCTGGTGAGGAATGAGCTTCCTGGATCAGGTGGACACTTGAGACTAAGTCAGCATCTCCTGCCTGGAGGGGAGATGAGAGGGGGTTAGAAGCTGGTGAAATGGACACGAAAAGAGTGAGTAGAGAGAGGGAGCGGGCTGTCTCATTAGGGGGAGAACAGTTGGGAGTATGTAGCAAGGTGTATATGAGTTTTTGAGTGGGAGACTGACTTGATTTGTAAACTTTCACTTAAAGCACAATAAAAATTAAAAAAAAAAAAGATTGGTTTAAGACACTAATAAAAATTCATATAGAGAAAGGGAGAGATAGTTGAGGAGAATATAATTCCTGGTTTCCTGAGAATAGTTCCAGTTTATATCTGTTGTCCTGGCATAATTGTTAATATTGCCCTCTTGTACTTTATGGTCATCTTAGAGATAATTATATCCAACGCTAGGCTGACATAGTAACTGAATTGAAAAGTATGTTTTGAGTACCTGAAAGCCAATGCAAAGAAAAACGCAGTTATACAATGCCCACTTATCACTCCTGATATTATATTTTTATTTATGTCTTTATTGTACACCTCCTCCAATGAAAGAGAAGCACTGTGAGCATATACAAACTATGGTTTTATCCACAGATGTATCCTTAGCACCTAGGACAGTGCCTGGCACATAGCAGCCACTGAACAAATATGAACAAATAGTCTACAACAGGAAGTTTGTCAGTTCATAAGAACAACCTTTTTTCCTGGGACTAGTTATTATGTTAATCCTTATGTAGGGAGCATTGGTAAAGGAAGTAGTTCTACAAAAAGGCAGAATAATGTTCTTCCTCGGGCAGTTTCTCTTACTCATCCTCAAAAAAAAGCCAAAGGTACATATTAAGGCATGTCTCAGAGAGGTCATTTCTCAGGGGAACTACACTACTGTGACCCCATCATGTGGTTTCTAGTAAGCAAATTTGATCTAGGGAACGTGATAAAGCAAGTGTAATAAAGTGTTATTGGTAGAATCTAGGCGCTCAGTACATTGGTGTTCACTGTCAAGCTGTCAATTTTGCTGTGTCTGAAAATGTTCATAATAAAATGCTGGAAACTGAAAAAAAAAAAAATTGTTCTAGGGAAAGAACTAGAAAAACAAGAAGAATGAATACCTGTCTTTTAGAATCTCATTTTTAATTATCTCTTCATTCAGTTTCTTGACAGCAGGCGCTTGGGTTGGGAATATAAATATTCAGTGTGGCTGATTAAAGGGAAAATCCCTAAGATTCTTTATGGTATCCTTCGTTATGGTATCCATAACCCAGAAACCAAACCAAACTCAGTGCCGTCGAGTAGATTCCAACTCATAGTGACCCTACAGGACAGAGTAGAACTGCCCCATAGAGTTTCCAAGGAGCGCCTGGTGGATTCGAACTGCCAACCCTTTGGTTAATAGCCATAGCACTTAACCACTACGCCACCAGGGTTTCCATAGTATCCGTAGATACCATATATGTAGGTAGCAAAACTGGTACTGTCTTATAAATATTAAAAACATGGCCAATGTTCTGCACTAAAAGAAGGGAAGCGAGCTGCAGGTGACGGGGCAGGGATATCAGTATAGCTGTAAAGAAAGGCGTTGGGGTAACAGCATCGGAGGTTACAGGCAGAGGACTCTGCCTGGTGATACTTGGCTGTGCAAAGAGAAAACTAAGATGGTCACTAAAGCAGCAGCAATCTCAAATGAGTATTTTTCAAGATATTTTAACACAAATGTTGTCTCAATTTCAATGTTCCTGGTTTTAATTAAATGGCTTTTAGATCCTAAAATAAATGTATGCATACTTTAGTGGACAGAGCACCAGTGAATCAGAGGTCATGGGCCTTGGCTGGGCTTCCCACGATCTTTGCTCCAAGGAGGTCAGGAGCTTCCCTGAGCCTCCACACACCACCTGATACTGTGAAGAAATTTAACTTCTGACTGAAAGGAAACATTAACTAAGAAATACAACAATAAAACAGCATTAGCTTCAGATTCTGTAAAACAGAATAGCAAGAGGTATATATATTAGAACAGAAGCTATTAAAATGAATCTTTGGCATAATCTTTAGTACAGGACCAGGCAATGTTCTGTTGTTACACACAGGTCGCCGTGAGTCAGAGCTTGAATCAAAGGCAACTGAAAACAACAACGATAACAGGATAATATTAACCAATTACAGTAATTAAATCAATATATGTGAGAGGAAAATTAGACCCTTTACAATCCACAGCTTTATATTTTTGTTCTGTGTTATTTCATTTTTTTGCAAAACTATACTATGAATTCTGGATGAAATGCCCATTGCTTTTCTAAATCATTCTACTTAATTTCTACTTTTAAAAGATATCAGCTTCCTTTTCAAATATCTGTTTAGATTTCCAAATATCTATTAAAAATACACTTACAATGTGGTAAGATTTGACTTTATGTTTCTTAGAAGATCAGTAATTTCTCTATACTGATAATTTTACGCAAACTTAAATCATGTTTTTACCAAGGTTACTACTTTTAGACAACAAATCTTCATATTATCTGGAAGCATTTAGATATTTTTTCTCTAAAAGTACTGATATTAGGATGAATATAAAGGTAATGAAGTTGTCAAAAAATAATACCTTGGAGTCCCTTTTCTTATGCTCTTCTTTCGATGACCTCTCTTTTTTATCCAGGCTACTTCGGTGCCTCTCTTCATCAAAATGGACACCTTCTTTATGTCGTTTTTCTTTATGTCTTTTTTCCCCTTCCTTGTCAGAAAACGAATTACTTTTTTCTTTTGGAATTTTTTCCCTTTTTTCCCTTGTGCTGCTTTTTTCTCGATGTTTCTTCTCTCGATCTTGTTCTTTTTGTTTCCTATGTCGTCTTTCGCCTTCTTCTTTATAAAGCCAATACTTCAAAGGATTGTCTTTACTGTCACCATACTGCAACTGTGAAATGTAACATATTGAAAATGCATAAGCACACAAAGCATGAGTACTTCTTTTATAAACACTGTGATAGAAAAGAAGAAAATTACAGAATTGCCATTAACCCCTTCAGTCCTCTACCCTGCTGCCAGGTACCTTCCTAAAAACTTATGTTGTCATGAAAGAAGGAAAAACCCCATTCACACCAATTCTCTACTGTTAGATGTTGCTGGCTACCCAACACCTAACAGAAAGACAATGCACCCAAATTGTCCTCCCCTCTGATATGGAAAATAGGGTGCAAATTCCTTAACATGGCAAATAGGCTTTTCACAATAAAGCCCTTTTTACTTCCAAAGCCTCAACTCTTGTCCCTGTGCCCCCAACTCCTATATATCCTAAGTTTCACCAAACCTAAAATCCTCTCCTGTAAAGTCTTTACAAATTCTCCAGGAAGACATTCTCTTTTGTGAGCAATTATAGCACAACATTGCTACCTTCTGATAATAATGCATCATATCACACTTACTTTCTTATTTTACATATCCATTCCCTATCCCCATACTGGGATTCCTAAAGATGGGGACCATCCTTCAGGCACTTCCATATTCTCAAAAAATGTTGATAACATTTTTCATAAAGAAATATGCTGCTAATTTATGCTGTTGTTGTTGTTAAGTGCTGTTGAGTCAGCTGTAATTCATCGTGGCTCTGCGTATAAAAGAACAAAATACTGCTCAGTTCCGCACAATCCTCACAACCACTCCTATGTATGAGCTCATTGTTGCAGCCAGTGTGTCAATTCATCTCATTCAGGGTTTTCCTCTTTTTCACTGACCCTCTACTGTGCCAAGCATGATGTCTTTCTTCAGGGACTGGTCCCGCCTGATAATATATTCAAAGTACATGAGACAAAGTCTCGCCATCCTCACTTCCAAGAAGCACTCTGGCTGTACTTTTTCCAAGATAGGCTTGTTCATTCTTCTGGCAGTTCATGGTATCTTCAATATTCTTTGCCAACATCATAATTCAAAGGCATCAATTCTTCTTCAGTCTCCCTTATTCATTGCCCAGCTTTTGCACGCACATAAGGCATTGAAAATATGGCTTGGGTCAGGCGCACCTCAGTCCTCAAAGGGACATCTTTGCTTTTCAACACTCTAAAGGGGTCTTTTGCAGCAGATTTTCCCAGTGCAATACATCATTTGATTTCTTGACTGCTGCTTCCATGGGAGTTGATTATGGGTCCAAGCAAAATGAAATCCTTTACAATTTCAATCTTTTCTCTGTTAATCATAGCGTTGCTTATTGGTTCAGTTGTGAGGATTTTTGTTTTATTTATGTGGAGGTGTAATCTATACCGAAGGCTGTAGTGTTTGATGTGCATCAGTAAGTGCTTCAAGTCTTCTTCACTTTCAGCAAGCAAGGTTGTCTCATCTGCATAATGCAGGTTGTTAATGAGCCTTCCTCCAGTCCTGATGCTGCATTCTTCATATAGTTTGGCTTCTTGGATTATTTGCTCAACATAAAGACAGAATAGCGTGGTAAGCGGATACAACCCTGTCGCACACCTTTCCTGATTTTAAACCACGCAGTATCCTCTTGTTCTGTTCCAACGACTACATCTTGGTATATATACAGGTTCCTCATGAGCACAATTAAGTGTTCTGGAATTCTCACTCTGCAATGTTATTCATAATTTGTTATGATTCACACAGTCAAATACCTTTTCATAGTCAATAAAACACAAGTAAACATCTTTCGGGTATTCTCTGCTTTCAGCCAAGATCCATCTGACATCAGCAATGATAGCCCTTGTTCCATGTCCTCTTCTAAATCCAGCTTGATTTGACAGTTCCCTGACAATGTACTGCTGCAACCTCTTTTGAATTATCTTCAGCAAAATTTTACTTGGGTGTGATATTAATATATTATTTGAAAATTTCTGCATTCTGTTGGATCACCTTTCTTTGGAATTGGCACAAATTATGGATCTCTTCCAGTTGGTTGGCCAGGTAGCTGACTTTTAAATTTCTTGGCACAGAAGAGTGAGCACTTCTAGTGCTGCAGCCGTTTGTTGAAATGTCTCAGTCGGTATTGTGTCAATTCCTGAAGGCTTGTCTTTTGCCAATGTCTTCAGTGCAGCTTCGACTTCTTCTCTCAGTACCATCCGTTCTTGATCATATGCTACCTCCTGAAATGCCTGAACATTGAGCAATTCTTTTTTTGGTACTCTGTGTACTCCTTCAATCTTCTTTTGATGCTTCCTGTGTTGTTCAGTATTTTACCCATAGAATCCTCAACTACTGCAAATTGAACCTTGTATTTTTTCTTCAGTTCTTTCAGCTTGAGAAATGCTGAGCGTGTTCTTCCCTTTTGGTTTTCTAACTCCGAGTCTTTGCACAATTCATTACAATACTTTTACTTTGTCTTCTCAAGCTGCCTTTGGAATTTTCTGTTTAGCTCTTTTAGTTTATTTCTTTCATTTGCGTTAGCTGCTCTACATTCATGAGCAAGTGTCAGAGTCTCTTCTGACATCCATTCTGGCCTTTTCTTTCCTGTCTTTTTAGTGACTTCTTGCTTTCTTCATGTATGTCTTGCCACAACTATTCTGGTCTTCACTCATTAATATTGAATGCATCAAATTTATTTTTGAGATGTCTTCAAATTCAAGTCAGATATACTCAAAGCTGTATTTTGTCTGTCGTGGACTTGTTTTAATTTTCTTAAGCTTCAGCTTGAACTTGCATGTGAGCAATTGATTGTCTGTTTCACAGTCAGACCCTGGCCTTTTTCTGACTGATGATATTGAGCTATTCCATCGTCTCTTTCCACAGATGTAGTCAATTTGATTCCTGTATATTCCATCCGGTGAGGTCCACACATAGAGTTTGAATTTATGTTGTTGCGAAAAGGTGTTTGCCATGAAGAAGCTGTTGGTCTCGCAAAAGTCTATCAAGTGACCTCCTGTGTTGTTTCTGTCAGCAAGGGATATTTTCCAACTATAGGTCCTTCCACTTTGTTTCCAACTTTCACATTCCGATCACCATTAATTATCAATGCATCTTGACTGGATGTTTGATCCATTTCAGACAGCAGAAGTTTGCAAAAATCTTCAATTTCTTCATCTTTTGCATTAGCGGTTGGAACATAAATATGAATGATGCTTGTATTAATTGGTTTTCCTTGTACGTTTATGGATATTATCCTATCACTGACAGCGCTGCACTTCAGGATAGATCTTAAAATTTTCATTTTTTATTATTGTACTTTAGATGAAGGTTTACAGAGCAAATTAGCTTCTCATTAAACAATTAATACATATACTATTTTGTGACATTGGTTGCCAACTCCACAACATGTCAACACTCTCCCCTTTTTGACCTTGGGTTCCCCATTACCAGCATTATTATCAATCACATCCTACTTTCACATCCTTGCCCCTGAGCTGGTGTGCCCATTTAGCTCCGTTTTGTTTTATGGGCCTGTCTACTCTTTGGCTGAAGGGTAAACCTCAGGAGTGACTTCAGTACTCAGTTAAAAGGAAGTATGGGGGCCAACTCTCAGGGTTTCTCCAGTCTCTGTCAGACCAGTAAGTCTGGTCTTTTCTTATAAGTTAGAAATCTGTTCTACATTTTTCTCCATCTCTGTCCAGGACTTTCTATAGTGATCCCTGTCAGGGCAGTTAGTGGTGGTACCCAGGCACCATCTAGTTGTACTGGACTCAGTCTGGTGGAGGCTGTGGTAGTCGTGGTCCATTAGTTTTTGGACTAATTTTTCCCTGTGCTTTTGGGTTTCCTAATTCTCCCCTGCTCCAGATGGGGTGGGACCAGTGCAGCATCTTAGATGGCTGCTCACAAGCTTTTAAGACCCTAAACACTACTCACCAAAGCAGGATGTAGATCATTTTCTTTATTAACTATGTTATGCCAATTGAGCTAGATGTCTCCCGAGACCATCGTCCCCAGACATTGTCAGCCCAGTAATTTGGTACCTCGTGGAGTTTTGATGTGTCTGTGAAGCTTCCATGATCTTGCCTTGGTCAAGTTGTGCGGCCTTCCCCAGTATTGTGTATTGTCTTACCCTTCACCACACTTTCCACCTATCTGTTGCCTAGTTAGTTAATTTTTCCTCCCCACCCCTCCCTTATAAGCATAAAAGATTGTTTGTTTCCGTGTGTAAATCTTTCCATGAGTTTTTATAATACTGGTTTCATACAGTATTTGACCTTTTCTAATTGACTTATTTCACTCAGCATAATGCCCTCCAGATTCATCCATGTTTTAGATGTTTCTCAGATTCATTGTTGCGTAGTATTCCATTATGTGTATTTGCCATAGTTTGTTTATCCATTCATCAGTTGACAGGCACTTATGTTGTTTTTATCTTTTTGCGATTGTGAATAATGCTGCAATGAATATGGATGCACTTATGTCTATCCATGTGACGGCTCTTATTTCTCTAAGATGCATTCCTAGTAGTGGGGTTGCTGGATCACATGGTATTTCTATTTCTAGCTTTTTAAGGAACCACCGTATCTTTTTCCAAAATGGTTGTGCTATTTTATATTCCCACCAGCAGTCAAAAGTGTTCCAAGCTTCCCATAACCTCTCCAACAGTTGTTATTTTCTCTTTTTTTTTTTTTTTTTGATTCATGTCAGTAATGCCTGGATTAGATGATATCTCACTGTAGTTTTGATTTGCATTTCTCTAGTGGCTACTGAGAGCCCTGGTGGTGTAGTGGTTAAGAGCATGGCTGTTAAACAAAAGGTCAACAGTTCAAATCCACCAACGGCTCCTTGGAAACCATATGGGGCATTTCTACTGTGTCCTGTAGGGTCACTATGAGTCAGAATCAACTCGATGGCACCTAACAACAACAAAAACAACAACAATGGCTAGTGATCTCGAGCACTTCCTCATGTGTCTGTTAGCTGCCTGAAAGTCTTCTATCTGTTCCTATCCTTTGCTCACTTTTCAACTGTATTGTCTTTTTGTTGTAGAGGTGTTGGATTTTCCTATAGAATTCAGAGATTAGACCTTTGCTGGATTTGTCATAGCCAAAATTTTTTCCCCAGTCTGTAGGTTCTCTTTTTGCTCTTTTGGTAAAGACTTTTGATAAGCATATGTCTCTAATCTTTAGAAGATCCCAGTTACCTAGCTTGTCTTCCAGTGTTTATGTATTGTTAGTTATGGTTTGTATGCTATATATGCCATGTATTAAGGCCTCTAGAGTTGACATTATTTTTTCTTCTATGATCATTATAGTTTTCCATTTTATATTTAGGTCTTTGATCCATTTTGAATTAGCCTTTGTGTATGGTGTGAGGTATGGGTCCTGTTTCATTTTTTTACAGATGAATGTCCAGTTTTGCCAGCACCATTTGTTAAAAAGACTGTCTTCATTCCAATCAGTGTCTGATCTCTAAAATCTACAAAGTACTGCAAAAACTCAACAATAAAAAGACAAATAACCCAATTAAAAAATGGGCAAAGGATATGAACAGACACTTCACCAAAGACAACATTTAGGTGGCTAACAGTTACATGAGGAAATGCTCATGATCATCAGCCATTAGAGAAATGTAAATCAAAACTACAGTGAGATACCATCTCACCCAATCAGGGCTGGCATTAATCTAAAAAACACAAAATAATAAATGTTGGCGAGGTTGTAGTGAGACTAGAACACTTATACACTGCTGGTGGGAATGTAAAATGGAACAGCCACTTTGGAAATCGATTTGGCGCTTCCTTAGAAAGCTAGAAAGAGAACTACCATACAATCCAGCAATCCCACTCCTTGGAATATATCCTAGAGAAATAAGAGCCTTCACACGAACACATATATGCACATGCACATTCACTGCAGCACCGTTTACAACAGCAAAAAGATGGAAGCAACCAAGGCGCCCATCAACAGATGAAAGGATAAATTATCGTATATTCACATAATGGAATACTACACAATGATTAAGAACAACGATGACGCTGTGGAACATCTCATAACATGGATGAATCTGGAAGCTATTACCCAAAACCAGTGAAATTAGTCAGTCGCAAAAGGACAAATATTGTATAAGACCATTATTATAAGAACTCTAGAAAAAGTTTAAACACAGAAGAAAATATGTTTTGATGGCTACAAGGGTGGAGAGGGAGAGAGAGCAGTATTCACTAATTACATAGTAAACTATTTTGGGTGGAGGGAAAGACAACACACAACACAGGGGAGGTCAGCACAACCGGACTAAACTGAAAGCAAAGGAGTTCCCTGAATAGAACCAAATGATTCAAAGGCCAGAGTAGCAGGGACAAGGGTTTGGGTACCACGGTTTCAGGGGACATCTAGGTCAACCGGCATAACAAAATGTATTAAGAAAACATTCTGCATCCCACTTTGGTTAAGAGGCATCTGGGGTCTTAAACACCAACAAGCGGCCATCTAAGATGCATCAATTGATCTCAACGCACCTGGATCAAAGGAGAATGAAGAACATCAAAGACATATAGTAAAGATGAGCCCAAGAGACAAAAAGGGCCACAGAAACCAGAGATTACATCAGCCTGAAACCAGAAGGACTAGATGTTGCCTGGCTACCACCGATGACTGCCCTAATAGGGAACAGAGAGTCCCTGACGGAGCGGGAGAGCAGTGGGATGCGGATCTCAAAAAGACCAAGCTTAGAGGGACCCTGGAGGTCATGGTCCTGGACCCTTTGTTAGCACAAGACTGGAACCATTCAGACAGGGATTGGACTGGACTGTAAGATAGATAATGATACTGGTGAGGGAGGAGTGAGTTTCTTGGCTCAAGTAGACACTTGAGACTATTTGGGCAACTCTTGTCTGGAGGTGAGACAAGAAGGAAGAGGGGGACAGGAGCTGGTTGAATGGACAGGGGGAATACAAGGAGGAGAGGAGGAATGTACTGTCTCATTGGGGGAGAGCAGCTAGGAGTACATAGCAAGGGGTGTATAACTTTTTATATGAGAGACCAACTTGGCTTATAAACTTTCGCTTAAAGTACAATAAATTAATTTATTTGATGGACTTTGGACCTTCGTCAAAGTTCACGTAACTGCAGGCGGATGGATTTACATCTGGGTTCTCAATTCTGTTCCACTGGTCAATGTGTCTGTCATTGTATCAGTACCAGGTTGTTCTGACTACCACAGATTCTGAGGTCAGGTAGTGCGAGTCCTCCTACTTTATTCTTCTTAAAAGCTCTTTACTTATCCGGGGCCTCTTCCCTTTCCATACAAAGTTAATGATCAGCTTTTCTATCTCTTTAAGGAATGCTCTTGGTATTTGGATCGGTACTGAATTGTATGTTGAGACTGCTTTGGGTATAATTGATATTTTCACAATGCTGAGTCTATCTATCCATGAGCATGGTATGTTTTTCCATTTATGTAGGTCTCATTTGGTTTCTTGCAGTAGTGTTTTGTAGTTTTCTTTATATAGGACTTTTACATCCCTGATTAGACTTACTCCAAAGTATTTTTTTTTTTTTTAGGGGTTATTGTAAATCATATTGCTTTCCTGATTTCCTTTTTGTTGTTTTCTTTATTGGTGTATATGAATTCAACGGATTTTTGAATGTTGATCTTGTATCCTACTACTCTGCTGAAATCCTTCTATTAGTTCCGGTACTTTTCTTATGAAGTCCTTTGGGTTCTCTATGTATATTATCATATCATCCTCAAATAAGGACAGTTTTACTTCTTCCTCACCAATCTGGATGACTTTTGTTTCTTTTTCTTGTCTTTCTGCTCTAGCTAGGACTTCCAGCACAATGTTAAATATGAGTGGTGATAAAGGGCATCCTTGTCTTGGTCTTGTTCTCAGGGGGGATGTTTTCAGTCTCTCTCCACTGAGAAAGACGTTGGCTGTTGGTTTGTATTAAAAAAAAAAAAAAAAAACACTGCCATTGAGTCAATTCCGAATCACAGCGACCCTATAGGAAGGAGTAGAACTGCCCCATACAGTTTCTGAGGAGTGCCTGGTGGATTCGAACTGCCGGCCTTTTGGTTAGCAGCTGTAGCTCTTAAGCACTATGCCACCAGTGTTTTGTATAAAAAAAAATATTATGCTGAAGAATTTCCCTTCTGTCTCTTAATTGGGAGTTTTTTTCAGGAATGGGTTTGAACTTTGTCGAATGCCTCATGGTCTGTAGTTTTCTTTTTTTGCTGGTGTCTTTGCCTGATTTTAGCATCAGGGTTATGCTGGCTTCATAGAATTAATTTGGAAGTATCCTTTCCTTTTCTACGTTCTGAAGTAGTTTGAGTAGTACTGGTAAGATCTCTTCTCTGAATGTTTGGTAGAATTCTCCAGTAAAGCTATCTGGGCCAGAACTTTTTTGTTGTTGGGATTTTTTTTTTTTTAATCATCTTTTCAATCTCTTCTCTTGCTATGTGTTTGTTCAGATTTTCGTCCTCAGTTTGTATTAGTTCAGGTAGGTAGTGTGTTTGTAGAAATCTGTCCATTTCCTCTAGGTTTTCGAATTTGTTGGAGTATAGTTTTTCATAGTGCTCTGTAATGATCCATTTTATTCATTAGGTCTGTTGTAATGTCCCCCATTTCATTTCTTGCTTGTGTTTTTTTGTTTTTGTTACTTTGGCCAATGGTTTATCAATTTTGTTGATCCTTTCAAAGAATCATCTTTTGGTTTTGTTGATTCTTTCTATTGTTTTTCTATTCTCTATTTCATTTATTTCTGCTCTGATTTTTATTATTCCCTTTCTTCTGGTGGCTGTGGGCTTCTTTTGATGTTCTCTATTTGTTCAAGTTGCAAAGCTAATGTTCACTTTTTGTCCCTTTCTTCTTTTTTGATGTGTGTTTATTGCTATAAATTGACCTCTGAGCACTGACTTTGCTGTGTCCCAGAGGTTTTCATATGATGTGTTTTCATTCTCATTTGATTCTAGGAATTTTTTGTTTCCATCTTCGATTTCTTCTATTACCCAGTAGCTTTTAAGCAAGGTGTTATTCAGCTTCCATGCTTCTGATTTTTTCCCTTGCTCTTTCTGTTATTAATTTCTACTTTTATGGTGTTGGATTACCTCAATGTTTTGGATTTTGTTGAGGATTGCTTTGTGGACTAAGGTGTGGTCTGTTTCTATAAAACATTCCATGTGCCTTGGAAAAGAATGTGTACTCTGCTGCTGTTGGGTGGAGTGTTCTATTCATGTCTATGAGGTCAAGTTGGTTGACTGTAGCCTTTAGGCTTCTGTATCTTTCTTGAATGTCTTTCTAGATGTTCTGCCCTTTACCGAGAGTGGTGTGCTGAAGTTTCCCGCTATTATTGTGGAAATGTCAGTGTATCTTTTCGGTGCTTTTAAAGTTGCTTTTATGTATTTTGGAGCCCTGTCCTTGGGCGCATAGATATTTCTTATGGCTATGGCCTCATTGCAGACTGTCCCTTTAATCATTATATAATGTCTTCCCTTGTCTTTTATGGTGTATTTTGTTTTAAAGTCTATTTTATCTGAGATTAGTATTGTCACTCCTACTCTTTTTTGGTTTTTATTTGCTGATATACATTTTTTTCCATCCTTTGATTTTTTTATAATTATGTCATGTTTTCTAATATATGTCTCTTGTAGACAGCATATTGATGGATCCTGTTTTTTATCCATTCTACTACTCTCTGTCTTTTTATGGGTGCACCTTCAGTGTGATTACTGATAGTTTATTGCTGTCATTTTGTACTGCTTTTTTTGTTGTGCTGACATTTTCTTTGTTCCTCTTACTCTTCTGTGCTGAATTTCTTTTGTTTGTGGATTTTATTTTCATTTCTTTAATTTTTGTAGATTTTGTGTTTATTGAGACTTTTATGTTTTTCTTCTTTATTTGATGAGTAGGTTTGTTAACTTTCTTTGTGGTTACCTTGAAATTTACTCCTATCTTCCTAAGTTTAAACCAATTTTTTATTACTTGATAATGCCTTGACTTCTTCTCTATCTGAAACTTCTATACCTACACCATTTATTCCCTCCTTTATTGTTCTGATGTTTTTGTCATTTACAGATTGACCTCTCCAGTTCCCTGTTGTAAACTTTTTAGTTTTATCCTTGAGAGTTCATGATCTAGGTTGGTATCTGGCTGATGTGGTATTAAGTCCTAGATTCGGGTTGTTGTCTGATGTTGTTAGTTCTCTAATTGAAGGACACCCTTTAAAAATTTTCAAAGTTTGGTTTGCTTTTTACATATTACCTTAATTTCTGTTTATCTGGAAATGTTCTAATTTCATCATCATAATTGAGGAAGTTTTGCAGGATGTATTATTTTGGTTGGCATATTTTTTCTCTTTAAAAGTTTTATGTATGTCATTCCATTGCCTTCTTGCCTGCATGTTTTCTGCCAAGTAATCAGAAATTATTCTTATTGTTCCCCCTTTGTATGTGTCTTTTCATTTTTCTCGAGCTGCTCTCAGGGTTCTTTCTTTGTCTTTGTTTTTAGTGAGTGTGATCATGATATGTCTTGGTGTTTTTCTTTTGGGGTCTTTCCTATGTGGGGTTTGTTGAGCTTCTTGGATGGTCAGCTTTTCATCTTTCATGAGAAAAGCAAGAAAAATTGTCGAAAAAAATAAGTAAATAAACAAACAAAAAAAAAAAATGGAGTTGAAGGGGCCAGCCGGTGGGGGCAGGGCAGGCCCCAGCAGCATTGAGCTGGTATCTCTCCAGCCAAGCAACCAGGGCCCACTGGAAAGCAGCAGAGGCCACGTAGGGGGAAGAAGGGTGGGGGTGGGAAACCATATATCCTTGGTTACTAGGTGCTTTGTTTCCTGTTGGGAGCTCCTTGAAGTTGCCTTCTCATACTGCCTGTTCACAGTCCTTGGTGGCTGAAGTCCAAGATGTCAAATCTGGGCAGTAGTGAGCTAGTATCTCTTTGGCTGAGCAACCATGGTCTGTTGGAAAGTGGTGGAGGTCTTGTACAGGGAAGAAGGGTAGGGGGTGGGAAAGCATGTATTCCTGGTTACCAGGTACTGTCTCCTGTTGGGAGTTCCATAAAGTTGCCTTCCCATACTCCCTGTCCACGTTCTTTGTTGGCTGAGGTAAAAGAAGGCAAATCCATGCTGCATTAGCTGGTAGGGAACCTCCACTCTGTAGCTCTCTACATTCTTTGTTCTCTGTCAGTTTCTTATTCCATTTGGTACTTGACCAAGTTCTTTAGCCCTTCATTTGGTGATTAGGGTTCCAGGATTTGCATCTGTTTTAGTTAGTTTTTCTGGGTCTTTGCTGCAGAGGGACAGCATGGTGCTTCTTTCCATAGTGCCATGCTGGCTACCCTTGAAATGTTCTTTTTGATGATGAATGTGATGCCACTCCTCTTCAATATCTCATTCCTGGTACAGTACACCACACAATTGTCCAATTCAAAACGGCCAATACCAGTACGTTTCAGCTCACTAATGCCTAGGATATCAATCTTTATGCATTCCATATCATTTTTGATGACTTCCAATTTTCCTAGATTCATACTTTGTACATTCTGGGTTCTGATTATTAATGGATGTTTACAGCTGTTTCTTCACATTTTGAGTCATGCCACATCAGCAAATGAAGGTACCGCGAGCTTTACTCCATTCATGTCATTAAGGGCAACTCTACTTTCAGGAGGCAGTGCTTTCCCAGTCATATTTTGAGTGCCTTCGAAGCTGAGGGGCTCATCTTCCGGCACTATATCAGACAAGGTTCAGAAGTAGACTGTCAGGTCCTTCTTCCTAGTCTGTCTTAGTCTGGAAGCTTCACTAAAACCTGTTAGTTTGTTGTCCTGTGGTAGTTTTTGTTTGCTAATTTATGTAGTATGTTATTATTATGTAATATTTTTGGCTCAGACTTATAGTTCTGGGAACATTACCACCTGTCTCTCAAGAGAAAACCAAAATCAACATGACCCAAACTGAACCTGGCCTTTTCCTCTTTAAACAAGGGTCTTCTCTGTTCACATGCAATCACTGATCATTTAATTTTTGTTTTCCAATAATTTGATTTTATTTTATAGCTCCTATTTCATCTGTTAGTTCCCCACTGTTTCTACTCCTTTCACCCTAGTTCAGGATTTTATGACTCTACCTGCAGATCACTGTAATAGCCTCCTAACTAGTTTCCTTTCCTCACCTCTTGCCCAAAACCAACTGTTCCCACGTTTGCCAGAATAATCTTCCTAAAGAAAAACACTTTGACTATCTTCCTAATCAAACTCTCCAGTATAGTTAGATAACTACCTCATATCATTCACCAAAATAAATTCTATGGGGATTAAAGGTTCAAGTGTTAAAAAAATTATAAATACCTAAAACAAAATATAGATGACTATTTATATAACTTTGGTGTGGGAAAAGAACTCTCAAAGCATTACATCTACTACAGAAATAATAAAGAAAAAGACTTATTGTCTTGACTACTTCATAATTTTAAACACACTTATAAAAATAAAACAGCTGCAAGTAAAATCCAAAACAAACAGAAAAAGTATGGTATAAAGTTAATCTTTAAAGTACTCTTACAAATCAAGGAGACACTCCATTAGAAAAGTAAGCACATATATACAGGTAGTAACTAACAAAAAGCAGTAAAACCTTTTGAGAAAATGACTAGAGATGAAGGTTTTTTTTTTTTTCAGACTAGCAAAGATTAAAAATAAGAATGATGCCCAACTGCTCCTTAGTACATGGAGAATTACACTCTGATGATGTCAATAATTACATTGTAAAGCAAATGGAATAAAGTTTACAACTACTTTGATCCAGTAAATTCATTTCTGGAGATTAATCATAAGGAAACAAATACAAATAAATGTAAAAAGTTTACTCCATGAATATCTTTATACTAAAAAAGTTTTAGAAGCAAATTAAATGTCCAACAATGGCAGACTTGTTAAGAAAAAGTATGATACATCTATATAATTGAGTATTATATTATGCCACCATTAAAATATCATAGAGAAATATAACTTAGAAAATGCTCATACTATACTAAATTTAAGCAATTTATAAAACAGTAGATACAAAATTTGAATATATATATATTTAATTTTATGTGTTAACTCGACTAGGCTATATGGTACCTACTTGTTTGGTCAAACACTAGTTCAGATGTTTATGTAAATATATTTTACAAATGTGACTAACATTTAAAATCAGTTAATTTTGATGATGTTTATTTGATTATTTGATGATGATACTTATTTACCCTTCAATAACGTGGGTAGGCCTCATTCAGTCAGTTATAGGCCTTAAGAACAAAAACTGAGGTTTCCTGGAGAAATTCTGGCTCAGAACTATAACATAGAAATCCCGCCTGAGTTTCCAACCTGCCAGCCCACCCTACAAATTTCAAACTTACCAACCTCCTCAATCATGCGAGCTAATTCCTTTAAACAAATCTCTTTATATACATATACATGTACATGTACGTATACATATATATATACACACACACATACACTCAAACCAAACCCATTGCCATTGAATCAATTTCGATGCACAGCAACTCTACAGGACAGAGTAGAGCTGCCCATAGAGTTTCTAAGGCTGTAAATCTTCGCAGAAGCAGATTGCCACGTCTTTCTCACACGGAGCCCTCGTGGTACAGTGGTTAAGAGCTCAGCTGCCAACCAAAAGGTCAGCAGTTCAAATCCACCAGTTGCTGCTTGGAAACCCTATGGGGCAGTTCTACTCTGTCCTATTGGGTCTCTGTGAGTCGGAAGTGACTCAACGGCATCTAACAACAACAACACAAACACACACACATATATACACACACATTTAAAAACATATATATATAAAGAGAGAGAGAGACAAGAGAGGGAACTTGACACAATGGGAGAAAAACATAGAACAAAACTCAAATTCTTAAAAAGTCCAGAACTTACTGGACTAGCTGAGACTAGAGGAGTCCCCGAGACTATTTCCCTGAGATACTGTTTTAACTTTGAACCGAAACTATTCCTGGAGTCACATTTCAGTTAAATAATAGGCTGGCTCATAAAATAAACAATGTAACCCGTGAGTACTGTGTTCATTTAAAAAATCATCCATATGAGACCAAATGGTCGACATTTACTCTAAACAAAAATGAGAAGGTAATGGAGGGCAGGGATACTAGATTAATGGAAATGGAACAACCAGAATGGAAATAATGAGAATGTTGATGCATTGTGAAAAATGTAACTAATGTCACTGAACAATTTGTATAGAAATTGTTAAATGAGAACCTAATTTGCTGTGCAAACTTTCACCAAAATCACAATAGTATTTTTTCAATATATACATATACATACATGTATATATGTGTGTGTGTATATATATTCTGTTTCTCTGGAGAACCTTGGCTGATAACGATATATAATCGTGTATTCATACATATATATGTATACACATATATATGTATGTATATACATAAATAAAAAAAATACCTGGTAGGATTGGTATCTCAACCCTATCAATAATTATCCCTGGCTGGGGATTAGATGATTTTTGTTTTCTTCTCATTATTTATATTTCCAAAATTTTCTAAAATAGCCTTTGGAATAAGGAGAAAAATCTTTTGAATGTGAGTAGAAAACAAATTGACTATATACAGTGCTTGAGAGCTTTCTCAGGCCTTAAAACCTGTTTTACAGAATGTTCCAAAAATGCTTCGATCATGATTAAAACGTCCTTTACTTTTGCAATATTTGGAAAACGCTTCTTTGGGTTTTTCTTTGTATACCTTTCTTTCTCGATATCTTCTTTCTCTCTCTTCATCTCCTCTTTCTGAGTCATCATCTCCTTTTTCTTTCTCTTTGATTCTTACTTTACTTACTACAAAAAAAAAAATTAACATTCTCAAATTTTAGCACATTAAAAATATCTTCTAGCATCTTGCTGCAGTCTTTATTGTACATATTATGTTTACTAGAATGTATTAAAATATTTTCTGCAATGAAAACGAATTATCCAATCTCATGAATTCAAAGTTCTAGTATCTAAACGTAAAATGGAATAAAAAAAGAGACATCAAAATGGCAATCTAAGAAACTAATATAATTCTTCTCTCCTAATTGCCTACTAGAGACCTGGTGGCACAGTGGTTAAGTGCTTGTCTGCTAACCAAAAGGTCAGCAGTTCGAATCCACCAGCCACTCCTTGGAAACCCTATGGGGCAGTTCTATTCTGTCCTATGGAGTTCTCTGATTTGACTGAGGCAACCTATTAAATGTCTGACTAATTGCTGGAAATAAGAGTGGAGACAAATACATAATGCCTTTGGAGTTTCCATGCTAAAAGTACAGGTAAGAGAAATATTATGGATTGAATTGTGTCCCTCAAAAATGTATGTTGGATCCTAACCCCCATACAGATGGATGTGATCCCATTTGGGAATACGGTTTTCTTTGTTGTCAATAAGCCATATCAATGTAGGGTGTGTCTTAAACCAATAACTTTTGAGCTATAAAAGGAGCAAATCTGGCACAGAGGCAAGAAAGCACAAAGAAGAGAAAGCGAGCTGCCTCGCAGAACTCACCAAGAACACCGGCTAGAAAAGCTGAGACAAGGATTTTACCCCAGAGCTGACAGAGAGCCTTCCCCTAGAGCCGGCACCCTGAATTCAGACTTCTAGCCTCCTAAACTGTTAGAAAATAAATTTCCATTTGTTAAAACCATCCACTTGTGGTATTTCTTGTTACAGCAAACTAAGACAGGAAGTACAGCCCTCCTTACCCCCTGAGAAAAACCTGCCTAGTCGGCCAAACATTTTAGCTGCTAAACTCAAAGGAAATGTCTGTCCTTGTTGATCCGACGGGAAAAAATAGCACCAGTCCACCACACCCTACTGGCAACCATGTTGCTAAGGAGAAGGCAGAAAATGCCAGGAGGTCCTCTGTGGGAAAAGGTTCCGCCCACTGGCACAAAAGATGAAGCTTTACTGCCTAGCAGCCAACTCCCATTCCACTGCTGACCCAACACCTATCACAGCCTGGGATCCACAGAGAAATCAACCCATGTTATAAATGAGTACTGATGATGCCAACAGCACGTTCCAATAATGAAAATCTAGATCTTCACTTCTGAATCTGCAGACAAATAAAGTCATCAGACTTAACATTAAGAGATTAATACTTTGAAAAATGAGGACAAAACTAAACTCTCAGAGATAATTGAAATAAAGTTGATTCATTTATTCTTGCACTCAAAAATATTCACTAAGCACCAACCTCTCTTCTAGGAGCTTGAGAACACAGAAGAGATCAAAACGGGGAGAAAGTCCCACAGAACTCACATTATAGTGGCAGGAGACAGTAAATAAAGTAGTAGGGATAGTAGAGGAAAGAAAGAGGTCAGATTCTGGATATATTTTGAAGGTAGAGCCAACAGAATTTCCTGATAGATTTTAAGAAAAAGAGTGGAGTCAAGATTGATTCCAAGGTTTTTCAACCTAATTAACCAAAAGGAAACAGTTGCAATCAACTGACACGGGTAAGGTTTGAGCAAAGTAGATTGTGTAGCTTTAGACATATTAAGTTTGGGATATCTATTAGACATCAACCTACAGAAGTCAAGCATGCAAGTAGATACAAAAAAAAAGTCTGGAATTCAGAGATGAGGTCCAGCTGGAGACAAAAACTTGGAAGTCAGCAGCATATAGATGGTAGTTAAAACCATGAGACTGGATAAATCACCAAGAGAGTAAGGGTAGATGGAAAACTGGTCCAAGGACTGAGTCCTAGAGCAAGGCAACACTGTACAGATTGGGGAAACGAAAAGGAAGCATCAAAGGAGATATGGAAGAGATGTAAAAATAATGAAGGACAGTGGAAAGAACTTCAAAGAGTCTAATTATATAACAATTATTTTCAGTACAATTCATTTCAATGCTGCATTGGAAAAAAAAGTAGGTAGCAATGAACAAAGAACAATTTAAAAACAAAAAGGATTTTATTAGAAATAAAAACCAAGAGCACTAAAAGAATAAGTTTTTAAAGACACTGAATAATAAAACGGTTACTGTTAATTAGTGGTAACCCAGCTAACCTAACAATTCTACCCCTAGGTATACATCCAACAGAAATGTACATATATGAACATCAAAAAGCACACTTAATAATGTTCATTAACAGCCTTATTTGCAATAAATCAAATCTGCAAACAATTCAAATGGCCACCGGCACTGGAATGGGTTTAAATATATTGTGCTATGTTTATACAACGGAGTACTATTTAATGATGAAAGTGAATGAACTATTCATATACTCAACAACATCAATTAATCACATAAACATAATAGTGAATAAATTAAGCTGGATGCAAAATAATGATATAAAATACTATTTCATTATATAAATATCAGAAACATGCAAAAGTAATCTGTGGAGATAGAAATCAGGATAGTGGTTACATTTGGGGAGAGGAGCTGTATGTTTATGATTTGTGTGTTTTTCTGCATTTTATACTTCAATAAATAACTTTATAAAAATGAATACTGAACATATGTTCAAACCACTACAGTAAATGATAAATATTATGGGGGAGATACATTGAGGCTATGCAAATATCCTGTTTCTCCTTAAATTTTCATCCACTAATTTCTGCATTCTTCAGTGGATTTTGCCTGCAGTAATTACTACTGTAGTGTTCTAATGGTGATTTTCTATTTCCCTCATTCGTTCTGTAATTCCTGCATTTATTAATTGGAACTCATAAGGTTGTCCCTCCTCCATTATTTATTTGAATTCATTTATTTAAATAAGCTTGGACTCTCGAATATTTTATTCTTTGATTCATAATCTAATATTTTGTTTCTCAGACTCTTCCAGATTTGGCTAGCAGGAGCTGTTTGAGATTAGCTCCTGTGTCCTTTTGACATCTCTCTCCCTCCTCTCTCTTTTTTTTTTTTTTTAAGCACTTCCTTATATGTGGCACCATAAGAGACTCCAGACTCACCTTGTCTTTTCCCTGCTCCAGCCCAGGAATCAACCATTTCTCCAAGGAGACCTGGTCCCTTTTATTCAAGAATGGTGTTTTAAAACCAAGATCTAGGTACTAGGTGTGATCACTGGTACTGGGGTGTCACTGCTTCTAGGCTCTCTCAGCACAAAGAGCTATGTAATGTGTGTACATGAGTATGTACACAGCCTTATAGATGCCTCACCATGGAACATCAAACAGACTATGCAATTAGAGCTGCACTCATAATCAAGTGGGGGTGGCACACAGAGCACCAGGTCTGAGAAGATCCTGAATGAACAAGGATGTTGCCAGAGTACACCCCTTACATTCACAGCACAGTAACTCCTAGGTCACTGCTTGTTGCTTCTTCCTCAGTCCACACCTAGGGCCTAACAGGGAGCTCTCTATGACAAGTTCAGCTGACTGGAGAGGAACTCATCGGCTCAATAAGCCGGCACTCTCCTGAAGCAGGCTGCTATCGCATTATATCCCACCTGGTGTGGTCCTGAAGAGCATGGAATGAGAAATCCTGTGAGCAGAACTCTGAACTCTCCATTTTGCATAAGAGATGGCCTACATTAAGAAACCATGTCAATTCATGGGCAACAGTTTTGCCAGAAAGTCAAGACTTAGAAGTAATACAGAGGATTGGTTATTGGGAAATTTGTAGCTGACCATCAGCATATTTGTGATCCATATGAATGCTCATCAAAACATCAAAAGGTTGCTACCTTGGAGAATAATCTTAATACCCCGGTTTTAAAGATAACTATTTCTGTGCGTATCAGTCAACCTACTTCCCCAGCCATTCAAGCACTTGTTCAACAGGCTGATGAACAAAACATCCATGGTGGCAGGGAGGGGCGCACATTCACCAAGCCACCCTGACTATCATTTCTGCTGATCATCCAATTTGCCACAGCAGTAACCAAGCCTGAGTCCTTGATATAGTACTTGGTAACAAGCCAGCTATTTAGGGACATATTTAGCTGTACTCTCAACAGCCTGGACTTCCTTGGTTTTCATTCATTTTCTTAACTAGGTTCACCACCTTCCTTGTTGATTCTCAGAGTTACTACTAATAAACTCCCTTTTTGCTTACATTAACTAGTTTGATTTGAAAAAAAAGAGTATTGTTTGTATAATAAAAAATAGTGAAGATATTTTCATTTAAAAAAAAAAAAAGGTATGCAACTTTATCCTAGAATTCCTAGGAATTTAGATAACAAATACTTAAACATTGCTTAAAATAAAACTGGCATTTTGAAGGAGCACTTTTTATCAAAGAGCATTATTTTTCTTTTTTCACTATGGGGGTTGGACTTTATTCAATAAAAATCTAAAATATGCTTCAATAATAAAAGTCTAGCTAATAATGAAATAAATGTTACTTCCTCCACTAACTGAAATGAGTTTAAAAAAAAAAATGTGTATACATACACACAGGTACAAGAGGGTAAGTTCAAATCCAAAACTAAAACATTTATAAAAATTGTAAGAGAAAACAAAATGATGAATGAAAATCTCTAAAGAGGAAAATACTCACACAAGTGAGAACTTTTTGTGAGAAGTACATTTAACAAAACATTGTAGCTAACAGCTATGCAATTCCTTAAAAGGAAAGATAGAATATATTTTTAAACTATATTTAATACAAAATAATACAAAGATAAATTTAAGAGAAGAGCTTAGATGTGTCCAGTTAAAACAAACCTGAACGAATCTTCTTTTCTACCTTTTCCAGAAGTTGCTTGTCACACGCCTCACGTCCCAGGAGGTTATGATAGGCAGTGGTCTGTCTAAGTTCTTCTTTCCTAGCTTTTCTCTCTTTTTCTTTTTCTCTGTCTTTTCCTCTACTGTGAGACTTTTCTGTGTCTTGTTCTCGATGTTTCTCTTTATATTTTTCTCTTTCCCGATCTTTTGTGTCTTTTTTTCTTTCCCTTTGTTTTTCTCTGTCCCTCTCCCCTCGAAGAGTCTCCTTAGACACGTGAGCATCTCTTTCATTTGCCCGTTCTTTATGCTTTGTGTCTGGGTCTTGATTCTTGTATTTACGCTCCCTGTATTCAAGTAGGTCAGATTCTGACTCCTTATGTAGTTTCTTTTCTCTGTGTTTCTTTTCATCTTTTGGGCTATCTGCTTGTGCAACCTAAAGAGAAAAAGGGTTACTGCTTCACTGTTGTTGTTGTTAGGTGCTGTCAAGTCAATTCCGACTCATAGCCACCCTATGGGATGGAGTAGAACCGCCCCATAGGGTTTCTAGGGAATGGCTGGTGGATTTAATTTGCCAACGTTTTGGTTAGCAGCTGAGCTCTTAACCACTACACCACCAGGGCTCCACTTCTTTACTCCCAGTGAACCCAGTGCCGTCGAGTCAGCCCTGTAGGACAGAGTAGAACTGCCCCATAGAGTTTCCAAGGAGCGCCTGGAGGATTTGAACTGCCAACCCTTTGGTTAGCAGCTGAGCTCTTAACCACTACACCACCAGGGCTCCACTTCTTTACTAGAAAAGCAAAATACATGCTGAACTTTTAATATCTGAACATGATAATCATACTCACTTGAAGGGTCTTAAAAATATATTGCATTCAACTTCTTTCCAACTTTCCAAGCAAGGTAAGGGGTGGGGCCTTAATTAACATTCTTAGAATTCCAAAGTATTTGTGGTCAAATTTCCCATTTTACATTACTGACTGCTTAAGTCCCTTATATCACAGGCATTCAAATCATCTTTCTGGCAAAACAAATCTAAAATGCTACATTGATTAGAAAGAAAAAGAGATATTGAAGCTATGTTTTAAAGTTACTAAGACACTAACTACCTAACCTGTTGTTGAGTTGATGCCAACTCACAGCAACCCTACAGGACAGGTCCTACCAAAGAAGCGGGATCCTAGAGCCCAGAGGCTGTCCTTTCCCCCACTGACCTAAGGAACAATCGGAAATGTAGCAGCAATGGCCTCAGGAGAACTCTATCTCAATCACCAAGCTACCCTCTCCCTGTCTGCCCCCAACCCCACCACTGCACACAAGCCCCCCAAGTGGCATTTGGGATACTCCTGAACCGTGACAAAAGACCCACTGAGCTTGTGAGGATGTAGGGATAGACTGAAATCACCAGCCACCCCAAGAAACTGAACATGTCCTATACCATAATTTTACCCTATTTCACTATGGTTCTAAGAGATATTAACTACAATGGCTTTATCTTTGAATCGAAAATTCCTCTGAAATAAGCTACATGCAATCAAAGTTTTACAGTATTATAAACTAGGTAAAACTGCCAAAAAAAAAAACCTATAGGTTCCAAATGGATCCCAATTTAAATATGTAAAGTATATTACCCAGAGGTGTTTTCTGAGTTCATCTGCTTTCCATGTATCATCTTTTGTTCTTCTCTGAAAAAGAAATTATAAAGTTAAAAAATTTTAAAGAGTTAAAATAACTAATTTTGTATGTTCTGATGAACTACTATTTCATTAGGCCACTTAAATCATTGGCAATTAATTCTTGATATGCCAGAAAATACTTATCTCTTTAATGGAATAAAAGCAAATAAAAATACAGATTTTTAAAAATTATTCACTAGTCTAAAATTACATGACTATAGAATGTATTGCTTTGACTACTTCAAAACCCATTAAATATTATAAAGATAAAATAGAAAACAAGTTACAGTGACACTCTAAATGACAGATCAAGGACAAATATTTTGAGTTTACAATCTATTGTGGCAAATTGTATTTTCCAAAAATAGCCACTACAATATCTCTCATCCCAAATGCTCATCTTGCCATGTGACTCTCAGGCTCCTCCCATAGAGAGGTGCAATTTATATTCCTTTTCCTTCAATTTGGATAAGTTTATACAGTGGCAGGAGTGATGCTATGTGACTTCCAAGGCAATATGGCTTCCATCTGGTTCTCTTTGGGTTGCTCACTTCTGGAACTCAGCCACCATGCTGTGAGGAACTTCGGCAACCACGTAAAGCAGCCACATGTAGGTGTCGGCCAATGACCCCAGTTGAGGCCCCAGCCAACAGTAAGCATCAACCACCAGATACATGAGTAAGCAAGATTTCAAATAATTCCAGCTCCAGCTGAAGCTTTTGAGCCATACCCTACACACAGAAATTTAGTCTTCCCAGTTGATGCCTCGGAGATAAGCTGAACCTGCTGTGAATTTTCCAAATTCCTGACCCACAGAATGTGTTGGCGTAATAATATGGCTGCTGTTGTTTTACCCAACGAAGTCTGGGGTAGTCTGTTATGTAGGAACAGTAACAGGGATAGATTGAGGGAGAGAGAAAGGAAGAGTGGGATGGACTGGTAGGTAGGTAGGTAGATAAATAGATAAACAGATAACGTATTTAGCATCTACCCCATAGGGTTTCCAAGGAGCTCCTGGTAGATTCAAACTGCTGACCTTTTGATTAGCAGCCAAGCTCTTAACTACTGTGCATCTAGAGCATGTCGAGTGCTATACTATGTCAAACACATTATTAAGCCCCATAGCCCTATGAAGTGGGTTATTAGTCCCCATTTTACAAATGAGGAAGCTGAGGAATAGAGAATCTAAATAACTTTTGTCCCCAAATCTTACACATTGCTAGGCAGATAACAGGACTTGAATACATAATTGTGGAATGAATGAAAGAATAAACGGTCACTAATTGAAAAAGAGGCTGAGTCAGTATTCAATCTTACGTCACCAGAGCCCAGAGCCTGTCCTTTCACCACTGTCCCACCAAAATAAGGCACTCTGTATGCCTGTGGGAATAGAGCATTCCACAAGCTAAATGATCTCTCCATTCTATAAAAACACCGTTATTCATTCAACAAATACATACTGAGCTCCTAACAAATGCCAAGCACTGCTCCAGACACTTGGACTACATAGATAAACAAAACTGAAAAAAGAAAAAAATTCCTGCCTTCTAGGTACTTATCTGCTGACTCTAATGTTTGCTGTTGTCTGTTGTTAAAATAGTTGCTTCCCTGTTTAATAATCTTTTTCAAGCATAGATCATACCTCCTCAGCTAAACTCTAATCTTCCAGAATGGAAGGCTATCTGAATCCTTTCTATATATCAAGCATCTAGCACTGCTTAGCTCATAACAGCACCTCATAAATATCACCCACGAAAAAATACATATTATGAATCCCTGTCACAGGATTGAGTCAAGGAAGTTCATCAGTTACCCAAACTTATTCTGAGAATTTAAGGGGAAATGTTAAAATAAGCTGTGGTACTCTTAAACTATGTCTACTAATTCTTTAACATGCCTCCTTTCACGAGACTAATTTCCCTCCCAGTGAATGTGGGCCAGACTTGACTCATTTCTAGTGAGGAAAATGTGGTAGAAGTGATGCTATGTGACTTCTGAGGCTAGGTCATGGGATGAATATCTTCCACCTGTTGCTCTCTCTTGCCTCGCTCATCCAGGAGAGGCCAGCACCATGTCATGAGGACAAACTGATTTGGGAGAGCTCCATGTGGAGAGGAAGTGTGGAATTCTACCAACAGCCAGCACCACTTCAATAGCCATGTGAGCAAGTCACTAGAAATATACCATTTAACCCCAGTTAAACCTTCAGACAGGAGCCCTGGTAGTGTAGTGGTTAAGTGTTTGGCAAGCTAACTGAAAGGTCAGCAATTTGTACCCATCAGCCTCTCCGTGGGAGAGAGGTGTAGCAATCTGTTTCTGTAAAGATTACAACCTTGGAAACCCTATGGGGCCGTTCTACTCAGTCCTGTAGGGTCGCTATGAGTCAGAATCAACTCAACGGCAATGAGGTTGGTCACTGGCGTCACTAGGGTTGGTGTCACCCAGTGCAGTAACTGATGGTGTCACCCTTCCATGCTAATTACCACAATATTGTAGTTAAAACAGCAGAAAATCTGACAACATAATAGACTATAAAGATACCAGCAGCAACGAAAACAACGGCGCATGCTTGCAGCATGTGCAGGTGAAACCACGTGAAGTATCGTTGTAATTGGCTAATAATGATAGCTCTGACAGAGTGTATACGAAAGTTCAAAAGGTAAATTAGCATAGAGTTTTAGCCTTGTAGGTGTATTGATACATGTAAGCTGGGCTTACAAAAATTTTTGTTGTTGTTACAACTAACTACAGGGAGATTTTAAAAAATAATAATAAATTTCTGCTAAAACACTGCACAAAAATTTTATAAACAGTCATTTTGGTGTCACCTCCCCTAATAGTGTCACCTGCTGGGGTCAGCACCCCCTGCGCCACCCTAGTGATGCCACTGGGTTTGGTTTTTGGTTTGGAAACCTTCAGATGTCTGCAGCTTCAACTGACATCTTGATCGGAACCTATAAAAAGACCTTGAGCCTGAAGGGAGAGTGTTAACATATCCTGGGGTTGTTAACCAATGTCGTAAAACAATATGTGAACTACTGTTTAATGAGAAACTAGTTTGTTCTGTAAACCTTCATCTAAAGTACAACAACAACAACAAAAAAAAAAAAACCCTCAAGCCAGAAGTCCCAGCAAAGCCACTCCCAAATTTCTCATCTACAGAAACTGTGAGGATAATAAATGTTTATTGTTGTTTTAAGACACAGGTCGTTATGCAGCAACAGGTAGGTAATACAGACATTTAACCTCCTCCTACCTAAACTGTACCCCATTTGCAATGCCCAACTCAAGACTCACCTTCTCCATAGCCATCTAAACTTTCACCCTTGCTTTGAACTCAAACAGTTTTACACTGTTCCACACATTTAGCACTTCATTGCAGACCTCCTGAGATTGTTTGCTACTAGTAAATGTCTGTTAGTCTCCCTGGTAAGACTATAAGCCCATTGAAGATAGAATCATAGCTTATTCTTCTTTGGTATTCCTGCTTCAAACTGCTGCTCTTACTCAACATACAGGTACTAACTGTTGCGTTAGAGTGTATCTTTCGCCAGACCTGTAACAACACAGTTTAACACCACTTGATGTTAAGATATGGCTTGATGATAGATAGCCGTAACCTTGGCTAAACAAAATTAATCAAGGATGACTTCTGTACAGAACAAGATAGCATTTATCTTATTTCATTTTCTTTTTGAGAAACACTGCCTTAAAGAGGCAAATAAAGAAAGAATTTGGTAAGCGTGTTCCAAATGAAAGCAGATGTAGGACAAACAAAAACTAAAATTTAGTCATGAATAAGCCACTAAGAATCTTCCTGATTATGTGAAAACTAGGGGAAATAGAAAAAAATTTCTAATAGCTCATAAATATACCCGATAGAAATAAATAAAAGGCAACCAGTTATAAGAATCTAGCCCAAATATACTATAACCACAAAATTTGTTAATATGCTTTCACTGGAAAACGTTTTTTTTTAATTGCTTGATTTACCAAAATGGATCCACAGTAAGATATGTTATAAGATGGTCAGTTGCAATTAGAATAAGTGTAACTCTAGTGTCTGAACTTTAATTTTTTTTTTTCTCTTTCAAGTTAACTGCTCTGTATAGAAGTTTAATGTATGATCTAAACAACTTGCCTAAATTCAACAAAGGAGAGAAGTGTGTATGCTGTTAGAAGAACACATTATGAGGACAGGGCCCTGAGCCCTTTGCCAAGTATTGCAAAGGCATGTAGTCACCAACTAGAGATGTAAAAAGTAAATTAAAAAAAAAAAAACTATCAGATTTGTACAGACCCTACGTATAACAGAACAAAACACTGCTCAGTCTTGTGCTATCCTCACAATCTTCGCTGTGTTTGAGCCCATTGTTGTAGCCACTGTCTAAATCCCTCTCATTGAGGGTCTTCCTCTTTTTCAATGACCCTGTACTTTACCAAGCATGATGTCCTTCTCCAGGAACTGGTCACTCCTGATAACATGTCCAAAGTACGTGAGATGAAGTCTCCCCATTGTCACTTAAAGGAGCACTCTGCCTGTACTTCTTCCAAGGCAGACTTGTTCATTCTTCTGGCAGTCCATGGTATATTCAATATACTTCTCCAACTCCAACACCATAATTCAAAGGCATCAGTTCATCTTCGGTCTTCCTTTTTCATTGTCCAGCTTTTACATGCATGTGAGGCAACTGAAAACGCCATGGCTTGGGTCAGGTACATCTTAGGCTCAAGATGACATCTTCGCTTTTGAATACTTTGAAGAGGTCTTTTGCAGCAGATTTGCCCATGCAATACGTCCTTTGATTTCTTGACCACTGTTTCCATGGGCATTGATTATGGATCCAAGTAAAATTAAATTCTCGAAAACTTAAATATTTTCTCTGTTTATCATGGTGTTGCTTATTGATCCAGGTTTGAGGACTTCTGTTTTATGTTGAGGTGAAATCCATACTGAAGACTGCAGTCTTTGATCTTCATCAATAAGTGCTTCAAGTCCTCTTCACTTTCAGTAAGGTTGTGTCGTCCGCATATCGTAGGTTGTTAGTGAGTCTTCCTCCAGTCCTGATGCTGCATTCTTCATATAGTCCAGCTTCTCAGACTATTTCATCAGCAGAATGAATATGTACGGTGAAAGGATACAACCCTGACACGTATCTTTCCTGATTTTAAACTACATAGTATCCTTTTGTTCTGTTCGAACAACTGCCTCTTGGTTTATTTACAGGTTCTGCAAGAGCACAATTAAGTGTCCTATTCTTTGCAAAGTTATCCGTAATTTGCTATGATCCATACAGTCTAATACCTTTACATAGTGAATAAAACACAGGTAAACATCTTTTTTTTTTTTTTTAAACATCTTTCTGGTATTCTCTGCTTTCAGCTAGGATCCATCTGACATCAGCATTGATATCCCTCATTCCACATCCTCCTCTTAATCTATCTTGAATTTCTGGCAGTTCCCTGTCAATGTACTGCTGCTGCCGCTTTTTAATAACCTTCAGCAAAATTTTACTTGCGTGTGATATTAATGATATTGTTCGATAATTTCTGCATTCGGTTGGATCAGCTTTCTTGGGAATAGGAATCAACATGGATCTCTTCCAGTCAGTTGGCCAGGTAGCTGCCTTCCAAATTTCTTGGTATAGATGAGTGAGCACCTCCATCGCTGCATCTGTTTGTTGGTATTCGGTCAATTCCTGTAGCCTTGTTTTTCGCCAATGCTTTCAGTGTAGCTTGGACTTCTTCCTTCAGTACCACCGGTTTTTGATCATATGCTACCTCCTGAAATGGTTGAATGAATGTCGACCCATTCTTTCTGGTACAGTGACTCTGTGTATTCCTTTCATTTTGGGTTCTTAGTGGTTGTAATTATATACTTTTGCTGAAAGTAACATGCAACATGTCTGATCAAGATCACAAGATTTTTCTTCTGAATTTTAAACTTTCACCAACAAAGAAACCCAGCTATTTCCTTATAAATGCACAAAATACTTATCATTTTTATGCAAATAATACATGTGTTGTTTTTGCAAACCCCCCTTGCATTATTTTTGTAGGCATGCTATGCCAATATTTTTTTATATGTTGCTGACTTCGATTTCAATTATTTTTTCTGTCCAATGGATTTAATGTTACCAGGATAAAACTGATATTATGGAAACTTCATTTAAGGTAGATATTTTCCTAAGCTAAGCGCAACCAATGGTGAACTGAATGGGCTCATGACGGAAATGGGATGCCATGTTGAAATCAAAGAATATGAATGAGCGAACAGCCAGAAATTAGTAGAAACGATGGTAGGCCTGAAACTACAAGAAAAAAAGGTATTTATATTGTATTACTATCATAAATCTTAAGCTGAAATATAATTTTTGACAATCACTGTCTTTGAAATCCCAGTCTTTCTCAAGCTGTTGCAGGTGGTTTCTGCGGTTATTTTCCCCCAAGCAGAAGCCACCTACTTGCAGACTTCAGTAAACGTCACCCGCTTCAGTTGTCCTGATACTGTGAATTCACGAATCCCAGACTGCATCCGTTCATCCCGCTCTCTTCTCAGGAAAGTCTTGATTGGGTAGCTGACTGCTATATCTAGCAGCTTCAGCTTGCAGGTATGGCCATCAGGTATGGCTGCTATATGGGCACCAGTCAATATAATTTTGAATGTTTTTTTCTTTGTGAATAGCCATGGCATCAAAAATTAGTAAAAACTTCTTCAAAAAGAATCCCCCCGCCTATTCATCTACCTATACTTACCTAACATCACAGTTCTTCCATCCCTTCTTATTACAGTGAGCAACCCCACTGGTGGGCAGTTTTTCACCAGGCATGGTAACTCTCTTGAAAACCACCATCAGCTTTAATTTCATCCCACTCGCAGTACAACCAAGGACTACTGTGAAGCAAGCCCTCTAGTTCCCAGTGGTTGTAATGGGTACAGTTCTCATACCTGAAGCAACATAGTCCCGGTAACCAGGATGTCAAAAGACATGAGCTTCATATTAATTACATCTATTGCAGACATACTTAGTTCAGAGATTTCCTTGGTAAAGAATTTGCGAAGTTGACCATCTTTTGCTCCCAGTCATCTAGAAGTTGCTGGTCTAGAGTGGTTCTCATTCTCACAGAAAGGCCATTCCTTTTCATGAATTTATGAATCCAGGTGAAACCTGCCTTGAAATCTGGGATTCTTTGATTTGCAAGAAGCTTCCTTTTGATCTGAATTGTGACAGCAGAGACAGCTTGATTTTATTCCCTTCCATAAATAATCCACTTTTTCAAGTCATATTACAACTCAGACCACTTAATTGTGGACCCACTATGTTTTGGGTCCACAATGTGTGTGTTTTTACAGATTCATTTTCTCCAATTCCTTCCTCCTTTCGCAAACAGTTGACTCTTGAACCTTAAAGTCTCTCCTGCTCCTCCGTTGATTGTTTCTTACGCCCTTGCAACCGATTATCAGTTTGAAGTCCTCAGTGTGGGACTTGCATTTAATTCCTGCCATGATCCGAAAAAGTTCTAAAATGGACATTTATAAACTAAAAAAAAACTGTGCACAATATAATCAACAACTGGCTGGTTCTAGTAAAGAGATGGTGATATTCAAATGTGAGGTATACAAGAAGAAAAGGTCTTTTTATGTGCCCGACAGCAACAGGTTTGGTTTTGGTTTGGGTTAAGGCACTTGAGGAGCCCTGATGGTTAAGAGCGCCACTGCTAACCAAAAGGTCAGCGATTGGAACCCACCAGCCACCTGTCCGAAACCCTACGGGGCAGTTCTACCCCGTGCTACAGGGTCACCATGAGTCTGAATCCACTCAAAGGCAACGGCTTTGGTTTGGTTTTAAGGCGCTTAAAAGGACCCTGGTGGTGCAGTGGTTAAAGTGCATAGGTGGTAACCAAATTGTGGGCGGTTCCAACCCATCAGACACTGGGTGAGCCAGGGGAGAATGCCGCATTCTGCTTCTCTGAAGATTACAGCCTTGGCAAACGCTAAGAGGCTAGGAGTTGGAATGCACTCCAGGGCAGTTAAAAATCCGCGAACTACGTTTTCATAATGGTGATTTTTTTCACAATTAAATTGCCTTTTCCCGGTCGCTGGATCAAATAAAAAGAATGCCTCCAACAAGCCCCTCAGCACTTGGGAAGAGGAAAACAAAAGGGAGACTAGACTCCGCTTTATTAAAAAAAAAAGTAAAAATAAACGCATTCTCCAGCTCAGCTTTAAGGATTACAAAACGTTTGAGGTTTTCTTGAGTAACCTACAAATCTGAACCAAGATCCCAGAAAAGCTAAGGAATTGATTGTAAATAAATAAATGGAGGGATTATTTATTCCGCCGCTCACAAGGTTTTCCGCTGGATTCAAGCACCTTCGTCTAGGAAGAACTACTTTGCCCAGATTTCCTACAGAGTCCTCCAAAGAAGTTATAAAAAATTCGGATCAGGACGAGAATTTTCAGCTAATCCCGAACTGTGGCTACCTATAAAGTTACTAATGCTGAAAGCAGAAGGCGTGAAGGAGCAGCACCAGGAGCAGCCGGTGGGCCCGCGGGGTGGGCAGCAGAGGAGGCCTGAGCCAGGTACTGGCCCCAGGACCTCCCTGTCCCCGGCCAAGCCCGAGTGCACTCCTTGCACTAACCTTTCCAGGCTCCATCGTTTCTCTCACGGCCAGGAAGGCCACGATACTCTCCGCCCCGGCCCAGGAGCTAACCACCCAAGCGAAAACTCCGAGCCAGGCCGGTGCCCGCACCCCCCGACAGGCTCGGGGCCTGCTTCGCGGTGGCACAGACCCGGCGCTGCGCGTCCTGACACCCTAGCAACCGGCAGGCAGGAGTAGGAGAGAGCCGAGCGATCGCTGGCCCTGCGCCTGCGCTCCAGCCCTGAGCAACGGCGGCGCCACGGAGGGAGAGAGGGAGGGGAGCCTTCTGGGTGGGGAGCCCGCTGCAGGGGAGGGAGCGGGAGGAAGCTCGGCGGTGTCTGTCTTACACACACCATTGTATCTTTAAATCCTTGCTATAGGGTCGCTAAGAGTCGGAATCGACTCGACGGCACTGAGTTTGGTTTTGTTTTGTTGTTGTTGAAAGTAGCGACCAGCTGTAGGGGCGACTCTCCTCTATTTACTACCACCCAACAACGTCTTATCAGTCCCACGCCCTAACCTGTGAGAAAAAGTGCTTTTTAACGTTTTTCCTAACGTGTGACCCCAACCAAGGAGAGAGCTGACTTTCTTCCAGGACTCCTAGGTCACTTTCAACCAAAGTGGCTGAGGGTGTAGCCCCACACACGGAAGATTTTTTCTCCCGGTTAAATTATATAGATTGTTTATTTTCAGTAATTCTGAGGACACTACTTAACTAGCCAGGGTGAAGTCAAGGGTGCGTTCCGGGATTCTAGGCGCAGGATGAGTTCAGTAGCTCAGATTGTTGTGTGCCTCCAGTGAGTGGATTCCTAGACTGGAATCTTTAAGGGGCGGCTGGCCAGGTCTTTTCTCCCGATGAGTGACTGGTGGGTTTCAACCGTGGACCTTTAGGTTAGCGACCCAGCCCAGCTCAAATTAGGTTGAGCGTTTTAGAACGAGAGAAGCCCTAAAGATTAAAAAAATAATAATAATAATAAATTTTTTTTTTTTTTTTTTAAAGATAAGGCCCCTGAAAAATACTCAGAGGGTATGGGAATAAGATTTAATCATTAGTCACCATGCATTCAAGATCTGGATGTCAGCCTAAATTTTACAACATACTTTATGCCCTCCTAATTAAAGGAAACCCTGGTGGTGTAGTGGTTAGGTGCGATGCCTGCTAACCAGAAGGTCGGCAGTTTGAATCCACCAGGCGCTCCTTGGAAACTGTATGGGGCAGTTTTACCCTGTCCTATAGGGTCACTATGAGTTGGAATCAACTGGACGGTACTGGGTTTTGTTTTTGGTTTAAACATCAGAAGGAAACCCTCCTGGCTTAGTGGTTAAGCGCTACAGCTGCTAACCAAAATATCGGCAATTCGAATCCGTTGTGCTTCTTGAAAACTGTGGGGCAGTTCTACTCTGTCCTATACAGCTGCTACCAGTCGGAATCGACTCCACAGCAATGGGGTTCTTTTGTTTTTGTTTTTAAACATTACTATTCCCCAGTTCCAGAGATGTGTTACTGTTTTACTAGACTAACTGTCCACAGCACGTGACACATAGCAGGCAATGATAATAACAACATCTAATTTACCATTCTATCCAAATTTTGCAGATAAGGAAACTGAGGCACAAAGCTGTTAAGTAACTTGCCCTTGCTACTTAATTAACTACTACTGAACCAGGTTTTTTAAACCAGGTTTTTTTTTAACCAGGTTACTTACTTAGACTTAACCTCATGACTACCTTAGACACTCATCAAATTTCTTATTAACAAACAAAAAAAATTTTAATCAAATGTGTTGAAAGGTAGTGTGTTAAGGTTCTAAAAATATCAGAAAGTTATTTTGCATCATACCTTTTAAAGCACAAAAATAAAAATATCCCTATGATGCTACATTATTAAAACTTGGCAACTTCCCAAATTCGATTTAGCAGATTGCAGTCATCACTAGGGAGGTGTGAGGGAGGGAGGGGGGGTGCAGACTATACCAGGTGACACTGTCAGAGGGGGTGATACCAAAATGACTATAAAATTTTTGTGCAGTGTTTCAGCAGAAATTTATTATTTTTTATAAAAATATCCCTGTAGTTAGTTACAACAACAACAAAATTTTTTGTAAATGCAGCTTACATATATCAATATACCTACAAGGCTAAAACACAGTTGTTAATGCAATGGGCTGCTAACCAAAAGGTAGGCAGTTTGAAAGTACCAGCAGCTCCGTGGGAGAAAGATGTGGCAGTCTGCTTCTGTAGAGATTTATAGCCTTGGAAGCCCTGTGGGGTCGCTGTGAGTCGGAATTGACCTCACTGCAGTGGGTTTGGCTGGTTTTGTAATGCATTCTGGTCAGAACCATAATTATTACCCAATTACAAGGATGCTTCACATCACATGGTTTGGTCTGCCAGGGCCACAAGCATGCACTGTTGTTTTTGTTGTGCCAGTGTTTTTACAGAAGCTGATTTTGTCAAATTTTCTGGTGTTTTAGCTACGATGTTGTGGTAATTAGTATTTGTGAACCTGTATCAATAACTTTTTTGAGAATGAAGTAGTACTTAAAGAGGAGAAAAATCAAAAAAGGCTTCTGCTCAGTTACTAATAACGTAACTAATGTAATTTAATGTAGAAACATTTTACAAAACAATTTTGTTTTTAGTATTTATATAATCTAAGTATTACAGATAAGTAATTTACAACTACATCACATAATCTCAGATTAAAATGTGTAATAAACTTACATATATAACAATTATTGATTATGACTGATAACTAGAGAAACTGACAATTTAAAACATGAAGTAGGGGAAATGCTATGTTTCTCAATACATGTTTAGAAATATAGCTTAAATATTAAATTCAGGGTTTTTTTTAGTCTTTTTAAATTTTCTTTAAAAACATCACTGTCTTACAAATATATTTCTGACTTTAATGAAATTTTCAGGGTTGAAGTTTGAATTCTAGTTTAAGAAACATACCAAAACCAAAAACCAAACCCACTGCCATCGAGTCGATTCCAACTCATACCAACCCTATAGGACAGAATAAAACTGCCCCATAGAGTTTCTAAGGAGCACCTGGCGGATTTGAACTGCTGACCTGTTGGTTAGCAGCCGTAGCACTTAACCTCTACACCACCAGGGTTTCCTTAAGAAACACAAAACATTAAAAAGTGAGTTTGCAAAAGGCATTGATTTTGATGAAATCATTCACAAGTCTGCAGCTCTGAATGCTCGGAAGGAAAGTTCTGATTTAGTCTAGGTGTTCATTAAGTGCTGAAATACTCGTGTATTTGTTCTTATTTTTATGGTATTATTTCATTTATGAATATATTTCCATATGCATGTCAACAACTTCTACATTATTTGGGCTGTTTTTGATTATGCAAACCTAATCCATTAATGTTTCTCATGTAACAGTAGAATTTAATGTTAAAATGAACATAATTATATTGTATCTCTTAAACGTTTTTAGTTCAAATTCTGTTGCTTTCTTAGCAAATTTTCACTTTAACCACATGAAACTATGTAAATGTAAATACATTTAGGCTGTGCATATGATATTGTAATTTAAAGGTGTAACTTTAATTTTGCTAGTTGTTCATGTCACTACCATTGCCATTACATTCAGTGACACACGGGAATTATGATTTACAAGTAACGTCAGTACAAAAAACATTAAGGATTCTACATGGTCTGGCACGGAAGGAGGTCCATAGGGGTGTGGCACCATGAGTTACTGCACTGGATGACACCAACTCTAGTGATGCGACTGCTCCATTTCCTGGGCTGTAAGCCTACAGAAGTCTCCAGGCTGCCAACTGACCTACTGATTTGGGACTTGCCAGCCCCACAATTGTGTAATCCATTTCCTTGAAGTAAATCTCTATGTATTTTATGTCTCAGTGGTTTTGCTCCTCTAGAGAACTCAACTAAGACAGGTACAAAGATAGGTAACAACGTAGTTTGAGAAAAATGATAGAATAATTAGCAATATGATATTGCTAGGGTGCAAAACACTAGACAGGGAGGTGGTTTAAGTGAGGCAAGAGAAGTAAAGGATGAATTTTGTAGTAGCTTTAAAGTTTGTAAGCAAGGAAAACTTATTTCGTAAGGAGGGAAGAGGTTCAATCAAATATGCATTTTTAAATAACCATTTGATAGAAATATGGATTTTTAAAAATAATTTTGAAATAATTACAAACTTACAGAAAATATGCAAGTAGAGTACAAAGAACTCCTTTATCTTCAACTCCAAGATTCCCCAGCCATTAACATTTCACCACATTTGCTCCACTTTTCTCTATCTGTTGTTATTTTTAGGTGCCATCGAGTCGGTTCTGACTCATCCAATCTGGAACAATCTCTTAGTCTTTCCCTGTATTTCCTGATGGTTTTGAAGAAACCAGGATGACCTGTATACTGGGTCTATCTAATGTGTCCTCATGCCCAGACTCAGGTTATGCTTTCTTGGCAGGAATGTCTGAGAAACGGTGCTATGCTCGTCTCAGTACATCCCATCAGGAACTCATGCATTCAACCACCACTGGTGGTATTTACTTTGATCACCTGGTCATGTTGGTGTCTGCCAATTTTCTTCGCAGTAAAGACCCCATTTTCCCCTTTGCAATTGATAAGTATCTCGCAGAAAGGTTTTCCAGTATTATTCCTCATTAAATGTCCACCTACCATTCTTAGTCTCCATTGATAACTCACTACTGAATCAACCACCATGATGATGACTGCTAAATGATTTTCTATTTCAGTCATTCCTTCTGCATTTACTAGTTGTTATACTATAAAGATGAGCTTCCCCTTATCCCCCATTAATTTTTTCATTAATTCATCATTCAGCCATTCATTTATCAAACAGCCACTTTGGAAAAGTTTGATGGTTTCTTGTAAGTTTAAACATAAATCTATTATATAATCCGATCAGTATATAATCTGCTAATATCATTAGTTGTTTTGCTGCTCAAATTGTCCTAGATTTGGCCAACTAGAGCCTCTCCGAGTAGGCTCCCATGTTTTTTGAATCACATGAGTCTTTGAGCACTTTCATACTTTCTGGCATATCAAGATATTCCAGGTTTATATTATACTTTCACTGCTGCAGCCCTGGAATCAGCTATTTCTCCAGAGACCCCTGGCTCCTCTTACTGGAGAATGGTATTTAGAACCAAGATCTGGAAAATAGGTTTACTCATTGGTACTGCAGTTCCACTGCTTCTAGATGTTCCCAGTGGAATGAACTAAGAAACACATGCAAGTTTATATGCACATATGCCTACACATATATACACACAAATACATTTAACTGTAATTACTTTATATCTATCTGACATATATATTTAAAAAAACAAACAAACATGTGTTCTTACTAATACCTCCAGTTCTAATCCAACACCTCAGGATTCCTTCTGGCCTTCTCCCTTCCCAAGTTTGTAAGTTTCTTCTCCGATGGTGAGAAACTTGGCTTTCCTTATCCTCAGTATATTTATTAACTTTTTCAGTGTAACCAGGTTGACTGTCTCCTCTGCTGGCCACCTCCAGGCCTCTCACCCAGTCACCTCCCTGTGTCTCTGTTGGGTAGGCCTGCCGCTGATTCCTCTGTGCCAAGAAGGTAAGGGAAGGACAGGAAAATGGGAAGGAAAGATCTACAGTTTTTAAAGAGGACAGGATAAAAGGGATAGCTATCAATTAAGACATTTTTGTAATAATCCAGATAAGAAAGACCATGCTTATTCTGATTCTTCTGGTTGTAAAGCACAGAGACCCACTCAGGATAGTTCAGGTAGTGGATGTTTGTTGTAAGAATGTGTGGTTGTATCACAAAAGAAGCATCACAGAAATAGGTGAATAGGAATCTTGGTGAGTTTGGGGGGAAAAAAATCTTGGTTGGTAGCATGAAGAGAGGCAAAAGATATGAATTCATAGTCCAGAAAAAAATATACAAATGATCAATAAGCATATGAAAATATGGTTCCCATCATTAGTCCTTCCTTAGAGAAAAGCAAATTAATGACAATGAGAAATCATTACACTAAAAAGGCTAAAATTAAAGACCAATAACTAGGTGTTGGTAGGAATGTGGACCAACTGAACTTTGATATATTGCTGTGGGAGTGCAAAATCCTCATTTTGAAAAAGTTTGGCAGTTTCCAAACAGCCACTTTGGAAAAGTTTGATGGTTTCTTGTAAGTTTAAACATAAATCTATTATATAATCCAAGAATAACATTCTTAGACAATTACCCAAGTGAAAACGAACGTCTGCTCAAAGACTTGTACACAAATGTCCATAGCCACTTTATTCATAATAGTAAAAAACTGGAAAGAATCTAAATGTTCATCAACCGGTGAATAGCTAAATTAATTGTGGTGTATCAATAAAATGAATAAACTATTGATACACTTATCAACACAGAAGAACCTCAAAAGCATTATGGTACGTGAAAGAACCAGACGCAAAAGACTACATATTGTATGTGTCCTGGATTGAATTGTGTCCCCCAAAAATATCTGTCAACTTGGCTAGGTCATGATTCCCAGTATTGTATGATTGTCTACCATTTTATCATCTGCCGTGATTTCCCTATGTGTTGTAAATCCTATCACTATGATGTAATAAAATGGATTAGCAGCAGTTATATTGATGAGATTGACAAGATTAGATAGTATCTTAAGCCAATCTCTTTTGAGATATAAAAGAAAGTGCCGAGTAGAGAGACATGGTGACCTCATACTATCAAGAAAGCAGCACTAGGAGCAGAGCCTATCCTTTGGACCCTAGGGTCCTGTGCAGAGAAGCTCCTAGACCACAGAAAGATTGATGACAAGGACCTTCTGACAGAGTCAACAGAGAGATAAAGCCTTCCCTGGAGCTGGTGCCCTGAATTTGGACTTCCAGCCTACTGGCCTGTGACAGACTAGACATCTGTTTGTCAAAGCCATGCACTTCTGGTATTTCTGTTATAGCAGCACTGGATGACAAAGACAATATGTCTCCACTTACATGAAATTCTAGAAGAAGCAAAAGTATAATGATGTAAAGCAAATCAGTGGTTTCCAAGGGCCAGGTTTAGGGGAAGGGGATTGGCTACAAAGGGGCACAAAGGAACTTTTTGTGTGGTATAAATGTTCTATATCTTAACTATGGTGATGGCTACATAACTCTTTACATTTATCAAGATTCATTGAATTGTACATTTTAAGTTGGTCAATTTTATTGTATATAATTTATACCTCAAAAAGTTAACAACAAAAAAATTAGTACAGAAGAAGAGGAAGAAGAGAGGCAAAGTGTGAGCTTCCACCACTCTACAATGAAATCTACTTAGAGCTGTTGGGGGAGGAGCTAGGAGAAAGGAAAAAGGGTTGGTAAGGCCCAGACCTAAGTAGGGGGATTAAAGACAAAGCAGGAAGAATTTAAACAGAAGATAGCACTTTTCTCTGAAACTATAAAAAAAGAAGAAAGGACACATGCAGATACTGAAACTTTATAGTTTTGTGCTAGAATTCTCACAATAGTGCTCTTATTTCCTCTGAGAAAATAGGGTCTTTCACTGGAGAACTGTCTGCACAGAAGGTAAAGACAGAGGTAACATGAATAAGTCACAAACTTAGTAAGAGTAAAATATTAGTAAAAATCTAACTACTGAACATGAATCCATTATTAAATTCAGTGTAAAATAAGATTTCGTTGTAGCAATAGCTATACGTCCGCACTCTTCTTAATATCATTAAGTACAAGGAAGGGACTGGAAGCTCAGTGGGGTTTAGGAAGAAGGTACCTAAGGCCCTGAGGAGGCCGACCGGTATACAAACATGGACACTTTACTTCTTCTCAAGGTATTTTACAATCCTAGGTCCCTAGGTCAAATACTTCACAGTGGATGGTACAGCACGTACAGCATTTTTTACGTGGCTCAGGTAGAATGTGATTCTACAGCTCTTGAGCAGAGAACACTGAAAAAAACAGAAAGGCTAATGCTCCTTCGTATGTTAACAACATATTGCTGTTTTGCTGTTAATAAAAACTTAGCCTTGAATGAAAGCTGACATTAAGAACATCAAGCAGTTGCACAGTGACAGGAGTTGAAACTGCCCTTTATATATTTACAATGTCTAACGTATTTAGGCTGTGGGGCAAATGAGGAAATGTGAAGAACTAGAAAGGTAAACCACTTCCCTTGCCTTGCTTGAAGTTTAGTGACCTTGCCTGAAGCTTAATGTTCTAGACTCTGGAGTAATGTTTCCATATATAGTATCAGTCAGGGTTCCCTGGAAAAACAGAAGCAATAGGAGGTATTTCTTCTTAAAGAGGTGTTCTTCCTCTGAGTTAACCAGAAAGTTGTCAGAAGTCACAAGCCAGGTCTGGACTGTTACTTAAAAAATAGTTCACTGGCTCTGATTTTGACACCTTTAAGAGAAGCAGTGTAGCATGATGTTTAAGGGCAATGGTGTTGAAGTCACATTCCTACGTTGGATTCTGAGCTCTCCTGCCCATGTGCCAGCGTCACCTCGAGCACGTTATTTGTTTCAGCCTAAATTTCATCTTATGCATTACAAAATGGACAATAATACCCACCTCACCAAGCTTTTCACATTTCAAAAATAACTTGAGAAGATTCCAAAACCGAAAAGTATACTTTTAAACTGTCTTGTTATCAGCACTAATAGAAAGATAACTTCCGTTTTGCTTTATGACACTGCCACCTATCAGAACCCCACAGGGAGGTTGTTTTGTTTTAAGACGATTTAAAAGTATATTAAAAAGTAACCTAAGTAACGGAGGAAAGTGCACTTATCCCAAAATATTCAGCTCAATGGAACACACCCCTTAAGAACCCTCTCGTCATCCCCGAGCTTACGGAAGTAAAGGCCCACCCTGGATATTCTGAGGCTTGAACCTGGGCAAGTACATTTTAAATCTCCGTGGGGCCGGAGAACCACAGACGTGTAAAGGTTCAGGGGAGCGAGCGTTGAGAGGGTAGTCACACAGAATCCGGCCAAGGCGCGGCACTTCCCTCTCCGGAGCCCAGCACACCCCAGGAGCTGTAGCCCGGACACCCGGCAACCCGGAGCACTTTCCATGACCTCATCTCGCTAAACTCTCCCCTTCCCTTCTTCACCACCCCAGAGCTGGGCAAGTGCTCAAGAGACCGCTCCCTAACCGTCCCTTGGCACCGAGCACGGGGAGGGCTCCTCCTCAGGGCCGGTGGAAACCTCCAAGCTAGGCGCCAAACCGCTCCCCCGCCCCAGGTGGCAGCCACCGCCCCGTGCGGCCGCGCCCGCCCGTCGCCGGCCCGGCCCATGCCTGCGTGATGACGTGTCCACGCCTCCTGCGGGCGGAAGCGCGGGCGCGCTAGCGGCAGCTTGGGGAGTGGCGGGGCTGGGCTGGGCGCTCACCCTCAGAGAGGCGCTGGCGTGCGCAGTGGACTTAGTCGGGCCCGGGCCCCCGGGATCCGCGGGTTCGCCCAGCCCGCCTTGGCTGGGGGAGGGAGACGCAGTGGGTGGGATTAAGCCGCTGCCGTTATCGCTGCTGTCGCCCTCTGTGGACGTGGTTTCGCGATGAGCACCTCCCGGGAAAAGTGTCCAGTAGGCTCCGACGTCCCAGGGGCCGGGGGCGACCAGGGCCCGGCCGCGGCCAGGGGTCCCAACCCTGAGGGGGACCCGGCGCCCGAGCCCCCTGTTTCCATGCTCAGCGTGGACGTGCCGGGGCTGCTCTCGCAGTTTGCGCGCAGCTTCGTGCTGCTCTTCCCAGTGTACGCGCTCGGCTACCTGGGGCTGAGCTTCAGCTGGATCTTGCTGGGGCTGGGACTGCTCTTCTGGTGCCGAAGGAACAAGGGCGACAAGACGTCCCGCCTCTCCCGGGCGCTGGCCTTCCTGGAGGACGAGGAGCAGGCGGTGCGCCTCAGCGTCTGCTCCTCCGACCTGCCCGCCTGGGTGAGTGGCCGCCCCGGCCCAAGCGCGTTTGACGCGCGGCTCGCACCTCCCTTCCGAACCGCGGGGCTCCCACGATCTGCTTATATAAGGCTGCCCTCACCATCACCAGCCCTGGTGGAAGTCACTTTACTGTCACCGTCCGCCCTCCCTTTCTGAGCTTCGGTCACGGGCTACTCTTCAAAAAGCACCTTCCCTTTCACCGTCCTCTCTCTCGCTCTTTGCTAATTTCCAGGCAGAATCATAATACAAGGGCTAATAATAAGCATTACATTCTTCTCTACTTTGGCCACAGGTTTGCTAGAAAATCAAGGTTTTTCCTATTTGAACGCAAGCTTATCTGCGTGGTGGAAATGACTATTGCTTTTTGGCATGTCTTTTTAAGGACATGAGTAGTTGTTTCTGGTGTTCACAGCCATTAGGAATTTTCTGTACTATTTCATACCACCCTGCTGCCCTAGGCCTGAAGGTGATTCGGTTTTAGTTTTCTCTGTTTTTAAAAGTGTAGTAAACAGGATATTTTCTTCAGACAGTTGGGGGAAGTTAATTTTTTTTTCTCCTATCCTAAGAAGATTCATTCATTTTTTTTTTTCTGACACAATGAAGGGCAGTGAGTGTCCACCAAAAGGTTTGCTGTTATTAGAGTAGTTGAAAGTTTGTTTCATTTATTTCACAAGTAACATTGTAAGACTGAAGTCTGCAAAATGAGCATTTTTATACGGGGTCAACTCGAATTCAATGTGATTTTTTTTTTTTTTTTTTGTCTAAAGGAAGTTTTGGAAGAGTGCATTAATAGCACCAGTTACAGTATTGATTATAGTATTTTTGTCTCAGGCGATCCTTTGCATAATACATTTAGCTGAGTTTGGAAACTAATGGAGTTGGGTTCCTCATCTTTTTCTCCTTGTTCCCAAATTCATCCTTAGCCATGAGTTGGCAATAATGCTTATTTTAAGATAAATGGTGCTCTACATTAGGCTTGATGTAAACTTCCATGTGAAAATGGCCAGCTGGTGTTTCAGAAGGGTCATTTTCTCTTAGAGGAGAAAAGGGCTTAGAGAATGATGTCTGTTTCCAGTCATAAGACACTTGTTAAGTAAGGCATGGAGTGTATGACACAAAACACAAACAAAAATTAGAAAACAGGATTGTCCAAGACCAAGAGGAACATACTACATACCATTTTGTGATGACAAATAGCAGTTGGAGTAAGAATATAATAAAATAAGAGGGCTTTGGAATTTAAAATTCTGTGAATGCATGGTGGACTTATAGGACAGTGGTATTTTGGAAAATCATAAAAACTGGTGTGGTAGAGCTTTCAGTCTGAAGCAGGATGAACAAGGGGGTATATATAGAAAACAGGAAGTTAAAGTGATCAAGGTGGGAAAGACCAAGAACAGATAGGCACTTTGGAAATGCAAAAGGTAACTTTAAAGTGGCATCTTATGTCTATATTTCACTAAGTTAAGTGATATTAGAAAGAAGCTCTAGACGCAGTGTAGATACATCACCAAAACAGTAAACATACGCTAAAATTCACAGAAAGTGATGGAGTTGACTTCCATAGATCCTTGGTTATTGAGCAGTTGAATAACATCAAATTTGCTTGTAAAAATCCTTGTGAAACGCAGGGACTATTTTCTCATAGAAAATCAACAAGTATAATTGCTGCCATCTTGAATGATTAATTTTCTCTCTTTTAGTAAAAGGGTGATTAGCCAAAGATTCTTTTCTAAAGTTTTTCTCTGTGTGAGTTAAACTCATAAAGCATGGTGTTCATCTCACAGAGTAAGGAATTTATGTTCTTTTCAAAAATTTTTACACATTTATTAGAAATTTGTATTTGAACTCATATCACACACATATTTAAACGTGCCTTTTTTTTTTGATACTGTTGAGAAAACTTTTGAAAAGATACAGAAACTTGACAGTGATCATATCTAGGAAGAGCACTAGAGAGCCTGAGGTTTGAGGGAGTTTTTTTTTTTTTTATTAAGCCAGTTGCCATGGAGCCCGTTCCCACTCAGGCGCCCTCCTGTGTCAGAGTAGAATTATACTGCATAGGGTTTTTAATGCCTAATTTCTTTTGGAAGATCGCCAGGCCTTTCTTTCAAGATGCCTCTGGCTAGCCTCAAACTTCCAGCCTATCTGTAAAAAAGTAGCAGCTGGTAATACCCATGTGTTATTTCGTAATAAAATCAGTGGATTGTATTGTCTAGTAGTATGCTCATTATTCTGTTATATTTAGGAGCAAATCAACAATAGAAGAAGCCGTACATAAGAAAAGTTAAAATTTCAGTATTAATACTACTTTGGTTTTTTTTTTTTTACCTTACTTAGCTTCTTGGGGTTTTTGAACTTTAAGCTGGTATTTTGCTTTTAACCAAATGATGTATTTGAACAGCCTGAAGACTGTACAGAGACCTGCTGGCACAGTAGTTAAGAGCTTGGCTACTAACTAAAAGGTTGGCAGTTCGAGTCCACTAGCCATTCCTTAGAAACCATATGGGGCAGTTCTGCTGTGTCCTGCAGGGTTGCGATGAGTCAGAATCAACTTGATGGCTACGGGTTTGGTGTTTTTTTTTTAAAGACTATACATTTTCATAGTATGTCATTGATTACTGTGATTCATAGCAGGATACATGCATAGGAAAATATGAACTAATATGGTACTAATTTTCTAACACCACTTTTGGATATGTTCGCTGACAGAATTTCTTCCTTTTTTGTAAACATTTATACTGAATATGGAAGTGAAGTAATTGAAGAATATTAGTATTTTGAGAACACATGTGTACTGTTCCCAAATCAAGGCTATTAGGAGATGAAAAACAGCTCTCACTTAATGTGTGATAATTCTCTAAGACTTTGGTCCTACAGCTGTAATATAAACTGTGTTATTACTCATTCTTCACTCTTTCTTTTTCCATAAATGGGGAAGAGGCCTAGCAGCTTGGGTTGATGGATTGATGCCTGGGCTTCTGCTACATCCGTGTCTGCTCTGTGTTAAATGAAAATTAGACTATAAGTGAGGAATATGCTTGAAGAGTTTTTACAGAGATGAATAAGGAGGATTTTCCAATGCTATTTTTATTTATTTGAGTAATTAGAACTTAGTAAGGTATAGGCAGGGTGGCCTGGGTAGCACAAATGTTTAAGCGCTCAACTAAAGGTTGGTGATTCAAACTCACCCAGGGGTACCTCGGGGAAGCAGGCCTGGCGATCTGCTTCTGAGAGGTCACAGCCTTGAAAACCCCATGGAACAGTTCTACTCTGCACGCTCAGGGTCACTGTGAGTCAGAATCTACTCGGCGGCAACTAACTACAGCCGGGTGAAGTCTGGCTTTTATTACTGCCGATAGATGCTGATTCCGTGGCTGCAGCTGAGTCACTAGTAAGCTAAGCCTGCCACATAAAGTATTACTTCACTGTTTTGACAATTGATCTTTTATTAGTCTGGTATTTCAATGAATGAGAGTTAAAGCTCAACTTTCTTGGCTATGTTGTTCTATGCTGTCTTGTACAAACTTTCTTTGGGGAAGGCTTTCTTCTTCCATGTGCTTCTGGGAAGTTCAGGAGAATTGAACTCTCGTGAAAATTTAAGATGTGTAGTCTAAGAACCAAATGAACAAAAGAAAAAAATACACTCTGGCCTCACTTAAAGGAAGGACAAATATTGGCATTTTTTTTCTCAGTGTTAATCACTGAGTTATACTTTTTTTTTTAAATTGTGCTTTAGGTGAAAGTTTACAGAGCAAATTAGTTTCTCAAACAGTTAATACAAAAATTGTTTTGTGACATTGGTTGCCAACACTATGATGTGTTAACACTCTCCTCCACTCCAGGTTCCCTGTTAACATTCGTACAGTTTTCCTGTTCCTTCTTGCCTTCTTGTCTTTGCCTTTGGGCTGGTGTGCCCATTAGTCTTGTATATATGATTGAACTACGAAGCATGTTCCTCACATGTGTTATTTTTGGCCTTATAGACCTGTCTAATCTTTGGCTGAAGGGTGAACCTCAGGAGTAGTTTCAGTACTGAGTTAAAAGGGTGGCCAGGGGCTGTACTCTTGGGATTTCTCCAGTCTGTCATACCAGCAAGCCTAGTCATGTGTGTGTGTGAATTTGAATTTTATTCTACATTTTCCCCAGCTCTGTCCAGGACCCCCTATTGCAATCCCTTCCATAGCAGTCGGCGTGGGTAACTTGGCACTGCCTAGTTGTTCAGGGCTCAGTCTGGTTAATCCTGATAGTTGTGGTCCATTAGTCCTTTGGACTTATCTTTCCCTTTGTTTTTCTTCATTCTCCTTTGCTGCAGCCGGGAGGGGACCAGTATCTTAGATGGCTGCTCGCAGGCTTTTAGGACCCCAGTTATAACTTACCACAGTCGAATGTAGAACATAGAATTTGTTATGCCATTGACCTAGATTTCCGCTGAGACCATGAAAATTCTATGGAGCACCATAAGTTGGAATCTACTCTCCTTGCCAACTAGTTTTATGTACAGGCAGTCCCAGTTTATGACAGGATTTCATTCTGATGATTCCATCCTAAGTCGGTTCTGAAATAAGTTGAATACGTCATTTTATTTTTAATTTTCATTATTGTTGCCTTTTATTTTCAGTGCCTCTATGAATCTGGAGTCCTGGTGGTGCAGCGGTTAAGTGTGCCGCTGCTAACCAAAAAGATTGGCAGTTCGATTCCACCAGCTGCTCTTTGGAAACCCTATGGGGCAGTGCTACTCTGTCTTTTAGGGTTGCTATGAGTGGAAATCCACTGGTGGCAATGAGTTTTTTATTTAATCTTTATTTGTCTTTGGGGGTTGGAAACATTACAAATAAACCTACAACTATATTTTAACATTGTATGTCGTGCACATTACTAACAATAAAGTATACAAAAACAAAAACATTTGGTCATAAGTACGGTTCCCTCGAATGTAAGTCAGGCATTACCTGTATCATTCTAAAGGAGCCGAGGTGGGGCACACAGTTTGCGATTGGCTGATAATCTAAGGGTTGGTGGTTCGAACCCACCCAGTGACTTCGAGGAAGAAAGGCCTGGTGATCTGCTTCCATAAAGATTACAGCCAAGAATATGAAATGTTTCTACTCTGTGACATATGATGTTGCCATGAGTTGGAATCGACTCTACAGCAACAAGTATGTATTGGTATTTTTTTTTTTTTTAAATAAAAGTAATACATGGTTATTTTTTTTAATCAAGAAAAAAATGTTTTGAAAACATCTGTGATCTCAAGCCACCGGTTTTAGTTACCTAGTGCTGTTGTAACAAATACCACAAGTGCATAGCTTTAACAAACAAATTTATTGTCTCACCGTTTAGGAGGCTAAAAGTCCTAATTCAGAGTGCCGGCTTTAGGGGAAGGCTGTCTGTCTCCGTCAGCTTTGGCGGAAGGTCCTTGTCTTTTCAGCTTCTGCTTCCTGTTCCTTGGACATCGCCATGTGTTTTGGCGTCTGTCTTATTCCATCTCTCTTCTTTACTTGTTTAATATCTTTTATATCTCAAAAGAGATTGTTTTAAGACATACCTTACACTAATCCTGTCTCAACATAAAAAAGACATCCCATTCCCAAATAAGATTTTAACCACAAACGTAGCGATTAGGATTTAGAACACTTTTTTTTCCCCCTTTTCATTATCTTTATTTTATTTTTTAAAATTTTTATTGTGCTTTAAGTGAAAGTTTACAAATCAAGTCAGTCTCTCATATAAAAATTTATATACATCTTGCTATGTATTCCTCATTGCTCTCCTCCTAATGACACAGCACACTCCTTTCCTCCACCCTCTGTTTTCCTGTCCATTCGGCCAGCTTCTGACCCCTTCTGCCCTTTCATCTCCCGTTCAGACAGGAGCTGCCCACATAGTCTCATGTGCTGCTTGATCTAAGAAGCGCACTCTTCACCAGTACCATTTTCTGTCCCATAGTCCAGTCCAAACCCTGTCTGAAGAGTTGGCTTTGGGAATGGTTTCTGTCCTGGGCTAACAGGAGGCCTGGAGACCATGACCACTGGGGTCCTTCTAGTCTCAGACCATTAAATCTGTTTTTTTTATGAGAATCCGAGTTCTGCAGCCCATTGCTCTCCTGCTTCCTATCAGGGCAGGCATTGGTTGTGGCCAGGCACCAGGTAACTCTTCTGGTCTCTGGTCGATGTAGTCTGTGGTTTATGTGGCCCTTTCTGTCTCTTGGGCTCATAATTACGTTGTGTCTTTGGTGTTCTTCATTCTCCTTTGCTCCAGATGGGTTGAGACCAATTGATGCATCTTAGACGGCCACTTGCTATTGTTTAAGACCCCAGATGCCACTCACCAAAGTGGGATGCAGAATGTTTTCTTAATAGATTTTATTATGCCAGTTGACTGAGATGTCCCCTGAAACCATGGGCCCCAAACCCCGGCCCCTGCAACGCTGGCCTACAAAGCGTTCAGTTTATTCAGGAAACTTCTTTGCTTTTGGTTTAGTCTAGTTATGTTGACCTCTCCTGTATTGTGTGTTGTCTTTCCCTTCACCTAAAATAGTTGTTATCTACTATCTAATTTTTTTTTTTTTTTTTTAGTGAAAACCTCTCTCCCTCCCTCCCTCCCCCTCTCATAACCATCATGTTATGAAATGTTTAATGGACTCATCATTGTTCTTTATCGATGCATAGTATTCCATTGTGTGAATATACCATAATTTATCCGTTCTTCTGTCGATCGGCACCTTGGTTGCTTCCATCTTTCTGCTGTTGTAAATAGTGCTGCAGTGAACATGGGTGTGTATCTGTCTGTTCGTGTAAAGGCTCTTATTTCTCTAGGATATATTCCAAGGAGTGGGATTGCTGGATTGTATGGTAGTTCTATTTCTAGTTTTTTAAGGACTAGCAAAATTGATTTCCAAAGTGGTTGTACTATTTTACATTCCCATCAGCAGTGTGTAAATGTTCCAGTCTCCACAACTTCTCCAACATTTATTATTTTGTGTTTTTTGGATGAATGCCAGCCTTGTTGGAGTGAGATAGAATCTCATTGTAGGTTTGATTTGTATTTCTCTAATGGCTAATGATGGTGAGCATTTCCTCATGTATCTGATAGCTACTTGAATGTCGTCTTTAGTAAAGTGCCTGTTCGTATCCTTTGCCCATTTTTTACAGCACATTATTTCTGGTGGACACAATTCTGTCTATAACATTCCACCCCTTGGCCCCACGAAATTCATGACTTTCCCCACAGGGAAAATACATTTACTCTATCACATTCCAAAAGCCTTAAATCAACTCCAAGTCCAAAATATCATCTTCAGAATCATGTAAATCATATATGGGTGAGACTTCAGGCGTATTGCATCCTGGGGCAAAATTTGTCTTCATCTGTGAACTTGTGAAATCTAGACTACAAGTTACCTGCTCCCAAAGTACAATGATAGAACAGACACAAAGTAGACATTTCTACTACAAATGGGAGAAATTGGAGGGAAGTTGGAAGCAAGGGCTCTGCCCTCCAGACTCTGGGTGTTGGCCATACCCTCTGGATTCTAGGTGAAGGCCTCGAGGCCCTCGACTTCATCTTCACCTTCCATGCCCACCGGGCGTCGACTCTACTCCCTCAGGTTTGGATTGCCCTATTCTAGTCCATCGGAGTGGCAAGCCCCACCTGCTCAGTCCCAGCAGGCCCCATTCTTCTGCCCCCTCAGCTTTAGGTAATGGGCCCCATCCCCCTGGCACCTGTGAATGGCAGCCCCCGGCTCCAGAACCGAGTTGGTGAAGATCTGCCTTTTTGAAACATAGGAGGCTGTGTTCCCACCCTTTGAAATCCAGCAGGCCCTGGTACCACCCTTTGAATTTGAGGCATCCCTTCTTCCTTTGTTCCTTCTGAACTCTGAGCTGCTCCAGGGATTTTTTTTTTTTTTTTTTTTTTGAGAACAGTAGATGTCACTTCTTTGGCCTCTTTCCTGCCTGTAGAATTCCAAGAGGCACATAGCATTCTTTCCTTTCATTCTTTTCTGTCCCCTTCAGTCTAAGCCATTGGGTTTTCTGCTGTGATAGTTGGTTAGACCCATCAGTCACAGTCTTAATCTCTTTAATAAAAGATTGTGTAGCCACATCCTTGGTGAAAATTCTAGGACACATATTCTTAGTTTGTACAGCGTAATTTTCCAAATCCTTAAGCTTTGTTTTCATTTTGCAGTTTGTTTTTAAGTCCATGCCTTTCCTCTTGCATTTTCCTATAAGTGGAAAGGAGAAACAGTGTGACCCCTTTAAGATCTTGCTTAGAAACCTCCTCAGCCACATATCCAAGTTCATCACTTACAAGTTGTGCATTCCACCAAACATTTGAACATAATTCAGACAAGTTCTTTGCCACCGAATTAAAAAACATCGCCGTACTTCCAGTGTCCAAACACAGATTCATCATGTTCTTTTAAAGCCTCACCAGAAGCACGTTTAATGTCCACATTTCTAGCAACATTCTTTTGCTGGCACCATGTGTATTGTCTATGTCGATAGACTTTTTTGATAGCTCTCCTCACGTCCCTCTGAGCCCTCAGCAGAATTGCCTTTGATGTCCATAATTCTATGAACAGTCCCTTCAAGGCAGTCTAGGCTTTTACTGTTAGGCACCTCAGAACTCTTCCAGCCTCTACCCAGTACCCAATTCCAAAACTGTTTCCATATTTTAGGTATTTGTTAGAGTAGCACCCTACATTTCCGGTATCAAATTCTTAGTTATCCACTGCTGCTGTAACAGAAATACCATAAGTACATGGCTTTAACAAATAAATTAATTTTCTCACAGTTTTGGAGGTTAGAATCTGAATTTGGAGGGCCGGCTGGTGTGGGAATGGGACCATGCAAATAAGATATATAGAACCCTGACAAGGGGATTGGTGAGTTTTACCATCCTGCCAGACTTAAAAGAGAGCCAATCCCAGAGCTGAGGGGAACCCACTACCGCTAAGAAGAATAGCTAGGAGTGGAGTGCATCCTTTGGATACAGGGTCCCTGCTCTGAGAACCTCCTAGACCCAGGAAACAGAGAAAGAGAGCTTTAACACTGGAGACAGTGAGAGATGGTGAGAACCAGTGGCAGCAGAACCAGGAGACCGGCAGGAGACAGGTGGGCTTCACTGTCTATGGTGTGTGAAAGCTGAGCACCTTTGAGCAGGAGGCTTGCAGGCGGAATGGGGTGCCTCTGGGCACTTGGTAGGGTTAGACTTGCTGACCCATGGAGCTGAAGAGCTGAACACCTTTGGGCTGAGGCTTACTGGCTAAGTGGGGTGTCTCTGGGCACTTATCAGTGGAGCTAAAGAGCTTTGTCACACTTAATGAGCAGGGCAGAGGCCAGGCCAAGGGGCTGAGGGCTGAGAGGCTGAGGGCCAGGGAGAGGCCTGCCTGTGGACACAGCCAAGACTCTGTCCTGACCGAAGAACTGTATCCTGAGTACTTCCTGATCCTGAATTGTAACCTGTTACATCCCAAATAACCCCCATAATCATGAGTACTGTCTTTGAATTCTGTGTGGCCATTGCAACAAATCATCAAATCCAGAGCAGAGAAGTAGAGTGCCGTGAGAGGGATTGCTTGGTGTCAGAATTGGAAAAAGTTTGGAGAGAGGAGCTATGTCTGACTTCCTCACAGGAATCAGCCTTTGCCTGTTGATGCTGGTAATGATTTGCCTTCCCCTCCGTGAAGTTAAAGGAGTTTAGATGTCTCCACAAGCCATTTTTACAGTATTGATTAACCAATCTAAATCATTTGATTAGAAAAATCTGGTTCACGACTCAAAAAGGTTCCTGTATTCTTAAACTACATATTGAAAAAAAGTAAACTAGCCAAAACCAAACCTGTTACCGTTGAATTGTTTCCAGCTCATAGCAACCCTATGGGACAGAGGAGAACTGCACCAAAGGATTTCCAAGGAGCAGCGGGTAGATTCCAACTGCCAGACTTTTGGTTAGCAGCCGAATGTTTAACCACTGTACCACCAGGGCTCCTGAAAAAAAGTAAAGCAGACCTTTATTAGGCCTTTTAGTTGTTGAAATGGTAGATTAAAAAAAAAAAAAAAAAGCCGTTTACATCAGTCGATTTTAAAATATATATTGGTAAGGATTTAAAATATTTTTTCGAGGTTTTGTTGATCTAAATATGCATATAAATCCAGTTTTATACTATTTTTTTAAATGGATTACAGCAGGGTGTCGGGATGAAAGTATGGATGCAAAATAACAAATCTTATCACCTGTGTATAAGTAATAGTAGTTTCCTTTTTACAAACACTATTTTTGTACCTGGTGACTATACACTAAAATTAGTGATAACTGTACTAGCAATTGGAAACCCTGGTAGTGTAGTGGTTAAGTGCTACGGCTGCTAATCAAAGGGTCGGCAGTTCGAATCCGCCAGGTGCTCCTTGGAAACTCTGTGGGGCAGTTCTACTCTGTCCTGAAATGACTCGACGGCACTGGGTTTGGTTTTTGGTTATACTAGCAATTTGGAAACCCTGGTCACATAGTGGTTAAGAACTACAGCTGCTAACCAAAAGGCCAGCAGTTTGAATCCACCATGTGCTCCCTGGAAACTCTAGGGGCAGTTCTGCTCTGTCCTGTAGGGTCACTGAGTCGGAATCAGGTGTGGGTTTTTTGGTGTATACTAGCAATTTATAAAATTGTCATTGCAGTTGAAGTTCTTTTGTTTGTTCCATCACTTAGTAAAGTTCCTCTTCTATTTTTTTTTTTAATTTTATTGTGTTTTAGGTCAAAGTTGACAGCGCAAATTAGTTTCTCATTCAAAACTCTATACACAAATTGTTTTGTGACGTTGGTTGCAATCCCCACAATGTGTCAATGCTCTCCCCCTTTCCCTTTCCACTCCATGTCCATTTGTCCAGTTTTCCTGTCCCTTCATGCCTTCTTTTCTTTTATCCTTCTATTTTTAGTGAATATTCAGTTGTATTTTTCCTTTGTCCCTTATGTTTGTGGCTACACAGGCTTTAAAAATGTAGTTTTTCTGATTATGAGAAGAGTGTATGTTCATGGTAGAATATTTCAAGTTTTGGAGAAGGATAAAGAAGACAAAAATCACTTATAATCCTACTAACCAGTAAAAACCATTATCAACATTTTGGTGATTTTCTTTACCTTTTTATGCTATGTTTGGATGTAGTGTATGTATGTGTGTGTGTGTGTGTACCTGTGTATATAGTATCCTCTCTGTTAAACATTATAACATGGATATTAATGTCATTGTTTATTCTTAGAAATATGACTTTGATTATTGCCATATTATCTATCTTATGAATGTACCATGCTTTATTTAACTGATATCTGATGGGCAGATTTGACAAACATGATTTTTAGGTATTATATGGTGAGAAAAGATAAAACTAGAATTTGAGATATTTAATTGTCTGCACCTTGCAAGTTACAAAGGCCTATTTACTCTAGCTATTTATCAGATCTGTCTAGAATGCATGAACTATTTTTGAACTTATCAGAGTAGTATGATAACTTTATAAGCAGGGGTTAGATTTGGAGGGCAATGTTTGTTTTTCAATGGTATGATTAAGCACAATAGAGTTATCCAGATCTTTTGTAAATAACCTTTTGAAGAACCGCATTCCCCTCACAGAGTCACGAGTTCAAATTGCTTTTCTTCGTGTTGGAATATTAAAGTTAATTAATAGTTAAGCAATATTTTTAACTGGGCAGTTTTTCGTTCTGTTGTACGTAGGGTTGCTATGAGGTGGAACCAACTCAGTGGTGCCTAATAACAACAGCAACAATATGTTTAAGTGAATTAGTGGTTTCTTATAACACAATATAGTTATAGTTACTTTTGAGATTGCCAGGAAGTGTAACTGGATTGTAATTGTACTTGTCCAAAAATAGCTGGTCATCTGACTATGATCAGTGTCATTTGGCTGTCCTTTATCACTGAATGGTATGCATTACTTGCACGTAAGTAGATACCATCATGATTACTAATTTCAAAATGCGATAATATCATGGGTGAAGTTCATATTTGAGAATAGTATAGTGCAGAGACAAGTGCTGGGTTCATATCTGAGATCCACCCCTTTACTAGCTTGTTGTTAGTAACTGGGTAACGAGGTTACGAAGTGACCTTGGGTAAGTTGGTTCACACGTTTTAGAACCTTAGCGTCCTTATCAATAAAATGGGTATTGAAATCACACTTCATAATGTAGCTATCAAGATTAAAGGGGAGAATTTATGTGCAGTGCTTTGCATTGCATAAACCTGAAACCAAACCCATTGCCATTGAGTCAATTCCAACTCATAGTGACCCTGTAGGGCAGAGTTGAACTGCCCCATAGGGTTTCAAAGGAGCAGGTGGTGGATTTGAACGGCCAACCTTTTGGTTAGCGGCCAAACTCTTAAACTACTACACCTCTATAGTGCCTGATAAAGGCCCAGTAAACGGTGCTGGGAAATGGAATGGGGAAGAGGGGGAAAGGGCAGCTAGCTCGTGGTCCTTGAGTTAGTATTCTGAGATACAGACAAAGGTATGGTATGACTTTAACTCATTTTCGCCTGTGCAGGTGGCACTGGTGTTACTGTCAACTTGTTGTCTGAGTTACTGTCTTTAAAAATGCAGGGGGTTGGCTTTTGCCATCTCCTTTCCTGCAGACCCTCCCCCAGCCCCAGTTTAACTTGAGTGGAACAGAGAAGATTTGAATTTCTTTGTTTCTGTTTTCACTGCAGTTTGTTTATGTTGTTTCTAAGTGATTTGTCTACTGTAATGCTTTGTTATTATTGAGAGTATGCCTTATAATTTTACTTTCTTTTTTTCTTCCTGTTCATCCCTGAATAATATCCAAGAATCCTGCATTTTTAACACCCTCATCACTTGCTTAGGGTTGGCTTTTTCTTCCGTAAAACAGATACTGCCTTGAGGACATAGTTAATCTTTCTTGACTCCACTTTCAGCAGTCACCCTGATACAGTAGACAATTATAGTTAACAATTGTATTTTGATAGTATCACATTGTAAAATTTACTCTAATATTCGTTTCCTTCCTTTTGTGAATAGTGTTTGTTAGTGACTAAAGCAGGAGTTTGGAAATATACATCCTATTTTGGGGCTGGTTATAATAGTTTAATTTTGGGCTGTATTAGATGTGGGGTTGTTTTCTTCTGTTCACATCTGTGGGGTCGATATGTTTCAGGTTTCCCAGAATAAGGTAGATATATAGAGAATATATACAGTCATGTTGGAAGAAAACATTATCTAATTCATTTCATGCCATAAATATTACTCTGGACTACATATTATGTAATAGTTTTTAGTTATGCCACTCTCATTCCAAGATAAAAAAACAGTTGCCATTGAGTCGATTCTGACTCATGATGACCCTGTACATATCAGAGTAGGACTGGGTTCCATAGAATTTTCAATGGCTATGACCTTTCAGAAGTGGCCTTCTGAGGTGCCTCTAGGTAGATTCCAACCACCAGCCTTGTGGCTAGTAGCCAAGCACTTTACTGTTTGAGCTACCCAGGGACTTCTCTTGTTCCAAGATAAGTAGAATCAAATTGCTAAAATTATTAATCTGAATGATAATTTTACCTTCTATTTTCTTACAAAATATTGCTTACATATTTGTTATGGCATTTAGTTAACTCTTCTTAGTAGTGTAATTGCTGATAGGATTGTTTGCCTCCATAGGTTAAAAGTTTGAAAACAATGACATTTTTATATCCACTAGTGTCCAGGATAGCACATTTGCATATAGTTTGTGCTCAGTAAACATAGGTGGATTGTTGAAACAGTAAATTACAATCTACTCGTTTCATTAGGCGTTTCTGTACCCAGTTTGTAAATTATTATATTATGCCCATGTTGCCATTATCATGAACATTTTGTCCTAAATGCCTTCCGAGATCTGTAATTCATTTCATTTGTGTTACAAATATTTAAGTACCTAGTATGTGAGTGCATAAGCTCTGTTGATACTCTCTAAATTAATATCTGAGTACTGAGTTTTTAAAACCAAAAGCCCAAATATAATTGCAGACAAAAATGACAACACATAGCATTATAATTTCTAGTTATTTTCTCACATGCATGAAAATGTTGGAATTTATCCAATAGCTAATGGGAAGTGAGGATTTTACTTAATTGCTTGGGCCAGATTGTAATTTTATGTCGAAGGAAGTAATGGAGGGAGCGTTGCTGTGTGTTTGAAGGAATTATCTGTAGGTTGTAGTTTCACAGTGAATGGAGCAAGAGGAGAAAGAGCACAGAAACAACACGTGGTTACCACCCACCTCTGCTTGCTGCGTTTATTAGTTGCCTATGGCTACTGTAGCAAATTGCCACAAGTGTGGTGACTTAAAACAACATAAATTTATTCTTTTACAGTTCTGGAGGACAGAAGTTTGAAATCAGTTTCAGTAGGCTGAAACCAAGGTGTCCACAGGGCTATGCTCTCTCCAAAGGATTATAGAGAATGTTTCCTTCCCTTTTTAAGCTTCCTAGAGCTGTATTCCTTGGCTCAAGGTACCCTTCCTTCATCTTCAGAACTAGCCGTGTAGCATTTTCAGATCTCTGCTTTCATCATCACATTGCCCTCTGTCTTCAGTATGTGTCAGATCTCCCTCTGCTACCCTCTTGTATATGTATGATTGCATTTAGAATATACCCAGTAATTTAGGATAAACTCCAAATCAGGATCCTAAACTTAATCATATCTGCCAAGCCCTTTTTTGCCATGTAAGATAACACTCACAGGTCCCAGGGTTTAGGACATGGATATTTTTTATTATTATTCTTTGGGGTGGGGAGTTCGTTATTTTAACTGGCCACACTGCCCTGTGTATCGGAATACTCAGGAGCCAGGATGGCTAAATAACAGTAATTATGGATCAGCTGTATAAATCTTACTACCGTGTTTCATCAGTTCTAAGACACACTTTTCCCCCCAGGTTTTAACATCTCTGAAATTTAGATATATTTTATAGTGGTGTGTCAGTGTTGAATTGGCAGTGTTTTGCTTTCTTAGTGGCACATAAATTAATGGTGTGTCTTATATTTGATCATGTCTTGGTTCAACGCTACGGTTATTCCCATTTTCCTCTGTAGCCCTAAACCAAAACCAAACCCATTGTCCTTGAGTGGATTTTGCCTCATAGCAACCCTATAGAACACAGTAGAACTGTCCCCTAGGGTTTCCAAGGAGCAGCTGGTAGATTCGAACCCCTGACCTTTTGATTAGCAAATGAGCTCTTAACCACTATGCCACCAGGGCTCCATCTGTGCCTGAAAATTATATGTGGTTTTCTAGAGATAGAATAAGCCAAAACAAATGAGAAGAAGTGGAACTGAACAATTGGAAGAAGGGTAGCCTAAATGGAACATAGTGTTTACATTGGGAAATGAAAACAGGAATGCATGATGCAAGACCTGAAATTATACAAGTGGGGGAGTTTGCACTTGGTCTGATAGACACTAGGGAAACATCAAAATTCTAAAAAAATGGTGTATCCTAATTAAAACATATATGGGGTTTTAGGAAGATAAATTTGGCAGTGATATCTAGAAGGACCGAGGGGACGAAGACTCATGATAAGATCTAAGCATGAGGAAAGCAGTAGTCCCTGAATCTCATAGAACTAGCACTGGGAATAAAAGAAGAAGAAAAAAAAAAACGTAATGGAGCGTGAAGAATGACCCCAGGTTACTTGCTTGAGTGACTGGGTGAAGAAATGATGCAATTTGCCAACAAAGATACTCCTTTTGTAATAGGAACAACAACTTGGAGGTTTAGGGGGAGTGATGGGAGAGTATTAGTATTTTAAATGTTAATTTTAAGAAGCCTATGAGAGTTCCAGGGGGAGTTATCCAGACAGCAGCCAACAACTGGTAGGTTGGATCTGGGAAATACACCTCTGTGTACTTCATCAGTTGATAGGTAATGCATGGTTGAAATTATGGCTTCGAAGTGGAGACGTGGAGGAAGAGTATAGATAACACAACAAGAGCAGAAGGCGAAGGACAGAACCTCTACTCCTGGAGGAGTACTACAGAAATCAAACGGAATGGGAAAATACATAAAATTGTTCATATGTGTAGCGCTTACTGTGTACCAAGTTTTCTTCTAAGCACTTTATGAAAACCAAACCCATTTCAACTCATAGTGACCCTATAGGACAGAGTAGAACTGCTGCATGGGATTTCCAAGGAGCGCCTGGTGGATTTGAATTGCCAACCTTTTGGTTGGCAATCGTAGCTCAGTTCTTTAAACCTTTTAACAGACCTTTTATCCTCCTCTTACAGATGCAAAAGCTAAGCCAATTTTAGAGAGGTTATGTGACTTGCCGTCAGCCCCAGAATAGTAAAAGGCAGAGGCAGAATTTGAACTGGGAAGTCTGGCCTTAGAGTCAGTTAACTATTGGCACCATTCTTTATCTCTGCACTTCAGCCTCTCTAGGTGGTGGTGAAGAAGACACTTGGGATTAGATGTTGCATAATCATTTAGATAACTCTGAGGGAATTATGTGTTGTTTCTACTTTTCAGAGGCGGAAGCTAAGGCCCAGAGAGGTTCAGTAGTTTACCCTCAATTACAAAACTACCAGATGGCAGTGCCTAGATTAGAAGTCAGGTACCCCTGACTCAGTTAAACTCTTTCCGCTGCTCTGTAATGCCCTTGAAAACTAGGCTTTGCAACTGCAGTTTGTTGAAGGGGCAGGGCAGATATGAAGTGGCCCAATATCTCCAAGAGCAGGTGGCTTTTAATAAAGCAAAGCTAAACCAAACTGATGAGTCATTGTGGTAGTAAATTGGGCTTCTGAAATCTGTGGCTTGATGTCTTTTGTCAGTTTTGGAAAGTTGTCTGCCATTATCCCTTTACATACTGTTCCTGTGTCATTCTCTCTCTCCTCCCTCTCTGGAACTTCAGTCACATGTGTATTAAATCATATCTCATATGTTTTTTATGTTATTTTCTGTATTTTTCATTCTTTTTGCTCTCTATGCCTCAGTTTGGTTATTTTTCTACTGACATATCATTCAGTTCACTTTTGTTTTTTGTTTTGGGTTTATCCAGTTGGCTGTTAAACCTATCTATTCAGTTCTTAATTTTTATTACTGAATTTTATTTTCATTTCTGGAATTTCAGCTTGGCTCTTTTTTGCGCATGTTCTCAGTGAAATTTTCCATCTGTGAAATTTTGCATCTTCTATTTTCTTGAACATTTTAATCAGTTATTTTAGAGTCCATGTCTGACTCTTTTCATGGTCAGCTTTTTCTGTTGATCCTGTTTATTGCTGTGCCTTATAATTTTGCCTAACTGCCAGCCATTGTATATGAAAATCTGTAGAGTCACTGGATCAGTAGTTTGCTGGAGCCGGCTTGTACTGGCTCAGAAGAACTGAATATGTGCGTTTCTTCCCAACTCCACATTCAGTAAGATTGGCTGGTTGGTTGGAATTGGCCAAGGTCGGAATATTTACACCACGGAAATCGGCAATATCAGAGAATTGGTTGGAAACTTTTACCAGCATACCACTGCTCTGAATGGTGTTATCCTCTCCAAAAAACATTTTACCCTATACTTTGAAACTGAGACAGAAATGGGGCCACTTTAATCTAATCAGGGTCTGAGTTGGCTTGAGGCTGAGTTGCAGAGTAAAGCCTTATCTATCTTTGATTCTCTTTACTCTTAGGGTTGTTGTTGTTAGGTGCCATTGAGTCAATTCTGACTCGTGGCGACCCTATGTACAGCAGAACGAAATACTGCCTGGTTCTCTGCCATCCTCACAATCATTGCTATGTTTGAGCCCATTGTTGCAGCCACTGTGTCAGCCCATCTTGTTGAGGCTCTTCCTCCTTTTCACTCACCCTCTGCTTTAGCAAACATGATATCCTCCAGGGACATGTCTCTCCTAATTACATTTTCAAAGTACGTGAGACAAAGTCTGACCGTCTTCGCTTCTAGGGAGCATTCTAGCTATTCTAAGACAGTTGTGTTCGTTCTTCTGATAGTCCGTGGTACATTCGATATTCTACGCCAACACCATGATTCAAATGCATCAGTTCTTCTTCAGTCTTCCTTATCATTGTCCAGCTTTTGCACGCATATGAAGCAATTGAAAATACCATGGCTTGGGTCAGGTGCACCTTAGTCCTCAAAGTGACGTCTTTGCTTTTTAACACTTTAGAGAAGCCTTTGCAGCAGATTTGCCCAATTCGATACGTTGTTTGATTTCTTGACTGCTGCTTCCATGGGTGTTGATTGTGGATCCAAATAAAATGAAATCTTTGACAATTTCAATCTTTTCTGTGTTTATCATGGTGTTGTTTATTGGTCCAGTTGTGAGGATTTTTATTTTCTCTATGTTGAGGTGTAATCCATACTGAAGGCTGTAGTCTTCATTAGTAAGTGCTTCAAGCCCTCCTTGCTTTCAGCAAACACAGTTATGTCATCTGCATATTGCAGGTTGTTAATGAGTCTTCCTCCATCCTGATGATGCATTCTTCATATAGTCCAGCTTCTCAAATTATTTGCTCAGCATACAGATTGATTAAGTATGGTGAAAGGATACAACCCTGACACACATCTTTCCTGATTTGAAACCATGAAGTATTCCCTTGTTCTATTTGAAAGACTGTCTCTTGGCCTATGTACGGTTTCCCCAGGAGCACAGTTAAGTGTTCCAGAATTCCCATTCTTTGCAATGTTTTCCATAATTTGTTATGAACCACACAGTCTAATGCATTTTCATAGTCAATAAAACAGAGGTAAACACCTTTCCAGTACTCTGTTCTTTCAGCCAAGATCCATCTAACATCAGCAGTGATATCCCTCATTCTGCGTCGTCTTTTGAATCTAGCTTCACTTTCTGGCAGTGGCCTGTCGATGTACTGCTGCAACTGCTTTTGAGTGATCTCTGGCAACATTTTACTTGTATGTGATATTAATGGTATTTCTCAATAATTTCTGCATCCTGTTGTATCATCTTTCTTTGGAATGGGCACAAATATGGATCTCTTCCAGTTGGTTGACCAGGTAGCTGTCTTCCAAATTTCTTGGCATAGATGAGTGATCACTTCCATTTGCGTCCATTTGTTGAAACATCTCAATTGGTATTCTACCAATTCCTGGAGCCCCCTGGTGGCACAGTGGTTAAGCTTTCAGCTGCTAACCAAAAGGTTGGCAGTTCAAATCCACCAGGCGTTCCTTGGAAACCCTATGGGGCAATTCTACTCTGTCCTGTAGGGCTGCTATAAGTTGGACTTGATGGCAGTGGGTTTTTTTTGTTTCAGTACAGCCTGGATTTCTTCCCTCAATACCATTGGTTCTTGATATATGCCCGCTCCTGAATTAGCTGAACATTGGCCAGTTCTTTTTGGTACATGACTCTTTGTATTCCTTACATCTTTTATGGTATAGCCCCCCCAAAATTGCAACGGAGAATCTATGGTGTTTACTAAGCTCCATCTTAGTGGGTCTCAAACTCCACTTTATGCATATCATCTGTATGTTGTAGGTTGTTAATGAGTCTTCCTCCAATCCTGATGCTGCGTTCTTCTTTATATAGTCCAGCCTGGATGATTTGTAAGGACACATACCTTTTCCAATTTTGAACCATGCTATATCCCCTTGTTCTGTTTGAACTACTGCTTCTTGATCTGTGTACAGGTTCCACATGAGCACAATTAAATGCTCTGAGACTCCCATTCGTCACTATGTTATCCATAATTTATTATGACCCACACAGTTGAATGTTTTTGTGTAGTTGAAAAAGCACAGATAAACACCTTTCTGGTATCCTCTGCTTTTGGCCTGATTGTTCTGCTTTTGGCCTGATTGTTTAGCTGACCCAAAGTCCCACTTTTTGTCTCACTGGTCCTGTGAAATTTCTATAAACTGTTGTCTTCTCTGTCTGTTAGCCGTAACCCTCTGCCTGGGTTTCTCAGCCTCTTGTCCCACACCCCTAGGGGAAAAATAGCTCACAGAATTGACTCATTACTCTGTGGTCCCCTTCTCTCATGAATCTTACATGCTAGTTCTTGTCGCCTTGGCAACTTTCCAGTGTTTTCAGGTGTGTGTGTTTTTCCAACTGCTCTCAGCAGAATTGGTCTGCTGCAAACAATTTATCATTACTGGAAGCAAGCTTTGTTTTTTAATTAGTATTTTTATAGTGCTTTAAGTGAAAGTTTACAAATCAAATCAGTCTCTCATACAAAAGCTTATATACACCTTGCTGTATACTCCTAATTGCTCTCCCCCTAATGAGACAGCACACACCTTCCCTCCACTCTCTCTTTTCGTGTCCATTCGGCCAGCTTCTGACCCCCTCTGCCCTCTCATCTCTTCTCCAGACAGGAGATGCCAACATAGTGTCAAGTGTCTGCTTGATCCAAGAAGCTCATTCTTCACCAGTATCATTTTCTGTCCCATTGTCCAGCCCAATCCCTGTCTGAAGAGTTGGCTTTGGGAATGGTTCCGGTCTTGGACTAACAGAAGGTCTGGGGACCATGAGCACCGAGGTCCTTCTAGTCTCAGTCAGACCATTAAGTCTGGTCTTTATAAGAATTTGGGGTTTGTGTCCCACTGCTTTCCTGCTCCCCTCAGGGGTTCTCTGTTGTGTTCCCTGTCAGCGCAGTCATCAGTTGTAGCTGGGCACCGTCTAGTTCTTCTGGTCTCAGGGCAAGTGTTATTTTTTTTTGGAAAATATATTTGTGTACTCCAAATATATTGCTGTGTGAAAGTTAGAAGAAAACTAATTCCTGTTAGTAAATGTGGGCTGTGGAGTAGGAGAAGAGGGAACAGATATAGAAGGATATATTTAGGAAGGGGTAATGTGTCAAGCTTTACCTGTGTAATTTTATTACAAAATGTATTCCCTGGGTGAATATTTAGGCTTATGTGGGGTTCATGGTATTTCTTTTAAAGAAAGTTTGTTCGCTATTAGCAGAAGACATTAGATAACCTGTAACTTTTAAGCAGTGGGGCTTCAAGTAAGTGGTTGTAGAAAAATTCCAGTTTGAGACTTCTTAGATTTAATTTTACCTATAACGTGACATCTGACAAGCCAGGTAAACTTTAGAAATACCTATTTAATGTTAACACTTAATGAACTTATTTTTTTATGAGTGTACATAAGCCAAAAAAAAAAAAAAAAACCTGTTGCCATCAAGTCGATTCCAACTCATAGCGACCCTATAGGTCAGAGTAGAGCTGCCCCATAGAGCTTCCAAGGAGCGCCTAGTGGATTTGAACTGCCAACCTTTTGGTTAGCAGCCGTAGCACTTAACCACTGTACCACCAGGGTTTCCATGAGTGTACATAGCGTTTATTAAATTTATTTTACGCTTCTTATGGCTTCCAGGAGAAGGGCAAGCTGAAGACACAGAGTTATAATTTATTAATGATGAAACAAATGATTGAAAAAATGGTTTTACAGCTTCCTGAAGAGTCTGCTTAATGTAAGAAGAGAGCAGGGAATCTGGCTAACTAGAGAGGAAAATGTAGCCCAGCTTTTCTGCTTTGACTCCTGGCAACCAGGGAAGCTCGCATGATCCTAAATCTGGAATCAGGGAACCTGAGTTCAGTCTGTGGTTTGGCCACTAACACACTTCTCGGCCTCTGGCCAGTCACAGACTCTTGGGACCTCAGATTTTTTACCTGCAAAATGAGGAAGTAGGACAAAAGTAAAATAAATATTGTGTCAGGAACTGGCCCTTAAATAATCAGGGGAAGGCAAAGTAGAATAAATAAGGCATAGTGGATGAGATACCACTTTAAGTGAGAGGTGGATAGTTTATAGGACAGAAGAGACTGAGGTGAAAGACTCAATGTGAAGGAGGAGATTGTAGTCAAGAAATATAAACAAAGATTTTAAATATACAACCTATTAGGTAATAAAACAATTTATCCATTTACCTTTACATCCCTACCAAGTATTTCAGTTCTGATATATAAACCAGGCTTTTGACTGACTTGGCCAGTAATTTGGGACCTGTGTTGGCACGGCTCTGTAGTTCTCTTTCATCAGTAAGGCTGGTCTAGATGCTTTTGAAGTGCCAAAAATACCACCTAATATGTCCTCATTCATTGGTTAATCCATGAACAAGGAGCCCTGAATTAGGCTACTAGTTCACTTCTAGACCTCTGAAGTTACTTTTTTGGTCCTGTTATTATTTTGGGAAATATCTGATTAAAGTCAATGAAGTATTGTAAAGGAAGAATGTATTTTAGGAGATTGGTGTATTCATTTCCTTTTTTTTTTTCAATCAGTTTATTGAGATATAATTCACATGCCATAAAATTCAGTCATTTAAAATATACAACCATCAACACAATCTAAATTTAGAACATTTTTGTTCCCCCAGAAGAAACCCTGTACCTGTTAGCACTCACTCTCCATTTCCCTTCACTTACCACCCTCTTATCAGCCCTAAGCAACCACTAATCACTTTCTGTCTCTATAGATTTGCCTATTTTGGTTTGGTTTATACAAGTGAAATCATGTAATGTGTAGTCTTTTGTGACTGGCTTCTTTCATTTATAATGCTGTAGTATGTATGAATACTATTTGTCTTTTTATGGTCGTATAATATTCCATCGTATGGATATACTACATTTTATTTTGCTGTTCGCATTTGAATTGTTCCCATTTTTGGCTGTTAAGAATAATGCTGCTCTGGACGTTTGTGTATAAGTTTTTATGTAGACATATGTTTTCATTTCTCTTGGTTATATACTTAGGTGTGATCGTTAAGGTTGTGTGTCAACTTGACTGGGCCATGATTCTCAGTGGTTTGGCAGTTATGATGTAGTTTGGCAGTTGTATAATGATGTGATCACTTCCATGAGGAGATTTGACATAACGTGATCATCTCCACGATGGGATCTGCTGTAAGTAGACACTCAGTTGAAAGGAAGTTGCCTTTTGGGGTGTGGCATGCATCCAATATAGGTGGACTTTCTGGCAAGGCTCCTGGGCTCTTGCTCGATCTGGATCCTGCAGCTGGCTCCTGTTTATGTGACCTCTGGTTCCTTGGACTTGAGCTAGCAGCTCATCTTCTATCTTGCATGCCGATCTTGGGATCCGTCAGTCTTTGCAGCATGTGAGCAAGTGCTCTGCTCTCTGACCTGCTGATCCTGTGTTCACCGGCCCGTGTAGCTGTGTGAATCAGGAGAAGCCTCTATTCTGACCCACAGACTTCCGACATTCCAGCCTCTACAACCACATGAGCCATTTCCTTGGTATAAACCTCCCTGTGTATTTCTGCACTTTACTGGTTTTGCTTCTGTAAAGAGCCCAGCCTAAGGCACCAGCCCCTGGTGTATCAGATGAAGAATAGCATCAACATCTTGCCCGCAGGAGTAGGCTGTTGAATGAGGAAAGCTGGAAAATGTCTCTAGATCTTCTCCTGCTTTTGAATTATTTTTTGCTGTGTGGTGAATTACAAGATTTCCATTCATCCACTGCATTCTATATTGAAAAATTAGCATAGATAATTAAGGATTAAATTAATTATCTGTTTGAATTATCATTTATGAGTTCTTTATTTTTTCTGCTAGATATCTTAATTTAGAAATAAAGTGACCCTCCTAACTTTGAATGGACTTAGACTTGTTAATTTACTGTCATAATTTGACCCACAGTGATCTCCTTTCCATTGAGTCACAACACTATACTAGTCATTTGGGCATTAATCATGTATGTATAGTCTTATACTGGCTATAGTATCATTTACTTTTTTTGTTTCTCTAAAATAGGTTGTGAAAATTATAGATTATTTTTTAGAAGATCACAATGGGACATCACTACACACCTGCAAGTACAGCTAAAATAAAATACAGTGCCAATATCAAGTGCCGGCAAGGACATGAAGACACCGGATTTCTCATATATTGCTGGAGGGAATGTAAAATGGTATAACCACTTTGTAAAGTAGTGTGGTAGTTTCTTAAAATTCTCAGCATAACCCTTAGCATATGATTCAAAAATTGCATTCCTGGGCATTTAACCCAGATAAATGAAAATTTATGTCCACACAAAATCCTTTACAAAAATGCTCATAGACAGGAAACCACCAAAATGGCCTGCAGGAAACCATGGTGCATCCATTCCATGGAATCCTATGCAGCGGTAAAAAGGAACAGACTATTGATACATGCATCAACTTGGATGGATCGCAAAGGAATTCTGCTGAGTGAATAAGCCAGTCTCAAAGGTCACATGTTGTATTGTTCCATCTATACAATAAACTCAAAATAACAGAATTATAGAGATGCAGAATAGATCCGTGGTTGCGAGAGAGCAGAGATGGCGGCAGGGATGTGGGGAAAGAAGGTATAAAAGAACAGTACTTGGGGGATCTTTGTGATGATGAAATAGTTTTATAACTGGATTATAGCGGTGGTTACAGGAATCTGCTGTTGTCCGTCTCTATTGAGTCATTTTCAAATCATGGCCACCCTGAGTGCAGAGTAAAACTGCTTCGTAGGGTTTTTAAGGCTGTGACCTTTTGGGAGCAGATCCCTGGGACTGTCTTCTAATGTGCCTCTGGGTGGGTTCGGACAGCCAGCCTTTTGGAGAGTTTAACCATTTGTACCACCCAGGGACTCCTTCACAGGAATCTGTACATGATAAAATGTCATAGAACTATATCCACACTTTGTACTATTGTTTATTTTCTAGTTTTAATTTTGTACTATAGTTTATAAGGTGTAACCATTGGGGAAAATTGAATTAAGGGTACGCAGGACCTTTCTGTACTACTTTTGCAATTCCTGTAATTATTTTAAATTGAAAAGAAAAGAAGTCCTTAGGGGATATCTTATGCCCTAATAATAGATTTCTGTATAATTATGCTTATATAATGAATAAATTAGTGGATTTTCTAGGAAGAATTGAAGTCAAGGATTTAAGCAAGAGACGTATAAAAATTTTTGTAATGTTTTTTCCTGAGGCTCCCTGTGATTAGTTCAGTATCTTGTATGGAAAACCAAGAATGACCGAATAAGCCATGATGATTATATTTTATAACTGTAACACCAAGATTTTAGTGTCTTTTTTTAAGTATTTTTACATCAAATGATTACACTTACTAGCAACAGTGTGGCAAACAAGCTATAATTGGGATAGATGTACAGGTATCTTGGTATTGAATATCTGATAAAGGTAAATTGAGTATACTGAGGGAAAAGGTCCCAGAGTTTTCATGTGTCTGATCATTTACTGTGTTTTCTTCAATGTTGTTTTTGTTGTTAGGTGCCATCGAATAGGTTCTGACTCATAGTGACCCTACGTAGAATGAAACACTGCCTGGTACTGTGCCTTCCTCACAGTCGTTATGATTGAGCCCATTGTTGCAGCCACTGTGTTAGTCCATCTCGTTAAGCGTCTTCCTCTTTTTCACTGACCGTCTACTAAGTATGGTGTCCATCTCCAGGGACTGGTCCTTCCTGATAACACGTCCAAAGTATGTGAGACCAAGTCTCGCCGTCCTTTGTTGTAATGAGCGTTCAGGCTGTACTGCTTCCAAGACAGATTTGTTCATTCTTCTGGCAGTCTGTGGTATATTTAGCATTCTTTGCCAACACCACAGTTCAAAGGCATCAGTTCTTCTTCAGTCTTTCTTATTCATTGTCAGTTTTCACATGCATATGGGGCAATTGAAAACACCATGGCTTGGGTCAGGTATACCTTAGTCCTCAAGGAGACATCTTTGCTTTTTAATGCTTTAAAGAGTTCTTTGTAGCACATTTGCTCAGTGCAATTTGTCCTTTGATTTCGTGACTGCTGCTCTGTGGGCATTGATCGTGGATGCAGGTAAAATGAAACCCTTGACACCTTCAGTCTTTTCTCCATTTATCATGATGTTGCTTATTGGTCCAGTTATGATGACTTTTGTTCTCTTTGTACTGAGGTGTAATCCATAATAAAGGCTATACTATACTTTGATCTTTATCAGTCAGTGCGTCAAGCCCTCTTCAATTTCAGCAAGCAAGGTTGTGTCATCTTTATATCACAGGTTGTTATTAAGTCTTCCTCCAGTCCTGATGATGCTGCATTCTTCATATAGCCCAGCTTCTCAGACTATTTGCTCAGTATACAGATTGAATAAGTATGGTGAAAGGATACAACACTCACACATACCTTTCTTTTCTTTTTTGCTATGGTACTAATGGTATTGTTTGATAATTTCTGCATTCTGTTGGATCACCTTTCTTTGGAATGGGTACAAATGTAGATGTCTTCCGGTTGGTTGGCCAGGTAGCTGTCTTCCAAATTTCATGGCATAGATGAATGAGAGCTTCCAGTACTGCATCCTTTTGTTGAAACATCTCAGTTGGTACTCCATCAATTCCTGGAGCCTTGTTTTTTGCCAGTGCCTTCAATGAAGCTTGGACCTCTTTCTTCAGTACTGTTGGTTCTTGATTATATGCTACCTCCTGAAATGGTTGAATGTTGACCAATTCTTTTTCGTACAGTGACTCTGTGTATTCTTTCCATCTTCTTTTGGTACTTCCTGCATCGTTTAATATTTTCCCTATAGAATTCTTCAGTCTTACACATTTCATTATAATACTTTAATTTGACTTCTTGAGCCACCCTTTGAAATCTTCTGTTCAGCTCTTTTACTTCATCATTTTTTCCTTTTGCTTTAGCTACTCAGTGTTCAAGAGCAAGTTTCAGAGTCTCTTCTGACACCCATTTTGGTCTTTTCTTTCTCTCCTGTGTTTTTAACGACCTCTTGCTTTCCTCATGTATAACGTCCCTGATGTCATTCTGCAACTCATCTGATCTTCAGTCATCGGTGTTCAATGTGTCAAGTCTGTTCTTGAGATGGTCTCTATATTCACTTTCTTCGTTGCATACAAATGAAAGATTCACAAGAGAAAAGTAGGTTTTAGGGTGATAAATTTCTCTGACTTAGTTCTTGTAACTCTTGAGATATTCACTGAAGAACTCTATGGGAGAGAATAAAGTTAAGCTCTTAGAAAATATGTAAACCTTTGTCATGGAAATGAAAAAATTAGCAGTAAAATTTTAAACATCCAACTTTTCAAATCAATGTAGTTGTTTGATATTTCTATCACCTCTGTTATTCTAGGAGATTTTAACTGTGTCTTCACAATCTCATACTGTTGTTGTTTCTATTTGTTAATATAAAATAAAGCTGGATTGATTCCACATAATATACAGAATGTATGCAGTGGATTCAGTGTTAAAATTACGTATCTATCTTCTAGTCTGTTCCAGTCAAAACATAATCATGTAAAATTGAATAGTAATACTTGATTTGAATTTAAAATTAGAAACAACTAGATTGTCTTATGTGAGAAGACAGGTTTTCTATTGTCAGACTAATTTTAATTTGTGAGATTGATGTAACTCATGCCAGAACCTCAGTTTAAATTAAGATTGTCAAATAGTTTATTTGTGTGACTTTTCTGTCTGAAATCAGTTACATTCTAAATGACTTTAGAATTTTGTTAGAATATGCTTCAAGTCTTTGAGAAATATCATTCGTGGACATGTGCCTATATGTAAGGCAGTTTAAAAAAAACTCTTGAAATTATTATTTTCATGAAAGGATATCTAATTATTCTCCTCAGTAGAGGTTATGAAGAGTCCTTGTTTTTTCACTACCATTGAATATTCTAAGTTCTGGCCTAAACTTTCCTGTCATCCCATGCCTTAAGTCCCATTTTAAAAATAAGTTCATGAATGAATATATCTTTCATAGCAATATATGAAATTCCAGAAGACATCATAATAAGATTCCTTTAAATTGTAATTTAGGCAGCCTTTTTTGTTGTAGAAGGTATGCTGGATGAGCCTAGCTTTTAAAGTTTTATTTTGTTTCTAATCTGCAAAAACAGGTAAAGGTTATTCACATAATAAAGAAATAGTAATAAATTAACGAAGAAATACTCTGTAAACATGTATCTTGTAGACAAAAACCAAAAAAACCTACTACTTTCTTGTCAATTCCTCTGACTCACAAAAGTACACAAATACTTAATCTCTTTGCTGCCTTTATCACTCCGTTAGCCAGGAATAGCCTTAATTCTAATGGGTTTAGTATTTGACCAAACGTGTGGTTTTCTCCTTTGTTTTCAGCCATTTTGTTCCTTTTATCAGCAGCCAATTCTTATTTTGAACTGTTAAAACTTGGAGATGGTGTAAGAAAGCAACAATTTTACTCTAGCTCTGGTAGGCAGTACCATTTGATTTGTAGTGGGAATATGAAGGAGGATTATGGTCACTACCTGGGATTTTAGGTAAAGACTTCAGAGAAATTAGTGCTTTTTCATATTTCCTAGTGAAATTTTCATTAACTTAAGAAGCTCCTAGCAGAGCATTTTGGAAATGTTTCCAGTTAGGAAAAGCCTTACACCGATGGATTTTTCAGCAGAGTCCTTATACTGTATTTGTACTGTCAATATAATATCATTGTCTGGTATATTAAAATATAGTATCAATATATAATACCATTTGGCATATCAAGCTACACCGTTAAAAGAAATCAAAGTATCACATAAAGCTGACATAAACCAGTGAGAAAATTATAACCTTGTGGATTTTAAAAAAGTATAACTTCTTCATTTAGTACGTGAATTAATTGCCCATATTTTATGTAGACTAGAAATAGATAAAAGTAGTTATTTTGCACAATTTCTTTTTACCATTCAAATGAGTAATTTGATCATATTGTAACATATTCACAGATATTTTGAGAGAGATGTCCCTTTCCATGCCGTTTTAACCTTGAGTACTTTGTTTTATATAGAAGTAGCTACATGTGTAGGGCCGCTATGAGTCGGAATCGACTCGACGGCACTGGGTCTGAGTACCTGGGTAAAGCATTCTGGTAGAAAAATATTCTGGATTAGAAAAAATATTTAATACTAAGATTCTTGACTCCATTTTTCCAATATCCATTAATACTGTCTTTAGAGAAGATGGGAGAGGGGCAGATTGGAATTGAGGATCCTGAGAAGAGTGAGAAATGGTTTACAGTAGCCCTTGTGGTAAATGGGTAGTTTAAATATAAAAAGATCAGAGGCCACAAATTTGTGTTGGTACCAATTTACATATATCAGTCTTTTTTTTTCCCTGATATGCTCAACATCCAAGTTGCAGGAATGAGCAGATCTCTCTAACTAAAAAAAAAAAAAAAAGTGTGCCACAAATAGGTAACAGGCATGCTTCAAGATTCTGTGGCTTACATTTTAAAAAAACCTAAAAGCCTTTTATTTGGAAATTTTTCCCAATGTCAGCATTTATTGACCCTGACACTTTCCTTTTGACATCATAATTACATAATATGAAGAGATTGTAATAGATTTATTTCTCCAAGCTCCATATAAAACAAGTTGCCATCAAGTTGACCCTGACTCATGGTGACCCCATGTGTGTCCAGGTAGAGCTGTGCTCCATCATAGAATTTTCAAAGGTCAATGTTTCAGAAGTACATTGTCAGGCCTTTCTTAAAAGGCACCTCTGGGTAGACTCCAACTCCCAAGCTTTCGGTTAGCAGCCAACGACATTAACCCTTTGCATCACCCAGGGACTCCAAGACCCATATCAAAAAAACCAAACCCAGTGTTGTCAAGTCGATTCCGACTCATAGCGACCCTATAGGACAGAGAACTGCCCCCATAGAGTTTCCAAGGAGTGCCTGGTGGATTCAAACTGCCAACCCTATGGTTAGCAGCCGTAGCACTTAACCACTACACCACCAGGGATTCCCCAAGACCCATTTGATGCTCCCAAATCCCTTCCAGTTTATGCCAGCAGACCATACGAATACCCTTTTCTGTGTCTGTCATGTTCTAAAGCACTGGAATAGGGAATTATATAGATAATTGGATTGATCCAAGGCAGAGCAGGTGGGCATAAAGAGTGAGAGAGATCTTCCCATGCTTATTCGCATTGGTGTCCCATGCTTTCCTCTCATTAACAGTACTTTCCCAAACCCTGGATTCTCCAGGAAGTCATTATATATTGGAACCTTGAAGTATAGTGACTCCCTTTGGTTGCTCTGTGTGTGAAGCAAAAATTTTCTGTGCTAGTTTTAACTTTCTGTGAGTCTTTTTCCTATTTGCACTGATTTTAAGGCTAATTCATGTGGAGATAGATATTAAACATCTTAGATATTTAAACTGAAGTCTTTATTTTCCTAGACTGAATTCTTTGAATGCAGAACATGTGTGCCTAAGAAAACCTTCAGTATACTGTGTGCTTCCAGGCAAAGATGTGTGGATTGGTTTCTCTTGTGATATAACTAATGAAGAACAGACATCTCATTTTTTCTTACCTTTTTTTTTTTTATGGCTCTATTGTCCTGGTTTTGTCTTATCTATTCTCAGTTTTTGAAATATCACTGTTGATTTTAGAAAAGGAAAAGACACCACCTGCTTTGATCTTTTTCATTTGTAGACTTATTTAAAATTTAGAACTGCATTATATGGTGTCTAGGAAGGTTGCTGTTTTTAGAATGATGACGAGCCAGTGACATTGTTAAATAGAGGTGTTATGTTTTTGGCCTGCTGAAAGGTTTTGCACCATTGAAACTGTTAGTGCCTCTGGACTCTATCAGTAAGCAGATTGATCAGCTCTTTTGGCTGGTGGAGCATGTCCCCCACGGCTCTGTAGACTACACTCTGTACTAGATGAGCTAGATTCATTTTCTTCTTCCTTTCTCCCCTCCTGTTGTGGTCCACTATAGTGAAAAAATTCTTTTACTGGAGCCAATAATTGTTTAAGTTTTTTTTTTTTTTTTGAGATAGTGTCTAAAGGACTATTCAGAATTGAGCATAGCTCTGATCATTCTTGGAATGAGGAAGAACTTGATAGACCAGTTTACTGTATGAAATTTAATGACGTGTTTGACATTTGGTTTCTCAAATGGTTGTTTTTATCCACTTGTGAATTTTACTTAAAGATATTAAATCACTAATGCTTCAAGTGTACTAGAATTAGACATGGTATTTTTCTTCATATTTTCCTGAACATTAATTACCTACCTAAACTTATTCTAGAGTTTTCTTTTATAAAGGTAGGAGTCAATAGGAATTAAATTATACTGCATATTTCAGTACTACTAATGCTAGTCGTATTTCCCTGTGAAGTGCTTGCTGTACTTTGTTTAGGTTATAGATAGTCATGTGCAAAGCATTGAATGTGTCAGCAGTACAATCCTGTACAAATGCTAATTGTTAGTATTGGAGCTAATCATGGTCTTCAAGGGGAGTGTTGTTTGACCAAAGTAGTTTCTTTTGTTTAACTTCAATTTTAAATGTTATCCAAAATTATTTTTTCGTGTTCAGAAATGGGAAGAAATGTGATTTAATGGGAAAGAAAATTTTAACATTTATGTATCTATTCCATTCTTTATAATTTACCAAGTTATAATGGGAGGGACTTTAGCATCATCTGAGTTTGGATCTACTTCTTCCCTCTGTGCTGCTTATTTCTCTTGAGACTTTGGGCAAATGAGTTATCCTCCCTCAATGTGTTTCATTATCTGTTAAATAAAGACATTAATAGTTCAAAGAGTTGTTGTGAGGATTAAACAAGATATTGTATGCAGAGTTCCTGGCATACAGTTAATATCCTATCTCTGTATATTTAGCTTAACTTTTTTAAACAAAAACTTTGGTAATATCAACAGCATATTAGAATCCAAAATATTCCTTTGTTCTCTTTTAAGGTAAAATTAAAAAGAGATTTATTGGATGTCATGGGTTGAATTGTGTCGGCCAAAAATATCTGTCGGCCAAAAATATCTGTCAGCCAAAAATATCTGCCAGCTTAGCTAGGTCATGATTTCCAGTATTGTATGATTGTCTACCATTTTGTTGTGTGACATGATTTCCCTATGTGTTGTAAATCCTATCACTATGATATAATGAGATGGATTAGTGGCAGTTATGTTGATGAGATCTACAAGATTAAATAGTGTCTTAAGCCAGTCTCTTTTGAGATATAAAAGAGAGAAGCAAGCAGAGAGACAGGGGGACCTCATACCGCCAAGAAAGCAGCTCCTTTGGACCCGAGGTTCCTGTGCAGAGAAGCTCCTAGACCATGGGAAGATTGATGACAGGGACCTTCCTCCAGAGTTGACAGAGAGATAAAGCCTTCCCTAGAGCTGGTGCCCTGAATTTGGACTTCTAGCCTACTGGATTGTGAGAGAACAAACATCTGTTTGTTAAAGCCATCCACTTGTGGTATTTCTGTTGTAGCAGCACTAGATGATTGGTACACTGGGTAATGTCCACTCTTAAATATAATAGAAACTTGGTGGTAATCATGCAGTGATTATTTCTAGTTTATAGAGATAATATGAATAATACATATAAAAGCTTCTTTTATAATTGGAACTTAAAGATTTGAGTGCATTTTTTATCTTAGTTGAAAGATAAGATTTGAACCCAAATGATACCTGTTCATGCATTCCTTTGTGATTTATGATCATGTTTTTTATCTTCCCTGTACATCCCAGTCTTTCTCTGTGATGTTTTTGCTACTTCATATTCTGTATTTTGGAACATAAGCAAATGTTTATGAATATGTATTAGTGAGAAATACATTTTTTATTTAGTGAACAGAATTTAAAATTTGGTAACAGATTTGCTTTACCTGTTACCCAAAATTGATATTTTCTCAATTTCTTTGGCACTTTGAAATAATTTTCGATCCCTTATAAATTAAAAACCTCAGACCTATTGAATGCCTTAAGGTATTATTATTAGGAGATAGTTTTATTTTCAAAATTCTTCTTGTATAAATTATAACAGTGTAATGCAAATTGACTGTGGAGCCAGTTCACTTGTATTGAAAGTTTTTTTGTGCAAGTGGTTTCTCTGTCCTCGAGTCTCCTATAGTTCTACAATAGATTGGAAACACTACAAAATATTTCCTCAAGTACTAATCTTGTCTCATTTTTTCTACTTTAAACTTCAGTGCCTACCCATTGCCTACAGAATAAAACCAACACTCCTTTGCATGACATGGAAGGAAATTACAAACTGGTCTTGACCTAATTTTTCAGCTTTACCACCTATCATTCTTCCCATCTCCTAATTCAGCCAAAATAAATTGCACGAGTCATTATGTTTGCCAAGAATGCCATCTTTTCTTTGCCTGGTAAGCCTCGACTAATCCTTTCAAACCCAGCTCACATGCTTCATCCCATGTTCCCATTACTCAGACATCACAGGCTAGCAGTCGTGCCTCTCCAGTCAGTCCTTTCTGCCAGCCTCTGAGCTCGCCAAGGATGAGGAGCACATCTGATTCCACTTGGTGTTCCTAGCACCTGGCATAGAGCCTGACCCAGACTACCAAAAAAAAAACCAGACCCAGTACCGTCGAGTCGATTCCGACTCATAACGACCCTAGAGAACAGGGTAGAACTGCCCCATAGAGTTTCCAAGAAGTGCCTGGTGGATTCGAACTGCCAACCCTTTGGTTAGCAGCTGTAGCACTTAACCACTATGCCACCAGGGTTTCTGACCTGGACTAAGTGCTCAGTAAATGGGTTCTTTACCCTGTCCTTCAAAAGAACAATCAACACGTGCATAGATGAAAGCCTAGTACAATGAGTAAAATGCAATAACTGAAGTTGCAGTTCACGTCTGTTAAGGCTGTACATTTGTTCTGGTGCATGACCGTGAGTAAAGAAACCTTATTATTATGTAAGTTTAATTCTGTAGGGTATTAATAGGGTAGGTGTATATTTTACTCTAGCATTAAGTGTGACAGCATGAATAGGAATTTACTAGCACACTGGCAGACCTAGTTTGAGAATTGTCAGTGAGCTTAGAGAGGAAAAATGGTTTTATTTGGGGACATATTTTTGCAGGGATCATTTTATCACATTTAATCAGTAACATGTTTGGGTCAACATAGTTATACTTTGCCTTTCAAACTTGGTGTACTAAAATTTTTTTTTCCAAATTAAATTTGGAGTAAATTACTTATGTTGTGAAAGAATCCTGTTGTTTCTAATATTGTTTTCTTCTGATGTAATTAAAATATGGTTTAAATTCATGGAATTCTGTTTTCACAAAATTTTTGTTATGTATTGTATAAAAATAGTACTTCTCTGTCAGGAACATTTTCTTAAATTTATTGTTAAATTTCAGTAGTAATTAGAAAAGTAATTTATGCTTCTTATAAGAAATGCAAACAGAGATACATGTAGAGGAAAAGGTAAAAACTTAATTCCTCTCCTTATTACTAGTCTAATATATATTCTTCTAAACTTTTATTCTGTGCATTTATAAGCATATAACATAAAATACTTTTTTTACATACATATGAATACAGTATTTTTGAGAATATGTAGCTGTCTTAGTTATCTAGTGCTGCTATAACAGAAATACTACAAGTGGATGGCTTTAGTGAAGAGAAATTTATTTCCTCACAGTAAGGTAGGCTAAAAGTCCAAATTCAAGGCATCAGCTCTAGGGGAAGGCTTCTTTCTCTGTTGGCTCTGGAGAAAGGTTCTTGTTCTCAATTTTCCCATGGTCGAGGAGCTTCTCAGGCATAGGTCAAAAGGACGTGCTCTGCTCCTGGTGCTGCTTTCTTGGTGGTATGAGGTCCCCTGCCTCTGCTTGCTTCTTTATTTTATATCTCAAGAGATTGCCTCAAGACACAATCCAGTCTTGTAGGTTGAGTCCTGCCACACTAACACAAATGCCAACCATCCTCCTTCATTAACATCATAGAGGCAGAATTCACAACATATAGGAAATCACACAATACCAGGAATCATGGCCCAGCCCAGTTGATACACACATTTTTGGGGGTACATAATTCAATCCATGAAAATAGCCTCTATTACTTTTTCTTGATTGGAAAATTTGTAGTTAAATTTTAACCTATTATTTGCTTATCTTTGCTTTGAAAATAATATTTTATGAAATATTATTTTCAAAGCTTTACAAATGCTTAAAGTCTTAAACTAAATGGGAAAAGTTACAGTATATATTCTGTTTTTATAGAAAAAATATATATATATGTATTTTTTAAGGTGTGGTTATTTACCCTTACTCTCCATGTTCACTTGCAACCTGATGTACAATTTGCTGCTACCCTACGTTGTACTTCTGCCCTTCCACTAATCCTACCCCTTGCACTTGCCTCACCACTTTTAAGCGATTTATTATTCTTATGTCTTATAATTTATAGAACAGTAAAATTTATGCTCAGCATTGTTAGAAGGCTTCCCCAGGAAGTCACCCTGGGAAATGTGAAAGTTTAGAACATTTTCTGGGATCAGGATACCCAGTCTGCCTTTATGGTCTTTGTACTATGAGAGAAATGAATTGAGGACCCTTGAAGGTGAGTTTCAGTGTGACAGTCAGTTTATTAAAAACACACAATAATGTTAATGACGGAGGAGGTACTTAAGCTGCTGGACTGGGAGCCCTAGCCCCAATACCCAGTTACATGTAACTGCTTAAGTACAATGTGGCATGATCTACAACTTCCTGCACCCTAGACCTGAACAGGTGGGTAATTTGGATTCCTAACTGCTGTCAAAAGTTTCATCCAGGGAGGCGGACCAGTATGGTACCAGAGACCGATGCAGCAGAGAAAAAAACTGAATAAAACAGATGCAAATGTCAATCCTGGAACCCTACCCATCAAATGAAGGGACAAGAACTAGATCAAACACCAAATGGAAGAAGAAACTGACAGAAAACAGAGAATGAGGAGAGATAGAGTGGAGGTCCCCTGCCAACTGACATGGCACAGTGTCACCATCTTGGAGCACAGGCAGCAGTGACACTGGACAGGAAGGTTGGGAAGACAACTTCTAAGAGCTCTCAGCAGGAGAAAGAGCACCTGGTAACCAGAGAAACATGCTTTCCCAGCCCCTTACACTTCTGCCCCATAGAGTACCTTCACCCCTTCTCGATGGGCCACACTGCACTGCTCGGCTAGACAGTCATTGGCTTGCCACCATCTCGGGTCTGTCCCACCCTCACCTGCTAGGTCCTGACACGCTATTTTCCCCCCCTTCTTCCTTTTCTTTCTTTGTTCCACCTAGCCCCGTATGCCACCTGTACCCCTTCCCATCGAACCATGTTATGCCACATGGCCAGAGAGCCACCAGCCAACCACCCTCACCCACTGGCTCCTGCTGTGCCATTTCTTTCCCTTTCTTTCTTTTCTCTCTCCCTCCCACTTAGCCCTGTGTGCTATCCCCTCCATTTTGCCCGCCTCCATCCTGGTCTGCCCTACCTCTTCCACAGGTTCCTGTAGCGCTGCCATTTTTTTTTTTTTTTTTGCTTTATTTTCTTTCTTGTCTTTCTCCCTCCAGCCTAGCCCCGTATGTCACCTGTTCTAGTTTCCAACCGGTCCTCAGGTCCTCCTTGCTCCCACTTGCCAGCCTCCACTGGGCAGCCAGTTTATTTTTATTTTATTTTTTCTTCTTCTCCCCTCCTCCCCACGTAGCCCCGTACACCATCTTCCCCACTTCCAGCCAGACCCTGCCATGTTGCCACAGGTAGAGAGCCACTGTTGCTCCAGCCCATCGCTGCCCTGGGTCCACCCTACCCGTACTCAAGGCCCTCAAGGCGCCACCATTTTTTTTCTTTTTTCTTTCTCCTTCCCATTTGGCCCAGTACAACATCACCTCCCCTCTCTTCCCACTGTCCCCCAGGTCTGCCCCATCCCTGCCCCTCCAACTTTTTTTCTCTTTTTCTTTTTTCCTTTTCTTTCTCCTTCCTACCTAACTCCATGTGCCACATTCCACCCATCCTGCCATCACCTGCTGTTCCATTGTGGCTGGAGAGCAGCCATCCTGCTACTGCTCCAGGTCCATCCCACCCCACATGCCAGCTCCCACAGTGTCTCCATTTTTTTCTATCTTCTTTCTTTTCTTTCTTCCACCCATCTAGCCCCATAAGCCCTCCCCACCAGACCCCAGGCATGCCCTGCCACCACTTGCTGCCCAGTCTGTGCTGCCATTTGTCTCGTTTTTTTTTTTCGTTTCTTTCACTCTCCCACCTAGACTCACCTCTCTTCCCTCCCGCCCCTGCTGTGCCACCTTGGATAGAGTGCAAACAGTGCATTGAACTGCTCCTCCCCAAGGTCCACCTCACCCTCACTTGCTGGCCCCCACCGCACCATCATTTGTTTTTCTTTTTTCTTTCTGCCTCCTGCCTAGCCTTGTAGGCCATCTCCCCACTTTCCACATGACCCCAGGTCCACCCCACCCCCACCAACTGGCAACCTTTTTTTTTTCTCTTTTCTTTCTCCCCTCTGCTTGGCCCCATACGTTGACCCCACCTTCCCAGTGACCTCCACTGTGCCACCGCGGCTAGAGTGTCGCTGGTAATCAGGCCCACTGCCACATCAGGCCTGCACTGGCATTCCACTTCTGCCACTAAACCAGCTGCTGAATGGTGGGAAGTGAGCCTGTACCACGCCCTGTCTGACACCACTGCCTATCTGGTGAGGGGCTCTGAATGCTTCCACACGGCTAAACCAACTTCAGGAGGTAGACAGTGCCCACCCAGTCTGCCCTCAGCCACCTTGCCAAATCAGTGTACAACAAGGCAGACTCACCCTGCCTGTTGCTTCCCTGCTAACTCAGACATCTGACAGCCATCCTACCCAAAACAAACAAGCAATAAACTGCATCTGGCCTGCCAACTCATATCAAAACAACAACAACAAAAAAGGATGAAACAAATTAACACACAACCAGTAAATAAAGAAAATAATGCTTTAATGTCTTGGAGACAGCAGACAATATCAAAATGAGAAAGCAAGACAAAATGGCCCCAGCAAGTAACCAAAATGAAGAGTCAGATGACCTTCCAGTAGAAGAAATGCCAGTGAAACTGCCTGATACGGAATACAAAAGAGTAAAATTTAGGGATCTCCAAGAGGTCAGGAGAGAGATCAAGGAAAACACAGACAAAGCTGAGGAAAAAAATAACAAAATCATGGAAAATACAGACAAAATCAACAAAAACATAGCCAAAATCAAGGAAAACACAGACAAAGCAATAGATGAACTCAGGAAAATAATACAAAAACAAAACATCAAAATAAATAAACAAATGGAAATCATACAACACAACAACAAGAAGTCCAAAAGATTAACAACAAAATTTGAGAAATGGACAACTCAATAGGAGGTTTTAGGAGCAAATTTGAAAAAAATGGAAGGATAAAATCAGTGAGATTGATGATAAATACATAGATGCCACTTAGTTTGAGGAAAAATTAGAGAAAAGAATGAAAAAAAATGAAGAAAACCTAAGAATTATGTGGGACACAATCAAGATAAAAAAATTTGTGTGTGATTGGAGTTCCAGAACAGAGGGAGAAAATGGAAAACACAGAGAAGATTCTTGAAGATTTGCTGGGAGAAAACTCCCCTGAAATCATGAAAGATGAGAAGAAATCTATCCAAGGTACTCATCGAACTCCACAAAAGGTAGATTTTAAAAGAAAGTCATGTAGAATAAACTTGCCAAAACCAAAGATAAAGAGAGAATTCTAAGAGCAGCTAGGGATAAACGAAAAGTCACTTACAAAGGAGAGTCAGTGAGAATAAGCTGGGGTTACTCAGCAGAAACCATGCCGGGAAGAAGGCAAGGGGATGACTTATATAAAAAACTGAAGGAAAACAATTGCCAACCAAGAATCATATATCCAGCAAAACTGAGTCTTAAATATGAAGGTGAAATTAGGACATTTCCAGATAAACAGAAGTTCAGGGAATCATAAAAACCAAACCAAAACTACAAGAAATACTAAAGGGAGTTCTTTGGTTAAAAAATCAATAATATCAGGTATCAACCCAAGACTAGAACACTGGGCAGAGCAATATGAAGTCAACCCAGACAGGGAAATCACAAAAATAAATCAAGATAAAAAAAAAAAAAAACACTCAAAACAGGGAAACAGCGATGTTAGTATGGAAAAGAAGACAACATTAAAACAATAAAGATGTACTAAGAAATGTAGTCATAGATCTTCCATGTGGAGAGGAAGACAAGACGATACAAAGAAATAAAATTTAGGTTTAAATTTAGAAATATAGGCATAAATAATAAGGTAACCAAAAAGGAGAAAAACTATAATACACATCAAAATAAAATACGAGAAAAAAATAGAGACTCACCAGAAACAAAATTAACAACAATGAATATGAGGAAAGGACAATATATAATCAGCACATAAAATTAAGTGGGAAAAAGAAACTGTCAACAACACACAAAAAAAGACATCAAACTGATAGCTCTAAATTCATACCTATCTGTGATTATGCTGAATGTAAATGGACTAAATGCACCAATAAAGAGACAGACACTGGCAGAATGGATTAAAAAACATGATCTGTCTATATGCTGCCTACAAGAGACACATCTTAGACTTAGAGACAAAAACAAACTAAAACAGGATGTAAGAAATATATTGAGGAAACAGCAATCAAAAAAAAGCAGAAGTGGAAATATTAATTTCTGGCAAAATAGACTTTAAAGTCCAGCATACAGGATAAGGAAGGATGCTATGTAATGATTAAAGGGCCAATATACCAAGAAGATATACCCATATTAAATATTATGCACCCAATGACAGGGCTGCAAGATACGTAAAACAAGCCCTATCAGCACTGAAAAGTGAGATAGACAGCTCCACAATAATAGTAGGAGTCTTAAACACATCACTTTAGGTAAAGGACAGGACATCTAGACAGAAGCTCAATAAAGACAGGGACGATCTAAATACCACAGTCAACCACCTTGATCTCATAGACATATACAGAACACTCCACCCAACAGCAGCCAAGTATATGTTCTTTTCTAGTGCACATGGTACATTCTCTGGAATAGACCACACATTAGGTCATAAAGCAAGACTTAAACCCATTACCCACTGCCGTCGAGTCAATTCTGACTCATAGCGGCCCTAGGGGACAGAGTAGAACTGCCCTATAGAGTTTCCAAGGAGCACCTGGTGGATTCAAACTGCTGACCTTTTGGTTAGCAGCCGTACCACTTAACCACTACACCACCAGGGTTTCCTAAAGCAAGCCTTAGCAGAATCCAAAACATTGAAATATTACAAATCATCTTCTCTGACCATAAGGACATAAAAGTGGAAGTCAGTAACAGAAAAAGCAGGGAAAAGAAATCAAACACTTGGAAACTGAACAATACCCTCCTCAGAAAAGACTGCATTATGGAAGAAATTAAGGATGGAATAAAGAAATTCATAGAATCCAATGAAAATGAAAACACTTCCTATCAAAACCTTTGGGACACAGCGAAAGCAATGCTCAGAAGTCAATTCATGTCAATAATGGCACACATACAAAAAGAAGAAAGGGCCAAAATCAAAGAATTATCCCTACAACTTGAACAAATAGAAAGAGAGCAAGAAAAGAAATCCTCAGGCACCAGAAGAAAACAAATAATAAAAATTAGAGCAAAACTAAATGAAATAGAGAACAAAAACAATTGAATGAATTAACAAGATCAAAAGCTGGTTCTTTGAAAAAAATAACAAAATTGATAAACCATTGGCCAAACTGACAAAAGAAAAACAGGAGAGGAAGCAAATAACCCAAATAAGAAAGGAGATGGGCGATATTACAACACACCCAACTGAAGTTAAAAGAATCATATCAGATTACTGTGAAAAATTATACTCTAACACATTTGAAAATCTAGAAGAAATGAATGAGTTCCTAGAAACACTACCTACCTAAACTAACACAAACAGACTTAGAACAACTAAATAGACCCGTAACAAAAAAAGAGATTGAAAAGGCAATCAGAAAAACTGCCCCCCCGCACCCCCCCCAGCAAAAAAGCCCTGGTCCAGACAGCTTCACCACAGAGTTCTACCAAACTTTAAGAGAAGAGTTAACACCACTACTACCAAAGGTATTTCAGAGCATAAAAAAGGATAGAATACTACCAAACTCATTCTATGAAGCCACCATATCCCTGATACCAAAAACAGGTAAATATACCACAAAAAAAGAAAATTACAGACATATATCCCTCATGAACTTAGATGCAAAAATCCTCAAAATTCTAGCCAAAAGAATTCAACAACGTATCAAAAAAATAATTCACCATGACCAAGTGCAATTCATACCACGTATGCAGCAATGGTTAAACATTAGAAAAATAATAATCCATCATATAAATAAAACAAAAGACAAGAATCACATGATTTTATCAATTGATGCAGAAAAGGCATTTAACAACGTTCAGCACCCACTCATAATAAAAAAAACTTATAGCAAATTAGGAACAGAAGGAAAATTCCTCAACATAATAAAGGGCATGTAGCCAATAGCCAACATCATCCTAGATGGAGAGAGTCTGAAAGCATTTCACTTGAGAATGGGAAGCAGACAAGGATGCCCTTTATCACCACTCTTATTCAACATTGTGTTGGAGGTCCTAGCCAGAGCAGTTAGGCTAGATAAAAAAATACAGGGCATCCAGATTGGCAAAGAAGAAGTAAAAGTATCTCTATTTGCAGATGACATGATCTTTTACACAGAAAACCCTAGGGAATCCTCAAGAAAATTTCTGAAACTAGTAGAGTTCAGAAGAGTATAAGGATACAAGATAAACATACAAAAATCAGTTGGATTCCTGTACACCAACAAAAAGAACATCGAAGAGGAAATCACTGAATCAATGCCATTTACAGTAGCCCCCAAGCAGATAAAATACTTAGAAATAAATCTTATCAGAGATGTGAAAGACTTATACAAAGAAGACTACAAAACACTTCTGCAAGAAACCAAACGAGACCTACAAAAGTGGAAAAGCATACCTTGCTCATGGATAGGAAGACTTAACATTGTAAAAATTTCTGTTCTACCAAAAGGGATCTATAGTTACAATGTAATTCCTATCCAAATTCCAATGACATTTTTTAATGAGATGGAGAAACAAATCATTAACTTCATATGGAAGGGAAAGAGGCCCCAGGTAAGTAAAGCATTACTGAAAAAGAAGAACAAAGTGGGAGGCCTCCCTCTAAATGATTTGAGAACCTGTTATGCCACCACAGTAGTCAAAACAGCCTGGCACTGGTAGAACAACAGATACGTAGACCAATGGAACGAAGTTGAGAATCCAGACATAAATCCATCCACATATGAACAGGTGATATTTGGCAAAGGCCCCTAATAAGTTAAATGGGGGAAAGACAGTCTTTTTAAAAATGGTGCTAGCATAACTGGATATCCATCTGCAAGAAAATGAAACAAGACTCGTACCTCACACCATGCACAAAAATGAGCTCAAAATGGATCAAAGACCTAAATATAAAATCTAAAGTGATAAAGATCATGGAAGAAAAAATAGGGATAATGCTAGGAACCCTGATACATGGCATAAACAATATACAAAACATTACTAACAATGCACAAACACCAGAAGAGAAACTAGATAACTGAGAGCTCCTACAAATCAAACACCTATGCTCATTCAAAGACTTCACCAAGAGTAAAAAGATTACCTACAGATTGGGAAAAAGTTTTTAGCTCTGACATTTCCGATCAGCACCTGATCTCTAAAATCCACATAATACTGCAAAAACTCAACTACAAAAAGACAAGTAACCCAATTAAAAAATGGGCAAAAGATATGAACAGACATGTCACTAAGGAAGACATTCAGGTAGTTAACAGATACATGAGAAAATGCTCATGATCAATTAGCCATTAGCCATTAGAGAAATGCAAATCAAAACTACAATGAGATTCCATCTCACTCCAACTAGGTGGCATTAATCCAAAAAACACAAAATAATAAATGTTGGAGAGGCTTTAGAGAGATTGGAACACTTATACACTGCTGGTGGATATGTAAAGTGGTACAACCACTTTGGAAATCGGTTTCATGCTTTCTTAAAAAGCTAGAAATAGAACTACCATATAATCCAGCAATCACATCCCTTGGAATATATCCTAGAGAAATAAGAGCCTTTACATGAATAGATATATGCACACCCTTGTTCATTGCAGCACTGTTTCCAATAGCAAAAAGATGGAAGCAACCAAGGTGCCCATCAATGGATGAATGGATAAAGAAATTATGGTATATTTACACAATGGAATACTATGCATTGATAAAGAACAGTGAGGAATCTGTGAAACTTTTCATAACATGGAGGAATGTGGAAGGCATTATGGTGAGTGAAATTAGTCAGTTGCAAAAGGACAAATATTGTGTAAGACCACTATTATAAGAACTCGAGAAGTAGTTTAAACAGAGAAGAAATATTCTTTGATGGTTACGAGAGGGGGCAGGGAGGAAGGGTGGGAGAGGTGTATTCACTAATTAGATAGTAGATAAGAACTTCTTTAGGTGATGGGAAAGACAACACACAATATAGGCAAGGTCAGCACAACTGGACTCAGCCAAAAGCAAAGAAGTTTCCTGAATAAACTGAATGCTTCGAAGGGCAGCATAGCAGGGGTGGGGATTTAGGGACCATGGTTTCAGTGGACATCTAATCAATTGGCATAATAAAATCTATTAAGAAAACATTCTGCATCCCACTTTGGAGAGAGGCTTCTTGGGTCTTAAATGCTAGCAAGCAGACATCTAAGATGCATCAATTGGTCTCAAAACACCTGGATCAAAGAAGAATGAAGAACACCAAGGACACAAGGCGATTATGAGCCCAAGAGACAGGGCCACATAAACCAGAGACTACACCAGCCTGAGATCAGAAGAACTAGATGGTGCCCGACTACAACTGATGACTGCCCTGACAGGGAACACAACAGAGAACGCATGAGGGAGCAGGAGAGCAGTGGGATGCAGACCTCAAATTCTTGTAAAAAAACTAGACTTAATGGTCTAAGACTAGAAGGACTCCAGTGGTCATGGCCACCAGATCTCCTGTTGGCCCAGAACAGGAACGATTCCCAAAGCCAGCTCTTCAGACAGGAATTGGACTGGACAATGGGATGGAGTGGGATGCTGGTGAGGAGTGAGCTTCTTGCATCAGATGGGCACTTGAGACTATGTTGGCATCTCCTGTCTGGAGGGGAGATGAGAGGGTAGAGGGGGTTAAAAGCTGGTGAAATGGACACGAAAAGAGAGAGTAGAGGGAGGGAGGGGCTGTCTCATTAGGAGGAGAACAATTAGGAGTATGTATCAAGGTGGCGTAGTGGTTACGTGCTATGGCTGTTAACCAAAGAGTTGGCAGTTTGAATCTGCCAGGCGCTCCTTGGAAACTCTATGGGGCAGTTCTACTCTGTCCTATAGGGTCGCTATAAGTTGGAATCGACTCGAAAGCACTGGTTTGGTTTAGCAAGAAGTTTAGAAGTTTTTGTGTGAGAGACTGACTTGATTTGTAAACTTTCACTTAAAGCACAATAAAAATTTTTTAAAAAACAAAGTTTCATTCATAATCTATCCTTTTTCTGCCTTATCATTTGTGTTAGCGTCCATTGAGTCAGCTCCAGCTAATGGTGTCCTCATGTACAACTGAACAAAACTTTGCCCTATCTTGTATCATCTTCATTATCATTGGTATGCTCAAGTTGTGGCCACCGTGTATTTTGAGTGTCTTCCAACCTAGGGGGCTCGTCTTTCAGCAGTATATCAGACAGTATTCTGTTATAATTCATAGGGTTTTCATTGGCTAATTTTCAGGAGTAGATCACCAGTCTTTCTTCCTAGTGTGTCTTAGACTAGAAGCTTTGCTGAAAACTGTCCACCGTGGTTGATCCTGCTGGTATTTGATTTGCTGGTGGCATAGCATCCAGCAACATAGCAACATGAAAGCCATCACCATACAACAAATTGGCATACAGTTGGTGGGTCTTCTATCTTAGCAGTGAAGAAATGTTAAAAAGTTGTAGAAATAAGATATGTAACCTTTTGAGTTTTATGAGGGTGAACATATCAAAATTAAGGTTTCTGGCCTTCAATAGATCCTCTCAAGAGATAAATTTGAGCTACCACAGTAAGATCAGGTCTAGTGAAATACATTCCATCAAGTACGCTTTTAGTTTTATTTGTGCTTTAAAGCTATTCTAATAAAATTTACCCTTGATTATTCTACTGTAATTTTTATACTCCTTAAAATTTTAAAATGATAAACAAGTAAAGGGCTATAAAGACATAAATGTCCCCACTAGGAAAAATAAGCTTTCTGTCATGTTTTGACTTAGTGTCTTTGCTGGAAATGGGAGGAATGAGAAGTGGGAAGTACTGACAAAAATAGTAAATATTATTAGCATAAATGATGGGGAAACTCCTGGCTTGAGGCAGTATAAGAGTGTCTTCATGAGAAGAGGGGACTTACAGTGTTCCTTCAAGGTATTTGGCACTTGAGTGGCGAGAATCAGCATTAGCAAAATATAAAGATGGGAACACTGTAGTGAATACTTGAGTTTGGGTACTCACAAGATTTAAAATAGAGTAGAGGAGTTGGGAAAGATAAAGTTAGGGAAATAATTAAGGCCAGGTAACATAGGGCTTCTATTGATAAGATGAGGAACTGGCATGTGTCCTAGCCTAGCTCCATGTGTAAGTGCCCAGTGTACTCCACTCCACCAGGAAGCCTCCTGTACAAAGGCAGTCAGTTCTCTGACTGTGAGTCAGCTCCCGCACCATCTCATGCCAGTGTCCTGGTTCTGCTGCTGCCATTTCTCTGCTGCTGCTTTTCGTTGTCTCTCCTGTCTCCAGTGTTACAGCTCTCCTCACTTCCTTCTGAGTCCTTACCAGAATTGCCTTTGATATCCATAATTCCACCAACAGTGCCCTCATGGCAATTTTAAAACTTTTCCGGCCTCTACCCATTCCTGGTTTCAAAACTGTTTCTACTCTTTAAGTATCTGTTAGAGCAGCACCCTACTCTACTGGTACCAAATTCTGTCTTGGTTATTTAGTGCCACTATAACAGAAATACCACAAGTGAATGGTTTTAGCAAAGAGAAATTTATTCTCTTACAGTTCAGGAGGCCAGGAGTCCAAATTTAGGATACCAGCTTCAGGGGAAACGCGTTCTCTCTCTGTAGGCTCTAGGGAAAGGTCCTTGTCATCTTTCTTCCCTTGGTCTAGGAGCTTCTCAGCGCAGGGACCAAAAGAAACACTCTGCTCTTGGTGGTATGAGGTACCTCTGTCTCTTTGGTCCCTTTTCTCTTTTATATCTCAAAAGAGATTGACTCAAAATATAACCTAATCCTGTAGATTGACTCCTGTCTAATTAATATAACTGCCTCTGATCCTGCTTCATTAACATCATAGATGTTAGGATTTACATCAGTAGAAAAATCACTTCAGATCACTAAATGGTAGACAGCCTCACAATACTGGGAATCATGGTCTCGCCAAGTTGACACACATTTTTGGGGAACACAATTCAGTTGATAACAGCATGTCATGGGAAAAAAAGTAGTTTATTCAGATGTGTGCAGTGGCAGCAAGTTGGTTGGGTTAACATGGTGAGAAAACAAGTCAGAGTAGAAATTTGGCACCCAGCTGAAGTGGAAGCAGTGAGAATGTGATCTGTCACCCCATATGTGGGATACAGGAGTAACTGGGTGGCACAGTTGGCTAAGCACTTGACTACTAACTGAAAGATTGGAAGTTGGAACCCACCCTGAGGGCCTTGAAAGAAAGGCCTGGTGATCTGTTTCCAAAAAGTCACAGCTTTGAAAACTTTATGGAGGCAGTTCTATTCTGCAACACATAGAGTCACCATGAATCAGAATCGACTTGACAGCAACTGTGTTTTGTTTTTTTTTTTCGGTCTGGGGTACTGAAAGACCCCACCACCAGTCTCCAGCATTTCCCTTCTTTTCTCTTCATGTACCTAAAAGCAATTGCCAAAAGGTTGCTTTCAGTTTACATGCCCCCTACTTAAGGGATCAAATTGTAGGGTTAAATTTAGCTTGTCGTTTTGTCACTGGATGTCTCTGACCTTTCCAATTCTTTCTACTTTTTCCTGTTACAAGTGTCTAGTCCCTGCTTCCACTAATCTTTTCTCTGTCCCCAGCACCAGGTTTATTTCTGTCTCAGTACCTTGTTGGTTGTTCAGATCCCATTTCAGATCCTGGTTACTTCTTGAATCCTATAAAGATAACATTATTACTAAACATTTTGGTACTTGATTATATTTAATGTGGCATTAAATGACTTGTTGCCTTTGTTCTAATGGATAACCTTTTTCACCTTGGCAATATTATAAATGTCTTCTTTTTTTGTAGAAATCCAAACATCATACTGCTTTTCAGTATGACAGCTATAAAAATAGTTTGATGAAATAGACATTTAGTAAATAGTTCTTTATTAAATTGATTTTACTGCAAAATTTTATGGAAAATGGCTTTAACAATTGGTGAGAATAGGCATGTGTACTTTGATTAGATGATAATCTGTTTATATAAAGTATTTTAGCATTTAGGTGTTTAATTCTAATAAAGACAGGAATATAATTTGACAGAATACAAATTTATCTGTTCAAGTCTATTAAAGACAGGAACATAATTTGTGCTTTGTCGTCCCAGTCCTCCCAAAAAAGGCAGGCGCTTCTCCAGTTAAAGCAGTTATTTGTGCTTTTCTTAGGCCTAACAGGCTTTCTATCCTTCAGAAAATCTCCTTTGGTGTTCTAGCAATTGTGCAAGTCTCTATCAGTTATTAATTGGTTTTATTGCAATAACCGGACCAAAGAGTGGAAATTCAACTGTTTGAGCAGCCTAGCTAGTTCCGTAACATCAATAAATATCACATTGGCTATGTTTTGTGCTATCAAACAGGATTGTTTTTGTTAGTTGCTGTTCAGTGTGCTACAACTGATGGCAACCCCATGTTCAACAGAACAAAATGTTGCCTAGTTCTGGGCATCTTCATCATCACTGGTATTTTCAAGTTCATTGTTTGGACCACTGTGTATTTTGAGTGCCTTCCAATCAAGGGGGCTCATCTTACAGCACTATTATTAGACAATAATCTGTTGTGTTCTATAGGGTTTTTATTGACTAATTTTTAGGAGTAGATTGCCAGGCCTTCCTTCCTACTGTGTCTTAGTCCGGAAGCTCCCCTGAAATCTGCCTACCATGGGTGACCCTGCTGGTAGTTAAAATACTAGTGTCATAGCTTCCAGCATCATAGCAACACACAAGACACCACAGTATGATAAACTGAAAGGTGGGTAATGGTCAAACATGGTAATTTCCTGTAATTTAAGATTTCAGTTAAATTGAAAGTAAAAGTTCATTTTATGGTATTTGTAAATATGAATTTGGTACTAAGTACTGACGGGAAGATACATTGCAGGGACTAATACTAGTCCAATTGATTAAATTACTTATTCTATATAGATAGAATTCTCTGATGCTGGGAAGATAGAGGAACCACTTAAATGGCCTGATGATTTTAAGACACGAAGGAGAGGAGGGTTCTGGCTCTGATACTCGTTGTCTAGCTTTAAGCAAACCACTTAAATCTGTTAGAGTTTTGATTTCTTCATAGGTAAAATGGGATATACTGTGCTGCTCATTCCTGTGGTCAAGTGATGATTGAGTGAGATAATAAATGTGAATGTTCCTTGAACAAACAAAACCTTGTACAATAGCATATGATGATATCATTAAGTGGAAAGTTAATGTGAATGGAGAATCAATTCATTTCCATTGCCCTAACTTATCACTTGGGTGTTCTACCCTGTTTTTTTTTTGTTTTAAGTTACTGTTATATATATTTTTTGAAAATCTAAGCAAACATGTTGTTGTTGTCAGGTGCCATCGAGTCGATTCCAACTCATAGTGACCCCACATACAACAGAATGAAACACTGCCTGGTCCTCCACCATCCTCACGGTGTTGCTTTGTTTGAGCCCACTGTTGCAGCCACTGTATCAATCCATCTCGTTGAGGGTCTTCTTTTTCTCTGACCCTCCACTTTACCAGGCATGATATCCTTCTGTAGGGACTGATCCCTCTTGATAACATGTCCAAGAATGTAAGACAAAGTCTCACTATCCGTGCTTCTAATGAGCATTCTAGATGTACTTCTTCCGAGACAGATTTGTTCCTTCTCTGGCAGTCCATGGTTTTATTCAATATTCTTCTCCAGCACCACAATTTAAAGGCGTCAGTTCTTCTTTGGTCTTCCTGATTCATTGTCCACCTTCCACATGCCTATGAGGCAATTGAAAACACGATGACTTGGTTCAGGCACACTTAGTCCTTAAAGTGACATCTTTGCTTTTTAACACTTTAAAGAGATCTTTTGCAGCAGATTTGCCCAATGCAATGTGTTGTTTGATTTCTTGACTGCTACTTCCATGGGTGTTGATTGTGAATCCAAATAAAATGAAATCCTTGACAATTTCAATCGTTTCTCTGTTTATCGTAATACTGCTTTTTGGTCCAGTTATAAGGATTTTTGTTTTCTTTACATTGAGGTGTAATTCATACTGAAGGCTGTGGTCTTTGATCTTCATCATTAAGTACTTCAAGTCCTCTTTACTTTCAGCAAGCAAGGTTGTGTCATCTACATAACACAGGTTGTTAAGGAGTCTTCCACTAATACTGATGCCCCATTCTTCTTCATCTAGTCCAGTTTCTCGGATTTGCTCAGCATACAGATTGAATGAGTATAATGAAAGGATACAACCATGACCCACATCTTCCTGGACTGTAAACCATACGGTATCCCCTTGTTCTGTTTGAATGACTGCCTCTTAATCTATGTACAGGTTTCTCATGAGCACAACTAAGTGTTCCGGAATTCCCATTCTCTGCAATGTTATCCATAATTTGTTACAATCCACACAGTTGAATACCTTTGCATAGTCAATAAAACACAGGTAAACATCTTTCTGATATTCTCTGCTTTCAGCCAGGATCCATCTGACATCTGCAGTGACATTCCTAGTTCTACGTCCTCTCTGAATCCAGCTTGAATTTCTGGCAGTTCCCTGTGGATGTACTGCTTCAACTGCTTTTGAGTGATCTTCAGCAAAATTTTACTTGAGTGGGATATTAATGGTAGTGTTCGATAATTTCTGCATTCGGTTGGATTACCTTTCTTTGGAATGGGTACAAATATGGATCTTTTCCAGTTATTTGGCCAGGTAGCTGTCTTCTAAATTTCTTGGCTGAGCACTTCCAGTGCTGCATCCATTTGTTGAAACATCTCAGTTGGTGTTGTATCAATTCCTGGAGCCTTGTTTTTCACCAATGCATTCTGTGCAGCTTGGGTCTTTTCCTTCAGCACCGTCGGTGCCTGATGATATGCTACCTTTTGAAATGGTTGAACGTCGACCAATTCTTTTGTTACAGTGACTCTCTGTATTCTTTCCACCTTCTTTTGATGCTTCCTGTGACATTTAATATTTTTCTCATAGAAGCCTTCAGTATTGCAATTTGAGGTTTGAATTTTTTTCTTCAGTTCTTTCAACTTGAGAAATGCCAAGCATGTTCTTCCCTTTTGGTTTTCTAACTCCAGGTCTTTGCACATGTCATTATAATATTTTGTCTTTTTGAGCCACCCTTTGAAATCTTCTGTTCAGCTCTTTTGCTTCATCATTTTTTCCATTTGCTTTAACTACTCTATGTGCAAGACCAAGTTTCTCACGTCATTTTAGTCTTTTCTTTCTTTCCTGTCTTTTTAATAACCTCTTGCTTTCTTCGTGTATGATGTCCTTGATGCCATTCCACAACTGATCTGGTTTTCATTCATTTGTGTTCAGTGTGTCAAAATGTACTCTTGAGATGGTCTCTAAATTCAGTTGGGGTATACTCAAGGTCGTAGTTGGGCTCTTGTGGACTTGTTCATAGTAATAGGTAAATTGATTCTTCTCACAGGTGGTAGTTTGGTTATTTACTGGGTTAAGGTATAAATGAATACACCCTGTCAGTTCATATTATTTGGGAGAAACAGAAGGATCTGAAAACAGGTAAAAGGAAGATTTAAGTGGCAGAGTTAACTCATTTTGCTATAGTTTTATCAACGAACATTTGACCTATGGGATATTTATAAAGAAGAATAGCAATTTAAGTTTTCTGGAATTGATATCATGGACCTCTTTTGTTGGTCATTCTCATCAACATCATACATTCTCTCAAAACTGTAAGTTGAGATGGTACTAAGGATTATCTAAAAAAAAATAGGGATAATTGTTGATAATTCCGATACGGCATTGAGATTTTACACTTCAGATAACATTTTGCATTGAAGTAGAGCCCAAAGAATTTAAAGTAATTTCAGTAATATTGTAAATGAACAGTCGAAAAATACTCACAAATATAGATTTCCATAGAAAAGTGAAGTACATGCAAAGATTCAGGAACGATATTCTTAGGCTTCCTGTTGATCATTGTCAGTTCTGAGCATCATCTCCTTAGAACATTCCTAAAGAAATGTTAATTCTTTTCTACAGATGTGCAGTGTGCTGGGTAAGATGGAGAAAGATTGAGCACACAAAGCAGTTGAGGAGCATTGACAGAGTGATTGTGTAACAAAAATAGAGTTATAAAGAGACTAGAAGAGCTAAGGTGCTGTGGGATTAAGGAGTGATTGGATTTAGATGTTGTCATATTTTGAAAGTTGTCTAGAACTGAGTTGAACTGATTCTTAAGGAAGAACTGACAGAGAGGAGGAAGTAGGATAAAAATAAGAGGTAAATAGAAAAGAATGCATTTCTATATAAAGGAGCCACAATTATTTTGGTTGAATTCAAGGAGCATTATAAAAAGGAGATTTGTGAGTTGTGAACCGGAGATAATGTGATTTGAGGTAGGTTTTTGAAGAATAGGCTGAGGAAGTTGAAGTATTTAATAAGCAAGTAGGGTTTTATGGTCTTGAGTAAGGTAAACTGAAATGAGATTACTGTGTTCTAGAGTAATTGTTCTGGTGGCTAAATTTAGTATAGTTGGGAAGCCAGGCAAAGAAGGCCCACTGAGGGAGGAAGGTGTAGAAAAGCATCACGAGAAATGGCAAGTGTATTAAAGCGTTTAAATAGAAGCATGCAGAGATGTTAACTAGGGCTCTGCTGTTTACTCTAAAATTGTAAAAGAAGAGACATATCTTAGTGAATAGTTCTGGTGCTCTATACTTACTTTCTCTTGCCACCTGTGGTTGCTTAGATTCAGAGAGAGGGGGAGGACAGGAGAGAGAATTTCACAATAAGTTGCTACCTTGGGGCCACTGTTTAATATCTGCTTTAAAAAAAAAAAAATTTTTTTTTTTAATGCTTAGCGTGTCAACCACCTATCACATTCCTGATCTGTCTTTTAGAGTGTTCAACTATTTTACTATATTATATCGTAAAGTAACAGCAGAATACAAATTACGGATGAATTACACATACTTAATTTTGCTACCAGTCTAGCTAGTTTTGCAGCCCCTCCAGCTTTCCCCACCCTATTCCACAAATTTCCTCCTGTTCTTCAGAGGAAGAGTTCAGCCTTTTATTGTACAACTCAGTTACAACTCAGGTCAAAGTAGGTCTCCCTCTGGTGGTAGAGGAGCCCTGGTGGCATAGTGGTTAAGAGCTCATCTGCTAACCAAAAGTTTGAATCCACCAGCCACTCCTTGAAAACCCTAGGGGGCAGTTCTGTTCTGTCCTATAGGGTCACTATGAGTTGGAATCGAATTGGTGGCAACGAGTTTGGTTTTTGGTTTATAGTGATAGAGGAGCCCTGGTGGTGCAGTGGTTAAGAGCTCAGCTACTAACAGAAAGGTCGGCAGTTCAAATCCACCAGCCACTCTGGAAACCTCATGGGGCAGTTCTACTCTGTTGTATATGGTCGCTATGAGTCGGACTCAACAACAATGGGTTTGGTTTGGTTTTATAGTAATAAACAAGTTCCTGGTTGATGTAAATGGTTAACACACTTGGCCGCTAAATGAAAGGCTAGAAGTCCAAGTCTACCCAGAGGCAACTTGGAAGAAAGTCCTGGTGACCTACTTTGGAAAAACCAGCCGTTGAAAACCCTGTGGAGCGTCGTTCGACTCTGCCACACCTGGGGTCACCATGAGTCAGACTGACTTGATGGCAACTGCTTTTGGTGTATAATGGTAGAAGTATGTCTTCTGGATTTAAGCAAACATCTCCAGCAATTCTCTTTTCCCGAATCACTGGCTTTTTTCTTATTGTTCCCAACTTCTAAGCCTTTTTGTTAATTCTGGAAGGTTACTATCCCTTTGGTTTTGTTCCAGAATAGATTCAAGCTAACTTAATTTAAAAACAACTTATTTCCATTCACTTGAACTCACCCTCATGGTTCAAGCAAATTCAGTACTTAATGTCCTGTAGTGTAAAAGAATAAGGCATGTGGGCAAAAGGGAACAGATAGTAATAACATCAGTTGCTGCTTCCTCTACTCTGATCTGTGGTCTCAAGGTGAAAAATAACCATTCTCACAGGGATCTTTCTTGGAATTGATACGGCTGTGATGGATGTGATGATAATGACCTCTTTTAGATCGGGACTGGCTGCTGTTGACATACCATTTTCAGTTTGTTTTTAGGGGTCAGGCATGAGAGGTTGAGTTGGTTCTCAAAGAATCATCTTCTTGGGACTCAGCAGTCTGATAATATTCTCAGTCCCAGCTCATCTCAGCCATTTTTGCAAAACTATCTTCTCTCTAATCTGTCTCCCCCAATGCTAGTTCATCCGGAGTGGTGATGGGGGGAGGGAGGGAGGAGGGCTTAACTTTCATCAGTGCAATTACTTTATGCTACTTAGGAACATAAGTTCTAGAAATCAGAGCATTTTCCTGACCATTTCTTAGTACTCACTACAAAATTGCCTATGATCCATTGTTCATTTTAAACCAAATATATGATTATCAGAACATTAGTGTGGCATTTACTTTTCTTCTTTTGAGAGACAAGGGAGCACATCATTTCTCAGAGGAAAACCTCTATATATGGCAAAAAGTAGCTTTAACTTCCTCTTCAGGGATGTTTTATTCTAGCTCCAACAGCAAAGAAACAATTCTTTTTTTCACCTTTTTTCTAAATAGGTTTTTTTCTACCTCTACAAATACACCTTCAATGTCCAGGTCCTGTCCATGGAAAACTGTAATTATAATACACATTTGGAAGAGTGTGAGAGAGAGCATGGAGAGGATCCAAGTATGGAAAAACCATCTGCAGGTCATTTTGGGCAATAAGTGGAAAGCAAAAGGGAAATGTCCTTTTTTTTTTTTTTTTTTTTGCTTTAAAAAAAAGACATTTATTCTCTCACAGTTTAGGAGGCTAGAAGTCCAAATTCAGAGTGCCAGCTCCATGGAAGGCTTTCTCTCTCTGAGTTGGTTTTGGGGAAAGTCCTCATCAATCTTCCCCTGGTCTAGGAACTTAGCGTGGGGACCTCTGGTCCAAAGGACACGCATTCCTCCTGGCTCTTCTTGCTTAGTGGTAATGAGGTCCCCTTGTCTCTCTGCTTGCTTCTCTCTTTTATATCTCAAAAAAGATTGACTCAAGATACAACCTAATCTTGTAGATTGAGTCCTACCTCATTAACATAACCATCTCTAATGCTGCCTCATTAACATAACCGTCTCTAATCATGCCTCATTAATATCATAGAGGCAGGGTTTACAACACATAGGAAAATCACATCAGGTGACAAAATGGTGGACAGTCGCACAATACTGGGAATCATGACCTAGCCAAGTTGACACACATTTTTTGGGGACACAATTCAGTCTGTAACAGCTCTCCATTTTTTTCCCTTTCTATTGTATTTTAGAGGAAGGTTTACAGAACAAACTAGCTTCTCATTAAGCAATTAGTACACATATTGTTTTGTGACACTGGTTGCCAACCCCCACAACATGTCAACACTCTGCCCTTCTCCACCTTTGGCTCCCTATTACCAACTTTCCTGTCCCCTCCTGCCTTCTAATCTTTGCCCCTGGGCTGATGTGCCCCTTTAAGTCTTATTTTGTTTTATGGGCTTGTCTAATCTTTGGATGAAGGGTGAACCTCAGGAGTGACTTCATTACTGAGCTAAAAGGGCATCCGGGGGGCATACTCTCGGAGTTTCTCCACTCTCTGTAAGACCAGTAAGTCTGGTCTTTTTTTGTGAGGTAGAACTTTGTTCTACATTTTTCTCCAGCTCTGTGCAGGATCCTCTATTGTGATCCCTGTCAGAGTAGTCAGTGGTCTAGTTGTACTGGACTCAGCCTGATGGAGACAGTGATAATTGTGGTCCATTAATCCTTTGAACTAATCTTTCCCTTGTGTCTTTAGTTTTCTTCATTCTCCCTTGCTCCTGAAGGGATGAGACCAGTGGAGTATCTTAGATGGCCACTCACAGGCTTTTAAGACTCCAGACAGTACTCATCAAAGTAGAATGTAGAGCATTTTCTTTATAAACTGTATTATGCCATTCTAGCTAGCTGTTTACCGAGACCATGGTTCCTACCACCCTCAGCCGAGTAATTTGGTCCCTCAGGGAATTTGGATGTGTCTATGGAGCTTCCATGACGAAAGGTCCGTTTTTGAAGGCTCTGAATCTAGATTTCTTGTACACAATGATTGTGATAGTAATGATGGAATGGAAAAATGCTTCCTTTAAAAAAGAGAGATCTCAATTTTTATACTCTTTAGACGTTTCAGGTATCCGTGACTGTTCCTTTGGACAGTGGGGATGTAGAAAAGGTTCTGGTGGCATTTGTTGGCGTTAGAATTTTTGGCCTCAGCGCATTCTTAAAAGATAAAGAGCTAGAGTGCCAGACATTTTAATGTCCCTCCTCAGACATCTATTTACCAAAGCTTTAGAGCAGATTGTTTTAAAGAAACATTGTGTAAGCATAAGAGGTACAAGTAGCCACTAACTTAACATTTTATTTAGAGTTGTCAGGAGTCAGTAAGTTACGTGTGTGTGTGTTTTTCTCTTAGGTTCATTTCCCCGACACTGAAAGAGCAGAATGGCTAAATAAGGTAAGATTAAACCAAAAAAAAAAAACCAGACCTGTTGCTTTCCAGTTGATAACGACTCATAGCATACCAAATACTACATCTCAATGGAAATTAAAGGATGAGAAAGCCATCTTTCCATATTTGGAAATTTGGATGTTGATAACATTTGAAATCATTTAGAATTTAGGGGGTTGGTTTCTTTTTCCCAAAGGACTCAGTCATAACTAATATATTACTTTCCTTTTCTAAAGAGTGAAAACTGCGTCTTTGACCTAAGAAACTTAATAATATATGTACTCATATTTATCTTTGATCTTGTATCTTCTTTTATAACTGGCCAGTGTTTGGATTTATTTTATAATAATCATAAGTGAAAATTTTGGAAACATTATTATGAAGAGGGAAATAACTCCCAAGAAATCTGGCAAAAGATTTTAGTCATTTATTTAAAAAAAAAGTTACATTTTTATATCAGTATACTTTTATCTCTATATTTTCTGCATCCTTAGAGCTATGTAATAAAAATTAATGTACATGATGATCATCTTAATACACTGGAAGTTAGTAAAGAAAATTCATTAATACTTATTAAGATTTATATAATTTAGGAAGATTTTCAGCAATAAGTTCAAACTACAAGGATTTTCTAATTTTTAGCAACCATTAAATGTGCTGATATGCTTAAACAGAATAACTAATTCCTGCAACATATTGGATAATCAGTACTTTATTATTGGAATAAGCTTTTCAAATGTATATCATGTTGTTTTTGCATAACAAGAATTCCCTCATCCCCTTTATTTTTCAAAACCAATTCCAATAAACTATGCAACCGTAATTTTTCATGATGACTTAAGTAAATTATGTGTTAAAACTTTCTTGTTTAACGTGATGTCTTCTTTCTGCTTTCCAGACTGTAAAACACATGTGGCCTTTTATTTGTCAATTTATAGAGAAGTTGTTTCGAGAAACAATAGAGCCAGCTGTGCGTGGAGCAAACACCCACCTTAGTACCTTCCGTTTCACAAAGGTTGACATGGGTCAGCAGGTCAGTTTCTTCTTAAGTGTCCTTACTTTTACACACAGTTGGATTGCTGTGAAAAATTTTAAAAATATTAAACAACTTAACATTATTTTCTATAGATTATCACTTAAAAAAGATTTGATTAGTGTGTCTTTGACTCCCTTCCAGGATCTGTCATCCAACTTGTGATGCCATTTCCTTCATCTCTGTCAGGAAGAGTCCTCATGTTGCCCTAATTCTTCTACTCTTTTTTTTTTTTTGGGCCAGTTTCAGCCTTCATTGGGTCATTTGTCCTAAATTCAACATGCCTGTCTATATTCCTCTGTCAAAGTTGCTTTCCTAGGAAAGGGACTTTACATATGAATTAACACTAAAGGTTAAGTAAATGAGCTTAATGTGTTTACCCCTCCCAAAATGTTTCAAAACAAAGCAAAACTAATGCCTCTGTACTTGGATTATAGACATCTGCGTTAATTATATAGGTGAAGCATAATTTGGGGGAAAGAGATTTTACTATTCAAATCATATTATATAAAAGGAAAGTTTCTGGTTCCTAATATTACTTCTAATGAAAGCATCAGTACATTTGAATTAGTTGATCATGGCAAGTTTTCTTTTTAAATTTTTTTAAGTCAGTGCTTAAAATAATTAGCAACAATTCAAGTTAACATTCTTTTATATGCCTAATAAAAATTCAGAATTTTATAGTTCTTTTAAATACATACACACACACTCCACATTTAATACACATACAACAAAAAAAGATTCAAATAATACACAAATATCACCATATAGGATGGTCTAGACAGTCTTTATATCAACCTATCAGAACTTTAATAAATGTGACCCTGGGAATGTAGAACCTAGTGGTTTTGTTGGTATTATTGTTTTTTCCTGTCATCCTGATCTTGGGCTGATCTGTGTCTGTGTCCTGAGTGCTTGTTCACATCCCACACCATCCAGGTTTTATGGTCACCTTCCATCAAAGCTGATTTTCTATGAGTAGAGAATCCTCTGTCGCTTTGGCAGTTATTCAAAATCCAGTGTCTCAAATGCAGGCTTATCAAATGTATTCATCTGTATTGTGCTGGCTATTTCTTTTCTTAGCTTCGAAGTCTCCAAATTTGTTAAATACCAGTGGTGTGGTCATCCTTTTATTCAACTGCCATTTACAGATTGTCTCTGCCAAAGTGCCTGAACAAGATGCCTATATAATATTTACTTTTAGTATTTATTTTTACCTCCTTTAACTTTAAAATGATAACAAGAGATGGGAGCAAAAACAATTAAAAGTTAAAATGCTATGTAAATACAAAGCAAGGGTCAGCAAACTTTTTATGTAAAGGACTAGAACTAAATATTTTTGGCTTTGGCAGCTACATAAAATCTCTCACATGTTCTCCTTTTCCTTGCCCCTTTTTGCTTTTACCTTTAAAAATGTAAAAAAACAATTTTAGTTCAAGGGTTTGTATGTCAACCTTAGTGAAACAGACCAAGGGCCAAATTTAGTCAGCAAGCCATAGTTTGCCACCCCATGCATCTGTCAGTTTGTTGTACTTTGAAGGCTTGTGTGTTGCTGTGATGCTGGGAGTTATGCAACCTGTATTCAGATACCAGCAGGGTCACCCATGGAGCACAGGTTTCAGCTAAGCTTCTAGACTAAGACAGGCTAGGAAGAAGGACTTGGCCATCTACTTCTGAAAAGAATTAGCCAGTGAAAACCTGAATAGCAGTGGAACATTGTCTGATACAGTGCCAGAAAATGAGCCTCTCAAGTTGGAAGACACTCAAAATACAACTGGGGAAGAGCTGCCTCTCAAAATAGAGTCGACCTTAATGATGTGGATGGAGCAAAGCTTTCGGGGCCTTCATTTGCTGATGTGCCACAACTCAAAAAGAGAAGAAACAGCTGCAAACATCCATTAATAATCGGAACCTGGAATGTATGAAGTATGAATCTAGGAAAATTGGTAATCGTCAAAAATGAAATGGAATGCATAAAGATCCATATCCTATGTATTAGTGAGCTGAAATGGACTGATATTGGCCATTTTGAATCAGACAATCATATGGTTTACTATGCCAGGAATGACAGTGTGAAGAGGAATGGTGTTGCATTCATCGTCAAAAAGAACATTTCAATATTTGTGCTGAAGTACGGTGCTGTCATTGATAGGATAATATCCATACACCTACAAGGAAGACTAATATTCAAATTTGTGCGCCAACCACCAAAGCCGAAGATGAAGAAATTAAATATTTTTACCAACTTCTGCAGTCTAAAATTGATCAAACATGTAATCAGGATGCACTGTGATACTTACTGATGATTGGAATGCGAAAGCTGGAAACAAAGAAGGATCGGTAGTTGGAAAATATGGCCTTGGTAATAGAAACGATGCCGGAGATCACCTGATTGAATTTTGCAAGACCAACAATTTCTTCATTGTAAATACCTTTTTTCTCCAACATAAACAGCAGCTATACACATGGACCTCCCCAGATGGAATACACAGGAATCAAATCGACTACATCCATGGAAAGAGATGATTGAAAAGCTCAGTATCATCAGTCAGATCAAGGCCAGGGGCCGACTGTGGATCAGACCATCAATTACTCATGTACAAGTTCAAAATGAAACTAAAGAAAATTAGAACAAGTCCACGAGAGCCAAAGTATGACCTTGAGTATATCCCACCTGAATTCAGAGACCATCTTGTTTTAGTCATCCAGTGCTGCCATAAGAGAAATACCACAAGTGGATGGCTTTAACAAAGAGAAATTTATTTTCTCATGGTAAAGTTGCTAAAAGTCCAAATTCAAGGCATCAGCTTCAGGGGAAGGCTTTCTCTTTCTGTTGGCTCTGGAAGAAGGTCCTTGTCCTCAACCTTTCCATGGTCGAGGAGCCTCTCAGGTGCAGGCGCCACGTGTCCAAAGGAAGCGCTGTGCTCCTGGTGCTGCTTTCTTGGTGGTATGAGGTTCCCAACTTTCTGCTTGCTTCCCTTTACTTTTATCTCTTGAGAGATAAAAGGTGGTGCAGGCCTCACCCCAGGGAAACTCCCATTACCTTGGATCAGGGAGGTGACCTGGGTAAGGGTGGTGTTACAATCTGACCTTAATCCTTTTGACCACAGGCAAAGATTGTAATTTATAACACATAGGAAAATTACAAAATGGAAGACAACCACACATGGCCTAACCAAGCCGATAAATTTTAGGGGGGACACAATTCAATTCATGACACATCTCAAGAATAGATTTGATGCATTGAACACTAATGACCGAAGACTAGACGAGTTGTGGAATGGCATCAAGGATAAAAAAAGTGAAAACTCATGGGAAGATAGAGAGAGAGGGAAGATGACAAAATTGGCATGAAACGAGAGACCGAAAGGGCTGACTCAATAGGGGGAGAGCAAGTGGGAGAAGGGAGTAAGATGTATGTAAACTTACATGTGACAGACTGATTGGATTTGTAAATGTTCACTTGAAGCTTAATAAAAGTTAATTAAAAAAAAAGTGAAAATTCACTTTTTTTTTCCACATGCATGAAAAAAGCAAGAGGTCATTAAAAAGAAAGGAGAGAAAGAAAAGACTTAAATGGATGTCAGAAGAGACTCTCAAACTTGCTCTTAAACGCTGAGTAGCTAAAAAAAAAGCTAAAGCAAAATATAAAAATGATGAAGTAAAAGAGCTGGACAGAAGATTTCAAAGGGCGACTCGTGAAGACCAAGTATTTTGATGACATTTGTAGAGACCTGGAGTTAGAACATGCTGAATGAACTGAAGAAACAAATTCAGGCCTCGAGTTGCAATGCTGAAGGATTCTATAGGAAAAATATTAAATAATGCAGGAAGCATCAAAAGAAGATGGAAGGAATACCCCGAGTCACTATAACAAAAAGAACTGGTCGATGTTCAACCATTTCAGGAGGTAACATATGATCAGGAACTGATGGTACCGAAGGAAGAAGTCCAAGCTGCCTTGAAGGCATTGGCGAAAAACAAGGCTCCAGGAATTGATGGAATATCAATTGAGATATTTCAGCAAATGGATGAAGTGCTGGAAGTGCTTATTCATCTATCCCAAGAAATTTGGAAGACAGCTACCTGGCCAACTGACTGGAAGAGACCCATATTTATGCCTCTTCCCAAGAAAGCTTATCCAACCGAATGCAGAATTTATCGAACAATATGATTAATATCACATGCAAGCAAAATTTTGCTGAAGATCATTCAAAATCTGCTGCACCAGTATATCCACAGGGAACTGCCAGAAATGCAAGCCAGATTTAGAAGAGGACATGAAACTAGGTATATCATTGCTGATGTCAGATGGATCCTGACTGAAAGCAGAGAATACCAGAAAGATGTTTACCTGTGTTTTATTGACTATGCTAAGGCATTCAACTGTGTGGATCATACCAAATTATGGATAGCATTTGGAGAATGGGAATTCCGGAACACTTAATTGTGCTCATGGGGAATCTGTACATCGATCAAGAGGCAGTAGTTTGAATAGAACAAGGGGGATACTGCATGTTTTAAAGTCAGGAAAGGTGTGCGTCAGGGTTATATCCTTTCACCATACCTATTCAAATCTGTATGTTGAGCAAATAATCCAAAAAACTGGACTAGATGAAGAAGAATGGGGTATCAGGATTGGAAGAAGACTCATTAACAGCCTGCATTATACAGATAACACAACCTTGCTTGCTGAAAGTGAAGAAGGCTTGAAACACTTCAGTGTGGATTACACCTCAACATAAAGAATGCAAAAATCCTCGCAACTGGGCCAGTAAGCAACATCATGATAAACGGAGAAGAGATTGAAGTTGTTAAGGATTTCATTTTAGTTGGATCCACAATCAACGCCCATGGAAGCAGCAGTCAAGAAGTCAAAAGATGCATTGCATTGGGCAAATCAGCTGCAAAAGATCTCTTTAAAGTGTTGAAAAACAAGAATGTTGCCTTGAGGACTAAGGTTCACCTGACTCAAGCCATGGTGTTTTCAGTCGCCTCAGATGCATTCAAAAGTTAGACAATGAATCAGGAAGCCCGAAGAAGAATTGACGCCTTTAAATTGTGGTGTTGAAGAAGAATATTGACTATACCATGGACTGCCAAAAGAACAGACAAATCTGTCTTGGAGGAAGTGCAACCAGAATGCTGTTTAGAAGCAAGGATGGCGAGACTGTGTCTCACATACTTTGGACATGTTGTCAGGAGGGATCAGTCCCTGGCAAAGGACATCATGCTTGGTAAAGTAGAGGGTCAGCGAAAAAGAGGACGACCCTCAATGAGAGGGATTGACAATAGTGGCTGCAACAATGGGTTCAAGCATAGGAATAATTGTGAGGATGGTGCAGGACCGGGCAGTGTTTCATTTTGTTGTGAGTAGGGTCGCTATGAGTCGGAACCGACTAATTGGCACCTAACAACAGCAGGAAACTCTGGTGGTCGGCAGTTCAAATCCGACAGGTGCTCCTTGGAAATCGTATGGGGTAGGCCTACGCTGTCCTATAGGATTGCTATGAGTCGGAATCGACTTGACGGCAACGGGTTTGGCTTTTTTTTTTTTTTAAATATAAAATAAGGAGCTGTGGCAGCACAGTGGTTAAAGCACTTGGTTGCTTATAGAAAGGCCCACTGTTCAAACCCACCGGCCACTCTGTGGGAGAAAGATGTGGCGATCTACTTCCCTAAAGATTACAGCCTTGGAGACCCTACGAGGCAGTTCTACTCTGTTCTACAGGGTTGCTATGAGTCAGAATCAACTCAATGACAGTGGGTTAATGTATGGTATTCTCATATTATGAAGATTTAAAATTCTACCTCTACCTGGATTTATCTTAGGAAGAATTTAATTTATGTTCATGCTCTATTACATGTGTTTTAAGTTTGATACCAACTAAACAAGAAGATTGTTACAGAATACTAAACATATTAAGAGTAATGCTGATTCAGTAAAAGTGGTTTTGGAATTTACTGTACTGGCATCTTTCAAATGGCCTGTAAAACGCAGATCCCTAATAATGGAAAGGAACAAGAACTACGTGGAAAGTGCATTGCTTATGACGTAGCGGACATATTCTACAAGGCAGTTAAATTCTGTTGTCTTTCAGATATTTGTCCTTCGATTAGATAATGTTTTATTCATTTACAATGGGATTGGCCTCCCTGTTTATGTTAAATTAAGATGTCATTTAAGTGAAGGAAAAGGAATATGTCACAGAGTGCAAACATCTGAAATAAAGGTACTAAGTTGTGTATGGCCCGTTTTCACTTATCAATACAATGATTTGATTATGTTTTTTAGTGATAGATGGTTGTGTACATGTCTTATTGGCAGAATTTTTTTCCCAGTTCCTGTTTTCCCTTCTGCTAGCTTTCTCTGTTGCAGCCTTTACAAATCTTAGCTAGTATTATAAGAAAAGCCCAGGAACCTGGGTAATAGGAAATGTATAAACTTTCAAATAAAAACCATATTAAATCTATAGCTAGTTGAGAGAGAAGATTTTATGACATCTAAACTTCTCAAAGTAAGCAGTAAGACTCTGAAGGTAAGGTATTTCTTCATCTTGATTATTTAATGTTCAGTTGTGATATTAAGAACTTTCTTAGAAGGGATCTCAAATTGATAAATAGGAAAAAGTTTTGAAATGATGTTATAACTGGTTCCTTGAGATATAACATTTATTATAACCTGCCTTTGCCTTTTTACGGAGTCATTTGATTCTGATTCTATATCATATATCAAGTATTGAAATTATACCTACAGCTGGTATTTTTGATTTATTCAAAGTCTTGTTTGTGAAAATCTTAAGAAATGAAAAATTGCAATACACAAAAAAGAGAAAATTATATTTCATGTAGTGTAGGAAGGATGAAGTAGAGGAAAGGAATCAAATTACAGTGAAAGAGACAATGGAGGTAAGGGACTGGAGTGGAGAGCAAAAATATGTATCATTACATATATTAGCATAATAGTAAGATCTGATGTTTATTGAATACTTACTGTATACCAGGCAATGCATTAAATTCTTTGCATTCATTATGTTATGTAATTTCACAATAACCTCATGAGATAATTACTCATTTTACAGATGAGGAAACAGAGGTTAATAACACTGAAAGTCAACCAGCTAGTACAACCTGAAAGTTGAACATCCGATGCCTGTTCTCTTACTCTCTATACAAGACTTGATTTTTCCCCCTCCCTACATTTTAAAGTAATACATTTTCTTGTTTCAGCCCCTCAGGATCAATGGTGTTAAGGTGTATACTGAAAATGTAGACAAAAGGCAAATTATTTTGGACCTTCAAATTAGGTAAGTTTTTATTTGTGGTATATTTGTGTTATGGTTAATAATGTATAATGTCACTTACCTATTTCCATAAGGTGTCAGATACAATGAACACACTTTTTACTTGCTGTTTAGTGGAATTTGACTAAATTCTTGTTGAATACCCAAATGTTATTTACCTTCTAGTTCTCAGTTCCTAATAATCTAGGTAATAAAAGATATTGAGAATAGGAACTGGTACTATACCTGGCAGAATAAAGGCTAATTTCTTTTGTTCTTGTCCCCAGTTCTAATTTGAACTTACTCAGGGCTTACTGAAGGAGCCCTGGTCGCACAATGATTGAGTGCTCGGCTGCTAACCGAAAGGTTAGAGGTTCGAACCCATCCAGTGACTCCATGAAAGGAAAGACCTGGTGATCTGCTCCCACAAAGATTACAGCCTACGAAACTGTATGGGACAGTTCTACTCTGTCATATAGGGTTACTCTGAGTCAGAATCAACTCAGCGGCACACAACAACAACATTGCTTACTGCGTTTTGTGTGAGTCCTAATAACACAACCGTGTGTATAGTGACTGCTGAGGTGCTGTTGACTGGCTGACAATTTTGTGATTCTTAGCAGCTCAGAGTTTTGTTTTGTTTTGTTTTTTAATCCTGGACCAACGATCATTTTATTTTATAATGTCATCTTTGAATTTCTAGAGTAGTAAATGTACAGAGTTGGTACCAACTACGTTTTCTCTCAGAAGGGAGCATAGAATGTCTTTCATGATCTAATATAGAAAAATCTCCATCTTTAAAGTATTTGGCACTGGTACAAATATTATTGTCATAAGTGCAATAAAAGAAGTCTCATTTATGTCTTAAGTTAGCCTATAACCTGGAAGGACCTCCCATGAGGCTGTACATAAGCTTCATGAGGATTGAAATGTTTTTCTCTTGTACAGTGCTTTGTTGCCAGCACCTAGTAATTATTTCATACATATTTATTAAATAAAAATTTGAATGACTCAATTAACTGATACCATTTTGAAAATGCTGTTTGGCTTTCATGGATTCTAGCAGTCATAGCAACATATGCAAATTATTCTGCTCAGATATTTATGTATCTAAAAGAATCTGCATTCAAGTTTTTTTTTGTTTGTTTCCAGCAAGGGCCTTAACTAAGTTACTGGTAATAGAGAGGGGAGGGACAATGGAAAGGTATCTGGAAATAAAACAATCGAGCCTTAGGGTGAATAAGAGGAAAGTTTTAAGATGATTTTGTAATGGGTTATTGGTGATTCTGCCAGCTAGATAAAGAATAAGTAAATCCCAACGAGAAGACTCATACAGGCATTGCTTTTAAACCATGACGGTAAATATTCAAGGAATTTTATCCCAGGTACCTTTTATTAATGTTTTTATTCATCTGCTTAGACATTAATTTTACAATATTTATCAAACTTTCTCAAGAAAGAATGTGACTTCTTTTTCCTGGGAGTCAAGAATAGGAATCAAATCATACAGCATCGAATGCAAAACTCTATTTGTCATTTATGTTTGTATTAAACAGGGATGCAAACTGTGCATTCAACATTATAGTATATTCATGTCTGTTTCATACTGATGTTGGAAATGACTCCATCATTGAGTAATTTGATGCCCAAAACAGATGCACAGTTTTCAACTTTTGACATTACAGAGCCCCTGGGACACTCTAGTCTTCTCATATTTGAGAAGCATAGGCAGTAAATTTGCTTATGGTGAAATATATTTTAAATATTTTTGGGTTATGGGGTTTGTGAGACAAATACAAACTACATGCCAACAAGACTGTTTTAGAATTTGCAACTTTGTTATTTACATTTTCCTTTAAAAAGTAACATTAATGTTTAGCTAAGATTTTTATATATTAAGTGTATATATATAATTTTTTTTTTTAAATAAGCAGCTGAAACAGGGCCTGCCACATGGGAAACATTATGTGTTAGCTGTAGCTTTTGTTACCAAGCACATAACAGGTGCTCAATAAACAATCTTCAAATGTAAAAAACTATGTATAAAATATGTTTCCTCCCCCAGTGTGGTAGCGATGGTGATTCCAGTAAAGGCGCATGCCTAGAGCACAACAGATGATGGTGTGAGCCCCATTTTGTAGTTTTTGACTACAATCTGATTTTGGTTCCTTCCTGTTATTTTATTCAGATTATATACCTTTCAGGTTTAGACTGATGAAGACAATAGTTAATTTCACTCACTTTGCATAATACAGAATTTCTTCTTTCCTAGTTTTGTAGGAAATTGTGAGATTGATTTGGAGATCAAGCGATATTTTTGTAGAGCTGGTGTGAAAAGCATACAGGTAATTTTTTTTTCCTTTTTTTAGTCTTATAGTCTTTTAAAGTTCTGTAAGCTGTATTCAAAAAGAACAATTACAGAGTTTTGATTAGCTCAGAATTTCTTGGAAATAATTTTTTCTTTGCAGATCGTACTTGAGAGAAACCTATAATCAAATGTTTAAAAGCCACTAAGATTATAATACCCAGTCCTTCATCATCAGGTAAATGGCCCTGTAGAATTGTTTTCTATTAAATATTTTCATTCACTGTTCGAACTTAGATTCATGGTACAATGCGGGTGATCTTGGAACCATTGATTGGAGATATGCCCTTGGTTGGAGCTTTGTCGGTCTTCTTCCTTCGGAAGCCAGTGAGTCAATAATTATTTTATTTTTATCTTCCCATTCACGACAAGAATATGTACACAGAGAAGGATACATAAAGAGAAACACACTTCTATCTTTAACTCATTTTTTTTCTTTTTGATGCCTGAACCCTGTGAGTTTTTTCGTACCTATTTATACCTTAACTGAGGGCTTTATCTCTTTTGACATACAACTTTTTGTTCTGATTAAATAATAATATATGCTGGTTATAGAAAATTTGAAAACAGTCTTTTTCAAAAGTATAGATAGTAGCTAACATTTTATTACTCAGTATTATTTATAGGTATTATTTTAATCTTTATTATTCTATAAATAAATATTAATGTTTCCCTTTACTGATAAAGAATTAAGATTTTAAGAGGCTAATTTACCCAAGCCACAAAACTAAATGTTGGAGCCTCAGATTGGTCTGATACCAGAGTTTATGTTCTTAAATGCTTTGCAGTGATGGATTACCTATAAATCTCCCTGCTATCCTTTTGATGCGTTTCTTTCACTCTTTTTGGTACATATGTTTAATGAACTGTACACACACTTTTGTATACTTTTTAAAAAATGTCAAAGATTTTTTGACGGAATAATTTTCCAACACTTTGATAAGCCATAATAAATGTTATCATTTTATTGTTAGATATATAATTTCATTTTTATTATAAGTAGTCAATACTTGCTTATTATAGCCAGAACAAAAACTAAAATGTTATTCTTGCTAGATATCCTCTTATTACTCCGTACCCACAGCGATAGCTTCTAACCAAAAGGTCAGCAGTTTGAGTCTACCACCTGCTCCTTGGAAACCCTATGGGGCAGTTCAACTCTGTTCTATAGGGTCGCTATGAGTCAGAACTGACTTGACAGCACCTAACAACAACAACAGGCTTCTGCAGTCCCCTAATTGGTTTTCCTGTCTCTACTCTAGCCTCGGAAACCCTGGTGGCATAGTGGTTAAGTGCCACGGTTGCTAACCAAAAGGTCGGCAGTTCGAATCTGCCAGGTGCTCTTTGGAAACTCTATGGGGTAGTTCTACTCTGTCCTATAGGGTCGCTATGAGTTGGACTCCACGGCACTGGGTTTTGGTTTTGTACTGTAGCCTCATTTTGCATTGCAGCTTAAGATGCAAACTGAATTCATTACCCAATTTAAAATCCACTAGGGGTAATTGCTGCCTTGCAAACAAATGATCCTGATTTAGACTGGGGCTCTCTTTTTCCACTACCATCTCATTTTCCACTACTGCTCTTGATGAACGTTCTGAGTTCCAACCCTAGGGAACTAAGTACAGTTCTAGGAATAGTACCAATCATCTTTTATTACTCGTCGCATCTTTTCCTTCCCCCTAGAATGCTGTCTTCCCTTTTGCTTTCACTTATGTCTGGCAAATTTCTGTCCTTCCTTAAAAACTGAGCTTGCACATCCCTTCTTAGGACAGAGATAAGCATGCTTCCACGGCTCCCATTATAGTACTGGTCACGTTGTGTCATTATCATATCATTGTTAACTCTTTGAAAGCAAGGACCGTATAATATCTATCTCCTAGGTGTTCAATAAATGGTGAATGAGTTGATCTGTTTCTAAAATAACCCTTCAAGATATGCTATTTTTTGTAGGCTGTGACATGTCCATTATGGAGATACCATTAAAACCATGTACAGTTTCAAGCAGGAATATTACTTTGTATAACTTGATTCAGATAACCTAATAAAAATTATTGTGATTGGGGTTTTAAAATATGAGTTTATCTAGACCAAGCGAAGTTTACTACAAAAACTTTATAAAAAAATAAGAATAGTTGTGTCATCATCTTTCTATTACCACTAAAATTATCACTCTTATTTGCAAATTATTGCTTCAGCAGTAGACTTATTTTGAATGTACTTTAAGTACACAAAACATGGCAGAATTCAAAAACTGGGAACTTCTTTGTTAATATTTATTTCATTAAAATTTTGAGAAATTAAGAAGTCCATAAAATATTTTAAATTTATAAGGGATTTTCCATGTACCAGTTGTTAAAAAGTCAATATTTTAAGAAACTGCCCTCGTTAATTACTATAAAAAAACTAATATTTAGCAAACTGCTAGATATTTTAAATTTACTCATCTTTAGCCAGGGATAAAAAAAAATTTAAAGAAAGGCTTTTTTTTCCTTCAGTTTTGAATGTAACCAAATTCAAATTTTTATCTCTTCCTCAAAACTTAGCAATATTCTCACTTGGTTTATATTTTCCACTGATGTATTTAATTTTAAATAACATTAGACTGTTTGCGTCCAGGAGCCCTGGTGACGCAGTGGTTAAGAGCTTGGCTGCTAACCAAAAGGTCAGCAGTTTGAGTCTACCAGCTGCTCCTTGGAAATCCTGCAGGGCAGTTCTGCTCTGTTCTGTAGGATTGCTATAAGTTGGAATCAACTCAACGGCAGTTCATTCTGCTATTAGCTGCCAAATGAAATTTTAGTGCTCAAAAGAGAAGAATGAGACTGAAAAGTTCAAAATCATTCATTTCCTTATATGGTGATTAAAGTCACCAAGAGAGAAGAGAATTTTTTCAGTTACTTTCAACTGGAAAATATGAGAACAGAATTCACTTCTAGCTGCCAAATAATTCTTCCTTACCCTAGTGAAAATATAGCTAGAAGAGTTTTTTCTTTTTGGAAGAGCTTTTCTTTTTCTTACTGCCCAGATGATTTAGACGCATAGAACCAGAGACTCTTTTGAAACCTTTACATATTTTTCTACCTGTTGATTTGTTTAGATTAGTTTTGATAATATGCTACTTGTTTAAAAAAAATCCAAAAGTTTCTGAAATGATTAACTTTTGGAACATAGCAAAGGCAATATAGTATTATGGTGCAGTGGCAGTCTTAAGTATGCCTGGTTTTCTACTCCTGGTTCTGTCTCTTCTTACTGTGTGTTTTGAACAACTGATTTAATTTATCTAAGCCTCGATTTCCTCATCTGTAAAATGAGGGTAACAGTAATACCTACCTCACGAGATTAGGTGTAAAGATTAAATCTCAATGAATGTAAAACACTTAGTACAGTGCCTGGCATATAATAAATCCTCAGATTAAAAAAAGAAAAAATTGAATATTTTCTTACATGTAGATTTATCGTTATGGTAAGTCCAGAGGTGGATTATTGGTACGGAGAAATGCTTGGATCAATGTTCTGGTAAGAACCAGAACGAGCTAGTATTTGCCATTGGATATGTTCTGGGGAGTCAGTAGCCAATTATTTGCTCTAATTTGATAATTGTTGGATATGCTTATGACATGCATTCTTAGGGCTATTTCAGAGTCCTTAGGTCTTTTTACATTTTATCCCAAGGCTACGAATTAAACTGGAGTGAATCCAGGAGGTCTTCTCCAAAACTGCTCCAAGAAATGTTCCCAGGCTTACTCTGAATTTGTTTATCTTAAGGAGTCTTCTCAGCTAGATGAGGAGATGCTTGCTGCCTTTTTCTTTTTTTTTTTTACTTTTTAAAAACTTTTTAATTTGAAATAATAATAGATACACAGAAGTTGCAATAATAGTACAGAGTGATCCTGTGTACCCTTCCCCCAGTTTCCCCTAACAGAAATTCTTTGACAAGCATTCTTTCTTAGGGAGTCATGGGAGATTTGCTTTGCTAAAATGAGGCAGTAAACCAAGGAAAGGGAAGATATAGAATCCAGAGTACAAAGGGGCTCACATGACTCGATGGCACCCAACAACAGCAGCAGCACAGGAGCAAGGCAGAGGGAATTTAATAGGATTTTTACAACTATATGGGAGATTTAGGGAAAGAATCAATAGTAGGTAACAAGTAAACAAATGATGAGCTGTTGTGTGTGTCTTTGAGTCGATTCCAGCTCATAGTGATGTTTTATGATAGGGTAGAACTGCCCTATATGGCTTTTTGTGTATGTGTGTGCATTTTAGGTGAAAGTTTACAGAGCAAATTAGTTTCTCATTCAAAAATTTATACACAAATTGTTTTGTGACATTGGTTGCAATCCCGCATTGTGTCAGCAGTCTCCCCCTTTCCCTTTACACCCTGGGTTTCCCATTTCCATTCATCCAGTTTTCCTTTCCATTCCTGCCTTATCGTCTTTGTTTTGGGACAGGTGTTGCCCATTTGATCTTGTATACTTAATTGATCTAAGAAGCATGTTCCGCACCTGTTACTGTTTGTTTTATAGGCCTGCCGAATATTTGGCTGAAAGGTCAACTTTGGGAGTGGCTTCAGTTCTGAATTAGAAGGTTGTCTCGTGGGTTCATAAAGCCTCTGTCAGACCAATAAGTCTGGTCTTTTTTGTGAATTTGATCGTTTGTTCTACATGTTTCTCCCACTCTGTCCAGGACCCTCTGTTGTAATCCCAGTCAGAGCAGTCAGTAGTGGTAGCCAGGCACCACCTAGTTCTTCTGGTCTTGGGGTTGTGTGGACTTTTTGGACTGATTGCTCCCTTGAATCTTTAGTTTTTTTCACACGCCTCTGCTCCGGACTAGAAAAGACCAATAGCTGTTTCTTAGATGGCCGTGCTCAAGCTTTTAAGACCCCAGGCACTACTAACCGAAGTAGGTTGTAGAACATTGTCTTTATGAACTATGTTGTGCCAAGTAACATAGATGTCCCCTGAGTCTTTTGCCTTCAAGCCTGGGAACTTTATCCCATAAGGTGTTTAGTTGTGTCTAAGAGGTTTCCCTGTCTGTGCCACCTGTGTGGTCTATTGTCTATATTAATATTTAAGGAGTACCTACAATCATGAACCTGTATCTGCCAGTGGATGTGCTCCCTCACCCCCCCCTCACCTCTTGGCATGTCTATCTATCTGTATCAATTCATAGATTATTGTTTGTTGATTCTATTGTTGCCGGATTGTCTCTGCTATAGTAGTTACCACAGTTGTCCTTTATTCCTGCATTCCTCTTACTGTCCTCTCTTGCCTCAGTCATGTTGTGCTGACTTCTCCCATTTTGCATATTGCTTTCCCTTCACCAATATTAACATGTGCGTACTATCTCTTTGGTGAATTTCCCTTCCTTCCCCTCCTATCCCTAGGACCATCAGAGTTGTTTGTTTGTTTGTTTTTTCCTATGTGTAAACCTTTTGTTGTTACTTTATCATAGAGGTCTCATACAATATTTGTCTTTTTGTGATTAACATTTCACTCAGCATAATGCCTTCCAGATTCATCCCTGTTGTGAGATCTTTTGTGGATTCGTCATTATTCTTTATCATTCTTTATCTCAGTGTTCCATTATGTATATGTACCACAGTTTGTTAATCCATTCACCTGTTAATGGCACTTAGGATGCTTCTACCTTTTTGCTGTTGTGAATAATGCTGCAGTGAACATGGATGTGCATATGTTTTTTCGTGTCACGGCTCATGTCTTTAGGGTATATACCTAGGAGTGGGATTGCTGGATCATATGGTATTACTATTTCCAGCTTTTTGAGGAAGTGCCATACATTGGCTGTAATGGTTGTACCATTTTCCATTCCCACCAGCAGTTACAAGAGTTCCAGTCTCACCACATCCTCACCAATATTTGTTATTTTCTGTTTTTTTTTTTTTTTGACTAGTGCCAATAATGTCGGAGTGAGATGGTATCTCATTGTAGTTTCGATTTGCATCTCTCTAATAACTCATGATTACGAGCATGTCTTTATATGTTTGTTAGCAGCCTGAATGTCTTCTTTGGTGAAGTGTCTATTCATATCCTTTGCCCATTTTTTAATTGGATCATTTGTCTTTTTTTGTTTTTGTTGAGGTGTTGAAGTTTTCTATAAACTTTAGAGATTAGACCCTTGTCAGATATGTCGTAGCCAAAAAAAAAATTTTTTCCCAGCCTGTGTGTTCTCTTTTTACTCTTTTGGAGAAGTCTTTTGTTGAGCGTAAGTGTTTAATTTTTAGGAGGTCCCATTTATCTAGTGCATCTTCTGCCGTGTGAGCATTTTTAGTTATGTTTGGTATTCTATTTATACCATATATTAGGGCCTCTGGTGTTGTCCCTAGGTTTTCCTCTGTGATCTTTATAGTTTTAGGTTTTTATTTAGGTCTTTGAATCATTTTGAATTAGTTTTTGTGTATGATGTGAGGTATGGATCCTGTTTCATTTTTCTACGGATAGATATCCAGTTTTGCCAGCACCATTTGTTGAAGAGACTGTCTCTTCTCTATTCAGTAAACTTCGGTCCTTTATCAAAGATCACCTGTCCATAGGTGGATGGATTTACATCTTGGTTCTCAATTCTATTTCATTGGTCTGTGTGTCTGTTGTTGTACTAGTATCAGGGTCTTTTGGTTATCGTGGCTGCATAATAGTTCTGAGAACCGGTTGTATGAGGCCTCCTACTTTGTTCTTTTTTAATAAAATTTTATTTATTTGGGGCCTCTTTCCTTTTCATATAAACTTAATGCTTAGTTTTTCCATCTTGGTGAAAGATGCTGTTGGAATTTGGACCAGGATTGCATTATATGCATATATAGCTTTGGGTGGTATTGAAATTTTCACAAAGTTAAGTCTTCCTATCCAAGAGCATGGTATGTTTTTCCATTTGTGTAGGTCTCTTTTGGTTTCTTAAAGTAGTGTTTTGTAGTTTTCTTTGTATAAGTCTTTTACATCCCTGATTAGGTTTATTACTAAGTATTTTATGTTTTGGGGGGCTGTTGTCAGTGATATTGTTTTCTTGATTTTCTTTTCACAGCTCTCTTTGTTAATATAAAGGAATCCAACTGATTTTTGTATGTTGAGCTTGTATCATGCTACATTATTGAATGCTTCTATTAGTTCCAGTAGCTTTCTTGTGGAGTCCTTTGGATTTCCTACATATAGGATCATATCATCTGTGAATAGGTATAGTTTTACTTCTGCCTTACCAAAATGGATGCTCTTTATTTCCTTTTCTTGCCTTATTGGTCTTGCTAGGACTTCCGATACAGTGCTGAGTAAGAGTGGTGATAAAGGGCACCCTTGTCTGTTTCCCATTCTCAGGGGGAATGCTTTCAATCTCTCTCTATTTAGAATTATGTGAGATGTTGGCTTTGTATAAATACTCTTTATTATGTTGAGGAATTTCCCTTCTATTCCTATTTTGCTGAGAGCTTTTAACAGAAATGGGTATTGTACTTTGTTAAATGCCTTTTCTACGTCGATTGATATGATCATGTGATTCTTTTCCTTTGTTTTATTTATGTGGTGGATTGTATTGATTGATTTTCTAATGTTGAACCAACCTTGCATGCCTGGTATGTATCTCACTTGGTCGTGATATATTTTTTTTTTTTATAAATGCTGTTGAATTCTATTGGCTAGGATTTTGTTGAGAATTTTTTTGTTTGTATTCATGACAGATATTGCTCTATAGTTTTCTTTTTTCGTGATGTCTTTGCCTGGCTTTGGTATTAGAGTTATGCTGGCTTCATAGAATGAATTCAAGAGTATTCCTTCTTTTTCTATGATGTGAAATTTTTTGAGTAGAATTCGTGTCACCTCTTCTCTGAATATGTGGCCCAGAAGCTGTCTGGACCAGGGTTTTTTTTTTTTAGTTGGGAGTTTTTTTTATGACCTCTTCAATTTCTTCTTTGTTATGGCCCTGTTCAAATTTTCTACATCAGTTTGTGTTAGTTTTAGTAGACTGTGTGTTTCTAGAAATTTGTCCATTTCCTCTAGGTTTTTTAATTTTTTGGAGTACCATTTTTCATAGTATTCTGTTATGATTCTTTTTATTTCAGTTGGTTCTGTTGTAATGTCACCTATCTCATTTCTTATTCAAGTTATTTGCATCTTCTCCTGTTTCTTTTTTCAATTTGGCTGGTAGTTTGTCAATTTTATTAGTCCTTTCAAAAAACCATCTTTTAGTGTTGCTGATTCTGTTTTTCTGTTCTCTGTTTCATTTACTTCTGCTCTAATTTTTATTATTTCATTTCTTCTGGTGACTGTGGGCTTCTTTGCGGCTCTATTTCTCTTTTCAGTGCTGTTAGAATTTGTTTTATGTATTTTGGACTTCTGTCATTGGATGCGTATGTATTTATTGTAGTTATGTCCTCTTGGTGTATTGACCCTTTTATCATTACGTCATTTCCTCCCTTGTCTTTTATAGTGGATTTTACTTTAAAATCTATTTTTATTAGAGATTAATATTGCCACTCCTTTTTTTTTTTTTTTTTGGTCACTGCTTGATGTATCTTTTTCCATCCTTTGAGTTATAGGGTTAATATTTTGATTTTTGTCCTTTCTTCTTTTTTGATGTATGCATTTATTGCCATAAATTGACCTCTGAGCACTGCTGTTGCTGTGTCACAAAGGTTTTTGGTATGTTGTGTTTTCATTCTCATTTGATTCTAGAATTTTTTAATTCCGTCTTTGATTTCTTCTATTACCCAGTAGTTTTTGAGCCAGTGTTATTTAGTTTTCATTTATTAGATTTTTTTTTCTTGCTCTTCCTGTTATTGGTTTTTACTTTTATAGCGTTGTGATCACAGAAGATGCTTTGTATTATTTTGATGTTTTTCAATTTGATGAGGCTTGCTTTGTGGCCTAAAGTGTGTTCTGTTCTGGAGAATGATGCATGAGCATTGGAGAAAAATGAGGTCAGGTTGGTCGATTGTGGTATTTAGATCTTTTGTGTCTTTGTTGAGTTTCTTTCTAGTTGTTCGTCCTTCACTGAGAGTGGTGTGTTAAAGCCTCCTAGTATTATTCTGGAAGTGTCTATTTCCCTTTTCAGTGCTGTTATAATTTATGTATTTTGGACTTCTGTCATTGGGTGCATATATATTTATTGTAGTTATGTCCTATTGGTGGATTGACCCTTTAATCATTATGTAACGTCCTCCCTTGTTTTTTTATAGTGGATTTTGCTTTAAAATCTATTTTTATCAGAGATTAACATTACTATTCCTGCTCTTTTTGGTTACTTGTTTGCTTGATATACCTTTTTCCATCTTTTAAGTTTTAGCTTATTTATATCTTTGTGTCTAAGGGATGTCTTGCACACAGCATATTGATGGGTCATGTTTTTCTAATCCGTTCTGTTACTCTGTGTCTCTTTACTGGTGCATTTAGGCCACTTACATTCAATATGATTGTCAGTAGGTATGAGTTTGTTGCTGTCATTTCCTTATGGCTTTTTTTTTTTTTAATTTAGTGGTGTTGACAGTTTCTTGGTTCCACCTAATTATTCCGTGCTGAGGTTTTTTGTTTTTTTTTTTCACTTGTGGCTTGTCTTTTCATTCCTTCGTTGTTTTTGGTTTTGTGTATACTGAATCTGTATAATTTTCTTATTTTACATTTTGATGAGTAGGTTTGTTGACTTTCTTTGTGGTTACCCTGAACTTTACCTTTATCTTCCTAAGTTTAAAGCAGTAATTTATTTGTTGATATTGACTTGAGTTGCTCTCCATATGGAAGTTCTAAACCTATGCCCTTTATTCCTCCTTTATGTTTCAAAGTGGTTGTCAGTTATAGATGGACGTCCCTAGTGCCCTGTTTTTTGTCTTTTAGCCTTATTTTATTTTTGAAAGTTCTTTATCTGGGTTGATATATGTCTGATGTTGTCATGTGTTTTAATCTGAAGTTGTTGCCTGGTGTGATGTTATATTTCTTGTAAAGTTGTTCTGGTTTTTACAAATTCCTTTAATTTCTGTTTATCTGGAAATGATGTAATTTCACCGTCATTTTTGAGGGATAATTTTGCTGGATATATAATTCTTGGTTGGCATTATTTTTTCTTTCAAGGTTTTTTATATATTATCCACTGCCTTCTTGCCTGCATAGTTTCTGCTGAGTAATCAGAACTTAGTCTTATCAATGCCCCTTCGTAGGCATCAATCTTTTGTTTTTTCCCAAGCTGCTTTTAGGATTCTTTGTCTTTGGTTTTCGAAAGTTTGATTATGATAAGCGTCAGTGTTCTTCTGTTGAGATCTATCCTGTATGGGGTCTGTTGTGCTTCTTGTATGGTTATCTTCTCATCTTTGTGATACTAGGGAAGTTTTTGTCAGCATATCTTCAACAATTCTCTCTGTGCTTTTTGTTGACTCCTCCCTTTCTGGGATTCTGATCACACGTAAGTTATTCCTCTTGATGGTGTCCTATTTAACTCTTAGGCTTTCTTCATTTTCTTCATTCTTTTTTATTGATTTTTCCTCCAACAGATTAGTGCCAAGGGATTGGTCCGCAGTCCTGCCAATCCTGTCTTCCATTGTTTCAATTCTTTTCCTATGACTTTCCGTTGGGCTGTCAATTTCTGTAGTTTTATTGTTACACTTCTGGATTTCTAGTTGCTGTTTCTGTAATGTTTCCAATTGTCTATTTTGTCATTTTGATCTTGTATTGTTTTTCTGAATTCTAGTGTTTTGTCTGTGCTTTGTTTTGTCTGTGTTTTCCATAGTTTGTCTGTTTTCCTTGATTCCTTTGAGGACCCTATATATAAGCCTTTTGAATTCTTTATCAGGAAGTTCCATTACCTTTTCTTCCTCAGAGATGATTTCTGGGTCTTTATTATGGTCAGTAGCTGAGGCCATCTTGCCCTGCTTCTTTAGGTGGTTTGCTATAGTCTTTTGTCTCCTAGACATTAAGGGGTTATTGTGTTGTTGTTGTTGTTGTTTTTCATATAATTGTTTACTGGGTCCTGTTTTTTTGTTTTGTTTTCATGATTCCTGACAGGTGTGGCTGGAGCAGTGCTCTGGTCACTGAATTGGCCGTGCTGGAGCACTCCCTACCTGTCTCTGGGTGAGCAGAGCAGTCGGTAGGTGTGGGAGCTCAGGCATCTGTTTACTGATCTTGTGGGACAGATGAAGATGGATTAGTTGGGTTTTGGCCTCTATCTTCAGTTTAGTGGCTCAGGAGGAAGGGATGATGCTCTCCGTGCAGGTAGAGCAGCCGATGTGGTGGGTGAGTGAGGATGTGCTCGTCACCTCTTGCTGGTTGGTGGGGGTGGTAGAGTTGGGGTGACGGGCGGCCATTCATGCAGTTGCTCTACCTCCATCTTCTCTTGAGCAAGGGGAAGAAGGAAGGAATGGCAGACAGATGTTCATTCAATCTCGCTGCATCTGACTCTTGGTGGCAGGAAGAGGGAGGAAGGTGCAGCGGTTGGATACATGCTCACTCACTCTTCTGCTTGTACTCAGCAGGGGGAGGGAGGAAAGGGCCTCGGGTGACGCACATGTAGTCACAGCTCCTCTGTCCCTTGCTGGGCGAGTTGAAGTATGGAGTCAATCCTGACGAATGCATGCACAGTGTTGCTGCCATGCATCAGATGAGGGGAGGGTGGAAGACGCTGCAGAGGGATGCACATGAGCTGTGTTTCCTCTGCCCCTGACTGGGCAGGTTAAGGGATGGAGCCTGGCGGACATGTGCACAGAGATGCTGCCTCACGTCAGGCGAGGAGAGGGAGAAGTGGGCTGCAGTGGGATGCAAACAGAATTGTGGCTCCTCTGCCCCTCGCTGGATGAGTTTAGGGATGGAGTCAGGCCTAGAAGATACACACACAGTGGTGCCGCCTTGTGTCAGGTGTGGAGAGAGAGAAAGAGGCTGCAGGGGAATGTGCACACACAGTTCTTCTGCCCCTCACTTCACACATACATGGAGTTGTACCTGGTGGATGTGCGCACAGAGGTGCCACCTTGTGCTGGATTGGGAAAGGAGGAGGGAGTGGTGGGCGACCTCTCTCACTGTCCCACTGCTGCTGTCCTCTACCAGGCCCTTGGGGGGTAGGTGGTGTGCCTAGTCTCACTCATGAGGTAGGCAAGGGGGTAGTAGATGGGGTTGAGTGGGGTAGGGGGGAAAAGGATAGCCTTGTGTTGTGGTCCTCCAGTCAGGCAAGGCGGTCGGGTTATGGGACCCTCCACCACCCCTAATCAGGATGGGTTGAGGGGAAGTGTGTTCCTCCAGCTAGGATACACAGGTGCCAGGGCACCTCGCGTCCACTGCAACCAGCGAGCAGGACCTGTCCTCTCTTGAGTGCGAGGCGGGTGGCCACCCAGGGACTGGTTGGGTGGGAGAGCTCCTGCCAGCACTCCAGGTCTACTGCCTCATGCGCCCCACTCACCCCTGGGGTCAAGGGCCTCTGCTCCTGAGTATCTCCATTTCTGGATCTGGCACTCTCCCTGTCTCTGTTTCTTTCTCTGTGTGTCTGTAGAAGTTCTCTGTCCCTTTTGGGACAGTTGTGAAGTTACCTTGCTGTTTTCTTCACCCAGAGTCACTACTGGCTTTGTCCTAAATTAGCCATGGCAGGCCAGGATGGCTGGCTGAATTCCTATGTTCCATGGTACTCCTCTTTTGCTGCTTCCCTTATTCCTTCCAATCTGTGTTAAATTCAGTTCTTAGACCTTCTTTTTTGATGTTCAGCGTTCCAGGTTGCTTCTGTTTCACTTTTTTTTGTTGTTCTTTGGTGCAAAGGGATGTTATGGTGCATGTGACTAACTAAGCATCGAGATGCTCGCTTCTTGAATCTTGAACCACAGATTGAGTGTCTTCATCTGAAATATGGAAACAATGCCTACTTTTAGAGTTATTGTAAGAATTTGAGTTCTGTTACCTGGGACACCAGCAAGTAAGCTACCTTATGAATAGAAAAAAAAGGGAGGAATTTATTTTAAAATAAACATTCTATATATTGGTATCACATGCAGCTGAGTCTCAGGAACAAAATGGAACAGGAATTTGAAAGCCATTGTGACTGTTTCATCCATGCCAATCTCTATGCCTTTGTTTCATTCTTCTCTTTCCCTCTGAGACTAACTTCTTTTAGTTCTCTAGTCCACATGCTAAAAAGCATGGCTGCCACCAGCTCCCAAGTGTACAGAGTTTCCTAGAAAGACAATGAGTCTCCTGTCTTCCCTTCCTCCTTCCCTTCCCTATTCCATCTTGGTAGGATGCCTACCCTTAGACCTAGCCAGGAGTTTTAAAAAAGTTGCATTATTTGAATAAGGCTTCCGGAAGCCCATTCCTATAACCTTGCAGGTATGGAAACAGTGAGATAGAGAAAGGCAGGGCTAGGCAGACAAATGACTAGGACTGAAGAGATTCCCAAACTTAAACTGCACATCAGAGTTACCTGGGAGTTTTGTGGGGTATATATCCTGCTTGGTTTTCTCTAAACTTCTTGAATCTTTGGTGTGATGTCTTTTGCTAGTTTTGGAAAGCCTTACCCCACCCCCAGTAGTAGGTAGACACCTGTTACTTATTAGACCTAGCTTGCTAACTTAGTGCTGGGGTAGAGAGGGAGTTATCTGTTGTCCTGATTCATCTTCAGTCTTCAGTAGTTCCCAGATCCCTGGATCTTGGGGGTGGGTCTTTTGCAGTGGTCCTACCCTCCTTCCCCATGGCAGTCAAACACTGACTTGTATCCTTGGTAGATCCTGTGCAGTAGAGAGTTTGCACCCTCTCCCACAGCAACACTGGCACTCTAATGATATGGGCCTGGCACTCCCCGAGGGGTCAAAAAACCAAACCCATTCCCATCAAGATGATTCAGACTCATAGCAACCGTATAGGACAGAGTAGAACTGACCCATAGGGTTTCCAAAGTTATAAATCTTTTTTTTTTTTAAATTTTTTTAGGTGAAAGTGTACAGCACAAATAAGTTTCTCATTCAAACCTTTATACAAAAAAATTTTTGTGACATTGGTTGAAGTCGTTACTATGTGTCAGCACTCTCCCCGTTTCTCTTTCCACCTTGGATTCTCTGTATCCATTCATCCAGTTTTCCTGTCCCATTGTGCCTTCTCCTCTTTGATTTTGAGCAGGTGTTGCCCATTTGGTCTTGTATACTTGATTGAACTGAGACGCTTCTTCCTCACATGTGCTATTGTTTATTCTATAGGCCTGTCTGGTCTTTGGCTGAAAGATGGACTTTGGAAGTAGCTTCAGTTCTGAGTTTACAGGGTGACCAGGGGCCATAATCTTGGGGGTAACTTCAGTCTCTGTTAGACTGGTAATGCTGATCTTTTTTTTTTTGGGGGGGGGGTGGAATTTGAATTTTGTTCTACATTTTTCTCCCACTCTGTCCGGGACCCTCTATCATGATCCCTGTCAGAGCACTTGGTGGTGGTGGCCAGGCATCATTAGTTTTCCTGGGCTCAGGCTGATAGATGCTGTGGTTCATGTGGTCCATTAGTCCTTTGGACTAAAATATTTTCCTTGTGTCTTTGGTTTTCTTCATTTTCCTTTGCTCCGAATATGATGAGACCAACAAATGTGTTTTAGATGGCTGCTCATAAGCTTTTAAGGCCTCAGACACTGCTCACCAAAGTAGGATGTAGAATATTTTCTTTATGGACTATGTTATGCCAATAGACCTAGATGTCCCCTGAGACCATGGTGCCCACCCTTCAGGCCCAGTAACTTGGTCCCTCAAGGAGTATGGATGTGTCTAGGAAGCTTCTATGGCTTTGCTTTGGTCACGTTGTGCTGACCTCCCCCTATGTCGTATGTTGTCATTCCCGTCACCAAAATTAACACTTGTCTACTATCTAGTTAATGATTTCCCCTCCCTATCCCTCTCCTAGATCCATCTCCTGGAAACCCTGGTGGCATAGTGGTTAAGTGCTACGGCTGCTAACCAAAGGGTTAGCAGTTCGAATCTGCCAGGCGCTCCTTGGAAACTCTATGGGGCAGTTCTACTCTGTCCTATAGGGTCGCTATGAGTTGGAATCGACTCGAAAGCACTGGGTTTTGGTTTTCGGTATCCCTCTCCTCCCTTGTAACCATCCAAGTTTTTTTTTTTTTTTTCTGTGTGAAAACCTTTTCTTGGTTTGTTATAATAGTGGTCCAATATAATATTTCTCCTTTTGCGATTGACTTATTTCACTCAGCATAATGCCGTCCAGATTCATCCATGTTGTGAGATGTTGTGCAGAGTCATCATTGTTCTTTATCGTTGTATTCCTTTGTGTGTGTGTACCATAATTCGTGTATCCATTCATCTGTTGATGACATTTAGGTTGTTTTTCTTGTAATGGTTTATTGAAGTCTTTTTTTTTTTTTGCTGTTCTAGAGATTTTAATGCACAGTTAATCTTTTATTTTATTTTTTTAAACAATTGTTTGTGACGTTTGTTGCCAACCCCACGATATGTCAACACTCTTCCTTTCTCGACCTTGGATTCCCCATTACCAGCTTTCCTGTTCCCTTCTGCTTTCTTGTCCTTGCCCCTGGGATGGTGTGCCCAATTAGTTTTGTTTTCTTTTATGGGCCTGTCTAATCTTGGGCTGAATGGTGGAGCTCAGCAGTGACTTCAGTACTGAGTTAAAAGGGTGTCCATGAGCCATACTCTCAGGGTTTCTCTACTCTTTTCCAGACCAGTAAGTCTGGTCATTTTTAGTAAATTAGAATTCTGTTCTACGTATTTCTCCAGCCCTGTCTAGGATCCTCTATTGTGATTCCTGTCAGAGCAGTTGGTGGTGGTAGCCAGGTACCATCTAGTTGTGCTGGACTCAGTCTGGTGGAGGCTGTGGTAGTTGTGATTCATTAGTCCCTTGAACTAATCTTTCCCTTGTGTCTTTGGTTTTTTTCATTCTCCCTTTCTCCAAATGGGGTGGGACCAGTGGAGTATCTTAGGTGGCCACTTGTAGGTTTTTAAGGCCCCAGACACTACTTACCAAACAAACAAACAAACAAAAAATAGAACTGCCTCAAAGAGTTTCCAAGGAGCGCCTGGCGGATTTGAACTGCCAACCTCTTGGTTAGCAGCCGTAGCACTTAACGACTATGCCACCAGGGTTTCCTACTTACCAAAGTAGGATGTAAAACATTTTCTTTATAAACAATGTTATACCAATTGAGCTAGATGTCCCCCGAGATCATAGTCCCCATCCCTCAGTCCTGTAATTTGGTCCCTCAGGGTATTTGGATATGTTTATGAAGCTTCCATGATCTTGACTTGGTCATGTTGTGCTGAATTCCTCAGTATTGTTCATTGTCTTACCCTTCACCAAAGTTACCACTTATCTATTGTCTAGTTAGTGTTCCCTCCCCACCCCTCCTCACCATAGGAACCACCAAAGATTGTTTCTTTTTGTGCGTAAGCCCTTTAATTTTTATAACAGTGGTCTCATACAGTATTTGTCCTTTTGTGATCAACTCGTTTCACTCAGCATAATGCTCTCCAGATTCATCCATGTCATGAGATGTTTCGCAGATTCATCATAGTTCTTTATTGTTACATAATATTCCATTCCGTGTATGTACCACAGTTTGTTTATCCATTCATTTGTTGATAGGCACTTAGGCTGTTTCTATCTTTTTGCTATTGTGAATAATGCTGCAGTGAACATGAGTGTGCATCTGTCTATTCATGTGATGGCTCTTATTTCTCTAGGATATATTCCTAGTAGTGGGATTGCTGGATCATATGGTATTTCTATTTCTAGCTTTTTAAAGGAAGAACCATATCGTTTTCCAAAATGGTTGTACCATTTTACATTCTCACCAGCAGTGCATAAGAATCCAAATTCCTGGCAGCTTCTACAACATTTGTTATTTTTTGTTGTTTTGATTTGTGTCAGTAATCTCAGAGTGAGGTGGTAATAGTATCTCATTGCAGTTTGGATTTGCATTTCTCTAATGACTAATGATCCTGAGCATTTCCTCGTGTGTCTTTTAGCAACCTGAAGGTCTTCTTTGGTGAAGTATCTGTTCATATACTTAGCCCATTTTTTATTTGGATAGTCTTTTTCTTGTAGAGGTGTTGGGTTTTCCTATAGATTTCAGAGATTAGATCTTTGTCAGATTTGCATATGCAGAAATTTTTTCCCAGTCTGTAGGTTCTCTTTTTATTCTTTTGGTGAAGTCTTTGGATGAGCGTAGTGATTAATTTTTAGAAGATCCCACTTATCTTGCTTATCTTCTGGTGTTTGTGCATCGTTATGATTTGTATCGTATTTATGCCATGTGTTCGGGCCTCTAGTGTTTGGACTATTATTTTTCTTCTATGATCGTTATAGTTTTTGGTTTTATATTTAGCTCTTTGACCCATTTTGAATTAGCTTTTGTGTATGGTGTGAGGTGTCATTCCTGTTTCATTTTTTTACAGATTGACATCCAGTTTTGCCACTACCATTTATTATAAAGACTGTCTTTTCCCCATTTAATGGAGTTTGGGCTTTTGTCAAAGATCAGGTGTCCGTATGTGGATGGATTTATCTCTGGGTTCTTGATTCTTTTAACGTGACTGCCATTGTACCAGTACCAGGATGTTTTTTTTTTTTTTTTAGTTTTTATTGTGCTTTAAGTGAAAGTTTACAAATCAAGTCTATCTCTCCTATAAAAATTTGTGTACATCTTGCAAAATACTCCTAATTGCTCTCCCCCTAATGAGACAGCCTGCTCCTTCCCTCCACTCTCTCTTTTTGTGTCCATTCTGCTAGCTTATAAACCCCTCTACCTTCCTTTCATCTCCCCTCCAGATAGGAGACACAAACATAGCCTCAAGTGTCTACTTAATCCAAGAAGCTCATTCTTCACCAGCATCTTTTTCTATCCCATTGACCAGTCCAAATCCTCTCTGAAGAGTTGGCTTTGGGAATGGTTCCTGTCCTGGGCTAACAGAAGGTCTGAGGACCATGACCACCAGGGTCCTTCTAATCTCAGTCAGACTATTAAGCCTGGTCTTTTTATGAGGATTTGGGGTCTGCATCCCACTGCTCTCCTGCTCCCTCAGGGGTTCTCTGTTGTGTTCCCTTCAGGGCAGTCATCAGTTGTAGCCGGGCACCATGTAGTTTTTCTGGTCTCAGGCTGATGTAGTATCTGATTTATCTGGCTCTTTCTGTCTCTTGGGCCCATGATTACCTTGTATCCTTGGTGTTCTTCATTTTCCCTTGCTCCAGGTGGGTTGAGACCAATTGATGCATCTTAGATGGCTGCTTGCTAGCGGTTAAGACCCCAGATGCCACTCTCCAAAGTGGCATGCAAAATGTTTTCTTAAAAGATTTTATTATGCCAGTTGACTTGGATGTCCCCTGAAACCATGGTACCCAAACCCTGCCCCTGCTACAGTGGCCTTTGAAGCGTTCAATTTATTCAGGAAACTTCTCTGCTTTTGGTTTAGTCCAGTTGTGCTGACCTCGCCTATATTGTGTGTTGTCTTTCCCTTCACCTAAAGTAGTTCTTATCTACTATCTAATTAGTGAATACACCTCTCCCCCTCCTTCCCTTCCCCCTCTCATAACCATCAAATAATATTTTCTTCTCTGTTTAAATTATTTCTCGAGTTCTTATAGTAGTGGTCTTATACAATATTTGCCCTTTGCAACTGACCAGTTTCACTCAGCATAATATCCTCCACATTCTTCCATGTTATGAAATGTTTCACAGATTCCTCACTGTTCTTTATCAATGCGTAGTATTCCATTGTGTGAGTATACCATGATTTCTTTATCCATTCATGCGCTGATGGGCACCTTGGTTGCTTCCATCTTTTTACTATTGTAAACAGTGCTGCAGTGACCATGGGTGTGCATATATCTGTTCATGTAAAGGCTCTTATTTCTCTAGGATATATTCCAAGGAGTGGGATTGCTGGGTCGTACAGTAGTTCTATTTCTAGCTTTTAAAGGAAGCGCCAAATCTATTTCCAAAGTGGCTGTACCATTTTACATTCCACCAGCAGTGTAAAAGTGTTCTAGTCTCTCCACAACCTCTCCAACATTTATTATTTTGTGCTTTTTGGATTAATGCCAGCCTTGTTGGAATGAGATGGAATCTCATTGTAGTTTTGATTTTCATTTCATGGCTAATGATAGCGAGCATTTCCTCGTGTATCTGTTAGCTACCCGAATGCCTTCTTTAGTGAAGTGTCTATTCATATCTTTTGCCCATTTTTTAATTGGGTTATTTGTCTTTCTGTAGTTGAGTTTTTGCACTATCGTGTAGATGTTAGAGATCAAGCACTGATCGGAAATGTCATAGCTAAAAAATTTTCCTATTCTGTAGGTAATCTTTTTACTCTTTTAATGAAGTCTTTGGATGAACATAGGTGTTTGATTTGTAGAAACTCCCAGTTACCTAGTTTCTCTTTTGGTGTTTGTGCATTGTTAGTAATGTTTTGTATACTGTTTATGCCATGTATTAGGGCTCCTAGCATTGTCTCTATTATTCTTCCATGACCTTTATTGTTTTAGATTTTATATGTAGGTCTTTGATCCATTTTGAGTTCGTTTTTGTGTGTCGTATAAGGTAAGGGTCTTGTTTCATTTTTTTTGCAGATGGATATCCAGTTATGCTAGCACCATTTGTTAAAAAGGCTGTCTTTTCCCCATTTAACTGAACTGGAGCCTTTGTCAAATATCAGCTGCTTATTTGTGGATGGATTTATGTCTGGATTCTCAATTCTGTTCCATTGGTCTATGTATCTGCTGTTGTACCAGTACCAGGCTCTTTTGACTACTGTGGTGGTATAATAAGTTCTGAAATCATGTAGTGTGAGGCCTCCCACTTTGTTCTTTTTAAGTAAATACTCTGTCCTATAGGGTCACTACGAGTTGGAATCAACTCGATAGCACTGGGTTAGGTTTTTTTGGTTTTTACTTATCCCAGGCCTCTTTTCCATCCATGTGAAGTTGGTGATTTGTTTCTCCATCTCATTATAAAATGTCTTTGGAATTTGGATCGGAATTGCATTAAATCTATAGATCGCATTAGGTAAAACAGACGTTTTTACAATGCTACGTCTTCCTATCCAGGAGCGAGGTGTGTTTTTCCACTTATGTAGGTCTCTTTTGGTTTCTTGCAGTAGTGTCTTGTAGTTTTCTTAGTATAAGTCTTCTACATCTCTGGTAAGATTTATTCCTAAGTATTTTATCTTTATCTTCTTGGGAGCTACTGTAAATGGTATTGATTTGGTGATTTCCTCTTTGGCGTTCTTTTTATTGGTGTAGAGAAACCCAATCGATTTTTGTATGTTTATTTGTATCCTGATACTCTGCTGAACTCTTCTATTAGTTTCAGTAGTTTTCTGGAGGATTCCTTAGGGTTTTCTGTGTATAAGATCATGTCATCTGCAAATAGAGATACTTTTACTTCTTTGCCAATCTGGATGCCCTTTATTTCTTTATCTAGCCTAACTGCTCTGGCTAGAAACTCCAGTGCAATGTTGAAGAAGAGTGGTGATAAAAGGCATCCTTGTCTGGTTCTCCATCTCAAGGGGAATACTTTCAGGCTCTCTCCATTTAGGATGATGTTGGCCGTTGGCTTTGTATAAATCCACTTTATCATGTTGAGGAATTTTTCTTCTATTCCTATTTTGCTGAGAGTTTTTTTTTTTATCATGAGTGGGTGTTGAACTTTGTCAAATGCCTTTTCTGCATCAATTGATAAAATCATTTGATTCTTGCATTTTGTTTTGTTTATATGATGGATTACATTAATTATTTTTCTAATGTTGAACAATCCCTATATACCTGGTATGAATCCTACTTGGTCATGGTAAATTACTGAGTTTGGGAGTATTCCGTCCTTTTATATGCTTTGAAATACCTTTAGTAGTCGTGGTGTTAACGCTTCTCTGAAAGTTCGGTAGAACTCTGCAGTGAAACCTTCAGGGCCAAGCTTTTTTTTTGTTGAGAGTTTTTTGATTACCTTTCCAATCTCTTCTTTTGTAATGGGTTTATTTATTTGTTCTACCTCTGTTTGTGTTAGTTTAGGTAGGTAGTGTGTTTCTAGGAATTTATCCATTTCTTCTAGGTTTTCAAATTTGTTAGAGTACAATGTTTCTTAGTAATCTGATATGATTCTTTTAATTTCAGTTGGGCCTGTTGTAATATCCCCCACCTCATTTCTGATTCGGGTTATTTGCTTCCTCTCTGGTTTTTCTTTTGTCAATTTGGCCAGTGGTTTATCAAATTTCGTTGATTTTTTCAAAGAACTAGCTTTTGGTCTTGTTAATTCTTTCAGTTGTTTTTCTGTTTTCTGTGTTATTTAGTTCTGCTCTAATTTTTATTATTTGTTTTCTTCTGGTGCCTGAGGGTTTCTGTTGTTGCTCTCTTTCTGTTCAAGTTGTAGGGATAATTCATTGATTTTGGCCCTTCTTTTTGTATGTGTGCATTTATTGATATAAGTTGACCTCTGAGCACTGCTTTCGCTGTTTCCCAAAGGTTCTGTTAAGAAGTGTTTTCATTCTCATTGGATTCTATGAATTTCTTTATTCCATCCTTAACGTCTTCTATAATGCAGTCTTTTCTGAGGAGGGTATTGTTTATTTCCAAGTTTTTGATTTCTTTTCCCTGCTTTTGCTGTTATTGATTTCTACTTTTGTGGCCTTATGGTCAGAGAAGATGCTTTGTATTATTTCAGTGCTGTGGATTTTGCTAAGGCTTTCTTTATGACGTAACATGTGGTCTGTTCTAGAGAATGTTCCATGTGCACTAGAAAAGAAAGTATACTTGACTCCTGTTGGGTGAAGTGTTCTGTATTTGTCTATGAGGCCAAGTTGGTTGATTGTGGTATTTAGATCTTATGTGTCTTTACTGAGCTTCTTTCTGGATATCCTGTCCTTCACCAAAAGTGGTGTGTTGAAGTCTCCTACTATTATTGTGGAGCTGTCTTTCTCACTTTTCAATGCTGATAGATTTCTTTTATGCATATTGCAGCCTGTCATTGGGTGCATAAATATTTGATATGGTTATATCCTCTTGGTATATTGTCCCTTTAATCATTATATAGTTTCCTTCTTTATCCTTTATGATGGATTTAACTTTAAAGTCTATTTTGTCAGAAATTAATTTTGCCACTCGCACTCTTTTTTAATTGTTGTTTGCTATATATATGTTTTTCCATCCTTTTAGTTTTACTTTGTTCATGTCTCTAAGGTGCCTCTCTTGTAGGCAGCATATAGACGGATCGTGTTTTTTAATCCATTCTGCCACTCTTTCTGTTTATTGGTGCACTTAGTTCATTTATATTCAGCGTAATTATGGATAGGTATTAATTTAGTGCTGTGTTTATTTTTTGTGTGTATTGTTGACAGTTTCTTTTTCTATTTTTTTGTGCTGAGTAGATTAACTTTATGTATTGTCTTTTCCTCATATTGGTTGTTGTTGATTTTGTTTCTGCCAAGTCTCTATTTTATTCTTGTATTTTATTTTGATGTGCAGGATAGTTTGTCTCCTTTGTGGTTACCTTATTTACCCATATTTTTCTAAATTTAAACCTAACTTATTTCTTTGTATCACCTTGTCTTCCTCTCTATATAAAAAAATCTGTGACTGCATTTTTTAGTCCTTCATTGTTTCAAGGTAGTCTTCTTTTACATAATAACATCAGTGTTTCCCTGTTTTGAGCATTTTTTTGTCTTAAGTTATTGTTCCGATTTCCCTGTCTGGGTTGACTTCTGATTGCTCTGCCCAATGTTCTAGTCTTGGGTTGCTAAAACCTGATATTATTGATTTTCTAACCAAAGAACTCCTTTTAGTGTTTTTTGTAGTTTTGGTTTGGTTTTTTACGAATTCCCTAAACTTCTGTTTATCTGGAAATGTTCTAATTTCACCTTCATACTTGAGAGACAGTTTTGCTGGATGTATGATTCGTGGTTGGCAATTTTTTTCCTTCAATTTTTTCTATAAGTCATCCAATTGCCTTCTTGCCTGCACAGTTTTTGCTGAGTAGTGTGAGCTTTTTCTTATTGACTCTCCTTTGTAGGCATGTTTTCGTTTATCCCTAGCTACTCTTAAAATTCTCTCTTTATCTTTGTTTTTTGGCAAGTTTGATTATAATGTGTCTTGGTGACTTCCTTTTAAAATACCTTATGTTGAATTCAATGAGCATCTTCGATAGATAACTTCTCATCTTTCACGATATCAGGGAAGTTTTTTGCCAACAAATCCTCAACAATTCTCTCTGTATTTTCTGTTATCCCTCCCTGTTTTGGTACTCCAATCACTCATAGGTTATTTCTCTTGATGGAGTCCCACGTGATTCTTAGGGTGTCTTTCTTTTTTTTTTTTTTTTAATTCTTTTATCTGGTTTTTCTTTGAATATAATGGTGCTACGTGTTTTCAGTCTTAGTAATTCTGCTTTCCGTTTGCTCAGTTCTGCTCCTCTGGCTTTCTGCTGAGTTCTGTAATTCTATAATTTTCTTGTTAATCTTCTGAATTTCTGATTGCTGTCTGTCTATGGATTTTTCCAGCTTATTCAATTTTTCATTATGTTCCTGAACAACCTTTTTAATTTCTTCAACTGCTTTATCTGTGTGTTCCTTGGCTTGTTCTGTGTATTGCCTGATTTCCTTCCTGATGTCTTGAAGGGCTCTGTATATTAATCTGTTGTATTCTGCCTCCAGTAATTCCAGGAAGGTACTTCCCTCTAGAACATCCCTTGATTCTTTATTCTGAGAAGTTGTTGAGGCAGTTATGATTTGTTTCTTTATGTGACTTGATATTGACTGTCGTCTCTGAGCCATCTATAAGTTATTGTTTTAGTTTATTTTATGTTTGCTTACTGTATGGTAGCTTCTTGCATTGTTTTGTTTTGATACGCCAGAATAGGTTGCTTGAGTGAGCTATCTTGATTATTTTCACCTTTGAGCTCTGACGTCCTGTTGCCATGGGGGTAGAGCTGTTATCAGGTATATCAGTCTTGGAGTCCATTCACTTCTCTTGTATGAATTCAGCTCAGGTGTCCAGGTAGCTGATCATCAAGTGTGTGGTACAGACTCTGTCCTACAGTCTTAGAGGGGCAGGGGTGATTGGTGTAGGTACTGGTATCTGGTTGCAGCAAGGGGTCATGCTCTGAAGAAAGCAAGGGGCAGAGAATCATCCCCCACGTGTCTCTGTGGAAAGCGTGTCCCTCTTCCCTAGAGTATACTGGTGGGTGGGTTCTGCAGACAGACCATGGACACCCAATGTTTTTGGTTGTAAGGACTGGGAGGTACCAGTTATCCTTGGCTCCCTGTCCCGGGTGGCTGGGTGATCTGAGTGGAACCACCAGTCCTTAGGCCCCTCATGTGGGTAGGTGAGCACTCTGTTTAATAGGCAAAGTGGTGTCAAACATCAAACACCCACCTCTCCACCGCACAGCTGAAACAGCTATAGCCTGCCAACAAGGGCCTGTTCTGAAATAGGTCCACACATGTCCATACACAGGGAAATGCTAATCAAAGTCCACGGACCGTTTATGCCTGGACAGGAGCTGCTTTTGTCCTGTGCAGCCCTGGTTCGTGGAGCTGGCAAATTAGCTTTTCCTCCAATTGCCAATGTATCCCTTCTCCAGGGCCTGGAGGATAGCGCTAGGCACTCAACAGGGCCTATCTCAGGCCCAGGGAAATCAACAGCCACTGAAGCCGGCTGGGGCTTGGGGGCCACTGTAAAATACATGCGAGTACTTAGCTTTTGCTGAGAGCACCATTATTCTCTGGTTCCGGAGGTGTGAGTAGGTTGCGTGGGCTTGCTGCTTCTCCATGAGGAAACTGCCGCAAATGCCAGGAGCAGCCCACCACAGCCGCTTCTGGGAATGGTGCCTGAGGGCTCCTGGCAATTCAGATCCAGTACCTCCTCTCTGCTTCTGAACTGTCTCTTCCTCCCCCTGCCCCTCAGTTTGTTTTCTAACCTTGCCTTTGATGTTCAGGGCTCCTAGCTTGTAATAATATATTCGTTTCACTTGTTTTTCTGGGTCTTTCTTGTAAGAGAGCTTGCCGGAAGCATCTGTCTAGTCTGCCATCTTGGCCCCACCTCTCTACCAGGCTGTTTTGGCTACTGTAGGTATATAGTAGGTTTTGAGGTCAGGTTGTGTGAGTCCTTCCACTTTATTCTTTTTCTTCATTTGTCCTTTACTTACCCAGGGACTCTTTCCTTTCCCTATAAAGTTAATGATTAATCTTTCCATTTTGTTAAAGAATGCTGTTGGTACATGAATTGGGATTGCATTTTATTTGTAGATTGCTCTGGGGAGAATGGACATTTTCACAATGTTCAGTCTGCCTTTACGTGAGCATGGTATGTTTTTCTCATTTATGTAGTTCTCTTTTGGTTTCTTGCAGTAGTATTTTGTAGTTTTCTTTGTACAGGTTTTTTATGTTTATGGTTAGATTTATTCCTAAGTATTTTATTTTTTTAAAGGCTATTATTAATGGTATTGCTTTCCCGATTTCCTTTTCACCGTTCTCTTTATTGGTGTATAGGAATCCACCTGATTTTTGTACGTTTATCTTTTATCCTGCTAATCTGCTAAGTATTCCTATTAGTTCTAGTAATTTTCTTGTGTAGTCCTTTTGGATTCTGTATGTATGGTATCATATCTGCAAATAGGGATAGGTTTACTTCTTCCTTACCAATTTGGATGCCCATTATTTCTTTTTCTTGCCTTATTGCTCTAGCCAAGGCTTCCGGCACAATGTTAAATAGGAGTGGTGATAAAGGTCGTCATTGTCTTCTTTTTTTTTTAATCCATATGCGTATTTCTTTGGTCTTATTCAGTTCTTATAGTGACTAAAGCATCTTTCTGTACTTTATGTTCCATTATACCTCTGTTCTAATATAGTACTGTTTTACCAGAAGCTGTGCACTGTTCTACTTAACAAGTCTCAGCCTAGCTCAGACAGAGGCAAATGTAAACATAATCAATGTCATCAACGCGCTTATGCATGCATTTTTCCCTATTTTTCATGGCAGTGTATAAATACTAGACCATTAAGACATAAATAATACTATTTGAAAGTTTAATCTTGTTGATAACGAACCACTCTTGCTTTTCTGTTTTGTTTGATTCTGATTACATACTTTGCAGTAAAAATAATCAGTAGGGGTATGTATTAAGCTCGTACTGATTTTCTCGTGGAAAATTACTATCTCTGGAATCAAAGTCTCAAAACTGTTAACAGCTCTGCATAATTTTGCCATCTTCTTGAGAGATTTCCCAAAACAGTATGAAAGAGTTCAAAAGAAAAACAATTATCCAGAAATCCGATATTTCTTCCAGTAAAGATTGGATCTGAGAAATAATTCCTGAGGTTGGGAGGATGTTCGAGAGGAGAAAGTGGAGTTTCTAACATGAAAGAGAGAAGATCATACTGCTAAATGATATTAAGAATTATTGTTGTTCTTAGCTGCCATCAGGTTGACCCACAACTCATGGTGACCCCATGTACAAAAGGATCAAACCGTTGTGATTATTAAGGTTTTTATTGTCCGATTTCTGGAAGTAGGTCACTGGGCCTCTGTTCCTTGTCTGTCAGTCCAGAAGCTCCACTGAAACCAGTTCATCAGCATAACAATACAGAAGCCTTCACTGTCAGATATGTGGTGGCTGCACTTGTGGTATATCGACTGGCAATTGAACCAGGTCTACTGCATAATAGGCGAGAATTCTACCACTGAACAACCAATGCCCTTGATATCAAGAATTAGAGGGCAGAAAAGGTGAGGAAGCAGAGCAGACAATTCAGTTCAGGCCATACTAATTTTGAAGTCCCTACAGAACATACAGGCGGATGTACTCAGCTCCAAGAGAGAATGGACCTGAAGATACTGTCTTGAGGTTTATCAGTTTGTAGATAAAGTTTCAGGTCGTGGGAATAGTGAGATCGCCCAGATACACTATGTAGGGCTAGGATAGTAGAGCACTAGTATTGGATTCTGAGAAAACATTTTATTTAATAGCTCAATGTAATGGGTATTTCACAGGCCTCGTCTTAACTAGCATCCTAAGTTCATTTGACAGAGTTGATCACTTTCTCCTGGAATGATTTCTTTTCAGGGCTTCTAGGCCATTGCTGTTCCAGAATTTCCTCTGTCTCACAGAAGAATGATCCATCTTCCCAGTCTGTAGGTGCTGAGATGCATTAGAGATCTGCCCTTGGCTCTGTTCTTTCCTCTGTTTACACTTACTACCTGTGATGGATTTAATTATGTCCTCCCAAAAATGTGCGCATCAACTTGGTTGGGCCACGATTCCCAGTGTTCTGTGGTTGTCCTCCATTTTGTGATTGTAATTTTATGTTAAGATGATTAGGGTGGGATTGTAACACCACCCTTACTCAGGTCACCTCCCTGATCCAATGTAATGGTTGTTTCTCTGGGATGTGGCCTGCACCACATTTTATCTCTCAAGAGATAAAAGGAAAGGGAAGCAAGCAGAGAGTTGGGAACCTCATACCACCGAGAAAGCAGACTCAGGAGCAGAGTGCATCCTTTGGACCTGAGGTTCCTGTGCAGAGATGCTCCCAAACCAAGGGAAGACTGATGACAAGGACCTTCCTTCTGAGCCGACAGAGAGAGAAAGCCTTTTTCTGAAGCTGATGCCCTGAATTTGGACTTGTAGCCTACTAAACAGTGAGAGAATAAATTTCTCTTTGTTAAAGCCATCCACTTGTATTTCTGTTACAGCAGCAGTAGATGACTAAGACAGTACCTAAGCAGTTCCATATGGTTCCCTGGTTTTAAACAGCATCTATTCATTTATTCATTCAACAGATATTTATGGAACACCTACTTTGTACCTCAACTACCTGCCTGTCAGTTTGTCATACTGTGGTGGCTTGCGTGTTGCCAGAATGCTGGAAGCTATGCCACTGGTATTTCATATACTAGCAGGGTAGTCCATACCGAACAGGCCTAAGTGGAACTTCCAGACCAAGACAGACCAGGAAGAAAGGTCCAGAAATCCACTTCCAAAAATCAGCTAACAAGAACTCCATGGATCATTGGGGCCATCCTAATAGCCAAATGGCCGTGATATTTTATTTAGGTCTCAGGGCATCTTTGTCTTGTTGCTGTTCTCAGAGGGAATGTTTTCAGCCTCTCTGCATTAAGGACAATACTGGCTGTTTGTTTTGTATAGATACTCTTTATTATGTTGAGGGATTTCCCTTCAATACCTTTTATCAGGAATGGATGTTGGACTTTATTGAATACCTTTTCTGTGTTGATTGAGATGATCATGTGATTCTTTTATTTATGTGGTGGATTACATTGATTGATTTTCTGATGTTAAACCATCTTTGCATACCTGGCATATATCTCATTTGGTCATGGTGTATTATTATTATTATTATTTGATGCTGAATTCTATTGGATAGAATTTTTTGAGAGTTTTTGCATCTATATTCATGATGCCCTTGTGTGGTTTTGGTGTCAAGGTTGTTATGGTGGCTTCATGGAATGAATTGAGAAGTATCCCTTCCTTTTCTATGTTCTGAAATAGTTTGAGTACTACTGGTACAAACTTTCTTTGAATGGTAGAATTCTCCAGTGAAGCCATCTGGGCCAGGGTTTTTTGTTGTTGTTGGAAGTTTTTATTACCTTTCTAATCTTTTCTCCTGTTATAGGCCTATTCAGATTTTCGACCTCAGTGTGTGTTAGTTTAGGTAGGTAGTGTATTTCTAGAAATTCGTCCATTTCCTCTAGGTTCTCAAATTTGTTGGAGTATAGTTTTTCATTGTACTCTGTTATGGTCCTTGTTATTTTAGTTGTCTGTTCTAATGACCTCCATTTCATTTCTTTTTGGGGTTATTTGCATCCTTTCCTGCTTTGTTTTTGTCAGTTTGGCCAGCGGTGTGCAATTTTGTTGAGCCTTAAAAAAAAAAAAAAGGTTCTGTTGATTCTTTCTGTTGTTTTTCTATTCTCTGTTTCATTGATTTCTGCTCTGATCTTTGTTATTTCCTTTCTTCTGGTGGTTGTGGGCTTCTTTTGCTGTTCTCTTTTTTATTTGTCCGAGTTATATAGCTAATGTTTTGATTTTTTCCCTTTCTTCTTTTTTGATATGTGCATCTGTTGCTATAAATTGACCTCTGTGCACTGCCTTTGCTGTGTCCCAAAGGTTTTGGCATCATGTGTTTCCATTCTCATTTGATTCTAGGAGTTTTTTTTTTTTATTCCATCTTTGATTTTTCTTTCCCAGTGGTTTTTAAGCAAGGTGGTAATCAGTTTCCATGTATTTGATTTTTTTTTTCCTTGCTCTTTCTGTTATTAATTTCTACTTTTGTGGTGTTACGATCAGAGAATATGCTTTGTATTGTCTCAGTGCTTTGGATTTTGTTGGCGGGGGGCTTTGTGGCCTAAGATGTGGTCTATTCTGGCTAATGTTCCATGTGCGTTGGAAAAGAATGTGTACTTGGCTGGCTTTGGGTACAGTGTTCTATACATGTCTTTGAGGTCAGGTGGCTGATCGTGGCCTTTAAATCTTCTGTATCTTTGTCGAGTTTCATTCTAGATGTTCCATCCTTTACCGAGAGTGATGTGTTGAAGTCTGCTATTATTACTGCGAAACTGTCAATTTTTCTTTTCAGCGCTGTTAGAGTTTGTTTTATGTGTTTTGGAGCCCTGTCATTGGGTGCATAGATGTTTATTATATAATGGCCCTCTTTGTCTTTTATGGTGGATTTTGTTTTAAAGTCTGTTTTATCTGAGATTAGTATTGCCACTCCTGCTCCTTTTTGGTTGCTGTTTGCTTTATATATTTTTTTTCCATCCTTCGATTTTTAATATATTTATGCCTTTATTTCTAAGGTGTGTCTCTTGTAGACAACGTATAGATGGGTGGTGATTTTTTTTAATCCATTCTGTCACTCTCTGTCTCTTTATGCATGCATTGAAGCCATTTACATTCAGTGTGATTGTTGATAGGTATGAGTTTATTGCTGTCATTTTGTAGTGCTTTTTTTTGGTGGTGCTGACATTTTATTCCTCTTACTCTTCTGTGCTGAATTCCTTTTGTTTTGTGGATTTTTTGCTTCTTTTCTTTTTGTAGATTTTGTGTTTACTGAGACTTTGTTTTTCCTTATATTGATGAGTATGTTTGTCAGCTTTCTTTGTTATTACCTTGAAGTTTACCCCCATGTTTCTAAGTTTAAACCAGCCATTTATTCCTTGATATTGCCTTGATTTCCTCTCCATTTTATAGTTCTATACCTACATCATTTATTCCCTCTTTCATTGTTCTGACAGTGTTGCCATGTACAGATTGACCTCTCTGGTTCCCTGTTGTAAATCTTTTAGTTTTTTTTTTTTTTTTTTGTCCTTGATCATTCATTACCTAGGTTGGTATCTGAGTGATGGTGTTTTGTGTCCTAGATTCAGATTGTTGTCTAACTGTATCCAAACCAACCAAACCCAGTGCTGTCGAGTCGATTCCAACTCATAGCGACCCTATAGGACAGAGTAGAACTGCCCCATAGAGCTTCCAAGGACCGCCTGGTGGATTCGAACTGCTGACCCTTTGGTCGGCAGCCATAGCACTTAACCACTACCCCACCAGGGTTTCCCCTAACTGTATAACTTCCTTTAATAATTCTTATAAGTTTGGTTTGCTTTTTACACATCCCCTTAATTTCTGTTTACCTGGAAATATCTTAATTTGAGCGAGAGTTTTGCAGGCTTTGTTATTCTTTGTTGGCAGTTTTTTTCTTTCAGGGTTTTATGTATGTCATCCCATTTCCTTCTTGCCTGCATGGCTTCTGCCCATTAATCAGAGTTGAGTCTTACTGTTTCCCCTTTGTTTGTGGTTTTTCATATTTCTCCAGCTGCTCTCAGTTTTTTTTTCTTTGTTTTTGGTTTTAGTGAGTGTGATTATGATGTGCTGTGGTGATTTTCTTTTGGTGTCTATCCTATATGGGGTTCATTAAGTTTCTTGGATGGTCAGCTTTTCGTCTTTCATGATATTAGGGAAGCTTTTATCAGCAAATATTCAATTTTGGGGGGGGGGGTTTATCAGCAAGTCTTCAATGAGCCTCTCTGTGTTTTCCGTTTTCTGCTCTTGTTCTGGAACTCCGAACACATGCAGATTTTTGCTTTTGATTATATCCCACATTATTCTCAGGGTTTCTTCATTTTTCTTTATTCTTTTCTCTGATTTTTCTTCAAACAAAATGGTATCTGAGGATGTCTTCTGTCTTGGTAATCCTGTCTCCCATTGTTTCACATTTACTCCTAAAACTTCTGTTGCACTGTACTTCTATGAAATCTTATTTATCTTTTGAATTTCTAATTGTTGCTTTTGTATGATTTCTGTATATTTATTTATTTTGACATTTTTTTCCTGTATTATTTTCCTGAATTCTTTCATTGTTTTGTCTGTGTTTTCTCTGATTCTATCTGTATTTTCCATTATTTTGTCAATTTTTTCCTTATTTTTATCTGCATTTTCCTTTATCTCCTGGAGTGCCCTGAATATTAGAGTTTCAAATTCCCTATCAGGCAATTCCAGTGCCTTTTCTTCCACTGGAAGGTCATCCGGTGTTTTATTTTGGTTGCTTTCTGGAGCCATCCTGTCCTGTTTTTTTAAATATGTTTTGATATTATGTGCTGTCTCCCGGACATTCAGGATTATTTTCTTCATTTATTGGTTGTAAATTTGTTGCATCCTAGTTTTTTGTTAATTTGGTTATGTCTTGGCAGGTGGACTGGGCATGTTTTGTTGCTTGTTCACCTATGGGCACAATACTTCTCACCACCTTCTCCACATGGGCAGGGCTGGTAACTCAGCCATGGTGCAGCAGAGCAGGTCTACCTGGGGTGGATGGGAGGGAATGGGTAGTTTGCAGCATGATCTGGGCCTGACACGGCAGGGCTGGGGGCTGTGCAGGGCAGGGTCTGGGGGAGCGTGCCATTGCTGCTTGGGGACATGGTGCATAGTGAAGATAGGCAGGAGGGAAGGGAGAAGATTTGATGTGTGGAACTAAGTGGATAAGTCAAAAAAGAGAAAGAAGAGAGAAAAACAAAAGCGAAAAAAGAAAAAATGAAGGACAAAAGTAAAAAGGTCACATGGTAGGATTCGGCAGGTGGGTACAGTGCAGACCTGGTGAGGCCAAGTGCCAGTGACTTTCTAGCCAAGCAGTGTGGCTTGGCCTGTCAGGAAGGGGCATGGGTGGTGAACTGAGATAGGTGGTTGGGGGAAGGAAAAGAAGGAGGGAAATGAGAAGAAACCAAAAAATAAAAACCACACAAAAAAATATGGTGGTGGGGTAGCTGGCCATTGGGGTTGGGGTGAAATTGGGGTGGCAGCGAGAGGATATCTTTCTTGCCAGGCAGCACAATATGGCCCATCATGAAGGGATAGAAACAGGACAGGGCCTCGGTGGGAGGAAGAAGGAGAAAGGAAAAAAAAAAATGGCTCTGAGGGAACCAGCTTGTGGGAACAGCACTGGCCCAGGGATGCTGTGTGGCAAAGGCTGTCCAGTTGATTGATATAGCACAGCCTGCCAAGAAAAGGAGGGTAGTGTATGGATCTAGATGGGTAGGAGAAAGGAAAGGAAGGAAGGGAGAAAGAGAGAAGAAACAACAGTAAGAACAAATATAAGAACAAGCAAACAATAAATAAAATGGCGCTGAGGGAGCCAGACAGTGATGGTGGTGCAGATCCGGGGATGCCATGTCCAGTGACTCTCCTACTGAGCATTGTAGCATGGTCTATCGAGAAGGGGGTGGGGCTGTGCACAGGGCTTAGGTAAGAGAAAGGAAAGGAAGGAGAGGAGAGAGAAGAAACAGGAAAAAAAAAAAAAAAAACAGAAAGAACAATGCAAACAAGCCAAAAAATCACAGCCCATGAAGAAGGGGAGAGAATGGCACACAGGGCTAGCTGGCCGGAAGAAAGGAAAGAAGGGAGAGAGAGAGAAACAACAAAAAAAGTAAACAAACAACAACCGACAAACAAAAAGGTGGCACTGAAGAGGCTGGCTGGTGGGGCCAAGGGGGACCCTGGCACCAATGAGCTGGTGTCTCTAAGGCCAAGTGACTATGGCCCATTGAAAAGTGGTGGAGGCCACATACAGGGAAGAAGGATGGGGGGTGGGGAAAGCATGTGTCTGTGGTACTGGGTACTCTGTTTCCTGTTGGAATCTCCTTGGAGTTGCCTTCCCATTCTCCCTGTCTGTGTTCTTTGGTGGCTGTAGTCCAAGATGGCAAATCTGTGCAACATCAGCTGGTAGGGAACCTCCACTCCATAGCTCTTCTCATCCTCTGTTCTCTGTCAGTTCCTTATTCCATTTGATGCTTGATCGAGATCTCTATTCCTTTGATGCTTAGGGTTCCAGGATTGATGTTTGTTTCTGTTTTACTTAGTTTTTCTGGTCTTTGCTGCAGAGGGTCAGCAGGTGCTTCTGTCTGTAGCATTATGTTGGCTCCGTCTCTCTGCCAGCAAATCTTAAATAATCTCTGCGTTCCATTTTCAACTCTGTTCTGGAACTGTGATCGTATGCAAATTTTTGCTCTCTCTTGTGTCCCACCTACTTCTTACATTTTCTCCATTTTTCTTCTTTCTGTTCTCTGACTTTTCCTCAAAGTGGCATCCATTAATTTGTCTTCAGTCTTGCTGATTTTGTCTTCCATTTTTTCAAATTTGCTCCTAAAAAACTCTGTGGAGCTACACTTTTTTGAAATTTTGTTATCTTTGGGATTTCTGGTTGCTGTTTTTGTATGATTTATAATTGTTTATTTATTTTGATGTTTTGTTCTTGTTCTATCTTCCTAAATTCTTTTATTGCTTTTTCTGTATGTTCCTTGATTTTGGCTATTTTTTTCATTGGTTTTGTCTGTATTTTCCATGATTTTGTCTGTTTTTTTCTTGGTTTTATCTGTGTTTTCTTTGATTTCTTTCCTAATCTCTTGAAAAGTTCTAAATACTAGTCTTTTGAATTCCATATCAGATAGTTCCACTTCCTTTTTTCTTTCTGGAAGGTTATCTGATTCTTTCATTTGTTCACCTGCTGGAGTCATCTTGTCCTGCTTTTTTATATGTTGTAATATTATCTGCCATCCTGAGTGTATGTTCATTTGTTTCATTTTTGTTTTCTTTTGATATGTCAGGGTGGTCGGGCCATTATGGTCTGGTGCTTGCTCATCTGTGGGCATGGTAGCTTTCACCACCTTGTCCAGGTGGGCTGGGCAGCAGCAGGCAGAGCAAACCCACTTTGCTGTACCCTGGTTTGGTGAGGTGCATGAGGACAGACTGAGTGGGCAAGGCTGTAAATCTTTACAGAAACAGATTGCCACATCTTTCTTCCACTGCGTGGCTGGTGGGTTTGAACTGCCACCAACCTTTTGGTTAGCTGCCGAGTGCTTTAACCACTGTGCCACAAGGGCTATGCTCCAAGAGGTAGGTGGTTTTTTGTGTCTTTTTGTTCATTTTTTTCCTAACTATTTCCTCTCCTGTAGCTTCAGTAGATCTTCACCTGTGCCCTGGGTACCATAGAATGCTCCCCCTGCCCCTGGCTTAAGGCTCTTTGTTCCTTAACAAGAAAGACGCAGTTAGGGCTTTGTAACTTTCTAGCAATAGCAGCGACAGCTTTTCTCCTTCAGCCTGCATTACCAAGGGAAGCTTTCCCTGATCCCCTGTCCTATGAGTACACAGTGAGGGCTACTGACCAAGTGGGTGCTGACTCCCCTGTGTCTGTGGATTTCAGGGATTCTATACTCTCTCTCTCTAACCCACACTTAAAGGAGCCTGGGTGGCACAACCAGTTTTGCTATTAGCTGCTAATCTAAATTTTGGTGGCTAGAACCCACCCAGCAGCTCCACAGAAGAAAGGCCTGGTGACGTGCTTCTGTAAAGTTTACAGCAAAAGAGAAAAAAAAACCTATCGAGCAGTTCTACTCTGTAACATGTGGAGTCTCCATGAGTCAGAATCAACTCGACAGCAATGGGGATGGGTATGGCCTTTAGCAATTAGTTAAAATTTTTAGCTGAAATCATTTCACCTGCGACTGTGGAAGTGTCATCTTCCTCCCACGTTCTGTTCCAGGTTCGCTAGTACTCACTTCCTGCCTCTCCTTACCAAAACCAAACCAAACCCAGTGCTGTCGAGTCAATTCCGACTCATAGCAACCCTATAGGACAGAGTAGAACTGCCCCACAGAGTTTCCAAGGAGTGCCTGGCGGATTCGAACTGCTGACCCTTTGGTTAGCAGCTGTAGCACTTAACCACTACGCAACCAGGGTTTCCACCTCTCCTTGGAGGTTGCGTTAAGGGAAGATATCAAGCTAGTTGGTTGCCCTGTGGCCTTAGCTCTCTTAACAGTTCAGGAGTGATACTGTCTCCAGTTTTCTGCATCCCAAGTAGAAGCCGGAAGTCCTGGGAGCTTTTACAGCATATGAAGAACATTCTTGAACTTTACCACCATCCCAACTCTACTAAATCAAAAACTGGGGAAAGATTGGAGCCATCAGTCTGTATTTTTAACAGACTTCTTCGGATGATTCTTATTCTGTAATGTAGGACTTAATGCACTTAGGATGCCTGACATATAGTAAGTGTTCAAATATATAATTACTATTACTGAACCATAAAATTTACTATATCCATCAGGCAGATGCAGTATGGAAAATTGCAGAGGAAAAGGTCATTGCCTGTGGTATTTCATGAAGTAAATACATTTCATGAAATACATGAATACATGCGTTGTACCAGTTGAAACCTGGCATTGCATTATAATTTATAAACCATGTTATACATTTTATTTCTCATAAGAAAAGCCACAGCAGCTCAAAGAAGTAATTTCATATCTTTTGGAAATACAAGCTTCACTCTCTCCCCAGTTTCCTGAAATAGATATCTTAGTCACCCGGATACAGTGATTTCAGTTGTTGTGAGGCTTGTCTTTGCGTGGGGGAGAAAAGCACACTAATTTTGTTGATTTTCAAAAGGCCCTTTCTAAAACACTACTTTCATCATGTCCTTCCTCCAGCCTTTCTTCATTGTGTCTAGTGTATAAATTTTTCAGGCTGTGTTTTTAAATCACTTTTTCTCTCTTATACATACACGCACACGCACACAAACTCATTCCATCTTTCCCCCTTCTTCCCTCCCTCATCCTTCCATTCTCAGGGGTGTGCTCTGTGTATCCCCATCAGTGCCTTTGAACATGTGGATCCCTTCATCTGAGTAGCCTTCTTTCTTGCATCTAAATCTGTCTTCTTTTCAAAACCCAACTGAGTCCTCTTCGAGGAATCCTGCTCCTGCCTCACTGATATTTTGTTTCTTTGAACTTCAGTAACTTTTAAATGTACATCAGTCATTTTGGGAAGTATCGAGTGTGTATACCATCTATCTCCTGACTAGTTTAAAATCTCTTAGATTAAAAAAATGCCTTGTTCCATATTTGTTCCATATTTTTCAACACCCCATAGTCAATAATATTCTTTCAAGGTTCTGTCTTGGATAAAGTAGTGAAATTGTTCCTCTGAAGTGATTCTTCAACAAGTTGCCAAAAATATTCTCTACTAGTTTGATTTCTCTTTGGTTAATTGTGTCTTAATATATAAAAAAAAAAAATTATAGGCATGAGTATATCATCTGGAATTAAAGCAGAACATAAAACTGCTTAAAAATAAAAGAATAATTCTGCTTATTTTGTAATACTTACATGAGACAGAATCATTTGGTAGTGATGACAGTGATCTTAATTGTTCTAAGGGATTTCTAGAAAGCAGCACTCAGATGATGGTTGTATTAACTCTTATGATATTTCATCATGTTGTTGTTGTTAGGTGCCGTCGGGTCAGTTCCCACTCATAGCGACCCTATGCGCAATAGAACGAAACTCTACCCGGTCCTTCACCATCCTTACAATCGTTGTTATGCTTGAGCTCATTGTTGCAGCCACAGTGTCAATCCACCTCATTGAGGGTCTTCCTCTTTTCCGCTGACCCTGTACTCTGCCAAGCATGATGTCCTTCTCCAGGGACTGATCACTCCTGACAACATGTCCAAAGTATGTAAGACGCAGTCTCACCATCCTTGCTTCTGAGGAGCACTCTGGTTGTATTCTTCTAAGACAGAGTTGTTCGTTCTTTTGGCAGTCCATGGTATATTTGATATTCTCCGCCAGCACCACAATGCAAAGGCGTCAACTCTTCTTTGGTCTTCCTTATTCATTGTCCAGCTTTCACATGCATATGATGTGATTGAAAATACCACGGCTTGGGTCAGGCGCACCTTAGTCCTGAGGGTGACATCTTTGCTCTTCAACACTTTGAAGAGGTCCTTTGCAGCAGATTTGCCCAATGCAATGCATTGTTTGATTTCTTGACTGCTGCTTCCATGGCTGTTGATTGTGGATCCAAGTGAAATGAAATCCTTGACAACTTCAATCTTTTCTCCGTTTATCATGATGTTGCTTATTGGTCCAGTTGTGAGAATTTTTGTTTTCTTTATGTTGAGGTGCAGTCCATACTGAAGGCTGTGGTCTTTGATCTTCATTAGTAAGTGCTTTAAGTTCTTTTTACTTTCAGCAAGCAAGGTTGTGTCATCTGCATTACGCAGGTTGTTAATGAGTCCTCCTCCAATCTTGATGCCCCGTTCCTCTTCATATAGTCCAGCTTCTTGTATTACTTGTTCAGCATACAGATTAAATAGGTATGGTGAAAGAATACAACCCTAACGCACACCTTTCCTGACTTTAAACCAATCAGTATCCCCTTGTTTTGTCCGAACAACTGCCTCTTGGTCTATGTAAAGCTTCCTCATGAGCACAATTAAGTCTTCTGGAATTCCCATTCTTCACAGTGTTATCCATAGTTTGTTATGATCCACACAGTCAAATGCCTTTGCATAATCAATAAAGCACAGGTAAACACCCTTCTGGTATTTCTCTTCTTTCAGCCAGGGTCCATCTGACATCAGCAATGATATCCCTGGTTCTACATCCTCTTCTGAAACCGGCCTGAATTTCTGGCAGTTCCCTGTCGATATACTGCTGCAGCCATTTTTGAATGATCAGCAGAATTTTGCTTGCATGTGATATTAATGATATTGTTCTATAATTTCCACATTCAGTTGGATCACCTTTCTCGGGAATAGGCATAAATATGGATCTCTTCCAATCAGTTAGCCAGGAAGCTGTCTTCCATATTTCTTCGCATAAACGAGCGAGCACCTCCAGTGCTGCATCTGTTTGTTGAAACATCTCAATTGATATTCCATCAATTCCTGGAGCCTTGTTTTTCGCCAATGCCTTCAGAGCAGCTTGGACTTCTTCCTTTAGTACCATCGGTTCCTGATAATATGCCACCTCTTGAAATAGTTGAATATCGACTAATTCTTTTTGGTATAATGACTCTGTGTATTCCTTTACACACACTCCATCCATGTCATTAAGGTCAACTCTACTTTGAGGAGGCAGCTCTTCCCCAGTCATCTTTTGAGTGCCTTCCAACCTAGGGGGCTCATCTTCCAGCACTATATCAGACAATGTTCCCCTGCTATTTGTGAGGTTTTCACTGGCTAATGCTTTTCAGAAGTAGACTGCCGGGTCCTTCTTCCTAGCCTGTCTTAGTCTGGAAGCTCAGCTGAAACCTGTCTTCCATGGGTGACCCTGCTGGTATCTGAATACCGGTGACATAGCTTCCAGCATCACAGCGACACACAAGCCCCCACATTACAACAAACTGACAGACACATGGGGGTATCTCATCATAGTTATTGTTTATTCAGAGCTTTCTAGGCAACAAGCACTGGGCCAAGTATCATAGTTTATATGCATTATCTTATTCAGTCATCACAACCTTTTGTGATTGGTATTGTTCCCATATTACCAGTGAGGAAAATAAAGCACAGAGATGGTATCTTTTAAGTTGGAACTTTTATTAGGGATATTTCTAGTATTGAAGCTTGTTCTTAAAAATTTCATAAATGGTGCTCAATGCACAGTTATGCTATATTATAATTGTTCCCTCACCATCTCATTAGCTGCTAATGGACATAATACCTACTAATGTACTTAAAGTAAACTGTGTGCTTTAGGGATAGATGACTGCCTCTGAAAAACCCAGAGCTCTATCTTAGTGGGACCAGTAAATCTAGCCCACTCTGAAAAGGGCAATAAATGATGTCCATTGCTTATAGGGGGCTTTCCACTTTTATTACCATCTTTTACCTTTTATTACCACCTTTTATTGTCCTCATCTCCTATTTATTCTCTATACATGTTATTTCGCACATAGACACATTGTCCAATTAGTATTTAATCCAGGGAGAGAGGAATTTAGGTGTTCTCCTTCCAAGATGTGAACCGGGGCTTACCTGGATACAATCTAACCCTGTGGACGGAAGCCTAATTTTGGGGAACAAAGGCTGGTGATCCCCCACGTGTCTGTTAGTTTGTTGTACTGTGGGGGCTTGCATGTTGCTGTGATGCTAGAAGCTATGCCACTGGTATTCAAGTACTAGCAGGGTCACCCATGGCAGACAGGTTTCAGCTGAGCCTCCAGACTAAGACAGACTGGGAAGAAGGAACTGGTGGTCTACTTCTGAAAAGATTTAGCCAGTGAAAACCTTACGAATAGCAGTGGAATATTGTTTGATATACTGCCAGAAGCCGAGGCCCTCAGGTTGGAAGGCACTCAAAAGACAGCTGGGGAAGAGCTGCCTCCTCAAAGTAAAGTCAAACTTAATGAAGTGGATGGAGTCAAGCTTTTGAAACCTTCATTTTCTACTGTGGTATGACTCAAAATAAGGAGAAACAGGTGCAAACATCCATTAATTATTAGAACATGGGATGTATGAAATATGAATCTAGGAAAATTGCAAATCGTCAAAAATGAAATGTGTAAACAGTGGTATCTTAGGCATTAGTGAGATGAAAAGGACAGGTATTGGCCATTTTGAATCAGACAACCATATGGTTTACTATGCTGGGGACAACTTAAGAGGAATGGCATTTCATTCATCATCAAAAAGAACATTGTCCTGAAGTAAAATGCTGTCAGTGATAGCATAATATCCATATGCCTACAAGGAAGAGCAGCTGATATGACTGTTATTCGAATTTACTCATCAACCACTAATGCCAAGAATGAAGAAACTGAAGATTTTTTACCAACTTCTACAGTCTGAAATTGATCAAACATGCAATCAGGATGCATTGATAAATACTGTAGATTGGAATGCAAAAGTTGGAAACAAAGAAGAAGGATCAGTGGTTGGAAAATATGGCTTTGGTGATAGAAACGATGCCGGAGATCATATGATAGAACTTTGCAAGTCCAACAACTTCTTCATTGCAAATACCTTTTTTCACCAACATAAATAGCGACTATACACTACAACATCACCAGATGGAAATCAAAGGAGTCAAATCAACTACATCTGTGGAAAGATACAGTGGACAATCTCAGTATCATCAGTCAGAACAAGGCCAGGGGCCAACTGCAGAACAGACCATCGGTTCCTCATATGCAAGTTCAAGTTGAAACTAAAGAGAATTAGAACAAGTCAACGAGAGCTAAAGTACAACCTTGAGTATATCACACCTGAATTTGGAGACCATCTCAAGAATAGATTTGACACATTGAACACTAATGAATGAAGACCAGACGAATTGTGGAATGACATCAAGGACATCATACATGAAGAAAGCAAGAGGTCATTAGACAGGAAAGAAAAAGACCAAAGTGGGTGTCAGAAGAGACTCTGAAACTTGTTTTTGAAAGTTGAATAGCTAAAGGGAAAGCAAGAAATAATGAAGTAAAAGAGTTGGAACAGAAGATTTCAAAGGATGGCTTGAGAAGAAAAAATAAAATGTTATAACGACATGTGCAAAGAGCTGAAGATGGAAAACCAAAAAGTAAGAACACGCTTGGCATTCCTCAAGCTGAAAGAACTGAAGAAGAAATTTAAGCCTCAAGTTGCAAATTGAAGGATTCTATGGGGAAGATATTAAACGACTCAGGAAGCATCAAAAGACAATAGAAGGAATACACAGAGTCACTATATCAAAAAGAATTGGTCGACATTCAGCCATTTCAGGAGGTAGCATATGAGCAGGAACCAATGGTACTAAAGGAAGAAGTCCAGGCTGCACTGAAGGCATTGGCAAAAAAAAAAAAAAAAGTCTCCAGGAATTGACAGAATACCAATTGAGATGTTTCAGCAAACGGATGCAGTGCTAGGAGTATTCACTCATCTACACCAAGCAATTTGAAAGACAGCTACCTGGCCGGTCAACTGGAAGAGATCTGCATTTATGCCTATTCCCAGGAAAGGTGATCCCACCGAATGTGGAAATTATCAAACAATATCCTTATTATCACACGCAGGTAAAATTTTGCTGAAGGTCATTTAAAAGCAGTTGCAGAAGTATATCAAAAGGGAACTGTCAGACATTCAAGCCAGATTCAGAAGTGGGCACGGAACCAGGGATATTATTGCTGATGTCAGATGGATCCTGGCTGAAAGCAGAGAATACCAGAAAGATGTTTACCTGTGTTTTATTGACTATGCAAAGGCATTTGACTGTGTGAATTGTAACCAATTGTGGATAACGTGAAGAATGGGAGTTCCAGAGCACTTAATTGTGCTCATGAGGACCCTGTACATATATCAGGAGGCAGTTGTTCGAACAGAACACGGGGATACTGTGTGGTTTAAAGTCAGCAAAGGTGTGTGTCAGGGTTGTATCCTTTCACCATACTTATTCAGTTTGTATGCTGAGCAGATAATCAGAAAAGCTGGACTATATGAAGAAAAATGGGGTATCAGGATTGGAGGAAGACTTATTAACAACCTGCGTTATGCAGATGACACAGTCTTACTAGCTGAAAGTGAAGAAGACTTGGAGCACTCACTGATGAAGGTCAGTATGGATTACACCTCAACATAAAGAAAACAAAAATTCTCACAACTGGACCAATAAGCAACATGATGATAATCAGGGAAAAGATTGAAGTTGTCAGGGATTTCATTTTACTTGGCTCCATAATCAACACCCATGGAAGCAGCAGCCAAGAAGTCAAAAGACGCACTGCATTGGACTAATCTCTTGCAAAAGACATCTTTAAAGTGTTGAAAAACAGAGATGTCACCATGAAGACTAAGGTGCACAAGACCCAAGCTATGGTGTTTTTAGTCGCCGCCTATGAATATGAAAGCTGGATGATGAATAAAGAAGACCAAAGAAGAATTAATACCTTTGAATTGTGATGTTGGAGAAGAATATTGAATATAGCATGGACTGCCAAAATAACGAACAAATCTTCCTTGAAAGAAGTACAGCCAGAATGCTCCTTAGAAGCAAGGATGGTGAGACTACATCTCACATACTTTGGACAAATTGTCAGAAGGGATCAGTCCCTGGAGTACGACATCATGCTTGGTAAAGTAGACGGTCAGCCAAAAAGAGGAAGACCCTCAATGAGATGGATTGACACAGTGACTGCAAAAATGGGTTTAGCATAACAACGATCTTAAGGATGGCGCAGGACCAGGCAGTGTTTCGTTCTCTTGTACATAGGGTCGTTATGAGTCAGAACCAACTGGATGATGCCTAACAACAACAGGCTGATGATGATATGTACTGTTCTACTCATCTCTGTCTTGTTTATTGTGTGAGTAATAAATACCTGTTGATCATACCATTAGAAGTGTCTGGTCTGTGCTCTGCTCAATATGGCCCTTCGCTAAGAACTTGTAAATATAGGGACATTACAAATGCTATTCTAAATTTTAGAAGCAATATGATTTATTCTTTTTCTAATGGTTCCTCTAGCAGCTAGTCATTTTCAATAGGAGATTTGGAAACACAGGGTATTTTGTTGTTGTTGTTGTTGAGAATATACAGAGCAGAACATACACCAATTCAACAATTTCTTCGAGTACTATTCAGTGATGTTGATTACATTCCTCAAGTTGTGTAACCATTCACATCCTCCTTTTCCAAATTATTCCTCCGCCGTTAATATAAACTGCCTTCTAAGTTTCCTATCCCAACTTTCGAGTTTTTATTGTCAATTTGATCCCATCTAGATAATTTTGAAAAAAGCACAATGCTCAAGACAGACATTCTTTACTACATAGTTACACTATTGTTTAGTTTTAAGAAGACTTCAGGGGATATTTTTCATTTAAGTTTTAAAGATTATCCCAGGGCAATAATTTAGGGCTTCATCTAGCCTCAATGGCTCCAGAAAATCTGGATTCAACATTGGGTATTTTGATTGTCACAATAACTGAAGTGGGAGTACTATTGCCATTTAGTGGGCAGAAACCAGAAGTGTTAAATGTCCCATAGGGCACCTGTCAGTCTCGTGCAATAAAGGATTGTCTCACCCAAAAGGCCAAGAGCACGCCTGCCCAGAAACACTGTATAATCATCTATAAGCAAATGTCATCTAAATTAAGATACCTAGGATTGGGACAATTGTGGGCTAATCTACTGGTCATTTATGTAGGGATTACTAGTTGAAGTGAGAGAAACAGCTGACATCACCAAATGAAACACTTTTTAGAGAGGTAAAAAAGAGCAAGGATAGATATAAGCTATAAGAAGATCTCTTCTTGAAACACGGGAGCAGGAAGGAGTAGTCAGTGAAGAAGACAAGGAAGAAACGATTGGACATTTCAGAGACAAAGAAGAGAGCTTAGAAGCTGAAACATCACATTAACAATTTTTTGTACTTTCAAAGTATCGGCTGTAATACCCCTTTCTTTAAAAATTGATCTTTTCCGGAAGGCAGGGCCGATGTGGCAGAATAGACAGACGCTTCCCGCAAGCCTTCTTACAACAAAGATCCGAAAAAGCAAGTTAACCAAGTCTATTTATGACAAGCTAGGAGTCCTTAATATCAAAGCCAAGGTTACAAACCAAACTCAGAGGCAGAGGGAGGAAGAGACGGTTCAGAAGTGGAGAGGAGTTACTGGATCTGAATCGCTAGGAGCCCTCAGGCACCGTTCCCGGGAGCGGCTGTGGTGAGCTGGTAATAGCATTCAGCAGCAGTTTCCTCATGGAGAAGCAGCCAGCCACACAGCCTACTCACACCTCCAGAACCAGAGAAGAACGATGCTCTCAGCAAAAGCTAAGTATTTCTGTATATTTTACCACACCCCCCACCCCCAAGCCAACTTCAGTGGCTGTTGATTTCTCTGGGCCTGAGATAGGCCCTTTCGAGTGCCTAGAGCCATTCTCCAGGCCCTGGAGAAGGAATAGATTCACAATTCGGAGAAAAGATAATTTGCAGCTTCACTAACCGGGGGAGCTCAGTACAGAAGTGGCTCCTGTCCAGCCATAAATGGTCCGTGGACATCGAGTACCTTTCCCCTATGCATGGACCTGTGTGGGCCTATTTCAGGAGAATAGGCCCTGGTTTGCAGACTACAACTCTTTCAGGTGTGCAGTGGAGAGGTGGGTGTTTGATGTTTGACACCACTTTGCCTATTAAACAGGGTCCTCACCTACCCACATCAGGGGCCTAAGGACTGGTAGCTCCACTCAGGTCACCCACCCACCTGCAACAGGGATCCAAGGATAACTGGTACCTCCCAGTCCTTACAACCAAAAACATTGGGTGTCCATGGTCCATCTGCAGAGCCCACCCACCAGTATACTCTAGGGAAGAGGGACACGCTTCCCACAGAAACACTTTGGGGACAATTCTCTGCCCCCTGCCTTGTTCAGAGCATGACCCCTTCCCTGCAACCAGATACCGGTACCTACACCAATCACCCCTGCCCCTCTAAGACTGTAGGACAGAGCCTGTACTACACACTTGATGATCAGCTACCTGGACACCTGAGCTGAATTCATACAAGAGAAGTGAATGGACTCCAAGACTGACATACCTGATAACAGCTCTACCCCCATGGCAACAGGACGTCAGAGCTCAAAGGCAAAAATAATCAAGCTAGCTCACTCAAGAAACCTATTTTGGCCTATTCAAATGAAACAAAGCAAGAAGCTACGATACAGTAAGCAAACATAAAATAAGCTAATACAATAACTTATAGGTGACTCAGAGACAACAGTAAATATCAAGTCACATAAAGAAAATAGACCATAATCACCTCAACAACTTCTCAAAATAAAGAATCAAAGGATGTTCTAGAGGAAAGTACTTTCCTGGAATTACGGGAAGCCGAATACAGAAGATTAATATACAGAACGCTTCAATACATCAGGAAGGAAATCAGGCAATACACAGAACAAGCCAAGGAATGCACAGATAAAGCAGTTAAGAACTTAAAAAGGTTACTCAGGAACATAATGAAAAATTGAATAAGCTGGAAAAATCCATAGACAGACAGCAATCAGAAATTCAGAAGATTAACAGTAAAATTACAGAATTAGAAAACTGAGTAGAAAGTCAGAGGAGCAGAATTGAGCAAGTGGAAGGTGAAATTGATGAACTTAAAGATAAAGCACTTGGCACCACTATATTCAAAGAAAAATCAGATAAAAGAATTAAAAAAAAAAGGAAAGAAACCCTAAGGATCATGTGGAACTCCATCAAGAGAAATAACCTACAAGTGATTGGAGTTCCAGAACAGGGAGGGATAACAGAAAATACAGAGAATTGTTGAAGATTTGTTGGCAGAAAACTTCCCTGCTATAGTGAAATATGAGAAGATAACTATCCAAGATGCTCCACGAACTCCACATAAGGTATATTTTGAAAGAATGTCACCAAGACATACTATAATCAAACTTGCCAAAACCAAAGGTGAAGAGAGAATTTTAAGAGCAGCTAGGGATAAACAAAAAGTCACCTACGAAGGAGAGTCAATAAGAATAAACTCAGACTACTTGGGAAAAACAATGCAGGCAAGAAGGCAACAGGATGACTTATATAAAGCACTGAGGGAAAAAATTGCCAGCCACGAATCATATATCCAGCAAAACTTTCTCTCGGATATGAAGGTGAAATGAGGACTTTTCCAGATAAACAGAAGTTTAGGGAATTCGTAAAAACCAAACCAAAACTATGAGAAATACGAAAGGGAGTTCTTTGTTTAGAAAATCAGCAGTATCAGGTATCAACCCAAGACTAGAACACTAGGAAGAGCAATCAGATGTCAGCCCCAAAAAAAAAAACAGGGAAATTGCAAAAATAAATCAAGACATAAAAACTCTCAAAACAGGGAAACAGCTATGTTACTATGTAAAAGAAGACAACGTTAAAACAATAAAGAGGGACTAAGAAATGTAGTCATAGACCTTTCAAACAGAGAGGAAGACAAGGCGATACAAAGAAATGAAAGTGTCAGACCAAAAAACCAAACCCAGTGCTATTCGAATCAATTCCAACTCACAGCAACCCTATAGGACAGAGTAGAACCACCCCATAAAGTTTCCAAGTAACGCCTGTCAGATTCGAACTGCCAGTCCTTTGGTTAGCAGCCGTAGCACTTAACCACTATGCCACCAGAGTTTACAAATAAAAGTTAGGTTGAAATTTAGAAAAATAGGGGCATATAATAAGGTAAGCACAAAGGAGACAAACTCTCCTACACATCAAAATAAAACGCAAGAAAAAAATAGACTCAGCAGAAACAAACTCAACAACAAATATGAGGAAAAGACAATATATAAAGCTAATCTACTCAGAACAAAAAATTAAGTGGGAACAGGAAACTGTCAGCAACACACAAAAAGGACTTCAAAGTGATAGCACTAAATTCATACCTATCCATAATTACGCTGAATGTAAATGGACTAAATGCACCAATAGACAGAGAGTAGCAGAGTGGATTAAAAAACATGATCCGTCTATATGCTGCCTACAAGAGACACACCTTAGACTTAGAGACATGAACAAACTAAAACTCAAAAATTAGAAAAGAATATATCAAGCAAACAACAATCAAAAAAGAGCAGGAGTGGCAATATTAATTTCTGACAAAATAGACATTAAATTTAAATCCATCATAAAGGATAAAGGACACTAATGATTAAAAGGACAGTATACCAGGAGAATATAACCATATTAAATATTTATGCACGCAATAACCAGGCCCCAAAATACATAAAAGAAATTCTGTCAGCATTGAAAAGTGAGATAGACAGCTCCACAGTAATAGTAGGAGACTTCAACACACCACTTTCGGTGAAGGAGAGGACATCCAGAAAGAAGCTCAATAAAAACAAGGAAAATCTAAATGCCACAATCAACCAACTTGACCTCATAGGTATATAAGAACACTCCACCCTACAGCAACCATGTATACTTTCTTTTCTAGTGCATATGGACCACTCTCTAGAAAAAAAAAAAAAAGAGACCACATATTAGGTCAGAAAGCAAGCCTTAGCAGAATCCAAAACATTAAAATAATACAAAGTGTTTTCTCTGACCATAAGGCCATAAAAGTAGAAATCAGTAACAGCAAAGCAGGGAAAAGAAATCAAATACTTGGAAAATGAACAATACCCTTCTCAGAAAAGATTGGATTATAGAAGATATTAAGAATGGAGTAAAGAAATTCATAGAATCCAATGAGAATGAAAACACTTCTTATCAGAACCTTTGGGACACAGCGAAAGCAGTGCTCAGAGGTCAATTTATACCAATAAACACACACATACAAAAAGAAGAAAGGGCGAAAATCAGAGAATTATCCCTACAACTTGAACAAATAGAAAGAGAGCAACAAAAGAAACCCACAGGCACCAGAAGAAAACAAATAATAAAAATTAGAGCTGAACTAAATAAAATAGAAAAAAGAAAAACAATTGAAAGAATTAACAAGACAAAAAGCTAGTTCTCTGAAAAAATCAACAAAACTGATAAACTATTGGTCAAACTGACAAAAGAAAAACAGGAGAGGAAGCAAATAACCCGAGTAAGAAATGAGATGGGCAATATTATAATGGACCCCACTGAAATTAAAAGAACCATATCAGATTACTATGAAAATTGTACTCTAACAAATTTGAAAACCTCAGAGAAATAGATGAATTCGTAGAAACACACTACGTGCCTAAACTAACACAAACAAAGGTAGAACAACTCAACAGACCCATAACAAAAGAAGAGATTGAAAAGGTAGTCAAAAAACTCCCAACAAAGAAAAGCCCTGGCCCGGATGGCTTCACTGCAGAGTTCAAACTAAACTTTCAGAGAAGAGTTAACACCACTACTAGTAAAGGTATTTCAGAGTATAGAAAAGGACGGAATACTCCCAAACTCATTCTGTGAAGCCAGCATATCCCTGATACCAAAACCAGATAAAGACACCACAAAAAAGAGAAAATTATAGACCTATAAATTTAGATGCAAAGTCCTCAACAAAATTCTAGCCAACAGAATCCAACAGCATATCCAAAAAAAAATTTATCATGACCAAGCAGGATTCATACCAGGTATGTAGGGATGGTTCAACATTAGAAAAACAATTAATGTAATCCATCATATAAATAAAACAACAGACAAGAATACCATGATTTTATCAATTGATGCAGAAAAGGCATTTGACAAAGTTCAACACCCATTCATGATAAAAACTCTCAGCAAAGTAGGAATAGAAGGAAAATTCCTCAGCATAATAAAGAATATTTATATAAAGCCCACAGCCCATATCATCCTAAATGGAGAGAGCATTAAAGCATTCCCCTTGAGATCGGGAACCAGACAACGATGCTGTTTATCAGCACTCTTATTCAACATTGTGCTGGAGGTTCTAGCCAGAGCAATTAGGCTAGATAAAGAAATAAAGGGCATGCAGATTGGCAAGGAAGAAGAAGAAGTATACCTATTTGCAGATGACATGATCTTATATACAGAAAACCCTAAGGAACCCTTAAGAATACAATTGAAACTAATAAAAGAGCTCAGCAGAGCCTCAGGATATAAAATAAACTTATAAAAATCAGTTGGATTCCTCTACACAAACAAAAAGAACATCGAAGAGGAAATCACCAAATCAATACCATTTACAGTAGCCCCCACGGAGATAGAATACTTTGGAGTAAATTTTACCGGAGCTGTAAAAGACTTATACAAAGAAAACTACAAAACACTTCTGCAGGAAACCAAAAGAGACCTTCATCAGTGGAAAAACATACCTTGCTCATGGATTGGAAGACTTAACATTGTAAAAATGTCTATTCTAGCAAATGTGAGCTATAGATTTAATGCCATTTTGATCCAAATGCCAACGACATTTTTTAATGAGATGGAGAAACAAATCACCAACTTCATGTGGAAGGGAAAGAGGCCCTGGGTAAGTAAAGCATTACTGAAAAAGAAGAACGAAGTGGGAGGCCTCACTCTACCTAATTTTAGAACGTATTATACCGCCACAGTAGTCAAAACAGCCTGGGCTTTTTAACAAATGATGCTGGCATATCTTGATATCCATCTGCAAAAAAATGAAACAAGACCCCTACCTCTCACCATGGACAAAAACGAACTCAAAATGGATCAAAGACTTAAATACAAATCTAAAATGATAAAGATCATGGAAGAAAAAATTGGGACAACATTAGGAGCCCTAATACATGGCATAAACTGTATACAAAACATTTCCACCAATGCAAAAGAAAAAGTAGATAACTGGGAGCTCCTAAAAACCAAACACCCGTGCTCATCCAAAGACTTCACCAAAAGAGTAGAAAGATTACTTACAGAATGGGAAAAAGTTTTTAGCTATGATATTTCTGATCAGCACCTGATCTCTAAAATCTACATGATAGTGCAAAAACTCAACTACAAACAGACAAATAACCCAATTAAAAAATGGGCAAAAGATATGAACAGGCACTTCACTAAAGAAGATATTCAGGTAGGTAACAGATACATGAGGAAATGCTCAAGATCATTAGCCATTAGAGAAATGCTAATCAAAACTACAGTGAGATTCCATCTCACTCCAACAAGGCTGGCATTAATCTAAAAAACAGGAAATAATAAATATTGGAGATGTGGAGAGACTGGAACACTTATACACTTTTGGTGGGAATGTAAAATGGTACAACCACTTTCGAAATCAATTTGGCGCTTCCTTTAAAAGCTAGAAATAGAACTTCCCTACGATCCAGCAATCCCACTCCTTGGAATATATCCTAGAGAAATAAGAGCCTTTACACGAACAGATATATGCACACCCATATTCATTGCAGCACTGTTTGGAATAGCAAAAAGATGGAAGCAACCAAGGTAGCCATCAGTGGATAAATGGATTAATAAATCATGGCATATTCACACAATGGAATACTACGCATCGATAAAGAACAGTGATGAATCTGTGAAACATTTCATAACATGGAGGAATGTGGAAGGCATTATGGTGAGTGAAATTAGTCTGTTGCAAAAGGACAAATATTGTATAAGACCACTATTATAAGAACTCGAGAAATAGTTTAACCAGAGAAGGAAATATTCTTTGATGGTTATGAGAGGGGGGAAGGGAGGAAGCGAGGGAGAGTGTTAGTCACTAATTAGATAGTAGATAAGAACTACTTTAGGTGAAGGGAAAGACAACACATAATACAGGTGTGGTCAGCACAACTGGGCTAAACCAAAAGCAAAGAAGTTTCCTGAATAAGCTGAATGCTTCAAAGGCCAGCATAGGAGGGGTGGGGGTTTGCGGGCCATGCTTTCGGGGGGCATCTAAGTCAATTGGCATAATAAAATCTTTTAAGAGAACATTCTTCATCTCACTTTGGAAAGCAGCGTCTGGGGTCTTGAACGCTAGCAAGCGGCTGTCTAAGATGCATCAATTGGTCTCAACCCACCTGGACCAAAGGAGAATGAAGAACACCAAGGTCACAAGGTAATTATGAGCCCAAGAGATAGAAAGGACCACATAAAGCAGAGACTACATTAGCTTAGCTTGAGACCAGAAGAACGATATGGTGCCTGGCTATAACCAATGACTGCTCTGACAGGGAACACAACAGAGAACCCCTGAGGGAGCAGGAGAGCAGTGGGATCCAGACCCCAAATTCTCGTAAAAAGACCAGACTTAATGGCCTGACTGAGACTGGAAGGACCCCAGTGGTCATGGCCCCCAGAACTTCTTTTAGCCCAGGACAGGAACCATTCTAAAGCCAACTCTTCAGAGAGGGATTGGACTGCACAATGGGATAGAAAAAGATGCTGGTGAAGAATGAGCTTCTTAGATCAAGTAGACACTTGAGACTATGTTGGCATCTCCTATTTGGAGGCCAGATGAGAGGGCAGAGGGGTTGGAAGCTGGCGTGTTGGGTACGAAAAGAGAGAGTGGAGGGAAGGAGCAGGCTGTCTCATTAGGGGGAAAGCAATTAGGAATATATAGCAAGGTGCATATAAATTTTTGTGTGAGAGACTGACTTGATTTGTAAACTTTCACTTAAAGCACAATAAAAATTTTAAAAAATTTTATCTCATTTTGGTCAAGTGGAAAAGATGAGGGTTTCATTCTGTCATACTATTATCTGTTTTTAAAATTCAAAAAGATACAGATGAAATTAATTCTCCTAGATCTTAAATTGATAGATTGTCCTTCATAGTTCTATGACTAATTCTAAATTTTAAAGACTTACTTTTTAAACCGGATTGTATATGTAATTTCTCAAAATGGATCATTACTTTTTTTCTTTGCTTACTCTTTCAAGCCTCTGTGCTCTTGCATAGAGAAGATTTTCCTACTTTGGGGGCCTTTCGCCTTTTGTTTAAACCTGATTGATTCTGTTTGTCCCCAGTCTTGGCGAGGAACTGTAGTATGTCCAAGAAAATGCTGATGTTTAAAAGGATTTATTTGTAGTTTACCTTGAATCAATGTAATTAGAAAGGTAGTTTTATAATTCTAGGTTATAATTTTGGTCAAATAAGTAGGGTATAAACACTGTTAATAGGAATGGCTCTTAAATTGCTGCACGAAATAATAGGTGTGGAATACATGATGTTTCAGGAAATAGTGCTGGATTAAAATTCCTTAGTGGTTTTCCTTCATTCACTTTGTACATGTAGTTTTTAAGCATCTTAAGCTGTTTTTCTGTTTTGATAGCTTGTATGTCGTTAAATGTGTCTATTTATTTTTACATTTTTATTCATAATATAATTTGCCTGGCAAATTATAGTCAGTCCCTTTTCCACCCAGGTATTTTAACAGGTCCCAAAATACCCTCATAGCTACTTAGAACCATAAAACAATCTCATTATAAAATAAATTTAAAGGATTCTGCATTATATTGTCTCTCTTGCAAGATAAATAACTACATATAAAAAATAGTACTAAAAAAGTTGTTAATTCTGTTTCCCAAAACCTTCAGGATAAAACAATTCTATCTTAATGCTGTTAAGAGTATATTGAGGTTAAAAAAAAAAAAAAACTGTATTGAGGATTTTTTATGGGACAAGACTCTGTTGTATGAGATATGAAAAGGACAGTTAGAATGAAATTATATTTATAGGGAAAATTCTTTATTAAATAGCATTTTTGAATTGCATTCCTTTTATTGTTCTCTATAATGATCTCACCACATTTTACTTAGATGGTTGCTTTCCTCCCTCCCTCCCTCCCTCCCTCCAGCTCTTGTCCTTAAGAAAGCATGCTTTTCCTGACTCCCTCTTGTCTTGTCATTTTCCATGGAAGTTTGTGTGACTTTCCCATCTCAGTTAACCCTGCAGATGGTAACGTTATTATTTAGGTTGTATCTTCTCTTCCAGATGAGATATTATGCACAATCCTCATGTTTGAACTTGAGTAAATTCAAAATTTTGTGACCTCTAATATATTTTTACTTCCTGAAGTAGATTGTGATCAAGAGAAGAACCTTCAGAACTTAATGATAGCATCCTGTTGTAATGTCCTCCTGAGTCTTAGAGTTTCCTGATACGCAGGTGTTTTTGTAAGATTGGAAGATTTCACTGTGATAGGGAGCACTTGGTGTTTTTTAAGTTTTGAAGAGATTCTCTTAATGATGTGAGAGGAAAAAGAAAGGAAAACGAGCCCTTAAATTTCAGAGCTTATACATTGATCTGTGTGAGATGGAATATATAAATTTAACCAGATGATTTTCAATATCTAATTTTTCATTTAGTTTTATTTCCCTAATTATAATATTGTCATTATTCTCCTGCACACTTTTTCTTACCGAGATTTTTTTTCCTTTCCCATTACAATTAAATTTTGGCCCTTTCTTAGGTACATTTAAATTTGTTCCTTTTACTTGTAACACCAGTAGCTAGCTATCATGACCAATGGTTTTGTGCTGCTTGACAGATATTTCTGGTTTGTTTTGAAATTGAGGCATCATCTATATATAGTTGGAGCCATGATGACGCAGTGGTTAAGAGCTCAGCTGCTAACCAAAAGATTAGCAGCTCAAATCTACCAGCTGCTGCTTGGAAGCCCTATGGCGTACTTCCTCTCTGTTCTGTAGGGTTGCTATCAGTCGAAATTGACTATGGCAATGGGTTTTCTTTTTTTTTTTTTGGTATATATAGTTAGAACTAATGCTGCCATATTCTGAACATGAGAGATTTTTATTTTAACGTTGTCTACAAATTCTAGACAGCATTATGGAAATGTTACCAATCGCCAATCTGACACAAAGGTTCCTCGTCTTTTCCCAAAAGAGAATACATATGAAAGACAAACTTTGTCTTCAACAAGCTTTATTTTGCTTGAATCAAGCAAAAAGAGTCAATGGGGATCTAAGCCTCTCCAAAAGATTGACTCGAAAAGGGAAGCAAGTCTAGGGCTTATATAGGTTCGGTGGAGACAATAGAGTAATGAATATTTAATGAGCTTCTTTCAAGGGGTGAGTACTCCTCAGAATGGCAGTGCATGTTAATTAGGTTGCACGCTTATCTGGAATCCAAGATGGAACGCGATGATATTGAAGATGGAGTCCTCTCGGCAGCCCTAGGCATCACTTATTATGGGATGTAGCACAAGCACACTGATCTTTGGGACTACATTGCCATCTTTGGAGGTCTAAGAAAGGTTAAACAGTGGTCACACTTTGTTCTTCTGTGCAAGCGGGAGCCTGTAAAGGGAGAAGGGACTAGAAAAACACTAAGAAGGAGATAGTAATTCAGGGGTTGTTTCAACCTTATCTCATGTTGACAGGGTGTGGTTCCTATTTCCCAACTTCTAGATGGTAATCTTTTAACAGCTCTTTTGTTCCACCAGCACAGTTAACCCTGTCTCAATCCCTCCTTAGAGATTTCATACTCATGATTCTTTATGAGGGTGTGGGGACAAAGGTCTCTTCTTCTGTAACTTCTTCAAGTTGACACTGGGTTGTTGGCCTGCCTAGCAGAGTGGAGATTTCTCCCTGTCTCGTCTAAAGTTTTATAAGTACTGGCAGTCTCATTTTCAGGAATGGGCTGGAATCCCTGCATCGTCTTGGAATTGTTGTAACCTAGTGGACACAAACTTTATCAGAAGCTTGAGGAGACAAGGCCCAAAAATCAGAAGTAGCAACAAGGGGCCCCAAAAGAGTAGAAACCAAGTAGTAGAGGGGAGTGCCTCCTGCATTGTTCACCAAATACCTTGGCCTCCCTCTCTTTTGTTTCTCAATCTCACACTGTTCTTTTCTTTACATTCTCTGTGTCTCTATCTCTCTTTTCTTATGGGCTTTCTCTTCTCACACCCTCACTTCCTAGAACTCTCCCTAGTCTCACCTTCTCTGTCTTTCTCCCCAGTCTTTGTCTCTTTTTGTGTCTCTCTCTTACTCATTCTCTTCTCCTCTATCCTCCTGTATCACTGTCTCACCCAATCTTTTTGTTTCTCTTTCCTTTAGTCTCACTTTTTCTTCACTAGCCTATATAGGGACCATAGGGTGTGGGCTACATGGTGTATGAAGGGGCACCAATAGCCTATGAGCCTGACAAATGCCTGTGATTGCTACACAGTTTCTGGGCAGGTGTAGGCTTGGGCCTTATAACCACTTTAGGCATCACTCCCATCTTACCCGACCAGATAACACTCAAGTACTCGACCGACAAGCCAGGCCCCTGTATTTTGCCTTGTTCCCCGCCCATCCCCACTACTGGAGGTGCGTGACTATCTCACCAGCTGCAGTCTGGTCCTTTGTCCAATTTCTGGAGGTTTTTTTTTTTTTTTCCGTTTTTTTTTTTTTTTTTTTTTGTGGGTATCTGTAGAGCTTTATCCTATGAAGATGATATTAACCATTCACTGATTTTCAGTAGCTTCAGGATCTATGTCAGTGTGTCTCCGGAAGGCCTGAAAGATTCTCTCGAGAAACTCAGAAGGGTTTTCTTTAGGTTCCTGAATTACTTTATAAATTTTTGAGAGGTTTTTCTGTTTTTGTGCCCCAGTTTTAAGGCCTTCTAGTAAGCACTTTCTGTAATGCCTCAGCCTACTCATGCCCTCCTTTGAATACTAGTCCCACTCTGGATCACTTCCAGGGCCTGCATTATTGGCTGGCAGTTTGTCAGGATTTTGGGGGTCCTCATTGGTCCAACAAATTTTCTGTTTACTAAATGCTAATATAAAGAAGATAATAGTGGAAAGTCTTTTGTGTTCTGTTTGATTGGCTTTATGTGAAAAGTCCCCTAAAAGATAAATTTCAAGATTGTCTCATCTATTGTCTTTATCTCAGGGCTCGGTTGATGTGTTTTTCTGAGTCCTTGTGAGCCCAGCTCCAGCTCCATCACATTCTGTATGCTCAAGGACAGGGACCATATCGGAGGGGACGGGGATCAATACCTGGATTTAGTTGAGCTCCTAGATGGCAGCCATTGCAGGCTCTTTAAACTCACGGTGCTGGCTTTCCACCGGATACCATCTGGTTCTTCACCAGGATCTTAAATAAGAGCGAAATTCTCATCAATTGCAGACTCAGTGTACATCAGCATTGTAGCCCGAGGTTTTTCTTTTCCCTTTTAAGTGTATAAGACGATAGAGGATAAATTTTTATTATGTCTAATACTATCAGGCCTATCCCTTATAGTAGTGATCTAGCTCATGTACTTATTCTTGATAGTAACCAACCCAATAAATCTGGTGTTTGTGAGGGTGTTACAGTGTGTAACCAAGTAGCTTGTTGCCCAATTCTGTGTGTTCTTCTTCTCTTGTGTTATTTAACAAGAGGTATTTGTTACAGCAGAGACTACTCTTTTCTTGGACAAATAAATAAAAATCTAAGGCTAGTTTGTTATCTCATGTCACTTTGGCTTAATGAGGTCGGAGACCAATGTTGTGTTTTCATCCCACTAGCAACTTCGTCTGTTATTTGTCCCATAGTGATTGATAAATTTCTTAAAGATTTCTCTAATTCAAATATACCATAAGTAGGAATTAAAGTTACCAACCATACCTTGAGTGTTGGACCAATGGACTTTCTTCAGAGTCTCGTTTTACAATGGGTAACAAATGTAACATTACCTTGCTAATGTTTACTATGAATATCTAAAGATAATCCTAAAGTTCTCAAAGTATACTGTCCATGTATTCATTAGGAACCTAAACAAGAAATTGTCCACGTAAATCACTATCAATTGGAAAGGGAACATCTAGACTAGTATAGGTGGATATATCACATAAAACATATCTAGAAGGAACACACAGGGTTTGTCCAGGGAAGACAGAAAATATAGAAAAACGTACTGTGACAGCCAAGTTTTCATTAGAGAATTCATGATTAGCGAGATAGTATAGGATGGACTTCTCCTGTTGGAGGTCTCCAGTTAAAATATACTAAGTGTTCTCCCTGAGGGTAAGCTGCCCCTACTTGGTTTACCTGTTAGCAGTCATGGGTCACTTTCTCAGAAGCAGAAGTGGAATCTAAGACAAAATGGAGTCTGAGCCATGAGGTTGATCTCCTCTGAGAACCTGGTTTTCTTAAGATATGTAATTTTCTGTATAGCAAGTGGGTGAGAGTTTGATTATAAACATCGGACAGGTATTTCATACAACATTGTCTTGAAGACTGATTAAACCAATTACTGATTTACCATGAACATAACTCTATTTACTGATCTTGGGAGTCAGTTTCTCAAAACAGACTGAATTCTTTTTTAAAAAAAAAGCACAACACCCAGAGCAAAATAGTCTTGCTAGTTTATCTGGACAATTGTTTGCCTCAAAGTGGCTTCAAGACCCAGTTTTTCCTCAAAGCTGGAGGTTCAAAAGGACACCCAAAAGTGATGGCCTATGTAGGTTGCCCCAGCCTCCATTAAAGCCAGAAATCTGGATTCCAGGATAATTACATGCAGCTCTCTCATGATTCCCTCCTTTGGATCATGATCTTGTTATAGAATCTTTGATTAAAAATCCTCCATAAATGGTAATTGGGCACTATCTGGTTTTTAAGATCTCAGGCACTGTACAACAAATCAGGAGGTAGAATAGGAACACTAACAATAATATTAGACCAATTGTCTGATATAACCAGTGAAAGCATGACCCTAAGTCTTTGAACCAAGGAAACAAATCTCATGAGGTGTTTCTTTATGCATAAGCAGCATCCGTAACTGTTTTTCATGTGCCTCGGCAACAACTACATTCTGCCACACCTCAGATTGTGTATTAATATAAACACGGCAACATTTATCTATTAAGGCACAAACTTTTCTTTGAGAGAACTAATAGGAAATCTAATGCTATTCTAATTTGTAAAATCATAGCTCAAATTTTAGACACTTCTCTGGTTATGATACTTACAACTTTGCTAAGTTTACCAACAGGAACTTCTACTTCAAGAGTTAAAACAACTAAGCAAATTAGTTATATAATTTAGGAGAAAAGAGGAAAATGGTTTCATATCTCCAGAATGTAGGACTTTAAAGCATTTATTTCCAGAAAGACTTTAAAACATCAGCAATATTTTTACATAAAACACATAGTATCATTTTGTTTACTCAGTCTTATGTAGTTGACTTCTGTTGAAGTGATTCTGGATCTACTGCAGTCTGCAAAACCATCAGCTTCTGCATAAGAGTTCTGGAAATCTTGATGAGTCTAGTTACAGTCCCTTTTGTAAATCCAATATAGGCTATCTTTTTTGTTGAGATATTCTGGTTAAATGTTTTCAGAAAATCAGCAAAGTAAAAACATCTGCAGGTGACAAAAGTTAATATGGCCCTGATTAATTTATAAACATAACTCTTAATAGTGAAAGACCTGATAGAAATTAATTACAGGCACAACGTAAAGACCAAATAAAATCAGTTAAAAAAAAAAAACTTTAGATAAAAAAAATTCTCTAAATATAATCATTAGCCATATTTTTAAAGAGCTTCAGGTATCATACGTAGTAATCTGGAGACATAATACCATATAGTCAGGATATACTAAGAATATACCAAGATTATCAAGTCTCTAAATACCTGAATAAAAATAACTTTATAAGTAAATAATTTGAATTCTCCAGTCAAAATATTGGCTTTGATGATGCTAGAATCAAAAAAGTACTCCACCAAGTTAGCAATAAAAACCCAGTTAGCACAGAAATAATAATAAAATTATGACATAATATTATGGGTTTGCCGTCTAATATTAGGCAAAAATACAATAGGAAATACTAACAAATTTTTAACTCAGTGAATCAGGTACTTTTCTTGAGTTTAACAACATATTCTATGTAATTTATGGCATGTTAAATAAACCTTTTTAGGACTTTTTCTTTATGAAAAAATTTTCATAGTTTTCAAACTTGTCAGGAGTTTATTATAAGTTACCAAGAAATAATACTTTTAGTTATTTAACTAAAAATCTTAAAATAAAAATAAAAACCTTAGCTTTTTCTTTTTTCTTAAAGCCATGTGACTTGGTTTCCAACTCAGGAATCTTATTCTAACAAGAGAGGCAGATTACACAAAGAAGAGATTAACTCTTCAACTCAATAATCAAAGAAACTTTTGTTAGTTTAATGGCAAGAAACCTAATTCTTTGTTTTATATGCTATTTAACATTGAAGCTCTTAAAAATCTCATGAGCTACTAAACTTTAGTCAGGCAGATAAAACTTGTGGCCATTATCAAATAAATTTCTTTTTCAGTAAATCTCTGAAAAGTTTTCTTTTTCTCTTGTATATCTCTTATGGTACATCCCTTTAACTGGCAAAAATAAACTTATTAGCAGACTCAAATACACACACACACATATATATTTGGCTTCTTAAAGTTCTTTTACAATAGAACTTGTTTACAGTTCTTTATGATTAGTATTTACCCAATTTCTGATACTATAGTAAAGCAGCAATTTTCCTTACCTTTTTTTTTTTTTTTGGCTTAAAAAGGTCTCCACCTAGTTGGAAAGTGTTTTTTTAAAGCTATCCTGGGGCTATACCTTGGAGACTAGGGCTGGGGGCTAAGAAGGCCTGGCCTTGCCCACCCTTACTTACTTTTAACTCATGGTAGAAGACAAGATTAAAATTCATTTATATATGTTTAAGTTGACCTAGATGTTTTTGAAAGGCAAAAGATAATTTCTTTCCCCTTACTGTTCTGGATCTGTTACTTTTACTTTAAGACAAAATTATCTTTTTCTTCAGCCTACTCAATCAATTCTCAGGAGTCTCTATAAGTATGTTCTAATTTAACCTCAGTTTCTTTTCACCAATTAATTTTTGTGCATCACACACAAATTACACATAAGACACACACAGAGGCAACTGAGATAATCTTGCAGCCTCAACCCCCCAGACAGCCCTGGTCACACATAAGATTTACACATAAGACAAACAGAGTGCCTGGACCAGACAAGCTGGAAAGGGAAAGGGGGAATGACGATGATATTAGTGAGGTCTAACACATTACTAGGAATATCTGAATCTCTACTTCGATCTTCCAGATACCTCCTATCCCCAATATCAGACGAAGGGGCTTCATTCTCCCAATCTAAACAGATAGAGATGTCTACATCCATTCCCCAGAAGCAGGGTGCACCAGCCAAAGACAGACAACATCCAGACACACAAAAATGACAGCCGCCACACACTCATACATCTGCCCAAACTCTAGAGTCACCAAGACCAAGAATAGTTTAAAAACAAAAGGACAAAGGAAAGAAAAAAAAGTCAAGGAAGTAGACTATTGGAGCACTCTCTGTGACCTCCTGCTGGGGGTACACAACCCACTCTGGAGCATTCTCCATCGCCTCCTCTCAGAGGCTCACCACCCGCTCAATTTACTGAGTGCTCTCCACAAACCTCTGGCGGGGTTTGCAACCCACTTGGTGGGTGCTCTCCACGGCTCTGTCCGAGGTCCGCAACCAGCCCTTGGGGTATGGGGTGTTCAGCCCCTAACGAGGACTCACTCCTTGTCCCCAAACTCTCTTTCACAAAAGCCAAATGACAGGAACGCCCTCTATGAGCCCCCATCTTTGGAGCTCGAGACCCATTCGGTGGAAGGAGGAAAGAAGAGAGGAAAAAATTGGAGCACCAGAGACCAATTGAGGGTCCTCCTGAGAGAAAAGTTTAAAAACAAAAGGAAAGACAAAAAAAAGTCAAGGAAGTAGACCATCGGGGCGCTCTCTGCCACCTCCCACTGGAGGTACGTGACCCACTCTGGTGTGCTCTCCATGGCCTCCTCCTATTGGAGGCTTACGACCTGCTCAGTTTACTGAGTGCTCTCCGCAACCCCCTGGTCGGATTCACGACCCACTCGGGCACTCTCTGTGGCTCTCTCCGAGATCCACAACCTGCACTTAGGATATGGGGTGATCGGCCCCTCACAAGTACTCACTCCTTGTTTCCACCTTGCCTTTCGTGAAAGTCAAATGACTGGAACACTCTCCGAGAACCCCCCTTCATTAGGGCTCATGACCCGTTCAGTGGAAAGAGGAAAGAAGAAGAAGAGAGAGAAAAAAAATGGAGACAAGGTACATAGAAAAAAAAGAAGATAGTTAAAGTTGCTGAAGAGAGAAGGAGGACTAAGGGGCAGAGTCAACTGAACTTACCGCTTCAAAGAGACACCAGACAAAAAGGTCCAGGTGGCTGCTTGTCTCTGAGTAGAGGTCTGTTCCAGAGGCTCAGTCCCTCTGGTCTGTGACCTCTAACCAGGGGCTAATTTGAGCCTCTAGTCTCCTGGCTGGCTCGCCAAATTTTGTTACTAATCACCAATCTGACACAAAGGGTCCTTGTCTTTTCCTGTGCTTAAGAATACACGCGAAAGACAAACTTTATCTTCAGCAAGCTTTATTTTGCTTAAGTCAAGCAAAAACAGTCAGCGGGGATCTAAGCCTCTCCAAAAGACTGACTCAAAAAGGGTAGTAAGGCTTATATAAGTTTGGTGGAGACAATAGAGTGATGAATATTTAGTGAGCTTCTTTCAAGGGGCTGCGAGTAGTTCTCAGATTGGTAATGCATGTTAATTAGGTTGCGCACACATCTGGAATCCAAGATGGAACCTGGTGATATACAAGATGGCGTCCTCTCAGCAGCCCTTCACATCACTTGTTATGGGATATAGTGCAAGCGCACTGATCTTTGGCATTACATCGCCATCTTCAGAGGTCTAAGGAAGGTTAAAAACGGTCACACTTTGTTCTGTGTGTGCAGGAGCCTGTGAAAGGAGAAGGGACTAGAAAAATACTAAGAAGGAGATAGTAATTCACAGGTTATTTCAACCTTATCTCATGTTGACATAGTGTGCTTTACCCAACTTCTAGATGGTAATCTTTTAACAGCTCTTTTTTTCCACCGGCATGGTTAACACTGTCTCAGAAATGCTTTAAATCTTTGCTGTTCAGTGGGGTAGCTATTAGCTACATGTAGCTGTTTAAATTTAAATTAAATTAAACTAAAAATTCAGTCCCTCAGTCACATTTCAAGTGTCAATAGTGTTGTGGGGGGAAAAAACACCACAAAGTTTAGTAAAAGCAAAAAGAAAGTTTTATTTGACATATATTCAAAAAGATAAAAGTTGAGAAGCAGTCAAGCTTGCTGCCAGAGCTAATGTCTGCCTGAGTCCAAGGAAATATTACAGAATAAGCTAGAATGAGAAAACAGACAAGCATGCTGCCACAGCCATGTCTGCCCCAGTTTGGAGAATATTACAGAATAGGCAAGAATGGGAAAACAGACAAGCACGCTGCCACAGCCATGGCTGCCTGAGTCTGGAGAATATTATAGAATAGGCAAGACTGGGAAAACAGGCAAGCATGCTGCCACAGCCATGTCTGCCCAAGTCCAGAGAATATTATAGTCATCAGTATATATTAACATTACAAAATGGGCAAAACCATTGAAAGCTTCTTCTTTTCACAGATTGGCTAGAAACTGTGATCTTACATTTTGAATTATCTTTCTTAATGATCTTTGGTGCAGGTTTCAGTAACCAACAGTCAGGAGGATCTTCACTGGTCCAACAAATTTCTGTTCACTAAATATCGATAGAAAAAAATAAGAGTGGAAAGTCTTTTGTGTTCTGTTTGATTGGCTTTATGTGAAAAGTTCCCTAAAAGATTATTTCCCAAGATTATTCATCTATTGTCTTTATACCTTAGGTCCCAGTTGATGTGTCCGTGTGAGTCCTTGTGAGCCCAGCTCCAGCTGGGTCACATTCTCTATGCTCAAGGACAGGGAATAATGACTCCAATATTATTTCCTAAATCAATAGCCACATGTGGCTAGTAGCTCCTATTGAACAGCACAAATTTCAAGTACTTCATCACAGGAAGTTCTAAAATATCTTTAGGTTTGGACGTTTTAATATCTTAAAATGATTGCTGTTTTTTCTTAACTAAAAATTACATTCAGCATTTCAGTCAACAATTTCAATTCTAAATGTTGAATTGGCAAATTTTGTGTTATATATATTTTTTCAACAATACAAAAAATTTCAATTGTGAGAGTTTTTACAAGATGAATTAGTTGCAGGAGACGTTTTTATTTTACTGTTTGATTCTAATACTGTATTTGTCACATCTTTGAGTATTTTAATTAAGGAAAAACTTTGTACTGTGGAAAATTTCATACATAAATATACATAAACCAGAGAGAAAATTATAGTGAATGGCCATCACTCAACTTCAAAAATTACCAGCATTTTGACAATTTTGTTTTATTTATCCCTGACCTCTGGGTTTTTTGTTGTTGTTGCTGGAGGATTACAAATGATATGTGGTTTCACCCATAAATACATCTCTAACTGATAGGGTTTTTTAAACAAAAGCATCATGTCATTGTCACACCTAATAAAATTCAATAAGACAGCTTACTGTCTAATACCCAATCCATGTTCAAATTTTCCTAATTGTCTCAAAATTGTTTTTTTAATTTTTCAAATTGGATCTAAGCAAGGTTAGATTTGGTTGTTACATCTCCTGACAGCTTCTTATTTCTCTTCTTCTTTTTCCTCAGTACTTTTGATTGGTTGAAGAAACAGGGTCATTTGTCATGTCTAATTGCCATATGATCTGGCATTGCTTTCATTATGGTGTCTTTTAATTTGTTCTGCTGTCCTCTGTATTCATGTCAACTGTTGTTGTTTTTAGATGCCGTCAAGTTGATTCTGACTTGTAGCGACCTTATAGGACAGGGTGGAACTGTCCCATAGGGTTTCCAGTGAGCAGCTGGTGGATTTGAACTGCTGACCTTTTGGTTAGCAGCTGAGCTTTTAACCACTATACCACCAGGGCTCCCCCTGTAAGCTGTTGTTGTGGTTAGGTGCCATCAAGTCGGTTGCAACTCATAGCAACCCAGTGTACGACAGAATAAAACACTGACCAGTCCTGCACCATCCTCACAATCGTTGTTATGCCTGAGCCCATTGTTGCAGCCACTGTGTCAATCCATCCCATTGAGGATCTTCCTCTTTTTTCTCTGACCCTCTACTTTACCAACAGTGGTGGTCTCCAGGGACCAGACCCTCCTGATACCGTGTCCAAAGTATGTGAGACATAGTTTTGCCATCCTTGTCTCTAAGGAGCATTCAAGCTGTACGTCTTGCAGGACAGATTTGTTCACGCTTTTGGCAGTCTATGGTATATTCAATACTCTTCTTCAACACCACAGTTCAAAGGCATCAATCCTTCTTCAGTCTTCTTTATTTATCGTCCAGCTTTCTCATGCACATGAGGCGATTGAAAACACCATGGCTTGGGTCAGGCACACCTTAGTCTTCAAGGTGACGTCTTTGCTTTTTAATACATTAAAGAGGCCTTTTGTAGCACATTTGCTCAGTGCAGTGTGTTTTTTGATTTCTTAACTGCTGCTTTCATGGGTGTTGATTGTGGGTCCAACTAAAATGAAACCCTTGATGACTTCAGTCTTTTCTGTTTATCATGATAGGTTTATTCGTCCAATTGTGAGGATTTTTGTTTTCTTTATGTTGAGGTGTAATCCATACTGAAGGCTGTGGTCTTTGATGTTCATCAGTAAGTTCTTCAAGTCCTCTTCACTTTCAGCTAGCAAGGTTGTGCCCTCTGCATATTGCAGGTTGTTAATGAGTCTTCCTCCAATCCTGACAGCCCCGTTCTTCTTCATCTAGTACAGTTTCTCGGATTATTTGCTTACCATACAGAATGAATGGGTATGGTGAAAGGATACAACCCGAACTCACACCTTTCCTGCTTTAAACCATGCAGTATCCCCTTTTTCTGTTCGAAGGACTGCCTCTTGATCTATGTACAGGTTCCTCATGAGCACAATCCAATGTTCTGGAATTCCCAATTTTTCACAGTGTTATCCATGATTTGTTATGATTCACACAGTTGAATGCCTTTTCATAGGCAATAAAACACAGGTAAACATCCTTCTGGTATTCTCTGCTTTCAGCTAGGATCCACCTGACATCAGCAATGATATCCCTGGTTCCACATCCTCTTCTGAATCCACTTTGAATTTCTGGTGGATGTACTGCTGCAGCCACTTTTGAGTGATCTTCAGTAAAATTTTACTTGTGTTTGATATCAGTGATATTGTTCGATAACTTCCGCATTTGATGGTATCACTTTTCTTGGGAATAGGCATAAATATGGGCCTTTTCCAGCCGGTTGGGCAGGTAGCTGTCTTCCAAATTTCTTGGCATAGGCAATGGAGCACTTACCAGCACTGCATCCGTTTGTTGAAACACCTCAATTGGTATTCTGTCAAGTCCTGGAACCTTGTTTTTCCACCAGTGCCTTCAGTGCAGCTCAAACATTCCTTCAGTATCATTGGTTCCTGATCATATGCTACCTCCTGAAATGGTTGAACATCTACTAGTTCTTTTTGGTATAGTGACTGTGTATTCCTTCCATCTTTTGATGCTTCCTGCGTCGTTTAACATTTTCACTGTAGAATCCTTAATATTGCAATTTGAGGCTTCAATTTTTTCTTCAGTTCTTTCAGCTTGAGAAATGCCAAGTGTATTCTTTCTTTTTGGTTTTCTATCTTCAGGTCTTTGCATGTGTCGTTATGATATTTTATTTTGTCTTCTTGAGCCACCCTTTGGAATCTTCTGTTCAGCTCTTATATTTAATCTTTTCTTCGTTTTTGCTTCTGAGATCCATTTTGGTCTTTTCTTTCTTTCCTGTCTTTTCAGTGACCTCTTGATTTCTTCATGTATGTTGTCCTTTATGTTATTCCACAACTCGTCTTGTCTTCAGTCATTAGTGTTTAACACGTCAAATGTATTCTTGAAGTGCTATCAAAATACCAGTGGGATACACCCAAGGTCGTACTTCGGCTCTTGTTGACTTATTCTAATTTTCTTCAGTTTCAACTTGAACTTCCATATGAGCAATTGATAGTCTTTCCCACAGTCAGCCCCTGGCCTTGTTTGGACTGATCATATTGAGCTTTTCCATCATCTCTTTCCACAGATGTAGGCAACTTGATTTCTGTGTATTCAATCCGGCAAGATCCACATGTGTAGTTGCTGTTTATGTTGGTGAAAAAAGGTATTTATAATGCAGAAGTCATTGGTCTTGCAAAATTCTGTCATGTGATATCCAGCATCATTTGTATCACCAAGGCCATGTTTTCCAACTACTGATCCTTCTCTTTTGTTTCCAACTTTTGCATTCTAGTCACCAGTAGTTATCAATGCATCCTGATTGCATGTTCAGTTAATTTCAGACTGCAGAAGTTAGTCAAAATCTTTAATTTCATCTTTGGCCATAGTGGCTTGTGTGTAAATTTGAATAACAGTCGTAACACCTGGTCTTCCTTGTAGGTATATGAATATTATCCTTTCACTGACCTTGTTGTACTTCAGGATAGATCTTGAAATGTTCTTTTTGATGGTGAATGCAACACCATTCCCCTTCAAGTTTTCATTCCTGGCATAATAGACCATGTGATTGTCTGATTCAATATTGCCAATACCAGTCCACTTCAGCTCACTAATGCCTAGGATATCTATGTTTATGCGTTCAATTTCATTTTTGATGATTTCCAATTTTCCTAGATTCATACTTAGTATATTCTAGGTTCTGATGATTAATGAATGTTTGCAGCTGTTTCTTCTCATTTTGAGTTGTGCCACATCAGCATGAAGGCTGATGAAGGCCCCCAGAGCTTGACGCCATCTACGTCGTTAAGGTCGATTCTACTTTGAGGAGACAGCTCTTCCCCAGTTGTCTTTTGAGTGCCGTCCAACCTGAGGGGCTCATCTTCCGGCACTATATCAGTGTTCCACTGCTATTCACAAGGTTTCACTAGCTAATTCTTTTCAGAAGTAGACTGCCGTATCCTTCTTCCTGATCTTAGTCTGGAAGCTCACCTGAAACCTGTTAGCCATGGATGACCCTGCTGGTATTTGAATAACACTGGCATAGCTTCCAGCATCACAGCAATACACAAGCCCCCACAGTATGATAAACTGACAGGCACTTGGGGGCCTGTAAACTAGCAGTTTGATATAAAGACTTGATTAGATTCAGGTTCGTTTTTTTTTTATATATATATAATTTTTATTGTGCTTTAAGTGAAAGTTTACAAATCAAGTCAATCTCTCACACAAAAACCATATACACCTTGCTACACACTCCCAATTACTCTCCCCCTAATGAGACAGCCCAGTCTCTCCCTCCATTCTCTCTTTTCGTGTCCATTTCACCAGCTTCTAACCCCCTCCACCCTCTCATCTCACCTCCAGCAGGAGATGCCAACATAGTCTCAAGTGTCCACCTGATCCGAGAAGCTCACTCCTCACCGGCATCCCTCTCCAACCCATTGTCCAGTCCAATCCATGTCTGAAGAGTTGGCTTCAGGAATGGTTCCTGTCCTGGGCCAACAGAAGTTCTGGGGGCCATGACCACCGGGGTCCTTCTAGTCTCAGTCAGACCATTAATTCTGGTCTTATGAGAATTTGGGGTCTATATCCCACTGCTCTCCTGCTCCCTCAGGGGTTCTCTGTTGTGTTCCCTGTCAGGGCAGTCATCGGTTGTAGCCGGCACCATCTAGTTCTTCTGCTCTCAGGATGCTGTAGACTCTGGTTCATGCGGTCCTTTCTGTCTCTTGGGCTCATAATCGCCTTATGTCCTTGGTGTTCTTCATTCTCCTTTGATCGAGGTGGGTTGAGACCAATTGATGCATCTTAGATGGCCGCTTGCTAGCGTTTAAGACCCCAGACATCACAGGTTTGGTTTTTTTAAGGCAAAAATACTTCATAGTTGGTGCTGTGTATTTTGTGTTGTATTCCATCACTAGGTATATATAGTATTATGTAGTTTCACTTTAAAGTCATGATAAAATTATCAGTGGGTGGTGTCCGCATGATTTTCTGTTACAAAGTTCCCCTCAGTCTTTCAAGTTAGAGTTTTAGCATCTGGTAATGATTGTTGCGTACATTCATGATTACTTTAGGGCATTGGTTCTAAAGCGTGATCCCTGGACAAGCAGTTGCAGCATCACCTTCGCTCCTGTCAGAAAGTGCAAATTCTTGAGCCCCATCTGAAACCAGAGAACCAGGAAGACTGTGGAGAGGCCCACAATCTGTGTTTAACAAGTTGTGCAAGGGATTCTATTTTTTTTTTTTACATGATAGTTTATTGATAATGCATTACAGTAAGAAAATAGTATCTAGGTTTTCAGACTTCCTGGGTGTCCTATGTATACTAAGGTGTCTGGCAGCCTTATGTTACTTGACCCCTCCTTGACATTTGATGGAGCCCTGGTGGTGCAGTAACTAAGAGCTACAGCTGCCAACCAAAAGGTTGGCAGTTCAAATCCATCAGCCGCTTGATTGCTATGAGTCGTAATCGACTTGATGGCAGTGGGTTTGGTTTTTGGTTGACATTTGATAATGTTGACTGTTCCTTGCTTTCTTGGCTTTCATTGGAATATTCTCTCCTCTATGGCTGTCATTCGTTCTCACTCTCCTTTATTTGGCCTGTGGTCTTCTAGTCCATTTCCTCACTCTTTTTCTTTTTTTCATTTTTATTGTCCTTTAAGTGAAAATTTACAAATCAAATCAGTCTCATACAAAAATTTATATACACCTTGCTATGTACTCCAGTTGCTCTTCCCCTAATGAGACAGCACACTCCTCTCCACTCTCTCTTTTCGTGTCCATTCGGCTGGCTTCTGACCCCCTCTGCCCTCTCATCTCCCCTCCAGGCAGGAGGTGCCCACTTAGTCTCGTGTGTCTACTTGACCCAAGAAACTCAGTCTTCACCAGTATCATTTTCTATCCCATAGTCCAGTCCAATCCCTGTCTGAAGAGTTGGCTTTGGGAATGGTTCCTATTTTGGGCTAACAGAAGGTCTGGGGACTATGGCTTCCGGGGTCCTCTAGTCTCAGTCAGACCATTCAGTCTGGTCTTTTTTACGAGAATTCCTCCAAGGGATTCTGATATAAACTGAAGTTTGAGGCCCACTGCAGTAGGTGTTGCAAAATGGCACATTACTCATTCTCGCTTCTTCTGCATTGTTTTAGCTAAATTATTTTTTAAGAACTTTCCCTTATTTGGTTACCCTAAAAAGGGGTTCATACATGAAGAACATATAAATGCTTGATTCTTTCCTTTTATTTTTCAATTTTAAGAATGAGAAGTTGGTGCCCTTGAATGGTGCTCCAAAGATGACCAATGAATTCTTTTTTTTTTTCTTAACTCATGGATTTTTAACTTTCTGATGTAATTCAGTCCACTACAATTATGATTTCTTTTTGATATTCAAATTGCCTCATCTTCAGCCAGCTGTAGCCCCTTCAAGTTGATTCCTGTGTCTTTCTGACAGGACCTTTCATCAGTCTGTTTCCTTGTCTTCTGATAAAATTTAAAATGCTCCTAGCTCATCTTGCACGGTTTTTACCCCAGTCCAAGAATCAGCTATTTCCTTAAAATCCCTGGTTACTTTTAGTGGAAAATGTATTTAGAGATCATCATCAGGATACTAGGGGCTACTGGATGCCCCTGGATTGTCATTGCTTCTAGACCTATTCAGTAGGCCCACCTCAAAACCCATTGGCTGTTGAGTTGATTTCAACTCCTAGCAACCCTGTAGGACAGAGTAGAACTGTCCCATAGGGTTTCCAAGGTATAAATTGTTAAAGAAGCAGATTGCCACATCTTTCTCCTGTGGAATGGCTCGTGGTTTTGAACTGTTGACCTTTTGGTTAGCAGTCAAGCACTTAAGCACTGCAAAAAATCCTCCCTAAAAAAGATAAAGGAAGAAAGCATGAGTTCATACTGATACTTGCAATCCAAATTTAGGATTACATTTAAAAATATATATATTATTGTATTTTTGATGAACGTATACACAACAAAACAATTTCTCATTCAACAATTCTATACATATTGTTCAGTGACATCGGTTGCATTCTTCACATTGTGTCAACATTCTCCTTATTTCCATTCTAGTTCTTCCATTCCCATTAGTATCACTGCCCCCACCCCCAACCTTCTCATTCATGTTTTAGATAACTGTTACCATTTGGTCTCATAGATAATTTTTCAAAAGAATGCAGTATTTAAGGGTAACATTCTTTACTTTTTTTTTTTAACTTTTTGTTATTGTAGTTCTTATTGAGAATATATATAGCAAAACATATACTAATTCAGCCATTTCTGCATGTACAGTTCGTTGACATTGATTACATTCTTCTAGTTGTACATCCATTCTCAACCTCCTTTTCTGAGTTTTTCTTCCCCCGTTAGCATAAACTCACTGCCTCCTAAGGTTCCTACCTATCTAATCTTTTGAGTTGGTGCTGTCAGTTTGATCCCATATATACTGAAGATAATGCTCAGAGCAGACTTTTTTTTACTAGTTAAGCTACTATTATTTGGTTTTAAGAAGACTTTGGGGAATATTTTTGGTTTAAGGTTTAAAGATTATCTCTGGGCAATAGTTTCAGGGGTTCATTCAGCCTCTGTGGCTCCAGAAAGTCTGGAGTCCATGAGAATTTGAAATTCTGTCTATATTTTCCTCCTTTGATCAGGATTCTTCTATATACATTCTTTACTTTTTGAGCTAACCTGATATTTAGTTAAAAGGTGACTTCATGGGATAGTTTCAGTTCAAGATTCAAAGAGGGAATTATACAGGAATACCTTCAGTCTAAATGGGTCTAGTAAGTCTGGATTTTTTGAGAACTTCAAGTTCTTTTCCACATTTTTCACCCTTTCTATCAGGATCCATCTGTTGTGATCCTGATGAGAACATTCAGTAGTGGTAGCCAGACACCATCTAGTTCTTCTGGCCTCAGGATAGAGAAGGCCATGGTTCATGGAGATAATTAGTCCCATAGACCAGTTCTTTCTTTGATTCCTGGGTTTCCTTTTTTCTCTTTCGCTTCAGACAAGTAGAGACCAATAGTTGTATTTTAGATGATGGCTTGCAAGCTTTTTAGGCCCCAAACACTACTCACCAAACTAGGATATAGAATATAAACTTTATGAACTGTATTATATATTGACCAAGTTGTCCCAGGAACATATGACCCTAAGTCTTCAAAGGGTTACATAGGTTTTTCTTCCTTTTGATTTATGTATTTATATCTCAATTCTCTTATGTTAAAAAATTTTAATTTTTCAGGATTTTTTTTTTAATTATTGCTTTTTCCTTTAGTTTTGGTCTATCCAAAAGCATCTTGATTCTTAAAGTCTGTATTTATTTATAACCATTCACTTCCAAAATGATTTTAGCAGTTTTATTATTCCAGCTATGTGGGTATAGTTTTGCTTAGCATTTCTTCACGAATGTAAAACACAGTATTTTATTATGTGCAATATCCATATTTCATAGGAAAAGTACTATTTTTAGTCAGTAGCTTTTACCAAGCCACATCTTTTAATGGAATCTTAGCCAGACTATAGAAATTCTTCTAGGATAAATACCTATTAGAAAAATGTACAATTTATGGGAAAAGAATATAAATGGCAAATGAATAAATAGAACTGTGTGCCACTAATAATCAGAAATATATAAATTAAAATAGTAATAAAGTATCATTTCTTCACTCTCAAAGGAACTGATTTTTGGTGGGGGTACGGAATAAGAACATTTTCATACGCTGTTGGTGGAAGTGTAAATTGGTCCGGTACTTTTAGAGGGCAATTAGATAGCATCTATTAACATTAAAAATAAACATAAATCTTTGACTAAAAATTCTGCTTCTTGAATTCTAATCTGTAGAAATATTTGCATGTATATATAAGAACATGTGTCTAAAAAGATGCTCGTTGAAGCATTACATATCATAATAATAAAGAAATTGCAAATATTCTAAATGCTTATCACTAGAAGGATGGATGGTATGATTCAATGGGGAAAATTACAGGGTTATTTAAAAAAGAAGGTAGTTCTCCATGAACTTGGTATGTTACAAAGAGCCAAAAAAAAAAAGTTGTAGGGACAGTATTACAAGTATTACATACTAATTTTATCTAGAGAACAAATCTGTGTGCATTTGACTTGGTAATTGGATGTAGTAAAAATCTTACTTGGATACTTAATGTTTTGTCCTTTTTTTTTTTTAAACAGCTTTTGGAAATTAATTGGACAGGACTAACTAATCTTCTAGATATTCCTGGATTGAAGTAAGTATTATATAATGTCCTAAAATAGTTGTCACGTTAACAATGTAATGTGCATATTCGGTGACATAAAAATCATATGACAATGGTTAAGACCTGTGTCTATCAGGTAGAATAAGTGCTTTCTCAGTAGGCTCTGATATGAGAAATGAGTAAAGAGAGTGCAGTTGGGTGTTGCTCTCATATCCTTATGTAACCTGCTAAAACCTGCTGCCTATAACTACTTAAATCTCATTGAGCTAAAATTACACTGGTTTTAGGAGTGCTTTAAACTGAGTCCTTTATCTTAGTTTTACTTTTCATTCATCATAAGACATCTTCCCAGTCTTTGTAGCTCAGAAAAGTTACAGCCTTTTAATATATAAATCAATTTTTTAATTGGGTTTCATTTGATGAAGAACGATGAATCCGTGAAACATCTCATAGCATGGAGGAATCTGGAAGGCATTATACTGAGTGAAATTAATCAAAAGGACAAATATTATAGGAGACCACTATTATAAGAACTCAAGGAAAAGTTTAAACACAGAAGAAAATATCCTTTGATTGTTACAAGGTTAGGGAGGAAGGGAGAGAGGTATTCACTAATTAGATAGTAGAAAAGAACTATTTTAGGTGAAGAGAAAGAACACACAGTACAGGGAAGGTCAGCACAACTGGACTAAACCAAAAGCAAAGAAGTTTCCTGAATGCAACCAAATGCTTCAAGGACCAGAGTGGCAGGGCTGGGGGCCTGGGGACCATGGTTTCAGGGAACACCTAGGTCAATCGGAATAACAAAATATATTAAGAAAATGTTCAGCATCCCACTTTGGTAAGTGGCTTTTGGGATCTTAAACACTAGCAAGCAGCCATCTAAGATGCATCAATTGGGTCAACCCACCTGGAGCAAAGGAGAATGAAGAACACCAAAGACAAAAGGAAAATATGAGTCCAAGAGACAGAAAGGGCTGCATAAACCAGAGACTATATCAGCCTGAGACTGCAAGAACTAGGTGGTGCCCAGCTACCACCAGTGACTACCCTGACAGGGAACATAACAGAGAATTCCTGATGGAGTGCAGGAACAGTGAGATGCAGACCTCAAATTCTTGTGAAGAGACCAAGCTTAATAGTCTTACTGAGACTGGAGGGATGCCAGAGGTCATGGCCCCTGGACCCTCTCTTAGCCCAAGGACTGGCACCATTCCTGAAGCCAACTCTTTGGACAGGGATTGGACTGGACTATAAGACAGAAAATGATACTGATGAGAAGTGAGCTTCTTGGCTTAAGTAGACACATAAGGTCATGTGGGCAGCTCCTGTCTGGAGTTGAGATGAATAGGCAGAGTGGGACAGGAGCTGGTTGAATGGATAGGGGCAATACAGGGTGGAGAGGAGTGTGCTGTCACATTAGGGGGAGAGCACCTAGGGTTACATAGCAAGATGTGTATAAGTTTTAGTATGAGACACTGACTTGATTTGTAAAGTTTCACCTAAACCACACACACACACACAAACAGAATAGACCCAGAGACACACACAGAGGGAAGACAAATGCCAAGGAACACTAAGGAACTCCCAGGGCTATGGGCAAGGAAAGACCCATCCCTAGAGCCAGTGCCCTGATTTGGACTAATAGCCAAATCCAAACTATAAGACAATAAATTTCTGTCTTTTAACTGCCAAAAAAAAGGGGAGGGGGGGCGGTTATTTATTTCTCCCAAAACCAGTTGAAAACATTAAAAGTGAATATATGTTTCAAAGGAAGCCCTGGTGACCTAGCGGGTAAGAGCTATAGCTGCTAACCAAAGGGTCAGCAGTTCAGATCCACCAGCCACTCCTTGGAAACCCTGTGGGGCAGTTCTGCTCCATCCTATAGGGTTGCTATGAGTCAGAATCGATGCGACAGCAATGGATGTGTTATGTGTTTCGAAACTAACGCTTTCCAGATTCTTCACGAGGTGTAGCTACACCCTTCCCTTTCCATCTGTTGTTCCCTTTATCCATTGCTCTTTGAAAGGAATAGGTGTCAGCACTGAGCATAGCTAACTTGTACAGCTCCTCCAGGAATTTGAGTGTGGGAGGTGAAGAATTTGAAGGTTTTATATATCACTGCAAGTCCCTTTACTATTCTGTAACAGTCTAGTATTTAAAACATGAGAAAATTTTCATATAATAAGCATTAATGTTCATTAAGGGCACATCCTTGCTCGGAGAGAAATGAAGTCATTCTAGTTGTGCCACAAATTATCCAGTGTTAAGTGGTATATGGTAATTATTTGTGACAAACCTATTACATTACCAGACAGGAAGTTCTGAAATTACTGCCTTTTAAACTCACTTTTGCTGGTCTTTACTGTTTTATTTGAAGGTTATAATGTATTACTTATTGGTTAAAGTTGTGTGAGTTTCTAGTGGATATTTTGGTAATTTGTGGGGGTTTTTTTCCCCTAAAATAGCTTAGAAATTAATTTAACAAATAAATTATTGGTGATGACCTCATGCATAGCTAGGTATTGATGTCCTCGTGATGCTATGAGTACCACCTATTCAACTGTTCACTTTTCCCCACCCCCCGCCACCCCCATAGCTTTGTTTCCAGCAGGCTTTTGCTATGTAGTAGCAGCTTCTAGCTTCTATTCTGTAAACTTAACAACCTTATCAAAAAAGAATCTCTTTCCACTAGATCCAGCAAAAGTGCAGGGGTGACTTTTGTTTGTCCATCAGATGTCTTTCCATGATCAAATTCCTGTGATTCTGATGACTCTTAAGCCCACCGCAGAAGAGGCAGAAAAATGGGTAACTTGTTTGAAAAAGCCTCATTAAGACCATGAAGTCTGATAATGGAGGAATCCCCCAAAGGAAAACTAACTAGAAGTAGGAGTGCTGGTTAGCCAGGCAAAAACAATAAGTATTTAGCTATTTAAATTTAATATTCCTACCTTTAAATAAGGAGCTCTTGTGGCACAGTGGTTAAATCTCTCAGCTGCTAACGGAAAGGTCGGAGGTTTAAACCCACCAGCCCTAAACTAAATGTTGAAGATAAAAGGGAATATAATTATGATAGAAATAAAAAATAATGATGATAATATTAAAATTGGTGAGGAAAATGACAGATTGTACACATACTTTTGATTAGTAAGAATATTATGAATGACAAAGGGGATCAGAGAAAATATGAAAAAGTACCATTCCTATGTAGTAAGACAGCCAAAGTCAGGACAAGTTAGCAGATAAAGTATCAGTGTCAACAGCCCTGATAATAACTCGGGAGAAGACTGGATGCTTTTAAAGGATGTGAAGGCTAATCACAGTAAAAATGCCTCTGATGAAACCTCTGCCAAAAGTTGCTGATAGTTTCATAGGCATAAGGTCAGAATAACTCTGCACACAGTTCAGGTGATTGGCTTAATTACCATAGCAGCTAAGGAATTCTTTGAAACATTTAAATCATCAATAAGGAGTTAGCTGCTTCAGTAGATTTTTCAGTATAAATGAAATTGGTATTTTTTTAAGGGAAAAAATGTCTAAAGTAAGGAGAGTATGCTTGGTATTAAAGTTTTTAAGGACCACCTCATACCGCTACTTAATGAACATGCATACAGTATCTACAAGCTTAAGCCCTCTTAGTCTCTTTGGAATCATTAACTGGCATGTTCATGAATAGAGTAGTGGCTTTTTTTTTTCTTTTTTTTACTCTTTTTCCTATATTAAAGTATTAGCCCGTAAGATACCGTATCCTATTAGTCATTGTATATAGAGAGAGCCTAGCACAAGACTGTGTCCTGGTGCAAATGGTTAAGCATTTGAGTATTAGCTGAAAGGTTGGCAGTTTGAACTTACCCAGAGGGACTTCAGAAGACAGCCTTGGTGATCTGCTTCCAAAGGGTCACAGCCTTGGAAACTCTGTAGAGCAGTTCTACTTCGCATACTTGGGGTGGCCGTGAGCAGGGTCAGCTCAATGGCAACTAACAGCCACAAGCACAGTACCTGAATTCCTATGGATATTCAGTCGTTATTCATTGAGTGATGGTGACTATTGCTTGGTACCAATGGATATTTTTTATATGTATATTTTCTTTACATATGTATGTTCATAATTTTAATATCTGAAAAGTACTGTCAAGAAATAAGTTTCTTGAAAAATTTACAGTTGAGGTAAAGGTGTTCTATAGCAATAAAACTTGCATTCGTATATGCTTTCAAAAGTACTTTCACAGACACAGGACTTAGTTCTCACATTTACTCTAAAGAATAGACAAATATATGAAAACTACATTTGTTTCTTTAGCTTGAGTTCACTATATAGTGGTTTATAGTATATCAAAATTATTACAGTATTCTGTACTGAAAGTATTTGATAAAATCTGAATAAGAGTATATATTGTTTCGCTTCATTGGGAGCTACATGTACAACAAGAGAGAAAACTTTAATATAATGGATAAATGGATGTTTGTTATATTATGCACTGCACTTTTATGTATGTTTGAAATATTTTATGTTAAAAGAAATTTAATAAAATGTATCTTAGTTATGCAGTATTAAACCTATAATGAAGGTGTTTAGGAAACCATGAAATGTTATTAGAAATTTATGAAATGTAGCCAGAATTACCTTTGTATTCTAAGAATTAACTCTGTGTCATAGTCAGCAAGCAATATAGCAGCTAAAATATTAAAATGCTACTTTTAAATATTGTGTTTAAGAAATTAGATAACTCCTATACTATTAATAGTAGTACTAGTATAGGAGTTATCTATAAGGGGAGCCCTGATGGTGCAGTGGTTCAGAGCTGCGGCTGCTAACCAAAAGGCCAGCAGTTCAAATCCACTAGCTGCTCCTTGGAAATTCTATGGGGCAGTTCTACTCTGTCTTACAGGGTCACTATGAGTCGAAATCGACTCGATGGCAACAGGTTTGATTTTTTTTTTTAATGCTGTAAATGGGATATTGATATGTTTGTTACAAGTTTATTGTTCAAAGTGATAGCAGGTGTTGATATGTCTGATAGTTGGTTTGTTTTTTTTACTTCCCACTTCACAGTGGTTTATCAGATACTATCATTTTGGATGTAATATCAAACTATCTGGTGCTTCCCAATCGAATCACCGTTCCACTTGTCAGTGAAGTTCAGATAGCTCAGTTGCGATTTCCTATACCAAAGGTAAGCATGTCTTAAGATCTGTTGATACTGAAAAACAGATATTGAGAACCTTTTCAAATGTTTGGTTGTAATAACATCTTATACTTCTCTTGACAGCTAACTTGGGACAGTGTATCTTAATGCAGTAATTGTAGTTTTTCCTGCCACAGTCCTTAAGAGATGTGCTTATGTGCATTTGAACCTAAAGCTTGTCACAAGACTTCTGGGTAGTTACACTTTTGTTGCAGTCTTCAGGGGTATTAATAAGGATTTAATTCCGCAAATGTTATTGCAAGTAATAAACGACAGTTGTGAATGGCACAGATAACTTAGTTATCATCTTAGGAAACACATATTGATTGCATTTGTTTTTATAAAACATAACCCTGGAGATTATGAGAACTTTGTCTTACGATTTTTAGTGTTCTCTCAGACTTTAGAATGTGATTATCTTTGCATTCATTTGATAACTAACATGTTGGAAGAAGCACTAATAACACCACCACCCTTCATAAATTGGAAAGAGCATGGGCTTGCTTTGGAGTCTGTCAGAACCAGATGTGAATCAGAGTTCCTGTGTGTAGTAGTAGCTTTACTTTTGGGGGCATATTACTCGGCATGTCTGAGCCTCGATTTCTTCATGTGTAAAATATTGATGATGCCTAACACACAGAGTTGGGTAATTAAGAACTTGTTAATAACTTGGTAGAGTTGGTAAATTAATAATACCTTCAAAGATTAATTTAAGCTTAAGTGAGAACTTCCTAATCATGAATATTAAATTCCTTTCGCCAGGTCATTGAAGAAATGATTGGAATGGATGATCTCACATTCTCTTTTCCCCTCTAAATTTAAGAAGAACTTTTTAGCAACTCCCATATCTATTTAGTCCATATCTGTTTAATCTGTCTGGAATTTGGATTCCTCTTTATCATAATATATCATATATTAATTTAATATGGCTGACAGAAGAAGTTGGCTGCTTACAGAAGCCCATTAAGTAATCCAGTCATTGTATTATCTGCAATGAGTAATATGGATGCTTACAGGCAATTTCTTTTTACTAAAATAGGTGTTAAGTTGGTCCCACTTCAGTATGTGTGTTATTGTTTTTATTTTATTTCCTGAAGTGCAAGTAGACAACTTTTCCTTAATGCCTTTTTACTTTTTCTAGTTAAATTAGATCTCAGTAATAATGCAAAAATAAACATTCATAAATAGTCTTACATTTTTTAGAAGTACAACACCCCAGTTAATTTGATGTCCAAATTAGTTGTATTGTTGACATTCAACAGATCGAATGTGACACTATGTATTAGAAAGGTATGTCTTTTTTTTAAAACATATAATTCTCATCTCTCAAAAATGCAAGAACTCCTTTACATGTAGAAACCCTCAAGTTTCTTTGCCACAGCTGTTTACATTCTGAGTATGAGTGAGAACTTGTTGTTATGTGCTGTCAGGTCAGTACATCTGCCTAAATCTAAAAAAATCTAGCCCTCTTAAATTCTATGCAGTTTAAAAGCCACTGTCATTTAAATAAGGTCCTTGGGTGGCACAAGCGGTTTGCCATTGGCTGCTAATGTTAAGGTTGGCAGTTTGAACCTACCTAGTGGCTCTGCAGAAGAAAAGCCTGGCAAACTGCCTTCCTGAAAATTACAGCCAAGAAAACCCTATAGCACAGTTTTACTCTGTGACACATGAGGTTATTATGAGTCAGAATCACCTCGATGGCAGCGGGTTTGGTTTTTTGGTTTTTGGTCATTCAGATATATTTTGCCAGATTATCTGAACTTTAAGCCATATAAAAATATACACAAGAAGTTTTATTATTGTTTTCTTAAAAGCATATTTATGTATAGAAATGCATATCTTCCTGTGCTGATTGAGTGAGCAATATTACCCTGTAATTAAAAAAGGAGGCACCCTGGTGGCACAGTGGTTAAACACGTGACTGCTAACCAAAAGGCTGGTAGTTTGAACCCAACAGCTGCTCTGAGTGAGAAAGATATGCAGTCTGCTTCCATAAAGATTACAGCCCTGGAAGCTCAATGGGGCAGTTCTACTCTGTCCTTGAGGGTTGGTATGAGTCAGAATGGACTCGATGGCACATAACTACAATTTAGAAAGGGAAGGGTGCTACCCTACCAAAAGGTAGCTTTGTCACCTTTGCATTGAAAGAAATATGAATGAATATTTTTTTCTTCAATCAATAAAAAAAACTCATTAGGAAAAGAGCACTATGTTTAAAATCTATGAGTAGTACATATTGAAAAGTTCCAGTTTCCTCTTCTATAATATAAAATGGATTCAATGGCAGTATCTCATACGGTTGTTCTGAAAATTGAATGAAGTAATTAATGTATATCAAGTACTTATTCATCAGTCTGATACATTCCATAGTGTTAGTTATTATTTACTGTTGTACCATGATATAGGATTGTTTGATAGCCTGTAAGACTCTATGTACTCTGGCCTACTGCTACCTGTCTAATTTATCTCCTGCCACTGTGCCCACTGCCCTTAGGCTAAACATAGTCTCGCTCTAGGACCTATGCACTTAGTATTCCCTCTGCCAGGAAAACTCTTTCCCCAGGTATCTGTGTATCTCACTCCTTGCCTTTCCTCTGGTCTCTGAACACAGGGAAGCCTTCTTTATTCTTCCCCTCTAAAACACCACCACTCTGGCACTGTCTAATTACCCTGCTTGATTTTTTTCTTTAGCACTTGTCACCTGACATATTACGTATTTATTTTCTTACTGTCTTTCTTCCCCTGCTAGAATGTGTGCTGCATGAAAAGAGAGTCTTCACTTTGTTCACTTTTGCATCCCCAGTTTCAGAGTGATATCAGGCACATAGCCATCATTTCGTATTTGTTAAATAAACAATTGAAGTCTGTTTGTTCTTGTTCTTTTCAGGGTGTTCTAAGGATACATTTTATTGAAGCTCAGGATCTTCAGGGAAAAGATACTTATCTTAAGGGACTTGTGAAGGGAAAGTCAGACCCCTATGGAGTTATTCGAGTTGGCAACCAAATCTTCCAAAGCAAAGTTATCAAAGAAAGTCTTAGTCCAAAGTGGAATGAAGTTTATGAGGTAACATGTTGAATCAAGTACTGTAACTTGATTGAATGGGGTAGACACTGAACAGGGGTATCTGAATTCTAATTCCAGCCTGTCACATAGTAATTTGATTAGTTTAGGGAGTAATTTAAATTCTCCTAGCTTTAATTTCCCATCTTTATAAAAAGTATTGCCCAGAAATAGACCCACATGAGTATAGTCAACTGATCTTTGGCAAAGGAGCAAACACAATTCAGTGGTGTCTTTTCAACAAATAATGTTGGAACAACTGTACATCCACACACACAAAAAAAAAAGAATCTAGATATGAACACCATTCACCAAAAAACTCAAAACGGATCATAGACCTAAGTGTTAAATGCAAAACTGCAATTTCTAGAAGATAAAAAAAAAAGAAGATAAGATAGGGGAAAATCTAGGTGACTGTGGGTTTGGCGATGAGTTTTTAGATACAACAGCTAAAGCATATCCATAAATGAAAAATAATTGATAAATTAGACTTCATTAAAATTAAAAACTTCTGCTCTGAAAGACACTGTTATGAGAAGGAAAAAAAAAAAAAAAGCCACAGACTGGGAGAAAATATTTGCAGAATACATCTAGTAAAGAACTTGTTTTCCAGACATACAAAGGACTTCTAAAACTCAACAAAAAGAAAACAAACAACCCAATCAAAAAATGGGCAAGACTCCACCAGAGTAAGTCCAGTACACCTGGATGGTGCCCAGCTACCACCACTGACTTGACTGCTCTGACAGGGATCACAATAGAAGGTTCCATACAGAGCTGGAGAAAAATGTAGAACTAACTCACACACACAAAAAAAAGACCAGACTTACTGGCCTGACAGAGACTGGAGAAACCCTGAGAGTATGGCTGTTGGACACCCTTTTAGCTCAATAATGTAGCCACTCCTGAGGTTTACCCTTCAGCCAGAGATGAGACAGGCCCATAAAACAAAACAGGACTAAGGGGGCACAACAGCCCAGAGGCAAGGACTAGAAGGCAGGAGAGGACAGAAAAGCTAGTAATTGGGAATCCAAGGTCAAGAAGGGAGAGTGTTGACATGTTGTGGAGTTGGTAAACAATGTTATAAAACAACATGTATACCGTTTAATGAGAAACTAGTTTGTTCTGTAAACCTTCATCTAAAGTACATAAATAAAAAAACTTTTTTAAAAGTGGACAAGAGATCTGAACAGACACCTCACCAAAGAAGATTTACAAATGACAGTCATATGAAAAGATGTTCAACCTCATATGCTATTAGAGGCTTGCAAATTAAAATGATGATGAGATACCACTACACAACTATTAGTGTGGCTAAAATTCAAAACATTGACGACACCAAATGCTGGTGAGAATGTGGAGCAACAGGAACTCACATTCATTGCTAATGGGAATGCAAAATGGTACAGCCACTTTGGAAGACAGTCTGGCGATTTCTTACAAAGCTAAACGTAGTCTTAACATGCAATCCCACGTTTACCCAAATGAACTGAAGATTTATATCTACAAAAAAACCTGTACAGAAATGTTTTTAGCAGCTTTATGTGTAATTGCCAAAAAGCGGAGGCAACCAAGATACCTTATAGACAAAAAGAAATGAGACATCAAGCCATGAAAGCCATGGAGGAAACTTCAATGAAAACTGCAAGTAAAATAAGCCTGTCTGGAAAAGCTACATATGTTATGATTACAACTATATGACATTTTGAAAAAGGCAAAACTGTAGACAAAAAAAGATCAGTGGTTCAGGGGGAGAGAGAAGGGATGAAATAGGTGAAGCGCAGGACATTTTTAGGCCAATAAAACTTCTGTAAGTATTGTAACTTTTATGTGTACCTGACAACATTCTTGTGAGGAATATAAAATACCAACACAAAAATTTTAAGCTTCATTACATAATACTATTACAAGTAATAATTGACAAAATATTTTTCAAAATGTGACTAGCTCATTGTCTTTTTCTAATTATAAAATGTAATATGTGGTTATTAACATACATAAATATGTAACAAAAATGAGATCAGTTTTATACTATTTTGCAAACTTTTCATTTAATATATCTGGACATTTCTACATGTCAATAAATATATATCTACATAATTTTTAGTATCCATTACATTGAATAGATACCATATCATAATTTATTTGCCTGGAGGGATCGAGGCTGTTTTTAGCTCAGTATTATAAACAGTGCTGAACAGATATAATGTGAATATATTTTCCTTCACTTGACCAAATTTTCCCCAGGTAAAAATTTTAAAGTGGAGTTGCCAGATCAAAAGCTATGAATTTTTTAAAGGACTTGATGTATTTTTGCAGAATTGCTCTTCAGAAAGGTAGTGCAATTTATACTCCCGCCAGCACCCATTTGCCCACTCACTTATCAATCCTATCTATATATTGTTAGATTTCTTAATCTTTGAGTGGTGGTAAAATGGGGAATTTCTGATTATTCCAAGGATGGTCGGCTATCAGTGTTCTAAGTGAAACAACTTGAGGACAGAATATTGTATTCTACATCTGTGAAATTATCCCAGTCCTTGTACAGCACCGGGCTTGTGGTTGATGCCCTGTGGCCATGTTTTGAAGTGACTGAACTTGATCTGTTGAAATGTAATCCCAAATAACTAGAAAGCAAACACTGTTAATATATGGACAAGTATTTCAAATAATCTCCCCATCATCAAGAAATATGGTTTGATAGTAAAAGCATGTAAGTGCTTTAAAAACTATTTGCCACTAAAAAACAAAAAAATTTGCCACTGAAGACAAATACATGTTAATATTTATTTTCTTCGTTGTACTCAATAAATGACTAAATTAGTAAAAATGCAAGATAATTACTAATCATTAATTTTTCAGGCTTTAGTTTATGAACATCCTGGGCAGGAATTAGAAATTGAGCTCTTTGATGAAGACCCAGATAAGGATGACTTTCTAGGAAGGTAAATCCTTTGTGAATACTGGAAGAGAATATATTATAAAGTCACTCTGTCTTTTTTATTTTTTAATAATCATTCTTAAAACTATAATGTAATTTTAAAAATCTGTTTATGTACATGTGCTTCACCTTGGGTTTCTTAAAACATGTTTTATTCCTTAATAGTTTCACATTTAAGTAAGAGAAGGAAAGCTTCTATATCTACACTGTCCATTATGGTAACCATAGCCCACATGTAGCTATTTAAATTAATAAGAATGAAATAAAATTAAAAACTGATTTTCTCATTTGCACTAGCCACATTTCAAGTGCTCAGCAGCTACATGTGGCTAACTGTACATGTTGCCATCGAGTCAATTCTGACTCATAGTGACACTATAGGGTAGAGTAGAACTGCCGCATAGGCTTTCCAAGGAGCAGCTGGTAGATTCAAACTTCGACTTTTTGGTGAGCAGCCAAGCTCTTAACTACTGTGCCGCCAGGCCTCCAACACGTGGCTAGTGGCTACCATATTGGCAGTATGGATATAGAATATTTCCGTCATCTCAGAGAGTTTTACTGGACAGCTGTGTTCTAGGTTGTAAAAATGAGTTTTTCACCTTTTGATTCAAAATCACTTATCCTCAAGTTGCTGAGTTCGTTTTTGTTGAGACTTAGCAATTCACACTGAGAAAATAATTTGTTTACTTTAATTGAACGGCTAATATGGATGAAAAATGAGGTTTTAAATAATACACTTCTACTGTGTATTTATTATTTAACTGAATTTGGTTATTATTTGATTGAATTTATTATGACAAAAGAAAGATACAGGGAAAGATGACAATGGAGAGCTTTGGGCCTCGTAAGAAATGGCCTTGTATATTTAGCCATGACTTCAGAATTCATTCATAAGGTAATTTAACAAGGAGAAATTGAAAGATTTTAAGCAGGGCAGTGATAGGATTATATTCGCCTTCTAGTAAGACCAGTGTGTTGATTGGATTTTCAAGGATTGAGATTGAAAACCAGGAGACCAGCTGAGATGCTCTTGTAATAAATGAGGATGCTCTTGTAATAAATGAAGAGGGAAATCACGAGGATCTAAACTGAGATATAAACTGCAGAAAGAGAAGGGGTGACTGCTACAAGAAAAAAATAAAGAGCTTAGTCATCTCATCTTAGTTGAGGGAAGAGAGAAATTGAGGATCAATTTCAAGTTTCTGGCTTCTATGAGAGTGGTACCGTTCTTTGAAACAGTATCTGAGGAGCAGACTTGTTTAAAGAGAAATATAATTGGCTTATATTTAGACATGTTGAGTGAGAGACTTCTGTGGGGCATCCAGGTCCAATGGGAAGTCAGAGATACGGGTCTAGAGCTCAGGAGCAAGGCCTGGAACAGGGGTCCAAATGGTAAATCAGTGTATGTGAATAACTGATTCCATGGCAATGGATGATATTACCAAGGGAGAACATGGGAAATAAGAGGGTTGAAATAATTTAAAACATGTTTGGCATGTTGTACATAGCTATATTGTGGGGAAATTCAGCTTCTTTATAGCCCTTAACTCAGCTGGGCCTAACTGAGAGCTCTGATCTCACAGAAGCTCAGCCTTGCTCTTTTCCTCACCTCTCTTTACTCTCTTGGGTATAAGCTTGAGGAAGCTTTTGGAAGAACAGTCTGTTTTTTGATAAACTATACAGCAACTTGTTGTTTCAGTGTAAGAAGTGTGTTTCCGTCTTCTAAAATTGTTGTATTATTTCTGTAGTCTCATGATTGATCTTACTGAAGTTGAAAAGGAGCGCCTTTTAGATGAAGTAAGTTCTTTAAATATTGGTATATTTAATAAATGTGGACGGAGTACCTAATATGTGCCTGAGGACTCTGGAAACACCACTGTTGCCCTACTTACACAATGCAGGAAGCCTAGTTAATATTATATGAACTTAACATTTGCTTCACAAATATTAGAAACTTAGGCTTTTTAGTAATAGCATAGTGAAAGAAATTTAAGAATAAAATCAGGTAATATTTATTGAGTACCTACCATATGCTGGAAATTTTTAAAGATACAAAATATAAAACTCTTAATTTTATTTTGAATAAATGTGTGTTCTCCTTCAGGAGTTAAGGTAGAGATATGTGAAAAGCTAATTTGTAATGGGAATTTTAAATATAGATTGAGTTAACAGGAAACCCTGGTGGTGTAGTAGTTATGTGTTACAACTGCTAATCAAAAGGTCAGCTGTTCGAATCCACCAGGCGCTCCTTGGAAACTCTATGGGGCAGTTCTGTTCTGTCCTTTAGGGTCGCTATGAGTCAGAATCGACTCGACGGCAACGGATTTAGGTTTGGATGGAGTTAATAGAGGAGATGTGACAATGCAGTATGTGAGAAATTATTACTTAAAAGATATGTATAAATGCATTGGGAATTTAGAGAGAAAAGACACTACTTCAAGCAGGGATATTGCTATCAGAGTAAAAAAAAAAAAAATTTTTTTTTTTTTTTTAGAGTAGGGAATGTTAAAAAAAGGGAGGATTTCATAGTGCCTTCTACAAGATGGGTAGGATTTGGATAAGTAAAGTGTAATTAACCAAATCATTATTGACGATCTACTGCTTCAAAAGTACCCTTTTTCATTCCCATGCTTGTTCAGCATTCATTCAACAAATACTTCTAGTGTACATCTTATGTGCCAGGTACTGAATATATACAGAGTTGAGCATATAATAGATAAATCTTTGCCTTCATGGCATTCTCTTCTTATCACTGAATGTTTTGGAATCATCTTTGATTAATTGCTGAAATAACTGTATACTATTTTATTAATTGAAAACCCTGGTGGTGTAATAGTTAAGTGCTATAGCTGCTAACCAAAAGGTCGGCAGTTCGAATCCACCAGGTGCTCCTTAGAAACTCTTTGGGGCCATTGGTACATGATGATGAATAAAAACAAATATGTTACTTTACCTGATATTGAAATTCAATGTTTGGGATCGATGTCGTATCTTTTCTTGGCCTATAAATTCCATTAAAGCCGTATATAGATGACTAATAGAAAACATTTGACATTTTCAAATAGTCCAAGTTCCCTTATCTTTAAAATAGGGATAACAATAGTACTTACCTCATAGGATTATTGTTAGGATTAAATTAATTAATATATGTAAAGCATTTACAGTAGTTTCTAACAAGCAGGAAGTGCTGTGTAAGTGCTAGCTGCTGCTTGCTAGCATTATCATTTTCAAATATTAAGTCACCAAGCATTAGAAGAGTGTAGATCTCAATATGGCAAGATTCAGTCCTTCAACTTTAATTCAGAACAATTGGCATTTCAGTTAGTGAGCACCTGCTGACATTTGGAGAGACTGGGTTTAATTTGAATTTTGGATTCCGGAGAACTTTTTTTTAATTTAAGCATTATTTTCTCTTCAGTGGTTCACTCTGGATGAGGTTCCCAAAGGAAAGCTTCACTTGAAACTGGAATGGCTGACATTATTGCCAAATGCTTCAAATCTGGATAAGGTACTATGAAGTGTTTTTTCTCTTAATAACTAAACCACACCTATTAATCTCTTTGAAATTGTATCATTTTGATAACAAAAAAAAAAAATTACAGCAATAATTTTGAGTATTGTCCTATAAGTCACTATAGTAGTGTCCGGGATAAATTAAAGATAATAGAATTTTTTTAAAAAAGAAATCTATAGATTATTCACACCTGGTTTATAGGACCCTTGAATTTGCACCTGATAGAATACAAGGATTTGGAGAGCCACAAATCACCTGTGTGCTTCATTGAGTTGATTTGTATGAAGCAATAGTCTTGTCATCTAAATATATTTATTGGTTTAGTTATTCTCTTTATACTGCATAATATAGAGGTTTATTTCTCTACCTTTCCCATTTTCTTGAGCATAACAATTTAATCAGATAGGAATAGTCCACATTTTACACAAACATGCCTGTTGAAGTTTTTTTCCCCCCTCCCATTACTTTTTAGGTGCTAACAGACATCAAAGCTGACAAAGACCAAGCCAATGATGGTCTTTCCTCTGCATTGCTCATATTGTATTTAGATTCAGCAAGGAATCTTCCAGTAAGTAATGCAGCGGTAACCCATTTCAAGTGCTTATTTCCTTCTAGCAAATCTTGCTTGGAAACCACTGCTTTGTTCAGCCCCATTATATCAACTGCTCTTGTCTTGCTTGTGTTTTGCTGTACTATGGCAGTGGATGAGTTTCCAGGACTTAGCAATTTCCAGAGCATTAAGGAGAAGAAGAATGATGCTGCCGTATGAATATTCTGAGCCTTTTTAAGGTGCCCAGTGCAACGTTAGCAGATGAGAAAGAAGACAAAAAAAAAGTCTCTCAGAGACTTGACTTCCTGCAGCTTAAAAGCATATGCTTTTATTTGCATCAGAATTGTTTTTACTCTTAGAAAAACTTGTAGAATACAGTTTTTATAATGGTAATAACTATAACCATGAAGAAGAAAAGTCATATTAATTCAACCGTGTGGAGCACAGTGTGATCTTACACTGAAATACCTTAAACCCCACTGTTTAGGGTAATGTTATTATAATTTTTTAGTACCATTTTTGAGTGCCTTTTTTTACTTGTTCAAATAGGTGGTCATTCATGCTTTATTTCATTGTGCCAGTGGCCAATTTTGTTGAAAGAAGGACTACTGCCACCAGATACTGGATTTTTTTTTCTACCAAGATTGTCCACTGTGTAATTTTTCATGCATAGTAAAACTTCACTCATTTCAGTGCATTTATTTTACTTGATGAAATGAACAAGAAAGCAAAGAAGCATTTAACTTGGTCCTTTAAAGTACAGGGAAACCTGTGAGAGCGAGAACTCGACGGACTGCCATCTAGCAAGTTTTCTGCCTTTGACAGGGTACAGGTTTACCACTTTTCTATCACACATTTCAGTGGAAAATATTTTAATTTTCCTTCTCTGACAGGTTTCTGTCTTACAGATTCCAGCTTTTGCAGGTTTTAGTGTACTAAGACGTAGACTCTAAATTATGAGTGTTTCATCTTGAACACTAATTATATTTTTCTAATATAGTCTCACCTTAACATAGTTAAACTGTCTTCTTATATCTCATGAAATATTCATCTTTTGTTTCATTTAGCATCTATCAAGTATTAAAAATTATACATTACTTGGGCTTTGAAGGAAACTTGGGCACATGAAATGAAGTAAATGTACTTTGTACATCTGTACCTTTTATATAGAGATATTAACAATTAAAACCTGATTGGTCATTTAATTTCTTCTTGCTGAAAGGAAACTATGTTGTATGTAATTGTACTCTTTATTTCACTGATGTTTTCTTGGCTGATTTTTACTGCTTAAATTCTTATATTTCTCCTTAAGTATTTGCCTTAACCTTTCAGCCAATCTTCCAGTCTAAAGTCTGTGACGTTATCTGTTAAGATTTCAGTTGATATAATGAAAGTTGTTTCATTATTATTTAACCTTTCTACCAAATATTTTGTGTATTATAATTTTTTTGTTTTAACCACAGTAATGTTTACTATAGAGTCTTCTGTAATGCCTGATGGAAGTGAATTTTTTATGTGTTTTAGGATATAGAGAACAGTACTGGGGAATTGGCAAGAAAGGATTAAGCTTCTCTTTACAACTGTGTGTTTTGTCACATTAAATTGAAATTTCAATAATGTCACATAAGCAAAAAAAAAGTGAATTTATTAACCTTTTTATTAAAAGAGCACTTAGTGCATGAAGTATGTTATGGCTATCAGAGGCAAAGAATTTTTGCAAAACTTCTGCCCTGTTGTGTGTTTATTTAAAACAGGAATACTTGCTGATTAGTTTGCACTGGGAGTTATTGTAGAATTCTTTGACTCTACCTTTGCACTCCTATTTATTAGTGCTGTTTGTGCATTCATTTACCACAACCCATCATTCTTTGTTTCTTCTTCCGTTTTCACTTTCCTAAGAGTATCTACGAGGGAAACTTTGGGTGTGGCTACTTAAAAGAGAGGAGAGCATCGGGACTAGTATTTTGTGAAAACACTACCTCAGTCTATAGAGCACTATTTGTGAGTTCTCTAGTGTTCTTTCTTTCTTTTTGTTTTTAATGGAGACTGCCAGAATGTGGACTAGAACTTCTAATGCAATCTATTCTATGGTGGAATGCCTTGGCATGCTTGTTTTTATTTTCTTGCATGATTCCAGTCACTGTGTATTTCTTTTGTGCTTGTTTTTGAAAATCTAACACTGCTGTAACATTGGTGGGTATGTTTGAGGACGAGATGAACAAATCCCAGTGAGTTGTTATGAAGAAGCCTTAGATTCCTAAACTGCCACTAGCCCATGGGAAAATAAATAAGTAAATAAAAATTCTCTGAGGAAAAAATGAAGCCATAATGATTAAAATTTAATTTCTTGTGTTTCATCTCAACGTGAGATGTAAGTATTTCTCTGTAAGCATTTAAATAATTTCCTTAAATCTCCTTTCTTCTCCTGACCAAAAAGAGAAGTCAGGAACCAGGCTGCCCTGTACCTGGCACATGATGGGCTTCCTTTCAGAGCCCTGTGTGCAGGCAGACTGTCAGTCATTGGTGGGGATAGTTACATGAGTAGATGAAATTACCCATTTTTGTAACCTGAATGTTTGCTTTCTGCACGATTTGGCTTCTTTTAAGGAGTGGATAATTGAGCATTTTTGAACCTTTCTATGGGAGCTGATTTTGATCTCATTACCTCTGTTTCCCTGTGGTCTTTATGCTCTGGCATCACCTTGATAAGGTACAGCTTTTAGTGCTTTTAGTATACTATATCGTTATTTTCACTTGCATTGGGCTCAAAGAAAGCCACCAATAGCTTAGTGTCATTCGTCTAGAAAGTCACCCTTCAGGTTTAATTCAATAATTAATGAGATTCTTAAAGTTCCTTTGGCCCTTGAGTCTAATAATGAGTGTGCTTTACATTTTTGTAGAGCTTTCAGTTCTGGTTCGCAAGGATTTCCACAACCATGCTCAGTTTATTTTTATTAACACAAAAAGTACGGGGGCAAAACATGAAGAATAGGTATCTTACCCCTATTATAGATGAGAAAAACAAAGACTTGGGAGGATTGGGCGAGCTGTTCAGAGTCACACCAGTAGTAAATGATAGTCATGCTGTCCTGACTCTTCCTACTTACACACCTACGTAAGGCCCTTTTAAAAGTCAAAATGAGGTCAGTGGTACATAATGGCAACTTTTTCCCCTTACTTTTTAATAAAATAGCTTTCTACTTCAGATATTTCTTACTGGAAAATTCCATCATAAACTGGTAAAGATGGGAATATAATTCTGCTGCATAAATTCTGTTCATCTATCTCCAATAATTTTTCTAAGTTTCTTTTCCCATCATACAACTGCTTCACTTAAAGGAACTATCTCTGACCTTGTATCCTGATTTTTTTTAATTGCTTTGTAATATTTAACTACAACATTTCTGGGTTATAAAAATTAAGTTTCCTCCTGCGTTATCAAAATCAGACACTGTGCTTTTTATTAGAATGTATGCATCACACTAAATGTTCTGTAAAATAAGTTTGAACAGATTGATAATTTCTTTTTTAACTCTTCATTTCAGTATTGAAAATGGATAATATAGATCAATGCTTTCTCAAGTTTCCCCAAAAGACTGAGATAATTGCTGTTTCTAGTAAAGGTTTTAGATGATTTTCAGCCCATTGCTCTCTTACTTTCTGCCTTCTCAAACGCACCTTCAATTTTCAACTCCATGAGTGCATAGCCACCAATGATTCCCATATAAAAACTTATCTTTTCCCATGCTGGGTATTCTCTTTTTATAATTTGGACTTTTAGAACTTTCCTTTTTTGATCAAATCTTAGGCTTAAATTTCAGACTTGAACAATAATGTTCTCTGACACATGGTGGCCAACTTTAGAATCTCAGACTTGTATAAATAACCATGATAATATAGGTAACATTTATTGAGCATTCTCCAATAGCTGAGCAGGATTCTAAGGACTCTCCCACCAAATATGTACTAATTCATCCAATCCTCAGAACTTCATTATCATTTTATAGATAAGGAAATGGAGACAGAGAGTTTAAGTAACTGAGATTAGAGATTCAAGGTCACATGGTTAGTAAGTAGCAAACTGGTATTTGAACACAGGCATTGTGACCCCGGTCTACATTCTTGACCCCTTCTCTTTACTCCATTCTAAGTGTAAATTGAATTTGTTCTCACCGTATTGTTTATAAGTTCATCTTTCTATATATGGAGTTTATCTAAAATGAGTGCTAGAGTTCTGAATTATGTGGTAGTTATACACTAATACCTAATGTAATAGCTACATTTTTGAGGCCCCTAGGCATGATGATGCTAGGCTGTGTAAGTTACTTTTGGCTCTCGTTAAAAAAAAAATTACGGGTGGCCAATACTATCTCCATTTATGGCGAGTAGACCAAGGTTGAAAGGTAAAGTGACTTTTTTAAGGCCTCATGACTGGACCCCTGCTGTGGCATCATTTGAATGTCATCTGTCCTGTCTGACTCCAAGGTTTGTGCAGCTTCACAGGACCTTACACTGTTCCTCTGTGCTTCTCTACTCCCAAACCATAGTGTCTCTCCTTGCTTTACTGTAATTGATGCATGTTGGAATATAATATGTATATTTAGTGCAAGTCGTATCTACCTGAAAAGTTAGCTTCAGGGAAAGGTTTTAAGGTGAGAAGATTCTTATGATATGTGAAGAATATCAGTCCTCATACTTCAGAGGAATGGTCCCCCCTTACTCTGTATCAGCATTACCTGGGAAGCTGGTAAAAAATACCAGTGTCCAGGCTCCACCTAAAGATTGATTCAGTGTTTTCTTTAAAGCTCCCTGGGCTGTTTTAATATGCAGCCTAGGGTGCAGACCAGGCTTCAGTGTCTCATTAATTACTGCTTAGCCAGGTAAATATCATCTCATCTGGCCCAGCCTGCCACAGTATTGAAGTCCGAGAGATTAGTTATTCATTATTTTTCATTTTAAAATTCGCAATTAAGAAAAAATTAAAATACAGAATTTAATTTGGCATTTGAAGTTAATTAAAACAAAAATGATAAAATATTTAATCTTAAATGTTAATCCAGGAAGGAGTTTGAGAAACAGCTCAGTCTTGCCTTTGTGAGGGCAGAAAAGTAATGAGTTGGGGAAAAAAAATCAATAAAAGTAGGAAATAAAACCCATAATAACAGAACTTTAAAGTCAGAAGGAACTTTTAGGATGATGTAGGTCAACTTATACATACTATATTTGAAAAAGAATGAGGGATGAAGTAGAAAAATTCACTCTGTCTCTATTATGGTTTTATACTAAAAAGGTAAATTTCGGAAAGAATAAAAATAACATCTGCTATTATAGGACAGGAAACCCTGGTGGCATAGTGGTTAAGTGCTACAGCTGCTAACCAAAGGGTCGGCAGTTCGAATCCACCAGGCGCTCTCTGGAAACTCTATGGGGCAGTTCTACCCTGTCCTATAGGATCGCTATGAGTCAGAATCAACTCAACGGCACTGGGTATTATAGGATAGGATTTAGTTTGATAACAGCTTGGGCGTTAATTTGTACCTTAGATGAAACCTTTAGTTTTAATTATAGTTTTTTTTTTGGGGGGGGGGGCGGTTATTCACATAAAGAATAGTAATATTAAATAGAATTCTTTCCTAAATTTTCACTCTTTTATTTTCTAAATCCCAAAGGATAAGTGTCGGGGGTGGGGGATAAAAGAGTAGTAATTGTAGAGGTTAAAGTTTTATTCTAAGATTGAAGTCTTAGCTCATAGAAGAATTTTATAAATGGCTTTTTACTGTGTTTTTTGGTGTAATACTTCTTGGTGGTTTTTGTTTAAAGAAGTTTTTGTTCTCATTAATTTTCATGTCATTAACCTTACATAAAATCTTCATTGCATGTTTTTAATTAACCCTTGGTATATTCGTTTTCTTCTGACTTGAAAGAGTAATCCATTAGAATTTAACCCTGATGGCTTGAAGAAGGCTGCAGTTCAGAAAGCTTTAAAGGTAAACTAATACAGTTTTCCATTAAGGTCACAAAGTTAATTCAAACGTATTGAAAGAGATGATACCTTGATTCTCAAATTCTCAAAGTCACAAATTACCTTCCATACTAATATAATAATTAGTTACCTGGTTAGAGAGCTCTTGCTTTTGTTACCCAAGAATTCAGAATTAGGAGAATCCTAGTCAACTTTGAAGATAATTTTTTTTAATTACCAATATAATAAATTTGATTTCTTTCCTGTTAGCCTTAGAGGTACAGCTGTCTTAAGGGGGTTTTTAATCCTCTGTATTTTAATTGAATTTGAATTCATAAAAATGGTGAAATAAAAGTTCTATTCAAAATCTTAACAATTTTTAGATTATGATTTAAAGGTATTCGTATGAGCTATGAAATTTTTTAATCAACTCTTTTTAAAATCAACGTTTTAAAAATCAACTCTTCCAATATGTGTGTGGAGTTAGGGCCATCTCTGAGTAAGCAATCTCATGGCTTTTGGTTCTTTTGGGTTTGGGTGATAAATCTCTTGAGAAGCTTTAAATTTCATTAAATGAGGTGTATTGAAAACTTAAGCTCCACTCCAGAAGAATTTGACATTAACATGTATTCTCTGGCTAAATTCTTAAAAGTTTTCCGTGAGTTACAATGTTTTATTAATTTTTTCTCTGATTTCTTCGAACATTTTAGGCTTTGATATTTTGGGGGAAGAGGGAGTTTAAATATATTTGTTTTAAGAAAATTCTACCCAAAAGAAACAAGAATGGTTTTTAACCAGTTTCAACTCTAGAAAGATGAGTTAAATTTCAAGAGTGAAGGAGACTGACAAAGTGCTTTTTTAATGTAATGTTTACTAACCCTTATTATACTGAGGAAGAAAAGTAGTAGTGAATTACTCTTTTTTGAGCACTGGTTAGCACAATAATTGAAATAACTGTTTACCTCCCGGACACAGAAATTCTTTCCTTACCCCCTTATTTGATATCTGAAGGTTGTTGAACAAGAGAGCATAGTGGTTAAGAACAAAGGCTCTGAAATCAGACTGTCTGCTTTGAATCTCAGTATAACTACTAAGCTGTGTGACCGACAGCAAGGGTTTTAATCTTGTTTGTTTTATTATTTATAGAATGGAAGTAATATCTTCTTCATTGGATAATTGAGTAAATTAGATAATGTATATAAGAGTGTTAATTGTAGGTGGAGCCCTGGTGACATAAAGGTTAAGTGCTACGGCTACTAACCAAAAAGATCAGAAGTTTGAATCCACCAGCCACTCCTTGGAAAGCCTCTGGGGCACTTCTACTCTGTCCTATAGAGTCGCTGTGAGTCAGAATCAATTAGACAGCAATGGGTTTGGTTTTTGTTGTTATTGTTGTTAAGTGTAGCTAGGGTAATAAACGTATTATAATTATGTTACTATATTATCTCATTTAAGCCCAACAGCAGGGTTCTACAAAGTTGGTCTAATGCCCAGTTCATAGACATGAAAACTGAGGTTCAGATAGATAAATATGTAAGTCTCAATAATTAAGTGGTAAAGAGCTGAGTTTAAATTCAAGATGGTCTGATTTAAAACCTCATATTTTCATTATACCATGTGCCTCTGACTTGTGCTCATGAGTTTTGAACACTGTGTCATGATAGAGAACTTTCTATCAGATCAGTGATTTAACCTTATTTCATAGAATCTAAAACCTCAACCATTTTAAGATTTACCATTGTTTCATGTACCACATATAGGGTCACTATGAGTGGGAATTGACTCAACGGCAACGGATTATGAAAAAGTGCCAGCCAAGCTTTGATAGTGTTTATTTTATACTTACTCAAAGACATTTTAGACTTAAGATGGACATAGATTTTTATCGTGTCACTCACCTGCATACATAACAGGAAAATCTAAGCAAAATAACCTAGTTAAGGCAATAAAAACTCTTATCACTATTGCTCTCTAGCCCAAAGCAGGTATTTAATGTCATCTATTGTAATCTTCACTCTGTTTTCAGAGATGTTAAAAAGGAAAAAACACATATGTGTCTTAAAAATTGATAAGTAAATCTCTAGGAATGGATGGCCACTCTTTCAGGGATGAATTAAGTATATATGTTAGTTAAGATACAAATTCTGATTCTATATCAGAGACCCAGGAGCCCTGGTGGTGCAGTGATTAAGAGCTCAGCAGCTAACCAAAAGGTTGCACTTCAAATCCACCAGCCGCTCCTTGGAAACCCTATTGGGTAGTTCTACTCTGTCCTGTAGTGTCGCTATGAGTTGGAATCAACAGTAACAGATATAACGTGTATACAAGACTCAAAAGTAGCAGTAGCTTAAACAAGACAGACGTTTATTTTTTTTTTTAACAGAATTGAGCATAAGTAGTCCAGGCTCTGAGGTATTGGGGATCGAGGCTCTCTGACCTGTGGCTCAACTCAGGGTTTCCATCTCATGGCCAAAGGCAGCTAGCTGGTCCACTCCAGCCAATAGAATGGGGAGAAAGGGAAGTGGAAGATATGCCCCTTCCTTTTAAGGCCAGAACTTACTTACATTACTACACTAAGTGCAGTTTTGGAAATTAATCTTTGTTTATAGAGGACTTGTGCCCAGCTAAAAGTCAGAAGTTCTAATATTAAAGGAAGAAAGAGAAAATGAAATTTGAGGTACAATTAGTAGCCTTGAATTTTTTTAACAATATTTATTACATTTTGCAGAATTCATTCACATCAATAAGATGAACCAGGAAATAGATTATCGCAATAGGTTTGAGCTAGTAATGTTTTATTTCAATAATCATATGCTTTGCTGCAGCGTTGAGGACTGACTCTAAAAGTATTTAACTAAAAACCAGTTTGTGACCTTCTGATTAATTTCCACTAACACATATTTAACTGCATCTTCTTGTGGGGCTAAGTTATAAATAAACCTCATGTCACATGTATGTTTTGCTATGTTTCCTCCTACCAGCTGTCTGTGCTAATATATGCTTCTTATTTTTTTTTCTTATTTCTGAATTTTTTTTAAATTTTATTTACTTCTGCTTACTTTAATGTGATTCTAAAGTGATGTTTGTTCTTCCAGTCAAAATTATACAGCAGCTGGTAAACAAGATTTGGTATTTGATAGCTATGTGTTTGAACAGAGAATACTAGGTAAAAAAAATGTAAAAGCTTGTCTCTGACACTCTGTGGTATCTTATTATGTCACCTAGAGGAGTATTCTGAATTATACTTTCTTTTACATTTGTCCTTTCTTATATCTTTCTGTTTCCATTCATTGCACTTTATTCATTGTGTTATCCTAGTAAAATAAGTTTTGAAACTGTAATTAACATTAAAGATTTTCAGAATATTTAATTTTTCCAAAGTAGCTTGCTTTAAAAATAGAAGACCTTAACATTTAAAAATTTTGTGCAAATAGAAGTTTCCTTTATGTATTTAATAATAGATATAGCTATTTCTTTGGTGTATGCTTAGCAATTGTTTTCCAATTAAATTGTTCCCACATGTTCCCTGTAGTTTAAATATCAAAAGTAAATAGAAATGTTTGTTAATATAAGCCAATAATTTCATTTTTTAATAAGACTCATCTCAAGATGTGGGTTTATTTTGCTTATTTGTCTTTGTTGTTGTTTGTTTGTTTTTGGATAGTCAGGAAAGAAAATAAACAGCAACCCAAATCCTCTCGTCCAAATGTCAGTTGGACACAAAGCTCAAGAGAGTAAGGTAAGGTACTAATATTTTAACTAGTTTTCAGTTATTGTTTTCAGATATTCATATATTTCACTATTGAGAGAAAGCATTTTTCAAAAATTATTTTGTTATAGACCATTGTTCATTTTTAATTGTCGACAGTAAATTTAAGAGTCATCTTTGTATACAGAAATGTGTTGGGCACTAGGGAACTAATACAACTAAGACCAAACCAAGATTAAGTTTTTATTGTTTATCATTGGGATGAACATACAAGTTGTGATTTCATAACAGTTAATTTCCCTGACATATCCTTAAAGTTTTGGACTTTATCTTTCCATCTTTTGAACACTTTCCGTAATTAACATATAATATTAGTACATGCTCAGTAAATATATCTTAGAATTTAGTTAAGGTTGTCCTGAGCTTCCAAACACATTAAATGAATAAGCCCTTTTCCACAGAAAATATCAGAGCTAATACTTGGATATTTCTTTTAGATTCGGTACAAAACCAATGAACCTGTGTGGGAAGAAAACTTTACTTTCTTCATTCACAATCCAAAGCGCCAAGACCTTGAAATTGAGGTATTTTATTTGCAATTTTAAACAGACTTATTGAAGTATAATTGACATACAATGAAGTGCACATATTTAAAGTATATAGTTTGATAAGTTGTGACCTTTGTCACCTGTGGGCCCATCACCACAATCAAGATAACATATCCATCACCCCCAAAAGTGTCTTTGTCTCCTTTGTAATTCGTACCCCTCCAAGCAAAGATCTTTCTAGCATTGTAGATATTGTTCACATTTTCTAGAATTGTATATAAAAAGAATTATACAGTGTATACTTTTTTTTCTCTGTTCTTTGACTCACAGTAGTTATTTTGAGATTCATCTGTATTGTTGCGGATTCCCATGGTATGTTCTTTTTTATTGCTGAGTAGCATTCCATGGCATGGATATGTAACAGCCGTTTATCCATTCACCTGTTGGTAAAAGGTTGGCTTGTTTCCAGTTTAGGGCTATTACAAAGCTGCCGTGAATGTTCTTGTGTAGATACTACACTTTCAATTCTGTTGGGTAAATGGCCAGGTTGTATGGTGATTATTACATTTCTGTTAAACTTTTTAATAAGCTCCAAGTTTTTTTCCAAAATGATCATACCATTTTACATACCCAGCAGCAGTGTATCAGAGTGTCAGTTTCTCCGCATCTTGCCAACACTTGATATTGTCAGACTTTGTGATTTTAACCCAGTGGGTATGTAGCAGTATTTCATGGTAGTTTCAATATGATAACTAATAATGATGAACATCTTTCCGTGTGTTTATTTGCCATTCATGTATTTTCCATAATGTCTACTCAGATCCTTTGCCCATTTTTTAATTAGGTTATTTTTCTTCTTTTTTAAAACAAATTTATTTTGTTGTTTTTGAGAATATACATAGCAAAACATACAGGTGGTTTGTCTTCTTAATATTGGGTTGTAGGAAATTTTAATATATTCCAGGTTTAAGTGCTTTTTTGGGATATTTTCTCTCTGCAAATATTTTCTCTCGGTCTATGGCTTGATTTTTTTATTTTTGTAACAGTGTCTTTTGAAGAGCAGACGTTTGGAAATTAGATGAAGTCTAATTTATCGACCTTTTTCTATTTAGCTCATGCTTTTTATGCCCTATTTAAGAAATACTTGCCAAACCTGAGGTAACTAAGATTTTCTTCTGTGTTCTCTTCTAGAAGTTTTATACTTTTTCACCTTGTTAAGTCTATGATCCATATTGAGTTAATTCTCACATATAATGTAAAGTAAGGATCATGAATCATTTTTTTTTATATGGCTGTATAATTGTTCAGCACTTTTTGTTGAAAAAATTATTCTTTTCCCATTCAATTACCTTGGCAACTTTGTCGAAAATCAGTTGGCCATATGTGTAGGTCTGTTTCTGGAATTATTATACTGTGCCATTGCTCTATATGTCTGTCTTTATGCCAGTACCACACTGTACTTATTACTGATGCTTTATGATAAGTTTTAAAATCAAGTGGTGGAAGCCCCCCAACTTTATTCTTTTTAACAATTGTTTTGGCTATTCTAAGTCCTTTGCATTCCATATGATTTTTTGCATCTCTTTGTCAATTTCTACAGAAAATCTGCTGGGATTTAATGGGGATTACATCATTGAAATTATAGATCAATTTGGAGAGAATTGACATCTTAACAATACTGAATCTTCAAATTCATAAAAAGCATATATCATTCTATTTAGGAATTCCTTAGTTTCTCTCAGCAATGTTTTATAGTTTTCAGTAATTGTACAGCTCTTATATATCTTCATCAAATTTATCACTATTTCATACTTTTTGATGCTATTATAGATGGTATTTTTCTTTTTTTTTTAATCCCAAGAATCTTTTTTTTTTTTAATTCTACTTGAGATGAAGGTTTACAGAACAGACTACCTTCTCATTAAACAGTTAGTACACGTATCGTTTTATGACATTGGTTAACAACCCCACAAGATGTCAACATCTCTCCCTTCTCAACCTTGGGTTCCCTATTACCAGCTTTCCTGTCCCTTCCTGCCTTCTAGTCCTTGCCCCTGGGCTGGAATGCCCCTTTAGTCTTATTTTGTTTTATGGGTCTGTCTCATCTTTGGCTAAAGGGTGAAACTCAGGAGTGACTTCATTACTGAGCTAAAAGGGTGTCCAGGGGCCATACTCTTAGGTTCCTTCAGTCTCTGTCAGGCCAGTAACTCCGGTCTTTTTTTGCGAGTTAGAATTTTGTTCTACATTTTTCTCCAGCTCTGTCTGGGACCCTCTATTGAGATCCCTGTCAGAGAAGTCAGTGGTGGTAACTGGGCACCATCTAGTTGTACTGGACTCAGTATGGTGGAGGCCATGGTAGTTGTGGTCCATTAGTCCTTTGGAATAATCTTTCCCTGTGTCTTCAGTTTTCTTCATATCTTAGATGGCCACAGACTTTTAAGACTCCTGAAGCTACTCACCAAAGTAGAATGTAGAACATTTTCTTTACAAACTATGTTATGCCAGTTGAGCTATGTGTTCCCTGAGACCATGGTCCCCACAGCCCTCAGCCGAGCAATTCAGTCTCTCGGGAAGTTTGGATATGTCTATGGAGCTTCTATGACCTTGCCCTCCGCAGGTTGTGCTGGTTCACCCAGTATTGTGTACTGTCTTACCCTTCACCAAAATTACCACTTATCTATTGTCTATTTAGTGTTTTTCCATCCCCGCTCCTCCCCTCCTTCATAAGCATCAAAAAAAATTATTTCTTTTTGTGTGTAAACCTTTTCATGAGTTTTTATAGTAGTGGTCTTATACAATATTTTGTCCTTTTGTGATTGACTATTTCACTCAGAATAATGCCCTACAGATTCATCCATGTTGCGAGATTCTTCGCAGATTCATCATTGTTCTTTATTGTTGCATAGTACTCCATTGTGTGTATGTACCATAGTTTGTTTATCCACTCATCAGTTGATGGGCATCTAGGTTGTTTCCATCTTTTTGCTATTATGAATAATGGGGCAGCGAAGATGGGCCTGGATATGTCTCTTTGAATGATGGCTCTTATTTCTCTAGGATATATTCCTAGGAGTGGGATTGCTTAATAGTATGGTATTCCTGTTTCTAGCTTTCAAAGGAAGCACCGTATTGTTTTCCAAAATAGTTGTGCCATTTTGCATTCCCACCAGCAGTACCTAAGAGTTCCAGTCTCTCTGCAGCCTCTCAAGCATTTGTTATTTCCTGTTTTTTTTATTTGAGGCAGTATGCCAGGGCGAGATCGTTGTGGTTTGATTTGCATTTCTCTAATGGCTAGTGATCGTGAGTATTTCCTCATGTGTCTTTTATCTACTTGAATGTCTTCTTTGGTGAAGTGTCTGTTCATTTCCTTTGCCTGTTTTTTAATTGGATTATTTGTCTTTTTGTTGTAGAGCTATTGGATTTTCCTGTAGATTGTAGAGATTAGACCTTTGTCAGATTTGTAATAGCCAAAAATTTTTTCCAAGCCAGTAGGTATTCATTTTACTCTTTTGTAATATTTCGATGTTTTGGATTCTGCAAAGGTTTGTTTTATGACCTAATATGTGATCTATTCTCGAGAATGTTCCATGTGCACTAGAAAAAAAAGTATATTTGCAGCTGTTGGGTGGAGTGTTCTGTATACGACTATGAGGTCAAGTTGGTTGATTGTAGCAATTAGGTCTTCCGTGTCTCTATTGAGCTTCTTATTGGAAGTCCTATCCTTCTCCGAAAGTGGTGTGTTGAAGTCTCCTACTATAATTGTGGAGGTGTCTATCTCACTTTTCAGTTCTGTTAAAGTTTGTTTTATGTATCTTGCAGCCCTGTCATTGGGTGCATAAATATTTAATATGGTTATATCTTCCTGGTCAATTGTCCCTTTAATCATTATGTAGTGTCCTTCTTTATCCTTTGTGGTGGATTTAACTTTGAAGTCTATTTTGTCAGAAATTAATATTGCTACTCCTCTTCTTTTTTGCTTATTGTTTGCTTGATATATTTTTTTCCATCCTTTGAGTTTAAGTTTGTGTCTCTAAGTCTAAGGTGTGTCTCTTGTAGGCAGCATATAGATGGATCGTGTTTCTTTATCCAGTCTGAGACTCTCTGTCTCTTTATTGGTGCTTTTAGTCCATTTACATTCAGTGTAATTATAGATAAGAATGTGTTTAGTGCTGTCATTTTGATGCCTTTTTGTGTGTGTTGTTGACAATTTCATTTTTCCACTTACCTTTTTGTGCTGAGACGTTTTTCTTTGTAAATTGTGTGTTCCTCATTTTCATGGTAGTCGAATTTATCTTTGCTGAGTCGTTATGTTTTTCTTGGTTTTTATTTTGAGTTATGGAATTGTTATACCTCTTTGTGGTTACCTTAATGTTTACCCCTATTTTTCTAAGTAAAAACCTAACTTGTATCATCTTATATCGCCTTGTTTTCCTCTCCATATGGCACTTCTATGCCTCCTGTATTTAGTCCCTCTTTTTGATTATTGTGATCTTTTACATAATGACTTCAGTGATTCGCTATTTTGAGCATTTTTTCCTTTTTAAAATTAATCTTGGTTTGTTTTTGTGATTTCCTTATTTGAGTTGATATCAGGATGTTCTGTTCTGTGTCTTTGTGTTGTGTTGTTATCTGATGTTACTGATTTTCTGACCAAACAATTCCTTTAGTATTTCTTGTAGCTTTGGTTTGGTTTTTGCAAATTCTCTAAGCTTGTGTTTATCTGTAAATGTTTTAGTTTCACCTTCATATTTGAGAGAGAGTTTTGCTGGATAAATGATCCTTGGCTGGCAGTTTTTCTCCTTCAGTGCCCTGTATATGTCATCCCATTGCCTTCTTGACTGCATGGTTTCTGCTGAGTAGTCTGAACTTATTCTTATTGATTCTCCTTTGTAGAAGACTTTTCTTTTATCCCTGGCTGCTTTTAAAATTTTCTCTTTATCTTTGGTTTTGGCAAGTTTGATGATAATATGTCTTGGTGATTTTCTTTTTGGATCAATCTTATATAGGGTTCGATGAGCATCTTGGATAGATATCCTTTTATCTTTCATGATGTCAGGGAAGTTTTCTGCCAACAGATCTTCAACTATTCTCTCTGTATTTTCTGTTATCCCTCCTTGTTCTGGAACTCCAATCACATGCAAGTTATTCTTCTTGATAGAGTCCCACATGATTCTTAGGGTTTCTTCATTTTTTTAATGCTTTTATCTGATTTTTCTTCAGCTATATTGGTGTCAATTGCTTTATCCTCCAACTCCCCCACTCTGCATTCCAATTGCTCGATTCTGCTCCTCTGACTTCCTATTGAGCTGTCTAATTCTGTAATTTGACTGTTAATCTTTTGGATTTCTGAATGATGTCTCTCTATGGATTCTTGTAGCTTATTAATTTTTCTACTATGTTCTTGAATAGTCTTTTTGATTTCTTCAACTGCTTTATCAGTGTGTTCCTTGGCTTTTTGTGTAGATTGCCTTATTTCATTTTTGAGATCATCCCTGATGTCTTGAAGCATTCTGTAAATTAGTTTTTTATATTCTGTATCTGGCAATTGCAGGATTGTATCTTCATTTGGGAAAGATTTTGATTCATTAATTTGGGGAGTTGTAGAAGCCATCATGGTCTGCTTCTTTATGTGGTTTGATATCAACTGTTGTCTCCGAGCCATCTATAAGATATTGTAATGATTTATTTTATATTTGCTCACTGAGTCTTATCTTGTTTTATTTTCTCTCAATATACGTAGATGGACTACTAGATTGCGCTGTCTTGATTGTTGTAGGCTTTGAATCACTTATGTCCTCTTACCAGCTGGTTTGGGCCATTACCAGAAATATAAGCCTAAGAGTCCATTCACTATTCTTGAGTAGAATCTCATTTTGGGTCACCAGGTGTGTGGGGTAGACTGTCACCTATTTGCTTAGAGGAGTAGTAGTGATAGTTGTGTGCACCAGATTCTAGTAGCAGCAGGGGTTCACATTCCAGGGAGGGCAGGATGCTGACAGGCTTCCCCCAAGTGCCAGTGAGGTAGGCGTGTCTCTATTCCTAAAGCACTTTGGTGGGTGGACTCTGCAGCTGTACCTTAGGCACCCAATGCATGTACCTCTACAGATTGGTAGATGTCATTATCCTCAGACCCCTATGGCAGGAGGTTAGGTGGTTTGGGTGGAGCTTCAGCCCTCAGTTCCCCGTTGTGGGTCAGTGAGGGCTCTGTTGAATAAGCAGAGATATCAGACCTGGGAAACTTGTCTTTCCAGTAATCCGCTAAAACGATTACAGTCAGATCACTATCAGAATTGCCTTTGCATTATAATAGCCACCTTGTTCCCTGTAGGGATGAAAGCCCAAGACTGTGGATCACAAATGCTTGGCTGGAGCTGGTTCTGTATTTTTAGTCCAATTTTGGGAAGTCAGGGAAGGATTCTTGGTCCCTGGGTTTTTTGTAGCTGCTTCTCTCAGGCCAGAAGAATGGGTTAGGAAAAGACAAAACAAACAAAGAAAAAAAAAACCACAGAGCACTTCACTCTCTGGCCCAGGAAATTCCAATGTTAATGAAGCCACCTGGGAAGGGGAGAGGAGGGATCAGATAGGTAGGAATATAGACAAAGTTACTTATCTTGCTTGGGATGACTGTTTTATCTGAGATTCCCAAGGGGCATGTCGACTGTGTGCGCTGGCTGGGTAGAGATTTCCCCCGAGGATCAGGCCCGCGTCCTGTGCTTGTGCTGTCCCAGAAGCCTTGGTTAGTTCCTCTGCTCCCAGTCCAAAACCCAGCTCCAAGGTTCCCCGGCTGGGATGCCGGACTCCCAGCTCCAGAATTCATCACTGCCTCCCAGTGACTTCTCCTCCTGTAAGCCTTGTCGCTGCGCTGTCTGCCTGCACCAGCTGGGCTTCCCCCAGGGTCACTTCAGGGGGCTAGGGCTGTGCCCAGTGTTTGCGCCATCTCAGGATGCCGTGCTCAGCTCCTCTGCGCCCAGTCCAAAGCCCGGCACCAAGGTTTTCTGACTGGGACGCTGGCTCCAGGCTCCAAAAACAGCCGCTGCTTCCCCGTGGTTGTTCGTTCTCTTGTTAGCCCCATCAGTGTGCAGCCTGCTTGCGCTAGCTGAGTCTCTACGGAGGTTACCCCAGGGGGCTAGGGGTTAGGGCTGTGTCCCGTGCCTGCTCCCCCTCAGCAAGCTGCAATCAGCCCCGCCATTCAGCACCAGGGAACCGCGGGGGCTCAAGGCTGTGGGGTGGGTCGCAGGTTCCAGAAGTGGTTGCTGGTTCAGGGCGCAGCTTTTCGCTCACCTGAAACTCAGGTCAACTCCTTAGATCTGTGTTTGATGGTCAGGGTTCGTAGATTGTCATGTATTTGATCGATTCACTTGTTTTTCCGAGTCTTTGTTGCAAGAGGGATCCGAGGTAGCGTCTGCCTAGTCAGCCATCTTGGCCCCGCCCCCTCATTTTACTCTTGGTGAAGTTTTTTGATGAGCATAAATGATTAATTTTTAGAAGATCTCAGTTATCTAGCTTGTCTTCTGGAGTTTGTGTGTTGTTAGTTATGGTTTGTATCCTGTTAATGCTGTGTGTTACAGCCTCTAGTGTTGATCCTATTTTTTCTTCTACTTTATAGTTTTCGGTTTTATATTTAGGTATTTTTTCCATTTTGAATTAGTTTTTGTGTGTGGTGTGAGGTATGGGTTCTGTTTCAATTTTTTGCAGATGGCCAGTTTTGCCAGCACAATTTGCTGAAAAGATAGTCTTTTCCCCATTTAATGGACTTTGGGCTCTTGTCAAAGATCAGGTGACCATAGATGGATGGGTTTACATCTGAGTTCTCAATTCCGTTCCATTTGTCAACGTATATGTCCTTGTACTAGTACTAGGCAGTTTTGACTGGTGTAGCTATATAGTAGGTTCTGAGGTCAGGTAGGGATGTCCTCCTACTTTATTCTTCTTGTTCAATAGTGCTTTACTTACCTGGGGCCTCTTCCCTTTCCATGTAAAGTTAATGATTAGTTTTTCCATCTCTTAAAGAATGTTGTTGGTATTTGGATCGGAATTGCATTGTATTTTTAGATTGCTTTGGGTAGAATTGGCATTTTCACAATGTTGAGTCTACCTATCCGTGAGCATGATATGTTTTTCCGTTTATGTGTATCTCTTTTGGTTTCTTGCAGTAGTGTTTTGTAGTTTTCTTTGTATAGGTCTTTTACATCCCTGGTTAGATTTACTCCTAAGTATTTTATTTTTTTAGGGGCTATTATAAATGGAATTTTTTTCCTGGTTTCCTTTTCATCGTTCGTTCTCTTTATTGGTGTACTTCGTTCTCTTTATTGGTGTACAGAAATCCAACAGATTTTTGTATATTTATCTTATAACATGCTGCTCTGCTGAATCTATTAGTGCCAATAGTTTTCTTGTGGAGTCTTTTGGGTTTTCTATGTGTAGTATCATATCATCTGCAAATACAGACAGTTTTACTTCTTCATTACCAGTTTGGATGTCATTTATTTCTTTTTCTTGCCTTATTGCTCTAGCTAGGACTTCCAGCACAATGTTAAATAAGAGTGATGATTTAGGGCATCTTTGTCTTGTTTCTTTTCACAAGGGAAATGTTTTCAGCCTCTCTCTATTAAGAATGCTGTTGGCTGTTGGTTTTGTGTAGATGCCCTTTAATATGTTGAGGAACTTCCCTTCTGTACATATTTTATTGAGGTTTTTTTTTTTCAGAAATGGGTGTTGGACTTTGTTGAATGCCTTTTCTGTGTCAATTGAGATGATCATGTGACTCTTGTTTATGTGATGGATAACATTGATTGATCTTCTAATGTCGACTCATCCTTGCATACCTGGTATGAATCCTACTTGGTCAAGATATATTATTTTTTTGATAATGATCCTGAATTCTATAGGCTAGAATTTTGTTGAGAATTTTTGCGTCTATATTCATGAGAGATATTGGTCTGTAATTTTCTTTTTTTGTGGTGTCTTTGCCTGGTTTTGGTATCAGGGTAATACTGGCTTCATAGAATGAATTCAGAAATATCACTTCCTTTTCTATATCCTGAAATAGCTTGAGTAGAACTGTTTGTAAGCCCTTCTCTGAATGTTTGGTAGAATTCTCCAGTGAAGCCATCTGGGCCAGGACTTTTTTTGTTGGGAGTTTTTTCTTATTACCTTTTCAATCTCTTCTCTTGTTATGGGTCTGTTCAGATTTTCAACATCATTTTTGTGATAGTTTGGAGAGGTAGTGTGTTTCTAGAAATTTGTCCGTTTCCTCTGGGTTTTCAAGTTTGTTGCAGTATAGTTTTTCGTAATACTCTGTTATGATCCTTTTAATTTCACTTGGGTCTGTTGTAATGGCCCCAATTTTATTTCTCATTTGGGTTATTTGTGTCCTCTCCTCTTTTTCATTTTTCAGTTTGGCCAGCGGTTTGTCTGTTTTGTTGATCTTTTCAGAGAACCAACTTTTGGTTTTGTTGATTCTTTCTATTGTTTTTCTGTTTCATTTATTTCTGCTCTGATCATTATTATTTTCTTTCTTCTGATGGCTGGCTCTGTGTGTGTGCGTGTGTGTGTGTGTTTGCTCTTCTCTATTTGTTCAAGTTTTGTAGCTAATGTTTTGATTTTGTCCCTTCTTTTTTGATGTGTGCATCTATTGCTATAAATTGATCTCTGAGGACTGCCTTTGCTGTGTCCCAAAGGTTTTGTTATGATGTGTTTCCATTCTTATTTGATTCTAAGAATTTTTTTATTTCATCTTTGATTTCTTCTATTACCCAGTGGTTTTTAAGTGGGGTGTTATTCAGTTTCCATGTGATTGATTTTTTTTTTCCTTCTTCTTCTCCCTGTTGTTAATTTCTACTTCGATGACATTGTGGTCAGGGAAGATACTTTGTATTATCTCAGTGTTCTAGATTTTGTTGACGGTTGCTCTGTGGCCTAAGATGTGGTCTATTCTGGAGAACGTTCCATATGTATTGGAAAAGAATGTGTACTTTGCAGCTGTTGGGTGGAGTGTTCTATATATGTCTCTGAGGTCAGGTTGGCTGATTATGACCTTTAGATCTTCTGTATCTTTGCTGAGTTTCTTTCTAGATGCTCTGTCATTTACCAAGAGTTGTGTGTTAAAGTCTCCTACTATGATTGTGGAACTGTCAGTTCCTCTTTTCAGTGCTGTTTGAGTTTGTTTTATATATTTTGGAGCCCTGTTATTGGGTGTGTGGATATTTATTATGGTTATGTCTTCACGATGGCTTGTCTCTTTAGTCATTATATAATACCCTTCTTTGTCTTTTATGGTGAATTTTGTTTTAAAGTCTATTCTATCTGAGATTAGTATTGCCACTTCTGTTTTTTTTTGGTAGCTGTTTGCTTGATATATTTTTTTCCATCCTTTGATTTTTAACAAATCTGTGTCTTTGTTTCTAAGGTATGTCTCTGCAGACAGCATATGGATAGATCCTGTTTTTTTATTCCATTCTGTCACTCTGTGTCTCTTTATAGGTGCATTCAGGCCATTTACCTTCAGTGTAATTATGATAGGTGTGAGTTTATTGCTGTCATTTTGTAGTGCTTTTGTTGTGGCACTGACATTTTATTTGTTCCTTTTACTCTCCTATGCTGAATTCCTTTTGTTTGTGGATTTTTGTTTTTCATTTCTTTTGTTTTTATAGAATTTGTTTTTACTGAGACTTTATGTTTTTCTTCTTTATTTTAATGAGGAAGGGTGTTAACTTTCTTTGTGGTTTCCTTGAAATTTACCCTTACCTTCCTAGGTTTGAGCCAGTCTTTTATTACTTGGTATTGCCTTGCCTTCCTCTCCATTAGAAAGTTCTGTACCTGCACTGTTCATTCCCTCTTTTATTGTTCTGATGTTACTGTCATTTACAAATTAACCTCTCTGGTTCCCTGTTGTAACTCTTTTAGTTTTGAATGGTCCTTGACAGTTAATTTCCTGGGTTGCATGCTAGATTCAGGCAATGGTCTGATGTATTGTTTGTTCTCAAACCAAAGGACTCCCTTTAATAATTCCTGTAACTTTCAGTTGATTTTTACATATCTCCTTAATTTCTGTTTATCTGGAAATGTCCTAATGTCACCATAATATTTGAATGAGAGTTTTGCAGGACATATTATTCTTGGTTGGCAATTTTTATTCTTTCAAGATTTTATATATGCCATCCTATTGCCTTCTTGCCTGCGTGGTTTTTGCCGAATAAGCCATGCTTAGTCTTATTGTTTCCCCTCTATATGTGACTTTTTGTTTTTTTCTTGACCTGCTCTCAAGATTCTTTCTTTGTCTTTTATTTTAGCAATTGTGATTATGATATTCGTTGGTGATCTTCTTTTCGGGTCTGTCCTATATGGGTTTCGTTGAGCTTCTAGATGGTCAGCTTTTCATCTTTCATGGTATTAGGGAAGTTGTCTGTCAGCAACTCTTCAATGATCCTCTCTGTGTTTTCCGTTTTCTCTCCCTGTTCTGGAACTCTGATCACCTGCATGTTTTTGCTTTTGATTTTATCCCACATCAATCTCAGGGTTTCTTCATTTTTCATCACTTTTTTCTGATTTATCTTCAAAGTATTTTCCAAGTATTTGTTTTCAGTTTTGCTGATCCTGTCTTCCATTGTTTCACACCTGCACCTCAGACCTCCTATGATGCTGTCCATTTCTGAAATCTTCTTTATCTTTTGGATTTTAATTGTTGATTTTGTATGATTTCTAGTTGTGAATTTATTTTGACATTTTCTTCCTGAATTCTCCCATTGTTTTGTCTGCATTTTCCAAGAATTTGTCTGCCTTTTCCTTGAATTTGTCTAATTTTCCTCTTTTTTATCTGCTTTTTGCTTCAACTCTTGGATAGCTCTGAATAATAGAGATTTGAATTCCCTTTCAGGTAGTTCTAGTGCCTTTTCTTCTACTGGAAAGTCATCTGGTGTTTTATTTTGGACACCTACTGGAACCGTCCTGTTTTGATTTTATGTTTTGTTATCATTTGCTGTCTTCAGGTCATTCATTACTTATTTTTTTTGTTTATTGATTGTAGATTTGTTTGTTTCACCTGATTTTTGTTTTATTTGGTTATGTCCAAGCAGGTGGGTTGTGCGTTCTTTTTCGTTTGCTCGTCTGTGGTCAGGATACTTTCCACCTCTTTGTCCAATGGGCAGGGCCAGCTGCTCAGGTCTGGAGCAGCACGGCAAGTCCAGCTGAAGGTGAAGGGCTGGGATGGGTTGTTTGTACTTGTATTGGGTCTGACAGCGCAGGCCTCGGTACAGGGCAGGTTCTGGTAGGCCGTGCCTATGCTGTTTGGGGTTACAATGTTCAGCACGTGGTGCAGATAGACAGGAGGAAGTGAGGAGGTTGTGATATGTAGAGCTAAGTCAGGTATGGAAAAGAAGAGAGAGAGAAGATAGAAATCGGAGCCAAAAAAAAAAAAATAGTGCTGAGGGAGCCTCTCATTGGAGTGGAGAGATGAGAAATTTAGAAATGAAGGAAAAGAACAAGGAAAAATAACATAATAATAATAAATAAAAGTAAAAAATTGAGAAGAAAGAAATGTGTCCAAAAATCCCACCAGTGCAATCATGCAGACTAGGGAAGTAGCTCCTAAGCCACTCAGTACAGACTGGCTAGAAGGGGCAGAGATGGCACACGGCGACAGATATTCAGGAGACAGGAAAAGAAGGTAGGTGCAGACCAACAAGATACTGAGAAATGATGAAAACTAAAAAGGACAGAAGAAAAAAAAAGTAATGCCCCCAGGAATGCTACTGGAGCGACTTCACAGACCGGAGAAGCAGCTCTCAAGTCACGCAATACAGCCCTGCTAGAAGGGGTGCAGATGACACACAGCACTAGGTGTTCAGGAGACAGGAAAAAAAGGTAAGTAAAGAGAGACGAGAAACCGAGAAATGAAGAAAAACAAAAAGGAAGAAAAAAAAAGGACACCAGGTATCCCACCAGCATAGCAGCACAGACCGGGAAAGCAGCTCTCCAGCCAAGCAGTACTTCACAGTCTATGGAGAAGAAGCAAAGATAGAACATGGAGCCAAGTGTTTGAGAGAAAGGAGGGGGTGGAGGTGAGAGGGAAGAAACCATAAGAAGCTGAAAAAAGCAACACCAGCAACAAAGAAACGGTACTGAAGGAGTCGGCCAGCGTGGGTGGAGTGAATCCAAGCAGCATGGAGCTTCCAGCCAAGCAACAGTGGTCTGATGGGAAGCAGCAGAGGCCAAGCAGGGGTAAGAAGGATGGGAGGTAAGAAAGCGTGTTTTGCTGATTGCTGGGTGCTCTGTCTGTGAAGCTGCCTTCCTGTACTCCTTGTCCTCCAGTCTCCAACAGGAGACTAAGATGGTAAATCCACACTGTGTTAGCTGATAAGGGACTCCACTCCATTTGTCTCCTTGCTATCTGTTCTCTGTCAGTTTTTTATTCCGTTTAGTGCTTCGTTGAGTTCTTTACCTCTTCATTTGAATTTTAGGGTTCCAGGATTGATGTTTGTCTCTGTTATACTTAGTTTTTCAGGTCTTTGCTGCAGAGGGACAGTGTGGTGCTTCTGTCTATAGTGCCATATTGGCTCCACTGCATAAATGGTTTTTTGTTTTTTCTTAATTTTTGGTCTCTAGTGATTTGTTACTGGTATGTAGAAATATAATTGATTTTTGTATATAGATGTCATATCATAAACTATGCTGAACTCATTTACTGTAGTAGCTTTTTTGTGATTTCCTTAGGATTTTATACATGAACAATCATGTTGTCTGCTAATAATGACAATTTTACTTCTTTGTTTCCAACCTGGATGCCTTTTATTTCCTTTTTTTTTTTTTATTGTACAGCCGAGAATCTCTAGTACAATACCTGCCTCATTCTCTACTTTAAGGGGAAAGCCTTAAATGTTTCATCCCTAACTCTCACATCAGCTGTAGGTTTTTCATATGATTGAGGATTTGTCACATGGCTGTTTTCGCTCTGTGTGTTTCTCTATGTCTCTTCTCTTTTATAAGGGCACCGCTCAGATTGGATTAGGGCCCACCATACTCTTATATGACCTCGTGTTAACTGATAACATTTTCAAAGACCCTGTTTTCAAAAAAGATCACGTTCACAAGTACCAGGGGTTAGGGCTTCAAAATAAATTTGGGGAGGGACACAATTCAAGCAATTAACAGATGGTAAATTTGGTTCTATTAATCCATTACGGTCAGAGGTAGAAGTTTTCTCTTTGCCTATTTAAAAATATGTAAGTATGTATAAATGACATACTCAGCCTGAGTCAGAGGGAGCATCTTGGCTGTATACCTGCTACTCTCAATGGTTGTATATTTTATCCTCTTCTTATGTTATAACTTAAAGATTCTCTATTTTAAGTGATTCAAACAGCTTTTGAAGTCGTTTGGTGGTAGCCTTATTAAACATGTTAGTCTAAGTAATTGTAATTGTCTTTTTTATATAACATTTTACCTGTTTTCCAACATAAATCTTTGAAAATCTTGAGTTCCTTTGTTTTCTGTTTAGCTTATATGACCCTAACTTCCATTCCTTAGTCCAGAGAGAGTCTGGGTTCCACAGATGAGATGCATTGCCTTATTCTCAGATAGTGCCTTGGCAGGGCACCTGGTCACTGGCCTATTGTCAGTGCCAGGCATGCCCAGCCCTATTTCATTCCTTCTGTGTTTGCTGTTTAGTATTTTTGCATTCCCTTTTATCCAACATAATTTGTATTTTGTATAGCTAATTTTTCCTTTGTAAAATTGTACTGTTATTAAAGTAATCTGTAGTTCGTGGATGATGGATTTAAAAAAATAACTTCTACGGTTCTTGTAAACATTATTGTAGCTATTTCATTTTAAAGATGCTTTTGTTACTAAAGTTAAAAAAGAAGTAAGTAATCAGACTTTTAGATTCTCATGTGTAATTATGTGACCATTTTTGACTAGGCCGTGGAACCTCCAGAGTTGTTCTTCCTCTATTCGATTAAACTGTTTTGTATTACAGCCATCTGAGAGGAATAATTCTTGTTACAGAGGTAACAATGAAGGTTATTATTCATGAAAAAGCATTTAACGTGCATGGTAAATTAAGCTTGTTCATTTAAAACAGATAATATACATTTCTAACCCTGTCAGTTTTGAATAGGGAAGGTTTAAAAGACACTTACAAATGATTTTTCTCCACAAATGGGTGTTACCAGTAGAAACTTTATACATCACTACTAATATTTATTGCCACCACTTCATTGAGTTTAAAAGACAAATCTCTTTTTTTACTCTTCAGATTTGTATAAATTACTGCCTCTTAGCTCAGGTTTCTCTTAATTCATAAAACATGGTATTCTTTGTTTTGCTTGTTATTGTGTAAGAAGAACATAAGAGATATACATATGACATAGAGTTTCTTTGCGTGTCATAATGTTTTATGTCTTCCTAAGGAAGCTTTGTACTGTGTTAATCATTTATGGAAATACTATTTCAAAGACTATGGGTGACATATATTTTTTAAAGACTAATTTTCTAGACCTTTCTACATTTTCCATGAGTTTCAGCCTCATAGCTATGCATGTTTTCTACCCTGATTTTTACAGGTCAAGGATGAACAGCATCAGTGTTCCCTAGGAAATCTGAAGATCCCTCTCAGCCAGCTGCTCGCAAGCGATGATATGACCATGAACCAACGGTTCCAACTTAGTAATTCAGGTCCAAACAGCACTATAAAAATGAAGATTGCCCTCAGGGTATTTCATAGTCTTTTGCAATAAAAATAGTAGGGGGTGGGGGAGGAAATGGGCTACTAATAGGTGGTGCTTGTTGATACTGATTCAGAGATAGAAATATGGCCATGATCACAAGGAGCAGATAATTTGATTAAAATGATGGTGACAGTGTTACAGATTGCCAAGAAAGCTGTTCGGTTTTGAGTGGAAAATACTGCTGAATAATATAGGAGCTTAGGTGAGAGATGATTAAGGCTTGGATGCAAGTGTATAACAAAAGTAATGTCTCCGGATTGCTCATGAGTGAACCCAGAATTATTCATTGTACTTTCATGTGAGTCTGACCAATCATTTTTTTATCTTTTGGCTTAGAAAGTATTGCTGTCTGTACCAACAGAGTTTTATTTTAAGGCTAAATTTTCAAAAGTCATTGAGGAGAGAATATTTAATAAAAAATCTACACACTAGTAGAATTTATAGGAAGAAAAGTTCCTTTTTCCAAACTAGACATGATTGTTTAAATACCTAAGGAAATGTTGAAAACAAAATTGGCATACATATGGGAAAATGTTAAAACTGACTAATGAAAAAAATGCAAATTAAAAGGAGGAACTAACTTAAAAAATTTGTGATAGACCTGTTCTGTCAAGAGTCCGGTGAAAATGGTCTTGCATCTTGTCAAGACACGGAGCATTACTGCAGCCTTCCCAGAAAGGACTGCAGTATTCCTGAGCCATAAATCATAGGGCCCCCGGAACCAGAGACCCTTCTTCTGGAAATCTGACTTTTGGTAATAATAATAAAATGTGAGGAAGTTGTGGGCATAAAGATATTTCCTACAGCATTATTTTATAAAAGCCAAAAAAAAATTTTCAAGCCCTCCAAATGATCCCAAAGAGTGGGTTAGTTTACCAAAAATAGACTCTGCTCAGTGGAATGTGTAGATTAAAGTATTTATTGAAAGTGAGCAAAGTGAACAATTCACATGGCGCCCTGGTGGTGCAGTGGTTAAGAACTTGGCTGCTAACCAAAAGGTCAGCAGTTTGAATCCACCAGCCGCTTCTTGGAAACTCTGTGGGCGCAGTTCTGCCTTGTCCTATAGGGTCACTATGAGTCAAAATCGATTCGACAGCAATGGGTTTTTGGGTTTAATAAGCTAAAAGATGTATGGGCTGTTTGACTGCAACCTCTGTTCCTATACTGATTGTTAGAATTTTGTGGGGTAATCTTGCTGGATGGCAGATATTCTTGACTTTCTTCATTCCTTGGGAGGGTTCCTTCCTGATGAAAAATAACGTGTGTAGAAGAGAAGATTTTAGTCATCATCTATTCAGGGCATGTGAGTAAAATAGGCTCCTTAGGTAACAGCAAATATACAGAGTACACAGTAATGATTTTTGTATTACAGAAGTTATATTTTGATTATTTAAACTTTCCTTTTTCTAAATGGCTATAATAGCATATTACCTGTCTATAACAGAAATACCACAAGAGGATGGCTTTAATAAACAAATTTATTTTCTCACAGCTTAGGAGCTTAGAAGTCCGAATTCAGGGCGCCAGCTCTAGGGGAGGGCTTTCTCTCTGTCAGCTCTGGGGGAAGATCCTTGTCTCTCTTCAATTTCTGCTCCTTGGTGATCTTCATGTGGCCTGGCATCTAACTTCTCCAATCTCTGCTTGCTTCTGCTTGCTTAATTGGCTCCTTTGTATCTCAAAAGAGATTGATTTAAGACACACCCTACACTAATACTGCCTCATTGACATAATAAAGAAAACCCATTCCCAAATGGGTTTATAACCATAGGAATAGGGGTTAAGATTTACAACAAATATTTTTGAGGGATACAATTCAACACATAACATTACCTTAATAATTAAATAGATGAACAGATAGACTGAATTTTTAAAACCGTTTTGTGTCAAATCTTAAACTTTTACAAATATATCTAAAACAAAGTATCAGGATATTACCAGTGTCACTGATTATAATTTTTTTGTTCATTTCCACCTCTAGGTACTTTATCTTGAAAAGCAAGAAAGATCTCCAGATCACCAACATTCAGCTCAAGTAAAAAGGCCCTCTATTTCCAAAGAAGGGAGAAAAATACCTGTCAAATCTCAGATTTCTGCATCTCCAGCCACTGAGGGCAGTAAAACTGCTCCATCCACACCAATAATTGATAGCAGTAATAAGACTGACATGGAAGAGAAAACACAGCTTCCCAATACCAGCCCTCAGTGGCCACGTGATCTCAGCAGAAGCTCCTCTAGCCTCCAGGCCTCCAATTTTACCTATTCCCCAAGCCACATTTCAGTCAAGGAGCCCACACCAAGCATTGCCTCAGACATATCATTGCCAATTGCCACACAGGAACTTCGGCAAAGATTGCAGCAGCTTGAAAAGTAAATCAAATACTGTTTTTAAAAACAAAATTGGAGTACGCATCTCATCTTTGACAGGGAAGGACAAGTAATCTGAAGTTAGCTAAAGAATTTCCGGTTGTGGTGCAGTGTTGCTTACTCTGTCGTTCAAAGTAAAGCTTGCCATATTCTGTTGTTGTGTGCCATCAATTTTGAATCATAGTGACCCCATGTGACAGAGTAGAGCTGCCCCATAGGGTTTTTGGGGTGGTAGTTTAATCTTTATGGAAGCAGATGGCCAGGTCTTTATCCCACTGAGCTGGTGGGTGGGTTTGAACCACTAACCTTTCAGTAGCAGCTGAGTGCTTAACTATTGCCACCACCAGGGCTCCTTTGCCATATTCTAAGACCTAATATTTGGCTAATTTAACAATTAGAAAGTGATGGAGTAATAGGTGTCATAAATAGGAAAAGAGATAGGCTTAGTGTCGTGAAGGTACTATATATCTAACCTCAGATTAGGAAATCAGAAGAGTTGATCTGCTGAGTTTTAATATGGTGACAAGGGAAGTTTTGGCAATTGTTTGGCTTTTGATATGTAAGAAAGAATAGCTCTTGTTCTTTCATGTTTGGTCAGCGTTCCATTACTATAACCCAGTTGATTTTTGTTTGTCTTTGGATGTTTGTTTTGATTTTTTATTTAAGACCCATGATTCATAGATGCGTTAATAGTTTTCTTTAGATAAGAAGGAAAAAATAGTCTGTAGTTACCACAAGCTTCAGATGTTAACCTTTTCCCCCCAGTGGAAAGAATAAAGCTGACCTTTGAAATAGTTCTTCATATTTGTTGTTATAAGAGGTGTGTTGAGTAATACAAATACAATAAAAGAAATACAGGCAAAGGTGAAAAACATGTTTACTCTTAAAGAGTTAGAAAAAGCATAAGATGATTGCAGAGTCCTTAAAAGGTATCTCATTTCTAGGCCACAGATGGAGGTCTATAAACCCTTCTGTGATCTCCACTCAGAGTTATTTTTTTCCTTCATACTTTCTCAACATCCATTATTTTGGAAAAAAGAAGTATATCCCCTTCCATCTCTCTTGTTCCAGAAGAATACAGAATTTTAAACATGTAACCGTTTTTCTCAGGAGCTACATTTGAGGAGTAGCCAGAATGATCTTGATAAACATTAAGCCAAAGCCATGGTTGTCCGGTTAGCTCACTGATCTTGGAAGTTTGTACTTCAACCTTGATCGGAGGAAAATCGAAATGAAGGAATATTGCTATCTCATCAGATAGTTAAAAATAGAGCAAGTGATTTATATAAGATTTTGAGAAAGGATACATTCGATTTGGGTAGTTACAGACTAGACGTTGCTTGGCAAAGGCCACAGAATTATTGTTTGTAATAAGGGAACTTGCATGTCTCATTTTTACTTTGAGCCCTAACTGAAAAACTGTAGGTCATGAATAATTAAGTCATACTGAACCCTCATGTGAAGTATGAGTTCAACCATTGATTTAAACTCAAATTTCAAATTATGTTTAAATTTACTGGTAATTTAGATTCCAGAGATGCTCCTTTTAGTCTAAATGAATTATTTTATTGTATACATTGTACGAATGAATTATTTTATTGTATGCATTGTAGAAATGAATCTTAAGAGACCTGACAACTTTATGCTTTGTTTTCCGCAGTGGAACAACATTGGGACAGTCTCCACTTGGACAAATTCAGTTGACAGTACGTCACAGTTCTCAAAGAAACAAGCTTATTGTGGTTGTGCATTCCTGCCGGTAAGCCTAATGTGTTCTAGTAGCTTAAACTCCACGATTCCTTCTGTTGTTTCTGAGTGTAAAAATTAAATATAGCAATGAAAATATTTACTCTAGAATTGGCAAACAGATAAATTTATATTTCATTTTTTTAAAAGCAAAACAATTAAACCTAATATAGATGGTACTAGTAAAATCAATTAATATTTATTAACTTTACCAGTTCTTTCAGTACCGTACAGAATAGAAAAAGATACTTTCTTCTCAATTAGTGTGTACCAAAGGGATAAAATTGGTGTGTTTGTACATATGAAATTTTCTTGCTTTTGTATTTTGGGAGATTGGTTTTACTGTGTTGAGGTGAGGAGGAAGTGCTAAGGAAAGATATTTCTTATTTATTGATTTAGATTAGTGTATGCTTCCCTCCCTTCACAAGAAATATGAGCAAACTGAAGAAGGAATTTAGCTTTGTTAGTATATACTTGTTGAGTTTTTTGAACATATTGAAAAGCACCAAGGTGTTGGAGAAGGAAGTAAAGAAAATGTTTGCCTATGTCAAACAAGCCATCAGCATCTCAGAGACTAGTGAGAAAACAAAGTTGAACAGGGAAGCTTAAAACGCTGGGACGAACCATTGAAATTAATGGAAAGAAAAACAAAATACAGCAATGATAATTTTAAGAAAAGCACTATAATTCTACTACCCTTACAAACATACATAAACCCATTGCCATTGAGTCAGTTCCCACTCATAGCAACCCTATAGGACAGAGTAGAACTTTCGCATAGGGTTTCCAAGGCTATAAATCTTAGCAGGCGCAGACTGCCGCATCTTTCTGCTGTGGAAACCTTTCTGCTGCTTCTGACCTTTCAGTTAGCAGCTGATTACTTAACCACTGTGCCACCAGGGCTCCGTACAAATATATATACATACATATATGTACACATATGTATTTATTTATCTTTTGTATTAGATTCTAGTCTTTTGTACAAACCTTTGTTTTCTACTACAAATCTAATGTACAATTTTTTATTCCTTTATTCTTAATATTGTTTCATAAACATTTTCTATTATATTCATAATCATTTCAATTGCCTTATAACATTCTTTTGAATTGCTGTACTATAATTTATTTAACCATTCCCTATCATTGGATGTTTAGATTGTCTGTATTACACGTAACACAATAATGAATACATTGTATGTATGTTTTTATTTTATCATAGTATCTTTTAGGATTAAATTCCCAGGATTAGGTTTATCAATCCAAAGGTTCTAAAATAGTTTATGGGCTTATGATAAATATTGTCATTCATCTTTCAAAAAAAGTATACCAGTTGATACTGGCTGGCTCCCCAAGTGTATGCGTGTATCTTTTTTTTCCCCCACAATAAGGAAAAAATTTTTTTGACTTGTGCAGCATGCTAATTTAATAAGTATGAAATGTTGTGGTTGTTGCTAGTTGCATCGAGGTGATTCCAACTCATGATAGTCTCATGTGTGCAGAATAGAACTAACGGTTCCATAGGGTTTTCAAGGCTGTGACCTTTCGGAAACAAATCACCAGGCCTGTCTTCTTAGGTGCCTCTGGGTGGGCTTGAACTGCCAGCCTTTCAGCTATGAGTTGAGCGTTTAACTATTTGCACCACACAGGAATTTTCCTAAATATTAAAAGTCCTTGGTTGGTGCAGACAGTTAAGGGCTCAACTACCAGCCAAAAGTTTGGCAGTTCGAACTCACCTGTCTTAGTTATCTAGTGCCACTATAACAGAAATACCAAAAGTGAATGACTTTAACAAATAGAGATTTATTCTCTCACAGTATAGGAGACTAGGAGTTCAAATTTAGGGCTCCAGCTCCAGGGGAAGGCTTTCTCTCTGTGTCAGTCCTTGGGGAAGGTCCTTGTTACCAATCTTCCCCTGGCCTAGGAGTTTCTCAGCATAAAGACCCTGGGTCCAAACAACACACTTTGGTGGCATGAGGTCCCTCTCCTCTCTGCTTGCTTCTCTCTTGTATATCTCAAAAGAGATTGATTCAAGATAACGACCTAATCCTATGGATTGAGCCCTTCATTAACATAACTGCCTCTAATCCTGCCTCATTAACATCATACAGATTAGGATTTACAACACATAGGAAAATTATATCAAATCACAAAATGGTAGACAACCATACAGTACTGGGAGTCATGGCCTAGCCAAGTTGATACATATTTTTGGGGGGACACAATTCAATCTATAATACCACCTAGGGGTACCTCGAAAGACAGGCCTGGCAGTTTGCTTCCAAAAGGTCACAGCCATTGAAAACCCTATGTGCATTCTATTCTGACACACATGGAGTGTCCACAAGTTAGAATCAACTCAGTGGTGACTGGTTTGGTTTTAAGTATAAAATGAGATGACAATATTGCTTTAATTGTTATTTGATTAATGATGATGGTATAGATTTACTAATTATTTTTTTATGTGACTTGTCTGCCTGCATAATAGTTAAAAATATGCTATAAATTTTGGAGCTTATAAAAAGTTGTTGGAAACATAGGAAAATAAAATTAGTGACATTTAGAAATATGATTAATTAAATGTAGAGTTTAATTCAATAAATTTTTTTGAACACTGTTTATGTTCTTGCTACTAGACAATTACTATGGGAGATACAGAAACAGAACACTATTTTAGAGGAGTCTAACTAAACAGTTCCCTAACTAGACTTTCAAGTCAGCCAATAAATGAATAATTTTAAATGGTTGTCTGTAATCAAATATTAGACCGTGTTTGACTCATACATGTTGTCATAGGAAGAAAACAATGTGGACTTCATAAAGCAGGTAGGTCCTAGTTTGTGAAGGGCTTAGGTGGGTGAAGGCTCAGAGTGGGAGTAAGTGGCTTGAGCAGAAGTCCTGAGGAGGAATGAGTGTACCCACTCAGGGACAGTGAGGATCCCAGCTTCTCTGGCTAGAGGACTCATGTAGGGATCTCATGGGAGCCTAGTTTTTTGGCTGTAAGGCTAATTCATGTTTCCTTATTCGGGGAAAACCTAGAAGTACTTTGGAATGATAAAGTAATAGTTTGTGTGTTAGAAACAGAGAATAAGGTGTTAGATTGTCTTCAGCCAAAATTTTAGGCTCAAGAAATAGAGGCAACAGTTACTTCTAGCAAAGCTGCTAAAACAGAAGGGATGGGAGAGAAGCAGACAAGCAAGTGTAGGGGTAAAGAAAAAAGCATATTCTGTTACTAGTTGTCCTCTACTCCTTTTTTGCTTTTCGGTTTTCAGATATACATTAAGTTGAGACTCTATATAGGGGATTTGATTATGACACTAATTCCGATTTCCCTGAATTCTAATATCTAGTGTTCTCTGGTTTATGTTATAAGAAATCTTATTGCCTTTTCTGAAGATGGCTCTGATCCGTATGTCCGAATGTATTTATTACCAGACAAGAGGAGGTCAGGAAGAAGAAAAACTCATGTTTCAAAGAAAACATTAAATCCAGTGTTTGATCAAAGGTATGATATTTTATTCAAGTTAGAATATACTGGCTGACTGAATTAACAAATTAAGGAAGGCATAATACTTTTAAAATTTTGGATGCATTTAAAACAATGTTCTACTGAAAAGTATAAGTGGAAATAACGCCACCAAATTTTAGCTAGTGTGTACTTGTTAAAAAAAAAAAAAAGTATTTTGAACTTCATGTAGAAATGCTAAACATAATAAATCCAACTTACAAACACTGTAGACAGGGAGATTATTGAGCAAATAAAGATAAATTATCAATGACCCTAAAGACCTTTAATTTATATGGGTTTATATCTATGGATATTTGCTGGAATGTAAATTAAAATTGAGAATACATATATTTTAAAACAACAATAATAAGCCCATAACATCTTAAAATATAAGATTTTTGTGAAGAACAACTCTATTTTGGAAAAAAAAAACTTTGAAATGATGGTAGTATTGTTTTATGTCTACATTTATCATATCTTCATGTCAACAGCTTTATTTAAAGCAGAGGTGAAAACCTGGCAAGTATGGGCCAAGTCTTGAATATAGGCATATTTTATTTGACAAAATGTTCTTAATTACCTATCTGCAGCATTTAAGCATTTGTAGACTTCACATACAAATTTGCGTGTCTAGCTCCTTTTGTCACGTGGAACGGTCTACCTATTTTCCTGCATGACTTCTACTGACTGGAGCTGAGTCGTGGCCACCCCTTCAGTTAGCACAAACCTCCTCTGGTTTGCCATAGTCCCCACCACTCACTCCTCTTACACACCCAGCCAACTTCACTTGTTTGTTACCCTGTAGGCGTTTTAGTTTGCAACATCTGACCTAAGCCCATTAAAAGGTGCTTCTGGGGCTTTTTCCCTTCTGTTAAGCTATCACATAATAATTTTTTTTTTTTATTGGACATAACAGGAATAAGGCCTAAAGACTAAATACGAATCATTTTAAAAGCCTGAGCAAGTGAAATAGTCTAGAATTCAGTGTTCTGTTGTACATTAAATCCATGTCTCCATTATTTAAACTACCATGAGTGAGCCACAAACAGTAGGACCTTTTAATATTTAGGATGCCATAGTCTTCTCTTGTGTTTGGGGAAAAAATGAAAAAAAAACTTTGTTTATGAGTCTTCATGAAATTCTTGAACAAAACACCTAGCAGAAGGACTCAATTTTGTAATAAAAAACAAATATAATATTTGAAATGGTTTCATAAAATAGAAATGTTATTTTTTTAGTTATAAGAGTATACAGCAAAATTATGGAGAAATTTAAGTAAGGTTTCTTTTCCCCATTTCAGCTTTGATTTTAGTGTTTCATTACCAGAAGTGCAAAGGAGAACACTGGATGTAGCAGTAAAGAACAGTGGTGGTTTCTTATCCAAAGACAAAGGGCTTCTTGGCAAAGTAAGTTTTAAAAAATCCTTGATTAGTTCCTACATTTTGTAAAAATGAAACACTTAACAAAACGGCAGGTTTTTTAGACGGTACTTAATGTAAGTGGAAAGTGGTGAACTTACTCTATGGTTAGCGCTTACTTGCAAAATAGTGGACCATGAAAACTGCATGAACTAATATATCAGTACGTTTTGAAAATATTTTCATTCTTTTTACATATTCCTGTTACTGACTTCTTAGTCATATTAATACATGAACTTCTAGTTGATGGAACAGGTTGATTTAATGTTCTTTTTCTTAACAAACAATTGGCATTATTTTTCTGAATTTTCTTCTAGACTTTTTCCATATTCACATTTAATTTTTGAATAAAATTATATATTCTTTGATAATGTATATAAGGGGCCCTGGTGGTGCAGTGGTTAAGCATTAGGCTGCTAACCAAAAAGTAAGCAGTTCGAATCCTCCAACCACTCATTGGAACCCATATGGGACAGTTCTACTTTTTCCTATAGGGTTAAGTTAGGGAAGATGAGTTTTGAATTATAGATATCATTTTTGTCAGTAGCATCACAAGTACAGATAATCCAGAATTAGCTATGTTGTCATTAATGGCATATTAGTCAATATTCCTATAAATTATCTCTATGGAGACCATAATAATTTTAATACTATTGGATATGGGAGGGGTCACTCAGATATGAAGAACCGTATTGTGTATAAGTGAATCATAAGGGTAGAAAAGAAACTGAAAAAAATTAGAACCTCAAAATAAAGTTTCATATTGCTAGATTAAGACAAAAGATTAAAGAGATTAGAAGAAGTAGTGAAAGATCAAACAGGAATTACTTCAACCTACTGTAACAAACTATTCAATCTGTTTTCTAACCTACAGGTATTGGTTCCTTTAGCCTCTGAAGAACTTGCCAAAGGTTGGACCCAGTGGTGAGTATAGCTAACACCAGCCAACCAACCAATAGATAGAAAACCTCATAGGTTTATTTAAAAACATTTTCCAAAATTAACCGTATATCTGTTGTAACCTTCATATGCTTTCTCAGGTATGATCTAACTGAAGATGGTACACGGCTGCGTATGGTAACATAGATCATTCTTGGACATGAAGAATTGTTTCTGGTTGTATTTAACCCATCTTTGTGTACTTTGGATGCATCACTCTCACAGATGTACCAATATTATTTTTATGATTTCATGTATTTAGTTATTACATACCTTAAAGTTTTTATAAATCATATGTTGGCATTTTAGGCAAATATGGCCAATATTATTGTTAAATTTTGTATGTTTAGTTTGTTCTAATATTTCACCAGTTATTGCAATGTATAATAGGGTAGTAGTTAATTATGATGTTACGTAAAACTGTATGTATATGCTTTATTATTGCCTTGTTCTGTGTATCACTGAGGTACACTGTGCCATGTAAATAGACTCTAATTTTTATAATGTCTACATACTGATTTGAATTCAGAAGAAAATGGATCTAGGAAATATATATTTTCTTCTAAATCGTATGAAATTCTTATGACAAATAATCATTTTTGTCTTTGCAGCAAAAAGTTCTCAGTGACCTATTTTGTGCTGTTTCTTTTTTAAAAAAACTGAAAGGTTATTAAATATTAGCATACTTCTTGCCCATTACAGCTGATGAAAGAAAGTATTCAAAATGTTAACATTTTCATAATATAAAGATGTATTATCAAAGTCAGTTGAAGGACTTATAAGGAAAAATATTTTATGACTGAGTAATATAAAATATTAAGAGAATTGTCATAGTTCATAAGTCATGGTGTACTAATCTGAGATTTCTTACCTAGAAATGGAATATTTTATGTTTATTTTTTATTGCTTGGAGCCCTGGTGGCACAGTGGTTAAATTTACAGCTGCCAAGCAAAGGGCTGGCAGTTTAAATCCAGCAGCCACTCTTTGGAAACTCTATGGGGCAGTTCTACTCTGCCCTGTAGGACTGTTATGAGTCAGAATCAGCTCAACAACAATGAGTTTTTTGTCTTTTAATTGCTTATTGTAATTTATTCATGAAAGGATGCACAGATACACAAATTATACTTTTCCTAAAATACAATGCAGAGCAGACTTTCAATGTTAGCAGTTACCCAGTTAGCAGTTAAGATGTTGTAAAATAGTCAGTCATGAGCTTTGTTCATCTTCAGTGTTTTCCCAGCCTGTGAAGCAAGGAAGGCACACATTGTCATTACAAAGGTTAACAAGGTAGATTGGGATGGGTAAATGGAATATTGAGTTAAAACTGATAGTTTTTCTATCTGTTTGTTAATGTGAGCTTAGTTTTACATCATCTATAGGGTCGCTATGAATCAGAATCAACTCGACAGCAATGGGTTTGGTTTTTTGGTATAGAGAATGAAAAAGCCCTGGTGGTGCAGTGGTTAAGAGCTCAGCCATGGACTGAAAGGTTGGTGGTTCGAACCCATCAGCCACTCTGAGGGAGAAAGACATGGCAGTCCGCTTCCATAAAGATTGCAGCCTTGGAAAGGCTATGGGGCAGTTCTACTCTGTCCTATAGCATTGTTGTGAGTTGGAATTGACTCAACAGCAATGGCTTTGGTTTGGGGGTTTTATAGGGCGTGATGAGCTGGAACACTGTTTCATTCTGCTAATACTTATAGGCAACCACAGGACCAAAGGGTTACAATACAGCTGCCAACACAAGCAGCTATTTTTAAATGACAGTTTCCTGGGTTTTCTTTATACCATGACTGACTTTAATATTGGGATATTGTTATATAATTTTTATTTTGGAATTCTTTTTTTTTTTTTTTTTTTTAGATTAGCAGAAGCATGTTTAACATACTTAAGAATCCCAAAAACTTCTTGTGAGGTGAAGCTATATAGCAGTCTCATAAGCTATGCACGCCTAAAACAAAGTATGCACGTGTGTAGAGAGATTTTTAAATATATCTTCTAAGCTGTGTGGTGAAAATGGCTTCCCTAGCCATGAGAACATTTGAAACTCTATATAAATATATTGGGGAAAATATAGCTTTGTAATTGAAATTGGGGGGTCTTACCTTAATTGGTTTCATGAAACTAAATAACTTCAGGATAGATCACAAGACCAAACATACCAAAGTGCCTGTGATGAGCAGAGATTGTTATTTCTTCTTAGATTGTTATTTCTACACACACCGGCCTTCCAGTGAGTTTTCATTTTGTTTTAATTTGTAATTTATACTTCGAACCATGAGTTTACTTCTAAGGGAGTCTATAACTTCACAACATATTTCATGTAATCATAAAGACCAATATAATCTCACTATTTACTGTTTAATGAAAGCTCATTCTAAAGCCTCATTGTAAACCAATTCCAATGTTAGTATACACAGTTGATTCATCTGGGAGGAGGTTTATGTACATGTTGATACACACATACGAACATATGTACACACAAAATATTTAACTATAGTATTTTAGTAGCATGAGAAAGATATACAATAACATGAAATCTAATTGCCTACCCATGGTATTAGATTATTTGAAGATTTTTTGTTTTTTTAAATTAGGTCTGTTGAAGGGCTTCTGGCATAATTTGTAAAAGAGAAGAAAAACTCATTTAAAATTTGGCATACCAGTCATTTTTACAACATTCTAAACATATGGGTTTTGCAGTCACGTGCTTAATCTATTCAATGTGTTCAACATAGACCATCCTTGAACATATTTTACTTAATGGAATGCTTTATTTAAGCAATGAGGTAAAGTTGATACAATTAAAGGTACAAAACACAAAGGAGCCCAGCTTAACAGCACAATGGGACACCCTTTGATGCCAAAAGCTGCAGTCCAGTCACTGTCAGTCCAATTGTGGGAGAGGTTATCATCAAGGAGCTTGGATACAAAGTTCCCACCTGCAGATTATGAGGCTTCTGGTAGCTGCCTCCATTCTCTTTAAAAGGAAAGAAAGAAAGAACAGGGGTGCATATGGTCCTAAAGCACCTCCCAGACTGTGGTTCTGTCTTTTGTGGCAACATTAGAATTAAAAGGGAAGCTTATATATTAAACGGGGAAAGGTTACAGAATGACCATCAAGGCCATTCCTAAGACCCTGATGATGATGACAACTCTGAGTTGTTCTCAAAATGTTCGTTCTTAGTTTATAATGATTGGCTTATTTAAGAAAAGGGAACTTTAGCTTTTCTAGTTTTAAGCCAAACCAATGGAGTGAAAACATCTTAAGTGAGCCCTGAAGTACAGTTTTGGTTAGCATGTACTTGTGGATTGCTTATCCTGTGCCTTAAAGTATGGAAATATAAATGTGTTGTTTTCAAGTTTCAGACTTAAAAGAAGCCTTGTAGCTATATTTACCACAATTTATAATCTGCACTATGAGAACTCCTTTTACTGACTTTCATCATCAAGAAGGTCAGCCCTCCTTTTTCAAGAATGTAAGCCAAATACAAATTAGTGTGTATACAGCTTTGCATTTATATTATGTTCACTATTTTAATTCTAGTTCTAGCTTTGTCCTCTCTGCAAATGGAAAAAAAGCAGAGGGATTTATTATTATTATATAGACCGCCTTTTGCTCAACTAATTTTACATGACAATGCATGTATTTATTCAATAAAACTTTTCTGTTAGATCACTTGTGGTTTGCTTTTCCTTTATATTTTGAAATGAACTTTTTAGTGTGGGACCAGATAACTTGAAAGTAGATATAATGTGCTATTTGCATTTGCTGTTTTCAAGTTCTTTCATTTTCAGAACAACTGATTCGGATCATTTGATATTGCTCCGTTTGTTCTCATCTTAATTTGACTCTTCTCTGCCTAGCTTAAACTTTACGTTTTGAAAATGGATCTCGTACAGAATAAGCACAGTAGAAATAATAGTCTTTAAGTATGCTCTATAACCAGCGCACTAAACCTGAGGCCACTGAGAAGGAGAAGTACTATAGGTATTCATTACTATTTAAATGCATTACAGGATTTTTAGAATTGAAGTTGACTGTATGTGAATATTTTATAGTCTTTCCCTTAGCTCTCAGTATTTAACAGTTTACATCCTTTCTCATTGTTTAAATGCTGTCTTTCCTTGGCCTCTGATGACTTGCTGTCTGAATTTTCCTTCTACATTGCTGACCATTTCTCAAGCCCTTTTACTGTCTTCTCTAACCAGACTACTGAAATAACACAGGGTTTGGTTCTGGTCCCATTTTTTTTATTTCTACTCTGCAGTCTTTTTAGTACCATTGATAGTCCATCATCCCAGATTTTTATGTGCAGTGCAGATTTTCCTTCTGAGCTCAAGACCAGCTTATTCAGCTCCTTCCTTGTCACCTGGTTCCACTTGGATATTTCACAGTGCTCCCTCTGTCTAGGTGCTTGAGCCGAAGACCTAGACACCAACCTTGATCTGTCACTATCCCAAGACCTTTCATTCTAGCTGGAGGATGTATCCATTTCAGCTGCTGTTTCTCTAGCCCAAGTCACCATCGTTTCCTGCCTAACACAGTAGACTCCAAATTTACAAGCCTTAAGCCTCCCCTCACTGTACGTTTTCCACACAGCCGTCAGAGGGATATTTTAAAAACACAAATCTGAACTGATCACTCTACTGCTTTCTGCTGTTCTTAGGATAAAGACCAAAAGAATATCATGGCTTACGAAGTCCTGATGCCTTTCCTGTCATATTTCATTATACTTGAACCACAATGACTTTCTCTCAGTTCTTCAGATTCCAGATTCCTTCTTTCCACCTTGAAGCCTTCACGTGCTCTTCCTGTGATGCTGTCTCTCACCCTCTCTGTGTCTAGTGAACCTCCACTCTCCTTCACTTTTCAGCTTCAAGTCGATTTCTTCAGATGCCCTTTCCCAGCACTCTCCCCATCTGGATGTAGTCTCCGTGCTATACACTGTCTCGTTGTTGTTAATTGTCATCATTCCAACTCATGCAGAGTAGAACTGCTCCATAGAGTTTTCAAGGCTGTGACTTATTTGAAGCAGCTTTCCAGGCCTGTTTTCCAAGGCGCCTCTGGTTGGGTTCAAACCTTTGTCCATGGGAGTTTACAGTCTAGGTGGGAAATAGTTTTAAATAAAACTAAATTACAATTATGTTAAGTACCATGAACAAAAATAACATTTTGGTAAGATATCTTATGAGTCTCAGGGTGGCACAAATGTTAAGTCCACGGACAAAGATTATGTGAGTGTTATTTAAATCTTTTTCCCCATCAGTGTTCTTGGCACAAAGTTGATGAACAAATATTCATTGAATAAATGATGTGTAAAGTTTGGCAGGCCATAAATAGCATTCATATGTTTTAACAAATTACCATTTGTGATGGCTAAGTTGTGTGTCACCTTAGCTAGGACATGATTCTCAGTGTTTATTGTAATCACTCCCATGATTGAATCTGCTGTGAATAGCCAATCAGTTGAAAGGGAGTTTCCTTGAGGGTGCGGCCTGCATCCAAATATAAGCAGTCGTTCTGGCTTTTTTGCTCACTCTGGATCCTGCGCTGCCTCATGTTTGTCTGACCTCCGGCTCTCCGGACTTGAGCTTTCAGCGTACCTGCAAATCTTGGAATTCATAGGTCTTCACAGCCCGAGAGTGGAGCCCTGCTCTCCAACCTACCCAACTTGGGTTCACCAGCCCCTGTAGCTATGTGAGTTGAGAGACGCCTCTATCCTGATACACGGACTTGGGACGTTTCAGCCTCTATAATCGTGTGAGCCATTTCCTTGATATAAATCTCTCTCTCTCTTTCTCTCTCTCTCTATATATGCTTTACTGGTTTTGCTTCTCTAGAGAACCCAGCCTAAGATACCATTCAAAGAAAGATAGACACCTGACAATTCTTAGTAAAGACTAGAGGAAAGGTACTGATTAACCTAATAAAGAATGCTATTGAAACAAAAAGTCAACAGCATAATTACCTGATAAACATTTGAGGCATTAGGGTCGGCAAGAGGTCCAAGAACTCAGCCTTCATTTAATGTTATTTCGGAAATCCTGGACAACAATGAGAAAGGATGCAAACTGTGTTAAATGCTGAGAAGCTAAGAGAAAGACTACAAACTATTCACTTACAGCTCATTTAAGTTCCAAAATGTCCTGAACAACACAATATGAAAAGAAAAAGAGAAGCAGTAAATTTTTTACTGGGAGAAAGAATCATTTTCGAATATAATATTGTCTACATGAAAAACCCAAGAAAATAATCTGAAAAACTTTTGGAATTGACAAGTGTTTAATAAGAGGGCCAGCCATAAAAATGTATCATATATGCTGATAACAATAAAAAAAAAAAAAAATTAGCTATCAGAAAATACAATGAAAAAAAGTCATACAGTAAAAATAGCTCACATTTAAATAAGCACTTGCTGACCAGGCAATATTCAGAATGCTTTACATTCTTTAGGCAGATCTTTAGGCAGATACTATTGTTCCCATTTAAGGCATAACCTATTGCCACTGAGTTGATTCTGGCTCATAGCAACCCTATAGGACAGGATAGAACTGCCCCATAGAGTTTCCAAGGAGCGTTTGGTGGATTCCAACTGCCAACCTTTTTTTTTTTTTTTTTTTGGTTAGCAGCTGTAGCACTTAACCACTATACCACCAAGGTTTCCCATTTAAGGCATAGAGAGGCTAAATAATGTGTAAGGTTGCATAGCTACTAAACAGGAATTACAGTTCTAGAGCCAGTGATCTTAAGACTATGCTTTCCTCCCTTCCCATAATTACACAAAAACATAAAATACCTGAGACCAGCAAGAAACATGGGACCTATATTAGGAAAACTTAAACATTTACTTAGGAACATACACTATAAAAAAATGATAAAATTGACATACCATTTTATAGAATGGATGTTACAAAGATACCAGTTTTCCTTAAATTATAAACAATGCTCACAATTTCAATGGTTTTTTTGTTGTTGTTATTTGACAAAAATGATTTGGAAAACTACAGGTAAAATATATTTGAAAAAGCAAAAACATTTGAAAAGTTGGCTTGATATAACATAAAGTAACTGTAATTTTTTTTTTAAGGTATATAATTAATTTTATCCAAACAATTTGGTCTTTGTCCTTGGTTCCTGGGAGGTAATGGCTAAACCCTTGGAATTTTCCCAGTGGTTGTTATTCATGGAAAGGCTCCAGATCACACCAGATAGGTCATGCTAATGAGTTGACTCTTGGGTGGGGGCTGGCCACACCAGAAAAAACCACATGGCATCAGCCCAACCTCTGGGGAAGACAGAGGGACTGGAGATTTAGTTCAACCACATGGCTGGTGATTCACAATCATGCCTATATACTAAGACCCCAATAAAAACCCTTGATACTGAGGCTCGGGTGGGCTTCTTGGTTGGTGAAAGATCAATACTTGGGAGGGACACATCCCTTGGGACATGGAAGCTCTGTATTGTGGACCCTCCCAGCCCTCACCCTATGTGTCTCTATGCTGGTTCAGATTTGCATTCTTGATAATAAAACTAATTGTAAGTATAGCACATTCCTGAGTTCTGTGAGTCACTCTAGAGAATTATTGAACAGAAGGGGGTAGTGGGAACCTGAATTTGTAGCCAGCAGATGAGAGATGAAGAAGCACTGGAGACCCTTGAGCTTGTGGCTGGCATCCTGAAAGGGTAATGGGAAATCTAGAATTCATAGCCAGAATGTCAGAAGTGAGGGGAGCCTGGGGACCCCCAAGCTTGTGGCTAACGTCTGACGTATTAGGCAGACTTGACGTTCTGGGGGACTGTGCCATTTAACTTGTTAGCTCTGACCTATCTCTGAGTGGTTATGGTCAGAGGAAGAACTGCATTTGCAGTTGGTGTCAGAAAGGGTAAATAGATTTGGTATCAGAGAAGGCAACACACAGACACCCCCGGTAACATATACTAAAGCAGTGTAATATGACACAAGAACAGAAAATTAAACTAGTAAAACAAATCCATATGCCCCAAAAGTAGCCCCAGGCATTTTTTGATAAAATTTTTTAAGCAGTGAAGAAAGGCTAGATAATTTAATAAATCGTGTTAAATGTAGAAGTGAAATCCTTCCAATGGTCCACACTCCAGAATAAATTCAAGGAAAGTTGTTTTTCTTGAAATAAAGTTATTAACAAGATAAAATTAATTTAAAAATGTAATCTTAGGAGAAGACTTTCTTAAACATGACATCCAAAGAAGAAATCAAGAAGAGAAATGTTTGTAAGTTAAAAAATTTTAAAAGATTTCTTATAAACCAATAATAAAATTATGAAATCCTAAATAAGACATAGTAAAAATACAAATGTCCAAAATATTCAGGTCAGTAGTAGTCACAGAAAAACAAATCAAAATGTCAAAATGCAAGTTTTTCATTTTGGCAGCAAATATTTTTTTATACCCAGCCTTGTGAAGCTGGTGGCATAGGGGTGAGGCTTGTTTATTCACTTTCATATCAAAAGCCTTAAAAAAGTATATGACTTTTCTTTGCAATTCCACTATAGTATTTCCTACAGAAATAACTAACTTCTATATGCATTCATTTGCAAAATGTTCATCACAGCCTTATTTGTAAGGAGAAGAAATTGGAGGCAACCAAATATACTTTAAATATAATCGTAAAATGGAATATTATGGCGTGGAAAGAATATGTAATGATGGGAATATAGACACCGTGTATTTCAGATATGCATATGTAGTAGACTTTTTTGTACTAGCATGTCTTTGGTAGAATATTTGTCTCTCTTCTTCCCCAGCATTTTTGTGTACACGCTGCCCCTTCCCTTTCGTCCAGCAGGGAAGAGATTGGCCCCGATTGATTTGACTTTGGGCTGGGGTAGGAAGAATTAGTTGAACCAAGTTGAACCCATTTTTTATTTTGTTTTACAGAATTCAAATTTAGAAGTTTCCAACTATGGCTGTATGATTTGTAAACCACAGAGCCTTGTTTTGCTATGTGAGTGGAGAAGCAGAGAATGCTTTCTGTAGGAAGAGAAAAAAATATTAAGCAAACAAATAGGAAAAAGCAGCGTTGAAAAAGAACTTCCTCATTTCCTGACCGTTTTCAGATTCCCGTCCAAAGCCCAGAGTATTCCTGTCCCAGAGTTTTTTACTAAGATATTTCTGTATCTTTGTAATAAATTTCCCCTTTTTGCTTAGACTAGCTCCAGTTATTGTAGTCTTAACTAATATGGTATATTCATATGTATGTATACATGCATCCTTGGGTTCCCTGACTGGGCCCAAGCACAGATTCTGTTCATGAGTTCAGCTCAGCACACTACCTTTCCTCCTGTGAATCAAATGGCTTAAGTTGGTACGTGAGGGAACATTTGGCAAAGGGAGGGGTGTAAAGAAGGAGTGAAAATTTTTGAAGGATAGAAGCAAGGAAAGGAATAAAGAAACTGCAGTGGTGTGTTTTTCTCTAGTCTGTGGCATAAGTGTAAGCTCAATATAGTATACAAAAAGTATATGTAATATGTACAAAAAAGAAAATACTCAAAAGATGACATGTATAATAATACAAATCCTAAATAATCATAAATTAGTAAGATGAATCCAGAAACACATTAGAAGAAGAATACACACCTGGAATGGTAGAGTAAAAAAAAATACACTCCTGCATAAAAACAATGAAAACTTGGGCAAAAATGTCAAAATCAACTTTTTTAGAGCTCTGGAAATTAACCAAAGGCAAGAAATCTGAAGAACATATAGTCAAGAAAAACAACTGACTCTTGGTAAGGACAGCAAGCTTTGTGCATTTTAACTTGCCCTGTTACCATCTCCCTTCCCTTTGCTCCATGGTAGCCTTGAAAACCAGTAGCCTTGGAACCACAAGAACAGTGAAAAACAGCAGCCTACCAGCCGCTGGAGGTGACAGAATGGATACAGAGCTCCCCCAAAAGGCCCTGTTTCCAGAGAATTGTCACTGTTTGACCTGTCTGGCAGCTCTCTGGAAAAGAGCTTGGGTTTGTCTGATTTGACTCAGAGGTCACTGAAAGAGGAGAGCTTTATCTCTTAGGTGTTTGTCAAAAACAATCAGTGATAATTATTTAACATCACAGCTGTCTGAAGCAATGATACCAGTTGAGGCAAACAACAAGCTGACAAAAAAACTCAAAATGAAATCCTGAGGAATGAGATGTCTATAGGGTACTTTGAAAAACTCTGAGATCTAGGAAGATATGTACAGTGCTATGCTCATGCCCAGGATAGACCTGGACAAGCCCTAATCTTTCAGCTGTGATTGGCACTGAGGTCCGTGCCTACAGAAAGTGATGGCTGAGGAAGAGTTGTAAACTGCTTGCCAGAACATTAAAGACATTTCCCAGCAACACACACAGCCCCTTGCAAAGAGTGGGAGACCTACTGGTTCAAAGCATTTAGGGAAATCTGTCCAATCCTTAGGTGACTACTAAGCTAACTGAGCAAAGACTTGTGGCAGCACATGACAAAGAATACAGAATTTAGAGAATCCAAGAAAGTCACTAAACAATCAGCAGCAACAATAACAACAAACTGCAACAACAACAAAACTTAGGGTGGTTTAAATGGATCCAAATGTAAAATAGGAAAAACTAAATTTTAATAAATAGGTTTAGAAGTAAACATGCAGTGCTTCCTTTGTAGCCTTGAACATGGCACACAATTTCTATTTATATATCACAGCCCAGAAGTCATAAAAGAAGAAATCAATAAATGCAACTATATAAAAAGTTTAAAAAACCTAGTGTTATGGATTGAATTGTGCCCCCCCCCCAAAAAAAATGTGTTGGAATCCTATCCGCTATACCTGTGGATGCAATCCTGTTTGGAATTCGGATTTTCTTTGTTATGTTACTTATACCATACCCAAGTAGAGTGGGTTCTAAATCTAATCACTTTTGAATTATAAAAAGTAATTAGAAACAGAGGTATGCACAAAGAGGGGAAGACAGGCACCATATGAGGATTGTCTACAAGCCAAAGAACTTCAAGGATTGCTAGCTACTAGAAGCTGAAATAGACAATGGACCTCTCACTACAGTCCCGACATGAACTCAGACTTCCTGAACAGTAAGAAAATAAGTTTCTGTTCTTTAGAGCCACCCACTTGTGATATTTCTGTTACAGCAGCACTTAGAAAACTAAGATACACAGAAAAAGAGATATTTAACAAAGTCAAAGTGTAAATGAAAAATCAGGAAAAAATATATACAACATATATACAAAGTCCAGTACTTCAGTAAGAGAGGCTACTACCCTAAGCCACAAGCTTTAAAGGCTCTGCTCTGACCTTTTTTTATCTGCTTGCCACCTCACAAGGTAAAGCATCCACAACCCCAAGAGAATGAGCTTGCCTGTGGCACGTGTTGCTCCTCTTAGCCCATAGCTTGGGTACCTGGAACTCTGAAATTTCCTGCCCATACAGGCCTGAGCCTGATTACAACGCATGTATGGATCTCTTCCCTAGATCTCTCCTGAGGACAGAACTTCCTGCTGATGCATCAGGAGTAGGTTGTTGGTGAGTATCTTAGTTATGTAGTGCTGCTGTAACAGAAATACCACAAGTGGATGGCTTTAACAAACGGAGATTTATTCTCTCACAGTCCAGGAGGCTAGTAGTCTGTATTCAGGGTGTCAGTTCCTGGGGAAGACTTTCTCTCTGTGTCAGTTCTCGGGGAAAGTCCTGGTCATCAATCTTCCCCTGGTCTAGGAGCTTCTCAGCACAGGGTTCCCAGGTCCAAAGGGCGCACTCCACTCCTGGAGCTTCTTTCTTGGTGGCATGAGGTCCTTCTCCTCTCTGCTCACTTCTGTCTTTTATATCTCAAAAGATACTGACTCAAGATATAACCTAATCCTGTAGATTTAGTCCTGCCTCATTAACATAACTGCATCCAACCCTACCTCATTAACGTCATCACCGAGGTTAGAATTTACAACACAGCATAATCACATCAGATCACAAAATGATGGACAACCACATAACACTGGGAATCATGGTCAATCCAAGTTGATACACATTTGGGGAGGACATAATTCAGTCCATGACATTTCACCTTTTGGCCCACAAAAGTTCATGTCCTTGCCACGTGTAAAACGCATTCACTCCATCACATCATCCCAACAGTCTTAACTCCAAATCCAAATTTCAAAAATTCATCTTCTTCTGTGAAATCTAGAATACAAATTATTGCGTCTAAAGTACAATGGTGGAACAGGCACAGGGTAGACATTTCCACTACAAATGGGAGAAATTGGAGGGAAAGAAGGGATAATAGGCACCAAACAAGTTAGCAGAACACATTACATTAGCTCTCAAGGCTTGAAAATAATCCTCTGTTCTCAGAGACCATTTAGGCAATGACCCTGGCCTCCAGACTCTGGGTGTTGGCTACACTCTCCAGATTCTCTGTAGAGGCCCCTCTGCCCTGGGCTTCAGCTTCTGCTTCCTGGTTCCTTGGCCTCTTTAGCTCTACTAATAGGTGCCTGGAGGCACCCTATTCTGTCAGTAAACCTCCTGCGCAAAGACACTTCACTCTCTAACTCCCTGAGTCGGAACATCTTGTGCCAGTGTCCTGGTTCTGCTGCTGTCATTTCTCTGCTACTGCCTCTCTCCTTGTGCACCATCTCCAGTGCTACAACTCTCCTCACTTCCTTCTGAGTCCTTACCAGAATTGTCTTTGATGTCCATAATTCCACCAACAGCCTCTTCAAGGCAATCTAGACTTTTACTGCTAGGTACTTTAAAACTCTTCCAGCCTCCAATTACTTAATTTTAGAACTGCTTCCACATTGTAGGTATCTGCCAAAGCAGCACTGCACTACCTGGTCTAGGTTTTTCTCACCACAGGGACCCCAGGTCCAAAGGGCATGCTCTGCTCCTGGTGCTTCTTTCTTGGTGGGGTGAGGTCCTTCCCTTCTCTACTCCCTTCTCTATTTTCTCTATTTTCTATCTCCAAATAGATTGACTCAGTGTAATCCTGTAGATTAATGCCCGCTTCATTAACATAACTGCCTCTAATCCTGCCTAATTAACATCATGTTGTTTTTAGGGTGTCGTGGAGTCAGTTCTAATTCATAGTGAATCTATGTACAACAGAACTAAACACTTCCCAGTCCTTGACCATCCTCATAATCACTGCTATGTTTCAGCCCATTGTTGCAGCCACTGTGTCAATCCATGTCATTGAGGGTCTTCTTCTTTTTTGCTGACCCTCTACCATACCAAGCATGTTGCTCTTCTCCAGGGCCTGGTCCCTCCTGATAATATGTTCAAATTACATGAGACAACGTCTTGCCATACTTGCTCCCAAGGATCACTCTGGTGGTACTTTTCAAAGACAGACTTATTCATTCTTCTGGCAGTCAGTGGCATATTTGATATTCTTTGCCAACACCATAATTCAAAGGCACCAATTCTTATTTGGTCTTCCTTATTCATAGTACAGTCTTCACAAGCATATGAGGCGATTGAAAATATCATGGTTTAGCAATCTACAAACACAATGCATTCCCAATGTGAATACCAACAGCATTCTTTAAAGAGTTGGAAAAACTAGTCATTAACTTTGTATGGAAAGGAAAGAGGCCCTGGATAAGTACAGCATTATTGAAAAAAAAGAACAAAGTAGGAGGCCTCCCACTGCCTGACCTCAGAACCTACTATACAGCTACAGTAGTCAAAATAGCCTGATACTGGTACAATGACCAGTGGAACAGAACCCATCAAGAACCCAGACGTAAATCCATCCAACTACGGCAAACTGATCTTCGACAAAAGCCCAAAGTCCACTAAATGAGAGAAAAGACAGTCTTTTTTTAACAAATGATGCTGTCAAAACTGGATGTAAAAAAATGAAACAGGACCCATACCTCATACCATGCACAAAAGCTAATAGGGAATCGAACAAAGACCTAAATATAAAACCAAAAACCATAAAGATCATGGAAGAAAAACTAGGATCAACACTAAAGGCTCTAATATATGGCATAAACAGCATACAAACCATAATTAACAATACACAAACATCAGAAGATAAGCTAGATAAGTGAGATCTCATAAAAATTAAACACTTATGCTCATCAAAAGACTTCACCAAATGCATGTTGCTGTGATGCTGGAAGCTATGCCACTGGTATTCAAATACCAGCAGGGTCACCCATGGCAGACAGGTTTCGGCTGGAACATGAAATTATGAAGTATGTATCTAGGAAAACTGAAAATCATCAGAAATGAAGTGGAATGCATAAACATTGATATCCTAGGCATTAGTGAGCTGAAATGGACTGGCACTGGCCATTCTGGATCAAACAACCATATGGTCTATTATGCCGGAAATGACAACTCGAAGAGGAATGATGTTGCATTCATCATCAAAAAGGACATTTAAAGATCTATACTGAAGTACAACTCTGTCAGTGATAGGATAATATCCATAAACCTACAAGGAAGACTAGTTAATATAGCTATTATTCAAATTTATGCACCAACCACTAAGGCCAAAGCTGAAGGAATTGAATATTTTTACCAGCTTCTGCAGTTTGAAATTGATCGAACATGCAATCAGGAGGCATTGATAATTACTGGTGACTGGAATGCAAAAGTTGGAAACAAACAAGGATCAGTAGTTGGAAAATATGGCCTTGGTGATAGAAACCATGCCGGAAATTGAATGATAGAATTTTGCAAGACCAAAAACCTCTTCATTGCAAATACCTTTTTTTACCAACATAATCAATGACTTTATATGTGCACCTCACCTGATGGAATACACAGGAATCAAATCAAATACATCTGTGGAAAGAGATGATAGAAAAGCTCAATATCACCAGTCAGAACAAGGCCAGGGGCCAACTGAGATACAGACCATCAATCCCTCATATGCAAGTTCAAGTTGAAACTGAAGAAAATTAGAAGTCCATGAGAATCAAAATACAAAGTATACACCACTGGAATTTAGAAGCCATCTCAAGAATAGATTTGACATGTTGAACTCTAATGACTGAAGACCAGATGAGTTGTGAAATGACATCAAGGATATTATCCATGAAGAAAGAAAGAGGTCATTAAAAAGATAGGAAAGAAAGAAAAGACCAAAATGGATGTCAGGAGAGACTCTGAAACTTGCTGTTGAACATCGAGTAGCTAAAACAAAAGGAAGAAATGATGAAGTAAAAACTGAACAAAAGATTTCCAAGGGTGACTTAAGAAGACAAAGTATCATAATGACATGTGCAAAGACGTGGAGATAGAAAGCCAAAACGGAAGAACATGCTCGGCATTTCTCAAGCTGAAAAAACTGAAGAAAAAATTCAAGCCTCGAGTTGCAATATTGAAGGATTCTATGGGGAAAATATTCAATGACACAGGAAGCACCAAAAGGAGATGGAAGGATACAAAGAGTCATTACACCAAAAAGAATTAGTCAACATTTAACCATTTGAGGAGGTAGCATATGATCAGGAACCAATGGTACTGAAGGAAGAAGTCCAAGCTGCACTGAGGCATTGACGAAAAACAAGGCTCCAGAAATTGACAAAATACCAACTGAGATGTTTCAACAGATGGACGCAGTGCTGGAAGCACTCAGTCATCTACGCCAAGAAAGTTGGAAGACAGCTACCTGGCCAACCAACTGGAAGAGATCCATATTTATTACTGTTCCCAAGAAAGGTGATGCAACCAAATTTGGTAATTATCACACAATATCATTAATATACACATGCGAGTAAAATTTTGCTGAAGATCATTCAAAAGTGGCTGCAGCAGTACATCAACAGGGAACTACCAGAAATTCAAGGTGGATTCAAAAGAGGATGTGGAACCAGGGATGTCATGGCTGATGTCAGATGGATCCTGGCTGAAAGCAGAGAATATCAGAAAGATGTTTACCTGTGTTTTATTGACTATGCAAAGGCATTTGACAGTGTGTATCATAACGAATTATAGATAACACTGCAAAGAATGGGAATTCCAGAACACTTAATTGTGCTCATGAAGAACCTGTGTATAGATCAAGAGACAGTTATTTGAACTTAACAAGGGGACACTGTGTGGTTTAAAGTCAGGAAAGGTGTGTATCAGAGTTGTATCCTTTCATCATTCCTTTTCAATCTGTATGCTGAGCAAATAATTTGAGAAGCTGGACTAAATGAAGAAGAATGGGACATCGGAATTGGAGAAAGACTCATTAACAACCTGCTTTATGCAGATGACACAACCCTACTTGCTGAAAGTGAAGAGGACTTGAAGCACTTACTGATGAAGATCAAAGACCACAGCCTTCAGTATGGATTGCATCTCAACATAAAGAAAAAGAAAATCCTCACAACTGAACCAATAACATTATGATAAATGGAGAGGAGATTGAAGTTGTCAAGGATTTCATTTTGCTCATATCCACAATCAACACCCATTAAAGCAGCAATCAAGAAATCAAAAGATGCACTGCATTAGGCAAATCTGCAAAAGACCTCTTTTAAAGTGTTGAAAAGCAAAGACATCACCTTGAAGACTAAGGTGCACCCAACCCAAGCCATGGTGTTTTAAATCACCTGGTATGCATGTGAAAGCTGGATGATGAATAAGGAAGGCTGAAGAAGAATTGATGCCTTTGAATCGTGGTGTTAGTAAAGAATATTGAATATACCATGAACTGCCAAAAGAACAAAAAATCTGTCTTGGAAGACATACAACCAGAGTGCTCCTTGGAAGCAAGAATGGAGAGACTACACCTAATAGTTTGGACATATTGTCAGGAGGGACTAGTTCCTGGAAAAGGACATCATGCTTGGCAAAGAAGAGGGTCAGTGAAAAAGAAGAAGGCCCTCAGTAAGATGGATTGTCACAGTGGCTGCAACAATGGGCTCAGGCATACCAAGGATTGCAAGGTTCGTGCAGGAGTGGCAGTATTTTGTTCTGTTGTACATAGGGTTGTTGTGAGTTGGAACTAACTCAATGGCACCTAGCAACAACAGCACAGGCTGGGAAAAAAATTTTGCTGGGACATATCTGACAAAGGTCTAAATCTCTAATATCTACAGGAAAATCTGACGCCTCTACAATAAAAGACAAATAACCCAATTAATAAATGGGCAAAGGATATGAACAGACACTTCACAAAGAAGACTTTCAGGTGGTTAACAGACATATGAGGAAATGCTCACCATCACTAGCCATTGGAGCAATGCAAATCAAAACTACAATAAGATACCTTCTCACACCGACATTATTGGCTCGAATCAAAAAAACAGAAAATAACAAATACTGGAGAGGTTTCAGGGAGATAAGAGCTCTTATGCTCTGCTGGTGGGAATGCAAAATGGTACAGCAATTTTGGAACAGGATATGGCACTTCCTTAAAAAGCTACAAATAGGAGGTGGGACCAAGATGGCGGAATAGCCTGATGCTTCTGGTGAACCCTGTTACAACAGACACCCAAAGAAACAAGGGAAATGATTATATTGATGACAAGCTAGGAGCTCTGAACATCAAAGGCAAAGTTAGAAAACAGACTGAGAGGCATGGGGAGGGAGGGGAAGTTCAGAAGTGGACAGGAGTTGCCGGACCTCAACCACCAGGAACCCTCAGGCACCATTCCCAGGAGCGGCTGTGGTGGGTTGGTAGTTGCGTTCAGCCACAGTTTCCTCAGGGAAAAGCACACAGCCACACAGCCTACTCATACCTCTGCAACCAGAGAAGAACAACGCTCTTGGCAAAAGCTAGGTACATGCGTACATTTTACCGTGCCCCCTGCTCCCAAGCCAGATTCAGAGGCTGTTGATTTCCCTGAGCCTGAGATAGCCCCTGTTGGACGCCAGAGACATTCTCCTGGCCTTGGCAAAGGGATAAATATGCAAATGGGGGAAAAGATAATTTACCAGCTCCACTAATCTGGGGAGCTCAGGACAGAAGTGGCTCCTGTCCAGGCATAAACGGTCTGTGGACTTTGAATACCTTTCTCCCATACATGGACCTGTGTGGGTCTATTTCAGGAGAAAAGGCCCTTGTTGGCAGACTGCAGCTGTTTCAGCTTTGCAGTGGAGAGGTGGGTGTTTCATGTTTGACACCGATTTGCCTATTAAACATGGTCTTCACCTACCCACATCAGGGGCCTAAGGACTGGTGGCTCCACTCAAATCACCAGCCACCTGTGACGGGGTCCAAGGGTAACTGGTACCTCCCAATCCTTACAACCAAAAGCATTGGGTGCACATGGCCCATCTGCAGAACCCACCCACCTGTGTGCTCTAGGAAAGAGGGACACACTTTCATCACAGACACTCAGAGGATTATTGTCAGCCCCCTGCCTTGTTCAGAGCATGACACCCCGCTGCAACCAGATACCAGTACCTACACCAATCACCCATGCCTCTCTAAGACTTTAGAACAGAGCCTGGACCACACACTTGATGACCACTTACCTGGACACCTAATTTGTCATGACCTACACAGTTGAATGCCTTTGCATAGTCAATAAGAAACAAGACATACATCTATCTGGTCCTTGTACTGTGGTGCCTTGAGTGTTGCTGTGTTGTTGGAAACTATGCCACTGGTGTATTTTCATTAACATCATAGAGGTTAGGATTTACAACACATAGGATAATCACATCAGATCACAAAATGGTGGACAACCACACAATAAGAATCATGGCCTAACCAAGTTGATACACATTTTGGAGGGACACAGTTCAATCCATGACAGTTGGGGAGGGATGGATAAAGCTTGGAATGTGGGCTGGGGTGTCCATATTCTTGAAGTCCTTTATGGTGCAGGATGTAGCCCAGAGGAGAAGAGGGATGGACTACCACTAGTTGGGGACCAGAGAATGGGGCAGGCTTTTCCCATGGTGCCACATTTCAACACAGGATTCTGAAGAGTATGAGAATTTTAAATCTGAGCCTGGGAAGATATATTTTGTTTAACATTTAGCTAGGTTTATAACTTTTAAGCACACAGATATATGAAACGTGGGCCTCAACATGTACTCTTAACTCAAGCTCCATTAAAGAACTTCTAGAAACTGGGAAGAAAAGGACCAACAATCCAATAGAAAGTGTAGGCAAAGTTTACGAACAAATAATTCGCAAAAAAGGAAATGCAAGTGCTCTTAAGCATATGAAAAGATATTCAGTCTCATTTATAAGAGAAGTGAAAATTAAAACTATACTGTGATATGGTTTTTTACATATCTGATTATCAAAAATTCAGAAGTTTTATAACACATTTTTAGTGAGGCCAAAAAGAGTAGCTGCTCACACATTGCTGTTGGGAGAATAAATCGGCATAAAGCTTACATAGGGCACTTTGGCAATATCTGTCAAAATTACAACATGCACCTAGCTTTGACTCAGTAATTCCATTGGTGGTAACTTACCCTATGTATCTACTTATCCACATGGCAAGAACATTTACACAAAGTTATTCCCTACAGCACTGTTAGTAACAATAAAAGATTAGAATCAAACAAAATACCCATCAATAGTGTGGTTACTAGGTTACAGAACACCCATATGGAGCAGGACCATGCAAACCACAGCACCTGGGCCAAATCTGAAATGCTGCCTGTTTTTGTGTGGCCCACAAACTAAGAATGGTTATTTATATTAATCCTAATTTCTCTTCTAAACTGTAGACCAATATATCTAAGCACTTATTTTGTATCTCTCTGGAGAAAGTCTATAGAATTTTTAAGGTGGACATACACTTACCCCAACCTAACTGCCTACCTGTGGTAATGACACCATTCATTAACTTGATGCCATCCTAGCCTGTCTTTCTCCCTGGCATTCTGTATTTAGCTGGTTCCCAAGTACTAATTATCTTTAGAATTTACCTCCTCCCCTCTATTTCTACTAATTCTTTTACGTGGATGGCTGTATAATTAGTTACATTTCTTTTTGTCTTTTTCCAAAACATTCCTTACAGTGAGCTTTATCAAACTCAAAATAACCCTCGATTTACAAATGAAATAATGGAAATCCCTATAGACTGAGCGTTGCTCACAATATCTCAGTGAGACAGTGGCAGGATTGAATATACAATTAAAAAAAATTTTTTTTAGTATTTTATTTTATAATGAAGTTTTTATTTTATTTTTTTAGTTGTGCTTTAGGTTAAAGTCTACAGCTGAAGTTAATTTCTCATACAAAAATTTATACACATATTGTTTCATGACATTAGTTGCAATCCACACAATGTGCCAGCACACTCTCCCTCCTATCCCCCAGGGTTTCCCATGTCCATTAGACCAAGTTCCTGTCCCTTCTTGCCTTCTCATTCTGCCCATTTGGTCTCTTACCCTGTTTGAACTAAGAAGCACATTCTTCAAATGTATCGTTTTTTGTTTTAATCTTTGAAGAGTGGGCTTTGGGAATGGTTTCAGTTCTGGGTTAAGAGTGCTCCTGGGGGCAATAGTTTCAAGGGTTCCTCCAGTCTCTGTCAGACAATTAAGTCTGGTCTTTTTATGTGAATTTGAATTCTTTTCTAAATTTTTTTCCTGCTCTGTCTGGGAATCTGTGTTATGTTTCCTGTCAGGGCGGTCATTGGTGGTAGCCAGGCACCGTCTTGGTCTTCTGGACTCAGGCTGGTAAAGTCTCTGATTCATGTGGTTCTTTAGTCCTTTGGGCTAATATTTTCCTTGTGTCTTTGGTTTTCTTCATTCTCTTTTGACAAGAATGTGATGTGATCAGTAGATGCATCCTAGATGACTGCTCACAAGCTTTTAATACACCAGACTCTAATCACTAGAGTGGGGTGTAGAACATTTTCTTTATGAACTATGTTATGCCAATTGACCTAGATGGCCCTTGAGACCATGATCCCTAGCCCTCAGTCCCAGTAATTCCATCCCTCAAGGTGTTTGGATGTGTCTAGGAATCTTCTATGATTTTGCCTTGGTCAAGTAGTGCTGGCTTTCCCTATATTGTGTGCTGTCCTTCCCTCCACCAAAGCTAACAGTTGTCTACTACCTAGTTAGTGATTTCTTTCTTCCCAATTTCTCCCCCTCTCATAACCATCAAAGATGGTTTTCTTTGTGTGCGTGTGTAAGCCTTTTCTTGGGTTTATTTATAATAGCGGTCTCATACAATATTTGTCCTTTTGTGATTGACTTATTTCACTGAGCGTAATATCCTCCAGATTCATCCCTGTAGTAGGAGGTTTTACAGATTCGTCATTGTTCTTTATCATTTCATAGAATTCCATTGTGTGCATGTATCATCATAATTTGTTTATCCATTCATCTGTTGATGAGCACTTAGGCTATTTCCATATTTTTGCTATTTGAATAATGCTGCAAAGAACATGGCTGTGCATATGCCTACTCATATGATGGCTCTTATTTCTCTAGAATATATTCTTAATAAATTTTTTTTTTTATATTCTTACGAGTGGAATTACTGGATTGTATGGTATTTCTATTTCTAGCTTTATACAAAGGCACCATGTGGTTTTCCATAGTGGTTACACCATTTTTCATTTGCAATAGCAGTGCATAAGAGTTCCAATCTCCTTGCTACCTGTCCAAAATTTTTTTCCTGTTTGTTTTTACTAGTGCCAGTAATGTCTGGTGAGATGGTATCTCATTGTGTGTGTGTGTGTGTGTGTGTGTTTTGCATTTCTCTCATGGCCTGTAATTATGAGCATTTCCTCATGTGTCTGTTAGCTGCCTGAATGTCTTCTTTGATTAAGTGTCTGTTTATATCCTTCACCAATTTTTCAATTGGATTATGTGTCTTTTTGTTACTGACATGTTAAAGTATTCTATAGATTTTAGAAATTAGACTGTTGTTGGAGATGCTGTAGTCAAGAATTTTTTTCCAGTCTGTAGGTTCTCTATTTCTCTTTTGATGAAGTCTTTTGATGAGCACGTTTATCTAGTTTATTTTCTGATGTCTGTGCATTATTAGTTATGGTGTATATTTTCTTTATGCCATGTATTAGGGCCCGTAGCATTGTCCTTATTTTTTCTTCTATGATCTTTATCATTTTAGGTTTTATATTTACATCTTTGATCCATTTTGAATTAGTTTTTGTGTATGGTGTGAGGAATGGGTCATCTTTTTTAGAGATGGACATCCAGTTATGCCAGCATCATTTCTTAACAAACCAATAAACCAAACCTGTTGCCATCAAGTTGATTCCGCCTCATAGCAATTCTACAGGACAGAGTAGAACTGCCCTGTAGAGTTTCCAAGCAGCAACTGGTGGATTTGAACTGTTAATGAATTTGGTTAGCAGCCGTAGCTCTTAACAACTGTGCCACCAGGGCTCCGTTTGATAATAAGATCATCTATTCTCCATTCAGTAGGCTTTGGCCCTTTGTCAAATATCAGCTGATCGTAGATAGATGGATTTATATCTGGGTTCTTGATTCTGTTCCATAGGTCTATGTGTCTGTTGTACAAGCACCAGGCTGTTTTGACCACCATAGATGTTTCTATAGTAGGTTCTGAGGTCAGGTAGCCTGAGGCCTCCCACTTTGTTCTTCTTCATTAATGCTTTTATTATACAGGCCTCTTCCCTTTCCATATAAAGATGGCGATTTTGTTGTCCATGTCTTTAAAGAATGCTAGATCAGGATTGCATTATATCTGCAGATCACTTTGGGAGTATTGACATTTTCACAATGTTGAGTCTTCCTATCCATGAGCATGGTATGCTTTTCCATTTAGGTAGTTGTCTTTTGGTGTCTTGCAGTAGTAATTTGTAGTTTTCTTTCTGTAGGTTTTAAGTCCCTGGTTAGATTTATTTCTAAGTATTTTATCTACTTGGGGGGGCTATTGTAAATGGCATTGATTAGCTGGATTCCTTTTGGAAGTTCTCTTTGTTGGTGTAGAAGAATCCAACTGATTTTTGTATGCTAATTTTGTATCCTGCTACTTAGCTGAAGTCTATTAGTTCCAGTAGCTTTCTTGTGGGTGCTTTGGGGTTTATTGTCTATAAGATCACATCATCTGAGGATAGGTATAGTTTTACTTCTTCCATATCAATTTGGATGTGCTTTATTTTCTTGCCTTATTGCTGTAGCTAGGACTTCCAGCGTGATGTTGAATAAGAGTGGTGATAAAGGGCATCCTTGTCTGGTTCTCGTTCACAAGAGGGATACTTTCAGTCTCTCTCCATTTACAATGATGTGAACTGTTGGTGTTGTATAAATGCCCTTTATTATGTTGAGGAATTTCCCATCTATTCCTATTTGGCTCAGAGTTTTTGTCAGGAGTGGGTGTTGGTCTTTGTCAAATGCCTTTTCTGCATTGATTGAGATGATCATGTGATTTTTTTCTTTTGTTTTATTTATGTGGTGAATTACGTTGATTGATTTTCTAATGTTGAACTATCCCTGAATAACTGGTATAAATCTCACTTTGTTGTGATGTATTATTTTTTTGTTTTTGATATGCTGTTGAATTATATTGGCTAGAATTTTTTTCTTTTTATTGTACTTTAGATGAAGGTTTACAGAACAAACTAGCTTCTCATTAAACAGTTAGTACACGTATTGTTTTATGACATTAGTTAACAATCCCACAACATGTCAACACTCTCATTTCTTGAACTTGGTTCCCTATTACCAGCTTTACTGTCCCCTTCTGCCTTCTAGACCTTGCCCCTGGGCTGTCAAGCCCCTTTAGTCTCATTTTATTTTATGGGCCTGTCTAATCTTTGGCTGAAAGTTGAACCTCCAGAGTGATTTCATTACTGAACTGAAAAGGAGTCCAGGGGCCATACTCTTGGGGTTTCTTCAGTCTCTGTCAGGCCAGTAAGTCTGTTTTTTTGTTTTGTGTGTGTGTGTGTGCTTTAACTGAAAGTTTACAAATCAAGTCAGTCTCTCATACAAAAACTTATATATACCTTGCTATGTGCTCCTAGCTGCTCTCCCCCTAATGAGACAGCACACTCTTCCTCTCCACCCCATGTTCCCCATGTCCATTAAGCCTTCTCATCTCACCTCCAGACAGGAGTTGCCCACATAGTCTCATGTGTCTACGCGAGCCAAGAAGCTCACTCCTCACCAATATCATTTTCTGTTTTCTGTCCAGTCCAATTCCTGTCTGAAGAACTGGCTTCAGGAATGGTTCTAGCCTTGGACTAACAAAGGGTCCAGGAACCATGACCTCCAGGATCCCTCTAGTCTCATTCAAGCTATTAAGCCTGGTCTTTTTATGAGAAAATAGTTTTTGTCTACTATCTAATTAGTGAATACCCCTCTCCCTCCCTCCCCACCCTGTAACCATCAAAGAATATTTTCTTCTGTGTTAAAACTTTTTCTTGAGCTCTTATAATAGTGGTCTTATACAGTATTTGTCCTTTTGCAACCAATTTCACTCAGCATGCCTTCCAGATTCCTCCACGTTATGAAATGTTTCACAGATTCATCATCGTTCTTTATCATTGCGTAGTATTCCATTGTGTGAATATACCATAATTTATTTATCCATTCTTCAGTGATGGGCACCTTGGTTTCTTACATCTTTTTGCTATCGTAAACAGTGCTACAATGAACATGGGTATGCATATATATGTTCCTGTGAAAGCTCTTATTTCTCTAGGATATATTCCAAGAATTGGAATTGCTGGATTGTATGGTAATTCTATTTCCAGCTTTTTAAGGAAGCGCCAAATCAATTTCCAAAGTGGTTGTACCATTTTACATTCCCACCAGCAATGTGTACGTGTTCTAGTCTCTCCACAACCTCTCCAGCATTGCTTATTTTGTGTGTTTTGGATGAATGCCAAGCTTTTTGGAGTGAGAAGGTATCTCATTGTAGTTTTGATTCCCATTTCTTTAATGGCTAATGATCAGAGCATTTCCTCAGGTATCTGTTAGCTGCCTGAATGTCTTCTTTGGTGAAGTGCCTGTTCATATCCTTTGCCCATTTTTTGATTGTGTTACTTGTCTTTTTGTTGTTGAGCTTTTGCAGTATCATGTAGATTTTTGAGTTTGTCATTTATCTCTAGATGCTCTTAAAATTCTCTCTTTATCTTTGGTTTTGGCAAATTTGATTATAATTGTCTTGGTGACTTTCTTTTGGGATCTACCTTATGTGGGGTTTGATGAGCACCTTGGATAGATATCTTCTCATCTTTCACAATATCAGGGCTGGTTCTGCATTTTATCTGAACTCCAACCTGATCTCTTGAATAGTTCTGAAAATTAATCTTCTGTATTCTACCACTGGCAATTCCAGGAATACTTCTTCATCCAGGAGATTCCTTGATTCTTTGTTTTGAAAGCTTGTTGAAGTGGTCATTGTCTCCTTCTTTATGTGATTTGATATTGACTGTTGTCTCTGAGCTATCTATAAGGTATTGTATTTAGTTTACTTTTCTTTACCGTATCCTAGCATCTTGTTTTGTTTTGATATGCCCAAATAGGCTGCTTGAGTGAGCTAGCTTCATTATTTGTGCCTTTGAAGCTCTAACATCCTGTCACCTGATGGCTAGAGCTGTTACTAGGTATATGAACCTAGGAGTCCATTCACTTTTCTTGTATGGATTGAGCTCACATATCCAGGTAGCCTGTCACCAAGTGTGTGGTGCAGACTCTGTCCTACAGTCTTAGAGGGGCAGGGGTTATTGGTGTAGGCACATATATCTGGTTGCAGCAGGGGGTAATGCTCTGAGCAAGGTAGGGAGCTGACAACCATACCCTGATTGTCTGTGAGCACACAGGTGGGTGGGTTCTGCAGCTGGACCATGGACACCCAATACTTTTGATTGTAAGGACTGGGAGGCACCACTTATTCTTGTATCCATGTCACGAGTGGCTAGGTGGGGTGGGTGGAGCCACCAGTCCTCAGGCCCTGATGTGGGTAGGTGGGGACTCTGTTAAATAGGCAAAGGGGCATCAAATGTCAAAAACCCGCCTCTTCAGTGCACAACTGAAACAGTTAAAGTCAGATTTCAGGCACATACACTGTTGCAGTCTACCAACAAGGGGCTATGCTCCTGAAATGGGCCCACACAAGTCCACTCAGGGGTGAAAGGCATTCGAAGTCCATAGACCATTTGTGCCTGGACAGAAGCTGCTTCTGTCCTGAGTTCCTAGCTTAGGAGTGCTGGCAGATTATCTCCCCCAATTGTTAATTTATTCCTTCTCCAAGGCTGGGAGAATGGCTCAGGATGTGCAGCAGAACCTATCTCAGGCCCAGGGAAATTGACCAAAACTGAAGCCAGCTTGGGAGCTGGGAGCAAGGTAAATTAGATGCAGATATTCAGCTTTTGCTGAGAGCACTGTTCTCTGATTCCGGAGGTGTGAGTAGACTGTGCAGCTCGCTGTCTTTCCCTGAGAAACTTGAGTCCCAAACTCTGCCAGCCCCTCCATGGTCACACCAGGGATGGTACCTGAGGAGCTACGGTTCCCACCAAGTCAGATCTGGCAACTCCTCACCACCTCTGAACCACATCTCCCTCCCCCACCTCTCAGTCTGATTTCCTAACTTTGCCTTTGATGTTCAGGGCTCCTAACTTCTCATATATATAACCACTTCACTTGTTTTGGGGGTCTTTGTTGTAAGAAGGATCACCAAAAGCATCTGACTACTTTGCCATCTTGGCCCTGACTCCTTTCTCATTGTACTTTTGATTTGTATTTCTCTAATGGCTAATGATTGTGAGCATTTCCTCATGTATCTGTTGCTACCTGAATGTCTTCTTTGGTGTAGTGCCTGTTCACATCTTTTGCCCATTTTTTAATTGGGTTGTTTGTCTTTTTGTTGTTGAGTTTTTGCAGTATCACGTATATTTTAGAGATCAGATGCTGATCAGAATTGTTGTAGCCAAATACTCTTTCCCAGTCTGTAGGTAATCTTTTCACTCTTTTGGTGAAGTCTTTGGGCGAGCATAGATGTTTGATTTTTAGGAGCTCCCAGTTATCTAGTTTCTCTTCTGGTGTTTGTGCACTGTTAGTAATGTTTTGTATACTGTTTATGCAATGTGTTAGGGTTCCTAGTGTTGTCCCTACTTTTTCTTCCATGATCTTTATCGTTTTAGATTTTATATTTAGGTCTTTGACTCATTTTATGTTAGTTTTTGTGCATGGTGTGAGGTATGGGTCTTATTTCATGTTTTTGCAGTTGAATATGCAGCTATGCCAGAACCATTCGTTAAAGAGACTGTCTTTTCCCCATTTGTCATGGATTGAATTATGTCCCCCCCCAAAAAAATATGTGTATCAACGTGGTTAGGCCATGATTCCCAGTATTGTGTGGCCGTCCTCTATTTTTTATTGTAATTTTATATTGAGAGGATTAGGGTGGGATTGTAATACTGTCCTTACTCAGGTCACCTCCTTGATCCAAAATAAAGGGAGTATCCCTGGAGTGTGGCCTGTACCACGTTTTTTTCTCTCAAGAGATAAATGGAAAGGGAAGCAAGCAGAGAGTTGGGGACCTCATACCACCAAGAAAGCAGTGCCAGGAGCAGAGCATGTCCTTTGGACCTGGAGTCCACGTGTCTGAGAAGCTCCTTGACCATGGGAAGATTGAGGACAAGGACCTTCCTCCACAGCTGACAAAGAGGGAAAGCCTTCCCCTGGAGCAGACATCCTGAATTTGGACTTGTAACCTAGTAGACTGTGAGAGAATAAATTTCTCTTTGTTAAAGCCATCCACTTGTGGTATTTCTGTTATAACTGTACTAGATGACTAAGACAGAATTTGGTACCAATAGAGTGGGTGCTGCTCTAACAGATACCTAACTTGTGGAAGTGGTTTTGAAACTGTGAATGGGTAGACTTGTGGCAGTGGCAGAGGACCAGAGCAACAGAGAACCTGCAGCTGTGGAGAAATGGCAACAGCAGAGAACCAGCAGCAGCAGAACCAGGAGACCAGTGTAAGATGGTGCTGGAGCCAACCCATGGAGCAAGAGAGCTGAGTGCCTGTGCACAGGAGGCTTCCTGGCAGAGTAGGGTGCCTCTGGGCACTCACCGGTAGAGCTAGGCTTGCCAAGCCACAGAGCCAGAGGGCCGAGTGCCTGTGTGCAGGAGGCTTCCAGGTGGAGTGGGGTATCTCCAGGCACTTATCTGTGGAGCTACTGAGCTTTGGAACACTTGCCCAGAAGGGCAGATGCAGGCATGAGGCCGGAGGAGCTGAGAGGAGAAGAAACCAGGAAACATAAACGAGACAAGGGAAGTAAGAAGCTGAGCTGCCTCAGTCTCAAAAGGTATGGCCATGACCTCAGGGGTTTCAAAGGGTGGAGCCATGGCCTCCAGTGTTTCTAAGGGTGGAGTTGCCACTCAAATGGACTAAGAGAATAGTGTGTCTAAAGCCGAGGAAGTAGAGTTGCTGTCCCAGTGGGCCTGGAAGGCAGAGCTGAAGCCCAGGGCTGAGGGGCCTCCCCTAAGAATCTGGAAAGTGTGGCCAATACAAAAGAGTCTTGAGGGCGGGGCCTTTGTGTAAATTGTCTTAGAGAACAGAGGATTATTTTCAAAGTTTGAGGGCTAACGAAATGTGTTCTGCTGACTTACTTGGTGCCTGTTATCCCTTCTTTTCCTCCAATTTCTCCAATTTGTTGTTTAGCTTGTGCCTGTTCTGCCATTGTACCATTGAAAGCAGATAACTTGTATTCTAGATTTCACAGATGAAGAGGAATTTTTAGATTTTGGACTTGGAGTTAAGACTCTTGCTATGAAATGATGGGATAAATATGTTTGCATGTTGCAAGGATGTGATTTTGGGGGACCAAAGGGTAGAATCCCATGGAATGAATTATGTCCCTCCCCAAAAAATATGAATATCAACTTGATTAGGCTATGATTCCCAGTATTGTGTGGTTGTCCTCTATTTTGTGATTGTAATTTTATGTTGAGAGGATTAGGCTGTAACACCGCCCTGACTTAGGTCACCTCCCTGATCCAAGGTAAAGTGAGTTTCCCTGGGGTGTTACCTGAAGGGAAGCAAGCAGAGAGTTGGGGACCTCATACCACCAAGAAAGCAGTGCCGGGAGCAGAGTGCATCCTTTGGACCTGGGATCCCTGTTCCTGAGAGCTCCTCGACCATGGGAAGATTGAGGACAAGGACCTTCCTCCACAACCGACAAAGAGAGAAAGCCTTCCCTTAGAGCTGACACCCTGAGTTTGGACTTGTAACCTAGTAGATTGGGAGAGAATAAATTTCTCTTTGTTAAAACCATCCACTTTGGTATTTCTGTTATAGCAGTACTAGATAACTAAGACACCATTTAACAGATTTTGCGTCTTTGTCAAATATCACCTACTCATATGTGGATGGATTTTTATCTGGATTCTCAGTTCTATTTCATTGGTCTATGTATCTGTTGTTGTACTGGTACCAACCTGTTTTGACAACCATGGTGGTATAATATGTTCTAAAATCAGGTAGTGTGAAGCCTCCCACTTTGTTCTTCTTTTTTAGTAATGTTTTGCTTATCCAGGACCTCTGTCCCTTCCATAAGAAGTTGGTGATTTGTTTCTCCATCTCATTAAAAAACATCATTGGAATTTGGATTGGAATGACATTGTATCTATAGATGGCTTTGGGTAGAGTAGACATTTTTACAATGTTGAGTCTTCCTATCCATGAGCAAGGTATGTTTTTCCACTGATGCAGGTCTCTTTTGATTTCTTGCAGTAGTGACTTGTAGTTTTCTTTGTATAGGTCTTTTAAGTCTCCGGTTAGATTTATTCCTAAGTATTTTGTCTTCTTGGGGGCTATCGTAAATGGTATTGATTTGGTGATTTCCTCTTCGAAGTTCTCTTTGTTGGTGTAGAGAAATGCAACTAATTTTTGTATGTTTATGAGTCAGAATTGACTTGATGGCACTGGGTTTTGATCTTGTATCCTGATACTCTGCTGAACTCTTTGTTTCAGTAGTTTTCTTGAGGATTGTTTAGGGTTTTCTGTGTATAAGATCATGTCATCTGCAAATAGAGATGCTTTTACTTCTTCCTTACCAAAATTTGGATACCCTTTATTTCTTTTCCTAGCCTAACTACTCTGGCTAGGACCTCCAGCACAATGTTGAATAAGAGTGGTGATAAAGGGCATTCTTTTCTGGTTCCCGTTCTCAGAGGAATGCTTTCAGACTCTTTCCATTTAGGATGATGTTAGCTGTTGGCTTTATATAAACGTCTTTTATTATGTTGAGGAATTTCCCTTCTATTCCTAGTTTGCTGAGAGTTTTTATGATGAACAGTGTTAGACTTTGTCAAATGCTTTTTCTGCATCTATTGATATGATCACATGGTTCTTGTCTTTTGTTTTATGTGTATGATGGATTACATTATTGTTTTTCTAATGTTGAACCAACCCTGCATACCTGGTTTGAATCCCACTTGGTCATGTTGAATTATTTTTTTTGATATGTTGTTGAATTATATTGGCTAGAATTTTGTTGAGGATTTTTGCACCTAAGTTCTTGAGGGATATAGGTCTGTAATTTTCTTTTTTTTGTGATGTCTTTACCTGGTTTTGGTATCAGGGATATGTTGGCTTCATAGAATGAATTTGTGAGTTTTCCATTCTTTTCTATGCTCTGAAATACCTTTAGTAGTTGTGGTATTAACTCTTCTTTGAAAATTTGATAGAATTCTCCAGTGCAGCCATCAAAGCCAGAGCCTTTTTTTTGCTGGGAGCTTTGAAATTACCTTTTCTATGTCTTCTTTTGTTATGCGTTTATTTATTTGTTCTACCTCTGTTTGTGTTAGTTTAGGTAGGTAGAGTGTTTCTAGAAATTTGTCCATTTCTTCTTGGCTTTCAAATTTGTTAGAGTACAGTTTGTACTCTAGTACATATTACTCTGATATGATTCTTTTAATTTCAGTTGGGTCTGTTGTAATATCAATTACCTCATTTCTTATTCGGGTTCTTTGCTTCCTGTCCTGTTTTTCTTTTTGTCAGTCTGGCTTACGGCTTATCTGTTTTATTAATTGTTTCAGAGACCCAACTTTTGGTATCTTTAACTCTTTCAGTTGTTTTTCTATTTTCTATTTCATTTAATTCTGCTCTAATTTTCCTTATTTGTTTTCTTCTGGTGCCTGGGAACTTCTTTTGTTGCTGTCTTTCTATTTGTTCAAGTTGCAGGGAGAACGCATTGATTTTGGCTCTTTTTTTTTTTTGGATTGGATGTGTGCATTTATTGCTATAAGTTGAGGTCTGAGCACTGCTTTAGCTGTGTCTCAGAGGTTCTGATAGGAAGTCTTTTCATTATAATTGGATTCTATGCATTTCTTTATGCCATCCTTAATTTCTTCTATAACCCAGTTGTTTTTGAATAAGGCGTTGTTCAGTTTCCAAGTGTTTGATTTCTTTTCCCTGCTTTTTCTGTTATTGATTTTTATGTTTATGGCTTTGTAATTAGAGAAGATGCTTTGTAATATTTTGATGTTTTGGATTCTGTTAAGGCTTGCTTTATGACCCAATATATGGTCTATTCTACAGAATGTTCCATGTGCATTGGAAAAGAAAATATACTTGTCTGCCATTGGGTGGAGTGCTCTGTATATGTCTATGAGGTCAAGTTGGTCGATTGTGGCACTTAGATATTCTGTGTCTTTATTGAGCTTCTTTCTGGGTGTTCTGTCTTTCACTGAAAGTGGTATGTTGAAATCTCCTACTATTATATTCTATCTCACTTTTCAATTCTGTTAGAGTTTGTTTTATGTACCTTGAAGCCCTGTTGTTGTTGTGTGTAAATATTTTATACGGTAATATCCTCCTGGTATATTGTCCCTTTAATCATTATCTAGTGTCTTTCCTAATCCTTTGTGGTGGATTTAACTTTAAAATCTATTTTGTCAGAAATTAATGTTGCCACTGCTGCTCTTTTTTGATTGCTGTTTGCTTGATATATTTTTTTTTCATCCTTTGAGTTTTAGTTTGTGTCATTAAATCTAAGGTGTGTCTCTTGTAGACAGCATATAGATGGATTTTTTTTTTTAAATCCATTCTGCCATCTCTGTCTCTTTATTTAGTCTGTTTACATTCAGTGTAATTATGGATAGGTGTGAGGTTAGTGCTATCATTTTGATGTCTTTTTTTGTGTTGTTGACAGTTTCTTTTTTCCACTTAATTTTTTGTACTGAGTAGTTTTTCGTTATAAATTGTCTTTTCCTGTTTGTCATTGTTGTTGATTTTGTTTTTGCTCTTTATGTTTTTCTTGTATTTTATTTCGATGTGTAGGATTGTTAGTCTCCTTTGAAGCTACCTTATTATTTACCCCTATTTTTCTAAGTTTAAACTTAGCTTTTATTCTTTATGTCACCTTGACTTCCTCTCCATATGATTTATGACTACATTTTTTAGTGCCTCTTTATTAATTTAATACTGTCATTTTTACTTAGTGATATCTATTTCCCTCTTTTGAGCATTTTTTTAATCTTGATTTATTTTTTTTATTTCCCTTTATTGGTTGATATCTGGTTGCTCTTTCCTGTGTTCTAGTCTTGAGTTGTTCACTGATGTTATTGATTTTCTAACCAGAAGACTCCCTTTAGTATTTCTTATAGTTTTGGTTTGGTTTCTGCAAATTCCCTAAACTTCTGTTTATCTGGAAATGTCCTAATTTTGCCTTCATATTTGAGATACAGTTTTGCTGGATATATGATCTTGGCTCAAATTTTTTTTTCCTTCAAGGCTTTATATACATCATGCCATTGCTTTCTTGTGTGCATGGTTTCTGCTGAGCAGTCCAAGCTTATTCTTACTGACTCTCTCTCACTTGTAGGTGACTTTTCGTTTATCCCTAACTGCTCTAAAATTCTCTCTTTATCTTTGGTTTTTGCAAATTTGATTATAATATGTCTTGATGACTTCTTTTGGGATCTACCTTATGTGGGGTTAGATGAGCATCATGGATTGATACCTTCTCGTCTTTCATGATATAAGGGAAGTTTTCTGCAAACAAATGTTTCACAATTCTTGCTGTATTTTCTGTTATCCCTCCCTGTTCTTGTACTCCAATCACTCAGAGGTTGTCTCTTGATAGAATCCCACATGTTTCTTAAGGTTTCTTCTTCTTTTTTTTAAATTCTTTTACCTGATTTTTCTTCAAATATATTGGTGCCAAGTGCTCTATCTTCAAGCTCACCAATTCTGCCTTCCACTTGCTCAATTCTGCTTCTCTGACTTTCTATTGAGTTGTGTAATTCTGTAATTTTATTGTTAGTCTTCTGAATTTATGATTGCTCTCTCTATGTATTCTTGCAGCCTATTAAATTTTCCATTATGCTCTTGAATAATCTTCTTAATGTCTGTGTTCCTTGGCTTGTTCTGAGTTTTGCCTGATCCTCCTTCCTGATGTCTTGAAGATTTCTGTATAGTATTCTTTTGTATTCTAGCTCTGGCAATTCTAGGAATACCTCTTCATCTAGAAGATTCTTTGTTTTGGAAGCTTGTTGAAGCAATCATGGTCTGTTTCGTTATGTGATTTGATATTGACTGTTGTCTCTGAGCCATCTATAGATTATTGTATTAATTTATCTTATGTTTGTTTACCGTTTCCCAGTTTCTTGCTTTGTTTTGTCTTGATATACCCAAATAGGCTGCTCGAGTGAGCTAGCTTCATTATTGGGGCCTTTGAAGCTGTAATGTCGTCTCACCAGATGGCTAAAGCTGTTACCAGGCATATGAGCCTAGGAGTCCATTCACTATTCTAGTATGGATTCAGCTCAGGTCACCAGGTAGTTGGTCACCAAGAGTGCGGTGCAGACTCTCACATACAGTCTTAGAGAAGTAGAAGTGATTGGTGTATTCACAGGTTTCTAGTTGCAGCAGGGAGTCACATTCTGAGCAAGGCAGGGGACTGACAACTGTCCCCTGAGTGTCTGTGAGATAGGTGCATCTCTCTTCTCTAGAGCCCAGAGGTGGGTGGGCTGTGCAGCCAGACCATAGGCAGCCAATGCTTTTGGTTGTGAGGACTGGGAGGCACCACTTATCCTTGGACCCCTGTCACAGGTGGCTAGGCAGCATGGGTGAGCCACCTGTCCTCAGGTCCCTGACGTGGGTAGGTGGGGGCCCTGCTTAATCGGCAGAGTGGCGTCAAACATCAAAAACCTGCCTCTCTACCACACAGCTAAAACAGTTAAAGTCAGACCTCAGGCACATAATGTACCCTTGCGCTGTAATCACAAAGGCCTAGGTGCTAAAATGGAGGCGCATGTGTCCATGTAGGGGTGAAAGGCATTTAAACTTCTTGGACTGCTTTTCCCTGGACAGAAGCAACTTCTGCCCTAATTTCTAAGTTTAGGGGAGCCAGCAGATTATTTTTTCCCATTTGTTAATTTATTCCTTCTCTAAGGCCAGGATTATGGCTAGGGTGTGCAGCAGGACCTACCTCAGACCCAGCCAGATCAACTGTCACTGAAGCTGACATGGGGCTTGGGGCAGAGGGAAGAGGGATCAGATAAATGGGATAGAGTTCTTTTGAAAGGGGAGCTATTCAATCTGTGCTTTAAATTAGACACAATCACTTATCTTATGCTGAGAGTGCTGTTCTTTGCTGATTCCAGAGGTGTGAGTAGTCGCTGTGCTGCTGGCTCTCTGTGGCTAAAGAAACTGCATCTGGAATGCTACTGCCAGCTCCCATGCTTGTGCCAGGTGATCAGGGCTGAGGGTGTCAGTTCCTGCAGAGTCAGGTCCAGTAACTGCTCTGTCTCTCCCTTCCCCTGCCACTCAGTCGGATTTCTGAACCTTGCCTTTATGTTCATATATAATCGACTCACTTGTTTTTTTGGGTCTTTGTTGTAAGAGGGACCACCGGAAGTATCTGACTACTCTGCCATCTTGGCCCTGCCTCTCAGTCTGGCCTTTTTTTTAATTGGCTAGAATTTTGTTGATAACTTTTGCATCTATTTTCATGAAGCATATTGGTCAGTAGTTTTATTTTTTTGTGGTGTATGCCTGGCTTTGATATCAGGGTTTTGCTGGCTTCATAAAATTAATTCAGGAGTGTTACCTTTTTTTTCTATGCTTTGAAATAAATTGAACTCTATTGGTATGAATTCTTCTCTAAAAATTTCGTAGAATTCCCCAGTGAAGAAGTTTGAGTCAAGAATTTTTTGTTGGTGGTGGTAGTGGTGGGACTTTTTTGTTTGTTTTTACTTCTTCAATCTCTTCTTTTGTTATGAGTTGACTTAGTTTTTCTACCTGTTTGTGTTAGTTTATATGGGTACTGTGTTTCTAGAAATTTGTCCATTTCCTCTAGATTTTCAAAATTGTTGGAGTACAATTTTTCATAGTATTCTGTTATGATCTTTTTTATTTTAGTTGTGTCTGTTGTGATATCACTCATCTTATTTCTTATTCATGTTATATGCTTCCTCTTCTGTTTTTCTTTTGCCAGTTTAACCACTGGTTTGTCTAATTTGTTAATCTTTTCAAAGAGTTAATTTTTGGCCTTCTTGAATCTATTTTTTTTGTTTGTTTGTTTCCTATTTCATTTATTTCTGCTATAGTCTTTATTATTTCCTTCCTTGTGATGCCTGTGGGCTCCTTTTACAGTTCTCTTTCTATTTGTTCACGTTGATGTGTATTTTTACTGCTATGATTTGACTTCTAAGCACTGCTTTTGCTGTGTCCCAAAGGCATTGGGAAGATGTGTTTTCATTCCTGTTTGATTCTATAAATTTTTTATCCCACCCTTGATTTCTTCTATGACCCAATTGTTTTTAAGCAAGGCGTTGTTCAGTTTTCAAGTATTTGGTTTTTTTCCTTGCTGGTTGTGTTATTGATTTCTACATTTATGGCATTATGATCAGAGAAGATGCTTTGTATTTTTTCAATGTATTGGATTTTTTTGAGGCTTGCTTTGTGGTCTAAAACATTGTCTCCTCTGGAGGATGTTCCACGTGCATTGGAAAAGAATGCATACTTTGCTGCTCTTGGGTGGAGTGTTTTGTATACGTCTATTTTTTACTTTCTTATGCGGTTGAGTTGGTTGAGTGTGGCATTTAGATCTTCCGTATCTTTACTGAGTTTCTTCCCAGATGTCCTGTCCACCAAAATTGGTGCGTGGAATTCTTCTACTATTATTGTGGAACTATTTCTTTTTTCAATGCCTTTAGTTTGTTTTATGTATTTTTGAGCCCCGTCATGGGGTGAGTACGCTTAATATGGTAATGTTCTCCTGGTGAATTGACACTTTAATCATTATTCTTATGCTCTGTGGTGGATTTTACATTCAAGTCTGTTTTATTGGAGATTAATATTGCCTCCCCTGCTCTTTTTTGTTGTTGTTTGCTTGATATATTTTTTTCCCATCCTTTGAGGTGTAGTTTATGTCTTTGTTTTTCAAGAGTGTCTCTCGTAGACAGCATATAGATGGATCTTTTTTTTTTTTTTTTTTAATCCATTCGGCCACTCTGCCTTTTACTCTTGCATTTAGGCCAATTACATTCAGTGTAGTTATTGATAGGTATGAGTTTACTGCTGTCATTTTTTTTTTTTGTAAATCTGACAAATTATTTGTTCCGCCTAATTTTTTGTGCTGATTTCTTTTTGTTTATGGGTTTTCTTTCATTATTGTTCATTTTGTGTTTTGGGTTTTTATGTTTTTCATCTTTTTTATTTTGTTGGGTAGGCTTGTTGGCTTCCTTTGTGGTTACCTTGATATTTACTTTTATTTTTCTAAGTTTAAACCAGGCTTTTATTTCTTGGTATTCCCCTGACTTCCTTTCTATGTGGAAGTTCTTTGACCACACCGTTTTTTCCCTCTTTTTTGTTCTGACATTGTGATTGTTTACATATTGATCTTTGGTTCCCTATTGTCAGTCTTTTAACTTTTTCAGCTTGATATCTGGCTGATCTATCTTGTGTCCTAGTCTTGGATTGTTGTCAGGTGTTATTTGTTCTCTAACTGGGTGATTCTCTTTAATATTTTTTGTAATTTGGGTCTGGTTCTTACATATTCTGTTACTTTCTGTTTATCTGGAAATGACCTAGTATGTTCATCGTGTTTGAGAGACAATTTTGCTGGATATATAATTCTTAGCTGTCTATTTTTGTCCTTCAAGGGTTTATATTTGTCATTTCATCACCTTCTTGCCTGTATGGTTTCTGCTCAGTAATCAGAACTTAGTCCTATTGGTTCTCCTTTGTAGGTTACTTTGCATTTATCACTAGCTGCTCTCAGGATTCTTTCTTTGTCTTTGGTTCTGGCAAGTTTGATTATGATATGTCTTGGTGACTTTCTTTTGGGATCTATCCTGTATGGGTTTGTTGAGCTTCTTGGATAGATATCTTCTCGTCTTTCATGATATTACAGAAGTTTTCTGGCAGCAAATCTTCAACAATTCTCTCTATGTTTTCTGTGATTCCCCCCATTCCCATTCTGGAACTTCAATCACTCTTAGTTTTTTTTCCTCTTGGTTATATCCCACATAATTCTTAGGCTGTCTTCATTTTCCTTCATTATTTTTTCTGTTATGTCCTCAAACAATTTGGTGTCAATGGATTTGTCTTCAGTCTCACTAATTCTGACTTCCAATTTCTCAATTCTGCTCCTATCACCTTCTATTAAGTTATCTAATTCTGAAAATTTATTGTTAATGTTTTGATTTCTAGTTGCTGCTTATGTATGGTTTCTAGTAGCCTATTTATTCTGTGATTTTGTTCTTGTATTGTTTACCTGAATCATTCCTTTTTTTGTCTATGTGTTTCCTGACTTTGTCTTTGTTTCCCCTGATTTCCTTCTTGGTCTCTTGGAGAGCTCTGAATTTTAGTCTCTTAAATTCTTTATCAGTTAGTTCCATTGCTTTATCTTCCTCCCAAAGGTCTTCTGGATCTTTATTTTGGTTACTTGCTAGTGTCTTCTTATCCTGCTGCTTTACATGATTTGATATGGACTGTTGTCTCTGAGGCATCAGTAAGTTATTATATTTATTGTATGTTTCTTTACTGCATCCTGTTTTTTTTTTTTTTTTTTGTCTTGTATATCCAAGTAGGCTGGGTACGAATACTCTGGTTGTTAATCTGGCCACATTGAGCACTCACCTCCTGTCTGCAGTTGAGGAGAATATCTACTAGGTATATAAGCCTGGGACTCTTTTCACTGTCCTTGCAGGGCTGCTCAGGATATAGGTAGCATTTTTAGTTAGGTAATGTATCTCTCCTGCTGGTCATATGGCCATGGATACAGGGGGCATTATCCCTAGTTGTTGGGTTGTGTGGTGTGTGTGTGTGCTCTGCTGGTTGCTGAATTGTTGGGGAGAAGTTGCCTGAGTCATCAGTCACTGTGTGTGTGGTTTGAAGACTCTCACCTACAATCCTGGGTGGGCAAGTGTGTGTGGGAGTATTTGGAGAAGGCATAGGACTCTGGTTGCAATGGGGAGGGGGCAACGCAGGAGGAAGGTAGAGCACTGTAGGCTGCCCCTGGGTGCCTAGATATTGGACATGCCCTTGTCCCCTAGAGTATGTATTGTGGGGGTACTGCAGCTGGTATTTAGGTGCATAGTGCCTTTTGCTGGAAGGATTGGAGGGTGCCACTTGTTCTCAGGCCCCTGTCATGGGAAGCTATATGGAGTGGGTGGAACCAGTGGCTCTCAAGCCCCCAGAGTGTATGATTGAGGCCACTTCTTAGGGGGCAGGGCAGTGTCAAATGCCACAGATCTGCAGGGCCCACTTCGCTGCTGCAGGTGAAATGGGCTTCTGCTGGGAGCCATGTCCACTTTTCCTTAATGAGGGCATTCTGTGCTGGATCTATCAACAAAGCACTGATACAGGTGATCGGCAGGGGTGAAACACACTCCAAGTCTGTGGACCCCCTGTGCCAGTGGGTGGCCTAAAAGTCAGGCACCTCAAACTAAACTGAGAGTAACAGGCTTAGGGTGTGAGGAGGTGTTGGATGTCACAGACCTGTAACTCCAGCCTGGTTGCTACCAGTGAAAATGGGCTTCGGCTGGGAATTCTGCCCAGCTTATGCCAATGAGTACGTGCTGTGCTGACTCAGCCAGCCCAGCACTGGTTCAGGTGATTGCAGAGGGCAGAGGTCACTTCAAGCCCATGGACCCACTGTGTCAGAAGCTGGAGAAAGGGTGGGCACCTCCAGACCAGGCCTATTAGTTCCAGGCTTAGAGGACATGGCAGTATTGAATCCCGCCACTGGTGTTGGAGCAGGGAAGAGTATGGTTCAGCAGGAGGGAGTGCTCCTTGGCCATGGAGCTCTGGTGGGGGGGAGGGGCTGTGGTACATGTGGTTAATTGGGAGTGTGCACTTGACTTTTGCAGTTCTGGTGTAACTCTTGTCTGAGTCTGGATTTGTGTGCAGAGTCACTTCTGCTTAGCTTCACCAGATGAAATGGGTTTCAACTAGAGATATTGCTGCTTGCCTCAATATATCTGCACTGTACAGGTTGGTTTGGCTAGCAGGATGCCTGTGATCCAGCAGTCTGTAATTTCCTATTTCTGCTGTTTTTGAATTGTCTCGATTTCCACCTATCACTCTAATTCTTCAGCTTTGCCTTTGGTGATTAAGGTTCCTAGATTGTCATATATATTGATTAGCTTGTTTTTTTTTTTTCTGGTCTTTGTTGTAAGAGTGATGATATGAAGTGTCTGATTATTCCTCTGTCTTGGCCACCCCCTTGGTGAAGTCATTTGATGAGCAAAACTTTAATTTTAAGTGTTTTCCATTATCTAGTTTATCTTCTGGTGTCTGTACAGTGTTAGTTATGGTTTATATTCTCTTTTTGCCATGTATTAGATTCCCTATTGTGGTCTGTATGTTTTCTTCCATGATCTTTATTGTTGTAGGCTTTATACTTACGTCTTTGAGTTAGATATTGTGTATGGTGTGAGGTATGGGTCATGTTTAATTTTTTTATAGATGGAGATCCATTTTTTGGTTTTTTTTTTCAGATGATGGTTCATATTTTTTAACAGTAATTTTTTTTAATTGTACTTCGAAGTTTTACAGAACAAACTAGCTTCTCATTAAACAGTACACATATTGTTTTATGACATTGGTTAACAACCCCACAACATGTCAACACTCTCCCTTCTCGACCTTAGGTTACCTATTACCAGCTTTCCTGTCCCCTCCTGCCTTCTAGTCCTTGTCCCTGGGCTGTTGTGCTCCTTTAGTCTCATTTTGTTTTATGGGCCTGTCTAACCTTTGGTTGAAGTGTGAAGCTCGGGACTGACTTCATTACTCAGCTAAAAGGGTGTCCTGGGGCCGTACTCATGGGGTTTCTCCAGTCTCTCTCAGGCCTGTAAGTCAGCTTTTTTTTGTGAGTTAGAATTTTATTCTACATTTTTCTCCAGCTCTGTCCAGGACTTTCTATTGTGATCTCAGTCAGAGCAATCAGTGGTGGTAGCTGGGCACCATCTAGGTGTACTAGACTCAGTCTGGTGAAGGCTATGGCAGATGTGGACCATTAGTCCTTTGGACTGATCTTTCCCTTGTATGTTTAATTTTCTTCGTTATTCCTTGCTCCCGAAAGGGTGAGACTAGTGAAGTATCTTAGATGGCTGCTCACAGGCTTTTAAATCCCCAGATGCTACTCACCAAAGTAGAATGTAGAAAATTTTCTTCATAAAATATGTTATGACAATTAAGCTAGATGTTCCCTGAGACCACAGTCCCCACAGCCCTCAGGCCAGCAATTCGGTCCCTTAGGGAGTTTGGATGTGTCTATGGAGCTTCCATGACCTTGCCTTCTATAAGTTCTGCTGGCTTTCCCAGTACTGTGAACTGTCTTATCCTTTACCAAAGTTACCACTTATTTACTGTCTATTTAGTGTTTTTCCATCCCCGCCCATCCCCTCCCTCTTAACCATCAATGACTGTTTCTTTTTGTGTGTAAACCTTTTCATGAGTTTTTACAGTAGTGGTTTCATACAATATTTGTGCTTTTGTGATTGGCTTATTTCACTCAGGATAATGTCCTCCAGATTAATCCATGTTATGAGATGCTTTGCAGCTTCATCATTGTTCTTTATTGTTGTGTAATAGTTCATCGTGTGTATGTACCATAGTTTGTTTATCCATTCATCTGTTGATGGGCATCAAGGTTGTTTACATCTTTTCTATTGTGAACAATGCTGCAATGAACATGAGTGTGCATATGTCTATTTGTGTGACAGCTCTTATTTCTCTAGGATATATTCCTAGGAGTGGGTTTGCTGGGTCATATGGTATTTCTATTTCTAGCTTTCTAAGGAAATGCCGTATCTTTTTCCAAAATTGTTGTATCATCTTGCACTCTCACCAGCAGTGCATAAGAGTTCCAATCTCCCTGCAGCTGCTCCAACATTTGTTATTTCCTGTTTGTTTGATTCCAGCCAGTAATGCCAGGGTGAGATGGTATTTCTTTGTGGTTTTGATTTGCATTTCTCTAATGGCTAGTGATCATGAGCATTTCCCTATTTGGCTGTTGGTTGCTTTGATGTCTTCTTTGGTGAAGTGCTGTTCATTTCCTTTGCCCATTTTTTAAATTGAATTACTTGTCTTTTTGTTGTAGAGGTGTTGGATTTTCTTGTATATTTTAGAGATTAGACCTTTTGTCTGATTTGTAGTAGTCAATTTTTTCCCCTAGTCTGTAGGTTCTCTTTTTACTCTTTTGGTGAAGTTTTTTTTTTTTAATAGAAAAGTACCTTTATATTGAGAGGTAAGACAAGTGTATTTACAATATTCAATTGTTAGATCATATAATTTGACCATGAGACTTTTTAAAGAAGCAATATTTCAGAAATTACAATTTATAAGGGGAAAAGAAAAACATTCCAAATACATGTATGTTTCTGTTACAGAAAATAGATTTGAACAATGACAGAAACACTTAAGGCTGACTAGTATTAGACCTTTTCCTCCCTCTCTAAGGAAATAATTGAAGTACAATTTTTCCACAAAGACAGAAGGCTAATTTTGGAACGGAAGAGACAGTAGGATGAACAGTGCTTTCTGTCAGAAGGCTGGTACAGTTCAAAATAGAACCTCATTAATGGTGCTGAAAGAGAAATATACAATGCTGCCAAGCAGTCCCAAACTCATACTTGATATTAATTGCGGACTCATTTAAAACTGAAAACTGCTCCAGGCTCTCAATTTTACTAAGGTCTGGGAGATTACCAAAGCCTTCCCGTGCTTCTATCCAGTAATGCTTTCTGAAATAAGATTGTTGAAAAAGGGATCTCTGTCACAGTACAAAGAACATTTCGATAGAGATTTATGTCTACAAAGTAATTAATATAGGTGTTCCTTACATTAGCAGATACTGTTCTTGGTCTAAAAAGGTAGGATTATCTAGCCACTTCAATAATTCAAGTCAGTCAAAAATATGTATGTTAGAGTCCTACAGGGCACCTTTTATAAGTCAATCCCCAAAGTGTGTATCTTTGTATATATTTCACAGTCTCCAAGTGAAGATGATACTACTTTTTTAAAAGAACATTAGACACAACACCAGGTCTCTTATTATTCCATGAACTATTGAGCTAAGAGTCTCCACTTCTCCCATATCACTGCATTTTCACAGATTATATTGTAAATCAAGTGCCAGTACCAAAAAGACAGTAATCCACAAGAACGAACCATCAGGCTATATGCCAAGTCTTTCCTTCTTTAGACGAGCGAGGTTAGGAGTTCTGTGAGCATTAAGAGGTTAAATTTAAGAATAACATAAGCTGTAATATATTTTGTAGACATGTTTTTAAATAAAAATCACAAATTCTGATTATAATCTTATGCATTCAAAGGCTTTACAACTGTTAAAAAAGAGTAAATAGTGTAATCATTAGTGATAAAACAAATAGTACTATGGCTTTTGAAAGGTGTCCCTACATCTACCACAAAAGCTGCTACCATGGAAAGCTACTAAAGAAACAACGGCTGCTTCCTAGTGCCTGTCAGGCAGCAGAAGTAGAAAAGACAACACATTATTTTCTTAGTGTTGTCTTTTTAAAAAGCAATAGCCACTTTAATTACAGTAAAATAACTTTAGCAGGTGCATTCAGAAATTTTCTCCATTACTCAAGATGAAGAGTGCTCACACGAAGCATACATCGTGCATATTGATTTTTCTGTTACGAAAAAGCTGAAAGTAAAGGAACAATGCAGCTTTAATGAGTAGCCCTTAAAAAATAGCCATAAGTTTCACCTTTTAATATCTTTTGTTTTAAAGTAAACACTACCAATAGTTACTTTAATTTATGAAAAACAAAATAATAAATTACCTCTAAAATGAAAAAAAAAATAGAGAAAAAAAGAAAGAAAAACTACATCACAACATGGAAAAATATATTTCATTTGCATCATTTAGTACCTTAAATAAAAGACTATTCACTGAGACAAGTGTGTAGCAGATTACTTCATAGTCAAGAGTTCTGTCTGTTAAGTGAACACGGGCAGATACTTAGGAGGTCAAACTCCCAAGAAGTTTGAGTACTTCTGGAGTGTGTTGCTGACCAAAAAAGCACTTGGTGAATGGTAATATAGTAACTAAAGAATGACCTTTGAGTATTCTAACAAAGAATATCTAGCTCAGATTTTCATCTGGCTTTAAAACATTAAGATTCAAAAGAACCATAACAGTTTTATTTTAACCACGTGTTAAAAAAAAAAACAGTGATTCATAAATCAAAACTGGTTTTTCTTTGGTTTTAATACAATAAAATGACGTAACCCAATCTAACTCATCCATCACCACTTCCGGAGACACAGTGCAACTGGAAAGACTTTTTGCCACTGCAGTGGACACTTCTAAAAAGCAATGCCTATGGGTGCTCCTGTACCTTCAGAATAAAAAGAACAGGCATCCCAGTTCTCTAAAGATGGCTGTGTTTCACACATTGGAGAAAAACAATAAAAAGAGCCTTCAAGAGTTTCAATAAGGATTGTAACACAGATTTCATCTCCTACAGTTTGTTTGCTGACTACTTAGATCACTTCATTACAAACTTGTTTTCACTGCTTCTTTGCTAATTGCTATTTCATGTAATTTAATTTTGTGCTGAATAGTCTTCAAAGATTTTATAAATAATACAACATTTTAAATGAGTCTTCAGTTCACTTATTGTTATACCATATTGTTGCTTCCTCCAACTTTATCTAATTCCAGGTAAATTCAAGAGGGATCAAGGAGGGCACTCTTCTAATAAAGCCAACAACCACAGTGAAAAAGCCTCTGAACAAGAAAAAGAACCCATAAATTTTGAAGATCATGCCTATGAAAGACCAACCGACAAGGACTACAAAAATATCACCCAGGAAAAATCCTGTAGTTTTCATTTTATGTTTTTGAAAGAAAAATCTGAATGTTCTTTCTAAACCAATTACAAAAGCCAAGCCAGCTACAAATTAAACATTTCCAATAGGCAGTAGTGCTTTGTCAAAAGAGAGAATCATTCCAAAGAACAGGAAAAACACTCCAAATCCTGTTAACCCCATTCCAGTTTTCTGGGTATCTGTTAAGGAGATCATGGCTGCAGTGATGAGGGCAGTGGCAGAAGCAGATGTAGTGGTAGCATTATGGGGAGCTCAGGTTGTGACGCTGAGTCAGGAGAAATGAATTCAAGAAGTCTGGCGAAATCTTTTGATGAGCAATGTTTAATTTTTAGAAGTTCTCAGTTATCTAGCTTATCTTCTGGTGTTTGCGTGTTGTTGGTTATGATTTGTATCCTGCTAATGCCGTGCATTAGGGCCTCTAGTGTTGATCCTATTTTTTCTTCTATGAATTTTATAGTTTTGGCTTTATATTCAGGTCTTTTATCCATTTTGAATTAGTTTTTGTGTATGGTGTGAGCTATGGGTCCTGTTTCATTTTCTTGCAGATGGACATTCAGTTTTGTCAGCACCAGTTGTTAAAACGACTGTCTTTTCCCCATTTGGTGGACTTTGGGCCCTTGTTGAAGATCAGTTGACAGTAGGTGGATGGATCTATATCTGGGTTCTCAATTTTGTTCCATTGGTCAATATCTCTGTCATTGTACAAGTACTAGGCTGTTTTGACTACCATAGCTATATAGTAAGTTCTGAAGTCACGTACTGTGAGTCCCCCTAATTTATCTTCTTCTCCAGTAGTGTTTTACTTATCCGGGGCTTCTTTCCTTTCCATAAAAAGCTAACGATTTAGGAGTGGCAATATTAATTTCTGACAAAATACACTTTAAAGTTAAAGCCACCACAAAGGATAAAGAAGGACACTACATAATGATTAAAGGGACAATTTACCAGGAAGATATAACCATATTAAATATTTATGCACCCAATGACAGGGCTGCAAGATGCATAAAACAATCTTTACCAGAATTGAAAAGTGTGATAGACACCTCCACAATTATAGTAGGAGACTTCAACACACCACTTTTGGAGGATAGGACTTCCAGTAAGAAGCTCAGTAGAGACACTGAAGATCTAATTGCTATAAGCAACCAACTTGACTTCATAGACTTATACAGAACACTCCACCCAACAGCTGCAAAGTATACTTTTTTTCTAGTGCACGTGGAACATTCTCTAGAATAGATCTCATATTAGGTCATAAAACAAACCTTTGCAGAATCCAAAACATCGAAATATTAAAAAGCATCTACTCAGACCACAAGGCCATAAAAGTAGAAATCAATAACAGAAAAATCAGGGAAAAGAAATCAAATACCTGGAAACTGAACAATACCCTGCTCAGAAAAGACTGGGTTATAGAAGACATTAAGGATGGAATAAAGAAATTCATAGAATGCAATGAGAATGAAAATACTTCCTATCAAAACCTCTGGGACACAGCAAAAGCAGTGCTTAGAGGCCAATTTATATCAATAAATGCACATATACATAAAGAAGAAAGAGCCAAAATCAGAGATCTGTCCCTACAACTTGAACAAACAGAAAGCGAGCAACAAAAGAATCCATCAGGCACCAGAAAAAAACAAATAATATAAATTAGAGCTTAACTAAATGAATTAGAGAACAGAAAAACAATTGAAAGAATTAACAAAGCCAAAAGCTGGTTCTCTGAAAAAAATAACAAAATTGATAAACCATTGGCTAGACTGACTAAAGAAATACAGCAAATAACCTGAAAAAGAACTGAGATGGGCCATATCACAACAAACCCAAATAAAATTAAAAGAATCATATCAGATTGTTATAAAAAATTGTACTCTAACAAATTTGCAAACCTAGAAGAAATCGATGAATTCTTAGAAAAACACTACCTACCTAAACTAACACAATCAGAAGTAGAACAACTAAATAGACCCATAACAAAAAAAGAGATTGAAAAGGTAATCAAAAAACTCCCAACAAAAAAAAAAGCCCTGGTCCAGATGGCTTCATTGCAGAGTTCTACCAAACTTTCAGAGAAGAGTTAAGACCACTACTACTAAAGGTATTTCAAAGCATAGAAAATGATGGAATACAACCTAACTCATTCTATGAAGCCACCATATCCCTGATACCAAAACCAGGTAAAGACACCACAAAAAAAGAAAATTACTGACCTATATCTCTCATGAACATAGATGCAAAAATCCTCAACAAAATTCTAACCATCAAAAACATCAAAAAAATTAATCTACTGCAACCAAGTGGGATTTATACCAGGTATGCAAGGTTGGTTCAATATTAGAAAAACCATTAATGTAATCCACCATACAAATAAAACAAAAGACAAAAACCACATAATCTTATCAATTGATGCAGAAAAGGCATTTGACAAAGGCCAACACCCATTCATGATAAAAAGTCTCAGCAAAATAGGAATTGAAGGAAAACTCCTCAACATAATAAAAGGCATCTATACAAAGCTAACAGCCAACATCATTCTAAAGGCAGAGAGCCTGAAAGCATTTCCCTCGAGAACAGGAACCAGACAAGGATGCCCTTTATCACCGCTCTTATTCAACTTTGTGCTAGAAGTCCTAGCCAGAGCAATCAGGCTACACAAAGAAATAAAGAGTATCCGGATTGGCAAGGAAGAAGTAAAATTATCTCTATTTGCAGATGACATGGTCTTATACACAGAAAACCCTAAGGAATCCTCCAGAAAACTACTGAAACTAATAGAAGAGTTCAGCAGAGTTTCAGGTTACAAGATAAACATACAAAAATTACTTGGATTCCTCAACATCAACAAAAAGAACATTGAAGAGGAAATCATCAAATCAATACCATTCACAGTAGCCCCAAGAAGATAAAATACTTAGGAATAAATCTTACCAAAGATGTAAAAGATCTATACAAAGAAAACTACAAAGTACTACTGCAAGAAAATAAAGGGACCTACATAAGTGGAAAAACATACCTTGCTCATGGATAGGAAGACTTAACATAGTAAAAATGTCTATTCTACCAAAAGCCATCTATGTATACAATGCAATTGCAGTCCAAATTCCAACGACATTTTTTAATGTGATGGAGAAACAAATCACCACCTTCATATGGAAGGGAAAGAAGCCCTGGATAAGTAAAGCATTACTGAAAAAGAAGAAGAAAGTGGGAGGCCTCACTCTACCTGAATTTAGAACCTATTACACAGCCACAGTAGTCAAAACAGCCTGGTACTGCTACAATAGGCACATAGGCCAATGGAACAGGATTGAGAACCCAGATATAAATCCATCCACATATGAGCAGCTGATATTTGACAAAGGCCCAGTGTCATTTAATTGGGGAAAAGATAGTCTTTTTAACAAATAGTACTGGCATAACTGGATATCTATTTGCAAAAAAATGAAACAGGACCCATACCTCACACCATGCACAAAAACTAACTCCAAGTGGATCAAAGATGTAAACATAAATACTAAAATGATAAAGATCATGGAAGAAAAAATAGGGACATTAGGAGCCCTAATACAAGGCATAGGCAGAATACAAAACATTACTAAAAATGACAAAGAGAAACCAGATAACTGGTAGCTCCTAAAAATCAAACACCTATGCTCATCTAAAGACTTCGCCAAAACATTAAGAAGACCACCTACAGATTGGGAAAGAATTTTCAGCTATGACATTTCCGACCAGCGCCTGATCTCTAAAATCTATATGATTCTGTTAAAACTCAACCACAAAAAGACAAACAACCCAATCAAAAATTGGGCAAAGGATATGAACTCGCACTTCACTAAAGAAGATATTCGGGTGGCTAACAGATACATGAGAAAATGCTCTCCATCATTAGCCATTAGAGAAATGTAAATTAAAACTACGATGAGATTCCATCTCCAACAAGGCTGGTATTAATCCAAAAAAACACAAAATAATAAATGTTGGAGAGGCTGTGGAGAGATTGGAACTCTTATACACTGCTGGTGGGAATGTAAAATGGTACAACCACTTTGGAAATCTATCTGGCATTTCCTTAAAAAGTTAGAAATAGAACTACCATACGACCCAGACATACCACTCCTCGGACTATATCCTAGAGAAATAAGAGCCTTTACACAAACAGATACATGCACACCCATGTTTATTGCAGCACTGTTTACAATAGAAAAAGTTGGAAGCAACCAAGGTGTCCATCAACGGATGAATGGATAAATAAATTATGGTATATTCACACAATGGAATGCTACTCATTGATAAAGAACAGTGATGAATCTGTGAAACATTTCATAACATGGAGGAACCTGGAAGGCATTATGCTGAGTGAAATTAGTCAGGTGCAAGAGGACAAATATTGTGTAAGACCACTATTATAAGATCTTGAGAAGTAGTTTAAACTGAGAAGAACACATTCTTTCGTGGTTAGAAGAGGGAGGAGGGAGGGACGGTGGGAGAGGGTTATTTACTGATTAGATAGTAGATAAGAACTACTTTAGGTGAAGGAAAGGACAACACTCAATACAGGGAAGGTCGGCTCAACTGGGCTGGACCAAAAGCAAAGAAGTTTCCTGAATAAACCGAATGCTTCAAAGGTCAGCAGAGCAAGGGTGGGGTTTTGAGGACTATGGCTTCAGGGGTCATCTAAGTCAATTGGCAAAATAAATTCTATTAAGAAAACAATCTGCATCCCACTTTGAAGTGTGGCGTCTGGGATCTTAAATGCTAACAAGCGGCCATCTAAGATGCATCAGTTGGTCTCAACCCACCTGGATCAAAGGAGAATGAAGAACACCAAGGTCACACGATAACTATGAGCCCAAGAGACAGAAAGGGCTACATGAACTAGAGACTACATCATCCTGAGACCAGAAGAACTAGATGGTGCCCGGCCACAACTGATGACTGCCCTGACAGGGACCACAACAGAGAACCCCTGAAGGAGCAGGAGAGCAGTGGGATGCAGACCCCAAATTCTCATAAAAAGACTAGACTTAATGGTCTGACTGAGACTAGAAGAATCCCGGCAGTCATGGTCCCCAAACCTTCTGTTGGCCCAGGACAGGAACCATTCCCAAAGACAACTCATCAGACATGGATTGGATTGGACAAGGGGTTGGAAGAGAGATGCTGATGAGGATTGAGCTACTTGTATCAGGTGGACACTTGAGACTGTGTTGGCATCTTCTGTCTAGAGGGGAGGTGGGAAGGTAGAGAGGGTTAGAAACGGGCAAAACGGTCACGAAAGGAGAGTTTGGAAGGAGGGACTGGGCTGACTCATTAGGGGGAGAGTAAATGGGAGTATGTAGTAACGTGTATATAAGTTTATATGTGAGAGACTAACTTGATTTGTGAACTTTCACTTAAAGCACAATAAAAATTATTTTTTTTTAAAGTTTAATGATTAGTTTTCCCATCTCTTTAAAGAATGTTGGTATTTGGATTGGGATTGCATTTTATTTGTAAACCGCTTTGGGCAAAATTGTCATTTTTACAATGTTGAGTCTACCTGTCCACGAGCATGGTATGTTTTCCCTTTATGTAGCTCTGTTTTGATTTCTCACAACAGTGTTTTCTAGTTTTCTTCATATAGGTCTTTCACATTCCTGGTTAGATTTATTCCTAAGTATTTAATTTTTTTAGGGGCTATTATGAATGGTATTTATTTTCCTGATTTCTTTTTCATCATTCTCTTTATTGGTGTATAGAAATCCAACTGATTTTTGTATGTTTATCTTGTATCCTGCTATTTTGCTGAATCTTTCTATTAGTTCCAGTAGTTTCCTTGTGGTCTTTTTGGTTTTCTATGTATACTATCATATCATCTGCAAATAGGAACAGTTTTACTTCTTCTTCACCAATTTGGATGCCCTTTATTTTTTTTTCTGCCTTATTGCTCTAGGTAGAACTTCCAGCACAATGTTTAATAGTAGTGGTGATAAAGGGTATCCTTGTCTTGTTCCTGTTCTCAAGGGGAATGTTTTCAGCCTCCCTCAATTAAGAATGATGTTGGCTGTTGGTTTTGGTTAGATCCCCTTATTATGTTGACAAATTTCCTTTGTATACCTAGTTTATTGAGAGTTTTTATCAGGAGTGGGTGTTGGACTTTGTTGAATGCCTTGTCTGCATCATTTGAAATGATTATGTGATTCTCTTCTTTATATGGTGGATTACATTGATTGATTTTCTAATGCTGAACCATTCTTGCATACCTGGTATGAATCCTACTTGGTTGTGGTGTATTATTTCCTTGATGTGCTGCTGAAATCTATTGGCTAGAATTTTGTTGAGAATTTTTGCGTCTATATTCATGACAGATTTTGGTCTGTAATTTTCTTTTTTTGTGGTTACCTGGTTTTGGTATCAGGGTTATGCTGGCTTTGTAGAATGAATTCAGATATATTGCTTTCTTTTCTATGATCTGAAACAGTTTGAGTAGGACTGGTATAAGCTCTTCGCTGAATGTTTGGTGGAATTATTGAAGCCATCTGGGCCAGGGCTTTTTTGTTGTTGGAATTTTTTTTTTTTAACTTTTTCAGTCTCTTCTCTTGTTATGGGTCTGTTCAAATTTTCAACATCATTTAGTGTTAGTTTGGGTAGGTAATGTGTTTCTAGACATTTGTCCATTTCCTCTAGGTTTTCAAATTTGTTGGAGTATAGTTTTTCATAATACTCTGTTATGATCCTTTTTATTTCAACTGAGTCTATTGTAATGTCCCCCATTTCATTTCTCATTTGGGTTATTTGTGTCCTCTTCTGTTTTTCTTTTGTCAATTTGGCCAGTGGTTTGTTGATTTTGTTGCTCCTTTCAAAGAACCTTAGTTTGGTTTTTTTGATTCTTGCTATTGTTTTTCTATCCTCTTTTCATTTATTTCTGCTCTGATCATTATTATTTCCTTTCTTCTGGTGGCTGTGGGCCTTTTTTTTGCTGTCGTCTTTCTATTCGTTCGAATTGTGTAGATAATGCTTTGATTTTGTCCCTTTTTTTCTTTTTTGATGTGTGCATCTATTTCTATAAATTGACCTTAAGGACGGCCTTTGCTGTGTCCTTAAGGGTTTGGCATGATGTGTTTTCATTCTCATTAGATTCTAGGAATTTTTAAATTCCATTTCTGATTTCTTCTATTACCCAGTGGTTTTTAAACAGGGTGTTATTCAGTTTCCACGTAACTGATTTTTTTTTTCCTGGCTCTTCCTGTTGTTAGTTTCTTCCTTGATGGCGTTGTGGTCAGAGAAGATACTTTGTATTATTCCAGTGTTTTAGATTTCATTGAGGATTGCTCTGTAGCCTAAGATGTGGTCTATTCTGGAGAATGTTCCACAAGCGTTGGAAAAGAATATGTACTTTGCAGTTGTTGGGTGGAGTGTTCTATATATATCTATGAGGTCAAGTTGGCTGATTGCGCTCTTTAGCTCTTCTATATCTTTGTTGAGTTTCTTTCTCGATGTTCTGTCCTTTACTGAGGGTGCTTTACTTAGAGTGGTGTGTTGAAGTCTCCCAGTATTATTGTGGAACTGTCAGTTTCTCTTTTCAGTGCTTTTAGAGTTTGTTTTATGTATTTTGGAGCCCCATCATTTGGTGTGTAGATGTTTATTATGGTTAAGACTTCATGATGGATCATCCCTTTAATCATTATATAGTGCCCTTCTTTGTCTTTTATGGTGAATTTTGTTTTAAAGTCTATTTTACCTGAGGTTAGTATTGCCACTCCTGCTTTTTTTGGTAGGTGTTTACTTGGTGTATATTTTTTCCATCCTTTGATTTTTAATAAATCTATGTCTTTGTTTCTAAGGTACGTCTCTTGTAGACAGCATATTGATGGACCCTTTTTTTTTTTTAATCCCTTTCGACACTCTCTGACTCTTTACGGGTGCATTTGGGCCATTTACATTCAGTGTAATTATTGATAGGTATGAGTTTATTGCTGTCATTTTGTAGTGCTTTTTTTCTGTGATCCTGATATTTTCTTTGTTCCTCTTACTCCCCAGTGCTGAGTTCCTTTTGCATGTGGATTTCTTTTGTTTTTATTGAGACTTTATGTTTTTCTTCTTTATTTTGATGAGTAGGTTTGTTAACTTTCTTTGTGCTTACCTTGAAATTTACCCTTATTTTCCTAGGTTTGAACCAGTCTGTTATTACTTGGTATCACCTTACCTTCCTCTCTATTAGAAAGTTCTATACCTACACAGTTTATCCCTCTTTTATTGTTCTGATGTTTTTGTCATTTACAGATTAACCTCTCTAGTTCCCTGTTGTAATTCTTTTGGTTTTGGATAGTCCTTGAGAGTTTATTTCCTAGGTTGGTATCTGGCTGGTGCTATCTTTCATCCTAGATTCAGGCTGTGGTCTGATGTTGTTTGTTCCCAAACCAAAGGACTCCCTTTAATAATTCTTGTAGGTTTGGTTTGATTTTTATATATCCCTTAATTTCTGTTTATCTTATTTACCCTCATATTTGAATGAGAATTTTGCATGATATATTATTCTTGGTTGGCAATTTTTTTCTTTCAAGGATTTTTTTTTTTTTTATCCCATTGCCTTCTTGCTTGCGTGGTTTCTGGCAAATAATCAGAGCTTAGTCTTATCGTTTCCCATCTTTATGTGACTCTTCATTTTTCTTGAGCTCCTCTCAGGATTCTTTGTCTCTGGTTTTAACAAATATGATTACGATATTCCTCGTTCATTTTCTCTTTGGGGGGTCTATCCTATATGGGGTTCATTGAGCTTCTAAGATGGTCAGCTTTTCATCTTTTATAATATTAGGGAAGTTTTCTGTCAGCAATTTTTCAATAATTCTCTCTGTGTTTTCTGTTTTCTCCCTCCCCCCTTCTGGAACTCTGATCACTTGCAAATTTTTGCTTTTGTTTGTATCCCACATAATTCTGAGGATTTCTTCATTTTTCTTTGTTCTTTTTTTTAATTTTTCCTCCAACCAAGTCGTATCTGTACTTGTCTTCAATTTCATTGATCTTGTCCACTGTTTCAAACCTGCTCTTCAGCCCGTATATGACACTGTCCATTTCTGAAATCTTGTTGTTTATCTTTTGAATTTCTAATTGTTCTTTTTGTATGATTTCTAATTGTGAATTTGTCTCAGCATTTTTTCTTGTATTACTTTCCTGAATTCTTCCATTTTTTTTGTCTGCCTTTTCCATGAATTTGTCTGTTTTTTCCTCATTGTGAGTCAACTTTTCAATAGCTCTGAATATTAGAGATTTGAATTCCCTACCAGGTAGTTCTAGTGCCTTTTCTTCTACTGGAAAGACCTCTGGTGTTTTTTTTTGGATGTCTACTGGAACCGCCCTGTCCTTTTTTTTTTTTTAATATGTTTTGATATTTTTGCTGTGTTTGGGATATTCAGTAATTATTTTCTTCATTTATTTATTGTACATTTGTTTGTTTCAACCTACTTTTTTGTTTTATTTTCTTATGTTTTAGCAGGTGTTGTGTGCTTGTCTTTGGGCATGATACTTTTCACCTCCTTGTCCAATGGGCAGGGCCAGTTGCTCAGCTATGGTGCAGCAGGACAGGTCCAGCTGAAGAAGAGGGGCTGGGATGGGTTGTTTGTGGCAGTCCCAGGGCTGACAGGGGCAGGAATCAGTGCAGGGCAGGTTCTGGTACTCTGTGCCTCTGCTGCTCGGGGGTGTGATTTTCAGCACACGATGCATGTAGGCAGGAAGGAGGGGGGAGGTTGTGATGTTTGGAGCTAAGATGGGTATGGAAAAGAAGAGTAAAAGGAGAGAAATAGAAGTCAAAATCGAACAAAAAAAGTGCAAAGGGAACTTGCTGTTAGAGTGAAGAAATGAGAAACTGAGAAATGGAGAAAAACAAAAAGAGAAAAGAAACGAAAAAGTAAAGTAGAATAAATAAAAATTAGAAAAGAAAAGTAAAAAGCCCCCAGGAATGCCACCAGCCCAGCTTCGCAGACCCGAAAGGTAGCTCCCAAGCTGGGCAGTACAGCCTGGCCAGAAAGGGCTCCCAAGCCACCAAAACAAAAACAAATAAACAAAAAAACACACAAAAAAAATCCTGAGGACCCCACCAGCATGGTGGCACTGACCAGGGAAGCAGCTCCCCAGCTGAGTGGCACTTCACAGCCTTTCAGGAAGAACCAAAGCTGCCACGTGGAGCCAGGTGTTTGAGAGAGAGGGGAGGGAGGTGATGAGAGGCAGGAAGGAAACCAAAAGGCACAGACTAAAGCAGCATCAGCAACAAGCAAATGACATTGATGGAGACAGTCAGTGTGGGCGGGGTGAATCCAAGCAGAACAGGGCCGAATCCAGTGCCTCCCGGCCAAGAGACTGCAGCCAGAAGGAAGTGGCAGAGTCCCAGTGGGGGGAATTAAGGGTGAAAGGGTCAAGTGTATATTGCCAGTTACCAGGTGCTGTGTCTCCTGCTGGGAGCTCTGTGAATCTGCTTTCCCATACTCCCTGTCCACCGGAGAGATTCAGTTTGCCAGCACCGTTTGTTAAAAAGAATGTCTTTTCCCCATTTAATGGGCTTTGGTTCTTTGCCAAAGATCAGCTGACTGTAGGTGGATGGATTTACACCTGGGTGCTTGGTTCTGTTCCATTGGTCTATATGCCTGTTTTTGTATGTGCCTGTTTGTCTATATATGCCTGATTTGACTACTGTGGCTGTATAGTAGGTTCTGAGATCAGGTAGTGTGAGGCCTCCTACTTTGTTCTTTAGTAATTCTTTGCTTATATGAAGCCTCTTCCCTTTCCATATAATGTTGGTGATTAGTTTTTCCATCTCATTAAAGAATGTTGGAATTTGGATTGGTATTGCATTATATCTGTGAATTGCTTTGGGTAGAATTGACATTTTCACAATGTTGAGTTTTTCTATCCATGAACATGGTATATTTTTCCATTCTTGCAATAGTGTTTTTCAGTATTCTTTGTATAGGTCTTTTGTGTCCCTGTTTAGATTTATTCCTAAGTATTTTGTCTTTTTAGGGGCTGTTTGTAAATGGTATTGATTTCCTTTTTGAAATTATCTCCTTTGGTGTATAGGAATGAACAGATTTTTTTTTTTTTACTCCATTCAGCATCTTTTTTTTTTTTTTTTGGACTTTAGTTAAAGGTTTACAGAACAAACTAGTTTCTCATCAAACAGTTAGTACACACATTGTGCCGTGACATTGGTTAACAACCCCACGACATGTCAACGCTCTTCTTTCTCAACCCCAGGTTCTCTATTCCCAACTTTCCTGTTCCCTCCTGCCTTCCGGTCCCTGCCCCAGGGCTGGTGCATTCCTTTAGGCTTGCCTTGTTCCATGAGCCTGTTCAATCTTGCGCTGAATGGTGAACCTCAGAAGTGACCTCATTACTGAGTTGAAAGGCTGTCCAGGGGCCATACTCTCAGGGTTTCTCCAGTCTGCGTAGGGCCAGCACGTCTGGTCTTTCTTTTTGAATTAGAACTTTGTTCTACATTTTTCTCCAGCTCTGTCCAGGACCCTCCATCGTGATCCTTGTCAAAGCAGTCAGTGGTGGTAGCAGGGCACCATCTTGTTGTACTGGACTCAGTCTGGTGGAGGCCTTGGTAGATGTGGTCCATTAGTCCTTTGGACTAATCTTACCCTTGTATCTTTAGTTTTCTTCATTCTTCCTTGCTCCTGAAGAGGTGAGGCCTGTGGAGTATCCTAGATGGCTGCTCACAGGCTTTTAAGACCCCAAATGCTACTCACCAAAGTAGAATGTAGAACATATTCTTTATAAACTCTATGGCAATTGAGCTAGATATTCCCCCACGATCATGCTCCCCACAGCCCTCAGCCCAGCAATTCGGTCCCTCAGGGAGTTTGGATGCGTCCATGGAGCTACCATAACCTGGCCTTGTACAGGTTGTGCTGGCTTCCCAAGTATTGAGTACTGTCTTACCCTTCACCAAAGTTTCCACTTATCTATTGTCTATTAAGTGTTTTTCTATCCCCACCCCTCCCCTCCCTCGTAACCATTAAAGATTGCTTCTTTTTGTATGTAAACTTTTTCATGAGCATTTACAGTAGTGGTCTCATACAATATTTGTGTTTTTGTAATTGACTTATTTCACTCAGCATAATGCCCTCCAGATTCATCCATGTTATGAGATGCTTCACAGATTCATCATTGCTCTTTATCATTGCTTAATACTTCATTGTGTATATGTACCATGTTTGTTTATCCATTCATCTGTTGATGGACATCTAGATTGTTTTCATCTTTTTGCTATTGTGGACAATGCTGCAATGAACATGGGTGTGCATATGTCTATTCGTGTGACCACTCTTATTTCTCTAGGATATATTCTTAGGAGTGAGTTTGCTGGATCATATGGTATTTCTTTTTATACTTATACCTTTCTAAGGAAGTGCCATATTGTTTCCCAAAATGGTTGTATCATTTTGCATTTTGCATAAGAGTTCTGATCTCCCTTCAACCTCTCCAACGTTTATTTCCTGTTTTATTGATTTGTGTCAATAATGCCGGGCTGAGGTGGTATCTCATTGTAGTTTTGATTTGCATTTCTTTAGTGGCTAGAGATCGTGAGTGTTTCCTCATGTGTCTGTTGGCCACTTTAATGTCTCCTTTGATGAAGTGTCTGTTCATTTCCTTTGCCCATTTTTAAAATGAATTATTTATCTTTTTGTTGTAGAGGTGTTGAATTTTCTTGTAGATTTTAGAGATCAGACCTTTTTCTCATTTGTAATAGCCAATATTTTTTTTCCCATTCTGCAGGTTCTCTTTTTACTCTTTTGGTGAAGTCTTTTGATGAGCACAAGTGTTTAACTTTAAGAAGATCCCATTTATCTAGCTTATCTTCTGGAGCTTGTGTGTTGTTTGTTGTGGTTTGTGTCCTGTTAATGCCATGTATTAGGACCTCTAGCATTGATCCTATTTTTTCTTCTATGAACATCATGGTTTTTGGCTTTATGTTTAGGTCTTTGATACATTCTGAGTTAGTTTTTGTATATGATGTGAGGTATGGGTCCTATTGTTTTTTTTTTTTTTTTGCAAATGAACATCCAGTTTTGCCAGCACCATTTGTTAAGAAGACTGTCTTTTCCCCATATGATGGACTTTGGGCCCTTGTAGAAGATCAGGTGACTGTAGGTGGATGGATTTACATCTGAGCTCTCAATTCTGTTCCATTGGTCATTATATCTGTCATTGTACGAGTAACAGGCTGTTTTGATTACCATAGCAGTATAGTAGGTTCTGAGATCAGGTAGTGCAAGTCCTCCTACTTTATTCTTCAATAGTGCTTTCCTTATCCGGGGCTGCTTCTCTTTGCATATAAAGTTAATGATAAGTTTTTCCATCTCTTTAAAGAATGTTGTTGGTACATGGGATTGCATTGTATTTAAAAAATTGCTTTGAGTGGAATTGTCATTTTCACAGTGTTGAGTCTACTTATCCATGAGCATGGTCTGTTTATGCGTTTATGTAGATCTCTTTTGTTTTCTTGCAGCAGTGTTTGTAGTTTTCTTTGTATAGGTCTTTTACATCGCTGGTAAGATTTATTCCCAAGTATTTTCTTTTTTAGGGGTTATTACAAATGGTATTGTTTTCCCGATTTCCTTTTCATCATTTTCTTTATTGGCGTATAGGAATCCAACTGATTTTTGTATGTGTATCTAGTGTCCTGCTACTCTGCTGAATTTGTTAGTTCCAGTAGTTTTCTGGTGGAGTCTTTTGGCTATTCTATGTATAGTATCATATCATCCACAGTATCGTATCATCCACAAATAGGGAGAGTTTAACTTCTTCATTACCAATTTGGATGCCCTTTATTTCTGTTTCTTGCCTTCTTGCTCTAGTTTTCAGGACTTCCAACACAATGTTAAATAGGAGTGGTGATAAAGGGCATCTTTGCCTTGTTCTTGTTCTCGAGGGGAATGTTTTCAGCCCCTCTTCATTAAGAATGATGTTGGCTGTTTGTTTTGCATCTATGCCCTTTATTATTGAGAGTTTCCATCAGGAATGGGCATTGGACTTTTTTGAATGCCTTTTCTGTATCTATCGAGATGATCAAGTGATTTGTCTCTTTTTGTTTATATGGTGGATCACGTTGATTGATTTTCTAATGTTGAACCATTCTTGCATACTTGGTATGAATCTTACTTGGTCCTGGTATATTATTTTTGTGATATGATATCGACTTGATGGCACTGGGTGGATTGAATTTTATTGGCTAGAAGTTTGTTAAGAATTTTTACATCTATATTCATGAGGAATATTGGTCCATAATTTTATTTTTGTGGTGTCTTTGCCTGGTTGTGGTATCCGGGTTATGCTGGCTTCATAGAATGAATTCGGAAGTATTGCTTCCTTTTCTATGTTCTGAAATATTTTGAGTAGTGCTGGTTTAAGCTCCTGTCTGAATGTTTGGTAGAATCCTCCAGTGAAGCCATCTGGGCTAGGGATTTTTTTTTTGGTAGGGAGTTTTATTTATTTATTTATATTACCTTTTCAATCTCTTCTCTTGTTATGGGTCTGTTCAGACTTTCAACATCATTTTGTGTTAGTTTTGGTAGGTAGATTTTTTTTGTTGGAGTATAGTTTTTCATAATACTCTGTTAGAATCCTTTTTATTTCAGTTGGTTCTGTTGTAATGTCCCCCATTTCATTTCTTATTGTTTTTCTTTTGTCAATTTTGTCAGTTTGTTGACCCTTTCAAAAAAACATTGTTTGGTTTTGTTGATTCTTTCTATTGTTTTTCTATTCTCTATTTCATTTATTTCTCCTCTGATCATTGCTATTTCCTTTCTTCTGGTGGCTGTGGGCTTCTTTTGCTGTTCTCTTTCTATTTGTTCAAGTTCTGTAGCTAATGTTTTGATTTTGTCCCTTCTTTTTTGATGTGTGCATCTGTTGCTATAAATTGACCTCTGAGGACTGTCTTTGCTGTGTCTCAAAGGTTTTGGTATGATGTGTTTTCATTCTTGTCTGATTCTAGGAATTTTTTTTTATTCCATCTCTAATTTCTTCTAGTACTCAGTGGTTTTTAAGCAGGGTGTTATTCAGTTTCCATGTTTTTGATTTTTTTTTTCCCTTGCTCTTCCTGTTGTTAATTTCTACTTTGATGGCACTGTGGTCAGAGAAAATACTTTGTATTATCTCCATGTTTTGGATTTTCTTGAGGGTTACTCTGTGGCCTAAGATGTGGTCTATTCTGGAGAATGTACCATGTACATTGGAGAAGAATGTGTACTTTGTAGTTATTTTGTGGAGTGTTCTATATATGTCTATGAGGTCAAGTTGGCTGATCGTGCTCTTTAGCTCTTCTGTATCTTTGTTGAATTTCTTTCTGGATGTTCTGCCCTTTACTGAGAGTGGTGTGTTGAAGTCTCCTGCTATTATTGTGGAACTGTCAATTTTTCTTTTCAGTGCTGTTAGAGTTTGTTTTATGTATTTTGGAGCCCTGTCATTGGGTGTGTAGATGTTTATTACGGTTAAGTCTTCATGATGGATTGGCCTTTAATCATTATATAGTGCCCACCTTTGTCTTTTACACAGTGGATTTTGTTTTAAAGTCTATTTTATCTGAGATTATTATTGCCACTCCTGCTCTTTTTTGGTGGTTATTTGCTTGGTATATTTTTTCCACCCTTCGATTTTTAATAAATTTACATCTTAGTTTCTAAGGTGTGCCTCTTGTAGACAGCATATTAATGGATCCTGTTTTTTTAATCCATTCTGTCACTCTGTGTCTCTTTATGAGTGCATTTGGACCATTTACATTCAGTGTAATTATTGATAAGTGTGAGTTTATTGCTGTCATTTTGTAGTGCCTTTTTTTTTTTTTTTTGGTGGTACCAACATTTTCTTTGTTCCTCTTAGTCTCCTGTGGTGAATTCCTCTTGTTTGTGAATTTCTTTTTCATTTCTTTTGTTTTCTTAGATTTTGTTTTTACTGAGGCTTTACGTTTTTCTTCTTTGTTTTGATGAGTAGGTTTGTTAACTTTCTTTGTGGTTACCTTGAATTTTACCCTTATCTTACTAGGGTTAAATCAGTCTGTTATTACTTGGTATCACCTTGCCTTCCTCTCCATTAGAAAGTTCTATATGTACACTGTTTATTCTCTTTTATTGTTATAATGTTTTTTGCCATTTACAGATTAACTTCTCTGGTTCCCTATTGTAATTCTTTTGTTTTTGGATAGACCTTAAGAGGTCATTTCCTAGTTTGGTATCTGGCTGCTCAATCTTGCATCCTAGTTTCAGGCTGTGGTCTGATGTTGTTTGCTCTCAGACTGAAGGATTCCCTTTAATAATTCTTGTAGGTTTGGTTTGGTTTTTACATATTCCCTTAATTTCTGTTTCTCTGGAAGTGTCCTAATTTCAAATTCTTGTAGGTTTGGTTTGGTTTTTACATATTCCCTTAATTTCTGTTTCTCTGGAAGTGTCCTAATTTCACCATCATACTTGGACAAAAGTTTTGCAGGATATATTATTCATGTTTGGCAATATATTTCTCTTAAGGTTTTACATATATCATCCAGTTGCCTTCTTGCCTGCATGGTTTCTGCCAAATAATCAGAGCTTAGTCTTATTGTTTCTCCTCTTTATGTGAATTTTTGTTTTTCTCAAGCTGCTCTTAGGATTTTTTCTTTGTCTTTGGTTTTAGTGAGTGTGATTATGATACGCCTTGGTGTTTTTCTTTTGGGGTCTATCCTATATGGCTTTCATTGAGCTTCTTGGATGGTCAACTTTTCATCATTCTTGATATTAGGGAAGTTTTCTGTTGGCAATTCTTCAATGATCTTCTCTGTGTTTTATGTTTTCTTTCCCTGTTCTGGAACTCTGCTCACTCACGATTTTTGCTTCTGATTGTACCCCAAATAATTCTCAGGGTGTCCTCATTTTTCTCCATTCTTTTTCTGAGTTTTCCTCAGAGTTGTATCCAAGTGTTTGTCTCCAAATTTCACTGATCCTACCTTCCATCATTTCAAACCTGCTCCTCCACCCTGCTATGACACTGTCCATTTCTGAAATTTTGTCGTTTATCTTTTGAATTTCTAATTGTTGTTTTTGTATGATTTCTAGTGGTGAATTTATTTTATATTTTGTTCCTGTATTATTTTCCTGAATTCTTCCATTTTTATCTATATTATCCATATTTATCTATATTATCCCTGAATTTGTCTGCCTTTTCAGTAAATTTATATTTTTTCTTCATTTTGTCTGCTTTTGCTTCAACTCTTGGCTATCTCTGAATATAAGAGATGTGAATTCCCTGTCAGGTAGTTCTAGTGCCTTTTCTTCTACTGGAAAGTCATCTGGTGTTTTATTTTGGTCACCTACTGGAACCATCCTATCCTTTTTTTTATATGTTTTGATATTGCCTACTGTCTTCGGGACATTCAGTAGTTATCTCCTTTGTTTCTTGATTGTAGATTTGTTTGATTCATCCTTTTTTTGTTTTGTTTGGTTATGTCTGAGCAGGTGGTCTATGCATTCTTTGTTGTTTGCTCATCTGTAGTTGTGATACTTTTCACCTCCTTGTCCAATGGATGGGGCAGTCATTCAGCTATGGTGCAGCAGGGTAGGTTCAGCTGAATAGGAGAGGGTGGGATGGGTTGCTTGTGGCATATAGTAGGGCTGACAGGATGGGCCAGGAATCAGTGCCGGGCAGGTTCCAGTAGGCCGTGCCTGTGCTGCTTTGAGGTTTGATGTTCAGTTTACAGTGCAGATAGGCAGGAAAGAGGTGGAGGTTGTGATGTATGGAGCTAGTATGGGTATGAGAAAAAGGAGAGAGAAACAGGTGCCAGAAACAAACAAAGGAAAAACAAACAAACAGTAACAAAGAAGAATGCAAAGGGAGCTTGTTGTTGGAGTGGAGAAATGAGAACCTGACAAAAGGAGAGAAGCAAAAAGGAAAAGAAGAAAAAATGAGACAAAAAATTGGAAAATAAAAAAGAAGAAAAGTCACCAGGGGTCCCACCAGTGCATCCACGAAGACCAGGGAAGTCTCCCAGGTTGCACAGTATAGCCTGGCTAGAGGCGGTATAGATGTCACACAGCACCGGATTTTCAGGAGACAGGAAAAGAAGGTAATTATAGACAGACAAGAACTGAGAAATGAAGAAAGACAAGAGGGGAAAAAGAGAGAAGGAAAAAAGAAAAAAAATTAAGAAAATAACGGGAAAAAATGCCCCCAGGGATCTCGCTTGCACGGCTGCACATATTGGGGGAGTGTCTCCTAGGCCAGTAGTGCAGCCTGGCTAGAAGGGGTTCCCCAGTGTGAAAAGAGAAAGAAAAACAAAGATACAAGCAAAACAAAACAGAACAAAGGAAGACAAAACAAGCCAAAAAAAAAAAAAAAAGCCCCAGGGATCCCACCAGTATGGATCCCCAGTCAAGTGTGGTTTCACAGCCTTTCAAGGAGAAGCAATGATGGCACACAGAGCCAGGCATTTGAGAGAACGGAAAGGGAGGTGGTGTGGAGGCATGGAAGAAACCAAAAGAGATGAAAAGAAGCAACACTAACTCAGGGACACAGTCAGTGTGGATGGGGCAAATTCAAGTGGCCTGAGGAGGATGCAGTTGCCTCCTGGCCATGAGACTGTGGCTGATGGGAAGCAGAGGAGGCTGAAGGGGGAGGGGAAGAAATGTGGGGGTTAGGAAAGCATATATCACTCATTACCGGGTGCTCTGTCTCCTGTTGGGAGCTCCATGAAACTGCTTTCCCATGCTCCTTGTCAGCCGATCTCTGACAAGTCCAAGATCTGACAAGGAATCCACGCTGCGTTAGCTAATAAGGCACCTTGGCACATAACTCTCCTTGCTTTCAGTCTCTGTCAGTTTCTTATTCCATTCAGTGCTTGGCTGAGTTCTTTATCTTTTCATTTGACACTTCAGGTTTCTGGAATGATGTTTGTCTCCGTTTTATTTAGTTTTTCAGATCTTTGCTGTGGAGGGATGGCATGGTACTTCTGTCTATGGTGCCATGTTGGCTGGAAGTCAGAATGAACTGATTTTTGTATGTTGATCTTGTATCCTGCTACTCCGCTGAATCTTTCTATTAGTTCCAGTAGTTTCTTGTGTTGTTTCTTTTGGGTTTTCTACGTATAAGATCATCTTGTCAGTGAATAGGGATAGTTTTAATTCTTCCTTTTCAATTTGGATAACATTTATTTCTTTATATTGCTTTATTGCTCTGGCTAGGACTTCCAGCCAATGGTAAATATGAGTGGCGATAAAGGATATTCTTGTCTTTTTTCCATTCTCAGAGGGAATGCTTTCAGCCTCTCTCCATGGAGAATGGTGTTGCCTGTTGGTTTTGTAGAGATGCCCTTTATTTTGTTGAGGAATTTCCCTTCTGTTTCAGAGTGGTGGTGGCCATGCAGGTGGTGACCATGAAGCAGGTGGTGGCAGAGATGCAGGTGGTGATGGCAGTGTGGGTGGTGATGGTGGTGTGGGTGGTGACCATAATGCAGGTGCTGTTGGTGATAAAGATGATGATCATGATGCAGGTGGTGGCGGCAGTGTCAGTGATGACCATGATGTGGGTTGTCACAGAAGTGTGGGTGGTGAGGGCGGTGCAGATGGGTACTATTATGCAGGTGGTGGTGGTGCGGGCTGTAGAGGCAACGTGGGAAGTGGAGGAGACATGGGTGGTGACCATGATGTGGGTGGTAACAATGGTGCAAGTGGTGGTGAGGGCACAGGTGGTGGAGGCAGCATGGTTGGTTTTAGCAGCACAGATATTAACATAGTGCAGGTGGCAACCATGATGACAGTGTGGCAAAGGTCGGTGGTGGCCATGGTGTGTATGGTCAGCAGTGGTGGAAAGGGTGGTGGTGGCAGCATTGGTAGGGGCAGTGCAAGTGGTGATGCCAGTGCAAGTAGGGGTGACATTGGTGACAACAATGGCACAGGTAACAGTGGCAAAGCAGGTGGTGGTGGTGGTGCATGTGGTGGAATCGGCACAGGTGTTGGCAGTATTCTGGGTGGTGGACTCTGCACCGGTTGTGGCCGCAGGGTGGGTGATGGCAGAAAGCAATTTGAAGTACTGTGTTTTTAAACTTAAAGCTGTATTTCCCACTGTAAGCACCCTAAACTGGATTACAAGTTTCTTGAGGCTTGAATCTGCGTGTATAATTCTCTTTATCACTGCTAAACACTTAGCCCAGTGTTGGACACATTGTTGTTAGCTGCCATGTAGTCAGTCCTTGACTCATGGTGATGCCAAGCCACAACAGATGGAAACCCTGCCTGGTCCTGCCTCTTCCCCAAGATCAGTTTGTTATTGGAATGCTGTGATTCATAGGGTTTCTCTTGGCTGCTTTTCAGAAGTAGATCACCAGGCTTTTTTTCATAATCTGTGTTAGTCTGGAAGCTCCACTAAAACCTGTTCAGCAACATAGCAACATGAAAGCCTCCACAGACAGAATGGTGATGGGTGGATATGAAGTGCATTGGCTGGGAATCCAACCCGAGTGTTCACATGGAAGGTGAGAATTTTAACACTGATTCACCAGTACCCTCACTGTGCATACCCAACCCACTGCCATTGAGTCGATTCCAACTCATAACGGCCCTATAGGACAGAGTAGAACTGCCCCGTAGAGTTTCCAAGGAGCACCTGGAGGATTCAAACTGCTGACTTCTTGGTTAACAGCCCTAGCACTTAACCACTGTGCCACCAGGGTTTCCCACTGTGCATACAGAGGAGTGTTAATGATGCATATTGTAGGGCAATGCTGTTCAGCTATATGCTTCCCCTTCTAATGGAATCAGCTTGGCTCTTCCCTAAAGCACACTGGGGTTGAATTCAGGATGGACCAGGGCTAAGGTACAAGGCCAGGAGTGGCATGGCTGGGCCAGCGACCAAGGCCGAGGAATGCCTTAGCAATAGGAAGGAAACCGTCCAGGCCTGGACATGAAGTCCCTGGGAACACTGACTGCCCAAGGACATGGGAGAAAAACAATGAGCCTTGGTTCCAGCTGGAATAGTATATAAGCTTGTGTTCCTTGCTAGGTGCTTGTGGAGAGCTGAACTGGTCCAGCCACCACCCTGGGCCACAGTCCTGTAAGTAAGCTTTCCAAACAAACCATACATATGTCGTGACCACTGGTTCCAGAGACTTTCTCAGTCTCTTGGAGATGCGGCTGACCTTGGGTTCAGGTGCCGCTGGGTTGTTACCAACACATGTTGAAATGAAATAAGCAAATTCGTGTTTTACAAGTCTTGGTCCCTCTGCTCCTAAGCAATCAGCAGCCAGTCAATCCTACTCCTGTGTTTTTCATAGCTGTGAAGAAATTGACATTTATTTATCCATTCAGCAAGTTACTTTTTACCTCCTACTGTGGGCCTAAGGATAACATAAAAAATTAAAATCATGATTACTATATTCATTTTATAGTTCTTATTTTTTCCCACAACCGATAAGTTTCAGAAAGCCCTGGGATAAGAAATTTGCCCAAAGAGATGTATTTTATGTTAAACTGGGCACAGGTGATTTAACTTCCCATTAAAGCCCACTATCTGGCTTGTCTGTGGGGTAAGGATGCCTGGCCCCGGACGGCATGCCAACTACCTCCTGATCCTAAGTGTTTGAACTGTTTCCTTCACTGGTTGTTTTGCCCTCTTAATAGGCCAAAGACCTGCATCATCTCTTCCTTATGCCAGATTATTTGACTCCATTTTTCATGAATTTGTGAGATGCCACCTCTATGTACAGCTTTTTTTAAATAAAAATAATAATATGGTAAGTCATAATTATGTAAAATAATTAAGTCTTTGACGTGGGAGGAACCTTTGTTCTTGTGGTTCATGTTGTCACCACTACTGCATAATTGTCTTTGTTGTTTCTTTGCCATGGATTTCTGTGTTTCTCCTTTGTTATACATTATTATTATTATTTCCTTTAAAACAAACTCTCCTCTTCTGGTATGCAGATTTACTTTAGCTTAGTTCCTCAAGAATTTATCAATCATTTACTCTATGACTATCACTGTATGGGCCACTATGGGAAAGACTTCAAAATCTATTTGATATTTGATGTAGCCTCTATCCTTGAGGAGTTTAGGAACTAAGGGATGACTTTTCTCAATATTCTTCCATACCAGTCTAAGCCATGGATATTTGAAAATTACAAGGAATACTTTGATATTCCCTGCGTCTTTGTACTCTTAGCCTATCTACAGAAGAGATAGAGGGAGAAAGGGAGTCCTGGAAAGGGCTTTGACTATGTAATTCATGTCTTCTGTGTCTGATTTCAATACTGATTTTCTCTGTAGTGAAAGCTCAGACTGCTGCTTTCTTGATTTCCTGGTGGTAAACTTGGGATTTATTCCATCTGTCCTTCTAATCGTCCTCCTGATTTCTAGGCTAGACCTGGAGATGCCTAGGAGAAATTGATGGATAAAACCCTAGGAAGTAATTTTATCTAAAATGTTCTATTATAAAATGCATTAAGGGGGCGGAGCCAAGATGGCGGACGAGGCAGACGCTACCTCGGATCCCTCTTACAACAAAGACACGGAAAAACAAGTGAATCGATCACATACATAACAATCTACGAACCCTGAACAACAAACACAGATTTAGAGACGGAGAACGAACTAATACGGGGAAGCAGCGATTGTTTCCAGAGCCTGGAGCCAGCATACCAGTCAGGTACGGCACAAGCACAGAGACCTGCTCCACCCCCCTGAACTAACCCCGGGAGGGGGACCAGCCGGTTCCACGGGCGGCATGGGACGCAGCCAGTAGGAGAAGTCCCCGGGAGGCAGTGACTGGTCTTGGAGCAGAAAGAGCAGCATCCGAGCCGGGGAACCGTCCCGCAGGGATTTGGACTGGACGCAGGTACGGCATAAACACGGAGAGTTGCTCCACCCCCCTGAACTAACCCCGGGAAGGGGGCCAGCCGGGTCGCGCAGGCGGCGTGGGACGCAGCCGGTAGGAGAAGTCCCTGGGAGGCAGCGACTGGTATTGGAGCGGGGAGAACAGCGTCCCAGCCGGGACACGTGGTCACGGCACAAGCACGGGGAGCTGCTCCACCCATCTGAACTAACCCCGGGAGGAGGCCGAACTGGTTCTCGGAGGTGGCACGGCCACGCGGCTGGAGGGACGAGAAGTGCCCGGGAGGCAGCGACTGATTTTGGAGTCGAGAGTGCACCGTCCCAGTAGGGGAGCCTTGACGCCGGGCGTGGGGCTGGAAGCGGAGGATCTGACCGTGACTCCAGCGGGCCAGACCCCCTGGGGGCAATCTCCACACAGCCAGCACACATAGGCGATGTGCCCACGGGAATCTCAGATATAATAGTCATTCCAAGCAAGACAAGCAACTCTGGCTATATTCTGAGGTGCTACTCTCCTATCTCTCTGTTCCCTCCCCCACCCTCCCCAGGCGGCTTCATTAACATCTGAATAGCCTGAGCCAGAGGGAGAACTCTGATAGGGATCTGACTGCATTTTTTTTAGCGGATTTTCTGGAAAAACTAGTTTCCCAGTGATGGCGCGGAGACAACAATCCATATCAAACCACTTAAAGAAGCAGACTGTGACAGCTTCTCCAACCCCCCAAACAAAAGAATCAAAACCCTTCCCAAATGAAGATACAATCTTGGAATTATCAGATACAGAATATAAAAAACTAATTTACAGAATGCTTAATGATATCACAAATGAAATTAGGATAACTGCAGAAAAAGCCAAGGAACACACTGATAAAACTGTTGAAGAACTCAAAAAGATTATTCAAGAACATACTGGAAAAATTAATAAGTTGCAAGAATCCATAGAGAGACAACATGTAGAAATCCAAAAGATTAACAATAAAATAACAGAATTAGACAACGCACTAGGAAGTCAGAGGAGCAGACTCGAGCAATTAGAATGCACACTGGGACATCTGGAGGACCAGGGAATCAACACCAACATAGCTGAAAAAAAATCAGATAAAAGAATTAAAAAAAATGAAGAAACCCTAAGAATTATGTGGGACTCTATCAAGAAGTATAACCTGCGGGTGATTGGAGTCCCAGAACAGGGAGGGGGGACAGAAAACACAGAGAAAATAGTTGAAGAACTCCTGACACAAAACTTCCCTGACATCATGAAAGACGAAAGGATAGCTATCCAAGGTGCTCATCGAACCCCATTTAAGATTGATCCAAAAAGAAAAACACCAAGACATATTACCATCAAACACCAAAACCAAAGATAAACAGAAAATTTTAAAAGCAGCCAGGGGGAAAAGAAAGGTTTCCTACAATGGAGAATCAATAAGAATATGTTCTGACTACTCAGCAGAAACCATGCAGGCAAGAAGGGAATGGGACGACATATACAGAACACTGAAGGAGAAAAACTGCCAGCCAAGGATCATATATCCAGCGAAACTCTCTCTGAAATATGAAGGCGAAATTAAGATATTTACAGACAAACGCAAGTTTAGAGAATTTGCAAAAACCAAACCAAAGCTACAAGAAATACTAAAGGATATTGTTTGGTCAGAGAACCAATAATATCAGATATCAGCACAACACAAGGTCACAAAACAGAACGTCCTGATATCAACTCAAATAGGGAAATCACAAAAACGAACAAATTAAGATTAATTAAAAAAAAAAATACACATAACAGGGAATCATGGAAGTCAATAGGTAAAAGATCACAATAATCAAAAAGAGGGACTAAATACAGGAGGCATTGAACTGCCATATGGAGAGTGATACAAGGCGATATAGAACAATACAAGTTAGGTTTTTACTTAGAAAAACAGGGGTAAATAATAAGGTAACCACAAAAAGGTATAACAACTCTATAACTCAAGATAAAAACCAAGAAAAACGTAACGACTCAACTAACATAAAGTCAAGCACTATGAAAATGAGGATCTCACAATTTACTAAGAAAAACGCCTCAGCACAAAAAAGTATGTGGAAAAATGAAATTGTCAACAACACACATAAAAAGGCATCAAAATGACAGCACTAAAAACTTATTTATCTATAATTACACTGAATGTAAATGGACTAAATGCACCAATAAAGAGACAGAGAGTCACAGACTGGATAAAGAAACACGATCCATCTATATGCTGCCTACAAGAGACACACCTTAGACTTAGAGACACAAACAAACTAAAACTCAAAGGATGGAAAAAAGTATATCAAGCAAACAATAAGCAAAAAAGAAGAGGAGTAGCAATATTAATTTCTGACAAAATAGACTTTAGACTTAAATTCACCACAAAGGATAAAGAAGGACACTATATAATGATAAAAGGGACCATTGATCAGGAAGACATAACCATATTAAATATTTACGCACCCAATGACAGGGCTGCAAGATACATAAATCAAATTTTAGCAGAACTGAAAAGCGAGATAGATACCTCCACAATTATAGTAGGAGACTTCAACACACCACTTTCGGAGAAGGACAGGACATCCAGTAAGAAGCTCAACAGAGACACGGAAGATCTAATTACAACAATCAACCAACTTGACCTCATTGACTTATACAGAACTCTCCACCCAACTGCTGCAAAATATATTTTTTTTTCTAGCGCACATGGAACATTCTCTAGAATAGACCACATATTAGGTCATAAAACAAACCTTTGCAGAGTCCAAAACATCGAAATATTACAAAGCATCTTCTCAGACCACAAGGCAATAAAACTAGAGATCAATAACAGAAAAACTAGGGAAAAGAAATCAAATACTTGGAAAATGAACAATACCCTCCTGAAAAAAGACTGGGTTATAGAAGACATCAAGGAGGGAATAAGGAAATTCATAGAAAGCAACGAGAATGAAAATACTTCCTATCAAAACCTCTGGGACACAGCAAAAGCAGTGCTCAGAGGCCAATTTATATCAATAAATGCACACATACAAAAAGAAGAAAGAGCCAAAATCAGAGAACTGTCCCTACAACTTGAACAAATAGAAAGTGAGCAACAAAAGAATCCATCAGGCACCAGAAGAAAACAAATAATAAAAATTAGAGCTGAACTAAATGAATTAGAGAACAGAAAAACAATTGAAAGAATTAACAAAGCCAAAAGCTGGTTCTTTGAAAAAATTAACAAAATTGATAAACCATTGGCTAGACTGACTAAAGAAATACAGGAAAGGAAACAAATAACCTGAATAAGAAATGAGAAGGACCACATCACAACAGAACCAAATGAAATTAAAAGAATCATTTCAGATTATTATGAAAAATTGTACTCTTACAAATTTGAAAACCTAGAAGAAATGGATGAATTCCTGGAAAAACACTACCTACCTAAACTAACACATTCAGAAGTAGAACAACTAAATAGACCCATAACAAAAAAAGAGATTGAAACGGTAATCAAAAAACTCCCAACAAAAAAAAGCCCTGGCCCGGACGGCTTCACTGCAGAGTTCTACCAAACTTTCAGAGAACAGTTAACACCACTACTACTAAAGGTATTCCAAAGCATAGAAAATGACGGAATACTACCCAACTCATTCTATGAAGCCACCATATCCCTGATACCAAAACCAGGTAAAGACATTACAAAAAAAGAAAATTATAGACCTATATCCCTCATGAACATTGATGCAAAAATCCTCAACAAAATTCTAGCCAATAGAATCCAACAACACATCAAAAAAATAATTCACCCTGATCAAGTGGGATTTATACCAGGTATGCAAGGCTGGTTTAATATCAGAAAAACCATTAATGTAATCCATCACATAAATAAAACAAAAGACAAAAACCACATGATCTTATCAATTGATGCAGAAAAGGCATTTGACAAAGTCCAACACCCATTCATGATAAAAACTCTTACCAAAATAGGAATTGAAGGAAAATTCCTCAACATAATAAAGGGCATCTATGCAAAGCCAACAGCCAATTATCACTCTAAATGGAGAGAACCTGAAAGCATTTCCCTTGAGAACGGGAACCAGACAAGGATGCCCTTTATCACCGCTCTTATTCAACATCGTGTTGGAAGTCTTAGCCAGGGCAATTAGGCTAGACAAAGAAATAAAAGGTATCCGGATTGGCAAGGAAGAAGTAAAGTTATCACTATTTGCAGATGACATGATTATATACACAGAAAACCCTAAGGAATCCTCCAGAAAACTACTGAAACTAATAGAAGAGTTTGGCAGAGTCTCAGGTTATAAACATACAAAAATCACTTGGATTCCTCTACATCAACAAAAAGAACACCGAAGAGGAAATAACCAAATCAATACCATTCACAGTAGCCCCCAAGAAGATAAGATACTTAGGAATAAATCTTACCAAGGATGTAAAAGACCTATACAAAGAAAACTACAAAGCTCTACTACAAGAAATTCAAAAGGACATACTTAAGTGGAAAAACATACCTTGCTCATGGATAGGAAGACTTAACATAGTAAAAATGTCTATTCTACCAAAAGCCATCTATACATTTAACGCACTTCCGATCCAAATTCCAATGTCATATTTTAAGGGGATAGAGAAACAAATCACCAATTTCATATGGAAGGGAAAGAAGCCCCGGATAAGCAAAGCACTACTGAAAAAGAAGAAGAAAGTGGGAGGCCTCACCTTACCTGACTTCAGAACCTATTATACAGCCACAGTAGTCAAAACAGCCTGGTATTGGTACAACAACAGACACATAGACCAATGGAACAGAATTGAGAACCCAGACGTAGATCCATCCACATATGAGCAGCTGATATTTGACAAAGGACCAGTGTCAATTAACTGGGGAAAAGATAGCCTTTTTAACAAATGGTGCTGGCATAACTGGATATCCATTTGCAAAAAAATGAAACAGGACCCATACCTCACACCATGCACAAAAACTAACTCCAAGTGGATCAAAGACCTAAACATAAAGACTAAAACGATAAAGATCATGGAAGAAAAAATTGGGACAACCCTAGGAGCCCTAATACAAGGTGTAAACCGAATACAAAACATTACCAAAAATGATGAAGAGAAACCCGATAACTGGGAGCTCCTAAAAATCAAACACCTATGCTCATCTAAAGACTTCACCAAAAGAGTAAAAAGACCACCTACAGATTGGGAAAGAATTTTCAGCTATGACATCTCCGACCAGCGCCTGATCTCTAAAATCTACATGATTCTGTCAAAACTCAACCACAAAAAGACAAACAACCCAATCAAGAAGTGGGCAAAGGATATGAACACACATTTCACTAAAGAAGATATTCAGGCAGCCAACAGATACATGAGAAAATGCTCTCGATCATTAGCCATTAGAGAAATGCAAATTAAAACTACGATGAGATTTCATCTCACACCAGCAAGGCTGGCATTAATCCAAAAAACACAAAATAATAAATGTTGGAGAGGCTGCGGAGAGATTGGAACTCTCATACACTGCTGGTGGGAATGTAAAATGGTACAACCACTTTGGAAATCTATCTGGCGTTATCTTAAACAGTTAGAAATAGAACTACCATACAACCCAGAAATCCCACTCCTAGGAATATACCCTAGAGATACAAGAGCCTTCATACAAACAGATATATGCACACCCATGTTTATTGCAGCTCTGTTTACAATAGCAAAAACCTGGAAGCAACCAAGGTGTCCATCAACGGATGAATGGGTAAATAAATTGTGGTATATTCACACAATGGAATACTACGCATCGATAAAGAACAGTGATGAATCTCTGGAACATTTCATAACATGGAGGAAACTGGAAGACATTATGCTGAGCGAAATGAGTCAGAGGCAAAAGGACAAATATTGTATAAGACCACTATTATAAGATCTTGAGAAATAGTAAACCAGAGAAGAACACATACTTTTGTGGTTACGAGGTGGGGAGGGAGGGAGGGTGGGAGAGGGTTTTTTATTGATTAATCTGTAGATAAGAACTGCTTTTTTTTTTTTAGGTGAAGAGAAAGACAACACTCAATACATGGAAGGTCAGCTCAATTGGACTGGACCAAAAGCAAAAAAGTTTCCGGGATAAAATGAATGCTTCAAAGGTCAGGGGAGCAAGTGCGGGGGTCTGGGGAACATGGTTTGCGGGGACTTCTAAGTCAATTGGCAAAATAATTCTATTATGAAATCATTCTGTATCCCACTTTGAAATGTGGCGTCTGGGGTCTTAAATGCTAACAAACGGCCATCTAAGATGCAGCAATTGGTCTCAACCCACCTGGAGCAAAGGAAAATGAAGAACACCAAGGCCACACGACAACTAAGAGCCCAAGAGACAGAAAGGGCCACATAAACCAGAGACCTACATCATCCTGAGACCAGAAGAACTAGTTGGTGCCCGGCCACAATCGATGACTGCCCTGACAGGGAGCACAGCAGAGGACCCCTGAGGGAGGAGGAGATCAGTGGGATACAGACCGCAAATTCTCATAAAAAGACCAAACTTAATGGTCTGACTGAGACCGGAGGAATCCCGGCGGCCATGGTCTCCAGACCTTCAGTTGACACAGGACAGGAACCATCCCCCAAGACAACTCATCAGACATGAAAGGGACTGGTCCGCGGGTGGGAGAGAGACGCTGATGAAGAGTGAGCTAATTATATCAGGTGGACACTTGAGATTGTGTTGGCAACTCTTGTCTGGAGGGGGGATGGGAGGATAGAGAGAGAGGGAAGCAGGCGAAATTGTCAAGAAAGGAGAGACTGAAAGGGCTGACTCAAGAGGGGGAGAGTAAGTGGGAGTAGGGAGTGAGATGTATGTAAACTTATATGTGACAGACTGATTGGATTTGTAAACGTTCACTTGAAGCTTAATAAAAGTTATTAAATAAATAAATAAAATGCATTAAGACATTTCAGAATAAAAATGGCTGAAAACTGTTAAATTCTTACTCTATGGCCAGCTTTGGTTCTCACAATATTCTTCGAAGTTGGTACACCTTATTTTATAGATGAGGAAAAGAAAACATGGCAAGGTTATGTAAGTTTCCCAAGAACCAAATCTAATAGGTGGCAGAGCTGAGATTTGAACTCAGCTTTGTATGTGTTCTGAACACTCCCCGACTCTCTCAACGACTCTGCTAAATGCCCTCACCTTTGATGAGCACTAGAGGTATATGGATAGAGAAGCAAGTGGATAGGTGACTTCATTTATTTGATTCGTTAATAATTATTCAACTATATAACTTAGCATTTTTCAGTTCCTTGTTCACATATTTATTTAGGGAAGCTATGGGGGAAGATAAATAATACTTAAGGTACTTGGGATGGATTACGGCAGCATCCCCAGCCATGGATGTGACTTCAGAAAGGCCTCTGACGTGCAAATGAATCATCTACAATGACAAAAACTTTGCTCTTATGTTTTCATGTCTTCATCTTAAGGTGTTTTTGTTGCTTTGGTTAGTTGACATTAAGTAGATTCTGACCCATGAAGACCCCATGTGTTAGAAAGTAGAATTGCGACATAGGGTTTTTTTTTTTTTTTTTTTTTAATCATTAGTACGGTTTAAAATGCAACATGACTTAATAGGTGGGGAAATATATTGAAATATTGTCATTCAAGCAGGTATTTACAGAACTTCACAAGTTAAAGAGTGGCAAGTACTCTGACAGAAGCACTTGGGTCTGGTTTCCTGAAAGCAGAGCCTGAGATGGGATTCTTTCGTAAATGGTAGAGTGAGTAGATGCTCTCAGGTGCAACTTGTGAGCGAAGCAAGGACAGAACATGGGGAAGGAGAACCTCAGTCTGATCCCATGGAGAGGCTCTGGAGCAAGAAAGCCTCTAAGGAGTTGAGGAGAGAGGTTGTTTTTTTGTACCCCCAAAAAGCCAGTCGTTGATTACCCCTTCTATCTCCCACCTCTATTCTGTCTGTGTCATGTGGAATTTCCCACTCTCAGACATTTCCAGTAAAGCTGGCTTCCAGTGCATCAGGGTAACTCCTGGGAGAGGTTATAATTGAGAATGGTCAGCAGGCTGACTCCTAACAACTGAGGGCAAGGGGGAATGCCTTGCCATTACCATCTACTACAAAAAACATGGAGAAAATGAGGAAATAAAAAGGAAAGAGATTATTTTCACCTGGTGGAGAAAAAATTTTTTGGTCATGAACACTATAATATGAATAAGGTACTCAAGAATTAAATTTTATAAAAGAATGTTGGGGAGGGAAGGGAAGAAGGAGAAAGAGAGGGAAAGTATCGAAAAGTAACAATAATTGCATTAGTGTTATTCCTCGTTAATTTAAACTGATATGATTAAAGGATGGGCCTTTTAAAGATCCTAATGACGTCCTCAGAGGGAAAGTTTAAAAACTTTTCCAACGATCAAGCTTATTGTTATTACTATTGGTTTTTTTTTTTTTTTTTTTGGGGCCTTTTTTCTAAAACATTTACAAAATCAATGAATAAGCTTGTGAAAATCAAGCTGATGCCTTCAAGTGCTCATCAAATTCCATAACTAGTGCCTGTCTCCTTGTATAGCACTTGTGATCTGTTTTCTCCTGCCAAAAGTCATATTTTTCTGTCTTGTTTTGCTCGGCATCTTAGGCAAATCATGGTGTGAATTACATACATCATTTTATAAGATGATAATTTTCACCAAATTTTTTTTAAAAACACCATAGGTACACATTTCCTCCACAAAGTACCCCACCTCCTATATCGTAATACCCATAATTATGGCAGTAGAATATTCGTGACCTTTGTCCCAACCACTTGGTTTTAACCAGAGTCATATTAAGTAGCTTATAGAAAGGTCACATAAGAAATTAATGTGAACTACATTTAATTTTTATAAATATTTAGTTAGTTTCTTCAGACAAAACATCAATAGAATTTTGGCTATTATAAAATTGCAAGAAGTGAACAGCCTTCATCCAATTACTCTGAAACAAAAGTGCTCCCAAAGTGTAGCAATATGGAATTTTCTTGTTAAAAAAAATCTGAAATTTCTCTACAACCTGTATAGTAGGATCATTCCAGTTAATCTACCATGTTGATTCTAATTCCCCTGTTACTAAGGCAATGTATCTTTACTCTCCTTCCTAAATTCTCTCCAATTATGTTACATGATATATTCTCACAGTCAACGTTGCCACTTGCTTGTCTCCCATCAGCCCTCCATTTCTGGCTCTTGCTGCTCTCTGGTCACACCATTGACCTTCTCATAGCTGACTTCAGTGGGTTCTCTGTACAATGTGTGACCTCATACTTCTGGGGGCTTTTGACCCAGTGGATTGTCCCTTTACTTGTTACCTGTCCTCAAAGTCATTCTTCTGATTGGGGGCAATTCTCTTTCCTTTTGAGACTCCACTTCCTTTCCTACCTTGCTCCTGAGCTATCTTCTGCTGGCCTTCCTTATATAGGAGCATTTCCCAGGCTGCCTCTTCAGGGCTCTTTTATTATCTATGCAGTGTAGGAGTTAAAGAGCATTAGAGTCAGAAAAAAAAAAAAGTTTGAATTCTGATTCAGCTGACTTATAGCTGAATAGCTTGGAAAAAATTATTTTAAATTTTTTAAATGCTGTATTATCTTATGTATAAATTGAAACTGTAATATTTATTCCTTATTTAACAATGGTCTTATAGAATTTGGTGATTTTTTGGAAAAAAGTACTTTGTACGGTATTGGCATACAGGATAAACTCACAGAAAATGGTAGTTATTTTATCTCTGGATAAATACATCTGTATTCACTTCATAAAAGTAAACTTCATAAAAGCAGGGATATGTTTTATTTCTGACACTGGAATAAGTGCATGGCATAAAATAACCACTCAATAAATGGTTGCTGAATGAATTAGTGGATATCCAAAGAAAAAACTTTCAGTGAAATTTGTTAGCTATTTTGGAGTCGGCCCCGTGCAGAACTGAATAAAATGCTGACAAGTCCTGCGTTATCTCCACAGTCGATTGAAGATTGGACCGTTGTGATCCACAGAGTCATCCGTTGGCTGATTTTCAGATGTAGATAGCGCAGTCTTTCTTCCTAGTCTGTTTTAGTGTGGAAGGGCTACTGAAATCTGTTCAGCATCACAGCAACGCACAAACCTCCACTGACAGACAGCTGTTGACTACACATGAGGTGCATTGTTGTCAGGTGCCATCGGGTCACTTCTGACTCATAGCAACCCTACGTACAAGAGAACGAAAACACTGCCCCATCCTGCCTCATCCTCACAAACGTTATATAGTTGAGCCCATTGTTGCAGCCACTGTGTCAGTCCATCTCGTTGAGGGTCTTTCTCTTTTTCGCTGATCCTTTACCAAGCATGATGTCCTTCTCCAGGGAACAGTCCCACATGATAACATGGACAAAGTACATGAGATGATGTCTAGCCATTATTGCTTCCAAGAAGCACTCTGGCTGTATTTCTTCCAAGACAGACTTGTTCATTTTTCTCACATTCAATGGTATAGTCAATATTCTTTTCCAACACCAAAATTTAAAAGGCATCGATTCATCTTCGGTCTTCCTTATTCATTTTCCAGCTTTTGCATGCATATGATTGAAAATACCATGGCTTGGGTCAGGTGCACCTTAGCCCTCAAAGTGACACCTTTACTTTTGAACACTTTAAAGATTTCTTTGCAACAAAATTGCTCAATGCAATACATGATTATCCATAATGTGTTATGAGTCACACGGTAAACTCCCTTTGCCTAGTCAATAAAACACAGATAAACGTCTTTCTGCTATTCTCTGCTTTCAGCCAAGATCCACCTGAAATCAGTAATGATATTCCTCATTCCACGTCCTCTTCTAAATCTGGTTTGAATTTTGGCAGTTCCTTGTAGATGCTGCAACAATTTTAGAAATAATCTTCAGCAAAATTTTACTACACATAAGGTACATTACCAGGAAACAAACCCTGGCCTCCAGTATGGAAGGTGAGAACTCTACCACTGAACCACCCATGTCCCTTGATATGCCTATTTCAGTGAAATGGTGACTCAAAAATTTAACTGCTTATCCTGACTTCACATCTAAACTGTAGACTGATATTTCCAAGCACTTATTCTGTATCTCTCTGGATATCCTATAAACTTGTCAAGGTGAACATACACTTTTTTTCAACCTATACCACCTATCCCTGATAACAGCACAATCCATTAACTGGGTGCCATCCTAGTTTATCTTTCTCACTGGCATTTTCTTGTCTAGCTGGTTCCCAAGTAGTAATTATCTTTAGAATATACCTTCTCCCCTCTATTTCTATTTTTTTTATGCAGATGGGTGTATAAGTAGCAAAGAGAAAAAAAAAAAAAATTTCTTTTTTTCTCTTTCCAAAACGTTCCCTACAGTGAGCTTGATCAAACTCAAAATAACCCTCATTTTACAATCTATTGGTGAGCTAGTGGAAGAATTGAATATAAAAATTTTTTTTAACATTTTTAATTCATTTCAATAAGACAAACCCAAAAAACTCTTTTGCCCCTTTCCTTGTTTTTTATTTTATTGTGTTTTATGTGAAAGTTTATAGTGCAAATTTGTTTCTCATTCAAAAATTTATATACAAATTGTTTTGTGACATTGTTTGCAATCCCCTCAATGTGTCAGCACTCTTCCCCACTTCCTTTCTACCCTGAGTTCTCTATGTCCATACGTCCAGTTTTCCTGTCCCGTTCCGCCTTCTCTTTGCTTTTGGACAGATGTTAACTATTTAGTCTCATATACTTGACTGAACTAAGAAGCACCTGCCTCATGTGTGTTATTTTTTGTTTTATAGGTCTATCTAATGTTTTGCTGACAGGTGGACTTCAGGTGTGGTTTCAGTACTGAGTTAACACAGTGTTCGAGGTCATATTCTAGGGGACTCCTCCACTCTCTGTCAGACCAATAAGTTTCTTGTCTTTTCTTGTAAGTTTGGATGTTTTTCTACATTTTTCTCCTGCTCTGCCTGGGACCTTCTATTGTGATCTTTGTCAGAGTGGTTGGTGGTGGTAGCCTGGCACCATCTAGTTCTTCTGGGCACAGCTGGTAGAAGCTGTGGTTCATGTGGTCCATTAATCCTTTGGACTAATATTTTCCTTGTGTCTTTAGTTTTCTTCATTCTCCTTTGACCAGAATGTGATAGGACCTATAGATGCATCTTAGGTGGACACTTGCAAACTTTTAAGACCCCAAACTCTGCTCACCAAAGTAGGGAATAGAACATTTTCTTTATGAGCTATGTTGTGCCGTTTGACCTAGATGTCCCCCGAGACCGTAGTCCTTAAAGCTCTGCCCCAGCAACTTCGTCCCTCAAGGTATTTGGATGTGTCTAGGAAGCTTCTTTCATATTCTTGGCATAGACGAGTGAGCACTCCAGTGCTGCATCCATTTGTTGAGACATCTCAATTGATGTTCTATCAATTCCTGGAGCCTTGTTTTTCTCCAATGCCTTCAGAGCAGCTTGGACCTCTTCCTTCAGTACCATCGGTTCCTGATCATATGCTACCTCTTGAAATGTTTGAACATCAACTAATTCTTTTTGGTATAATGACTCCCTGTGTTCCTTCCATCTTCTTTTGATGCTTCCTGCGTCATTTAATATTTTCCCCCATAGAATCCTTCACTATTGCAACTTGAGGCTTGAATTTTTTCTTCAGTTCTTTCAGCTTGAGAAATGCAGAGCATGTTCTCCCCTTTTGGTTTTCCATCTCCAGCTCTTTGCACATGTCATTATAATACTTTACTTTGTCTTCTCGAGAAGCCCTTTGAAATCTTCTGTTCAGTTCTTTTACTTCATCAATTCTTCCTTTTGCTTTAGCTGCTCGACGTTTGAAAGCAAGTTTCAGAGTCCTCTCCAACATCCATCTTGGCCTTTTCTTTCTTTCCTGTCTCTTCAATGACCTCTTGCTTTCCTCACGTATGACGTCCTTGATGTCATTCCACAACTCATCTGGTCTTCGGTCACCAGTGTTCGATGCATCAAATCTATTCTTCAGATGGTCTCTAAATTCAAATGGGATATACTCAAGGTCATATTTTGGCTCTCGTGGACTTCTCTGATTTTCTTCAGTTTCAACTTGAACTTGCATATGAGCAATTGATGGTCTGTTCTACAGTTGGCCCCTGGCCTTGTTCTGACTGATGATATTGACCTTTTCCATTGTCTCTTTCCACAGATGTAGTCAACTTGATTTCTGTGTGTTCCATCTGGCAAGGTCCATGTGTATAGTCGCCGTTTATGTTGGTGAAAGAAGGTATTTGTAATGAAGAAGTCGCTGGTCTTGCAAACTTCTATCATTCAATCTCCAGCATCGTTTCTATCACCAAGGCCATATTTTCCAACTACTTATCCTTCTTCATTTCCAGCTTTTGCATTAAAATCACCAGTAATTATCAATGCGTCTTGACTGTATGTTTCATCAATTTCAGACTGCAGCAGCTAATAAAAATCTTCTATTTCTTCATCTTTGGCCCTAGTGGTTGGTGCGCATGTTTGAATAATAGTCGTATTAACTGGTCTTTCTTGTAGGCCTGTGGATATCATCCTATCACTGACAGCATTGTACTTTAGGATAGATCTTGAAATGTTCTTTTTGATGATGAATGCAAAACCATTCCTCTTCAAGTTGTCATTCCCAGCATAGTAGATTATGTGATTGTCTGATTCAAAATGGCTAATATCAGTCCATTTCAGTTCACTAATGCCTAGGATATCAATGTTTTTATGTATTCCATTTTATTTTTGATGATTTCTAATTTTCCTAGGTTCATAATTTGTACATTCCGGGTTCTGATTATTAATGGATGTTTGCAGCTGTTACTTCTCATTTTGAGTCGTGCCACATCAGCAAACGCAGGTCCCGAAAGCTTTACTCCATCCACATCATTAAGGTCGACTCTACTTTGAGGAGTCAGCTCTTCCGCAGTCATCTTTTGAGTGTCTTCCAACCCGGGGGCTCATCTTCCAGCATTATATCAGACAATGTTCTGCTGCTATTCATAAGGTTTTCACTGGCTAATACTTTTCAGAAGTAGACTACTGGGTCCTTCTTCCTAGTCTGTCTTAGTCTGGAAGCTCAGCTGAAACCTGTCCTCCATGGGTGACCCTACTGGTGGCATACTGAATACTGGTGGCCTAGCTTCCAGCATCACAGCAACACACAAGTCCCCACAGTATGACAAACTGACAGACACAGGGCTCAGGGAATGGATGGAATATCAATTGAGATGTTTCAACAAACAGAAGCAGCACTGGAAGTGCTCACTCTTCTATGCCAAGAAATATGGAAGATAGCTTCCTGGCCAACTCACTGGGAGAGATCCATATTTATGCCTATTCCCAAGAAAGGTGATCCAACCAAATGTGGAAATTGTAGAATACTATCATTAATATCATAGGCAAGCAAAATTTTGCTGAAGATCATTCAAAAACGACTGCAGCAGTACATCGACAGGGAACTGCCAGAAATTCAGGCAGGTTTCAGGAGAGGACATGGAATGAAGGATACCATTGCTGATGTCAGATGGATCCTGGCTGAAAGCAGAGAATACCAGAAGGATGTTTACCTGTGTTTTATTGACTATGCCAAGGCATTCAACTGTGTGGATCATAACAAATTATGGATAATATTGCAAAGAATGTGAATTCCAGAACACTTAATTGTGCTTATGAGGAACCTTTATATAGATCAAGAGGCAGTTGTTCAGACAGAACAAGGGGATACTGATTGGTTTAAAGTCAGGAAACGTGTGTGTCAAGGTTGTATTCTTTCACCATATCTATTCAATCTGTATGCTGAGCAAATAATCCGAGAAGCTGTACTATATGAAGAATAATGGGGCATCACAATTGGAGGAAGACTCATTAATAATCTCTGCAGAAGATACAACCTTGATTGCTGAAAGTGAAGAAAGCCTGAAGCACTTATTGATGAAGATTAAAGACCACAGCCTTCAGTATGGATTACACCTCAACGTAAAGAAGACAAGTATCCTCACAACTGGACCAACAATATGACATGATAAATGGAGAAAAGATTGAAGTTGACAAGGATTTCATTTTACTTGGGTTGACAATCAACACCCATGGAACCAGCAGTCAAGAAATCAAACGACACATTGCATTGGGCAAATCTGTTATGAAAGAACTCTTCAAAGTGTTGGAAACCAAAGATGTCACCTTGAAGACTAAAGTGCACCTGGCTCAAGCCACGGTGTTTTCAATCACCTCATATGCATGCAAAAGCTGGATTATAAATAAGGAAGACCAAAGAAGAATTGACACTTTTGAATTGTGGTGTTGGTGAAGAATATTGAATATACCATGGACTGCCAAAAGAATGAACAAGTCTGTCTTGGAAGAAGTACAACGAAAATGCTCCTTAGAAGCAAGGATGGTGAGACTGCGTCTTACATACTTCGGACATGTTGTCAGGAGGGATCAGTCCCTGGAGAGGGACATCGTGCTTGGCAAAGTAAAGGTTAGGTGGACAAGAGGAAGACCCTTAATGAGGTGGATTGACACAGTGGCTGCAATAATGAGCTCCAGCATAACAGCGATTGTGGGGATGGCGCAGGACCGGGCAGCGTTTCGCTCTGTTGTGCATAGGGTCACTACAAGTCAGAACCAACTCTATGGCACCTAACAACACCAACAATATAGAATACTTCAACACCTCAATAAGAAAAAGACAAATAATTCAAATAAAAAATTGGCAAAGGATATGAACAGACACTTCACCAAAGAAGACATTCAGGCAGCTAATTTTAGAAATTAGACCCTTGTTGGAAATGCTGTAGCCGAGAATTTTTTTCCAGTCTGTAGGTTCTCTTTTTCTCTTTTGGTGAAGTCTTTTGATGAGCATAAGTTTAATTTTTAGGTACACCTAGTTATCTAGTTTATCTTCTGGTCTGCAAATTATTATAGTGTATAATTTTTTTTTATGCCATATATTAGGGCTCCTAACCCTGGTGGTGTATTGTTTAAGTGCTATGGCTGCTAACCAAGAGGTTGGCAGTTCTAATCCACCAGGTGCTCCTTGGAAACTCTATGGGGCAGTTCTACTCTGTCCTATAGGATCGCTATGAGTCGGAGTCAATTTGACGGAGTGGGTTTTAGTGTTGTCCCTATTTTTTCTTCCGTGATTTTAGGTTTTGTATTTATGTCTTTGATCATTTTTGAGTTAGTTCTTGTGTATCGTGTGAGATATGGCTTCTGTTTCGTTCTTTTAATAGATTGACATCCAGTTATGCCAGCACCATTCGTTAATAAGACTGTCTATTCCCGTTTCAATAGACTTTGATGGTTTGTCAAATATCAGCTGCTTATAGATGGACGTATTTACATCTGGGTTCTCGAATCTCTTCCATAGGTCTATGTGTCTGTTGTTGTACAAGCACCAGGCTGCTTTGACTACTGTGACTGTATAATAGGTTCTGAGATCAGGTAGTGTGAGGCCTCCTACTTTGTTCTTTTCTTCTTTAATGCTTTGCTTACATAGGGCCTCTCCCTTTCCATATAAATGTGATGATTTTTTTGTCCATGTCTTTAAAGAATGCTATTGGAATTTGGATTGGGACTGCATTGTATCTATAGATCACTTTGGGGAGTATTGACATTTTCACAATGTTGACTCTGCCTATCCATGAACATGAAGGTAGGTCTCCTTTGGTTTCTGGCAGTAGTGATTTGTAGTTTTCTTTGTATAGGGTCTATATATCCCTGGTTAGATTTATTCCTAAGTATTTTATCTTCTTGGGGGCTATTGTAAATGGCATTGATTTGCTGAGTTCCTTTTGGAAGTTCTCTTTGTCAGTGCAGAGGAATCCAACTGATTTTTGTATGTTAACCTTTTATCCTGTGACTTTGCTGAAATCTTCTGTTAGTTCCAGTAGCTTTCTTGTGGATGCTTTGGGGTTTTCTGGGTATACGGTCACATCATCCACAAACAGGTATAGTTTTACCTCTTTCATACCAATTTGGATGCACTTTATTTTCTTGCATTATTGCTGTAGCTAGGATTTCCAGCACAATGTTGAATAAGAGTGGTGATAAAGGGCATCCTAGTCTGGTTCCTGTTCTCAAGGGAAACAGTTTGAGTCTCTCTATTTAGAATGACGTGAGCTGTTGGTTTTGTATAAATGCCCTTTATTGTTGGGTTGTTGTTACGTGCTATTGAGTCGGTTCTGACTCATTGCGACCCTATGCACAACAGAACGAAACACTACCTAGTCTTGCACCACCCTCACAATCTTTGTTATGCTTGAGCCCATTGTTGCAGCCACTGTGTTAATCCATCTCATTTAGGGTCTTCCTCTTTTTTGCTGAACCTCTACTTAAACAAGTATGATGTCCTTCTCCAGGGAGTGATCCCTCTAGATAACATGTCCAAAGTATGTGAGATGTCTCGCCATCTTTCTTTCTAAAGAACATTCTGGATGCACTTCTTCCAAGACAGATTTGTTTGTTCTTTTGGCAGTCCATGGTATATTCAATATTCTTTGTCATCACCATAATTCAATGGCAAATGTCTATTCTTCTTTGGTCTTCTTTATTCATTGTCTAGCTTCCTCATGCATATGAGGCAATTGAAAACACCATGACTTGGGTCAGGCACACCTTAGTTTTCAAAGGCGACATCTTTGCTTTTCAACACTTTAAAGAGGTCTTTTGTAGCAGATTTGCCCAATGCAATGTGTCTTTTGATTTCTTGACTGCTGCTCCTATGGGTGCTGATTGTGGCACAAAGTAAAATGATATCCTTGGCAACTTCAATCTTTTCTCCATTTATCATGATGTTGCTTATTTGTCCAGTTATGAGCATTTTTGTTTTCTTTATGTTGAAGTGTAATTGATACTCAAGCCTGGGATCTTTGATCTTCATCAGTAAGTGCTTCAACTCCTTTTTACTTTCAACAAGCAAGGTTGTGTCATCTGCACAAGGCAAGTTTTACTAAGTCTTCCTCAAATCCTGATGCCACGTTCTTCTTCATGTAGTCCAGCTTCTTGGATTATTTGCTCAGCATACAGATTGAATAAGTATTGTGAACAAATACAACCCTGATGCACACCTTTCCTGACTTTAATCCACACAGTATTCCCTTTTTCTGTTTGATCAACTGCCTTTTGATCTATGTAAAGGTTCCTCATGAGCACAACTAAGTGTTCTGGCATTCCCGTTCTTTGCAAAGCTATCCATAATTTGTTATTATCCACATGGTCGAATTTCTTTGTAGTCATAAAACACAGGTAAACATCTTTCTGGTATTCTCTACTTTCAGCCAGGATCCATCTGACATCAGCAATGATATCCCTGGTTCCAAGTTATCTTCTGAATCTGCCTTGAATTTCTGGAAGTTCCCTATCGATACACTCCTGCAGCCACTTTTGAATGATCTTCAGTAAAATTTTACTTGCATGTGATATTAATGATATTGTTCAATAATTTCTGCATCTATTTGGATGACCTTTCTTGGGAATAGGCATAAATAAGCATCTCTTCCAATCAGTTGGCCAGGTAGCTACCTTCCATATTTCTTGGCATAAAGGAGTGAGCGCTTCCAGCACACATCCACGTGTTGAAGCATCTCAATTGGCATTCCATCAATTCCTGGAGCCTTGTTTTTAGCCAATGCCTTCAGTTCAGCTTGGACTTGTTCCTTCCTTCAGTACAATTGGTTCCTGATCATGTGCTACCTCCTGAAATGGTTAAATGTCGACCAATTCTTTTTGGTATAGTGACTCTGTATTCCTTCTATCTTCTTTTGATGCTTCCTGTAATGTTTAATATTTTCTCTGTAGAACCCTTCAATATTGAAACTCGAGGCTCCACTTTTTCTTTAGCTCTTTCAGCTTGAGAAATTCTGAGTGTGCTCTTCCCTTTTGGTTTTCTGTCTCCAGATCTTTGCACTTTTCATTATAATTCTTTTTCTCTTGAGTTGCCCTTTGAAACCTTCTGTTCAGCTCTTTTACATCATCATTTCTTCCTTTTGCTTTAGGTACTGGACATTCAAGAGCAATCTTCAGAGTCCATTCTGATATCCATTTTGGTCTTTTCTTTCTTTCCTGTATTTTAATAACCTCTTTCTTTCTTCATGTCTGATGTCCTCCATGTCATTTCACAACTCATCTGGTCTTTGGAGTTGTCTCTAAATTCAGATGGGTTATACTCAAGGTCATACTTTGGCTCTCGTGGACCTGTTCTAATTTTCTTCCATTTCAACTTGAACTTGCATATGAGTAATTGACGGTCTGTTTCACCGTCGGTCCCTGACCTTGTTCTAACTGTTGATGTTGAGCTTTTCCATTATCTCTTTCCACAGATGAAGTAAATTTTATTCCTGTGTATTCCATCAGGTGAGGTCCACGTGTATAGTCGCTGTTTATGTTGGTGAGAAAAGGTATTTAAGATGAAGAAGTCGCTGGTCTTGCAAAATTCTATCATGCCATCTCCAGCATTGTTTCTTTTACCAAGGCCATATTTCCCAGCTACCAATCCTTCTTCTTTTTCCAACTTTTGCTTTCAAATCATCCATAATTACCAATGCATCCTGATTGCATGTTCAGTCAATTTCAGAGTGCAGAAGTTGGTAAAAATCTTTAGTTTCTTTATCTTTGGCTTTAGTGATTTGTCCGTAAATTTGAATTGTAGTTGTATTAACTGGGAATGACAGTGAGGGGACTGCCAGGCATCAAAGGAGCCTAACAGGACTGAGCTGCTGGGTGGGGCCAACTATGGGCCTTGGGGCCCCCAGAGAGTGGCTAGGACACTCAGGAGGACCAGGAATTTCAAGTCGGCTGAAGACCTGCTGGAGTGCTCCAGTGTCCTGGCTATTCCTGCCCACATGTGGTCCAGGTCATCTCCCACTATAGACAAAAAGCACCAGGATATGCTTTTGTGGGACAACAGTCTTCTTGTGAAGGATCCATGCTCCTTGACTGGCACTGGATCTAGGTCACTCAGTTGTTTGGTAAGAAGCCACTGTTCACACACCATCCTACCGCAGGCTACAGAGCAATTGATGGCCCCTCAGTTCCCAGTGAACCCTGGACCCTCACAGACAATCTAGCAGGACACCTTGTCCCAGGCCACTACCAGCAGGAATGCAAGACCATCTTACAGACACCAGGGCGGGACCACAGACCCCACTCAGCTCCGCTCTGACTTCCACTGTGTCCTCTACCTACTGCTCACAGGCTGCTGCTGACCAGTAGGCTGAGAAGAACAGTCAGGAAGGACGACAGCCTCTTTCGCTCTGCACCCCTGCAATAACCCCTCCAAAACAACAGTCCCAGCCTGACCCAGTCTCCAAGTTCCAGAGGCTTGGAATCCATCAGCCCAGAGAATGGGATAGAGAAGAGGATGAAGAAAAAGTTCTCACTGCCCCAGAGGCCTCTTCTACCTCCTCCTCCTTAAGTAAAATGGGCCTAAGCACAGTCTGAGAGGACAGTCTTCCTGAGAAACCATTGTCGCCAGAGTTTGTAAACTTGAAAACTATAAAAAACAGCAGAGTCTTCCAAGCTAAAGAGCACTTTTGAGCCAGATACACCTGTTGGGGCCCCAAGCAGTCCAGGGAGGATCTGCCTTCCATTATCCAAGTCAGTCCTGTAGGCTTCCCCACCACCTCGGGAAGATTATGACAATGAAGTGTTTGTGAAGTAATTGCAACCCGTACCAGTTCTAGCCCCACATTTGAAGCTCTTCCTCCACCTCCACCCTCTCCACTGAGCCTGGAAACCCTGGTGAATAGCTTGGATGACTTTCCTCTCCCCAAGCTGTGTGTGAGGCACAGCTGGACAGAGAAGCTTACGAGGACCACGATACCAGCAGCTCTAGCAAGTTTTCCAAGATGATGACTTCAAGAGAAAGACCAGACCCTCGTGTAGCCCATTTGGTGGATAGTCAGATACTGGCTTCTAGACTCCAAGCTTCTATCAGGGCTTTGGGGCCAATGAGACCAACTGACCCTCCATCATGGGTGACCAGCCCCAGCTGGCTGGGTTTCTTGGCACACAGCTAAGTCCAGGGCAGCCGCCTCCCATTCAGACCCAAAGCCTCACTCATGATCCAGTCAGTGGAACTCAGGGCTTAGAAAAGAAAATCAGTGCTGGTATTCAGAAGATCTCAAAAGACACCAGAACAGAGCCTTTAGCCAAAGAAATTGTCCACCAAGACAAATCTCAGGCAAATATTTTGGTTTCAGACTCTAGAATGAAGAGAACTATGGACCTGATGGAAGGCTTGTTTCCCCAAGATGTTAACTTGATGATGGAAAATGACATAAAGAGAAAGGCCATGGTGAGAGTTGTCAACTGCCCAGGGTGCAAAGATAAGAGGAGTGAAGAAAAGGAAATGATGGGCATGTTGGTCAACTGTCCTGCTTATTACAGTGTGTCTGCATCCAACGCTGAGCTTCTGAACAAAACTGAAAATATACCGTTAGAGGTGAATGAGAAAGAGGAGCAGGCAGATGAAAAGAAGGAAGAACTCACGGGAAGCTTCACGCACAAGCTTGACACCCTTCAGAAAGTGAAAGGGAGTCTGCTGATGGACGTCAAGCTCAGTAATGCCTTGAGAAAGTAGAGGCTTTGATCCGTAAGCGCTGCAAGCCCAATGAGTTTGACAAATACAAGATGTTCATAGGGGACTTGGACAAAATGGTAAACCTGCTGCTTTCCCTCTTGAGGTGCCTGGTCCATGTTGAGAACATCCTGGCCTTGGGGAAGATGCCAGTAATGAAGAATGGAGCTACCTCAAGGAGAAGTGGGATGCCCAGCAGCTCAAGGACAACCTCCATCGAAGAGAGCAGGTGGTGCTGGACGTATAGGCCAATTACCTTTTGGAGGAGAAACTCCAGGACTACCAGCATTTTGTGAAAATGAAGTCAGCACTCCACACTGAGCAGCAAAAGCTGGATGAAAAGATCAAACTGGGCCAGGAGCAGGTCAAGTGTCTGCTGGAGAGCCTTTCCTCAGATTTCATTCTGAAGGCAGGGGCACTGACTTTGTCCCCTAACCTTGCAATTGAAACAGCTCCTGCGGGAAATGTACTTTCAGTAGTATTTATCCAGCATTAACCTATGGAAAACTTTGTGGCATAGTGGTTAAGAGCTATGGCTGCTAACCAAAAAAATCTGCAGTTTGAATCCACCAGGTGCTCTTGGAAACCCTATAGGGCACTATACTGAGTCCTCTAGGGTCACTGTGAGTCAGAATTGACTTGATGGCAATGGATTTGGTTTGGTTTTAACCTCTCCACTTTAACCTCTTATAAAACATCCAAACAAAAGATCACCTTTTCTCTCAACACTAATTATTATGAAAAATGTTTTAGTACAAACCACTGTTTAAACTATATGGGTTATTGATTTTTTTCTGGATAAAAGGAAATAAATTCTGTCCAGGAAAGTCTGTTTTTTCCTTCTTTCCTTTCATGATTGATCCTCTGAGAGCTCGAATGCACCTGGGGACTTACCCCTTTCCATCATTATTTTCTAGTATCAAGAAAATTAATGAAACTGTGAGAACTGGTTGGAGGGTATTTGATCATTTAATTTTTAATAGGCTGAGGCAACATAGATCAGTGTGTTCCACCGATAGGACTATATCAACAATTGCCTTCCTTTCTTGTGGGTAGAGTATCCTGATGGCAGGGTACAAGTCCTCGTTAATGAAGGGTCTGCAACATAAAGCCTTAAAAAGACAGACAGGAGGTGGGACCAAGACAGTGGAGTAGTCAGTTGCTTCCAGCGATCCCTCTTACAACAAAGACCTGAAAAAACAAGTGAAGTGATTATATATATGGCAAGTAGGGGCCCTGAAAATCAAAGGCAAAGTTAGGAAATTGGACTGGGCAGCAGGAGGAGGGAGAGATGGTTCAGAAACAGTGAGGAGTTGCTAGACCTGACTCGGCAGGAACCAGTGCCTCTTGGTGGCATGACCACTGCAGGGCTAGTGTAGCGTTTGGGACATGGGTTCCTCAGGGAGAGACAGTGAGCTGCACAGTCTTCTCACGTCTCTGGAATCAGAGAAGAACAGTGCTCTTGGCAAAATATAAGTACTTGTGTTAATTTACTGCAAGTACTTATATTTTGCTTCAGTGGCTGCTGATTTTCCAAGGTCTGAGATAGGTTCTGCTTCATACCCTGAGCCATTCTTCTGGCCTTAGAGAAGAAATAAATTAACAATTGGGGGGAAAGATAATCTGCCAGCTCCCCTAAGCTGGGAACTCAGGGCAGAAGAGGCTCCTGTCCAGGCACTGATGGTCCACAGAGTTTGAATGCCTTTCACTGCTGCATGGACTTGTGTGGGCCCATTTCAGGAGCTTAGGGCCTTGTTGGCAGACTGCAATGGTGTATGTGCCTGAGATCTGACTTCAACTGTGTGGTGGAGAGGTGGGTTTTTGATGTTCCACACCACTCTGCCTATTAAACAGGGTTCTCACCTACACACATCAAGTACCTGAGGACTGGTGGCTCCACCCATGCCTCCTAACCACCCATGACAGGTGTCCAAGGATAAGTGGTACCTCCCAGTCCTTACAACCAAAAGCCTACACTCCAGCTGCAGAACCCACCCACCTGTGCACTCTAGGGAACAGGTATGCACTTTCCTCACAGACACTCAGGGGATGGTTGTCAGCACCCTGCCTTGCTCAGAGCATGACACCCTGCTGCAACCAGATACCTATGCTTACACCAAACACCTCTGCCCCTCTAAGACTGTAGGACAGAGCCTGCACCACGCACTTGGTGACCAGCTACCTGGACACATGGGCTGAATCCATACAAAAAAGAGTGAATGGACTCCTGGGTTCATATACCTGGTGACAGTTCTAGCCACCTGGTGACAGGATGTTAGAACTTCAAAGGCACAAGTAACCAAGCTAGCTCACTCAAGCAGCCTATTTGGGCATATCAAAACAAAACAAAGCAAGAAGCTAGGATACAGTAAACCAAAAAAAAACAAACCCAGTGCTCTCAAGTCGATTCCAATTCATAGCACCCCTATAGGACAAGTAAACATAAATTAATACAATAACTTATACATAGCTCAGAGGCAACAGTCAATATCGAATCCATAAAGAAGCAGACCATGATCATTTCAGCAAGCTCTCAAAACAAAGAATCAAGGAATGTTACAGAAGAAGATGTTTTCCTGGAATTGCCAGAGGTGGAATACAAAAGATTAATATACAGAACTCTTCAAGAGATCAGGAAGGAGATCAAGTAAAATGCAGAACAAGCCAAGGAACAGACAGATAAAGCAGTCGAGGAAATTAAGAAGGTTATTCAAGAACATAACGAAAAATCTAATAGGCTGCAAGAATCCATAGAGAGACAGCAATCTGAAGTTCAGATTAACAATAAAATTTCAAAATTAGACAACTCAATACAAAGTCAGAGGAGCAAAACTGAGGAAATGGAAGTCAGAATTAATAACTTGCCACCCACATATTTGAATAAAAATCAGATAAAAGAATAAGAAAAAATGAAGAAACTCTAAGAATCATGTGGGACTCTATCAAGAGAAATAACCTACAAGTGATTGGAGTACTAGAATAGGGAGGGAGAATAGGGAGAATTGTTGAAGATTTGTTGGCAGAAAACTTCTGTGATATCATGAAAGATAAGAAGGTATCTATACAAGATGCTGATCGAACCCCACATAAGTTAGATCCCAAACAGAAGTCACCAAGACATATTATAATCAAACTTACCAAAATCAAATAAAAAGAGAGAATTTTAAGAGTGGTTAGGGATAAACGAAAAGTCACCTACAAAGGAGAATCAGTAAGAATAAACTCAGACTACTCAGCAGAAACCAGGCAGCAAGAAGGCAATGGGATGACATATATAAACCATTGAAGGAAAAAGAAATTGCCAGCCAAGGATCATATATTCTGCAAAACTTTCTCTCAAATATGAAGGCAAAATTAGGACATTTCCAGATAAACAGAAGTTTAGGGAATTTGCATAAACCAAACCAAAACTACAAGAAGTAATAAAGGGAGTTCTCTGGTTAGAAAATCAGTAACATCAGACATCAACCCAAGAATAGAACACAAGACAGAGCAACCAGATATCAACCCACGTAGGGAAATCACAAAAATAAATCAAGAAGAAAAAACACTAAAACAGGGTAACAGCGATGTCATTATGTATAAGATGACAATATTAAATCAATAAAGGCAGACTAAAAAATGTAGTTAAACATCATTTATATAGAGATGAAGTCAAGGCCATATAAAGAGAGAAAGGTTTTGCTGAAACTTAGAAAAATAGGGGTAAATATTAAGGTAACCACAAAGGAGCGTAACAATCCTACACATCAAAACAAAATACAAGAGAAACACAAAGACTCAGCAAAAACAAAATCAACAACAATGGAAAACAAGAAGAGACAATATACAGAGATAAACTACTCAGCACAAAAAATTAAGTGCAAAAAGAAACTGTCCACAATGCACAAAAAAAGACATTAAAATAACAGTACTAAACTCATACCTATCCATAATTACACTGAATGTAAATGGATTAAATGCACCAATAAAGAGACAGTGAGTGGCAGAATGGATAAAAAAACAAGATCCACCTATATGCTGCCTACAAGAGACATACCTTAGACTTAAAAAACAAACAAAATAAAACTCAAAGGATGGAAAAAACACATCAAGCAAACAGCAATCAAAAAAGAGCAGGAGTGGTAATATTAATTTCCAACAAAATAGACTTTAAAGTTAAATCCACCACAAAGGATAAGGAAGGACACTATATAGTGATTAAAGGAACAACATACCAGGAGGATATAACCATACTAAATATTTATGCATCCAATGATAGGGCTTCCAGATACATAAAACAAACTCTAAAATGGAGATAGACAGCTCCACAGTAATAGTAGGAGACATCAACACACAACTTTCATTGAAGGAAGAACATCCAAAAAGAAGCTCAATAAAGACACAAAAGATCTAGATGTCACAATCAACAAACTTGACCTCATATACAGAACACTCCACCTAACAACAGCCAAGTATACTTTCTTTTCCAACACACATGGAACATTCTCTAGGGTATATCACATATTAGGCCATAAAGCAAGCCTTAACAGAATCCAAAACATCGATATATTACAAAGCATCTTCTTTGACCATAAAGCCATAAAAGTAGAAATCAATAACAGAAAAAACAAGGAAAAGAAACCAAACACTTGGAAACTGAACAATACCTTGCTCAAAAACTACTGGGTTTAGAAGAAATTAAGGACAAAATAAAGAAATTCATGGAATCCAATGAGAATGAAAACACTTCCTATCAGAATCTTTGGGACCAGCTAAAGCAGTACTCAGAGGTCAATTTATAGCAAGAAATGCATGCATCCCCAAACAAGAAAGGACCAAAATCAAAGAATTATCCCTACAACTTGAACAAATAGGAAGAGAGCAACAAAAGAAACCCTCAGGCACCAGAAGAAAACAAATAATAATAATTAGAACAGAATTAAATGAAATAGAAAACAGAAAAACAATTGAAAGAGTTAACAAGACCAAAAGCTGGTTCTTCGAAGACATTTAAAAAATCAATAAACCACTGGCCAAACTAACAAAAGAAAAACAGGAGAGGAAGCAAATAAACCCAAATAAGAAATGAGACAGGCAATATCACAACAGACTGAATTGAAGTTAAAAGAATCATAAGAGAATACTATGAAAAATTGTACTCTAACAAATTTGAAAACCTAGAAGAAATGGAAGAATTTCTGCAAACACACTACCTACCTTAACTGACACAAACAGAAGTAGAACAATTAAATAAACTCATAACAAAAGAGATTGAAAAGGTAACCAAAAAACTCCCAAAAACAACAACAAAAAAAGCCCTGTCCCTGATGGCTTCACTGGAGAATTCTACCAAACTTTCAGAGAAGAGTTAACATCACTACTGCTAAAGGTATTTCAGAGCATAGAAAAGGATGGAATACTCCCAAAATCATTCAATGAAGACAGCATATCCCTGATACCAAAGCCAGGTAAAGACACCACAAAAAAGAAAATTATAGACGTATATCCCTCATGAACTTAGATGCAAAAATCCTCAACAAAATTCTAGCCAATAGAATTCAACAACATATCAAGAAAATAATTCACCGTGACCAAGTGGGATTCATACCATGTATGCAGGAATGGTTCAACATTAGAAAAACAATTAAACGAAAGGCAAGAATCACATGATCTTATCAGCTGATGCAGAAAAGGCATTTGACAACATCCAACACCCATTCATGATAAAAACTCTCAGCAAAATAGGAATAGAAGGAAAATTCCTTTACATAATAAAGGGCATTTATACAAAGCCAATAGCCAACATCATCCTAAATGGAGACAGTCTGAAAGCATTCCCCTTGAGAATGGGAACCAGACAAGGATGTCCTTTATCACCATTGTTATTCAACATTGTGCTGGAGGTGGTAGCAAGAGCACTTAGGCTAGAAAAAGAAATAAAGGGCATCCAAATTGGTAAGGGAGAAGTAAAAGTATTTCTATTTGCAGATGACGTGATCTTACACATAGAAAATCCTCAAGAAAACTACTGAAACTAATAGAAAAGTTAAGCGGTGAATAAGGATACAAGATAAACATAAAAAATCAGTTAGATTCCTCTACAACAACAAAGGGAACATTGAAGAGGATATCACCAAATCAATACCATTTACAGTAGCCCCCAAGAAGATAAAATACTTAGGAATAAATCTAACCACAGACGTAAAAGACCTATACAAAGAAAACAACAAGAAACTACTGCAAGAAAACAAAAGAGACCTACATAAGTGGGAAAACATACCTTGCTCATGGATAGGAAGACTTAACATTGCAAAAACGTCTATTCTACCCAAAGCAATCTATACATACAATGCAATCCCGATCCAAATTCCAATGACATGTTTTAATGAGATGGAGAAACAAATCACCAAATTCTTATGGAAGCGATCGAGGTTCTGGATAAGTAAAGCATTACTGAAAAAGAAGAAAAAAGTGGGAGGCCTCATACTACCTGATTTTAGAACATATTATATAGCCACAGTAGTCAAAACTGCCTGGTACTGGTACAACAACGGATACATAGACCAATGGAACAGAATTGAGAATCCAGGCATAGATCCATCCACATATGAACAGTTGATATTTGACAAAGTCCCAAAGTCTGTAAAATGGGGAAAATCCAGTGTCTTTAAGAAATAGTGCTGGAATAACTGGATGTCCATTAGCAGAAAAATGAAACAAGACCCATACCTCACACCATGCACAAAAACTAGCTCAAAATAGATCAAAGATCAGGGATGACCTCAGAAATGAAATAAGGCAATCTGCAGAAAAAGCCAAGGAACACACTGATAAAACAGTTGAAAAACTCAAAAAGATTATTGAAGAACATAGTAGAAAAATTAATAAGTTGCAAGAATCCATAGAGAGACAGCATGCAGAAATCCAAAAGATTAACAATAAAATTACAGAATTAGACAACGCAATAGGAAGTCAGAAGAGCAGACTCAAGCAATTAGAATGCAGAATGGGACATCTGGAGGACCAGGGAATTAACACCAACATAGCTGGAAAAAAATCAGATAAAAGAATTAAAAATAATGAAGAAACCCTAAGAATCATGTGGGACTCTATCAAGAAGGATAACTTGCATGTGATTGGAGTCCCAGAACAGGGAGGGGGGACAGAAAACACAGAGAAAATAGTTGAAGAACTCCCGACACAAAACTTCCCTGACATCATGAAAGACGAAAGGATATCTATCCAAGATGCTCATCGAACCCCATTTAAGACTGATCCAAAAAGAAAAACACCAAGACATATTATCATGAAACTTGCCAAAACCAAAGATAAAGAGAAAATTTTAAAAGCAGCCAGGGAGAAAAGAAAGGTCTCCTACAAGGGCGAATCAATAAGAATAAGTTCAGACTACTCAGCAGAAACCATGCAGGCAAGAAGGCAATGGGATGACATATACAGAGCACTGAAGGAGAAAATCTGCCAGCCAAGGATCGTATATCCAGCAAAACTCTCTCTGAAATATGAAGGTGAAATTAAGATATTTACAGATAAACACAAGCTTAGAGAATTTGCAAAAACCAAACCAAAGTACAAGAAATACTAAAGGAAATTGTTTGGTCAGAAAACCAATAATATCAGATACCAGCACAACACAAGGTCACAAAACAGAACGTCCTGATATCAACTCAAATAGGGAAATCACAAAAACAAATTAAGATTAATTAAAAAAAAAAATGCTCAAAACAGGGAATCACGGAAGTCAATATGTAAAAGATCACAATAATCAAAAAGAGGGACTAAATACAGGTGGCATAGAACTGCCATATGGAGAGGGATACAAGGCGATATAGGACAATACAAGTTAGGTTTTTACTTAGAAAAATAGGGGTAAATATTAAGGTAACCACAAAGAGGTATAACAACTCCATAACTCAAAATAAAAACCAAGAAAAACATAACAACTCAGCAAACATAAATTCGACTACTATGAAAATGAGGAACACACAATTTACAAAGAAAAAGTCTCAGCACAAAAAAGTAAGTAGAAAAATGAAATTGTCAACAACACACATAAAAAGGCATCAAAATGACAACACTAAGCACATATTTATCTATAATTACGCTGAATGTAAATGGACTAAATGCACCAATAAAGAGACAGAGAGTCTCAGACTGGATAAAGAAACACGATCCATCTATATGCTGCCTACAAGAGACACACCTTAGACTTAGAGACACAAACAAACAAAAACTCAAAGGATGGAAAAAAATATATCAAGCGAACAATAAGCAAAAAAGAAGAGGAGTAGCAATATTAATTTCTGACAAAATAAACTTTAAACTTAAATCCACCACAAAGGATAAAGAAGGACACTACATAATGATAAAAGGGACAATTGACCAGGAAGATATAACCATATTAAATATTTACGCACCCAATGACAGGGCTGCAAGATACATAAATCAAATTTTAACAGAACTGAAAAGTGAGATAGACACTTCCACAATTATAGAAGGAGACTTCAACACACCACTTTCGGAGAAGGACAGGACATCCAGTAAGAAGCTCAATAGAGACACGGAAGACCTAATTACAACAATCAACCAACTTGACCTCATTGACTTATACAGAACTCTCCACCCAACTGGTGCAAAGTATACTTTTTTTCTAGCGCACATGGAACATTCTCTAGAATAGACCACATATCAGGTCATAAAACAAACCTTTGCAGAATCCAAAACATTGAAATATTACAAAACATCTTCTCAGACCACAAGGCCATAAAAGTGGAAATCAATAACAGAAAAATTAGGGAAAAGAAATCAAATACTTGGAAACCGAACAATACCCTCCTGAAAAAAGACTGGGTTATAGAAGACATTAAGGAGGGAATAAGGAAATTCATAGAATGTAACGAGAATGAAAATACTTCCTATCAAAACCTCTCAGACACAGCAAAAGCAGTGCTCAGAGGCCAATTTATATCAATAAATGCACACATGCAAAAAGAAGAAAGAGCCAAAATCAGAGAACTGTCCCTACAACTTGAACAAATAGAAAGTGAGCAACAAAAGAATCCATCAGGCACCAGAAGAAAACAAATAATAAAAATTAGAGCTAAACTAAATGAATTAGAGAACAGAAAAACAATTGAAAGAATTAACAAAGCCAAAAGCTGGTTCTTTGAAAAAATTAACAAAATTGATAAACCATTGGCCAGACTGACTAAAGAAATACAGGAAAGGAAACAAATAACCCGAATAAGAAACAAGATGGGCCACATCACAACAGACCCAACTGAAATTAAAAGAATCATTTCAGATTATTATGAAAAATTGTACTCTAACAAATTTGAAAACCTAGAAGAAATGGATGAATTCCTGGAAAAACACTACCTACCTAAACTAACACAATCAGAAGTAGAACAACTAAATAGACCCATAACAAAAAAAGAGATTGAAAAGGTAATCAAAAAACTCCCAACAAAAAAAAGCCCTGGCCCGGATGGCTTCACTGCAGAGTTCTACCAAACTTTCAGGGAAGAGTTAACACCACTACTACTAAAGGTATTTCAAAGCATAGAAAGTGACGGAATACTACCTAACTCATTCTATGAAGCTACCATTTCCCTGATACCAAAACCAGGTAAAGACATCACAAAAAAAGAAAATTATAGACCTATATCCCTCATGAACATAGATGCAAAAATCCTCACCAAATTCTAGCCATTAGAATTCAACAACATATCAAAAAATTAATCCACCACGACCAAGTGGGATTTATACCAGGTATGCAAGGCTGGTTTAATATTAGAAAAACCATTGATGTAATCCACCATATAAATACAACAAAAGACAAAAACCACATGATCTTATCAATTGATGCAGAAAAGGCATTTGACAAAGTCCAACACCCAATGATGATAAAAACTCTCACCAAAATAGGAATTGAAGGAAAATTCCTCAACATAATAAAGAGCATCTATACAAAGCCAACAGCTAACATCACTCTAAATGGAGAGAGCCTGAAAGCATTTCCCTTGAGAATGGAAAACAGACAAGGATGCCCTTTATCACCGCTCTTATTCAACATTGTGCTAGAGGTCCTAGCCAGACAAATTAGGCTAGACAAAGAAATAAAGGGCATCCGGATTGGCAAGGAGGAAGTAAAATTACCTCTATTTGCAGATGACATGATCTTATACACAGAAAACCCTAAGGAATACTCCAGAAAACTATTGAAACTAATAGAAGAGTTTGGCAGAGTCTCAGATTATAAGATAAACATACAAAAATCACTTGGATTCCTCTACATCAACAAAAAGAACATCAAAGAGGAAATAACCAAATCAATACCATTCACAGTAGCCACCAAGAAGATAAAATACTTTGAAATAAATCTTACCAAAGATGTAAAAGACCTATACAAAGAAAACTACAAAGTACTACCACAAGAAACTAAGAAGGACCTACTTAAGTGGAAAAACATACCTTGCTCATGAATAGGAAGACTTAACATAGTAAAAATGTCTATTCTACCAAAAGCCATCTATACATACACTGCACTTCTGATCCAAATTCCAATGTTATTTTTTAATGTGATGGAGAAACAAATCACCAACTTCATATGGAAGGGAAAGAAGCCTCGGATAAGCAAAGCATTACTGAAAAAGAAGAAGAAAGTGGGAGGCCTCACTCTACCTGATTTCAGAACCTATTATACAGCCACAGTAGTCAAAACAGTACAACAACAGACACATAGACCAATGGAACAGAATTGAGAACCCAGATATAAAACCATCCACATATGAGCAGCTGATATTTGACAAAGACCCAGTGTCAGTTAACTGGGGAAAAGATAGTCTTTTTAACAAACGGTGCTGGCATACCTGGATATCCATTTGCAAAAAAATGAAACAGGACCCATACCTCACATCATGCATGAAAACTAACTCCAAGTGGATCAAAGACCTAAACATAAAGACTAAAATGATAAAGATCATGGAAGAAAAAATAGGGACAACCTTAGGAGCCCTAATACAAGGCATAAACAGAATACAAAACATTACCAAAAATGACAAAGAGAAACCAGATAACTGGGAGCTCCTAAAAATCAATCACCTATGCTCATCTAAAGACTTCACCAAAAGAGTAAAAAGACCACCTATAGCCTGGGAAAGAATTTTCAGCTATGACATCTCTGACCAGTGCCTGATCTCTAAAATCTATATGATTCTGTCAAAACTCAACCACAAAAAGACAAACAACCCAATCAAGAAGTGGGCAAAGGATATGAACACACACTTCACTAAAGATATTCAGGCAGCTAACAGATACATGAGAAAATGCTCTCCATCATTAGCCATTAGAGAAATGCAAATTAAAACTACAATGAGATTCCATCTCACTCCAACAAGGCTGGCATTAATCCAAAAAATACAAAATAATAAATGTTGGAGAGGCTGCGGAGAGATTGGAACTTTTATACACTGCTGGTGGGGATGTAAAATGGTACAACCACTTTGGAAATCTATCTGGCGTTATCTTAAACAGTTAGAAATAGAACTACCATACAACCCAAAACTCCCACTCCTCGGAATATACCCTAGAGAAATAAGAGCCTTCACACAAACAGATGTATGCACACCCATGTTTATTGCAGCTCTGTTGACAATAGCAAAAAGCTGGAAGCAACCAAGGTGTCCATCAATGGATGAATGGATAAATAAATTGTGGTATATTCTCACAATGGAATACTACACATCGATAAAGAACAGTGACAAATCTTTGAAACATTTCATAACATGGAGGAACCTGGAAGGCATTATGCTGAGCAAAATTAGTCAGAGGCAAAAGTACAAATATTGTATAAGACTACTATTATAAGATCTTGAGAAATAGTATAAAGTGAGAAGAACACATACTTTTGTGGTTACGAGGGGGGGGAGGGAGGAAGGGTGGGAGAGGGTTTTTTACTGATTAATTAGTAGATAAGAACTGCTTTAGGTGAAGGGAAGGGCAATACTCAATACATGGAAGGTCAGCTCAACTGGACTGGACCAAAAGCAAAGAAGTTTCTGGGATAAACTGAATGCTTCAAAGGTCAGGGGAGCAAGGGCGGGGGCTTGGGGACCATGGTTTAAGGGGACTTCTAAGTCAATTGACAAAATAATTCTATTATGAAAACATTGTGCATCCCACTTTGAAATGTGGCGTCTGGGGTCTTAAATGCTAACAAGCGGCCATCTAAGATGCATCAATTGGTCTCAACCCACCTGGATCAAAGGAGAATGAAGAACACCAAGAGCCCAAGAGACAGAAAGGGCCACATGAACCAGAGACCTACATCATCCCGAGACCAGAAGAACTAGATGGTGCCCGGCCACAACCTATGACTACCCTGACAGGGAGCACAACAGAGAACCCCTGAGGGAGCAGGAGATCAGTGGGATGCAGACCCCAAATTCTCATAAAAAGACCAGACTTAATGGTCTGAGACTAGAGAAATACCGGCGGTCATGGTCTCCAAACCTCCTGTTGGCCCAGGACAGGAACCATTCCTGAAGACAACTCATCAGACATGAAAGGGACTGGACAGTGGGTAGGAGAGAGATGCTGATGAAGAGTGAGCTATTTACATCAGGTGGACACTTGAGACTGTGTTGGCATCTCCTGTCTGGAGGGGGGATGGGAGGATAGAGAGAGTTGGAAGCTGGCAAAATTGTCACGAAAGGAGAGACTGGAAGGGCTGACTCATTAAGGGGAGAGCAAGTGGGAGTACGGAGTAAGGTGTATATAAACTTATATGTGACAGTTTGACTTGATTTGTAAACGTTCACTTGAAGCTCAATAAAAGTTAATTAAAAAAAATAAAATAAATAGATTAAAGACCTAAATATAAAACCTAAAACGATAAATATCATGGAAGAAAAAAATAGGGACAATGCTAGGAGCCCTAATACATGGCATAAACAGAATAGAAAACATTATTAACAATGCACAAACACCAGAGGAGAAACTAGATAACTGGGAGCTCCTAATAATCAAACATTTATGCTCATCCAAAGACTTTAACAAAAGAGTAAAATGATTACTTACAGACTGGGAAATAATTTTTAGCTACAACAAATCCGATCAGCGTCTGATCTCTAAAATCCATATGATACTGCAAAACCTCAATGACAAAAAGACAACCCAATTAAAAACTGGGCAAAGGATATGAACAGGCACTTCACCAAAGACGATATTCAGGCAGCTAACAGATATATGAGGAAATGCTGACAATCATTAGCCATTAGAGAAATACAAATCAAAACTATAATGAGATACTATCTCACTCCAACAAGCCTGGCATTAACCCAAAAAACACAAAATAATAAATGTTGGAGAGGCTGTTGAGAGGCTGGAACACTTATACACTGCTGGTGGGAATGTAAAATGCTACTACTACTTTAGAAAGCTAGAAATAATACTAGGATATGATCCAGGAATCCCACTCCTTGGAATATAAATAAGAGCCTTTACTTGAACAGATATATGCACACTCATGTTCATTGCAGCACTGTTTACAACAGCAAAATGATGGACACAACCAAGGTTCCCATCAATGGATGAATGGATAAATAAATTATGGTATATTCACACAATGGAATACTACTAAAGCATAAAGAACAAGGCTGAGTCCGTGAAGCATCTGTTAACCTGGAGGAATCTTGGAAGGCGTTATGCTGAGTGAAATTAGTCAGTTACAAAAGGACAAATATTATATGATACCACTATTATAAGAACTCAAGAAATAGTTTAGAAACAGAAGAAAATATCCTTTGATGGTTACGAGAGTGGGGAGGGAGAGAGGGAGATGGGTATTCACTAATTAAATAGTAGACAAGAACTATTTTAGGTGACGGGAAAGACAACACACAATACAGGAGAGGTCAGCAAAACTGGACTAAATCAAAAGCAGCTTCCTAAATACAAAAGAACACTTGGAAGGCCAGAGTAGCAGGGGCGGAGGTCTGGGAACCATGGTTTCAGGGGACATCTAAGTCAATTGGCATAATAAAATGTATTAAGAAATCATTCTGCATCCCACTTTGGTGAATGACGTCTGGAATCTTAAACACTAGCAAGCGGCCATCTAAGATGCATCTATTGATCTCAACCCACCTGGAGCAAAGGAGAATAAAGAACACCAAAGACACAAGGTAATTATGAGCCCAAAAGACAGAAAGGGCCACAAAAACCAGAGACTACATCAGCCTGAGACTGGAAGAACTAGATATTGCCTGGCTACCACTGATGACTGCCCTGACAGGGGACACAACAGAGAATCCCTGATGGTGCAGAACAGTGGGATGCAGGCCTCAAGTGCTCATAAAAAGACCAGACTTAATGGTCTGACTGAGACTAGTGGAGCTCCTTTTAGCCCAAGATTGGAACCATTCCCAAAGCCAACTCTTCAGAAGGGGATTGGACTGGACTAAAAGACAGAAAAAGATACTGGTGAGGATGTTGCCGGTGCCTCTATGCCTTTGATTAAATAAGGGTCTTGCCTCTCAGTGGTCAAGAATGAACAGGTAAGGCGTGTAGAATTTTCCACATGGAATGCTTACCCCCATCTCCCAGAACAAAAGATTTGCACGGGTTTTTAAAGGTTTTTTGGGGGGGGAGGATTCATGTTTATTCAGAGGCATAGGCAGGGATCGCCCCCACCCCCGCCCCGCAAATGGCCCGTTTTGCTTGCGGGGGGCGGATAGGTTAACTAAGGTTCGCACACAGCAGCTTTTTAAGATGACTTTAAGACAGCATCTGTCCCGGAGGCTTCTGGGACCCATAGCAGGACTTATTATGGGGTGTCACACCTGTGCAGTCACCTGTTCCCGGAGTTCAATTCCCTAGCTGCGGCTTCAGCCCCTCACTGCCCATGGTGGAAAGTCACCCAGCGGTCACACTTAGATGTTCTGAGCATGTCGCTAGGGCTGGCTTCATCAGGCTGCTTCTGAAAGACAAATTTAAGGCAGTTTATGGGCTATTTTCTGATACTCTGCGGCACTGTTCTTGGGAATGGCTGTTTTTTTGCGCCCTGGTCTGTTTCCTGCTACTTTGTCACTTTGATTTGTTTATGTGAATTGCAGGAGATTTGGGGGTCCTTCTGTTCCCTGTCTTAAGGAGCGAGCTTCTTGGCTGAAGTAGACACTATGAGACTATGTGGGCAGCTCCTGTCTGGAGGTGAAATGAGAAGGCAGAGGGGGATAGGAGCTGGCTGAATGGGCACAGGGAATACAGGGTGGAGAGGAGGAGTGTGCTATCTCATTAGGGGGAGAGCAACTAGGAATATATAGCAAGGTGCATATAAATTTTTGTATGAAAGACTGACTTGGTTTGTAAATTTTCACTTAAAGCACAATTTAAAAAAAAAAAGAAGAAAAAAAAAGACAGACACCCTGAGAGGAAGAATTGTAAAAGTTTGAACGTTGTTATTATTTTTTAAAAATGAAAAAAGGTCATTTTGTTTGTGGGTTAACCAGTTGATTTTATTTTGTAGTGGACATAGAGAATTATGTATGATTGAGCTTTGTATTTTGTGAATAGCTTAATGAAAATGAAGAATTCCAAATATAAAAAAAAAAAGTATTAACCTATATAACTCAGCATTTTTAAGTTCCTGGTTCACATACTTATTTAGGGAAATTAGGAGGAAAGATAAATAATGCTTAGGGTTCTTGAGATGGATTAAGGCACCATCCCCAGCCATGGATCTGACTTCAGAAAGGCCTCTGATGTGCCAGTGAATCATCTACAATGACAAAAACTATACTCTTCATATTTTAATGTCTTTATCTTAAGCTGTTGTTATCGTTGCTGTGGTTAGTTGAAGTTGAGTAGATTCTGACCCATGAGGGGACCCTGTATGCTACAGAGAATTGTGACATAGGGTTTTCTTGGGTGTAATCATTAAAAAAAAAAAATACTGTTTAAAATGCAAAATGTCTTAATAGGTGGGGTAATATCTGAAACATCACCATTCAAGTAAGTATTTACAAAACTTCGCAAGTTAAACAATGGCAAGTACTGTAACAGAAGTGTCTTGGGCCTGCTTTCCTGAAAGTAGAGTCTGAGGTGGAATTGTTATGTAAATGATATATTGAGTGGATGCCCTCAGGTGCAACCTGTGTGGGAAGACAGGACAGAATATGGGAAGGAGAACCTCAGTCTGATCCTATGGAGAGGCTCTGGAGCAAGAAAGGCTCTAAGGAATTAAGGAGAGAGGTTGGTTTTTGTACCCCCAGAGGCCAGTCATTGATTACGCCTTCTATCTCCCACCCCTATTCTGTCTGTGTAATATGGAATCTCCCACTCTTGGACATTTCCAGTAAAGTTGGTTTCCAGTGCATCAGAGTAACTCCTGGGGGAGGTTATAGTTGTGAATGATCAGTAGCCTCGCTCTGAAGAGCAGAAGGAAAGGAGGAATGCATCACCATGACCACATACTACAAAAACTTGGACAAAATTCTGAGGAAACAGAAAGGAAAAAAAATTATTTTCAGCTGGTGAAGAGATAATTTTTTGGTCATTAGCATCATAATATGAGTAAGGTACTCAAGTTAAATTTTATAAAGGAGTGTTGGAGAGGGGAAGGAAAAAGGGAGGGAGAGAGGGAAGCAGAGAGGGAGATAAAGTATCAAAGGGAAAAAAGAGAATGGAATGGATTAATCAAAACCAAACCACCTTTTGCACAAAATATGACGAATCTGAAAATACCATGGCTTCGGTCAGGTGAGCCTTAGTCTTCAAAGTGTTGTCTTTGCTTTTGAACACACTAAAGAGTTCTTTTGCAACAGAATTGCCCAATGCAGTATGTTCTTTGAATTCTTATCATCTGCTTCCATGGGTGTTGATTGTAGATCTAAGTTATATGAAATCTTTCACCACTTCAATATTTTCTCCATTTATCGTGATGTTGCTCATTGGTCCAGTTGTAAGGGTTTTTGTTTTATGTTGAGGCATAATCCATATTGAAGGCTGTGGTCTTTGATCTTCATCAGTAAGTCTTCTTCGCTTACAGCATACAAGATTGTGTTATCTGCATATGGCATATAATTAGTGAGTCTTCTACCAACCCTGATACCACTATCTTCATCATACAGTCCAGCTTCTCAGGTTTTCTGCTCAGCAAACAGATTGAATCAGTATAGTGAAAGGATTCAACCCTGACCACACCTTTCCTGATTTTAAACCAGGCAGTATCCCCTTGTTCTTTTTGAACGGCTGTTTCTTTGTCTATGTATGTATGGGTTCTTCATAAAAAAAAAAATCATGGGCACAATTAATTGTTCTGGAGTTCCCATTCTTCTCAGTGTTACCCAAAATTTGTTATGATACACGCAGTCAAATGCCTTTGCATAGTCAATAAAACACAGGTAAACATCTTTCTGTTATTCTCTGCATTCAGCCAAGATCCATCTGACATCAGTAATGATGTCCCTCATTCCATGTCCTCTTTTAAATCTGGCTTGAATTTCTGGCAGTTTCCTGTGGATGTCCAGCTGGAACCATTTTTGAATTATCTTCAGCAAAATTTTACTACACATAAAGTGCATTGTTGTTGTTGTTGTTAGGTGCCATCGAGTTGGTTCCAACTCATAGCGACCCTACGTACAACAGAAGAAAACACTGCCCCGTGCTGCACCATCCCCACAATCTTTATGCTTAAGCCCATTGTTATGTCAATCCATCTTGAGACAAGTCTAGGACCCTGAGGTAAAATTAACCGTCTTGTGAACTTTTGTGAACAGAGGCTGTGAAATTTCCAAAGCAAACAAGACATGGCATAGGCCGCACACAAGGTAACCAGTATCTCAACCTGAGGCTAAATTTTAAACAATAAGCAACCATATGCCCCTTAACACTTCCGCTTAGGATTGTTTTTCAGGCAAACCAAATAAAACCAGAATCCTGCACAGGTGCAGAAATGATTTGGTTGACCGCTGGTTGTCCCCATCCCATAATGAGTCCTGCCTGGGAACCAAGAAACTTGTGTCCGGGAACTAAAATTGCAGGACATGCGGCACAACACAAAAGCTGGACCCAATTCAGAAGCAAGAGGTCCAACACCCACTTCCATGCTAAATCTCAGCCCGTCTTTCTTTTAAATATGCGCACTATTTCCCAGAATTTTAGTATGTATGACTTCCCTTTTACTGCATAGTATTAAACTTCTCCCAGCCCTTTTTTCTGAGAAACAGTGGTTTGAGAGTGATCTCCCTGTCTCCTACTCGCTGTGAGTATTAAACCATGCTTGCTTTAAATCCACTTGACTCTTAGTTATTCTTAATGAGAGCACAAGCAGCAGAACCATTGTATTCAGTAACAACCTCATTGAGGGTCTTCCTCTTCTTTGCTGACCCTCTACCAAGCATGATATCCTTCTCCAGGGACTGATCCCTCCTGACAACATGTCCAAAGTATGTGTCTTAGTCATCTAATGCTGCTGTAACAGAAATACCACAAATGGAGGGCTCTTACAAAGATAAATTTATTTTCTCACAGTCTGGTAGGTTACAAGTCCAAATCCAGGGCACTGGCTACAGGGGAAGGCTTCTCTCTTGGTTGGCTCTGCAGGAAGGTCCTCGTCCTCAGTCTTCCCCTGGTTGAGGAGCTTCTTAAGTGCAGGGACCCTGTGTCCAAAGGACATGCTCTGCTCCTTGTGCTGCTCTCTTGGTGGTATGAGGTCCCCAACTCTGTGCTTGCTGCCCTTTCCTTTTATCTCTTGAGAGAGAAAAGGTGGTGCAGGCCACACCCCAGGGAAAATCTTTTACATTGGATCAGGAATGTGGCCTGAACAAGGGTGTTACATCCCACCCTATCCCTCTTTAACCACAGGCAGAGATTATGATTTATAATACATAGGAAAATCACAAAAAGGAAAACAACCGCACATGGCCTTACCAAGTTGACAGATATTTTGGGGGGATACAATTCAGTCCATTACAGTATATGAGACATAGTCTCGCATTCCTTGCTTCTAAGAAGCAATTTGGTTGTCCATCTTCCAAAACAGATTTGTCCATTCTTTTGGTAGTCCACGGTATATTCAATATACCAACACCACAGTTCAAAGGTGCCAATTCTTCTTCAGTCTTCCTATTCATCGTCCAGCTTTCACATGCATGGGAGGAGATTGAAAACACCATGGCTTGTGTCTGGCACACCTTAGTTTTCAAGATGACATCTTTGCTTTTCAACACTTTAAAGCTGTCTTTTGCAGCAGATTGTCCCAATGCAATGTGTCTTTTGATTTCTTGACTACTGCTTCCATGGGTGTTATTGTGAATCCAAGTAAAATGAAATCCTTGACAACTTCAGTCTTTTCTCCGTTTATCATGATGTTGCTTATTGGTCCATTAGATACATTTAAGGTATGTTAGCAGGAAATAAGCCCTGGTAACCCACATGGACAGTGGGAACTCTACCACTGAATCACCAATGCCCCATTTAATGCCCTGTTTCCATGAAATAGTGACTTGAAAATTTAAAGGCCTATCCTGATTTCTCATCTAAACTGTAGACCAATATTTCCAAACGCTTATTCTGTACCTATCTGGATATCTTGTAGACTTTTCAAGGTGAACATTTCCTTTCCCCAACCTATACTGGTGTCCCTGGTATGGCACCGTCCGTTTACTGCACACCATCCTGGTCTTTCTTTCTGGCATTCCATATCTAGCTTGATCCCAAGTACTATTATCCTTAGAATTTACCACCTCCCCTCTTTCTACTAATTCTTTTATATGGATGGTTGTCTAAAGGCTACATTTCCTTTTGTCTCTTTCTAAAACATTCCCTACAGCAAGCTTTATCAAACTCAAAATAACCCTCGTTTTACAAATGAAATAATGGAAACTCCTATAGATCAATCATTGCTCACAGTCTATCACTGAGCCAATGGCAGAGTTGAATACAGAACTAAAAATTTTTTTAATTCATTTTAAAAAGACAATCTTGAAAAACTCTATTGCCCCTTCCCTTAATTCCTTTTTTATTTTATTGTGCTTTAGGTGAAAGTTTACATCACAAATTCGTTTCTCATTAAAAAATTTATACACAAACTGTTTTGTGACATTGGTTGCAACTCCCTGTTTCAATCTGGTGTTTAAGCACTCTTCCTGCTCCCTTTCCACACTTAGTTCTCTGTGTTCGTAGTCCAGTATTCCTGTTCCTTTCTGCCTTCTCGTCTTTGCTTTTGGGCAGATGTTACCCATTTGTTCTCGTATACTGGACTGAACTCACGTGTGTCATTATTTGTTTTATAAACCAAAAAAAAAAACAAAAACAAAAACCAAACCCACTGCCATCGAGTCGATTCCGACTCATAGCAACCATATAGGACAGAGTAGAATTGCCCCGTAGAGTTTCCAAGGAGCACCTGGCGGATACGAACTGCCAACCTCTTGGTTAAGAGCCGTAGCACTTAACCACTGTACCACCAGTGTTTCCAATAGGCCTGTCTAATATTTGGCTGAAAGATGACTTCAGGAGTGGCTTCAGTACTGAGTTAGCACAGTGTCCGGGGCCATAGTCTTGGGGACTCATCCAGTCTCTGTCAGACCAGTAAGTCTAGTCTTTTTTTGTGTGTGTGTGAATTTGCATGTTTTCCTACATTTTTCTCCTGCTTAGTCTGAGAACCTCTATTGAGATCCTTGTCAGAGAGGTTGGTGGTGGTAACCTGGCACCATCTAGTTCTGGACACAGATTGCTGGAAGCTGTGGTTCATGTGGTCCATTAGTCCTTTGGACTAGTATTTCCCTTGCATCTTTGGTTTTCTTTATTCTCCTTTACTCAGAAAGTGAAGGGACCAATAGATGAATCTTAGATGGCTGCTTGCAAGCTTTTAAGACCCAAGACTCTGCTCACCAAAGTAGGGTGGGTGTAGAAGCAGGTGTTTACAGAACTTCACAAGTTAAAGAATGGCAAGTACTGTTAACAGAAGTGTTTTGGGCCTGGTTTCCCGAAAGTAGAGTCTGAGATAGGATTCTTATGTAAATGGATATTGAATGGATGCCCTCAGGTGCAACCTGTACGGGCAGCCAGGAAAGAAGGAGAACCTCAGTCTGATCCCATGGAGAGGCTCTGGAGCAAGAAAGACTGCAAGGAAATGAGGAGAAAGGTTGATCTTTTGTACCCTAAATGAGTCAGTCATTGACTCCATCTTCTATCTTCTGTCCTGTTCCTGCCTGTGTAATTTGGAATCTTGCACTCTTAGGCATTTCCAGAGGAGTTGGCTTCCAGTGCATGAGTAAACCTGGGAGAAGTAACAGTTGCAAATCATCAGCAGCCTGACTCATAACGACAGAGGGAAAGGGGGAATGCATCACCATGACCATATACTACAAAAAACTTGGACAAAATGCTCTGAGGAAATAGAAATTAAAAAGATTCTTTTCACCTGGTGCAGAGGTAATTTTTAGGTCATTAACACCATAATGGAGCCCTGGTGGTGAAGTGGTTAAGTGATATGACTGCTAACCAAAAGATTGGCCCTTCAAATCCATCAACTGCTCCTTGGAAACCCTATGGGGAAGTTCTACTCTGTCCTTTAGGGTTGCTTTGAGTCGAAATTGACTCAACAGCAAAGAGTTTTTTTTTTTTTTTTGGAATGTCATAATATAAATAAGGTACTCAAGAGTATAAAGGAATGTAGAAGAGGAAAAGGGGAGAGGGAGGGAGAGCGGGAAGGAGAGAGAGAGAGAAAAATTGAAAGCATCAAAGGGAAAAATGGTAATGGAATGGGTTGACCAAAACCAAACAAGCTTTTGCATGAAATATGAGGCAATTGAAAATACCATGATTTGGATCAGGTTCATCTTAGTCCTCAAAGTGACATCTTTGCTTTTGAAGTCTTTAAAGAGTCCTTTTCCAACAGAATTGCCCAATGCAATATGTCATTTGATTTCTTGACTACTGCTTCCATGGTTGATGACTGTGGATCCAAGTAATATGAAATCCTTGACCACTTAGCTGTTTTCTCTGTTTATCATGATGTTGCTTATTAGCCCAGTTGTGAGGAGTTTTCTTTATGTTGAAGCGTAATCCATACTGAAGGCTGTAGTCTTTGATCTTCATCAGTAAGTGCTTCAAGGCCTCTTCTCCTGCAGCATGCAAGCTTATGTCATCTGCATATCGCAGGTTATTAATAAGTCTTCTACCAATCCTGATGTCACATTCTTCACCATATAGATGTTGACTAAATGTGAAATAGATGTAGAATAAATGTGCAATAATCATGGAATACATGTGGAATAGATGATGTGGGATAGATGTGGAATAGAGGAGGAATAGATGTGGAACAGAGGTGGAATAGTCTTGGAGAGGCATGGACTTGGGATAGACAATGTGGGATAGATGTAGAATGGGTGTGGAATGGATGTGGAAGAGACGGAATAGAGGTAGAGTAGATGTGGAATGGGGTGGAATAGATGTGGCACAGACGTGGAATAGATGAAGAATACATGCGAAATAGACAAGAATGGATATGGAATAAATGATGTGCAATCGATGTGGAACAGACAATGTGTAACATGCGAATAGACGTGGACTTGATTTGGTGTTGATGTGGGACAGAGGTGGAGTAGATTTGGAATCGATGTGGAATAGAGGTGGAATACATGTGGGATAGACATGGAATAGATGAGTAATACACATGGAATAGATAGGAATAAATGACGTGCAATATACATGGAATAGATGATGTGGAACATATGGAAGTGATGTGGATAGATGCGGTATAAATATGGAATAGATTTGGAATAGACGTGAAATAAAGATAGAATAAACATGAAATAGACGTGGAATAGACAATGTGGAGTAGATGTGGAATAGACTTGGAATAGGGGTAGAATAGATGTGTAATAGATGTGGCATAGATGTGGAATAGGTGAGGAATACATGTGAAATAGACATGCAATGGATGTGGAATAAGTGATGTGGAATGACATGGAATACACGATGTGGAACATACGTGGAAAAGAGTTAGAATTGAGGTGGAATAGTGTTGGAATAGACTTGGAATAGATGATGAAGGATAGATGTGGAATAGATGTGAAATGAATGTGGAATAGATGTGGAACATACGTGGAATAAGTCAAGCCTGGGATAGATGACATGGAATAGACGTGGAAAAGATGTGGAATAGATGATATGGAGTAGATGTGGGATAATTGTGGAATAGATGTGTAGTAGATGTGGAATAATTGATGTAGAATAGCTGTGGAATAATGATGTGGAACATATGTGGAATAGATATGGAATAGAGGTGGAAGGGTGGTGGAATACTTGTGGAATAGACATAGAATAGATGTTGAATAAACATGGAATAGGCATGGAATAAATGTGGAATAGATGTGGAATAGACGTGGAAGAGGTGGAAGAGAGGTGGAATAGATGTGGAAGAAACAATGTGGAATAGATGTTGAATAAATGTGGAATAGATATGGAATAGACATGGAATACATGAAAATAGATGTGGAATAGATGTGAAATAGAGGAGGAATACATGTGGAATAGACATGGAATAGAGGTGGAGTAGATATGGAATAGACGGTGTGGAATAAATATGGAATAGATGTGGAGTAGGTGTGGAATAGATGTGGCAGAGACATGCAATAAACAGAATAGCTGTGTAATAGACATGAAATAGTGTTGGAATAGAAGTGGAATAGAGGAGGAATGGACGTGGAATAGATGAGGAATACATCTGAAATAGACAGGGAACAGGAGGGGAATAAATGATGTACAATGGATGTGGAACTGATGATGTGAAACATATGGAATAGATGATGTGAAGCATGTGGAATAGATATGCAATAGATGTGTTATAGGTGCTACAGAGGTGGAAAAATGGTGGAATAGACATGGAATAGATGTGGAAGAGATGTGCAATATATGTGGAATAGGGGAGGAATACATGTGGCAGTATGTGGAACAGATGTTGAATAAACGTGGAATAGATGTGAAATAGAGGTAGAATAGATGTGGAATAGAAGTGGATATCATGTGGAATACAGGAGGTATAGATGTAAAATAGATGTGGAATAGTCTTGGAATAGAATTAGAATAGATGAGGAATACATGCGATATATATGGGAACAGAAGTGGAATAAATGATATGCAATGAACATGGAATAGACAAAGTGTGACATATGGAATAGATGTGGAATCATTATGGAAAAACGTGATATTGAGGTGGAATAGAGGTGGGATAGAAGTGGAATTGTGGTGGAATCAATGTGGAACAGATGATGTGGAACATATGTGGAATAGACACGGAATAGATGTGGAACAGACATGGTATAGATGTGTTAGAAAGGTGGAATACTGATGGGGTGGCATACAGATGAGGAATAGATGTGGAATTGACATGGAATAGATGACGTGTAAACTTGGGATGTTTGTGGAATAGGTGCCTATCAGGTGTGGAATAGACATGGAAGAGATGTAGAACAGATGTCAAAAAGACGTGGAAGAAATCATGTGAAATAGATGATGTGGAATATATGTGGAAATAGATGTGGAGTAGATATTGAATACAGGTGGAATAGTGGTAGAATAGACATGAACTAGATATGGAATAGATGTGGAATAGATGGTGTGTAATAGATGCAGAATAGAAGTTGAATAGAAATGGAATAGATATGAAATACATGTGGAATAGGCTTGGAATAGATGTAGAAGAGACCATGTGGGATAGATTTTGAATAGACATAGAATAGAAGATGTGGAATAGATGTGAAATAGAGCAGGAATAGAATTGGAATAGATGTGAAATAGTCATGGAATAGGTGTTGAATAGACTTAGATTAGATAGGGAATAGATGATATGGACTACATGTGGAATAGATGTGGAATAGTGGAAGAGATGCGAAGTAGAGGTAGAATGGATGTGTAATAGACAGAATAAAAGTGAAACAGTAGTGGCATAGACATGGAATAGATGTGGAACACACATGAAATAGATGTTGGACAGATATGGAATAAATGATGTGCAATGGGCATGGAATAGATGGTGTGGAATATATGTGGAATAGATATGGACTAGATGTGCTATAGAGGTGGAAAGAGGTGGAAGGAGGTGGTATAGAGGTGAAATACTGATGGAATAGACATGGAATAGATGATGTGGAGTAGACTTGGAAT